>NW_023494789.1:14524336-17174336 GCF_904425465.1 Colossoma macropomum | reverse complement strand
AATTCCTAGAAAGCTCACCACTGAGTTCACCACTGATAAACAGACAATTAGTGTTTTATTTACCTTTTAATAAGTTCTTATTCTTCCCAGAATTCTTGAAACATCGAAGAATACATCTAAGAATACTTTGTGGTGTTTATAATATTTCATAATAGTTTACTGTATGTAAAATTACTAAACTTCCTGATAAGAGAAGTGAGTCTGAACTGTTGAATGCTAGTGTACATCTAGTTTCTCTATCAGAAAACTTCCTTTCGTGTCACACCCCTGAATGTGAAGTGTGTAGTGATTGTTTAGGGCCTTTCTCTGCATCAGGCCTTAATTCACCTTTCTCCCATTTCTCTCTCTGTGCGGGGGCTTACTCAGGGTGGAGCCAGCCGGGCCTCAGCACTCATTGTAAATGCTCTGAAAGCTCTAGTGTAAACAACAGGAGAAACAGTGGCCTGCTCCTGTCAGGCTCTGTGCATCGCCCCGGGCTGTGTGTTTGCTCCGGCAGGAAATACTCCCCCGTAAGGTGTGTTCTGCAGGGTGGTGGTTTTTGTTAGACTACAGCACACCTCCGCATGCTACACACACCATGCACACAGCTCTCCGCCCATGGCAAACATGCTCCAGCGGACTGCCATGTGCAGGAAAAGGGAGTTTGTCTTCATGTGTGACTGTAGAGGCTGATTTATCAGCATGTGCATTGCTCCTTTCTGTGTACACTGAAAACAAGGCCTTGCGAATCAGTGACAGTGAGAGAAATTAATGAACACATCTGTTATTAAACATTGCATAGGTGAGATAAATGCACCTGTTGCTTTTAAGGTCAAGTGTCTTAAATTCCACGGCTGTCACACCTGGTCATTTTACCGAAGAAAGGGGGAAAAATATCCTAATTTTAATGTAACTGTAATTTTAATTTTAATGTAATCTGTACTTTGTAGTAGAGATCCACCTTTTGCCAACAATTTATGTTCATTCATATCCTCCTTAAACCTGTTTGGTAGGCAAAGAGCTTTTTTTTTATCATGAATTAATGCAGTTTTAAATTTGTTCCTACCAAAAGTTTTGAATGCTAGTGGTCTGCCATGAGTATTTGCCAAACTTTTTCACAGATAATTGTTGACCATAGCAATAGAAAGAGCTGGAATTGCTAATGTATGTGAGCATAAATTATTAATCATTATTATCTGATACTGAAAAAATTACAGTGAAAAAAAAAAACTTCTCCATTGTGGCTTGTCTAATGTCATGTAGTCTTGCAGGGCCAGACGTGATCTCTTAATGAGAATACACAGCTGGGGACAACTTGCACCCCAAGCAAGGGTACACCCCCTCTAGAACCTGCCCCCAAAATACCTTTAGTTTGTGCTCCTTTAACTTCCAGAATACTCAACAACACAATGAAACAAGCTAGCAGCGAAACACCATTGCTAGCTTATGTTCATTCTTCAGAATTCAGGTTTCAGAAATGTTTCTGCTCTATTTGGTTTAGTCAGAATGTAAACTGTGAACGGCAGTGGCCACATACAGCCACTGGTAACCCAGCTTTTATAACTAGCTGAATGGTATATTTAAAGCTAAAGTATAGTTTAGTGGTACTGTTTGTTTTTACCACATGTAATGTGTTCTCTGTACATGTGGCTCACATCTGTATGCTTAATTTTTGTTTTTTGGGGGGGACTTTGTAACTTATATTACATTCATTTTACATCCATAATGTAACTTCTATTACATTAGTTAACTTATATTACATCCATCGGCTGACAGTAAAAGCTCAAGATAGATGCCTCTAATAAAGTGGATGGTGAGTGCAAAAATGGATCATGATCTTATGAGGCCCCTGGGCACAAAAGTCTTTGGAGGCCCCCTGCATTCTAACAATCACGTGCTATAAATTAAAATATATATATAATTTGCATTTTTTCATTCATTTAATATATTTAGTAATTTGTACAAGGTTATTACATTCAGTGATTATTTAAAGTTATTATAATTTTTGCATCTGCAGTGGCTTGTGGTCTGAGGCCCCCCAGGGTCATAGTTAATAACAACTATTAGGTTTATGCTCTTAAGATATGTTCTGAATTATTGTATCAGTACTCTGTTACCATCTCTGCCTCTCCACATATCAGCAACATACATGCTTGAAACACATTTACAATAGAGGCCACTGGGCAGATGAATTTAGCAACCTTCTCAATGGCTTATATTGAGTTTTTTTTTTTTAGTTCTATCCTTTGTATAGTACAATACATACACACCAGACAGAGAAAAGTTTGAAAAATACTGGAGTCTTTTAATGGATCAGCTATGTGTGTTATGGCTTTGGAGAGAAATATATGACAAAATGTGAAAGTGAAAAATGAGACTGATGCTGTACACCCATTAACTGAAACAAGAGCACAGCATTTGGGTGGAAAAGTGCAATAACAGAGTGACAGGGAGAAGAAGGAAAAGCAGAATGGGCGAGAGAGTGGCGCTGGGAGTTAGAGAGATAGAGCTGACACAGGCCTGCGGCTGAACAACTTGTCGACTCTTTAGTGAGAACACCACACTGTGCAGTACGTTACCTGGAGCTCAGTCTGTCTGTGGGAGAGGAAGAGCAGACCTGAGGGCCTAACTGGCAGAATTCAGCCTTGATGGGCATGTCAGTCTCCCCAACTCACAGATGAAGTGCTCAAATTTTCTCTTACCTTTAGTTTTGAACTGGTGCAGCAACGTAGCTGATAAGTAATGAATAGCCACCACTTTAGCATTGCTAAAATCATCATGCCACTGTGAGAAGACAATGTGGGTCTGAATAATGTGTAGCTGTCAAGAACCATTACTGAGAAAAGAAGAGTGACAAGAAAAATAAAAGAAAATTTGCAAATCAGTCCAGACTTCGACATCACTGAATGCGTTTGGGCATTACTTGGATCATGAGAAGCAGAAAATGTTAAACCAACTTCTAAAGCAGAGCAAACAGACAGTGAAAAGTGAGGCCATTACACACTTAACACCAACCTTTTACTGAATGTCTTTTTTTTTGTGAGGACATGCACTTTTTATGTGTTTCAGCTATAAAAAAAAACACTCCAAATCTCACATCTCACTGTTATCATGTGACAAAGGCCAAACTGGACCTGTTTCTGCTTTTATGCAAACATAAACGTAATAAACTGGGGGTGAAAATGGGATGAGGAACACAATATCACAGCAGGAGCTGGAAAAATATTTGCTAACACTTTATACAGCTCACTGTAAATGCCTCAACTTACTGTTACATTCAACGTAATATCTATTAAATTCACCTTAATTTTCCCTAACACTAACCCTGCTCCTAACCCTAACCCTAATCTTAACCTCACCCTGGTCCTGAACATCTATAGATAATCTACTGGGGGCTTCTAAATAAAAAGGAATCAAATATTTTACCACAGACTGGCAGCTGACTTGAAATTGAGAAGAGAGTGACTCTTTGCCTGCGTTAAACAGGCAGCTCTTATACACACATGGTGTACATACACATCTCGTAGTGATGTGAAGAAGCAAATTTCACATATCGCACATGTACTGATAAACTACATTTAATTTTAGGGCAAAACTGTGTTTATGTTTGCCAAAATACCGCTTTATTGCCAGGAGCAGTGCAGAGGACTGACTGATTTGGAACTTTCAGTTCTGGTAAGATTATCTGTCTCTAGGAAAGAGATGTTTGCATATAAATATTTGCATATAATGCTTTGAATGTGCAGTCTGAGGCAGGTCTGGGTTCTTTCTGTGGAAATTCAGTCAGGACCTCATACTAATTAAAGAGAAATGAAAGCATTTCACTTTTCAGAGAAACTTCCTAATAACAGGGTTGACAGAAAAAGAACAAATCACACTGCTAAGCTGCCAGCTCTGACATCATCAGCTTTCATCACCAATGAAGAGGCTTCACCTCAGCAAACACACAACATACCTCAACATTTTAAAGGGCTCATATCATGAAAAACCTCATTTTACTCATGTTTTTTTTTTTAAATAAAATAATTACGTATGTAAACCTTATTCAAGTTTCCTTATTCAAGTTTCAAAATCATACTGTTCATAGAGTCCATATATGGAAACAAAGCTGTAAAAACAGCTCATTTTGAACTTTTTTTGCAATGTTTACATACGTCCACCTGTTGAGCCTTCAGCAGTTTAGCCCTGTCCATTCACAGTGAAGTTATAAAGAGTGTTCCAGGCTGGACTGCTTTTTGAATGAGGCACAATATGGGACAGCCCATCACAACAGAGCTTATTAACATATTAAAAGTTTTGAAGGAACAGTAACAAACACTAAGGGCGTTTTCACCCTTGTTCCGAATACTTGAATCCGCTCCCAGGATTGATCCTGGGCTTGTGTAGAGGAGGGGCGCATTATCACTAATTTGTTTTCACATGCAAGAATTTCACCCGAACCATGGATCGATTGTGCAATTCCATACGTCACTTTTCTGCATGCAGGTTTGGACAATGGTAGGCAGTAGTTTCATCTGTTTGCTGTTTTTTATTTTTATTTTTTTCATAGGATAAAGCACTCAAGCAGCAAAGAACAGCACTTTTTGTCCACAACAGTCTTTCAATTTCTCGAAGCAGTCATGATACAAAATTAACCAATCAAGTCCATTTGTGACTGATAGCTTCTACATGCACAGTGGACACCAAAGTTCATAGGAAGCAAACCCCGGATCACTGATATCAGAATGACCAGAAATTGGTTCTCTGGACTGCTCCCAGGCTCAAACACAGCTGTCTCACTTGACCAAATGTACCGAAATTGCAGAGTAGGTATATAAACCCACACAAATGTCAGAAGTGGACATCTGAGAAAAAAAATAAATACTTGAAAAATGTAGGACATTGGACTTTAACAGGGTGGAAAAAGAGATATTGTACTTAAGCAAAAGTCCTGTACTGTGTCAAAATAAACTGAAGTATGGAGCCAAATATATACTTGAATTAAAAGTCATAAAAGGCCTTTCTTGCAATAAATGAGCAGTACAGGTGCTTACACAGATAAATTGGCATAGTCCTGGTCAGTTTCATTTTACTCGCTTGAATGTTTTTTTTTTAAAAAGGAATACAATGTGTGGAAAAGACTGATAAACAAGGACACGCAGGGTCATTTATGCAGAGGACCAAAACTATTTTAGTGCTATTGGTGCCCCCTTGTAGAGAATCTTCAGCCTGCTGAATGTGAGTAAGTGAGTGAGTGAGCTGTGAGTAAGTGGGCCAGTTAGTTAGGTAGTTGCAAGCCATGTAAATGAGGTGTTTCAAATCTATAAAAATCTCCTGACCAATGAAGTACTCAAGTATTCAATGTCAATAATGACTGAGAACAGAACAAATCTTTAAAAAAAAAATGGTTTTAGTTCCTGTAACCATGGGATTCAATGTGGAGTCAGTGGCCTCCTGATAATGCACCCCAAGGCTACTCAATCAGCAGTAATGTGATTAGTTCTCAACTGACCTTAGAACAGCTGTGGTTACCCATTATGCTTAGCTTTAAACTGCCCCAAATGACTTTGACTTTCATGTACAGGTATGCAACAAACACACTATAGGCTTATATATGATATAGCTATGATACAAATGTGAAAGTTTATGAAGGCAGATTATAGATCATGCTTGTAAAATGCAAACCCCAGAATTTAGTTTTTATTTAGACTACTCATAATGTTGCAGTTAAAGAAGCATGTTTAGGATACAAGAACTTAATGGTAACTCAGTCTTGTGTTACCTACACATAACATATTACAACAAGCATAAATTCACTGTTAACTACCTTATTAATGGCATAATGTCATGTGAAGTAAAATCAACTAGTAGATTGTATTATATTACAGTAAACACTGAAGGCTGAGAAATGAGAGACAACAAGAGACAGAGGTAAAAAGGGACATGTGAACCATGTTAAACTAGTGTAAAATAAATAAAGCCATAACATTAAAACAATGTGAAACTATCCTTTGGTTTTGTATATAGGTTTCAACATGTAGTGCTTTGCTAGAAATAGATGGTAACACTTTTTTTAGAGTGGTCCTTGGATAATTAATAAACTGTTAACAGATTATCAGTAACACATCAACAACATATCAGTGGAGTAGCAGTAGTGAAGCATCTGAATACACTGAAGTAAATATCTTGAAGATGTTCTGTTGATACATTACTTACATTTAGTAGATGTATTGTTAATATGTTACTTCCATTACGCAGAACCTAATCTTACCCAAAATCTAACCCTACCCTGGCCCTAATCCTAACCCTAACCTTAACCTCAACACAACACCTAATCCTAACCCTCATATGTTTTTGACATGTTAATGAGAATCCTTTGAGTGTTCATCCAAAAGGGCTACTCAAAATAAAGTGTCACCGAATAGATGAATGTAGTGAGAAAATAAATAAAAATTAATAAATAAAAATAAAAATAAATAAAATCAAACTGTGTAACTGCATTCAAATCAGTTATGGTACAGTAATAGACAAAAAGTTTTTGGAACACATGTAAGGAAAACGCACATAAACATTATGGATTAAAAGGGGGCAATGAATTGTTTATAACTGGCAGATTAAAAATTGGCAGTTGGTGTAATGCTCATGTCAGCAGTAAGCTTATTCACTGTGTTCACATAGATTATGTGCTGTATGACACTTTTCCGCAGAATGGACCTTACTAAAGTTTTGATCCTAGTTACGGCCCTGAGTAAAGTAGCAAAGTATAGCGACAAAGTTCTCAAGTATTTTCCTCCCCTGAAGTTTAAAGCTGGCAATTGAGTTTTTACTGTGGGGAAGATGACAAAACCATGTCATATGAACCGGAATGAGTGAGCAATATTATTTTAAAGGTTTCCCAACAGTCATTCTTGTGTTTCATTTGTTTGGCATGGAAAGACAATACTGAGCTTTTGAGAGATGCTGTCCGTCTACAGTATAAGCTGTAGTACATAAGCACAATGGGCAAGTTCTGCTGACTTGCTGTGCATCTTATAGACGGTTACAGAAATCAGGGCCTTCCTCGGCTATGATTGATGGACAAAATGTAAATAGTGCATTGTGAAAGATCCCTGTGAAAATGGAAGGGTGCCAGCGTGATTTCAAAGCCTGAATGTGAAGAGGTTTTAAAGCTGAGTGTTTGCTGCCAGGCATTCACTTGTCTTCTGGGGTTTCATCAGCCTGGAAAATAAAGACGTGGCCTCCAGGCGTTTCATTAAAATCTATTTACTTAAAATGGCAAAGAGAAAAGCACAGGGAGTGAAAGCAAATCTGATGAACATGGGGAATTGCCTTTAAGCTTAGTAAACATCAGATTGGCCTGTGCATAAAGGAGGCACACTAGAGAGGAACGGTGCCCGTTTTGGCAGTGAGGGAGCTTTGTTGGAGGGAACGACGGGGTTCGAGAGGTCAAGCTGACCTATTTGCGGACAGCGCGTGTAAATCAGTGAGCAGATAATGCGGGCTGATGGCAAACGCTGGCGGACGTGTCGCGCGCTCGCTCCTCATTATGTGCACTTGGATGTTTTGCATTTTTATGCGTGCCTGGCAAATTCAAAGCCCACAATAGTTTAACCTCAACCATGTTTACGTAAGAACAGTTTGATTTAAAATGCTTCACATTAAATATCTGACTTACTAAACAACGTCATCCATTCTCTTTGGCCTTTTGCTTTTCACAATGTTTAATATTTATTGTTGATATGAGATCATGCAAAAAAACAGAACTAAGCCTATATTTTTCTCTTGCAGTTCAATTGCTGTTTAAGTAGACTTATGCTGTTATAGAAGCTTTAGGCAATTAATACTACACAGCAATGTCAGAGATCTAGTTGGCAGCTACATAGATAAAAAAAGATAGCATACTTTTCTTCTCATTTTTAGAATAACATTATAAATTACTGTGCAAATGTTAGAGACGCTTCATTTATGTAATATTAGAATACATAGAAGCAATATAAATTCAATAGATTAATAGTAGTGCTTTTATGTATTGTGTCAGTGTGCTTGTTTAATCATTTTAAAACCTCTCCTTGTGGCAGCCCAGTATTATTTGTAGTTAACATCTAATGATTTGGCTAATCAATGCTTTATTACAATAAATCAAGTGATGGAATTTGATGATGAATTTATTCCATTATTGCTTATGGAATTTAACACATCTAAGCAGTAACTGAAGGCATGGAAGAGACATCGGGAATCAAAATTTGTTTTTCAAATGAGTTTAGTTGTATAATTATATATGGCCTTTCTTCAAGAAACAGCTTTGAATAATGTGCTTAGGTGCCTAAGACTTTTGCCCAGTACGGTATATTTAACAGAAAAGTATGCATGAGGCTCAAAATACAACATTTTTCAGTGTTTAGTTGCCTTTTTTACAGCTTTCATTCTTTTTGGAACACTTGTTTTCAGTTTTTCAAAGAAATACAGGGATATTTTTCCACACCTCCAAAGTTCAGGCTTAGAAGGCAGTTGCATTTTCTGCTTCTTATGAGCCCAAACACACTCAGTGATGTTGTAGTCTGGGATATGTAATCTCCTCAGAAAAGTTTCCCTTGTTCTTAAGCAGTTTTGACTTGTAATTAAAGAAATGAAGGGTGGTCTCTGACTTTTGCACAGTACTGTAAATGTTATATTTTTCTTATATTTTGTGTATGGTAGGCTTCTTTTGTGGTTGTATTTATGTACATGTGTATGTCTCTGTTTTTCAGGCGTGAGGGAGAGGGGGTGCGAGTGTTCTGGGACAGGCTCAGGGAGCCCTCTTTCATGTCTCGTTGGAACCCTTTGGCTGTTGACTATCCCTACGCTACACTGACCTACCACCCTGTGCGAAACGTCAACGACAAGCTGGCCAGAATGTGTGAGGTGCAGAGACATTAACCACTGCATAACTAACATCACATAGAATATCTCACCATAGAGGACAGGCCTCAGGTCATTTGATGCAATGCCCTTCCTGGGATAGTGTTAAAGCATCTGCTACTTTTGAGAAACAGAATGAGTCAGCCTTGCTCAACGTATACAGCAGTGTGAGAACATTTGTGTGGGTGGACTCACTTTTCACTCTAGCCTGCATCTCATCTTTAAGGAATCTTTACCTTTTTTATGGAAATTTCTCTGAAAAGATTACAGGCATTTTTGACAGATCTGTCATACGTTTACAGTGAGTTATTTATTAGATCTGCAAAATCTGCCAAACTGTAAGTTGCCTTTTATCCCATCATCAGCAAGTAAACACTTAATCTTCAACTTTCAATTCATCATATCATATCTCAATTAACCTTCAAAAGGCTGAGATTCCACAACTAATAGAACCGCCAGTTTTATATGCTTATTTATACTACAAAAGAAAATAATTAAAAACAAATTTAACAAATCTCAGAAGGATTATTTTTTGTGAGTTTTAATTATAACTTATTAATTATTCCATAACCATTCTGCAGAAGGTGACGATACAGACAACATTAACATTATTTTTTTTCTACAAGAAAAGAATTGAATTCCAAATGAATTTCTTTCACATGTGGACAAAAAGAGCAATAAAACATAAAATCAACCATCTTCAGAACCACACTCTTTCCTAATCACTGCCCTAGTGTTTTTTTAGCAACATATTTTCCATATATTATGCAGCCCATTGAAGCTTTTTAACTTATTTATAGGCTGATCTGTCCTATTTTATTGCTGTTGTTTTATTCTGTTTTTGGTAGCACTTTGTAAACTATTTGCCAGTTCTTTTTAGACTTTCTGTGAAGTAAATAAGATTAGCCGTGGCTACTGCATCACCGCTGATGGAATGTCCCTATAAACCAAATTGACCACCATGGCATTTTAAAGTAGTAGGTAAGGCAAGCAGTTTACTGAATAACTGCTGCCAAAATAACGTCTGATTACTGGAAAAGCAGGAAAAAAAATTGCTGACAGAATCGAAACACAGTCTAATGTATACGAGTAAAATGGCTGCTAATGGGTAGAAACACTGAGAACTTTTTTGTGCTTTGTAATATTGATCTTATAACAATGTCAAGCTAAAATATGCACTAAAGTTCAGGGAACAGTAAACATAAGGGGTTTATTTTATCAAAATTATTTGTCATAATTATTTTCATTTTTTTATCTTAAATAGTAAAAAAGGCCAAAATTACACCTTGGCCTTTTGTAGTATTAAAAGCTATATGTAAAATTCTTGTTTTTCCCTGTACTCTTTTGAAGTACAGTGCCTTTCGCCCATTTCTAAAACGTCTCCTGATTGTTTATTGTTACTGTGCACCAGCAGGCATGGAAAACTAATATTAACCAATAATATTATACCAATAATGTTTCGCCACGCCCCTCCAACCACCTAACCTAAGAAGAGAACCATCAAATGAATAATTAGACAAAATCTGCGCTTCATATCAAGTAAGACTTTATTAAAGCAGCATGCACTCAAATTATTTGCTCTTATTTTTAACTGAAAAGTGTCAGTGAAAATCTAACACTACTCTGAACATTTTAAAAGAAAGTGTTCCCCAAATGTTTGATGGACAGTGCATCTATCACAAAACTGGATGTGATGGGCACCTAAAGTTTTTTTATAACAAAGCAAATGACATCACTGGCATTACTATAGTCCTACCTGGAGAGCATTTAGGCATCTCTTTCAGCACAGAATCTAACTGACAGCTGCTCATCCCTACAAGCCAGCGAGCCCTGAAGAGATCACACGTCTTTAGCAGCTCATGGTGACAGTGGGTGGGATGCAGGGGTTTGTACAGGTGACCCCGCAGATCACATAACTGCTCATTTAAAGAGGCAGGGTGTCAAAGCTCCTGGCCCCAATCCCATTCCACACATTCCACCACACCCACAGAGGTGAGCAGCAGGTTGAATGAGAGAGAGAGAGGGAGAGAAGGAGAGAGAGAAAGAGGGAAACGAGAGGAAAACATACATATAATGAGAATGTTTTGACAGGCACCAGAACACCAGCCCACAAAACGAGGGCTGGTCTGACTGAGTACTTTTGAGAAATGGCACTCCTTGATATCATGTTTCCATTGATCTCCTTGATATTACTTTAGATTACAGGAAATGAAGTCAGGTTAGAAATATCAGAAGCCAGATCAGAGGCTTAATGTCCATGTGTCCTCTTTTTTCTCTTAGATCCACACTTTCAGAGAGCAGCTGACCGCAGCAGCACAGAAAGCCCACGCTCGGAATCCGGTTCCAGGAAAGGCTAATGGAGTTTTGGTTCTGAACCAGCCAGTCCTCATCGAGGCCTACGTGGGGCTCATGTCTGTCATAGGCAACCAGAACAAGCTGGGCTACTGTCTGGCTAGAGGAAACATTGGCTTCTGAACAGAGGCGACAAAGAGAGATGATTCTGAATCTGTAAAAAGTTGAAGTTTATATTCTTGTTGTTGGTAACAAAATCTTGTATCTTTGAAATCTTCAATCTTTAGACAGGGACTGTTCATGACCTCACGAGGCCCCTGGGCACAAGCTTCTTTGGAAGAGCCCGCCCCAGCCACACACTCTGACAGCATGCAATAACAGAGAAAAAAGTAAACCTGAAAAATAACTTCATGTATGTGTGCTTTGAACAGAAAATGTAATATAAACAAACAAAACAGTTCATTCTCAATTAAAGCTGCACTATGTAAGAATTCTAGAACACACTTGTAGATTCCTGACCATTTCCAGAGTTAGAGGCTTATTGATCACTCTTTTAAATAAAATATTATCTCATAAAACTGGGTAAAATGACAATTTGAGTTAATTGTAAAAGTGTGGCCAGGACCCAAAGTTTTATTAAACACTTCTATTATTATCTAATAACAGCTCAGCCAGTTTGCATTGAGGTCCATGTAGTTACTGAGTAATAAGCCTAAGTATGTAATAAGCCTGGGATTTTGAGGTGGTAATATGAAAACAAAACCAATAGAAACAAACACAGAGCCATCAGTCCAGGACTGAAGAGGAAACAGATACCAAAATTGTAATAAGCTTTGTAAGTTTCATATTGAAAATGCATAATAAAAATCAGAATTCCTGTAAATAAAGAACAGGGATAGAGTCAAACTGACTATAATAACTAATAAAGTTCTTCATTGTTACTTCTCAGCGATGAAAATTAGAAAAATCACCACATCATACCCATAGAGCTAAAGGCTGCTGTTTAGTCTAAGACAGTGGCCTCCTATCCTGATTCTGGAGAGTTAACTTCCTACAGAGCCTAGCTCAAACCACAGTTTGCAACACCTGCTTCAGCTAATCAACCTCTTCCCAAATCCCTGATTGGCTAGATGAGATGTGTTAGAGTTAAGGGTCGGGGCAGCTTATTGGACACATATTCAAACTAAACTCTGAAGGTAGCTTTCCAAGACCAGGGTTGGAGACCACTGTTCTAAAAATTCTCTCCAGATAGAATTTCACAGACCTCACCATTTCTTTAAACTGAATAGAACTCAAGATTGAAGTGAGAGAAAACCAGCACTAACTCAAAGGGAAATTCCAAGTCATTTTGGACCATGTCTATTGGTCCATTCATCATGAATTACAAGGTTTTGAAATGAAAGCAAGAAAATGCAGTTTTTTATTTTTTTAAATGTTAAAAATCTTTATACATTTGGCTTAAAGTTCTCTTTGATTGTGGGTACATTGTTCATGGTTCTGACTGTAAACAGCTCCATGGCCTCAAATCTAAAAGCAAAGCCGTTACTGGCATCTCTCATTCGTGACATTGTCCACTTTCTTGTCAGTAAAAAAGCACTGCAACTTATTTAAGGTGCGGTTCTGTCTGTTGAAATTGGCTTTCTGATGACTTCATATTTTGTCAGTAGGATGTTCTTTGTAATCAGTACATTTTAGGTCTTACCTCCAAAGGTCGTCATTTCCTTGAGATGAGTCATTGCACATAATGAATGTATCCTCATTTCACACTCTTCTGTGAGTTTGTAAAAGCACCGATTGGCTGTATTTTCTTACATGATTTTGTGCCTCTGCGTGTTTTACCATCAATGGCAGCAATCCGGTAAATTCCTGGTGACTGTAATAGAGGCATTAGAAAGTATTCCTGATGGCACTTCATTACTCTCCTCCTTGTCTTCCCTTTCTTTTCTTTTCCTCTAGAACCATTCTGTCAACAACAATCCCTCCTACACTGAGCTCCTTACAGGCTCCCTGAAGCATGAAGGTGCATATGTCATATTTGTTTGATGATCTGGAGTGTGTTATTACAGTTGAGCGCTGTGCTGGAATTTCCCAGATTTTGTAATTGCAGCTTGCATTCAGCGCTGCTTGTTTGCTCCTTCAGCAGCCATGAGTTGCCATGTTAAAACAAACACCAGGTCCTGCTCAGTGTAAATGCAAATGAAGAAATAGGTTTGTTTTCATTGGTGCTGATTCTGTATTTCACTGTGCTGTTAGGGGTCAATGAAGATTCTGAAATGTGTGTATGTGGGGATTATTGTTCTGTCCATGCGTGCATTCCTCTTTATTAAAATGATGACACGCATGTTGTTTGTACTGAAAGCTACTGATGTCTTGCAACTTTTGAACCTTTTCTTAAAGTGGCCTATACTTTACTGTCAGAGCCATTTATGAACATTTGAGGACCCTAAGCAACAAACTTCTAAGGGGGACAACCCCCATCACCCCCCACCTAATCATATTATTTTGAAAGCAATTATGAGAAAGTTCAGTTTAGATAAGCAGCTCAAAGTGCAAAAAACAACATACTGTTCAGTCAAATCAAGAATCATTTCATACTGTCTATGACACCACACAACCGGTCTAAACATACCCTACATGTGCACAAAGTTGTTGAACAACCTGGATAGTGCTATTTTGTTGTAGTCAAGGACCAAAAGTTTAATAAGTTGTCCTCAGACATGTATCCTCTTCATGTCTGGCCCTGCAAGACTAATAGTTGAAAGGCTAACAGGCTACTCCAATAACATTTCATTATGTTTAGGTTGAGGTATACTTAGGTAGTTAGCTTTAGTTTGAAATATATTTACCAAAGGATTCATGGACACATATAATAGCTGTGTCCAAATTCAGAGGTTGCATCCTTTGGACGCTGCAGTTGAAGGCAGTTTACTTCACAGCAGCGTGAATAGGCTGTCCCATTTCAAAGCCTCCTTCATATGCGGCCAACATATGTGTTGTTCTTCTCCATGGCAACAAAAGATTCAATGGGTAAATCTTTCGCCAGCCAACATATCCTGAGGTTCATTGCGTGCCAGCAAGGATTTGAGAACATGGTGGCGTCAGCAGAGGAGCGAATGGTGACTAAAGAGTACACTTTTTTATTTTTATATTTTTTTTATTTTTTTTTAGTATTGGGTTTAAACTGAGTTGAATAGCTAACAATACAAATGTTAAAAAAGATAATGCGGTCTGAAGCAAAACTTATGTTAACGTTTCGTTTTTTTTAGGGAACGAGGAGCAGACAAAGAGAAGCATCTCCAGCTCTAATAAATGAAAAAATAACAAACTAAAATCAAAGTTTCTGGCTCTATCTTTAAAGAACTTTAAAAGAACTTGACAGGAGCGTCATTTCGTGACGCAATAGTAACAATGGTGCTGTGACGCAAACAGGAAATCCGCGGTAGAGCAGACCGTCTCATTTCGGTTCAGCCTTCGGAGGTCTCCGCAGCCTGCGTAGACTGCATCCTCCAAAGGATGCAGCCCCTGAATTGGGACACAGCTAATATATCAATACAGTGTTGTCCTTCAGTTTCCTTACTTTGGAAATAACTGTGGTGATGATATATTTCATTCATGTGGAAATCATGGACATTTTTGAGTCAAACTTTATGCCTGTCTCATATTTCACTGTAGGTTTAGAGTGAGTTATAATGATGCTGTCAAAAAGACTTTATCATCTAAGTGATGCGATCGTTACTGAATTCCATTGTGGTGGGTGGATTTCACTCAAGTGTGATTCCCCTGCAGATGCAGGAAATGAGACAGTTATTCAGCTGCAGTGTGTGTGTGTGTGTTACACACCTGCCATTTTAAATGAAAATGTCACTCACAGCTTTTACTTTCTGTCGTTCATTGCGTGCACCTAGTGATTCAATTTTAAAAAAATTCTTCTTGACTACATAAAATTGACAGGGTCATTCTGCTTGATTGCACTTGGTGCTTCAACAAAACTGTATTCCTCACAGTTCCTGCTTCTATTTCTATACATTCAGCCTCTCTATTTTATAAAAGGAGAACGTGCCTCTGCATGGAAAGGATACAGACTGAAGGTATGTATACCATTTGCCTGGCTTAGTGGACGTTATGTAATATGTGCTTCTTCATCTGATTACGTTTTGGGACTCACTGCACAATGGCCCACTGTTAATGTGCACAGCACAGATTTCCAACACAGTCCTCCATAAGTGCTTGCATTCTTTTCATTCGACCACCTCCCACGGTATCAGCTTACAAGCTTATGGCCTACAGTGTTGCACATGTTAATACATGAAGTATACTGCCTGTTTGATCTTCAGGACCATGAATAATAATAAGCGTTGTGCTACATCATGTAATGCACCCCTTAGGCTGCTGCGCCTGATACACTAGTACCAGTGTAACAGCATTAATATGCCACTGCCATGTTGGCACAGTGTCACTGCTGTGCTGATAGTGATCCACTACTCTAATATTTGGTCAGCAGTGGGTCTATGGTGGTCCTTTCAGTGTTATTTCTGAACATTTGGAGACTTTAATTGAGAAGTCCTAATCCCAGTATTTTGTATGCAAATTGAAATGAATTAATTGTCAATTACTTTTTTAATGAATGCTAAGGTAAACACAACAGAACTAGAGGAAATTGAATATTATGACATTGACTTACACTAAAAGTATGTTTTGGCCTTTTCCTGTGTTTATTTATTTTTTGGATAGTGACAAATATATACAGTACTGTGCAGAAGTCCGAGACCATCCTTCGTTTGTTTCATTTCCAGTAAAAAGTGCTCTTAAGTATAAGGTACTCATTTTCAGGAGACATTTCTGAGGACGTTACCTATAAGATAATCCACGTTCATAAGGAAAGAGAAAGACAAAGAAAAATGAGTGGAAAAACAGGTGTTTCCAAAACTAGAGTTCAAAACATTATTAAAAGATTAAGAGAAAATGGGACTCCAACAACCACGTAAGACCTGGTAGACCACCAAAACTGTCACCATCAGATAAACAGCACTTACAGCTTTCATCTTTGAGAGAGAGGAGAAAATCAAGCTCTGCTCTTACGCCAGACCTGAAAAAAACACTCTGTGAGAAGACGTCTCAACACTATGAGTCTACAAGGATGTGTAGCTGTCAAGAAGCCCTCAGTGAGAAAAGGAACTAGACAAAAAAGAAGGAAATTTGCAAATTAAATGAATCTGGTGAATCTGGTGTCCAGACCTTAGCATCACTGGATGTGTTCGGATTACTTAGATTAAGAGAAGCAGAAAATGCAACCAACTTTTAAGACTGAACTTTGGAGGTGTAAATAAATATCCCTGCAGTTTTTTTTTGACAAACTGAAAGCAGGTATATAGAAGAGACTGGAAGCTGTAATAAAGGCAAAGTGTGGACACACTAAATACTGAAAAAAAATGATAAATGATAAGCAGTTTTTAAGACAATATATGAAAATACCCTACTCACAGGGTCCCTCATGATACCACTTACATCAAGAAACGTCCATGGTTGGATGGGCTAGCCAGGGCTTCAGTCAATAATTGTACGCGTACGAAAGTGCACATATATGGTAGCTAAATGTGATAAATTATATATTCGTTTTAGTGACAAGAGGGCAAACAGAAAGGAGATAACAGATAACCATTCAAAACACATCAATTCAACTAATCCAGTGATTATCAAACCATACATTGGGTAAGTTGTATTAGAACATCACAGTGTGCAGTATAGAGGTTTCACATGGATTGGCATCCACTGTTTAAACCCCCTAAAAGCCCGATATTATTACATACTAAGGCTTATTATTCAGTAACTACAGGGGCTTCAATGCAAACTGGTTGAGCTATTCTCAGGTTATAGAAGTGTGTAATAAAACCTTGGGCCCAGTGGCAGGCAGAGGCCATGCAAGTGACCACTACTGAAGATGTGCATCCTCCATTATCTACACTCTTTAAAAATTGGTTGTAGGAAAAAACTTTAATCGATATAGAAACCTTAATATTATGTGGATCTTCCATTTGGGACCTTTATTTTTAAGAGTGTTCAATATAACCACTTTAGGGTGAAGGGTGTTTGTTTCATACATTGTATGTCTGTATTTCAGAACCCAAAGGATCAATAATCTCTTGCTAGTATCACAATCTGACTGTTCTTCAGACAGGGTTAATCTTGCTGTTGTAAGAGTTGGAAAGTGTCTTATTATCAAATATGGAGAACTGCTGTGCCCTGAAGGCATGCCTTCTCATCCCCACACTTTCAGCTCAGCGTCAGCTCATAAAGGCTTTACAAAGAAGACGCTAGGTGTCCTGCCAGCTAAACTAGTGCTGGTTAAAACAGAGATGGTATGAAAAAAAAGGACTGTGCTACAGGCAAGCAGCTGAATTTCACAACACCCGCACAGGGTGTGCTAGAGCAATCTTTCACAAGTAAAAGCAATAAAAGAAACTCCTCTTGATGACAGCATTTATAATAAAGAGATCGTTTTGGCCAGAACAGCTAAAGTGACTCATAATGAGTCAAAGACAGCAGCTCAAGGAATCTGGGATTGTTTTATCAGCTGGCTTTTGTGGCTGGCTAGCTTCCAGGAATCATTAGCCTTGTTAGCAATTTGGATAAGATGACTTTTATATTTTCCGTAACATATGCCACTCAAAGACAACTCAGTTTGCCTTATATTTTAATGGCTGTTTAGTCTGTTTGTCTTTTGAGATGCATACTTCACTGAATTCACTTTTCTTACCTGGCTTAGCTAAGTTTCTTTTGTTAGCATGCTTATATCACCTCTGTAATTGCACTGTTGTGTGTTTTAGGACATTTCTACATGGAGGCCAGAGTAATTATACTGTTTTAGTCATCTTAAGTAGCCAGGGCTTAGTGGCTCAAGGATTTCTCCATGGAATGACTGCAGACGTGGTTCAGCCATTGCGTAAGGCTTGACACTGTCCAGCATAACAAATTATGTTGGCCTTGAACATTATCTACTGATGTTTTTTGAAAAATACAAGTTCTAAATTAGTTCATTGCTGATGGATGTTGGTATGGTGGCCGGAAAGACCCAGTGAATAGTACAATGAAAAAGGTGTTGCAAACTTATAAGCACAATGCAAATTCAGAACACTTCCATCGAAATGACACCCGAACAACATTTCACAAACATACTGTGAATGCAGAAAACACATGTAACTTCAGAAACGCTGCAAAGAGTCCAACACAACAGAAATGTTTCTGGAAGACTGAAAACAGATGGAATATAGTTATAATAATATAACTAGTTAGCTATCTGACATGTCATAGCTGTAATACAGTAGTTATTAATCATATCAGTTATAACAAAATTTTACAGTTACTCTAATTCCCTTTACAATACAGTGATATTAGTTATCTGCTTTACCCTTGTGTGGTGTTCGTGTGTTTGTTACTCAGTGGGTCTGGTGGCATACAGCCATAACAATTTATGTAAAAAATACCAGATGTTTAAAATTACACAAGTGGCCAGCGTAGGGGTCTCCTTTAGTAGCTGTAGCCAGTCAGCAGCGTGTCCATGTTGTCCACCCTCACACACACACACGTACAAACACATACACACTAACAGCAGGCCATGTTGGAGAAGAACAGAGTGAAGGGACACAGCACCTCCACACTTTTATTCCCTGTGGGTTCACCCCAACACCACATGTGTAATATATATGCAGAATATTTATGCTGCATCGAATTTAAAAGTTTGAATGGCTCCACCCTCTGCAGCACATTTGGAAAATGTAGCACTGGTGCAGTCGTTTGTTGCGGGTTTATTTTGTGGTACTTTGGCTCTTGTCGGCCTCTGTACGTTGGTTGTTTGATCATTTGAAGTACGCATTGTTAAAGGCATCTGGTTATTTTAAATGATTGTAATCGTCCTCCGAAAACTCTCTAAATGCTTTAACAAGCTTGTCTCGGATTAACTCCGTTTGCTCCGAGCTACAGTGTGAATTTTAAGGATTTAATGCTTTGATCTTTTTTCCTGTCGTTATGAAGACACTTAATCCCCAAAATATCCTTTGTTCTGACATATAGATTATTTTATCTTACTAACATAAATACCTTTACCTGGAGGCCAATACCACAGCCCTTGACACACCTCTCTCAGTACTTGTTTAGACAGTTGCTTACATGCGTCACGTGTGCTGAATGTTTCTTTTACATCCATGTATACTGTGAATAACCCAGATTTGTTGTTTCCCAAAGATGGATACAAGTTATATATAAATGCCCACAGTAATTTGGTGGGCAATATCCTGCACAGACGCACTACATGAATCATCCTGAGGCTTCTTACTGAGAGCGCTATCTCCCTGCATTCCACTGTGAGGAGGTAAAACTGAGCCTAAGGCGACACAATCCAGCCTGCTGCCCCTCCCACCTCCAATTATTCAAAAGAAAATGCCATCACAGGTCAACCGACTGTTTTTTTCTTTCTCTCTCTTTTTTCTTTCCAGCTGCTTTGGAAAATGGTGAAGATGTCCACGCCCACGCTGATAGCTGGTTTGTGATGTTACTCTGTCCATTTTTTCGTATTTAGTTCAGTTCAGCTGAACAAAGCCCTTAACCCTTAGAAGTGTCAGTTATCGATTACATCATGTGGTAACTTTATACATATTATTTCTCATCCGTAGCTCATTGAAACAAGCAGATCAAATCCGTCAAATATTTTTTTCTATCAAACAATGCATATTTTTGTTTGTACATACACTTTGTCACCTGCTCATCCAGCATTTCTTCTGAAATCAAGGGAATTAATAGTGACTTTGTCCCCTTTTCGCTGCAGTAACAGCCTCTACTTTTTTGAGAAGGCTTTATGATAGTTGTTGGAATGTTGCTGCGAGGATTTGATTGCATTCAGTTGCAAGAGCATTAGTGAGGTCAGGTACTGATGTGAGATGATTAGTTCTGGATCACAAACTCCACTCCAACTAATCCCAAAGGTATTGGATAGAGCTTCATCAGTTCCATAGAACACTGTTTCACTGATCCACAGCCAAATGCTGAAGGATTTTATATCCTTTACGCTGACATTTAGCTTTGAGCATGGTCATCTTAGACTCGTATGCAGCTCCATAACATCCCATTCCAATAGCAGTGCTGTTCTGTGGAGAATACACAAGCTGTGTGCATATTTGAACACCTCTGTCAGCAATAGGTGCACTTTAAAGTAGCTGAATTCACTAATTAGAAATGGTACCTGGATACTTTTGGACGTATAGTGTAGTTAGGATACATTTTATTTTGATTTGAATTGAATTTCTTTCTCATTATTGTCATGTTTGAAACAGAAAAAGTCCCATATGCAGGCTGAAACCTGTCGATGTAAATGTCCATTTGAATCTAAATTAAGCATAAGAATAATTAATTGTGTAACTAGCTATAAAATGAGTTATGTATAATTGTAATTACATTTAAAGGGACACTCCAGCCACAATGAATTTTTTTTCATCGCTGCATTTGTTGTAAACATGCCTACTGTTACGTTGGTAGTCTCTAGAGAGAGATTTCCCAGTTTAACCACAGGATAACATCCCTTCTGATGACATATCTTGAAGGTAGGAGAAACATTTGGAAAACTCCAACTGCTTTGAGGTGGATTTTTGGGGGTGAGTTGTTTGAAATGTTGCCCCTCCACACTATTAGAGGAAAGGCAGATAGCTAACGTTACTGCTAGGCAGCTGAGTATCTTATTGCAGCCATAACTGTGGTAACTGTATGCAAATCATTATTAAAATGGAGAGAATAGATTGGGGGGGTTCACGTTGTTTTTTTCTGAAGGCAAGCACACCACACTGTTTTTTTTCTTTGGCGTTCACACTGCTGCATTTTTTGAAGGCTGCATAGAGCTGCGATTCTTCCGGTTCTTCCTAGCAATAGCCAACTGGCTAGCTGAAATTAGCCAAGTGGCTATAGATAACATAATGAAAAACGTACTTCAAATCTCAAGGGCTGCACTGATGAGGCCCCAGCTGTGCTAGAAAGCTATCATTTTTATATGTGGATGTGTGTAGGCAAAAAGTACTACTATTAACTACCAAACATTGTTAGCAATGTTAGCAAAAGAAGCTAAATTAAAAACCTGCTTTTTGTTTATGACATGATTTATATCCATATAGAACTTCAATAATTAATGCTGCGATCGACCGAAGCTCATAACTCAGAATTTCTCACCTCCGAATAGGAAAAATCTAAGAAAACACCACCTGAACTGGGAATTCCTACTTGAAAAGTCAGGATGGTCAAATCAACATAGCTGCTTGCACAGGCAGTAGTAATGAAGAACCATTTCTCTGCTTTTAAATTACATTTAGATCAATTATCATAAAGACACAGTAGTGGCTAAATCTGTAACATTAACCATGAAGTTCATTGTTTTGAGGAGGTAAATATGCTTTCATGGAGACGTCCATGTTTCCTCACACTTTATAGCTCAAATGCATGGAGGTTGAAAACGATGCAATTCCGATTTCTGACTTCCCAGTTCCGAGCTAAGTCGAACGCAATGTAACACTTCCCTATTACAACTGTGATCTGATTGGTCAGCACAGAAAAACACTTATGATGTACTTTAAGTTGAACTTTTTTTTAGCTCAGGGTGTCCTGAGCTCTCAATACACAGCCATGGAGGGTGCGTAAGAGGCGAGGCGACCAGGGCTCAAAAACAGCTCTCCCATTGAAAACAATCGAATGAATGCACCTTAGCATATAGAAATGTGTCCAGTGTGAAACCTCCCTCAAAGGGCAGAAATGACTCATCTCATGAGGAGGACAAGAAGCTAAAAACTACAGTTTGTAATATACACGTAGATACCTTAGCTACAACATCCTGTGCAACCGGTGAGTCTGAGGAATACAGTGCTGCAGTAAAGAATACTGCATAACACAACAAATAACATATTACACACTAGTTTTAGGCCACACTGTAAACCCTAAGTTTATTTACTCCAACTATTATAGGAAATTTGTTGCTTCAATTAATTGTTTCAAAACAGAAGTTAGACATGGAGTTGAACACTCACAAGTTTAACAGATAATGTGTAAGTATAAAGCACAAAATAAGTATAGTTGCAATTTGAAATTTGAAGTGCAAGTAACTATTATATCACATAATGAACTAATTTCCACAACATTCACACAGTCGTACTGATCACAAGCTGAAATATAGAGGACAAAAAACTGTTAAACCTTTTTTACAGTTACATACTCTTATGCAAACCTTATTTAAGAATACTGAGTTGGCAGTAATCTAGATTATTTTGATATAACTGTACTGACTACGGAGCAGAGATACACAACACATTCATGTTTAGTTTAAGTAAGACATGTAAAGTGCATCCATACTTATATTTACTCCCACATATAACATGTGGAAGTGTTGGTAAGGAAGGCTAATAAACAGAAATCAGCTAACCTACTAGGAATTCTGGATATCGTCACCCTGTACTCTCTGACTGTACAAACGTGTACAAAAACGTACAACATGCACATTTGAATTTTCAACAAAACTGTACAAACAACTTATCTATATTAAACTATAGCAACTAATTCCAAGAAATTAAGTAATTATAAGTTTATTGTTTAAGTACAAATAATGTCAGGGATTTTAGTGCAGAATGGCCCTTCAATGTAAATCAAACATATGCTACATCCTATTATCTTAAAATCCAGATAACCAGTCAAATGAAACTAGATAATAATTGTCAGCATCACAACAACAAAATGCAGAAAATATCAGGGGGTTTTCATCTCCTCATTTTCTCCTCACACTGTACGAAGATTCAATGCATAATTTATTGCTTACTTCATTTTTATTGTTATTCATGCAACATTTGAGAATCTCCATGGAACACCAATTCAGACTTCTCTTGATTTTTAGATCACAAACCCATAAGGGCTGTGTTGTTTCTTGCGGGTTCTCTGTGTGGTCTCTCAGGTTAAGCAGCAATGGAAGGGGAAATGGTGTCTCTGTGGACAGGTGGTTTTCTGGGTTTGTTGTGATGTGAAATGAGGTTCCTTGTTGCCCCGGAGTGGAATTTGACTGGCAAAGCGGGAGCTGGGTGGAGGGGTTTGGAGAAACTTTCCAAGCGCCCATGACCCCGAATGACCCATCTAACACCAGAGCTGCTCAGCATGCCTGGAGCAAGTAACACTAGATACACTGCAGGACTCGCCTGCCAGCCTGAGATGGCACCCGGCTCCCTCAGCGTCTGCAGCGATAGCTGTAGACTGAGTGCTGAAGTGCTGGAGAGGAAATGGCTCCATGTAGCACAGGCCCTGTCCAAAAATCACACATATTCCACATCACTCAACTGCTTCCTTAATCACTGGATTGGTGGAGCATTTCTATAGCCACGCTACCATAGACCAAAGTTTTATTTCCAGACCTGGGCACACTTCGCCTTCTTTAGCGATTAGAATATTTTCACTACTGCTGTTCAGTTAATAAATCAACAAAGGTTTTATTAATATGAAACAAGTATCCAGAGACTCCTTCTAATTACAGAATTCAGCCACTTTAAGGTGCACCCATTATTGACATGCATTCAATTGTACATTCACAGTTTGTATAATCTCCATAGAAAAGCACTGCCAATAGAATGGGATGCTTTGGAGCTGCAGCACATGAGCACATGAGGTCACCATGCTCAATGCCAAGCATCAGCTAGAGGGGTTAAAAGTCCCCCAGCATTAAGGCTGTGAAGCAGTGGAACTTCATTATCTGGAGTGATGAATCTCCATCTAATACCTTTGGAATTTGTGATCCAGAACATCAGTACCTGACCTCATCAGTTCCTGCAATTAAATCCTCACAGTGATTTTCTAACACCTAGTGTAAAGTCTTTCTAGAAGAACAGAGGATGTTACTGCAGCAAAGGGGGACAAACTCCATATTAATACACTTGATTTCTGATGAAACGCTGGATGAACAGGTGTCAACAAACGTTTGGGCATTCATATTGTATTTCCTTCCATTTCATGTTCATCTTCTTCTGTAACATTCATGCATGTAGATTTCACCTAAATAATCATTTGACCGTTGTCTTTTTCAAAATATTGTTAAAAGCGCATGCTGATTTTTTTTTAGTCCAAAAGTTTCGACCTTTGGTTTAAACACCTGAACTGTTTAAGAGCTGATGAGTGCTGACATCACAACAAGGGGATAAAATGCCTGGGCCATGGCATTACTCCCAGGGTAGCACTGTCACAAATATTTACACATGAGGCTGAGACCCAAAAAAACACTTAGTAATCTTTAAAGGACCCATACCACAAAAAAACAAATTTTCCTCCCTTTTTTAAATAAAAGAGTTTGAGGTAATATGTAAGCAAACAAAATGTACCATATATTGAATACAGCCCATACAGCTGTATGCAAAAGGGTAAACACCACTGATTTGCTGAGTTTGCCACACTGGAAAGAATAAACAAAATATAAAATGTGCCATAACTTTTGCACAAGCCACATTTTATGTTTTTTTTTCTCTTAATATGTTAAATTAAGCAAATAAACAGTAAGTGTGCATTAAAATGTATGAAAGCGTGTTCTCTATAGAGAATGTCTTATTTTCACTTAGAAAATCAATAAAACACATCATTTGACCAGGTGTGTTGAAACTTTTGCATATGATTGTCTATGGACACTAAACTTGAAAACAGCCTGATTTTCACTTTTCTACATCAATTGAGCACGGCAGCCATTCTTTATGGTGTGTGAAAATTTTGTGATAAATAGACCAATAAAAATAGAGCAAAATTGATTAGAAAAAAAAATCTCTTCCCATTGACTTACACTAAAACTAAAGAACATGGTTGCCCTATCCTGTAAAGTTACTATTTTGGAGATTCATGTTTTTCTTTGGACAGCGACAATATGTCCACCTATTTAGCTTTCAGGTTAGCCATGTCCATCATGCTGAAGTTATAAGGAGTGTTTCAGCATGGGGTGCCTTTTGAATAAGGCACGATACAGGGCAGCCAATCAGAACAGAGCTCATTTACATACAGCACAGCCTGTTTAATTCTACAGAATAAAGAGAGGTTGAAAAATGGTTACATGGCAAAGAAAACAAACTCAATAATTAAATCACCATTCCCAAATGTTTATCATCAGCTATGATAATTTAATAAAATATTTACGCTATTAGCCTCAATTAGAGTATCAATTTCGTTAAGACATGGCAACGAGTAAGCATTATTAATTCAATAATTAATTAAAGTTCATTTTTGTACTTTTTTTTGCTCTGGAGTCCACAAGATCCTAACTGCCACTGATCTAGTGTGTAAGTTTAGAGGAATGGTCAGGGTTCAAGGATTAAATATGCCCTGGTCCTCAGGTCAGTCGAATGGCATGCTGTCCTCTCAGTGTCTCTTAGTGTAACTTGTTTATTCAGTAAACATGAGGCACCTGTTGGCGGAATGCAGGTTGCCAACTAGACTAGCCCAGCGGCATTTATTACTCTTAATGACCCCCCCGAACACCTCCCCTTTTCTTTTCCCCTTCCTACTCTTTCTATCTGTCAACCATACAGCTGTGTGTATGTATGAGAGTGTGTATGTATGAGAGTGTGTGTGTGTGTGTGTGTGTGTGTGTGTGTGTGTCTGTGTGCAGAACTACAACTCTGCTGATGGGAATATTTTTGTTTTTATTTACCCCGCATTGGGTGTTTGAGCCTCAGCTGTCAGTGTTGTGTCTGGAGCTGCGTGTTGAACTTGGAGGGTGATAGTGCTGCTGGAAAGAGCTCAAACTCGCCAAGCCTTCTAGCTATGCAGAATGCAGCAGGGAGAGAGGACACGCCCTGGATTCTGCTGCTGGAAAACAATAGCTATGGCGAAAATGCGAGGACGCTGTCCCCGTCGACCATCATCACCACAACAGGCTGGCCTAGGTCATCTCGTTTTTCACCAGCAAGGTTTTTCAGTTCTCATGATGCAAACTTTCTGCCACTCTACTTAATTTTCTTCTTTTAGTTTATTGTGTATATACATACATATATATATAGCCTTTTCCTTCTCACATCATCTGCACTCTTTTTTTTACTGACCTCAAGATGGATATGATTACTGAAGTTGAAAAATCAATGCTTCTGCTATATACAGTACTGTACAGAAGTCAGAGAGCACCCTTCATTTATTTCTTTTCCAGTCAAAATGGCCATCAAGTCATTCATTTTTCAGGAGACATTTCTAAGGAGTTTAGATATGAGATATCATGTGCATAAGGATGAGGAAAGTCAAAGGAAAATAAGCTTCCAAAACTGGAGTTCAAAAAATGTTTAAACGTTATAGAGAAAACTCCTGGTAGACCAGCAAAACTGTCACCAACAGATAAACAGTACTTCAAGCTTTTATCTTTAAGAGAGAGGAGAAAATCAAGCTCCACTCTTGAAATCCACAGGTGTTTTTGTTGATTCTTCCACTGTGAGAAGACACTATTGGCTTGAAAGGATGGGTACCTTTCAAGAAGCTGTTACTCAGAAAAAGAAATAGATTAAAAAAGAAGAAAATTTACCAAATAAAACAAAGAAGCCACTGGTGTTCCCGCCCCAGAGTCCAGGCCTCAACATCACTGAATGTGTTTGGGATTACTTGGACTGGAAAACAAGTGGAAACTCAAAACAATGAAAACTCATAAATTGCATACTACACTGTAGATGTCCTACTGGGCAGACTGTACTCAGTTACCACATTTGGGAAGGGGTAATGGTATAGGGATGCTACAGTAATCACATCTTTGACATGTTATCTTCTCCATCATGAAATTAAACGAAAACACACAAAATTATACTAGCATACAGCACACAAGCAAAAGAGTGCTATAATGTGCTAGATCCACACAGTTGCTCATATGATCCATGGGAAAAGGATTGACTATACCCTCCACTGCCTTCCATTTCTGTCTCAGAAGTGTCTGCCTGCTTCCACACCTGAATGAACTAGAAACAAAACAGTCCACAGTCAACAGGATCACCAACCCAGTGATTATTCTGAGCTCATTGAGTGCCCAGTGGGTGGTAAGTATGCAGTTTTATTTTGTGTGTGTGTTTTTTTTTTTAATTTTTTTTTATTTTTGGTTTATTTTTTGTCATGGAGTGTTTTAGAGGTTTATTTTGTCATGGACTGATTTACATGTTTATTTTGTCATGGTGTTTTTTCCCTGCCCCTTATTACACCAGGAAATGGTAAGAGGAACTGCAGCTGGGAAAAGAACTGAAACAGTTCCATCTCATCTTGTTTTGCTGAGATCTTCCTGTAATCCACACTCGGGACAGGAGATAAACGATCACATGAATTATGGCAGCTTGCGTAACCTGTCGACTCAGGTGGGGGAGGAAAAGTGGAGTAAGAGAGAAAAAAAAATAACACGGCATGATTAGATAGAGATCTTCTCGGAGTTAGAATGCGTTTGTCATTTAGACAGCTGTAGCTGTGTTCTGCAGAAATCATACTCATCTATAACAATAAGACAAATAAGGGCATTCGTGGCTCATTTTCTCATGCAGACATTTCTCATCGACCCCTTATGCTTCTGCGGTAAATTGTGCAATGGGAGCCTGTTGATTGCGCCTTTAATCATTTCAGAAAGATACTATTTATCTTCTTGGGACAGTTACTCTCATAACCTATCATAACATCTCCTCTTGACCCCTTAAGACTTATCATTTAGTGTAATATGAATTTATGATTTGCATGTTTTTGAGATGGTTTACAATTACTAGACTTAAGTTTCTCACTCTCATAACTACATATTAGTTTCATAGTGTTTACTGAATGACTTAAGAACTGAATAACTGAAGTCTTAAGATCACTAAGATCTGAATAATAAGCCCAGAGTTCAAGAAGTTTAAAAAGGAGTTCAGTAAATTGTTAAAAAAAAAAAACCCACTGCAAACCTTCCTAGGCAGCAGAAGCTGCAGGGTTCCAGGCCTGAATCCTGATGACAGGCGGGTTTAGGGGGGCCTATCAGGGAGAGAAAGAACAGATGCTTCTCAGGGGCCCTCCTTAAGCCCTGGAGGTGCGTTCACTCTCGCTCTATCCCTCCTGTGACTCCCAGCAATCTCAATCTTTTTGCCCCCCGTGTAACTCAAGCCCCGAAAATGCCCCCCGCCAAAAAACCCCTACATGCCCGGCTGGTTGGAGTGCTTAGAATTCTGCAGCTAACGAGGGGATTGCAATGGAAACGCATTCCAGAGTGATCTCGAACATTTTTGCAGATGTGCTCTGTGGTAAATATAAATATAGAGGTGGTGCGTTGCACAGTTCCGTGTATGTATTGAATTTACAGCTGTCAGGTCATGCCTCGCACCTGCATATTTGCATAGCGTTGTTGCAATTCATCCTATAGCTCTCACTTCTACCCCATGTGAAGTGCCACATAAGTGAGTTTCATACATGTGATTGTTTGCCAACAGGGGGCAATGCATACCTTCATGCAGAGCTCTGTAATGCAATCCTGTGCAATGCAATCCAGCAGCCACTTTCTGTTTAGTCAGCAAGAAGCTGACAAGCTCTGTGCCCTCAAGTATTTAAACAAGCACTTATTCTCTTTCACTTTGTCCATTATTCTTGACACTAATATATCTTCTTGTGGAGAAGCTCACCATTCAAGAATGTTCTGTTCGCTCTCTGAGAAATGATAGTAAAACTCAATCTTTCATCTCCTGGCTTTCTTCCCCACACTAGCAGGTCCCGCAGCCTGAGCATGTGCAGAAAAGAAAACACAAATAAAATTTGCATCTAACTGATGCTTATAAAACCTCATAAATAGCTTAAAGTGATCATTTGATGAAAAATTATAAGTACACAATTTTCTCCTCACCCTAAGAGTAGTCAGTGAGTCAGGACATGTTTGGTGTCTGGAGTTTGCTTCTGTAGTTGTGCACTGGAGCTACAAGGCTAATTCATTACAAGCAATGAATGCTTAAACCTTACCAGTCAGCATCACACAATTAACTGCACGCCTAAATCATCACAGATTTGTCACACAAACACTGTATATTGTTGTCTGTAAACATGAACAAAACTAGAGCCTTCTGTTAGAAATAAAGGTGCTGTGCAGGTACATTTTTCATTCATCAAGGTACAAACAATGTAAATGTGCCCTCAAAGGTACAACAGTGGTTTTAAGGTCCAGTTGTGTACCTTAAATAAGTTTTTTTCCAGATGAAAAGTACATATTTGTACCTTTTCATGACCAAATGTTTTAAAACAGAACAATAAAATAAAAAGGCTGGAGACAAGACAGGGTGTGTGGACTTAAAAAATATAATTTCAATCAATTATGGTACATTTATGTTCCCTGACTAAAGGTACTGTGATGTGCATAGTTTAGCACCTTTTTTTCTTAGAGTGTACTGCTACATTTCAGCTACTACTACTTTAGTACTGTAGTAACGGATTTTAGCTACTACTACTATTACTGATTTTAGCTACCACTACTACTACTGCTGATTTTAGCTACTAATTTACATACGTAAACCACTACTGATAGCTACTACTACTGCTACTACTGATTTTAGACTCTTAAACCACTACTAACTTTAGCTACTATGACTACTGCTGTTGCTACTGATTTTAGATACTACTACTACTACTACTACTACTGATTTTAGGTACTACTACTACCACTACTAATGACTTTAGCTACTACTACTACTTATTATAACTTCTACTACTACTATTCTGACTGATTTGGCTACTACTACTACCACTACTACAAGTATTACTTCTGACTTCTGATTTTTGCCTCTACTACTACTAATTTTAGCTACTACTACTACTACTACTACTGACTTTAGCTACTACTACTACTGACTTTAGCCTCTAATAGTACTATTACAACTGACTTCAGCTACTACTACTAGTACTGATTTTAGCTGCTATCACTACTACTACTACTGATTTTAGCTACTACTACTACTGACTTTAACTACTACTACTACTGACTTTATATGCCTCAAAGGAAGAAAGACTAACACCAAGAAGTCCATGGTTACAAAACATATGAAACTTTTTATATTTCAGATAAATTTGGCCAAAATACTCACAGCTTTGTGTGTCACGCAAAGACTGTGTCAGCGTTATTACTTATTTAAAAATATTAAACAATTTTAAAAATGAAACAAAATAACAACATGAATGCAATATTTGTAAATTTAGTGTGACTTAGCTAAGGTGGCAGAGAACTACATTTCAGGAAAGCTCAGATTGTAATAATTTCAGTTAATTATTTCAGTTGTGCAACTTTGCTGATATTGTTCAGTATTACAGACTATGTTTTACACTTGAATTACATGCCCTACTCGCCACCACTATGGTAGAATAATTCTTAACTTTTTCAAGTCTGTCCATTTTTATAGATAACATTACGATAGACAGTGTCAGAAACCACATAAGCAAGTCTATTTGAGATACTTAACACGTCTACATTGTTTGAGGCATGATTTAGGCATGAAGGTAGCACAATGCTGAATGCTGGTGGCTAAGTTTCCTTAAGTCTAAATTAGCTCCAGTGCAAAACTATTGAAGAATCGTCCAACATTTAATATATCTTGGCTGATTAACAGCTGAGGTATGGGGTGAAAGTGTGTAAATGTGATTTTCGACTAGTATTTGGTGTTTTCTTTAGGGCAGGTATTCAGTGTTGAGTGATTGTGGCTGGAGCGGTGGCTGTCTCTGCTCTCTTCAGTCCTGGAGCCCTCAGGTCCCAATCCTCTCCTGACAAGTGGAAGAGTTTATGAGCGAGGTCAGGCCGAGTGTGAGTTCAAGCAAGGCTAACCTCAGAGCTCGCCCTGCCACACCCCAACACCCCTACCCTCCTCTCCTCCTGCCCTGGAGCTTCTCCTACTTGACCTCTCGAAGCAGGGCAAGAGCTTGATGGGTTGTTGCTTAAATGAGCCCCACAGTACACTCACTTTTCTCCCTCTTTCTTTTACTGCAGACCTTGTATACCCAATGCAAAACATGTAGGCCAACTCTCGCTTACCTTGTGCCTTGACCCCATCAACCTTATGAATCCACATACCAGCTCTCATCCCTCTTTTTCTCTCTGTTCTGCTCTTTCTCCTTCCACACCCTTTTTCAGCTACTGTGCCCCTGCTGCCCTGTCCCCAGCAATGCTATTGCGAATCACAGACATATCCTCCTTGAAATGGCTGGCATGTCACTCGCAGATGCCAGGGGACAGGCGACAGCTGTGGTTTTATGGTTTCACCAGATGTCCACTGGGTGCTAACCCTTGCTAGGAAGGGGCACTGCGTGGCCTGCCCTCCTCCGCTGTCCCTCTCTGGGCTCACTGGGGACACACTGTAGACATTTTTTCAGTGTGGCTGGATGGAATGAGACGGGGACGGGAGGAGGCAGCCTTGACACATTGTGAGCCGAGATGTTAAACTATACTCTCATAATTGGCATTAATGACCTGGGTGGTGCAGAGAGACTGAGGTGCCTTGTGAAAGTAGAATCACATCTGTAAGTGGGGGGGGATTATCGTGGGGTCATGCTATTATTAGTCTTCTCAGTAAGAGACACCTAGTGGTGGAGTGTGGTCATAGTTGAACAAGGTTTGTCCAAGTGGCCATGCAAAGATTGTGGCAAAATATAATTAAGAGAGGAGAACTGAGGGCTGGAATCAGAGTCTGCAGATTTCCCTGTTCCAACACATCAACTCAGCCATCAAGGACCAGAGTCGCCCATCACTGATATAAAGACAGAAAGTAATATGGCATGGAATGTTCCAGAATATAGTCAGAATACATATACAGAAATTACAAATCTGTATTCAGTCCATGTTACATTTTGAGAGGCAGTATTGAGAATACATTTACTTTTACATTTTTAGCAATATACTTTTAGAATACTTGCTCACTGAATAAAAAATATACAATCCGTAAAAAAATACCATCAATCCTTATGTAGAAACTATTTTAAAATCAGTGCAAATACACTTGTTAGACAGACTCAGCAGCTTTACTGAAGTTCCTACTAAAGCCTGAGTACACTGATGAATAAAGGTGACAAGCCAGTTGTTTGTCTCAGCATTATTGAGCTCTTTTTTGGGGTGACTGAACTGAACAGTCTTCTCAGTAGTGGACATGTTCACAAGTGATAAGCTCAGCATTGGTATTGTACTGTACTGTGCATATGATTCATGGCACAATATTACATACATGTCACACATTTTTGAGATTTTGTTATTGAGATATAGTAAAATGTTTATAGAAAATATTTATTAATTTAATTCATTTTCTAGTATGGTCAGTTTAGCAAAAGCAGGACAGTATGTAAAATTATATTTGATTATTAGATAAGTTTGATTTGATATGCACTGTTCCACTATTGCTAAATACGCTAGATAAATCAGAACACTTTTTAAAGCCATTGTGGTTTATTATGATTATTTATTATCACACTATTAAGAGCTATCATCATGACCAGCATGTAACAGTTCTAATTGTATTTAAATGTGGACTTTATCAGACCAACAGTCGAAACATGGTGCTAGCGGATGGTGTGGAGATGCTTTGCTGCTTCAAAGCATGGCCAACTTTCCAAAACTGACCGAACTATGAATTTTGCTCTCTTCCAGAAATTAGTTTTTGCAGCAGGACAATGATCCAAAGCACAAGAAACACCTCTGAATGGCTCAAAAGAAACTAAAATAATGTTAGTCTTGACCTGAACCCCATTGAGATGCTGTAGCAGGACCTTAAAAAGGCAGTTGATGCTCAAAAGCCCTCCAGCATGGCTGAATTTAAGCAATTCTGTTAAAAAGAGTTTGCCAAAACAGTTCCTCCACAGCAGTGAAAAACTAATTACATGAAACATTTGGTTACAACTGTAGCTGCTAAAGGAGGTACAACCAGTTATTTAGTTTAGGGGGTTATTACTTTTTCACATGGGTGATAAAGGTGTTGTCATTTTTTCCTTCTATAAATGAAAATGAAACAATCACTAAAATTTTTTTTGTGTTTCCTCATGTTCTCCTTGTCTTATATTACAGTTTGTTTGAGGATCTGAAACCATTTAGTGTGAGAAATATGCAAAAGCAGAGGAAGTCAGAAGGGGGCAAATACTTTCCACGGCATTCTAAGTACTAGCATTAGGTTACCAGAATGAAAGGAGGGAAGACAGAATAAAAGGTGACGACTTACAAATTACAATATACATGACTATTTATGTGTGTGAGCTTCTATGCATGAGTCCCCTGGTGCATTTATCAGAAAATGTCCCACTTTTGCTTAGTTTATGAGAAAGGTGGCAGCTGTGCTCAGGGGATTGAGGGAACAGCAGTGAACTGAAGCAGGCAATGAGAACTGCTTTAGTTTCCTTCTTGAGGGTTTTTTGAGGAAATCAGCTGAAGTAGCAGAAGTGCACAAGTCCTTTACTTAAATAAAAGTACAAGTACTGTGGCAAAAAAAAAACTCTTGTAAACACTGGTATGATTTACAGTTTTTTTATTCAAGTACCCTAGTAAAAAAGTAAAAGTATTTATTTTAAGTGTTTCTAATTCAATTTTTGAAATAAGGCGTTCTTTACTGAGTGTTAACTAGATGTACACTACCATAACATTAAGGGGTAAATGATGATTTATGTTAGACTTATTTGCATTATTTGCAAAATCATACAAAAGACTGATTTTAATATCAGTTTTTAATATCTTCTTTTTGTATATCATACACCAAGATTTTTTTTTAACCAACCAGGTCAAATAGTTCTCATAAATAAGGCCATTCATATTGGAGAATATATGCTAGCACGCTACTATCGCATTCTTTGTACTCTAAAGGCATTTACACACCGCGCACAATTTATTTGTACAATTTATTCAGTATACAATAAATTCATTCGAGCATGTGTATAACTAACAATATATTGCACACCAAACGTGATTTTTCAGAAGGTGGAAAGTCTCTCTGTTTGATTTTTGTGAACTTTTGCCAGTGACAAAAAACTCACTGACCAGTCATGGTCGTCTCTGCTGTTGGCAGGATGGCAACCAAGATGACGCAGTAACTGTGCTCCAGCAAAAAGAACTTTTTCACAAACGCTAAAAGGATCTCTGAAAGCAGCTCAAACTGGAATAAGAACATCCGAGTTATATAGCCTGTGTGAAAGCATTCAATGTTTTGGTTTCTGAATGAAGCGATGGAGCTCCTCACTCAACTTTCACTTTTCCAGAAAGGACAGTAGTCCAAAGTCACCACATGTCTGTTCTGTGAGGAGCAACAGAGAACTTATTTGCACTCAAAGACATTCAGCCTGTTTTGTGCTCTGTCTCATATTGAGCTGTATCTCCAAAATCAGCTCAAACTGAGTTCCAGAGATCTGAGCTGTGAGTGAAAGAGATCATAAAATATCAGCTTCTGATTGAAGTGGAGAAACTCTTTGTTCACCTTTCGGTTTTCTAAAGTGGAAAGCATCCTGCAGAATCTTACAGTTTGCCTGTTTCGTGAGAAGCCATAACCTGTTGATAGATATTCTGCCTGTACTTTTTTCGGGGTGCCGAAATAAAAAAAAGTGTCATGTCCCGTGTGTCTACTTTTCCTGTGAAAAAATCACACCCAAAGATTTCGCATTTTCATCTCAGCTAAGTTTGCATTGGCCTTAAGGCTGTGGTCAGACAGTGGAGTGTATTCCGCAAAAAATCTGCGTCTGAACTGCGAGGAATCCGCCTGTGACAAATTTTGCAGAGCGGATCTTTGTGGGCAGGAAGTTCAACACTATCACACATCACACTAAATGGACAGACTAAAGAAACTAGCTTTTGTTGTGCTTCTTTTTGAAGGAGAAAGACAGGAACAAAAAGTTTAGCCCATGTGCATTAGCAACACCACAGCTAGCAAAGAGACACAACATTGTATTTCTACATTAAGTAAACTACTCACCACGCTATAGTGGTGAGAGGTACTTGTTGTCTATTTCTAATGGTGTTTTAGCAAATCGGTGATAGCAATGTAGAGGATGGTACATGCCAGTGAATTAGTATTTATCTTCCAGTTGCATATTTTTTAAATTGTGAATGTGAGCAACACTATGCTACTGTTCAGCCCTGCGTTGACTTTCCAGTTCAGTTCCCTCTTTTTGATTGGTTACCTCATGAAAATTGACACAGCTTTTCCACTAAAGTTGAACATTTTTCAACTCAATCTGCAAAGATCTGTGATAAAAAAAGTATTAAGTGACAGAAATACTTAGGTAAAGTACGACCATGTAAAAATTACAAAGTATTTATAATTTGCTACTTCCCACTCATGAAAATCAGTTTTTCTTACATGACTCATCAAAATGTATTCTGAATACATAACTCTTGTATGATACATTTAGGACAGCATATTTAGTATTCTGCCATGACTAGTTTTTCCTGCCCAACTCTGTATATAGACAGAAGTAGCACAAAGGTTTTGGAATGACTAAAACAGTAGTAGCAGCAATCTTGAAGCCTGAATTTTGTCTGTAGTTGGGCTCCAGTGTGAAACTAAATAAGCAAACTTCTGACCAAATATTTGGTCTATGACATTTTCTTAATGAACATATCCACCAATTTAAGGCAAAAAACAAGAAATCCACAGCTCTGAAATGCATGTGAGCCGTTCATGAATAAGCACTGATTATAACTTCACCACAAATCAACTGTGAACCAAAGCCCAGTATATTTGGGAGAACAGCCCACAGACATCCTCCACTGACCCTTCACTACAACAGTCTGGTGGTTCTCACACTTGTGTCGTACCTGATCCTGGTGCTTCTGAGATGACTCTGATAAGTGTGAGAAGGCCTGTTGAAATGCAGAGCTGCTTGATTGATGGCTTGTTTTTCTCATTGTGAGCAGCACAATAGCAGCAGGCTGGCTGTTGCCGGTGACTTGCAGCGCTGTGGGGGCAGTGGTGTGATGACACGAGGGGTCAACTCCTGTCTGCCTGATTCTCATCACCCTCTCACTCCTGTCAGCTTCAAACAATAGCCACTGAGCTGCACAGGACGGAGAGCATGCGCTTTCAGACAGATGCACCACTTGCAGCCTGTCAGTGGTACATGCACCTATCACTTTACACAGACTGAAGGAATTGTGGTCAGCAATCTAAAGCAATCAGTTTGCAAAGGCCAAATGGGCTAGATTATATGTTGGAGTATAGTTAACTATGCTTCACTATTTGGATTAGTGAAGTGTTTCTTAAAGGGCCATATCGTGGAAATTTTCCTTTTTTGGTGAGATTTTGGTGTATTTTATGAACACTGTTAAAATGCCCCAGTCATGCACAACAATATGAAAACTAAGCTGCAATTTTAAATTAATTCCATTTTAAATTCAATGCTTTTGTGATGTGAAGCACCCCATTTACACACATGGTCATGGCAGGGTATATTGACACCCTTGCAGTTTTTCCAGATAATGCACCATTTTTTCCACAAAATTGTTGAAATTAAAATGCTTTGTTGTTCACATGTTGGCACTGTATCCAGAAATAGTCTAGGACAAGGCTCTGGACTGTTCTGAAGTAGCCATCAATGAGTCCAATCTCAAATCCTATAGAACACCTGAGGAGAGATCTAAAGGCACCATTCAAATCTGGGGGACCTGGAGCAAACTGCAAAAGAAAAGTGGTTCAAAATTCCAGTAGAGAAGTGCAAGAATCTTATTTGTGACTATAGGAAGTGCTTGTTTCAGTTATTTTTTTACAATATTTGGTGTGCTACCAAATATTAAGCTGACGGTTCCAATAATTTTTTTATTCGAATGAATAAACAAGGCAGTTTGTGAGTTCAATGTAAGAAAAACTGCAAGGGTAGTAGTATTTCTGGCCAGGACTGTATCTGTTTATTCAGCCTACAGCAGTTTAGCCCTGCCCATTTACGCTCCAGTTAAACAGACTGATTTCTGAATAAAGCCCTGACTTCTGAATGAAGCACAATGCAGGGCAGCCAATTGAAAAAGAGGATGCTTACTTTAAGTAACAAAAACAGCCTTTTTAATTCTAAGGCATAAAAAGAGGTGGGAAATTAAAATCATTAAAATTCATCATCATTAAATGTGAGTTATTACTGTTTTTGGTACATAACGTCACACAGGCATTATACGTGGACCTAAAATATAAGACAAATGTAGGATATAGGTCCTTTCAGTCTAGGGTCTTCTATTCATGCAAATCTTTGCTTTTAGATGTTTGAGTTGGTGCTCCTTGTTGTTGCTAAAGGCAACCAGTGGATTTTCAGTGAGCTGTGCCTAGGTGTGTGTGTGATTTTGTTAGCTGGTACACAAGGTATGCTCTCCCTCTTCTTTTCTTTTTGGCAGAACGGACGTTTCAGGTTGACAGCCAGTACAGTTATGGTAAAAAGCCTCACTGTAAGTGTTTTTGTCTTATGTCACGCCATTTTATTCACTCACACGCCGCCTGGATCAGGGCATATTGAGAACCACTTAGTTTCCATGCAAAAAAAAAAAATAAAGTTGCAAAATCAAGCCAATGGCAAATGGAGGTTTCATGAAAGCATGACATGTGCATTCACTGCACTCATTCCAAAATTCAGTCAGTGCTAAGATCTTACAGTCATACTATGTGTAAACATGCATTTTCATTTTTTTCTTCCTTCTATTCCTCCAGGGAAAAACTCTTTCTGAGAGGGTGCTTCACACATCTATCTGTACAAGAAATCTGCTTTGCTACTTTTGATTGCTTACAGTCACATTGTCCTGCTGCAAACCTGCAGCACCACTTGTGTCAGTTTTCCTTTTATTCTCTCTCTTTGTTTCTCTCTCACACAAACATATGCACTCAGACACTGACTCACTCATGCATGTGGGCACTTTACACACCAAAGACATTAACACATGCTATGACTCTCACACCACATCTCTTCAGCCGTGTGTTCCTACCCTGTGTATTCAAATGATGGACCAAACCCAAGTGACAAACACCTTCAGGTTCCTCCCACATCAGAACAAAACTATTTTCACACTACAAACGCATGCAGACTGGCTAGTTTTACAATAGAGCTGCACGTCTAGCCGTCACTCACTGACCTCAAATGAACTCAAGGAGGTACACTGTTTCATAGTGTCTTAAAGTGTCAGTTTGGCCAACAATAAAATTTATACAATTTTCTCCTTATCTCAAACAGTAGAGGAGAGCAAGGCACAAACTAACATAGTGCAAATGTAATATGAATATTTTATGTAGTTCAACAGGTTCAAGTAGAACCTGCTTTAAGTCATGTTCTCATGTTGTCATGGGAACATCATCTGCGAATTCTGACAGTGGTCGGAAGGTGCACCTTATTTCTCAAGGTTTCTCAAGGTACGCCTTATACCCTAGAGGTAACTTCTGTCAAACTGCCTTCAATATAAGTACAGAGGGTTTACTTCAAGACGCAAACCACAGGTAACATGCAAGAACAGAAAGGCCAGATTAGACTTTGCTAGAAAACATCTAAAAAAACCTGCCCAGTTCTGGAATAAGACTCTTTGGACAAATGAAACTAACTTGTACCAATATGATGTGAAGAGTAGAATGTGGAGAAGGAAAAGAAGGGCTCATGATCTGAAGCATGTCACATCATCTGTAAAACATGGTGGAGGCAGTGTTAAGGCATGGGCATATATGGATGGCAATGGAACTGGACCTGGTGTTTATTGATGATGTTACTGCTGACAGAAGTAGCAGGATGAATTCTAAAGTGTATAGAGTTCTACTTTCTGCTCAGATTCAGTCGAATGCTGCAAAACTGATAGGACAGTGCTTCACAATACAGATGGATAATGACCTGAAACATTCCATGGAAGCAACCCAAGTGCTTCTTAGGGCAAAGAAATGGAAAGAGGAATATCCTCAAATGGCCAGTCACCTGACCTCAACCCAATTGAGCATTCTTTTAATTCAGTAAAGGCCTGGCAAAGCATCTTACGGAAGGAAACTCAGCATTTGGTGATGTCCATGGGTTCCAGACTTCAGGCAGTCATATCCAAGTACTGAAATTAATCCTTGTATTTATAATTGTTAGTTTGTCCAGTTAATTTTGAGCCTGTGAAAATGGAAGGGCTATGTAAAAAATAGCTAAACAGATAATGCAATATTTATGTTAAACCCCTTGAATTAAAACTGAAAGTCTACACTTCAATCTTCATAATCATCATCATCATCATCATCTTTAACCACTCAGTCCAGATAGGGTTGCGGTTACACTTCCATTTTGACTGCTTAATTTCAAATCCATTGTGGTGGTGTACAGTTGTAAATTACAAAATATGTGTCACACAGGCAACAGCTGGTCACAGGCTTCAATACTTTCTGCACAGAAGCACAGACACTTTGCCATTAATAAATTCCATTGGCCATGGCTGTTGTTTGCATTCCTCCAGCATAAGCGCCCATATATTCCCACAGCACTCTCTACTGCTGCTATCTCCAATCTAGCGATGCCATCCTGATACGCCATGCCACAGAGTCCAGATATGTGGCTGAAAGGACAGGAGACAAAGAAAATCTTTGTCATTATTATTTTGGATTTCCAGTTCATTTACCTCAATGGTATTGAGCATTTTGTCCTGGTACCAAAATTTTTCTAGGAAAATCATTTAAAAGCCATTTTGGTAACATCCCCAGGCATTTATTTTCAGTCATACATGACAACATTAATGTGGTAAAATCTGACAAAAACTGCACAAAATTTGGTAGCATTTGGCTCAAATAACACACAGAAAACTTGTTTGAGTTCCCTTGTAGAAAAGTCACATATATTTCACATGTAACGTGTGCAAAAACCATGTGTTTTATTCACATGTGAAATTCACATGACTAAGGGTTGTTTTGGCTACTGTGCATGCGTATATCTGTACAATAAGGGTTGGGGGGTTTTTCCAACTTCAGCTGCAAACTGATTGGTTCTTTTATTGAAGGGTTTTCCCCATAAACAGATGTCATGTTGAGTGTTAGGAGCTTTCCCATTCATTTTTCAACCAGTAAACCACCTCTTATTTATAATCACTGCCCGAAGAAATCAGCTTAGAACAGCATGAAATCCGGTCTCCGGAATCTGGTGTTGGTGAAGACATTTTCAAAACACAACAAATGCTGGTCAACCAGCTTCACTAGCAGTGCCAAGCTAGTTGATCAGTGTTTGTTGTGTTTTGAACATATTCAGATTCACCAGCAAAAACCAGCAAAGATTAGCATGTGCTGTTTGGCAGCATCCCTAGCAAAACTAAGCATGTGCTGGTCACCAGCACAAACCAGCAAAGCATGCGCCAGTCACCAGCAAAAATATGTTCAAAACACAACAAATGCTGTTTTTTTCCAGCCAGAATGTCTCTGCTGGTAAGCTTTAGCTTTGGTAGCGTGACAGTGAATTCATATCTTTCTTTGTTTGTTGACTACAATACACCCCTGTTTGCCTCAGGACAGAGACTCTGGAATAAGAATGTCTAAGTGTGGACCGGCTGGACCATGAAGAAATAAAGGTAATAAATGTCTGTGAAAGGTCAGTTAAACTAGTGTGTTATGAGGAAGATGAACTGGTGATTAGGCCAAAAAGTAAGAAAAAAGGCCAAAAAATGAGATTCGCCTCTCAAATGGAGTCAATCTGCCAAGACATGTTTGGTGCCATCACAAACTAAGTAGTGTCAGACTTATTTGTGGTTTCTGACACTTTGTGATGGACTGTTATCTGGAAAAATGAACAAAGGTACAGACCAAATTTAGGCTTCAAGGTGGCTGCTACTACTGTGTTTGTAGTAACAGTGAACGTTGCCACATGAAATCAAACTTTTTCTGGCATTTTTACATTGTAATGTTCACTTGCATGTACATTGTTACATTTTAATGAAGTTGTACCCTCGAGTTAGCGCAATATATCGGATTGATCTGAGAATAAAAGTAGACGCTTCTTTGGCCTCAGGAATTGGCACCGACATGGCAGTTCGCAAGGGATTAATATAACATTGCTGTTCAACAAAAACATGTGTGTCCATTGCTGTCATTTGTACACAGCGACACAAGTTGTGTGAAAATTTCATGATTAATAGTCCAATAGAAATGCTCCAAAATAAAGATAAGAACGTTTTTGCCTTTTCCTGCAAAGTTATTGTTTTGGAGGTTTATTTTTCTTTGGATGGTGATGATTATCTAGGCTTATTTCTAGGGTTCATTCAAAATTAAGTAAAAGCTGCTGGAATCTTTCCTGACCTGGAAAACACAAAAAGAAAAATTGACTGGTAGATTCAGTCGGGACTAAAAGCACAGAGAAACCCTGGTAAAAATTATATCCCCCCACCTCCCATGTAAAATGAACCCTTTCAGAATAATACTTATCTCATACAGTGTCAACCACATAAGCAAGTCTATCTGAGATTGCTTAACAACTCAATCTAGTCTGAGCTAAGAGTGATTTAGGTATGCTAATGGGAGTATAAGCTTCCATCACTTGTTAGCTACATTAGCCTTGCCGCTGGAGGGCAAAACTAAAGAAGCAAGTTTCAGACATCACATATGTCTCGGCTGATTGACTACATTTGGAGTAATAGGAAAAACTGTAAATTTAATCTAAGGCCACACCCTCACTTTAACAGAGCTGCATGAACTCTAGAGAAGTGTTTACCAGGTGAGACGGGCCATGTTACTGAGCTGTGGTGTAAATTCAGTAGCTGACGTGTTTATTACTCTGAACTATGAATTCATCATACCCCCTTTAGAGTTCATCCTCCATTCAATTAAACCCACCCAGCTCGATTCCCCCAAACCAGCTCCACCTGAAAACCAATCTGGCCAGCATCTGAAACACAGCCTGGCTCAGCACTCAACTTCTGGATGAGGGAATGCATGATTGCCATCACCAGGAATGTGTCAAAAACAGAAGAGAATGAATTTCACAGCTTGTCCCATGTCACCAAGCCAACTTACGCCTTCCACACACACTTAGCCGGCAGCTGGCTATGCTGACTGACAGGTGACGTTATCTGTTAGGAACCTGGCCCACCTAACACTACAAATAAACACACACATACACGTCCCACTTCCCCAGATCATCTTCCATTCGCTGCCATAGCTACAGAAAATCCTTAATCCAAACCAATTAAAATTACAAATTACATGGATTTTGCCTTTAATTGAGTCAAGCAAAGTCTTCTTGGATACGACCTGTGTGTATGGAGAAACAATGGAAACAAAGTTAGTGAGAAAAATGTGGCATCCTGTTTTCTTACCTATGACTCATGTTGGAACTTTAACAAAGCAACATGGGCATCATTTACAGTGACCCTCTCAGCATCTTTCCTGCCAACTGCATACGTATTCCTGTGGACATGTGCTGTCAATGCAGCCACTGTACAGCAAAAAATGTTAACCTAATATAAGAAATCTTAACCTAAAATACTTTACCTCTACAGTTGTTTAAAGATTCTGTTTCATAGATTAAAGATTCTGTTTTTCTTATATATGCATCATTCTACCAAACTGGTTCAAAGTCATAGTTCAAAACACATTACAGACTTTTAACTGACTTGGATTGAAATCATTTTTGCTTTGAGTGACGCTTTACGTCAATTATGTTTATTATACTGAAATGAATGATTGAACATTCATTTTATCACTACCAAAACAATCATAACACTACCAAAACCTTGTCAACCTTGTTTCGGTAGTGACAATTTCAGTCTGATTTGAGCAGAACTCAAAAACACTAGCCAGTACATGACTAACAAACACAGCTGTAATAGTGGTACACACATAAAATCATACAAATCATAAAACATTTACTTAATTGTAGAAAATGTGTGTTTCAGTAGTAGTTAAACACTGATTTTCAGACTTTGGGACATTAACTTTAAAACAATAGGATCTAACTGCTCACCATATGGCCATGAGAGACAGGGATGCAGTCTCACTTCCTGCTCTAAAATGCAGAGGTGTGGCTAAAATAAGGCTCTGCCTATGGACTACAACTCTGTGTTTCAGTAATGACATGAAAACATAGGACAGCATTTTTTTTTTCTACTTTTTTTTGTTTAAAAATTAAACAACAAATCTAAATCTTTCAGTTTCACTTAAAAAAAAAATCAAAAATACCTCCCAATAAAAAGTCACTCTATGAACGATGAACTTATTACTCTGCCTTGGGTTTAAATAGATCAGGACACAATCCTTGTAAATATCTATAAGAAAAAGACTACTTGGACCAGCCACCACACCAATTTCTTATCAAATGGCAGATTCCTTTTTGGTCTCGCAAGCTTTGGATGGACTATTTCGTGACTCAGTGTTTGAACGTGGCTTGGAGACCAAATCAATAACTGGAATTCAATCTCTTGATTTGCATGATGTTTCAGAGTCAGGCCTTCCATACTTCATTTGACCTCCAAAGACTTCCTGTTGTAAGCTTTTACAGACAGAAGTCTAATAAAAGATGACTTGGACAAGCCACCACAACAATTTGTTACTGAACTGCGAATTCCTTTTTGGTCTCACAGGCCCTCGGTGAACTATTTGCTTGGATTCAAGCATCCCTTCATATCATCTCACCATGTTTTATTTTTAAAACCTATCCAGTGACAAAGGGCACCTCAGACCCTCTCTTAGATTACCCCGGGATGGGTGCTGGTTCATGGGCCCAGGATAAAATGTCGTTGGGATGCCACTGAACATCATAATGTGCTACGCATACGTCCACTTTAACAGGTTGAGGGGCAGACCAATCACACTTGTCACTCCGTTGCCTGGATACGGCTCTCCTGGGTTGCTAAACACCAGGCCTTACGTTTTACATCATGGGCTATTTTTCTGAAAGTTGGAATATCAAAGATAGGGTTACCTCATAGAAGTGCTGAGCTGGGGACACCTGCTCAGATGTGTATGAGAGCTGTTAAAATAGGCCTCTCTTCACACTCCTCACTGTACTCACCCCCAGAACGTATTGGCCCGCTCTGCTATCCTAAACTCCTGCTGTTATTGCTGATGTGAACATTTGCCATCAAAAGTGAATTGGACTAATCAAATATGACATTTCAGTGTTTTGATAAAGCTTTTGATGTCGGAGCCTTTGACCTTTTTTATCTGATTGGATAATGCGGGCATTAAAGGCAACATATTTATTAAATCAGGAGAATTTAAGAGAGATTAGGTGGTATTCTAGCAAATGGCAGAACCACAAACAGCAATGTGCTGCCAAGATTTATAGAGAGATTAAAAGCAAAGCAAAGCTAAAGCCAAATTGGATTTCAGTGACTGATAGCTTGTGGTTGTAAGGCTTTTATTGTACAGTGGAAGCCTCAGATGTGTGTCAACGACTGCTGGTATGAATCTTCAAATCATGTTTACTGACTTTTTATTTGATGCAAAAGAGTTTCTGTACTGAGTAAGTCATGAACAATCAGCCTACCAGAGCAGATTACAGCTCAATTTATTTGCCCTTTTTCTTTCATCAGCACAATATGGGAGAAATATGCAATATTTGTAATAAAATGTATACAAAGTGGTGTGCAAAAGTCAGAGACCACGCTTCATCTATTTAATTTCCAGTCAAAACGGCATTAAACACACAAGATTCATTTCTCAGCAGATAAAATGATGTGAATCTACTTGAATAAGGAAGGAAAAGGAAAATGTGCAAAAATCAGGAATTTCCAAAAATGGAAGCTTAAAAACTCACCTGTAAGACCACCAAAAGCTTTTATCATTTAGAAGACAATCAGGCTCCACTCACACACACACACAAATATATATATATAGAAACTATGTAAACTAGAAATGTATTGAAGTCTGAATTAATTAATTGAGATAGTAATAAGCTAAATATGTACAGAATCATCATTTATAGGGTACTTTCTATTAAGAGATGGCTGCCCCAAACCCTAACCCCTTACAACTTACTCACATTTTTTTTAAAAAGATCTTTTTCATTTCTTTTAATAGTGAAGTTGAAAGATTTAGTGTTTTAGATGGAGCCTGTATTTTAGAGCAGAAAGTGAGACTGCATCCCTGTCCCTTATGGCCACATGGTGAGCAGTCAGATCTCTTTGTTTTCAAGTACAAACTCAATTCTAAAAACATTGAGACAGTGTGTGAAATGCTAATAAAAACAGAACATGCTGTCAAGCAAAGTCTTCTTGGATACGACCTGTGTGTATAGAGACACAATGGAAACAAAGTTAGTGAGAAAAATGTGGCATCCTGTTTTCTTACCTATGACTCATGTTGGAACTTTAACAAAGCAACATGGGCATCATTTACAGTGACCCTCTCAGCATCTTTCCTGCCAACTGCATATGTATTCCTGTGGACATGTGCTGTCAATGCAGCCACTGTACAGCAAAAAATGTTAACCTAATACAAGAAATGTTAACCTAAAATACTTTACCTCTACAGTTGTTTAAAGATTCTGCTTCATAGATTAAAGATTCTGTTTTTCTTATATATGCATCATTCTACCAAACTGGTTCAAAGTCATAGTTCAAAACACATTACAGACTTTTAACTGACTTGGATTTGGACTGAAATCATTTTTGCTTTGAGTGACGCTTTACATCAATTATGTTTATTATACTGAAATGAATGATTGAACATTCATTTTATCACTACCAAAACAATCATAACACTACCAAAACCTTGTCAACCTTGTTTCGGTAGTGACAATATCAGTCTGATTTGAGCAGAACTCAAAAACACTAGCCAGTACATGACTAACAAACACAGCTGTAATAGTGGTACACACATAAAATCATACAAATCATAAAACATTTACTTAATTGTAGAAAATATGTGTTTCAGTAGTGATAATTCTTGAAGTTAAACACTGATTTTCAGACTTTGGGACATTAAAACAATAGGATCTAACTGCTCACCATGTGGCCATGAGAGACAGGGATGCAGTCTCACTTCCTGCTCTAAAATGCAGAGGTGTGGCTAAAACAAGGCTCTGCCTATGGACTAAAACTCTGTGTTTCAGTACCAAAACAACACAGCTTAAACAACATGCTGTTTAACCTGTGTTAAATTAGAAATGGTACAAAAACACAATATTCAGTGTTATTATGCACTTTTTTTTATAAATATATGCTTATTCAAAATTTGATGCTAGCAACAAGTTCCAAAAACGGTGAGACAGGAGCATGTTTACCACTGTGTTATATCACTTTTCCTTTTAACAGTGTTAATGAATGTTTGGCGACTAAAAACACCAATTGATCCATTTTTTTTTTTGCCATTGTCCAGTTATACAAGTCTTCAGCTGTGCAACCGTGCAGGGCCTTTGCTGTCATATTTTGAACTTAATAAAACTCACATTTCCAATATGAGACAAGTCTGGACTGCAGACAGGCCAGGTAGGCACTCACACTCTCTGATCACACAGTCATGCTGTTCTAACACATGCACAATGTGGCTTGGTTCTGGCATGTTGAAACAAGCATGTATGTACCTGAAAAAGACGGCATCTAGAAGGTAGCATATGTTGCTCCAAAAAAAGTCCATTTCAGATATGGATTCTACAATGTACAATCTTAACTTGCAGCAATGGACGTTGCTCATTGTCTATGGTTTGTCAATCTATTTCTGAACTCACGTGGCGACATCCATCACAGAAGCATGCTCGTTTTTAACGCAGTGCTATCTGAGAGATCAAAGGTCATGAGCATTCGTTTGTGTTTTTGAGCCTTTTTCTCTAAACACAGAGATTGTGCAGGATTACCTGAATCTTTTGACTATATTTTGCACTATAGAGGGTGAAATACCTAAAATCCTTGCAATCCCTGGCTGAGGGACATTATTTTTAAACTGCTGTTTAAGACGTTTTTGCAAAAATCACAACCTTCCTAATCTTAAATTGTCCCATCTCAATTTTTTAGGAATGAGTTGCAGGGATCAATTTCAGAACAAACATTTATAAAAGAAGTTAATGAAGCTGATAAGACAAAACAGTAGATATCTTGTCTTTAAACTGTTTTGGTTTAAATACAGGTATTACATTTATAAATCAGTGCTTATTGTTCTGATTTGCATTTTACCTACTGTCCCAACTTTTTTGGAACTTGGATTTGGATTGGATTTGTAAATATGTCCCAAAGTTGGAAATCAGTGTGTAACATTAAGAATTGTCAGTACCGAAACACAACACAAACTTTCTGCATTTAAGTCAAGTTTTTGTATTTTAATGGAAATAATATGGTTTTCGTGTGTAGCTGTTCAATGCTGTGTTTGCTAGTCATGTACTGGCTAGCATTTTTGAGTTATGCCCAGCTAGTTATAATTAGCTATAACTGCCACTACTGAAACATTTGGTAACATTTTGGTAGTGCTATGATTGTTTTGCTAGTGACAAAATGGAATGTTTAATCATTTAATTAAAAAAAATAACATAAGTAAGGTATGGGGTCACTGAAATCAAAAGTCATAATGATCAATATTTATATATGATGAATGGACCATAAGAAATTTACACACATTGGAAAAAAGTCTGGTTTCATTAACTTACAATAAAGTAAGTTTTTTCCTTTTCCTGTAAAATAAAAAAAAACTTTTATTTATTCATGTTTGTTTGATTCACAATTCTTTTTACAAATACAATGCCATGTGTTTCTCAACACCTCGGCATGGCTCAGCAGGTGACCTACAGCAGCAACAAAAAAGCCTGTTCCTGTCAATTCTGCAGATTAAAAGCAGATCTGAGCCCTATGAATCAGTGAAAACCTAAAAAACCAGTTCATCCTTCAAGTTGGATGACAAACAAATGACACAAAAAAAGTACACAAACAAGTCTGGTTCCCACCAAACTTTGGCATTGTGCCTTATTTTTGCAGCCGAAGGCAATGTGAATTTTTTTTTTCCCAGAATCACTGTTAGGTGGAGAGGTCTTTACACACCATTGTGTTTAGCTTGATTCACTACAGTAAAAAAGGTGTAGTCATCGGCTCATTCAGACTCCAAATGGCAGTAGGTCAAAGGAGAAAAGCTTCTTCTAATACGTTTTAGTACATCTGTCGTGCTTTTTTTGATCAGATTTGGCAGGTGACTCCCACATTTAAAATGTTGATTCAGCAAATGTTGTGACAATGTGTAGAGTGGCAGTGATTTCCACTTGATCCTTTGATGTTACCAGTGTGCTTTATTTAATAAGTGAAGTGTTTCAGTCTGCAGAAGGGAAGACGTTCAGGGCTGACTTTTCTCTTTTTAGTTGTTTTTTGATGTCTTTTTATAAATAAAAATGTTTTATTGCTTTTTAAATGTTTTATACATTTCTGCTTTGTTGCAGTTCATTACAGAATGTTAACACATTGCACATGTACATAAAGATATATGTCAGAAAAAGTGTCTTGTTTCAGTTCAAATGTTACAAACATACAGATTGTTGAAAATCTACTTTTCACTGTTATGCACTTTTAAACTTTAACCCAAAATATTGGATTTTTCTACAACTTTTAGATGTCTGTTTGCTGAGTTTAACATATTTGAAAAAAAAAATGAAATAAACCTTTGCGCTTGACACACTTTATGCTGACTTTTTCCCCAATGTGTTTAATTCAGCAAATAAACAGTATTTGTGCATTAAAATGTGCAGAAGTGTGTTTTCAATAGAGGATGTGTTAAGATGTGTTAGAGATGTGTTAACTTATTTTCACTTTAAAAATGAACAAAAACATGACCAGGGTGCCCAAACTTTTGCATATGACTGTATATACACAGTACTGTGAAAAAGCAAAATTTTAAACCATGTATCTAGACAGTACATGTACTCTTAAATGAGTAAATGTCCATAAAACTTTAGAATAACTGCAAACAAACATAAATGCAGTAAAAAGCAGCACGGTTTTTGTTTGCTTTTAAAACATATATTTCATATCTTTTGATCTAGTTAGATTTCTCCTCAATGCCTCCAGCCATCGCACAGTTTTGTTTAAATCCATCACCAGAGTTAACACAAAGAAGTATTGACTAGCTAAACTAGGCTTTGTTTATCCTAAAATAACACTTGGCTGCAGCAAGTAGAGGTGAGCCAACACTCTGCATAAAGTCACTACTTACTGTATTAAAGGGCCCATACCATGGAAAACCAAATTTCCCTCTTTTTAATAAAGAAGTCTGAAGTAATATGTTAAAGTTTCAAATCATACTGTTCACTGCTCAGTCTGTATCTGAAAAACATGCCTCAAAACAGTCTGTGTTTCAGTGATGTCACAAGAACCAGTTCATTTACATTGAAACCTATTCTGCTCACTGCGGTTTAGCTCCGCCTCTGCATGTTAAAGTTCTAAGGAGTGTTTCAGCTCTGAGTGCTTTTTGAATGAGTCACAAAACAGGATTCAGAACAGAGCTCATTTGTCTTATATCACTCTTAAAGACAGTAACAAAAAGGAATGAAAAGAGGTCATGTAAAAAATGAATTATGACTATTTTGATACAAAAAATTTACAACCCGATTTCCAAAAAAGTTGGAACACTGTGCAAAATGTAAAAAAAAAAAATAAAAAAAAAAATTAATGATGTGCAAATCATTTAAACCCTATATTTCATTGAAAATATTACAAAGACAACAAATCAAATGTTGAAACTGAGAAATGTTATTTTTTATTATTATTTTTTTTTAATATATGCCCATTTTCAATTTGATATCAACAACACATGGGACAGGGGCATGTTTACCACTGTGTTTCATCACCTCTACTTTTAACAGCACTTTGTAAGCATTTGGGAACTGAGGAGACCAATTACAGTAGTTTTGAAAGTGAAATGTTTTTCCATTTTTGCTTAACATAGGATTTCAGCTGCTGAACAGTTTGGGGTCTGCTTTGTCATATTTTTCATTTTATAATGTGCCAAATGTTCTCAGTGGTGGCAGGTCGGGACTGCAGGCAGGCCAGTTTAGCTCCCAGACTCTTTTAATACAGAGCAATGCTGTTGTAATACATACAGAATGTGGTTTGAAATTGTCTTGCTGAAATAATCAAGGCCTTCCCTGAAAAAGACGTTGTCTGGATGGCAGCATATTTTGCCAAAGCCATATATATCGTTCAGCATTAATGGTGCCTTCACAGATGTGCACGTCACCCATGCTATGTCCACTAATGCACTCCTATACCATCATGAATACTGGCTTTTGAACTGTGCACTGATAACAAGCTGAGTGGTCTTTAGCCTGGAGGACACAGTGTCCATGATTTCCAAAAAGAATTTCAAATTTTGATTTGTCAGATCACAGGACACCACATTTCCACTTCCCCTCAGTCCATTTTAAATGAGCTCGGGCTCAGAGAAGGTAGCAGAATTCCTGGATCCTGTTTATATATGGTTTCTTCTTTGTGTTTGAGTTTTAATTAGCATTTGTAGATGCAGCAACAAACTGTTTTCATAGACATTGGTTTTCAGAAATGTTTCTGAGCCCATGCAGTGATTTCCTCTACAGAATTATGTCTGTTTTTAATGCAGTGCCGTCTGAGGGCCTGAAGATCACAGCCAGCAAATACTGGTTTTTAACCTTGTCCCTTGCATACAGAGATTTCTCCAAATTCTCTGAATCTTTCAATGTTATTCTGTACCATAGAAGATGAAAAGCAAAAGTTCTGGTGTAGTGTGGTGAACTGGTTCTCATCTTTACTTCTGAAAGACTCTCTGGGATGCTTTTTTATACCCAATTATGTTACTGACCTGTTGCCTACTAATCACCAGGTGTTTTTTTTAAGTATTACACAACTTTACCAGCCTTTTGTTGCCCTGTCCCAACTTTTTTAGAATGTGTTGCTGGCATCAAATTCAAAATGGGCATATATTTTTTTAAAAACTATAAGATTTCTCAGTTTCAACGTTTAATATGTTGTCTTTGAAGCATTTTCAATGAAATATAGGGTTTAAATGATTTGCACATCATTGCATTTTGTTTTTATTTACATTTTTCACAGCGTCCCAACTTTTTTGGAAAAGGGGCTGTAGAATATGAGCCCTATAATGTTATTTGAATTTGTTCTAATATTGTTGTTTTTCAAAGCACATAAACACTTACTGACTGGATAAATAACTTTTTAATGGAATTTTTTTCAGGTGCCTAAAACCTTTGCACAACAATATATACTTTTTTTTAATATAATAAAATTAGAGTTTTTTTTAAACGCAACCAAGAAATGCAAAGAAATAATTTTTCCATTGCTTTTTTTTCTTGGTTAGATCATTAAAGAACTAGTTGGATGTTATACTCCTAATGTTTAACCAGCCAGGTTGCCGTAAACAATGATGAGTTGCTGGGCAGTTCTGGGGTCGTCCAAGTGTCGGTGGTCGATGAATTATCACCTCGAGCACTGTGCTGGACAGTGGACTTTCTGACTCATCTGGACAGTCCCTTCGTTAATCACAGACTGGAATACACACTCGTGTATACACGACTCCGTGCAGGTCCTGAAGGTTGCTGTCTGGTGTGTATATCCCATGCTTGTGTATGTTTGACCCCCGTGTTGCGAGGCAGGCCAGAATCAAAGCCCTCCTCTCCAGCTGCCCCTGCGACAACTGCTTGGTGACGTCCCGTACGTAAAAGCTGGACTGTAATAGTCAGCAGTAATTCACACAGGAAGATGGAGGCATAAAGACGAATTAAGGAAGATGATGTGTTTAAAGGCGTATGTGCAGCGCTTATTGCAGGCCCAGGCCGATACAATTACAGATTAATGTGGGTTTAGCACCGTGGCCTGGAGCTGTGATGCGCTGTGCAGGGATCACAGGCGCATTACAGATGCGGGCTTGGATACGGGCCTGGACGCAGACGGTCGCTCACAGGAGAGCCTGACGTAACCGCCAATGCTCTAAACGAGGACATGCACCTCGTATGAAGTAATACGAAAAGGGTGACAGACATCCTATGCCTGCATGTTAAAAGAAATTAACAGTGTAGTGATGTAAGGGTTTCATGTGTCGTTATGAATATCAGTCGTAATCACTCCTAGGTGGTTTGAAGGTAGCTTGCCCTTGCGCTAGAAGGACAGACGTGTATGGTCTCATCCACAGGGTTCAGCCTGATACAGTGATTGATGTGCCTAAAAAAGGGCATACAAGCAAAATCAGAACTGAATAAGGGAACAGTTTGGTGAAAAATCAAATTTACAGTTTTTCTCTTACTCCAAATGTAGATGATCAGTCTAAATATGCTTGGTGACTCGAATTTCACTTCTTTAACTTTCCACTGGAGCTACAAAGCTACTGTAACAAATAACTGAAGCTTACACCCCATCAGTTAGCATCATGCAAACTGCATGCCTAAATCATCACACTCTTGTCTCCAACTGAGTATAGTTGTTAAAAGTGAATCCATTGATTATCTTCTAAATTTCTGCATAGCTCGATCGCTAATATTTAAATAACATCATTCAGAGTGGCTTAAAGTGAAATACTCCATTCTAGAAAAAGTTGCTGAGTCAGAATTGCTCACAGTAGTGCTGGTCTAAAGCACCTCCAGAAGTTGCCTGACAGAAATGAAATGGTTATGAATATGTTGTATGAGACACTGTTTTATTATAGTTTTGAGGTTCTAATATTTACAGTAGGGAACGGTGACTATTAGAGCTGGACCTTATATGTCAAAATTCAGCCAAAACATGAGAAAAAAACCCGCCTGTACAATAGCACTAACTTCTGCTAGAGTCCCTATGGGATTAAAGTTGTTTGTTAGCGCTACACTAACTGTGATTTTCATGAACATTTTGTTGCAGTTCTAGATTAAAACACATTTTGGAACTTCTCAAAGACATTTCATGTTTTACTTAAAGTGACTCTTGCCACACGAAATTGGTTAAATTTAAATGAACAGTTATTAAAAGGTTAAGTACAAGCATGATTCTGTTGAATAAAAATGAAGTCATAATTACAGACAAATACTTTTCCCAGAATCACTAGACCTTCTCTGAAGGCCTCTAAGGCCCTGAGGGTTCTCTTTTGAATTTTTAGGAATAAAACATATGCCTTAAAACACACACAAGACACATGCAGCCCTTTCTTTTGCAAATAGTACCCAAAGAAAATTTATTTTTTCACAATACCACTATTTTACTTTTATCAACATTACATATAAAAATTTTACATTTTGGATGACTTGCTTATATGGCTTATTATTCTGTTATCTATGCAGTATGACATACTTAAGTATCACATCTATAAGCAAATAAATGGACAAAATGGGGCTTTAAGGTTGCTGCTGCTCCTGTTTTTAGCAAACTTGTTCATTTTTACAGATAACAGTATGACATACAGAGTCAGAAACCACATAAGCAATTTACCTAACCACTTGTAATTTGAGGCAAGTGTCTGATGAATTAGGCATGAAGTTTGCATGATGGTAATTTGTTGGGCATTAGCTTCTAATACTTGTTAGTGACATTATCCTTGCAGTTCCAGTGAAAAATTAAAGAAGCAAAGCTCAAACACTAAGTATTTCTTGCTTGGTCAACAACATTTGCTGTAAGGGAAAACTGTATTAAATGTTTGAATTAAATTTTTTGCTAATTCCTTCAAATGAGGTTTTAGCACAAACATTAGAAGCATAGCAAACACAGGAATCACTGGATAAAGGTTAATCTTAAAACAGTTTAAAACTTGTTGCAGGGCATGCATAAACGCTCTTCAGCATCTCAGTGTCTTATTTTTTAAAGAACACAGCTGCTTTCCCAGTCCTTAGAGAGTCCACACCCACCTGACCTCCATGATTTACCACTCATCTCTCACGAAGCGACACGTTCCTTTTGATGTTAGATGGACATATAACAGTTGCTTCACAGTAGCTATGTTAGTAAATCAGTCACATTCAGCAAGCCCTGTGGGAAAGCAACTGAAGATATTCATAAACAATGAGCTCTGAATGATGAAAGGATTACATTGTAACCACTGGTGAAAGAGGGTATATGGCTAAGAGTGAATTGTACAGTATCTTCATGCTGATTAGATTAAAAAGTCCTAAGAAAGAATTGCAATTGAAGTAAACCTTGCAATTACAACTAAAACTCCCACTACATTAAGCATATCCAGTTCTGATCCTGGTTGCACCAAATTCACCGATTGCATAATTCAATCTTTGAGATTTGATTTATTTATTTTTTATTCTTTATTTTGCCTTACACCCTGAATGTACCTCTCCACCATGAATGAGTTTCAATAAATATGTTTTAAGCCAAAACTTTATCACAAAACTATTGTAAATCAATGTCTGAACTACTGTAAAACAATGAATGAGGTAGCTTTTAGATGCTGTAAACACTTTGGACATCTGGTTCCTGTCACCACCACTGTGAACAATTCTGACTTGTTTTTCTAGAATGGTGCATTTCACATCAAACCACTTTTTTGTAGTTTTATGTACTATATCAGATTTTCAGGGGTCATACATTTCCATAGACTTTGTTAGTATTTGGTGGCATTGCCTTTTAATTGCTTAACATGAATCATATGCTTGTGGGTAACTTGCTTAGGGTGATTGTCCTGTTTAAAGTTTTAATGTTCTGGCTGATGTCTTGAGGTCTTGCTTTAGTATTTCTTGATAACCTTCCTTCCTCATGATGCCATTTTTTTCTGAAGTGCACCAGTCCCTCTTCTAGCAAAACACCCCACAACATGATGCTGCCACCCCCATGTTTCACAGTGGGGAAGGTGTTCTTTGGATTAAAAGCCTCACTCTTTTTCCTCCATACATAACACTGATGATTATTGCATTAAAATAATTAAAATTAAAATTTTGCTTCACCTGACTAGAAACCCTTTTTCAGAAGTCATTGTCCTGGTGCTCAACTACAAACTTCAGTCTGGCTTTTTTATGCTGGTCTTGAAGCAGGGGCTCCTTCCTTCTTCCTTACAGGCCATGGCGATGTCGGACTCTTTTAATGGTGGATGTAGATACTTTGCTACTTGATGCCTCCACTCATTCACCAGTTCCTTTGTTATTGTCTTGGAGTTCAGTTGAACCTTTCAGCTCAGCGCTGGGAGTTCATTTCTGCCTTCTTTCCTGAATAATGCAGTGTCTGTGTGGTCCCAAGATTTTTATATCTGCATACAATTGTTTGTACAGATGCTTATGGTACCTTCAGTTTTTTGTAAAATGATCCTAAGAAGGAAGCAGATTTGTGGTCCACAGTTTTCAGAGGTCTAAGCTGAGTTGCTTGGATCTTCACATAACTCCTAATTAGGCCAATTGGCCAATCAGAAGCTTTAAAAGGTTATTACCCAAATTTCTGGCATCTTCAAGACAACTTGGCAAATATAACCTTTGAGCCACTGGAAATCTGATATAGTGAAAAAAGCTGAAATAAATCAGTCTCAAACTGATTGTTTTAAAATGACCTCAAAGTTGACGTCCTAACTGACGTACCAAAGCAAATGTATGGTAAAATGAAATGTGTGCACTGCAGTTGAGAAAAATGGAGTCTGAATGTCTTTAGCTTAGTTGTATGTAAACTTTTGATCTCAACTGTACCTCTAAGCCAATAAACATTTAGGCACCTTTATTAAGAGGGCTGGCCAGAAGTACAGCTGTACTGGAAGTCCAGTTCCATTCAGTCCTGTGGCAAAATATATAGTGGTGTTTGAATAGCATGCAGCCCAGCAGTTCTTTCATTTTTTTTCTAGAACTACACATCCTAGCCAAGAATCCCTGAGGTATATATTTTTATACATGCACTGTTATAAATAAAGGTTCTGTGCAAGTGTATTTTCCATTCATCAAGGTACAAACAATGCAAATGTACCTCAAAGGCACAAAAGTGTTTTTAAGGTCCAAATGTGTGCCTCAATAAATTTTTTCCAGTGGAAAATGACATATTTCTACTTTTCACAACCTAATGTTTTAAAACAGAATAATAAAATAAAAAGCCTGGAGACGAGACGGGGTGTGTGGAGTCAATACAACTATAAAATATAATTTGATTATAAATATCATTAGTACCTTTAGTAAAGGAACATAATTTTACCATGTTCCATAGAAATTCTCTATTTTAAATTGCATTGACTTCAAGCACCTTGTCTTCACTCCAGGCTTTTTATTTTATTGTAGTTTTAAAACATTAGATTATGAAAAGGTACAAACACATACCTGGAAAAAACTTTTTTAAGGTACACAGTTGGACCTTGAGACCATTGTTGTACCTTTGAATGTATATTTACACTGTTTGTACCTTGGTTACAAAAATGTACCTGTATAGTACATTTGATAGTGTAATGGAGTGCAGAGTTCAGCATAGTACAGTGTGCTGTTTGAATTAGACTCCGTTCAGGAATGGCACTTCCAAAATGAGGACGCACAATTTGCAGATGTTAGTAGAGCTATCTATCTGCCTGGGTGTGGGCACTGTGTTCATATGTGTTGGGTGGGTGATACTGGGGTCGGACTAAAATAACTCTCTGCTGCCTTGGCATGTGGGGGAAAGATGAGGCAAAGTAGATGTTTGCTGGTTGGTTACTTGTGGGGGGGGGCTTTTTTTTGCATGTCACTTTCCCTCTGAATAGGCTATTAAAAAGACACAGCCGGCCTGCAGCCTGATCTCACTGGGTTGGCATACTATGCTGACATCATCAAGGCCGCCAAGGTGCAGTGTGGGTGACGTGGTCATGGAAGGAAGGGGGCGCTAGAGAGACTCTCTGTTTCTGAAAAGGTACAAAAGTCCTGCGTGATGGCTCATGTTCCCTGGATACTCAGAATCTATTTATTATCTTTCCCCCTCTGTGACCCTGTCCTTTAATTTAGGCCTCTGATTCATCTGCTATTCATTTCGCAAATAATGCAAAACGCCTCTACGTTTACAGCTGCCTGGGCGCTCCAGCAAGACAAGAGGCAGAGGGATTGAGAGAGAGGGGGAGGAAGAGAAAGAAATAGAGAAGGATTTGGAGTTAATGCCTATGCATATGCGTGCATATGCTCCAAATGAAGAGGAAAGCTGAATACAATGAGAAAGAAGTTAGGCTTACATATCAATTCAAAAGGCATGTATCACGTACCATTCTGCATGAGACCTTTATCTACCTATCAGCACCAGCATGAACTCATTCAGGCATTTGTGCTAAGCACATGTCAGCAGTAAGAGGAAGGGGGTAGGTGAATGAGGCTAAACCTTCAGGCCTACGCTTTACTCCTATTGACAAACCACCTCAGGCACAGTGGGCCATTTGATGTGACATTTTTTTCACCTGGTCAACCCAGACTGGTGCTTTAGTAGCTGGAGTGATGCAATTGTAAATGCCTGGCTGACAGATCTGGGGATCATGAAGAGAGAGTGGAGGCAGCAAATGGGGCCCGGAGTTAGCTTTTCAGTACAGTGCTTAGACAGCCATCACTGGGGACATAGCCCAGGAATGGAGTGGGTGGGGGACAGTTTAGGGGTGTTGCTTCATATCTATATCCTAGCAACTGAGGGAGTACGATACCCTGTCCAGTTGTTGTTAGGGATTGGTCAGCAGGCTGGCATTGACGCCGCCCCTCAGCTTGTAGCCCGTAGAAAGAATAACCCATCAAAGCATCTTCCACACTTGAGCCACTCCTGTGCACTTGATCTATCTGCACTTTAATCTGTCCGAAACAACTTCTTGTTGTTGCTGTTTAGTCGTTTTTATATTCGTATCTATTTATCCTAGATCTGACCTCTTACGTCGCCTTGATAGATGTGCTTGTGCCACTCGCTGATAGCTTTCGAGAAGATCACAGTCTGGCAGTATGACATCTCCGTATGCAGCCGTACAGTTCTGCCCAGAACACGCCTTTCAACGGTAAGGCAACCTGTGTTTCACTGTTAGTTTCAAATATTCATGCCTAGTTGCGAGTCAAGTTCAGCGTCATCAAATTTAGTGCAGTACAGCTTGTGGACTATGAATACATGCTCAGTTTTAGTCAGTAACAGAACTAGGTGGGTTGTGCGAAATTTCTCTTCTGCCTGTATACTGGTGTTTCAAAAAACAAATGCATTGGCTTGGCTCACTGTTCAGTCCGAAACTGGGGCAGCACTATGTATTACTTTCCTGGTTCTGTTCTATTTCTGTGTAAAGCGGAAGTTATAGCTGTCTAGTCTGAGACTGTGGAGCAGTGTCTGGAGATGCAAACATTTGTATCTGTGCCTCCAGCTGCTGCCGGGCACTGATATTTATAGGTGCATGTTCTTATGGTAACAATGCAAGTGTATGGGAGTGTCCAGCTTTTTGGGCAGCCAGACTAGATACTTGAAACCCTGAACCTGCTGGTCCGCTCAGTGTTCAAACGCCGCTGAACATTTTGCCGCCGAACCGGACAAAGCTGGACAACAAGCGCAGCTGTAGAGCTAGCCAAGGAGGCCTGTTCTCACTTTGCCACTGTGTTCATGTGTGTTTCAGTAATGATGTCCAATGCAAGTTTTAAGATGCCCCTTTAAACCACCCCTGAAATCGTGAGGTTCATTATTATTAAGTATGCAGATATTATCTTACACATTTGCAGTGGCATGAAAGAAGATGGAATATATCATTGCTGTCAAGCTTTTTTTATTTATGTAATACCAGCCTCCCTTCATATTGTGTAATTCATAATAAATGGACCAACAGAAATGGTCAAAATATTTTTTTTTACATTTTGTTCCATTATAAGTTAAGAACATTTTTCCGTCTCCTGTAAAGTTACTATTTTGGAGATATGAGGTTTTGTTCCAACAGCGACAATATTAAACATAATCTGTGACTGACTCAAGAGAAGTAAGAATCCTTTTAAGTTTTTTTTATGAAAAAGTGTGAGAGCACTCAAAGAGAATGATTAACAGCTTACATCTTATGTAAATGTCTCTGCGTTCTGTTCAAGCATTACAAACCGTCACTGTCGTAACACACCCTTGCATCTCAATTTTTGTTGTTTTTTAGTTTTTGCAGAATTTCAAAATACCAGCTGCTCTTTATATTATGTTAATATTTCATGATGAATGGACCAATAGAAATGCTCCATAACGACTTAGAACAAAATCTTGTTACATAGACTTTCACTGAAATTTCTGATTTTTTTCTCCTTCACCTGTAAAGTTACTTTTTTGTGATACAAGATTTTGTTCCAACAATGATGAAACACAAACAATGTTGAAGAAAAATGTAAATGTCGTTTTCACCTCCTCTTATTTCCTTTTAAAAAGGCCCCTATTAGATAGCTACTACTTTTTAATATCTTAATAATAACATATATCTTAAATCTTTGCCATTAAGAAAGGGGAACAGATTAAACTTTTAAAAAAATCTGTGATTGAACCCAGCCAGTCATGTAAGATTTCTAAAAAAAAATACATCCTAACCAAAACCATAATTATCTGTAAAAAAGCACAAAAACACATCTGAATCTACAAATGAGAGTCTATTGAAAAGCTTATCACTCTTGTAAACTGTTCTGTGCTCCGTCTTACTGACACAGGTGCGTTTTCCCTTGTGTGCTTGAACTGTTGAGCATACTTGACCCTGATCACAGGTGCCTATACCTGCAGTTGTTATTTTAGTGTCCATTCCAATTTCCTTCAACCTCTTTTCTCTCCAGGAAAAGAGACCAACTTCATTTCAGGCTTTACACATTCCTCACTACTAAAGCATACCATTGCCATTCACAGCAATGCCGATCAAGATTAAAATGAGTAAATATCAGTTAATACCTACATTATTTCATTGCATTTCCATCTGAAAAATATCCTATTATTTATTCAGTGTTGCATAAACTGAACATCAACATGCAAAATAAAAACAAATGTCCACAATACAATGTTAGGTCTTTAACTAGTAATATAGAAAACTAAGCTTGCTTAATATGTGAGTTGATTAATGTTTATTTATCATTTTTAATGTGCATTTTACCCCAAATATGAAATAAAAAAAAATACATAAAATTACCTTTTTTCTTAAACCATACTGCTTTAGAGAAAAGTCTGAATAAATACCATAAATCAGAAGTCAAGTGCTGTGGCAGCGTGAATGGAAGCCGCCATTTGTTTGAGTTCATTCAGACTTTTTCTCTGCCTCTGTCAGTTGAATTTGGGCACAATGAAAGCACGCGACTGAGGGGAGGAGAAACCTCCAGGGCTGCTCTTCTTTTGTTTGAGCCTTCATGTGTGTCCTGCAGCCGCTGGTTTGAGGGATGAGGGAGGGGGGTCTGATCTCTTTGAACACTACCTGGCTTTTGATTAATGAAGTCACTGGAGAAGGCCCCCCACTAACCCCCAGATCTCAAGGCTCTGTTTGTTTTGATTGCATTTTCATCGCTAGATGTGACCAACCTGCCAGGAGACAATGGGCGGCCCTGTTTAGCCGCGACCCTTGACCCCGTCCCGTCTGCAAGAGGCCCAGTCTGCGTTTAAGTGGACGCAGTGCACCTTCCCCCCTTAGGCTGAATACAAAACCCCCTCAGTAACCGGATACCAGCCGCCCACCGCCCCCACAGCAGCTCCCACTAGAGATCAAACCCACCACACACCAGAGTGTTCTGCTGTGCAGAAAATAACCACAATGAAAAAATAGAGATGAGATGACTATTGTCTCCAAGGAAGTTTTCAAGCCGTTTTTAAAGTGGTGGCCTGTAACCAAAACGTAAAGTTTAAATAGCTTTCTCATGGATGGATTTCAGCAAGTATTTTATAAACAAACTACGCAGGGAGACGAGCTGATAAGGAAATTCAGTGGAAATGCTAACGTGCCCGCCAATGTGATTGAGCCGAAATTACATGGTGGCTTAAGTAGTCACTCTATGCAAAAACAGCATGACTCATCGACAGCAGCTGCCAATGCACTAGTGGGCTACCTGCTTTGATTGATTTATAAGGCCTTACCAAGGCCATATGGTCCAGCTGTGAGCTTACACTGAACCAAAGCTTTGGCGTGTCCACATGACAAATCTAATATAAATGAAACAGCTGTGAGTGGAAGACTATGGCAGAGAACCTGACCATAAACTTCTGTCATTTTGTGCTTGTAAATCTTCAACACGTGGATCATATGTAAAAGGTCTGGATGCTTCCATGAGTGGGTGCTGTACCTTTTTGTGGGACCATGATGTCGTTCTTGGCTGACACTCCTCGTCAACTGGATTGTGTTTCTGGCAACATCCCAGCGTTGTAGGGGGCTCATAGGGTCGGCTCAGGCCTCTACCTCCTCCTCCTGTCTGACCTTCTCTCCACTCTGCATCCTTCCTTCGCTTTGATTGGACCTCCGTCTCCATCCAGGGTTGATGATGATGATGTCATGACACCGGGCTGTCAGTCGAGCTCTCAGATCTCCAGCAGTGAATCTAAAACATGTCCCCCCGCTACGTGTGACATGAGAAAGTAGCTACTCAGCACCTGCTAGCGACCTATATAATCCTGGTGTTCTCACTGGCCTGAAATGTTGACAATATTAAATGCAATAACATATAAATGAGAAGTACAGACACTTAATCCCTGTGGAACGGGACCTTAGGCCATTTAATAGCCATTACATCCTGCGGTATATAAGTATCATTTTGTTTCGCGGTATAGAGTGCTGTAACACATGGCAGATCCGATTTAGAGCCCACATAAATGATGGGCCACTCAGGAGACTCTCAGCGCACTATAAATGAAACCTCGGCTCCCTGTGATATAAACACTTTGCTTGAGTTGCTTACACCTGTTTATATCCTATGATTGAGCTGTTTACTAATGTAAAATTCTGAGGTGGGTAGTATTTCAATTGACTCAGTTTCATGTACTTAAGTAAGATTTTGATGGATTTGTAGCTACTTTTCTGAGTAATTTAAAGGGACTGTATCATGGACTGAACTTTCCTCACTTTTTTGAAATAGAAGGCTTTGTTGTAGTACATAAACTGTTTAAAACGTTTCATTCCATTCATAGCATTCACTCCCCCTAAGCTGCAAAAACAGCGTGCTTTGAATTCAATGGCCTACAGCAGTTTTGCTCCGCCTATTCACGTTAAAGTAACACAGAGTGTTTCAGCCCAGACTGCTTTTTGAATGAGGCACAATATAGGATCAATTAGAACAGAGCTCATTACATACATTGGTCCTAAAGGCCCAGTAACAAAAACAGCTTGTTAATTCTTCGAGATAAAGAGAGGTTAGAAAGCAGTCATATAAAAATTAATTATGACAAAAGTCTTAAGTGGGGAGGGAAGATATGGAATATGGGCCCTTATATATGTGAAGAAAATAATCTACTTTTTCCTCTGTTCTGTTTAATTTACATTTAGTTCCTAAACCCTTCTTTTTTAGTTTTCATTGTATGCTGTTGGTTCAGCACCTGGACTGCTTTGCTGCTGCTCACACCTCTTACTTTAGAGCTTTAGCCACCCAGAGTTCCCAAAAAGAGAAGAATAGCCGCTAACAAATATACTGCTGTACTAAGACATTCCACTAGTTCCTTAGGGAACTCAGTACTTGAGGAACATTTTTGACCTGACTACTTTTTAGGGATGCACAGTAGTATCGGAATAATATCAGTATCGATAGATAATTGCTTAAAAAAAGGATCAGCACTGGACAGATGTTTAGATTTGACTGCCATTTCAAACTAATATTTGATGACATATTTACTGTACTACAGAAGAGCAGGTCGTTTGGGCGATGACGGTAACTTGCATAAAATATCTGCATTTTATTCATTTTACTGCATTTGTAACCCCACAGAAATAAATATTACATTTCTCCATAATCCAGGTGGAAGCAGTCTAATTTTCACCTTTTTATACACGTTTACATATCGCCATCGGCAGACATGTATATGAAAAATATCAGATATTGTATTGGTCCAAAATTCCAATATCGATGCATTCCTACTACTTTTGCCTGCGAACTTCAGAAAGTAGGAAATTTGAGTAATTTTGTTCACTGTAGATGGTTGAAAGCCTTGACTGAAATCAGGAAAAAGGTTGTTTTTGGGTCTTTGAAAATAGAATAAGCAGTTACATTCCATCATTGCACAAGATATGTATTATCTCATTTATACAGAATCTCCCATGCAAGTCTGCAAAAAACAATGCTACAAATTTTACACTGACAACATTTACAACTACCTAGGTGTAGATGTCAACTATGAAGGATGGATGTGTGGATGCAGGATGATGGACTTACTAGGTTAGGCACTTGTGAGACTCCGCTGTGCTGCATTACAGTTTGCAGCTGAGGCTTAGAGCACACATTAGGCCTGAAAGATGCTTTCTCTCCCATGACAGGCTTGGCAGCACAACGTTATCTGAGTAATTCAACCCCAGCATTCACCTTGTGCCACACCTCTTTGGCTGAGCATAAAAAAGGGGATTGCCCATGCTTTTCTTGTTGAGCTGTCCTTTTGGGGAACCTTTTAAGCAGAGAAAGAAGAGTTCTCCATGTTATTGAAGCTGCTCTGCCAGTCTTCACCCTTCATCATTTAGGAATTAGTGTTAATTCTGTGGTATTTCCAGTCTTAGGCCTATCCCTTAATGCTTATTCTGTTGCGGTGTTCAGAAGCAGGCATGACTGCATATTAGGCCAACATGGATTCAGAATCCATGTGTGCACAAATGGTAACGTTAGTTCAGTAGTTTAAGCTGATGCCACACCTACCTTTTTGGCTGAGCATTAAAAGGGGAATTGAACACGCTTTTCTTGTTGCTTCTACCTCCTGCCAAGTCCAGATCGTACACACTGTGTGCTTCTTTGCAGCTGGACCATAACTACATTGTGCAGGCATGTTTACTATACACAGCTCTACAGTGCGACCAAAACGCTCGCATTTGCTCCTATATTTGAAAAAACATTTTTCTTAGCAGGCTACCAGTTCATCAGAATATTTATCATGTAAGCGTGTAGATTTTGTTAGACATGGCAACGTGGAGCTACTGTTTTGATAAGCAGTAAAGAGGAAAATTACTCAGACTGTAATTTCCCCCATACTATGTTTCATGTTTGCTTGTAGTTGAAACCAACATCATAACTACAAGCACAGAATATACCCCAATTTTCACTCTTCCAGGTGAGAAAAAGGTGCTTTATGTTCAGGTTCTTGGCAATCTTTTAACCTGTTAGCTAGCTGATCAGCCTAGTTCTAGTTAAGAAAATAAATTGTAAGTCCCTCAGTTAAAACAAAAAAACGGGTTCTTACTTCATCAATATACTTGGTGGTCCATGCAAGCAGCATTACAGTCAAAGGTTATTCTATTAACAGCACAAGGTAATACAGGATCCAGCTGTTCTGACAACTGCGGTCATAGGTGTGTGTCATGTATTTTACAAAGGCTTAGAACGCGGCTCATCCAAACAGAACTATGCCTTTTATAATTGTATATTGGTGTGTTGATTGTTGTTGTAGAAGTGTAAACAGAGAACTTATAAGTAGATAGGAGAATTACCACTCTGTAATGTCTTCCGGGTTTCTCAGACACTAGAAGGCGCTCCCGAGCAAGTCCAAAATGGTTTAAGATGGAGCATTTGAGCAAATGGGAAGAGGCCAGAGTTTTCTAAGCTACCGCCAATGATATTAGCATATCCGCTGGCAGCTAAATGTCACATAACGGGGGTTTTAATGTATATTTTCACAAACGTGTTTAGTTAGACTATACACACTTGTAACTGTGTTTGTCTGTAACCTAACTAGCTAGTTAGTAACAGCTAGAAAGTGTAGCCAGCAAGCAGTATTGTCTGTTAACACAAAGGGAGCTGCCCATGTTTTTAGCCGGACTGTGCGCAACATTCACATTTATCCTCAGACGTTTCAAACTGAAGATGTTTTCCATGACAGCACAGCTATTATGAATCGCGTCTAAATTCAGAATCAGGAGCCAACCCGCTTCTACAGCGTGTAAGAGCACTGTATTCCGTTCAGTATTTCGGCATTTTTCGCGTTTTAGTAGTTATTGCGAAAACACCCGAAGTCATGCACGATGTAATGATTGGTTGGACTCTGTAAAATCCGCCTAGCAACCAATATGCACTTTGATTGGTCACATTTGGACCAATACTTTTAAAGAAATAAGAACGTCATGTCTCATCGGTTTGTGCAGTCAGTACTCCGTACACCAGCTTCCCCATAAGGAGCAGTTTTCCGTACAGTGTTTTCCCTGCATTTTATTTGAGGTTTTATGAAATCTAATTGCATAAAAATAGACATTAACTGATTATACTGATTATAAAATTGAATTATTATGAACAATATGTGCAATGGATGATGCTACCATGAAAAAAAAGTCTAGTAAATTGAGGCAGTATTGTGAAGCTGCGCAGCTGAAAGGAGTCTGCTAAGGTCACTTAGCTGACGGTGTAAACTTAGATTAACAACTCAGTACTAAACATACTGCGTTTCATGGTGATGATCCATTGTTTAATATTCGTTGTAGTGTTAAATATGATGATTAAACGTGCTAAAATGCATTTTAACTGGCTGTGAAAGTTTTCCCCACCCCACTCACATTCGCATCCCTGGGTTTCCCCACCCGCCATGTTCGTGTGGCGCTGGGGGGTCGGTCACTATTTGCATAGATTTGATGTCCAAACCCAGGTTAGATGGTCTTTCCAACCGATTTGATGGAAAAAGGGATATATGATAATGTCTCAGATGCATCTTTGACAAATGTCAAGAAAGTGTTTTTTATTACACAGACAGAAATATTTGCAAGTGTACGGAATACTGAAGTGTACGGAATACCGTGCTCTTACGTTAGTGCTGCCGTTTGCAGAGCGCTCCCATGTTATCAACACAGGGTTTTGACGGTTGTTGACGGTGGCGTTCAAAAACACAAGCGTCGCAGAAACGTTCCACTGGTTGTGTCCTAAACTGAAGGCAGCTGTCTCGGTGCCTTGCTGACTGTGCTCTCTCATAGGTCAGTGCTTTAGCTACATGGCAGCGCTGTGATGAAGCTCCACGCGACCGAATTACATTTGAGACGCGCTCCGAAGGCAGCGATACGTCACGTCGTTGCCAAGATACCAACAGTTCACTGCTGTCTGTTGACGTCTTTTAGGAAGGCTAGCTAGCATACAGAACTTTTTATAACCAACATAAAAAAACACTGTTTTCTACACAAACCGTTTTCTCTCGTCCACTGTGTCAGTGTTAATGTTTTCTCCTATTTTTCCTTACGCATTGGCGCTGACACGGAGGATGCTGGGAAATGTAGTCAGCGAAGGATACATCTGCTCTGCCCTCAAAAACGGCACGAGTCATTCAGCTGTGCAGTGTTTTAGCTAGCAATACAGGCGTGAGATTCAGACATGACTGAGGGTCCTCCAGCCTCAGGACAAACTGAGTAAGCGGCGTGTATCACGTCACAGACACAGCCGCTGTTTCTGACTCGCTGCTGGAACGAAAGAAGGTTTGTTAGCCTAATTTGTGCCGTTGATATTTTACGTTCTGTGACATACAGCGTGCAACAGGCTAACTAAGCTAGCTATCTGTAGTCATAAAACGGAAAGTTTTGGTCCTGAAATCCACCTTTTTTAAACTGAGGGGCCGACAGCTTTTTTTTATTATTAAAAACTGGGCCCGTATATAGCAGGCTAAACAGGCTAAAGATAGCTAGCTAGCTAGTTAGCTAACGGGCAAACGTATCAGTACACTAACATCAATATTCAGTTTTACAGTGGAGTATTTAGCTTAGCTACTGAACGGGGTCCTTTAATATAGCAAAAAAAAAGTAAAGAATATGTTTATTTCATGTCTTACGCGCTTCAAATGTCTGTTCAGATTACAACAGCAGCCTAATCTAAAAACGTCCATATCGGCCGACGGTTGACGTCAGACAAAGACTTTACAACTGACCTGTGCCTGTGAAGATTAAAATTTAATAAAATGGAGACACTTGGAGCGTGTAAGACATTAAACAAACATATTTGTCTTCATACTAAATACAGAACAAATAAAACTTGTAATTAATTTATTATTTTTCTATTCCACACCATCACTATCAGTTTGGCCTGACCATTCAGGTATAAGTGATTCCTAAGTTTTAGGCCCAGGACACACAAAGCCGACCTTTAATAACTAGCAGCAACTATGTCCAACTGATCATCGCCTTTCGTCAGCTCTTCGTTGCCTCTTCTTTCCTGTGAAAATTAGCACTCGAATACACCAAAAAGACTACAGCAGAAGTCTTAATGCGCCTGTGACCAAAGCAATGACACTATAGTAGGAGTTGGCAATAGGCTAAAAACTGTAAAACCGCAGCGTAAAAATTGAAAGATATATTATTTGAATGTATTATAAGCTTCAAATATACATATATAAGCCAAATCTTGTGTGTGAAATTGAAGGTGAACTGATGTTGGTGGCGCTGGGTGGGTAACAAGGCTGCATAAAAGCAGACATTTGCACAATAAACAATGAATGAAAATGCTCGGTCGCATTTTCTTACTTATGTTACAAAAAATAAAAAAAGTCCATGAAATGAGTGAGTATCCCATACTATATTTTATGTTAATGTGTTATCAGAGCACCTTTAGAGCTGTTGTGCATTTGTGTGTTTTTATAACAATGTTATATTTTGTTTCAATATTTGGACATTTGAATAGCAAAATAGTTGAAATGCCCATTCCTAGTGCTAACACCTTGCTGCTTATGCTGGTGTTGAAACATGAGGCTGTTCTCTGCATGTCCTTTTGAGAGTGCCGTTTTCTGGCATTGCTTTCTTTCTGGGTTTCCTTCCTCTCCTTGTTTGCCCTCTCTAACTGCCGGCTACTGTCACCGATTCAACATGCTCCGTTGGCCAAGAAGTGTTGATGTGAACCAACTACAGCCAGTACACTGACTATGGGAGAAAGGTAGCTACCGACGCTCACCAACGGCCTGACTGAGTCCGACAGCCGACAGTCAGCTTGGTGTGTCCCGTACTGTAATTACTGTTTGAGCATGGATTGCTTTTTGAATGAGACACAATACAGGGCAGTCAATCAGAACAGAGCTCATTTACACACGTCTGTCTTGAAGGCACATGAACACAAACAGCCCGCTTAATTCTAAGTGATATGAAGAGAGAAAATGGTAATGTAAAAATTAATTGCGACTGTTACATAACTATACATAGTACATGCTGTACACAAACCCACCTGTACCAATAGTACAGACTGTACATAAATCCACATCATAAGTGGACCTTAGGGAAAAAAATGTAGACGTGTAGGATACAGGCCCTTTAAGCACAACAGATTGACCTTTTTCTTGACTATTTTTTCTTACCAAGTTGAAGAAAGGGGCATGGTGGTTCTGGTCTGTTTCGGGTGCTTTGCATTAACATTGTCTGAAAGAATGGACAGTTGCAGCTTTCCAGCTGAGAGTTTCATCCCTAGGCTATGGTAAGCTGACATCCTGCTTCAAAGTTACTCATTATGTATGCCTGCGTCACGCAGTGTATTAATATCACGCCCACACAGAATGTGGGGGAATTCCGGCCCTACACCCACGTCCCTGCCTCAGATTATGGCTTGACACCCCCATTCCCAGCCACGCATACAGACACACTCTCTCTTTCGCCCAGAGACACACACATACACACGTACACAAACATTCTGCCCCCTGCCAAGCCCAGTTCAGCTGCACACACACTGAATGCTGCAAATCACAGTGGTGGTGTTGCTGTCATATAGATGGTGGGGGGAATTCCATCCTGCTCGGCCCGTCTGCGTGTGCTGCTCTTCAGCAGAAACAATGAGACGCTGGCCTGTTGCTTGGTGTTCTGTTTCAGAGGGAGAGGGGTCAGGACAGTCTGCACTGACAGTCATTCTCTCTTTTGTCTTTAAGAACCTCACATTCTTTCTCATTAGTGATGCAAGGTTACAGAGCCATATAAGAATGTGTCTTTTGGGTGAATGGGTAGCTCATCTTGTTCTCTGTAGATTCCCACATTAACCCACATTGCTTTATGTAGATACCCACACTAACAGTGATCAAAAACATGTTGTGATTGTATCTTAATTATTTCCTCCTAGTAGCTCAGTGAAAAAGTGTTGTGTGAGAAATTGTATTGCAAATGTGGATTCTAAACTTTTTATAAATTCGACAGTTTTGAAAAAAAAAAACAGTGAAAAAACATGCTATACATTTTTGCAAAGTGACATGACATTAGGGTTACAAATGCATGGTGAATAAAATACAGACATTTTAGTGCGGTTGATCAACATAGCTGCAGTACAATAAATATGAATTTAAGTCAAATCTAATAACTTTGGGCCATTTTTTAAAGCAAATATCTGCAGATTATATGTCAGTAGAAAAAATTCAGAAGTGCAGACTTAAAAGTGAATGTGTAACTAATATAAATGTAATTAACTGTTAATCATGCAATTCCATTTAAATAGTTCAGCAATATGATAGTAATAACACTAGATATCTAAGAGCTAAGTAAGATTTCTAGTCTCAGGTCCTAGAAGTCCAAGTCAAAAACTGCTACTCTGGGCAGATGGTTTGTGCTACTGCAGCAGAAGCCTACATTTGGTACCACTAGCTTTCGTCAGTCATAGTTTCTTGACAATCCTGTCGGTCTACATATTGCATCAATGTAATGTTTACTGAGCACTTTTGTTTTGGTAGATGAGCTGTTCTCGCGTCCTACAAGCAATTAAAAGAAAACAGCCTATGTTCGTGTGGGTGTTTGTTGCCTCACTTTTACACTCCACCTGCTTCACTCTTACACTTCACCACCTTTAAGGCTTTTTGATTCTAAGTTCCAGGCTATCGTTCCAGATGACCATGACTTTATGGATTGTGATGCAAACATCAAAAACTTGCTTCAAGCTATGTTGAGTTGTTAAGTGATCTCAAATGGTCTTACTCACTTGTTTATATACGTTTCTAACACTGTAGGCAACATTTAAGCTTCAGGATGGCTGCCACTTCTGTTTTTAGCTATGTGATGTACTATTTCAAGATTTAGGTGGATGACTCCTTTTAGGCAAATTTTACTTTTCGTTGAGCTATTGCTTTAAAGTCAGTGCAGTAATAAATATCCAACTGCCGACATTTATGTGTGTGCAGTACAATAATTCCTGTGTGGTCTTCATTCAGGTGCATAATTTTATGTGTACATTTTTTCTTTCAGTAGATTGAGGGAGCCAGCAGCTTGTCTTTCATGGGCTGAGGGATCATTCCTGGCCTCCATGTCTCAGACACCAAGCTCACAGGGAACCGACATCCTCGGGCAGGATGTCTTCAACCAGCTGCTGGAGATGCTGGACCAGTGCGTACAATCACACACACAGCTACTCTGCTTGTCAAAAGTTTGGGGACACCCTTCAGAGTCATGTTTGATTTAACATAATGTAAAACAAAGATCTTTGATAATCCATCTTCGCATCTCGATTGCTGTGCTGTGTGCTTGAGTTTAAGGTGTACAGAAACTGAACTGTCCTTCCACCAACGACGATCTGATTATTACAGCATTAGACTTTTTTCGATTCTGGCGAGTGATGCTTTGATGGTTTGGCTCGTTTCTCTTGTGTGGTGTTGTGTTATGCTTTATCTGTGTACAACATGCACAAGATGACAAATCAGTATGCTACTACCCACAGTCTGAATACAATGCTTAGGCTTGTTAGTCTAATAAAACAGAAAGTGAGAAAAAAATCTAAGCACAGCAGAAGTATTGATGTGAATTGGCCAAAGATTAAGGGGAAAACTGTATTAGACTAATTTTTTGTGAACAAAAAGTTATTTTAAATTTGAAAATCTTTTGTCCCAAATGTGGTTTAGATACCTGACATCACAACAAAAAGGGAAGGAAAAAGGAAAAGAAAGTTCTAACCAGCTTTTTGTTCAATATGTTTATTCCAGGCAGCCTGAGGAAAATGCTTTATTACTTGCTTTATTCATTTATTGCAAACATTTTGAAAAACGAGGTGTCCTCAAAGTGTTCAGAGTAATGTATGTTGATAAAGACGTTCACTCGGATATGCCCAGGGAAGCATGTATGTCAGAACTGTGTGACAGTGAAATTAAAAAGACTTTCCTGAAGTTTTTGTACTGCCCTGAAAGTTTCCCCAGAAATATTCCCAAGTTATTTTTTGTCTTTCTTCAGGTCTGCATTTCACTCGGTGCAGCCCATTGAGCTCAACTTCTCAGAAGGTTCAACAGACAGCCCCCCGTCCAACACCATTCAGATCAGCATGGACTGCATCACCATGCATGGGTCCGAGGAGCACCTCTCGGTGAGTGTCACAAAACACCTAATGCTGCATACTTTGTCACTCTCTCACAGTCATCCATCCAATTCAGCAGCTGAACCTCAGCTTTCAACAGTTATCCTATCACAACAGTAAACCTCAGTGTTTACTTGAGCTGATGTGATTCATTTGAGGTAATCTTGTCCATTATTAGAGGAGAAGGATTTGTGGCCTAGTTCCTTACAAAGCAGTCTCGCTAAACCCTGTGATATTGTTGTAGGCTCTTCCTGCTCAGATTGCATCATGAGTTCACGCAGTACTTTTGTAGAATGTCATCAGGATTAATACTTCTATTGCAATTCAGAAAATTTCGCAAGGCAGGAAGTGGTTGGGTGTTTGTCTGAACATTTGGCAGGCACTCATCAGTACTGAAGAGAGAAGTTGGACATTCAGTGGGGTATTGTTCACTTGACAGAAAGGTGGCCTGGAGAAAAATGACTCAAGTGAAGAAATCAATTCTGATGAGTATTTTGATGTTCTTCTTAATACCACAAAATGTTTTGCAACTTCAGAACATACACACATCCTTTTTGATCAAGCTACTGTATTTGCCCTAGGAGTAGTCTACATTAAGCTGCATTAAAACTATATTGAATGTAATTTTCATATTTATTTTCTATTTAAACCCTCTTAGCTATTTCACATTTTTACATGATTTAATCTTTAGATGCAAAATGCAATTTAAATGCTCAGAGTTGTGCTCCCATTGAAGGAAACAGTTAAGAATGTTGTTCCTTTCACATTTTTAAAACTGAATTTAACCTGTGAAGTCCAAAGCAGGGCAATTTTTTCTGATTTCCCACTCAAATCGAAGGCAGTTTTTACACAGCTATTATAGCTGTGAGCTCTGTGTACATTTTTAATTTGTTTTACAAACTGTATGGCTCTGATTTAATGAAAAGGCAATTACAGCCAATTAAATAAGAAAGTCAGTAAAATGAGTGACAGAGATAATTAACATAATCCCTCTGTCAGTGCTACGTCTGAAACTTTTGCTTTGTTTGGTGTGACCAGTGAGGTGCACAGTTTGGCTTCTGGGGAATTCAGTGGTAAACTCCGGTAAAAGCCGTTATCACCCATATGCACATCTGGGGGCGTTAGTGATTGCTGTGGGGATCCCCTGGTCCACTGAGCTAACCCTGCCGAGTAACCACTTTTCTGATTGGGTTTGGTGGCAGTTAAGATGAAACGTGTGAGCAGGGACCAATAACAATCGCCAGATATAATCAGCAAGGCCTTAGTGGTAGCCTATTTATTTGTTTGTGGTTTGTGTTAAGGTGCTTCATGAAATGTACTGAGATGAGGGTTTAGCTTATGTATCCCACAGCTGAAATCATTTCTGTGTCGCTGTTAAAATTTGGGTGGCTGGACTGGATCAATGCACTGTGAAAATGGAGCAGACCTGCTACAGAACTGTGAATCAGATGTTTTCTTCTTTGATGTAAGTTACATGCATTCTTAATTTTGATTGGTGGAACTTGAGTAAAAGTAGACATATTTAAAATTTTGCTCTCAATCACACAGTACAAAGTGTCCACTTTTAAAAGTATTCCAAGTACTAAAAGTAAGAATACATTACGGTTTGTAGGCTAAATAACTACTAAACATGCCAACTATGGATGGTCAGGGTCAGTAGTGGTAGATGCGTCCTGTTTACTCTGTAGCTGGCGATGTAGCAAATGTTGGTGTGCAGAGCTTCTTAAAGGTCCCCTCTCACATTTTCCGTTTGACTGACTGACATGTTAAATTGAAAAACAATGTTAAATGTATTGGAGAGGGAGAGCATTTGGGAGTAAAAAGTAAATGCAGTGAGCGCTGTAATTATTGGTTTCCTCGGGAAAGATGGGTAAATAGGTCATGAAAAAATCTTTGTCGTCAGATAGCTTAATCTCACACTGAAATAAAAAATCTAATCTTGAATTGAAGTTTACTCCAAGAAAACAAAAGTCTTCATATAAGTCTTCAAATACTAAACCACATTTTACAATTACTGGCACACCAAGAAATTCTTAATAACAAAATATAACTGAAGAATGTTCCATTAAAACAGTGAAATATAGTGTTCATAAACTCTTAAGCAGCCATCCGTGACTTCCTTTTTTAACTGGGGTGTAAACATGAGGTGATGCAGAGGCCAGTCGTATATCAGCAAGGGCAAGATTAGAGAATACACAAATAAAATGAGACAAAAGTGTGTTGACCTTCAATAAATCAGAAAATCACTATAAAAATACACACCTGAACACCAAACAATGACCAGTCAAAAATTTGAAAAAAATTATGGAGCTACAGTGAACCTGCCTGGAAGAGACCACATGTTTATTTTATCCCCATGTACAGTCAGGGATATGGTTTGAGAGGGAAAAAAAAATCTCCAAGGAACAGAGATTGTAGCATTTTGGGGTTACCAAGTCTACAAAACTAGAATTAGATGCCAACTCCCTGACAACAAACTATTTGGAATGTGTGCCAGAAGAAAGCTTAAATAGCTGTATGGAAACAAATACTCTAGTTAGTTGGTTTAAAAAGTATCATGGGCCGTCTGTAATGTTCTGGGTCCATTTTTTCTCCAAATCCCCTGGAAACCTTGGTAGGATACATGGCATCAGGGGCTCCATGAAGTACTAGGAGATTTTAAATTAAATCTATCTGCCTCTGCCAAAAAGATAAAACTGGGTTGTGGCTGGATCTTTCAGCAGGATTCAAAACATTTGTCTGGATCTAGTTCAGTTACCACAATCAGTGTTTTAATATGGCCACCTCAGTCCTTTGACCTAAAACCCATTGAAAACCTGGGGGTGAGCTGAAGAGGAGAGTCCAAAAGAGAGGATGGTTTGGAGAGATTCTTTATTGAGGTCAGGCATCATAATAGAAGGCTGTACCGCTGTCAAAGGGATGTTGCACAAAATAGTAAAAGCAGAGTGCCAATAATTGTGACGTGGTTTTCTTAAAAAGAAAAAAAAAAATTGACTTCAGTTTAAGTTTGTGAGATTGAGCTAATTAACCACAAAGATATTTTTTAAAGACCTTTTTAGCCATCTTTATCAAGCGTGCCAATAATTATGAAGCTGACTATACTTGTTTCAGAAAAGTTGTGAATCCTGATAAAAATCCAGGAAAAGGTACAAATCTTGAAAAAATAACATAAGTTCAACAACAAAGTAATTGTACTTCATTACTTCACACTGTATTTGATGTCATAAATGCTTTTTTGTTTTTATGATAATGAACCAGTTTTTGGGAGACATTTTTCTCCTAATCAGGTACATTTTTCTCTGAAAAAAAATTGTAGTGTCTTCCAGCAGTTCCTTTAAATAAATACAAGGTGTGAGACTCCTTCCCTCAGGAGAATTCCACTGCCACGTATAGTTACAGTATTATTTAAGCACATAACTGGAAAGCAGTGGAAAGTGTGAGTTGTAAGTGTATGAAATGCAGATAGAGCTGCAGACTGGTTGGCTTGTTGAGTGTGCTGCCAGGTTGAGAAGATGAGGTGGTGGTTCCCCTCCCAGCAGAGGAATGCTGTTGTCCGGCAGTAAAGAGGAGGGAAAAAAGGGTGAGACTCACCAAGCAACCCTGTGATTCTGTCCCCTGAGGTGCTGGGTGGGTCGTTGGTGGGGGGGCACTGTCCTTTCCCTTGAACTGGTGATTAATGCCCCCTCCCTTACTTATAGCACCACCCTCCCTCCGCCCGCTCTCGTCTTCCTGCCTTGAAAGATGGGGTGCGGTGTGGAGACGGTGGCACGGTACCATACTACCACTTTAGCCTGTTCCAGGTAACGCGCTAAGTCCAGAAAATGGCAGACTGCCTTGATGCTTATTAAAGGCTTATTAAGAACTTTTTCACTATCTGAAAACCCTGCATGTGTACGAGTGTGAAGCTACTAGAACATCTTACACAGTCAGCATTTGCACAAGCTTTTCAACTGAAAACTATGTCTTTTGTTAAAGGGGCGTGCAAAATTCCCAGAATTTCTGCATAATTTGATCATGTCAAGATGTAAACAGTTATTAGTGGTTGAAGAAAATGTAGACATTTTATTTTGGGATTCAAAATGACCAGTGAACCTACATGTGTCGCCTGAATTTTTATATGTAAAGCTAATGATGGTAAGATAATAGTAAATTCAGACTATTTTGCCTTATAACCCCCTATATGTACCTCTCTGCTATTAGCATGTTTTTAACCGCTCTAACTCCTTGGGACCACTGGTTACTTCATAACTTTTATATTTTATAAGCTTCATTCAAAAAGGTGGGTGTCATATGAGAGCTGATACTGTCTTCTTTCCAGTCAAATAGATGGGAAATGTAATTTTAAAACTTAATAATAAAAGAAGCTGAACTCACGACTTTTTTTTTCTACTGAAAGTTTACCCATTTTTCCACAAATCTGAGCTAGAAATTGGATCTCAGATGGTGTCTCTTCAGAGATATACTCAGTAAAAATATAATAAATACATATAAGAGCATATAAGATTTTTGGCTTTCAGCATTAAATTGTAAGCATATAACATTATGTTTATGATCATAAAACACATTTTCTGTTAATTTGAGGGGAACTTTTACAAAAAAACAAAAATTTACAGTTATTTCATGCAGTTACTGAATAATTTGCCTTACAGTTTGGGCATGTAAATTCAGATGGAAAAACAGAAAGGTGGCCTTTATTAGTATTAAAGGTTTTATGACATTTGATTGTTACTTTTTGGTGTGTCATGAGAGATTTTTGGGAATACTGTGATATAAATTTAACTTCATATTAAACACCCCTACCACAAACTGACCTTTCTTAGTTAGCAAGGTAAGCCAAAATTCTATTGGACTATCCTCACTTCAAGCTTAAGTTCTCACTTTGAGCTCACTTTAATTTTAAATTAAATGCCCCCAGATCAGCAACTCCCCTGCTACTAAATGGACCCTGGTGCCTCCTTCCAGAGGCATACCTTTTTGATGAGTCACTAGACATCGCGCGCTCTCTTTAGCGCCCTCGGGAAACGCTATTTGTATTGTGAAGGGGTTTTATGTTTAAATTTGAAATTCCTTTTCTTGGGGAGTTGCGTTCTTTTCTCTAGCCTCAGGGCAACAATTGTGAGCAGCACCTGCCTCATACAGGACTGCAATCTCTCCTCACCGCCCTCACGCTGAGGGAGGAGTCAAAAGGCAGCAAGAAGCAGAAGTATGGAGTCAGATAACATGAAGGAATGTGAGGAAAACAGCGACAGGAAAAGCACTGTGTATCCACCCGGAGTGGCTGATGTCACGACAAAATTGAGCTGCCAGTCAGCTGAGAAGGATGAGTTTACGGTCTGTAGAATGACGAGGATGGGGTTGGGTAGTAAAATGGAGACATCTGGGAGATTTAAGACTGACGCATAGGTACAGGAGAAGCTGAGTGTGCTCTAATTACATGTTTACCTGCTGAATTCTGTGGAATTTCTCTTGTTTTTTTCCCAGTTTTCCTTATCTAGTGAAGGCCGTTTAGATTGCATCTCATCTCCTTGACAAGTGAATGCGTTGTTCAGTGAGTGTTTGTTTTAGAGTACTATTAGTTTAGTAAAGATTTTTCTGGAAAATCCTGTCCGTGATCTCACTGCATGTTTGATATTTGTTTAAGTTCATCCTCGAGGGGCCCAGTCTCAGGAGCCTCTTTCAGTCGCATCCAGTGCAAAGGCAACACCTAACTTAGGTGCTGACAGACTGGATAGAGAGCATATGCCTTGATTGAAATTTACATTTTGGGTGTGTTTTCGGGCGAGCTGAGTCAAAAAGTATTTGCCTCAATTTATAACCTGTGAATGGCTTTCCCTGGCATTGTGTGAACTGTTTAGTCTACAGCGCGGCTCTTCTCTTGTTTAGTCATTTGCCTCGTTCTTTTCAGCAAGGGCCTGACTCAGCACCAGGTGATTACAGAGCATTAAGAAGGTGTGTTGCTTGCCTCTTGCCACCCTTTTCAAAATTGCTGCCTGTTTTACCCACCTTCTGCTCAGAATTCCGTCAAATTGAAAGTACCACAGAATTTTCTTTGCCCACTTAAAAATTTGGGATTAACTGTTTGGTAGAGAAAACTGGTCTCAGATCAACAAAGGCAAGCAGGTTCCACCTGGAGCTATGTCCCAACTGTTTTCTGGCACGCTCTCCAGCTTGAATCTTAACTGCTAAATCTGTGCCGACTCTTCTCCGCCCCACCAGTTTGCCTGTAGCAACATCAAACTGCTAGAGAACAACACTGCTCCAAAAACCTTTGCTCTGCAGTATCTTTAAGATCTATAGTCTTTCTTTGAATTAAGAAATTTAGGTTTATTGTTCTTATACGTGTATAATGTGTAATATATTTGTATAGTGAAAGGTTTGTTCACTAATTTTATGGTATGAAAAGTAGAAAAAATTTAAATGATTTTTCAGAGGAAACTAAGCTGTAAAAAAGCTTATTTTGAATTTATTGCTTTTGTGATGTCACAAAAACCAATGCATTTTAATAGGTCCACCTATTCACCCTACAGCAGTTTAGCCCTGCCCATTCACGTTAAAGTTATATGGAGTAGTTCAGCTTGGACTGCTTTTTGAATGAGGCACATCACAGGACAGCCAGTCAGAACATACATATAAATATATACATACATATGGTGACATGGTTATGGTTAGTCTTAAAGGCACTGTACCAAAAACAGCCTGATTAATTCTCAACGATAAAGAGAGAGCTTGGAAAATGGTCATGTAAACGTGAATATTACACATATTACACAGTATCAGGATAGACAACAACATAGCCAAATGTTATATGGTGCAAGGAAGAAAGACTTGCAAAGTGAGAAAGCCTCTTTGACAGTAGCTTTGATTGATTGCTTTTTAATTCTTTCTCCTGTTAGTTTGGCCTGTTACATATCTGGTTTGGTGGGAATGAGATGTTTGTATGCACGTAATACGGAGTGTTTTTGTTTTTACAGCTTATCTTTGTCTCTTTGAGTCTGTTTTGTGAGATCACCTAATATGTGGGTGAATTGCTGTTTTATCATTATTATTGATGAATATAAAGGACATTATTTATTTATGTATGTTTCCTTGTTCCTTGTAAAATACATGTTTTCCTGGAAGGCAGTTTTTTTGTCAGTGGTTTGCAGTTTCATATATTTCTTTGTGTTCTTTCTAAAACTTCATGATAAAGCTTTATGGAAACGAAATTGATTTCTGGTAGAGTGCAGCTTTCCTTCCAGCATTTCATGAACCTTACTTTGGTCTTTGTGTTTAGACCTAAACAGGATGGAGAGGTTTTGGAGCCAATTATGCAGTAAAACAATTCCACAGTTCAGTGTGCAGGTGTTGACTTTTTAAAGTGCCCTTTGTTTTTAGGAGTTCACAGGTGTCTGGCCCTTTTGACATTCCTAACCGCTTATTATCCTGAACTTTAACACTGTTGCTTATAGATATCTTCAATAGAGGGCAAACTTACAATGATTATTTTGCATTGTTTTCATGTACTGTACTATCAGAGACCACCCTTCCATTTATTTCATTTCCAGTCAAAATAGCCATTAAGTACAAGTTATTCATTTTTTTTACCATCAGGAAAATAGCACACAGCATATTTTTAACCAGAAACTACACTAAAGTCTCAACAACTAAATACATTAAAGCATTTTAGTATCTATTGTATTCACACTAAATTCCATTTTTTCTGAAGACTTGCTTTCATTTTTTCACAGAAATCTACAGGAATATTTTTCCATTTACTTGCAAATTAAGCCTTATTTAGACTCATCAGTCCATAAAACCTTAGTTCACATTTCAGATGTTTCGGTGTTTTTGTGCAAATTTTTCTCTTTTCTCAGTAACGGTTTCTTGACAGCTACACATCCTTTCAGTTTCATAGCAGTAAGTTGTCTTCTCAAAGTGGAAGCATGGACAGAAGCAACTTTTCAGATCTGAAGCTTGCTTTTCTCCTCTCTCTCAGATGAAAGCTTTAGGTGCTGTTTATCTGATGGTAGTCTACCAGGTCTTGCATAGTTGGAGTCTCATTTTCTCTATATCCTCCCAATAAGATTTAAGAAATTCCCAATAAGAAATTTTAAAAGGAGCTGAGGTGTGTTCGGGAAGTTGCTTGTGCGAATGTTCGTCTCTTTGAATGAAAACATAACGTTCCTGCATGTTTCTGACCCTGAAAAATGAATAACTTGCACTTAATGGCTGTTTTGACTAATTTTTTTTTTTAATGAAAGGCACACAGTGGTACTCTGGTACACAGTACTGTTGCTAATATATAATAATTCTCAGGATATGGACATCCGTGAATGTGAAGGGGTTAAATGCTTCAGAATTCGTCAACCGGTTGTGTTAGATCCAGAGCTGATGTCTTGTCCGAGTCAGAATGGTAGATGTGTAGAGGATCTGTTGTGGTAGCTCATGGCTAGTGGCCCTGGCAGCCTCTCTATCTTTGATTTGCCCTGCAGCGCTCGGCAGCCGTCATCAAAGAGCAAATCCCCCTCTCACAGGAGAAAGAGGAGCACAAAAGCCACCTCATCAATTTCACACTAAGCAGGCCATATTAAAAATGACTCATCTAATTCTCTGTCTCCTCTCTGTCTCTTTCTTAGAACAAATTAATCTCTTTTTCAGTCACACATCCATGCTGTTGTCATTGTGTCGATACAGTTGACAAATCCTGACCTCTTCAGTACCATTAAAGCATTTGGTGGCAGGTGGCAAGGTGAGCCGACAGAACAGTGAAGCCCCCCTGTAGGTATTTAGGAAAGATTTGCTTCTTTTCCATTTTTTCCCCTTCTCTTCTCCCCCTCAGCAGGGGGGTGATGGAGCCTGTCAGCTCCTTGTATAGGTATCTTCCCAAACCCCAAGCACCTGACACACGATACCTCACTAATCCAGCAGCTCTAAGCCCAAACACTCCTCAAAGAGTTACAGCCACCTAAGTGCAACATCTTTTGTCCGAATTGCCGAAAAAGCAGACATTTGCCCCCATTTCCTGTCTTAGAGCTGAGCTTGTGTTTATTGCCTCACAACCGATGCCTAATTCAGCCACTAATGTTTTGTCTAGTGTGTGCGGATATACGCTACCTAATATAGCTCCAGTGCAGAAATAGGTGTTGTAGCACTTACCAAGTGCAACTATGATCACTATTCAGCTCCTCTCTGTGGTCAGGTATTAGCTATCCTAGTGCTTTTCACACTGATACTAGGAAGTTATTTTTCCGCACATAACGTTATTGCTGTATTGGATGGCCCGCCAAGCAGAGTCTGCCGGGAACCGTTACAAATAGGCCAGACAAGATAAAGTTCAGAGTGAAGTATCACTGTAGACTGCGGATCTCAGTGGTTATAAGTAAATCTTTCTGCTAAACCATAAGAATGCAGTGTAAGTCAAGCCAAGTCATTCCTCAGAATAAGTTTTATGCACTGGAACAAAATGTCATTCTTCGAGCCCCATGGTGCAACACACATTACACAGGACTACATGAAGCGCAGATACATGACAGTGTGAAACAAGTGCAGAATATACGTTAAATATACAAGGGAATCAACATACTATTTTTAAATATATGTAGCATATGAGTTTAGGAACTAGTGCAAACCATTTGATGGGGTCCCAACTGGGGTTTAAAAAGTACCATATAACTGATAAATGCTAGCTCTGGTTCATTCACCCAATCTCTGTAAACACTCTTGATAATAAAACTGTAATTTTATTTTTATTTATGTGTCGGATGGGCTTGTGGAAACTCCTGTCTCCTGTTTACTGATTTTATGCTTTACAGTGGTTATGCAGTTAATTTTAGCAAGGAAACCAAGTTCATGCAAATTTTTGTGTAATCTCATAACTTTCACAACACAGGAACAATGGTAAACTATCATAAGGAAAGTAAAAGTATCTGAGGACCCAATGTCTAGTGCTGTAACCACAGGAATAATATACAGTACTGTGCAAAAGTAAGAAACAACCATTTCATTTGTTTGATTTCCAGTTAATAAAGCTCATAAAGCTTGTATTTTATAAAGCATATAATTTTCCCAAATTGGGGTTAAAAAATTACTAACTGAGACTGGAATTATTAACAACTATGCAAGACCCAGTAGACCATTAGATAAACAGTACTTAAAGCTATCATCTTTGAGAAATAGGAGAAATCAAGCTCCATGCTTGCTTCAGATGTGAAAAAATCCACAGCTGTTTCTGTCCATCTTTCCACTGTTAGAAGACAGCTCAGCACTGTGAGTCTGAAAGGATATGTAGCTGTAAAGTAGCTGCTAGTTAATTAGAAAAAATGAAATATGCGCTACAATACCAAAAAAGGACATCTGAGATGTGGACTTTATGAACTGACAAGTCTAAATGTATAATTGGAATTATATAGATTGTGAGAAGCAGGAAATGAAACCAACTTTTAAGACTGAATTTCGGATGTGTTTACAAGAAGCACTGAAAACCCCTGCAGATTTCTTTGAAAAACTGAAAGCAAGTCTACTGAAAAAATGGAAGCTGTGATAGAAGCAAAGAGTGGACATAGTAGGTAGTAGAAAAAATATTATATGTAGTTGTTGAAGCTTAATTTTAAATTTCTGTTAAATATTTGTTGTGTGCTTTTTTCCTGATGAAAATGAATTCTCTGTACTTAATGGGAATGTTGACAGGAAATGAAATACATAAAGGGTTGTCTCTGATTTTTGCAAAGTACTGTACATTAAAATGTATCAATGCATGCATGAAATATCCATTAAATGTAGATAGATTGAAATATTAAAATATAGTTTGCCCTTGTTGTGACCTTTTTCCCTTCTGTAAGAGTGCTAGGAATCCCAGTGTGAACTGCGCTCACCTGTGGAGAGCACACAGGCATACATAACAGTATTGGTAGCTTGTGCAAATGCAGCCATTGTTGAACCAGAAACATACTTTTCTACATCCACATATTGCTATTTGTCAGCTGTCAGTGTTTTATCAGAAAATAAAGCCTAAGAATTATGTGCTCTTTCATCTTGACTTAGTCATTGCAAAAATTTGGACTGTGTTCCAAACTGGTTAGCCTAAGTTGTTAATTGATGCTGTTAATTGTTTACCAGTATAGTCACCAAATTTGTGGGTATCCTTGTGTAGCTGGTAGCATCATTTAAATTTTTTTGCCTTTGTGTTTGTGTTGTAGCTTGTGTCTTATCTCCAAGCTCCACCCTTATTATATTATGTCTTTTATTATCCCTTGGATAGTGGATACCTTGTATTTGTGATTATTTACGTAAATGAACTTTCTAATGTACTTTCCTACTGCTTAGGACGTTCCTCAATGTTTGTCTCTTTACATTCCTCCTAATTGTTAGTTACTCGTACTCAAACATAAATGACTATGTTGAGAAGTCTGGAAACCTTCTTTAGATGTATTTTAAAGAATCATGCAAGAGCCTTTAGCTCATCATGGTGTTGGTTAGTGCTGTGGTTGCCAAAAAGGAGTCAAGTTTAGGCCAGTGATTTGTTTTCTGAGGCTGCTGTCATGCCTCATGTGGCAACATGTAATATCACAATACTTTAAAACATTTTCTTGATACACGATATGCATTACAGTATTTTGTTTTTTCTGAGATTTAAGATGTTGAAGCAGACAAAAAGAACTAATTATGCCACATGTAAAGTATATAAAAGCTATGGATACAGTCATTTTTATTCAGTGTTTCACATACTGCACTGCACTAATTCCAATTAAACATTATTATTTATGCTATCCATTTAGGCTGATGATATCCATGACATGCCCAGAAAAGCATATTGTAACATAGTATGTCATTTTTCACAATAATGATAATTATTATCTTATTACCTTACTATGCCAACCTTTATCTTATTACTCTCCCTGACCTTTGACCCACACATGCTATTGTAAATGACTCAATGAACCTCCTGGATGGTCCTAAGAAGGTTCTAGCAGCTATAGTGACATATGTGTTTTGTCTGTGTATGTATAACAAAAACAATCACTACTGGATTTATACTGCAAACAGCTTTCTGTCAGGGATACTGCTTGCAGTGTGATGGGTCACGCTGGAGTAGCTCAGAAAGTGCAGTTCCTCTGACTTCAACTACAAGGACAGTGCACACTGGCTGAGTTATTCTAAAGTTATAGAAGTGTATAATAGAACTTATTTTAAGGAGTTGCTTGTGGGCTTGTGTAGAGTTGCCACAAAACTAGGTCTGGGATGAAAAAATGTTTTCTAATTTATCATTTTCAAATTTATTAACAAATCTCCATTTTTTAATATGTATGTATGTACCAGTAGCATAAACATCTGAAAAAAAATCTTACTACATTAACCTCCATTGCAAGTTAAGAACATTTTTCCTTCTACTGAAAAGTTACAATTTTGAAGATTTTTTGTCAGTGACTATTTATTCCTAACTACATGAGTGCATTACATATTTATGAGTGTTTATTACATATTGTACATAGTTTATCTAGGACAATTTCCATTACCACCAGAGGGGGCGCAAACTCATAAAGCCTTTTCACACCAAATCTGAGCTTTGACAAAAAGCAACTTTTGAAAACACACACATTGACTCAAACTCATCCACTCACACAAACAGAACCTCTAGAGCCTTGATCAGTTCTGTAAAGCTTTAACTTTTTATCAGAATGGGGTAATACCCAGTGTCTGTGTCTGGGTCGCATTGCACTATGTTGCTCACTGTTGTGTATGTAAAACCAGGACTGCAGTTTCAGATCACGGATAAAGCACAGATGAGGATAAAGCACAGATTGCTCAAACATACAAAAAGAAAAAGAAAAAAACACAATAAATTCCACTTAACGTAATTTCATGGCTTTAATCAGTAGAACAGTAAGTAGTCCTAGCCCTGCAAAAAACAGTTACTACTAAATCTACAGTGGACACAGCCTGCTTTTAGGCATCTGCCTGCGACATTTAGTATTTCTTTCATCAGGTGTGGTAAACCAATTGGGTGTAGATTGTGCTGGAGTAATATTACCAGTGACATTCATCCCAAGAGAAAAATACAGGTCATCTGTATTTCTAGATTCATAGCTTTTCTTTGAGAAATTTGATATTTTAGTAGTTACAGGGTTTTATTATCGAGGTTAACAAATGTGGATTGATTTGGTGGCTTCCTTAAATACAGTTATCTTCTACACTTTCTTCAACAGTGAAGGTTTTGTACAACGGACTTTGACAGTGCAAACACTCAAATGTAGCTAAGTGTCTAATTTCCACATATACATGAATAGACTCTAGCTGGGGTAGCTACTGCTTGTGGGTGTGTAATTCATTCTGAAATCTGATTAGATTTCGCTATTGTCACTACATTATTTGTTTCACAGTAGTAGCAAGGTGACAACAGTGAGCCTATTCACCTATTCAGCACCACCGAAAGTGTTGTTTTAAGCTAATTAGAAGTTTGTTTAGCTAACCTAATTGCCCTCATCAAAAGGATTGTGAATAACTGCTGCCACTACCCCTGCAATGGATGCAGGAGTAGTGTTGGCTTGTTGATCCATCCTTGGTCCAGGTCACCTGAGGCAAAATGCCCCCCAATATGGAGACAGGGTGTGGGCCACTGCTTGGAGACGGTAATAGTTACAGGTATTGGTGGGGGGGCCCATTAGGGGGCTGAAGGCATTAGTTTTCTCCTTCTTTACCTGGGTTAACAGAATTCCCACCCCAAAGCTATACTCAGACCTTACACAGCTCTATCCATTCGCACCTTTTAGTGAGCTATATGGGTGTGAATTTTTTTTGCTAATGTTTTATGTCACATATTGAACACGTAGGGATTGAAAACTGTTAGAATGAATATTGTCTGCGTTATGTGCAGATGCACAGTGTCAGTATGAATTCTAAATATTAATTCTGGACTTAATTACCACCATTCTCTCATAAGATGCATGGTGAGGAACCATAGGGAGAAATGTGATCTTCTACAGAGGTTAAATATAACCTTAAAAGGTCAGCAAATTAAATTTAATTAAGATGATTTAAAAAAATAATGATAGTAAAAATTCCAAATCCGAAAGAAAAGAAATATTAGCGTCAACAAGATGCTCTCTAGAACATTACCGTTCAAAAGATTGTAATCATTTGGCATATTAACAAATTTTGTTATTTTATATACGCCAATCGGGTATGGATTTAAATTTCACAAACAGTTTGGCAAATGGAATTTTTAGATGTTTTATTATTTCAGGAATTATGTGAAAAAGATGTGAATAATATGCTGAATAATATACTGTAATAATTTGTTTGCCGATCCTTAAAAAGACCTTAAAAACAAGGTAATAAAGGTAATAGAATGTCTGAAAATGTCTTTGTTTTATTTTAAGATGATGCTTACAGGGCGTGTTGAAAAGGGTCATTCAAAATGTAAAACTAATTCAGAATAGCTCAGCAACCAAAATTATCCAGTCAGCAGCGGTCCTCTGGTCAGAAACTGACCACTGAAAAGGATGTCCCTTTTTCATTCAATCTGTTTTGAATGAAAAGACATTAAAACATGCCATATTTGAGTTTACAGTTGTATGCAACAATTTGAACACCCTTGCTTTATCTTTACTCAGAGCGTTGCAGAATGTGGCATATAGCATGAAACAAGGCATTCTTCCGATAAACTTTGATTGGAAAAAGCTATCCATCAATATCTGTTGTATTTTTAAGTGCAGTACCGGGTTGTCCTTAAGGAAAGAGCTAGAAGATGGGCAGCACCTTCGTAAAAAAAGGGTGAAGGGTGTGGATTCAGGTATCGGACAGGTAGCTTCTCAGGCCCTTCCCTTTATATCTTTATATATGGCAACCCCATAGAATTCCTATAGATACTCTAAACCTGTTCCTTTCACATCTGTAGTCCACACCAGTGTTTTAGAGGAAAAACGTCCCTGGTCAGATTACATGTTTTGTTGACTTTCCAAGTGAAAATATGTTAACACATCCTCTACAGAGAACAAGCATAGATATGGTATTTTTCTTCAAGTTTACGTGCACAATTACTATTTATTTGTTAAATGAAACATATTGGGAAAAAATAAAAAATAGAAGGTGACCTGTGCAAAATTTATGGCGCATTTTGTGTTTTATGTTTTATTTTAACAGTAGTTATACGTTAAATTGTGCAGAAGTAGAGAATGTGTTAACTTATTTTCTTTAGAAAATCAGCAAAACGTGCAATTTGACCGGGGTGCCCAAACTTTTGCATACGACTGTATGTGCATAGTTCTGCTGACGAAATGGATTATTTTTCCTTTGTTGAAGTATTAAAAAGGTATTAAAAAGCACTGAATTTTTTTAAAAAAATCTGCAGTGATTTTAGAATATTTTTTGTCTCTGTTCATCATTCATGGCACATTCAAAAGTTCTTAATTTTTATTTACAGCTTCCTGCAGTTCTACTAATTATTTGAAACCTGTAAAGTTTCACAGGACTAACATATTAGTATCATTTCACATGGATATCTTCAACCATTTAGGTTTTATGCTATTGAAAACATTGAATACAAACTTTTGAACACCAATTGCAAAGCACCAAACTGTAGCATATATTTTATTAAAAAGTGAGTGATGTTGGAGGGCTTTGTTGACTGTGTGCAAAATGTTTAAGTGGGTTAAAAATGCAAAAACTCAATATATAGGTCACAAACGTGAACTCAATTTCACTAGGATATTTTATTTAACTAATATATTAATTAATTACACCAAATGAATGCCTTTAATTATTAGTCATCTTTATTTTATCTTTAAAATTTTAGATCTGACAAAAGGCAGTAGTTTATTTGCACTGAGCAAATGTTACACTGGAAAAAGCAAGGTGATGTCTGCTCATGGTAGGAGTGATTTTTAATGCAAAATAGAAAAGAAGTTATGAACCAAAATTTATAAATTATTGATGTACATTTTCTAACCAACCAAATCAAGCAAATGTCAGCACCAAACAAAAAGGGTCTTAAAGGTCTTTTATCTGATAATACCAGACAGAACGACTGACTGACTCTCTCTTTCTCTTTCTCTTTCTGTCTCTCCGTCTCCTTTTCACTTGGGTTTATTCACCACAGCCCTTTTGGCATGTAAGTATGGTTACAAAAGAGGGAGACAGTTCTCCCCAGTCTGAACCAACATTTATGTGTTCTAAACAGATCTACACCAGTCATCTCTGATAGATACAAGCAGTCTACAGCCACCCTTTTGTTTCTGGAGGGACACTAATGGAGGCAATGCTGGGGGCACGTTGGGTGGAGGGAGGGGGTCGATTCTTATGCAGATGAGGGCAGAAAATGCCTGAGGTGGTCTTAGTCTGAATTTCAGGCTCTAAGGCCTTCAGAATCATAAGAATATACTGTCCCAGAGATCTGCCTGTCTCTGGTCTCTGTTTTCAGAACATAGTCATTTATTAGACTCTGCCATCCACTATGATTTTGTTCTGTTTGTCTGTTTTGATATTATCTGTCCTTCGAAATATAAAACCTTTCTAAACAGTTATTGAAAGTAAATGAGGTTACACAACTCTAAGGTGTAAATGAAATGAAATAGTTGAGGTTTATTGAGGCAAGTGCTCTTGGCTAGAATATTGCATTTCCTTAACATCTCCCTGTCCAAACATCTCCCTGTCCAAAAAACAGTCGTTTGAAGGAATTGGTGTCTGGAGCAGTGATTTGCTATGTAAACTGTCAATCTTACCACATCATTTACACAAAAAAGCCTGAAAACTAAAAAAATTGTGATGTTTGTCAACTAAGGACTTTTGAATTTTCTCCTGGCAACAAATTCATTCCTTTCTGAATTTGCTTTTAACTTTGTTAACTTTACTCAGAATGTTGCAGAATGTGGTATATAGCAATGAAACAAGACATTCTTCTGATAAACTTTGGAAAAAGCTATCCATCAACATCTGTTGTATTTTTAAGTGCACTACCGGGTTGTCCTTAAGGGAAGAGCTAGAAGACGAGCAGCACCTTCCCAAAAAAAAGGGTGTAGGGTGTGGATTCAGGTATTGGACAGGTAGCCTCACAGGCCCTCCCCTTTGTTGTGCTTGGTATATATGGCAACCCCATAGAATTCCTATAGAGATTCTAAGCCTGTTCCTTTCACATCTGTAGTCCACACCAATGTTTTAGAGGAAAAAAGAAAAAGAACAAGGGGTAAGAATCCTGGAGCCTGTTGAGCAAACAGCGGCTGCACTGCTCAATCTCAGCGCCAATATGTTGTACCTGGAGACCAATAACCCATCGTACAGTGAGGTGAGGCCCCTATCATTCTATGGCATTTCTGAGGACGGAGATGTTCCCAAGTCTTTGGTTTGGGTTCTCTGGGAGGATCCCATGGACCAACTGGAAACACTGGACCCACTAAGGCCCAGCATTTTTTGCATCTTTTGAACTTAAATAGTTTTTCTTAAATAGATTACGTCTCTCGGTGCGTGTTCGTAGCAGAACTGTTTTTCTTCGGTAGTTCAAAACGAGTGCTTCAGTAGTTTGATATGACGGAATTTGGGCATAATGTAAGAAATTGTCTAGGGTACATGGAGAAATCATTCTATCTGTATTATTCAGTAAATTCTATATTTTTTATTAATCTAATTGATTGCCTAGCAGTAGTGAATTTACTGTTATTGGGCTGAATGTTTTGTCTCTGTGGCTGAGATTGTAAGTGCAGGGGTTTCTTTTCTCAGACAGTTCTTAGCTATTTCTTGTTTGAGTTGTGTCTATTGGCGGAAAACAAATGTGTTTGTTCAACTGTTGTTATGTCTGTTGGTCTATAGCGCTTGCGTTTGAGTTGAGGCATTCAGCAAATAATGAGTTTGTTTAAGATAGCTGAGTCTATTTGCATAGAACAATTGTGCTACAGTTTGGCAAATCTTCTCTAGAGAATGTTAGTGTAGGCAGCTTAACCGTAGCGTTAACTGCAGACGCTCGAACAAGGAGAAAAACAAGTAGAAAACAAGTGTGTGGTTTTGTGTCTGGGGTGTTTTCCCCCATGAGAAGTGAGAACAGCATTTATTTTTGCTCTCTGCCACTCCACAAAATCATAAATCATTACAATTCATTTACAGTAGCTGTGTTTAACAGGATCAGATTACCAGATGAGTCTAACAAAGGCATTCACCAAAACAATTGAAGGTTTCTAACTATATACAGTGTGAAAACATCTTTATTTGTGTGATACCTGAGGTTACGGTGGATGTGAAAAGGAAAAAAAAATCTTTTCTCGTTTATACCTAATATGTAATCATTATAATAATTTTGTATCTATTATTTGCTTTTAGAATTGTTTGGTAAATGAAATTTAAATCAAAGATTTCGGAGATTACCTGTTTGAACATGCCTGTTTTTTTTTCCAGAGATATTTTGAGTCGTTTATCTAGACCTTTCTGTTTTTATGCTTCCAAAGATTGTTTTTTTAGTTGCGTTGAAAATGTTTTTTTAATATTTCTCTAAACCATCTTTATATCTTTACCAGATCTTTTATATCTTTACGCTTTACTAGATCTTTATTTGTGAACAATTGTTTTGTCTTTTAACATATATGTTAGCGTGCATGTCATCGTAAGAACTTTTTTGCTTTAACGTGTTCTTCTTCTACTTGACAGTAGTTTTTGTTTTACTTAACTGAAGTGATACTTTCTTAGTTTGAATTATGCTGGACATTTTTAGAAGACAAAGTGTTTTGGTTTGGGCCTCTTTTGAACTCCCCCATCACTGTTTAAGACACTGAGTGGATCTGTGCTGTTTGTTCTCCCAAAGCCCCTCCATTCTTTATTGGCAGGTGGTAGTTGAGTCTGCTGACTTCAGAGCCACCAGTCTTTGGCACAAAGCTGTTGTCAACACAACACCGTTAGCCCACAGTCTGACCTGCGTGCCGTTAGAAACACAGTCAAATCCTCCCTCCCTCCTTTGACTTTTTAAAGCTGAGCTCAGGTAACCAATCCACAGTTCACACAGCTTTGATTAATGCTCTTAAACGCTCTCCCATCCTCTCTCACCCTCTGTAATGATGGTAGGGGTAATGGGTCCTGAGACACCCGTGTTTGGTGTAAGAGGAGACATAGAGGTGGATGAAGGGTAGGAGAAACGTTTGTTTTTGAGGAATTTACCCAAGTGCTGTAAAGTTTTGTAATATGCCTGAAAGATAATTGGCAAAGTGCGTTGTATTCCAAAAGTCGTCATACTTAGAGGCTTTTATGCTGAGATTCTCCGTTTAAGTGAGTTGTAGATATGTGGCAAATGTGGTAGCTTAAAGTTTGGTTCATTTACTCAGAGAGAAGGCTGGTCTTTGAGTAGTGTCCATCTCTCTCTCATCAGGGGGATGGGGGAGGATGTCTGGTTAAACTCCTCCTGCTCTCTGAAACGCTTGGCAGAATCTCCTCAAAGAATGCGTCCATCGAGGCCCTGTAGAGTCTCAGGTGTGAGCGGCTAATTACTTTAACAGTGTTTTGATACAGATAAAATCACCCGCTCTGCCTAGCCCAGTGGGCATGAAGCGAGGCAAGACACCCCCACCCTACCCCCTCTTGCCCCCCAGTCCACCCCTCCTCAATTTAATGCCTAATGGGCTCTTGCGACATGGTCACTTGAGAGCGTCTCCGAGACATTCTCAGCGCCCAGCCCGAGTTACACACTGCCCAGGTCACTAGAACACTCCCCAGAATGGCAGCTATTTCACCCCCAGGCTAGGACTCCCCGAGCTCTTGTGGCTGAGCTTCAGCTTACAATGTCTGCAAAATATGGAGAAAATCTGGACAGCTGATCTATCACGTTATCCATATGTGGATCTGGACCCAGGTCAAAAAGATTAATTGTATTAGTCATTGTAATTATGACCCAGCTGGTTAACTTGTGTGATCCTTATTGAAGACATCAGCAAGAGGTTAATGGCCGTGCTGGTTAGATTTTCATGTTGGCCATTATTTCATGTCGGAAACAAAGATGAGGGTGTAATTATGTGTTCTGGAATAATCCATGAGGAGTCTGCCATGGTTTTAGAAGTGAAACAGATAGTGATGCCAGCATACCTTCCAACAACATACTCCAGTAACATTCAGAGGAAAAGGGTCGGTGATGCAACAACCTTTTTTTTTTCTCCAAAGTTCACTTTCTGGCATTTTTACCAGCAAGTACAAAAAGTAATCATTTGTTACATACGGAAACTCTGGAATATCTTTCACTGTATTTAATTAATACATAAGTAATTCCCATCTTTCCAAAATGATGTGGTAAAATATTAAGTGCTTACTGTTTCTGTAATAACCATGTGCACTGTTAAAAATAATTTGGCATTTAACTTAAATATGAATAACCTGGCTGCCTTAAAAGTTAGATTTTATTGAGCTTCATATAAAAGGTATGAGTGTTTAATTGAGTAATTCTACCAAGTCCTCTGTAGACCTAACAAGACCTAACCATCCTAAAATCTAAAGAAAAAAGAAAGAACAACTAAAAATCAAGAGTCAGTACCTCTTATCAGCTTATCAATCCTAAGTATGTCCAATGCCCGGCCATCTAACTGGTGCTCAGACAAATAAAGCTTGAGTAAGGCTTTTATAAACGTATTAACTTTCCCAGTGCAGTTTGTATGTGGATCTAATTCATGCATATTGCTTTGTAACCTTACCAGAGCTACAGATGATCATTGTTTACTATGAGCTTGTTTAAATATACAAATCCAAGTAGGTCACTTGTAAGAATTTACAAATTGTTGCTCAAAAATAAAGAATATGAGAAACTAATAAGCTACCTTTGACCAATAGATTCAACTTGACCCAATATTATGGAGTGTAACTAATATATTAAAGCCACATTTAATGAATTATAGAGTTTCAGGAAGGAAAATATAGGAAGGTCTCTTTACAAATCAGAGTAAATTAAAAAATTGTGTGCTTCCATTACATTTTGCATAACCATACCTGTATATATTACTTGCACAGAGCAGAAAAAGTCATATTTTGATCATTTTTGTAGTTTGTCTACATTTCCAAGTGATTACGCTCATTTATTGTTATAGGTCTTAGCATCAGAACTGAGAATGAAGAGTTTGCTTTATTTATCCTAAGGACTAGGCAGTGGGTATTACCTTTGCTGAAGATTAAAATGTAATGAAATCAAGAAAATGTAAACATAATGGACACAAGTAGCCATTATTTGTTTTTAGGTTCACATTCTTTTATGAGATGTGCATGGTGATGCTTGATAGTTTTGTATCACTACGAATAATTTAGTCTTCATTTATGTCTAAGAAACCTGAGTATTCTTGTCTCAAGACTTGATTCACTCCAAGAGTTATGCCCAACCAAAATATACTCAAAGAGAAGCTCAGCCGTGAGGCCAGAATTGATTGCGACCTTTTAGCCATGGCGCTGTTTGCATTTCAAACATCCTTGCAATGTGCTATCGCGTTATTGAGATTCCAAGGATGGCATCAACAGGCTATCACTCCGAAGGTCAGTTACTTTTACTTCTTTTACTCTGTCCATGCGTTGGATTGATATGCTTACCCCAGCATGTGTTCACAGTCAAAGAAATACAGGCTGGCCTAAAGCAGGCTGTTCAACCTTTCACCGGTGTTATTAAAGGCTGCCAGGCCCATCATGGGTCCCTGATTTACTGCGGTTCTGCTTAGCATTCTGACGTCCCAGAGGCCTGCACTCCGAGGAGGCTATAAACAGAGAGGTATTTTTAAGAGCAGCTAAAGTAGTTGTTAGATGACTGTTGTATTATGAGGGATATCATCTGATTGAAGAGAACATGGAGGAGATCATAATCTCTCGTTCTTTGCCTCACTCTCTTTCCCTAATGACAAATGCGCAGATTGTGTGCACTCAATCTATTAGCATTTTATGCTATATTGTGTTGGATTTGATCTGCTGTTTGGTCCTCTAAATGTCATCAAACTTCAACTTCGGACATCCTCTACAGCATCATAGAAGACGGCCTCCACTGTAAAAAATGATATCTTGGTAAAGATCTTGTTGACAAATCTAATAATTCTCATTTTGAGATTGTAGTAAAAATATTATTATAAACAAGATAATTGAACTTATTTCTAGAAATATTTTACTTGTTTTCAGTCATTTTATCCAGTATCTTGTCTCATTATCTACATTATGTCGTGAAAAAGAAAAATTATCTGATAACACAATTTCTCTTAATAAAATGACTTCAGATAAGTGATAAACATCTAGAAATGAGTTAAATAATCTCTACAATGATCTCAGAATAAGAAACATTAGATATATTGTTGAAAGATACAGTTCACTCACTAGTCTGTACGGCCTAAATGTATGAAAACTAAGCTATAAAAGCATCACGTTTGAATTTATTTATTACAGATTTCCATCCATATCCATATCTGTCCATTCAGCCAATAGCTGTTAAGCCTCACTCAGTCAGATTGAAGTTTTAAGAAGTGTTTGAGCTTGAACTGCTTTTTGAACGAGGCACGCAACAGGGCAGCCAATTAGAACAGAGGTCATTTGCATATATCAGTAATGTCTTAAAGGCATAGTTTAAAAAAAGTTTTATTCTGAAGGATACAGAGAAAAATTAATTATGACTGTTGTGGTACATAAACTCACACAAACGTCAAACATGGCCTCAAGAGAAAAATAAATGCTAGAAAAATGTAACATATGGTCTCTTTTATGTTTTCGCTTGTTGAACTATTATTTTTTCGTAGTGTCTATATACTTTCTTGCTCATGAGTGTTTATCATTGCTGTATATTGCTTCTTTCTGCTAACATCCAACCAAGAGTCCTTAAGCTGATAAGAACTGAATTTGACTAACAGTAAAGTTTCTGTGACTTGTGCTTTTCTGTTGTTCAGACGTCAGACATCTGTGTTACTCCACAAACCCGCAGCCCAGGAGGTCACAGAATGACTCAAAGTGTACGGGAATAGTCAGCCCCTAATGGGTGCTTTAGGGTAATTCTCATAGCGCTTCTCCATGTTCATTATTTAATCTTAATGCCATATAAGGGTTTGTAACTACTGTATGTGGCACTGCCCAGTTCAGAGTTCATACAGCTTAGGAAAGAAGTTCAGTTTAGAGCTCCTGCATGCAAGACTCCTCTTTTTGGCTTCTATGTGTTTGCACACAGCTATGCTTGTGCCAGCACTTTAACCTCCTCACTCACTTAATTACGTTCTGGTTCCATAGAAATTATTGAAAGTAGGTTTTATAATAATAGGCCTGTGTCCCAAGTGATGTTAAAGACTCATTTACTGCTGGTTTAAAAACCTGTCATTCATTTAAAACATGGTGAGAAAATTGATATTCTAAATTAAAACCACATTTATTGTACTTAATGGTACTTAATAGATGGAATTGTTCTGTAATGGTGTTATTTAAACATGCGAAAAATATCTGGAAAAGAGTAAAATAATCTTATACTAAGCTTACAACAACCTCAAATGAGAAATATTTCCCTTGCCAAGATAACATTTTTTGCAGTGCTGTTACCAGAACAGTCCTGTTTATAATAATTCTTCAGTTAAAAGCATTAACTTTAACACTGTCTGCTAGTACCTTTTGATTTGCAATTGGTGCAAAGGCCCTTCCATCCCACACCAGAACAGGGGGGCTATGAAACCAATGTACGTGATTAGCTCAGAGACTAACCAGACGGGGCATTCCCCTGCAACTCCATGGTGGGATCACATACACAGGCAGGCCCCTCTGTCTCTAGAGGACTCCATTATGTTCTAATTGCTCCATTGTAGAAGGTTGTATGTCTGAGAGGTGTAGTTGTGTGGAGGCCAGAGGGGGTTGCTCTTCTTTATGTGTGCATGTTCTACCATTTTGCCCTGTTTTAGTACACCTGCTGACTTGCGGTATTGTTCTCATAGAGGGGAGCGCTAAAATCTAGGTCTAATTGGTTCTGTGGGGCTGAAAAGGCTCACGGCACACACGCACACTGACCCCTATCTGCACAGGTGAAATGCATCACTCTTCCCCTCTCTCTCTGTCTCTATCTCTCTTTCTCTAGAATCACTATAGCACTGTGGGAAAGGTATGCTGAGGTCAATGGAACAACCTTTTTTCAGGTGTACTCATCTGTATATGTGGACAACATGTGTCTATGGACAGAGTGGACATGCTTGTTGAAAAACTAATGCTGTATATAGTGTTTTTTATCATTAGGTATTGTTTTTCATAGTGAAAAACTTGGTATGAATGAATTAAGGAGGAATTCCTTCGATTGTTCAAAATTTCTGCATAATTTAATGGTTAAGATGTAAACAAAGACGTTCAGAGTGATTTGATGTCAATGCTTAGTGCTAGAGCGACTTACCAAGTAAGAATTGTTTACAATGGTAGTGATATTATAAATATGCTGCCCACTGGCTGAGAGATTGTTTTATGATAGTTTTGAGATATGATTTTAGCCTAAAACATATTTTTAAATACAATAATGATGGAGAGTTATATGCAGAGTGTTGTAAGGCAAAATAGTCCCATGTAGCATTATCAACAATACGTATAAAATTCCCAAGACTTGTTGGTTTCTGTTTTTGTAAATAAAATTTGTTGATAAAATGGCTGTATTTGCACTATCAATGTCTCTGTAAAGAAATCTGAGCCTGTAAGTTTCTCTACAATATACCATTTCACAGCCCACTCTAAATGACTGTTTACGTCTCAACAATTCAATTATGCAGAAATTTTTAAAAATTGGTAGAATTCCCCTTTAATCACCTGGACCACTATCAGCATCTGGAACGTCTGTGTGAGTGTTAATGTCTGTTTGTGTGTGTGTGTGTGTGTAGAGAGAGAGAGAGAGAGAGTATACATGTGAGAAGTGGACAGCTGACTCCATCCATGCCTGAAATAAACCAGCTCTCTAGTAGAGATTAATGACGGTTTGAATAGCCACCCAGTCGTGCTCCCTCATCCAGGAATGTGGTATGTATAAAGGGAAAGGAATTGACAGGGCAACCAGAGGACTGGGGCAGGAAAAGGCTGGCTGAGTGCCAGAACATTTTCCCTCTTCTCAAATGACAGCCATTTTAATTCCTCTATGCGCCTCTGCAAGAACAACGCAACACGAGCAGTGTGAACTGTGCAGCATCCGTCCACCACCAGCCGCTTGCTCTAACCCTTCCTCATTATTACTGTGGCAAACAATCCAATTAGTCTCTATTCAGATGCACAGACTTCTACATAGAGATGCTCTTCCATTGCTGTAATTTAGGATTATGAAGCTGTTCATCTTTTTCCACATTCTTAATCCAGATTACATTCAGAAGGACAAACACATATGATAGGCGGTCGAGGAATTTTTTATTCATTCATGGTAATTGGCCTTATTCTTTTCAGCTTGTATAGCTTAGTTTAGTATACAGGCCTTCTGGCCTGGGAGTTTTTTCAAACTAATTGTGGTTCTGCCTTAAGGTTCACAGTGAAGAGAAGCTGCTGTCTGTCTGCTGGAAAGAGATCTTGTCCTGCTGGTATAGAGGATGCAGTCGCATAGGGACAGCTGAGGTTTCTGTGCTCCTGGGTACTGGGTTCAGGACAGGTAGTGGACTGTAGGAACTGAGTTCTAGCTTGGTGAATTTTAACTGTTCCAATGTCAAGGGCCTGCAAGACTTCTTCAGCAAAGTACATTTAAACAGACAATATTATTATTAAGTGCTGTTGAGTTTACTCTTAGTGACCATATGAATGGTCTCCAGAATGTCCTGTCTTCTGTTTCGGTCTTTAAACTTCCTAATCAATTGTTCATGATTCCTCTGATTGTCTCGATCAATCTTGTTGCTCTCCATCCTCTTGTTCCAAGTATAACTGTCTTTTCCAATGAATTGATTCTTCTCATGATAGATCCAAAATTAGAGAGCTTCAGTTTGGTAAACTGGGCCTCGAGTGAGACATGAGGCTTGATTTTGTTTGTTTCTTTTCTTGCCATCCAATATACTCCCAGTCTTTGCCAACATGAAAGTTCAAAGGCATCAGTATTTTTCCTGTCCAGCTTTCATATCCATAAATAACCACAGAAAAGACCGTAGACTTGACCGTTCTGATCTTTGTTTGTGGAAACACATTATTACATGTAAAGAGATTTTCAAGGTCCTTTATCCTTTTTCTGCTGAGTGCCAATCTGTACCATATTTCTTGACCACTGAAACATTTGTTGTTAATTATTTATTCATGCAGGCAAAAGCTGTCCACCACTTTACATCTTCAAAATGGACAATATAGCCTATAGAAATAGCGAACAAATTTGGGGGAGTATTTGTCCACTAGATTAGATTCCCTATTAGATTCATCCATTAGATTTTGAGATTTTTCTGTTTGACTCTACAGTATTTTTGACTTTAGAGAATCATACTTTACAGTGGCGCTTCATCAGTACTTTTCCTCATACAAATATATGTATGCAGCCATTGTTTGCTGTGAAAAGCCGTTACAAAAGAGTCTGTGATTTGTCTTTTTTTACAGTGGCAAGATGAACAGTGGTATATAAACAGAATGACCTCTTAGGTGATATTTCTTTCTGACTTATGCATACAAAGACTCATTCAAGTCAGCCTCAGGCAGGCAGGGCTTCACTAAGCCCACTGTGACATCATTGTCTGATGAACCAACATCAAAGCTCATCACAACAAAATGAAGACTGTGGCAACAGCTCATTAAATTTTTGATTTATATGTGTGCTTTCTTCTTATTTTAAGCTTCTGGATTTTTTCTGGGGGTAAATATTGACTTCTGTTTTCAATTTTGTTTTTAGTCACAGTACACAAATCTGGGGCTTCTTAATGGCATGGATCAAAATGGCGGTTCAACATCCACCAGCCCCTACAACAACGAACATGCTCAGAATAATGTGACCGCACCGTCTCCTTACGCCCAGCCCAGCTCCACTTTCGAGGCTCTGTCCCCATCACCTGCCATCCCCTCCAACACGGACTACGCTGGACCCCATACCTTTGATGTGTCGTTCCAGCAGTCCAGCACAGCCAAATCAGCAACCTGGACGGTAAGGCATTTTATGTGAAGCAGACAACATAAATGAGACAGAAATAGCTGTATATTGTCATGGGATGCTGTAATTCTTGCTACTTGGTTCAGTTTAGCAGTACATTTTTGATGCTTTCAGTATTAACCACATTTTTCTGTGAGAAGAAAAGCAAAATCTTCTTCTCAATGTTCTGTATGTGGTTGTAAGTAATGTATTTACAGAATATGGAAGAGCTAATATGTTAGGCAGTCTAGGGTTAAGTGCCTAGCTTAAGGGGTACTACTGAAGTTCTACACCAGGAAATAGAACATGTTGCCCTCCAGTAATCAACACCTCCCAACAACTCACACAGGCTAGAAATAAAATTCCTCTCTGAGCTAACAATCTGACGTCTGGACGAGAATGTGTGAATCTGAAATACTGTGGTATATGAGGGCCTTGGTGACTGATCCCAGCCAAAATTATGATGTGTTCGTTACTGCAGTTGATTTACCTGGCCTGGGCCTGATTTACTGGAGAGAGGATTATTCCTCTTGAAGAAGTGTGAAGTCTTTATCTGTCTGATCTCAGCTCTAGGCTCTTCTGTGATCTATATGAAAGTCTTCAATTACCAAACTGCACCTGGTAGAGGGAAAAGGCCCCTGAGGTTCAAATTGGCCTGCTCTTAGTAAAAAGTGTTTACTGCCAGACCAAGTCTCAGGGCTTCGGTTCTTCAGTCTTCACAACTTCACTTCTGCTCTCTTGGCTTTTGCTGCACAGTTCTGAAGAGATGAATGAAAACATTACATATGACTTTAAAGTCACCGAAATATTAATTTACATAAAGACTTGCATGAACCTTTATTAGACCTTGGTTCCTGGCATTTTCCTAATAGTTGGCAAGATGAATGCATCAGATCGGTGTGGGTTCTACACACACACACAGATTCCTGATTTTATCAAAATACTTATTTTCATCTCTATGTGAATCCCTGTATTATGTTAGCACCGAATTAAGGTTCACATTCCCTTTTCCACACTGAATTTAATGCTACTTACATCAACTGTTTTAGCTTCTTAGCCATTTGAACTGTCTGCTGAGCTGATCAGTCACGAGCCAGTTAAAAAATAAAAAATACTCACACGTCCTTATTCTTGTGCAAACATAAATTAGGAGCATTTGTGCATTTTCTGCAGTTCTATGTCCTAGACCTTTCAAATACCCAGTGTTTAAGCAATATGAATACTAAGATTAGTTTGTATTTTTAGATATATTAAAACGTCTACATTAATTCCTCTGAAATAATGGATCAGTTTGCCTAGATCAGTAGTCACCAACCCTGGTCCTGGAGATCTACCTTCCTTTGGGGTGTAGTTTGAACCACCATGTACCACAGCTGCTCCAGATAATTCACTTCTTCAGAAGTCTTTGATTGGCTCGATCAGATTTATTAATGTAGGTATGAGGAGGGGGCAGCATGTTAGATGCAGGTTGATCTCCAGGAGGAAGGTTATATTGTTATATTAATTATGAAAAAACTTATCCATGAAGTGTTCTTGACTGTATTATTGCAGTGAAACAAAGTACACCTCAACATTTTTGCTATATCTGAATTTTCTGGGAAAACGTTGACATGTCTGCAGACAGTCTCTCACTGCAGAGCTCAAAGAGGGAGTATCAATATGGCTGCAAGTGGCTTTAATTTGCTATGTATGTAGTAACGTCATCAACGCAATCAAGCTATATACGTATATATCTATGTGTAGATACATGCTTTTTGAAACATATTTATTACCAAAGTAACAAAGATTACTAGTTAAACATTTTCAGAAGATTCTTGACTGACCTCTGCTGGTCAGTTAGTGCCATGCGCATTAGCGGTTTTCGCCAGGTAGGTCTGCTACGCTGTTTCTATTTTGTGGCAGTATTATACGTCAGTGAACATTACAACAGCTGCTTATCTGGTTGCAAGTGTCATTTTGTTTGGCTCAGGTTTGTGTCACCTCAAAAACAGACAACCGACAGAACCAGCTAGTCAAGTTGTGGTGGCTCACGGGGGTTATCCCAAGGAAGGACCGAAAGCATTTTTGTCCGCCTACTGTACAACGTTCTGTGTTGTTTGTCAGCTAGATGGGACCAAAAAAAGGGTCACCTTAAGGGACAGCGCACCCCAGCGGACAATCGTTAGCACTGTGTTAGCGCTCACCAGTAGGTGGCGACTTCAGTTTTAAGATAAAATACTATACTGCTTTTTGTAAGGTCTAGCCCTATATGAAATCATAGCCCTATGATATCACAGCCCTGTGATGTGATCCAAAGATTACTGTTTTCATATCATTTTTTGGTTGGTTAGGACTAGCTTAATGCAGATCCAGATTTTCATGCAGTTCTGGATTTTCATGTCGTTTAACCATAGGGGATAGTAATGAAAACAAACATCCGATTCTATGGGAATTGATTTTCGTCATTATGATCCCATGTGCCATTAGTCTCAAATTTGGCACAAGATAGTCTGGAAAAACCTGTGTTTCCATTGCATGGATGATAAAAGGTAAAGCTGCCTTTTACTTCTTTGAGTAAACAAGTGGAGGAAAGGTATGTTTGTAAGACAGTCTCTTCATGCTCATTGGCTGCGTAGCTCTGTGGGATAGTGACATTTATCTGATTCCCACAACAGCCCTTGTCATCCTCACTCGTGTCGCGTACTCCACCAATAAAGAGCAGACACCTGACTTCACTGTTCAAGTGGAGAAGACTGGGTGTGAGAAAAACACGCCCCATTGGCTCATTTCAGGCTGTTCCCATCTTTCAGTGTCCCAGTCACCTCTCCAGTCTGCACTAATTGTGGTGAGAAGTGATTATGACACATTGGCTCATCACTGCCTATAGTGGCCCACTGCAGGTGGTGTGTGGTAATGATACATGTGCAGTTTAATGAAGCAGTCTTCATTAGTTTAGCTTAAAAATGAATCATTTGGAATTGATCATTGGAGTCAAATTCTGAAAAATCTTTTTAATGAAGAAAGCTGAACAAAAGTTTACCTGCATGCCTTCAACAGTCATAGTCCTGCACAAGCTACTGATGTGTCTTTGGTTTGTTTTCTTCATTAATCGTTTTTATATCGAGCATGCAATTTGCAGTAGTTTTCAAGTTGCAACCGTTGCAAGTATTTTTCTTAAGGGATGAATTTGAAGCTGCAAATTTACGTGTAAACTTTGCAATTGTCAGAAACTGATACTGTGCTAAATTTTAAACATAGACCCTCAGACTCCATCTTCAATTATGGATTTTTTCAGTGTCTGCCTAAACATTTCCCTGGAGAGACTGTAGGCAACTCAGTAGGGCAAAGAGGAAAAAAAGGGCAAAATTCACTTAAGACATTTTATGCAAGTGGCCGCTGGGCCTTAATTTATAGAAAATAATCTCAGTCAGAAAAATCACAATTAGATTCTTTTCCAGATCATTCAGCCCTGGAGGACAGTGTATATTTTGGGTGAAGCCGTGCTCCTTGCAGACACACCTTTACACCAGATAGCTCTTCCTGAGTAAGGCTTCGTTGACACACACAAATACACATAGACATTTCCTGGTATTGCATCCAACCACTCCTCGTTTACAGGAACATTTTGCAATCCTGGCTGTTTTTTTCCCTCATTGTCTTTGGTAAGATGACTCCACAGATGAGTCTTCTGTCTCACTTTCTAAGTTGGTCCAAAGAGAAATGATTGTTTTGTGGTAATGATGTATCATTTGTTTGATATTATTTCAGTCAAAAGTCCTTCATTATGAATTCGCCGTCAAGTTATCAACAGTGCTTTTGTGTGCCAAACCTTTAGCTTTGTCTGCCGCTAACTCAAGTGTGCTACGAGCAGAGAAATACGCCCATCGGACCCCTCTACAGGCGTCCCAAGTAGTCTCAGCCAAAGGACAGGGGATTAGGGGAATGGATTGATAATACTCGTGTAAATACTCTGTGCCTCTTTTCTGAACCCTATCGTGCTTAAGGGCCAATCACTGCACCCTGCTCCATGATCTAAGTTCTCTGGCTCCATGTCTAACTGTGCCGGAGGAGAAGGCCGAAAGGAGGAGGGTGGGGTGGGGGGGAGGGGGGTTGCAAAAGCACTCAAAGAAGCGAGTGTTCCAACGAAAGGTGGCAAGATACAGCTTGTCCCAGAAACATCTGTAGGCCCGTCCCATGCCTCGTGAGATGGAGCCAAGGCTTGTTTGTGTCAAGAAGCCTGTCGAGACTCGTCCAACTCCACAGTGTGAAGCTCTAGAAACCTACAGAAAAAAAGGAAGAAAAGGAGGGAGAGATTTTTTTTTCTTTTTAGGTTTTCAAATAAGCTGAGATTGAAAAGATTTTTTGCCAAGGAAATGATTTCCCTGTAATTTGTATTGCGAAACCCACTTCTCAGACCGGTTTTGGTATTATTTTCTTTCCATGTATTTTGTTGTACGATGAGAGATTTTCTGTATGTCCTGGCTCTTAAAAAGCAAGTGAAACTACAGTGGCCTGCGGTGAGTCAACAGAAAACATTCAGGCAGCCTGCATCAGAGTGGGAGAGCCATGTCTGCTTCAGCTTATCCTTACAATTGTAATCTCCATCTCCTTTAGCTGCCCTCTCTAAAAAAAAGCTCTAAAGGTCCAGCTTCTCGTCTGCAGCCGAGACTAGCTGTTGAAATTCCTGACCCTTTCAGGAGCTAAATCCTATCTTTTGTGTGACACGTTTTTGTATGTTATTTGAATGAGCACACAGATGCAGAAGAAAAGCCCTAGAAAAAGACATGAAAAGGGGCTTATCAGAGGGAAGAATTTGGCAGTGCTCAGGGCGACCATTCAAGAAAACTCGGGGAAATCCAGTGTAATTACACTGAAGCTGTCACACGTTTCACTGGGAAAGATCACATTTCGAAAGCATATAATTTAATCAAAGGACATTAAGCAGTGCCAGGAAGCTCAGTGGCTTCCGTTTCCATCGGAACAGAGGTTACGAGTGTTATGAAGAGTGTGAGGAAGGTCATCTCAGAAAAGACCTCCCACAAAATGAATATGCAGACTTGGCTATATTTTATTTATTTGTTTATTTTTGTAGTACACCAAGAAGAGAACGACTGGGTTTGGTTTTTTGGCAAGTTTGGTTAGTTTTTTTGTGCAAGCCATTTAGTCCCTTCTCATCCGTGTGGCATCGTCGTCAAAAAGTTATATTTTTGCTTTCATTTCAATATTGTCAGACAGTGACATCAGGTACTACCGTGTGGCTCTTCCTGATTGGCCGATCACCTGTTTGTGATGCGACATCAGTCTGCTTACAAGAAGGCGTCCTCCAGTGTAGAGTGTGTGTGACTTGCTCACGCAAATATGCATATGATCGCCCTGTAACTTCAGCTCACCCTTCTACCCACATGTCATCAGTCTTCAGTGCCATCAGTAATGACTGCTTCATGCAGATTGAACAGCACTGTGTTAACGTACAGTACTGTGCAAAGGTCTAAGGCACCTGAATGATAAAAAGTAGACTTAAATGCTGCACATATACCATTTTTATTTGCTCAGAAAAACACAGTTAGAATAAATTCAAATAACATTAATACAAGAGATTTTATGTCTGTTTACTTAACCATTTCCAAACCTCCCCTTGTAAAAGCTCAGTATTATTTAATATTTAGTAATCATCCAGTACCTGGTTTGGCTAATCGGTGTGTACTGGTGAAGAACTTGAACAAATCTGTGCGATTCCTTTGGGCATGGAAAAATCTTGGACCAAACCTGTGTTGTTCTGACCAGCTCATATCAATGGCCTTTTAAAAAAGAAATTCTTGTTACTTTTTACTGCAGTATTGATTGCATTTATTCCAATGTTAAATAGTGCTTATTACACACTCTTATTACTGAGATTTTAAACAATATGCATAAGTGCTTAAGACGTTATAATATTGTAATATTGTACCCAAATTGTTTGCCTTTTTATCTAAACACAACTTCAGTATAAATATTAATATAATAAATATCAAAGCCTTGTAACTCCAGCTGCTCTTTACATACAGGGAACATTTCATGATGAATGGACTATTAGAAATTGTCCAAAATGACTTAAAATATCATTATACTAACTTACATTGAAAGTTAAGAACTTATTCTTTTCCTGTAAAGTTTACCTTTGAAGATAAATTTTGTTATGATGCCAACAAACTAATTTTTATCTTGTTGGAACTTATAGTGACATCTGCGCTGTTTCTATCTCATGAAAAACTTGCTGTTTGTGATTCTGATTCTGGCAGGACTTGGTATCTTTTACCTTTGCAGGACTACCTCAGCATTTTTTTACCCTTCCGATCCTTGCCGTGTGGCATGCCTATTTGTTTAATTACATACTGATTTACCCAAGAAACATTCCAAGTAAAATTCACTTCCGTGATGTCAGCTCCTCTAATTCCTGGCTTCCGTAAGTATGCGGTTATCCATGCTGCTCTATGCAAATGTATCAGGCTGCTTTGATTTTTCAACTACTTTGTTTTTGTCACCATCACAGCAGCAAGCAGGTGTTTTTTTCCTTCTTCTGTTTTTTTTTCCTTCCTGCTATGAGGGGGTGAAAAAAAAAACAGCTCTGCATTTTTGTCCAGTGAAGCAGGTTTTGGAGCAGCGTGGGGCGTGATGGTACATGTTAGCTGTGAGACGGGACAAGACCGGAGGCGCCAGAGTGCTGGGCTGCCCGCCCCGTCCTGCCTGAACCCGCAGCCCTGCTCCGCTCCAACACCGCCACTGCAGCTGCGGACCTGCCTCGACACGCTCACACCGCCCGAGTGTGGGCACACTCATTTTATACAGTCTGTAGATTTACGTTTTAGTGCATATCGTAACCACTTAAATCTCTGAGCATAATGTTTACTGTCTAAAATACATACAAAAATGTGAGGTTATTAACTTAATTTAACCTCCTGAATTTTTATTACGTCTAAAGGATTATTATGCAGTACTTACGGCGTCTGAGACTAGTTTACTAGACTAGATTAAAATCTGGGTCTTTTTTTGTTTTAACCTGGTTTAAACAACTGAATGTTTTTGAACTTTGACAAAAACTCTGATCAAAAAATAGTTATGATGAATAAAATGAAGAAGAGATTTTCAAGATTCTGACTTTTCAACTCTAAGTAAATATATAGCATTGACCATGTTAAGGCCTTTAAAAAAAAAAGGTCAGATTTTTTTTTTATTTTTATTTTCGGAAAAGCAAAAGTTTTAGTTTACCAAATACTAAGAAATTCGAAAATATATGTTAAAATTATTTTGCTAATACTACAGTTTTTAATAATGAAAAAACCTGGACTATGGATTAAGTCAGAAAGGAATGCAAAATAGAAGCAAATAGAAGACTTTTAGACCCCACTGTACAAACTAGGTTGTTCTTAAGCTGTGAGGAAGTGAGGAATGCAAGTCTGGAACTGCAATTTAATTCCACACATTTCCATACAATTATATAGAGCAGACATAGCATATACAGAGCTAGTTATCTCAACAAAAGATGCATTTGCAATTAATGTCAACATATTTTCAATTTGTAAGAATCTCTTTGGTTCATTTTAAGTGTGTCTTTAAGGGGAACGTCTCCAGATGCTGCACTTTGATTAACACTTTCTCTTGATATGCTAATCAGTAGATCAGTAAATCAGTAAAAATCTGTCTTCTGTTCCGTTAGACCGACTGTTAGAACCCAGACTCCAGGTGTTATGGCACAGCGTTGAAAGAAATGCCACACACCGAGAGTCTTGTGTTGTCCTGTTGTTCTCTGACAGGCCAGCAGTTCAGCAGACTGCAGTATTGAGTTCTGCCCATTGTAGACTGTGTCATTCTGACAAATCCTCAGCCACTATTCAAAGAGTTATTCTTCTAGCTTTTGTGTGCGCTACATTCTCAAGCTGTGTAATTCACATTGTGGCCAATGAATGGGAGATAATTACATGTTAGTGGCGTACGCCCCTCCCTGTGCAAAAGCCACCGACTCCCATCTATCAGATCACTGTACAGCTCCACCCTGCGTACATGTGTGTGTGTGTGAGTGTGTTTTCCTCTCTCTGCAGCTCATGCCTGGCCCTGAGCAAACACAGCAGTCTCCACACATATTTTCATGTTCAAAATGTGTTGCTGCAGGGCTGGGATTGGTGCTTCTGTTTTTACTCCCTGTACGTGTGTGTTTGTTAGGTGAGGAGGAAGAGAGAAAGTCCTGTTTGTGTTTTTGTGTTTACATGCACGTATACCGTCGCTGGATTTCCACTTTTAATAATAGTTTATAGGCTTGCTTGAGTTTTTTACAGGTAAAAAAGAAGTTACAATAGAAACATGTTTTCTGAATATGTCAGGTGCCGGTAACCTAATAAGAAAATTAAAAAGTACCATTATCTTATCAAAGTAAGAAGAACATTGACATTGATGTATTAAAAATAGTGATATTAGATGATAAACAGACAGAAGATTATTAATAGACATTTCCACTCTGTTTGCATTCTGTCTCTATGCTCTTAAAGTGTGAAATCTAAAAGTATAGCCTTAAAATTAAGCAAAACAACGAGAAGTTGCCCAACCTCTAAGATTTTTTGGTAAAATGACTCGTGATAAACATGTCAGATAAACCAAAACTGCACCAACAGCTTTGGCAGAAAATGACATTATTATATAAAGAGTTTCACAACTGTTCAGCCAGCTTCTCATGTTTTTGTCACATTTCAGTTACTTGCTTGAATTAAACTTGACAGCTGGATGGAACTGCTTTGCCAGCAAGTGTAGCTTCTCTGTTGTCTTGCCTGTCAGTTTAACACTTCAAAACATTAGTCAACGTAGGCTGTGAAAATCATCAGTAATATTTTATGAGGGTCAACAAAACTTTAGCAGAAACATTTTGTCCATGTCTGATGCATTGAAAACTTTTTTTCAAGTATAATAACATTTATGCATATATGTGCCATGTGACAGATTTCCATCATGTGCCTTTAACATCAAACACAAATAAACGCAAACAGCATGGTGGAGAGGAATAGCTAGACCGAGGAGAAGACGAGAGTGTTTTTAAAGGGATGCTGCCACTTTTCTGCTACTACAGAGAGAGAGACTCGAGGAAAGGCTACAGCCTTTCTAAAAGGAAAGTTTTGAGGAAGTCAGGTACACAAGTTGTGACATACCTGAAATTAGGGATGGATACATGTCAGATAAACATGTCAGAATAGTTTTGGCAGAAAATGACATTATTATATAAAGCGGTTTTATCACTAACAGTGAGTTTGACGGAACAAACAAGTTGCTGGGCGGCAAAAATCATGAACAATTTGGTTTACGCGTCATCACTTGCAGTTTGTGCAGAAAGCTTGTGTGTCTGTTTCTTGGTGTCTTTCTCTTCTGTATTTCTGACTGTAGTTGCTGTTTACCCTGCTTGCTCTTTGTTCTCAGGTGACACATCTGTGTCCACATCACTACTGGATTTGTCAGCAGTTTGTCACCCCCTCTTTCTCTGTCTCTCTCACAGAAGCTTTCAGCATATATCAGGCGAGAAGCAGCCAGACAGCTATTTTCAAGCTATTTTCAAGGACAGATTTTCTGATTTATGATTTAACTGCCCAAAAACCTGCACTACTGAAAGTTTCCAGGGCTGGGCTAGGCCCAGGGCTAGGTTGTTCCTGAGCCATTCAGTTGTTTAACTTGCTTGCTGCAGGATTTTGTCATGAACGTGAATGTAGCCGCTGCTTTGTGGCATATATACTGTAAGAAGTGCTTTGTCTGTTCATCCTTAAAAAATAATGTGGTAACAAGCAGTTTAACTTCGTTTTAACTCACTGTATTAAACTTATTTAACTCTAACGAATACTTTAAATTAAATAAAGCAAACTTTTAGAGAAATGAACAAGAGCAATATCCAAACCTCAAAATCCTCTAAAGCACTACGAATCAGCTCCTGTCTTGTTCCCCTTTTTACAGTGTAGGCAGATCCCACAAATCTTCTCTCTCATCAGTTTTGTTGTTCTAAAGGTGACATAAAAGTTTCCTGTGTTTTTTTTATGTTGTCTTAAATGACCAATCTGCTGTTAAACCGTATTCTGGGTAGACAGGTATGCTTTCCGTAATGTTCCTTGTGTTTTTTTTCTGTTTTCTTTATCCTTTCAATCTCTCCAAGGCGGTTAATTACAAGTCCTAAGGGAAATGGCAGGGATTTTTGAGTGTGTGTTTGAGTGTGTGTATGTGTGTGTGTTTGAGTGTGTGTGTGTGTGTGTGTGTGTGTGTGTGTGTGTCCTTGCCAAGCTTGTGTAATTCTTCATGAACTAATAGGCAGGTGTTGGGATGGGCTCCTCTCACTGGAACACTTCAAATCAAAAGTTAATAGAAATGGAATTTAATGTGCCATTGTTCCTCAGAACAGCCAGGAGCAATGTTCTCTTTTTTTCCCCCCTCACCATCTTCCCCACCTTTACAGATGAACTTAAGAGGAGGGTTTTCTTTGCATGCATTTCCATGCCACTTGAGCGCAGTACAGTAACATTCAGCAGAAAGGCTGTCGAGATTCTCGCTGTGGAAGGACGTTCACACGCTTGCCAATAATGCTTCATTTCTTTTTACAGTCAGCGAGCTGGAACTGACTGTGATGAGGCTTTATAGCACACACGACAAACTTTGGGATGCACTAGCAGTTCTGTTAAGGCTTTTAGACACTAAGCAGATCATGCTCCAGTGCAGCGGTCCGCTGTTTTATCTTTCCCCTTCCATTCTGACTTGATATACATGCACACATGCTGCTAGTGTGGCAGTATGAGCAAACTAATGTTTAGACCAAAATGTTTGCACTCTGTCCTGCATTGACTTGCCTGCGCTCAATTTTTTTTATAACATATGCCTAGCAACGTATTGACTTATGCCGTTACTGTAGTTTATCCAGGCCCTTAGGGCTATACAATTAATGGTATAAATCAGTCACTGCTTGTCTAACCTTTGTGACATTCTAGTGGGAAAGTCCATGACATTAAGCATTGCGGTCCATCATATATATATATATATATATATATATATAAATATCCATCACATATATATATATATATATATAAATATATGTATATCCATCATATATATATGTGTGTATATATATATATATGTGTATGTATATATATATATATGTGTATATATATATATATATATATATATATAATCTTCTGACTGCAGACTAACTCCATTAATAACTGACTAATTTAAGCTTTTCTTGTTGTTCATCACATAATGAGTGCTATAGCTATGCATTCAGATGTTCCTTACATGCGTTCAAAGCTTCTTTGAATGTCCTCATTCTAAGGCATATTACTCGATTACATGTAAAATGATGTTATTCTTCAGAGAGTTTAAGAAGCTAAAACCACAAGTTATTTTTGTCGTCATACTTGTCACTGTGTTGACGGCCAGTCACAGATCTGTGACAGTTCCTACAGTGTTGATCAGGGTTGTTTTGCAACGGCACTTCCTGTTTGTCTTCTCACTCTGTGTCACTGAGTGTGGTTAGAATTTACAGGTGATGCAGTGTGTGTGAGTAAGCTGTGAGCCTCTCAGTGGTAATGTCAGCCGCTGGTGTTTAGGGTGAGTCAGTCTTAGTGTGTGATGCAAGGCTGATTTCTGTGGTCAGTGATATGGCGTTCTCCCTTAGGCAGCGTCAGGGTGTCTTCGTCACATATGCAGGAGGTGTTGGGCAGTGCTATCTAAATGACCATTTAGTAACTGAATGGTTATAGTAAACCCCAGAAATAGAGGCCACTGTTTGAAATGTGTTTTTATATGCATGAATTCAGAAGAATTCTTCAAAATCCTTCTGCAGACCCCCTAGTGGCCATTCTGTTTTCAGATTAGCTAGGTCATTGTTGTCTTACTATGTGTGAAATGTTGTGACCCTTTGTTGATGTGCTAGCAAGCAATGAGGGGTTAAATCGGTGGAATGAGAACCCCCTGCTGTGAAAACAGTTCACACCTCTCCACAAAGATGGCCGTGTTGAGAAAAAAACGTAGAACACAACTGCAGTTTTTTTGTATCACATCATGTACAACTGGCACAATAAAATGTTGACTTGCTTGTTCGCTTAGGAAAAAATCCTGTTCACTTCCAGGTTTATAAATCATACACATTTCCATCAAATATATTCCATCAACATCAGTGAAGGAATAAAAAGCATGGTTCGACTGAGGGACCTCCACAACAAGTAGTAATGGAGTTTTGTGTTGACTGTGAAAAAGGGTTCATTTTTGCAACTTTCTTTGGTTGAGGACAGAGGGCGATGTTTTTGTCTCGGGTCAGAGTTCTTCACATTTCAGAGTAGTTCTGTTGATGTGTGTATGTGGCCGTAATCACAGGGCTGCTGAAAGCCTCTCAGCTTCAGGGCAGGGACAGAAACGCTGCAGCCAGTAGCCAGCTGCTGCTCCCTGTTTAAGGCTTTTATATGGCTCTCTGTCAGCTAAACAGTCTCCATACTGCAGGTGTTTCTCCCCCACTCCCCCTGTGGCCATCATAAACACATCCTCTCCACTTTTGATCTAGTGTCGTTGAAGGTTTTATTGGGCTAGCAGAAAGGTTATAGCAAATGACATACAGCAGACTTTTAAAAGACATTAAGCGTAGATTTAAGGGTATTTTTGCAGTCTTTTCGCAATATGTTGGACATGCTAGTAAACAACACATCTCTCTTTTCTTCTCTTCTCTGCTCTTCTCTGCTCTTCTCTTCTCTTCTCTTCTTTGCAGTACTCCACAGAGCTTAAAAAGTTATATTGCCAAATCGCAAAGACGTGTCCCATCCAGATTAAAGTCCTGACCAGTCCACCCCAGGGAGCAGTCATCCGCGCCATGCCTGTCTACAAGAAAGCAGAGCATGTGACTGAGGTGGTCAAACGATGCCCCAACCACGAACTCAGCCGAGAATTCAACGACGGTACGTGAATCCTTTATACGCGTGACATGATGGAAAAGTGATAAAAATGTGTACGTTTTAGGTCTGAATGTCTAACTGTTTGTGCATCTCTTGAACAGGCCAAATCGCCCCACCCAGTCACCTGATTAGAGTAGAGGGCAACAGCCATGCCCAGTATGTGGAAGACTCCATTACTGGGCGTCAGAGTGTGCTGGTGCCATATGAGCCCCCTCAGGTGACCCTTGCATGCACACACACACACTCTTACACACATTCTGCCCTCCCTGCCTACCCCATTAAACCTGATTTTTAGAAGGAATGGGCATTTAACCATGTTTGCTTTTCGTATACATAGCCAATTTTTTAAACTAATAGTATTGGAATATCCCAAAGGCAAAATCATTTCTGTCTTTTGAAATATTTTTTCATATACGTCCTGTGATCTCTTTTTTTGTTTTAGTCTCTACACTCTTATTTACTTTAATCTCTACATTATTATCTAATTAAGTAACAAATCAAAAAACAAAGAAGCGTTTGGATGTCTGTATATTTGAATAACCGCTCCCACCCATTGTTTTCAGGCCTGCTTTTCTCACACATCTCCACATGCTCTTTTACCTTTCATTATTACTATTTCTAGCTCATATTTGTGCATATCTGTGTTTGTGACGTAGCTTCTTTATTCCAACAGGTGGGCACAGAGTTTACCACAATCCTGTACAATTTCATGTGCAATTCCAGCTGCGTGGGAGGAATGAACAGGCGCCCTATCCTCATTATTGTCACCTTGGAAACCAGAGAGTAAGACTGACAGTGCTCATTTTGAGAATACTTTGTTTATGTTTGGGCTGGACTACCAGACATTTTCCATCATGGTAGTAGATGCACTATAGATTCAGCAATAGATAGCCATAGAAAACTATAAAGTATCACATTTTCATAATTTTACAAGTCATCTGCACCATTGGGACACTTTCATCTTTAGGAATTTTTTCTGCAATTTTCTACTCTATCAATTCTCTTTCCCACCATGGGGGATTATTGCCTGTCAAGGATAAGCATCGGGTTACTTGTCAATCATTGCAGATATCTAATTACATCACCTTATTACCCAGCCCTATTTTATGTACTGAGTGAAGTTGTTTTCAGCCACAGTAACCTAGAGAACAGTGGTAAAGACAGTCTTGTCCGTGTCTTTGGTCTCCAGTGGTCAGGTGCTTGGCCGGCGGTGCTTTGAGGCTCGAATCTGTGCATGCCCGGGACGCGACCGCAAGGCAGACGAGGACAGCATCCGCAAGCAGCACGTCAGCGATGGCACAAAAAGCTCTGAGGGTACGAAACGCCGTAAGTAGCGCTGGGGGCTGGTGATGGGGCTTCTCCACACACAAACTTGCAACGTGTCTTGCAATCTTTATGGGTTTTTCCAGGGACACCTTTGGTTAAATGACATGTTTTGTTAATTTTCTAAGTGAAAATAAGTTAACACATCCACTACAGGGAATAAACTTAAATATGGCGTTTTAGTGCACAATTTTTATTTATTTGCTGATTTTTAACTTATTGGAAGAAAAGAAAACATAATGTTATATAACTTTTGCTCAGGCCATGTTTTATTTTTTCGCTATGTTATATTCAGCAAGTAAACAGTAATTGAGCATGAAAATGAGCAGAAGTCTCCTTGTAGAGGATGTTCTTATTTTTAATATCTTGAACTTATGTTCAAGATGATTTTATCAAAAAATGTAATTAAAAAAATGGTATACAACTGTTTTCACCTTGGTCAATCTAAGAGTGCGTTTACATGCACTTAATAATTCGGTAACTACAGAAAATCAAATTTTGTCCGTAACCCGATCACGTGTTTACATGCACTTGGGTAATCAGATAACGGGAAGACTCAAGATTTACATGCGTCAGGCAATAATTGGATTTCTGTTTGCCACTAGCAAATAAACTCACAAAATAAGACGTGACGTAAACATAACGTAAAGCTCATTTTTTAACCGTAGAGTCACTTTACTTGCAAATATGAACATACATCATCTAGAAGAGGAAGACCTTTAAATTTGTCATTTTGTCAAGCATGTAGTTTGTTTCAGCATCGCTCCGCAAGTGTTTTGCTGCCATCATACGAGTGCTGTGTTATTTCCGGTACCGCGGTCTGTTTTCGCACATGCGCAGACTGAGAAAGAGTATCCAATTACTGAGCTAAAATCCAGCTTTTATCTGATTTCTTAATCAGATTTCTAGACCTTACTCCAATCTAGGAAATTGGAGTGTTTATATGACCATCTGAATAATCAGATAACTGCAGAAATCTGAAATCTGAAATTATGATCAGATTATTAAGTGCACGTTAACACACTTAATGTAAGTTGCATTTTTTTTTAAATGTATTTATTTCACACAAAAACAACTTCCACTGAGATACTAGGTATTTGAAAAAAGGGGGAAAAGTTTGTACCAGCAAAATGATGTACACATGCACACACGAGCATGCACACTGCATGGCGCTTGTCCTGGACACTAGAACATGTGTTGCTTATTTAGTGCTGGGTGATATTTACATGTGTTGCTTATTTAGTGCTGGATGATATTTATATCAGCATGCCTGTATTAGTGTCACACTATATTGATTTTTAGTTTTAGGGGTATTGATAGACACTTAATTGCAATGTATGTCCTTTTCTGGGTGCTTCACATAGTTGTAAATTAATTTATTAATTTATTATAAAAATTAATGTATTAATTTATTATAAAATTAATTTCAAAACTAAAAATATCGTAAGTTTCTTGTGGTTTCTGTCTGGTTCTGGTTCCAATACTGTGTAAGTTTCCCTTTGGTGTCATTTAAGAGAAGCAAAAGTCCAATCAAAACAAGCTTTGTCAGACTTCGTAAGACGTTTTATTGGCAGCATTCAGGGAGCATGGAGTCATTAACTTTACTAATGCAAAATCAGATATCATCTGATACCATGATATATTAGGAAAATATTGAGATACTGAATTTTATCAATATCGCTCAGCACTATTCTTATTTCACACTGCATGCGCGTTATCGCTATTCCATTCAACTTCATCTTACCCTCAGCACGTCCTCTCGCCACAGCACGACCTGTGCTTTAGCTGTCTCTTTTGCTACATGTGGCGTCATCAGCTGTCTCACTTCATATCTCTCTCTCTCTGTCTCTCTATTTCTCTCTCTGTTGTTTGCTCCCACAGCTTATCGCCAGGCCTCTCACGGAATCCAGATATCCTCCATCAAGAAGAGAAGATCCACCGATGAGGAAGTGTTTTGTTTGCCTGTGAGTAGCTACACCTTGTCAGCAGTTTTTGGTACACGTGAGGAATTTTCTACTCAAAAAGTACTGAGTACTGTAGAAAGTAATGCACTGAATTTACTTGTATACATGTATATAATTTCCACATTAACAGTATTTTTCATCAGCACAGTTTTGTCTTTCCATTTCTTTACTCTTGGCAATGGGTGACTTAATGTGGAAATGATGTACACATTACAGTCATACAGTCAGTGCTGTTTTCAGTGTAGGTGATGAAAGGAGAAAAAAATGAGGAAGAAAATATTTTTATCCTGTTAGTTTATCAGTTCTTGCAGTAAATGTGTGCCACTTGTCTCCCAGCACACTGTCTCACCTTTGCCCTCTTTGTCTTTACCCAACAGATTAAAGGCCGTGAAATCTATGAGATTTTGGTGAAAATCAAAGAGTCTCTGGAGCTAATGCAGTTCCTCCCTCAGCACACCATAGAGTCGTACAGACAGCAGCAGCAGAGCCTCCTGCAGAAACAGTGAGTACCTCACATTCAGGGAGATGACTCTATGAGGCTATGCTCGCTAAAGGAGGGGCTGTTTCAATAAGAATTTATCAATAAGAATTTTTGAGGGATTTATTTGCTTGCACTCATCAAAGACAGACCCTCCATTTGCGAGCTTAGCGACTGCTACTGCAGGCAGCGTACCCATGCAGGCCACACACACAGTACCAACAAGGTTCACCCTGACGCTTCTTTGTAGTGTTTTGTCAGTTGTTTAACCTAAACTGATTGTTTACCAGCACGGCTTTCTTTGTTTCTTTTACCCCCACTTTTTAATGGATTTAATCCTTTTCTTTGCGGACTTGGCCATGACATTGGGATGGATATGTGTTTGAACAGGCATGCACAGCAGACCCACCCCACTTATGCTCCTTTTGTGCCTTAAAGTTCAGAACTGAAGTGTTGCATGGCAGCTTGAGTGGAATATTCCATTACACTGACAGTGTGATTACTGCATGAGCGAACATTTAAATTTGGATTGTGGCTGGCATGAGATGGATTTGTGATGGTTTTGTTCTTTAAATGAACCAAATGTAAAGTTAAGCTTGCTGAGTTACTTACTGAATACTAAATTAGGCCTAAAGCGGTCTTCTGCTTCCTAACAAAGGGTGTACCTTGCAAAGGTGGTGCTGTTTTAATTCATGCTTTAATGTGGGTTAGTCTTTGACAGCCCATCTGACTGGTTATATGATGCTTGAGCATTTAAGAACGACAGAACTGTGTCAGGTTTACCCAGATACTCAGGCTCGTTGTTTTAGGGCAACGGCCGGTTTGTCTTTACTCAGATACAAAGGCTCTGTACCTGCAGCTAGAGCGCAGCATAAAGCAATAAACAAAGCGAAGGAGAGAGCTGGAAATTATACCTCTGAATAATGCGCTTCGACGCCCTGCGATAATTACTGCTTTTGTGTGCTCTCCTCATTAAGAAACTGACAGGTGAGGTAGTGTCTGTGCACTCCTCGTTCGGCCTTTTTCCCGCTCTCTGTCATTTTGTTCCAGCCCTCAGTGAGGTGAGAAACTGTGCTAGGGAGGGTCGTGGTTTGCCTCCATTTTGACACAGCAGAAAAACTAAAGTATACGACTTTAGCTCTCTGGTGTGGATACAATGAGTAGCTGAAGGATGGCCATTAACATTAAAGCTGTCCAGTCATAGGAGAAGTACAGGGCACGAATTGTTTAAAAGGCTGCAATGTGCTCATTGGTCAGCTGTTGGACTTTTACAAAGCAAAATTGGGACACTAGTATTTGAGCAGCTCTGTTTACTTTTGATTCATTCTGACAGACTGAGTTCAGTATCTTTCATTTCTCTTTCTGCATGCGTTCACTCTTTCCTCTGTGTATCTCCATGCTCATCTGTTCTGTTTATTTGTCTAACTTCTGCTTTTTCCGTTCCAAATAAAATAATAATAAAAACATCTTCCTGTGTTTGTGACTCAGTGGTTCAGTCCTCTTTATTTGGTTCATTTGCTTTACTGGTCTTCTCCTTCCTTTCCATGCTTTTGCCTTTAGGGTGTAGTTTCACAAGGCTGTGTAGTACTGCCACACAGTGTGCATCTTTGTCACTGCAAGAATGTCTGAAACCATCCGTGACAGTTGAGCATGTATTGCATACATTTACATGGTGCAGGTATTCATATAATATTCTGCTTCATGTTTTCTGATAGTTAGAACATTATAAGCTGAGTCATATATAGCTCATTGATATTTAACCCTTTACTGGTACAATGAGAAAAGTATAGTGTACATTTAGTTTAATTATTTCTCCAAGCTCATTGAAAGTCTGGTAAATGTTCAGCTTTGCTTCAACACCACATTTGTGTTTGACAAAATTTATGATTTGAAGTTCTTTGTAGGTATGTTTTGCCAAAGGAAAAACATCCATTATTTTTTTGCCATGTTTGCCAAACAGAGAAAAGTCAGTGCAGACTTAAACCTGTCAACATAGAATGTAGCTAATTTAAGCCGCGACTGGTACTGCTAAATTTGAAGCCCAAACTTGACCCGAACCCGCTTGTGCACACAGATTGACTATTTCAGACACGCTTTTACACTGTAACAAATGGTTCGTCAGTTCACCTTTAAAAAATTACTTCATGTGGTAACAATCAATTGAACTAGTTTTGTTCTACTCAAAAAATTACTTTGAATGAAACAAATTTCCATTCAAAGTATTTATTTAGTTTGAATAAAACTAGTTAATTTACTTGTTATCGCATGAAGTAATTTTTTTAGGTTGAACTGACGAACCATTTGTTATAGTGTAATGTATATAATTTTCTAATTGTTTGTATTTTATATATATATTTTTTTTATTTCAAACTGTATTTGTCCTATTTGAATACCCAGTTAAGTAAGTGTCTTTGGACATCCATATAGTTCACAATTCCACCCCACCCCCCAAAAAACCTCCTGTAACCTCCTTCCCCCAAGATTCTCCCGGCAAGCTTTATTTCAGATCTGTGGAAAACACTTGTAATGCTGGGACGAACTGTTTATTTACACATTCGTAATATACTAACAGTTTTTTATCAGTCTCAGAGAGAGAAAATGCATAAGAAATGTACACAGGCACAATCCTTCAAATAACAATAAATGTACTACATGAAATCCTTTCATTAGAAAACAAATCCGAGCCTAATGTTTGTAAAAAATCGTCCCAAACCTGCTATTTATCTGGGTCAGGTAGCAGGCCTCTATAAGAATTGAACTGATTAATTGAATTGAATAATTTAATTGCATTGAAAGTTAAATTGAATGATTACCAAGTCCACTCTTTTCTAACTACTTGGAAGTCCTTTGGCTGGAGAGCACAGCCTGATTGAATGCAGCTTTTTGGCCTTAGTGCACAGAGTGGATGAACATTCTAACATAGAGCTGCATTTCTAGTCACAAGTGAAATAAATAAATGAATGGATGTAAATGTGGTGCTGGTCAGGCAGTATTAGAGACTGATGGAGAGTTAGATCTTTTGTTGTTAGTAGCCTTTTTTAAAGCAAGTAGCTTCTTGTTCTCTACTGTTCTTCTGTTTTCCTGAATTCTGCCTTGTTTTGCTCTATGCCTTTTCCTCAGAATCTGCCCTTCATTTCCTATTATCCCTCTACCTTCTCTCTCTGTCACTCTCTTTCTCTTCCTGTTTCTCTTCTCTATTCTTCCTCTGTCTCTCTTTTCTTTCTCTCTCTTTCTCCTATCTCTGCAGTCTCCTCAGGGCCCGTCTGCGTTCTGAGCTGTTGGAGCCTTTAGGTGAGCAGAAGAGACGCTTCAGCGCTTCCTAAAAGCAGGAGTCACATTCCTCCTCCTTCACAGCTTTCCTCACTCCTCTTCTTCATTTCTTCACCCTCCCTTCACCAGGCTTTCTGGTGGCTACTGCTACACTTTAGATAGCAGAAAATAAGCATTTCAAAGATTTTGGTTGCCACAGCTGTTTTTCACCTGATCGATCACTCACAGAAGTTTTGAGACTGTTGAAAAAATGCATGATTTTTCCCTCCCAAGTATATTGACTAGATTAAGAATGTTTAAAATAATCACTTTGCTTGCTAATTTGTGTAATGATGTTCATCCTACACTCCTACTTGGGTGTATGTTCAATTGATTGACAAATTTAAGGCCTCGTATTCTCGTGCAGTGTGTCGTTTAGTTTGTTTTCATGATCATGATCGTGACTTTTTCAGTATTTTCAGTGTTTTTTCATTGTTCTTTGAAAGGGCCCTTATTACTGAGTTGGCTGTTGTTTCAGCACTTGTATTGACAAATCTGCTGGTATTGCACAGAAACACATTGCACATAAACAGTAACAGCCTCTCAGCTGACCACCTCATCTCTCTCTCTCTCTCTCTGGCTTTCTCTCTCTCTCTCTCTCTCTCTCTTTTTCATCCTGATTGTTTGAACCAGGAACCAAGCACATGTTCTTTTTCTATGGGACTCATAGCATTCTTTAAGCTCTTGAAAAATGTTTCAGATAGTTTTTTTTTTCATCTTTTATTATTGGAGCTGGACTCATTTAATTGTCTATGGGTTTGTTGGGGGGAAAGACTTTATTGATAATATAACTAATAATGCTGGTCATGTTTTATAAAGTGCACTGCAGGGCAGTTTGGATTTGTGTTTTGATTGACTTGGTTGTTTGTACATTTTCTTAAGAGAAAGTATTTTTGTCTCAGAATCAAGAGAGAATGAGAAATGAATGCTGTAGTTAGCAAGATATTTGCTTGTTGTGTGTGAAACAAATGGTGGATGTATAACTGATGCCTCTTGCACTTTTGTCTGTTATTCAATAAATGTTTTTTCTGCTTTTGACTTTCCATTCTTCCTTTTCCTTTCTTTCCTGACCCTCATTATGGTCATTTTCCCTCTGTTTGTTTATAAAAAAATAAAGAGGCAGAACACTGTAAGACAAATAAACACAGGATACATATAAGCATTTATTTGCTCAACAAGACATTTTTCACACAAAGAACAAATTATCTTACACAAAACATTGAAATATCAAATGCATAATTTTGGTTTGTCAGATTTGCAGACTAGCCTGGCTGTTTTGCACCCCACACCAGTAGTGAAACCAATGTTAACTAACATTTAATTGTTGTTAACTAATATTAATGCACCATACGGGTGAACAGACTGTACCTGTGCAGAGTTCCATAAGAACTTGAGCACTAATGAAGCTAAAAGTCTCCTTTCTTTTGTTATTCTGTGTCTGTACTTTCTTCTATTTAAGTGAGAACCAGGCTATTCCATATGCATTTCAGCTTAATCTGCTCATTTGCTTTCCTCACATTTTTTAAATGATGGTACTTATTATGGAAAACACAGTAAGACATTATTTCTGTGTAAACTGTGTTTATTCCACTGTGACCACGGCCCCTGCTGTCCGGGTGAACAGTGACTAATGGCAGGGCTTCTTCTGTTGTTTAAGATGGGATATGTCAGACGATCAGAATTACAGGCCGTGTCCTCCTCTCTGCTCCAGGAGCCCCCTGCCCCCCCAGCCTGCCTTCGGCTCCAGCTCCCCCCCCCACGGCAAGGTCAACAAGCTGCCTTCGGTCAGTCAGCTCATCAACCCCCAGCAGCGCAACACCCTCACCCCGTCCAGCATGGCCGGAGGCCTCACTGACAGTAAGGCTCTTCTTTAAGATGGCACAGCTCAGTAAATGGGGTCCCAAATGGACAGAAAATACACTGAATTTACTATATTTTACTGAATTAATGCACTGATAGACACATTGAATATAGTTTTTAAATAATTTACTGAAGAGTGTAGACAAGTATCAAATTTCACATTTTATCTGGAGATGGGACAACCAAGGTATAAAAACATTTGTTGCATTGTTATTACACATTTATTACATATTTTAGTTGAAATGCAGTTGTATTTGCAACAGATTATTGGTTTTCATGGTAAATGCCCAGAAGCCACAGCATTGCTCTGCCTGCCAGTTGCTTAATTGAGCTGAAAACTGGTTCTAGGGATATTAAACGTGGTTTAGTTTTAAATTAAATTGATATTATGTGTTTAATCTTCTGTAACCCCTATTGTAAAATAGCTTTCAGTAATTGTCCGTATTCATTTTTCTTCAGTGGGTCCCCCACCCCAATTCCCCATTGGGGCTGAGCTTGTCTGAGCATGACAGGCTCTGAGTACCACTCTGTCTCAGTGTCTCTCTGACAGTCAGTTTCCTTTTGCATGTGAACTGGATCTTTGTGAGACAAAGCTCTTCCTAATCCCCAGGGCTCAGTATTTGTCATATCATGTGAAACTGACCTCACCTGTCCACTATTTCCTAATCCACTCCTACATCGCCATTGGCTATAAGTGTAGTTCAGACCAGGCATATAATTTATCATTGGCGTGACAGTTTAAAGGAGCAATTAAAAACTATTTTTAAAAATGCTCAGTGTTGTTAATTATAGAGACGTAATTCATTTATTAATATGTTGTACACTGTCTGAATGTGGCTGATAATAACAGTGATAATGGTGCTTGTCCTCAAAAGTTGCTTTAAATCTGTCTCTGCTTCAGTTCCTCCTCCTGCTGTGACCCCTATGATGAGCGGCCACATCCCCATGAACACAGACATGAGTTCACTGAGTCCCACCCATGCCCTGCAGCCTCAGTTATCCATGGTGCCCTCCTCTCACTGCACACCCCCTCCACCCTACCCAATGGACAGCAGCATTTCCAGGTACACATCCACTAAACTCCTCTAAAGCATGCTTACAGTACCTCAGCATGCTTACAGTACCTCAGTCCTGTGTACTGATGCACTGATACACTGGAACACTGTCAGCACTCATACCAACCTTATTAACACTATTGGTTGTTAGTCAGATGTGACTGATCCAATATGGATACTGTTCTTTAGATACAATCCCTTTAAAATGGAAGCATGTCATTCCGAAATGTAAACACATCAAATTCTCACCTTGTTTTTTTTATTAATGGAGCTAAAAGCTGTACATACAACGAATAATGATGAATGATCACATTACAGGCAAACTTGTTAGTTTTAGATGAAACAAGTTCTTCTTTGCAGATGTGAAACACACCATGAGTTTCTCTACAAAGCATATATATATATATATATATATATATATATATAAGATTGGACATGAAACATTTGTCTGTTTGTGCCTCATAAATCCTTTACCAAAACGTCCTAAAATAGGAATATCATGTTTGGAATAAACTCTTCCCTTGTACCAGCACATTATGAGGTATACAGATTTAGAATTGAAGAAGAAAGAAATATCAGGTCGGTACACCACATCGTTTCCTGAGTATTAGAATCTCATAATTAGAATTGAGAGAGATAAAGTTGGATCAGTGCATCCCTAGTCCTTCTCAGTCCTGCTTCTGTGGACTCTCTGTCCTGCAGTTTCAACTATTCCCTTGTTCCCTGCCTGAACACATCTGATCCAGCTCAACACCTTATCATCAAGCCTTCCGTGAGCTGGATCAGGTGCATTGAAGCAGGGAACAGTTGAAACTGTGCAAGGCAGAGTGTCCCAATTAAGAAACACTGGCCTAAATTGCTTATGGTTTGTATTACTGAAATCATTTTTAGGCCTAATTTCATTTATATATCAATCTGTTTCAGCTTCCTGTTACGGCTGGGATGCTCCTCCTGTCTGGACTACTTCACTGCCCAAGGCCTCACCAACATCTACCAGATTGAGAACTACAGTCTAGAGGTGAGGCTTTACCAGCTTCTTTTGTAAATGTGTACAACTTAGGATCTACACGTCTCTTGTACTTTCGCTAACTGGCTACTTTATGTGATACAACTAACTTATAGGCTCACTATTTAGGTGGACGGTTACAGACTGTAGCACAACTACAGTTGTAGTTGGTCAGACTGATATTTGGGTGGTGGACCATTCTCAGCACTGCACTGACACTGACATGATAGTGGCATAGACAGTTGGAGCTGCTGGGCTTTGTATGTGTCAGAGTCACTGCTAGGCTGAGAGCAGTCCACCACCCAAAAACATTCAGCCAAGAGCAGCTCTGTGGTCAGAAACTGACAACTGATGAAGGGCTAGAGGATGGCTAATAAAAAAAAAAAGAAGCCTTACAGTCTCTAACAGTACACCAGCAGGGTGGAGATACAAGGTCTGTGTTTCTAATAGAGCTAGAACTAACTCTCACTTTGTCCCTGTCATGGCAGCACCATCATTCAAAGTTCCGTCTGTGCAAGAAAACAATAGAAGCCGTATCGCCCCCTGTGCTTCCTGTAGTGTACTGCAGTCTGTCTGAAAGAAAGACATGCATAATCTCAGTGTTCTGTTTTATTAGTAAACAGCGTCTTTTCTTTGACATTTTCACAATTGACGCTGTTGTCGACTAACTGTATCAGCCCTAGTTTCTAATAAAGTGGCCAGTGAGTGCTTGTGAAGGTGTTAATGTGCATGAATTGGGGTGGATGTGTGTGTGCTGTGCAGTGACCGTTTGGTGCATTTCCAGGACCTGTCCAGGCTGAAGATTCCCACTGAGTTCCAGCATGTGATCTGGAAAGGTATCATGGACCACCGGCAGACCATGGAGTTCTCCCCACCTCCACACATCCTGCGCACATCCAGCGGCGCCTCCACGGTCAGCGTGGGTTCCACGGAGGCGCGAGGGGAGCGCGTGATCGACGCTGTGCGCTTCACCCTCCGCCAGACCATCTCCTTCCCCCCAAGAGACGACTGGACCGACTTCTCCTTCGACCTGGCGCCGGACTCGCGCCGCAACAAACAGCAACGCATCAAAGAGGAGGGCGAGTAAACGCCACACGCTCGCAGGCATTATACATCCATACATGCTCATGTGCTGTCCGTCACATACACACACTGCACAGAGAATTGTACAGCTTAATCAAGTGCTCAGTTTCACTTAAAAGTATGCCGATAAATGCACTTAATGTCTTTTGTTTTGTTTTTATTGGGTGTATTTTGGTCTGGTTGTCATTTCAAGCCCCTAGTTTGATGCAAACTACTGTAGCTTAGGGTAAGCGGTGCTTTGCCGTTTTTGATTTATTACTGAATATTTCTTGAGACACAGCACTTAAGAAATGCTGACATTGGTCCTGTTTTTAGCTGTTGCCATTCTTTCTGTACTGAGAGAAACTGATCTTTTGGGGGGCTTCTTTTTGTGTTTGTTTTTACCTGGACCAGGTCTATTTTTGGATTGTAAAGAACTTTTACTCCAAATAGGATTCATAGTATTATACTGTTTGTTAATCTGTTCGCTGTAACAACTTGTTTCAGTCTGGCAACACTTTGATTTGAATGGTTGCATTTGTCAGGTTTGATTGTAAGCATTTTTGGTTACAGCCAATGTTTCTAAGTGTTCTTTATCCATTTATGGTTATGGTTTAAGACTGATGTCATGTAGCCTCCAAGTAATACTGAACTACTGTATCTTTCATTTTCAAGCAAAAATAATGTAATACTGCCGTGCAACTCTTTTGATGCATACGAACAAATTTAACATGTCGATTCTTCAGTATTTCAGAGTTAATTGCTCATTCAGTTTTGGTTTTGTACAGACATTTTGGTTTTTTTTTGTGTTATGTTGTAAATATGCATTGTACTTATTTTGATACAGTATAAACCAAAAAATAAAATATCATTACGACACTGCATGGATGGGTTTTGATTTGATCAAATGTTCTAAAAGCTTGCATTAACATGTTTCATATCCTGATCACATCTGGATATACTTTGGATTCTGGTCCAATTACAATGGGTTTCATTCACCAACCATTCCTCAGAAGAAACGTGTTCATAAACCCATTTACACGGTTTGACATTCACCAGTGTTTTATTTGGGATTTGTTCTTGGGTAAAAACATTGCACGCACACTCTAAAGCTCAAAGGTGCAAACAATTCTGCGGTTTAAGAACACGTCATGAATCTGACAGACTTTGTCTTAGGACCTTTCTCAAGAACAAATTTAAGAAAAAACTTAAATTTTTGGTGAATGAGGCCCAATGAGTCCTGGAGGTGTTTACACCTGGCTTTTCATGTGGTCAAGTGAAATTGAACTTGATGCTGAAAGGTGTAAACAGCCTCGAAGTATGGAAACAGTTAAAGATAAAGATAAAAACTGCTAATTTGCAAATAATAGTAAACAAAGTTGTAGACTACTTTTGAATTTATTAAAACAAAAGATTTTACAAACAACAGTAATGTGGTTTCAACAGAAACTGAGTGTAAAAGTTCTGAAGCTGAGACTGTGGGGCAGAACATGGAAAAAAGTATTACACTGTAAAGTAAATGATTCATTTAACCCACGTTCAGAAAGAACCTTTTCTTAGCCAGTTTTCTAGTTTGGTCATCAAACAGAATCATGTGTTAAGACACAAATCACTGAATATGAGTTATGACAGAAGGTCATGTTGAGCAGATATAACGGTTATCATTGATCTTAGTGCGATACAGCTGCACATGAAACCTTGCCTTTAATGTGGTTACTGGGCCTGAGCATAAATACTTTAATTACAAAATATGATCGTCACTTGAGGCTGGTCTTGTTAGTGCGATTGGCAACCTCTGTGTCCGTCCATAAATACAACTTCCAGATGCCCATCCATAAGCAGATTTACAGTATATACAAAACATTTACCCACTGACCCTTCCTATGAAGCAGTTCTTTAAGGCTGCAAGCAGGGTGAGACAGAAACGAGGAATGCGTGATCAGCGGGTTTTTTATATTTATGAGATTTCAGAAAGGTCTTTAAATGACATTCACAGAGCATCTGAAGAGTGCTTGTGTGCACGCGTCTGTGTCTGTGCCACACGCTGCCTGGAGTATTGTGCAGTTTCGTGATACAGTACAAGGGTAACAGCCATTCATAATGACAACGATCCCCAAGGTTATGTGCTCCCCCATGACCCTCAAAAGCACTGAATATACATGTTTTTAGCGGCCTTAAACTCCTATGATCCTACTTGCTGGCATAAATACTGCTCTGATAAAACATCACCTCTCTTCTCAACAAGCAATCAAAAATGTACTGCAGCAATTAAATGGCTAAACAACAAGTATATCCATAAATTAAACAAGAGGAGGAGAAACACTGAGCATTTCCTGGACCGGACACCCCAAAGTCTTGTTTTCTCACCCCAGGGTCCCCCTCAAGTCCCTTGTGTAAAAAACAGTGGATTAGGATTAAGGCTTGACATAGATATCCGAACTGAGACAACAGGTCCGACTTCTACCTACAGGGTGAGATTTCCTTGATATAAACAATAACAAAAGCTGAAGGCTAAGGAGAGGAGGCTTTCGACATCCGAGTGTGTCAGAACTCCCATCGATCTGATGAGTATGGCGTCCTCATGGGCCTCAAATACTGAACGTCAGTACTGTCCTGGGAGAAGGTCAGGAGAGAGGGACAGAAAGAAGGAAAGAAAGAAAGAAAGAAAGAAAGAGAGAGAGAGAGAAGATTGGGATAGAGGAAGAGAGACTGAGAACGAGTGTGGGAACAGTCCATCCTCTTCGCTCCTCTCTGCACCGCTGTGCTGACCGGGTTTAGAGCTGTGGCAGTTTCGGTAATGGCCAGAGTCCAGCCTCTGCACTGCACGCGTCTCTATGAGCTCTCCAGAGCGTCCAGCACCTTCATAATCTGCTGCTTGATGGCCTTTGTGGCGTCACCAGCATTTGGTATCAAATACCTGCAGAACAGAAAGAGCGTTACTATATTTATGTTTGTTTTATATTTATGACAATCATCATAACCCTTAACACTCAGTTATTCAAAATAATAACAAAAGGATGGTGTCATTTTGTATGATTTTTTCCTCATTCAGCTTGCTAAAGAGAAATTCAGCTTTTTTTTTTATTTGCAATGTTCACGTGTCATTTTTCGACACGAGGAAAGTCAGCAGTGCAGACTCAAACGTGTCAAATCAGAATATAAATGAAATGCAATTAATTATGTAACTAATTCATTACATAAATACATTAGCAATGAGGTATCAAGTGAAAAGAGGTGGACAGTTAAGTAAGGAAGTATTGTAATAAAATATTTTTAGATTTCTCCATCAGCACATCTAACAAAAGTGTAGTCAAAACATCCATATCCGACAGATGTCTGTGGCACAGAACACTATGCTTTCCATAAGCGTCCTCCTATCTTGCCTGAGCATCTCTCTCTTGCTCTCCCTCTCTGCTGGGGAGATGTTATCTCAGTCTGTCTCTGCACAATGGAGGGTCTATGACTCAGGTTTGTCACCTCAACGCTGACCCATAATGAAAAGAAAAAGCATTTTCTAGACAGGATGTGTATTCAAAAAAAACTAAAAAGGCCTTTTTTTTTTTACATGAAAATGCTTTTTTAAAAAATGAGCATGTCAGTGTTGTCAATGTGCAATAAATCAACATAGTAAAGAGTTTATTTGGACTAAAATAACACATTAAGTCGATTTTTTGGGAGTGTGACAGGGATAATACCAGAGCCCATGTATGTTGGGCTTGTTGTGATGTCAGCACTCATCATTACTCAGACCTTTCAGCTGTTTAAACCTCATTCGGGATTATAATTTCAATATGTGCTTTTAACTGTAACCATCTATAAACAAAAACTCTTCATAGCAAGAAAAAAATTTGGATTATCACAATCCTGAGTGTAGATACTCAAGATGATATTTGATCTTACCTAATCAAGAATTAACAGCAAGAGACTGAAAATTCAAAATAAGGCAAGGCACGTTTGATGTTTATATGAAAAGTGTAATGCACATTTAACATGAGACACGGCTTAGCTAAGTCTCTGAAAAGTAAGAACCTTTCTACAGCCATGATTTCCACTCCTGCTGTGTTGTTGTTGCCAAACTTGAATGTAATGAGCTCAGGATGCTTCTTTTTTGAGGTGATCTTCACCACAGAGCTTAAGGCCTGTCTGGATTGGATGTAGGCGAAACCTTTTCGAGAGGCGATCTCCCTCAGACAGTACATGTGTGTCGCTGTGACCAGAAGGTGGCTGCGGAAGACAAAAGGATACAGTTTACTATTAAAACATCACTAATGCCTGGCCCACATACATATGCCATTAATAATAATAATAATAATAATAATAATAATATTACTATTATTCAGCATCTGGAACAGAGATACAATAGAAAAGATCAGCTAGGGAGGAAAAAAAGGTTGGAATATTCCCCCAAAATTTCATTTTGGTTTAGTCTCACCTGGGGAACATGTGTCCAGTCTCCTTCACTTCGTTACATGGAATGTGGTGCTTCACATCTGGTTTGTTAATCCACGTCTGTATGTTTACAATCTCTTTGCGGTCATCATCTGACATTGAAGAGCTGTCAATTTCATCTGGAAAGAAACAAAGACCAACATCACCAAAAATAAAGTGGACAACCTGTCATTTGAACGCTAAGAATACAGACACAGGCTCACAAGTCAGAACTACAAAAATAAATAGCAATATATTTTACATTGATTTTTAGCAATTTTTATCATGTTCAATGGCCACTTTATTAGGAACATTTATACACGCAGTTAGTCAGTCATTCAGCCAATCATTTGGCAGCGGCCAGCAGCAGTCACAGTCAGGCGCTTAATGTTCACACCAAACACACGAATAGGAGTAAATGTGATTGACAAATGTGACTGACAAAAAACATTCAGTGAGCAGCCGTTATGTGGGCAGATGAGAGATATCAGTAGAGAGTGACCAGACTATTTTGAGCTGACAGAGAGGCTACAGCAAATCAGAGAGTCATTCTTAACAACAGTGGTGATCAAAAAAGCATCTCTAAATGCACAACACATCTAACCTTGAGAACACAACAGCAAAAGACCAAACCAGGTTCCACCTCTTGTCAGATAAGAACTGGAATCTGAGGCCACACTGTGCACAGGCTCACTGAAACTGGACAGCTGATGACTGGAAAAACATGGCCTGGTCTGATTTCTGAATCTTGTTTCTGCTGTGACACGCGTGTGGTAGAAATCTAGTCAAAATTTGGTGTAAACAGAATTAATTCATGGATCCAACCTGCAGGTGTCAACAGCTCAACACATGTTGTAACGATGTGGGGAGCGTCTGAATGCCACAGAGTTCTGGTGGAATTTGGAGCACTTGCTAGAATGGGATGTGGTAGAACAAGGCATTTATAGCAAGAATGCGCAGCTAACAAAAGCTGCACAAAATCTGCAGCAATTATGTGATGCAGTCATGTCAATATGGGCCCGAATCTGTAAGGAATGTTTTCAACCCCTTCATAACGAGCTTAGGCTGTTCTGAAAGCAAAGGGGGTCCTATTAAAGCCCCCACATAGCGAACGTGCCGTGTCACATAGTGTCCTTAAAGTCAAAACATTTCTTTTTCAATGAGGACATTCATGCATGGCAGCACTCTGCAAATCTCAGCACTGTTCTCAGTGCAAAGTGCTAGTAAACTGATGCCAAATATTTATACATGATAACTGCAATACATTCTATGTAGTATGGCAGCAAAGTGTACTATATCTGTGAAGTGATGCTAAGGCCAGAAAAATACTGAATGCAAGTAAGCGAACACAAATGACAATGTATGGCCAACACATTGCAAAGTCGTGGTCCAACAACCACAACAGCTAAACAAGTGGACAGTATAAGAGCATGAGCAGCTTTCCATGCTTTATATAACCTCATTATTAGATATGTACATAAATATGCTTGTATTATGAATTGAGTTGACACATGCTACATGACACGAGTCCTTCAGTACATTTCTGTTCTAATAAAGTGGCCAGGGAGTGTATTTCATTATCATCATTTTAGGGAAGAAATTTCTGGTTTCTGCACCTTTAGCTGTACCTACCTGTGTCATATTCCTCCTCATCACCGATGCTGAAGACAGGCTTCACACCCCGATAAGGTTTACCCACTCTATCACTACTGCTCACGTGTCTGTAGAAAGGACACAATATTGCATGACCGAGTCACATACAGCTTATACAGCTTATACACACACACACCACACACACACACACACCACACACACACACACAATCTACCCCTGGAGCTACAATTCAAAAACACATCTTCATTACACTAAACAACAGCTGTGCACATTTAAAAATGACAGTGTATCTAGAAGAAGAAAAAGTGAGTAATGTTAGTTGGAAAACACTCAGGTTAAACAAAAAAAGCAGCAATATCCAAGACGATAACCAAAGTGTGGTGGAGTCAGGCAAACCTACATGCTTCAACAGGCATCATGGTTTAGTAGTGATGTTTCCTTTGTTGAAAAGAATAAAATACTGACCATCCACAGCTTTGGTCATCATCTGGTCATTAACATTGACCAATGAGTGAGATGAGGAGTCTGAAAACACTCCTCATAGCTTAGAGTGGGAGACACAGTGGGAGTCTCTGGCATAAAACTTGGAGAGAGACAGAAGAGCCATGTTAGAGCCAGCACAGCGACAGTGACCAAGACGATGACAGCAAAGACCCTTAGAGAAGCTTTCTGTTTCAGCACAGTCTATTTGAATGATACTTCTGTCTAGGGTTGGGCGATTCATTATTGTTATTATTGGCATCGGTATCAGGCCTGTGAACTTTAAACAGACGAATAAGGGTCTTTTTTGTTTATTGTTCATTAAATTGCAAGCCTAAAGCGGGGAAATTGATTGATAAACTCTTGTTGCCTAGCTGTCGATACTTAGAAGTTCCCGAATGACAATTAACATTACTCAGTGTTGTCCTTTAAAAGTGTTTAAACGTCACCTCACTGCTGCCCTCTAAAAACACTATAGCACCCGTAAAAGTGCTCAAAAACTAGGATCACCTCAAATACATGTGATTATGTAATAATTGTGACAGCTCTAGGTGACATTGTTTATGTTCAAAACGCTTATGAAAAAAGAAAACAACAAATTTACAGGTCTAATTTGTCACCTTTAAAATAGATGCATTTTAAAATCTGGCCACACGGTGGTGCAGTTTTTACAGTTTCCTGTAGCACCTAACAGCAGCAAGCATTTTGATCTTTGCAACAAAACTTGTGATTGCATTTGTGCATTCCTTCTATTTCATAGTCTCACGCTAACTCATGGACGACCTTTTTTGCACCTCTTAACATGAGCCTCAATGTGTCGATGACCTTCTCACCGTCTCTACTGACACTGCAACAATGCAATCATCAAATCGCCCAAGCCTATTTTTATCTCTGTCCCGCTACACAAGCATGTGGGTAAGCCTTACATGGTTTTGATAAAGAACGTGGACATCTCATAAAGGAATAAAAAGGAAGATTCACTGGAAATCTAATCTAGCCTAATAAATTCTAGGGAGAGCTGCACAGTAATGAATGCACATGAGTATTAGTGCTCTACAGTGCATGCGTGAGTAAAGGAGGGGGGTTTGGATTCTGCTCTTCGCCCCTCTGCGGTGAGCCAGGCCAGGCAGTGCCACCCTGAACGGGAATGTCGAGGGCACCGATGGCACTCATGCTGGTGAGGTTTTAGACAAACGGGTACAGGTTCTTACCGATCAGGTATCCCCTTCTCTGGCCAGGGCAGAGTGAAAGATATTCTAGTGTAGAATAACAGGGCATGAATGGGGAGGAAGGGGGTTAACAACACACAAGGGGTTCAGGAAATTAAATATTTTGAAAATAATAAACAATTAATGCGACAGATTTTTATTTGGATAGATTGGTATAATTGTGAATTATTGGACTGTTACTGGAGAACACAAAATCTCAAGAAAAGGAAATAAATGTAAAATGATTATGGCTTTAAACCATTTCTTTTTCCTTGGATAAAGAGAATAAGGTAAGAGAATAAAGGCAGAACTGGGGTTAGGGCACTGAGATGTGTCGAGTTTAGAGAAGAGAAACACAAGATTCTTACCTGTCCACTGGTGTGGATGTGTTCTCAATGAAACTGATCACCTTCTCTTTCACATTAACTGACTTGGACTTGAGGGCAAAAGTCATTTTGTTGACAAGGGATTTGACGCTTTTGCCATCTCCTGTGCTGTTCAGCTCGCCCTGTATGAAAGATAAAAGACAGATATAACTTCCAAAAACATGAGAGAAGCAAAGTTAAGACATATTGTTGTCATACTTGTAATGTCCATGAGGTGGCACTAAATCACTTGTGATTTTCTCCATCCAAGTCACAGATTAAGGGGACACATTCTCTCATAAAACTACTCGGTGCAGAAGAGCAAGACACAGTGTACCCCAGTGAATCAGTGAATTCTGACAGCAATTAATGGTTTTTGTACCATAAAAGTAACTTTTTTAAATGATCAGTTTTTTTTAAACAGAGTTTGTGTACAAGTTACAGAATTTACACCTACACTCTTGACCACCCTCTTGATGCCTGCAATGTAGCACCATTTGGAAGAACGTTAATAGTTCACAGCGCCAGGCTAAAGTATAGCCTCCATATTATTAGCCATATATTAGTCCATATATCCCCTATATAAATTCAAGACAGCTATTTTGTGTAAGTTTTTCATGCAGTATATTTCATAATTTGCTGTTATTTCACAAATCATATTTATTTTAATGCATATATTTTCATTTATCAAGGTTAGAAAGCGTATCTGACTCAGACAGCACAGAAAAGAAACGCGAAACAGCTGCACTTGTGCACTCATTTAGGAATTATTCATAGGTGGTAGGTGCTGGGAACAAAGTTTATGTTTTCATTTTTTGCAGAGATGTGCAAGTTGCTTGTTATAAATCTTAATTTTGCTAAAATACTTTTACAATTAATTAGCAAAAACTAAAATGTGTTCAAGTTGTGCCCTGCTCTCCTCTACACTGTCCCAAAGCATTGTGCCCATGAGATAGATTCACAGCTCTGTGTGATCACTGTCACTCATTCACAAAAGCAAATATGCACACACACACACACACACACGACTCACGTCTGCAGAACCAAGGCTGCTGTGGGATCCTGAAGTGCTGACAATCCAGTGTACATAAACGTTGTCTGGGCCCTCCACATTGATGTCTGCCAGGTGCTGCTGAAGTGCTGGCCACAGACAAAACACAGCAAAAAGACTTCACCCCTCATCTGTAATTTACTCACGGTAATTTATTCACTGTGATAGCACTGCTCATAGTTTAAAACTGCTGTGTGAGGATGTTATTTTACTACTGAAAAGTTTCAGCTTAAACAATGAAGTCTTTGGCAGTGCCTACAACAAGATCACTAACAAAGAGTCATAGATGTTTGTACACCAGTCAGAAGAGAAATGAACAGAAGGAACTTGAACAAACCGATGTGATGTAAGGAAATAACACATGTAATGACACATCGTAGTTACTTACCCATAAAGCCACCTTTAGCTATGCTGACATATTCCTTGTTTTTCTGCCAAAGCCAGAAGAAGTAGTTGTCACTTACACACAATACTCTACTCACAAAGTTTATTTTGAGAAGGCAGACAGAAGTGAGACAACAGAACAGACATAAATTCTGCAGACATTACCACTGTGCTAAACATACTGTTCCAACAGCACCTTTCAGGCCAGCCTTTAATTAGATTTAATTAGTTTAAATTAGAGCTTACAGCTCCTCCATTGTTGCAACTCTTTGCTAATGTTTACTGTTAACCTTGACGCAAGAGAAATCATGTGACCGCACTTAACTTCCACAGAACCCTGCCTACTTTCACAGTTCTGAGGTGCAATGGAAAATGGACACAGGTGTTTGACTACGGCACAGATAAATCTGGGAACCATACTGTGCTGTACCACACTACCAGGTAAAAAAATGCCTTTAGTTAATTCAGAGAGGAGGTGCCATTTCAGAAATTCCTGCCTGGGTTTTTAATGCCACCAGAACATCTAGTAGAAAACTGCAGCGCCCTGATGCATCTGTAAGAGCGTGTGTTGGCTGTGTATCTGACCTGCAAGAAATGGGCCAGCACCATGTTCATGTACATGTCCTCCTCCTCGCGCCCACTGCCCATGAAGCACAGATGCTCTCCGCTGGCCACTGAGCCCGACTCCAGAGACTGCTTCTGTGCCTCCAGCAGGGATTTCACTGACAGAGCAAATTCGGCTGGGTTGTGCAGCATCTGAGGATCACAGTACAAACATAGTACACATGCGATTGAAGCATAGTACACATGCGACTTGATTGAAATGGCAAACATTAAATCACCAAATTTTGCACAAAAGCTTGTACACTCTTTAAAATTACATAAATATCTTTTGCCAATTCTATAATTCTTTTACAACAGAAATGTGATAAATGACAAAAATGCACTTCCTGAATAAATAATGCAAATAACTTAGAGAATAGACTATAAAGAATGGTCATGTGACTATTTTTGCCTAGAAGTAGCCAAAAAAATGACAATGTGGTAGGAACCAGTAGACTAACAAAGAAATTGCAACTCACAATACTAAATAACTCAAACTCTAGACAAGAGTGACTCAGTACTAGACAAGAGTGATAATAGAGAGCAAACAGACTAATTATGCCTGCTGCTGACTAAAGGACACTTTCCAAGTCCTCATGTATGTCAGTCCATTCCATCTTTCAGCTACTAGGATATAAAATATAGCCAGGAAATTAAACAAGAAAGCAAAGAACAACTGATTAACATTTGTCTGTAGAGAGATTTGTCTGCAAAAGTTGACATGACATGAAGAGTATTATTTGTACTGGCGGCTGCTGTCTACAAAAAAAAATAGATAAAGGAAAATACAGTACAGCTGGCAATATGTGGCCATTTTAACATGTTGCATAAGCCAAAGCAAGATTGTTACAGCTCGTTAGTGCTCCTTCCCTTGAATTGATCTAGCATTGATCTATACAAAGCTTATTTTGATTATTATTAATAAAAACTACAAGAAAATGTTTATGTGGAGAGGATCATTTAGGGAAAAAACTGTCCTAAAATCACACAGTTTAAAACAGAGCAAATGTTAATATGGCTCATGTTACAGTGACCTCTTCATTATGTAATAATAATCAGAAAATAAAAAGAGGGAAAAGACCCAGTGTCCCTACCAGGTCAGAGTCCAGATGGAATGCAGTGGACAGGTGTCCAGCATTGTACTGCTCTGCAGGGCGACAGTCCACTACGAAGAAGCGCACTCCCTCCTGAAAGCAAGCAACAGCGCAAACTATTTGTCATTCAGAGACTAAAGAAATAAAAGTCTCAGTCCAGAGATTTAGCAAGGAACAAAACCCTGATTCTTTAGTTCCCTCAGAATGAGAATGATGTTAGCTGAGCCAGTAACAATCGGATTAATTTAGTCAGTAAATGTTAATTCCAAAGTTGAACGAGATAAAACATTTTTATCTTTGAGAAAATGTTCAGTCATTATGTCAGTCACCTGATGGCTCACAGAACCTTAACATTTAAGGGCTGTGGACTCACTGGTTGGAGCTGATTGGCCTGCAGGATCTCTGGCACGGACACAGGAAGACACAGGGCCTGACTCAGGTCCATATCCTCTTCCTTCAGAGCCACAAGACTGCTGCCAAACAGGTTCTGGTTCTCCTACACACATACATACACATACACAAACATACTTCGTGGCATTATTTAGATATTCACTGCAGCACAAAGGTTTTAAGTCTGGCACAATAAAATTAGTACCATAATCCAGCTAATCTGCTTCAGGGAAGTTAATCATACTACAAGCACCATTCAAGAAAGAGAAAGAGGAACACTCACCTTTCTGAGAGAGAGGGGTGTCTTGCTTTGGTAATACTGTGCCAGTGAAAACAGATCCTCAATGTCCTCAGCCTCTAGCAAAGCAGGGGACTGTTCCAGCATTTCTAAACACCAGATCATGCACAGTTTAGTGTGTTAGTACAGTATTGCACACTTCAAACTTTAAAGTACTCTGGATATGACATTATAAGAACTCACTTATGAGCTCCTCTTTACTGCCCCCCTCTTGGGCAAGAATCATGTCTCTAGATTTGCACACAAAATAAAATATCACTATACACAGTAGCACAGACTATTATACAAAATACTCAATACTGAAACCAGACCCATATTTTAAACAGTGCACTGCAGACTCACGTACTTGGCATTCACAAGAATAATGAGCATGAGGAAGAAGATGAGAAAGGGGTCAGCCTGCTGGAAGTAGACATCCCACAAGGCCTGGGTGACCTCAGGAAGACAATGGCTGGAGAACAGACTACCCAACTGCAGAGAAACAGCCAGGGACAAGACAGCACTTCAAAAACATGGGTCTAATTACTTTACTAATACTCAGGCTGAAGGATAAAACCAGCCACTGGTTTGTTTCCTGTATAAGGACTTTTACAATGTAGATGTTAATCAGTCCAACCCATAATAGAACTGACGTGTTTAGTAGTGAAGAAAAGAAACTGACCCAATTCATGGCATAAGAGTCTGGTGTAATCTTTTTGGTGTCCAGGAATGAACAGAGCTCAGGCTCATGGTACTGCAACAGGAGTCTGTACAGGTGGAAAGGCCTGCCCTTCGGCACACAGTCCCTACACACATAAAAGGTACACTAGATCAGGTGCTCTAAGATGGAGCACATCCACATCCATAACACAAACCATGAGTTTCTTTCACACAAAGTCAAACTAGGACAGACCTTTCGACTAACTCTTTTCAGGAACCTCCCCAAAAATAACATTCATTTTTTGTAGGGTGACAAATACAGTAAAACAATTCAAACGCAGACTTTTTAGCACAGCATTGCCTAAACATTTTACTCTCCTGGAGTACAATGAATACGTCATCAAATATCGGTTTGAAATATCGGTCAAATCTAAATACTATGCAATGCTGATCATTTTTTAAACAATTATCTGCTGATACAAATAAATTATACACCAATAAATTACACTACTCTCACTTCGTTAATTATGTTATTACTAAAATAGTACATTTACCTGGCACCCCACTTCTGCACAAACTTCAGTGAAAAATCAGCTGACATATGTTTCCATCAACCACTGCTTGGAAGGAGCAGTTTGTTTTGCTTTAATTTGTAGGATGCTATATCTTTTGCTAAAAATTTATAGTTTCACCATTATTAACTACTGTTGCTATCTAACATCCACCTACATTTTATCCTGTTGCTTACATAACAGACTTTAAGCAATCAGCTAAAGCACACATTATCATCTGAAAGGCCTCCTAAAACAGATTTCGAACAAATTTTCATTGCGTTAGTCCAGGGCCTTCTGCGCACAAATATACAATGTATCTCCAAAAGTTTTAGACATTTGTTTTTCCAACATTTCTTCTGAAATTCATAATAATAATGTGAATTATTATGTGTCAATAGGGAGTTTGTCCTACTTTTGCTGCAGTAACAGCATCCACTCTTCTGGGAAGTCTTTATACTAGATGTTTGAACATTGTTGTGAGGATTTGATTGCATTAGTGAGGTCAAATAGTAAGTCAGATAGTGATGTTGGATAATCAGTTTGAGACTACATAAATACTATGCTACTGCAATCTAAAGCTATGTCTGGTCACCAAGCAGCAGGTCAAAATTTCAATGTCCACACAGAGGAGGCAATTAAACAGAGGCATTGGAAAACACTCTTACCGGGGTATGTATTTATTCATAATGGCATAGAAGCAGTTGTAGAGGTCACTGCGAGGCAGCTGTAGGCCCAGCAGGGGCTTAAGGAGGTGGGGCCAGCAGAGCTCTGCAGTGAACGTCACATTTCGGGACTTGCAGTAGAAGGTGATCACTGCTTCCACATCTGCCACCAGGTCACGGCCTTCCTCCACGGGCAGCCCTAGCTGGTCTGCATGCAGGAGTCAGAGATCAGAGAACAAAAGCAGAGGCACAGAAATTCCTGTTTGATCCTATTATCTTGGTTAGAACCCCTAGAAGTGAAGTTATTACTTTGCTTTGCTGTACTATGCTATATGCTAAATGTAACATAATTACAAATGTGGTATTAATTCAAAGTTAGGAATCTGCCATTTTGACACAAAAGGAGTTTTTCCAGCTAATGTCTCCCTCAGATTTTGAGTTAGGAACTGGGTCTCTGTAAAGCCGCTTTGGTGCCGCGTCTGTTATTTAAAAGTTCTATTGAACAGGGAAGCGGGGAGGAGCTTGAAGTTGGGAGTGATTACATTTTTATTGCAGTATATAGGTGACATACACAGTGATTTCATTCTAAATATTATTTTTTTCAGTTTAAATTGAGCAGAACCGCTTGCACCAATCTCACAGTCAAAATATATGTGCATATCTTGAAAGAGATTGTTACAATGGTTAAGAAATGGGCCTGAAAGATGACTATGTTGGCTAATAATTGTAACTTTTTTAATCAATATTAGACAGCATTTACGCACAAAACTAGCTTATAACTCCTGTTTGCTTTTTAGCATCAAAGCCCCAAAGAGACCAACTGGTGAGAGAAGCGATTCATTCTCTTTAAAAGGCAGTCCTAACCTAAACAGCGCTACTGCAGATATTTAAAGATACATAAACAGAACAAAATAAGAACACAAACTCCAAACTACAAAAAGCACACATGGCTCTTTGCTATGCTCAAAATTTTCTTAAGCTCTATTCTATTTTTATTTTTCTGTTACTGTTTCTAGCAGTTGCAGTTAAACAGTGAAATCATCCCTATTTCCCACATCCCTGCTTTTTAATAAACAAAACTGTACTGAACTAAACTGAGAAGAGGCTGATTAATTCCCTGGCTGTCTTAGTTTCTCACTCGGTCTTGCTTTGGGCTTTGCCTGGAAGCTGAAGCCTGGTACTTGTGTGTCCCAGTGTTCAGAGACAAAGCTATTTTTCTGGGTTAGCTCCCTGCAGCTGGTGCTGCACCCCAGAGCTCTGGAAACTCCCTGAATAGAAACCAGTTTGCTGGAGTCAGATGGGGGTTGATGGCTGGGGGCCTGTGCTAGGGTTGGATAGGGTGATGAGTAACGTGCAGTTGGAGGCTCCGGGCTTTATCTGTCTGTTGCTTCTTCACATCAGAATGTTCTGCTGACGGAATAACAACACTGTCTGTTCTGACAACATGTTTTTATATGGGTAGGAAAAAGGAATCTTTGTATTTGTTATTTGGAATTCGGGAGCGTGGCACAAACTATTGGACGAGTTTCAGAGCATACAGGTATCTGAACGATGAAAAATTGTCATGGCTGTTACAAAACCTCATGCCTAAAATAGTACCTTTATAGGAAAAGGAAAAACACCCAAGGCTCCCAAGTGGCAAAACTGTCCAAGTGCTAGCCCCATCATCAGGAGATCACAAGTTCGATCCCCAGTGATGCTACAGCCATCCGTGGCCAGGAGTCCAAGAGAGCACAACTGGCCTCGCTCTCTCTGGTTGGGTAGGATGGCCCTCCTCTACCCCATCACTATGCTAGCCAGCACAGGCGTCTGTTAGCTGACGTAACAGAACTAGTGGCTAGTGTTCTTCTCCAAGTGCATTCAGCTGTGCAATGACTTTGCATTAACGGCAGTTCAAAAACATGAGATGGCTCACGAGTTGGAAGAAGCTTGCGTTTGCCTTCTAGTTGGAAGAAGCTTGCGTTCGCCCTCCTAGCACCGGTGGTATCGTGTGACTGGAGGAGTCCTAACTAGTGGGTTGACTTGGATATGACTAAATTAGGAAGAAAATTGGAAAAATCTCCAAAAAAAGTTCTTAACCTTAAAGCTGCACTATGTCTTTTCTGGGGATTGAAAGACCTCTCTGGTTGAAAACTGTATACAATGTAGGAAGAACATTTTGTAACAGTGGTGCTTCTGACCCTTTCCCCAAGTGGATGAATCTGATTGCAAGCGCATTAAGAACTCATTTCTTTATCAAGATCATATCTTTTGATAATGTTGACTTTGCATACATAAAGACACGTGACGTGGTCCAAAAACACCTGTGAAACCCCACCCGACACCTTTGACTTTTATTATTTCTTGCTTCACATCCATATTTAGGCATGTTTTCTTTTCTCCTGACTCACTAACTGTACTTCTTTGAATCTTAACAATAAACATCTTAAATACAGTGCCTATAATTTACATTTGATTTTCTTTAATGTAACAATATTTTATTACTAGTAATTTTATTGGTCAATCTGTCATGAAATTATCAGTGTAAAAGGAAGCTGGTGTTTTCAAACTGTTGAAAAAAATGATATTTATAGGATTTGATGTGACATGAACAATATGTTGAATGCCTTCTATATGTATATTTATTGAATAAATGCAACAATAGAAGTAAACTGTCAGATGTGATTTAGATTATTCACCAATGAGCTGCTGGCATCTGTTGTGAATGAGTGTCTGTTCTGGCAGGTCCAAAGCTCCATCCCACGAGGACAGACTGTCTCCTTTACCTGCCACATTTAGAGCAATCTGACACACACACACACACACACACACACACACACACACACACACACACACACACAACGAGAATCACACAGAATCAGGCAGGAGCACAAACAGGGCAGAAAGGTTAAAGTAATGAGGGATGAGAAAGGATGAGGGCTTTGATACTGAGATGCAGCAGAGGGCTTTTGAAGGGGCCCTTATGGGGGAGGCCATAAAGCTGCAGTCTGCAGTGCATATAGCTCTTCTTTGCCCCCAGTGCCTGGCTCAGATTTCTCTAATGAGCCGCAGATCAATACGGAGGCTTTCTGCACCCTTCAGGGAACAGCTGGAGCTGCTGCAAAGCGGTCTCTCTCTAACAGAGCTTCAGCATCAAGCTTTTAACAGCTCAGCTCACAGGCCATGTAGAAATCTCACTAGTACACATACAACAGTTAGTTTCAATGGCTTAATCTGATTGGTTAAGAAACATTCTACTTATTAGTGATAACAGCAGTGTTTCACAAAAACTATTTCATTCTGCTGAGCAACGGTTGATGACTCGCTTTACAGTGCAGCTAACTGTTAAAGTTTCTAATTCAGTACCTTTCAAAAACAGAAAAAAGATACATTAGATAACTTTTATACTAATATAGAAATAGTACATGGCATTTTTGTTCATCTGTTGTCTACTATATCAGTTGAGTTTAGTGCAACACACATACCATACACTTCAACACAAACACACACACTTACCATCCAAAGCTTGGCTCTCTGGGGGGGTGGTAGGTCTCGGACCTGAATGATGCCATCCTGCTCTGCGTCCAAATCACCACCTGCCGAGTCCAGAGCCTCAGCCAGGTCATGGTCCCTACACAATACACACATTTCAAAAACTTTATCTGGATTAACGTAAGATAAAATAATTACAATGAAATCCAAAAGCTAACTGAAGTTTACACTCACAATTAGGGGTGAGTGACATGCCAAAAATACCATATTATGATACGTAGACATTTTCATGATATTTGATACGCATCATGATATTTTGACCCACAGACACAATACACCACTAGTGTCACATTTTAAAACTGCCATCAACTCCACGTACAATGATTTTTACTTAACATTATACATATAGCACTACACTAAATCCAGTTAAACAGGACTATGCTCTTACTTTAATGAAAGAGTGGTCAATGTTCTGTTGATATCTATCATAAGCAAAATAGTTTTGTGAGCGTATCATGACAACAAAATTTATCATAACGTTGAAAAATCATCACACTCCTCATCGCTATTCACAATTAACATGTCATAAGGTAAAGGTAACAGTATCTTTCCCAGATATAAAGGATGCCTATAACAGCTTAGATTGAGTGTTTTGCTGTTAGTCCAGCTATCTGTAAGCATACATGTACACAATATTTCCAAAATTATAGCAACTGACTGCACACATTCATAACATCAGATAGAGACTGTTACCTCAAACACACACACATACACACACACACACACACACACACACACAAAAATAGGAACTGTCCTGCAGTCATGTCTATCATAATATCAAGATTTTTTCAAACATCAAAGACTGATCAGTGAGACCTGTGTTATTTTATAGTACTTTTTAGCATGGACTTCTATTATGATAAGCAAGCTTCAATGCCTAAAACTTAATCAACCCAAATAAATGAAGAAATAAATAAATTCACAAAAGTCAAAACTACAGTTAGCCCAAATTTTATATGCTTTGAAAACTGTGGACATGTATACTCGTTCTCAAAATAACCCTTAAATACAACATTTACATTTCATAATTAACCATAATTTTAAGCACATCTGTTTAAAGATATCCAGAAGACAACAATAGAGTATTAACAGACAGGCTGAAACCCAACTGCACTGTGTTGCTATGATAAAACCCAAAATCGATGCCTTCTTGTTAAAATACAGATTTTATGAGTCACTTCTATCACACTCATTTGTTTCTGAGTTTATGAGCTGTTTTATAGACAGGCTGAGCTCAGTGAGAGCCAGGCTGAGCTCAGTGATGCGGCTCTCAGTCCTAAACAGTCGCTGGCTAGAGTGGCTACAGCGAACTTTACCTTGCGCCAGACTCGTTCGCAACGATATGAGCGGCCGGGGTTCCCCTCCTTCAGCACTGCCAGAACTCACCTCAACAAACAGGTTTGAGGCTCTGAGCTTTAGTGTCACCCTCACCAGAGCCTTGTAACACTCTGATAAATACCGCTGATAATAAAATCATATTCGAAATTATTCATCTTTTTTTTGTGCCTCCAGGGTATTACGGCCTCTTTGCACCTTTACACTGAGCACTTTTCTTCTCGTCCAATAATTTACAGTGTTCCAATTATTTCTAAGACATCTGCACTCTTTTAGTTTAAATGGCCATGTGGAAAGGGTGAAGAAACACGAAGCTTCCATTAACTCAACTGAATACCAATGTAACAAACAAATACTAGAGTATACAATTACTTGGGTCAGTCCCAGGGTTTGGTCAGAAAACATGTCAGAAGAAGACAATGAAGACAATAATCCAGCTCACACTACACTTAAAAGCAGAACCAGCTTTGGATGCTAGTCATACTAAAGCATAGTGGAGTGACAGCTCCTACAGACAGACAAACACAAGTCTTTAAGCAAACTACTGCTGAAGAATTGACAAATGGCTGACAAAAACACCTACAGTAAGATAGAGAAGGAGAAGAAAGTGGCAGGTACAAAGAAAAAAAGAGAGGATGTGGTGGAGGTGAGAGGGTGTGGTACCAGCAAAGCCAAGCAAGGTTTGGGTGTTCTATATAAACAGCATTCAATACTTGTTTGAGGATTTCACAATGAATTTTGAGGAAAATCTCATATGATCAAACAAGCCTTAAAAATATTAAGAAGGTAAGCCCACCGGACAAAAAAATTGTCACCTATGACTGAAACATATCTAATAGCATGTAATATCTCCATGAGCATGAACTGGAGACAAGTTTCTGGATGTAGGTGATAGCAATGTTCAGCCACTCTTGCATCAAAGAATTGCTCAGTTTGGCCAGATTTCATGGATGCCTTCCCTGGTGTCTTACTCATTGTTCCAAGTAGTCCCACAGATTTTCAAGAGGATTCAAATCTGGGGATTTGTGAATGATGTGTGAATGCGCCTGAATGTTCATTACACCAATCAGTCACATTTGCAGCCCTGTGAACGCGATACCATCTCCTCCTTCAGCTCAAACCACACCTTGCACGCAGTCCTCAGTGGAGGTCTATGATGAACACAACGCCCAGCATCATTCACATAAAGGCAGAAACCAGATTCATCTGACCAGATAACACGTTTCATGTAATGAACAGTCCAATTTTGTATCTCTTTGCCCACCGTAACCGGGCAACTTTGTGAGCACAAGTGAGCAAAGGCCTCTTGCATGCCATATGGTCATGGCATGCAGTTCCCTGTTATCAAATAACTGTTTTTGTTACGTCAAAAAAAAAATCAACACATTTACATATACATATACAAATGTGTACATACACATATTTTCATGGTGAAGTCATAAGGAGTGTTTTAGTCCGGACTGCTTTTTGAATGAGGCACAGTACAGGGCATCCAATCAGAACAGAGATCACTTACATGTTACATGTAACTCACACATCAGGAAAACCACTACAGACTTCAGCACACTGCCTCGTTATACACACCTAATTCAGCTCATCAACTAATTAGCAAGGCCTTCATGAACTGAATTCAGTCCGTCAGATGAGGGTAAACGCTAATCTCTGTAGCACTTTGGCCCGGAAGGTCTCCAGTTTGACATGCCTGATGTAACTTAAGGGCACAGAAACAAAGAAGGCTGTTTAATATGTATAATAATATATAAATGTCAAATATCGGCTTGAAATATCAGTAAAATTTAAGCAATTATCTCCTAATACTGAAAAAGACAGACATCATCATGCACCCCAGAAAGAAGTGCAAATTTCAGAATAGTGCTAAGAAAGCCCTTCAATGACCTGAAAGTAAAGATACACCAATTTAGGAATTCTGTGTTGATGCCAATGTCCTTTATTTTTCACATACATATATGCCATATACAAAAAACATTTATAAAATACAGAAAATGGGTTAGCATTACAGAGAAATGTAACATTAATTTATGAAAGCAGCAAAATTAATAAAATACTGATATTTCAGCACAGTAGCCCAGCGTCAACTAAATGCTCTGCTCTTCTAGTAAAAACATCACCAAATATTAGTTCGAAATATCAATCAAATCAAGGAATTTGTCCAAAGCCAATATTTTTTTTCACAAATATCTACCAAAACTGAATCCTGAAATTATGCATCAGTTTCCGCTGGTCTAATATGAGCAAGGTTGCATCCCAGTTTTAGACAACATCACTTGGCTACACAAACGATATTCTGGGACGAAAGTGTTCCACCATCTGCCAGACCGCCACTGGACAAAACAAAACTCCACTAACAAAGACGCTCCTTCCCACACTTCTTCTGGCTCTTTCTCACACACAAAATCTCCCTTTCTGCTGCGAAAACAATGTCCATCACTCACAGCTGACAAAGTGGTTTCACTATGCCAGTGTGACCCTGAAAACCAACAAAAGGAAAACCACTGCTGACTTCAGGAAGCAAAGCAGGGATCAAACAGCAGTTGGTGTTGACTGGTGTTGAAGCAGAGAGTCTCTGAAAGCTGTCCTGAACCCAAAACAACCATTCACAAAAAAAGTACGCCACTCTGCAAATTTTAAATACAAGATGAATCACATTTTTTGCATCATTATCCAATACGCATTTGAAAATACAAATTTAAAAACACAGAGGTGTAAACGGTTTCATGTGTAGCACAGGGGATCATCCACCAGATACCTCAATGTTTTGCTACTGAACAACATTTCGTCAAAACGGCGCAAAGCGGTTTGCAATGGTCTTTGAGGTACATTTCTCTGGTGTGATGGATGTGTCAGAGGTGTTACCCTAGCAGTGGCTAGATGTATATAAACCCCACCATATTAAAAAGGCAGTGCACACAATGAATTCTAATAACGTCCTCTACAAATGCGGCTGCTACAACTTGGTGTATGCAACAGTTGAAGATGTCAGAAGACGTATTTTGAAGCATTAAACCTGCATTTAACCCCATTTCATCAGGGTCCAAAATTGGATACTAAGAATGGCCTTCTCAGCTTTCATAGCTGCAACGCGTGGATAACACAACAGAGTGTTCAACGCACACCGCTTCTGTTTAAATAAACGTTTTGTTACTTTTTGTCAGGGCTGAATGCAGCCCAGAAGTCAAATCATGCTGAGATCATAAAAGTCCAATGTGCTGATGGCTCAACAAAAGCTGACTACTGACACACACAGATCATACTGTTTGTTTCACTGCCTAGTATTGGCATAATATTTTGTAATATTAAAATGTTATGAATTTCATAATTATCTGGATTTTATTTCCACAGCTTCATTGTGTAACTGCACAGAATGAGTCTGACTGGTAGTATGCACCACAAGGCTCCAGCACAATTTCATTCAGCAAAGTGATGTAACTGAGTTGTATTCAAAATAGTCCAAATTAGTTCCAAAATTCCACTATGCCCAGACACTGAGACTACTGCAACACTGAACTGACTCAAAATCAGATCCACTCACTATCTGCATAAGCAAAGAACATTCAGAACACCACAGGTCCTGAAGAGTAGCTGGATCTCTCTTTACTTTAACTAGACCCCCATAACACATACATACATCATTCCCATGAAACCTACTCAAGAAACAAGTCAACGCTTGGTGAGTGCTAAAGATATTTTTACCGCTACTTCTGAACGGGAAAGAGCTAAAGACAGCATCAGACAGGATATGAAAGAGGCTATTGCAACAAAACACTACAAAGGCAGGCCTGAACTTGACACGAAGTGAATCATATCACAGCTTCAGTCTTTTTCAGAACAGAAAAACAGCAAGCAGGATTTGCTACATCATTTCTTAATGTGGACCTGAACGAAAAGCACTGCAAACTAAACAGGCCACAGTTACAGTTTTAAAGCAATACTGCAGTGTTTTTAAATCCAACTTCTACCTGCGCATCTGGAGCAGTTGCCCTAAACAACAATTTTGACGCGTTTCCCTCTACTTGGTACAAGAACAGAAAACCCGTTGACTCGGCACTCCCTTTTAATGGAAACCAGTGGGCAGCTGCTTCAGCGGGCTGTTACAGACTGGAGCATTCCTTCATAACCTCCTGAGCAAAGTAAGAAATCACTTGTTGTCCAGCTGCCTCATAGATGGAACACCATCTCAAAGGGAGTCATGTTTGGCTTGAATTAGAAGATACTGTTAATAAATAGTAATGCTTATCTTTGTCCAGATAATAATAGGCTTACAAACTCACTGTGTTTTCCTCCATCACATGTCACTGAGTAAGAGCCTCTGCTCTTCCTGCCTACTGTTTCATATTCAGAGGAGGAAGAAGACACAATGGATCATCTATAGCAGCTGCCGGGCGTCTGTGTGCTTCCTCTATACACCTGCTAATCTCAGCCACCATATTAATATAGCTGGTTATCATTTAGGCTTCAATTAGGGAAATTACATATATATAAAAAAACACATGTTCTCCATCCTTTTAAAGCATGAAACGATTCTATATAGAAGTTAGAATTTCATACAGAACCATTCCCTTCACCAAAGAACCCCTGAAGAACCATCTTTCTAAAGCGTGTTGGGATGACTGAGTGGTGTGGCGATGCTCCTCCTCAGTCAGGTATGCAAAGAAGCAGTAAAGATCTGACGTCAGATGGACTAGACTGACAGATAATATCACAACGCACCCAGTGAACTAGATACTACGTGTCTAGGAAGAACTCTAAGGTTCATAGTGTATATCACGTCCCCTCAGGGCACAATTATACACAAGACGCGGATGCATTAAACCAGCCAAATGAAGTAAATAAAGACCACAATCTATACAGACCAACTAATACATATATATATATACACATACATGTGATACATCAGTTTCTCATATGTAACTATGTTAGCTATACGCTTTTTCACGCGCGTTAACCCATCAGACGTTTACCTGCACGCAGGTTTACGGACTAAAACAGGCGATCGATGATCTTAATGACGGCACCAGCACAGTGACCTCTGATACCAAGAGCTGACTGTTAGTCTCCAACAACGTGAGCGTTCATGTCACCCGTTACTCATTTTTGAGGAACCAGCGAACCAGGCGTTAAGATTTCAGCTCTAATCTTAGCTCTCGTTTTTACTCACTAAACACACTTCTAAATTTTGAATCGCAAAATCACTCTTCCCACCTCTGTCCCTGTCACACCGAGACAGCGTTATTATAACTGAAGCGACCGTTTATCAGTCATTTTACGCTGAATTCATCATTAGCCTGGCAGCTAAATTGAACCCAGCTACACTCTAATGGAAAGCTAACAGGCTAACACCAACTGGTACTTAGATATAAGGCAGTGAAACGACCCCTAAGGACAACCGGCGGTCAAACGAGACAAAAAAAAATAAATTCTATTAAAATGAGTGGTCGAAGGCATTCGTGTCCCCCTCCAGAGTAAATGGAGAAGTAAAGCTAACCGGAGCCTCCAGGCTAGCAAACCGCTGTCTGTGTCCATAAGCCCGGCTAACGTTAACTGTTAGCACAACAGCACTGGGTCTCTGACCGGCCTCGCACTGTTGTTACTGTTTTTTTAGACAGTTATCTAGTGTCCGTGAACACTCCAGATTGAACGACTTCACTCCGAGAGTCCGTCTGGACTGTTTCTTTCCTAAATGAAACCTGACTGACCGTCCCTTACCAGCTGCCCTGAAGAACTTCCTCCACAGAGTCGGCCATTGCTGCGTTGACTCTCCACGTCACTCTGACTGGCAGAGGGTTTTCACACTTGTTGCCTCATCGTTTTGTCTGAAGCAGCAATGAAAAAAAAAAATCAATGAAGTCAACAAAACAGAGTGAATGAAGACATGAACGTACAAACTGAACCAGACTGAACTGTAGTGTGGTGGAACCCTTGTCCTGACAGCCTTGTGTGATTTAATTTCAGGTTTATTTGTATAGTGCTTTTACCAGACATTGCCTCAAAGCAGCTTTACTGAAATTTGTGTCCAGAGCAAGGCAAAAGAGCATGAGAAGAAACAACTCAAAGGATCCAAAACTCAAAAAAGCAACCCATCCTCCTGTGGGCCACAAGTTTGGTGCAATTTATATCAAAAACTGTCAAAAGCAAAAGCAACTGTCAAGCATACAGGATGTTGAATTAAAGAATATCTAAGTGAAGGGAAGGATTACAATTTTAAGACACCCAGAAAAGGTTTTGCAGTTCAAATAGGGCACAGACTAATTATAAAGCAAACTTATGAGTGAAAGCAGTTCTGACCATGGAAGGTATAAGGTGGAAAATCCACCACAAATAGGATGATCCATCCATTATTGTGAAGTATTATTTGTTTATCAGTTGACAGACACTCTTATTCAAAGTGATATCAAATTTTTAATTATTTTACACTGGCAAATGTAGCATTAGGAGTCTTGGATTCATTTTGTACAGCATGGTGTTCCCTCCTGAGCAGGGAACTGAACCTTAATCTGCTGCAAGGGGGTGTGACCCACTATACGTCACATTATGTATGACCAACAGGCCTGATGGCGGATGAGGGTGCTTATCTGACAAGACATTACATAAAGAGAAGCTATTACAATCAGACACTTGGCTTTTTTAAAGTTACATAAATAACACCTTGTAGTAGAATCGATGTCCATTATTTGAATAATTTCTTTATTTTATGTTACATTAAGATTACACATGAAAACATTACTAACATTACTTTTTCTGTCAGCAGGGTTTTCCCTCCCATCTGTTAAATTTCACCTAGAGGGCACAGTTAACACAGTATGATTCAAAAGATTCAGCATCAAATGGGCCACGTTCACACATTAACTCATCTTCTTTATGCAAAGCTTATATTAAAACGGTTATTACAAACAGGAGTTTCTCAAATGATTTTCACACATGCAGCAGCCTGGAATGATTACTTTTTCCCCACAACTTAGGCTTGTGTTGCAAGTTCAGTCCATTTAGGTAGGCTTATCACAGAGCAAGCAAACTCAACAGCACAGGCAACAGAACAAATCTTTACATGCATGGGCTTCTCTTTTTTTCCTTTTGAATGCACTGAAGTCATACATAAAGATACACTCAGTCTAATATCCCCCATTTTTAAACTCCTTATGTGGTTTGATTATAAAAAAGCATTCTATATCAGGGTACATTATCCAGATTCAAATGAATGTGCCTTTTTATTTTTCCTGTTAACCTTTTAGTATTGACAGCAGAGGGGATCTGGAAGGCTCTCTGTTGGGAAAGTTTTGGCAGTAAAAGGAACCATTCACCTATTGAGGTATATGCTTGGCCCCTGATGTTTAACAGCCTAAACACGCCAACAGTAAAATCAGAACACTGACACTTCCAGTTAGACAACGTGAAAGAAGTAGCTTTGCTCAAATAACTGTACTAATATGCTACAAATTAGTTGCTTTGAAAACTATGAAAAAAGTCAGTTACTTAGCTCAGTTACTCCCCAATACTGAGTAACAATCAAACCTGCAAAATATTTTAAGGTGGTGGACAAAAAAGCATCAAACAAGAGATATATGTATTTCTAGAATATGTTACAGCTATAAGAATGTGTGTGAAAGCCCTTGACATTGTAAACGTATGCTGCTACATGTAGTTTGTGGACGTCTCGCATCCATTTCACATCCAGCTTGAGATAAGGCTCTAGTGTTCAAGCATCTGCATGACAACAGAGCAGCTTCACAGAGAAATACAACATACACACATACTACTGGTAAAGATACTGAAGCATTTTGTTATTTGCTATGAGTGAAAAATAATCCAGCTGACAAGGACAGGATACTGCATCAACCATTCCCCAAACAGGAAGAAACATCCTCCAAATAAATTTATTTTACAATAAAAATAAACTAATTTCACTGAAATATAACAATAAGCAAAATGGCGAATACACATTTCCTTTCTTGAATAATTTCTGTTATTACATGTTGATAAATGGTTTCAACACTTTAGTGCATCAGTTGGGGTGGGGGTGGCCTAATCATTTGATTGTGTTCATAGTTAGTGCTCCAATGGAAACATTAGATTGGTTGTTTTCCCCTTGACATGAATAATATAAATCACATGACTGAAAAAGTGCTGATCTAGAAAAGAAAGCTAAAAGTGATTTAAGGCGTTCACTTTAACAAACCAAGAAGCTGGATTGCATTACTAGAGTAGGATTACAAGAGGAGAGTCTTAACATTTATTTATAAAGAGAAATCTCACTCGTGCTGTACAGAATATAAAAAAAGACCACACGGTTCCCAAATTAAAAAAAGGAAAGAAGAAAATCAAACAGACAACAAAAATTAAATCACTGTATGGCCCAAATTCTCTTTGACGTGATATATTTCCCCTTTTAGACATAAAATGTGTCAATAATGGCAGTGACACACTGACAAACTTGTAATACACAGCCTACATGTCTCAACTAAAACACTTTATCCTGCACTTCCCATAAAACAATGTGTATCTAATTCTATATGACAGTGGCAGAACTGTAGAAAACATCCAAACAGTTATAACATCACAGCAACAAACCAAAATTCCAGAATCAACTGAACATAATTCTTCCAACAGTGTGCACATAGACATATTCAATTTTTAGTGTCCCCATACAAGAAAAAAACCCCCAAAAAAACAAAAAACAAGCATCAACCATTAAAGCTATCAAGTTAATTCATTTCAATTTACTGATAGTATTTTTACTGAACATAGTTCGGAATTCTAAGAATCATTTAGGATTTATAAATGGGCACATAACCAACGCAGGAAGCAAAGCAGTGATATATGCATGCTTTTATGAAGGGTGGTGTTAGTCTGGGCCACGCCAAGTGCCAGGCAGGGGTGTCCACAGGCTAAACCACTGCCAATTTGTCAGAGGCTATAAAGCCACTATATTTTTCTCACTCTAGTCTTTACTGATTTCTCTCTCCCCCTCTATCTTTCATTTCCTCAACTCACTTCTCCATTTTCACTGTATTACTCTAATCAAAAAAGACGTAAACATAATTACACGACTGCAGACCCTCCTCTGTCTACCTTTCTTGCTTCTGACAAAGAATTTTAGACAAAATTAAATAACTCAGACATTAGAGGATATGGGATGTGTATACTCAGGCTCAGCAGAAGACTAAGGATTGGGGAGGAGAGTTACAGTGTCGGGGGCTTGAGCCCATATTTCCTGGCCACCTCAGTCTGGGCGTAGGCAGCATCACAGAGTGAGTAGAGGTGGGCCATCTCCATCTCTGACTTGGCCAAGTTGATGGCCTTGTTGAACATGTCTATGGCCTTGTCAAGGTTGCCTCTGTGAAAAAATAAGAGTGTTCAATCAGTTCATAGACTTATTTTCAGTAACTGCTTTCTTAAGCAATGTGGTCAAAGTGAATTTCCTGTAGCATCACATTACAGAACTGGTTGTGTAAACAGTTAGGCTGGCCTGAACTGTGTTTTACAGGCTTAAAATCCGAACACATACCCAAATACGTGTCCTTAAAAATCACCCACACAAAGAATAATATATGAAATGCTGACGGAACAGATACACCGTCATTTCAATCATTCAATTAAATTGTTGTCAAAATGCAAGTGCATTTTTTTCCACTACTGCTAGCTTTGTTTTCCAATTTCACAAACTTGTATTATTTATAATAAAAAACAATAATAACTAAAACAAACAAAAAAATACTAATGTGGTGATCTTGCTAATGTGGTAGTTGGAGAGCAGCTCTTGTGTGGAACTAACTGTATGTGAAGGTTACTTTTCTATGACATAGTGGAAAAATCTTGTGATTAAGACTTAAGAGATGTGCTGTTTGTTCTGTATAGTTTTGAACCTGCTGTAAATCTGTTTAATAAAAGGAGGGAAAAACAGAGCTGTTTTTTTTCGTTCCACCTGAAGCGGTCATGTGACAGAGCTGAGTGCATTGGCTGCTTGGCAGTCTCGGATAAGGGTCACTATACTTACACATTTAAGAGGACACAACAAACTTGTCATGCCGTCAACCTCTAACTGAAAAATTTACACAAAAAATGACTTTTTATCTGATGATCTGATGTTTCATGTGATTTCTGAGGCAGCATTGCTCTTTTAGCTTCAGTGGCCGCATGGAAAGCGGTGTAGTTTATTGCATTTTGAGGTGAGGTGACGTGGGTGCCTGGCATGAATTTATGATGCGTTCAACTATACCAGCTATAATTTATTTATTTAGAATATTTTCCATATATTAACAATCACTGTTCTATCTAAAGGCCTTTACTGACAAATATTTTGAGCTACAATTTCTGTGGATTAAAAAAGCCAAAGTGTTCGAATACTACATAGAGAAACGAATACTAATGCAACAAACAAATACTTGAGTATTGAGAATTTGAATTATTCAGGCACGCCATAGTAAACAGATGTTTAACACCCAGTGCTAAAGAAGTAAGACACTGTAACATATTGGTTTAGGGGTCATACCGTTGGACTTCAATAGTTCCCATAGTTTCATAGGCAAAGTCACATTTGTTGTCAATCTCAATTGCTTTGCTAATAAGGTCCAAGCCCATGTCCAGATCCTGCTTCCACTGGAGCTGCAGCAGCCTGCTCATGAATGGTTGGACAAATGGACAAGACACAAGAATACAGTTAAAGCCATTTAAGTGTTGCTTAAGAAAAATTTCTAACACTTACAGCATACCATCAACAGTAAATCAGTGGTTGAAAACTAACCCTTTATGGACATATGTTGTGGCATTATCAGGTTCCAGTTCAATACACTTGTCATACATCTCATCTGCTTTCCCAAACTGCTGCTGGTCAGTCAGTGCCTACCCCGATGTCGAGATTGAAGGAGAAAATTGGACTGTTATTTGTTGTAAGTTGTATTTTTCCAGTAAAGCGGTTATGAAACAACTCCAAAGTGCATACCTGTGCATAAAGAGCATAGCCCTCTGCACATTTAGGAAACCTCCTGATGACATCTTCAAAGCCATCCATAGCTGTCTGCACTTGGGATGGGTTGTTTCCTGTGTAGGCCTGTCTATACTGGAGTAGAGATACAACAGATCATTTTAAACTCATGCTCTCAAGATAATTTGTTTTTATTTGAAGCACACATTATGCATAGGACTGAGAACTGGGAAGCGTTTTCATAACTGTACAACTATGACAACATTTTCTTATTAGGTATTTACATCTTATATTTTTACATTATCTTTCATGCACTTTATTTGGGTGTGTGGGAAGTTTGAACAATGGATATTCAAAGGTTTGAATGCACAATGGTGCCCTCTGCTGGAACTTACAAGGGCAAAGCACTTCTGTGCCTGTGCCAGGGCAGAATCTGGCCTGAGCAGAATGCACTCGTCAAAATCTGCCACCGCCTCCTCTACTTGGTCCAGCAGAATTTTCAACTAAAAGACAAGAAAGGAGTTAAAAATGATAACATTCATACGTTACTTCATAACTCGCTATATTTAAGCACAGGTCTCAAAAAGGTATTCATTTGTTGGCAACAACTTATTGGTTTAGGGTTAACAATCCAATGTATTGTACTGTATTGAATTGTGTCATAGTGTATTTGTACACTATGTTTGTGTATAGTATATTTTGTATTGTGACTATAGCTGGTGGCTAGTGTTTTAGCTTGGGGCTAACATTAACTTTTGGATAGAGCATTAGATCAAGAAACCAAAAACCACAGCATCTGTTTCTAATATTGTACTTTTATCATGTTAAATAAACTGAAAATGGCAACACTAAGATAGGGTACATTTTCCTTATTTTTGTTGTACTGAAAAATCCAGACACCACTGCACTACTGAATTATGAATTGTGAGAGTGGTAACACCCCTATTTATCCAATTTGCAAGTAAAAACAATTAGGCTGGTTAAACCACAGAGTGGCACTATTCCAAGATTTTTAAAAGTGCTGACAAACCTAAAATAACAAATGCAAAATTAATTAGGTGTCATACTGTTCTTACAGTACTCTGAATCTGGAAATTTCTCATCTTGTCAGAAAAGTCTTATTCCTAGCAGCAAGTTCATTTAGAACTAACAGAAGCATTTCAGCCAATCTCTACCACAATCAGAAATGCAAGTGTCACTAGATAAACTAGTAAACTGGTTAAGAAAGCTTTAAAAACATCTTAAATTACAATCACTGTACAATGAGACAGGGTAAAATCCAGTAATGCATCCCTTTATAGAAGATGTTCTAGGAGGTACATACCACTACACAAAAAAGGACTATGCACAAGTTATTAAGCACAAAAAGGACAATAAAAGTGAAAACTTTCAACCAGATAATCCTTCAGCAAGGAAAAGAACAAAATGGCAACTTTACCTGTCCTCTGTGATGGTAGACATCTGCGTTGCGGGGGTCAATTTCAGCAGCCATGTTGAAGTCTTGAGTAGAGAGCTGTGGTTGCTGCTGTTGCATGTACATACTGCCACGTTTTATCAGAGCATTAGCCCGCAACTGCAACAAGCCACAAGCCACACAGACACAAATGAACAAATTTACAAAAGACTGCCCTTGTTTTGGCCTCCAAATCAACATTTTATAATAATTTATCAGATGATAATAATCATCATCATCACCACCATCATCTCCAGACTCAATTACCTTGACATTGGCATCCTGCATGTTGATCACTTTATCCAGGTCGGGCTGAGCAGCCGTGGCATTCCCGATGAGCAGATAGAATGTGGCTCTCAGTAGCAGCGCCTCAGCAGTGTGCCTGCCCTTAGACTCAATCTCCTTAGTGCACTCACTGATGATCTTATCATAGTTCTCTTCCTCCATGTACTGCTTGGCCTTCAGATAGCCCGAGCTGAACAAATAGAAAGGGTTCAATGTTGATCTTACCAAAGCAAAGCTCACAAGACCAGCATAATAACATAACTTTGTTTGTAATGCAAGGACACATAATGTAGCAATGCCATAAAAATTACACAGAAATTTGGTGGTGTTCCAAATCAGTCACAATTTACTGTTAAAATATTGGTTAAATATTAATTATCACTATTGAGACCTGAAATTTCAACACTGTGATTTCAAAGAAAACTAGAAAAATTTAGGACAAAAGTCTGCAACTAGGACAAAGGTAACAGATAAATCATTTTAAAAACAGACTTAAGGCTCCCAAGTGGCGCACCCGTCTAAGCGTTGGCCCTGTGATCAGGAGATCGCGAGTTCGATCCCTAGTGATGCTACAGCCATCCGTGGCCAGGAGTCCAAGAAAGCACAATTGGCCTCGCTCTCTCTGGGTGGGTAGGATGGCCCCCCCTCTCCCCCAACACGATGCTAGTCAGTGCAGGCGTCTGTTAGCTGACATAACAGATCTGGTGGTTGGTGCTTTCCTCTGAGCACGTTCAGCTGTCCAATGACGTTGCGTGACCGGCAGTTCGAAAAGATGCGGTTGCTGGCTTCACAGGTCTCGGAGGAAGCCTGTGCTAGCCTTCACCCTCCTAGCGCTGGTAGTATTGTGTGATTGGGGGGGGTCCTAACTAGTCCAGTAAATAAATAAATCTAAATTTTTATAAAAACCTGGCTGCTCTGGATTGGAGCAAATTAATTGTGTGAACATGTGATTTCAGAAATGCCTAGAAACATTTGACTAAAGTTATTATAAAAGCCAAAAATTTGCTAAAAATATCCACTGATCATATCTCTCAGACTACCTTTTAATGCATGCAGTTCTCCACTCTTCTGGCAGTGAGAACAGTTGCAAAGTCTGCTTATTACAGACTTCACCCTCAATCTCCCCAAAGAATAACATCTACTTTATCACCCAAGAGAACAAGAACAGAACAACAGAACACTGAGTTGTCCTGACATAACCTTAACCCACCACCATCACACCCATACTATCTCCTATGACCAGTATATCAGAAACTCTAACCTCTCTGTGACCTCAGCAGCCTCGCCCTCTTTATCCTTGTCCTCATCCTTCTTCTCTCCCTTCTGAAGCGGTTGTGAGATGATGTCATCAGTGAAGGAGCTGAAGTAGGACTTGATGAACTGTGGAGACGGCATGAGAGGTTCCCGGTTCTAGACAGAAAAACAAAGTGAAAGCGTTTAAGCAACTACACATACAGAATAAGCAAGAAACGCATCAAACCAGAGAATTTTACAGAGAACTAACTGAACACTGACTGTACTTTTAGTATTACACACTCTCACCTTGTATTTTTCTTTGGCCTTCTCTTTTCCCAGCTGTTTCAACACCTTGTCTGCCAGTAGCATGCTTTGCTGGTTCTGGAAGGCCTCAAGAATACATACAGCCGTCACATCTACAAAAGGAATCTTCATCAGATGACTTGCCTCATGTTTCAGCTTTCTTACTTAATCAATCCCATTTTAGAGTAATTGTTATTTTGGAATGACATGTTCCATTAAAGAAAAAATGCATAATTGGGATTTTTGCACTGAATATTCAAAAACAAGAAACTGATCCGATTTAGGGAAAATATCCAATTGCAATTTTTCTGACAAATATTTTGATTTAAATGTGTTTATTTCATACATATTAAGCTGACCAAATAGAGCAGTCCTTCTATTTTGTTTTGCACTCGAGGCCTGAATGTCAACATAGTGTGCCAGACTGCCAGTTCATAAGCTCTGCATTATTAGATTTTATTTCCTCAAATTATATTTAGGACAATGTTGAATAAGGTTTGACAGAATTTAAATTCCAATTTTATTATTCAATATGAACACAATTCATTGTTCAGCTCTACCTGGAAGAGTAAATGATTCAATAGATCTTGACTGGCTGCAGTTGTAAGTGTTAGCAAAACCAGAACAGAACATTGTACCATTAGGTCCAATTTTGAACAGATACTAAAAATCATAAAACTGCAACCTGGAACCAACTGCCAATAGAAAAAAGCACTGATACAGCCAAAAATTACAGTACTCTGTGCAGTGGAAAACCACTTTTGTGAGTGAGAGAAACCAGGCGGACTGGGGTCCATCTGCAAATTAAACGTGGCCTTGTCCTGTCTGTAGTTATTTAAATTTCTATTCTTCCAAAAATGGAGAAATTAAATGACTCAGCAAAAAAAGAACTCCAACCTTCTAGGCACTCCTTCTTGTTGTCCAGTTTTTCCAGGGCTTTGGCACGCCTAAACAGGGCTTTGACATAGCGTGGGTTCATTTCAACAGCTTGAGAGCAGTCCTGCACCACTTCTGTCCACTTCGCCTGCATACACATAAAGTACAGAGAAACACGCAACACAGGAAGTTTTTCAGCATATTCTTGACAAATCAGAAGCAAAGCCTGGATCACTGAAACTAACCTGCTGCTCATATGCTGCAGCTCTGTTCTGGTAGAAGGTGGACAGGTCACTCTTTTGCTCTTTGGGGCACAGGCTGATAGCCTCTGTGTAGCACTGGATGGCCTGCTCATATTTGCCAGCCTTGAAGTATTTGTTGCCCTTGTTCTTAGCAGCCTGGGCTCTATCCAGAGGGCTCTGTACGGTGGGACATTGAAATGCATTAAAGATAGTTAGGAACAATACAGTACAAGTTTCATAACCTCCATGGCATGGCATTCATGACCTTCTGAAAAATATTTTATAGTCCCTTACCATATACACCAACCGGTCACTTCATTTTATCAGGTCAACTTGCCATATAGGTGCACTTTGCAGTTCCATGATTGCAGACTGTAGCTCCTCATCTGTTTCTCTGCATACTCAGAGCATTGAAGAACAAGGTAAAAGGGGGCTAACAAAGTATCCAGAGAAAAAGATGGACTACAGTCTGTAACTGTGGAACCACAAAGTGCACCTATATAGCAAGAGGAGCTCATAAAAAGAACAAAGAGTGTAGATACAAGGTAGGTGTACTAGAATACGTGTAATGCAATAAAATGTGCATTATGGTTAGGTTCATGACATTTGTGAATTTGTCCAGCCATGGTAAGTTCATCCAATGATGATTCAGTAAAGGGGCAGATTAGTGTGCAGTGACAGTGGGCACCATATGTTGTGTGTGTCCTTAATCTGAACATTCACACAATCTTCAACTATGGTACAAGCCTAAACTAATGACAGAAAAATTACAGATATTAATTGTGAAGGCTTTATCTGCGTAAACTAAAACTAATAGAGTTTCTATTCTTATGTTGCAATTCACATATGATAAAACTGGTACCAGTACATATGAGCACAGAACCAAACTATCAGGATAATTCACCCATTAATATTTGCAACACTGGCTAAAAAAAAAATGACATGGGAAGGATACTGGGATTTATCAAAAACCTGATCAACAAAGTAACATAGGAGTGTCCAATCTTATCTGGTTAGCACCAATGTGGCCTCAAGTTTTCATTCCAGACATGCAGAGCGCACTTGATTCTACTTGCTTAATCAACTGGTCAGTCTTCAAAAAACTGATCATGTGACTTCCTGCTTTGTTGGAATGAAACCCTGCAGCCGCACCGGCCCTTTGCAGATATGAAAGGACACCACTGAAGTAATAAATTACATTATTCTAAACTCTGAAAGTCTGCAGCTCTAAAATGTGCACTGTGTACACATTAATGTCAGATAAAGTCTTAACGTCAAAATAGCCCATAAGATTTCATTCAAACCTATCAGTTATATACATAACACAATTTTCAGTTGTATTAGAGTATGAGAGTAGGTCTGAAGGGACAGATAAGCCCACAGCCCCCATACGAGACTCCTCCCTCTGTCTCAGAGTTTGCAGACAGACAGCCTTAGTGAAATCCCACTTATGATGAGCTTTTAGCTAATCCCTAGAGCCTCCCGACTCACAGAGTAGTTCAGCTGCGAGATGTTGTTTCAGTTGTATTGTTATCACAACAGGAAAAGTAGAAGTCTCATGTAACACACAGTTTTCTAGTATACTATTCAGGCCTGTGAAGAGAGTTATTAGCTGCATCAGGTGAGTTAGATTAGGTTGAGAAGTGGACAGCTATCCATAAATAGAACCATAAGATGCATAAACCTACATAACGGCTGATCTAGAACCAACCCTAATTCCATGTAATTCCATGCCTTAGGTTACGTTCACCATACATAAATCTGACTTTTTACCTAAATGTGACACAGATCTGATGTTTTTGAGACATAAATGGTCACAAATTTTAAAAATCTGAGCCACTTTTATATGTAGTCTTAGATCAAATACATTTTGTACCACGTACAACGTAACCACGTAAATCGAGAACCAGTAAACGCTGCAAAAGCAAAGCATCGTCCTAATTATGAACAGCTGTTTAGAGCAAATTATCTTCACAAGGAATGCTTGTTCTGCTATCAAGTTCATTTGTTGTTGTGCTGCACAAGTTTCCCGAGGTTCATTTACATCACGTTATGGAGTTGGATGGCTGTTTCAGGGCACAAGTTCGCTCTCATTAATGACAGATATGAGCTACTCATCTACCTGAATGTGAACCATAGTCTTAGTTGTGCTTTTACAAATTCACATGTGCATTAAAATCAAAAGTTCAGGGACACATGTGAGACCTGCGATACTAATTTTATATATATAAGTGATAGTACAACACCACTTTCTTTTTCAATCCCATTACTGGAAGCTTGAATATCATCTTACATCCAACAACATTTCTTCTTTAAAAACTACTAATCTTTAAAATGAACTGTTTTGCATTGAAGCATTTCACTTACGATGAACATCTACAACTACTCACTCTACAACGCCCACAGCTAAAGCTAAGAACATAACATCACACAGTGTAAATGTGTGCTATTTCAGGCTAGATTTGTTACAGAATTGGACAGGATTCATACTTTTTCCCCTACGATATCCGATCTAGCATTTCTTGTTGATAGTGATACCTAGTACTGGAACAGTGCCATATGTAATAAGCTTCTGTTACCCTTTCTTTACTGCTGGGATTTTTTTGGTCTTGATTCCACCTGTACCATGGTGTACCTGTCAATATCCAGCTAAAGTCATTATTGGTCCGTGAAAAAACAGAACTAATGCTACAAGGACCTCGCCAACTATAGCCCAGTGCAAACCCAATACATACTGCAAGCCCAGCAAAACTGGTCTTCTTTTATTATTTTCATAGTGATAATTAGACTGTGATAAATACTGGAACCACTACAACAATGTCATAAGATCATAATGTGCTTCATTTTTCTGAGTATTAAAAAGAGATAAAATGACAACTACTGATTTTAATTCACACATTTAGATATTATAGCCTATTCATCAAATGTATATAATGTCAATTATCATGTTTGAAAATCCTCAGTCATAACACACACATTCATATAAGGGATTATTTATTATGATGCAAAAGCTATTTTAGTACAGTGCAAAAGCTCACTGTTCACTGAGGTGTGTAACTCTTGATCCATTCTCACGGCTTGACTTATGAAAGTGAAAGTGGACACTATATGTGACATGTAAATGACATGTAAACGACCATCTAGAGATCACTTCGGGTTAGACGAACAGCTGAGTAGTGTCACTATAAGCTACCAGTTTGGCAAAAATTGCCAGTGCTTCATTGTGCAATTACATATTCAGTTGCCACATTCAACACTATGTCTTTTTTGTATTCATATTTTTCATCACTACATAGACACGTCAAATTACACCCGCCTCTCACACTGATTCGATCACAAATAAACAGACCTGTCCAGTCCAATGAAGCACCATATGACAGGGGCCCTAGACAACAGATTTAAAACCACATGAAGCACTCTTACTCCCTCTCGTGCCTTAATGTGTGTGTAATGCAAAGCCATTCATATGTGATCAGTTTTTATCGCGTAGACTTTTGCTAAAAGTTTCCTCACCCTCTAAAGCCTTTTCTTTAACCCTATCAATCATGTTGATCTGATTATATTCAACCCAAAATATTTCAGAAAAGCTCGCCAGTAAAGCAGTGGTAGTATAAACTGCTCAAATGTGGTCAACTAAATGGAAAAGAATCCACTGACTCCTTCTCAGGAAGGAAAAGTGAGTCTCTACTGAAATAATGAAATATGTGGAGGAAAGGCCAGCCAGCATTTTGTCGCTTAGCAAGCTGCACAGGAAGACAACCACGGCTAGTTAGCATGACTGCAGCTAGTTATCCAGCGTCTGAGAACCAGGACCGAAACGGCTCAAAGTTAAACGCTTTGACAAGCTAATATAATATGGACCAAATCCAAAACCTAAACCTCAATCGTACTTATCAAGGCAAAGCCTCAATATGTCACGCTCCACTTCTTTGAAAGTTAGCTTAGCTAAGCTACGTTAGCGTAGCTCCCCACAGCAGCGTGTGCGGTTAGATAAGCCTGTGTCCTTGACTGCTGCGAGGCGGATAAACAGCGATGTGTGATTTTCACATTTTTCACTTGAGCGCAAAACAGAAAGAGGTTTAACAACAGTTGACGTAAGTATGAGGTGTATGTTAATAACGTTACTACTAACTTACCGAATGAACCATGTAACCTAGTCTTAATTTTCCAGGTAAGTTATTCACACTAAATCAGTTCTTCTCCAAGCTGAGCCCCCCATTAGCCATGGTCACATCAGAGAGAGCTTCAGCTCATTTCTCAGGTCATTTTTCCGGAGGGTTTGGTTTCTATGGTGATTCACAAAGAGCAGCTGGACACATCAGCTTACACACCTTCATGTTGGTAGCAACAAATCACCGCATCCTCCTCCACTACAGCCATGAAAATAACTGAAATATATATCTCAAAAGAGACCAATACCACACTGTATAGCTGACTGACCAAAACCTGCTATCGTGAACGTCTCCTCTGCACTTTTGGGCTCAAAATGCTGATTGCAATATTTTTGAATATCTAACTGGCGAAATAGCAACATTTCAGTGAACTAATCTCTCTAAAACTGAGGTGGGAGAATTTCGGCCGTTACTCCAGATTTGTAGGTCAGTACCAGATTATCGACGAAATATCAATAACGTATCATTACTGAAGCACACTGATGCCTTAGAGTTTGGCTACACATTTCCGTCATGAATCTGTGACTTTTGTGGCTCAGTCTCAGAAACTGAATCGAGAGCAGAGTTCACTGGCTGTCAGTCAGTCAGTCATCGCGGCCCTTCACCGTTTCAGATGAGATCCGTCGGCTGGTGAAATCTCTCTACTTTAGGACTTCATCGCTGCAAAACTTCCCTGCAGTGAGGAGTCTGACTCTCACTGAGGCACACAGCGGCAGAGAGCCGCATTAGTGTCGGTGAGACCCTGAACTCTCTCTGTGTGCTACAGTTAACGTTACAGAACCGACGCGGTCGGAGAACCGAGCAGAACTCCGTGAACTCGGCGCTGTGGGTCCGTACCGTCACTCCTGTCCGCTCTCTCAGTCCGCTATATCGGTTATAATCAGACGGTCTAATTAACCGCTGGTGGGTGTGATTCAGCGCGCGCTCGTGCTCACCATGTCCTCGTGCTCGGGCTGCGTCGCTGTGCGCTGGCCCTGCACGGGGCTCGCGCTGCCTTCCGGCGTTTTCCGCTCCCCCGCGCGCTTCTCCTTGGCGCGGCTGCGCTGCCACAGGTACACGGCTCCGAGCCCGAGCGCCACCGGCGCCCCGAGCAGCAGCGCGAGCTGCCAGCGGGGTAGGCCGCCCCCAGACTGCGGCTCCACGGGCTTCGAAGCGGCCATCGCGGACAACCGAGCAGCGGACAACCGAGCGGCACGAGCGCGCACGCGCACAGTCACGAAAAACGACGAGAGGGCGAGAGAGAAGCCGAAGGCATTGTGGGATACTGGCGGACTCTGCAATTACCGCCGGTGCAGAGATGACAGAGCTTCCGGAGGCTTGTTATTATTATTATTATTATTATTGTTGTTGTTGTTGTTGTTGTTGTTTTGTTGTTGTAAAGACACATTTAAACTTTTTGAGGTATATTATGTAAAAATGTAATTGTTACTTTTTATTTTTACTATTTTAACATCTATTATCAACTTTTTATTATTATAAGCAAGTATATTAAAAACATCACAGCAAGTTTTTTTAAAAACAAAATTATCCATAATTTCATACTTGTTTCATGAATATGCAAGAAATAGAAATCATATTAAATTAGGATTTTTTTTCTTTTGTATAATGTGACATTATACGTATTATTTTTGGTCAGAAAACAAAATATCCTATTTCCAGCACTGACCTTAAAACCATGTGGCAACATTTTTTCTCAATATAGTTATAACCATTGAATGTAGCTAAAGGTTAAACTACTTGTATCTTAGTAAACAAAGAAGAGTTGAACATAATGAATAACGAACCTCTGATCAGCCATAACAAGACGAATAGCCTCCGCTTCCTGGACATAAAGTCGTGGATACAGATTTAAAAAATAAAAAAACAGCAAATTGACAAGTTACTAAATTACCTACAAAATCACTACGTAAATGTGAAACTTCCTCGTTCAGCGCCAGATGGAGCCATTGTCCCGAGTCACAGTAAACTGAAATGAAAAACTGAAACATGCTCTCCTCACTAAAATCGTCCAAACTTCTCTTTATTCAAACTTTTGACTACTGGACATTATCACTACACTATTATTAGCTTATCTGAAGTTTAGGTTTTAACATGGTTTTAAACCTGAATGACTGACGTGGGTTCCTCAACTCTATTGCAATGTATTTCTTGCACTGCATTACTGACATTTTAAACACAATTGCTGTATCATTTAGAAACCTCATATCTGCCACTAAACCTGTTACATACATGATTTAGCCGGGGTATGAGGCAAGGATAAAAGTCTCTGATTTTTAGTATTCCATAGGCTCATATACCTTCCGCTAAGATAATTAAGACACTTCAGGCGAGGCTTAAATTTTTTGCCAATATTGTTTAATTGAACACAGGTTATGGATTTCAGTGTGAAGTAGGCTTGTAAAAATAATAAATGAAGACAACAAATCAAATATTGAAACTGAGAAATTTTATTGTTTTTTGAAAAATATATGCCCATTTTTAATTTGATGCCAACAACACGTTCCAAAAAGTTGGGACGAGGGCATGTTTATCACTGTGTTTCATCACTTCTTTTAACAACACTCTTCAAGCGTTTGGGAACTGAGAAGACCAATTACAGTAGTTTTGAAAGAGAAATGTTTTCCCATTTTTGCTTAATATAGGATTTCAGCTGCTGAACAGTTTGGGGTCTCCTTTGTCGTATTTTTCATTTTATAATGTGCCAGATGTTTTCAGTGGTGGCAGGTCGGGACTGCAGGTAGGCTAGTTTAGCACCCAGATGTTTTTAATATGGAGCAATGCTGCTTTAATACATGCAATATGTGGTTTGACATTGTCTTGCTCAAATAAGCAAGGCCTTCCCTGAAAAAGACGTTGTCTGGATGGCAGCATATGTTGCCAAAATATGTATATATCGTTCAGCGTTAAAGGTGCCTTCAATGATGTGCCAGTCACCCATGCCATGCGTACTAATGTACCCCTATACCATCATGAATACTGGCTTTTGAACTGTGCACTGATAACAAGCTAAGTGGTCTTCAGCCCAGAGGACACAGTGTCCATGATTTCCAAAAAGAATTTCAAATGTTGATTTTGTTGGACGACAGGACACTTTTCCACTTCTCCTCAGTCCATTTTAAATGAGGTCACGCCCAGAGAAGGTGGCAGCGTTTCTGGGTCCTGTTTATATATGGTTTCCTTTTTGCATTTCAGAGTTTTAATTAGCATTTGTGGATGCAGCACCAAACTGTTTTAATAGACAGTGTTTTTCACAAGTGTTCCTGAGCCCATGCAGTGATGTCCACTACAGAATCATGTTTGTTTTTAATGCAGTGCCATCTGTGGGCCCAAAGACCATGGCCAGCAAATATTGGTTTTTGGTCTTGTCCCTTGCATACAGAGATTTCTCCAGATTCTCTGAATCTTTTAATGTTATTATTTACCGTACATGATGAAAAGCAAAAGTTCTTTGCTATTTTATGTTGAGAAACATTATTCTTGAATTGTTCCACTATTTAATCATGCAGTCTTTCACAGAGTGGTGAACCCTCCTCATATTTACTTCTGAAAGACTCAGCCTCTCTGGGATGCTTTTTTATACCCAATCATTTTATTGACCTGTTGCCAATTAACCATCAGTTGTTTTTTTAAGCATTACACAACTTTACTGGCGTTTTGTTGCCCCGTCCCAGCTTTTTTGGAACATATTGCTGGCATCAAATTCAAAATAGGCATATATTTTTCAAAAAACAATAACATTTCTCAGTTTCAACATCTGATATTTTGTCTTTGAAGCATTTCAATTAAATTTAGGGTTAAAATGATTGCATTGCAAGCGTTCCAATTTGTGGGGTTGTAGATTTTGTTTGTTATATTTCAACAGACACAGAACTACTCCAATATACTACATGTAGCAGAACGATAGTGGACCCAGTGATGTGCACAGACTTTGGAAAGAGTAGAAGCAAAAGCATAGGCTGTCAGGTTTTTTGGAAAGCAGGGAGAGTAATTTTCATTAGGCTTATGTAAAATATGCCATGTTATTGATTGCTTTATTATTTATGTTTGATTTATTTATGATTAATGATTGATTTGTTAAAGCAGTAAACAACAAGAGGCATTCTCCAGGACAGGATATAGACCTCAACCTTTCAGAAAAGTGTGTTGCGTTGTTTAGTTGTAACAGCTTTAATTTGGAAAAATGACCAAATCACACAAAAGAAAAACAGTTCCTCTGAGTACTGCACGGAAATGAAGAAAGCCTCTTGCAACATGCTGACTTAACACCAAGGAGAAAAATTAAACAGTACAGTACACCCAGACACCTGACTCCAACTTCAAGAAGAAATCCCTAAACACTTTGCCTTCTCAAGCTTTCTCTAAACATATATTAAACAACTATACAGTGAAAAGGCAAACAGAATTAAATTCAATATGTTTAGCTTTTAATTGCAGCAATTAAGCAGCATTTCATTGAGTTTCTTTAAGTTTTTTGAGTTACTTGTCATTCTGTAATCTTGTACATAGTTGATATATACTTGGCTTTGTGAAAGGAACTATTTAAATTGAACTAATTATTATTATTATTATTAATATTATTATTATTATTACTTATTCTTGCCCATGCATAGCAAGACGTGTTTTGTGTGGTATCTTACATGATCTACATAATGTTATTGTAACTGCTACTCCTGTCATGTAAAACAAAGTTCTGACCTCATAGCCTCATTATCAACATTCAAGGCCAATGTACTGTCGTCTACAATAGCAGGCAGTGATGCCTTACTTGAATTCATCAAAGTGCCTGTGTGCTGACGCTCCACTTCAGTGATGTCACCAAAAGGAATTTTACTTGCTGGCAGTTTCCCAGTGCTCAAGATCTGCTGCCTCACCTTTTGAAACATCAACACCGTTTAAATTGCTGCACTTTTTGTAATCGGATATCATTGTGGTCAAAAGGGATCCATCCCATCATATTTCCTTAGTTGTGTCCATAACTATAAGTAACATAAAGTTGCCATCTACAATCTTTCATTTTAACTGTCTAATAATAATATTTCTTGAAATTATAAAAAAATGCTACACTGAGCTGAGTGTACTGCTCCCTTAGTGACATTAGGACACCTTAATGTATACAAGTTTCCTGGAGGAGCTCTCTTGTGGTAGCCTTTTTGTTTTAGTCATCCTTAGATAGGTCACCAAAACCAGGTGTGTTCATGACCTGAGGTAGTGCTGACCACCCCCTGACCCCCTCACCCCATATCTCCTCTACAGTAGTAACAGGATATTTTGATTGAAAATTTACCACATTATTTGATTGAAAGTTTAAGACACATTGGAAATGAAACTACTGCAAGTACTGGTATGCCCTGGAAAGAGCAATATTAATGAGTTAATGAGTCACTCTTGGTGAAAGTTCAAGAGACATAAGTGCATGATAGAGAAACATGCTGACTCACATTTCTTTGCAGTGGTGATGAACATACAAGAACCAGGGGTCACAATGTTTTATTCACTATCTAAAACCACCAGCAAACCTACATATAACACTAATTATTTTTAAATAGTGGTAAATTAAAAATGAGTACTGTTTTGCATGTACCTTTTCATCATGACTATAAATAATTTTTTAAGCCAAACCCATCTCAAAACTTCAGTAAAACAATGTCTCACACATCAGACAGCACAGAAACATATTCATAAACATAAACGTAATAACTTTGTGAGGAAGCAGCTGTTAAACTCCTCAGATGTCTGGTTCCTATAACCACTACTGTGTGTTTATGTACAATGGAGCATTTTATGTCAAACCACTCAGCATAATGTTCACATATTAATGATTAAATTTTGCAGGAAGTCTCCTTTAGTAAGCTTTAGTACAGGCATCTGTTAACAGTTAGATAATATTTTAGCTAAATTTTATATTTCACAGTTTTTATATTATGCAGAAATTAATTTCTAATTTAACATTATTAGTAGAAAACAGCAGGAAAAATAAAGAACTTAAGATGTAAGTGTTTAGGGTACAACTGCCTACTGTGAAAAGTGAATGTGCACTGGCCTTAGGTTGGCGCTAACAAAACAAAATGCCAAGTAGTATTATCCCAATGGTCACACAGTTACCTATCACTATTGCTTAGTAGCCTTTATTGGTCTTTATTTAGTCTGCTTGCAGGCTTTGGTGCATATTAAATATGTTTTCAGCGTCATTTTCGCAGTATATTGTTTGGATGTGATTATGAAACTAAAATAAAGTCGTGGTGGTGTGACTGCGACTCTGTCACACAAAGTTTTGCTCGGCCAATTAGACGGCGTTGTGTGAGGAGGTTAATTAATATTAATGTGCTTTCCCCTTCGTATCCTAAGAAAAGAAATTTTGCCAGCTGTACACACGGTTTAATCAGGAGCGCGCGCTGCTTTACACACACAGTTTAATCAGGAGCTGTTTAATCACAAAAACAGATTAGCTGATGTGAACGGCTGTAGTGGTGAGTACGGCAGCGCGCGCTCCTGATTAAACTGTGTGTGTAAAGCAGCGCGCGCTGCCGTACTCACCACTACAGCCGTTCACATCAGCTAATCTGTTTTTGTCTGCTTTTGTTTTGTCTTTGAGGAGTTTACACCTCAAGCAAGAACATAATGACTTCATGGAAAACGACTGTTATTGTCAGTGCTTCGCTCCAGGTGACTAAAATGACTAACGTTGGCTCTGTTTGTAGTTTTAACCCCATAAGGGCCGATATACTTAGCTATTAGCGGCGCCTGTTAACTTCTCTAGCTAACAGTTAACTAAGCTAGGTTCCCTTCCTTTACTGAAATGTTTTGATTATTACTATTAATTACAATTTTACATTGCTATTATGTAGTAATACCCCGTATAGCATAGAAATATTAAATCCTGTTTGATATTGAAGTATTTCCATAAGCGTGTTCATGCTTCAGTAGGCTAATGCTAAGTCAATAGTTTGAAACAGGACCACTCAAGAATTACAAGTCTAAACCTCCAGAGGGGAAATGTTTAAAATTTGGCATTGAGTTTGGGTCTGTCAGTGATAGCATGTGTTATGATTATTATTTTTATTTATTTATTTGTTTGTTTGTTTGTTTGCTTATGTATGTATCTATTACTACCATATCTTCCAGTAAAACTAAATAGAGGAGACAGAGGCTCCATTAATCAGTGCTGGTCTGGTAAAATATCCTGTTTCAGAAGTTAGCTGCAGTCATGTATGGCATCGACAAACTATAACATTTAGTCATTTTATGTGTGACACCCTCTCTTCACAGAATAATGAAGCTTTGCAGATGCTCTTGGCACAGCAACACAGACTTCGCTATTCAGACAGTGTTGAAATTGGTTCTTTCGTATTCCCCCTGTCAGGTAACCTTATTGCCAGAGTCTGCTGAGAAACTACAGAGTGACACTTATATCTTATATCCCTTAGGCCATGCTGCACTCAACATGAGTTATAAACTCTGAAACATCACTGAGTGGAGGCTGATTTTTGACCCTTGAAGTCTTTGCTATTCATTATTAGTCGTGACTCAGACTGTTGAACTGACTTCCCTGTGTGGGAGAAGTACTGCGGCTAACCTGGTTTTGTTACACACTGCCGTTGTCAAACACTTTCTTCTGACCAAAAGCAAACTCCTTCTGCACTTCTGTATTGACTTGGTTCTTTGTACTCAAGAGTTTACCTCTTTACCTCTGTGTTTTGCAGGGACAGCGTTCATGCTGATCACCCCAGAGGAGTTCCCAGAGCAGGCTGAGAACACAGAATTCTTTAAACGGATTGAAAAGTTTGTACAGGTCCACAGAAACAGCTTTCTTCTGCTTCAGTCCCCAGTCTATGGAACAAGGGAATGGGAGATTGTGTCTGCAGCGCAGAAGAGGTGCATAAATCCATAAATTTAAACTCTGTCATATTAAGTGAAAAATTCCTCTTTAGATTTACAATTTTGAGCTAGGCTGAAGTATTACAGCATTTTTATCAAGCCTTTTAGGATGTGTAGAGTGTTGCATAGTAGCTGAAACTGCTAAGAAAGATGCAGTGTTACTGCACGTGTTATTTTTTTTCTCATATTTTGATTTTTCTGCTAGATTCTTTGGCAGTAACCTTAAGGTTTTACCCATCCATAGTAATGTTGACATTGTCAAGGCAGTGCTGACCATTGCTAAGGTAAGTTTCATGTTCAGTTTGCTCACATTCAATTTGAGTTCAATTTGATATGGCTTAATTCTTTATTATGATTTCTCTGTAATGTTTATTTATACAGCAGTACCTAATGTTAATCTATAGAGCAGTAGAAATAAAATAGGTTATGAAAAGTCATGGCATATGTGTACATTGCAGGCCACCAGCAAGCCCCATGTGGACAGTATACGGGATCGAATGGCTTTAGCTCGAGCTCGCATCATTGAACGCAGCCCAGTTTGGGAGTTACTAGGTAACATGAAGCTCCATCAGCCAAAGTGAGAGTGTTTTTGTATAATGTACAGCCACACTTTGATTTTTATTGCTGCGACCTGCAGACCTTTTTATTACAGCAACTACAGAGACTTTCTAGTCCTACAAATGTCAATATTCAGAGCTTTTTCTTGGCAGTTAGTGCTTGCCTCGTATTATTGTGCAAGGTTAATTTAGAATGGAAATCTTGTGTAAATACATAGGTAGCATGAAAATAGAACATAGCATTACAAGTTTACTAGACAAGATATAACCAAAAAAAAGAAAGAAAGGATGTTAACGTTAGACTCTCTCTTCTGTGATCTCCTCTATTCGGACCACAAGGCTCTCCATCAGGTCATATGTCACAAGTGCGCACTGTAGTACCTGCAAATGAAAAATTCTGTGTCATTTCTTCTGTGTTCAGGCATATTAAACACTGTTAGTTTGTGAATACCTAATAGACTACAGTAACATCAACCTGAAATCAAAATTGACCGTTCATTTTTACCTTGTTCATGTCTTTGATCATATTAAGCACAATTCATCATATCATTTAAAAATAAAATTTTTGTATTCCACTAATTTTCTATTATAATGTACAAAGTTCAGTCCTCCTCTTAAACATTTTCAGTTTTGCACCAGCAGGGAGGGATCACTTCCCATTCCGCCCACCCTCAGATTATCGAGTGAAGTGTTCAGCTTGCTCAGAGACCCTGCCTCAGACCATATTTCATATGGAAATACAGTACTGTGCAAAAGTCATACTTCAAACTTTTTAAAACCTTTTATCTCGGCAATATATGTGTCTTTATATATAACTTTAGAATGAATGTAAACAAGTAACAAGAATTTCTTATTTTCAAAAAAGTAAGTGATGTCTTATAAACACTGATCTGTCCACTCTCACAATCAGCAGCTGATTTAATTCAGTAACTACACCCTAAAACCTTTTTTTCATTAATAGCTGAAATCCGTGAAATGTTCTGTAATAATAATATACACCAGCCTTAAAATGTGAACGCATCTTTCCAAACTGTAAAAATAACATTTTTATCGTGGTCAGTTCTGCCTCTGTAGCGCCCCCCTGGTTCAACTGTGCTATAGGCGTGGATGACAAATTGAACTTTAATCATGCAAAGTGTTCATGGTTCTATACAGCACCATTTTCTTTACTAAAAAGCCCTTGAAGCACCATCTTTTTAAAGGTGTAGAGCCACTACTCCTCCACAGCGAGAGGAGCCAGTTAAGGTGGTTTGGGCATCTGATTAGGATGCCCCTTGGCCGCCTCCTGTTTTCCAGGCACGGCAGACCGGGACAAGACCTCAAGTTTCTTCTAGAACCCACTGGAGGGATTATACCTTCGAATTGACCTGAGAGCGGCTCAGGATCCCCCAGAATGACCAGGAGGAAGTTGCGGAGGACAGGGTCGTCTGGGATTCTCTGCTTTCCCTATTGCTACCGTGACCCTAGCTGGATCAAGCGGTTTAAAAAGATGAATGAATGAATAATGAATAGAACCATATACATCGCATTCTTCATCTATCTGAAGAACCATTTCATGATGCAAAGAACTATTTAAGCGTACAAGTGGTTGAAGAACCATCTTTATAAGAGCGTTGTTTCAGTGTTATTTGTATTTATTGCAATATTAATGTTTTTTCTGCATAAATAAACATGTAATGACCGGATGAGTAGTTTGTGCAATACAGTTTTCTCAGGACTTTTGCACAATGCTGTACATCACAGTATGGAAGGAAAATACATTACGATTTCCAATTCATGCTAACTTTAATACTATTAGTAGAGGTGAATTTACCTTGTCCTGTGCCTCAGGTGGCATTCCACCTAGACTTTCATTTTTCACAATCATATGTTGAATTGATTTCTTCTTTGACATTTCTTTAAATTCTGAGGGATCAAAAAAGCACTTGGATAAAAAAAAACATCTTGCTTGTTACTATGAAAAGTTTAGAATAGATAAAAACAAATAAGCATGAGAATAACATATTGCTGTTGTTGGAAGAAAAATCTCCAAAATGTATCTTCAAAATGGTAACTTTACAGGAGAAGGAAAAAACCTACTTTACTTTTAATGTAAGTCAATGGAACCAGACTTTTTTCCAAGTCATTTTGGACTCTTTCTTTTATTTGATTCCTCATGAAATGAACACACAATGTAAAGAGCCACGGGCATTTTCAAATTATGTCAAAAACTGAAAAATGACAAAAATGGAGATACAAGGTTTTCTTCAGACAGCAGCGATATAAATAAGTATAAGAACGTTTTTATCAGGCAGTATTGAAAAGATATAACTATGAACTGTGGAACCAGCTTTGTTTTAAAACGATGCACTTAAGTTGAATGAAACTTTCTTACCCTTTGCTTTGATCTTTTTTTCTTCATGAAGGCTCTTCAGTTCAGTGCCATAGTATGATTTAGACATGCTCAGACACACGCGCAGTATCTTTATGTAGGTCTTTGCAATGTTACAAAGGTCTGTCCATATTGCTGTCTGAAAATAATAAGATTGATCATTAGATTAGCAGAGCTTAATTTATTCAGTAGTCTTTATTGCTGTATTTGTGTGTAATTGTCTTACAGATTTTGTTCTCTCTTTGATTAGTAGATATCTCAGAAGATTTAGAGACTCCATGACCCTAGAAGATATATAAATTTCAATATAAATTTAGTTTCAAAATACACAGAAGTTGCAAAATACACAGAAGTATCAACCACTAAATATAATATTTAAATTTTTTAGTATTAGCTATTTTGTTAAATTATATGTCAAAAAGATTAATCTGCTTGATGATTAGTGGTTGTTGTCAGAGCTTTCAAGTAATTTTAAATCAGTTTATGTTGCCCAACACTGGTAGAAGGTGTAAGTAATCAGAGACAGATTATCTAGAGCAGAGTATGTCAATCACTCAGGTTAGTGTTATTTAGGAATGACACAGGATCTGCCCTTAAGCATGGACCTGCCTGCCATATGCTCTGTGTTGCAGGATCATGGCTATTTTACTAAACTACACTCATCAATAAATGATTGTCAGGGCTGGATTATATCGTGTTAATAAAACATTCATTTAGAACAGAAACAGGTGGCATACATAGAGTGCGTGTTGAGGCTTAGGTTACAATTTATTTAGTCTAGATGGTTTTACAGATGAGCATATCCATTCTGGTTCTTCATGTCAACAGCACTGCCAAGTTTGCTCTTCAGACCCATTTGGTAATTCTAATATTGCACTATAACTTCCAGTAGCTTATTTGTTTGGGGTTCTGTGTGACTGATAAAGGAGACACCTGTATGATGTGTGATGTATAAAAGGTGAAAGTGATTACTTACCATCTGTATGAAGACACAACACAGACACTAACAACAAAGACATTTCAGTCCTCACAATAACCCTTTGTGTGCAGCCATCTCCTAGATTTCTAAGCCAAACATAATTCTCAATATATCACAAGCCATGACTGGCGACTCAGTGACGCTCTATTTGCAATCTTAATAAATTACCATAATGTTAATAGCTACAATTCATGAAGACTTGCATTTAATGAAAACAGCAAACTTTCCCACCTGTCCATCCCATGCAATAAGTCAGTCTCTGGGCCTTGAGGTAGACTCACAGTGTCCCTAAGAAGTGATATCAGTAATGTACCCTCAAACCAGCCGTCCCTGTGTTCCGACTAGAGACATAATTCCAGCAGTGTTAGAGACACAAACAATTATTCTCCTTCTTCCTGCTACTGTCGCTAAAAACAGTAGCCCAAAGATACCAAGTTGACGTTTTTTCAAGCCAGTATATATAGTATGCAAATAAAATAGGATTTAGTCTTTAAGTGTTGTACATTACAAATATTTAATTAGAAGATTAATCATCATGAAATCTATACAGTTTAGGAAGATCCAAGATGGCATCCAGCTTTCATCTAGTTTTGTACAATGTAGATGGTGTAACAATGAATCTGACTTGCTAAACTTTTACAATTCAGAAATAATGTAGAATCTAAAATGTTTTGCCTGACCTTGCTTGAATGTTCCGCTTGATTCTTGATGTTTTTGAGGATGACGCTTTCCACTCCTGCATGTTGGCTGGTTTTCATGATGCATCTAAAAATGTACAAAAATTAGAATGTAAATACATACTATATTAAGTAAATGGTAAATGAGTTTCAGATTAGATCAATTTAACATTTAAATGAAACTAAGTCTATGTACAAGAGATGCAGATACTTTCAAAAATCTACATACCTGAAAAATTTATGCTTGGCCTCCCCATTGAGTTTCTCTATAAAAAGCTGGAATACCACAAGAGCTTTTACTCTCTGCAAAGGCAAGGAAGGAATCATTGCAGTATTATAGTCATGTAACCAATTAGTGTTCTGACATAAAGGAGTTTATTTCATGAGAATAATTAGTAATGAATCCTCTACACTTACCAAATGCTGGATAGGACACTCAATCATGATTTTAACTAAAATCTGCATTGAAAAAAATACCCATAATGTTACTTATTATAAAGAATATATAGTCATAGAAACTATTTTTTTTTAATGTATTCAAACATAGGGTATTCGGTGCAGCATGAGCCTATGCCTATATTCAGAAGCCTTTTTATAAGTTATGCTTTTTATCTAATGGTAAAGTGACCATGTATCTTACCTGTGGAACACTGTAAAAGGGTCTCAGCTCCAAAAGCTGTACTGGGAGGCTATTATCCAGAACTCTTTCCAAGCTTTTGACATACAAGTCCTTTAGAAACAGAAATAACCACAGCTGAGCCATGTAATAGATTCATTGTTGCAACTCTCAATGTTCAAAGGTGAGTTTTTAAATATCGTTGATGTAAGATGTGCAAGAATAATTTGTGGTGTCATGCCTCTTACCAAGCCTTTTAATATCCAGGATTCATCTTTTCTGCAAGAAAGAAAGCAGACAAAATTAAGAAGTAAATGTAATGTGAGGTTAGCCATCATTATTATACCACATACCCTTTTTAGTACTGGCATACCTGCTCAACAATATATTGATGTATTCCATATTACACCGCAGGACAAAAATGGGGCTGAAAACAAAATTGCATGAATTTCAATATTAGAACTCCAAAATAGTGCATATAGCTCATTAATTAATTAGCTCATATGTGTCAGTTCTGCCAAATGCTTAGCTAAATATGCTTGTAAATCTTTATATCTCATTCTAAGGGGATTTTTTGTTGTACAGTTTCTACACTCATTTTACAACAGCACTTTAAAGGTCTATACTCCAGCAATCAATGAAGTTTAGACATTTTTGCTAAGAGACTTGTTGCATTTTGTTGGGACTTTCAATCTTCATATAACCTGCCTAAAGACAGCAGGGAACACTTCCATAGCAATGAGCTGGACAAATAGCAAGTAAGCCAGGCAGGCCCTCGATTCAGTTGGGTGGCTGTCGTCTTGTCTCCCAACTCCCATATCTTCTTTCCCTCTCAAAGGATAGTAGAACAGCAGTTTGGGCAGAGGCTCCTGGATTGCTGATAGAATGGCCTTGAATGAGAAGAACAAAGGTAGAATGCACATTTACCAGAGTTACAGTGCTTCTGATTGTGGAAAGGAGATGTGCCTAACATCATAGTTTACCATTATCTCTGTGGCAAAGTTCCTGAGGGGAGAGTTTTGCGTGGTGTCAGCCTCCCTGTCGAGCTGAGCTTCAAGGAGAGGTTCTCTCAGACTCTGCATGCAGCTGCAAGCAAATTGTGTACAAAGTTTTAATCAAACTTTGGAAGAATGAATGTTTGCATCAGAGTTATTACTAGTAGCTACTGCCATTCAGAGTGGATGACGACTAAAAGTAGCACTGGTATGCAAATTAATGATATTTCCCAAGCTGTTATTGCTTTGCACTCTAGATATTGTAATTACTGGTTATTTAAGCAAAGTTATGAAAACCTACAACTTGAGAAGCACAGTCCTCAGTTCTTCATCATTGCTTGTTGTCACTGGACTTTTTGTGTCTTGACTTTTGACTTCCTGCACAAATGGTTGCACAAAGGTCAGCAGAGCAGTGCAGCAGCGACAGAGCCCATATTTGTCTTCCTGTTCCTGTTTGCGCGAATATGGTACAGGCAGCTTAGAAATCTGTTTCTGCAGAGCGGCCAGGGCCCGGCCCAGCGAGAGGGCCTTTGAATCACCCAACCTTGACAGCACTGTATGGGGTCAAATATGAGATACTTTAGTGGTCAGCAGGGGGAGCCATATTCTATCATTCCTAGATATGCCTATGAACCACATACATGTGAGCAATGATACTGTAGATTAGCTTTAGGTTGTACCTTGTTGGTAAGCATTTAATCACGAAAAGGTTATGTCTTTATGCTCCTTTGGGCCAGAAGTGCTAGGATTTTTGTAAGGTGATAAAAAATTTTAAAGTCATTTTGAAAGGGTCACCTTATGATGCTTTTGTGAGGCTCACTTCTAAACAGTATACTAATGTTTAGGACAATCAAAGCATCGTTTTCTTGCAGTTAGACCCTTGCTGTCATTACCTATCAGTGCTAATGTTTTAACTACAGCAGGTGCTTAGGTACCTAGCTGAATATGCTGCATGAGAAGAATGATGGTGTCTGCAATAGCATCAGGGTCAGCATCTTCCATTTCCCTAAGCAGAACATCCAGCAGGTCGTTTGCCCTGCAGATCTGAAGAGAGCAAAATTTCAGTAGTTTGTGCTGCTGTCAAACCAAACATCACTATAAATCATCTTTCGATTCATTTCCGTACCTGCACCAAATGGGTGATAATGGCCTCACAGTGCACAGGATCCCTCTCCTTTCCCACTACATCTTTAATCAGAGGTCTTAGGAGGCCACAACCCATAGACTTCACTATGCCCTGGAAAATGAAAAGTATCCATCATGTTTTGAAATTTCAGGAGATACGCACACACTTCTCTTTGTCTTGATTGCCTTGGTTCCCATGATTCCTATTCATTGGTATTACTAAATTTCTATCTAGTGGACCCTGATTTCACATTTTGAAATCAGACTTTCCAGACTCTGATCCATTTAGTGGACTTTTAAGCTCTGGTTTGAGATGAACGCTGTCTACATGCTCCTGAGACTCTGTATGCATGAAAGAGGGGAGCAGTGCAAGGAACGGGAGAAGCAAGGGCACTTAATGGAGCGCTGCTACAGAGGGTTTGCAGTGGAGCGAGAAATCTGACTGATTTTCCACCAAACATTCCCACACCCAAGGGTGAAGAGGCCGGTCAGTCAAGAATTAGAGCAAAGTGATGGTTGTAGGGACAGTTCAAAGAGCTCCACCATCCCCTGTGGATAGAATGATGTCACACAAATGAGCCTCAGTTGTAACCATGTTCTAACTGTGTGTTAACTGATGGCTATGGGACCTGAAACTGGGAAGCTACTTTATTGTTTGTTCTGTCATATTTCCCTAACAAGCTTGTTGTAATGGAGCAGTAAAGTACTGGGAGGCATGAAATAAAACAACAGATTTTGATTTTAAGTACAAAAGATATGAGCTTCTCAGTATCTAACAGGTAAAGGAACAAAGAAAGATTAAGTCAGCATTGCTTTTAAAACAGCATGTGCAAATACGTCTACCTGATTTTTCTCCTCTTTAATGAAGTCCAGCAATTGTGTGGTGTCACCTTGAGCAATGCAGGTACCACCAATGTTCAGAAAGAGTTCATGATCTTCTGGTTTCAGATCTTTTTCTTTGGTCGTTCTCTAAAAAGTTAAAATGTTAAATATGTAAATGTATTTTACTATTTCAGAGTATTTAGTTTAGTATTTAGTTTTCAGTTTTTCCCATCCAGTCATAGTGTTTTAGCGCCATTTGTGGGACTATGCATTACATTTCTTTCCAGTCATAGCAATTAGCATATGCTAAAACATTGTATGATTCAAATCTGAAGGATAAAAGTTGACTTCATGTATCTACTAATGCATATGAACAGGGACACTTTCTTACATCTACATACTACTACTGGTTTCAGTGCTATTTCATGTGTTTAGATGAGTTCCTGATTACTCACCCATCTTTGAATTACGTCATCCAGTTGATTTGTCGCCATTGTCAAGTATCAGTCCTGCCACAGTGTGCCCACAGAAATAGCCTCAATCAGGTCTGGATTACTTGGTAGCCTTCCTTGTTCAGGATCAGAGAGCCATTTGCAATAATATATACACAAAAGAATAGTGTAGCTTGGTGTATTGTTGAGACTGAAGTATATGAAAGGACACCAGCATGGAATGATCTGACAGGAGACCTTTGTAAACCTCTTAGTAAGCACTGTGACTGAGTGAGTGCTAATAGGATTACACCAGAGCAATCTGACATGGACTCAGACGGGATGCGTATTTCGCGAACACTCTAGAGCAGAATAACTTGAACCCAAATAGTCTTGTGCTAACTAGTTTACTATTCTTTAAATCCACACAGATTTATATGTTTATTCATAAACTACATCTACTGTTTGGCTGTTTTGGCATAACTAAACTAATGTAGACACAATACCTGATAGCATTACTGATCATACAGAGGACTCATAATTGCCCCTCAGACAGATTGCTCTCATATGGAACCAGTGGTTATTTAAACATGTCATGCCATGGAAATAATGAAAAGACATCTGAGATTGCTTGGGTACAGAGCATATGTGTGTGAGTCTATTATCACAAAGCCTTAATCCAACATTTCTCCAATGTATGAAACTGGATAGGGGCCATGTGTTTGACTTCCTGTTACGTATTTGGATAGAAGACCCTGATTTCAGCTGAATGGAGGAGAACCAGGTTTGAGCTCTAGGATTTAACCTGCAGCTGGTTGCATGGTTTGCTCTGTCTATTGCTGTGTGATGAAAGGCTTCCACAAAAGGCATAGTGCAAATACAGCTTATGGAAGGTCGCATGTCTGCCACAGATTTGCTCCTGGTTAATTGGAGACTGCTGATTCAGTGTTTTGACAGTGGCTTGTCCTGTTTATTGAGGGTAAGAAAAGAGATGACTGTCTCACAGATGATGCTGACAGACCTGTGAGGGTTGGTGGTGTCAGTTGTTTGAGGTTTCTCTTGTTGTTTCTGCGTTGTTAGAATTGAGTGTGAATTGTTCACATATTTGGAACAAGTAAACTGGATGATTTACGTTTGACAATAAAAATGTGATTTCAGTAAGCTGCATTAGCCTGATCAGGAATGTTTCTTATCGCAGACATATAAAATCATACTTTCTCAGTTACAACAAAGGTTCTGCTACTATCATCCTAGACTTGGTTTTACAGGATTATGCAAAAGTCGGACCACTTTTCATTAATTTTCTTTCCAGTGTAAAAGACAATTTGATGCAAGTTATTAATTATTAATATAATATTTCAGAATAGATTTGATTTAATTTAATCCGGTTGTATAAGGAAGGGGAAAGTAAAAAAAAAAAAGGACGTGAAAAAACGGCAGTTTTTAAAACTGGAGTATAAAAAATTATTGAAAGATATAGAGAAAATGGGACTAACAACCGTAGACAGGACAAAAAAAGAGAACATTTTAGAGTCAAACAAAGAAGTTGCTGGTGTTTTCAGAACAATAGACCGTCCACCTGAACATCATTGAATGTGTTTGGGATTACTTGGATTGTGCAAAGCAAAAAATATAATCAACTTTTAAGACTGAACTTTGAATGTGTCTAAAAAATTCGCAGATTGCTTTGAAAAAATAAAGCATATCTCTGGAAAAAAAGAGAAGCCGTAATAAAGGCTAGGAGTGGACACACTGAATAATTAAACGTTTGATATTATATATAGTTGCTGAGGTTTCTGTGTTTTTTTGTTAAATACATGTTTTATACTTTTTCCCTGATGAGGACAAATGAAGAACTTGTACTTAATGGCAGTTTGACTAGAAATTAAATACATGAAGGGTGGTCTCTGACTTTTGCACAGTGCTATGTATGTGTGTTTGTGTGTGTGTGTGTGTGCGCGTGTGCGTGTGCGTGTACTGCTGCAGTCTTCACCTGATCCAGCTGGTCATTGTTCTGTGTAGACTTTGCTAAAGGCATGAGCTAAGTAGTGAGCCTGCCTCAGGTCACTGCTATCATATAACCATGTATTTTTTAATAGGCACCAGCAACAAGACAACACCTCCGTAACCCGACTACCTGACAGACACATTGACCTTTTAAGCTTAGCCCTCAGAGAGGAATCCAAATGATACTCATTATATTAATTCATATGATGGCCATACAGTGTCTTTGCTTCGTCTCTAATAATCAAAGTCTTTGTTTAAAGTGCCTCTGTGTGAATTTGTGGTTAATGAGATGAGCAATGTACTTTGATTCACTTAAGTTGTTTAGTGGGGTGACTTTAATGCAGTGGGCCTTATAAACACAGCACTCACATGCTCTTTGAAACATCATATTGTGCTGCCTTTTTCTCTGTTTATCTATAAAATTGTGTGCTCAGAAGACTGTTTACTCTCACCCATTTTTGAGCACCGGAGTGGCCCCTGGAATCCTAAGAGAATTACTCTCGAGCTGAAGTTGTCTGCCACAAACCCTCCCCAGGCCCCAGTTGGCATGTCAAGAAAAACTGTGATGTTTAAAGCTCTCTCCCCTGAGGCTCCCTGTTAGCTTTAGTCGCTCTGCCTGCTGCTAAACTGCATTTGATTTTCAAAATTTCACTGCTCTCAGTATGGATAAAATGCTACTCTGATTTCTCTCGGCCTTTGATGGATGGTCTGTTAATATAATACAGAACATAACATAAACTAGTCGTCTTGATTGCTGTTTGTTGCTGTTTGTAAATAATAAGTCACAATGTTAATGAAACTGGATGATATTTAATAGTGTGGTAGGATTGTATTATAGGATATAGAGAAATGTTTTTCTCTGTAATGTCTATAAATATGTAATTTGTAGAGATGGATTATTAGTATTGATGGCTGTCAGAAGAAAATGCTAGAATTGATACTGAAAAGCAAAAGAGCTAGAATCTAAATAAATCCTGTAACAAATCTAGCCTGAAATAGCACATGCATATTTTCTGATGTGATGTTGTTAGCTATGTATTTCTTTTGTGGGGTAGCAGAGTGTGTATGTGGATAGATTCTCATCTTAAGTCAAGTGCTTCAATTAAACTAATTGTAAAATGTAGTAGTTTTTAAAGTAGAACTACCAGATCATAGGGCTGGGCAATATGACAGTATTTATCATTAACATAATAAATGATGTCACAATATGTCACAGTATGCTTTTCCAAGCATATTGTGGATATTGTCAGTACTTCGTAACTGCTTGTTTAATTACAGTCAGAGCACAATTAGTCCTGTTTAACTGGATTTAGTGCAACTCAGTATGTGAAAATTTGGGTACCAATCATTATATTTTTTAAACGTGGCACTACTCTGTCTGTGCCAACTTATCAGATGTCAGAAAAATTCATATCAAGTATTGTGAAAACTTGTTGAAGTTATCATATCAATTTTGTCCACCTCTACCTGATCTGTATGAGTATTTGCTAGTACTTAAGGCAAGGGTGTCCAATCTTATCCACAAAGGGTTGGTGCGGTTTCTGGTTTTCACTCAAAACAGACTGAAGCTCACCTGATTCCACTTGTTTAATCAGTTGGTTTCAGTCTTCAAACTGCTGATCAGGTGATCTCCTGCTTTGTCGAAATGAAAACCTGCAGCCACACCAGCCCTTTGTGGATAAGATTGGACACCCTTGACTTAAGGTTTCAATGTTGATAGTAATATCAGAATGTATTATGGTACAATCCCGGGTTCAAGTCTACCATCTCCCAGCCTAAGTTTCATTTGTAGGTTGTGCAGTGACAGAGATTCAATCATCATGTTTCTTCATTTAAATCTTCTGAATATCATGAGAATATCAGATGATCAAACTCAGTAACGGTATCAAAATCAAAACCAATTATAGTACAAGCCTAAATTGGCCAAATTAAATAATTAGCCATCTTGATTCCTACCTATATTTACTAACAGATAATCAGACATTACTCAAATTAAATAATTAGCCATCTTGATTCCTACCTATATTTACTAACAGATAATCAGACATTACTCACACTATCTTCACCACATTTGAAATTTCAAAGTGTGTCTCAATGAATGACTTTAGTGCTTTCTTTTATTTATATTTATTTTCCTCAACCCAGCACATCCAATTCACATTCTGCTTGTTGCAGCATAATATGACTGAAATCTAATGACTAGGGAAGACGATTGCAGTCAGCTTAAATAATTGCCATCACCTCAAATAATTGCGATCAGGTTATTATGTAATAATTGTGACAGGCCTAGGTACACCTCTACTGTAACATGCCTGTTTAAAAGCTTGAATAAAACGTGCACACTGAATTCCAGAACTGGAGTCCAGGTAGGCCTCGGCCTTGCCTGAACACAGCGTGTTGGTTGCACGCACGGTGGGACCACAGGGAGAGGAAATAGCAGATCTATACTTCCACACCAGCACTATTGCTGAAGCCTGCTTGCCCTTTTGTAAATCGGCATTTTGATGGCAATTACCAGTGTCGCCTGTGTTCCCAATCAATACGTACAGAGTGGGGACCTTAACGTGAGGCCTGTCGTTGGACGAGAGAGACACCGTGTCTGGCTGGGATCAATACACCACCACATGTCTCCACTCTCAGGCACGGAAGGGTCCACTCTCTGCAGGCCCGCGTGCCGCCTGGTTACCCCCGGCGATGGAGCCCTGTCTCCGTAGGCAACTCCCCACGGCAGAGGAGGCTGGGATGTTACATGTGAACTGGCTGTCAAAATGATTTTGTCAGCCCAGTCGTTCTTCGTTATTTAGAGATGCACGCGCGCTGTGTTGAGGGGTACCCGTGTCTTTATCGAAGTGATGGAGGGCTTTTAGCTTTTTTTTTTTCTTCTCCCTCCCCTCCCTTTAGTCTCCCTTTATCCGTTTGAGTGCTTGCTCAAGTGTTAGAATTTGTGTTCCACCTGCCAAATATGTCTCATAGGCACCACAGAGCACAGTCATTCAGGTCAGCTAGCATCCATTTGGCTCTGTCCAGTTATTTCTCACAGTAATGCTCTGTATCAGAATGCAGAATGTTTTTGAAGAATTGCATGAACCTGAATTAATTCACTTTAGTACCAATATGTTCCTTTTGTTTGAAGAAAGAAAGTCAATAATTTGCGTTTAAAAGATACGTAGCCCACTTCAATGTCCCAAAAATGTCTGTCATTCTCTACACTCCTCAAATCAAAGGAATTCTTAGGACAGACTTTTTTAGAATAAAGGGCTCTTTAAAGAACTTTTAAAATAGATGTACACATGTGAAGAATGTTTTTGAGAAATGTTAAGAACCTCTGCATAATGTGAAGGTTCTACACCAATTTAAGATTTTTCCTAGGCTTGGAAACCCAAATTAAAACCAAAGAACCAAGAAGCTTTATTTTTAAGAGCCTGTAGTCACAGTTTTCTGTTTGGATTGTCTTAAAGCGTCTGTGGCCCAGTTGGGTGGAGTATAGTTTGGAGGAACTCTGAGCCGATGTGAGCGGATCAGGTTTTTCTTGATCATAAATGTTTCAGCGTGCACCAGCCGGCAGGACTGGAGTCTCAGATCCGCCGGAGAACCCCTGCAGCCCAGATCCGTGTCCTCTCCTCATGCTTCTCGCAGTTCACTGCAGTCAGCTGAAGTGCCATGGGAAACAAAGAAGGCCTCAGAGTTTTATTTCTGCATTATTCTGATTAACGAGTAGACCCCTATACGTTCCCCTCTGATTGAATCGGTCTCACTCTTCTCTTCTCACAACAGTAATCTTAGATTAAGAATCATGAATAAGTTTTATGAATAAGGGAAAATAACTTCATACTGTTGTAACAGTTGATAGACTGTTTAATTTAGCCCACAGTCCAGCCATTATGCTAGACTGCCTTCTGAAGTTTGACTGGAACACAGTTTATCAGTTTTTAGAATGATAATTTTTTGTTTTATAATTTTGTGTATGATGTTTGTGGTTAATGTTAAAAAAAATTTACCAATTTCCACCAGCTTTTTCTTGTTTACTCAACTTCTGTAAATAGTTATACTGACTGACATTCTGTTGTTAGCACTAACATAACAATGTTACAGCTAAGAGGTAGAACTACAACTAGTGAACGAGTTGTACCAACATTTCTTCTTTTATATCACATTTATAGCATCTATCTAGAGCGATTTACAGTTTTAACCATGTTAAAAAGGTAGGCAAATGTAAAGTTGAATGTCTTGCCCAAGGACTACGGTTTGAACTTAACATCATAATGGAGAGATTCTTCATGTAAAGCCTTCATATTTTTTGCAAAAAAGTCAGATGGCTTAATGTTTATTAAGTCTAGCATGATGTATGTTCTGTTCTGCCTTTACAAGGATTTGTTTGTTTTCAAAAATTATTGTTTTAATCTATTTGGTATAATGTAGTCTAATCTAAACTAATGACATTATCAACAAAAATTCACACAGTTGACTAAACTCAAGATGATAACTTAGTTGAGGAATTTGCAATGAACTCATTAAATATTGTTAATCTTAATTTAAAAAAGTCTTTATATATGTTCAAGAAACTTTCAAGTTTTTACAGCTTTTTGCTCAAGCAACTTGAAAAAAATACTCAAAAACTCCTGTCATTCTTTATTACCATTCTTTATTATTCACCCCTCAGTCTGTACAGTCCATATAAGGAAACTCATAAACTCATTAATTTATCAGCTTATTTTCTATATAAATTGTTTAAACTCTCTCTCTCTCCCCCTATTTTGATACCACAATACACTTGGCTTGCTCCTCAGTCCATACAATCCATTTATGGAAACTCCATATATGCAAAAAAAAAGCTGCATTTTTTTTGTGATCTTACGAAAGCCAGTGCATGTACACATGTCCGCATATTTAGCAAACAACAGTTAAGCCCACGCCCATTCACACTGAAGTTATAAGGAGTGTTGTGCTTTTTGAATTAGGCACAATACAGCCTGTTAAACAGCCTGTTTATTTACAGTGGATAAAGAGATGTTGAAAAATTCATGTATAAAAAAGAATTAGGACGGTTTATAGTGCATAAAGCTACACATCATTAGCAGAGTGTTATATCAAAAATACTGGATATAAACACAATTTAAAAAAAACAGTGTTGGAAGCTAATTCCTCATTGTTATTCAGTGACAAACGTGTTTGCAGATTCGTCGTGCTTGATGAACAGAGTTGTTCTGTTCATAGCTCGCTGCCCATCACAGGCTTCAACAAAGCATAACAATAAAACAGCAGCACAGCTGCTCCACTGCAGCTCAGTGAGACAGAGCCTTAGCTGTTATTCTGCAACTTCTGTTTCATGCCAAGAGATGTCTGAGCAAACATGGAGGTGTTTATGATATCAAGGGTTTTTTTCTGCAGAGCAGGTGTGTGTTTATGAGAGCGATGAAGAGAGAGCGAACTAAAGGGCCTTGATGCTGCAGGAGAATGACACATGACCATGCAGTCCCCTGACTGGGCATTAGTACAGGCTTCAGCAGACCTACATCTGAGCCTCAAATCATTCATTAAATCAGAACATCAAAAGGAACTTTACTTGAATGCCTTAGCATGAATTTTTTATCATAGATGAGAATAAATCTTTTGTCATTTTTTTCACCCTCACTGGTTCCTTCTTCTTTCTCTTTCTCTCTCTCTCTACTTCTCTCTCTCTCTCTCTCTCTCTCTCTCTCTCTCTCTCTCTCTCTCTCTCTCTCCTCTCTCCCTCTTTCTCTCCCCCCCTCCTATTTTGATACCGCCACACGCATGGCTTGCTAATTTGTGAAATGGATCTTATGAATTTTTCAGAGAGATTCATAGCTGCAATCGGGTTGCTTAAGTGGGCGGCTGTATCAGTGAGCGGCCTTTTTTCTCTCCCCTCAAAAATCACACACTATTTGAGGAGACAAGATTTAGGCTGACTGAAAGAGCGGAGCACTGCTTTGATGGAGGGCTGCTAAAGGTGTTTCTGTGTTAACAGCAGGAATCTTGCTACCTAATGTATCTGAAACGTGCGGCTACATTAAACTTCAGTGGCTTCCTCGCACTTTTCTGTGGATTTAGATGACAGACCGGAGGAGGCAAGAGAACCAATATTAGAAGAACAAATGTGTTGACTAGTAACTAAAAGAGTTCAGGGCTTTTAATTCTGTCGCAGCCGTGTTCCCCTGGCTTGCCTGTCACATCAGATCTATTGCTGCACAGACACACGGAGACACAGAGCCACTTTTGTTCAGCCTTTCTCCCCCCAACAGGAATCCTTTTAGTGCCTTTGTGTTGTTAGACTACACGTTAAAAGTTTAAGGAACAAAAATGACATGATGTCCACCAGCTGGGAATGAGTTTGCTGCAAGGATACGCATCAGTGGAGAGGCATTTCAAATAACAATGATAGTTAAAATAGATAAAATAATAACAACAACAAAGACAAAAAGAACAACAACTACAAGAATAATAATAATAATAATAATACAGTAATAATATACAGTGCTGTGCAAAAGTCATACAATTCATTTATTTGATTTCCAGTTAAAACTAACAATAGGTACAAGTTATTCAAAGAAAAAAAGTTCAAAAAAAGATTAAAAGATATTAAAAAATGTGGCTGCTAACAAGCATTTAAAACCTGGCAGACCACCAAAACTGTCGCCACCACAGGAGACAAGATGAAAATCAAGTTCCAGTCTTGTTTCAGATCTGAAAAAAACTCCACAGGTGTTTCTGTCCATGCTTCCACTGTGAGAGGACAACTCAATGCTATAGGTCTGAAAGGATGTGTAGCTGTCAAAAAGCTGAAACTGAGAAAAGGAAAAAGAAAAGCTCACCCCAGAGTCCAGACTTCAACATCATTGAATGTTTTTGGGATTACTTGGATTGTGAACGGCAGAAAATGCAAACTATATATAATATACATCCCTTCTGAAATTGATGTCTGCAGCAAGTTCCAAAAAAGTTGGGACAGAAGCAATTTATGACTTGAAACATTGTAAAACGGTTAAGTAACATTTTGGTGATGCGATCATGCTTGGATATAAAAGGAGCATCCAGGAAAGGTCCTTTATAAGCAAGGGAAGGCCAGTTTTCATCATTTTACACAAAATGCATCTGCAAAAAATCCAGCAGTTTGAAAACAAATGTTCTTCAATAAGTAATTGCAAGGAAACAGTACATAATATCCTCAAAAAATTCAGGGTATCTGGAGAAATCTCTGAACATGAAGGATAAGCCCAAAAACCACAACTTAATGCTTATGACCTTCGACCCCTCAGACTGCATTGCATTAAAAACCAGCATGTTTCTGTGATGGATATCACCGCATGGGCTCAGGAATAATTTGAAAACTAAGGTCAAAAAACACTGTTCATCACTGCATCCACAAATGCAAGTTAAGACTGTACTTTGCACAATGGAAGTCATATGTTAACAATGTCCATAATCACTGTTGATTTCTCAAGGCTTGAGCTCATTTGAGCCAAAGAAGTGAAGAAGCATCCAAATTGTTAAAAGTCCTGCATCTGTCTTTGTATGAGGGATATAAGTGGGTAACTTGGACATATGAGAAGGCACCATTAATGGTAAACACATTTTGGAGCAAAATATGCTGCGTTCTAGACAATGTCTTTTTCAGAGACGTCCATGGTATGTCCACATGACAAAACCAAGCCACATTCTACACATGTTAATACAGCATGGTTGCATAATCAGAGACTGCTCTTGCTAGACTGACCTGCCTGCAGTTCAGGCCTGGTCACTGAATTATTTTTTTTCTTCAATGCTTGAATGATTACTAAGTGCTGCTAAAAGGAAAGGTGACGTAAACATGCTCCTGTCCCATCTTTTATGAAAAGTGTTGCAGGCATAACTTTTGGAATGAGCATATATTTACAAAAACAGAGGAGTTCAAAAGGTAAAACATAATTTTTTTGTATTGTTTTCAATTTAATACAGGTCGAACAGAATTGACTAATCACTGCTTTCTGTTTTTATTAACATTTCAAACAGTGTGCTAACTTTTGTGGAATTGAGGTTGTATTTAATATGTTTTCAGGGGTTGTTTTCTTGGAAATTATTGTTCGTCAGCTTTTGTTTCAGTTGACTTAGTTGTTTAGATGTGGGTGCAGCGGCTTCAAACCACAGTCAGGTCAAAGAATTGGTAATGAGTCAAGCAGAAGTACAAATAGCTACCAAAACCAACCTTGAGTAAAAAAAAGTATCAGGAGTTTCCCACACAACTGAGGTGGTACTTCCTGGGCCAGTACCTTTGACACAGATTAAGCATAGTCTAGAAGTATATTGTAATGTCAATGGTGAGGAAAAGTCTTTTTAGTCTAGCTGACACCTTAGCGCCCATCATCATGGGTACCTTTCAAATATACTTTTAGAAGATATCAAACTTACTTTAGTAGAGGTCAAAGTATTATCATTTACATATACTTAGAAAAGTGCAAATCACTTAAAATGTTAAATCAACCACTGATTCGGTTAAAATCAATTGACTTTGCTTATTATAGGGTTTTACAATTTACGTTTAGTTTTCAGTGTTACATTTTTATTTAGACATGTATCTGTTTATACTATAATAAGTTTTAAAAATAGGTGTATCGTTATCCATTTGAGCTGGCCTGTTTGATTCAAAACTAGATTGAAACATCTGAAGAAATGAATAGATTTGCTGATGTTCAATTCTTAAACCTTAGTATATCTAGAGTTGATTAGTTCAGCAGAATCTGTGTCACACCAGTGTTCCTTCTTCCTTCCTGCGTGACAGCAAGCGTCCGCTCTGGGTCAGTGATATGTAATGCTAAATGAAGCAGGTAAAGATGTCTTTAGATGTGAGGCGACCTGGCCGGCCCCTCTCTGAGCAGATCTCTGTGGGCAGGCTGCGCTGCATGGGGGCTGCCGGCCCCGTGGTGAGGGGACTAATGGAAAAGCTTTCAGGGCAGCAGGCTAGAGGAAAACGTCAGCTCACATTTGGCCTGTCTGCCTGCTCTGATGGCCCTCAGTTGCGGTCACTTCCATGGGGTCTGGCCCATTCTCCATTCAGGACATCCCCCACACACACATACACTGTCTTCATCTTTAAACACTCATACCCCTCCATCCCAAAACATGCTCTTCAGAGTGTGTGTACGGAGTGTGATGGGTGTCGGGGGACTTGCCTCGTTAAACAGTCCTGAAAACAACAAGCGCTTGCGAAACAAAGGTATATGACGTGCATGCAGCAAGAGCGTACCGCTCAAGCTCAGCCGGGATGTCCCGCAGCAGACTGGAAAAACGCTCCTCACTCCCCAGAGCTTGGGCTGAGGTGTCATGTCAAGCTGGGATGGGCTGCAGAGGAGGGAGCTGATGTTATGCTGAACTACATGCTATGAACTAGAACTCCATCCATCCATCCATGGGGCAAAAGACAAGCAGTTAAGCAACACTCCTTAATAAAAATTAAATGGCAAGAATTAAAACACACTTCTCTCAAAATTGTAATTCATTTATAATATATACTCTGTCTTTCTCTGTATTTGCCAGGCCGAATTGCTCCCATCCACTTTACATATTGTGTGCCTGTCGTAGTGCTTAATTCCCAAACTTGACCACCAGTTCCATATACTGTGCAAAAGTCTTAGACATCTAAGAAAATGATATGTAAAGCCATTTATTTGGGTTAATTTGAATTTGTTCAATAAATTTCTAACACTAGAATGAACACAGAGAAACACATTAACAATACTATGTTTACAATACAATACAGTACAATACAATAGTGCTGTTATGTCTGTCCATGGGTTGTCTTAACCATTTTCCTCACGGAAGCTCAGTATTTACAGTTACCATAGAATATGTGATGCTGATGGAACATTTTTTGTGTTTATTTGTATTTATTATAATATTATATAGTGGTTTTGCAGACCAAAATAGACTCACTGCCAATATGCTATACATATACGTATTTCATTTTTTGACATTGTGTGAAAATACCAGCTGCCCTTTATACAAGTCAAGTCAAGTCAAATTTATTTATATAGCGCCTTTTACAACAGATGTTGTCACAAAGCAGCTTTACAAAGAATCCGGGTCCAAGCCCCCAGTGAGCAAGCCTTGGCGACAGTGGCAAGGAAAAACTCCCTCAAAAGGAGGAAGAAACCTTGAGAGGAACCAGACTCAAAAGGGGAACCCATCCTCCTCTGGTCGACACCGGATAAGAGGACAGACACAAAACAGTATAGTGGATACAGTTTAACACCACTGTGCAGTGCACCGGCCGCATCTCAGGTCAGACCCTCTTAGGACAGGCAGCCGCTCAGCTCAGGGAAAGAGAGGGGGAGGGGGGAAGGGGGGGGGGAGGGTGGAGGGGGGATGAGAGGGACATAGTTAGAAAAACAAATTAACCAAAAGCTCGACTAAACAGGTAAGTTTTTAGCCTAGACTTAAAGATAGAGGCTGTGTCTGAGTCCCGAACACAGACTGGTAGGCTATTCCAAAGCTGGGGGGCTTTGTATGAAAAGGCTCTTCCCCCTGACGTAACTTTATTTATTCTGGGTACTAATAATGAGCCCGCACCTTGTGATCTAAGTGGGCGTGTCGGTTGATAATAGGAAATAAGGTCACTGAGGTACTGAGGAGCAAGGCCATTCAGAGCTTTATATGTCAGTAGAAGAATTTTGTACTCAATGCGGAATTTAACTGGCAACCAATGTAAGGTACACAAAATTGGGCTAATGTGGTCGAATTTCCTGGTTTTGGTGAGAACTCTGGCTGCAGCGTTCTGGACTAACTGAAGCTTGTTAAGGTTTTGGCTGGAACAACCAGAAAGCAGAGCGTTACAGTAATCTAACCTGGACGTGATGAAGGCGTGAACTAACGTTTCTGCATCCTGTAGCGACAGTGCATTTCTTAATTTAGCGATGTTACGCAGGTGGAGGAAAGCTATTCTGGTAATATTGGTAATATGCTCATCGAAGGCCAGACTGGGATCAATCGTGACACCAAGGCTTTTTACAGATGTGCCTGGTGCAATTGAGAAACTAACGAGATTAAGAGTAAACGTAGGCAGATTATTCCTAGCAGCTTTTGGACCAAGAAGAAGGACTTCGGTTTTGTCTGAATTTAGTAAAAGGAAGTTGCTTGACATCCAGTCTTTAATGTCTTTGACACAGTCCTCTATCTTATTAAGTTCAGTTTTGTCCTCTGGTTTAGCTGAAATATATAATTGTGTATCATCGGCATAGCAGTGGAAACTGATGCCATGTTTTCTAATGATGGTACCTAGTGGTAGCATATATAAGGTAAATAACATGGGTCCTAAGACAGAGCCCTGTGGAACACCATACTTTACAGTGTGAAAATTTCATGATGAATGGACCAACTGAAGTGGTCTAAAACTATTTAAAATAAAATCTCTTTACATTGACCTACATTCAAAATGAGGTTTTTTTTTCTTTTTCTGTTAAAGCACCATTTTAGAGATACAAGGTTGTGTTCTGACAGAGATATGAGATATATTAACACAAATAATAAATAACATTAACACAATAAGTAGTGATTTTTATTTTTCCAAACTTTTAAAGAGGTATTTGTAGTTATCATTCATTACCTTGTTCAGCCAATCAGTCCTTCATTCAGTGAAACAAAGGGTGCTGGTTGTGAATTTGAATAGATCAGTGTGATGGCTGAGGGCGTACCTCTGGCATACCTCTCATACAGGTCCCACTTAAGACCAAACAGTGCTCATTGGTCAGTCTGTGTTATCCAGTGCTGAGGCTCATTCCCACAAACTGTGAAAGAGCCTCTCTGGTTCCTGCTAACCATGTCACCTTTTCCTCTTTCTCCCATTCTTGCTCCTTTTCTTTCTGAATATCATGAATAATTTGTGGCTCTGCCCTGCTGCCTGATGACAGCTGTGCAGTAGTCCCGCAGTCTATTTTTCAGATCAGGTAAATAATGAATAAAGCAGCACAACAAAAGAACACGTCCTACCTGAGCCCTGCCTCGCTCGCATCATCCATCTCTGCCTTATCACGGACAGGAACACGCCACTGCTTACCTGCTGATGAGTTTCACATGATTCTTATGCTGAATAAACCAAACATTTTAGCTCATTTTACATGATTCTTCATGACTTCTCAAACCACATGATTTGCTGTCAGTGTCTTCAGCACTTTTATTTCATTACTGATAGTGAATGTTCACAGACGGTTATCCCAGAGCCTCCAGCTGCCAGTGTTGGTGGGTAGTTTTTCCAGAGGACATTCTTCATTTCAGCTCTCTTTTTCTCTACATTATCATTGATGTCTATTTTAAATTTCCCTTTTATACATACATGTACAGTCTTCACTGAGATGGCAAAGTGATTATCAAGCAGGCAAAATGAATGAAATGGTTGTCTATTTTCATCAGTCTGATAACTGAGCACTGAACTGAGGTCAGCAAAAACTGCCCTTTAAGGTGGTCACTGCTTTACTATGTACTAGTTTGAGAACACCACATAGATGGATAATAGCAACAATGACAACAATAACAATAATAATAACCTTTATTTATTATTAATTTATTTATTAAAGTGGAATTCCATAGATCTTTTAAAAAATCTGGACAATTTAGTTTTGATGTAAATGTCGCATTGCAGAGAATCTTAAAAAATGTTGCATTTCTTTATAATGGAAGTGGTAGGAACCAGAGTCTTCATTGTCTCGATGTCTATAATGCAAATCTATTCATTTTTTTTACTAAATCTACAAAATCTTATCTCACAATTATCATAAAACAATGTCTCAGGCATCAGGCAATGTATTCTTAACCATTTACTGTAATAACTTGCTGTGAAGAAGCTTTAAGAGGCATTAAACTCTTCAGACGTTTGGTTCCTATTACCACCACTGTGAACTCCAACAAAAAAAAAGACATATATTAATCATTGTTTTTTTTTTGTACAGCCTTTCACATTAAGAGCCAACCAATGCATTATTTATGTTTTAGTAATCCCTTCATTTACATACATATATATCACTTTTTCTTATATGTAATGTATCTCAAGATTCTTTGCAGAAAAAACTCGAAAATAACTCAAAAATAATTCATAACTAACTCGAAAATAACTCAAAAATAACTCAAAAATAATTCATAACTAACTCGAAAATAACTCAAAAACAACTCAAAAATAATTCATAACTAAAAAGAATAACATTTCTATTAAAGTTACCTCATTCTTTTTTGCCTTAATTTTCTCCTATTAATCTAATACTAATGGACTTTTTTAGTTTTAATGTCATTGTCACCTTTTTTGCACTTCAGTCTCTTCTATCTGTAATCTCCCACCCCCACCTCATTTAGATACTCCTCTCTGTTTCAACCTCTCACAGATTTGAAGCTTGTGCTCATCATCTACCAAATGTCATTCCCTCCAGGCAGCTGAGCTGCTATAATACCGCTCTGTTGTTTTGCTGCACTGTTAATACATGCATTGTATTTTGGGAAGAGGCTGTTGTGAAGTGTTTGTGAGTTTTGAATGAACAGCATTGTTCATGTATTACTTTTCAGACCAAAATAAAACCATTTATAGACTTACTGTTACTGCATGAAGAACATTGGGCTAAACTGACAAAGTATTTTATTATAGTGCAGGTTAATTGCTGGATGGTACTATAGCTTGATTGACCACCACATTGTATCTGTCCAAAGAAATACAGGTTTAGTCTCCTTTAAGCAGTTTTAAATCCGTAAGATGTCCACAGAATGTGAAAAACCTGTAGAGTCTTCAGTGGTGGGCTATCTCGGAAAGCCAAAGCACAACATTAGATGCCCTCTTCATTTTTTATGTGCTACTGATATCAATTATAGATGACCTTAAACCACAGAAAAGCAGGACGCTCTGGTTCACACTGCACAATGCGCTAGAATTACGAGGCATTATTAATGCAGCTAACTACTACTAAACCCAGCTCACCCTGTGTGTGTGCGTGTGTGTGTGTAGTGAGCGTGTGCGTGCTGTGTGTATGTGCGTATGTTTGAGGAGAATGCAGTGCTCTGATTACTCGACCACTCAAATCGATTGGGCCCTTTCCAGGACTTTTCTATTCATATTTGATATGCCTGCAGGCGGTGGGGTAACGGTTTTAAAAACCTGACCAACCTGCCCAGCCTAATAGTGCACTTGAAACCTTTTTCCTTTTGAGTGAGCTGCACAGGATTGGAGCAGCTGAGCCGTGTACTGACCCTTGTTCAGACATTGCAATCCCAGTTTCGCTCTGTGTCAAGAACATAGCGCAACCCTGCTACTGTACTCCACTGTTTACAGGCCTTACAATGATTGTGTGGTTGTTTGTTCATTTATTTATTTATTTATTTACATACTTTTGTCTAAATCCAGACCAGTGGGCCTCAGCCACATCATCATTTCCTAAATTAAAAAAATTATCCACCCCACCCTTTTTTTAACTTTCCATTTCCCTTTTAACATAATTACACAAAGCAACTTTTCAGTGTCCCCCAGTGACACTAGGGACTTTAAATCAGGGGTGCCCAAATGTGTATACAGCTGTATGCAAAAGTTTGGGCCCCCTTGGTCAATTTTTTTGTTTATTTTCTAAATGAAAATAAGTTAACACACGCTCTGCAGAGAACACACTTCTGCACATTTTAATACACAATTACTGTTTATTTACTGAATATAACATACTGGGGGGAAAACAGAAAATATGGCCTGTACTAAAGTTATGCCACATTTTATATTGTATGTTTCCAATAAATAAATAACAGTTGTGCACAAAAATGTGCAGAAAAATCTCTGTAATGGATGTGTTTGCATCTTTTCACTTACAAAATAGGCCAAAATGTAATTTGACCAGGTGTTCAAACTTTTTCATGTGACTGTATAACTATATATAGAGTTTTATTCCAAAAAACAGGATATCCATTTGTAAAAATTTTGGATATAACAAGTTTTTCATAAGAGTAACAGTGGACGTATAATGGAAAACACATTTTTATTTCTCTGATAAACATGGTACTAGCCGTAATATAGAAGAATAAAGATGAATGTCTACACACTGTTTTAACAGTTTATGGTCTTCATCAGGCAAGACATCCATGTAAAAGGGGCAAGTTTATACAGAGGTTAGGTAGTGACATCACAGAATGACCTGCCTACCAGCAGTCACATGACTGAAAACATACAAACTTTTACATATTGTCACTGTCAAAAACAGTTCAGCAGCTGTCCTTCACACTTTGTGAAGATTTTATGATGTTTGGACCAATAGAAGTGCTCCATGGCTTCACATTAACTTGCATTGACAGTAAAGAGCGTTTTTGCCTTCCCTTGTAAAGTTACTTGTTTTTCTTCGGACAGCGACAATATATATAATATCAATAATCATTAAAATAGTCATAGTTCAAAACTTACACATTAAAACAACAACATCAAATACAATACATACCTAAAGATGTTTCTCACAAGTATAATTATTAATGAATTACTAACAATAAAGCTGAGCACCAAACTGAGCCATTACATTAATAACAAGCCTGTTGTATAATTGTCTATTTGGCAAAATGGTATTAAGGGTATAGTTTCTTCTCTAGATCACCATGCCTGGGAGATTTAACCACTTTCTCTATGCTTGTATACCTGAGTGCACTGATGACCAGCTAGTTTAAAATGAACTGCAATGGGACTGAGTGCATCACCAGTCCTACTGTTACTGCGATGTTCAAATATACAGGTACAAAGATCAAGAAGTTTTACTTGCAAGATTTATCATGATATAGCATTGATATTTCTTGTATGTGTAAAGCCCATTCACAACAACGTATATCATTAACAAAGAAAATGTGTGAACGTGGTCAATAATACGATTTGGAACTACACTCTTCATATGTATATAAAGTATAAAAATAGATTTGCTCTCTCTTTGGGTGAGGGGATGGAAATGCTTAGTTTCATTGTCCAAAGGTCAGTACATTTAACCGATAGCGTTTATTTCTTATATATACCTGTATATGAACCACTTCGTCTTTCAGCTGTAGCCTACTTGATGTAGCTAATTAATAAGAAAATCCTGTTCTAGTTTCAAATTCAAGTTTTCTGTAGACCTGCTTGAAAAAGTGACTGATAAATGTTATTGTAAGTAATATATGTGCTTATAAGCTTTGTGATTATCCATTATAGGTGATTCATATAAGACTAAGTTAAGTAGTAAGTCCTGCATCTCACATTCAAAACACTGTGCAGCTTTGAGCCACCCTACAGTGTAGCAAAAGGTATTTGGATGTTTGTGTCATATTTAAAATGTACAAAGTTTATTGTGTTAGGAAACAAAATGTCAAACCAAGCAGGGTTTATTTTAAACTGACAAATACAAGACTGCAATTTCTGAGTTCATGATTCCGGCAATGAACACAATACTGTAAGAAAAGCATTCCCAGAATTTACTTTCGCCTCTTTGCTTTACAGCACTCTCAACAATCTGAGTGGAATTCTTCTCCAGGCCTTCTCCACAGAAAGAGTTTACAGTCAGTCTGTTGTGCTAAATGTGACTTTCTCTGAAACAAATACTATTTTGGCGAAACATTTTATGTAGTAACCTAAAAATGGTTACTTCTTTTAATGATAGTTTATTAATGATTAAAGTGTCCCAATACTTTTTGGAGCCACTGCACTCAGAAAAAAAGATGCTACACTGTCACTGGGGTGATACCCTTAAGGGTACCTCTTCAGTACCTTCAATTAGGGAACATAATTGCACCATAATCCACTGTTGTATTGACTCCACACACCTTGTCTTGTCTGCAGGAGTTGATGTTATTGTTCTGTTTTAACACCCCTCTCATGTCCACCAACGCTGGTTTGCTGGGGTTTCCTAAGACCAGACTGAGATATTTTAGTGCTACAGCCCCCAGACTTTGGAATGCCGTCCTCCAGAATCTCAGTGACTGTTCCTGTGTCTCTCACTTTTAAGATTCATCTTGAAATGTACCTTTTCTCCCACACGTTCACCTTTACCTCTCCTAGTCACTTTTTCACCCCATTGTAACTGTAAAGTAACCTTGAGTGTGAAAAAGTCACCATATAAATGGAACAGATTACTAAAACTGAAACGTCATTTGAAGCTTCATGTATTATCAGTGAGCCTCCTGGCTACAGCTCTTTAGCTTCAGGCCTGCTGGGTTAACAGTGGGAGGAAGTCTGCTTGTTCCTCTTCTCCTCAGTCTGATCTTGTGGGCTTTAAAATATTCACTGTTTTTCTGCAGCAAGATTTAGATGCATTAAGGCAGTGAGTCAGTGATTTCAATCAGGGTTGAGAAACAAGCTCACAGCTTTCTGATTGCAGATTTCTACAGTAACCATGTACTACCAACTACCAATCTGCAGTAAATACACGTCTTACGTATGGAGTGGATATAAGAAGTCTTATTAAAATGGTAGGTTTTTAACTATTAGGCAAAAATAATTGAAAATAAAAAACCCACAACACAAGGCCCCAGTTGCATAAGTGTACCCTTTTGTACTAGGGGCTGTAGCTGTGTTCTGCCCCTACAAATCTCATTTGCAGTAATGCCCAAAAAATAGCTATTCCTGTAGCTGTTCCACCTGTCCAGGGTGTATCCTGCCTTCCGCCCAATGACAGCTGGGATAGGCTCCAGCACCCCACCGCGACCCAGAAGGATAAGCGGTATAGATGATGTGTGTGTGTGCGTGTGTAGCTGTTCTTGACCTTTTAATGACTGCAGTCTGCTGGGAAAGCTATGGTCAGTGAGGCGCTGAGAAAACATGTACTGTTAAAAGGTACAGATCAGGAAAATGGTATAAAAGAATATGTAAAGAACTTGATGTAGTGTAGAGCACTGTGAAGACTCTCATCGTCGCAGCGCCACAGGGACATTGCCAAGGCCAGGAAAATCCTCAAAAGTTGATGACAGGGCAAGAAGAAAACTGGGAAAATCAGGGAAGAAACCAAAAGGCCCACCGCAACATTTTTAAAAAGCATATAACAACAATCCCTCATATTCAGCACATATCTGGACCACGAGGTGTAGCAGAACATGGTCATGATATTTCACAAATAAGATCATCCAAGCCCATCTAAACCTTCAAAAAAGGACACAAAATCCCCTAAAACCATCTGATGAGACAAAGGTTCAAGTTTTTGGCCTGAAGTCTAAAAGACATGTTTGGCACAACAACAATACAGCTCATTAAGTAAAGAACGCCATGAAGCATGGTGGTGGGAGTGTTGTGTTTTGGGACTGCTTCTCTACCATTGGGATGGGGGCTCTAGTCAAGATTGATGGGACCATGACTTCAAGATATTTTGGCAGAAAACCTGCTGGTCTCTGTCAGAAAACCACAAAAGAAGAAAGGTTTCACCTTCTAACATGATGAAGATCCAAAGCCAACAACGAAGACAACCAATGAATGGTTTAAAAAGGAAGGTCAGTGAATAACAATAGCCAAGTCAGAGCCCAGACCTCAACCCCATATAACACCTGTAAAATGATTTAAATCAGACTGTGCTCAGAAGATCACCTTGCAGTTTGAATGAGCCGGAACATTTCCACAAGAAAGAGTGGGATAAAATTGATAAGTCCAGGTGTAAAGACTTTTATATATTTTGAAGAATTACTGTTGTAATAAAGACAGAAGGTACTTCAACAAAATAAAAGGTTTTTCATTTTCAACCAGTTTCCCTAATAATTGTGTATTTGTTTTTCTCTTAAATGTTGTTGGTTTCTAGTTGTCTTTCAATGTTACGTCCATTGAATCTTCAGCTGTAAGATCAAAACAGACCCACATTATGATGGAGCTGAACTGATATCTTTTTACTTAAAACACAAAGCAAGTTAAACCAATGGAAAAAGGTCCTTGCGATTTGTTGCCTTCTGTTTTTAAAGGTAGACTAAATGCCTCAATTTTAGGTTTACTCAGATTTTACTTTGATTCTTCTGCGTTTGCTTGTGTAACTTGAATACATTGTGGCTTTTATTTTCGATTGACAGGTGAGATCCTCCAGTGTTTGGGCTATAAATAAAGGGTCCAGGCCCCATTACTGTCATCCTATAGCAGCTTCTCCAGGTGGCCTCCACTAGACATCTGTCGCACGCTTACTCTCAGAGCACCAGGTTGTTTCCTTCATGTTAGACAGAGTAACCTGGAGCTGATGAAATGGACCAGCGCTGAATAAGAGGCTGAACAGAGCATTTATTGTTTTCAGTGGCAGGTTGGCCACAGATGAACAGAGTGAAGCTGATTTAAAATGCTTTAAAGCACTCTAGTATGTGTATGCATATGGCATTAGGCCTATAACACTAAAGATCGAGTGATTGTTAGACCTGTAGGATAAAAGGTCAATATTTCAGCTGCTGAGAACAAGCAGGGAAGTTAATTACACAGAAACTGGGCGAACCTGCACTGAGGTTCTCTGTAAAAGAAATAAATACACTTTCTTGGTTTGTTTGTTTGTTGTTCATGTTCAAAAGGGAAATTAAAGCTAATGTGACTATTGGTACGCTCTCTAGTGTTGGTAAAATTCAGCAGTCAGCTCTCAGATGTCCAGGAAAATGTAAACAATAGAAGCAATTATATGTTATTCTATTCAGATGAGCTCTTTCTACAGCTGTGATATAGAGTCAGAGCTGCAGTTGGGGCTGGAGAGCAGAAGTAGTCAGTGTGCTGGAGCTGAGCTGTTCAGAGATAAGTAGTCTGAGTCTGTTCACCACTCAGTTCTTCATGCTTCATCTGCACAACAGGGTTTTACCAGCAGCAGAAATCACACTGAGTCTGATTCTCAGTCAGAAAAGAGCCTGAATGGAGCCGCTTTATTCTCTATAGCAAAAGCCTATTTCAATTAACGACGACGATGATGATAATAATAATAATAATAATAATAATAATAGTAATAATGCTTTTAACACGCGCCTTTCATTTACTTATAAATGTTAAGGTGTTTAAAATAATAAAACCAGTTTAAACAAACGAAACCAATTCAAAATCGGCACTTTGTGAAATTAACATTCAGATTTCAGAAAAGCGTTCCTACATCAAAGAGCTTCCAAAGCGACCCGAACTGGTTTATTTCACTAAAGCTGGAGCCAAATCAGAGAAATCTAGTCACCAAGCAGTTTTAGAGAGAACAGGTTTAGGATCGTTTTCTGATCTTTTCTCTTTTTCTTTTCTTTTCTTTTGCTAATTTGTTTGTTTTTTTTCCGCGCTGTTAAAGCGGATCTCTTTATCTGTTTGTTCTGTGCGTTGTTTCAGGAAAGCCTGATAAAAGCGTTTATAATCTGCGTGTTCTGTTTTGCTTGTTCGTGATTATTTATACTCATTTTTAAATGTAAATATTTCGTTTTAATGTAGTGACTGCTTCAAAAACTGCTCCAAAAACTGCTTAAAATACTTTTAAACGTTAAAATATATTTATAATTAAAATAAGTAACAACAACACAACAACAACAACAATAATAATAGTAATAATAATAATTGTTTATTTCTAAAAACTAGCATCGCATCGTATCAACAATAATACGTTTCTGTTTCTGCTTTTTTTTTGTTTTTGTAGGGTCTCTCTCTCTCTCTCTCTCTCTCTCTCTCTCTCTCTCTCTCTCTCTCTCTCTCTCTCTTTTTCTCTCTGATCTCGCCTCTGTCTGCGCTGCAGGTCACATTAAACATTTAGATCTTTTAACCCAACTTTGGTCTTTTGGAGCTCAAAGCGAGAGACGGTCATAATAACGCGCTTTATTATTATTAATGATTAAATATGAGCGACATTCACTCTGAACAACCACTCAGCCCGAAATACAACCCACAGTTCACACAGCACATCTGCACTGAGTTTGATTATACAGTTAACACTGTGAGCATCAGAGCCACACTGTATGTTCATATACTGGAAAAATGAACAGTTAAAACTGACCGTGTGCAGATCTGTGACCAGAGCTTTTCTCTACAGGCCGAACCAATTTTACTTTTCTTTCTTTCTTTCTTTCTTTCTTTCTTTCTTTCTTTCTCTGTACGGGCTACTTTGTTTTCTTCACATCTTCATTTGAGAAGAACGACGCGTTAAAAACAGTGAAATTAATTTCAGTCATTTTTATTCAAACCACTTTCAACAATAAATAGCGTTACTGTTTCAAACAAATATTTAATCATTAATACATCTAAAGTGGACCGCAGCTGACCACAGCTCCAAATCCGCCATACGGACACAGACCGCTCGTGTGCAAATGAGACTGAAAAACAGGTTTGAGGAGAAGAGGAGGAGGAGAAGAGGCAGAGATGAGCCCCGCTCGGGCGGCTGATGACGAGGGTGGAAAATATGTGAGCAGCGGTCAGATCGGTTGGGCCACCCCAAACAGAGAAATCAGGTCTGAGCGGAGCTGTTTTGCCCGCACCTGCTCTGCTCCGCTCTGCTCTGCGCTGATTTCTGCTCCTCAGCTGATCTCCAGCTCTGATAGTCCTCCCTCCGCCAGCGCTCTATTTTGGTGATAATATTTTGGGTTCAGACTGCGCGCGCACACACACACACACACACACACAGACACACACACACTCTCTCTCTCTCTCTCTCTCTCTCTCTTACACACACACACACACACACACAGCTGCTGCTCACTGTATTAAATACACACATCAGTGGAGCGTTGATGTGAAACCGGTTCAGTTCTGATTCTCACTGATTTAACCTAATTTATGTGGAGCGTCTCGATTCATCCAAACGCGGAGACGCTCATCTGGTCCGAGATTCAGCAAAAACACGGCATTTCTTACACAGCTTAGTTTCATTTAGTACACTCTTAAAAAGATGGTTCTTCAAGGGTTCCTTAGCAAAAAATGGATCCATACAGAACTATGAACACACGAACAATCAGTTGCATGCTTAAATGGTTCTTTGCATGGTGAAGTAGTTCTTCAGATTGCTTGAGAATGTGTTGTATATGGTTCTGTATAGAACCTTTTTAAAAAATGTTCCATATAGCACCAAAAAGGATTCTTCTCTTGGTCCAAGCTTGACATCATAACAATAGCAGAACCCTTTTTGGTGTTATGTAGAACCAATTTTAAAAGGTTTTATATAGCAGAACCCTTTTGCTGCTATACAGAAGCATTTTTAAAAGGTTCCCTGTAGCAGAACACTTTTTGGTGCTATACAGAACCATTTTGAAATGGTTCTATATAGTAAAATCCTTTTCGGTGCTATACAAAACTAAAAAAAGAGGTACTATGTAGCAGAACATTTTTGGTGCTATATAGAACCACTTTCAAAAACGTTCTATAAAGCAGAACGCTTTTCGGTGTTATACAGAATCATTTTCAAAATAGTTCTGTATAGCAGAATCTTTCTGGTGTTATATAGAACTATTTTCAAAAACCATATGCAACACATTCTCCATCAATCTGAAGAATACTTTCACCATGCAACGAACCATTTAAGCATGAAAATGTTCTATATAGAGCTCATTGTCTTTACTAAAGAACCATTAAAGAACAGTCTTTTTTAAGTGTGCAGGCTACAATATGGATATTCAAAAGGCCAAATATCGCGATAATTATTAAGGACCTATCAGGCGTCACTTTGGATGAACCGCTGTGGAGAAAGAACTGCTTTCTTCTTGAACGCTGCCAGACCCGCTGGGCTGCTGCCTGTACAGTCCACACACAGCACACAGAACTGAGAGAAAAGTCTGTAGCCTGCAGTAAACTGGCCGTTCTTCACTCTACAGCACAGTGACAAAACTGTCCATCGTCCTTCAGTGTTTGGTGGAGTTCACAGGGCGTCTTTCTTCCCACCTATATTCAGACAAGCCCCGCCCCCTACGCTACGAGTGGCAACTAGTACCCCTTCCTTGCGTTAGGATAGGCTAGTACACTCTTAGCTCTGTAAAACGGGGTTCTTTGACTCGCAGGGCCAGAAGAAACCCTTTCAAATGGTTCTTTCAGTGTTCACAGGTCTATATATAGAACCATTACAGTGTAGTTTCCCCTTTAGTAGTTTTGCAGTTCGTGAATCTGAACCGCGACCCACTCGCAGCGCAGGGGGGCGGGGTTTGTCTGAATACGGGTGGGGTCGATGTTGCCCCTCACTTCAGTCCGTGCTGGGTTTCTTTGTGCCTCCGCAGGTCGACCTTGCGCTGGAAGCCCTTCCCGCACAGCTCGCAGGCGAACGGCTTGAAGCCCGTGTGCTTGCGGCTGTGTGTTATCAGATTAGAGCTCTGGCTGAAAGCTTTCCCACACACCTGACACTTGTGAGGCTTCTCCCCTGCAAACAAAACCAAACAAAAACAAAAAAAAAACAAACGTCAGCTCCCGGTTTGGATAGCAGCGTCACAATATTTACATTCGCATCAGGTATGAACAGTAAAGTACATCAGTCCATCAGACAGGCTTACACCTGCACTCAGATGGTTCTCCAACGGTTCTTTAGTAAAGGCAATGGTTCTATTTACAACTATGAGTTCTGTATTGAATCATTTCATACTTAAATGATTCTTTGAATGGTGAAATGGTTCTTCAGATTGATTGATTGATTGATGTGTTGGGTATGATTCTAAATAGAACCTTTTTGAAAATGGTTCTATATGGCACCAAAAAGAATTCTTCTATTGTTCCAGGATTGACATCATAACAATAGCAGAACCTTTTCTGTGCTATACAGAGTTCTATATGGCATCAAATGGGTTCTTCTACTGTTACGATGTCAAGCTTGGAACAATAGAAAAATCCTTTTTTTTTGGGTACTATATAGAACCCTTTTTAAAAAAGTTCTATATGGAACTATAAACAACACATTAATCAATCTGAAGAACCATTTCATGATGCAAAGAACCCTTTAAGCATGCAAATGGTTCTTTGAATGTTCATGGTTCCATATAGAAACATTGTCTTGACTACAGACCCCTTCATCTCTTTTAAAAGCACATATGGTTCTACACTCTTAAAAAAGAGGATTCTTCAAGGGTTCTTCAGTAAAGAAAATGGTCTTATATAAAACCATAAGAGTGTTCATGGTTCTACATAGATCCACTGTCTTTACTAAAGAGCCCTTGAGGAGCTGTCTTTTTTATTTTTTTGGATTTTTACCCAATTTTCTCCCCAAATTTAGTCGTCTCCAATTCCACCCGCTAGTTAGGACTCCCCCAATCACACCATACTATCAACGCTAGGAGGGTGAAGGCTAACACAGGCTTCCTCCGAGACCTGAGAAGCCAACCACCGCTTCTTTTCGAACTGCCGCTCACGCAACGTCATTGGACAGCTGAACGCGCTCGGAGGAAAGCGCCAACCGCCAGATCTGTTACGTCAGCTAACAGACGCCTGCATTGACTAGCATCGCGCTGAGTGATGGGGGAGAAGGAGGGGCCATCCTACCCACCCGGGGAGAGAGAGACCATTTGTGCTCTCTCGGACTCCCGGCTACGGATGGCTGTAGCATCACCAGGGATCGAACTCGCGATCTCCTGATGATAGGGCCAACTCTTAGACGGTTGCGCCAAACGGGAGCCTCGAAGAGCTGTCTTTTTAGGAGTTAAGTGTCCTCTGGTGGATTTCAGGTTTCATGGTGTCTGTTTTTGACACATTCATCTCAAACTGCTTTGTGGTTTAAATCTGAACCTGTCAGGTATTTGGTAAGGACTGCTGAGGCTGCCCTACCTGTGTGGATGAACGTGTGCTTCTTCATGTCCGATTTCTGGTGGAACCTCTTGCCACAGTACTGACATGGGTAAGGCCTTGTGTCTGAGTGGATCAGGAGGTGTGTGGACAGGGTGGAAGATCGTTTGAAGCTTTTCCCACAGATTTTACAATCAAAACTCCTCTCCTGTGTGACGAGAAGACAAACAAACTCAGTCTGAAGCTCTTAGTTTGAAGCACTGCTCACCAAGCCTCCACATGATGACCCACCTCCCAGCAGGTTCAACCTCCAACCCAAATGTACTACATCTGATCCAGTTAATGATCCAGCCAAACTGGATCAGACCACCATAAGCAGTGTATTCATTAATAGCTATAATATGTAGTATATACCCACATATATGGTATGTAGTATATAGTAATAGTTGTATATAGTATATAGTAAAAGTTGTTTGAGACACAGCCAAAGACAATAGCTAGATCAGTCAGGTGTGCTGGATTAGGGTTCGAGCAAAACTCTGCAGCGTGCTGGAGCTTGACCATGGGTCATGTGGTGTGAACCTCAGTTTACTTTGACGGTCCCGTACCTGCGAATGAACAGCTCTGTGCTGTTCCAAGCTGACCGCATGGCCGAAGGTCTTCCCGCATATGTCACAAGCGAAAGGTCTCGTTCCACTGTGGGACCTCCGGACATGGACCTCCAGGCCGTGTGGTGTGGAGAAGACCTGCAGTAGAGAAAATAATTAAAAATGAATAATACTGAATATGTAAATGTAACAACCCGTAGGATTTGGATTGTGCCTTTATATAGTGCTCAGTACACATATTGTCCCATCTATGGTTCTTAATAACATCATGAGTGCTGATTTAACTCTTAGGGACAGGGATTAAGCCTAGTCTTGGACTATACCTCATTTGGAATGGGGATTTTCCATTGACTAGGTTTAATGCCTGTCTGGGTAACCAACCCTTGTGCCTAGTTGTTAATAAAACAGGTTCCATCTACAGCCCTTCACTCTGCAGGATGTGACACAAACGGCGAGTTGCTCCGTCGTACCTTGCTACACTTGATGCATTTGAAAGCTCCATTCAGCATTAGGCGACTACACAGCGTGGCTGTGTCAGACTTCATCTCAGGTCCATTTCCACGAACATTCCTGTCCACATAAAGCCCAGGCGTCGTGGTCCGCTCAAACAGGCTGGCAGTGGACTCGTAGTGGCCATAAACACCTGTCCCAGATCCTCTCTCACTGAAGAGAGGAGGTTCAGCCACCCTCTCAGTGTAATAACTCCGCTCTGGATCCAGCGGGTGATGATGGTGATGGCTGAAGTTCCATGGGTAAGAGCCAAAGGGGACAGTAAACGGTCGTGTTTCATCCCCACACGGAGAAAAAGATTTCTCAGAGTCTGCTGAAGAGGAAAAAAAAAAAGGCAGAGTCAGCACTGCCGTGCTCATTTGCAAAGGCAGCAGCTTGCTGCAGGCTATACCTGTTTCTGTTGGTTAAACGAAGACTGCTGTGTTTTGGGATGTCAAACAGTAATCAGCCCCTGCTTGATTTGCACACAGTAAAACAAAGAGCAGATTGTGGTTTTACTGCCGTTTACTAATGTCACTAACCACATAACCTCAAGAGCAGGCCGGGTTTGATCAGGCAGATACACTTCATAGCATTTGTCATCAGATTTTTCAAGTCCAGTACAGATTAGATTAGCATCAATAATCTGGCTCTGTGTTAGAGATCACTTACTGTGGGTTCAGTGACCTCAGATTAATAATGTATTATTTAATTACATTAAAATGAATCATGTTACAATGCACTGAAAAATAAGTGCCTTTATTTGGCTTGATCACATTTGTTCCTCCTGAATGAACTACATCACATCAACAGTCATTTTTTCTTACATACTTTTGCCAGTAACCGTGTTTATGTTCTCTTCCTGTGGAAATGATGAACACATGCTGAGCCTATTTTTGTCAGGGTGCAGGTTACAAACGAGAAGACCACCCAGCCTACCTGGTGATGCTGAGGGTGAGGGTGGGCGCCAGTAGTCCTCATAATCTGAGGAGCGGTCACACACACTCCCTCCACAGCTGAGAGGAGGAGATCTGGAGCACAGATCAGCAGGGTCCGGAGAAAAGGCTCCAGCAGGGTCTGACCGGCCATCCGGGGAGCACTCTGGCTCCTCAGCAAGCTTACTGTCTGTGAGTGTAGAGAGGATCAAATAAAAAGATGAAGAAAAAAAGGCTGCATTTTTGCAAATGTATCTGTTTGTAAAAGCTGTTGGTTTAGGCTTAGAAAAACGGATAGAAACACATAAATGGTATGCAAGAGTTTCAAAAAGACAAATAAACACAGATTTGATTTTTTTTTATTATTACAGATAAAACTAAATGATTAAAAAACGTGAATGAAGACGTTTTATGGTTATTTGTTGTTTGTACACCGTAAAAATGGTTATCAGTTCAACCTAAAAATACTTCATGTAGTAACAAGTAAATTAACTAATTTTATTCTTAACTCAAAAATTTATTTTGATTGAAAGAAATGTTTAATGTATTTATTTTGGTTGAATAAAACGGCCTAATTTACTTGTTTCCGCATGAAATAAGTTTTTTAGATCGAACTAATGAACAATTTTACCGTGCAAAATCTCAGTTTGATTTCAAATAAGATTTTCTAATGAAGTATAAAATTATTACATTTTTTTCGTTTTTTTTGCAGAGAAAATCTGCATTTTCACGGTAAAAATGGTTCGTCAGTTCAACCTAAAAAATTACTTAATGTGGCAACAAGTAAATTAACTAGTTTTATTCAGTCTAAATGAACACTGTGAATAAACGATTCTTTAGACTGTTATTTTTTGAGTTAAATAAATAGTTCAATTGCTAGTTACTACATGAAGCAATTGTTTTTAGGTTGAACTGACAAATCGTTTTTACAATGTACATATTTCATTCTGAGAACATTTTTATTCTGAGAATAATTTAATTATTTAAAGTATATATATATATATATATATATATATATATATATATATATATATATTACATATCATTTTTATAATGTATTGTTATGTACATATATATTTAGTTTATTCCAATGATTTCTAATTAGTAAAAGCACAAATATCAGTCTAAGCAACGAATAACAGAACAATATAAAACATCTTTAAAAACAGTAATTTTACGTTTTTCAAATCATTTAATTTTTAAATAGTAAAAGAGCAATAAATAAGATAATAGTATTAAAACTTTATTTTTAAAAACAGTATTTTTTACGTTTTTCAAACAGTAAAAAAGCACAAACATCACAGAATAACGCTGTTATAAACGTCTCTATTTTAAAACAGGCTGAAACGGTGAACAGCATAAAAACGCACAAGCATTCTGAGACGTTAAAAATCACAGCTGTGCAAGTGTGTGTATCACTGTGGTGAGTAGAGGTGGGTGTGGGTGGTCGTACCTGTGCAGATGTGCGCTATGAGTGCCTCCAGTCTGCTGTACTCCTCCTCCACACTGCGCGGTGTGTGGTAGCTGTGCGCCTTCTTACTCTTCACCAGGAACGAGCGCGGCATGTCTGACCCTGACCGACTCTCTGTGTCTCTCTCTCTCTCTCTGTGTCTGTCTCAGTGTCTCTCTCTCTCTCTCCTCCTTCTCTCTGCGCTGCGCTGAAGGCCACTCACTCTGAGCGCCGCGGCTCCTCTATTAAAGCAGCGTGTCTGCGCTCTGCGCATGCGCGCCGCTGACCGCCCGCCTGCCAGGTGCTTCGTCTTTTCCTTTACAGACAGGTGCTTTAAAGGAGCTGCCCCCCGCCACCAACTAGCGCTGCTGTTGCTGCTGCCCCCAGTGGGTGTCCCGAGGGGGCAGGAGGGGCGATAACAGCCTTTATCTGAGGGAGCACGAGCACAGGAAGCGCGAGACGATCACGCTGAACACGGAGCTGTTTCAACATCACACAAACACACAAACACACACACACACACACACAGGGAGAGAGAGGAGAAATCAAATGTTGTTTGTTGCTTTAACTTTAGTGAAGTTGAGTCCTTTGAGGCTTCGCCATTAAAACCAACTCAAAGCTGAAGGGTGAGAGCTGAACTCCACCTGAGGGAACTCGAGCTCTAAATCATTTTGCTCAACAAAAACAGGCGAAACTCATATAAATGTAGATCTGAATGTTTTCCTGCACTGTAGACTTACATTAGCTGACATATCAATCATGCAAATTATTCCCTTGCAAGTATTAAGTTACTTAACATATTCCCGCTTTAATGACTTTATATATGAGCTACAGTTACTTTCTCATCCACACCTCTGCAGTAAGTAAGCTTAACTCAAGCAGCCCCGTGGTTTTAAATGGTTACAACAGATCTGGCAGTGCTTTACTATTTCAACTGTCATTCTCTCTTCAATTAATTAGATTAACTTAAACCAAATATTGCTCCTGATGTGATGCAGTGACATCCATTAAAATAACTCCCCTGTATTAAACAGACTGTTTTGTACAGTACTGAGTAAATGGCTTACATGGAACTAGAGCCATCCATTAATGAGGACTCTTATAACTGATAAACCTGAACACTGAAAACCATCATAGTGTGAAGAACAGAACTTCACATTTAAAGTGAGAGTAAGCTGTGACACTAAAATATCACTTTGTGAGAATTATATTCATAAATTAGAAAAATAAGACAAGTAACAGAATAAACAGAAACCAATAAAACTGCTAAGAATGCTGGAAGCTTTACAGGCAAAAGACTCTTCAGGCTGTAGGACTTTTCCAAATGAACTGATCTACATTTACCTCACTAACAAGGGGTTATACAAGAAATAGTGTAAACCTTCTCACAATAAACACATTCCACCAGAACATCAACACTGCTGTTCTTACAGTAACTATTTTAATAACTACTTTAGCTGCTGGCATTAAGATTTATTTGTTCTGTTTTGTGTTGAAATTAATTGACTATGCTTTGGTTGATCATGCAAAAAAATGTATAGACTTTTTTTTCTCATTACAGCAGAAAAACAGCACAAAACAGAGTGGTATATTCACTGTATGGAAATGTATTTTCTATAATTTAGCAAAGGTGCAGCAGTAACAGGTACAGTAAACGTTAGTCCATCTGGTCTGCATCACTCAGCCATCACACCTAGAAACATGAACTATACAATATATTTCCTCTCGTTTCAGAGCCGGATTCATTGTGAACAAGGTACGATCTTTTTATAGATGGTGAACACCTGACCATGATTTGATTGGCCTGTTTACATTCATTTCAATCAGCAGTTTGTCTCTATGGTCATTATAATCTATGAAAGCTGTGATATAGTGCTTGTGACTTAGTAAACAGCTATGCAGCTATTCAGATTCCAAGAGTTGTGCTGTGTTAAGAGGTGTGAAAAAAGAACTGAGAACTGAAAATGCCTGTTATTTTGTATAACAAGCATTTGTGACTGTATAAAAATTTTGTTTCTAATAGGTAGATTCTCATAATCACAACCTTTATAAATTTATAAATTTGTATGGAAAATGAATTTATCTATTTACTCACTTATTTACTTTTTGCTTTTGCTTTTTTCAGCTTCATCAATTCTAAAATAAATTAGATGTATATCATTACGTATGTTTGGTTACTCGCTCATTTTTTTGTTTGTTTGTTTATTTTGCAGAACAATCATTATGAAATAAATCTTTGTCTCAGAGGTGCTTTGTGTCCACACGGTTTTGAGTTGCTGGCTGTGGTGGAACAGAGCGGCCTTGTTCTCCAGGCTGCTGACCCGTGCCGACCCCACGACACCTGCTACGCCCGCCGTTGCATTCAGCACTGCGGCACACAGACTGCAGGCAGGCTGACCAGACTGAGAGTGCACTCTCTCACCTGTCGCTCACTCGCTCGCCCTATCAGCAGGTAAGGGTGTGCTATCAGTTTGAGTAGACCACTGTAATGCTCACAGCCTGTGAGAGAAACTGAGAGGGAGCCCAGCCGGCTTCAATAGAAAATATAATGCATTTCAGCTGCATTATGTCAATTAAAAAATATTTTACATCGACACAATTTAATCTTTTAGTTCACTTACTTTTGGCTATACAGTCAATAAATAAAGTTAACAGATTTAACATTCACTAGATTTAAGAGTCATCAAATCTAAGACACAGCCAATATGCAAACAGAAGCAGCAAATGGGACAGAAGTGAGTTTCACTCACGAGCCAAATAAAATACTTATCAAGATAATCTGACAAGTCACTGTATTACACTGAACACTGATCTGACTCACTCGCACTTAGTTACAGTGAGTGCTGGCTGATATTTCATATAAACCACCATACTGTGATACTGTTTTTCAGTTACTGCACATTTTTAGGGATATTCTTGATAAATAATGCACATTATATACATGATACAATGCAGATAAAGTAAAATCTGTTTTTATTTATTTACTTTTACTTCTGTGTCATTTTAACAGAAGCAGAACAGAATATAACAGTTCAATCAGCTTGTAAAGCTTTCTTTTAGAGAGCAGCTCTCAGGAAGCTCATTAACTTATTAACGTAAACTTAAAGGTCATCAGATACTGTGATATACAGTTTGAAAAGGGTAAACACTCTCGGCCAAATGACGCTTTATTGATTTTCAACAAACTTAAATCCGGCATTCTTCCTGCAAATTTTAGTGCGCAGTTTCTGTTCTTTTGCTGAGTTTGACAGAGTGGGGGGGGAAATAAAAGGTGCCATTACTTTTGCACAGGCCACATTTTATGTTTTTTTTTTTCCCCAGTATGTTCAGTTCAGTAAATAAACAATAATTGTTTATTAAAATATACAGAAGTGTACAGAGGATGTGGTAACGTGTGTGGGTGTGTATAAATATGTATGTGTATATATATATATATATATATATATATGTATATATATATATATATGTATGTATGTATGTATATATATATATATATATATATATATATACACACACACACACATTTTTATATGCGTGTGTGTTTATCTGGTATTAAGATATATATATATATATCCATATCTATATCCATATCCAAAACAGAATGGTATATCTTTACTGTATAGAAACAAAACAATATTTTCTATAATATGGCAAAAGCTACAGTAGCCACAGGAACAGTAAATGTTTAGTCCATCTGGTCTGCATCATTAGGCCATGTGTCCTCGTCCAAACCATACCTAAGGTCCTCTCTTGGTTTTACACAGTACACATCCTTTAGCACTATCGCAGTCTGATCTTTCATTGCAGCTTTGTTACACTAATATAAATGAAGCTGTAACAGTCTGTCCTCTGCAGTTCACATCACCGGGTCCCACTTCTCAATGTATTACCAAGCCTGAGGTTAGAATGTGTGTTACAGCAGGAAATGCCCCTAAATACTGATAGAGGTTGAAATATGCAGGTCTTCAGGCTCCACACCACTACAGGCCTGCTCCTTTTATCAGAAACCGCACACAGCAAACTCAGCCTCATCTCTTTTAAATGGAGCTGACAGTGTGAGATGTTGAGGCAGATGCTGCATCTGAAATGTCTGCGTGAAGCAATCGCAGGAAATCAAAGCTCAATGTGCCCTCTGGTGATTAGAGCCACTGGCCCCAGGGCTCCCCAAGACTCCACTGATAGAGGCTCCATAAAACGCTCCACTTCACCAGCCATTAAGCAAATTACACAAAAGCAGCAATTAAGCACTTCAATTCATCAGCAAGGAAATAAGCCCATTGTTAAAGCCGCTTCGCAGCGTTCCCTAACGTTTGAAACCTGATGCATCTTAACCTGTTACATTCTTTTAGTAAAGGTGTCACAAAGGGCTCTTTGAGCAAAGGTGCATTTTCAGTCCTGAGAGAAATGTCTGTAAATGAGATGATGTGTGAAGAGAAACTCACATAATGTAAAGGTTCCTTACCAGTTTAAGGCTTCTTCCTAGAAATGTTACACTATGTGGAGGTTCTTTGAACTATAAAAGGCTCTTTATGTTTCATTTACTAAAACGGTTCTCTAAAGAGCTATCAAAATGTTCTTTTAGGAACCAAACATGGTTCTTCTATGACATCATGCAAAGTATTTATTTATTCGCCCTACCACACTTTTTCCCTCTATTATTGCTAGAGCACATCTTTATAATTTAAAGTGAAAGTTTGCTTATGTTTATTTATTTTTCATGATCATGTTTATAGTGCAATTAAACACACCACAGTTTAAGTGGATTCAACAGCCTGGATGAGTATCAGAGATAATGGAAAATGGATTTTGAAAACTTTTGAAAAAAAAGAGACTTGTTATTACATGTGTGTTATTATGTTATTACATGAAATTCCTGCGTTGGCTCACTTCAATGTTTATAAGCATTATATGAGCTTCGCGAGTCACAAACTTCAAACTAACATCAGGGTTAACACACACATCTCATATTGGTCACCTCATGTTTACACACTAAAATCCAACCCAGCAGCGTGTCTAAATCATATAAATATAAAATCACATTTTTTATATATTACCATATTTATATATATATATATATATCCCACTATTTTCACAGCCAAGGTACCTCAGATCAAATAGCACACAGCAAGGTGTAAAGAGGGATACACTCTTCAGTTCAAATGTTCATTAGAATTAAAAGAATACAGGTTTCATAAGAACTCAACACTAACAGAACTTAGAACCTAATCAAGCACAACTTCAAGGTTGTAGGGCAGCCGAGCTGACAGCTAGAAGCTTTTTGCGGGGCGTGATTTACTGATTTCAGAGGTCTGATTGAAAGATGGCTGGACTCTTAGGCTGCACAGCCACTATTTCAGAAATCCATCCACACTCACGTGGCTTACCTGACCTCCTAAAGGCTGGGCTTTCCTGCGTTCAGTCTGGATCAGGCTCTACTCTGTAGCCGTGGTGCGTTTTTGGTGCATCTTGAGCTGTGAGAGATCACTTCCTGCAGACGTTCTTTATAACACGTCTCATTAGCAAGTCAAGCTCGGTGCAGGAAGGGCTCTGCTGGAGTTGCCACACTGCACACAGCCCTCAAACAGCCTGGAGAACATGGGGACAGAGATAAACTACAGAATACTCTGAGAGGAGAGCTCGGCCTCTGAGAAAAGCAATGCATTTAATTCCCATTTAAATGTGTACATCATTTTAGAAAATATTACAGCACAGTATAGTCTTTCAGTTTACCTCCTTTTGACAATGTGATATATTTTAACTGCAATTTCAATTGAAAATTCAAGCATGTTCATCAGTGCACTGAACCTTAGTTTACTATAAAACATGATAGTTATTCATCATGGAAATACTGAAATTAGTGAATCCAAATACCACAACTCATAAGTGGAAATTACAAATCTCTTGCAACACGGCACATCAAGCTTGTTTGTGTTCTTCTGAATGTAGGAATGTTCTTATTCTCACTGTGCATGTTATTAATTTACACTATCAAGAATACAAATAAAACAGACACTTTGTCAAACAGCATTTTTATTGTCAACTGATAAGTCTCAACTATTAACATTATAGACAGCCTACGCTTAGTGTTAATGCTCCGTCATAAGCACTTCTACGTCATGACACAGCCAGCCTTACCAGTGAAATTTCCATAAAGTCTCTTTCCTTTGCAGCACTCAGCATATTGACCCTTCCAGCGTTGGAGGCTTCAACTGGACTGTAGTATCTGATTGACTCTGGTGCATCTGGAACATTATTCATTTCTTCACGTTAGCAGGTGGACTGGCTATTCTCCAAGCAGCCTGCACTGGTTTCCTGTTTTCAGTGCCTTATCTGCCACTTTTTGGTTTGATTTGACTTGATGGTGAAGGCCGAACGTCTCACTACAGCTTTTCCTTGAAGTAATTAGTCTTGCTATCACAAGGCACCTTCCACATATCTACAGTCAGCGCATTACATTCATAGCACACAGAACGGATTACACTGCCATCAACATCAATCAGCATTTTCAGTTACTGCAAAGTCCCTTGGCTGATCCAAAAGTATTTGGACAGTCACACTTGTCCTCTTTTACTTTTCCAGAAGTTTTGATTTGGGTCCATTTATAATCAAACAGGTCATCAGACACCACTGCAAGTGTCATTTAGGCATTTATCGCGCAGTAATTCCAGCCAATTTTGTAGATGTAGCAGTTCTGGGGCGCCAAAAGTATCTGGACAAATCGGAGTCTTTTTCTTTTAGACAGATGTGCTGTAGCAGGTTCTTCAGCTTTTATGTGTGTGCAGGATGTTCAGCCTTCACAGCATGTTTTTTTTTTTTGATGATCTGTTGGTACGTAGCCACACATGGGCTTACGTGTCATTAACACCACAGCAAGCCTTTATTAAGCTGAAAGAAATATTTAAATAAGGCAAGCCAAAATTAACTGTTTATTCCACCACTAAAAAGAAACCACTGGTGTAGGCAGACGTGTCAAAAGCCACCACTTGCAGGAAACCCCACTCGCAGAACCTCGGACGGCACAAATTACTATTAAAAGCACGGGCAAATCACACAAGAGCAGGAAGGCCTGGTGGCAGTTTGCCTAAAAGAAAATCTCTAGAAGACTGCTCAATGATAAACTGATTAGAGACAGATTAATCTCTCTGACTGATGGAGAAAAAGGAACCACCCATTCAGCGCATCATTTCATTTCTGAAACCTGGCAGATGCAGCGTTCTTGCCCTTCAAACCCGCTCATGTTTTTACTGATGTGATCTGACTGCTAAGCAGCAGGACAGTGTGAAAGAAAACATTAAAATATTCTTTACGGAACGATTTTGTCCAAATACTTTTGGTGACCTGAAACGGAAGCATATATACAGAACATGCTGTCAGTCTGCTCGTTAACCACCATGGGTCAAGTGTTGGAGTAGAGCCAAAATATTAAAAAAGCGAACAAAAACAAGGTCCAAATACTTTTGGAGCTCTCTCTATGTTCTGTGCAAATATGCAACAAATGTGTTGAACATGAGAAATAACAGAGAAATACTCTTATTAAGATTTCACAGAGTCTCTCAGTTGCTTTGTATTTGTCTTTTGTGGTAGGTTTTCAGCACTTGCTTGTTGGGAAGATAAAGAACAGAAGAATTACAGCAAGATGGAGGATATATATGAACGTCCCAGTTTAAGATACTCCTGTAAAATTTGAAAACATGCTCTTTTCAATCATGCTAGAAAACATTGTGATAAAGCAAACCAGGCAACAGAAGAAAAGTCTGTGATATTTTGATACTAAAATCCATTGTTGGAAATCAAGAGCTGGTTACAGTACAGAGAAGATACAGGGCTGTGCACTGTGTAGCATCAAAACGTCTCCCAAAAATGGCAATCATGTCCCTTTCAGCTGAATTGTACACTGTACACTGAGGATATGAAATACATTAGATACATTTCAAGTCATAATGGAAATGAAAAAAACAAAAAAGTCAACATGTACATATATACATGGATGTGGGATCCTTCACAGGTCAACAGAGGTACTGCATGCCATGGTTTAAAATGCTTTGCTCTTGGTGGTGGCTGATATGACACAACTTTTATTTGAGACTCTATACAATGTTCATCTACAGGATAGTGTTCCTTAATCTTTAATATGTTTCCCTCAAAGTGATGGACACCCACGAATGCACTCCATGGGGTTTTGATGGTTCGTTTAAAAAAACAAAACAAAAAAAAAATGATTAAAAAATAAAACCTAGTAGAATGAAGTTTCATCGTAATGCATAAAACACTATCATACAAGTTGCTCCTTCTCTGAAGCTCAAAATAAACTAAGTACCCTCAGATATCAGGGGCTTTTCAGTATTCACTCCAGTCCAGTATGGTCTCAAAGGGCCTGAAGGGGGCCAGACCAACCCCCACCAGAATCCTACAGCAAGTTCCAACATTAACATCTGACTCATTTTGGCAAAAACAAAATGGGTAAGGCAGATGTGAACAAAAATCCCAGTTCATGGTTTGTGAAGATGACTCAGGATTTCTTTAGTTAAGCGCTGTAAATGAGCTGATGGCAGTTTTGGACCTGGATATAAAGATGAGCTCTCAGGTAACGTCCCTTTCCCAGACTTCAAGGGGCAGTCTGTTAACGGTAGTGTTGGTGGTCACACAGTGGTGGTCTTATGGCTGCTGTTAGAGGGCACCGTTAGCCTCAGACCCTCTCCGTCCTCGTCCCCCTCGCTGTCCGAGTCCTCCAGCTGGGGGTGGAGTGTAATGCGTCCCGTTCCTGGGCGGGCACTTAGGTGGGACAGGAGCTTCATTCCTTCTTCGTCTGAAGACTGGCAAGACTCATCGTCCCCGCCGTAGTGGTTGACGATGTGAATCCCATCAAAATTGGTCTGGTTGGGTAAGCCCCTCTGTCCTTTTAAACAGCGAATCTGTAAACAAGGAGCGCAGCAATGACTCAAATGGAAACACATTTCACACCACACAGTCGGCACAAGACAGTGGGCAACAAACATTTTCTTCATGCAAATCATGTAAATATCAGTTTAGTGTTTCTTCGTAAGGTTGAGGGAGATATGAACATAATGCGCATGCACTCCCTCAACAGCACAATGACTTCCCAACATGCACATAAGAGTGATCTTGCCCTGCAAGAGCGTCCACTTTTATTTGGATTAGGAAACCAGGGCAGGTTTACAAGGACAAAGGTGCAGGGAGACTCACTCGAAAGAGGCCCTGAATATTCTGTAATAACTCTCGCTAGGATGAAGCAATCTGAACGAAACAATGTGCTCCTCAGTATATGGAGCTTCGAACAAGCCGGGATTGCATTTAATGCAATCAATTACACATACGTCAAGGTATGTAGTGGATTTTTTTGGATTCAGATTGCTTCATCCTAACGGGAGTTACAACAGAAGGTCCTCTTTTGAGTGAATCTCCCTGTATTTTAAAAGTCTCACTGACTTTGTTGTACCTGAGAATGTGAATTTCATAGTATTAAATCCCTGCATATCACTTTCACACGACCTTGCCTTTCTTTTAAAATCAGCTGCCACAAGCCACCATGTAGAAGATCAGCGGGCCACTCCCTTCATTAAATGCATTAAACCATTTTTCATATATTGTTGCTTTCCTAACAAAACCACGTATCTCCAAAATGGCAACTTTGCAGACAAAAGAGAAAAGACAAAAGTATTCATAACTCTAGAGCATGATAAAAAAATACCAATGGCATCAGTACAAGGGTATTATGGTTCCAAATAGGATGGAGCTGAAGACTTATCTGTGTTTACAGTGACCTCATTTTATAAGACCCTCCGCTACACCACATAACTCTGCCCCATCTCTGCCTGCACAGCTCAGAATTAGTGGGTTCCTCCTGAACAGGTATGCAAATGCAATACATATAAAGTTGAACTGTTTGAATGGCTGACTTTCCATAATGAATTTAAACATAATTTAAAAAATAATTATTAATAATATAATAATATATTAATATTATAATAATATAATAATAATTTAAAAATACCTGTTGCCCTTTACATTGTGTGTAAATTTCTTGAAGAGTGGACCAAAAGGAACGGCATGGCCCAAAACGACTTGGAAAAAAGTCTGGTTCCATTAACTTACATTAAAAGTAAAGTAGGTTTTTTCCTTCTCCTTCTCATTTTGGAGATACGAGGTTTTGTTCTGACAACAGCGATATGCCTCTTCATTACTCAGACAGCCAGGTAAAGTATTGCTTTGAATGAAACATCTTCAGAGAGATTTATGTAATACTTGTCAACAGAATCAAACACCCGTGCAGGTAACAAAGCTAATCAGATGAGGCTAAAAGTGGCTTCTTATTCAAACTTTCCATGCCAGCTAAACTGCTGCTGTGGAGGCGATATTTGTCAGGTAGTCATGGTTCACTGAAAACTTGTGGGAGCTCATTACAAAGAAAAACAGCAACGACTCTCAATGGCTATGTTTGAGTAGCAAATCGGCATGAACTGAATGCCAAGTGTTTACAAGCTTGTAACTTCACAATCCCCCCAGGACAAAACAGACACGGGAGTTTGATGCTTACTCTGGCCAAATGGCGCTGCTGTACAAAGAAGAATACTTTGTTAGGGGACAGCAGTACTATTAAAGTTCTCCCCCAATGCTTACATCTTATATCTAGCTCATTTCCTGAAAGCAAGCAAAACCACCCAGAGCTAAACTAGCCAGTACCCACTGTAATCACTGTTATTAACATCTTGTGAAATTGTTGTATTATCTATGAAAAATGGCAGTAAATGTGCTGTATTGAGATGTGGGCTATATAGAGCAATTTGATGTCCTCTCAAGCGATATTAACATAATGTCACATATTTATCATCTATATCTAAATGTAGATATTTAGGTACAGATGATGAAGATAGATATCTAACTGCTAGAGTAACTGTGCATCTTTAGTTTTGGCCCATGCACCTTTAGTGTAAGATTGTATCACTTATATTGGTCCATTCTTATTGGTCCATTCATAAATAAAGAGCAGCTAGTGTTCAAACAAAAACATGGAAAAAAAATTTGGAGAAACACAGCTTTGATATGAAACTGATATTTTTCCACTTTGCATACTGAACAAAGGTATAAATGCAACACTTTCGGTTTTGCTCTCATTTTGCAGCAGTTTGATTAAGAAGATCCTTAAAAAGATCCAGAATTTTCTTCTAAAAATGTACTGCTACTAATTTTTCTAGTAAAAGTGTATACAAGTGTATAGGTTTTCAATTGGTGACTCGATAAGACTGAATATGGAAACAGCTTTCACATATACATGCATATATATTAATACACAGCACCACACGTAATGTTGTTCTAATGGTCAGTTTTGCCGGTAATTGAGACTTTTATTCAAATTTCTTAGAAACAAATTAAGATAATTTGAAATCCTCTTTATTAGCTTGGACATTCAGGAGATTTATTTACAAAATACTTCTAAATATTAAGGTAAGGTATAATAACACTTAGCTGTGTCAGTACCAGTATGAGGAACCCAGGTGTTAGACTTGCCTCTGATCTAAATGACTTGTAAACACCACCAAAACTGCTTGCTTTCATCTGCGGGACACTACAAATTAGACCACTGCTCATACTGCAAGAAGCTGATTTGTTCTCTTTCAGATAACGGTAAAACATTTAATGGGACTAGACAAAGTTGTGGCCAAAATGTGACTGGTTAAAAATGTTAAGTCACTTAACATTTTTTAAAAGCAGTTCAAACTACATTCCTGCTTTTCAACACAATGTTAATGATCATTCTTAGTGTCTTCATTTTCATGTTAAATGACTGTGTGTATAAAATGCTTATGTGCAATCTATCCACACAAGTGAGTACAAGGACAATGACTATCTTTCAGCCTGTCATTACTGCCAAGTTAGCTAATGGGATTTTGCATGATTCAAATTCTTACACTGTAAGTCAGTGGGACTTTTTAAGTACAATCACTTTAATCTTTGCCTTTTAACCCCATTCACACTATGAATTTCACCATAAAATCATGACTGTTTTATGTCTGGTGTAATCAGAAAGAGGTTTAGAGAAAGGATTGGAATCTTACTATAGTTGGTTAGATTACGTAACTGGTTAAACTCAGGTTTAAACTGGTGAAGGGTTACATTGTCATGTAACGTGAAAAGGGCTTTTTGAATTGAGCACTGTGGCTCTACCATCCTGCTAATAAAGTACTTCTCGGGCATTAAAAATATTCACAATACTATCACTACTACTACTACGACTAATACTATGTTATCTGCCTAACAGGCCCTACGCTTTTCTCTTCTCTCCACTCAGCAGACAATCTAAAACAATTCATACATGTGCAGTTAAAAGACAAAAATAAAAATAAAATAAAATAGGGGAACATTTGCTGTATTTAAAATTAAAAAAGTACAAGGTTCAGAGTACATCAAAAAGTTACCAGACACATGCACATCCAAGAAAAAAATTAAATAAAATACAGGCAAACATACACTGATACCGAGGGGAAACATGGGTTTGAATACTTTTGCTGTGGGGAGTAATTGACAGATGCTTAAAATCACACACACACACACACTTACCTGGAACACACTGCCTCACCAAGACAGACATGTGGGAAGAGAGGTATTCATGGGTATTTCAAAGCAACCGCAACACACAAACGTCTCATGTGCAACCTCACATGCTCATTAACATCTAAACTGCACAGTCCATCATTGAATAACCACAATAAGAACTGGATACTGATGTGATAAATGGAAAAATAGGTGTACTGCGAGAAAGAGAGAAAGACAGAGAGAGACAGACTAAGAAAGGGGCAGACAGAGAGAGCGAGAGAGAAAGAAAGAGTGAGAGAGAGAAGATGAATAAGCCGGAAACCAGCAGCAAAACACAAGAGGCCTCGCGTTTGACAGCTTATATCTTGGTGGTGTTGAGAGATTAGTAGGTGTATGGTTTCACTCAGTGCAAATATGGTTGATAGGAAACCTCGCGCTCTTTAGCAACTACGTGATTTAAATAGCAACCAGCAACCTGCAGCAGCAGAAAGCTTTTTGACCCCTTCATAACTTGCACTGAGACTGCCATCCTCCTGTGTTCAGAATCTCAGTTCAACACCTACTGGAAACTTACCAACAAAAAAAAAGTGCAGTACTGTGTAAAAGTCCATTAAGTACAAGTTCCTCATTTTTAGCTTTAGGAAAAAAGCAGAAAACATATTTAATAGAAAACTACACAGAAGCACACACAACTACACATAACATTTTTCAGCCTTTAGGTGTCCACTCTTTGCCTTTATTACAGCTTCCATTCTTTTTAGGAGACGTGCTTTCAGTTTTTTAAAGCAATCTGCAGGGATATTTCTCACACCTCCAAATTTCAGTCTTAGAAGCTGGTTGCATTTTCTGCTTCTCACGACCCCAATCATGAATTAAGACTCATCAGTCCATAAAACCTCAGTCCACAGCTCAGTTGTCCAGTTTCAGTGTTCTAGTACAAATGTTTTTCGCCCATTTTCTTTTCTCAGTAGGGGCTTCTTGACAGCAACATGTCTCTTCAGAATCATTCAGCACTTCAGCAGAATTCAACAGCACTGAGTTCTCACAGTGGAAGGATGGACAGAAACACCTGTGGTTAGATCTGAAGCAAGATCGGAGCTTGATTTTCTCCTCTCTCTCAAAGATGAAAGCTTGAAGTGCTGTTTATCTGATGGTGACAGTTTTGGTGGCCTACTAGGTCTTGCACGGTTGTTTGGAGTCCCATTTTCTTTTAACCATTTTTGAACTCCAGTTTTTAGGGCATGTTTTTGACATACCTCTTCCTTGTACAAGTGGATTATCAAATATCCTCAGAAATATCTTCTGAAAAATTTAGAACTAGACATGGCTGTTTTGCCTAGAAATAATATACTTTTGCACAGTACTGTAAATTAAACAATACTGTCACATTCTCACCAAGCAATGACTGGCTGCTCATCACACAGGAACACAAAAATAAGATATGAAATACTTGAAATATAGACCTGACTGTCAACCAGGGATGTCATACAGCAACAGAACAAATATAAAAGATATAACTTTTAAGATAAACATACTGTGTGGTAGCAAAGCACTTTTTGTGTCACTTTAAAAAAAAAAAATTGACTTAACAGAGTATCCTGAATGTGTAGCCACATAAATCAGTCCTTCCCCTTCACCCATTTCGCTACTTTCCCATAAAGGCACACACTTAATCCTGCTACCTGTATCAAATATATGGCATATAATTAAGGCTATCATGATTACACAATTGCAATTATTTAGACAATTTTAAAAAATGGATTGAAATTTACATTTTGTTGAATTTATGGTATGCCAGTCGCTGTTGACGTACTGCGCTTTAAAGAGTGTTCAGATATGCTGTTAATCAGATGAGGAAGCAGAAGAGTCTTACAGGATTTCTGCTTACCTAGGCAGCAGTGATGATATGGAAGTATGTTCAAAGTGTAAATCCTTTTAAACCTCTGTTCAGTGATGTAATTTCAAAGGTAATTTAGCTAGTTTAATGTTACTGAATACAGAGCAAAGTTCATACCGTAATGCGTGAAATAACATCAGTAGACGTACAGAAATCTCATTCAGTATTGATGACTCTGTGTCCATTTATAGGAAAATTTCATAACCTATGTAAATCAGTTAAACTGGTTAACGTTAACTAGCCTGTTATCTCCATGTTTTTCATTTACCAGCTAGCCTTGTCCTTCAGATGTACTGACCAGACGAGTGAGTGACAACAGGCTGAACTTCCTCATGCTGTGCGTTGTTCAGAGCAAATAACGGGCAAACAATTTAACTTCAATTTTGCTGTTTCTCTTTGCATAAACTTTAGTCGTCCCCTATTCTCTCTTGCTACAGGCTTGTGAAAGAATGGGGATAGTTCTTAGGCTAAGTGTGGAACCTTTAGCTACCTGTGTATGACATGGTAACTTCTGCCGTTATAGCCTGGCAGGTCACCATCTAGTAGGCTAATCATTAGGAAGTGATGTTTAACATGATTAGCTGTAGTTAGTATATTTCATATCCTTGTTTATCTCTAGGAATTCTTATTTCATTACATATTTTAACATAAATACAACACCTATAACAATATAAATGCCCATGTTCCCTTCAGCCCTGTGCTCAACACTCTTTGTTAATCTTTAAAGATGTGGGGATCACATTTAAACTAAAACTGTTGTAATTTTGGTTTTATAATAATAACAACAACATTTTGTTTAAAATACTGATAAGGCTAACTCTGAAAAGTGTAAGGAATGCACAACAGTGGTCCAGAATTCTGCTGGGGTCTAAAGGGTTAAAAAACTCAACTGTTTGAAAAATCGTCAAAATAACCACCAGATTACTCGATAGTGACAGCCTACACTCCACAGATTGTGTGAATTCTTTTGCTGGAGGTGTCAGCTTTTAATCAAGTCAAAGAACCAGAGAGTGAAAATATGACGAACAACGTTGGCTGAGTTGTTTAATCCTCCTTGAAAAGGAAGAAACTTAACACGTTTTTGAATAGTGCTTCACTTTCTAACCCCCTCACCACAAGCATTTAAATCAGCCATGCTGGCTAAGGCATCTAAGCCACAAAAGTGTACCGATGCTGAAACTGGATTGGACATGAAGAGGAAACAAGCAGCTTTCTGGGGTAAAGCTGCCTCACTGCACTCTGTTGATAGGGACTTGGGAGGAACCATGTGAATGATTTAGTGCACTGCAGTTTAACCGCAAGCCACCAAGCTTTTGTTTTTCAAGAAGAAGGTAAAAATCTGAATATCCTCCCCTCTCCAATGTAAATCAATGAAGTAGTTTCTGTTTTCTGTTCTCAGTTAAGCTTTCTCGCATCCAACAGGGTTCTACACTTTTGCTTTACGTGCATTTTCCTCATATTGTTCAGCTAGAGTATCTGAAAAACCTCAAAAACATACATTTATGTGTATCGTGAAAGTAACTTTGCAGACAAATCTGTGACCGCTCAGCTGTCTTAACAAGACATCAAACATGGTGCAACAGCGTGGAAGGAAAACAGTCAAGTTTGGAGTCATGCCTTTACACATGACACTTGTTTGCCACTTAAGAGCTTAAAAACAATGTTTCTAGGGGTGGACAAAAAATAAAAAGAAACGCCAATATGCCAACTCATGTTCTGCACCTTTGTTTTGTGTTTGTCAGTAATTAATAATCAGGTTTACAATTAATTCATCACTGAATAGACTATTTAACAGTGTACGAGCTTATAATCAAGCTACTATCAAAAGAAACTATTCTGGAGTATAAAACTTCACCAAACCTAATTTGATATGAACTGTTATAACGACATAAACAACAACAGTGACGTTACAGAAATCTTTAAATCACTCACTGAAAGTTTTACTGTTCTTTAAATATCCTGACCAATCATAGATGTTCTATGAGTGTTGGGGTGTATCAAGCATTTACGTGACCGAACAAATATGAATCATTTTGGTCAAAAATAATGCAGGCGAAGGGTTCACTAATGTTTTTCCAATATGCAGTCCTGTGCAAAAGTTTGGGTACTCCTGGTCAAATGACATTTTACTGAAAAGAAAAAAAAAGTTGACACATCCCCTACAGACAACACATCTGCCTATTTTTATGCACAATTACTGTTAATTTCCTGAAAACGTGGCCTGGAAATCATGCACTAAAATTAGCAAAAAAAAGTACCATATTTAAAGCTGCACTATGTACAATTTTCACATCACTGAGTCAGGAAGGAAAAAAACATGGTGTCTGTGCAGGGACTCACTCTGTAAAGCCTGGAATAGTAATTTAAATGTCTGAGATATCTGGTTGAATTTTGTGCGAGGTTTTTGGGGCACGTTGTACGCCTTTACGTAGTAACACCACAAACACAGGCTCAAAAAGAAGGTCTGGCTTGATATTTAGGTCAAATGCAAAATCAACATCACACCGATGAAGATAAGATGACGATAGCAGACAATTCACTCACATCCTCAGAAGACACGTCTTTTACCAAGTTTTGACTGAGTTCTTTTTGAATACTCTTTTGACGCGCTCGCGATTTTCAGATTCATTCTCTTAGGGGTCCCAAGTACAACATAACACAATGTTCTTCTGCACAATACATGTTGCAACCATAGAAGTCTCCAAATCTCAGAAACTTACATAGTGTAGCTTTAAGTGAGTTCTTTGCAGAGGATATATTAACTTATTTTTTACTTAGAAAATCAACAAAACATATAATTTGATACAGAGTATTTACACTTTTGCATATGACTTTACCAGAAAGTACATCACAATTCCAATGTTAGCAATATGGTTTCTGTCTAAATTATTCAGCTCTTGCTAGAATACTGAATTCCTGCCTTAATTCCCTTTTAAAACATACGTCTTCCTTTGATAATTAGCTCTAGTTAGGAATTCCTTTTTGTCTTTCAAATATTGCAATATTTCAATCACAAAAGATAAAATGCTGCGAATAAGTCCTTATATCCTTTAGCCAAAACACTAAGGTTTTATAACAATAATACAAAAAAACAATATATGAAGTTCCAGGCCAACTGCCCATTCCTTCACCATTACTCTTATGTCAGTACTGTTCATATAGATCCCTATGAACACTGTCTTTGAACTCCCTAAAGTCAACAGCAGATTTTATTCAGGAACAGTTGTAATCTGCTTGGAGATGCCTAACACATTGCTAAAGTGATGGAGGTAATATGTGGAAGTCCAAACTAGAACCTCTTCTTTTCTCTTTGATTATGTCACTACTAAAGCTGCAGTATGAATATGCTAAAGCTCAAAATATAAAAAACCCAATTTTCAAAACCACTACAGGTCAAAGTAGCTTGGAGGGATATTGCTTTCATGTGTGAGTCTAGGTTTTCGTCCTTGCGCATGAGTGATGGTAAACTCTTCAATAAAAACAACTCAAAAACAGCTAAAGGTCCTGACCTCAAGAGAAGGAAGGAAGCAAAGCTGTCATAATAAATGCTTTGTACAGTCATTTCCACTCGTAAATGGTGATACATACAGTAAACCTGACCTGTGTGAACCTAACTTTGCCCTAGGCTTATTATTTAGTAACAGATGTGAATTATTTGGTAACCACAACGAAACTGTCACCGGTAAAAACAGCTAATTCTTCCTAAATGCTCAACACTTTTTCCAGACTCAACCACGTAATGAATATTTACTCTCTTTTTGAAACAAATTTTAATAAAAACTATCTTCCTACAGGATGATTAAGCCTTTCATGTCAAAGTTAAAACAGATCTCAGCAAAGTAATTTACATTAATTACAAATATGAAACACACTGCACAAGTATTTACACTTGTCAAGTCAGTATTTAGTGGACGTACCTTTGGCAGCAATCACAGCCTCGAGGCTGTGATAATAGGCCTCTATCAGCTTTGAACATTAGGACACTGCATTTTTTCCCCATTCCTTTTCGCAAAACTGCTGTTCTGTCAGTTTGCATGAGGATCATGAGTGAACAGCCTTTTTCAAGTCCAGCCACGAATTCTCTACTGGATTGAGATCTGGACTCTGACTCGGCCACTCTAGCATCTTCTTTCAGCCATTCCTGTGCAGCTTTGGTTATATGCTTAGGGTGATTGTCCTGCAGGAAAAAGAAAAATCTTCTTCCAAGGCTCATGTTTCTTGCATGAGGTTTCCTTGTATTTAGCTGCATTTATTCTACCCTATACCTTCACTTCACAAGCATCTTAAGAAGCATCCCCACAACAAGATGCTGCCACCAGCATGCTTCTTGGTGAAGATGGGCAAAAAAAAACTAAATTTTGGTTTCATCAGACCACAGAACTTTATTCCAGCTGAATTCAGAGTCTTTTATGTACCTTCTGGCAAACTGTAGCTGAGAGGTCATACAAGTTTTAACACTGGCTTTCTTTTTGCCACATTCCTATAAAGTTGCAGCTGTTGTATGTATAGTTTTTTTTGGAGCTGCCGCACGTCTCTTAGCAGCCTCCCTCACAAGTCTTCTCCTTGCATGGTCTCTCAGTTTGTGTGAATGGCCAGTTTTTGGCAGATTTGGCAGATACTCTATCAATTTTTAAATTATTGATTTAACAGTACTCCAAGGGACATTCAGTGACTTGGAAATGTTCTTGTGCTTTTCAATCACCTTGTAACAGAGTTACTTGGAGCGTTCTTTTCTCTTCATGGTGTAGGTTATGCAACAACACTGACTCATTAGAAGTTGACCTTCCAGATACAGATGTATTTATACTACAATTACTTGGAACAACATGACTGCACACAGGCCATCTCTATTTAACTATTTACATGACTTTTAACACCAACTGGCTGCACCAGCGATGACTTACGAGACTGATATTTAAGTGGGTGAGTACTTTTGCAAGGAGGTACTTTATTCGGTACTTTGAGGTTCGGTGTTTATATTTGTAATTAATTTGAATCACTGTTGCAGAGATCTGTTTTCATGTTGAATAAAAGAATCTGTTTCTGCTGATCAGTGTAAGAAGTGACAATAAAACATGAAAACCCCTAAGGGGGTGAATATTTTTATAGGCACTGACGTTCCTGACCAATTGGGTTTAAGGGGTAACATCTTTAAATACCTGCATCAAGTTAAACGTCACGTTAAATCAAACATCAAGACTGAAATAATTACCGTAATAGTTCATATGCCCACCTTGTAGAAAATGCTACAAGCAAACCTTTGAAATGGAGAGCAAGAGGGGTGTGTACGGGCAAATTTAACTGCCTTAGCGCAGGAAACAGCATTTTACAGGGCGTAGTTAACACTTCTAAACAACACTGCTAAATGAACTCCCAAATCTGTTCAAAGTGCTCACAAAGCCTCTGAAAAAATAAAAGCAAAAACCACACAAGAGGCTAGAAGATCAAAAACGTACATATACAGTTGGTGCAAAAAAAAATGACAGTGGCTTGGGTAAAACAGGTAAAACATCATAGACCTCACAGTGGCTTTGGCACCAAAATAGAGCACGCCTGTTTTGCACATTAGTACATTTGGTTCACTGCCGTTATAAAGGGTGTTCCCTTCGATAAAGAAATAGATGTATTTAAAACTTTTGTAGCGACTGTGAAGAGAGATACTGCATGAACACACACACGGGCACCTCACCTCATGCTTGAGCTCTGCTATCTGGTCTTTGAGGTCACGGATGTACTGGCTGGAGTCTGTGTTGTTCAGCTGCCCCTGTACTCTCCCTTCTTCTTTCTGAAAAGAGAGAAAAACAAACAGGGATTCAATCAGTGTATAAATAAAGACTATTAATGCATAGAGCATGTGCTGAATCCCAAATGGCTCCTTTTTGGTGAATTACTTTACCGTAGAAGTTCTTATTTCATAACAAATAAGGTGCACTATAGAGAGAGTATAGGGCCACGTAAGATTCACCCAAAAGTTCATACTCCAGTTGATTGAAGTTAAACAGTGAGACTCTTAACAGAACAACCACTTGCCTTTATTGCTTATATGCAACAGCACCAGGATTTCTGCATTAAGGATAGTTGTCTTTAAAGACTCTTATGAGGAACTGATCTAGTTAAGCATCACACAGTCAGATGATATCACACTGATGCAAGTTTAAAATGGCCTTAGCAGCTTGAGACAACTGGAACTCTGCTGCACAGATGAAAACCCAAACTGTTTTGAAATGTAAAGCCAATGCATTCATCTTAATTCTGCTGACAACTGTACTGCACTGTGGATGTATATTGTTGGCTATATAACTGCTAAGTGGTCACTGACATTGGAAAAAAAAAAATATAAAAAATTGTAGTAACTGCTTTAATACAATTGCAATGATAAATGTATACCTTATTAATTGAACTGTTAAACTAAACGGCAAAATTATTTGACAGGTGATCATTTGACCTCAAATGTTCCTCTACAGGGCTGTTAGTGGAGGGCCACCTTCTGATTTTTAGCTTAAAAAATTCAGATTACAGTATGCTGCCCTCACTTTTCCTCAACTTTCCTCTCTAAAGTGAAATCTGTGGTGAAGTCAGGTGGGAGTGGAGAAGCTGAAGCTGCTGAGTGGAAGAGCACTAAGTGTTGCTAACATTGAAGCTCAACTAGAATAGCTTTACCCCAGAGTGTCTGACTATGCCATGGCAGTTTACAACAGATTGAGTGAGTGCTAATTTGTGCAGCATGTTTTCTTCGTTGCTCCTAATGCCTTGGGGAGACGCCTAGCTGCGGTGTTAAACCGACGCACACAGAAGCTGCACATGTGGTGTTTACCTTCAACACATCTGCTTAAGCAGGAGTCAAAACACACACAAACTCACAAACAAACTGAAAGCCTGTGAGACCCCGTCACCCATCCAGCATCAATTCTGCAAGCCATAGAGAATTGGCAGGGGGGAGAGAAATAAGAAAAAAAAGGGGGAAGAGGAACGCTGAAGGGGTGGGGTGCCGAGGTAAAGAGGTGAGATCTTGTAGATCTACACAGACACACACAGACACACACAGACACACACAGACACACACAAACCCAGCAGTAGGGAAGGGTGTTTTCAATTCCTGTGGTCTGCAGTTAGGGCAGGGCTTGCAGGCCTCTGATAGGCCTGGAAGGACCTGAAGCAGCAGCATTCTTCCAGGAATCTGTGTTTTTTCTTGAGGTTTTCACCCCCCACCCTCAGGTGCCAGTGATAAGGCAGAGGCAGTTAGCAGACTTCCTTACGCTCAGCTGCACAAAGCCAGCAGGTGGCAGGCTGTGGCCAGGGATGTCAAACGGCTCTAACTAATGGCTTCCTCACTTAGGCACCCCCAAAACACAACTCTTAAGGTCGCTGCTGAAGGCCCATAAAGCTCAATAAATAAATACATAAATAAACAAACAAATGAAAGGGTTTTTTCCCCCCCAAATGACTCATGTCAGCAGGCCTTAGAGGCATGAAGGATTCTTGATGAGATTTTTGTGTCCAATAATGACCGCAATATTAAATTTTAAAGGGCTACAAATTCTGTGAATTTGGCTGATATAATTTAATGTTCATGTTACAGATTGTTTTCATACTCCAAAACTTTTGATTTATTAGTGCTTTACTAACTGACATGACTGCCTCTTAAGTGTAAAGTAAGTCTCACAGTCTTATATAGTTAATATTGAAGCCCGACAGGTAAGGCTTTGCAGTTTTCTGTTAATTACTTATCAAAAAAGTTGCTAATTTATGGCATATTCCACATATTCAAAGGTCATCCACTGTTATAGGCCAACTGACATATCAGTTGCAATCTCTAGTCTTTGATTTCCCATGTCTAGCTTGAACATGCTTTTCTTATTTCAGCACTCAAGTAATTTGTTAGCTGTTCCCAAAGGCAAATACCATATTACCACTTATTTAAAAAGTTTGAATGGCACTCAAATGAATGGTTCTTAATGACCAAAAGTCAGTAGTTTCAAATTCTGGTCCTGGTGCTCTGCATAATGAAGCATTTTCTTGGTTTAACACACTCAGTTAAGCTCAGGAATAGCTTAATCAGCTGATAGGGCTGGGCTTTGAAAATCAATACTTTTATGGTGCTGACTGAACTACTTAAATACTATGTAATAAATAAGTAATGAAATAAGTAATTAAAAATTTCACATCATTCAGTATCAAAATTCCTGACATAAGCAACTGCTCTGTGTCAGTAATGCAATAATGATGCCTGTTCGAAAATGTAGCCTGCCAACTGGCTTTCTAAATTACATTACATATCGCTTCATGATTAGTCTGCATCAGTTAATAACCCCACTTCTTGCACGTAACAGCCATGTCTGGTTTAAGATACATTCAATTTCAGTCTGTAATTTAAAATAAAGTGTCATTAAAAGTATTGTTCAGGAATCATTATCAAAGTCAAGGTTCTGAAATTGGTAACAGTATAAAAAAAATTACAAAAATTTGACGCATCCATTTTCAGGAGCAGGGACGGCACTAAAACGTTCAGGGCAAGGGTGCTCTAGGACTAGGATTATGAAGTAGTGACATAAGTCAGCTTAATCATTTTGCCAACTAAAACGCTATATGCTGTCAAAGAGCATGCTAGAGCAGAAAATCATGTCAGAAAAATGCATTAACAGTAATTCAAACTCATGCAAGATTTGGTCAGTGAAAGAATCTCTAAACAGCAGGTGTTTATGAGGAAGAATGATGCTGTGTAACTGAGAAAATTGAGTAACTAAGGCACAATAAACAAGCATCACTGTTTATGCAGCAACCTCTTACAACCTGAAGCAGAATAGCATGTTACAGAAAGCAGAGCAGAACAGAGCTGGAATAAGTCTTCTTTTTCATATGCAGCCTCGGCAATGACCTCATTCTCTTTTGCTATTTTGAGTGCAACAAAAAGCATGTCTATTATATGATGGAATGCTGAAGAAAAATGAACTCTGTGCACAACTCAGGACATGCTTATCTTTGCATATATCAAAATGCAGCAGAAACCAACCCTGGTGCTTATCTGACCAGTATTTAGACGGGGAAAATCCTGTGTGAAGTATTATTGTTCTGGGTATCCCCGTTGGCATAGCAACAGACAAAACCTTTAGGTGTCGTAGCAATTTGGTAGTATATGTGTATATGCTTGGCATAAGAATGCAAGAAGTGCAAAGTACAAGTTCTTTCTTCTAGAAAACGTGCAGAGGTGATAAGTCCAAGACCGCTTCCGTCAGCCCATCCTCACCTCAAGTTCCATCCACTCTATATTTGGTGGTGCAGCTAAGTGTGCAGCTAAATCTCTGTCTTATGTTTCACCTTGTGCATGCAAAGCAGCAAAGCAAAAAGTCAGCTTTGATTCCAGCTCAGTAAGTATCTGAACATGATAGGAAGTGGTTTCGCATATGGTAATGAAGATAGCTGAGCTGTGGTCTCTGAACGGTCATGCAAGCAGCAACTTTACCCTAGAGCAAGAGAGGTGCAAAAAAAAAACCAAACAAAAAAGTGCCGTTTTCGGTCAGCAGAGTGACGCCAAAGTGAGATGGCTAGGTGTTAAACATTGTTAGCAACGGGTCTGTGGACCTGTGCTCTGTTGTGCAGTAAGGAAAACATTTGTGTGTCACTGGGCAGGAACAGTCCGTGTATTAAACAAAACCAGTGCAGATAGCACTGGGGTGCTAGTGTCAGACAAACCTGTAGGTTTACTCTGAAGTGGATCTTTCCAGACAAAATGAAACCTCTCTAAAGTGACTCATATCACCTTGGTACAGACGAGTGAAGCTCATATCACTTTGTAGTATTTTCCAGCAGTGGGACATGTGGCCTAAGTGTGGGTGAAAAGGGAAGTGAATGAGCCTCTGACATATTGTGGCTTTATGGCTTGAAGCCTGTACTGGGTTAGAATGTGGGCCCTTCAATGAAACTTACATTGAAATGATTATATTTACTCAATCTTTTGCTATGTGCTTCCTTTTAATGACCACTGAGCACAGACAGCTGATTATCTGGTGTGTTCTATGGGCGCAGAGCAAAGTTCAACTGATCTTTCATAGACGGAGCACAAGCACAGCAAGGCACTTGACCAGTTTCTCGCTCTTTGCATTTCGATTCATGTACGCTGCACCAGGCCTTTTAGCAGATTTACCAGCTTTGGTAAACCATGGTCTTATCTCCACAACCATGAGAACATAGAAAACTGTGGCTAACCAAAACCACAGAGCCACAGCGCAGTTCTGCAACAGGATGGCATACCATCAGCAAAGCCTGCCTTGCAGCAAACACAGATATTTTCAAGGAATCAAAACAAGCAATTCTCACTCACTCAAAAAATGGCAGTGTGTCTGTAGACGCGGGTGCACATGACGTGAAACGCTTTATCTGACACGGTCACATTTCAGAGAAATATTCTTAGACAAACATCACAGTTGTGCAAGAAATGGATTTAATTTTGACTAATTCTGATACTACGCATAGCCAGTACAAATGCACACACCATGCTGCCACATCATAACGACAGACTGGAGTGTAAAATTAAGAAAACCTTTGCCATCATTTATCTCCCTCAGGAAGGAAAATCTCACATCTCAGGGCACTGAAGGTGCTTACAAGAGACAGATTTCAGAGTTAATCATTAAATCACTTTATTCTTCCTGCACGGGAAACGTAAGGTTTGCTTTCAGCATTTCCTCCAAACTGACGTACATGCCAGTACTGCGTCTCAGTCAGCTTTCTACATCTTACCACATCAATCTCCCCCCAAAATCAAATCTGACACAAATCATTCCAGTTCTGACATGTATGCGGGGATGCTAGAAACAAGTCAAAACTTACTGTGTGTGGCCACAATGTGAAAAAAACAGATGTGAAATAAGAGGCTCCTTAATGCTAACCAATGAACCCACAATGAGGTCAGTAAAATCATATGGCCCTCATTCACCCGAAACATCTTCCATACTCAGCATAAGGTTTAAACAGGAAAGATTATGTTAGGATTTTTTCATGGCACTAATTTAAAAATGACCAGAAGAGGGTCATGACCATTATATGGTGCTGCACAAATTTCAGGACTTTTCAGAACAAAAAAAATAAAAAAACATGACCAAAGGTTAAGTACTCCAGTATTGAGTACCCACAGCAAGCCTAATTTAACATTTAAAATGCCATTAGTGCCATTAAGTCACTGCCTGCTTGCAAAAACCAAGACCATCGTGTAAAAAAGCAAGCTGTATTGCCTGTATTGTAAATGCAAGGTTACAAAAGGCTGCCAGGCAGCACGTGCTTAACAGTTAACATCATGTATTACCATACTGTAAAAAGAATGTGATGGCAGTGTTGAAATGCTAGCAGTACCTGTGAGTTCTCAGTAGTGTAAAGTGCTACTACCGGTGGCTAATGTATTGGCTCTTTAAGTTGCAGCTTGCTGGTGTGGTTGTGAACTTCAATGTTCGCATAAATGGCCTGAAAAAAAATCTTAATTGAACTGTTTGCTTCTCTTCATATGGCTCTGGAAAAGGCACCCATATTTCCAACTTTAAATTTCTTCATGCAGTAACAACATTCCACCATGTGTTTACTAGCTTTGTCTTGATGAAGCCAGTCCTTGTAGTCATACGTTTCCAGCCATTACAGTTTCAATGCATACTTTCCAGGCATTTTGACTAAATTAACCCATTTATGAGAATTACTACATTTCCTTTACTACAGTGGTTTGTTGAGCACAGATCTGAAAACAAAACTGTAACTGGTCAAATGGTTTGGCTACAGCATCAGATTTTTTTATTACTTTTTTCAGTTTTTGGTCTGTAGTAAATTTCACATATTTTCATGAAAAATGTGTGTGGTCAAGCATGTTTGTGCATGTATGTGCGTGTGTGTTTTTTGTGTATGTGTGCTTGAAGGTAAGCATGAAAGAAAGACAAAAAAGGAGAATTTAAGGGAAAGACTCAGTTATAATCTAGAGAGGATTTTCATTGAAATGTTTAATTCTCCTACACACGACTCACTCTCACTTTTTGTGGGTGAGGTGGTAATTAAAAAGATGGGGGTGATTTGCTGAGATGCAGGCAATACAATAAGAAAATGGCTCTCACAGAAAAAGACTACAAGGAGCTGAATTAAAAAAAAAGTAAGTCAAATCACATTACTATATGAGCAACTTGTGGATATGTGAGAATTATGGGATTATTTGTTTAGTAATTTATGCAATTACTGCCCAGAGTTACTTTGGGAATTTTCATTGTTTTTCCAAAATTCTGACTTTGAATAATATTTGAAATATGAAATATAGGGGTTATTTCAAATGAAATTTCAAATTACAAAGTGATTTGAGCTATTTTTCTCCAACAAAAAATTCTGCGGTGAGAATTTCCTTATCCTGGGGCCATGAGTCATGTGAAGAATCAAATTACTAAACTGTGTGTTTCACATCACAAAATGAAAATGTTCTTCGTGACTTTTAAGTACATTTTAAAATTTTATTATTTTTCAAGCACGGTTTAATACTGGATTTTGGCACATTTATGTTCAATGCTTTCCAAGGATTTCCTGAAAATTGATACTACAGAGGGCAGCAATTGAGCACTATGCTCCTTATGAGTGTTTATTGGCTAGTTTGTTGAATAAAGATGTCCATGTAATCCAACAGCCATAATTAATTTCCATTAAAATAATGCATTCCAATCTCCTTTCACAATACGGATTCACTGGTGTACTTAATGCTATATATTTCTTAACACATAGAAAGAGAATCTTGATAAGGGACTTCTCATTCAGCCGTATCATTACAATACAGTCATGTTGGTCTAATAATTCGACTGGATTGTATTTATAAAAGTTTGTATGTGGCACTGAGATTCATAACAAGAACAGGATATGCTCTTATCATACATGAATAACATTTAGCTTATTATCCTATATGTAAAGAGTAAAAGTGAAAGTGACTTGTGTGAAGTATCAATCTAAGAGCAGAGCTGTAAATGTGGTTTGTACCTGAATCTCCAGTTCGGAGATCTGCTGCTGAAGCTCAGCCATTGCAGCCATATTATCAGCCTCTCTCAATCGCACTGCCATCACCTCTTCTTTATTCTGAGAAAGAAAAAGAAAAGAGACAGTGGGAGGGAGAGAGAGGATTGATATTATCTCTCTGTTACAAAAGCTTAAAACCAAACCCACTGGTTCCTCTTTACAGTTCTGGATTTGCTGATTGTGACCATTGATAAGGTTTTACTGAATAACCAACATACCCATGACGAAACAGCATGACAATCACATAAGGTTAAGTAAACGGCCTGAAGTTCAGATATACAGCTCTAAAGAAACTGTTTCATTACTTTTAGCATTTATTTCATCACACTGTAGGAGTAAAAGCTTTCCATGTCAGATTGTGCGATGGAACATGATCTCAGCAAACGAATGCGGTGGCGTGCTCACCTTGCACTCAATCTCAGCCTGTTTGCGCTTCATCTCCTGTAGCTCTGTGTGCAGCATCTTATTTTGGCTGGTCAGGATCTGCACACGCTCCTGCAGGCTGCGCGCCTCCTGCTCTGCCCGACGCAGCTGGTTACTGTGGATCTGGTTCTGTACACATGCAAAACATCAACAGTCAAAGTTTACACTTTAACCTGTTGCTTGTACTTTTCTACACATATTCATCCTTTACCTAGAGCTGACCTTAAAGCAGAAAAGGAACAACAACTTTGATGGTGGCACAGTTCAGTGGGAGGTGGGGGTCAGTAATGACTAGATGGTTTAACAAGGAATTTATTGCCTTGAGAACCTAAGATGAGGGAGACTCATCTCAGTCAGAATGTTTTGCACCACTAAATTATATGTAGAAATGACAAACCAACAGTGTCAGTCAATTTACATCAGCAATTCAAGACTGCTACTATAGTACTATTCATGAACATGTATAAACCTGTTTTCTACAAGTCTATGTTACATTCAAAAGCCTAAAAGAATCAACACTGCTGCTTTAAAGTGATGATGAAATGAAAGAAACAACTGACAGTGATGTTAAGTTAAAGACTGAACTTTGTCACCCCCTACTGGTTACTAGTGAGCATAGTACATCCTTACCATTCTGAGCTCATTTCATACACGGACTACAGAACTAAGGCAGATCCTCTGTGCTGTATCTGTGTGTGTGGTTGTGTGTGGTGTCAGACCTGTGTCTCTAGTTCCAGCATCCTCTGTCTGGTCTCTCGGAGCTCAGCCTGTGCCTCTGCCTCTCTTAGTCTCACACTCATCAGCTCATCCTGTAGTTCACTGGCTGCGTTTTTCCGAGGACTGTCTTTCCAGCGGCCGGCTGTACGAGCCAAGTGCCTCTGCAGATGAAAACATCGCACTGAATGGTAAAGAACCAAACAACATACGCAACAATGTCTACACTTTTATTTTTTAAACTGAAAAGGCAAGCCCATTTTTTTCTGTAGAATACTGTCAAATGCAATGCCATGATTTTTAAACAATATTTCACATACTGCCCTGCAGTAATTCAATTAAAGAGGACTATTTTGGCAATTGTGCTCTCTTTTTAATGAAAAACGTAATTTCAGTGTTCATTAAGTACTCACAATATCTATGCTATGCCCATAAAAAAAGGTATAGTGAGGTATTATCACATAATTTATCACAATAGGATATACTACTGTTCATCGCCCACCTCTAACGTGTACGATTTCATGCCCTGACAAAGGACAAAACCAAATGTGTGTATTTACCTGCCAGTGTTCCTCCAGGTTCCTGACCTGCTGTCTCAGCTCCTTAAGGCCTGTCAGAGCCTCTGCTTCCCTCAACTTCACACCAATCAGCTCCTCCTGCAGGCGGACCACGTTACTCTCATCTGGCAAAGACGTGTTCCTCTGCAACACAAACAAAGATGAAATAAATACACTAAAGAACTCTTTAGTGTTCTGTAACTCTGTTCTGTGATAGGTGTCCAAGCAGAAAGCAGAGCAACACTGGTGTCATTTCCTGGAGATGTGAAAAACACCCAACATTAATTTCTCTACCTCAGGAGTGCCAAACTCAAGTCCTGGATGACCAAAGTCCTGCAGAGATGAGGATTTTCCTTTTTCTAACATTCTGAACTTGACTCACAAAGGCACTTGCAATCAGCCTATGAGTTGAATGAGGTGAGGTAGAGGAGTGCTAAGCTCTGCAGTGTTGTTCTCCAGGCCTGGAGTCTGGCTTTACTTTGAAAAACTGAACTAGTTCGACGCTCTGCAAAACAAACCCACCTTCTCCATGTCAAGGATTTTGTCTTGCATCTCTTTGAGAGCACACTGAGACTCAGCCTCCTTCAGCCTGGCCTGGACCAGCTCCCTCTCCAACTGCAGAATGAACTCCTCAGAGTAGCGAGGGTTTCCCTTCTAAAGGCACACAGAGGAACAGCCAGAGACTCCGTGAGAGGATTCCACACATCCCAGTTTCTTAATACTGAAATTTACCCAACATAATTGGTTGTACAATGACAGCACAACTGTACAATCAATGCAGAATCCAGCTTAAAGGGGAGATCGACTGATTTTACAAAGTTTATGCATTATTCAATTATTAAAATGTAAATGAGGTCTTTCAGATGGGTTTGATATGAAAGGCTCCATTCTAGAAAAACTTACTGCGTCAGAATCGTTCACAGCTTTGGTGATAGGAGCTGGAGATTCCAGATTTACCACCGTTTCACCATCACCAACATTACGCATAAACAAATATGAAGATGCATGTAGGTTCACTGGTCATTTTGCATAGCAAATAAAATAGAATATATTCGCTTTGTAGACATCATCATCATCATCATCATCCCCTGTCTGGGCAAGAACTCAGTAAGAGTCCTTGGACAAGACTCCTAACACTACCTTCTTCCACCTATGTAAAATGGAATATATTCGTACTGTAGACATCATGATCCCTGGTTCCTTTCACCGCCTTTGCATATACACTCTCAGAAAAAAATGGTATGAAACTGTCACTGGGGCAGTACCCTTCTTGTCACTGGGGTGGTAGCCTCAGGGGTACATCTCGGTACCTTTAGTCAGGGAACATAATTGTACCATAATCCACTGAAATTATATTTTCTAAGTTGTATTGACTCCACACACCCCGTCTCATCTCCAGGCTTTTTATTTTATGGTTCTGTTTTAAAACATTAGGTTATCAAAATATACGAATATGTACTTTTCACCTGGAAAAACTTCAAGGTACACAATTGGACCTAAAACCACTGTTGTACCTTTGAGGGAACATTTACATTGTTTGTACCTTGATGAATGAAAAATGAACCTTTATTTCTAACAGTGCACAGTAGTTGGTATAGAGTAGTGGGTAACACACACTTATCCGACATGTAAAAAATGTTGGATAAGAGCGTCTGTCAAATTCCATAAACATAAATGTAACCCTTCACAGCATGACTTGACCCGGCATCCTTCAAAATGCAAGGTACACAAGCATCAAGACTCTTCTCCCTCCTGGCACCAAAGTGGTGGACTGAACTTCCACTGGCTGTCTGAACAGCAGAATCCCTTGTGGTCTTTAAAAACGCAAACTGAAGACCCATCTCTTTTTGAAGCACTTCAGCAAGCATTAATCTATCACCTATTGAAATGCATTGTATTGCCCTTATGCTATGTCTTAATTCTGCTTCTTTCTCTGCACTAGCTTTTGATTGTGGTAATATCTTAGCTAGAGGGTAGTTTGGCCTCTAACCCATTTTTACTAGCTAGGATATATTCTCCAAGTTGACAACAAAGTACTTTTGTAAGTCGCTCTGAATAAGAGCGTCTGCTAAATGCCTATAAATGTAAACATAAGCATAAATATAAAAAAAACCTTCGTCAGCAAGTTTCTCTACTGTTAACCACTTCACATCAAACCACTCAGAATGACTTTGTTTACATCTCAACGACTGAATTATGCAGAAACTTTGAAAAATCAGAGGAACTCTCCTTTAACAAGATCCTTGTGGGCAAACTGTTTACTCCAACGCCTCAACTGCAAAAAGCAGAAAGTTATAAATATGTGATGAGATCTCAAAACACCCTTATGTAAAACAGCACTTTACCAGCACACAGCACGTTAACTTGCGGTGTCCGTGTTAAGAACAAGTGTATAAATAAATGATGAGATATAATTCTGCCTCTCTGGCAAGAATGCGCACGCACAGGACTGTGCGCTAACATCGCTCGCGGCATTATCTGTCGGCTCATATAAATATTCATGAGGTCTTTTAGCATAACCAAGCATGCAAATGGCTCCTACGCTGTGCCTCTCTGCTCCTCCAGACACTGTGTCTTAACCAGTAGTCGGGCATGTGAACAGAATCATTACGCAAAGTGCCAAACCCAGCTCAGTCAATGCCCAGGGTTGCCAGGTAACACAGTATAAATCCCCTGCTGTGTGAAATGCCACAGCCAAGCATTCAATAGAGCTTTATTCTCTAGTCCGGTCAGCAGGCTCAGAGCAGTCCTCCTGTCCAGGAGGAGGCGCTGTGTGATCTGTCCTTACCGCAGGCTGCTGCTGCTGCTGGAGGTGTCTGATGGTGCTTTGGGCCTGTTCCAGCTGCGCACTGGCCTCCTCACTCTGTTGTTTGACCGTGGCCAGCTCCCGCTTGACCAGGTAATTCTCCTCCGCCTCCTGCGCTCGCGTCACCTGACCCTGACCCAACCAATCATGGACAACAGGTGGGATGAACCAAGGAGGGAGCGGTGTGAGGGAGGAGATGCAGCAACGGGGGGAAAAATAAAGCTAGACGCGAACGGCCTCGAGTGCCAACATGCTGTTAGCAGCTTTTTTTTTGTGATTGGGTTAGAAATTTCACTTTATATTGATTTCTACAAATACAGGGCCAAGTGATTGTCAAAGGGAGTAGGTTTCATTAGTCACCAAAATCAAAAGCCTGCATTAAAATGCACATTAATGCTTTATTATCTCGAATCTACAACGAGCATGTCTTAATTGGTTAATATAATCAACTAAAAGTAAAATTTATAGTGATCTCAAGCATGCAAAGCCAAAAGAGCAATACAGAAAAACTTAAAGGGCCCATATGCTACATTTTTCTTGTATTTTATTGTTTTCCCAGAGGTCCACTTAGGATGCTTTTGTGGGTTTATGTACCAAAAATATACTTCATTTATACATGACCACTTTCCAACCTCTCTTTATCCCTTGTGCTGCATTTACAGCATGATGAACTAAAATGCTTACCTCACTGACTGTTGGCTTCTTTGTGGCCATGTCCCTAAATACGAACAAGCTCACCTGGCCAAGCCAAGTACAAGGCTAGTTCAGTGCTCCAATAGTCTTAATATTCTTTGTAAACTAATGTAAACTAATGTAACAATCTCCTGCTCATTTCTCCCACTCTTATCAATATTAATTTCAAAGAGTAGCTTTAATGCTGACGTATGTGTGACAATAACAATCTAAAACTCGCTTTTCATTTGTATGAAGTTAAGCTTTTCCTAACTTTTTAATCACTCTCTCTACATGGTTCGTTCTCCTGCCGATCCCACAATTCCTAATGCACAACTGCCGCTCACCAGAAATGAATGAGAGGCGAAACAAAAGTTGTCTGCTTCGCTGTAATGTAAATGCAGCATTAGAATTAAAGGGGCTGTTTTTGTTACTGTGCCTTTAAGACTGACATACGTAAATTATGTCTGTTCTGATTGGCTACCCTGTATTGTACCTTATTCAAAAAGCAGCTCGAGTCACTCCTTATCACTTCAGTGTTAATAGATGGAGTTTAATTGCTGTAGGCTGAATAGGTGGATGTATGTAAATGCCTTTTCATTTTGCGACATCACAAATGTACTAATTTGGGAGTGAATGACGAATTCTGAAATGTGAACAATTCACATACTACAAATTCTTTTATTTAAAAAAAAGTAAGAAAACCTACATTTTTCTCAATATGGGCCCTTCAAAGGAAGATATATAGTTCTGTTTATGTGGACCTGCGTCAGCTGATTTGGCTGTTTTGGAATCATGCAGCTGCCTTTGTGTTTATTAATTTCTCGTGCAATAATCTCCAAAACATTCAAATCACTCCAGATATGTCCAAACAGGCGGAAAACATAAAAAAAAGAAAAAAGAAAACGTTGAAAATATCTATCCCTTTTAAAAGGAAGACAAGAACAGTGGCAGGGAAGAGAAGAGTGTAAAGATTATACCTGGATCAATCTATCTGCCAAGGAAGCACTTTCCTACAAACAGAGAAAATCCATAAAGGAAGGCATAGAGAAAGAAACCAAAGGATATTATAACATAGAAAAGTAAAAACAACAAAAGGTGATTTGTGGACAGAAAACCATGTTCTTTTTTCCCCCCATATTTTAGACTGCACTGTTTACAGAGAGTACAAAAACTTTATAAGAAAGAAGCATGAACACAATGTTTGTAAGAGCCCATTTAAATCAGTCTGAGTAAGGCAGGGCAAAAAAAGAACAGGGTTTGGAGTATGGATGTGGCGATATGGGTGTGTGACAGCATGACAGATGTGACAAAGCAAAACAGTGACCCTACAGTGAACCTTAGTGAAAGGGTGAAACCAGGCAAAGCAGAGAAGAGCCAGCAAGTAAGAAGAACAGAAACAGAGTGGCGACTCCCATAGATATGTACATCTATGGGCTATGCTTACACTGACATTATGGGTGCCATGCTCATTTATGACAGCTCAATCTATATAAGGGATTAGGCTAGATGTGGAGGGACGTGTTATGGGTTTTTGGTCAGCACTGGTTATCATGCATCTCATGCAGGAATTTCGAGGAAGGGCAAAAGGGAAGGGGATTTGAGGCGACGTGTTTCCTTCGTTATTCACAGAGCAGCACAAACGACTCAGTGCCACTCGTGTCATGCACAGCAACATGAGCATGTGCCGAGCGATCAGTGTCCCAGCATGCAACGCTGCAGTTTTAGTCGCCTGCTTGCTGCATTCTTGAACTGTGTCAGACTGTAGCTCATACATAACCAGCCAGGTTCCCTGCGCGGCCATACTCTTAGTGGTACTGAGCGGAGGAGCCTTTCATATCCGTCAATATGCCTGACAGACATGAGCAATAAGCCGTGTTTGACTTACCTGTTCCAAAAAAAAGACAATTCACACATGCAACAAATATCCCACAGAGTAAGTTAACCACTGATGAGCACATCAGGTAGACTGTTCTGATGCCCCAGTCGGTGAGTTTGTATGTTACTAGTAGTGCGGATGCACAGCCAAGTTAGTATATGTGAGCACTCTCTCAAAGACGAGTCATGAACCAGCACGAGATGAAAACACGTGTGATGTAATGGTGTGGAATGATGCGTTTGATTTGTATGGAATGGTTTGATGAATGGAGCTTGGCTTCACTTCTTATGTAAACCTGTCACTCACTTTCTCCAAGGTATCTATTCTCTGCTTCAGCAGCCTGTTCTCTGTGCGAAGTCTCTGCGAAAGAGAGGAGTGCAAACTAGATAAGAGTCAAAGATTTATAAAATCATTACATCATATAAAAATGTCTATCTTTATTACATCATACAGAAATGTCTATCTTTAGTTAAAATATGTTACGTTAAATGAATGAAAAAAAAAATCTAAATGTACAAAATTGTCCACTTACAGCATTCGTACTCAATTAGCCAACACATTTCTGGCGTCCAAATTTTGCTTCTATAGTTTAGAAGTGGATCTATGAGGCTAGCATTGCTAACAAACATTTCAAGTGAATCTTTTCCATGAATACATCCTTAAAACTGCTCTTGACCTGCACAAATCGCTAGCAGCTCTTCTTTAAGGTTGCACAGACTTGTCAACATGGTTTAGAGCACAGTAGGGCTTACTGTGAGATATAAAAATGAGCAAAACTTCACCATGTAGCTGAACGCTGGGAGCAGACATTTTAGACAATAGATGTAGTGCCGAATTCCGACTCCCCCTCTCATGCACACACAATTTAGTTTGCAGACTCTGTTGTTTGTATTTATAAAACACATATGCACAGTCTGAAAATTCAAGCTCAACAGTTATTTATAGATAGAAATGACAGACATCGTGAACATAATCTATGGTATCCATATGCCTGCATGACGTGCGTGCACGCGAAGGAGAGTCGGATTTTGCCGAACTGGAATTTGGCACAAGACCAGCACAAAACATCATCTGAAATGGCTGCTTCCAGTGGTTGGCCTTATATACTGCGGTCAGTTGTTTTTATACCGCAACCTTAAAGAAACGCAACCTTAAATGAAGACCTAGATGTGGTTTCAGAAAGTTGAGGAATGCTTTGAGGATGTATTTATGGAAAGGACTTGGGTGACTATTGACTTCTAGTATTTTTTTTTTTTAGTAACATTAGCCTTGTGGCTCCAGCTCTAAATTAAAGAAGCGAAAATTGACCAAGCATGTCTTGGCTAACGGACTATCTGGGGTAAGTGAAAACTGTAAATTTGATTTTTCACCAAACTATTCCTTTAACTATGATTACTGGTTAAAATCAGAGAAAAAATGTATTGTTCCTCTTGTAGCAAAACCCCCTATCTCCAAACCAGAAACTGTCTAGGTGAAGGAAAACCTGCTATGCTAACATAACAGAATTTTTTCCAAATAATTCTGAACCATTTATATTGATCCACTGGTCATGTATTATTCACAGAATGTAAATGGTACCTGGTCTAGAAACGTTGTGAGGTTGTGAAGTATATAACATACTACCTTTGACATACAAGTGTTTACATTTGTCCAACAAAAAACGTTGCGGTCTCACCTTTATTTCCACCTGCTCCTCCATCTCCTTGGTTTTTATAGTAGTGTATTCTTTTTCCAACCTGCAAAGGCATGACATAAAACTCTCAGACAAACGCCGCACATTCACAGCCATTTGTAGAAATCAGATTCAGATTCAATACGTTTTCTAGAGAGATTACCCACTTTTTCATCTTCTTGGCATTGTACTTGACTTGGTAAGCAACTTGGATAACTTTGTCTGGTCCGCTGTCCAGTTGGTGAGGAATGACCTTCTGAAAGTACTACAGGACAACAGAAGTGTGCAGACTTAAGACCTTTTCTACATTACGATTGGCTACCCATGAGCAAAAAGCTAGAGTGAGCAAGATGATAAGAGACATTTAATTTGACTAAATAAAAACTAAAACTTAACAACAAAGTAGGCTTTAAAGATAAACGCAAAAAAACAAACCTGTAACATGCCCTCCATGTCCAACTGGATGAGCTCTGCCTGATTCATCTGAAGGATGGCCAGGCCTACGCGGAACACTATCTCCAAACCCTGTAATCACACCAGCAGAGAAACATGCTCATTTAAAGAGCCTGCAATAAACCTACTCAACCAGCAGATGGCGCTCACTGTTTGCATTCTGACAGTGACTTCTGTCAACCTGTCATGGAATACAGCACAAAGCCTAAGAAAATACAAACGTGTTTAAGTGGGTGAGAGTGAATAGTATTATACAGCATATGAAACTAATTTTATATTACATATATTATTAATAACTACATATTTATCTACAACAACAGCTTACGACAAAAGTCACTAATTTGGATCTGTATTGCATAAGGATTTTCTCACCTCACACATGAAGATGTCGAAGATTCGTGTAGCAACAGGCAACGGAAAGGAGGTGAGAAAGATGGTGAGAAACCACGATGAGGCATACATGGAGGTGTGGAAACTCTGAGCCTGGAAATGCATGTGCAGCTCAGGCAGCTGCTCCTGATGGAAAATAAAGAACAAAGAGAAGACTCAGAGCAAAGAGTGAGAGCGCAGTAATCATTTTCCCTTTCATCTCTCAGGGAAACAGTGATATATAACTGCAACAAAATTTTGACTTCTTCAGAGGCAGGACTAGGAAGAACCATGCTGTATTTGGAGAAAGACGGACAGTGAGGAAATCAGAACTAAACACATGCCAACATAATAAATTACATGGTTAAACGCTGCCAAATTTTAGATCCAACCTATTGTTATACAACTCTGTTGTGTATACTCTCACATCCCACTCTACCATATTATACAGACTGTTTACAGTGTGGTCACCTTAGTATAATAATCACAAACTCTAATAAACAGCTATTAGATAGTCTAGTGCAGGCCTGTCCATCCCTACTCCAGCATCTACAAGCATCCAGCTCCAGGCTCAGGCACAGACAGACCCTACCGTTGGCTGGAGCCCCTGCCCTATTGCTCTCAGATTGTACAAGTGCCCTCCTGGTGGGCTTGTATAATAACTGGGTTTTGTATGGCCTTTGTCATTGTTCAAGAGCCGTTTTGTGAGGCGTGTGAACAGAGCTAGCGAGTTCCACTTGCTTCATCGCTCTTGGACTAGCCTCGTGGGGCCAGATCTTGTAACAAGAATGTTGTAACAACGTGGTCATTTGAACACCCAAACATAATGGCGGTAAGGATCACTAACATGGATTTATGCAACGCTCTGTGTAGTTTAATTAATGCCTTGAAAAAGGGAGACTGCAGGTTCAGTGCCCTGCTCTGTCAGGAACACTCTCATATCGGTATTCTTTTAGGCTCGCAGCCTATAATAGTCTCTGGGCGAGTTTCCTAACACTACATTTGCTTTCCTCTGTAACACAATTAGACTCTCTCTGGATTAAAGTGCATATATATCAATAATATGCTATAAATCAAATATCATTCACATACAGATAGGCACAATTATTTTTTTTTAATTTAAGCCCCTGAACCCCTAAAATGTCTGAACAGGCCTGGGCAGCTCCAACCATAATCTGGAGGTCCAGAGATGAGCGCAATTTGATTTCCTAAAACCTTGGTAGATAACTGCCAAGTTGAAACAGGTGTGCTTGAGCAGACAAATCACTAAACTGTGTTGGATTTACACCCTCCAGGACTGAAGATGGACATCCATGGGTTCTAAAGTTCTGCAGTGTGAGAGATCTGTAGCAGCAGGGGACAAAGCACTTACCTGGATCATACATTCAAACTGGTACATGCAGAGGCCCAGCTCAGCCATGCTGGGTTTGAACAGTTCTCTCAGACGGTAATCCTGCATCAGCTTCACAAACACACAGAACGCCTCCTCTTCCGGCATCTAACGCCACACAGATCCACCGTTAGAACATCTGTTACCAGCTGTCATATACTTCTTACAAAATAAACTGTTTTTAAAAACACTTACACTGCTAAGTCAATGTGTTTGTATATAGATTGTTTTACACATTTACAGGAATATACTGCATTTCAAAGAGACTGTTACAAACTCTCTTAACTTTAATTCAAATGGCGAAGACAACATTGTACATATCTAATTATACTCAGTTTATTTCATAATTACCTGCATGAGCAGCAGGCCAACAATGAAAGCGCTCCCCTGGCAGTAGCCGACTTCCCTGTCCACCAGGGAGTAAGCCTGTGACAACAGGAAGTAAGTTCTAATGAGTGTGTGAGTCGCACAGGGATACACATACACACAGCTTTAGAGGGGACAGAGTGCTTGACTCAGGGATTTTCAGGTCAAGGTGTAACTGCAGAGTGAACTGTTTTATATTAGGACTTTTGGCTGCACAGGCAGCTGTGTATTCACTGTAATCGTGGCTCATGCAGTTAAATAACCACATGAACTTGACAAGCCCATTATTGGGCCCCAAGAAAAGAAAAAGAAAAGGAATCCGCCTCTTTAAATCTGCCACAGAGGAGACAATTTCAGCGTTTATAACCAGAGCCTTCTGTGTACCGTGTTTTCTATCACTGTATAAAAGATGCAGGAAGCTTCCTTTATTGTTGGATACACAGAGTTTTAGAATGCTTACGAAAAAACAAGCGTATAGATAAAACAAGATCGATCTATGACTTGCATTCCTATTCATGTGTTTCACTGCTCAAAAACAGTAGTTTGTGAGCTAAACAGAATGAAAATCTACAAATTTTTGTCTTTGTTTCTTTAAATATAAAAAAATGCAAAAAGTGCTGAAAAATCACATTAACAAGAAAAGAGCAGATAAAACAGCAGAAACAGCCATTTTTGTATTGCTCCTAAAGGGTTAAAACTCAAAAAGGCAGCAGTCCATGTGCACTGATATGGGAATTGTGGGAAGATACAGACATCCAACATTTTTGTGGATGTATCTGCCGATGCTGATACTGACACAAAAAACATAAAATGTCGGATGCGGGACTACATCTTCCTGTATTACCATTAAAGAGTAATTGTTAATTATTTCTATAGGGTTAAAAAAACACTAAAATGAATAAAACGCAGGCATTTCAGCACAGGACCCCAGCATTGCCTAAATGACCTGCTCTTCCAGAGCACTACTGGTCTTTGCTTGCAACGATTCAGCTTTACTCAAAAAATGCAGCAACTCAAGAAACTAATGTGTGTTTGTCTGGAATCAGCTAATTCAAAAGGAAACTGAACAGGAACCGAGCAAGACACTGTCAGCAGACAAAAGAGCTTCAGGCAACACCACAATCAAAAAAATAATGCAGACAGGAGACTTTTACACTGACGAGTGGTGACTTCTTCTTTTTACTTACCATAAAAAAAAGTCTCTCTTAGAAATCCTATTAACCAGAACAAAGATTTAACTAAGCCACAACAACAAGCATTACTGGTTCTTTTAACGCTAGGAAGATAAATTGTTGACAAGAGTTATGCAGGGTTTGGGACACAGCACTGAGCAACTGAAGAGATCCCATCTCTTTATTGAAGAAGAGGTTTCTTTCTTTAGTTTAGCTATGAGGCTAATGTAACTAATACGTAGTAAAAGCTTCTACCCAAAATTCATAGGTAAAGCTAAGGAAATAATAAGGCAGATAAGGAAAATTGTAGCATATGAGCCCTTTCACAAATCAAAACGGTTTAAGGCAAGTGTGTGATGATTTAGGCATGAAGACTGCATGATGCTAATTGGTGGACAAAAGCTCCCCTAACCTATGAACTACATTAGACTCAAAACTAAAGAAGCAAAACCAAACATGTCTTGGCTGATCAACTACATTTGGGTAAGGGGATAACTGTGCTAATTTGATTTTTCACCACAACCGATTTAAGTACACTGCCTCTAACACTATATCTGATACTAGACCCATGAGGTCTTGAGCAACAGCTGAGCGTTTCAGCAGAAGAGTTCAGGAGAGCGTACCTTCATGACATTAAATAGAACTTCTTGACCCAGGCTGTCCTTCTCCTTGAAAAACTCATGCTCAGGGTACGTCCGTGCAATGTCTCTCCGAATCAGCTTCTCGCAGGGGGATGTCATCTTCAGCAGCTCTGAGTACTGGTCCTTTATGGGCAGATTCTGGGCACTGCATAGCAGCTGCCATACTATTGCCCGGAAGTGATGCGGGATGCCCTTCCTTACTAATTCCTGTATAGAGACAGATAAATACACTGAGGAAAAGGGAAATGATCATGATGTTTTGGCTATTGCTAGTGACAGTAAGCAATAAGCCATGAGAGGCTATACATCCCACTGTGATTTCACCATGGGTAAGGGGTCTTCTTAAAACTGTTCACTGTAACACACAGACTCAAAGAGCTTATGGGTTTTATAAAAAGGCAATGATTAAAAAAAAATAAATATTTTAAGTTAAAATGAATAATAATTGCAATAAACAATTCCTCCACCAAGAATGGTTTAGTTTACAGTTCATTTATGGCAGGCAGACTTTTAAAAGAAGACAAAAACTTTGTCACCTATTACTGAATGTTTCAGTCTTCTAACTTTGTCATATAATGACGAAAATAACCTAACAGTATTTCATGCAGAAACCTTTGTCTTATCAAGTAGCTTTCTCTCACAAAATGACCACTGCAACAATAAAGCTCATTTAACATGGATATCTGAAGCATGTAAGACATTCAATTATTTCCCATTTTGAAGTTTTACAGTGAATAACTCACAAAGCCTGACACCGAATTTTAATGGAGGAGCAGTTTAATCTGTTAGCCATTTTTTAGCCTGTATTTTAACCTAGTTGTTAAGCAAATAAGTTGTCGTCCTCCCAGTTTAAACAAAAGCAGTGCATTCACAGCACAATGGTTTTTAGCAACCTTAAATTCAATCGCTTTGAGGTTTACAACAATTTACAACAATGTCTTTTGCAAGTTTTGAAGGAAGCTCAGCCAGTCAGATTTTAGGACCGAAACTGTTTTTAACTGTTTTATAACTGCTTGTACACCAAATGAGACACTATAGAACAGATAAATAAAGCTAAAGCTATTTGACATGACACCCACTCGCACGTATTTGTGCACGTATGTACACCCACAAATACAGCAACAGAATGAATTTCCCACTCTCCCACATTTCTCATGTCATCGGAAATACAAATTTTAATCCACTCAGCCTACTGCTATTTTCTAAGAGTACCAAATGTACCTCAGTCGTGATAATGCCATTTTATGCTGCTAAATATAATCTGGCCTGGACTTCTTTAGCAGAGCCCCAAGCAGTTCTAGCCCAATATTACTGATGGGACTTAATTAAGCCAGTTCCTCAACCGAGGAAGACAACATACAACTCACGGGATCTACAGCTGGTCATTCCAGTGAGGGGCTGAGACTAGAGTCCACCCACACACAGACACTAACTGCAGAGATCCCCTCAGCGCTGAAGGAAGCCAGCAGACAAGGGTCTTTTGTTAAAACAGTGCCGAAGGAGGCTGTTAGACATGAGTCCTTTGTTAAAGCACACACAGACAACTGGACACACAAGCTTTTTTTCTGGCAAAGGCAGTAGCACCGCATCTTGTCTGATGGTCTTAGATTGAAACTGAACTGTCCTCTAGAATATTATTTTACATAATGTGTGAGATCTCCTTGAAATTAAGGATGTCACATTCTGCACGTGTTTCAACTGTTTATTGCAATATTCATTACTGCAGTAGTGTTTTTATCATATTCACTAATGAATGTATAAGAGCAGAAGTTTTTGTCTTCATTAATTCTTTTTATCCTTCTTTTCTAGAATAGCCATTAGGGCTGGGTATTATCAGCAACTTCACAATATGATACATTATAATGACAAGTGTCACACCAATATGACATAAAACAATACAATACAGTATGATGATACTACAAATACCTACATATCGTTGTTAATGTGCAGCAATTTTTTTAAATGTATTTATTTTCTTTCAGAAAACCTACAATAATAATTAATAGAACAAATAAATCATGTTAGTAATAAAGCTTCTGAGAACTGTATTGCAAGCGTTGTCTGATGTGCTGGTCAGAGCACAAGGCAAAGAAATGAACTTCTTCAGTTTTAATCACAAAGGCTGCAGCACAGGCAGTAGTAGTAGTGGGCGGTTTGGCCAAAAATGTATATTATGGTATAATTAGGATTACTGTATATATCACAGTATAGCCTACAGATATAGTCACTGTCCAAAGAAAAACATGTCCATCTCCATATATTTTCTACAACATTTGAGCTCAGTAGCTACCCATTACATTGCGAGGAAATTTCATGATGAACGAACCAATAAAAATGCTCCAAAATTGCACAGAATAAAATCTATTTACATTAACACCCTCTCCTGTAAACTTACAATTTTGGAGAAATTTCTTTTGTTTTTAACTGTGATATATTAGTAACACACACACACACACACACACACACACACACACACACACACACACAAAATGAAAAAATTAGATATATAATTTCTTTTCCAAATAAAACCTAGTAAACCTATTTTTGTAGATTGACCATTGTGTATTATCGTAGGACGTCCCTTCACTTTAATAAAAACTATATTTTACAACTGACCTTATATTATTTTAATGGACAAAATACTAAATAAAAATGAACATTATATAGACAGATGACGAGATAAAGGTGAGCACACAGCAGCTTCTCTGAGCCGGCAGACACGGTGCTGAATCATTTATTTATTTATTTATTGATTTATTTATTTTAACATCCAAAAGCCATTTGTCTCATGTGTATGTCTCTTACACTCGAGCTTTAATCTACAAGTGTCAAACACTGCTGAAACTTGCTGAGAAGCTGCAAAGCCTTTCGGCTTGTAGCTTAAGACAGTGGCATCGCTTGAACCAGCTGGCTGCAGTGTGCATGGAAAGCCTGCTAGTCCCCATGCTAGGTAATGGCTAACGGCTAAGCCCAAGAAACCGGCTTTTCCTTCCACTGTCTTTTAATTAATTATAATCAGATGTTATGTCAATCAGAGTGTTTTGCACTATATGTATGTTGCATTATCTGTACTTATTTGTGGCATACCGGTATCAATAATTACAAAACTAATACTTAAAGAATAATTTCAAGGTAAGAAAAAACAAATGTTCACTATGTGTCACAGACCACAGACATTATAATCATCCATTTAGCGTTACTGCTATAAGATAAAGCACCTCTACAAAAACATAAATACTAACAGCTAACTGCTGATAGCAGCAGGTGACAAACTACTAACTTAAAACTACTGCTGATAAATCTCCGGGTGTGAAAATGAAACTAACTAGAGTACTCGACTAGCATGAAGCACAAACAACTTTAAAAAGTTAGTGAAAGATACTCACTTAGCTCACACTCGGGTGAAACTACATGAACTAAGTGCAATGATCTGTGTAAAAGTAGATTGTTAACACTGACATAGCCATCACTGTATCGATACTCATATCGCCATGTGTTTATCATTACTGCCATACTACTATATTCTGAATGCAGCCCTTGTAGCCATGTTGGCTTGGGGGAAAGAGAGACAAAGATGCATATTTGAAAGAGCCCTGAGTATTTAAGCTAAGGCAACTTTAGATGAAATTTAGGATGACTTGGTGGACTGTGTTCCTCAGCAGCACAACAGTGGTTAGAGAAAGAGTACTTGATTTAAATGAACTAAAAGGCTTCAGTACTAGGTCAACATCCCTTTTCCACACCCAGGGATCAAACTATCACCTTCTGATGACATCATGTCCCAGTTTCTGCTGTGAAGCTTTGAGCCAGCGAGTCAGTGCAGTACCTGACCCTTTTTTGACCACTGGGGGCTTGGAATGATTTCTGATTTCAAAAGTACACCAAGTTTCATTGTTCCCTGCAAAAATGTTGGAGCTCATATACAAGCCATGAACATGGTGGAAACAAGAGCCAAGCAGCCCTTTGGGACAAAGCACATACAGAGAATGGGCTGTGTCTAACAGGGCTCAACATTAACCTGAAACACAGTCAGACCAGTGGGGAAAATGAAACTGTAAGCATAGAATACAAATTACACAGCACTCAGGGATAAATGAAAAGAAGTGTTGCTGAAACTGCAGAAATATACACAAAGTTCCACTTTTCCTAACGTCCCCTCCAGTCACAATACAAATGGGGAGCAGAGAACAAGAGTGCATATGCAGCATCTGCACCGAACACTGCAGAAGACCATAACATAATAAGACGCAGAAACAGAATGTATTAAAAGGGTTAGAAGTCTATTTAACAGTTGATTTAATAGTTGGTTATTTTGAAAATAACTGGGCACACAAATGACATCTTGAGGCCATGCTGGCTAAGCTCCAATGCAAGAGTTCGCATGGACACAATATTTCAAAGATAAAATATTTTTCAATGCAGTTAATTTATTTTTCATTTGATACACCATTACGATATGTCTGCTTCAATGTATACAGTGCACTAAAAAACAGTTATAAAATCTGGGCGCAGCAGTAGATCACACATACCACACTGAGTTCAACATGAACAATATTTGTAATTTGTCACTGGAAATACACTAAAGGTTTCCTTCAGGACCAAAACACCATTATAAAACTCTAAACACTGTACTTCTGCTGTTCTGGATCTACAGTAGTCCTAATGAACGGGTTCTCTCAGCCTAAGCAACCCACACTATTGTTAGCTGTCTATACAGAGACAGTGCTAAAAATGACCACCACAACTCAGCACATAAGTTCAGGGGCACTGATATAAGGTTACTGAGACAGACCACATTTTAATTTTTTACTCTGCATCTCTACTGAAGGTTTTAAAACAAAACAGAATAGAACAGAGAATTTCTTTTAAAATAAATGCATCATCCAACTGAGGTTACATAATTTCTGGTAAGGAAGCACTGATCATTCATTTTTAAGACTCATTCTGATTCCTTTATAGCCAAATTGGTTTACAACCACATTTCCAGAACTTTATTAGCTAAAGTCTTAACATAAATAATATTTAATACTATTTCATGGGTCAAACTTTAACTTTATAAACCAGGACTTAACTGCTTTTTAAAAATATACTACAAGGCAGATTTACTAAGGGAGGCGCCAATTACCGACAGCCTACCGACTCTTTGTACCGGTGGACGTGGCCAATTTAGTGGGTTATCTATTAAGAACATCCATGCAAATAAATACAGACACAGCTTCGTAATTAATATGTGACCAGTGCAGTATAACCATGTGTTTGGCTCACATGCTTTTTGTATGATTATTATTATTTCAACATGACAATTTTTTTGAGAAATAAGTCAATAGTTTGACATTCTATGTCAATTTGAGAAAATAAGTTATTTTGACTTGACTTGCAAAGACAAGCTGAATTTGGGCTCTGTACTGAGTGCATTTGGAAACCATGCAAACCTGCAAATTTCATGTTTAATTTAACTGAGCTCTATTAGGTCTTTCAGGAATTGCCTGATTTTAAGTTAGTGACCTCTTAGCTACATGCAAAACATAAAAAAACAGTGATCCTCCTGCCACAGTAAATACATAAACTAAAAAACTGCAGCATGTGGCAAAAACTAAGTAAGGAGTAACTTTAGTGAAGCTGGGATTATAGAGTCAAAGATTTACAGTGTGTGATTTTAACAAGCGGTTAAAAGTAAAAAATGTAATAATCTTTTAAATCATTATTTAGGCAAGACTTGCTCTTTGTTAGAGCTGTATAATATTCCTGAAGTTGTGAAAAGCAGTTTACAACGTTTTTCTAAAACTATTTCCTTCATAACTTTAAGAATAATGTGACACGAATGTGTTTACAAGTGTGTTTTTGTCATCGAACAGAAGTAAGCATGTTTGAAAAACTCTCTCTTTTCTCTGAGCACAAATAATGTCAGCCATGTTAGCACCAAGAATAAGACAAGCTTTTCACAGGTGTTAAGTAGCACACAGTTGGTATTTACTATCAGTCTTGGTAAATCAGATTAGGTGCGTCATCATAATAATGACCTCCCAGTATTTTGCGCTTTGAGAAAGAAACTCTTGTAAATGCATATGCATAGATGCATGAAAGCAAAATATTATTTTTATTCAATTTTAGCAGCCACTTTTTAACGCCAAGATGTTTGCAACAGCACAAAAGTTAGCAAATCTACTCCTATGTGTTTTTTGCCGTGTTTACCTTCAGCTGCTTCTCCTTCTTCTTGCGTACATCCTCCCACTCATTCACGATTCGCCCCCATAATATCCAAGTGTCCTCCTCCAGGTGCGAAAGGTTGGAGGAGGCCGAGGAGCTGGACACCAGAGAAGAGCCACTGTTCCGCCGAGAGCCGTTGACTGAACGCAGTGACTTACTGTCCGTCTCCAATAACCTGCAGAGAAAAACACCATCAGGAACGATGAAACTGAGGGAAAAATCTCAGAACTGTCAGTCAAAACATGTGCGCTCCACTCTTTATGGCTTTTTTAAGCTGCAGTCTTCCTGAAGTGTTACAGAGAGATAGAAATGACAATTCCATGGTTAATGGCTCTGAGAAAAGCTCGCACAAATACATTTTAAATGTCAAGATATTTGTAGCACCAGTGAGTGTTTTCTGAGCATTAAACTTAAGAGTTATTTGCATTCACGGTCTCGAATTGAAATGGTTTTCCTACTTTAAAGGCCTTTATAATGAAAAAATAATTAAATACAAGAATTTGATGTAGTATGTAAACATAACATTAGTCCTAAAGGCACAGCAACAAAAACAGCTTGGTTCAATTGAATTAACAACAACAGGCTGGTTCATTTTAAGGAATAACGACAGGCTGCAAACTGATAATGCAGAAGTGATTCACTATTAATGAACATTATAAATGGACTTCAAGGCAAAAAACATTAGAAAAAATGTAGGACATGGACCGATTAAACATTCTTTGAAAAAATCGCTTTTTAATGAAACCAAACAAACCCCCTAGAGTGTGCAAGCATCTCATTTAAAAATCATGTAGCTACAGAGGAAAGTTTTCCCAAGTTCATTGTTAATGGAAGAACAAACAGGCTTTAGCAGAGAAAGAGGGTGTGACATCAGCAAAACACAATTTCTTCCTCATGCCATGTCACCGCTGGCACACTTCAGGCAAAGCTTTCGGTGCTACACACAAAAATCTCCCTCTTTTCCTTCTGATACAAATCTATAACAAAGCGACAGAAACATACAAGCTGATGACAACACAACATGAAAATTCAGAATGAACAGGACTGACTGGGGAGATTCTGTCTGGTATTCGCATTTCAAAAACACTTTTAACCCTTTTAAATGCTTAAAATCTGTACTGTTGCAAAAATAAATAATGAATGCGAGTGAAAAGATAGAAAATTAGGGTTAAAACAGGAACTGTATATTTCCATAGATGACCTGCATACACTGGCAACGTGCAGTACAGTCACAGCTCATAACGGATCAAAATGTAGCACTTCATGAGCAGCTATCAGTATCACTGTGGCTATTCCAGACTCACAGATTGGCATTTTAGATATAAACAGACAAATGTTTGGCCTGCTTGACTACCTGAGACTGATCTGGCTTAAAAATCACTCAAAACATTAAGTAAATATTTCTAGTAACTATGTGAAAGGTTGCGATTTCCAAACTGTGTAATACAGAGGTCAAATACTAAACGCACCCAACAAAACAGGCCACAGTGACTGCAGGACAACACAAATGTCACTGGACAATAAAAGTCACCAAGCTGTAGCTTTAAAAATAAGACAGAAATAAAATTACAATATATTTGTAATGTGGTTTCCTATGGAAAATACCAGACCAAACACATATCGGATTGTTTTAGAGACGGCACTTATCTGACCCAGTACTGACATTAGAAAGTGCTGGATTGGATATCAGAAGAAAACTCAATCCTATTCTGTAAAAAATCTAGCCTAAAATGTCACAGAATTGCTTGGTGTACAACTTAAAGTGAAGTAGGTAACGTGCAGTAACCACATGTAGCCTTCTGTTAAAGCAGCACTGTAGGATTTGGGGATTAAGAGAACTCTTTGGTGGAAATATGCCATTGCACACAACGAGCGAAAGAACTTTGTAATGTTGGTTGGGTTTCGAATGCCCACAAGTGGATGAATGTACGTTTGCGAAAAGAGTGAAAGAGTTTACAAAAGGAACTCAATCAAAACTCAGTGAAGGATGCGTCTTCTGAGGATGAGAGTGAAATTTCAGTGTAATGTTGATTTTGCATTTGAGACCCAAACACTGAGCTGCACCTCTTTTTTGAGCCTGTGTCTGTGACGTTAATACGTAAAAAGACGTATGATGTGGTCTGAAAAAACTCCTGTCAATTTCATCCTGATAACTGCAAATGATTATTTTAGGCTTTACAGGGTCACTCGTAGCAGCGCACACACACCATATTTTAGTTCGTTTTTCTCCCTCCATATTCAGTAATGCTACTTCTTTCAGTATAAACAAAAAATATTACACAGTGCTGCTTTAACATAAGTGCAGTCAGTTAACTACGTATTGTACTGTAAATACAATTCCTTTATGTAGTCTAATTTTGTACACTTTTGCATGGAAAGTGTTATTTTATTAAACTTCTTTTGGTTAAAAATAAGTTATAACTTATATAATCATGTACAAATCATGTTATCAGCAGTGTATTTCTTCCTATGTGGAGTTTTGAGGAGTCTAAGCATGGCTTCTTTTAGTTGGCCATCTTAAAGAGAAGCAATTCAACTAAAAGCAGCTTATTTTAAAGTTTAGGAAATAAAGATTTGCACTTTAATCAGTATCTGCCAGTATTCAAAGTTTCAAGAGCAAAGTAGTAACTTAGAAGTACTGCGATTGGAAAAGCAGAGGTGGCACTGTTCCATCTGTAGATCATTTAAACGTCAGCGCTGATTCATGGCCACACAGGACTGCAGCACCTTTCAAAAAGGCAGTGTGTTGGCATGTTAAAGAGAGACTGATCTGAGATCAGCTGAACAAGAGGCAGAGTTACCCAGCACCAACAAACTGACAGCGCACACAAAAACCATAGAAACCTGATCTCGGAAAAAAAAGAGCCGAGGCCAGGCCTCTGGAGCCCCAGCGGGTGACGTCATGCCCCGTGGCTGGGTCTAGTTACATCCACATTTGGGTCAGACACGGGGAACAGGGAGGAGCTGTAGCAAAGAAGAGGCTGAGAGAGGGGGCTGAGGGTGAGCTGGAGGGGCCGTTACTACAATGTGTGATTGAATGCACTCTAGCATTCCCAGGCCACAGACACTGGGATTCTAATGGAGCCTGCTAGATTTTTCAATAGTTTAACAAGGGAACCCTTTCTCGGACTGAGCAATGCAGTCGTCAAATATTCAGATAGCCCAGATTTGCATATTTTACTAAGACAGACTAGGCTTTCTTTGCATGAATTTGTAGTTTTGTTTGCTTATTTTATTAAAAGACAGTTAGTGAACAACATTTTTACAAATATTCTGCCACTGTTCATCTTGAAAGCTACATTCGAGATCTCAGCCACACACTTCTGAGAGACTTCAGAGATGAACTAGTTGAGTCTCTGAATTTTTTCCTTTTAGAGTTGTGGCACCTTCTAAAGGCATCAGCCAATTTGTAAATACTTATAAAAGTTTTTCCTCACAATTACATATTCAGTTTGTAAAGTGAAAAAAGAATTTAAATTCTCTTTCCATCGTAGAGCTGTTTAAAGGAAGTTATACTATAACCATTAAATACCCAAAACATGGTGTTACTACAGAAGATGGTAAGTCAGAGTTATAATAAGGTGAGGACAGTATAGAAATCTGATGTTGCGCTACAACTTCTGTCTTTGTCCTTCCCAACTTTCAGTGTGTTATAAACTACTCATTGTAGCAGGTTTCACCGTCTTTGCATCACTAATAACGGGGCAGTCGTGGGCTGGAGGTTAGGGAACCGGCCTTGTGACCGGAAGCATGTGACCGAAGTGCCCTTCAAGGCACCTAACCCCCAACTGCTCCCCGGGCGCTGTGGACAGGGCTGCCCACCGCTCCGGGCAAGTGTGCTGTATAGATGTGGGTGTTTGTATGTGGGTGTTTCACTGCACGGATGGGTTAAATGCGGAGGTCTAATTCCTCTGTGTGCAAAACACAGTTGGCTAATGGTTCTGAACTCAGGAACTAATGGGAAAAGATGTGAATGGCGTAGGGTAGCTGAAGTTACTTCAAAGTGTGTCCACTTTGCATCCCCAAGTATGTGTACCATGCCCAATAGTACTGCAGGTCTAGATATTGGATATTTCTGAATTGTGTTTAATTACAGCTTTAAAGAATGACATATCCATGATTTTCAATTCCATCTTAGTGACAGAGATTGGTTTGAGGGCCAGCACTAAAGTAGGAAGCTTGTAACAATTACTAATTAGAGTGACTAATAAACACAAATTTATACAAACAGTCAAATGTTCTGGTCTACTTGTCTCAAACAATCAATAAATGCATATTGTCTACACTTATGAAGCCTACACTGTCTACATTTATGAAGAGTCCAAGTAAAGGGCTATTTATAGTTGCTAATCCATTTATTAGTGAATACACAAAGTATCCTGGTTGTCATCAAAATACACTAGACCAACAATAACCAAAGACCACAAATAAGTAACCACATTTATCCTTATAGTTAGATGGTTTCACTCAGTCTTATTCAATAAACAGCATGGATCCCACAGCAACTACTTGATGCTAATTAAGTATAATGCATGGAACCACAGTGAAATAGTTTACAGCCTACTATTCTATTCTAACAATCTTTCATATTACTTAGGTTTATATATTTTGGTATATTTTGGCATATCAAAAAACGCTTGATAGAAATCGCAAACATCAAATAATTTAGCAAACATCTGCATGAAAAATGCACACTTGCTTGAAACTCATAACTTTAATAATATGAAAAAAATCAGCAATATCTTTTATGCTACTCAGGATGGCAGTTAAGACTCAATTTATTAAATCCCTTACTTCAAACTTCCTTTAGACATATAGACAGACAGACAGAAGGCCATCACTATCACTACAGGAATTTCATGGTGATTCAGTGCTCAGTCAGGTCTATCTGTAGGGAGTGCTCATAAAATGCAATAGGCACATAAAAATCAGCTTTCTCAGCTCCACTTCATCCAGATTTAGGTCCAAGTAGAGGATAAAATCCAGAGTACAGGTTTACTCTTGGCAGGGCCATGAGGCCTTTATTGCCATCAGTCTTCTGTCTTTATGTTACACTTCATCAGAATATATTTTATCACACAAATGTAAGTATTTCTATCTATTTCAGTCCATACAGACTGCAATAAATACGACCTGGTTCTCCACAAGAACTGCGGCTGCCTTTCTGCAAATGATTCACTGCTAGTTAAACAAAGTACAACTTGAGGGTACAAACTAGGCTCCGTTCAGCCAAGTACCTACCCAGAAACAACTGTGGTCTTAAGCTTTATCCACAGACACAACTTATGTGACTCAGGCTGTTTGTCAGGACGAGAGGAAGCAGAACCATAAACAAACAAAGCACAAAAGTAAAACTGATAAGAGTCAACTGCTGGTTAGCATTTCTTATGTTAGCGCCTGTTAAGCTTTTCTTAAACTTGCAAGACTGCTAAAAGCAGAACGTTCAAGGTGACATTAGAACACAAGTTGTTCTTTAGGTGCTCACCAGCTGAAGTTCATGCTGCTGTCCTCATGTCGTCAATTTTGGTGCACAGTGCAGAGGAGGTAGACAGAGAGTGAGCTAATTTATCAAATGTGTGTTTGTGAGACAGAGAGACAGAGAGGGACAGATAGCAGCACACACACACCCCTTATCAACAGAGTGAAAAGACCTTCAACCTGTGGGCCAAAAGTGCAAAACAGTCATCACAGGTGCGTACCTATACACTAAAAAGAGAAATGCACTGAATTTACTTGATTTAAATTAGAGACGGGCCAAATTTTTTTGCCAATGAAATTTTCGACCTAAAACGGCCTTTTCAGTTTTCGTCCGAAAGAGATAAAAGGCTGAAAACTTTTAAATAGGTCTACTACAAGGTTAATAAAATAATTTCAATGGTGATTAAAACGAAAAACGTTGATTAAAACAGTTTTTTCCCCTTTCCTTTCCTTCACTGGTCAGCACAGGCACATTCAAACATTATGAGAAGCAGATGAACAACAGTGAAAATGCCTGTGGTGTGAAACTAGTTCACAGTTTCTAGAGGAACATTAGACAAGCGATTTGTAATCTCTGTTCAGTCTTAGAATTAAGCTTGAGTAAGAACTTCAACAACACTTTTGATACTACTTGAAAACAGAACATCCGCAGAAAGGAAAGTCCCTGCTAGCATGCTAACACCATCTGCGCACACAGTTCATGAAATAACTTCACAAACAACAGTCACAAAGTGAAAAGACCAGAGGACGTAACTTTATGGCACATATTGTAGCTAGCCTACATACCTGTAGCAGAGCTATGATGGGAGCCATGCACTCAAACAACTACACAGACCAGACAAAACTTGAGAATATATTGAATATATTAATTTGTAATACAGTAACATTTTTTTTCTATTAATTTGCTCATGTCAGCAATAGCGAATGTCTTACTTCTTAATCCGCTATATGTAGGCTAAACGGTCCACATCCATGGAATCACACAGCTCATTTTTAAGCGCCAATATTATTCTGGGTATGCAAAAAAAGGCTAGAGCTAGCTAGTATTTAAACATATAGATATCTATAGAAGGAGTGCTTTAGGTCTGTAGGTTTGACTTTATCCTTAAAAGATCATGGACACTTAGTGAGAGAGCAGGTGGGTATCAGGACATAATAACCTGAGCTAGGAAAAAAAAAATCAAGTAATGCAATCTAGCAGTAAGTAGCTAGCTAAAACAAAATATTTCAAGATTTCACATTTAACCTTATAGCATATAAAACCCAGTTTCCAAAAAAGTTGTAAAGCTGTGCAAAATGTAAATAAAAACAGAATGCAATGATATGCATATTTGATCAAAAAATACATGCCCATTTTTAATTTGATTCGTTAGAAATGACTGGACTTTGTTGTGCTCTTCTTGTTTGGAACAAAAAACAGCACCCACACCAGCCCTTTATGGATAAGACTGGACATCCCTGCAGTTATACGTAAAGGTCTTTCCTGAAAAGACGTTGTCTAGATGGCAGCATATGTTGCTCCAAAACCTGTATATTTCGTTCAGCATTAATGGTGCCTTCATAGATGTGCAGGTCACCCATGTCACATGCACTAATGCACCCCCATACCATCGTCAACGCTGGCTTTTGAACTGTGCTCCGATTACAAGCTGAGGGGTCTTTAGCACGAAGGACACGACATCTGTGACTTCCAAAGAGAATTTCAAATTTTGATTCGGACCACAGGACACTTTTCCATTTTAAATGAGCTTGGGCCCAGAGAAACCAGCGGCATTTCTGTATCCTGTTGATAGATGATTTCTTCTTTGCATGGTAGAGTTTAACTTGTATTTGTGGATGCAGTGATGAACTGTGTTCACAGACAGTGGTTTTCAGAAGTGTTTCTGAGCTCATGCAGTGATTTCCACTACAGAATCATGTCTGGTTTTAATAAAGTGCCACCTGAGGGCTCCAAAGATCACGGCCAGCCAGTACTGATTTTCGCCCTTATCCCTTTCATATAGTAATTTCTCCAGATTCTCTGAATCTTTTAATTAATCAGTTCTTTGTTATTTTACGTTGAGAAACATTATTCTTAAACTGTTGCACTATTTGCCTGTGTAGTCCTTCCCAAAGTGGTAAACCCCTCCCCATCTTTACTTCTGAAAGACTCAGCCTCTCTGGGATGCTCTTTTTATATCCAATCACATTACCGAAATGTCGCCAATTAACCACCAGGTGTTTTTTTTTCTTTAGCATTACACAACTTTACCAGTCTTTTGTTGCCCCCATCCCAACTTTTTTAAAAAATGTGCTGCTAGGATCAAATTAAAAATGGGCATATATTTAAAAAAAAAACAATAAAATTTCTCAGTTTCAACATTTGATATGTTGTCTTTGTATTATTTTCAATTGAATACAGGGTTTAAATGATCCACACATCACTGCAAACTGTTTTCATTTACATTTTGCACAGTGTCCCAACTTTTGGAAATGTGGCTCTAACATTTGTGTCATCTTCAGCTGAATTACTCAAAATTGTTTGCATTTTCATTAATAGTAGAGAAATGTAGGTCTATTGCATAAAAAAAAAAATCATTTACTCATTTCACACAAACATTTAGCCAAAAAGATTGTATACCGCTCTCGTCTACATATTAGTATCAATTCAATCCATCAATTTATGCAGTACAGGTGAGTGGCCCGTATGGAACCAATGCATACAGTTTAATTGTGTAGTAAGTGTAAATAAGTGCATGTTTGTGTAACAGTTCACAAAGAGCAGAGTGGTGTAAAGGCTGTGTTCCGTGCAGCAGCTGCAGCGAGGTGCCCGCTTAGCCACATGGGGAGAATCCAAACAGTCAGTGCTCCACGGCTCTCCTGAGCCATTGGCCTACTTTCAGCAGTGAGAGAGAGTGAGAGCGGATGAGCAGCGTGGGTGTTTTGCTCTCCAATTCACTGTAATCACTGACTCTGTGTTCCATCATCAAAGCGCATATGCGACACTGAGAGCACACTGGGAGAAACAGAGCTGAACACAAACACAGTCTTCATTATACCATGCTGCAGTCTTGAGTGGGAGGGGCTAACAACTCTCATTAGAAGATTCAAAACACAAATGACATGACCAAATTCCCACCAGAGATGGTACAACACCACTCATTCTTTTACAGTAACCTATGCTGAAACCTTGAGAAATCTACTAAGCTTTAAAATTAGCTATTTTGTTAATCAAAGCACTACATTTAAATGGCCAATCCAGCCTAAAACTAGAACTTAATGAAACTTAATATAGTATTTGTCATCTAATATTATGTAGCGCAGGACTGCACCCCTCAGCTTCACCTGTTTGCCAAAGTTCATGATTTTTGCATTCTTTTTGTGTGTCCTCTCACTACAACACCCAGCATGCACTGAGTAAAACACCTCAAACAACCATTGGGAATCCCCCACTGTAATAAAGAAATGCAGATGTAGAGGTTAATAACTGATGTAGAAGCTAATAAATACAGAAATGATATTCAACTTCCTAGCAGTAATGATAGCTATCTGGCTTCTGCGTTAGCCAGCTAGCGGGAAAACCAGCCTGCCCACAAGTACCTGCCCCAAAGTGCTTGCAGTAAAGTCCCTCCCATTTGCAAGATACATCAGAAGGGGATTTTCCTAGAAAAATCACTCTCAGGAGAGAGAAGTAGACATGTTTACAATAAATGTAGTGATTGTTACAATTTTGCCTTGGCCAGATTTTTTTTTATTTGGATAACTCACACCAACACAAAAAACAGAAGTCTTACAGTGCAAATGTGTGCACAGTAAGACCACTTAAAATAAATGAATCAGGACAATATGCTAGCACCTCACTGTTCCTATGTTAATGTTAATGAGTACATGTGGCTACTGTTACCATGTGAACTACTTTATAATAGTTGCCAGCATTGATTCATATCATCAAATTTATTAAAAGATAGATACATAGATAGATGGATCTCCTCATGTAGGAGGATTATGATATTGTCACTGCTTGCACTACTTCTACTGCTTTAACATAGACCTGCAGCTCTCAGAGTCTACAGTCTCTTACAGTCGGAGGCCTGCAGTTAAGTCTGCCAGCACTCTGAGCACAGTGAAGTGAAGGTGTTTACTAGATAATGTATCAAACATAGCAGGCAGACTTCCACTTCATCCACTTGTTTCGGGTTGCTAAGCAGCAGCAGCTGTGACTAATACATAACTTCAGATAACAGTGAAGACTTTACTCTTGCCAAAGAGGCCAAGGTGACCAGAAAGCCTACAACTGTTTGAGTCATCCGTGGCTCAGGATTTCCCCCAATACACTCTGTGTACTTTACAGGGAATTCAGCTTAAGCTAAGAATATTTGCTCTAAAGTCATTTCAAGGCAAACAGTGAAACCAGGTCTAATAGCCGCAGTGTAGGGTCCTACATTAGTGGCGTTAAATCACATTCCTAGAAGGCCACAACACTGCGGTTAAGTGATTTCTCTGCTGTACCAAACCTGATTCAAGTTAAGCTTTCCAACATTCATTCTCAAACAGGCTAACAGCTCAATTAAAACTGCAACACGCTCTAAAAGAGTCACAAAAGTATTTAGAACCTATGCATTTACAGTTTACTTTGTAATCCCCAGCCTTATTAGGATCGCAGTTTGTCCTTATTAGGATTTTGGTTTAGTATATTAGTATAGTTTAATTTAATATCCATGAGTTGTCAGTCAGTGATGACTGACTACTGCGAAGGATAAAGCTGAGGGGGTCTGAGAGGACCCTGAGAGCTGATGTGTTGAGAGCTGTGCTGTTCCATAGTGAGAGGCTCGGCTGGGGTTTGTAAAAGAGAAGCGCGTGTTGGGGCATTGTTAGCCACAGGCAGCCCACAGTGTCAAAAGGACACAGCCTGGGCGGAGGCTGGGGTCAGAGGACACATGGCCTGAATGACACGCCTGCCATCAGTTTCATCAGAGAAAAAGATCAAAGGTCGAGTCAGGTCACCACACTTATGAAATCCTGTGTGATATACAGAGACAAAGTGCAACCAAAATACAACTCACAACGGTTTATATCTTGAATGTGCTCCCCAAGGACAGACCACATAGTCTCTCTATGAGAAACAGCATTATAGCAGAACAAATTTCTACACCATTTCCCAATGGTGCTTCCAATAAAATTGGAATAATATCAGTATCGGCAGATGTTTAGATTTGTTCAACACTTCAAATCAATGTTTGATGATGTATTTGCTATATACTGGAAGCACTGAACATTTAGGAGATGCTGGGCTACTGTGCTAAAGTGACTATATTTTATTCACCTTGCTGCATTTGTAACACTACAGAAATAATGTTTTATTTCTCTGTAATGCTAATCCAGGTAGATGCAGTCCCAATTTCTCCATCTTATAAATGTTTATGTATTAGTAGATATGCACATGAGCCAATAGTCTCCATCTGCCTTGATCGTCAATAAAGTTTGGCGATTTAAATGCCCAAATATACGGCGTCTACGCTTTAAGATGTACAAAACTAATTATATTTGTCTCAAAATCAGTTTACTTTTAATGTGTAACATTAGTCCATGTTCTGAATCAGCGCTGACATACTGTTTGTCTTCAGAACAATCGGTAGCAGCATAAGGTATAACTTTTACCCCCACCCGTGATTGTGCTTGCAAAGATGATAAAGCTGTGGAGCGGCCTTTCACATGCTTTCTCTTATGAAAAACAAATGGGGGCTTAAATAACAAAACAGACAGCACATAGCTACAATAACAGTAGCCTTTAGGCTACTTCACAAGATTAAACTTTAGACATTTTATTATTTTAACAATAATGTCACAGTCATTATTATTGTACACAACCAGTTTTATTACAAGCATAATACACTATATGTTCAAATGTATGCAGACACCTTATAATGAATCGTGGGCTGGAGGTTAGGGAACCAGCCTTGATCCCCTGAGCTGACAGTACGTGACTGAAGTGCCCCTGAGCAAGGCACCTAACCCCCAACTGCTCCCCGGGCACCGTGGATAGGGCTGCCCACCACTCCGGGCAAGTGTGTTCCTTGCCCTCTAGTGTGTGTGCATTCACTAGTGTGTATGTGGTGTTTCACTGCATGGATAGGTTAAATGCGGAGGTGAAATTTTTCCATTGTGGGACTAATAAGGGTCACTTAATCTTAAAAACTTAATTAAATACTGAACTCAGTTACTGTAAGATGCACCAAATGCTGATATGTATGTTTAATTGTGCACATATAGCTTGTATAATCAGCAATGCCAACAGAATTGGACACTCTGGAGTAGCCTCACATGAGCTTAGGGTCACCATGCTCAATACCAAGTGCCATCTGTAAAGAATTCCAGTATTGATTGACCCCTGATTCCCCACAGCAATGTTCAAAGATCGAACAGTCTTCTCAGAAGAGCAGAGACTTCAGCAGCAAAGGGGACAAACTGCTTAATAATATACAAAACCCTTGATTTCAAAAGCAATGTTTTGTTGAGCAGGTGTCTACAAACATTCAGAACATACACTGTATGGCTGTTATGTTTGGCAATTTTCAGATTAGAAGATGCTGAGTAAGGAAGAGCCTTGTGCTTAAAAAACACTGGCAATCTTGGCATTTTCAGTATTCAATTCATTCCTTGCTTGCGTGCTTGTTTATGCTACAGGTGTTCTGCATTTTTGCATATCACTTGAGTTTCCATTTTTCTCCCTCTGAACATTCAAATACTGAATTTCATTTCTGACAGCCCTGACAAACTCCCTCCTACACACATTCTGCTGTCTGTCAACCCAACACTTTCACACATCCAGATTCCCTCAATGACCACACGCACACGCACACACACTCACGCATCACATATCACACATTCACCCACACAAAAGTTCATGCATACAGAGAAATGTCTCCTTCAAACATGCAAACAACATTTTTTTCTCTAACCACATGTAAACACACTCAGAGACACACATCATTCTGTCGCATGCCTATCCCCATTTCCATGTGAACACAGAATGAAGACTGGCTCAGGGAGAAAAGAAGAAAAGAAAGAGGGGGCTGCTATGAATCTTCAGTGGCGACAGTGTTGCGCTCTGCTCTCACCGGCCTGACAACATGAACAAGCGGCACCGCTGTGTTAACACCATATCACTGCTCTTACCGTATCAGTGCTTATAGTAATGCCTACAGGAGCTGACTAAGTTTAGGCAACGCTAGTGGAGATGTTGAGTTGGTACAAAAGCAGCGCCTATACTTACATAAAGATACCAACTGCTTAGAAAAGGGGAGGGAAAAAAAAAGAACTGACTCAAAATAAAAGTCACCAGTAACGCCCAGACAAAAGTTTACGACATTAATGAAACCAGTGATACCTTCAGTTACTAGACTCATTAAAGCCACCATTAATGTCCAAACCAGTCTGTGAGCTTAATGACAGCATCACAAAGCAATTTTTCCAGGCTCATTCCAAAAAAGAGAGAAATAAAAACAACACATAAATCTTTTTTCCACTCCAGAACCAAACCCACATGCAGTGTGTTGTTCTGTGCAAGTGTAAACTTGTTTTCCATCTGCTGTTCTGCTAAATCGAGGGGGTAAAACTGCATGCTGGAAAATCTCCAAATGGGAGGGGCGTAACAACAAAAGGGTGGAACACAGTTCCAAATGGGAGGGCATAACTCAGAGTGCTTCTCTATTGGTTAATGCGAAGTCCTGTGGGTTTTCTGTGACATGGGGTTTGGTGTTCTTGCTGGCTAGCTATTTCAAGCACTACATTTGCTGTATATAAAACTCTTGTTTAGAAGACCAACATTTTAACTCTTTATGATAATCGGCAAAGCACTGAGCTTTTAACAAGTCAAACACAAAATGTCGTTAGGCATACAAGACCTGATAGAATAAAGCCTATTTATATACATTTGCATTAGACCGATAACAAAGCGTTTACAGAACGCAAACCCTTTTTGGAGTTACGTCCTTCCTATTTGGAATTGGTCCAGCCTGCAGGAATACATACTAGGCTAAATCATGACTAGGAAGGAAAACTATGCACAACACTGGCTCAGCAACGGCTAGTAAGCTAACAGCTCCACACACTACAGAACACACTCGATTTGAGTCCAACAATGGACTTTGCTTTCTCAGATTTGAGTCTTTAGCTTCCAAACATGTGTCAGTGAAGCATCAGTTAATTAATCTAGCAGTAGCACCACAACCAGCACCAGTCTACTGTCCTAGTTAGCATTAGGGTAGCTAGAATGCTAGCACCAGCTTAGCGGAAAGGCTAAAGTTCCATACATACACATACACATGCACCACAATACAGGTTTGATGTCAGCAAATTTTAACACCATCACTTCTTCCCTCAGATTTAAGCTTTGTCTCGTGTCAATGAACCATCAGTTCATATGGAATAGAAACAGAATTTAATTGCCATTGGAAGTTTCTGCGCTCTAAACTGGCCTTTAGTAAAAAAAAGAGCCTATAGTAAACCCCAAAAACTATGACTATGGCAGCATCCGAGCTGTCTCTAGTCTACAGTCAATCCAACTATTTAAGAGCTTTTTCCCCCCAACCTAATCTTTGAGTTTTCATGGCAGGTGTGCTATTTAAAGCTGCCTGGCTAAGGCTGTGTGCAGCATAGGGATGAGAGTTTTGCCTGTTTCAGAAGCACTTTCACTCACACAAGTGTTCCCTGGGAACGGTGACAAACGCATGAGTACATACAGACCCTTTTTCACTCAATAGCTTTGTCTCCAATGAACAAATTCAGCTGTGCATCTTTAAAAGGGCCTACATTCTAATTTCTTCCTCTGAAGACCACCTACAACGTTGGTATGGTTTTTACCAAAAACAGCTGTAATTTACTTATTTGACTGTTTTGCAGTTCAGTTTGCTTATATGACTATGGACAGGGGAGTGAATGGTAGGCACTGAAAACTGAAAACATTAAATTATTATTTAAAAAAAAAAAAATAAAAACATAAGAAAAATGAACCATATGATCCATTACACAGTTTGACTTCATATCTCTTTGGTAATAGAGACAGAGTGCATTTTTCATAACTGGAGGCATTGTAATATAGCAAGCTGCTCCCACCTGTTCTGCTCCTCTAGCTTGGCCAGAAGCTCCACCTCGTCCGGGCTGAGCTGCGCAGGGGAGGGTGTGGAGGGCGATAGGCCGGGTGAGGTCAGTGAGGCGGTGGACGAGCCCGCTGTGGTGTGCAGCGAGGAGGGCGTGGCCACCTGGCTAGCCATCTGACTGACCGTGTGCGATACTGAGTTCTTCACCCATGAAAGAGTTGAACTCAGCTTGCCGGCTACTTTGTCTGTCGCCACCTGTAAAGGGTTCAGAGAAACAGATTAGAGATCATTTGCATGTTCTGGTCTGAGCGCAAACAAGTTGTCACTTTAATCTACCATATTCATCTTCATCTTCAGTCTACAAGCTGAAGTTCTAAATGTCAATTCACTGCACTCCTTTAAGCCTTCTTCATACACACAGTCAGCCAAATCTCTTCATTAACTATTACAGATACTCAACACTCAAAATTTGTCGCACCCCACTCCCTAGTCCATCTGAGAAAAGCAATTCCCAACTATAATCTGGTATGTTCATGGTTGAGGCTGCATACTCTGAGCATAAAAGGTAGAGGAGCTAGCCCTAACATATCCAGCAGCTAATTCAGAAAAAACTAAAACACACTGCCTGGCTAAACATGGGGTGCTACACTGTGAACTCTTCTCAAAAAAGTATAAATTAAAAAAAACCTAAATTTAAACTTGAACTGTAATAGTATACCTATATTTAACTTGGAATATCTGTAACTGTTGGATATGCCCTCAACGCCAGTGGTGCACAACACCAGGGCTGACGTCCGGCACAGTTTGGTGAGTTTGTTGCTAGATCCAGAAACAGCTGAAATAACTATATTTCTCTGACAAATAACATTTTAAAATAATAAAAGATGTTTTGAAATATATTCCTCTGTGTGCAGCTATGTGTGTAGCACCAGTGTGGTTACCTAAAAAGTTAAGCTTACAGCCCTATTTTTTTTTTTTTCAGACAAAGTGCTTTTTCTTTTTTAACCATTGTTTTTCCTTCCCGGTAGTTAACCAGATATCCGTTTATGAACTCAAATATCAACATTTTTTGGAATGTATGTCTCTATTGGACACAGGCCCTCCAGGACAGTAGTGCTTCCTGCTCAATGCCCTCAAACTTGAGGCTTCCAATCTGTACTACAGAGGTTCCCACCCCAATCCTGGTGACCATATGCTCTCCATATATCTGTGTTTACTCCTACTCAATGAGACAAAGCACAAAAAACATGCATAGTATGGGGTTGCAAAGGACTGGGATTGGAAACCCCTGCTGTAGTAGACACTCTTCTTTCTACCATAATGGAACCCATGCAAGTTAAAGGTTTCATGAGAACAGCCCTGTAACATTTGAATAATCAGAAGACAACAGGATATGAAAGCAGTCACATTCCACCTGATACAGAGCAAATCGCACCACAAACAGACAACAGTCTTCATACCACATTATAAACAAAATCTATTAAAGCCTTTCGTTATAGTCTAAATCAGGGTCTTCCTCTGACTCAGCAGCTATATGAGAATACAGGGCTAAAAATGTCCTCTTTTAGCTCCTGCAGCGAAAGTGTACAGATGAACAGACAGCAGGATATGGGTTTCTGCAACAGATGCTTCAATAAGAAGGTTGCTTTCATTGTGAAAGATCATTCAATGATCCGTACTCTGTGTACATCTGTGTGTGCACATGAGTAGCGGCAGGAATAATAAGTCTGCAGAAAAGCAGTGTTTTAAATACCCCACAGCTGTTTGTGTACTCTTGGAATTAAAATATCCCTTCTGGTCATGTGTGAACTCGTGATAAGTGCTAAGTGTGCTTAACGGAATCCAGCATTTACTGATCTACACAAACCCCAACAAGCAAAATCAAAATATTTCATATACTGTACTTACCTACTTCAAGAGATTTCGGCCTTGAGATATAATAACCACTTTGTAATTGTGAGACATTCTAGTAGGGATGCACGACGATACTGGAGTCACATCGGCAGATAAAAAAGACTTTCAAAGTAGACAGTAGATTTGTAGTCAAAGTAGATTTATACTGTTTTCTCTTCTTATTTGCATTTTATCTACTGTCACAACTTTTTTTGGAATTGGGCTTGTAATGCTTCTATATTTATACCTATGTTAGAATAGATATATTAGTTACTTAGTTTTATATTCTCAAAACACTGCTTTCAAGCTTTTTGACCAGCGATTGAGGCAGTGGTGTACTCCTCATACGGCAGTTAGTCTCAACCCAATGTTGACAAGAAAAAGAGAAACGTTTCTAGTCGAGCATCACATGGTATCCTGCAGTGTATTTCCTCTCCAAGTAGCTGCAGACTTTGCTGAGCAAGGTCTTCAAAAGAGACACAAAAGCTACCACAGCAAGTTGAGAAACAAAGCCAAAGAGGAACATGAGATAATTTTGGAGTGTGTACAGTTATATATCTGAAAAAATCTGCATCCGGAGAAAATGACACAATGTTCCCTTTACCAATAGCCTACAACTGGCAATGTACCACCACAACCATGAAATGCGACTCAATCAAGAAGCAACCACTACATCCCCACTGTCTTTTTGTTGAACAAAAGAGTCGGTATTGGGCATAAAAGAGAATTTAGCTAAACCAACAACAGTCAGCAAAACTGACATAGACTGACACGGAAGAAACGCTGTCGAACATAAAGAAGTAATTCATTCTCTTCCAGTTATCTTTTGAAACCTGTAATTGCCTAAATAGGTTACTTCATCATAACAAAACATGGCAGAGTCCACAAGCATGATAGCATCAACAACAATCTTCACTGGAATTTCCAGTCCTTTCAAACGAACGACATGTGCTTACCTGAAGAACGTCACCTCCTTTAAAAGGACATTCTTATACGCCAAGTCCATCAAAGACGAAAGGCAAAAAATCCCGTACAAATTCCAACAAGCTGTGTTCAACTACAAATGTAAAACAGACATTTTGCCAGCAGAAGTCAAACCAAAGGACCTCTCACTGCCATTCTGCTGAGTGTGCTCACTGATCCATAGGAACTCAACATTCATCCGGTTGTCACAGTGTCATTCGGGGTCAAAGTGCCCTCCTGAGACAGACTGGGAATCGAGCAGGAGAAGTGCACTCTGTGCCCTCACCTCTACAGCTGAACTCACACTGAAACTGGAATCCACCTGATAAAAGAAAATGCTGTGTTACGTCAGCGCCGTTACCAATGTACGCGCACGTCATGACGGTAACCCCAGGGGAAGTGTTCAGATCACTTCAGATCACAGCGCGTTTTTTTTGCATCAAGTACTTCTGTGAATTATGAGCCAGCCAGCTCATGTTTCCTCTCCTCACTGGGTGAAGACCACACAACCTCACGTACCAGCCTCGGTTGTTTTCTAAAGCCGGCAAGAAAATGACGGTACTCCCCAGCCGAATGCCTAGAAATAACCGACCTTTACTAACAAGAATCACCCCTTCCTGCTCTCCACTGGCGGAAGAGAGAGTGAGTAAGGACGAGAGGTGGGGCATGGAGAGGAAACAAAACAGAGAGAGCAAAGTGCAGCCACAAGGAGATATGAAGGAGAAGAAAAAAAAAGACATAGGTTGAATTTAGATGCATATCATCGGTTCACCAGGCACAAAGTTACTGAATCTTGAAGAAAGCTGCAATATTAAAGTTGTGCCTGCTCCCAACAAGTGACAACAGGCCAGACTTAAGACTGAAGCAGGCGAAAGTCCATAGCATAGTAAAATACTGCATTTTCTTGAGATAAAACCAGGTTATTTAAGAACACTTTCTGAATGTATTCCGGCAATGACGAGAAAACTAGGTCTGTCAGGATCATGAAACATTAGCTGACAACATTATTTTACTCCTCTTCTATACGATTTATGTGAACTTTCACCAGCGATATGAACTGTCTGACCAATCATGATGCCACAGTGACAACCAAGATGACCAACTGGCTCGGCCCCAACAACTGGAACTTTTTCTAAAACATTAAAAGGATTGGAAGCTCCAAATGTGGCTCAAACTGGGCTATGAACATCCGAGTCATATGCGGCACTGCTCAAAGTTTCATCTTCTGAATGAAGTGATGAGGATCTTCACGCTACTTTCACTTTTCCAAAATGTACAGTAACCCAAAGTTACTGTGTGCTTGAACTGTGAAGCAAAGAATCTTTTATTCAGCCTGTTTGTTTCATGCTTTGTCCCATGTGGAGCAGCATGGGACAAAGAAGCTCCAAAAAAGCTCAAACTGAATTTCAGAGATCTGAGCTGGAGTGAAAGAGCTCTAAGTTTAGCTCCTGATTGAAGTGGAGAAACTCCATGTTCTCCTTTAGCTTTTACAATGCGGAAAGCACACCACAGTTTGCCTATATTGTAAGAGCAAATGATATCTTTTGGATAGATATCCCTTTTTTCACGTCACTTCCAGTGTGTATAATTTTAACTGTCAATACTCAGGCCCCAACTGAAGACAGACACAGCTCAAACTCAAATAAATAAACATTACTCAAAGCTGCCTTCTAAAGGTGTTAAAGCATCAGTCAGTTTTGCTGTTTTCATAAGACTCATGATGTTTTCTGCTTTGTTTTTTGTACATTCATTTTTCTGTTTTATTTTATTTAACTCAAAGGAATGAAAATGCTGCCAATTCACATTCTGTTTGTTGCGAGGTAAACAGATAATTGTGAAAGCTAACAACTGTGGAAAACAATTTTGCTCAGCTTCTCCTAACGAGAACACTAAAAAGACAAACAATTAGGTGTAAAGTCATAGACAGGTGATTCAGTAAATGTTTGGATGGCACCTATCCAAATTCTGACCTGTTTAATTACTGCAAAAAGTTCTGATCATATGTGGGTAAATCTGCAATATTAATCGCAAATACTGATATTGGGACCAATACTGCAGCGAAATACTGATGTTTGGTTTTGGCATCATTTTTATTTTTCATTACATGAGTCAAGTCAGAACCACCAGTTAGCCCACACACTTCAAAATTCGCTGAACTGTAGGTGGGGTGACAGCAAAACTGCTCATTTAAATCTCTCTGCAGCCCAACATCTCAAGAGGAAGTACATCACTCTACACAAACAATGTGGTAAAATGAAAGCATACATGGAATTATCCTGTAAAGGGTGACAGTCAAAGTGTGTGGTACTAAAGCACTGGTCTTTAACAACACACTGCAGAGGTGACAGTCTACATCCCCCTGCCCCCTTTATAACCCCTTCTAGGCCTCAGTACACGGGCCCCACTCACAGCTGTTCCTGGACTCCTGGTCTAGAGGGCATTTACACAGCTGTTTTACTTACATACACAGGCAGCCAGACAGAATCCGGCCCTGTATATTGCTGAAGCAAACCTCAAAAAGTTCTAATAGACATTGTCGTGTCAGACTGAATTTGTCTGAATATTTCAGACCAGCATTTTACTGGGTACACGTGGCGAAATGTGACAGCGTGTTATTATAGTTTTTCCTGCTTTTTCTTCAAGAATTTGTTCCTGCTTTAGAAATGTCACCCCACTTAACTTTAAGGAACACTGCAGAGTTTTCATCTGTATAGTCGATTACCACGTATAACGTTGACACGGTTCCTAGAAAAGAACCTGCTGACTTGAAACCCACTTGTAATAGAAGCCAAAGGGCTTCAGTAAATGCTTTAAATCCCTATAATGGGACTAGTTTTTTCCAAAGAGAAGAATTTGTGGAAAATACGTTACCAACGTTGTGGTGTGGGCAGAGATTTCACAGGCTCCTGCCTGATCACGCATGGATACCACCAAAACCTAGAGAAAGAGAAAATAACCAGAATTGCTTTTGAATGTAACATTTGTGTGAGAATGTTAGCCGATCGTTTATTCATAGATTTGAAAAACTGCCCACTGGCTTTTGTTATAAGTGAGTTTTTCTTTCCAAGTACAAGGAAACATCAAAATTACTGGCTGTGGTAAATGGCGGTACAAAGCAGATGTGGCAGATAGATTAGATCAATATTCCTGTAGGCCTAAATTAGGTTTCACTTTGCAAAAATCTCATTTAAACATCTTCCCCTTACTCTGCAAAAGGTGGAACAGGCCTGAAGTTTGAGTTGATATAAAACATTGTTTTTGTTCATCTAAACTTACATTTTGCTCTGCAATGTATGATTTAAAGTATTTGAGTTGAATAAAACCAGTTAAACTGCTTGTTATTACATGAATGCATTTTGTTTGAACTGTCCAACTACTGTACCTTAACTGCAGTGGATTGGCCAAGATCAGCTACATCAAGTGTCTAAAGTTCAGTTCTTTAATTTCACACTGGAACTACAAAGCTAATGTAACTAACAAGTAAAGATAGACTTAAAAGTATATTGCATGGCTAAAACAATAGTAGCAACCATCTTGAAGCCTGAATTTGGGCCATACACTACACTACAGCATCACAAAACAGGTCCCTAAGAAAATCACTCTAAAGTGCTGCATGCAGCCTATAAATGGCCCATGTTTGTGCCTACACAGTACTTGAGGACTATTCTGCAGTGATTTAGAGTGGATGCATTTACTTAATGATGGCCACTGGAAAAAACAGGGCTAGCAGTTTATCAAACTACACAGACACGGACAGGCCATTTCAGTACACCATTCCATATGTTAAAGAAAGCTTAAAACAGGCCAGTGTCTAGCACACTGTACCTAAAACTGGCATGTGCATAAGGCAGAGAGGTAGACAGAGAGACAATTAAGAGTCTATTTTATTTTCCATGGCTCTGCTGAAGGTCACATTTGGACGAACTGTGTATCGGATGCTTGGAACCACAATGATAAGCCATGTGGTGCTGAGGGACTTTCCTTTAACAGAGACTGCCAATATACAAAAGGGCAGAGCAATCAGAGACTCAGCATTAAAGCAACCAGGGCAGCAGTGAATGATACAAATGTAGCTCCCCTGCTGCAAATGATTACATGAACAGAGTCTGTCAAAGCCAGGCAGTGCTCTGCAGGGACCCACACCCACCCACATAAATCCAGAACTGTACAGAAAAACAGGAAACTGAGGCTACAGTCTAGCACTGTTTTTAGCAGTACAACCTGCATCTCACCTAATGGTGAAGTGTACGGCACTGTGTGATTTTCTGCAGCTCTGATAAAAACAACTCTACTCGTGCTTCTGCTGCAGCAGGGGAAAATTCATATCAACTCATATCTATCGAACCATTTGTATTGATAGACAAACAATTTATGTCCTGGGTCCTTCAGACTGTTTTAAAACAACAGTTCCAAATTAAAGGTGGCATATTAGTTTCTATAGGCATAGAAAGGCCAATATCAGCAGAATATGCCGGACTAGATATTGGAGAGAAAAAAAAAGAATGAAACTGATGCAGTACTACAACAAATCAATCCTGAAATAGCATGTGACGTGATGTTAGCTGTGTATTTCTTGCTGTGGGGTAGTAGAGTGTTTGAATAGTTTGAACATTACTATCTAAAAGAAAGCTATAATGTTAAGTGAAGTGCTTCCTTTCAAAACAGCTAAATTTAAAGCTTAGTAGTGTTATAGAAAAAACATATCGGATCAGCATCAGTCAATATTTGATAGTTTTCAATGTCAGTATCAGAAAAGAAAAAGTGGAATTAAGCCATCTCTAGATGAAAACTAAATAAATTGTAGGTTTTATTGTGGAAATGCTGTCTGTCTGTTTATATTTGCTTAGGTGTATTTTAAAAATAAAAAACTAAAAAAACAAAATAGTCCAATCACAACAAGTTATACCAGGTTTGTAAGACATTCTTTCAGCACAGAGTAGCAGCAGAGTTCACTAACCTTAATAATGCAAATTACTGTGTGATGTCATCACACTGTGACAGACGCGATATTGTATTTTCACAATACCACCTTGTGGTATTGTTCACACTGGGAAAATACAATGTATTGTAATGTTAATATCCAGATGATGTACTAGGTCACCAGCTGCCACACGTAGAAGATGATGAGGAGCCATTACAGGAGCCAGCAGTTTGAAATTTTTAAAACGGCTGATGCACCAAGCAAGACCTCCACCACAGGCCTGGATCGTCCAATGGGGGCCCCCGTGAGCAATTACGAGAAAATCTAAACAGCTGTTTTGTCTCGCATTGGGAACTTTTCAAGTGGCACAGCAAAAAAACAAAACATTTAAAAAAAATTAGCATTACGTTACAGCTGATCATGACCCTGACGCTCTCCGCGTCTGCTTCATTTTCTCCTGCAATTGCTACTTAGCAACCGTTACACTATGTACTTTTACCTCGATTAAGCTTTCAGCATTCTGGGTGTTCCTGTGAATGTACTTTGAATCTGAAGGTCCACATACTCAAAAGATGTGCCAGGGGATCTGTACAGACGAGACCTGATGCCCCAATAGAGCAGAGGATAACCATTTCCAAAACCAAATATTAAACGTTAGCCTGAGTTAAAGAAAAAGCTGCATCGTCCCTGTCAGCAGTGATCTGCGTCACCACATAATAAGTAATATGTAAAGTAATTTGTAAATAAGTGGAGAAAAAAATAAATAAATAAATATCCCTCGCTTGCTGTGCCAGTATGCTTTAGCTAGGATGCTTGACAGTTTGGGTTTTTTAGTTTGCTGCTCTTTTTCATCTTTACTTCAGCTGATGATTTTATTTTGTCCTCACTAGAGTAAATGTCATGACTGTACTCATGCTTTACTGGGGAAACACTGCATTGGTTGTTAGGATTACGTCAAGTCAAGTCAAGAGGCTAACGTTAACCTGTGCTCCCGTTAATATGTAAGTAATCTTGCTATTGTTTTGTCTTGATGGAGAAAAATTGAGGTGATGTGCCCAATATTGCGGTTGTTATGCTGCCATCATGGTGCTGCATAGGTTCCCAACTGTGATTTCGTAAAATAAAAAAAAATGATTAAAAAAAAATAATCACTGACCACCATAACAAAGGGTAGCCAAGCAGGGTCCCACCAAATATTTGTGCCCAGGAGTCTATAACTTAATGATCCCGGCCTGCTCCACCACACTGTACAAATGTGAAGTAGACACATTTGTCCTTTAACCTTTCTGATGCTAGGTGCTATGTGTCATTGCCATTCAGTGCAAACAATGGTGTTTGAATTGAGATTATACTGCTCTACAAAAATTCAGGCAACAGACAGTAACATACATAATGTATAGTATAAGAACAGAGTGCAAAGCACCTGAATTGAGACACAGAAGAAGACTGAACCCACTCAGGGTCAGTTTCTTGCCCATGGATTGAGCCTATTTAAAGACTATTTTCTTTTCAACAGAGAATCTCCACTCTGAATGCTGTGTAGTCCAGGACTAGGCTTAATCTCTCTGGAAAACCAACCCTCTGGGTCTATAAATAAACAAAACCAAATAGATCTGATGTTACAACTTTAGATTTTTATTTTGTGGGTGATACTGAAGAGTAATCAGGTCGTCGCTGAAACACTGTATTCACAGACATCAAATGCAGCCTCAAACAGAATAAACAGGCCGCCTCTTATACTTGTATCAGTTTTAACACCCCACTTAATTGAGACAGGGGTAGAAACCCACCATGCTGATTCAGTGGTATTTCAGTAACAACATGCCAGATGAGGGGCATTTCTTTTGGCTGGAGTGCTGGCATAAAAAGCCCCTGACTGTTTGTTGTGGAGTCTGTTCCAGCTGTCCAAATAGTCTACAGGAGGGAAGAGCTGCTGCCTCAGAATACATAACATCCAACAGATCAATATGCAGACAAGCAAGCCTTAAGAGAGCAGTCTAGTTAACAGCTGTTGGATCCAGACAAAGATATAACAGCCTTTAAGCGGTCACATCGTAGAACACTGAATGGTATGTCTGGTCAAAACAAAAGGTTTAGTAGACGCTTCATGAGAAAAACCAAAGTCGTTACATGAGATACACAGAAGGAGCAAATGTTTAGCAACCTGACACTTAGCTAAATTAATCAATACAATGCTCGGTTCATGTTACAAATGGGTAAAAGAGCGGAGTTTCGATTTTGTCATGCGTAGAAATAGTTTTATCAGCACTAATGGCATTTGTTTCTGGGAATATTTTATTTTATACCAATTGTTATCAAAACTGCCACAGAACCATCAATGCGGTTAAAGGCTTCAAAAGAGAACCAAATGCAAAAAACAACCGATAAAACCTCTTGCTTTTAAGAGAACGGTTTCATGTACAAAGGCATTCACACAATCTAACATACATACATTTTGGTCAAAATAATGTAAACCTATTGTTTCTCAGGTCACTTTAACTGTTCACCAATGTGTTTTTGATACATCACAATGCATAATGCAGCCACAGTATGCAGCATTACACTTGGAGGATACTCTGCCCACAGCATGCAACCCAATTAATTCTATCCAGCAACACAATGAAGCACCTCCTCACTCAAGCTAATAACTTATTGTGGTCAAAAACTGACATCTTGGGTGTGAAAGGCCTGGCAGGAGATGGGGTTCTTTAGTCTAGGTGACCTCAATGTGTCATGCTTGGCTCAGCTAACAGGCAGAAGAAAAGACAAGTGTCTGGGATTATCACTGAAGGCAGAGAGGTACAATGAGTTTCAGGAATTAAGAAATGACAGGTCGGGTTTCAGTAAGTCAGCTGGCTCAGGAGAAGACGGAGGATGTAGCTCCATTAGTGTCCTGTCTACCTCCCTCTCTTCTCCTCTTCCCTGACTATCCATGCCATTCTAACACATTTTAATGCTAATACTCAACAGCCTCTGCTGTATTATTGTTCAACCAGCATCGCTGTCATAACAAAACCTTCTCATTTTTTCTTTTTTTTCCACATAATTTGAAAATGCCAGTTGCCCGTTGAACCATAGCAAAATTCCATGGACAAACTAACAGTAATGGCTCAAAATGACTTAAAATAAAACTCATTAATGCACATTAAAAGATAAAGCTGCTCTATGTAAGATTTTTTGTAGAGACTGAAAGAAGTAGCATTACTGAGTCAGGAGAAAAAAAAAACACTAAAATATGGTGTATGTGCGCCACTGCGAGTCAGCCTCTAAAGCCACAAATAATAATCGAAAAGTCAGAGGTGTCAGGTCTTTTTTTCGAGTTTATTGGACCAAGGGGTCCAGCACACAACCAATGTTACAAAATGTTTTTCCACCCATTGTCTGCAATTACACATTTCTACCAGAGAGGTCTCCAAATCCCCGAAAGCGCATCTTTAAAAGTGTATTTTTTTGTGAAGTTCCTTTTTAGGAAATATGACAGGGAAGCCAAGTTAAAGGAACAACTTGGGAAAAATTACTTCACACAATTTTTTCCTTAATCCAAATAAGGCTGATCAGCTAAGACATGTTTGGTGTCCAACATTTGCCTATTTAGTTTCACTATTTAGAGTCTAGCATTGTTAACTAATGGAAGCTTATACCATAATAACCAGCATCATGCAAACTGCATGCCTAAAAACATTTTTATAGGCAGGCAGTTTGCACAGTGCTAAATTGGTGGGGAATAAGCTTCCATTACTTGTTAGCTACATTAGTCTCGTAGATCTAGTGCAAAACCAAAGAAGTAAACATTTCTCGGGTGGATCAACTACCTTTTGAGGTAATTGGAAAAACGGTAAATTTTATCTTTTCCAAACAAGTTCTTTTAATTCACCCTGGTTCATGGCATGTACTAGTACAAAGAAACAGGACATAAACATTTTCTCCTGTACTCTGGAGTGTCTTCTCACAAGGCCCAGATGGCCCACTCCCTGATTACGTGTGACTAGGCCTCTGATTTACAACTGCACTCTTTGTTATGGAGCGAGTGGGTTCGCCACCCTGCTGTCTTCCATAACCATGCTCTGTGTTTGAGCCTGCTGCACACAGAGAGACCTCCCTCACAGGTGGCGTCTTAACTACAAATCTCCTCCTGCAACACAAGGCACAAACGCAATGTGTAGAGATCGCTTCCTTCTTTTCTTTTTTAGCAGGGAGGCAGAGACACTACAAGAATACTAAATGAGGGAGCGCAGTGAATAAAGATTCTTCCAATGAAAGACACAGTATAATAGCAGAACTGTGGAATCAGCAAAGTGAGACCAGCTAAGGCATTTCCTCGGTTTAAGGGAGCCAAGTGTGCCAATGGAACTGTAACTAGATGAGGCATGTGAATGAAATGAGCCCATTCAAAAATCGGTGCAAAAAGGATGATCGTCATATAAATTATTGGGCTTAATGATTTAATTGAACCGAACGCAACTATTAAAGTTACAAGCTTAAAGTGGCCAAATTGGCTGAATAGCCATCTTGCCTCATAATTAGTTTTGATTAGTAGCTAATATTGGTTGTAATGTCAAATTGATACACTAAACTATTGTCCCTGCGCCTATACTTACACAAATGTCTACCATCACACAGATTCATTTGCAGAGGCAAGTACGAGAGTAAAAATATAGGCCAAAAAAAAAAACACACTTATTCTGCTAACACACATGCCAAAAAATCAGAATTAGCTACACAGCTAACAAATACACCAAAATTACTCAGCACTGCCCTCTAAACATGTTGGAGCACCAAGTTAGAAGTTAAACTTTATTTACTTTCAGAAGCCACATGATGTCTAAATGAATGCATTTGCTGTTTTCTTTTATTCAATTTTGTTTTCCTTAATCCAACACACTCAATTCACATTCTGCATATTGCAGAAATCTGATGACTGAAGTACTAAGTAAGTGCAATCATTTCAAATAACTGCAATCGTCTCAAATAACTGTGATTAGGCGATTATGCAATACTTGTGAAAGCCCTATGTACAACTGAATACAATTTTTGATATTGTTTACAGAAGTGACAGTTTTTGTTTCTTATACTTCTTTCATCTGTGAACTCATTCGGAGTGTAAACTGCTGCACTGTTCCTCTACTGCCTGCTATGAATGAACTTCCCCTCACATTTCACTTTGACATAGCAAGGTAGCATTCAAGAGAATTTCAATAAGGTCAGCCTGCTGAGCAAATGCACTTTCAGCTTACAATGCAGAGCAGCTCAGAGATGGAAACAGACAGCAAGAGAGAGAGAAAGAGAGAAAGAGAGAAAGAGAGAGAGAGAGAGAGAGAGAGAGAGAGAGACAGAGAAACCTGGAGTGAGCAAAGGAGACTCGACACCAAGATTTTCTGATATGAGAGAGATGATGAGAGAGAAGAAGAGTGAGAGAGAAACAGACTTAATAAGGTAGAGTGCAAAGAGAGAATTTCAATAAGGCAGCAGATCAAACACGGATGCACCGAGACACTCCGTTTAGTTCTAAGGAGTCTAAAAAGCTGAACGAACAACACTGTGAAAGGACTGTGGATTCCTTAATGGAGCGTGCAAAGAACGTGAAGCAAGCAGGAACAGAGTATTATCATGGACACAAAGCCATCTACTCTACCCACACAGCCTGTCCTATGAAGGTGAGGAAATACAGAATCACAAATGTCAAACTGCACTGATATTTCCTATTTAGTTAAGCAAAACATAACACTTAATATCAATATTTTCCCCTTACTGCCAATGTTTGATGTCTGGCAGCATCAAAATGGACAAAAATATGTTGCATGGCTGAAGACAGTACCAGTAACCACCTTGAAACCTGCATTTACCTGTACTTTTTCCCAATTTTTAAAGCTAGCAGTATTAAGGGTGCATCAGTACCCTTAATACCAATATGGAATTGTGAGCCGGTATCGATGTCCATTCAGTGGTATGCAAAAGTTTAAATACCCTAATCATGTTGAGTTAAAAAGTGAAAATAATGCATCCTCACTTAAAAAGTGAAAATAATGCATCCTCACTTAAATATGGCATCTTTCTCACTCAGAAAATTATCAAAAAAAAACCTAATTTGACAAGAAGCACCCAAGCTTTTGCAAAAAAAAAGGAAAAAACTGGGACTACATCTGACTTTATTAGCTTCACAAAGAAACACAACATTTTTTAGGTTAACAAATGCTGCAAAACGGATAGAATGCAGAGACTTTATATATTTTTCATATATCAGTCTGAAATTTCGGTCAAATCTGTCCAATGCTGGTATAATTTTAAGCAAATATCTGCCAAAACAGATATGATACTGATACCACTGTGCATCCCTACTCTTTAGCACAGCATCATCTAAACGTTCTACTCTCCTGGAATACAATAAACACATCATCAAATATCGGTTTGAAATATCAGTCAAATCTAAACATCTCTCCGACATCGATACTTGTCCACCAATACCAATATCATTCTGATATTATTGTGCATCCCCAAGTATATCATACAGTGTCAGAAACCACAAAAGCAAGTCTATCAGAGACTATTTTACAACTTAGAGCAGCTTATTACTTGTTAGCTATATTAGTCGTAGCTTCAGGCCAAAACTAAAGATGCAAGCTTCAGAGACAAAATACGTCTTTGCAGACTGACTACATTTGGGGTAAGACGGAAATAGTGAGAATGCTATTTTTTTGCTGTTGCTTTAGGACACTGCAGGGTTTTCTTTAGGAGAGACACAACCAAAGGTGTTTAACTGGACAAGTACAGGCACGCTCTTACAGGTGTGAGTCTCTCACTGAAATGACTCAGGTTCCAAGCTCCTCACCTGTAAACCACTGATAAGTTCTGAGCCGTCTAGACATCAGAAAGCAGAGCCAAATGAGACAACCTCTAAACAAACACGGAGATAATACTAACTCTTCCAGACGAACCTGATTTCTTTCCAGTACACATATGACCACTATACACATTTAAATCAGAGCACAGTCCATTACCTGACAACAAACGCTTCCTAGAGAACTCTGACTGCACACAGCACTTCACCCTGGGTCAAGAACAAGAACGGATGCGCTAAGCATTAAAGAGGATGAGCAGAGAGATCGGAGGTGATCCACTGTAATCACATCGGTGCGCAGGTTAAAGATCCAGTGGTGCACGTTGTAGACACGTGCTGTGTCCAAACTGTATACTTACCAGTAACACTGTAAGGAACAGCCCATGTACTAATCTTAATAGAGTCAGATTTCATACTAATGGTGAACAATAAAGTCATGATGCAATGACTACATCACCATGGCAAGCTGCAACCAATTCTAGGTATGTGTGTTTGTTTGTTTTTTAACTAATATATTCAACTTTTAAACTTGAATAAAATATATTGCATGTTTATTTCTTTTGTTCACACAGTGTCAAAATTTCATGGTGAACGGACCAATGGAAGTCGTCCACAATGACTTAGATTTAGAAAGTACATAGAAATTTAAAGAGGAATTCCACTGATTTTTCCAAAGTTCTGCACTGTTAAACTGTTCATGTGTAAACAAGTTTATTCAGAGAGGTTTGATGTGAAATACTTCGTTCCAGAGAAACGTACAGAGTCAGAACTGTTCACAGTGGTGGTGATAAGAACCAGACATCTGATGAGTGTAATGCCTGGTTTTAGCCCAAATGTATTTCTTTTAAATCCAAGCATGGTGGAGAAAGGACATGCAGGGCATTATAAGCGAAAACAGTCCACCAAGAAAACTTATTTTTTCAGATTAACCACTATTTTACCATTACTAACGTTATATGTAAACTCAAAAGGATTACTTGTCGCTTGGAATAGTAAATAGAACGGTTAAATATGCATCACAGATTGCAACTCTTGGCTCCATTTACCATTGCAAAAATACATTTCTCTAGAACTGACAACAAACCACTAAAAAACTAGTTTAATCTCAGTCGTTGAATTATGCAGAAATCGAAATAAAATCAATGCAATTCCCCTTTAGAAGCTTTTTTCCCTTCTCCTGTAAAGTTACTTTCTCTATCCTGACAGCACACACCATGCTACATTTTAAAAACACAGAATGTGTGCTTAGTTTACAACTGGGAAACAGGAATGATTCTCCTGCTTTCCACAAGGTAAGAGAGTATATATCACTGCTGTCAGAACAAAACCTCACATCTCCATTTTTCAGTTTTTGACATAATTTGAAAATGCCTGTTGTCTTTCACACTGAGTACTTTTCATGATAAGTGGACCAAAAGAAATGGCCCAGTTACTTGGGGAAAAAAAGCCTGTTTACATAGACCTTAAAAGTAGAGTATGTTTTCTCCTTCTTCTGTAAAGTTATCATATTGGAGATATGAGGTTTTGCTCCGATAGCAGCGACATAATGTATTTTGTATAAATAATAAACACAAGAATACACCTTTTTATATGGCACAACAGCCTCGTTCTGAAACTCCAGACGTTGAAAGTTTTGCGCCATTTCAGTCCTACTGATGAACTGATCTAGATTATCTGTGACTAGGCCTCTTCCATCAACATCTCGGTTTAAGGCTACTCTGTATCTATGAAACTCCTCACGCTGGTATGTGAAACATAAGCCTGCGAGAGAAAATATAAACCTATGAGAGACTCGCAACTTCCAGTTTTAATTGATGTGTGCTGTGATAGGCAAGAATGAACAAGCCTAGTTGTGCCTCACTAAACTTGGCAATATGAAGCATATGGTGCATTTCTTCCTTACAGCTGTGGAGATGTCATCACTGACCAAAACCAATGATATCAAGCGTGACAAGCCAGCACCTGCACTGTCAACAACTTCACATTTACGCTATCGTACAATACGCGACTGTGCTACTGCTCAGACATCATTTACACCAGTGTTTCTGAATCCTGCTCCTGCACTGCACAGTTTAGTGCTGCCCTGCTCCAGCACAGCCCATTCAACTCATTACTGAGCTTATAAATCAGCATTATAAAGACCACGAATTAGCTTAACAGCAGCGAAAACAATAAGTTGTGCAGTGTAGGGAAAATTCCTGGAGCAGAACTACTGATTCACAGAGTTTAGACAAACTGGATTTGTACACAAGATGGTGAACAGTTGCAAAATATAGGGCCAGAACTGTGCTGGAATTAACTGGGACTGGGACTGGTCAGTCAACTTATAAGGGCAACCCTCATTAGTTCAGGCTTAGCTCCTCCGGCTAGCTGCCTCTAGCCAAGCAGCCAAAAGAGCTGTGTAAGGGAAAAACACAGGAGTCTCCTGAGCCGGCAGTAAACAAGACATGACGAACACTGTTAGCTGACCCTGAAGAGAGCATCAGGTCTGGACACCTTCGCGTTCAAGCTTTAAAACCCTTAAAACCCAACAGCTACAACATGCAACAGCAGCCACCTCTCTTGCTTCACCCTCCCTCTGCAAAGGAGCCGGAGCAGCAGAGCCACGCAGCAGCAGCTAGGAGCTATGGGGGGAGAACCGAGCACTTTTACCTTGGAAGCTTTTATTTCAATCCCAGGATTTAGCTAAACATTAACTTTCCGCGGAGCGAAGTGCAGCTGCATTCTCCTGCGCGGCCGAGTCTGGCGGGATAAACAGTCCAAACAACGTCAACTGGCGGTTTTACACTGGGCAGGATTTCAACAAGCAGTCCATGGAGCTCAAGCAAGCTTGCTAGGCAGTAACACTGAGTGTGTATACGTGCGTGTGTGTGTGTGTGTGTGTGTGTGTGTGTGTGTGTGTGTGTGTGTGTACACAGCAGGCTGCGGGAGCTCCACACACACACTCATGCCAACAAATGGGCCCTGCCGACGTCACTGCACTGGAGCCAACTGAGCATGCGCGGTCTAAGAGTACCATCCTCACTGTCTAAGCGCAATGGCGCCATCTGCTGTTTAAAGAGCTGAGCGCAACTGCTGCGTCCCAAATCGCACACTTCTGCTTTTAGAAGTGTGAGAATGCTCCCTTCTCTAAAAGAACGGTACCAATGTTTGGTTAAAGAGCAACGAGCCAAGGCTGCGTCTCAAATCGCACATGCTGACTTCTCTAATTAATGATCCAGTGTCCAACTGCTGTGTTTCAAAAGCAGGGGCTGCAGCCTAAAGGGCAAAATGAAATGTTTAACCATCGCAACATAGTCTCCTGAGTGAGATTCTCTAGTTTAAAGACTAGAAACCCCCTTCTGATGATGTATCATGGAGGTCCAGGGAAACGTTTGAAAAACTACAACTGCTTTAGGGTGAATTGTTGGGCACGGGCTGTTTGAAGAATTTGTTTGTTTATTTTTCACTAAGTTAGCTGGAAAATACTGAAGGAAGGCAGCTAATGTTACTGCTAGGAAGCCGAATATTGTTGCAGCTGACTAACTAACTGTATAACTGTAAATAACTGTATATAATATTAACTTCAAAATACCTAATGAAGAGAATAGAGTGACAGAATAATAGAAAATAATGACTCAGATGAGGAAAACAAGGAGCTAAAAGCTAAAGTTAGCAAGGTAGCTACTCAGTTATCTAGCCACTTTACCTCAGTTTGGCTTATTTTTTGGGGGGTAACTTGTCTCTGGTATCCAATAAGCATTGAATAAAGATAGAATTTCTGTTTTATTATGATTATGTTTGATGACTGAGGTAAGGATTGGATGACACCACAGGAATTCCCAGTGACTGTATGAAGTGTTTGCGTAATGCATGATGGGTATTGTAGTGTAAGAACAATGATGAATGAAAAGATGAAAACAGTATAAAATGAAGTGGCAGGACAGATTCCTTGCTTGAGGAGGAACCAATGAGAGGAGCCAAAATTTAAAAAGGAAACCTCTCCTTCCTTGGACCGTACTGGAACTGGAACATGTTAATACATGTATTAAATTACAAGTATTAAATGTTTACAAAGAAAATTCAACCAATCCACTCAGATCATACAGAGGAAAGATCAGTGAGATTAACCACAGGAAATTATAAAGACGAGCGAGCCACTGATTGTGTTCATAAAGGCCCCCATGAGCCAAGGAGCCCATGAAAATACAAACTAGATGTACTCTATGTGTGGATGTTAAATCACCTATTCTAAAATTTCTATACATTTTAAACATAGCTGTCATTGGCTATATAGTTAGATCATTTCACTTAATGAAATTAAGTAAAAAATTCTTGACATAAATTAATCTCACAATAGTTTTACAACAATCTTAAAAAGATAAATATTAGATATATTGGCTAGATTTAAGATTTTTGCAGCACAGATGGTCACGCCACTCACGAGATCACTAAATTAAAAATGTGCATCCAATGGGCCCCATTCCTGTCTTTTGCCTTGGACCCCTGAGTCATTAAATCTGCCCTTGCGTGCAATATAAGAGTAAAGTAGGATTAGGCCTACAACTGTCAGTGATTGTGTGATTATAAAGATTTATAATGTAAACGTATGAAAGTCATCTGTCTGAATAGTCCTACACTCGCATCAATGCTGTAATCAGTTAGCAGGAGAGTATTTAATACTATATTTCAGATTAAATGGAGGGCCACAGCACTCTACCTCATCTAGCAGTCCTGAGTTAACTCATTAGCTTACTCCAGGCCTTCATGAGTTTGCGATCAGTGTGTTTTAGATGAAGCTTTGCAGCCCTCTGTAATCCGTTTTACCCAGCCTGCCTTGATGCTTGCACCCTAGCAGCAATTATCCGGTGGTCAAGTTGCTTTTCTGTCTTAGGTTTCTCACATACAGGTAATAGAAGATCACCTACTGAATGAAAAGTGTTTGCTACCCAACAAGGAACTATCCTCCAGAAGCCTACAGTTTTAGCTTTAGCTATGTGGTTAACATAGGAGTTTTGCTCACAGCTGTTTCACTCATTGCTATTCTGCGCTTTTAGTTGACAACATGTCAGCTGGACAGTTCAGGCTAACTAAAAGCCTATACTACATGATTGGGGTTTCCATTAGCTTTTATCCTTCAAAAATCTAGAATTTTTTGCTTTAGCTGTCTGGCTAACTGAGTAGTAACTTCAAGAAAACCTTAAACTGTTACCTTAACTGAATGCACTTTTATAGCTTGGCCTCTCTTTGAAGATTATTTCCATTATAATCTATAATATTCGGGTACTCACCTCACAATTGACTAAAATTGGCAGAACTTTGTGAAATAAAAGTTATATCAACCGTATATAATTTACAATTAGACCTGATTTACAACACATACATATAAATTCAGTTAAGCGCTGAATTAAAAGCATTGAAGCTCTTCATAATTCTTATTATCTAATAAATAAATAAATAAACCTATGCAGGAAATAGCACAGTGAGAAAGGTTTCGGGTGAACCCTGAGCCTCAGTTACCACTGCAGTTAAATTCCTGCTTCCCGTAACCAAGTCCCTGTTATTAACACTTATGGTTTATTATTTTTTTAAAAAGACAAGGAATAATAAATTAATGAACAACTTACCATTAGATAAGCAGCATTCCTTGAGACCTGATACTAATCGGTACCTCTTACAAATGAGGTTAGTGAATGAGGTTAGACAGATAGTTGTGATTTGCTCGTGGCGACACAGCCAACCAACTTTTCTGGTTTTTCATGGAGGCGCTGACGTTGGCGTTATGGTTGTAATGTTAGACACACCCTCCTCTTTCTCACAAAGAATCACTGACGCAGCCAGAATCTGCGTAAGATTCACTTTGTGTGGCTGCTATTTCAGGCTCAGGTACCATCAAACAGGAAGAATTGTTCCTGGTGATGCAGAACATGTCTGCTCATTAGGCTACAGGCCAGGGTGTGGAATTGCTTGGCAACCAAAATAAGCCAATGAACAGAATGAGAAAGAGAGAGAGAAAGAAAGAAAATGAAACAAAATAGTTCAATTGGTAATTATGCTTGACTATTATGTTATATTCCCGTGTGAAAACATGTGTTAGCTCAATGTCTGAGATTTTCTATTTTAACCATAGATGTGCACAATAAGGTTAATTTGAGAACTGAATTAGGCCACTGGTGAACGAGAACCTTACTCTGAACTATGCTCATAACCTCTTTCTTTCTTTCTTTCTCTCTCTCTCTCTCTCTCTCTCTCTCTCTCTAATATTGTTCACACATACATATAGGCATAAATATATTCTTAAATTAGGCCCAAAAATATTATTTTAATTAATAATAATTTAGTTCTTCTAAATTTAAGGTCAGAATTGCAAAAGTCTTTATAAAATATTTTTTTAACTATTGTTATTTCCACTTCATTCTTTCATTGCAGTAACAACACTTCTACAAAGATGGATGGTTTAGGCTTCTCTACTCACATTTGAGCCTAAAAAATAATATAATAAAATAAAATGTCCTCTTTCTTCCTTTCTTTCTCTCTTTCTTGGCTTAAAGCAACACTATGTAGGATTGGGGGATTTGGAGACCCCTCTGGTGGAATTATGTAATTGCACTCACCATACAGAAGAACACTTTACAGCATCAGTTGTGCTTTGGACCCCCACAAGCGGATGAATCTGATTTTGCAAGTTTGTTCAAAGAGTTTTCAAACTCAGTCAAAACCCGGTGAAGGATGTGTCTGCTGAGGATGTGAGTAAATTATCTATGATTGTCGTCGTATCTTCATCAGTGTAATGTTGATTTTGCATGTGAGACCTAAACATTGAGTCTGACCCTCTCTTTGAGGCTGTGCATTAATAAGTAGAGACGTATAACCAGAGAACTCTGGAATGACATGGTCTGAAAAATTACCATCAACTCTGTCCCAGTAACTCTGAATGACAACTTTGATTAAAATGGATAGTTTAGGCTTCTTCAATTGCCTCTGAGTCTAAAAAAAATTGTAATGTTGCAAATAATTATCATAGGAACTCTAAGGATTCACAAGAGAACCAAAACTGGAAAACCTAGTGGACATTTGTTTAAATAATTAAACAACTATTATCTCCAAAAAGTATAAAGCTCAAAATAGTTGTGTTTATAACAACAAAAACAACAACACCAGCAGCAACAACAACAAAAATGAACAATATGGAAACTGTTACATGTAACTACACGGATCATTATTTCAGCTGCAACACTGGAGTCATTAAAATAGCATATCATAAATATAATAATTCTATAATGCAGTTGTTATTATTGTTGCTGTTATTGTGGTTGATATTGACTCATTGCTCCCTGTTTGATTCATTTTTGTTGGAGCTCTCTTTCCAGTCCACGCCGCGTTGTTTCCTCCGCTCCAGTAGAGGCTGCTGTACTTTCCCCTCATTTCATCTCAATGTAGCTGTGCGGCGCTATTCCCCGCACATGCGCACATCAGTCTTTCTTTTTCCAGTGCAGCGGAGTCAAACTGCCCACTGTTTGACTCCTGGCTCCGGCTTAGGAGACTAAAAAGTCTGCAAAATGGTCAGTACAGCGCCGCAATGCATGTGTACCTTCATACATCAGGCATCTCTTGTTCTTCCTGTGCACTCACATGATTCGATAAAGTCAATAATAAAGAGGATGGAGTTAGATTCTCCGCTGTGCTGGATCCCGGTTCCTGTATAAGCGTGGCCTAATGGCTGACTTCACTCCTCTGCTAAACACACATGCGCATGATTTGTCAACTGTCCTAAACTTTGTACACACACGTCGCGAGATCTAAATGTTATTTAAGAAAAAACACGTCCGGTTGAATTCCTGAACGGTCACTGTTTTGTTTGGATACATTAGTGCTAAATGCTAACCCTGCTAGCTAGCTGCTGTGAGTTGGCCGCATCCTCTGAGTGGAAGTCCACCTTGGTGTTGCCATGTTGTCAGTGCTTCTGGAAGGTAGAGCTGTCTGTGTGTGTGTGCATATGCTGGCTTAACGTTTTCATCATTGCTTCACAGGGATTTGTAAAAGTGGTGAAGAACAAGGCCTACTTCAAGAGATACCAGGTGAAGTTCAGGAGGAGGAGAGGTAAGAGTTGTGTAGTTGCTTTGGTAATCTCAGCAAAACACCCAAGTTAGCCCTGAGTACAGCTTCTGTCTTCTTGTTTCAGAGGGAAAGACTGACTATTTTGCCCGCAAACGCCTGGTTATCCAAGACAAGAACAAGTACAACACACCCAAGTACAGGATGATTGTTCGCTTCTCCAACAGGGACATCATCTGCCAGGTGAGGCTGTTATCACAACTAGGTCTGTGAAGTACAGTCCCAACTCTGGAAATGTTTACTTTTTTCACTGGTTATTAAATTCTCGAAAAATCTTTTTGTCACTGTATGATGGTAAGTTGTCATACAGGTGGGTAATAAATAGTGCCTCAGTTGATTGCCAGGTCAAAAAGTGCATTCCGGGACTAAGTTTTGGGGTTAGATTAGTGATGGATGATGTATTTTGAATGCTGTATTGGTGTCACAGTTTTAGAAATATTGATGTATGATGCAAATTTGGTTAATTGCAGAGTAGGCAAATTGGCGGATGTTTCAGATTGCAAGAACCATTCAAGAGACATAAAAGGTAACGAACAGTATGTTTCCTTTTTGGAAACATGATGTCTGCATAGGCAGTGTTTAGGATACTATGGTGCTTGTTTTCATGTCATTTATAGAGAAGCAGGACAAAACAATGCAGTCAGAAGAAGCTGTGTCAATATAGAGAGCTTGGACTCAGGACATTAAAGGGTCCAAGTTGTATTAATGAAAATTTCATCTGATAATGTTATATGTTTAAAAAAAAAAATAACATGAATTTTTGATGGTATCATTCAGGACTTGGTTAGGAACTAGGCCTTACTCCGCTGCTGAACCCCACAGAAAGTCAGGGAATATAGAATTTGCCTTCCTCTGGCTCTGAGTAAATATCTGTTAGTGTCATTTTTTTGACTGTTAAAGTAGCAGCTCAGCATAGTGGGTAAAGAGCTGCTTTGCTGTTGTACACCTGCTGCAAATACTGTGCACCTCTGGTAATTTGGGAGGTTTGGATATCTGGCTCACATCCCATTAATTGTAACGAACTTTGTATTTTGTCGCAGATTGCCTACGCCAAGATCGAGGGAGACATGATCGTGTGTGCTGCGTACTCCCATGAGCTCCCAAAATACGGTGTGTCTGTGGGTCTGACAAACTATGCAGCGGCCTACTGCACTGGACTGCTCCTTGCTCGCAGGGTAAGACCCTTTAGACTGCTATTATTTACTGCAGTCTTTACCTCATGTCTGTGTAGCTGTTATTCAAGCCATTTTTTTAGCTTTCAGGGTGAAGCCCAAATTAAAAGCATCCTATAGCCTTTGGCTGCTAATTATTTTTATTGAATATGGTTGTTTAAATAAATATCAGTATGCATTTTATTGTCTTTTTGTTAACATTTACATGCCACACTTTGTTTCACCTTTATTTAACCATTCATTTTGTACACCCATTTTGGTTTATGGGTAGTTCAAAAATGTATACAGTAGAACATTTGCATGTAATTAAAGATTATACAAACAAAACATCAACTAATGAACTACACACCTACACATGTCACTGCCTGGTGGTAAGATTATGATGTAGATTTTCAGTCTGGCACAATGTCTGTTGGGGAATATGAAAATGAAACAAACAGCCTGTCACAAAGACCAGTCAAAAGTGTGCAAGTGTGAGGATGTGTATGACATTTTGGGAAAGGCAGTTGGCAACATTCTTGTGATATTAATGTCGTTCTCTGATATTTGATATTGTGATAATGTTACCAACACAACTGTGGGTTAATACTTAGTCCAGTACCACTTAAATGTGGTCTTTGACAAAGGGTGAGTTTGTTGTGGTCTTGCACGCTGACTTTTTGCACGTTTGAGAAACGGGACACACTTGGACTTGCACAAGAGCGTGCACACCAGTAAATAAATCCGCAGATGTGAACTTTGGGACAGGCTTAAACTGCGGTTCATGAGATCTGCTCTCCAGTAGAGAGTGAAATGGACAAGTTTGTCCAGAAAATGGGTGCCACCAGTTTGTCAGTTGTTTAGTTTCCAGCCATACAAACATGGAGAACCACTGTGTTGCATGCTGTCTGTGCAGAATGTAGGTATTATTACAAATTAAGTAACAAGCTAGCCCAGTTGGTAATTAGCCTCAGTCCTGGAGTCACAGTGGTGTTTTTTTTTTCATGATTTAGCTGTGTTGTAGCAACAGGGAAGATACTGAACTGTAGTGCTGTGATTTTTGAAAGTTAATACTGTAATTCGCTATTTTGCATTTGTTTTTACAAATCTAATGATTGAAGCTCAGATAAAGTAGGTGTCTCAAAATGCTTTTTTTGTTTCTTTTTCTAAAGCTGCTAAACAAATTTGGCCTGGATAAGCTGTATGAGGGCCAAGTGGAGGTCACTGGAGAGGAGTTCAATGTGGAGAGCATTGATGGAAAGCCTGGTGCCTTCACCTGTTACCTGGATGCTGGCCTCGCCAGAACCACCACAGGCAACAAAGTGTTCGGAGCCCTGAAGGGAGCCGTAGATGGAGGTCTGTCCATCCCCCACAGGTACATATTACGTTATGTTGTGTGTCATCCGTTTGAGGGAGATTATTAGGGTTCAAGCATGCAATGCATTGAACCCTATTGGAATTGTCAAGGTTTTTCTTCTTATTATTTTTCTTCCCTAAAACGGAACGCACAGCCCAAACCGTAAGTCCTAGAGACACCAAACTTGGTCAATAGGTAGTAGTCCCTCCCGCTACTCAGGCGCAAGGAATCAGCCCAGTAGGCCACAAGGGGGCGCTATTGCGCAGGTCAACGCGTTTTGGCCTATAACTCCTAAAAAAAGATTTTTCCTAGACAAGACATTTTTTTCCTGGTTCCTTGGGTCCAAACAAACAACTTTGCCATTGGGACCATTTAGCTCCGCCCACTTAGATTTTGAGCTCATTTGCATAATATGCGAAACCTACTTTTGCGAACTAGTCCTACAATTTTTGCCCGATCCCCATGTAGTTGGTGTCAAAAAATTCAGAAGAGCCTGAAGGTCAATAATTATCAAAAACATTTAGACTTTTCTAAACAACATGGCTGCCATATGCAAATGAACCCTTCTGGATAAATTCAAAATAATTCAGAATTAATTGAGAAATCTGTAACTCAAGAATCCTTAAGCCAAAAAATTTCAAACTTCACAGGCCATGTTAATACCCCATTCTGAGGTAGCCATTCGATTTTTGTGCGCATATGTAATTATGGGGCGGAGTTAATGCTACATGGCTGTTTCTCAGCATCCGTACATCCGATCTAGCTGAAACTTTGCAGATACCATCTGTTGGCCAGACTATAAGTGAATCCATAAGGACAATTTGATTCATTGAAGTATATGGTTGCCATCGGCCAATCAGCATTTAGCAGGCTTTTTGACAGGCTTAACATTGACCAATCATCATGAAACTTAAATGATCTCTACATTTAGCCACTTTCTAACAACCAACCAAGTTTCAAAAGATTTGGCCACTGGGGGGTGTATTCATAAAAATTAACATATTATTACATATTATTACTCTTTTATTACAAGTTTACTTGAAAGTCCTTGTGTATCATATTAAGTATGTTATTCCAAACAATTTTGCCAATGCATATTTATTACAAAACTGCATAGTTTTTTTGTAATCGGTAACTGTTTAAAAAGCCTACTTTTCGAACTAGTCCCTGGATTTTGTCCAAACTTTAAGGACTTTTACATATTTGGACTATAATTGTGTTTGCCCAGTTTGGTCCAGATTGGCCTTTAGGGGGTGCACTGAAAAATCAATAAAAATGCTATTACAATGTTATTACAAGGTCGACAGATAAACAAATGGTGCCATACGACTCAGATCAATCACCTAAACAACTTTCTAAGTGCATGTTCTGTCACAAATTATACTGTTTGTCTGGTATTTTGGCTTATTCATTTGAAGACTACATTATACGAAGGCTTATTATACAAAAGTCAAAAGGTCAGTCTGATCAAAACTTGGTAAACATCTTTGGATATGGTCCCTGATCAAGAATCATACCATATTGTGGCCTTTTCACCAATTCTGACCCACTTTCACTGAGCTCCTCTACACCCTTAGGACCTCTTATGAGTTCATTGGGCTTCATTATGGCCTACATCAAATCAATGGCTTAAATATAGAATCATTCCACTGTGCAAGTGCAACTTCTTGGATGTTCTACAAAGCAGTGTAGATCAGTACATATGAATGCAAACCTATAATGTGTTTAAAACACCACTGCTTCTTGTTTATGGCAACTGAAGGCCTTTTGATGAACTGACTTCCTATCAGTTCTCTTCACTCTGCCTATGAATAAGACCCATAGCTTGAGGCCTTTTTAGGCCTAATGGGCTAAACCAAAACCTTGAGGCCTTTTTAGGCCTAATGGGCTAAACCTGCAGTAGGGCCTGTACTGCTGTTGCATGCTTGAACCCGCTCATTGCCGCTCGCGGCTATATTTTTATGTATTTATTGTTTGGATGGGCTGCCATTGAACATCCTGCTGCTTGATGATGACACCTTTAGAAACTGAGCAATTGTAGTTGGTCCTTCATTTGCATGTTTGATGTGAGCACGTTTCAAGACGGGGCTGAAAGCAGCTTTGACAGTCCTGCAATATTGAAACTGGAAATTTTAATAAAGTATATTTAGCAACACCAATAACCATCTGACATCCAAATGGAGACTAGTTGGATGACCAAATGTTTGACTTTAAATGAATGTTTGGGTTGTCATGTATTACCTGTTCCATGGTCAGGAAACACTGGATTTAGATGCTGTACTAGTGCTAAAATCTGGAACCTTTCCATTTGGATCACCTACAGTGTTTCTCCCTTTTTTTGTCCAGCACCAAACGTTTCCCTGGCTACGACACTGAAAGCAAAGAGTTCAACGCAGAGGTCCACCGTAAACACATCCTGGGCCTGAACGTGTCTGAGTACATGAGCCTCCTGATGGAGGAGGATGAAGATGCCTACAAGAAACAGTTTTCTCGCTTCATCAAGAACGGTGTCACCCCTGAAAGCGTACGTGTTTCAAAGATGTACTCTAAACCTGTATTGTTACAAATACAGTTCAAATGACAGGATGCGTATGAAAGAAATATTATTTAAATTGTTCCCACGCAGATGGAGGAAATGTACAAGAAGGCACATGCAGCCATCCGTGAGAACCCAGTGCACGAAAAGAAGCCCAAGAAGGAGGTCAAGAAGAAGAGGTGAGTGCAGTTGTTTGTTTCTTTGGTTCCTAAGAAGTTCTTGTTCCTGGAAGGAATTTCAGAAATAAGAATCCTTGGAATAGCATGGTGTTTAATTACTGTGGTGGTGTGATGCCCTGTTATTTATTGTAGACTTGGAGTATCGAACTTCAGTTTTGAGAACAGATGTCATCGGTGCTTCAGTAATGCAGTTGTTCATTTCCATTTCCAGTTCATAGTCCATTGGTTCACACTGATTTGATATGTGGATTTTTACGTTTCCTGGTTTATTGGCCTCAACAATTAACCATAAGGTTCCCCAGTTGTTGAGAATAACGTCTGAGATCAGTTATGCTGTCTGTTATTTGGTGTGGGAGATGTGTGGGTGGTAACTTCTCTCATTTGGACTGTTCACTCGCTTCCTGTGGCATTGTATGTGGTGATACCTTAGACCAGGGGTGTCGAAATCAACCACTAAAAGGGCCACATTTAAAAATCTCAGCAAATCCGTGGGCCAGCAGTGTTTTTATTTCTTTTTTACATAGCATTTTGCCATAACCCGAACGGGCCATTGTTTATTCAAAATATGCCAAAACTGCAACAGTAACATAGGCATTGAATAATTGTTTGACAATAATAGTAATTAAAAATAGTTCAGGTAGATTTTTTTTTTATTGCCTGTTTGCTTGAACTAGACACCAGATGTCTCTTCTTTTTATGTAACCGCTGACCTATAGATTGTTGTTGGGAGAAGGGGATCAGAACACCCTATGTTACAGTGCATGCTGGGGACTGTAGTGCACCTCGGGGTGAAAAAAGCTAATAAGAATAGAAAATTAAAATAGTTTTGCGGGTGGAATAGAACCGTGTCACGGGCCTGATTTGTGTTTGACACATGGGCCTTAGACTGTAATGCAGATTTGTTTTAGTTTAGATGTTTTAAGTTTTGTGCACTTGGACAAAGTAGACTGAGTTGAGTGCGGATGTACATAGCTTAACTGTTTAAGTACTTAAGCTTGTCGGGACTGATTCTGGACATTGCAGGCACAACTTTAATTGCAAGGACAGATATGGGTGGGTGGTTGTGTACATACTTTGAGAGTAAAGGTGGACAATGACATTTAATGTCATTGTAATAAATTACTTCACTGTATACCTTTCTGGGCATATTGTGGACATCATCAATACTTAAAGAATAATTCATTTTTTATTACAAAGAATGCAAAGTTAGTCATTTTTATTTGGTTTTGGTGGGGCTCAGTAGGTGAAACGCTGTAAAAAATCTGCTTCATCTCACATCTCTAATCAGTTCTGCTCTGCTTTGTTTGCATTAAACTGATTTCATGTGAAATTTGAAGGTCAGTTTCCCAGACCCAGATTAATCTTAAGCCTAGACAACAAAAAAATCCAGTGGTGTTTCACTATTAGCACTGCAGTATAGTCCAACACTAAGGTTAATCTGTCACTGGGAATCTGTTCCAGAATCTCTGAATTGGGGATTTAAATTCTTTCCAAAGTTCACATGAAAATTTTCATGTGTTTATTAAGTGACACAGTAGCGAAGTAATTTGTCAAAATAGCAGACTTCTAATTTATTGTAGGAAAAACTGCTGTCATTGCCACATGACTGCCAGTGTGAAGGTAACAAATGGTGTGAAAAGTTTGCTGCTGTAAAGCTTTGTGCAGAGTTGCATTTTTAAAACTCAAGAATTCTGCTTGCTAACTCAGGTTTTCCTCTGTTGACAGATGGAACCGCAGCAAGCTCACTCTGGGCCAAAGGAAAGACCGTGTTGCTCAGAAGAAGGCCAGCTTCCTCCGGGCTCAGACTGCAGAGGAGGACTAAATTGGTGTCTTCTGGCCCACATTATTGTGCAGAATTTTGTTCTAATAAATCTATTGAAAAGACTCAAGTACTTGTTGTGTTCATGCAGCATTGATCCACCACAAGTGAAACTTGTTGATAAAAAAGAACGATCCAATACTGTTTCATGATACTTGTAAACCGTATATGCATATTGCTTTTAATTGATTTTATTTGACCAGTGTGCATTTATAATTACAAAGTAGCTTTCGTAATGCATCAACATATCATGCCTCTTTAAATACACAACACATTTTTGAAAGTACACAGTCATTCTATCTTGACGTTTTGGGCAGTAGGCATGGTAAATAATCATGATAAAAATAGTCTATCAGACACATTAAGCTAGTCCTGCACCAAAATATTAATAGAGATTTGCTGTTTTTAATGACTTTGGTCTGGAGCTGTGCTTGACTTGGGGAAACCAGCTCTAAAATCGGGGGTAGTAGAAATATGGAGTTACACCTTGTCAACTAAATCAGAGCCACATTAAAATGGAAATGGGTTTAGTTCAGGAAATGGTCACATGCTTTTAGCTTGTCTAAATAAATACTATGCTTCTTTCTGATTGGATAAATAAATATCAAACTGAGGTCTACTGTAAAAACCAGTATCTCAAAATACTTTACAAGAGATTGAACAAAGTAATAATGAGCATGGTTCTTAAAATAGCCTTGAACCCACTACAGTAAAGAATAGAGGAGTCACAGTTGGATTGTCATGATTTCCTGAAGTGGGGCAGTAGGAAGAGAGGCAGTTGAGTCTTATCTGAGCAGCAGAGCACATGGATCAGTAGTGGCAGGATTTCTGTGTAGCTCTGTGTTACTTTCTTGTTGGTACCAGTATAATTTGTAGCATCACTGCAGTGAAAGATTTGAGGATAATTTGATTACTAAACATTCCACTTGGGATTACCACTTCAAAAAATTGATACCTCTGTGCTTTGATTCAAGTCCTCTTGGCCCCTAGGAAACAAATACCTCACTTAAGAGTCCTTGGTGTGGGAAATCTTCTTCCACAAGAGTGTCTTCAGGTTGTTGAGGATCAGCGAGTGCTCCATTTCCATCTGTTCTGTGGCTCCCTTCAGAGCAATACAAGCATACAGCTGTTTCTCCAGCTCTTCTTTTATGTCTGATGGCACCCCCCGGAGGAGATAGTCCTTCAAGGCGCCGCAAGCTTTGGCTAAATTTGGCCGCGTCACCTCAGTGGTGCAGCGGTGCTTGGTGAGATCACAGGAGGTGTAGCAGTCTGCCCCATAAATACAGTCACTGTCCACTTCGCACCGCCGCTCTCGCATCACTTCCTGGAAAGCGGCTTCAGGAACGATGCGCCTGGCATCCACCACCTTCAGGTCGTGCCGCTCTGTGTAGCCGAAGCCAGCAGCATTCACATCACACATTAGGAAGCTGCCAAACGTGCCATGGAAAACGTCCTCCACAAGCTCCAGTAGGCCTATAGCAATCTTGGCCTTGCGGGGCCAGGAGGGTGACGCCCACTGGTCCATGCTCCTGCGCAAGCCAGCTGGAATCCACAGTTCTACGGCCCAGGGCAGGCTGATGCCATAAAGGGGTGCATAAGGCACCTTCTCCATCACATACAGGTCCCCGCAGAAGCCCAGCAGCCTAGGAGTGTGCTCCCGGCCCTGCAGGACCACTGCCAGCAAAAACTCATTCAGCTGCAGCAGCGCCCAGGCTGAACGGGCCTCAGCCAGAGAGATCTGACCGTCTTTGTTGGCGTCGGCCACTCCAAGCACGAGTGCCGCCAAATCCTGCAGATTGGCCTGATCACCCACTTTTGCCTACAACCAGGACAAAAAACACTAATAAAAGTTAGTAATTATGGAAAAGCACAGTTTCAGCTGGCATTCTGGCCAAAAAGAAAAATTGCATAACTTACCTAACATAAATAACTACATCTGTTGTAAACATGCTTACTTGCTTTTTACAGCAGTGCCATAATACTCTCTAGAGTGAGATTTTATGGTTTAAATGTTAGGAAAACCACAACTGATGTTAATCACTACAAGTGCTTTGGGCTGGACACTTGGTAGAGATGGGGAGGCGACTCCAAAAGAATTGATTCTTTGACTCTAATGCATCTAGGACCGTGGGTCCCATCTTGGCCAACGACTCAGTATGCAACAGGAGTCAAATCCGTCGACTACAGTGGCAGGATGCGAAAGTCGGAGCCGACTCCAGAAAACCCAGAGTCCTGCATCACTAATACAAGGGGGTGTCTGTTTTGAAATGTTTTTTGCTAGCTGGCTAATCCTTCCACTAAATCATTTATTTAACGAAGAAAAAAGTGATGCCACTGCCATCAAAACCCAGGCTTGCACCAAAGTCCCCCTGAGGGTGAATGTAATTCCTGTGTTAGAATATTAAAGTGCTTTGTTTTGCTATAATATGCAGGCCCTCTCACCTTCAGATGGCTCAGAACCATCTCTCTGAACTTCTCCACAGATGTGCCTTTAGTTGGCCTGTCGAAGGACGCTGCTTCTCTCCGTGGCTCCAGCTCTGCTGCCAGCTCATAGTGATGAATTTCCTCCATGTGGCACTTAATGATCCCCTCCATATCCCCCCAGCTACCAGAATACACCTGGAGTGATAAAGAATGAGCTGTTAGCAGCATTCAAATCATAGGGGAGCCAGAGGGAGCTTAGCTCCTAAAAAGAGACTTCAGCTTCCTTAAAAAAAAATCCAATCCTACAACAAACAAAAAACATTTGGGAGGTGGGATGCCAGGGAGACAGGGTGGGAAGGGACTCAGTGGTGAGGCCCTGCACAGTGGTGCACAGTGGGCATTCCAGTATTTACAAAAAGATATTCTAAATCAAAACAAACCATTTCTCTCTTTTGGTTGTGGATCGTCTCCAACAAGGTATGAATGTGCCTCGTTTGCTCGTTCTTGTCCTGTTCCTGTTTTTCCTACTGTTTTATCTTTTTCACTTTTCTCATGCTTGTATTTTTGTGGGTGTGATAGTTGGTATATATTGTACTGTTTGTTATTACCCAGTGGTTAGTAATATTATTAAAATTTTGTTGCCTCTAAATTTAATTTAAGAACATAGGCGCATGTTTGTAGCACATGTGGGTCAGTGTTCACCACTGCAATGTACAAGAGCTGTATTCTGTATTCTTCCACCTATTCTAAGCCACTGATTTTATGTATTGGTGTGGTGATCTAGCGTAGTGGGTAACCTGGGCCTATATTCACAAAAGTGTCTTAAGAAGGAAAATCTTAACTGTTTTTTTTTCTTAACTACATACTCAAGAAATTGTATTCACCAATGTTTTAGGTAAGAACAGAATCTACACACACTCAAGAGCACAAAGGTGTGAACAGTTCTGCGGTTTAAGAACACGTCATGAATCTGACGTAGACTTTCTTAGGACCTTTTTCAAGAACAAATTTAAGAAAAGACTTAGATATTGGTGAATGAGGCCCAATGTTCTTAAATATGTTCCTATCCTTATGACACTCTCACACTTGTCTTAAGACTATACAAACTGATGGTAAAACCTCTTAAATGGTCATTTCTAATGAGTCTCACAAAATATAATTAACTAAAATAAATTCAGTAATCTGTAAAATGTAACATGATATTGATAGTCTACATGACAACCTATGACAATATATGACAACATAACCTATAGCCTACAAATAAAAACAATTACAATTTTCTTTTGAAAATAAGACTTTAAGATATTATTTGAGAAAAATTTTTTTCTATGAGAACTGCATTTAAGAACATTCTTACATGCTGTTTTTTTGTTTGTCTTAAGATCCTTTAGAAATTTTTTCTTAGGAAAGCTTTCGTCAATCTGACTCCTAGACAAGAACATCACACACTATACCAATAAGAGTCCTTGGGGAAGACTCCTAACTTCTAACGCTCCATTTGCCAACATGATTACATTCTAAGCCAGTCTGGATAAGAGCGCCTGCCAGACACCGTTAATGGTGTTATTATGGTTATGGAAAAATCTCGTATTATGGCATATCTTATTGTATAAAATTATATAAAAATATGTTGGCTTGCACGTGACTGTGTGAGCACTGTGGTTAATCAGATTAGTCTGAGTGGTCTCTTGTGAGGTGGGAGTTGGCCAGTGCACATAAGTGAATAAGTGTGACAGAGAGATGATGTATTGTTTCGTAGGATATATCAGGAATTTTTGTTTACGTGCATGCAGAAAACTAAAGAACATATGCTATATGGCCAAAAGTATGTGGACATCATACCTATATGAGCTTACTGAACATCCTATTCCAAGATCATGGGCATTAACATGAAGCCCTTTATGGCTATAACAGGGCTCTCCACTCTTCTGGGATGGCTTTCCACAAGATTTTGGAGTGTTTCTGTGGGACTTTGTACCCATTCAGTCAAATGAGCTTTTAAGAGGTTAGGCACTGATGTTGGATGAGAAGATATGGCTCAGTAATGTTGAGGTCCGGGCTCTGTGCAGGCAACTGGAGTTCCTCCATACTAAACTTCTCAAACCATTACTTTATGAACCTCACTTTCAGCACAGTCATGCTGAAATAGGAAAAGGTCTTCCCCAAACTGTTGCCAAAAAGTTGGAAACATATTATTGTTTAAAACGTAATTTTATGTTGTAGCATTAACATGACCCTTCGCTAGAACTAAGGGCCTAGTCTAGAAAAACAGCCCTAGATCATTATACCTCCTCCAAACTTTACTGTTGGCACTATACATACCAGTAGGTAGCGTTCTCTAAACCCAAATTTGCGTGATTCATCACTCCAGAGAAGACATGTCTACTGCTCCAGAGTCCAGTGGTGGTGTGCTTTACACCGCTCCAGCTGACACTAGGCATTGCACAAAGTGATCTTAGGCTTGCTCTACCATGGAAACCCATTTCATGAGGCTCCCAACACACAGTGCTTGTGCTGATGTTGCTTCCAGAAGCAGCTGGAAGTTCTGTAGTGAGTGATGCAACAGATGATAGGCCATTTTTCTGTGTTATGTGCTTCCACACTCTGCAGCCCCTATCTGTGAGTTTGAATGATCTACTGCTTCGTGGCTGAGCTGTTGTTGCTCCTAGATGCTTTCATTTTACAGTAATAGCACTTACAGTTGACTGGGGCAGACCTAGCAGGGCAGATATTTAGGGCTGATTTTTGGCAAAGGTGGCATCCTATGACAGTGCCACTGAGCTCTTCAGTCAACCTGATATACGGCCAGTGTTTGTCTATGGAGACTGCATGGCCATATGCTTGATTTTATAAACCTAGCAATAGGTGTGGCTGAAACACCTAAACTCAAAAGGAAGGGTGTCCACATACTTTGAGTCTCAGTCTGTTTTTTAGAGCTAAACTAGAAAGCAGTGCCAATGTGTGGACCACACCCCACTGCTAACTGTACTGTATACATTTTACAACACAAAATACCATGTTATAATGTGAGGCTGTGCGTATGTGCATTTGTACATTAACAGACTAAATCTGGGCACATCTTGAAGAGCCCCCTCCCCCCCACCTCTGGGGACATTCCTAAGATCAGACAGCCTTGATGTTTTCATCGTGTGACTAGAATTACTGCAGAGTGCAGTATCTGCACATTATTAGAATAATTTAGGCTACACCTAGAGAGAAACAAAGTTAGACAATGTAGCGCGCTTATGGTGAGATCAAAATAGGGAAGAACTGAGTATGTGTGTGCATGTGTGGCAGATACACAGCAATTAGAGAATACTCTGACCTGGTTACTGGGTTTGGCAGACAGACATTTCCCCAAATACAGTGTGTCCTTTTCACACAAACTGCTGCAGGCGGTACCATCGATCACCCCCTTCCGGAACTTATCACACTGGAATAAAGAAACGCACACACACCACTGCACATCAAAGAAAAACGATACCAGAGATAGAGCGCCCAAGACAGGGCCTGACCCATTTCTCTGACTCTGTATTGTATTTTCTGAATCAGACACACAGCACACGTCAAAGCAGTTTTACGTTCAGTCATGCTCCAGCAGATGGCTCCCTTTTCACAATTATGCCTCCAGCAGGACGGATGATAAGCTGGATTTAAACCACTGAGGCTGAACTCACAATTGCGTTTTTGCACTCGTGTCCACGGCACAGCTCAGTGTAGGAGGAGTACTCCACATACACCACCCAGCTTCCCTACAAACACAGCCAGCCAGGAGAAGAACAGGTACTTCATGTGGAAGTAGGAGAACCGGGCCTGTGCACAATGAGGAAGAGAGGAAGAATGTATTATGGAGTGGTAATTCAAAGCTGCATCACTCAAGAGACACTTTCTTAGCATGAGGCACATGACACAATGTTTGTCCTTCATGGTCACATGACATGCTTAAAGTCAGTCTGAATAAACTGACCCTTTTTTACCTTGTTAGTTTATGTGTCTGGTCATATTATGAATTGTGATTCATAATATCATACCATTTAAAAGACCCGATTCTTGTTTTTTTGTAATCATTGTTTAAAGTGTAGTGTAGTGAGTATAAAATATCTTCTGAGTTTTGATTACATCACCATGCACACGCAGGTGGCAGAAAAGTATTATTAGCAACTATTTGAGATGCCATAGCAACCTCATAGCAACACCCTAGCAACTATCTGGGATACCACAGCAACCACTCAGCAACACCCTAGCAACCACCTGGGATACCATAGCAACCACCTGGGATACCATAGCTACCACTTGAGATACCATAGCAACTGCTTAGTGTTAGAGTTCATCTTGCTTAATGATGTTGAGGTCTGAACTCTGGGGCGGTCAGTCCATTGCTCTGAGAACAGCAGCTTCTTTGATTTGCATTTTCAACATCTTCTTGACAGCTACACATCTTTTCATATCCATAGTGTTAAGTTGCCTTCTCACAGAGGAATGATGAACTGAAACATCTGTATTCTTTCAGATCTGAAGCAAGAGAGGAGCTTGATATTCTCCTCTCTCTCAGAGATGAAAGCTTTAAGTACCGTTTATCTGATGGTGACAGTTTTGGCTGTCTACCAGTCTTTATTTTTTTCATATAATTTCCTTTGACTTTCTCTTGTCTTATGCAGATAGATTATATCTAATGTACTCAGAAAAACTTGTACTTAATGGCCGTTTTGCCTGGAAATTAAATGAAGGGTGATCCCTTAATTTTGCACAGTACTGTACCTCTTGTTCATCTGACTATGGTTCAATTAGAACAAACATAGGCTACGTAGCTGTCAAAGGCATTACTGTTCATTTGTGGAGATGGTATGCCCTATGGAAGTGTGAAGCTCAGTGAACTTCTCTTATTAATGTGCGAACTTTGAAAGCTCTGAGCCAGTGAGAGCTGTCATCTTTCCGTCCACAGGTTGTAAGCAGCACTATGAATAGCTCCATCACTGCAGCCATGTGAAGATGTTTCATGAAATATGTAATTTTCACCCAGATTCCATCTAAAAACTACTCTGCAATATGAATGAGCCGAGGATATGAAATATGACTGAATTTATGTACATCTTGTATTTATATGATTCCACTGCTACAGAGCAGTGTGTGTGATTTAGACACACACACACACACACACACACACACACATATATATATATATATATATATATAGAGCTACACTGTAAAAAGGAAAATCTATAGATGAAATGTCTGGTAGAAGAGGCACAAAAGGAGCAAAATTAGATCTGAAGATCAAGCAAAGATCACAGTGCAGAGAAGAAAGCAGCGACTTTAAGAAAGAGACTTACTGTCATCTAGACCTACATATCAGGTCATAATTAAGAACTGCACACCTAAATTTGATTTCTCTGTGTTTTATGGAGCATTTTGCAAAGACAGAATTCAGACAATTAAAAAAACAGATTAGCTTTTTTTAACCGTATTATTACAGTTGTATGCAAAAGTTTGGGGACCCCTGGACCATGTTTTTTTGTTGTGCAAATGACTCAACACATTCTCTACAGAGAACTTGTCTCGTCCCATTTTAATGCTCAGTTACTGTTTATTTGCTGAATTTAACATATTGGAAAAAAAATAAAATTTACAGAAAAAAATGAAAATAAGTTAACACATCCTCTGCAATGTGTTCTCTGTAGAGGATGTTTGAACTTATTTCCACTTAAAAAATCAATAAAACATGTAGATAGACTGAGATTCAAACCTTTGCATTTGATTGTGTATCATTTTTTAATTAACTCATTGTTATTGACATTTTTATTTTTTGTTCCTTTCTTGTTCAATGTTTTTAGTTCTTTTATTATTTTCTGTTCTCTTATGCTTCTACTGTTTGAAAGGTACTATAAAAATAAGTTTTTCTTCTGCTTCTTCTTCTTCTCATTATTATTATTATTATTAGTAGTAGTAGTAGTAGTAGTAGTATACTAATAACACTAATAATAATACTGCTATCAGTAATAATAATAATAATAATAATGACAATAATAATAATAATAATAATAATAATAATAATAATAATAATGAGAAGGAGGAGAAGCTGGTGAGACAAACTATCGCTGAAACAAACAGGAAATGTTTGTGAGCAGAATGGCTCAGCTAATTTCACTGAAATCACAGCCCTCTGTGGCCTGACATTTCCTTATCTGAAAAATCTGAGCTGACAGGACCTCTCCTGCAGCACGGAGAAGAGGAAAGAGGACCTTGTAGTGGAGCGTGATAGCCGCCAGTACTGGTGACTATTGTTAAGTGTATGCTGAGGGAGGGAGGGAGGGAGAGAGAGAGAGAGAGAGAGAGAGAGAGAGAGAGAGAGAGACAGAGACAGAGAGAGAGAGAGAGAGAGACAGAGAGAGAGACCCAAAGCAGCTCCACTTATTCCCTGGCTGCTGTTCAGAGACTTGGAGAAAACGTCTTGCCTCTGTTCCTGTTGTTGTTGTTATTTATTTATTTTCTAAATCTTCACCACCTGTGAGCGGATTCCATGTGACAATGCAGTTCTTGGCGTAAATGCACTCACCCGTGGCAACAGGAACAAAAAAAAATAACTCAATAAGTGAGAGGGAAGACAGGGAGACAGATAACAGACAGATTAGGACAGTGGGTGTGTGTGTGGGTGGGGTACGTAAAGGTGATAACAGTGACCCTAGTGTAGATGTATAAGGATTATATTCTTATTACGTGTAAACAGCACACCAAAGAGCATGTGAGGTCTCGATGCAGATAGCTTATATTCTAATATTTATAAAGGGCAATAAATTATTGATCTAAACTTTAGCATTAATCGACAACACATCTGCTCTTTAACCACTATGAATACTAAGACTTGGGAAAATCACACTGTAAGTGCAGGAGACACCATCAAAAGCCACAGTAATCCAAATCTCTCAATCTCATCTGTACATTTGTCACAGATTTAAGAGTTTAAAGGAATACAACCTAGTCATTATGTATTGCATCTGTAGTGTAAAAGTCAATGACAGTAGATTACAGTATGGGTTCTGTCACTCGGCTCCTCAGCACGAGTTTAAAATGGAAATCTTCCACGCAGAGGCGGAGAAAAATCACTTTCTCTGATTGTGGCACCACTATGTCAAAATTCACTAACATCTCAAAATCTCAAGATATTGACATCATGAAATATTGAAATAATGACATTTTCTTAATATTTTGACTTTTTATGAACTTACTTATTTTCTAAAAAATTTGACTTACTACGTCAAAACAAAGATAATTTCTCAAAATAATGACTCACTATGGTAAAATAATGACTTGGTATCCTGATATAATTTAAGGCCTTATTTAAGGCATTATGTTGCTTTAGTTATTTAACTTCTTTTCTTGAAACCAAATTATTTTTTCTTTTTTTTGCAAAAATACATAATAAAATGTTTATTTCTGGTGCATTGTCACATTGAAATGCACCTTACAAATCCATCCAGTCTTTCCATTCATAGATTTTTATATTCAACCAATAAATATTTAGACATCTAGCTTACAATGAATAGCTGACAAGATTAGGTTTGGAAATTAGATATCAGTCATTACGCTATCTTAGTGGCATTAAGTTACATGCTAATTTACAGTGGACATTTGAAACTAAACTCAATGACTGAAATTTTCAGCAATAATCACATGAATCAGTATAAAATAGTAATTACAATGAATAGACTACATACCAAAATAAACAACACCAAGGTTTGAAGAGCAAAACTTACTGTCTTGAAATGTAATAATGCATTATTTTGGACATAGTATGTCATAATTCCATCTTAATAACTCAAAATCTTGAGAAAATAAGTCATTATGTTGATATACTAAGTCACTATTTTTAGAACGTAAGTCTTAATTTGGATAACCTAAGCCATCTTTTTGAGAACATAAATCATAACTTCGATATACAAAGTTACTATTTTGAGAATGTCATAATTTCAATAAACTAAATCACTATTTTGAGAACATGAGTCATAATTTCAATATACTAAGCCACTTTTTTTTAAAAACATAAGCCATAATTTTGATATACTAAGTTACTATTTTGAGAAAATAAGTAATAATTTAGATGTACTAAGTCATAATTTTGAGAACATAAGTCATAACTTCGATACACTAAGATACTATTTTGAGAACGTAAGTCATAATTTAAATGTACTGTCATTATTTTGAGAACATAAGTCATATCTTCGATATACTAAGATAGTATTTTGAGAACATAAGTCATAATTTAGATGTACCAAGTCATTATTTTGAGAACATAAGTCATAATTTCTATATACTAAGCCACTATTTGAAAACATAAGTGATAATTCTGATATACTATGTCACTATTTTGAGAACATAAGTCAGAACGTTGTTATACTAAGCCACATTTTTGAAAACATAAGTCATAACTTTGACATATAAAGTTACTATTTTGAGAATATAGCTCATAATGTCATTGTACTCAGTCACTATTTTGAGAAGATAAGTCATAACCTCGATATAGTAAGTCACTTTTTTGAGAACATAAGTCATAACCTCAATATACTAAGCTACTATTCGAGAACAGAAGTCGTAATTCTGGTATACTATGTCTCTATTTTAATAACATAAGTCATAACTTCATTATACTAAGCCACATTTTTGAAAACAAATGTCATAATTTTGTCATATAAGTTTACTATTTTGAGAACATAAGTCATAACTTTGATATGCTAAGTCACTATTTTGAAAACATAAGTCATTCTGTCAAGATTCCCTAGTGAAAATCTTGAAATTCAGTCATAAGCAGAGGAGAAAAAAAGAATAACATATGCAATTTCTTTTCTCCTCTATCTGATGAGAATGGGTTTGCATAGTTTAAGGCTAGCTGAGGATAATGACTTGAATTCACACTGAGATGGTGAATGTTTTGTAGGCTGGAAAGTTGAGATGTTTCCACAGCACTTATTTATGAGAACACACTCTAAATGGACAGCAGTGTGGAGCCTCTTAGTGGGAGCAAAATGTGGTCTGAGTGATTCCAGGCATTGCTACTTACTTTAAGCAGTTTGACTCAAGTCCAATGCAAACATTTCAGTATTATTACAGTATCCTCTATCTCTTCTTGCAGCAGCACCGAAAAAAAAAACCCAACCCTGCTCGCTCTAAATGTACTGTAACAAATGATCTCAGCCCTGTATCACTGATGGCACAGTCAATTATGCTTACTGCAGAGGATTAACAGACAAATCACAGACTCGAAGGAGCCTCTTTTATCCATGTATTGATGATGATCTGTCCTGGCTTTGACAGTGATGGACCTCATCTCTCTTGCTCTTTCTCCCTGTCCTGCCCCGTGCAAAAGAGCATCTGAGGTAGAAACATACGCAAGTCTCCAGTTTCTCCCACATGCTGATATTTTATCTACATAAACATCAAAAACTGATAGCAAACCTCTTTTAATCAGCGCTCTGTTTTCACTGCACATGTCTAGCTAAGCTCTAATCGCTGCTCTTTGATAACGTACTTATCTCAGAGCCTGGAGACACTCAAACAAACTCATGTCCCTGAGTGAAGCTCGAGTTTCTTGTGGCGGATAACTAGTTTTAAAAATCACACGGCAAATGCTTAAGACAGCACCAAAATTCATAGCTATCCAAATCTCTCCATATGTTTCTCAGCATGCAGATCTAAAGCTTGTTAAAGGCAAACTCGTTTATTTTTTGAGTGTGTTTGTCGCATCTGTATCTGGTCTATTACCACAGAAAATCATTGCTTTGTAGTAAAAGAAAAGAAAAACAGACTCATAACATGACTAAAGCTGACAAGAGCAGGTGCTGAAGCAAGTGCCCATAGGCTTCCATTATTAATGTGTTTCAAGTCATCAGGTTTTCTGTTTTTTACTAGAAAAAGGAAAATTACTGACTGTGGTTACAGACCATGTTCTACCGATGATGCAAATAGAGGTTAGGCTAATAAAATGTATTGCTTTAAAAGGGCCCTACATTTTGCTTGTACTTTTTGGTGCACTTATGAGGTTTGTGTGGTTTTATGTACCAAAAACAGCCATAATTCAGGTTTACATCACCATTTTCCAACCTCTCTTTATCCCTTAGAATTAAGCAGGCTGTTTTTGTTAATGTGCCTTTAAGACTGATATATGTAAAAGAGCTTTGTTCTGATTGGCTGCTTTGTATTGAGACTCAAGAAGCCTGGTCTGAAATACTCCTTATAACTTCAGCATGAATGGGTGGAGCTGCACTGCTATAGTCTGAATAGGTGTATATGTAAATGTGTTAGTTTTTGTGACATCACCAAAACAATTAATTCAAAACAGGCTGTTTTTGCAGCTTAGCTTCCATATATGGACTGCACTGACTGTGGAGCGAACAGCGCCATTTGAAACTTCAGTAATGTTTATATAGTACAAAACTCTTTTATTCAAAAAATAAGTAAGGAAAATTCCTTATTTTCCTTATTTTCAATGAGCCCTGCTACACTCTTCCTTCTTCGTCTCTCCTATTGGTAGCACAGGCCTAACAGTCAGATCCAGTCTGTCAGTCTTTTGATAATTTAATCTAATCTCCCTTTCTCTCTCTTTCCCTTGTGGCTCCACTAATGACAGGTCATTGCGCGCAGTCTCCCATGAGCACTCAGAGAGATGTTAATGCAGCCATTGCTATCCAAGAGTCCATCTCCTTGCTCTCCTTCTCCCAAACCCCCATTAAATCTCCTGCCCCCCTTTTCCTCTCTCTCTCTCTCTCTCTCTCTCTTTCTCTCTCTGTCTCTCTGTTTCTCTCTCTCTCTGGTGCTCTCCCTCTCTCTCCCTCTCTCTCTCTCTCTCTCTCTCTCTCTCTCTCTCTCTCTCTCTCTCTCTCTCTCTCTCTCTCTGCCTCGCTAAGCCAGGCTGACAGGCGTTGGAGACTTGTGGCAGTCCAGCGTCCTGTGCAGCCTTTCATACTCTCACATGGCCCGGTGGGGCTGTCACCATGGCAATCAGCTCAGAGAAGTCTCAGCCTAGCAGCCAGGCCTTTCCCTCAGGCCAGAATAAAGGTGTGGGAGAGGAGGAGTGCAGCACAGTCTCAAGCAGTCTACATCACTTTGCTGTAGGGGTGAAAAAAATACATCAGTAAATCATGATGGAGATTCAACTGCATTCGGTTTGGGATGTTTTATTAATAATAATCGGTTACAATAATAAAGTATTTTGAGCTTTTTTTTAGTGTGTCTTCTTTATTGTCTGATACACAACTGTGTGAATACTTCTAATGGCCACATTTCATTTTGTGCTGTCCAAAAAGAAACCCAAACAAAACAAGGATCCCCAATTTTTTACGATTTTTATTTTTCTACATTATTTGAGCTCAGCAGTTGCCCTTCATATGTGTGAAAATTTCATGATGAATGAAACAGCAGAAATCAGGGGTGGAAATCACGAAAGGCCCTACGATACGACACTATCATGATACTTAAGTTACAATATGATATTATTGCAATTTTAAACATATTGCGACGTCTTGCGATTTATTACCTTTTTTCAACTACAAATACAATCACCAGGTTTTTGTCAGCTACATTTTGCAGGAGGTCTGCAGTGTTTGCCCTGTGTAACTTTCGTGTACTGCTCTAGTTTGGAGAACGTGAGGCAGCAGTCACCAGTCCTCTGTGAGATTTTGTGCTCTTATGGTCACATATGAATCCACTGCCCTTGACATCTACACATCTCAAGTTAATGCAGTCTGGTCTGCTGTACTCAAAGATTTCTCAACTTTGAGCTGCACTTCTCTGTAGAGCTTGGATACAGCTTCATCTGTGAAAAAAACATAGTTGCATATCTGGGTTCCAGTATGTGGGCCATGTAACAAAAGCCTTCGTTGTCCACAACATTGTATGGATGCAGGTGATGGATTATGCAATTTTCTTAGCTCGCTCTGAATTGGAGGGTAGCTTTGTCAAGCTGATTCATTCAGTGGAGCTGATTTAACGTTGGCTTTGCTGTAAACAAACCAAAAGTTAACTTCTTATTCGCCAGCTTCTTGTTCGAATTTTCCCGTTCCACCTTAAATGGTGTATCTACATTCTGGAACCTCAGGTGCTGCACCATTTAAGGTGGAACGGGAAAATTCAAACAACAAGCTGGGATAAGAAGCACAAAATTTGAACAAGAGGCTCTCTAATACCCCAGTGAAACAAGAGGTTATGGGTGACCAGTAAAGAGTTTGTAGAACTTTCTGGTGCCTGATGTGCCAGAATGCAATTTCTGCACCGTTTAAGGTGGAATGGGGCTATTCGAACAAGAAGCTGGTGAATAGGAAGCCAATTTCAGCCTCGCTATCTCTGAATGGTGTCGTGTGAGGTGAGACTTTGTGGTCAGAGTGTTTTATTTTTATACAACGCTTCTTCTTGCAAATCGCATGCGTCACACTCACGTCCTTTGTACCTCCATTGACCGTCACCTGCTGACTACCAGAAAAAAACTCTTCTAGTTCTAGTATCAAAAGGATTCTTGCATATTTGCAATTTATATGATAAAACATCGAGATGTGGCATCTATGTATCCATACAATATCGGCATGCATGCTGATGCCATAAAGCAATTTCGTCCCACGTGTGCACTACTTAGTGACACCTGTATATGCACCAGTAGATGGAGATTATTTGAAGCAACATGTCAGGGCCGTGGGATTATATCACACTTAAGACAAGTAGTATTAAAAATGGTTATTGTAAAAATGACGTATTTCAAGATGACTAGCAATCATGTAAATACATCAAATTTCAAGTATTTCATGATAAACCAAACCAAAGAAGACAATGACTTTTCGTAGCTCTGAAACTATTTAAATGCAAAGTTCCAACCAGTAAATGCCATTCATTCAAGCTCAGTATATTTCATTTGTGACACAGAACACTGCTTCTACCTAAATTAAACATTTTACAGTGGGGCCACAACAGTCCCTAGAGCAAGATTTTCTGGTGTAAAACTAGGAAAACTCCTGCCTTTGATGATATATCTTGAGAAAACTTTAGAAAAACTACAATTGCTTGCTAATGCTGAAAGAAGTCAGATAGCTACTAGTAGAAAACCAAATATCTATGGACAAATATAGCCTCTTCAGCAGTCAGGATCTCCTCATTACATTGGGGTGGCTTCCCAATGGTTGTATTGATGGATTTGCACAATGCATGCTGGGTATTGTAGTGAGAGAATAGAATATTAATAGATGAAAATTCTGTCAAACTGATGAGGTTGAGGCATGCCATGTTGCAACATAGAATATTACACAAAATGTCACATAACATATTAAAAGCTGGTTTAAATAACATATTACAGTCCCTGTAAGACCCTTCATTAATAAGATGGGCTTGTTTAAGTTCTTAGTCTTAATGAAAAGGGGGGATGTTCACTTTAGCTTGACTATACTCTCCTAATTAATGCAATTCACATGATGAAACCCTGTTTTTCTCCTGCAATCCAGAACCTTGTTGCTCCAGCACCCTAAATAACAAAGCCAATCTGAAAACACCAAGACTGAGGCATAACCAACATCTCTCAAACAAGTGAACGCAACACCACCCTGAATCTCACAAACATCAAACGTCAGTCAAAAATCAAACTTGAGTTAACCTCAATAGTCACTTAGAATGATGGGTCTTCCCCTGGTGTTTCATGTGTAACCATGGCAGCAGTTGCCTGATAAAAGGACCATGGCATCAACAAGTTCTTTTTCCCATGCTGCATTCGTGCTGGTCAATGACTAAGTGTGTATTAAACAGTGCTCAGCTCTCCGTTAGCAGTGTATTCACAGGTGCAGTGGATGGCCGAACGAGAAATATTCAGCAGCACTCCCCATATTATGAAGGCTCTCCGCTAAAACGATAGATGCATGGAATTTCAATCGTAGCAGGAATGTAGAAAGCAACAGTGGTTGACACAGTCACAATTCAGGCTTTAATTGTGGAAGACTAGGACATAGGACTGTTAGATGGAATCAGAATTTAAACTTAAACTTTCTCCTTGTTTGTTTGACAAATATTTGAATATATTCAATGTTAAATATATTATATGTCAAACAAATCACACATTATTTTGCAAAAGAAAATAAGTAATAAAACACATACCCACAGTAAACGACAGATTTCCCAGTTAATGTTTTGTCTCCTAAATCCACCAAGGGCCGCTCAGCATAAATTTTCAAGCGACCCCAAAAGGGGCAAATGTGGGCCCATACTCCTCATTCTCATACTGGCTGAATCACAAACGTGCAGATTAAACCAGTGATTCTCAACCTGGGGGTCATGACTTGTCAAAAAAGGTGCATAGGCCTATTCTGACACATCTTTGAGAAAGACTGTTCCATAAAGACATACAGAAGGACATCCAGCAAAAATAAAGAATAGAATACTGATTATATTTGACTCTAAATAGGAAAATTACAGAGCTAATATACATAAACTTAGATAATTAATGCAGGCTGGTTGTACATGATTCCCCTCTGTCAACTCCTTAACTGGGGAGATGTTTTGGTACTGGCAGTTTAAGCCAAATTTTCACTTAAAAATTACATTTTACTTAGTTTTCAACTTTGTCTGAAGTAAAACACAACTGGAAAATCAATGTACTTGAGTCCAAAGCTTTGGAGTGGACTGTCGACTCCCGAATGTCTGGAATCTAGGAATCAATTATTTTTGAATTTGACTCCCAGCCCTAAGTGAAAGTCAAAGTCTGTAACTGGCACAGTCACCAGCAAAACCAGCTGTGGTGTTTTGGATGCTGGTATACTGGTCAGCAGCAGTGGAAGCTGTTATGCTGGTCACCACCAAAACCAGCATATGTTGTGTTTTGGATGCTGGTATTCTGGGTTCCCAGAATGATCATGCTGGTTGACCAGCATACCAGCATCCAAAACACAAGACCAGACCAGCATAAACTAACATGGATCTGCATACAATTCACCTGAAGCAGAATACTCAGTTACCTTACATGAGAATGTATTTTTGCACATTAACATTATTCAATTTATAAAGCAAAATATATTGCCTCATTCAGAAAGACTAAGCCACTAAAACCCATCGGATGTTTGCAAATATCCCCATGCAACCATAATTAAAGCCAAAATAAATAGTTTTTGTATTTTATGGTCAGCAATAACAATAATAATATTCTTCCCTCCACTTGGTAGTCATCATTTGTGATAGTGTTATTAACTGGCCTGCAACATGGAGCCACAGTAGCCTTAAATATTCAAATAGATGTTTCTTATACTCTAATAAGCCTTTTTCTTCCTTTGGATTCGATGAATATTTAAATGTCGACTTTTCTTTTGGGTCATATACAGAAAAACACATACACACACACACACTCTCACATAAATTCAAAGTAGAGGAAGAGTTTCAAGCCCTCAGCAAAGGTGAGTTCGAGCCAAGCACATTATGTGTGTAATTTCAGTAGCACAGACCATCAGGCTCCTCTTAACATTATGTGCCTTTAGGATAACACTCTGCAAGCACATTTGGATGAAAAGACTTCGGGTAAAAGTGAATTAACCTCATTCTACCTTTCCAGTCTTTTAGGTAAAGTGCACCTACAACATTCAGAGCCCTTTGCTCTGTTCTCTATAGCAGCACCACAGAGAAATATAGGTGGGCAGTGGGCGCAAATTGAAAGTACAGGTTTTTTGCAAGAAAGCCCCAGCATTTTTTTATTTTCAGGCTTTCAGGCTTTCTCAAAGAGCTAATTAGTCAGTCCTAGATCCCCCTGGATTCCATGTCTTTCGCACCTTGGCTAAAATTTCTTTAAACCACTGATGACCCCCTGTTGACTGTAGTGAACAAAAACTGCCACCATCAGACAACGCCGGAGTGGGTAACTGGGAGAGTGGGGAGAATTCCTGGGGGGCTGGAAGCATTTTGGGCCTGTTACTGTGAACTAATGAATGATGACAACAATGTTCAGACAAAGTATAAATGATACATCCTAGTGTATATTTGTAGTAACTCAGGGGTTAAACCAGTGCAGTGAAGCTGAAGTTTTCCATTCCACCTTAAATGAACACAGCACGCTATTAAGGCGCAGTGAAAATTCAAATAAGAAACTAAAATCAGCCTAGAGAGATTAGTGAATCAAATTCAGTGTGGCGGGGTGAATCTGCTGCTGACATAAAAGGAAGTTCTCTACAGAGTCCATTGCTGTTTCTTGTTTTATTGATGTAGTAATTTTCACGTTAATCATGTGAAGAAGACAACAGTGGCAAGAACTGCAAAAAAAAAACAAGACGACAGTGAGAAGACAAGAATGAAAAAGCTGCTTAAGGAGGATGAGGACATATCCAAGCAGGTGTGCAGTGAGAAATGCTGACAGCCTTAACTTACTTAGCTAGTTTGTAGCATTTTGGCAGTTATAATTCTGTCACATTTAAGATAAAAGTTTTGGTAGTTCTAATTTTATCATTAACTAAGTCATCTCAGTGTAGCATATAAAAAATAAGAGAACCAGATGAAGAAGATGAAAAAGTGCAAATTTGAGAAAATTGTTATTCTGTACGATGTGTGCTAAATAATGTGCAATAATGTGCAATGCTGTGTGTGTGTGTATGTGAAGAGTTTTAGTGGACTGGTCTGCAAAACTTCCCAGTATGAATACAAGTCCCACTCCAGCCCTGCCATCAGATACACAGTACTTAAGGCTTTCATCTTTGGGAGGTAGGAGAAAATCAAGCTCCACTCCTGCTTCAGATCTGAAAAATTGGACAGACGTTTCTGTCAAAGCTGCTGGTGCTCTCAGAACAATGGACTGACCAGAGCAGAGTCCAGACCTTAACATCACCGAATGTATTTGGGATTATGTGGATTGACAGAAGCAGAAAATGTAACCAACTTCTTAGACTGAACTTTGGAGGTATGGAAAATATCCCTGCTGCTTTGAAAACTGAAAGCAAGTCTCCCAAAAAGAATGGAATTGTCTGTTAAATATATGTTTTCTGCTTTTTTCCTGATGCTAAAAAAGCATTAACTTGCATTTAAAGGCTATTTTGACTAAAAATTAAATAAATGAAGTGTGGGCTCTGACTTGTACAGTACTGTATGATGCTGTTCATAAGTAAAAAACTTTGAGGCTTTTATCCACAGATGACGTCTGCATGTATGATGTGACTAGTTATTATGCAAAGCCTACATTCTGCATGTTATTACTCGAGTGAAAGCTGTCTACACAGCTAATTTATATTCCATAGTACCAGACATAAATCTTCAGCCCACACTGGGACCTCCTTATTACTGTGTAAATTTCCACACTGCTTTTAGCTTTCAGTCTTTTGTGCAGCATGTGAAATGGATGCCCTAGTGCTCTTAGCTTTGGAGACTGGACTGGCCAGTCAAAAATCTTGAATTTTTCGGTCCTAAATACTAGTTGCTAGGGAAGTTTGTTTAGAATCTTTGTCCTGCTGTATGAGCTTTGTTATGCGCGCTTTGAGGGGTTTGGCTATATTTGAGTAGCAGTTTGTTTTCTTTTCTGTACACCTCAAATTCCAGGCTACTGATGTGGCCAGAAGTCAAATCAGCAGTGTCATCAAAATAAGTAAGCCAGTTCCAGTAACAGTAGCATAATTCATCAAACAGGGCCCAGTTTCCCCAAAGCATCTTAGTGTTAAGATCATCCTAACTGGTAGAGAGATGTTCAGTGTGATGCTCACTCTCTCATTAAAGAAATATGTTTGTGCTAAGATGTTTTCAGGAAACCCAGACCTTATCTGTAATCTTTTAGAATTTTAGGAAAGGTAATTGCTCTATATTCAGGCTTGGAAAAATACTCTGTACATTGTTAATACTGAGACTACAAAGAGCCCAGAAGTGAGATAAAATGGAGTTCCTCATTAAAGATGCACTAGAAGGTTGCTGGCAAGCTTGTTGTTTGTGTTATTTCACTGTGGGTGCTTTAATGTTATTTTTAAGACTTAAGATGGCTCTGGTTTGACAATTTCTAAGTCTTGTTACTGTCAAATCATTTCAACAGACTTCAACAGAAAAAAATTAAGGTTAGATTTCTTGTGCATGCACTGTGACTGCAAATGGACACATATCTACACACATGCCTATGAGACCCAGCTGCCAATTGTCCAAATGCTTTTGGTGACATAAACTGACTCTCTGTCAAGAACATTTACACATAAATAAAATCTTTGTAATGACACTGTCATGCAGTCATGTTGAAATTATTACCGTCATGATTACTCAATTAAAACTAATCACACAATTTAAAAAATCTACATTCTCAAACAAATCAGGCTAATGAATATTTTGCAACTTGAATGATGAAGAGGGAATCCGCAGTGTATTTTAAAGTTTTAAAGCCAAGTTTAACAGATTCCCTACAAAGGGGGAAGCTATTAGCACTCAAGTCACTTTTGTAAGCATCACTAAAAAAGAGGAAACCCACACCAACAGGATCTCATGAATGAGTATAGGTTTGTAGATACAAATTGCTTATATATGAAGTGAAAGTAATTGTTTGGTATTACAAGCTGCATGTATGTGAAGCAAAAGTGTATCTGAAGTAAAACATTTCATTTGACTAGGTCCAGACTGAACAGCTTGGCAAACCTCCAAATATCAGCCAAACTGATATTTGGCTCCTCCAAATATCAGTCAGAGAATTATATTCACAGTAAAACTGCAACATACAATATACACAATACGCCACCTGAATATCTGTTACAAACTTCAAATTCTTCAAATGTCCATATTTAAGCAGAGCTGGCCTAAGGAGTATTAAACCCTGTGTGGGAAGTGACCACCACTGCTATCTTGGCAGTAACAAAACACTGAAATTTACTAGGTCAAGCAGAAATTACCGTTAGAGAGGTGGTGGTACTCAGGCTACTTAGAAAGTGAACATTTCTGCATTAAACACTGCTATTTAATGACATGCAATAATATGCAAATTAACATCATAGCAGTGGTCTTTTGGCTACTTAGAAAGTCAAGATTTCTACATTATCCCTGTTTTTTACTTTAATGCACATCCCTGAGATGTTGATGAAATAACTGGCTCAAAGCAGAAATAAAGATTTCTACAAATGCCATTAAAAATGACTGGAAATGCATTCAATTGATTTGTTAATACCTGCAGACACCCTTTTAAATCGCTAGATTACTCGATTGCAGATCTGAAATCTTCCAAGTACAGTCTGTTAAAAGCTGTAAGTGGTGCTGGTGTGTGTGATGTTAAACTCAAAGGACATGTTGTTTGGACTCTTGGTGCAAATGCCCTCCTTCTCATATCGATTCCTGAGTAGGTGATGTAAACAGCATCCATCTCTGAGCCACTATAGGTGTAACATTACAAGACAAAGCAAATGCATAGACTAGATGACCTTTAGAGTTGATGGGTTGAGACGTTCATTTCAACCTGGCTAATGTGGATGGTTTATCTTTAGGACTGTGGTGTTCACCACTGAAGGAAGAGCTAATCAGAAGTGTGTAATGAGGGATTATTGATCTGAGGTTGGATGTTTCTGCTTTTCATTAGTAGCAGAGACAGCGAGGAGGTGAGGCTGTGACTGTGGGCAGATACATCAAGACCTCAGTGCGTCTCCAAGGCTTTCATCCATCATGTTAAACTAAGCTGTGTTAAAGATGTAGAGGAAAAGAAGACCAGGTGCAGTATGAGAGAACTTTAACGAGCAAATAACAAACCGCATTCAGTGGCACTTTTATATTTACTAAATTCCACTAGCAGCTTAGCTAATCTTGTCATGGCTTTGTGAGTCAGAATTAGGAAGTCCTTTAGGATTTACTGCTCATATTTACCGTATTCTACCAGCCGCATACTTAATCTCATCATAGCTGTGCTAGTCAGATTGAAGATCTGTACTAATATTGAAGGTTTTGATTTAATTATGTGTGCATGAAAGGTAAACATATAATTTGCCTTTGTAATGCACATAAAAACAGAATAACAAAGATAAATAATCTACATTTGAAATTAATTCATAACCTAAACTTAATCTCTTTCTGCTACATCTGTAGTGTGCAGTTGATTACAATGGACAATCATTCAGATGTACACTGTACCTCAAAAAAGAATAGAAAAAAAACTTTAATTAGAAACACAATTATAATAGAAGCCATTGCTGAATTGCTGAATTCCATAAGTAAACATTTAAACAAAACATAAAAAATTTATTTCCATTATTGGACAGTTTACTATTGCTAATAAAATCAGAAAGAAATAACTAGAAATTCAATTTTACCTGTATTAAATAAAAAATATTTGATACTTTACCTTACGAATATTTTTCTTGTAAATATGGGGAGTTGGGAAAGGAGCATGTTTATGGCTGTGTCAACTCTTGCTGTTAACAACTCTTAATAAGCATTTGGGGATTGAAGAGACCAAGTGGTGCAGTTTTGAAATTGCTTTTCTGTGCCATTCTGCCATTATACAAGACTTATACAAGCTGTGCAACCATACAGCAGCCATGCAGTCATGCTGTTGTAACACGTGCAGAATGTCATGTTAAATATGCACATCCCTGAAAAAGACGTTGTCTAGAAAGCAGTATGTGCTATTCCAAAAAGGTATATATCTTTCAGTGTTAATGGTGGCTTCACATATGTGCAAGTTACCCATGCCATGGTCACTAATACACCCCCATATCAGGACACACTATGGCTTTTAAACTTTTCACTGGTAACTATCTGGATGGTCCCTTAATTAAACTGCACCTTTCCCACCTTTTCTGGAACATGTTGCATCAATTCATCATTTCAGGATAAGCATATGTACAAAAACAATGAAGCTAATAATGTAAAATATTAATTATTTTGTTTTGTACTCCTTTCATTTAAATACAGGTCAAAGAATATTTACAAACCATTGCTTTCTGTTTTTGTTTGCATTTCACTTTTCCAACTTTTTGGAATTGAGGTTTGTATCTGTAGAACATGCATGAATTCTTCAGTCAAAAGTATTTATAAATGAATCTGTAAATCTACATAATTAGTTCTTTTAGAGATGGGACTAGTTTCCCAGAGGGAAAGATCTATGATTATACTAGTGGTGAGGGTGGAGATTTCACAAATTTCTTCCAGACCATGCGTTGAAAGCAGAACTGCTCCTTGCAGAAAGCAAAGGTAACCGTAACTGCTTTTTTACTGCATTGGTCCAGTGTTCAAAAGTTTAGATGAGTTAAGCATGTGTGTTACATAATCACGTATTTTAAAGATTTACACACAAAAATCAGCAACTTCCCCCAGTTAACCAAGAGTGTTGAGTCAATAACTACAAGGAAAGGTATCATAATAATTGTCCATGATCTGATGGGTGGTACGATGCAGATGCGACAGACAAAGATTAGGTTGAAAAATACTATTCTTTTTATGCTTGTATAAAGCATCTCTATGTTTTGAGTACTCTGCTAGTACGAGTGTTGTTGGTTAACGAGCCATATGGCGCTGGGGAGGAAGAAATCCCTGAAGCGGCTTGTGCAAGTCCTTTTCGTGCTATGAACCTTCCTGATTTGCAGTGGGGCTAAAATAGCCTGTTTGGGTTGCCAGCACTATGAAGGGACTAACAGCTCGATAGACTCTCAGGAACTGCGAGTGTAATCTACCCCCTGTGGACACAGCTTGGAGTGAATGCACTTGGAAAGACCGGCCTGGGATTTCAGGTGCAACTACATCAGAGCCAAATATTGCGGACAATATAAAACCTACCATGACTGATGCTCTTAATTCTCAAACTCCTCTGCAACTGGGAGAGATGCGAAAAGAAAAAGAGGCAGATCAAATAGGCAGAAGTTCTGCATTCACGCTTGTTTTTCGCTGCCTTCTCATCAGCCATACATAATTCATTATCATAAAACGATTCCTCAGAGCTTTCTCCCTAATGGCTCCCTCCCCACCAGAGCGATGAATGATAGCCAGAGACAGAGAGGGAGCAGGAAAGACAAAGTGAAAAATAAGCAAAAGAGTGGGGGAGAAGGGATGAGGCAGGGCTGTTCTGTGAGTGTGTGTGAAGTATACGTTGGGGGGTTAGGACAGTGTGCTGATGTCTGTATGCGTGTGTGAAAATGAGAGATAGAGACAAAGCAGAGTATTTAAAGGATAATGGACGGCTCTTGTTACATACTGGCGAAATACAAATGCTGGAGAGGAAACAACAACCATCCGTTGCCCAGTGGGGTACAGTGGGTACAAACACCAGCATGGCAGGACCCTGAGCTTCAAACAGAATCTAAATAGTGCTATTTGCTAATGGTGGGGCAGACGGATACTGAAGAACTCATATTTCTGACCCTGACAATTTTCAGAATCCATGCTCAGATTAAATTGATTATAGAGGTTCGTAGTCTGAATATTTATTTTCTCATGAGATTAAATGTGCATTTGAAGCTTTAAAAAGTGGCAAGAATTAGAGAGACAACCTTTCTGCTGTCTCCATTCCTCATACATATTCACAAACTGTCAAACAATAAGATGGATCGGATCATGTGGAAGGGCGGCACGGTGGCGCAGTGGGTGGCACTGTTGCCTCACAGCAAGAAGGGCCTGGGTTCGGTTCCCGGCCGGGCGACCAGGGTCCTTTCTGTGTGGAGTTTGCATGTTCTCCCCGTGTCTGTGTGGGTTTCCTCTGGGTTCTCCGGTTTCCTCCCACGGTCCAAAGACATGCAGTCAGGCCAATTGGACATGCTAAATTGCCCCTAGGTGTAAATGTGTGTGTGATTGTATATGTATGTCTGTCTGTCTGCCCTGTGATGGACTGGTGACCTGTCCAGGGTGTATCCTGCCTTCCGCCCAATGACAGCTGGGATAGGCTCCAGCACCCCACCGCGACCCAGAAACATAAGCGGTTTAGATGATGTATGTATGTATATAGATCATGTGGAGTTATTTCACTTCACTAAATAGTCTTATTTGAAGTTACTGATCTGGTCTGTTACTGATTTGGCAGTTTATTTAAAGGAATGGTTTGGCAAAAAAATAAAATTTACACAATTTTCTATTTACCCAGAAGCACTCAATCAGCCAAGACATGTTTTGCTTGTTGAGTTTGGTCAATAGTCACCCAAATCTTTTCTGTAAACACGTCCACAGAACTTCTCTTAACCTGCTCAAACCTCATCCAGGTCTTCATTAAGGTCACACAGACTTGTGGTTGTTGCACAGTATAACTTACTGTGAACTATAAAAAGGAATAAATCTTCACCATGCAGCTGAAAGCAATGGGCGGCCACTTTAAGAACGAATTCTGAACTTTAAGCCCCGAATTCCAACTCAACTTGACCTTTGCGTGCACACACGTCACAAAGCAATATGGACGCTACACATTATGTTTGTGAATTCTGTTATTTCTTTTTAAAAATGAGTTTTAATCTTCAATTTTAAGACTGAAGATACACGTTTAACAGAAACAACAGAAATTACAAGTGTAACCCAGCATCCATATGCCTGCGTGAAGTGCAGGTACAATAAGGGGAGTCGGACTCTGTGGGGGAAGCGAATTCACTTGTTATCTAAAGTGGCTGACTGCAACATTCAGCTACTCAGTGAAGTTTTGTTCATTTTTATACAAGACAGAAAATCATACTGTGGCCTAAACCACATCGACAAGTCCATGCGACCTTAAAATGTAGACTTGAAGGCATTTTGAGAGGATTGAAAAAAGTTTGAAAAGCAGTTTGTTAGCAACGTTAACCTCATAGCACCAGTTTAAAACTCAAGAAGCAAAACTTGGAAGCCCGGTCGACTATCTGGGGCAAGTGGAAAACAGTGTCAATTAGATTTTTGACTGAACCATTTCTTTAATGCAAACTTAAACACTGTCTGATATTGTGATACAATGTATATTTGGAAAATGTCAAAACTGAATTTTATTCAATTTGTTCTATTTCTATGAACCACTGTCAAGCCAACCTCAGAGAATCCAGAAAATCAATGGGAATGGTTAAGAGTGAGTTTGAATTAGGAAAATGAATTGTAAAGAGAGACGTTTTGGGGATGTATTTACATAAAAGATTTGGGTGAATGATGGCTCCTAGTGTTTGTTAGCAGCATTAGTCTCGCTCTCCAGTGCTAAAATAAAGAAGCAAAATTTGGACACCAAGTTTTTCGAATAAAAATTATGTAAATGTGATTTTTTGACTAACTATTTCTATAATACTAATACAGAGGCTTTCAAATGTACTTTTTTGATGTCATGCACAAGTGGAGTTTTAAAAATATCGGTATCAGTACTGATGTTGGGGCACTATTTTTGGTATTTTTTGCTATCAGACCAAAAAGAAAAGCAGTGGTCTACTATTTTGCAAGCAGAGGCCTAAGGAGACTGCAGCAGGCCTTAATCTGTTGGGGGAGGAAAATGTACAGTAAGGGTCATCCTCCCTCATCCGCAGTATAACATACTGACTCAGTCTGGTGTCCAAACAGTCGCATGGCAACTATTTATGCTCTGCTCCAAGCGCTGCACGGCTGGTGGCTAAAAGATGTTTTGGAAGATCGTACATTCATCAGAGAAAATGTGTATGTCCTTCGCCTTCCCTGGGCGGTGTCAGTCTCACAAAAAAAACTTCAGGGATTGGGAATTGGAGATGACTAAATTGGGAGAAGCTAGAAAACATAAACAAATGCTTATATACAAATCTCAGGGGTTGTGTCAGGTGCAGATGTTTTCTTCAGAGATCGAGCTGAGTGAATGAGCCCTGCACCAACATCTCCTCTCCTCCCAACATGCCTCTGTCTCTCTCTCCTGCCAAGAGATGAGCTGTCTGATGGAAGGAGATGTCACAGGCAGTGAGGGCCGCTGGGTAATCTGATTAATCTCAGCTCGGACGACCAGCAATCACCCGACCTCCCAGCCTCCCCAGCCCCCCTACTGGCCCATGGGACACATCCATCCAGGCAGTGATTCAACACTGCAACAGCCCAACAGCCCTATGTTAGCATCAATACAATAAATAGTCCTTTACAGATCCACAAATAAGCACTTTGCAAGCTGGATTACCAGAACTTCTGTAATGTGATCAAAGGATTTGCCCAATTCAGGAAGAAAATAGTACCTCATAGCATCTCAAATCAAGTCCTTCTGTAGTGTACTTGACACTTTTAGTGCACTTTTACGAAATTAAACTGGATGTAGTGCTTAACATTGGGACGACACACTACAACTGCCTAAAACTGAAGTGGGGATCGTGGTCAGTGTTGGGGATAGCATGGTCCAACATAATGCATTATAGGAATGTGATTATTTTTTCCTGTAACACTATTCGCAATATTCATATGTCTCTAACAGAGCAATATTAATTACGTGCGGTACATTTAAACATAAATTTCCTCTATATAGATTATCTGTGCTTGTCTTTGTATATGATTTTCGAGTGTGTGTGCTACCTGCATCAGCCAACTGTGACTGTATGAGCAGCACAAACGTGGGAAGCTGTAAACTCTGTGAGAAATCTGCAGAAGTATCTAATCATGTTAATACAAAACTGATGGATAAAGATCCTGGTACTGTAGAAGAGAGAGCCCAATCTCACCTAAACAGACCAGACTCGATTCTCATTCAGAAATAGCTCTGTAAGCTTTTCCTTTTATTCATAAAGATTTTATTTCAAGGCAGCTGTTTTTGTACTGTTTCTACTGGCTAGTTTATTGGTTCTCAAACAGCATTAGCTGTTTATAATTTTAATCAATTATCGTTGGCTTGTTCAGGGGTTACTGATAGTGACAGTCCTTTTAAACCATTTGCTGTGATTGGACTTTCGGGTTTTCCCTTTTACTTTCCAGTTTGTACAGATTTGTTGGGGTCTTTGAGAGCAACAGAGAAGTAATGAGTAGTGAGACCGGACTTTCTTCTTGCTATTTTCTTGGCAAAAATGAGCCAATTATGAGTAGTCCTCATGTTTTGTGGTTTTGGAGGGAACATATAGCTCAGTCAACAGCCAATGTTAGGTAGCACCTTCATCTGCTCCAGTACTTCCATCTGAAGTATTCCATCTGACATTTGCAATATGTAGCTAAGCATTCCAAAATATGTGTATAATGTTGTAACTGTGGCTTGCTAACATTAGCTAACTGTTAGCTGTTAGCACAAACCTGGCACGATTCAAAGACACGAGGTAACACACAGCAATCTGTCATTTTCCTTTAGCATGTAGTGTTAATGTTGGATTTGAGACAATACTAAACCACAAAAATCCATGCAATAGCTGATGAAGTACGTAAGTTAGAATGTAAGAATAAAATTCGAAATAATAGTGTCTGAACTGAGAAACAGGGTCAATGACAATTACAACACTGTGCATGGTCATATACAATGCTATAAGGTTATAACTGAGGGAAGGTAATTACTTAATAATTACACTATTACATGGTGGTATTTCAAGAACTATTACTACTACTTAGTTCAGCCAATAACAGGAGGCTATTGACTCTGCAGTTATTACAGCCAGGCTTGTAAGAACATCGCTGTCAGGACAAAACTTTGTATCTCCATTTATTTTTTTTTCCAAATATAATTTGCAATCACCAGCTGTCCTTCAAATTAGGTAAAAACCTTATGATGAACAAATCAACAGAAATTGACAAAAAATCTATAAATCTAGAAGTGTTAAGGTTTTGTTCCAACAGTGGTAAAAAACTACTGAGACTGCAGGTTCATACTGGATTAAAATAATGAATCTGTAATCACTTAAATCCTGAACAGGGCTATATATAACAAACATCCTTTCACACTGCCGGTGTCACATACTCCCAAAACACAAAGGCACAGAGTCTCACCTTTCTTCGCTCAGATCTCGCTTTCGAAACCATGTGATCCAAAGCTCTTTCACACTCTTTGAACCCCTGGTAGAAAACCTGTCCTTAAAGTTTCTGGTCACTTTGTAGACCTATGCTGGCAATAACTTATTATAACTCAGCAACTTCAGCCCAAATAAGCTCACAGTTTAATCATGGGTGAGAAAACACTGATAAAGAAAAAAAAGCACCTAAAAAAGCATTTTTACAGCAAGCAAAAAGCCTCAATTTCACAGCAATCCTTCAGTGTACTAAATTAATTTCAGGCAAATTAATTTAAGATATCAAAATATGGAACATTTTGTGCCTAATTAGCACATGGCTGTGATGCCAACTAAGACAGTATAAACAGACACCGGTAAAGCTACAGTAGCCAGCAAAGGTTTCTTTATTCTGACTCCACATCTATCCAACATCTTTTTAATCCTAGAACCTGCGCCAGAATGTAGCTCAGAATTCTGTGCTATTCCCTGTTTGATGCCTTTCTATAGCAGACTCCTTACAATATTTAAATATGTCCTCTCTGCTTAACCTCATTTAGTTTGTGACACAGTTCTTAGTAGCTGCGATGAAAGCTCAGAAGGCCCGCCTGGCCGTCGTAGTAAATAGACCTGGTTCTCAATTCCTAAGGGACCAAAAAAAGAAGGCTGGGCATTTAGCAAAGCCAGTACCTCAAAGCAGTGTTAAAATAAGGCTTCCATTTAGAGAGTGCCCATGAACTAATAAGAGAGCAGTCACTAGAGATAGCACAGGTCTCCAGTACACTATTTAACAGAGCATTAACCACCACAAAAATCTGCACATCTAGACATAGAATTAAGAGTTGAATGCTGATAAAATTACTCTGCATAAAAAAAAAGTTCTGAAGTATTGAAATACAAAACAAACTAAAATGATGCATGTCAAAAACCAAACACAGATGCTGCTTTTGGGGCCAATATTTTAGTAGTGGGGTTGTTTCTTGTAGTTAGTGCCCAAAGCTTTTTAATAGGGTTATTATTGAATATTTTCATTTTCAAATATTCTATTTAATGTTATCTTGAATGTTACATAAGAATAAGGAAAGCTTATATTTCACTTTAATGACAAAATTAAATCAGAGGTTTAACACGGACAGTTAGGAATGGAGTCTTGCCTGCCTGACCTCTAACTACTGTCAAGATATCACTGCAGCTTTGACAGAACATTTGACCGGTGTAATGGAAATAGCTGGCGCTGTCAAAAAGTGGCATTAAACTCAAACTCACAGGCGCAGAAATTTGCACATGCACAGTGTACATATGACTAAACTTGCATAAAACATTGCCGCTTGCCTGCAGCAGCGCAGCCAAACATGCTGTGTTTTGGCTGGAGAGAAAGACATTATCCTGTAGAAAGCACTACATAAAGTTTTTTAGGTATGTTTTTTTTTCATGACCAAACTGTCTTGTGATTCCAACAGAACAGGATTTTTTTAGCCACTGTGGGTTGAATCAAAATCCAGTCATTTTCTACACAAGGTAAACTATTTTCTGCTCAGTGAATGATGCTGAAACATATTGTCAAGGTAACAGTGAGAAAAGAGATCTTTTCTAACATCCGCTAGCCTAACTACACTCATTCTGACTCATTCACATCATGTCTGTGGCACTTCAAGGCACCCTTGTTTTGTAGTAATGTTAGCAGAGTAACATGATATACAGATCTCTTATTGGCCATTTGAGATACTAAATGCACATTCACAGCAAGAAAAACGGTATCTTTCAAGTGAGATTTTCTTAAATCTTAAATTGTTGTAAGCTTATTATAACATTATTAAACTTATGTCTAGATGTTTTTTGTACTTAAATTCTCACGATATTGGTGGATAATTTATATATAATTAACTTAAAAAAGTATAAAAAATTCAAAGAAGTTAATTAATCTCATAATAAACTTACAACAATCTCAAAGTGAGAAGTAGTAGGTATGTAGACTACATGTAAGATGATTTTGTTAAGATATTTTATTTGCAGTGTAAATAGGCTACATAAATATCAGGTTGCTAAACTAAACAATGACACTATAGAATCATGGAAAAAATGCTTGTACAGTGTCAAATTTTACCATTTACGGTTTTAAATGTGAGAAGCTGACGCTCCAAGAATCTCACATTAGCTTTTAACAGCATCAACTACTCCATACATAAAATTAAGAACTATATAATGATTGAATTACTTATGAAAAAATACTGAAACCTACTACAGAATTGCGAAGCATTTGGTGGAACATGAGACACATTATAATGATGCAGGATGGAGATGACAAAAATCAAATTCAAATGCTGCTTTTTGTGCCAACATTTTCTTCAGGGAAAAAGTAATCTTTGTTTGTTTCTTGTACTTAGTGCCCAAAGGTTTTTATGTCACCACAGTGACTAAAATGCTGATGTGTTTGTGACCCTTCCTCTAAACAGGCCTCACTGCAATATCATAGGATTATTCAACATTATACAGTGCCATGAGCTAAAAGCGTCCTGCATGCATTTTGAGTCACTGTGCGTCACCCGACTGGGGACAGGCTTTGACTTTACTTCAAGGTTTTCTCTGTCATGACTTGATGGGCCTGCTTCAATAAGCATAGTCCCAAGGACTCACACTACTGTACACTACAGCTGTGAGAAGCACTAACAATGTGGCCAAAAGCTTACGCTTAAAATAAGTTACAGGACATATGCTGATGTTGAGTGTACTATAGCAGCTAAATGTAGTCTGATCGGTCCTTGGGAATTGAAAACACGTCTGTGAGTTTCCTTTGGGGGTTTTGTTCTGAATGTCCTCGCTCCTTCCTACATGGCTGAGTGCTTACAGTGTTCTATTTCTCTAGTCAAAAAAATCAGTCCCAGTGAAAAAAAGGCTAAGAGCAAAGTGAACATGATTCTGTCACAGAACAATTGATCTCCTCTCAGAGTTAAACAACAAAGACAGGCAGAAGGCTGTGAAATAAAATAAAGACAGCATCTTAGTTTACCTGCAGCCACCTTTCTGTTAAACACTACAATGGATCCATTGTAAACCCACGCCAGCTAACCCGATTCCAAGACATGTTGTCAGTAGGCCTGTCATGATCATGAAATTTGATCTGATGATTAATTGCCAGATAAATAACTGTGATTAACAATTTGTCTTTTTTTGAAAGTACAAGCTTAAAGTAGCCAAATTGGCTGAGTAGTTATCTTGCATCCCACCTGTCCATGCTTTGTAGCTCCCAAAAGACCTTTCTCACAGTTGCTGTGTCGTCACATTTGCCTGTAAACGGTAGCGTTACTGAACTTCCGCCTGCTCTGTTTAACAGAGCAGTTTCTGTGTTAAAGGTCCTCCCTTAAAAATCTTCCTTCAGCCAAGTCTCAGCACAGCCAACAGGAGAGCAGTTGCCATGTCTACTAGTTCCCTCCAACTTGGATGAAAAGCCAAAGCACATTGGGCAAAGGTTTAAAGGTGCAGTGTGAAAGATTTATGGGGATCTATTAGCAGAAATGGAATATAGTACACAAAACTATGTTTTCATTAGTGTATAATCACCTGTCACTATGAATTGTGTTTTTGTTAGCTTAGAATGAGCCTTTCATATCTACATATCGAGCAGGCCCTCTTCCAACAGAGGCTGCCATGTTGTGCTGCCATGTTTCTACAGCCCAGAACGGACAAACCAAACACTGGCTCTACAGAGTGCCTTTTGCGTTTTTACATTGAAGCAGCACCTTGAATTTGGTGGCGCTATAACATTGGTTGGGAGACGCATAAAGAAGAAAATTCAGTTGTTTGCTGCTGGAATTTATATAGGACACACGGACTTGTTCATGTCATATAGACTTTTTCGTTTTTGTTCAAAGAAAAACGTGTCTCCATGTTTTGTGATTTTTATTTTCATTTGAGCACAGCAGCCCCCTTACATAGTGTGAACATTCTGTGATGAAAGGATCAATAGAAATGCTCCAAAACATTAGTGAATTCACCTATTTTAGGATGACACAGGTGTTCAAATACACACATACAGCTTGTATAATCTTCACAGAAAATCACTGACCAATAGAATAGGAAACACTGGAGCAGCCACACGTGAGCCTAAGATCATCATGCCCAGTACATCAGCTAGAGGGGTATAAGAGCCCCCCAGCATTACACTGTGGAGCAGCTGAACTGTGTTCTCTAGAGTCATGGAGCTACATCCAATACCTTTGGGATGAGTTGGAGTGGAGTTTGTGATCTACTCTACTAATCATCCAATATCAGTACTTCACATCACTAATGCTCTTGTGACTGAATGCAATAAAATCCTCACAGTCATGTTCTAACATCTATAAAGTCTTCTCAGAAGTGTAGAGGCTGATAGTGCAGCAAACGAGGACAAACCCCCTATTAATACCCTTGATTTTCAAAAGAAACGTTGGATAAGCAGATATCTACAAACTTTTGGGCATAGTGGTGCATATGTGCTATAAATTTATCTCTGAAAACAAGCATCAAAAAATATTTCCCCTAGGGCGAAATCATAAACAAGCCACAGTTATGGAATAAATGAGTTATTTATAGGTATTTGTGGTTGACAATAAAATAATGAGGTACTCTGTCAGCCAGTATATCAATGTTTTTGACAGCACTGTTAAGACAGCTTAACAATGATGGATGGTGCCATCAGCTGTTGCCAAGTGCTGCTGAATAAATGACACAAACAGCGTTCGATAAAAGTGGCTACGTGGGCTGCTCACTAGTCTAAACAATAAGCTATTGCATCATACTTCATCCGAAGTAAAGCCGCTCAATACAAAACACATCATTCAATTAGGCAACTTAAAAGTGAAATTAGCAATAGCACTCTGTCTTGCACTGTCAGTGCTTTCGATCTCCTCTCAGTTTCAAAGTTGCCTAGATGAGTCACCGAACTGTAAATCAAATGTAATTGAAATGTGAAATAAATTACATCACTGGGTTACATTTGGATTTGGACAGTTATTGTAATTGTTATAGATATGCTAAACTTGAAGTGTCGTGTTACTCCAATAAAAGCTCAGTCTGGGCGAGGCTGTTTATCTCTGTGCCACTGCTGTAGCACGGAAGGGCTGAGTGATGTATTGTCTATAAAGGTATTTTATGATATTGAAACAGTGAAATTGATTTTCAGGTTTAGCTAAATCTTTTATAATACAGGAAACAAGCTTTTTTTTATTATTCTATTTTGGGCTTTTTACTTATGGTTTCCAGGAACCATCAGTTAGCTGCAATGTATGTTTTTTTGCTGGGTATTTCAAACAGTTTTGATAGAACAGTTTAAAATATATGGATCATTCTATGGAATTAGCTCAAAGTCAGAGAAAACACATTTCAGACTTATAACTGACCTGGACTTCAGACTAAAATCACTTTATTTTGAATGACCCTATGCCTTAATTATGTTTATTTTATTAAAACAAGTGACTTAACATTACATTTCATCACTGAAAAACAATAATAATACTACAAAAACTTTACCAGATGTTTCAGCAGTGACAATTTCAGCTAATTTTTAGCTAATTTAACTAAAAAAAAATTATAATATTTTTCATTAAAACACAAAAAAGTTTACTTAACTGCAGAAAATGTACATTTTGGTAGTGACAATGTTTAATGTTACACCCCGATTTTTAGACTTTGGGACACATTTATTTTAAAACTATGAGATCTAACTAACATGGCCATGTGGCCATGAGGGACAGGGATGCAGTCTCACTTCCTGCTCTAGAATGCAAAATCGAAAAGAAAAAAGTACAATTTTCAGAAGTGGAAATTTAGGGGTTAGGATTTGGGACACCTCCCAATAGAAAGAACCCTATAAACCCTATTACTATCTCAATGCCTTGGGTTTAAATAGATCATAACATAATCCTTGTAAATATCTAATCTCTGAATCTTTAATTATTGTTTTACACTGTGGGACCACAGTTTAAACTAATTCAGTAGAATGGCACATATCTAAATAAATGTGTTTCCTTTCTGGATATGTGCTTTTTATCTGGTTAACATTTACAATACTATGTAAGATTTCTCTGGTGTAATTTTGAGAGAATAAAACATTTCAATCAAAACAAAAAATATCTTGTGTGTAAGACATGTAAGTATAGAGTACCAGCATTCAGAAAGCACAGTTTACACAATATTCCACTCATCCCAGCTGCAGTCGATTAGCCAAGACATGTTCAGTCTGACTTCTGACTAACTTCTAGTGTTTGTGAACAACATTAGCCTCACAGCTCCAGCTTCAAACTAAAGAAGCAAAATTTGGAATCCTGATCGATTACATCTGGGGTAATTATGGAAAAAAATGTGCCAATATGATTTTTCACTGAACCATTTCAGGTAAACAAATATCACATGACACTGGGATACTGTGCTATAGTTGTAAAATATCTCAAATGTTGAATTGTATCAATATTACTCAGCACTACGGCATGGCTTTGTCTGTTGCTCACGTATGAACCATTGTCCGTAGGTAAGCCAACCTCAGAGAATCTAGAAAATCACATAACAAGTGAGAATGGCTAAGTTTGATTTTGAATTATGAAAATGAACTGTACTCTAAGTACAAAAAAGAATTTGGAATGCAGATGAGAATGAAACATACACCACCGCACGGTAAACAAATCAGCGTCACAGAGCCAACGCAGTGAAATGAAACAACAGGACAAGTTCACAGAGGGACACTCATCATTACTCATAATGCCAATGGTGAGCGAAAGGAAGCACACGGTGCTCTGGACTAATTTCTGCCTGACTGGAGCGTCTCTTCTGCTTGCTGTACACTGCACAACACACCACATGCATAACTCTCTCTCTCTCTCATTTACTCAAACTACAAAATACCACATACACACACACAGATGCACTGTTTTGTTTTTTTTCAATGACAGGACGTGGGGTCATACATCATACATGCATTTTCTCTCCAAAAGTATCCAGACATCCCTTCTACTTACTAACTCCAGCTACTTTAAGATGCACCCACCTTAAACACAGGCCTGACACAGTCTTTCAAATGTGCAAACACTTATAGAATCTCTATAGTAAAGCATTGGCAACAGAATAGGAAGCTCTGGAGTAGATGCACATGAGCCTAAGGTCACCATGTCCAATGCCAAGCGTCAGCTAGAGAGGACTAAAGCTCTCCAGCATTGGGCTGTGGAGCAGCGGAATACATCCAATACCTTTGGGAAGAATTGAAGTGGCATCTGTGATCCAGCATTATTCGTCCAACATCAGCACCTAATCTCACTAATGCTCTTATAGCTGAATGCAATAAAATCCTCACAGCAATGTTCCAGCATCTAGTAAAGCCTTCCTAGAAGAGTAGAAGCTGTTACTGCAGCAAAAGAGAAAAACTTTATATATAAGTATATAAGTATTATATATAAGTACCTATATGCATGCTCTGTGGCTTGTGTAAAAATGCTCAGCAGGCCCAGTCGACCTCAATTTTGGATCAAGATGGCAAGAGGAAAGAGGGTTCAGTATTGGAGCATGGATGGCAGGAACTTCAGTTACAAATCCTGCTCAGCTGGCTAGTGTTTTGATAGGAACAGTCACTACATTCAGATCTATGGGGAGGATATCATTAAATAAAGTTGGAAATTCTGGTTGAAAGCACAGACTGAATGTTTGTGGTGCTCATGTACTAGCGCAAAAAACATGACCGAGAATGTCAGTGCAGGACGTGGTCAAATTATCAGCAAGAACAGTTCTTCCACAACCACATATAGAGGGAGCAGGAACTGATCTACAGAGATGTGAAAAAAGTGATATGGTCAGATGAGCTATCCTTCACTATATTCTCCACAAGTGGGTCAGTGTGTATGTTGCACACCAACAGAGAATCCTAAATGCTTGACCCCTACAGTGCTATCCACCACCATCATCCAAACACTACTTGAGGGAACATCTTTTGGACAAAGTGTGTTTCGTTACTCCAGCACAATCCTAGAGACTATCTATGCTAAGGTGCATTGAAAGTGTTCTGATTGAAAAATCTGGGTTTGGCGAAGGCCAGGAGAACACTACCTACCGGAACGCTCAGTGCCCAAGAGGGATAATGTCTGGGGCTATTTTTCAGGGGTTGGGCTAACTCCTTAGTTCCAGTGAAGGGTAATGTTAATGCTACAGGATACATAGACATTTTAGACAATTATATGCTTCCAGTTTTGTGGCAACAGTTTGGGGAAGGTCCTTTCCTGTTCCAGCATGAAAGTGAGGTCCATAAAGACATGGTTTGGTGTGGAGAAACTCCAGTGGCCTGCACTGAGCCCTGAACACCTCTGGGATGAAGTGGAACATCAATTATGATCCAGTAAGCCCAGATGAGTGGAGGCTGTTAAAGCCACAAAGGGGGGGGGCAACTTCATATTAATGCTCTCGGTTTTGGAACAGGATGTCCAACAAGCTCCAATAGGTGTGATGGTCAGGTGTACATATACCGTTGGCCATACAGTGTACATGCATGTATGTACAGTACTGTGCAAAAGTCAGAGATCACCCTTCATTTAATTAATTTACAGTTAAAACAGCCTTTTTGTAGTTATTTATTGTATTTAACAAAAAAATAAACATAAGCTTCAACAACTAAACATAATATCACATATTTCAGTATTTAATTTGCCCAGGGATATTTTTTCACACCTCCAAAGTTCAGTCTTAGAAGTTGGTTGAATTTTCTGCTTCTCACGATTCAAGTAATCCCAAACATATTCAGTGATGTTGAGGTCTGGACTCTGGAATGGTCAGTCCATTGTGCTCAGAACACCAGCAGCTTCTTTCTTTGATTTGCAAATTTTGTCTACCACATTTTCTCAGTAAGGGCTTTGTGACAGCTACATATCTTTTCAGACTCATAGTGTTGAGTTGTCTTCTCACAGTGGAAGGATAGACAAAAACATCTGTGGATTTTCTCAGATCTGAAGCAAGAGTGGGGCTTAATTTGGTACTGTCTCTCAAAGATGAAAGCTTTAAGTGCTGTTTATCTGATGGTGGAAGTTTTGACAGTCTACCAGTTCTTGCACGGTCATTAGGAGCCCCATTTTCTCTATGTCCTTAATCATTTTTTGAACTCCAGTTTCGGAAATTCCTGTTCCAGTTATTTTCGTTTGCCTTCCTTTTACTTATGCAAGTGGATTATCCTATATCTAATCTCCTCGGACATAATTCCTGAGAAATTAATAACTTGTATTAATGGCCATTTTGACTGGAAATTAAAACATTTGCACAGTACTGTATGTAAGTACCTATATGTAATATGAATTTTCTAATTCTAAACCTAAACCTAAACCTAACCTTAAACTCAGTAACCAAAAATAATTGGTTTTGACCTTTAAGTTCAAACAAACAGGTAGTTTTGTATTTTAAAAAAGCACTTTAAAATGTACAAAAACCAAACATATGCACAGAAACACATGCAGACACACACAGCAGGCTCCTATATGGTAGTTCTATTAGTAGTCTAAGCCTAACTCTGGGTGTGAAGACAGTGAAAGCTGAAGAAGCCTGACTAAGCTGCAGTCAGAGGGCCGGATTACACTCTTCTAGCAGATAAACAAGCTCACACACACGAAAACGTCCTTGTTTGGACAGCCCAGGCAGCTCTCTCACTCAGACATCAATGCTCCCCGCTTCAGTGTGAGGGGTTTTAGAGCACTGTGATAAGCCTTCTCCTGAATAATCATGTACCACAGTGAAACATTTGCATTTATTCAAGACATGACTTGAGCAGTTCTGAAGTTCAAGTTTTTTCAAGTGGATTTAACAACCACCATATTCACCACCTCCAACGGCAGGAAATTTTAGTACAGTTTCAGCTTACATGCAAAAAATACTTCCCTTCACACGAGCAATGAAGAAAAGTTCCTTTTAAGACTAATTGTAAAGCTATGTCTTAAACTTCAACAGCCACATGTCATCGAAGCAGACAGGAAGGCAGTGAAGACTTTTTTCCAGTGTCTTGCTCTCATTAAGAGCAAAGTGGCCCAGTAACGCTCTGTCGCACCAGATTCCATCCCCCCTGAAACCACTGCTGCTCTCATTGACTCAGACTTTACTACCCACACCCTGTACCGTGACATATACGATCTATACCCTGTTGATACTGGTTTTCATTAATTTCAGCAGTGTTAATAAATAACAGGCACTATATACATTATCAATTCTATTTCAAAACATCAAGCTTGTCAACTGTCAGGACGCGAAAAGAAAGAGAGCACCCTTTAGTTTATTCAAATTCCAGTAAAAATGGCCATTATGTACAGGCCGTTAATTTTTTAACGGAAAGAAGGAAAGTCAAGAAATATATACTCACAATCACTTTATTAGAAACACTATACTAATACTGGGTAGACCTCCCTTTGCTCTCAAAACAGCCTCAGTTCTTCGTGGCATGGATTCCAGAAGATGTTGGAAACATTTTTTGAGATTCTGGTCGTGACATGGTGCGTTATTGTGCTGGAAGTAGCCTTTAGAAGGTGGGTGAATTGTGGCTATGAAGGAATGCACATGGCCAGCAACAATTCTCAAATAGGCTGTGGTGTTTAAGCAGTGATTGATTGATGATTGAACAGGCCCAAAGTGTGCCAAGAAAATATTCCCCACACCATTACACCACCTCCACCAGCCTGGCCTGTTGACACATGGATTAATGCTGTTGGAGCCAAATTCTGACCATACCATCTGTGTGTCTAAGCACAAATTGAAATTCATCAGTCCAGACCATGTTTGTTGAGTCTTCAGCTGTCTAGTTTTGGTGAGCCTCTGCCCACTGCAGCCTCAGCTTTCTCTTCCTGGCTGACAGATGTGGAACCTGAGGTGATCATCTGCTGTTGTAGCCCATTTGCCTCAAGGTTTGATGTGTTATGCATTCTGAGATGCTTTTCTGCTCACCAAAACTGTGCAGATCTGAGATGCCTTAGCCTTTCTGTCAGCTGGAACCAGTCTGGCCATTCTCTGTTGACCTCTCTCATCAACAAGGTGTTTCTGTCCACAGAACTGCTGCTCTCTGAATGTTTTTTTCTTTATTGCACTATTCTGAGTAAACTTTAGAGACTGCTGTACATGAAAATCCCAGATCATTAGCAGTTATAGAAATTCTTGAACCAGCCGGCCTGGCACCAACAATCACGCCACGGTCAGAATCACTGAGACATTTTTCCCCACTGTGATGGTTGATGTGAACATTACCTGAAGCTGCTGGCCTGTATCTGCATAGTTTTATGCACTGCACTGCTGCCACACAATTAGATAATTGCATGAATGAGTAGGTGTTCCCAATATAGTGCTTGGTGAAGTTATATTTAACAGAAACTGAACACCCCCCTCCCAAAATTAAGTATAATATCAAATCTATCAGTATTTAATTTGTCTACTCTCGCTCTCGTGTACCCTACTGCCACTTTAACTCTTCTATCCTTCCAGGCACAGAACCATTGCTAGGGATTTTACACACCACAGTTTCACCGCTGAGGTGAGAATTTTGCAGCAACCAAAATTATCCAAGCAAAAGGACAGAAACTGACCACTGACAAAGGACTACAGGATGATATATACTGTACTTCAACAAATGAGCTAGACTCTCTAACTGTGCACCAGCAAAGTGAAGCTACAATGTAGGTGTTTCTTATAAAGAGGCCAGTGTACATGCTGTTTAAAACCCACAGGAACACCTGTTCCTGTGCTGCACATACTACGTCACTACTATGGGTGTTCCACCACCTACATAATATCTGGTCAGCAGTGGTCATATGATGGTCCCTTTCCATTAATTGGCAGGGCAGATAATGACTGACAAACGGTACAGGTTAGGTGTACAGAAACTGGCAGCTCTACGCGTGTAAGTCCATGGACGACTGACAAAAGCATAGAGAAAACTGAACTGCTTCTCCACATGTTTATTCACATGAAACATCAATTTTTCTTTTATGTCTCATACAGCTACCTGTGATTACAGGTCTATTAGTCAAATAACCCATACTTAATGACATTTTCTGAACAATACGAAGTGTGAAACAATGAAGGCCTTCTTCTGCATAGCTATAAAGTATGTATAGTAACTGTGCAGAGGATCGGTTTGACCTACAAACTCTGCCCAGAAACTAATCCTCAAAGACACAGACAAATGGGCCATACAGCCATGTCCTTTGATTGAAGCATAATTAATCAGCCTCCGTTATGTCAAAGTTAAAAGAGTACTAAGCAGTGTAGTACATTATACAGACATTTGGACATTATGCAGGAAAACTGCAGGGAAGGCTGAGTCACCATTGCCAATTACCCAATTACTTTAACAATACAAATGAACTTGCATTGAACTTCGCCATTTACCCATCATCACAGGCCTTCCCACTCCATGACAGAGCAACATAAGCTAAGGATTCTGTTTTTTAATGGTATCTGTTTATTTTTCTTTCTTTTTAGTGACTGAATGAGGTAAATGAATAGCCCAACTTCTAAAAAAAAATTTCCAGTATTTTGTCATAAAAAAAAAAAGATAATAATAATTTTGGTGTTCCTTTTTTATGCATAGTGTATAAGGTTCAAACAACAATTTGCAGGCATGTTAGCCACTGTAGGATTAGCGCCCAGTTGTAGCACCACACGCAAGAACTTTAAGTGATCCTTGCTCACCAGCAGTGGGAGCCCAAGCTAGTAGCTGGTTAGTCCAAGGTTATGCGCTGGCCTCACAGCCTGTAAAGGACAGTGTTGCTGTAATGCTGTATGAAAGATATCAAAGTTGTCAACCAGGGTCACTGCTAGAAAATGATGAGGACGTGTTCTGTGTGAGCAAGGTGTTTCTATTAATTTCTGCGCCATGTCTTCATATAAGATACTGACCGATGCGCAGGTCCATAAAGAGTATTCACTGTGCTGTTCTAGACTAAGAACAAATTAGAACTGCATCCACTTTAGCGTTTGGAATGGCTTCTACAAGAACTGTGCATCAGGAGCTTCATGAAATGGGTTTCCATGGCTGAGTAGCTGCACACAAGCCTAGGATCACTACGCCCAATGCCAAGCATGATATAAACTTGTGTAAAGTGATTTGGAGCAGTGGAAACATGTTCTCTAGCATGATGAATCATGCTTCCCTATCTGTCAGTCTAATGGACAAATCTGGGTTTGGCACACGCCAGGAGAAAACTACCTAACAGAATGCACCATGCCAAAAGTTTGGTGGAGGAGGGATAATGGTCTGGGGCTGTTTTTCAGGGTTTGAGCTAGTCCCCTTAGTTCAAGTGAAGGGTAATGTTAATGCTACAGCATACAAACACATTTTACAAAATTATAGGCTTCCAAATTTTGGGAAAGGCCCTTTCCTGTTCCAGCATGACTGTGCCCCTGTACACAAACTCTAGTGGCCTGCACTGAGCCCTGAACTTATCCCCAGTGAACATCTTTAGGATGAACTAGAACACTGTGAGAAAGGCCATCTCGTCCAACATCTGTGCCTGACCTTACAAATGCTCATTTGACTAAACACTCACAAATTCCCACAGACACTTTTCAAAATCCTGTGGAAAGCCTTCCCAGAACAGTGGAGACTGTTCTACTGTCCTACATATTAAAGGGGGCCTATTACGCTTTTCTGGTTTTTCCCTTTCCTTTAGTGTGCTCCCGTTTCCTGTTACAAGATGACGCAATCCCGTAACACAATCTATATTGCCCACATACTGGAAAGCCTGGCCTACCCCACACAACACACAGCAACTACTGGAGACCGAGAAGAGTTTGTTCAGTGGAGTTTTGTAGCCACGTCGAAAAGATGCAGACCTGACTTTCAGGATGGAACTCTGGCTCAAACTGACACAGCAGAAATGATGGCAGAGCATTTCAGACAGAGGTTCAATAGATGTACAGTTTAAAAATAATGTGTTTTTGGAACATTGACACTCTGTGTAAATCTATTCGAGAAGGCCCCAAAAATAAAATTATGAACATTGAAAATTAGCTTAATAGGTCCCCTTTGATACCCATGGTTTAACAAAAGGATTTCCAGGAAGCTCATATAGGTATGATGGTCAGGCATCCACATACTTTTGACCTTATGGCATATGTCAGAATTTGTCAAATAAATGTTGTCTTTTTCTGTGTCTCATGGAAGACTCTAGAGTCAAAACCACCAGACGTCTGATGGCCTGGGCTGTTGATGAACCTAACAGCTGCACACACTGGCTTCTAGTGATAGGAATTTTGATTCAGTTTACCAAACCAATTCTTTCTAACTGTATGTTTCAAGGAACTGAAAGTCCAACTGAACGATTTCTTTTTGTTCTACATCATTATGTGGCACAGTGAATAGTCGTTTCATAACCTCCATACACAATGACAATGTATTCAGCAAGTGAGTCGGACGTCCAAGGTAATTAAACATTTTAGCATCATCTCCAGTGAGTGAGTCTGATGTGTACTTCTCAGGGCCGGAGTGGGACTTGTGTTCGGAGTTATGCAGATCAGCCCACCAAAACTCTTCACACACAAACACACACACACACAGACACACACAAACACACTCACACACACACACACACACACAGCATTGCACATTATTGCATATTATTTAGCGCACATCGTGCAAAACAACTTTTTTATAAAATCGGCACATCTTCTTCATTTCTTACCCTTATTTATTATTTATATGCCACTCTGATATAAACAGGGTGGCTTAACCAGTGATAAAATGAAAACTGGCCAAAGCTTTTATCTTAAATGTGACATGCTATGCTACAAACTAATGCTAGCTAAGTTAAGCCTGTCAGCATTTCTCACTGCACACCTCCTTAAGTAGCTTAAGTATACGAGGACCTCCTTCTGTCCTCATCCTCCTTAAGTAGCTTTCTCATTCTTGTCTTCTCACTGCCATCTTGGCTTTTTGCAGTTCTTGCCACTGCTGTGCATCTTAACATGATTCAGGTATGAAAATTACTATACCAGTAATACAAGAAACAGTAATGAACTCAGTAGAGCACTGCATGTTGTGTCAGCCAGCACCAAATAGGGCAGCAGTTACATTGGAGTGCCCACTCAGTTGTCTGAATGCAACTGCTGCGTCATTTAAGGTGGAACAGTAACGTCAGCCCTACTGCACTGGTTTCACCCCTGAATTACTACAGATTTGTACTTGGGTGTATCGTTTATAGTTTATAGCATAATATTTGTGGCTTTATATATTAGCCCACAGTCATGGGTCCAAAATGCTACTGGCCCAACAGGAATTCTCCTGACTCTCCTGATTACCCACTCCGGCACTGGTACTTCTCCTCACTAATAGAGTCAGCATTCTTTGTGTGATCAACTCAAAAAGCTTGTACTTAATGTGCGGTTAGGTGCTTCATGTTGTGATTTCATGAGGTCAAATAGTGAAAAATGATATTATGTCAAGTCTATAATGGGGCTCTCAACTCCAGTCCTGGAGACCCCCTGCCCTGCAAAACTTCAACATCGAGAACAACCCAGCACACCTGATTTAGCTCTTCAGCTTATTACAAAGACCGTGGGTTCTTAGAGTCAGTCCTGGGGACTCCATGCTAAGCACATTTTTGCATTCCTTCATCATGCACACCTGATTCCATTAATTTAAAAGCCCCTTGTGTGACGAGTCAGGTGTATTATAGCGAAAACACAAAAACGTGCAAAGCATGTAGTCCCCAGAACTGACCTTGGGGACCACAGATTAAAGGGAAATTCCACTGATTTTTCACAGGTCAATTAAAATGTAGACAAAGTCATTCATAGTGGTTTGATGTGAAATGCTCCATTCTAGAGAAACTTACAGACTCAGATTTCTTTACAGTGGTGGTGATAGGGGTCGCAATGAATATAAAAAAAAAAATAACCATTTTATTTACTATCCAAAATCATCAGTAAACCCAAATGTCCTATCAGCATTTCATATGTAATGCTGATAATGGTAAAGTAGTGATGAATCTGAAAAGAAAAGCTTTCTTTGGGGACTATTTTGCTTTACAATGCTGTGTATGTACCTCTCAGTCATAAATTGACCTTAAACCTATCAGGCACATATTGATTACCATTTCATGTAATAACTTTCTGTGAGGAAGCTTTTAGAGCCATTAAACACTTTGGACGTCTGGTTCCTATCACCACCACTGCGAACAATTCTGACTTGAGTTTCTTTAGAACAGAGCATTTCATGTTAAACAACATCTTAACAATTTAATTACACAGAAATTATGAAAAAACAATTGAATTCCCTTTTAAGCCCTTCAAGAGTTGGACCAGGTGTGTTGGGACAGGGAATATTTAAAGGGGAAGTCAACACATTTTTCAAGATTTCTGCATAATTGATGTACAATTGTAGAGATGAGGCAAAATACCCCAGTCCCTGGGACTGGCACTGTAGAACCACTGACTAAAAGGGGAAATCCACCATTTTTTCAAAATTTCTGAATAATTCACTCCTTGAGATGTAAACAAAGTCATTGAGCATGATTTGATGCAAAATTCACTGTAGAGAAGCTTACAGACTTTCTTTACAGTGGTGGTCACAGGAACCAGGGGTCACAATGTCTACAACACAAATATAGCCATTTATTTACTATTGAAAATTTACTAGCGAACCTACACGTGTCTTCTGAGTTTTTATGTGTAATGTTGATAATGGTAAAATAGTCATACATCTGGAAAAATAAGTTTTCTTTGGGGACTATTCTGCCTTACAACGCCCTACCATCCACCATGAATGGATTAAACAATGGATTCAAATACATTTAAAGCAAAAACTTTATCACAAAACTATCATAAAACAATGTGTCAGAGCCAGGCAGTATATATCTAACCATTTCATGTAATAACTTTCTGTGAGCTTTCAGAGGTGCACTCCAGACGTCTGGTTCCCATCACCACCATTCTGAATGATTCTTACACTGTAGGTTTCTCTAGAACGAAGCATTTTACATGAAAGCACTATGAATGACTCTGTTTACATCTTAACCACGTAATTATGTGGAATTTCTGAAAATGTGGCAGACTTTCCCTTTAACATAGAAGCAGAAAAAGTTGGAGTTGTGAATTGGTTCTACCGGTTTATAGAAAAGAACCGGTTCAAACGAATCGATTTGTTGGCGAGTCGGTCCACCGCTGCGGACCTCTCGCTCCACAGTAACGACAACAACGCCAGTGTTTACAAACAGCTCCAAAAGGTGTTTTACATCAACCCTGTTGCTACAGCAACACTGGCGCGATGTAGCTAAGCAACTAAGCAGCGTAGCTAAGCAACCACAGTTTCAGGAGTAAAATACAACGGAATCAGCGTCAGGCTGTGACATTAACATGATTATATCGACAATCAACACAGCAGCCTATACAACAGTTCATCAGGAGACACGGCGCCGCTGCCCCGGTTAAAACAGCACAAGAGGAGCGAAAATTAGGAAAGTTCAAAGTCGCCGGGCTGGAGACTGCCCATCACCCAGGACAGTTCAGACACAACTACACTGATGGTTGATTTACCCGGACGACTAAAAAGTTTAACACGTGATAAATTCAGGGACGGTTCGTGTGTTGTAGAAAACAGAGCTGTGGTTGGAGGATTTTATGATCAAAAGCCATTAACAGGTCAACACAAAACAGTGTGGAATCGTTACAGGAGACTCAGCTACTATCCGGCGTTTAGCATCTCCCTCTCCGCGGCTCTTCTTTCTAACACAGTGATTACGGACCGTTACTGCTTCAAACAGCGCGTGCTGGGAGGTGAATCCGAACAGCTTCAGTCCTACCTGGATGTAGATGGGTTTCCTCAGCCAAAGCCATGGACTCAGACTCCGTGCCATGACTGAAACACCACATCTCACAGCGCTGACCTGGTATAAAATAATGCAACATTGTCACCACACCATCATAACGTTTAGAAAACCTTTAAAATACCTGTGAGGAAACACGCGAGTGAAAGCACTCACCAAACTGGAATGCCCCCCTTCTCCGTGCGAAAAGCAGCTGTGCTCCGGCGAGCCACCAGCAGCGCCCAACGCACGGCACCGCCAACATCCAGCCGCTAGATGGCGCTAAAGGCGAGGAGCGCCTGATAGTCCTCAGCACATCAACCAGTCTGATGAAAGTTTTAAATGGAGTTTACTTTGCGCCAAAAGTTTCAAATAAAATATTAAAATCCACAAGCAAAATATTAAGTATCAAAATATTTTGCAAATACAAATAATGAGAGTTAAATCAATCTTTTCAAAAAAGATTACTACTCATTTTCTCTCATTCTGATATAAATTTATTAATCATTTTGCCAGTTTTTTGCTTTTAATTTTTTTATATGTGCTGATACATGTTTTGCTTCTGCAGTCGCTCTTTAGTTTCTGACTTTTGGCACATTTTCAGGGTGGGTGGGTCTTAGCAGAGGGCCTTCACCTGCACCTTCTATTGGTCAACTGATTTGGAGTGACAGGTCTTCTGAACACGTAGCCGCGTTCGTACTGAGTGTAGTATCGCCAGAGAGGATTGCGCTACAATGTCCAACTTTTTGAGCAATGTTTGTCATATTTATTAATGTAACATGCTCAGGGTCCTCTGTCGAGTTGTGCAAAATGTATATTTTGGAAGTTGAAGTATATGAGGTAAAAGTAGCTGTTGAACGAAGCTGTACCACTGTTCGGATTTGTGTCTGCTAACGCTAACTAGGGTAGCCATACTGGTAACGGAAATAAACAGCTTAAATATTCAAAGTTAGTTCACTGTATTATTGTCAAGATATTTGGAGCAGCACATTCTGTAAACTGGTGTACTGAAATAGGAGGCCTGTTTCAGTGACTGACACTGAGGGGTTCTGTGGGTAGAAACAAGAGAAGACTGACATAACCGTCAGAACAGAATGACCAACCATGACATGTCAGCTGACCAGCTCATGAAGGGCTCGTTAATCAGTTGATAAACCAGAGCAGTAGATCTCCAGATGCGTTGCTAATAAACAGCTTTAAAAAGCTGCAAAGCTCACCTAGTTCACCCTTTAGGCTAGTTAGCCCTAGAGAACACGGTTAGGCTAGCTAGCACTAGCATTTGCAAACTCTAAAGGTGGTAGAGCTTTGTTCATTCATAACTAACTACGTTTATGTTCATCTATGCTCAAAATAAGTTATATTGTTTTGAACAGGTCGACACAGGACCCAAACATACGTGTTACATTAAGAATTTAAAAAGAATATGACAGTACAACACTGCACCCACAGCAGCACTCAGTATGTGGTCCGCCATGCTGGGGGCAGTTCAAGCTGAGTAGCTACGTGTTCAGAGTAACATTCACTCCAAATCACTTGACCAATAGAGAGTACAGGTGAACGCTCTCTTCTAAGACCTGTCCCTGTTAAAAGTGCCAAAAGATAGAAGCAGAAGAAAAAGTAGCAATCTTTTTGATTATTAAGTTTTAAATTAAGTTTGATTTAACTCATTATTTGTAATTTAGACACTTTAATGCTCAATATTTTGCTGTGGATTTTAGTATTTTATTTGAAACTTTTGGCACAAAATGAACTCCATAGATTTTACTGTTCTCAAATTTACACTTTAGATTCATTTAAAGTCTCTAATGTCAAACCCAAAATTATTTTAACATTAAGCAATTTAAGGAAATCGAAAATAAGTACCAGTTTGAGATTAAAAAGGTAAAACAATTATAATTAATCAAAAGTAATTTCTTTTCCACAGGTCAATCAGTTAGATTATCAGTTTTAGCTTTAGCCTTGGCTTAGATATAGGTCTACTATAACCTAAGGGTCTAATAAATGTTGAGTAAAGTCTTCCCCATAATAAAGTAACCCAAAGGCTACTAATAATTCGCATGGCCAGACCTCTGTTCTGCCTGGCTGCAGTAATTAAACTGTAAGTATTTTAAGCAAAAAGCTTGGATTTATCACATCTAAAACTGCCATTGTTAGGTCACAACTGAAAACGAGGTCAATAATAATTATCTATTTGTGCTTCTCTGTCCATCTTGTCTACTGTAAGACGTCAAAATAGAGGTCAATACAGTAAACCATTTCAAACTAGAGGTCAACATCTACTGGAAAACATTAAACTAGAGGTCAACATCTACTGGAAAACATCAACTAAAGGTCAGTCCCTTACAGAAGTCCAGATAGGACATGAGGTAGTTATAATTTTCTGGACTGTCATCATGAGATCATGACTTAATTGTGTTGTGATCTCAAGATAACAAAAGTTCTTTTCTCAAACTAGAGGTCCATTTCTACAATAAAACATGTTAAACTAGAATAAATGTAAATTTCTCTAGAATGGTACATTGACATGGTTCACATCTTAAATGATATAATAATGCAAAAACTTTTAAAAATGTGTACTTTCCAGTTAAGGGATTTAATAAACAAAAGCGGAATTATTCCATGAGATTTAAACAGCATTTATCCTCTACCTCGAAGACTTTAGCAGCTCATTTTTAATAAAGCTTTTCCTAGATTTTCTAAGATACTACTACCATTAAATAGCAGTAGTGGTTGTATATGCATACTGAAATTTTCACCTAGGCTTAGACCTAATCAAAGTGAAAAATGCTTCATAAATCAATGTATTATTGAGATTGTGTAGAAAGAACACTGCAGGAATATGTTTAGTATGTCAAAAAAAAGGAGTCAAGCAAGAAGTTCAGTTTGTGGCACAGCCCTGCAAAATGCTTTTATTTGGTTGTCATCGCAGTTGAATCATGAGATTTAGAGGTACGGTTTGTACCACACTATACAGACAACCACCAGCCAGTCTGTAGCCTCACTGTGAGAGGGCTATCATAGCTTTCAAAATTTTAACTCAAAAGAACCCAAAAATTATACATCCATTATGCATAGAAATTTTAACCAACTGGTTAAAAAAAGCTATTTTTGTACATAAGAGCTGACTTTCTATTGAGTTTTGTGCTGCATTTATATTGTAAATTATTGGCATTTGTCCAGACAATTTTTTTTCCTGTATGTACAATATACACACTACATACACTCAACACACACACCCACACATGCTGCAAGGCGAAGCAGCGAACACATGCATTCCAGCTGAAGAGAGTCCTGACAACACCAAAGTTCCTTGCGTCAGCATTATATATTACAACAAAAATAAATGCACAACTTTCTTACATTCTGTCTGTGTCAAAGCAATGTAGAGGGGGAGAACATAAACCTGACCCGTTTAGACTTCAGGTGGCTACGCTGAGTATACTGGAGGCAGTCATCTAGAATGCAACTCCATATCACTACTCAGATCCAATCTCTTCCCTTTAAGGTCCACTTTGTACATTTTTCTTTCACTCCACCTCTGCCACGTGGGCCACCTCCACCTCCATGGTCTGAATGATGTCAGCAGCCTCCTCCACCTTCATTCCAGCCTGCTGGGCTAGGACATAGTTCACCACCTGCATAATGCTCTGGTCCGAAAGCGTTGTAATGGCCCCCTCGCTTACCGCCTGCACAGCCTCTACTGCTTCCACCGTCTCCTCAGTGATGAGAACTGTCTCGATCTCCTCACTGGGTGGTGGCTGTGGTGGCTGAAGCTCAGGAGGCAGTTCGGGACTGAGGATGCTGACCGCATGCTCCACCTGAGTGCCCTGGTTATGGAACTGCAGCGTGTCCTTCTCCAGCATGATCTTCCCTGGTAAATGGTCTCCGTGGTACTTAGTTATGTGCTTTCGCAGCGTGCGGGCATCTATGTGGGCCTCCTGGCACAGCGGGCAGACGTAGGGGCGCTCACCTGTGTGTGTGCGGACGTGACGCTTCAGGGAACGGGCGTCAGCCCACGCCACCCCACAAGTCAGACACTCAAATGGTTTTACCCCTATAGACATTTGGGAAAGAGAGAGGTTGGTCATTGTTTCTGAAGTAAGGCCTATTTGTGTAGGATTTATACATTTAAATTACAATTTTCTAACAGGAGCCACAGTCACACAATAATAATAATAATAATTGTAATAATAATAATAATAATAATTATTATTATTATTATTATTATTATTATTATTACTGTTATTATTATGATTATTATTATTCCTTTCATACAAAAAGTCTGCAAACAAACCAGACCACTTTGTCTTTTCTAAATTCTAGAAAATTGTTGACAAAAGCCATAGGAATTGGATGGTTTGAATGAGCCAGCTGAACAAGCAAAGATAATTACTCATTTAAAACCATTTGTAGCACCTTTAACTACCTCTAATGAGTGCCCAATTCCCACAATATGGAGTGTCTATGCCAAAAATTATGCAGAAATATTCTCCTGAGAAGAATTAGTCTTTAATACAGACACATCCCTGTTAATTATTCAAAGCTCCTAAGTGTGAAAGACTTGGTGTGCCACCTAGAGGTAAAGCTTTGTACTGCACATTGATGTGTCTTACAGTGGCAACTGGACAACTGGTCTATCAGCAACATAATTTCCTCCACATGTTCTACATAAATTCTAAAGTGTTTAAAAGGCGTGTAAACTTCTATGCTTTCCTTTTCGAATAAACAAGATAAATCATGTATGTATGCGGGCAGTGTATGTTCACCTTGATGGTTGTTCATGTGGCGTCTGTACTCTCTGAGCTGGGTGAACTTCCTGCCACAGTGTTCACACTCTCTCTCCAGATTCTGCTTCACTCTGCCCTTCTTTCCGTGAGTGGCCTTCTTCACATGTCTCCTAAACAGAGCCTTTTCAAAGAACTCTTTGCCACACACATTGCACCTAGCAAACCAACAGAACAAAGAGGTTAAAATGAGATGCAGGAGATGCACAGCAGACAGTGCTGGTGGTAATGCAATACAAAGTAGCGTTATATTAATATAATTACTGTTTCCTGTAACAAAGTAGTGTAACACACTGAGGTTTAAATTTTTGCAATGAAATTGTAGTGACTTAAGTGTATCACGTTTTGTTACTAGTGTTTTAAAAGTTTGAAATCACAAATCAAATATTTAGGATCTTTATTTTCAATTTTAAAAAATGTCACAGAAATGTATTAAATGATATCATGATGCTTCTCTCTACAACTTCATAGATTTCAACTAATTAGTAAGAAGCTGTGAAAGAGAAAGAAATGTTAGATGTGTCTATAATTAACAGACCTGTAGATGATTCCTTAATGACTGGAAAAGCAGTACAAACTTGAGTTATGAGAAGTTATGTTATAATAAATTTAACATTTAGAATGCCTCATATCTGCTCGCAAATCTCAGGCAAGTAATGTAAGAGACCACTACAAACACATAATTACAGTATTATCATTTGTTAACTTTTTAGTATTACAAAAAACACTGATAAAAAAAATACCTGCTAAAGTGTCTATTTTAATCCACACGAGAAATGTGATCATTGAATAAAATTATTATAATAAGCGATTCAAATCATTTGAATCATAGTGTATGACATAAGGCCTTGTTCAAACTGCAGATGAAAGTGGCCCAAATCCTAACTACTTCTCCAATACATGACATAGATGTGTTTGTGTGTGATAGTGTGAACAGCTAAAAACATGTAGAATCTAATGCTGAATTCCGATCCACTTTTATATGAGGTAAGTATTCACACACGTGGCATTGTGACCTGTGTCTGAACAGTCAGATCAGAGTTCATGCACACTCCAACTCAAGTTCACAATTTTGTGTTGCTTTATGGCAACATCAAAATGCCTGTTACTGTGGTTACACTCCATGTCCCATTTTGGTTCACACTTGCGAAAACATGTCACATGAAAGGAGTGTATTAATCTTACGGAAAGGTAAAGGTCAGCTGTGTTTGTTCCATAAGCGTACTGGGTGGAACAGTGTTCATTTGCGCATACGGATCAGTTCTTGATCTGTTCAGACTGATATCAGATATAGGCCACATTAAAAAGAATGTGAACAACCAAACAACAAAATCAGATGAGCTGATCATGTGACTTGGACCGACACAGATATAACATCGGCAAAGAACATTCTTCATCTGGTGAAGCATCTAACCTTCCTAATAAAACGGATAAAATATCCCTGAAGACTACAGAGCAAGCCGAACAAGATTTTATTTCAAGACAAAGTTTTTAAACTGGTTTGTTTCTAGGTTTTCAAACAGCTTTAGCTATTCATAATGTTACTCAAGCTTTACTCAAACTGTCTGGGTCTTGTTCAGCGCAAAGCAGGTACAGCGTCTTTTAAAGGTTTATTGTGAAGTAATGTGATTACTTAGCAATTTGTAATGAATGACTTTTCACCGAAACACTGACACCATAGCAACAGGAAGATAATATAAACAAGATACATGTTACTATTGTGTGTGTGCACATGCGTCTGCATGTTAGACAGGGCCTGTAAATATGCACGGGCATGGTTCTGACTTACCTGTATGGTTCTGCGACTGTGTGCGATTTGACGTGGGAGTACCAGTCCTTCTTCCAGCTGTAGCATTTTCCACACACCTGGCACTGGAAGGGCTTCAGGCCCAAGTGCTTATTCATGTGTTGCTGCAGGTCCTTCGCCTCATAGAAGCTTTTATCACAGCTGTGGGGCAGGGACAAAACACAGGCATTTCAGAGACTGCAATTTCTTGTCTTTTATTTTGTTCATGCTACTGTGTGAACTGTGCCAGTAAAAATGAGTGAACAAAATGTTCCTTAAGCAACTGCCAATGAATATGTGTGTTGAAAAAAAAGAGATACTCACTGGGAACATTGGAATGCACGGACCTCAGGTTTGGGTTGATGCTTTTTCAAGTGTTTGCTCAGTCCGGAGGCCCGATGGAATGACATTCCACACTGTGTGCATAAATATTTTGATTCACCTGTCAAAAAATTCAGTAGGTTACATGAAGTTTGTAAAATCATTTGGCAGCAGTTTTGCACATTACATAACCAAAAGCCTATTTTTGCCACAGCTTTCACAGTATCTCTCATGATATTCGTATAATAAAGCACTTTAAATGAACAGAACTTTCCCATTTGTAGTCCACTGAACGTCTGAGCTACCTTGATATAAAGGATCATATCAACATCATGCATACTAGTTTGTGTACAAAATAAGTAGCTTATACATTTGACCTTGCCATGTGCTGACAGGGCTCCAGACAAATTTTTTTTCAGAACTGCTTCTAAAAATTTTGACAGCTGTCCCAAAATGAAAATGAACCAAATAAAAGGAAAATACTAAACTGCTTTGTTTACATTTCTCGCTTGAATTTTTGAACTATCATGTTAGATTCCCAAAAATGGCCAATATTAGCAAAACAACAAAACAGTTTAGTACACTTGCATGCATACACACACACATACACTCAGACACAACACATATTAACACATCTAAGGTCATTAAATACATTTATAAGCATGTGTATGTGCATCAAAAGTTCTGTACATTACTAAATATGTAATGTTTTAACTTGTCACTTTATTTCTTGTAACTGTAATGCAAAACATACCACTGTAAATTCAGATCATGTTCCGCTGTTCTTGTCATAACTAATTATTAACTGTTAATACTTGAATGATGCTGCTCTTCAGAACCACAGTGCATTGTCATGGGTATCAGGAAAAGCATGTACACAGCATTTATAAACAATTATCAACATTTGAGTTATCCTCTTTTGTTGTTACCATTAGAATAAGAATAGAACGATACTATATTTTTGTGCCCTGGAACATGAGTAACATATAAAAGGGTTAAATACATGGGCACTCAGCTGCAGTTTGTGAACAGTACTACCATATGCAACCAGCTTAAAGAGAGACTGTCAAACTCCAATATACATAAAGTAAGAAACGTTACTTTAGTGTCTGTTACAAGCTTCAATTGTTCATCTTTAAGGTAGAGCATGCTAAAAAAGTGAACAAACTGGCTTGACTTTTGCATTATGCTAAACATGCATTATGCTAGCAGCAGAAATCTGATGAACAAATTCCACTTGAAATGAAGTATAAACAGTTTCTGGATTAAACATCAGTGTATTGTGCATGATTTTACGAAAAATTTACGATTTTTTTATGTTTTTGTGTCACATTAATTTATGCAAGTTAATTGTTTTTGAAACATCCCACAACGATTTAAATATCGTCCTGAAGACTATTTTTATTATCCCTGGGGCGATGGGATGCTATTAACTGCAGCTTGTTTGACTAAAATGCAGCGATGATATTTCAAAGGGTCTATGCTAACATTACCATATGTGATTAATATGACGGTATAATGAATTACAACGTTGACCTGCAGGGGCACACAAGTCTGGTCTGCAGAGGGCTGGAGAGTATATATACACAGTTGTATACAAAAGTGTGAACATCCCTGGGCAAACTACATGTTTTGTCAATTTTTTAATTGAAAATAGGTTAACACATGCTCTACAAAGAGCAACCTAACACATAGCTTTTTTCTGCTAACTGTAGTGCACAATTTCTATATATTTGCAGCATTAAACACATTGGGGAAAAAAAAACTGTTTAATTCACCACACAAACAATAACTGTCCATCGCTATAGTTACATGCGTACTTATTTTTCCATACATGTTCAGAAAATCAGCAAAACATTAAATTCGACCAGGGCCGCCCAAACATTTGCATATGACTGTATGCATGTATACAAAAGCTTGCCTGTGTGAATGCTGGTGTGCTCATCCAGGCTCCTCTTGGTGACAAAAGACTTCTCACAAACAGAGCAGTGGAAGCGCTTGGCTGAGTCGTGTAACGCTCGGTGCATCTTTAGGCTGTGTTTGGTGGCGAAGCTTTTCCCACACAGCCTGCATGAGTGTGGCCTCACGCCCGTGTGGTTCAACATGTGGATGCGCAGAGAGTACAGCTTGGGCAGCGTCTTCCCACAAATGTCACACACAAACTCCCGTTTAGTGCGGCTTTTAGCCTGGCCCTCCAGGCCCTCTTCTTCAGCCGCTGGTCCTCGGGTCACAGACACTCTCTGGGTCTTCTGATGTTTGTGACGGGTCAAGTGGGCACGAAGAGAGGCAGCGTACTGGAACTCTTTATTACACAACTGCACAAATAAAAGGGAAAGGGTCACCAAGATCATTGGGTTTCATTCATCAACCATTCTTCAATCCATTAAGAAATTTCTTCTAAAGAACACATCCAGCTTTCACGAAGATTCTGACATTGACCAATGTTTTCTTTTTTGGGATTATTCTTAGGTAAGAACAGAATCAGAAAGTTCAAGAGCACAAAGGTGTAAACAATTCTGCAGTTAAAGAGCAAGTCATGAATCTGACACAGACATTTTCTTATGACCCTTCTACAGAACAAATATAAGAAGAAAGTTGATTGAAAAAACGTAATAAAATGTCATAAATGATTTGTAATTTTATATGCAACCCCAAACATTCAGTCAGCTAAGGAATGTTTCGTGTCTGAAGTCTGTACTGGAGCTACAAGGCAAATATAATTCTACGTCTATGTGACTGAAAGAGGTTTCAGTTTTAACTACATTAGCCTCGGAGCTTCAGTGCAAAACAGAAGAAGCAAACTTAAGACACCAAACATACCTTGGCTGTTCAACTATATTTTGGGTAAGATAAAAACAATTACATTAAATCATTCTAGAGATTCATGTACTTCGACCAACAAAGACACTTGATGCTGGATCATCTTGGACAATAAACGAAAGATAAACTATGTAATTGTTATTTGTTTTACTGGGTGCTATTTTATGACTTGGATGAAAATCTGATCACAATTTAGGTCAGATTTACAAATTAAAATAATTTTTAAGGGTTCACAAACTTTTTAGCACCACCGTAGTATTGCATTTCCAATATAATAATTTCCTGATGCTGTACAGCTTGCAGAGTATTGTTCTTTCACTGTTTCACCCTGGACACATCTAAATTTTTACACTTTTTTCCTAGCATCCTAAGAACTATTTGAAAATACTGAAGTTCCAGTGGGATACAAAATTATATTACACACACACATATACCATTCGGACCTTTTGAATTGTGGTGTACACAGTTATATACAAGCAATATGTTTTCATGAGACAATGCAAATTCTCAATACATACCGTACACTTGAAGCCACGTGATTTCTCATGTTTCAGCGTGTGCATGATGAGGGCATAACGTCTCTGGAACACCATGCCGCACTCGCTACATGTGTGTTCTCCATCCACTGCTCCCTCCATTTTCTCCTGCACGACTCCCTCCTCTACAGATTCCACCTCTTTTTCCACTGACTCAGGTCCTTCGGTCAATATCTTTGCATTGTCAGAAGTTGCCTCCATTTCAGAGGAGTCAATGGAATGTTTCTTTACGGTCTGAGTCACTGGGCGTCCTCTCTTGACCGGTTTCTGGTGAGATTCAATTGAAGAGACCAGGATTAAAAGGGATTTTCAAAAGATTCTGCACATGCAGTACGTATACAGACACACATAAATTGCACTGTACTCCCTACCTTCACAGTGCTTGATGCTTTGTCTTCTTCCTCATTCTCAAGTCCCATGTGTAGGCGAACATACCCTCCTTTCCTCATCAAGCGCTTTCTCAGGTACCTCTTATTAGGATCAACACTTTCATGCTCCTCTTTCTTCTCCTCTCCTCCAGCTGAACCACTCTCTGCAACCTCCATCTCCATTGGATCTGGTTCCCGAGGGGGAGGAGGAGGGACCTGTTTCACTTTAGGGGGCCTCCCTCTCCTTCTCTCAGATGTAGGGACTGGTGGTGGTGCACGGGCCTCTGACTGAGGTGGAGGCTCCACATGCTGGGCCACTGGTTCCTCCTGAACAGCCGGTGATGGTGGAACAGCAGCCAGTTGGACCTTTTCAGTAGGAACCACTTTGTCCGGATCTACACTAATAAGAAATGCACCTGACTCCATGTTCTCTGCTACTGATGTGTCCTCTACCTGTGGCTCCTCCACTGTCCAGCAGGCCTGAACCACAGCTAGGGACTCACTTGAGCCAGCTTGCCCAGAGTGAGTGACCACAGTCATGGTCTCGCCCGCCTCAGTTTCACTGCTGTGGGCCACAATGGCTAGGGACTCGGCCGAACCAGCCTGTCCACTATGTGTAACCACAGTCATTGTCTCGCCATCCACTGTCGCTCCAGCAAGCAAAGCCAGAGATTCAGCTGTTGCATCCTCACCTGTGATAACAGTAATGGCTTCCCCAGCCTCAGGCTGTCCAGTGTGAGTGACCACTGCCTGACCATCGCTCTGCATGGCAACCACATAAGCTCCCGACTCCACAGGATTGACAGGGTGAGAGGGCATAGTTTGGCTGGCAACCACCGTATGGACATCTCCTTGCTGGTAGACCATCAGCCTCTGCTCCTCCACCTTCTTGTGCACTGACTCACAGATGTGAAGGACCTCAGGCATCAGCAGGTGCCGTGCCAGCGTTGCCACCTCCGCCATAACGCAAAAGTTGAACATCAGTTGGGAGGTATAGGCAAACTCCAGCAAAGGCAGAAAGCTGGCCTTGCTGAAGCCTGGCATGGAAAGACACAAAAAGAGAGCAAACACCATATTACTACTGGGTACCTGAAGTAAATGCCCTTGTTTACACTTCCAGTACTCCCTTCCTCTCTCAAGTAATGAAAGTTGTTGCATGACATTATGCTGCTTTCATGACAACTGGTAACTCGGAAGTGTCCAACTTTCACCCAATCTTGGAGCATTCAGGCATCTTCAAGTGTTTAAGGTTGAAAAAAAATCTGCATTTAGAAAGAACCACGTAGGCTGTGGCATGTTTGACATTAACAGCATCAATAATTTTATATTAATAACATCAAAAATGACAACATTGCACAGTCTCGTTTTGCACAGATCAATGTAATCTTCCAATTTTCCAAGTATACCCTGTATTTAGTGATCTGAAAGCATTTCACAGGTATAATTTCTTGTTTTAGTGCACTATGGGTGCTGCCATCCATGTTTAAAATAACATTACAAAACTGCAACTTGGACACTTCAAAGGTCTTTAGAAACCAAAATTACAATTCAAGTACATGCTCAGATGCAAGATGCAATTCTAATCAACAATTCTTCTACATTACTTACCGGAGAGGTCAACAACAGCTTCATGGCTCGATACAGCACCCTTCTCAACAAAGAGTTCATAGAAGTAGTCACTACAAGAAGCCAGCACAGCTTTGTGTGCCCGATACTCCTCACCCTCAATTAGCAAGGTAATGTCACAAAACTGATTATTCAGACGCTGCTGATTCAGCTTGTCCAACATCGTCTGGCCGTGTTTGGGCAGGAACTGTTTTACGATACCCTTGCTGTCCACCTATAAAACAAAAACACATACACAAAAAAGAATCAGAGTCTCAACAAACATCTGAAAGCTAATTATGAAGCAAAATTAACACATTTAACATTTTTTTTGGAAATTCCACTTACAAAGACCAGTTCATGTTTGTCCACTTTAGTGACCTTCGACTTGATCTGAAAGGAAGGATTAAGTTCGTCATCAAGATCTTCTTCGTCATCTTCATCTTCTTCCTCGCTGGTACGGGCCTTTTGTCGACATAAACGGCGGAGAGTTGCCTGACCTATGCCATCTTCAGCACTGCTTCTGCCACGCTCTTGCTTACTTTGGCACTGACATTCCTTAATGTAATCCTTCACCTGCTTTAGGATACCTATAAGTTTAAGAATACCATGAAAACCATCAGACTTGCAGCAACCTGTGTAATTGAACAAACATTTTGTACTGGGAAATATCTTCTAAATGTTTCATTTTAACTAACATATTAATATCAGCAACAATGTTCTAGGTAAGCTTCCAACAGTTAGGTATCCCCATACCCATCTTAACAACAGCGATAATAGTCAACACTGTTGTACATAAGACTGAATACATATACCAGATGTCCGAGGTGGATAGAGCAGCCTAAAACCAAGCAAAAGTGGTGTCACCCTAATAAAACATTTACTACAGCATAATCAAATGTATCTACCAAAAATGAAAGTATACATCCAAAAGTTGTTGTCTTGTAGAAAACTGAACACCAAACTTCAATGTAACTTCTTAGCACATCCATCGTCTATTAACACAGGAACTGTAGTTTGTTAGGGGCCACTAGTCTCTTTTGTAATCCTTCTGGTTTCAAATAAAATGCTAAGGCTTGAAAACAGAGGTCTGAGTGACACCAGGTGTTGTCACCAACAGAGACCAAAATTAAACCCAAGAATTTGTAACTAAATTAATAAACTAAATTAAGCTCTGAAGTAGAATTAAGGAAAACGTAGATTCCTTTTCCTTATCTGACAGATAACTACAATTAGGGCTAAAAGGTTAGGGGAAAATATCAAAATGTAGTTTTTCTGACCAATATTGTGCCTGAGATTTAAATTGTGAAATGTATGTAAAAATGGTCCAGGCCTGTTTTTGGCTAAGAAGACCAGCATATCCACTTTTTCTGGCCTCAGGCTTGAGTACTGGACATAGTGTTGCAGACGGCCAGTTAGTTGTGGCTGTGTTGTCTCCTACTCATCTTGTGGGTGTTTTTGTTACCTCTGATTGGTTTAACTCATCTACAGGCATCTAACAAGCTCTATGTTATTAGGACAAAAATTCCTTACTTAAAACTTGTATATCACTTGTATATCAAAATTTTGATATAAAACTGGTGCTGTAGATTGTTTCTTTTAAAACAGTTTAAAGTCTATAAGTCTATAAACGAAATGAACAGTTACGTTACTATGTAAAGTTCCCTTCTCGTATAATTGTATGACATGAAAATACAACAAAACAGTCCAATCAAAACAAGATGTGTCAGGTTTGTAAGAAGCTTAGTATAAAGTAGCAGCACTCAGGAATCATAGGTTCATTATCTTCAGTAATGCTAACCTAAACACTGTCTGGTATTTTCTGACAGTACCGCGATATTGATTTTTAATTAGTATCGTTTAACTTGTTGTCAATTACTAGCAAGTCATTAGCTCGCCGGCTAGCATCGACGATGCCTCGTTAGCCTGCTGCTAAACAAACGTAGGCCTGAATAAGGCCCTGTTAAATCCTCTACTGTGAGTTCAAGTGTCGCCAAATGCGCTTTTCTTAAAACTTCAGCAGTATTTTAAACCTCCGTCAAGCTTCTCTCTGGATAAACACAGGAAACAAAGCTAACTTAGTTAACCTAACTAGGTTAGCTAACGTTATGGTATGTCCTCCAGTCAGAGGAACCAAAGCCTCTCTCTCTGATGGGATCATGGCTGAAGGGGACAGAGACTCCACTCCGCTTTTAGAGGAAAACAATTCTAAATAACTACATTAAACAATCAAGACTTTCAAAGCTTTTGTAATTTTGTAGCAACACAACCCTGATGTCTGGGTTAACGGTTAGCTGAATCCCTCACTGCTCAGCGGCTCATGTAGGTTATTTTTTGGAGCAAAGTTGTGGCTAGAACGTGTCCCAGTGTAAAAAATAACCAGAACAGCTGATCTGACCCACCTCTCCACCAGTATTTCTGAGAGATGGTCTCCCAGGTGAGCTGCTGGTTGAGGTGCTCTCCTCCGGAGGTGATGTGCGCCTCGTCGATCAGTTCCTTCCTCCGCTCGGCCTGCAGCACCACCTCCAGCTCGCTGAACTCGTCCAGGCCTTTCTGTCGGCGCTGATAGTAAAGCACTCCGTCCCGCACGATGTAGCAGGCGGCTGCCTTGCGGATCTTCCTCTTGGTGTTGCCGTGCGTGCCGGGCGCGTAGGGCTGCCGCTCGTCCGTCAGGTAGCGCTGGATGGCCAAGTAGCTCTCCTCGCTAGACATGCTGCCGCACTAAACACGCCGCACACGCCGAAAACACGGCCCGCAGCTTGGCTTAAAATTCACAAAGGGGCTGTTCAGACCCTGTTCTCTTTCCATAGGGGGTTTGGAAAAGCAAGCGGTGCCCTGTTTCGGAATGTTTTTGGAGGGGGAACCGCTGTTCAGAGTCGCGTGAACAGACAAAATGGCTGCTGCACCCGGCGGATGTTGCGTTTGAAATGGCGGAAGGTGGAGTGACCGAGCAGGAAAAGAGAATAATAATAATAACGATAATAATAATAATAATGATAATAATGATGATGATTATAATAACAATAATAATAATAATAATAATGACAATAATAATAATAATGATGATGATGATAATAATAATAATAATAATGATGATGATGATGATGATGATGATAATAATAATGATAATGATGATGATGCTAATAACAATAACAATAATAATAATAATAATACATGTCTTAGATTATTATCATTAATATAGTGTTATTGTTACAGTTATATCATTGTTACTTGTATGGCTTGTTTCATAAATATGAATAGAGCAGAAAGTGCTTCACAAAAAAGAAAAAAAAAACGGAAAAGAAAAAGAAAGAAAAACTTTAGGGTTTAAATAAATAAATATCTATTTTTAACTGTCAGTAGAAGGAAAATAACAGATCTGAGCAAAGCTCTCTGAATGTCTGTGAGGAGGTCACTTCAACACAAGGGGGCGCCACTGACAAACACATTGAATACTAAACTAAATATTTGCTCCTGTACATGCTGGTTTAAGTAGTAAAAATGAAAAAATAAAAATATTTTTTTTTATTCAGGTGTTTAATGTGGGCTCATAGATGGCGAATCAGACATCCTTGACTTAACACTGCATGACACCATAAGTTACACATGCACTGACATGTCATTCTACCAAAATAGAACATTTTGTGTCCTTTACATAAAAAAGTTCAGATTTTTAAAAATTTTATTTTTTCTTTATTAACTTTCTCCAACAGTTTTTAAATGATGAAGGTAAAAAAACATTGAGGTCAAAACAGTGTTTAAACTGTCCTCATTTGCTATGAAATTAGATTTAGTAAAATAACAGTTGCTTTATATCCCCAACACTGTTACTGTCAGTGAGTCTGTCTTTATAATATCCACACAGTCAGACAACTAAGATGACACACAGGAAATTACATCATTTGTCCTGATCAAGAGGACAGGATTGTGAGGCCAAACACATCAGTCCTGTTGCTTTAATTTAACACGTGTGAAGGATTAATTTATGACATTTTTACACATAATAATAAAATATATATTGTTCGTTGCTGTCAACACAAACCTAAACCCTGTTACCATCATCCCTGTTACAAACCTATAGCAGGACTGACCACCTCGAAAAGTTTGCGTAGAGCTAAAGGACATTCTTATTGGACAGTCTTCACTGTGGGCCTCACTTATTCACTTTAAAAGAAAAAGATATAGAGATTTTTTGCCACACAACATGTCTATGGTGACTGTTTCCAGTGCAACAGGATACAACTCTGCTGACAACACAAACACAACAGACATACAATACAGAACAGCAGATACTGTACATGCATACAATTCAATATGCAATATACAATAAAGGAGGCAGATCATACAGTAAATTCACACATGCTCTCTAATAAGAATGGAAAAAACATATAATCTAACCACATAAATATGCTCTAAGTAGGAGGGTTTAATAACCTCATAACAATGGGAAATAAGCTGTTCCAGAAATGGTTTGTCTTAGTTTTTAAAGATGCCTCCCAGATGGTGGTAACTGAAAATGAGCAATCCAAAATGATCCTCTTTGCTGTTTTAAGGGTGCGCAGAATATAAATAGAATCAGCTGAAAGAAAGAAATGCTCCAATTATCTTTGAAGCTGTAAAAGCAATACCTTGCAATTGAATGCAAATCAAGACTCTGTACATCCATATCAAACTGTGATAAATGAAGAAAGAATGCAACCCATATCTAATACGTCACATAATACATGACAAATGTCATATATTTTTTAATTGTCTAAAGAAAAACACCCTTTGTTGAGATTATCAGAACTGATGCTCCACCTCAATCACTGTCACTCATATGAGCTGTCAAAAACATAAAGAAATTGAATGTAGATATTAATTTTCCTAGAACCTGCACTGGGGTTTCTGATTTTTCCTGCTTTTTCATTTTCCTGTAGTCCACAACGATCTCCACTGTTGTTGATATATTAAGCTGGAGATCATTTTTGGCACAGCACATGTTGATAGCAGCTCTCAGTATTATCTGTAAAGAGACCTTTTATGGTGTTATCATCAGCATGTTTCACATTTTTAACTGGTTCATCATGAGCTACAAGGTCATCCGAGTCGCCCCTGTACTCTGTAATGAAACTGTTGCATTCAACATTCGGTTTGTTTTCACTTAAAAAGGCCATGAGGCAATGACACAAAGCTGGGCTACTGTTTACATTATAGACTTTTTGAAAAGATTAACCGTGTTAAAGGCTGAGCTGAAATGTATATGTGTATAATTATTAAACATATCTATCAAACTATGATAAAAAGATTAATGGCATCTTCAACAGATTGATTGGCTCAAAAGGTTAACTGATATGGATCCAGTATTGAAGCTGTACATGACTTGCTAAGTAAGAATAATGCGCTCAAATATCTTTATAGCTACAGAGGGGAGAGCTGTGGGTCTAAAATCGTTTGTAGTATTGACCTGCTTTGTGAAACATCACCAGATACACTCTGACTGCTGGAGTGGAAATGAGTAGTTAAAATAAAAATATTTTTCTTTTTTCGCCCCACTCACTAGCTAGGTCTCCCCTATGCTACCATGCTCGGAGGCTTCCTCTGGGTATTTAATAATACCCATGGATAAGTGTTGTTGTCCTGTCATTCCTACCAGCTGCTTCCTTTGAGACTCATGAAGCAGAACCACATCTTTTCAAACTGCCTCTAAAATATCATCATTACACAATTCAACACGCTTGGAAGAGAACACTAACTGTGAATTCTGTTGTGTCAGCTAACTGTCGCCTGCATTGGCTAACATGGCGCTGAGTGATGGGGGAGAGAGATGGCTATCCTATCTATGGCCACATCTACCTTATTGGTAGCTTGGGTGATTGCCTAGAGGCACCAAAAAGTTGCTTCAAAAAGCGTAAAGTTTTAAATTATTTGAATAAGAAACATTCAGTTTACTTTAAATCTGTTCAGACATCACAACAGTTAGCCTTAAATATCCAAAAGGTGTCATTGTTGTATAAATTTGGTGGACAGTGGCGTCTATGTGGGTAAAACACAGACAAAATAATTTTGGCATCTTATAGTGATCTTCGCGAATGAGCTGATGCCCTCACATTGCCATACCCGATGGTTAGATGGTTGCACACATGGAATGTATGAAACATGCTAATTTATCAATAACAGCTTCTTTAATTAAGGCCTAGCAGTGTTTTAGGATCATCGATAAAAACAAGGTCCATCATTTATTGCATTCTGTGTCTCTTTAGATGAAGAATTATACGTTGTATGCAAACGTTTGGACACTTCTGGACATAATAAGTTAACACATCCTCTACAGAGAGCACAGTTTTGCACATTTTAAGGCATATTTACTGGTTATCTGATGAATCTAACATTGGGGGGAAAAACTATAGCAACTGTGAAAAGGTGGAATGGTACAATTACATTTTTTTCCAAAAATAAACTCAACAAATAGATATTGTACACTAAATTTTGAATATGTGTTAAACTTTTCACTTAGAAATTTAACAAAACATGATTTTACCGGAGTTGTTTAAACTTCTACGTACGTACATCACCAGTCATAAAGACAGACAAATATTGCTGTATTTGAGAAAAGATGTTCTACTAAAATGGAAAGCATGAACTACTCAAACAGTTCTTTCACTTCTTTCTTTAGGTCCCTGTAGGCAGAATGGAAATAGACTGTGATTTTTTGTTAGTGTAATAAAATTAAATTATTTTCCTCATATCAGATTAACTAGGACACTGCTGGCTCTCTGCTGTGACCCTGTGTTGAGCTGCTTGCAAGCAATAAGGGATGAAAATGGAGGGGTCAGAAACTCCCAGCTGTGAAAACAATTCATACCTCTCCACAGTCTCGCCATGCTGAGACAGAACAAGTGTACAACAACAAAAAGTAGCATTTCATGCACAACACAAAAAAGTATTTAAACACAATATAAACACTTTCATAAATGTTGCTTGCTCTCCTGTGAAGATGAAAATTGACTTCACTTCCAGTTTTGTTGATCTTACATGTTGCTGAGGGACCTCCTCCAAAAGAGGGGGAAATCGCATTTTATGGCAAAGGTGAAAAGGGGTTAAAGTAAAAAACTTAATAAGAAATAGCCTGTATGTGTAGTGTTTTGGTATTAAACATTTAAAGAATGATAAAATTAATGTAAGTGTTTTGTTTGGTCTAATGCCCATATGTCAAGCACAAGGCCTGCAGGCCAAATCAGGCTTGTGGCACAATCCTATTCTGCTGCAAAATTCTTTTAATTTTATATTATTATTAGCCAGTTTCACCCTGCAGTACAGTCCCCAACATGCACTGCAACATAATGTGTGCTCCAACCCTCTTCCTCCAAAACAATCTATGAGCAAGCGGTTACACAAAAAGAAAAGATGCCTGGTGTCTAGTTCAAGCAGATAGGCAGTTTTTAAAAACCTACCTCCAGGGGACATTTAAAGAGGTTCAACAGTTATCTGTAGGTAATGTAGCCTATTGTTTTATATAAAACATTTTTTTTACTTAAAATTTGTTTTGAATAGTTCAAGTATTCAGTGCCTATTTTGCTGTTGCAGTTTTGGCATATTTTGAATAAACAATGGCCAGTTCGGGTCATGGCAAAATGTCAAGTAAAAATGAAATAAAAACACAGCTGGCCCACGGATTTGTTGAGCTTTTTTAGTATGGCCCTTTTAGTGGTTGAGTTCGACACCCAGACACGTCGGATAGAAACGTACAGTATCATTACAGCAGTTGCTTCACATATGCAGAATAGGTTAGACTGTTAAACAGTCCATGCATGTACAGGTGTGCATGCATAAGTTAAACAGCCATCTCATTTTGCGAGGATGACTGCTTGTTCATTTCCTTAGTATTTTTTAACATAGCACATCTTTTAACAACATTGAAGTATGTGTCCTTCATAAACAAATTAATGGTAAAATGTGTGTAATTAAATGCTTGTGTTATAAAATAAATAATTTTTCACACAAACATGTCAGCTTTGTTTTGGTCTAGGAATTACTGAACACTACTACACTTAGACATTGTTATCTAATCAGATCAGAAAACTAAAGCCCGTCTTTTTGATTTCTTGGCAAAAGATTCGCTGCCCTCCCTCCGTCTGAACATGCAGACTGTCTGACAGAGATAAACAGCCGCCTCTGAGGAGTGTTGCCAGGCAACCAAAATGACTCATCAGCCGCTCTCCTGTGATGGCTTTTTAGCTGCATCATTTGGGCCATGCTCTTTATCTATATCTACTCTGTGCTGCCTCAATTCCCGCCTTTTGAGTTCCACAAACACATCTGGATCTGATGAGATTTCCAGTGCAGAACTGTATAAGGAAATGACCAGCAATGCATTTAAATGCATTATTATCTATTAGGAGCCATGTGATTTGGCTGGTGTTCCAGCCAACATAGTGCTGCCTAACTCAAATCCAACAGAAGACATGCAAAAATGTCTCAAGTGAAATGACCAAAATTTTTCTTTTTTCGATTTTTGTCATGCACAAGGAAACAGAAGACTTTTGTCATAGAAATGGTCTGTTGTACTGAATTCCTCACCTTGTTTCTATTCATAAGACAGTATGTTTATAGGCCAGTTGATAAATTTGTAATAGGAGAGACAAAAATAGATGAGAGTACACAAAGCCATGCGTATATCTGATTACTCACTGTCCTTCCATCAGCCCCAAAAACTGCGTCAGCTAGGCCTTATCTGTTATATGTAAATGTCACGTCATCTCTTTTTATCTGTATCTAGCCTGTGTCACCTTGACTGCAGCCTTTTTAGTTCCTTGAACACACCTGGATCTGATGAGATTTCAAAGGCAGAATTGTAAGAGGAAATGAAGTTGTATATGGAGAGGAAAATCTTGACATTGGTGTCTTCCACATAGTCCCACCCAACTCAAATCCAACAGGACACGCAAAAATGTCTCAACTGAAAAGGCCAATTGTTCTTTATTTGATGGTCAACAGTACATGCATGCAGGAGTCCATAGCTAAAAGCACAAACAGATTAGCAAAATAAGTTGACAGTCATCAACTCTAAGTGAAATATGTTTGCATGAGGGTATGTATGCAATGGGTGTTTATAGATTTGTGAAACATGCAAATATGTATAAGGGATGAGAATAAAGTAATGGAGAGAGGGAATGGTTCAAGGGTATTTTATTTTGCTATGATTTGCTATGTAGTTGGTGATTATGTAATGACAATTAGGAGGTTAAAACTTCAAGGAATTAATAAATGGTGTCCATATGAATAAAACTTGAATTTTTGAGGAAGGTCATTTTTCCATTGAACAATAATAAACGAATAGTTTTTTCCCATATGTAATGTGTCGCTAACACTATTGCTCTTAAGAGGCTAAAATAAGGGCATGGCCACATACACTCTCAGAAAAAAGGTATCTGTCACTGGAGCAGTACCCCTCTTGTACCTTCAATGGTGGTACCTTCAGTACCTGTAGTCAGGGAACATAACTGTACCATAATCCATTGAAATTATATTTTCTAAGTTATGTTGACTCCACGCTCCCCATCTCATCTTCAGGCTTTTTATTTTAATTTTATTTTTAAAACATTAGGTCATGAAAATGTTCAAGTATCAACTTTCACTTTATTTAAGGTACTCAATTAGACCTTAAAACCACTGTTGTACCTTTGAGGTTACAGCCACGTTTGTACCTGGATGAATGAGAAATGAACCTGCACAAAACCTTTATTTCTAACAGTGTATATAACTTATCCAGCAAAGTGTTGATTTTGCTCTTAGAACCAACCAGAATGCTTTCACTTCCATGGTGAAACTGTACTGGATCCAGACGTTTTCATGCAGGACTCAGGGCTGCTAGGTTAGGTAAGTTGGCAGTGGTATTTAAGGAACAAGGAGGGGCTATAGACAGGTCAATTGAACAGCAAGCACCTCTGAAGGATGTTGCTAGGCAACCGGAATGACTCATCACTTGTTCTTGTATTGGCTTGTGAGCTGCATCAGTTTGTCGCCCCTCGTTCCGTCTGTGCTTATCTCACCCACTACGCATTCCTTCCACTGGGAGAAACCCTTTCTGTTCCGCGCACACTTGCAGCCTGCCACTGATAAATCACCACCCAATAAATAAGTGCACATGTACACCAACGTGCAAGGGGGCACAGAAGCATGGACGCTCTCTTTCTCACACACACACAGCTCTTTGTGTGGTGTTTCTATGCCCTTCTGTAGGACTGCTGTTAAAAGCTGTTGTGCTACACCTAACCCAACCCTAACTTTAACCTCGGCTACCAAAAGATCAGCTTTTTTTTCCAATAAAAGCTGTCTTGTCCATAAGAAAAAACATTTTTTCCATGTGGGGACCAGCCAACAACAAAATTTTCCACAGAATGTCCTAACAACGTCAATATTTTCATGTTTTCCATCATCATAGGAACATTTGGGCCCCGCAAACAGCAAGGTTCACGCACACACTGGGAAAGATACAAATATACACCCAGTGTAATTGCTTGGAAAGACACACTTGTGCTCATGAACAAGGAAAGAGAAGGCTTTTGTCATATAAATGGTCTATTGTACAGAATTCCTCACCTTGTTTCAATCTATTAGACAGCATGTTTATAGGTCAGTTGATAAATGTGTAATAGGACAGACAGAAATAGACAAGAGCACGCAAAGCCATGCGTATGTCTCATTACTCACTGTCCTTCCATTTGCACCATAAACTGCCCTGCGTCATCTAGGCCTCATCTGTTATATGTCAAAGTCACTTTGGACAGTTAGTAGTGCCGTGTAAGAACTATACAAACCTCCAGGTAAAAGCTACGTTTTCCTACTCAGACATCCAATTATTATTTATCACTGTATAGGACAGATATGATACTTCAGTTATTAAAGAAATGCTGTGATAATATTCAATATGAGTCATTGTGCTAAACAGAGCTGATATGAGCTTTTCAGTAAAATGTATTAGTGCCTTTTGCTTATCTGCCAGTATTGCAACTCCTCAGCGCTGCATAAACACCTGGAGCATTGAAATACAACTGGCAGTACTGAATTAAGATATACAGTGTTCATTTAACATGTGCCAGACAGAATCTCAGTGGTTTTGAAAGTTTGTTTAATCCTTGGTACCAGTAGTTGTACTAGAATAAAAGAGAACGAAATAGAATAGAATAGCAGGGGTGGAAATACTTTAGTAATTGTACTATAAACGTATATGTACGTGTTGTGCTTGATTTGAGTTTTATTGACATTGTATACCTGTACTGTTCCTCAATTACATTTCCAAGACGAAAACATTCTTATATTTTCATTTACATCTCAAAGACCAGGAGATGTTTTATTTTTTCTCTTGCCAATGTGTTGAGAATGGTAATTTTACAGGAGAAAAAAAAAACGTTCTTAATTTGTAATGGAAGTTAATGCAAGTTAATGCAACAAAATTTTTTCGCAAGTACATTTGGATCATTTCCATTGGTCCATTCATAAAATTTGAAAACAGTGCGAAATGTATAATGTATAAATGTCTCTATTTATATTTTCAATCTGATTTCCTCCTCAATTTAGCCATGTCCAATTCCCACCCACTATCTAGGTCTCCCCCTATCATGCAATGCTACTAAGCTCTTTTCAGACTGCTTCTAAAGCAACCCGAGTGGACTGCTCAACACGCTTGGAGGAGAACACTAACTGCTGTTATGTAAGATAACAGAAGCCCACATTAGCTAGCATCACGCTCAGTGATTGAGGGCCATCCTACCCACCTTGAGAAAGTGAGGCTAAATATGCTCTCTTGGACTCCCAACCACAGCTGGCTGTGGCATCAGTGGGGATTGGGTAGACAGGGGATTGAATGGCAGCACCACTCTGGAGCCCAATTGAAATGAATTTGGATTCATTATTTTTATTGCAAGGTCCAACCAAACTCAGTATATATAAAACAGTCCACAATTATGTTAATTTGTCTTTGTGTGAGGACTAATGCTGCCCATTACTTTGTACTTTTTACATACTTGAGTATGTTTAAATGTCAATGCCTTCTGACTATTGCTAAAAACATTTTTGGCTTCGTATTTCTACTTTAAGTTGAGTATGACTTTGTAGCCATAGTTTCATTTAAGTACCACCTCTCTGTACTTTTCCCAAAATCACATAGAATATTGTCATTGTAAAAGTGCAATGAGATTCAGCTTGTGACTGGTGCTTATGTTGAGAATAACAATAAAGAGGAAAATGAACCCTAAAAATAATAATAAGGAGTATTATAATCTATACAAGCTACTTGATGGTTTATACATAGAATATACAGAAAACTATGTGGTAAGTTGTGACAGAAATGTAGTATAAATAGATAACAATAATGCAGAATGTTTGGTTAGAAAAAGAGAAGCTGATGTTAGACATGCTCTTTTGGAAATTCTTTATTCAAACATTATACTGGACCTGTTTGTCTGGAAAAGGGTATGAAGCCCAGTTGCTTGATGACATGCTTCAGGGACACAAGGTGTGAATATGATTATGTAACTGTGAGGAAAAGCTGTGTGTGTGTGTGTGTGTGCGTGTGTGTGTGTGCGTGTGTTAATGTGTGAGGTTCCTACAGCAAGGGGGCACTGTAGCTCTCTCTTGTGAGATCAGATGGAGCACTTTGTATTCATGCCAATATAAAGTCTCTGTTGAGGAAAGTGTCGTGACTATGGCTGAACTGAGGGAAATCACTGCCTGCTCCATTCAGCTAATATGAGCTTCCATCCTAGTTAACTGATAAATATATGCATCAATCACTAGGTTGATAAACTGATGCTGAAACATCTTCCCACTGTCTTCCGTTATGAGTTTTGAGTGGACAGATTTTCTCTTTTGTCCTAAGTGTGCTAACTGATAATGTTAGAGATGGAGCAGATAGAGGTTGAAAATGCCAGAGTCTTCTTTTAAGGCATCCACATGAGCACTGCTCTGCTGCATGATACAGATAGCAGAGTCATTTGGCACATGCACGCTTAGTATCATGCTTCGCCCATACAAGATCATGTACTTTGATAATGATAAAGATATCAAGTATGCTTTCAGCTGATCAGTTAAACCTCAGCTGGTGACAGGCACACATCCCACAGGGACATGATAAATAGTAGTGGATGTGAAACAGCAGGTACCCTTTCCTGCCATTATCTGGCAGAGTGGTCTATGAACCGTGCATGAAAAATGAGAGTGCCATTACAAAACAGGGCATATCTTTACCTCCACAGCCACCATGGAAGCTTCCAAGCTTTTTTCAAATGAACTCCATTACAGTTTAGCCCAGTTAACATTGAGAAAATGCATTCAGGGAATCAATATTTTGTCTCATAAAGGGCATCGCGTTTATATGATACTAAATGTGCACCTCATAATAGTCAGCTTTATCATTTACAGTGTCTATTACACTGTGAACTCTGTTCGGAGTCAGCCTTGAAAGAGAGAGAGAGGGAAAATGGGAGGGGTCATTTCTAGCAGCATTTGCACTTTGGCCCAAATGAGAGTCTCGTCCTGCCCTTGAAATGCACTGGCACGGTCAGTCGCAGTCAGGTGTGGTAGTAACGGCACAGAGCCAGTTCGCATGTCCTTTGGGCCCTCATCAGCACACCCTCAGGCTCTCTATGGCATGTGTACACGTATGTCCACTCATTAAGATTCATGCCTGTTTACACCATCAAGGCTGTGTTTATAGTATACATGAAATTTCCAAAAGAAGTTGACTTTTACTGTGGAAGGGCAAGAGGTCCATTCACAGCATTTCAGTGGAGTGGAAAATCCACTAAGTTCTCAGAAAGAAACGAGATTTCTCTCCTGCTGCAGCTACGTTTACTATGATGGACAGCGGATTAGCAGAGAAAGTATTTGGCACATGTTTCCCTAACACTTAAACAAAAGCTGTCCTTTTACTTATCACAAAGAAGTCTACATATCTTGAAGGATCATGAAGTACTCCAAAAGGGGCCTGGTTTACATTTCCTACACTTCTGGAAGATCCTCGAGTGTTCGTCAATATATCAGTGCTTTACCACTGTTATGTCTGCATTGTCTCTAAACAATAATAAAGACAGTTGTGGAGATTTATCAGCAGGGGGCACACTATTGCTCACTCGCAATGACTTTCTAGAGACTGGAGACATTGAGTTAGCCTGCATTTCATTCCGGATGAAAAGTATAGCAATGTCAAACTGCAGCAGACTGCAATTGGAAGTATTTGTCGTGCTGCTGAGTCAGGCAGTGAACAGTTAATACCAGGCACATGACAAACAGCTTCTGTAACTTCCACTGGAATAAAGTGGTTTATTATAGTCTGGGGCTCCTTTGAATGACTCAATCTCAGCAGAGCCCAGCTACACCTTTCCAATACATACATATATGTAGATATTGGTATAAGACATGTAGATCATTTCAACACATTGATTTAAAAGGTACCTAAGACCAAAATATATAATGCCAAGCAACATCATATGTCCAAATATTCAGACACACATTGTTGATGCAGGTGTTTGATTGTGTACAACTTATATATTCGTAATAGTAAAACTTGCTAATGGGATGCTCATGGGACACCCACTCATGAGCCTAAGGTCACCATGTCCAGCGCCAATTGTTGACTAAAGAGAGGCATAAAGTCCCCCCAACACTGGGCTGTGAAACTGTGTCCTCTGAAGTGATAGAACACCTTTGGGTAAGTTAGAGTTGCATTTGTCATCCAGAACTAATCATCCAACCTGACCTCACTAATGCCCTTGGGACTAAATGCAATCAAATCCTCACAGCAATGTTCCAACATCTGGTATAAAGCCTTCACTAAAGAGTAGAGTCTGTTGCTGCAGCAAAGGGGGACAAACCTCCAATTAATATTCTTGATTCCAGAAAAAAATTTGGATAAACAGATGTCACAAACTTTTGGACATATATTCTGATGTCTGATGACATATATATGGTACCAATGCACACAAATATACATTGCAACAATATACAGTACATTATACAATGTTATATAAGTACATTTGATTGAATAATTTAATATATCAGCTAGTACCATGCAGGTTAAATACCATCCATTCCACCAGGAGTAGCCATTTGAATGTGTGAAAGTGAGTTTTAATAAGGTGTGATTAAAACCTCACATATGTTCTCCAGAGTGGAGGAGGATAATGAGACGTGTCTGGTCTGGATGAAGGACAAACGTAGCTGACAGAAGGAGAGAGAGAGAGAAAGAAAGAGAGAGAGAGAGAGAGAGAGAGAGAGAAGCATGAGACACAGGGAGAAGCAAGAGAGGGATGAAGGAGAGACAGAAAAGAAGGAGAGAGATAGACAGAAAGAGACAGAGAGAAGCAAGAGAGGGAAGAAGGAAAAAGAAAAAAAAGAATAAAAAAGGACATAAAGCAGTAAGAGAGAGAAGCAAGACAGAGAAGAAAGAAGAAGAGATGAGAGAGAAGAAAGAGAGACAGAAAAGAAGGGGAGAGAGATAGACAGAGAGAGATAGGAAAGCAAGAGAGAGAAGAAAAGAGAAGAGAGAAATAGAGAATAGAGGGAGAGAGAAAGTGTATGTGTGTAGAGAGAGAGAGAGAGAGAGAGAGAGAGAGAGAGAGAGAGAGAGAGAGAGAGAGGTGTAGGGGAGAGGGAAAAGAGATTGCCTAATCTTTTATGTGTTGCTATATAGAGCTGACTATAAGTCTAGCCGAGCTGTCAAGGAGCAAGAGTTTTCCATTAGACATCAGTGACAGAGAGTGAGTGCGTGTACCTGTCTATGACACACACACACACACACACACACACACACACACACACACACACACAAGCATGCAATCAAAAAACCTGTTTATACAACGATCATTTTTTCTAAATGAACAGACAAGACTTGTGCAGCACGGTATGATGTGTAGAGAAGAAAACAGCAGTAGTGGGTGGTTGTATCACTCACATTGAATGCACTACACACACACTTATGAACCATGGAAGGATGTAATGGAACACAAGCATTGGGAATATTTATTCAGAAACCAAAAACAACATTTAAAAGGCAATATTGAGAAAACAGTTTACATTTTTAGTAGAATCCTTTTAGAATACCCAGTAAATAAAAAACGCCTTTAAAAGAAACACCTTCGATGCTTGCTTATTAACTATTTAGAATCAGTGCACAGTGTATAGCAAACGTGTTTTTGACCGACTCCAAAAAGGAACTCAACAAACCACTTCTTTTCAAAGACTAAAATTCCTGCTAAAGCCTGAGTAGACTGATAAATCAATGTGATGAGCCAGTTATTAATCTCAGCATCGCTGAGCTCTTTTTAGAGATAATTAAATGGAACATTGGGCCTCATCCGTCCACCATTCTTAAGAAGGAATTGCTTCTTAAAACCCACTTACTCAGTTTTCATGACGATTCTGACATTCACTAATGTTTTCTTGTGATTTGTTCTTAGGTAAGAACAGAATCTAAACACACTAAAAACAGTTCTGCGGTTTAAGAGCACGTCATGAATCTGATGTAAAATTGTTTCTTTCAATCTTTCTCAAGAACAAATTCAAGAAAAAACTTAGATATTGTGAATATACATAATAAATGAGGCCCAATCTCCTCATTAGTAGAAATTCTCGTGAGCAATAAGGTTAGCATCAGTGTTATGATAGACTTGTATGTTTTTGGCACAGTGTTGCTTTATGCATAGCTACCCATGTTATATTCAAATATGCAAGACTTTGAATTTTGGAAATAGTTTAAAAATGTTTATTATTTTTCAAGTATGGTAACATCTCTTCATGAGGACTTTTCAGTCTTTAGTGATGTATCTTATAATGAAATGAAATATTGTTCTATCTTTAAAATGTATAATTAAACACACTTTATGAGATTTATTAAAAAAATAAAAACAATGAAGTAAAGAACAGAAATGATGAAAGGTTTGGACTGGGCTTAAAAGGGCCCCTTGTACACATGAAGCCCACGTGCATTCCTAATAAGCCCACTCACTGCTTTATTTCAGGAAAAATGATTGATTATAATAATTGTTAAGCTTATGAACAATAAAAAAAAAATTAAAGACAGACTAATAACAAACATTTAAACTGCCAACAGCAAGGAACAGTTCAAACTAAGTAAAAATTACAAGAAATTTTTCCATGTGATTAATCAAGATGTAGTCTAAATGTACTCAGATTGTGTTCATTTTTTATGTATTGGTATTGAATACATTTAGGCATTTAGCCATCACTACTTTTTTTAAAGTCAAATTCTGTTCGTAAAGATGAGGAAGATACAAGTGTGAACATGTTGTGATATTCAGCATTAGCAGACAACAAAGAACTCAGTGTGATATTTATTATTTGCAGACACTGACAAACTCAATGCGACATTCATTATTAGCAAACAATGAAGAACTCAATAAGGTTATTTGCAGACAGTGATGATCTCTATGTGATATTCATTAATTGCAGAATAGCACTTTTGTATGTGCCTGCATAAAGTGTCTAGAACAGTAAAGCATAGTATAGTTTTCAGAATTGAGGGAACAAGTTTCTACTGAGATGTCACAGGAGCAGGACGGCACTCAGTGCATATCCCTGATTTGCCGTTGTATAAACACGGAATATGGGTATGCATATGCTGAGTGTGTACATATAGCACGTGTAGTGAGTGCATGAACTTTGTTTGTTTCAGGCACATGCACACACACATACACACACACACACACACGTGAAATGATCCACCCACATGAATCGTTCTGGCTACAACAATTCCTTCTCCACAGTTGGACAGAATGGCAGGTTAGGTTTCCATTTCCATCTCAGGATCTTAGAGGACAGAGGAGCGGCGTGAGGTCATATAAGAGAAAAAAAACTGGTTCACCTGCTCTCAAATAATGCCAGCAGACCAATCTTAGAATAGCAGATAAGGACAGTATCTTCCAGGACTGGTCTGAGGACACCTTTGGAGGAATAGCATGGCAAATTCAGTTGTACTTATTATAAATGTATTGCATTTTCTCCTTAATTCAAACGTAGTTAATCAGCCAAAAGATGTTTGGTGTCCAAAATTTGCTTCTTTCATTTTGTACTGGACCTATGAGCTACAACCAGCTATCAATTTCAGGGTGGAGGGGGGTACAACCCCTCCGATAATTATAACAGCCATCATTACCCAGAAAGAATGCACTACCCCTTGTCTAGCCTAGCCTCATTGAGCTACTTGGCTAGCTACGCAACCTTTATGATGTGAACTTTGTTAGCGTAAATACCAACTTTGGCGAGTGGTTTTCACTAAATAAATTCTTATTTTTGTTCACTGAAATGTACAACCAAAGTGTGTGGAAACATAGGACCCTGGAAACACAGCCGCCACAAAGCTAATGTAGCTAACAAGCGAGCTGGAAGTTTATATCTCATCAATTAGCATTGTGCAAACTGTATGCGTAAATCTCAAACTTGCGTCATGTTGTTGAGTAATTTCAAATAGCTTTGCTTGTGTGATTTCTGACACAATATGACAAACTGGTATCTATAAAAATGAACAAAAGTACAGGCAAAGATGGCACCTATCACTGTTTTTACCATGCAATGTACTTTTTGTCCATCTTTATATCCTTTGTTTGTTCATGTCTTGTGTGATAGCTTGCTCAGTGAGCTCTTGCTCAGTGCTTCTGCTGAAACAGCTCTGTCTATCATACTTCACTGTATTGAATCTAGACTCCTCTGCATTTTTATTGCTAATTGGATTTGTATGGTGTCCTTGTAAGGAGAGATGGTGGCACCTGTTTGAAGACAGATGATCATTGTCTCCAAAGCTGACATATTACTAATAGGGTCACACACAGGTCAGGAGGTCAAGAGAGATTGTGAAACTGCAAGAGGGAAGAACATGTTCCTGTATTTGCCAAGAGAAGCACATCAAGCTTGTAGATGAAAGGCTGCAGGAGGCCATGTCCAGGAGAGAATGGGACATGCTACAAGGTGACTTTGGGCCCCACTGGAAAAATTCCAGGGACACCGGGAGTTTGTGAGCATGTGAGTGACCTTGAAACACGAGAGGAGTTCCTGGAAGAACTTTCTTGTTATTCAGCCAAGCTCGAACCTTAATACAGTGCTAATAATTAACGCAAAATGCATGTTTCAAATCTTTGAATTGCCATTAGCTTTTCATTTAAATACCATTGTTTAAGTGCTTAGTGTAGTACAGGTTTCTAATATCACCCTCATCACAATGCATTTTATTTTCTATTCGTATTTGTAAAATAAAGCCATTAACTGGGCTGAGATTGGTATAGTTGCTGTAGGATACTTGGTCAGAGATGAGTCAGGTTTCAGTGTGTATGTGTGTGTGTGTGTGTGTGTGAGAGAGAGAGACAGTTGGTGTAAAAACAGGGATGGGTTTAGCGTGAAAGCCTGCTGGGAAATGAGACGGTCACTTTCCGTGGGCCCGTACCCACAGCACAGGATTAGTAACACCCTGATACCCCCCCTCCCTGCCGCACACACACTCCTCCATTACGCAATCAAGTCATGAACTCTCAGCTATTAGTCTGGCCTGACTACAGCAGTGCAGCACTCATAAAAAGGTGTGGGATCAAAGTACTGCCATTGTTTCCGTCAGCTTTCTCCATAAGTCCCTCACATCTGTGGCACTGTTCTCACAAGGCAAGGAGCTTCCTAAAAAATGTAGTTACTGATGACGTGGCTTAATATTAACCCTTCAAACTGCATAGTTCTTATTGAGTTAATAATCTTATTATTTCCTAACTACAATGAATAATTAGTAACTACAGTGTATTAGGTACTTTACTTTTACAGTAATTAACTGTACCATACTGAGAGTGAATAACTGTAAAATAACAACTTCATACTGTGACTCTAAAGTCACCTGGATTACAAGATTACTCTGATGTAGCTGCATTATGTTGTACACTTACACAGTAATAAGCTGTACTTAAAATCCAGTAATCTCCTGTCTTTTTACAGAATAACCATTAAAGCAATGCAATGCAGTAGCCAGTAATTTACTGTAAATTTACATGTAAAAAATAGCTTTCATTTCCATTACCAGTACGAAAAACATACTTTTTCACCAAGTTTTGCACTATGCCCAGAATATTTCAAGCAAGCATTTGGAAATGCAAATATATATTTTACAGACAGTTTTGTATAGAGTGAAAGAAAAATTCTGGCAACACCATAAATAAAACATTTTTGTCAACACCTCAATGTAAAACTTTAAAACATGAATCAACAGTCTAATAGTAACTTGCTGTGTTATTTTAGAAAACATCTGAAGACGAGCTGATTTCACAATAAAATGAGGAATAACAGTTGTGTCAAATACGTAGGGGTGGGAGTCTCTATAGGCACATCATGATTAAATTTCATGATTAAACAATTCTGGATGCGTCTCGATATGTGTTTGCAGTTTCCATAGCCTCATCACAGCCTGTGTTTGTCAAGTACTGTTAGCTTTGTTGAATCTGAATGTAGCTACACTCTGCACACTTGGTAAGTCTATCTGATTTAAGCTAAAAAACATAAATACAAAAAAGGTAAGGTCAGTTTACTTCATACGTTGTTAGCTTTACAGTTAATCCTTCGGTAAATTCTTAAACTTAAAAACATTATGTGGAATGTTGTGGAATACTGGATTAGCTTGTTAGCCTGTAGCAGTGGTTGATGAAGCCGTATTCTTACATAACGTCTGTCTTACTATGATTTCAGAACTTTTATTCATATTCACAAAGAAATTGACTGATTTGCATACATTAGAGAGATCTTGCATTGATATTGATTGACATGACTGAATTGACTCAGAATCTTTTACAGGGTAATCTGGTTGCAGCTAAGAATCGATTATTTTCCCACCCCTACTAATAAGAATTATTATATGAGAGTGAGGCCCAAACTGCTCTGCTGACAGCTTCTGCGGAGCTTCAGCTTTTTGACCATAAATGATGGAACGGCTAAATATGGCTAAGGAAGATTAGCATGCTACTGCTCACAGACTCATTCAGCATTAGCATTACGGGTTATAAACCTGTGATTTATCCTGTTTGGTCTAATCAACCATGAAGTTGCCGCAGCACAATATGGCAGCAATAATGAGACCTTTGTTAGCTCACTCTCTCCCCACATAGAGGGGGAAAAACAGGAGGTAGTGGCTCATCCTATAACTATGGGCCTCTGTGTTTCTGAGAACACTCACGCTCCCTCCCAAACCAGCACACTAGCTGTGACCTTAAGCTGACATTGTTGGGAAAGCAGTGATAGTCGACTCTCAGAGAATCAGCAAAAACAATGCGTTTGACTCACTCACTTGGAAAAGCGCCTAATCACATGCAAATCACCCAGGGCTTGCTATCACGTTTAAATATCTTTGTCTATAGGAGCCAGGGAAAAGGAGGCGCTGTTGCATAATTCAGATCTTTTAACAAGTGTTTGTTCATTCCCATAAAAAGACAGTACATTGTGTAGAATTCTTTTTATTTTTAGCTAGTAAACTATTTTTGTGTTGAAAGACGGCAAATTCAAAGTGCACCTTATATTGCCAGCCTATTTCTTAGTATTCCCTTTGGACACAACATTCCCTGGAAATGCTTTCAGTAGGACAATGTCCTTTACCTGCAGTACTGCCTGTTCTCAGAAACACGTTCAGCTCCTAACATATAGTGAGTCTCATAATGTCAGTTAATATATACCTGAGTGTATATTGATTCACATAAAAATGGCATTTTTATTATGTTATTAGCATTTTTATTATTTTTATTATATTTTTATCAAAGAGGAAGGCAGAGAGCATAGAAAGAAGAAGGAAATGATAAATGTATGTGAACAGACAGCAGTGCACTTGCTGTTCTCCTCTAAGGCTTGACCTTGAAACATAGGCCTAAGTGCCTGGAGCGCTGAATATGTGCACGCATGGGTATCCCTGCTATAATGTGTGCTTGCAGGCATGATGGCTACAAAGCAATGAAAAGTTGCTGACAGCCTGAAACTTATTAGCTCAGCTAATGGAGATCCTGCCCTCCCTCTGCTCAGACCGGCAGCCCTGCCCATGACAGAAAGGAACACGAAACAGAGGACAAGGAACAATGGTGAGTAGGAGAAGGAGGGAGGGCAGGAAAGAGGGAAGGAACAGAGAGGGATGAGGGAGAGGAGAGGAAGGGGGCATAAGAGGCTGGGGCACTGGTGAGGTCACCATGGTTTTAATTCCTCTGGAGTAACTTAACGCTGCTGTGAGGACACGCTCCACAAACAGATCATTGACACCAGCCATTCAAGAAAAAACAGAAAAGTACACAGAAGCCTCAACAACTAATTAAATTATACATTTTTTCAGTATTTACTTTGCCCACTCTTTACTTTTATTACAGCTTCTATTCTTACTTCCATTTTTCACATCACCAAAGGTCAGTCTGAGAATGGGTTCTTTGTGTTCATGGTTATAGAACCATTTTCTTTACTAAAGAACCTCTGAAGAACAATCTTTTTTAAGAGTGTACATCTCAAAGTATCTAATATTTCCAATGTATGAGTACATCAAATACAGCAAAAATGAAACATTGTAATTATTCTGTCATTAAAATCTGGTTACCATCTTAAATATTAAGTCCTGGGATAAATATTTAGTCATTAACCCCTTAATCACAGACTTATTACAACCTAAGGCTTATTATTCAGTAACTGCATGGACTGCAATGCAAACTAGCTGAGTTAATCTTAAGTTAAACACATGTGTAATAAAAGTTTGGACCCTGACCATATAAAGGATTAATATTACGACTTATCATTCATTTACTACTATAAATTATTTTGTACCTGACATGAAACTATGATGTTTAATTATATATGTAATTATTACATATCTTATAAAGGTAGCTTATATGAGAAGCTCTTCCTACACATACTAATACTAAAATATTTGGTACTTAATAGTTATATTAAAATGTCTCATTATTCTACTGAGATTTTGTCCATATATTGCAACAAACGATGTGGCCGGTAATCCATGGCCTGTCCTATAAGCAAGGTGAACTTTTAACAAAACTCAGAGGTCAAACTGACAGAGACGACCCATTCATGTTAAGTGTTCACATATTGGAGTGGTTAGTAGTGTAATATGTTTAATGTGTAAACTGGCCTGTGTGAGCTGTAAGAGGAGTCGTGGAATAGAGGTATTTACACTGACCTATACTACAGCAGGAGGCATGGAAAGGTTCTGTTGTCTTTTGGTTATTTAGATGTTCTGTATCATACTGGTGAATCGGAGGGAATCAAAGACAGAGGGTCAACTTATGAAAATGTGCTGCTCCGAAAAACAGTATTCAAATCTCAGCCCTCCAGATAATAATGATTTTTTTAACCCAGGTGACCCATTACTTACATTAACCCATTAATGTGCAGATATAACATGGATCAATTGTGCACAGATCTAAAGAAATTGTTGAATCGATCACATCACATGATTAAAAAGTGAGTGTTTATTAATTAATTCACCATTTTGTCATGTTAAACTTTTGTTTTGGTCATATGGGACGACTGATTTTTTAAAAAACAAAATAATAGGAAATGCAAATTTTATTGTGAATAGTATTAGGAAAGTATGAAAATTGCATACTAGAAGAAGTTCATGCAATGTTCATGCATAACTAAACAAAATTTGATCACTTATGACCAGGACTGTCCAAAGAGTGGTCTGTTGGCCAAAATTGGTTCAAAAAGATGTCTGCTTTGTTTTGGCCCACCAGAAGGTTACTAATTTAATATTCAATTTTTCAAATTATTGTGTAATATTACAAAATACCTTTTTAAAAACTGTGAAAACATACATTTTTTAAAACTTTTTAAAACTGTTTTGTATTTTTGGCCTTTGGCCCATCACAAACATCACAATTTAGCCCCCCAAAACAAAATGTTCAGGCACCACAACTTTAAACCAATCAGATCAAGTTCTCTGGCACTTTACTCCTCATAAAAAATGTAGTTATTCGACATGAAGGTATTCACTGTTAAATCAACTACAAATTACTTAAAAAATCCAAGAACACATTTGGATTTAAGTACTTCACATATACATTTAAATAGTTCTGTTGCACAGGATGTACAGTTACACAGTCACAGGAAAAGCCTCACATGCCTCACACATCCTATATGCACAAGGTCACCTATGTATGCTCTGAATAACACGTCACATCAACACCATTTTTTCTTTCACTCACTTTCATAGCAATAATTGTGTTGATGTATTATTTTACTGTAATACTGTAATTAAGAGTAACATATAGATCAAATAAATTCACAGCACTGATTAGAAGTATGATTGTCCCTGTAGCAGCTGTAAAGGCTGTAGCGGCTGTCTGTCCGAGGTTTGGCCTCCTGCCGCGGGCTGGCCCTTCTCTTTCTACCCAGTCCAGCTCCACTGAGATTTTCCAAGTTTAGCCTAACATATCCTACATTTATCAAACTCTGGCCATGTCCCTGACATTGCCACAATATACAGCTCAAACCCATATAAAAACAAATTCTTTGAATGCTTAACCATAATTAAAAAGGTCATGTAATCAAACCAACTGCTAGCTTCTTGAAAAATACTCTCTGACCTCTTTGAAGTCAGCTGAAACAAACAACAAAGTGGTGGCTAAGTGAAAAGAGCTGAGGAAGGAAATGTCTTTTTTTCCTTTTTTTTGGCTAATGTCATCTGCCTTGTGAACAAAGGAAAGGAAACTGTGCCAAACTGACAGACCTCTTCTACCAGACCCAAGGACAGGGAAAAAACTTTCAAACAACTTACTCTACAATGCTACTTTAATGATTAAATGTTTCTGCTGGAGAAATACAGTAGGGACACTTCAGCCATCTATTCTCCAACCATGGCACTAATCTCCAATTAGCCTCTGAAGTAGCCTGTTTCTCTCAAGCACAGTTCTGACAGGAGAGGTCTTCTCTAAGAACCATGGCTAATAGGTCATGTGACACGCTTTCTATCCTGAGAACTGAGAATTGGATAGAAGAGTCATGTTCATATTAAAGACAGATGAGGCCTATATGGGACCTACAAAGCAGAAGAATGATTTTGGCTGCTCATTTTGTGGTTTTTGTGGCATTTGTGTTTGGACAAAACTGTCAATAAATTGTTCTTGACCACACACACATCCACTGCAGCAGTTTGGTTTTCATCCAGTCAATCGAATGCAAGGCCATAAGCCACTTTCCTGTTTGTTCAGGCTGTTCTAAAGTTATGCTTTATGTTATTTTGGTTTCCACTGTATTGGACGTTTCTCATAACTTTCATCAGTTTAGATGTGCCTGCTTTCTCCTGCAGCTAAATGATGCCTGCAATTACATTCATCCTATAATTACACAATGGACTGAAGGCAGGTTCCAAAACTGAATGCAAAATGGTTTTACAGCTGTCTCATTCCTGCAAACAAACCATAATTGCAGCACTGCTGTTTAAATAGCATTTTGCAATTGACAGCCCGTGTGTCTTCCACCTATAATTAAAACAGACAAAGAGAGAAAGAGGGGGGGAAAGGTGGGAGCAGATTGAAAATAATGATGTGATGGATGCAGAGAATGTGTTGGACCGGGCTGGATCCCCTTCACTTTAAGCAGCGCTGGGGCTGTACTGTAAACCTCAGAGTTACAGCAGAGGCAGCAGGGCACTGATTGCCGCTGTTGAGGTGGATTGACACAGGGAAGGTCGAGTTCCTTTATGATGGCCGACAGCTTCCATAAATACACCGTGTTGAGAGTCATTGGCCTGAACCCAGTGGCTCCCACTGCTGTACTGAGAGCACTCAGCACTGAGTCGTTGCTCAATCCACACCAAACAAGCTGGAAAAAAAAGTGGACAATTTGTCACAGAGGTTACCAGTGAGAGCACCTGAACTGAGAAGTGAGCCTGAAGTGCTTGAATTTGTTTATTGAATTTTATGTACATGGAAAAATGCATGCACTGATTTTACTTTATTGAAATATGTATGCCATATTTCATAATACTGCGACCCCAGAGAGATTCCACTTGGACTCTCACTGGCTCTGCCCACTCACACCACACTTGCACACCTGCAAGTGATCTAGGACTCATTAACTCCCTTTTATGTGCCCTTTGGCTTGGTTTAGTTGTTTTCAAAGTCTACTAAGTTCTGAGCCATGGTTTCCATTTGCTACTTTCCTGTTTCGACCCTTGCTTTATCTTCTAGTTATTTGAATATGGCTACATCTCTGATGATGCCTGCCTGTGTTTTGACCCCTGGCTGTTGTGACTATGAGTGCTGGACTGCCCCATTAAAAAAAGCCATCATGCACCTGTAAGCAACCTACATGCCTCTGTTGTTACAGTTGTACACTATTCATGTGGAAATGATGTTCATGTGGAGGTTGGGACACAAAACACATTTTGGTAAGTCTGGTAAACTGATTCAAAACATAATTCATCTAGGACAGTTCTGAATCATCAAAGCAAATATGATTAGTGTACAAGGGCTTTATCTGTCTGATTGCTTTCAAAATTGCTCAGCTCATTTTGCTATGGGAATATGAAATCATGACTAAAAGCATGTTCCACTTGAACCTGTTTAACTGCATAAAATATCCCTTTTACAGTTTTGCTCTGTGTTAGTTTTTTGCCTCGCTCTCTACACATTTGAATCAAAGTATATTCAATGCACCACTTTTTTCAATGTACCACTAGCCAATATGTTGTTTGAATAGCAAGTAGAGTTGGGCAGAATACTTTGAAAAAGTAGTGATGGCTGAACAGTGAATACACTGCCCTAAATATATTCCATAATGTATTCTGTGACAATACAAATAAAGTGACATATTCAGAATACATTGAGAATACATTTAGAATGCTTACTGATAAGGCATATAGGGAAATCTCTGCAGTAATTTTTACATAATGCAAACTGTTCCTCACTGTCAATGATGACAGTTTTCTTCATGAAAGGCTTTGGTTAATATGTTTCATGAAAAATTCGCTTATTTAAAACTCTCAACATTATTTCGGCTGCTTTCACTGCTGCTCCCATAATTCCTCTGCTGTCTAATGAACTAAACAAACAATTTGCCTTATCTCAACAACACAAGCTTGCAAACTTGACTATAAAGAAGGAAAACATTTTATAATGCTGAGATTAATAACTTATCATTAAATTGGTTTATCAGTCTACTCAGGCTCTAGCAGGGACTTCACATGCTGAATTTAAAGTAGTTAATAAACAAACATAGTGTTAGTGCATAACGATAGTTTTTCCTTTAAAGATGTTGCATATTTTTAAATGTAGTGGGTAAGTATTCTAAAAGTATTTTCTGTAACATTTTATTTGGAGTGGTCCTTTGTAGATGATTAACAAACTCTTAACAGATTATCAGTAACACATCAATAACATATCAGTGAAGTAGCAGTAGTGAAGCATCTGAATACACTGAAGTAAATATCTTGAAGATGTTCTGTTGATAAATTACTGACATTTAGTAGATGTTTTCTTAATATGTTACTTCCATTACACAAAACGTAATCTTACCCAACCTTAAAAGTAACTATATTCTGAATACTGCCTTTACAAAATGTAACTTGAACTGAATACAGATACTTTCTTTCAGTTCTGTGTTCTGAATACTTATTTCTAATAATTGTATTCCAATTCATCCCAACCCTGTATATAGCTATGTATCTATGTAAAGTGCCTTAATATGTGTGTTCATTATAGGTCCAAAATTAACCACACATCAGCTTCTTTAAGGTGCACTCATTGCTGACACACAGCTCGTATATGGAGCAACAGAACACAGCAGATATGTGTACTCTAGATTGATAAAGCACCATACCTTTGGGATGAGATGAAGCGGAGTTTGTGATCCAGAACTAATCATCCAATATCAGTACCTGAACTTACTAGTGCTCTTGTGGTTGAATGCAATCACATCCTCACAGCAAGTTCCAACATTTAGTTTAAAGCTTTCCCAGAAGAGTAGAGGCTGCAGCAAAGAGGAGACAAACTCACTAATAATACGATTGTTTTAGAAAAAATGCTGGATGAGCAGAAGTGTCTACAAACCTTTGGACACATAGTGCATTTATATTGTAGTTCTTAAATATCTGACTGATAAAAACTATAAAGAAGTTCAACACTTGCACCACTTGTACATGGCAATACAATAAAGCTTTTTTGAATCTTGGATTTATGGAGTCAGTTCTGAAAATGTCCTCCAGTTTTTTTACTCAGTTCCATTCTAGGTCTTCACATTTAATTCCTATTTCCATTTGCCTTTGCTCACATATCTCACTTTTGAGCTTTAACATTTTATTTTAGACTGAAAAGAAAAGACCTCAAAAAAGGAAGAAGAGCACCTAACAAGCTTCCTATGCTGATAGATGTTTAATATACTAAGATGTTCCACTGCAGTTCTATAGGGAACTCAGTAGTTCAGGAGTTCTTTGACCTGATCTTTTTTTTTTTGTTCCTACTAAAGTTGTTCTACTTTGTCCTGAGTCATTATTTTAATGAAGTAACAATACTTTCAATTGAATATGGGTTTAGTCTATTCTACCCACCTCTGTGAATTACCTCAGGCCTTATTTAGCAGATGTTGGGCAACAACACCTCACAGGCAAGTTTAATTAAACTTGAGTTAATGTTTCTTCATACTGCTGATTACATGTCAGTACTATTTATTTTAACATTGACACAATGAGTCTGAGGGAGACACTCTAGATATTGTCAGGGACTTATTGTAGTCAGGCTTAAGAATGTCCTCCAAACTCAAACATCCACGCATAACCTGTAATTCTCTTTCCCTCAGACTCTCTCTCACACACACAAACATGCAGCACGTCTTAATCCGTCAGCAGAAACACACAAATCACACACACATTTCTCCACAGGAAGCATGCACAAACAGACCCAGCACAGCAGAGTTAGAGTTAAATGCGCCATAATTGCTGCAGTAATAAGTGAGTATCATGAAATGCAGCAGAAGTCCAAAGTATACTGCAGCGCTTTACTCAGAAAAGAACCTGTAAAGTGGGTTCATTGTGCACGGAGGATCTCACTGAACAAGAGAAAATGTAATTTTGCTCAGCAGAGCAACCAGTCTCTCCAATAAAAAAGTTGCTTTATTAGTTCTTTTCCAGTCACCTTAAACATTTGATACAAAATATAACAAAGCTTAGGGTGTATCTTTGCCAAGATGGATGCTAGAGGTGTCAGGCCTACTTCTTCTTTGCAATATACATTATTTTTCTTTGGCATATTTGCATAAAGTGTTACATAAAGAGTCAATTCCTAAACATTGATTAAGCCAGGTTTTAGCATAACCTGCAGTGCCAGTAGTGAACCACCACTGGAAATTCTTCTTAGTCTAAGCTAAGGCTCAATCTTAGGCCCAATCCCATTTCTTATTTTTACCCCTACCCCTTGTTTTCGAGTGTCACCTTGCCCCTTGGAACTGAGTTACTAGGGGTAGTGGTTGAAATCTTCCCCTACGAAATGGGACAACCCTCAAATAAAAAAGGACATTACTACATTTACAAGCTACTAGCGGTGCTCTGTAGGCAACCCTGCCAGTCTGCAGTGATAACAGAGGAGCAATAAAATTCAGCAACCTTGCTGCTGGTGTTTAATTACATTTAGGGCATCATAGGGGTGAAATGGGATTGGGCCTTAGTTTGGGATAAAAGGCATTAAGAGTGTATAAGAAAATCAGCAAAAATGCAGATAGAGAAATGATTGAATGTAAATTTCTCAGATTTTAGCATTTTTATGCTGATGTCACATGGATTATGTACAGTACTGTGCAAAAGTCTCTCAACAAGCCTCTAGTGAGAAAAAGAAAGAGACAAAAAAGAAGAAAATTAGCAAATCAAACATAGAAGCTGCTGATGTTCTCAGATGGACTGATCACCCCAGACCTCAGTGTTTCTGAATGTGTTTGGGATTACTTGGATTGTGAGAGACAGAAAATGAAACCAATTTATGAGTGAACTTTTGAGATGTGGATAAACATCTCTGATTTCTGTGAAAAAATTAAATGAGTCTCCGAAAACGAATGGAATTCCTGACGCAGAGAAATGAATGACTTTTATTTAATGGTGATTTAAAAAATGAGGGAGGGTCTCTGAGTTTTGCACAGTTCCGTAGATGCAAAATGAACAGAATCATGCAGGATTACATACAATGAAAAAATGATGACATAGGAGCTTAAAATGTATACAGTGCACAAATTTTAAAGTGATAAAGGAATGAATTGGGTAATTTATTATAAAGTTGTATGTACATTAAATGTGAGGGGAGAGTATATATGGCTAGGTGCACTTGAAAAGTTTGGTGCTTTACAGACTTTGGGGGTCGCTTCAGAAGTTCTGAAATTCACAATCAAAATCTGTCATCCTGCACACAATGTACTTCCACTGCCGATCCCTGCAACAATGTAAAACATTACAATCAGACTGAGCAAAAAGCAATTTACTTTATGAAGGCTGTGGAGCTGTTAAATGAACAAGGCCTGAGGCCAAATCCATAACAAGGGCTGCAAATAATTTGTGATGGCTTTGATGCATACCTGAGCACACCGCTGAAGGTGGTCTGAGCCCCCCTGATGAAGTAGCCATAGGAGGGAATGACCATTTCGCCCTCTTCCCTGTAGTATTCTGGAACATCGGTGGTCTTCCTGTTGGATGCAAAAGGGGAGGATTTTGGTACTATGTGGATGGTTTCAATTTAGAGCACATGCAGATATTATCAAAGGGTGAATGAATAAAACATATATCAACACAATCTTGTCTTTACTTTTTGTTTACTCGACAGTAAATGGGTTGTTTTATTCATGTGGAAATAATTTGAGTCAAGGTAAATACAGTGCATCACTTTTTTAAGTGCAGTGTGTTATGATTACCTTAAATGAGCCAGAATTAAAGCACAAAGTACATTAACCATGTATGTACCATGTAATCTGGTCTGATTAAGCTTATATATTTTGAAGCCCCTGGACAGACTCACCAGCAGGAGTAGGGGCACCTGCGGCTGTAGCGGCAGCAGTAGAACTGCCACTCCCGGTCCAGCACTGAGGGAAAGTACTGACTCTGTATTCCAGCCACCAGCCCATTATTTGTACACGAGGAGGACCTGCAGGGAGATATGAGCAAATTACAATCATGTGATTGGCCGACACATCCATCACATCTGTCATCCTTAAGGACAGATTCAGACAGATTGGCATAAATATATAAATAACGCTTGGGTCAGAGCACTGGATCAGACCTATGTTAAAGTCCATCTTAAAAATTAATATATTAAAATATGTTAAAATATATTCATGTTTTGAAATCTACAACACTGTGCAAACCTTGCAGGCATAATATGTAAAGCTGTTTATCTGGGCAGCAAACATTTATTTATTTACAAAAACACAAATATTAGAGTAAATACAAACAAACAATTAAACAGTACACTGTGATTTGCTGTACAGGTTAAACATTTCCTAAGCTCTCCCCGAGGAAGCCCAGTGTTTACAGTTACCATCCAATGTTTGGCTAATCAATACTTTTTTAACCCCTTACGTTAAATCTTGTCATGTAGCATGTAGTAAAAGTTTGAACCCACTGTAAGGTGTTTACCACTTAACATCCCTTTAAGGGCTTAAATTAAACCAGATGTGCTGCTGATGGAATTTAACAAATTCATGCAATGACTGGAGTAAATCAAGCAGTCAGGAACTGAATCTTTGCTCTTCTACCTGTATTCGTCAAACCGACATATGAATAACTCAACAAATCTGTGTTTATTTGTATTTATACTAATGCTACATAGTGTTTTTACAGGCAAGGGCACACTTAAATAACTGCGGGAATAAATAGTTTTAACAGTTTTCAAGGCTGTTTTTTGAGACTTTTGCAGTTCTTTACTGACAACACATAACACTATATTTTATTTTCATACCTAGGGCTGTGTGGCCAAAAGGACCAAATGTGTCACTAATAACCCCTGACCTCCCCGTGGGCCCAAAGATTTATTATACACTTCTACAAGTTAAAAATAGCTCAGCCAGTTTGCATTGAAGCCCATGGAGTTACTGAATAATAAGCCTTAGTATGTAATAAGTTAGGGATTTTAAGGGCTTAGCCTCTATTCATACATACATACATACATCATCTAAACCACTTATCCTTCTGGGTCGCGGAACCTCTATTCAATTAACTTAATTTTTTAAAGCAGCCAGATTACTTGTTTTTTAAAGTAAAAAAATCTTTTTTTACAGTGTAGTCTCGAGATTGAAGCTCACAATCCTCAACCACTGAGCTACCACAGCCAAAACCAACCAGAGCAAACATGTTGCCTATAATGGGGACCAGACTGCATCAGGCAGCACAACATCCAAGTCTCTTAATGTACAGAAAACCACTGCACAGAAAAAGTCGACAACATAGCTAGCACGCTCACAAGCTAACTTTGTTTTGGGCTACATCTACAAAACAGAATTTCATGCTTAAATGGATAACATTTCAATACATGATATATGAATGTAGTAATGTAGGAAGACAAACTTATTTATTTTAGATAAGAAACAATGTGCAGTTTTATCATGCTAAATTTGAATTACTTACTGAAATACAGACTTTAAGCATGCAAATTCCTTTAATGGTCTAGGTAATACTCCTAAACTGGCATTAGCACTTTTGAGAAGAATGCATGGATTTAGATCACAAGAAGTCCACACAGAGGGTTTTTACACTTCAGTAAATATCCTACTATTTTGCTGGTGTTGACTGTCATTAGCTAATGTACTGTATATTAAATGGGATTATATTAGGTATTATTTGGGGTTTATCTCTTTTGTGTGATGTTTTACATGATTAACTGTTGCATGTGCTGTTTTGAAAACAACAGAAGTTTATTCTGAAACAAAAAAGAAACTTGGGGAGCAAGGTCAAGCAGTGCTTTATCCCATACGGATATCCTTGCTCACGCTCCTGTTCTGAAGAGAAAAACACACAGGCCAGTAGTCAAGACGTGACAGTATGGTATCAGTCTCAGAGTCATGGAACTACAGAGAGTTAGACCTTTATTCTCACTTCTTTCCCCCTGGGTGTCACTAGGCCAACAAAACTGGCCTGTAAGTCCCACAAGGACTCCAAGCCACCTAACAAACCCTAACACTTCATTAACTGTCAGTATATTTTCAAGTGCTGCAGGTAATGTGTGATTTACATTTTGTGTTGAATTAGTATTCAAAGAGAGTTCAGTCAAAACTTGGTGAATGACATTCAAAGTTGATTTTGCATTTGAGGCCCAAACATTGAGGCAGAACTTCTTTTTGAGCCTGTGAGTGACAATGATAATTATTTTAGGCTTTATAGGGTGACTCGCATCAGCACATACAGATGTTTGTTCTCCTGACTCAGTAATGCTACTTCTTACCATTTTAACAAAAAAAATGTACATAGTGCAGCTTTAAATTCAGCAAACAAACAGTAATTGCGCTTTAAAAGGTGCAGAAGTGTGTTCCCTGCAGAGGATGTGTACTTATTTTCACATAGAAAACCAACAAAACACTGACCGGGGTGCACAAATTTTGCATGCTACTGTAGATTTGATTATATTAATAGTATAATATTAAAATGCTAATCATTTTTAAGACCTTTGTTTAATATCGCCTAAATTCCATGGGCCTATATGTGGCCCTATTCACTCATGACTACACATGGTAGTTACTGAATAATTCTAAATAGTTACTCAATAATAAGTCTAAAGATTAAGAACTGAATAATAAGCCTGCAGTTTAAGAGGATAAGATCTGCATTTATTAAGGCAAATCAAATGAAGCCATTATTTGGTTCAGCGCTTCATCATTCCTGTGAGCTGCAATTACATAAAGTTACTGACTGTAACCAAAGCAGTTCAAAGCTCTAACCCCTATGTTAGTCTGTGTTACTTCACCACGGCTGCAGTTGCGCGTCACAGTGGGAAGCAGCAGAGAATTGATTTAATGTGTCAATAGCACTGACGTTTTAATGGACTAAAGAATTGGTCTCAGGGTCAACACAGACCTTAAGCTAATTAGGCTCGTGTCAGAGGAGGCTGCCAGACAGGAGATGTTTGTGAGGTTTTCTGTAAATACAGGACTGTTGATGGTTTCTGCTTGTGTATGGCCCATACAGGATGTTGTCATCACAACAGATCCGCCAGCATCGGACCTGTCCTGCTCCCCTGCCACCAGCAGCTCTGGCTCTTTGTCATGACAACGCTGACACCGTAGGGAACGGATCCACCAATGGGGAAAGGGATCAGCTTGTCCCAGTGGAATGTCATCTTAACCAGAGTGCAAATCAAAGTGACTGCTTCGGTGGTGCCAAGAAAGTGGTCCTTCTCAAGAGACAAGCAGAGGTCTAGAGGATGGGGTGGGGCAGCAGAGAGAGCACACAGGCTCCACAAACATGTAAACAGCATTTGTAGATGAGTAAAATTGAATTATAAGCCTTACAGTGACAAGCTTACATAAAACACTGCCATTTTACAAATAAGTCTGTTATCTTATAATTCAATTACAATAAGTTATTCAAGTAATTTACATCATCGTAAAATAATTACCATGGAATTAATAGGTAACTTGTGTAGTTACTTATGAGAGTGAGAAAATCCACTGGCCCAAGGACAAACCCTTTTTTATGGATTTTAACTCATTTTTTAATTTGTGGCCATGTGCAAACATTTGTGCATCCTATGTGAAAATAAGTGCCCACTTCCTCTACAGAGAACTCACTTCTACACATTTTAATGCACAATTACTGCTTATTTACTGAATTTAACATATTGGGAGAAAATAAAACATAAAAGTGGCACATTTAAGTCCATTAATAATTAAATTGTACTCTAAAATATGCAGAAAAGTGGCAGATTTACATTTATTAACCATAAAAGATGTGTTAACTTATTTTTAATTACACAAAAGAACAAAAGAAATAATTTTAGCAGAAGAATCCCAATTTTTGTGACTGTACCTACAACAAACTGTATGCTGCCTCTGTACATGTGGAATATGAAGAATATTGCTGCCTAATTTTAGATTCACTAGACTCCATTAAATGAGCTTGGCCCACTGGCTTGGTGCTTATGTAAAATCAGCTTTGGTTTTTCTTGACCTAATTATAAATTTACAGGAAATAGTGAAAATGAATAAGCACACAAATAAGTACAGCATACTCAGAAGAGTCAGAACTCTGTTTGGTCCAAAGGACAACCGGCATTTTGTCTTAGAGAAAATAAGTAAGTATACAAGAATAAATTTAAAGTACAAATACAAATGATGGAATTGCAAAATGTTTATATTGTTCTATACTGCCCACAAAATGTGTGTAAAAATGGCAATAAATAAGTTAAAAAGACAAAATGAAAAAAAGCAATTTTGATATGACAGCAACAAATTGTTGGATAGGTGTTAACACTTACATACTTTTCAGGCCACAGCATGACATAGTATGCTTACATTGTATTAGAAGCACCCCGTTCAAAATCCGACCTTTAATTGGCAATTGTCAGCAGGTGACTGGCCTGACTGAACTCTTATATTCTCAAGGCCCCAGCTGCCCTGGGCCGGGCAGTAGGAGGTCGAGGCCACACGACTCCAGCTCAAAGGAAATCTCCCAAAGTGGGCAGATTTGAGAGCGGATCAGGCAGGCCCACGCTGAGCCCAATTAACTCAGAGGCAAATCCCCCTGTGTGCCCTCAGAGCAGGAGAGAGCATGCTGAAGAGTTCCTTTAGGACCCAGCGGTCCTGAACTTCTGCCTCTCTGAAGTTCGTCCCAGATGGCAGACTCTGCCTGTTCCTCCAAGTCATGGAGCTGTAACGTTTAAGCCAGAGCTCACTGACCCAAAAAACACCAGCTTTCTAATGTTGACAGGTGTTTTAGAAAGCTCAAAAGAAACTGACAAACCAAATGAACCAGCTTGAATTGAGGAAAACATCTTAGAACATCTTAAAATATTTCAGCTGCAGGGGGCATTTCCCAAAAAGTGAAACCTGCATGGTTAGTGACAGGACTGCTGCAGTTTTACTGTGATGCATCAACTAAAATTTAGACACTTGGCCAAAATTCATGTTTACCACACTAAGTGAAATTCATCAAACATCTATTGTAATATTTCTTACTGCTACCTTGCTAAGCTAAGATTTGATGTTTTTCAGAGAGGTGAGCTGGCAACATTAGAAATCTAACCCTGCAGGGTCAAAACAAACAACATTGACAGTGTTCATAAAGATTTTACTATGACATGTTACAGCCATGACATACTGTATACTATTTTAGTTGATCAGCCTGCGGCCCAGTTGTCTTTTGTCAGTTTTGTTTGTTTGTTTTGTTTTGGTTAGTCTTTAGAACCAATAATACGTGCCCCACCACTTTTAGTTGTATGGCACAACATCTGAAAGGGGAAAACAGTTTAGAACAGTGTGAATGGGAGACATCAATCTAGAACAGTGTGAGTTGGGAAGAACATTCTAGAACAGTATAAATAAAGAACTGAAAGAGTGTAAAAGAGGAGAACATTCAAGAACAGCATAAAAGAGTGAGAACACTGTAAAACAGCGTAAAATTATGAAAGATGAAGAACATTTTAGAGTAGTGTGAATGGAGGAAACATTCTAGAACAGTATGAATGAAGAGAACATCCAAGAACAGAATGAATTGGGAAACATTCTAGAAAAGCGTGAATGAGGGAGAACATTATAGAACAGTGTGAATGGGGAAAACATTTTAGAACAGTTTGAATGAGGAGAACATTCTAGAACATTGTGAATAAGAAAAAAAATTCTAGAACAGTATAAATTTAATAAAACAGCCTAGAACAGCATGAAAGGGGGAGAACATTCAAGACCAGCATAAAGAAGCAAGAACACGGTAAAACAGTGCAAATGAGGAGGTCATTCTAGAACAGAGTGAATAAGGGAGAACATTCTAGGACAGCGAGATTGGGGAAAACATTCTAGATCAGTGTGAACAGGGAAAACACTTTAGAACAGTTTGAATGGGGAAACATTCTAAAATGAAGTGAATGAGGGACATTTGAGAATATTGTGAATGGGGAGAAAATTCTAGAACAGTTTGATAGGTGGAGAACATTCTAGAATACTCTCAATTGGGAGAACATTGGAGAACAGTGTGAACAAGAGAAGCATTCAAGAACAGTGTGAACGAGAAGAAAATTCAAGAACACTAAATGGATAGAACATTCAAGAACAGTATAAATGAAGAAGAACATGGCTTTACAGTATGAATAGGGAGGACTTTCTATAGTGTGAATAGGGAGGAACATTCAAGAACAATGCAAGTGGAGAATAATCTAGAACCTAGAATTCTACAATCTCCAGTCATATAATTGTGGCAAACCAACCAAATGCTTGGGTTTACTGGTATCTGTATCCTCTGTCCTTCAAAGTAACCTCCTGCTGGCCTAACAGTGACTATGTGGCAGGTTGGGATTGTGTTCAGGCATAACTGAACTGAATCCATTACACCCATGTGGCTTTCTTTGCGCTCATAAAAGCAAAGGTTCTTGCATGAGGAAATGTCTTTCTGGACACAATATGGAAAGACTGTGCCAAGTATGAAACCCTCTCCAAAAGCACAGGAAATGGCTCCATACACACTTCAGACAGAGAGGAATATGTTCCCTCCTGACAGCTACAGTCAACTCCGAACGGTTTTTTTGCTAAATACGTTATTTAAATGTGTTATTACATTATTTCATCATCTCTCTGACTCTCCCTGTACTCATCAGTTGAGTGATATGCTCCTTTTGTCAACGTTAACCCCTTAAAATCCCAGGCTTATAGCATAATAAAGCTTATTATTCAGTAAATACAGAGACTTCAATGCAAACCAGTTGAGATATCCTTAGATTAGAGTAGTGTATAATAAAACTTTAGCCATTTAAGGGTTTAAATGATATAAATGATATAAATATTCACTCTTTCAGTGTCCTGGCCCCCTCATTACCATAGACTGTTGGCAGTTACTCAGTTCTAAGGAGTGTGTAAGCTTCTAAGACTAGTCCGAGACAAAACACAGCATGCTTTGCTCAATAATAAAGCTTATGTTGTTCCATGCTGTTCAAAGGAACTCATAAGCCTGTAATTAGTCAACTTGTTCCAAGAATTTGAAACTTTGGAATGAAAATTAAATTGAGCACTGGAATCAAAATAAAAGTTTGGTGAGATTTTACTGTAGAGCAGTGTTCATTAGGCTACATGACACCTACATAAGACTGTCTTGACAACTGACATAAACCTCCATAAACATGTACATAAACAACTATATTTTTAGGTGGAATGACATAGCATGTTATAATAACTGACTGTATCTTAGTGTTTATCACAGTGCCATAATGCTATGATATATGATGATGTGACATAGCTTCACTCACTTTATCACAGAAAATGCTCACTTTTGTCCAGTGGCGAGCCATGACTATTAGAGCCAGGCCTTCAATTTGAACTTCCAGCAGGCCTAGAATGACCTTTTTTCTAACAAAACTGGTCCCATTTATTTGAAATCAATCCCTGATTGGTTGATTTCATTGTCACTTCATCATATTATCAGCATTATGGCACTATAACATACACTGAGATACAAAGTCTATGCAATTTCACCCCAGGCAGTGTCATGACATTACCCAATACAGGAAGAAAAATCACTCTCATCTGACAGATATTATGTCAACTTGACATCAAAGTTGGCGAATGCAACAATTATGACAATTGGCGCCCATTGGAGTAAGTGTTTATAAATTTTTATGTAGGTCTACGTCAGTTGTCATAAAGATAGGAGTCATGTAGCCTTATGAACACTGTCCTACAGTAGAGTGTTATGAAGTTTTAATACTGACCTCCTGAAAATAGTGACACAGGAATCTTGAGCCTCTCAAAGGCTGAACTTTTGACCTCTGGCTATTTCTAGTTTCCAAAACAGTACTCTGCTGTTTTCAAAGTATAATCTGATTAGCAAGGACAAAAATATTGGTTACTAAATTGTGTATTCTGATGCATAATTACACTAAACGGTAAAGAAAAACAAGACATTTCTATTGTTTGTGTCACAATAAACTTGTGTACTTGTACACAAATCAGTCTAATACCTCATTATCATCCCAAAAGGTTAATTAGTCTGCATTGCTTTTTAATAAATCCAAAACGTGTCGTTTGTGTGTTCTCATGGTGTACTGCTGAGTGGAAGGTGACGGGCTACATCTCCTGCTGTGTAATCTGACTCCCAGCATGCTCTGTAGTGCACACACACATGCATACAAACACACACAAACACACACCTCACTACTGCTACCACCATCACCACCACTTGGATTTATTAATGCAACAAGACCAGCAAAGCTTAAAGCACAGTATGTAAAGGTCACCATTGCTGCACAATAAGGGCATTTATTATGTGCTTACTATGAACTCTTTCATGTTTAGTGCCATGGAAAATGATCAACTAATGTCATTAGGATTAGTACAACATGAACAGATCATAGTGAATAACCACACTGACCCTGACTGTTCTGGCTAAGGGGTGCCCTTTTTTTACAAACCCTCATTTACAGAATTACTTTAAAGTAAGATACAAAAATGGAAATTTGGCAAATCTGTGTTGTATTTAGGACATAATGAGATATTAAGACTATGTATTAGTAGTCGACTGTAACACTCCAGACTGTAACAGGTCTTTCACAGGTCTAGAGTAGACTTACATTTTTAGACTAAAAAAAATATGAACCAAAAGTATGAGCTGATTTGCATAATTGTCCCTTTGCCCGACAGTTAGCTTCTTTAGCTTCGTACTGAAACTACAAGGCCAGTCTAGCTAATGGAATGGAATGGAAGGTTATGATCACCAGCTAACATTGCGCAATCTGCATGCTGAATCATCACACACTTGCCTCAGACTGTGTGGACTTAAAAAAGTAATCCTAAAAAGACTTCTTCTTGTGGTTTTTGACACCGTGTGACACTGTATGATGCTGTATGTCTATTAAAATGGAAAAAAAAACACAAAGCTAAAACAGCAGTAGCAGTCAGTAAAGTCTGAATCTTGTCCACACGTTAGCTAAGTTAGCCTCACAGCTAACATGTCTTGGCTGATCAACTACAGTTCAGGTAAAAAGAAAATGACATTAAGTATGTTAGATTATATGCCCTTCTTTATGTCTGTCAGTCCACCTTAGCTCTATAGTTGCAGTTCAGGCAAAGAGGTCATCAAACAATGGAATTAACATGGGCCTTCTTCTAGTGGATGCACACACTGTCTCTGTTAGAACAACACCTTGTATCTCCATTTTTACCTAATTTGTAAAATGCCCTTTACACTGCGTCAAAAGGTCATGATGAATAGATAGACATAAATTATTATAATAAAATGTTTTTGCGTTAACTTACTTTGAAAGTTCAGCGCATTTTTCCTTCACCTGTAAAGTTTTTTTTGGAGATACAAAGTGTTCCAGCAATAATGCTACACTTGTTTATTCTAATCCTTTCGAGAATATGAGTCTTTTATTATGTCCACCACCAAATGAAGGTAGACCACTCAAGCTATAAATGATGGAGATCTACCACTCTGGAGAGTTTAGATTCAACACACTTGGCTCTGATATCCAGATGCCCCTGAAGGTCTTCATTACTTGGATCTGGTGTGTTTGATTAGGTTTGGAGCTAAACTGTGCAGGGTGGTGGATCTCCAGAACCAGCACTGAGCACCCCTGATTTAGAGTGTGCTGGTAAACAGGAAAAAGTAGTGGCCTCTACCTGCCAGAAAGCCTCATAATCAGAGCCTTTGTGCCTTTGCCACTAATCTACATCTGTGTGCCAACAAACATTATCACTCAGTCAAAATACTGAAGGCTGAAGACGGTACAGCTCTTAAGGCCTAACCACTGATGATGACGAGACAAAATATAGAAAGGATCATATGTGTCACATTTTGATCTGAGTTAAAAAAACAGATTTCCTGTTTCTGGCCAGCCTCTAGTCCAGATCACCACACCTCCCCTGCATTCTCTGTACAAATTCGGCATCCCACTCATCCACCAACTCCTAACATATTCACTAGCATTTCACTCCCTACAAAATGACTTGTGATTATTTCCTTATTCACATATCCCTATGTTTAGTGTACTAAAATAAAAATATTATAAACTGTAAACTGTTATATGTGTATTCTTATATAATGCATATTATCAATCATACCAAAATCTTGTAACTGTATATTTCCATTTTTTACATTATTTGAAAACATAATCTGCCCTTTACATTGTGTGGCCATTTCATCATGAAATAGAATATGAAATAGAAATTGGCCAACATGACTTTGCAAATAACATTTAATCACATTATAATTCTAACAATCTATCTGTTTAGCATGCTACCAGTCTGTTTTTTGAATCTTGTTTCGTGTGTAGCCATCGTGGGCAGTGATGAGCAGCACCAGGTTTCCAAATAAATTCCATGTGCATGACGTGCGATGCTGAACATAAAACTGAATCTGAGTTTAGAAAGAAATCATCTTGTAACTTACAGAGCACATGTTAGTCCTGTAGTTAAGCTGTGTTTATGCTAGACTGGGCCGCCGTGCAGTCTCTCTCTTAAAGACAACTTTGTTATCCACTCTCTAGAACAACAACATATCATCTGAAATTAGCTAAAGATGTTCCATGCAGATTGTTGGAGGCTGGAGGAATGAAAGCCTGCTGTTAGACTACAGTTCTTATAATCCCTTACTTCTTACCAACAGGAAGTGTTACCTGAGTCTCATCTGGCCATTCGAAGATGTACACACCAGCTTTTTGTCCTTTTAGTCTTTAAAGCCATTAGAAAAAGTAAATAAAAGCATGGACATAATTCAAGATGTCACGAACGACAAAAGCAAGTCTTTTTCAGATACCTTAATAACTCTTGAGGCAGGTAGCCTACAGATGATTCATGTATCCAGTTTGCACAGTTAGCATTGTGCAAACTACATGTCTCTAACCATGCTGAGTTGTTAACCCCTTAAATGGCCAGGTCCCACTGATGAGCCAAAAGTTTTATTACACACTTCCATAACCTAAGAATAGCTCAGCCAGCTTGCATTGAAGTCCCTGTAGTTACTGGATAATAAGTCTTAGTACGTAAGAAGCCTGTTATTTTAAGAGGTTAAGTAATCTGAAACTTGTTCTTGTGGTTTTTGACCCAGTATGACTTTGGGCCTTGATTACACCTCGCATTAAAATGCGTTTTTGAGTATCAGAGTCAGGTGTTAACACCCCCCAGGATGCATTGTGAGCAGAGTACAATTACATCACTCAAACCACATTCGGAAGTGATTAGAGACGGATCTTGATTGCATTTAACACAAGTGTAAACGGAATACGTTTTCGTTATGCAGGTGAGAGAATAAACAATAGTTATAGGTAACAGTAGATAAGCAGGTGGGAGAATAAACAATAAACCAAAAGACTGAGGATATGGGACAATTAGTTAGCTCCAAAGCAAGAGCCTTCATGCAGTCCTGGCCAATGAACATGTCCAGACCAAGCTTATCCATTCTTATAGTAATGGAGAAAAGAGCAAACAAAAGTAAAACAAAAACAGTGCATGTGTTGATGTCCTTTTTATGCGAGAAAAGTACAGCCAGATCTCATCTGGTCACACTGGGGACGCATTTTAATGAAAAGTATAAATGGAGTCTGGCCAAAGTTCGTCCAGGACAAGTTACGATCTGGACACGAACACATGTTAATGCAAGGTCTAAACAGACTCATGATGTTATCTATTAAATTGGCCAAAAGCACCTCACAAAGCGAAAACAGTAGTAGCAGCCACTGAAGTCTGAATTTTGTCCATTGCTTGTCAGTTACAAAAGCCCTGTAGAGCAAGTACAAAACAAAAGAAGTAAACTTCAGACACCGAACACGACTTTGCTGATGGACTACATTTGGGTTAAGACGAAAATTGAGTACATTTGATTTTTTTGCCAAACTGTCAGTTTAGTGGATCCTGGGAACTGCAGCATGAGCCGTATTGTGTTGTCTCTGCACACTCCCTAAAATCTGTGAGAACTGCAAAAGACCCTTTTACAACATATCTCTGAGCTGTGACACTTAATGTTCCTGACCTCTTGTACCATTAAAAATAATGGTTCTTGGTTTGGACATGCAGTTCTAGTTCATACAAAAACCTTTAGCTGGTGTAGAACCCTTCAAACATTATCTAGAGGTTCATTAAACTTTAAAAATATTCTTCCCACTTGCACATCTCATTTAAAAATTATTCTTTAAAGAGCATCCATTACAAGGTTCTTTGGGAAACCAAAAGTAGTTCTTTTATTGCATCATTTTAGCATCTTTATCTTTAAGAGTTTTTTATGCCATTGCAATTTTGAACATAAATACCAAATTGGTGAAGAAAGGATGATGTGGCATGAAAGTTCTCTCAGTTGGTTTAGGATTTAAAAATCTCCCAGTAGACCTTAAAGGATTCTACCAGACACAAAGAAGGAACTGGACAAGCTTGCTGGACAAGCTTAAGGACATGGAGCCCATTTCCTTTAAGAGTCTATGGAGATTTGCATACTTTTGCAGAGGCTCATCTGATGTACAAGCCTGTTGTCTACTCATAAAAGGTGCTTTTTGGGCATTGAACAAGCCCCTTAAACTATTTTTCTATTGCCAGTGGTTCACTGAGCGCTAAAACTGAGGCTAACTTAAATGACACGTGGAAGTTCTGGCTCAACAAAAATGTCTGTTTGTCTCTTCTCGGCCCAGTCTTGTTGGCTTTCAACTTTTTTTTCCTTCCATGGTAAACAAATTATTCTGATGTTACCACAGCAACCACCCAGCTCCGTAAACAGTGGTGCAGTGACATTTTATTGCAGTTTTTCACTTATGTGCTTTCACTAAAGCACAAGAGACTTGAATCCTGCAACATTAAATTGGGGGAAAATAGAGCATTAGTAAGCATGAGATATATAACGTGTTCAATGGATATAAATACAGCATATAAGCATAGGAAAATTCATTTTCTGCACATTCCACAAACATACGCCGTGCACATACGAGGATGTTTGTGCAACAGGTAATCAGCGGCCTGCTGTTTGTGTTGATGAGGCCTCATGACGTGTGAACACCTGATGAAAAGAGCTGCCTGTTCAGTCTGTTTCATCTATGAAATACTGCATGCCTAGTCAGCTGCTTGCCTTCAAGGAGTATTTGCTCTCCAGATGTTCCGCATCTGGCCCCAGAGATGATATGTAATTTAGAGTACTAAGGCACAGTTATAGTTAACTAACTTTATTTTGTTTAGTCAAGGAAGATTTTTCCAAACACTGTCTAAGACTTTTTTTTACAGGCTGAGTCGGACTGAATAATACTTGATCAAGAGCAGGCAGTGCATACTGCCAAATAATGACTCTATCCATTTGTTGGATTTGGAGGGTTTATTTTTAAAGCTATGAGTTCAGACTGTCATTTGTAACTTTCTTGCATCTGTGCATAACTAAAATACAGTACTGTGCAAAAGTCAGAGACAGACCTTCATTTAGTGTTTACTTTCCAGGCAATATGGCCATTAAATACATGTTGTCATCAGTAAAAAGTATCTTGTGTGTCTATTCTTTGCCTTTAATACAGCTTCCATTCTTTCTGGGACACTTGTTTTGAGTTTTTCAAAAAATCTATAGAGATATTTTTCTACATCTCCAAAGTTCAGTCTTAGAAGTTGGTTGAACATTCATGCTTTTCATGATCCAACTAATCCCAAACACATTCAGTGATGTTGAGGCCTGGACTCTGAGGTGGTCAATCTATTGTTCTCAGAACATCAGCAGCTTCTCTGTTTAGTTTCTTTTTCTCAGTAATGGCTTCTTAAGAGCTACACATCCTTTCAGACCCATAGTGCTGAGTTGTTTTCTCACAGTGGAAGGATGGACAGAAACACCTGTAGATTTTTTCAGATCTGAAGCAAGAGTGGAGCTTGATTATCTCCTTTTATTGCTTTAATTACTGTCTGATAGTGACAGTTTTGGTGGTCTACCAGGTCTTACACATTTGTTAGGAGCCTCATTTTCTTTTTATCATTTTTTTTTAACTTCAGTTTTGCAAACTCCTGTTTTTTCACCTATTCCTTTGACTTTCTCATTCTTTATGTGAGTGGATTAGCTTAATCTCCTTAAAAATATCTTCTAAAATATACTGAATGGCCATTTGACTAGAATAAAAAAAATTATGGGTGGTCTCTGACATTTGCACAGTACTGTACATGCATGGCAATAGGTTTGGGTTTTGTTCTTTCAAATCTGAGTACTGAAATCTAAGCTTTCTTATTTTACATTAGTTCGGTAAGTGGTATTTTGCCTGACTGGTTTGCAGTTTGCTGTAATTCTCCACCTGCTTTGAGCATCTGGTGTGGGAGACTGGGACAGAGATAATGTTCTGCTCAGAACACTCTACTCAATCATAGCAGCCGAGCTTGCAGGCCACCTTATGCTCTTCTGCAGTGTGTGTCCCCATGAAACACACACACACACACACACACACACACATACTAGGGCTGGGATGGTAAGAAAATTTGCTATGATGATGTCAGTGACCAAAATGATCACTGTTTTCACTGTTATCATAGTACTGTTCAGTAGATATACTGAAAATGGCTAAAAAACATTGATACACAATCATTTCCCCAAACTCATTATATTATACTGCGTTCATTGAACTTCTTCTATTTCTTCATAAGACCAAAAATCCATTACAGTTTCACCTCTTAAGTGACCAGAATCTGTTAGTGGGTCCAAACATCTTATATACCCCTTTGTAGCTTTGGAATAACTCAGCTGGTTAGAATTGTGGTCCATGTAGTTTAGTACATAGTAGTATGTTTCTAAATGTACCATTCACTCTCTTGTCCAGTTCATATATATAATTTAAGCCAGTTTTGAACTCACTGTTTTTAAGATGTCACAAAAAACATTCAATTTTTCAAAAAAATACATTCAGTCTAGCCCATTCACACTGAAGTTATAAAAAGTATTTCAGCCTGGACAGATTTTTGAACAAGGCGTGACACAGGCCAGTCAATCAGAATAGAGGCCATTTACATATTTCAGTGTTAAAGACACAGTAACAGTTACAGTTACAGTTTACTACTAAGAGACAAAGAGAAGGTTTAAAATGATCATGTGTTTCTGCTACATAAAACCACAAAAAGTGGTAAAATGTGGGGAAAAGGGAAATATAAAATACAATAAAAGTTTAGAATATGGGGTCTTTACTATAAACATGCTCTGTGTTTGCATGTGCTTCACAGTGAGACTATTTCTTTCCACTTTGACTTCAGCTGCATATAAAACATGAAGGTGTATGATTATCATTGGGTTTTCTATCATGATGTATCATTAAGACTGAAGACTGTCCCCTGCCTAACACACAGATGTTGCATATCACATATTGTACATTATGCTTGATGTCTCAGCATATAAAAAAAAACTGGGCAGCAAACATGCAGACTTACCACTCCATTCCAGCGCGATTGATATCATCCCACCAGCACTCGGTGGGCTCCCCCAGGCTGGAGGGCGTCGGCTGGCACTCGAAACTCCACAGGCGGTCCGAGCCCTCTGTCTCACTGAAGTAGCTCCTGATGGCCACTAATGCTTCGCCATGTGGGCACTGGAAGTTAAAGCCCTGCCGCCATGTGTTGACCCACTCTTCCTCGTGGATGTAGTTGGGCTGGGCACGGGCCGCACCGGCCAGCAGCAACAGCACGGGCAGTGCCTGGAGAGCGAGGGCTGACTTCATCATGGACTCAAACGCTGAGAAACCTCTGACTGCTCACACTGCCGTCTGCTCTTCTTTAAGCCTCTCTGTGGAGTGTTTGCTGTCCAGATGTTCTTTATCTGGCTCCAGAGGTGATATGTAATTTGCAGCTCCAAGTCACAGTTATGGTTAACTCAAAAATTTTTTTCTGTTTGTTCAGTTAAAGAGCATTTTCCTAAACAACATCCCAGTCTGCTTTACAGAGAGTGAGCTGCTAGATGCTTTAAACTGAAATCTTCCCAAGGGAACTCCAGCAACAGCAAAAAGGAGAGGCCAAGACTGCCAAGAAGTGATGTTATCCATTTTAGCCCTTCCTAATGGAGGAAGGGCTTGTGTTCATTTTATTTCATCAGCTCAACATGGACATTGCTTGGAAGAGTCTCTGGTGTTTAGAAGGAGCCAACACCATTAGAAGGAGAACATTCGGGACAAACGCCAGAGCTATTCCTGAGCCTACTCCATCACTTCCTTGGAGCTGTAAACACTCCATAAAGCCCTAACACCATCCTGACATGCTCACTTTGTTAGTGACTAATATTTAACAGTAAGTCAAGTTCTGACCTTCAGTGTTCATAAGGCTAAAAAAACGCTAATGACTGGTTCCTCTACAAGTCTAAATGACTACAGCTGTCAAAACAAAGTGACCTAGCAGTCAGTTTGAGTGTGTGTGAAAATGGAAAGGTAAATCTGGGATTGCAATGGAGAAAAATGTACAGTGTACTGAGCAACATGCTGATTAATTGATGGAAAAAGCATCTGAAGGCTGATTTAACTCTTACATGCACATCTCGGGATGCTAGCAACCAGAGATGCAGTCTATGTAATATGCAAGTATATGCCATGTACCCACAAGAAAATTACTTTCAAAGCTGCACTATGAAAGATGGTTTTGTTAAAACTGAAAGAAGTAGCATTACTGGGTAAGGAGAACAGAAAACACACTAAAATATGGCATCCATGCACTGCTTTGCGTCACTCTGTAAAGCCTAGAATAGTTATTTAAAAGCCAGAGGTGTCGGGTCAGATTGTGCAGGAGTTTTTCGGACCATGTTACACATCTTTACATGTTAACATCACACATACAGGCTTAAAAAGAAGGTCTGGCTCGATGTTTAGGTTTTAAATGCAAAATCAACATTATGGAGATATGATGACAGTGGTAGATAACCGACTTACATCCTCAGAAGACACGTCCTTCACCAAGTTTTGACTTGGGATTTGACTTGAGTTCTCTTTGAATACTCTTTCAATGCCCTCACAATCACCAGATTCATCCACTGGGGGAAGGGGTCTCCAAATCCCTGAAATTTCCATTCCATTACCTTTAAGTGCATATACTCATTCAAAACATGCAATAGAGAAGAGCTTCACATATATGGCTTGTACATAGTATGTGAAATTTAGCCCCTCATCGATCCTAATAAGCAAATAGTAGCTATTTCTGCAGGCCTGTTGGCAGATTTGGATCATTTAATGTAATCAAATAATTTTGTTCCCCATATTTCTGTTATCAGGTTAACTAAGACACTTTTGGCTCTCAATATAGGGTACACTATAACCCTGTATTGAGCTGCTAGCGAGCAAAGAAGAATGAAAGGGTAGGATCAGGAACCTGATACTGTGAAAACACCACAAAGACAGCCAGGCTGAGATAAAACGAAAAGCACAATTGCAACAAAGCATGATCTGCTACACAAAGAATCACAATTAAACACAATACAAACATTTTTATAAACAATGACTTACTTGAAATAGTGTTTCTAGTTTTGGAAGTCACATACATTTCCATTAAAATATATTCCATCATTGCTCTTGAAGAAAAGAAACACAGGTGCACAACTGAGGCATTTCATGAAGGAGTTAATGTTAGCTAACAATACTTATTTTAGGCCAGTAGATTGCCACTAAATTTGCCTTATAAAGAAGTAAGTAGACAAAGTGTAAAAGTACTTCAATAAAAGTAAAAAATAATCTTGGTAAAATATGACGTCAATAAAGGGACTCTATCTAAGGGTATTCTATCTACTTGAGTAAAAGTACAAAAGTACTGTGTATGAATGTACTTAAGTATCTTCCATGTCTGCTTCCACACAGGTCTCCTTAATACAAGTTCATCAAAATAATATTATTCAAGATTTACTACAGGGCGGCACGGTGGCGCAGTGGGTAGCGCTGTCGCCTCACAGCAAAAATGGCCTTGGGTTCGATTCCCGGCCAGGCGACTGGGGTCGATTTCTGTGTGGAGTTTGCCTGTTCTCCCCGTGTCTGCATGGGTTTCTTCCGGGTTTCTCCGGTTTCCTCCCACAGTCCAAAAACATGCAGTCAGGCCAATTGGACATGCTGAATTGCCCCTAGGTGTGTGTGTGAATGTGTTTGTCTGCCCTGCGTTGGACTGGTGACCTGTCCAGGGTGTATCCTGCCTTCCGCCCAATGACAGCTGGGATAGGCTCCAGCACCCCACCGCGACTCAGAAGGATAAGCGGTTTGGATGATGATGTATGTATAAGATTTACTACAGTACTTTTACTTTTGATACTTTTTGGTACATTCATAAGCAAGTGCTTATGTGAGATTATATCTTAACCCCTTAACATTCCAGGTTTACTACATACTAAGGCTTATTATTCAGTAAATACAGGGACTTTAATGCAAACTCGCTGATGCATTCTTAGGTTATGGAAGTGTGTAATAAAACCTTGGCCATTTAAAAGGTTAACATGCTTTAGTTACATTGCTATACAGTAGCTAGGCTAATCTTGCTCACCATGATCAGGTCATCTTGTCATTGTACCCATATTTCTTCATCATCTACATCTACATAACATCTACATATGATAGTAACCCACTGATTTTATAAATCTCTTCTAATTTGTTCACGTATTTGACAAAATATTTATTATTATTTTGTTACTGTAAAAAAAATGTTTTGATATTATCATGGCAATCTGTAGGTCAATATGTGTTAGATATAATGACCCAATGTACAGTTGTATGCAAATGTTTGGGCACCCTTGGTCAAATTAGCATGTTTAGTTGATTTTCTAAATAAAGATAAGTTTGCTATATAGAACACACCTCTGCACATTTTGATGCACAATGACTATTTATTTGCTGAATTTAACATACTGGGGGAAAAAGCATTAAAAGGTGGACTGTGCAAAAGTTATGACACATTTTATGTTTTGTGTTTTATTTTTTCTCAATATGTTGTGCAAATAAATAGAAATTGCAGTAAGAGTCTGTTCCCTGTAGTGGATGTGTTATTATTTAAAATCATGTTTTCACTTAGAAAATTTACCAAAACAGAATTTGACAGGGGATGTTTAAAGTTTTGCATATGACTCGTGTACGAATGGGTAGTAAAACATAGTAAAATTGACAGCATTTATCTGATCAGTGGAGGAGCACAGACGTCTGGCCCCTTTAATACTTTGGTTGTTAACGTCCTTGGGTATCTTACAGCAGGTCTGAAGTACCAGGCCCCTAGTAGCTGGTGTGGAGCTGCATTGCTGCAACACTTCTTGGATATGCATTGAACTTTGACCGAGAAAAATGCAAGAGAAAGGAGTTATTAATATTGTGTGTATGTGTGTGTTACTGCATTATGTCCCCCTGAAATTTTACATGATAATTAAAACAGAGATAATACTTTAACACCCCTATTAACAGCTCTTCCTACATATCTCTGCTCTCCGGCATCTCCGAGATAAGCCTCGCTCTTAGATCTTGTACAAAACAAACAAGTCTCTTAGGTATCCAGATAATAAATGGCAGTCACTACTTATTGAGAGCCTTTTGAAGTTATCAGAGTTTTCTGTTCAAACATTAACTGATCTCACCAATAAATGGATGGAAGGCTGCTAAACTTTGTCCTAACATGCCAACCTGCTGGCCGACTGTAATATAATGAAATGCAAAGTAGGGTTTGAACACCTAGAACCAGCAAAGTGAATGACAAGTTTGCCCTTTAAGTCACACATGAAGGTGAATCACATTCCTTCATCCAATGTGACACAGATTATGTAATTGGATTCCAGGAGACGAAGGCATTTCAGGACCTGCATTAGCCACTTCTTGACCGTGGTCTTGAAAGTCAAACGGCTCAAAGATCAATGGCCTGTCCTTGTCAGCTTGAAATTGTACAACACAACCTCTGCACCCTTGCGACATTCACAGCAATGACACGCACAGTTTCTCCTGTTCAGCTCACAGTTAAAGCTGCTGTGCAAATACAAGTTTGAATATGACAAATACAACAGACATCTGTAAACAAATGCATTCGATATCATTTCAGCATAGCTTGAAGGGCCCATTTCATCGAAAACTGACTGTTCCTTACTTTCTTGAAATGAAAAAGTTTGATTAAGTATGTATACATTGCTAACATTTAAAAACAAAACAATCCTCCCCCACAGTCTATTAGGTCTTTGTGTGGAAACTAAGCTGCAAAGAGAGCCTATTTTGAATTATTTTTTTTTTTTTGATATCATGATAACTAAAACATTCACATTCATATATTAATATTTTTTAGCCTATAGCAGTTAAGCTCTGCCCATTACCATTGAGGTTTAAAGGACTGTTAAAGAGAGAAAGTCATTTATGTCTTCAAGGCACAGTAATTCACACACTCTGTATACTTCTAAGAAAAACAATAACATACATATTTACTACTACTACTACTCGTAATAATAATAATAATAATAATAATAATAATATCATCATTTATAGAGGGCTTTTCATACCAGTGGCAGTCTTAGTGTATTGAGTCTATGAGTATTCATTTAACATTTTATAAGACAATGACACAGATCAAATTAATAAAATAAATACCAAAGAAATATAGATTTTAATTAAAGAGATGTTTTTAAATGTTTCTTTAAAGTGAGCACTGAGCTTGACTGTCTACTACAAGGTGGAATTGAGATCCACACTTTAGAAGCTAAATAACCCAAAGAGGCCTCTCCACGTTTCTGTATGTTTTGGAAGGTATTTGCAGAAGGCGAGTATCTGCAGATCTAAGCTCACGTGTGGGAACATAAACAGATAGGCATTCTGTGATGTAAGCGGGTGCTTTATGGTCATTCAGAGCCTTAAAAACTAGTAGCAGAACTTTAAAATCTATCCTGAAATATACAGATAGCCAGTGCAGGCTTTCAAATAAGGTGGTGAATTGAGCTCTCTTTTTCATTTTTGTTAGGATCCTTGCTGCTGCATTTTGTAAGAGTTGTAAGGAATGTACTGTTTTCTTAGGAAGTCCAGTAAGAAGAGCATTACAGGAAAAGAAAAGGCCCAACTTTAGTGATATTTCTCAAAAGATAAAAAAGCTATTTTAGTGACTGCATTTACATGTACGATAAAAAAGAGCTACCGTCTAAGATTACACCCAGGTTTCATACTGCAGGTTTGGTATACAAAGCTAAAGAACCTAGCTAGGATCAGTATTATTTTCCTTGATTTAATTGTTAAACATTTTGTGACATGCGCTAAGAAATATCTGACATACACTTAGTAAGCCAGTCAGTCTTGATTATCAGAGAGAATGGAAACATAGTATAATTACATAATAGTATAATTGCATTATAACTGTGTGTCATCAGCACAGCCATGAAACAATTTATATTATGTTTCCTAAGGTCATCACTTAGAGTAAGATGTACAAATAAGCAAAGACCCTAAATCTGAACCTTGTGGAACTCCACAAGAAATGTTAATTTTTTTTCATGAATGATTTCCCAGTGAAACCAAAAACTGTCTATTAACTTAACATGATTTAGACCATTCGACAACTGTGTCTGAGAGACCTACCCACTGTGCAATCAAAAGCTGCACTAAGATACAGTAAGACCAAAATAGAAGAATTTTGACAACAGCATTAAGCCTGAGGTCATTCACAACATAAACCAATGCTGTCTCAGTTTTAGCACTGTTTTGTTAGAACAAAAGCCTGAATGAAACTAATCAAATAACTTGTTTGATATTAGATAGACTTTTAATTGAAAACAACATTTTCTACAACTTTACTTAAAAAGGAAGAGTAGAAATTCTAAAATGATCTAAAATGGTCTAAAATGATTTTTTTAGGAAAGCCTTCAGGAGAAGCACCTGTTGAAAGAGCAGTTTACAATAGCTAAGACATCATTTTGAACACAATCAAAAAACATCTTAAGGAGTAAAGTAGGAGCAGGGACAAGATCACATGTGGACAAACTTAATTTGTTTATAACAGATACTTGATGTCAGAGAAAGATGTCATCACTGGTGTAGGGCTCTTATCAGGAAGGTTATTGGAACTTGTTTCAACAGGCTGAGCTATGTTCTGTCTTGTTAAGGCTATTTTATTTTGAAAATAAATTGCTAAGCCACCCCAACTGACACTGAAGTTATAAGGAGTGTTTCAGCCAAGGCTGCTTTTTTAAATGTGTTGCAATACAGGGTAGCCAACCAGAACAAAGGTGATTTACAGATATTAGTCTCAAAGGCTCAATAACAAAAACATCCTGCTAAAGTCTGAGTAATAAGAGAGTTTGGAAAGTGGCCACATAAAAATTATGAACCTTAAGAATATTCAGAAATAAGGAAAATGAAAGAGTAGCTGCTGCAATTTCCCCAGCAGATAAAAAATGTAATATATATTGTTGTTGAACCATTGCTTCAGTTCTCATGAGTGGGCAATGTAGTAAGTGTGATTGTGACTGTGTATCGTCCAATGAATCTTTCAAACATAAAACATTTATGGCAGACAGGAGTTCAAATATTGCATTGATTTCAACTTTATATGTTCAAAAATGATGTGTTATAACTCTAGGTGTGTTAATCTGGTGTCAGGATTGTATGATCAGATTGGAAAGTCACTCCAATCAAAAGTTCTAAAAATAAACAGCACAAGTCTAAGAATAGGCCCAGTGTGCAAGTCACGTCTTGTGGAGTCCCTTACAAGTCGAAATGGAGTAGTTCACAGGAACCTGTATTTTTAGCCTGATCATTCCGTAAAAGGCAGCTTAATTTGGGCAATGATGAACAAACCATTGAATATTTGGTTATTTGCGTTATATATAAATGTAAACTAGGAAGGACATTGGATTCTATAAAGTCAGAAGGCAGTCAATGGTTTGTCATTGTGTAGCTGGTGGTTGTTCAAACAGAAAAACCTTCGCTGATGATAAAATATCTTGCTGTCATTTATAATTCATAAAACAGGCTTGAGATTTCTGTTTTGTTTAGTTATTAGACAGCTAGAATTGTTGCTAATTAGGTCACAGCATTCCTCCACATCTCTTTTACACCCAGTATGGCAGCACTGAAACGGGACAGACCAGAGATTAAGGAGTAACACAGTACAGAAAAATGAAGTTCAGCAAAAATCACACTAATTGAGATTAGTGACGGATTATGTGTATTCTTCATTTGGAACATCCAATACAACTCAATGAGTTATTTGACTGTTTCACATAAAAAAAAACTACATAAAGATTTTTTACAATAGTTTTTGCAGCAGTTTTGACAGTTTTATCATGCTAACAGGTCCGAAGACTAATGCATCATCAACTTCAGTCTTAGCAGTGAATCAACTAGCGTTAGGAAAACAGTAACCCCAGGAGAGTGTAATTCTCTGTGTATGCCAAGATGACTCAATTCATTATCCAAATGATTAGGCTAACTAGCATTCCACAAGGGCAGTCCAAACGTAGAAACAATAATATTCAGCATGTGTTCATGTTTTTCCTTTTGTGTCTGCCACCAGCAGCTACAGTAAATGAGTCCTAGCGCTTTGTGCTTTGTAAATGACACATTCTGGGATCTCGCCAGCGGGGGTGAGGGCAAGGATGGCTGTGTACAAAATCAATGGGCCATTTGCGGCTTGTTATGTCAACGTCCCATTCAGTCAACCCTCCACACCTTTTCTTTCAGTCTGTCCTATCTAACCCTAACCCCATCTCTCTAAAGCAGGCCCAAGGCCTTCTCCTTAGCCCTCACAATTAACTGCTGCCCATCAGTTAAACAAAGGCCATTATGGATTTCTGTCAATTATGTACTTACTCTTTATTGCAGCTTTATTTATAGAACATTTTGCCCTTTGGATTCAGCAAAAAGGTTTTAAAAGATTCTTGCAGTGGACACTTGTTGGGATTTGTCCTTATACACAGTCCTTATTGAATGCAGTGAGAGTGGGGAGATAGCAGTGTGCCATTTCTGAAATCTTATTAGCATTGATGGCTGTAAAGGAAGTTGCATGGCCCATGTCAGTATTAAATCCTAATTGACTGTGAGCTCTGAATTCATTTCTTGCTGGGTGGGATATCAAAGTCTCCTCCTTAGAACAGTCATGTGAGCCACAGACCTACTGTCAGAACCAAAAGTCACTTTATGTTTCTATCTATTTTCAGTCCAGTGGCTAAATAACTGCAATAATATTGCAAACCACAGGAAATGGTGGAAACAGCCAGGAGACTAATTTAGAGCAGAAGTGCTATAAAAAGTTTGCTGTAATTATGAATGATAAAAATCTAGAAAACTCCCATTGGTAAGGCACAGTTTACATACAAGACAGAATGAGAATGAGAGTGAGGGGTTGCCTTCAGCCTCAGTGATATACAGAAGCCTATATACTGTGCGACTATACGTTTTTGTTGTTTTGCATTAGAAATAGGGGGTGTATGTACAAAAGGTGCACTGCTTCCTGTATGGTTCACTCAGTATAGATGTAAATACCCTTGTAGCAAAGCCGACAACAGCAGACGTCCAGTCATTGTTATTTGCTTACAGAATATACTGTATATTGCCTGCAGCAAATCTACCCAGCGTGAGTCCACAGCAAAATCACTGGTCTAACACTTTTAGGGCTAAACAGCCCTTCATTACTGGTGATTTTATTCTGTAATCTGACATGATTGATACACTTCTGAGCCCTGCTTTTATACATCCTGTATAAATAAAAATAATGCGTGGCCATGCCATATGAAATCGTGGCCACGAATTACTTTTGTTTATATGGGATGTCACCAGCAGGGCTCTGTAATGAATCCCTCAAATAAGATTCAGGTCAAGTTATATGCAGAGGTGGGTAAAGTAGCTTAAACGCATACTAAAAGTAAAAGTATTGTTACATTAATGAAATAATGATGTAAGCTAAACATATTGTCATAATGTTATGCATGTTAATCTTTGAGTATTAGTTCTCTAGCATTTATTAGCTGGGTTGTTCTGAGAAGGACTTTTATTGTGAAGGCGGGGCTAGCCTGTGCTGTGTTCTGTTAGTTTAGGAAGTGCTGAGTCAGTCGAATGCTCAAGGCAGAAAAAGCAAGATGTAGCATGGCTTAGAGCAAATTGTCAGACAAAACTCTCTTTGTGTACGACGTGGCTGTGGCCAAATACAGCCTGTTAACCCTTAAAATCCCAGGCTTATTACATACTAAGGCTTTATTATTCAGTAACTACAGGGACGCAAACTGGATGAGCTATTCTTAGTTTATAGAAGTGTGTAATAAAACTTTGAGCCCACCAGCCCTGGCCATTTAAGGGATGAATACAGCACAACGACTTGTGCATTAACTGGGTGTACTTTCCTAGCAGGTAACGCTACAGTATCTTTCCAAAAACAACTTGAGTAGAAGAACATGGGTATCAAACAAACACTTAAGTACTGAGTTCCCTATAGAACTGCAGTGGAGCTTCTTAGTACATCCAGCATCTATCGGCAATAAATAAAATACAAAATGGAATTAGTGGCTGACTTTTGAAGCGTAATGTGTAGAGTCGAAAACAGATTTCTTTTTTGATAATACATCTTGAGTAGAAGTATTATCAATATTAAAAATATTATAGAAAATATTCCTCTTCTTATCAGACTGTAGGCCTACACAGCCTATGGGTCTTCTTCAGCATTACAGATAGGAATTACGCTTAGTACATCTGCTAAATCCCAAATACTGAGTAGCAGTTCATACCTAAAGCATGAGAAGTACCATGCAGTCAATATATTTGCACGGCAGCTTCAAGAGTAAACGAACTCCAAGCCAGTGTAGCAGATGACACCTCCTAACTTTTTGAGCCCTGGCTGTCGGAGTAACCCGGTCTAAATCACAGTCTGCTCTCTGCTGCTTTGTTTCTTTCCCAAGCTCCAATCCAATGAGCCACAAAACAGAAAACATCCACTAGACCAGCTGCCTGAAATCTGCATATTAACAGTTTTACAGTATTGCATTTCTATCTAATAAGAATATTTTGCATGACATGGAAGATATATGCTGAGAGGAGACGCATACACTAAACTCTGTTTACTGATTGGATGATATTATCATCATTTGCAACTTGGTTTCCTCCATCAAAGCATAATTTCAACAGCATGCAGTTCTCACGGTTGACTGAAGTGTGCACGTATGCAGTTCCAGTGTGGGGCTTTCCACACGTGTGTGGCTCCAGTCAGTTGCCTCTCATAAGTAGTGCACAAGCAGATATTTCCCCTGCTGGAGCGACTACAGCGTGGCACACATTCTCCTGCCTCTGTCCTCATCCCTGTGACCCAAATACACCACACTCCATTCAGCTGCTTACACTACCTCGGCCCAGTCCCCAGAGAATACTTTCACTGCTTCACATACAACAGCGAAGGCGCGGACGAACCACACGGAGCCCTTTCACACCACAGGTCTTTAAATACAACCTTTCTTGCTTCACTGCAAAGTTATACTTTTGCTCTAGTTGATGATGCACTCCCAGGTCGCCTGTGTTCTTGATTTACTGATGCAGAGATTGAAGAGAATATGCTAGTTGTATGAGTGCAGAAGCACGAAGAACAACTTTCATACCTTGTATAAACACCACACTATTAATCCGTGCCCTCCGAAGTAAACAAAACAGAGCTATGCTAGGTGGCTTATCAGAGGAAATACAATATTTAGTCATGCCACTAAAGCTCAAACTTTACATTGGATGAGGCCTAAATGTTGAATAAACCCTGTTTAGATTATCATTAACCTCAGCGTTGTAGATAAATGATCACTGTTTAGCTCTTAGTTACACTCTTGAAAAGGATGGCTCTTCAAAGGTTCTTTTGTAAAGACTAGAACCATAATCACTCAAAGAACCATTTGCTTAAATGGTTCTTTACATGGTGACATCATTCTTCAGAATGTATTGTACCAAAAAGGGTTCCGCTATAGTGAGCAGTCAAGCTTGTAACAATAGAGGAACCCTTTTGGTGCTATTTAGAACCATATACAACACATTCTCCATCAGTCTGAAGAGCCATGTCACTATAGAAAGAACCATGTAAGCATGTGAATGCTTCTTGGAGTGTACGTGGTTCAAAATAGAGCCATTGTCTTTACTAAAGAACCCTTGAAGAACCACCTTTTTTAAAACTGTATGATTCAGCCACGCTGGCCACATGAGTGGAGCTGCAGACTCTGAAGCTTCTTCACTTCCGTGATTCTAAAGAAGTAAATCAAGATGTTCTGCATTCTTTAAAGTCCTAGGGTTCTGCAGGCTGTTTTTGTTTATGTCTGGCAAAACAAGGTGAGGTAATGTGCTGGAGAGAAGATAAAAAAGAACATTTAAAAGCTACAAAGCAAATCAAGCTGCAATTACACCATGTTCCAACTCAGTGGTTGCTTTATTTTGATACAGTTCCTCAACCAGGACAAACTGCAGTACTATGCAAAAATGAAAGTCCACCGTTCATTTATTTAATTTCCAGTCAAAACGGCCATGAAGGACAAGCTCATTTTAAAAAAAAACACTTATTTATATAAAATATTTTGTAATTGTAATTCTGTACATTTTTGAAAATATCTGAAATACTTTGAAAACCTACATATAGCCCAAACTACATATACCTTTATCATTAAACTCATTTTTAACATGGTGGCAGGGTGTGGGCTGAGGACAATGATGCTTTACATTCATTTATTTAGTCAACACACAGTCAAGGGCTATTTGTTCATTTCATTTTTGCATCTGCAGTGGACAGTCCAGTTTTTGAGCCGCCTCTGGCTTTGTGGTCTGAAGCTCCTCGTTCGGTCACAGGCCCCACTGGCCCAGTTAGTAATCCATACCCTGCTGATGGCGAGTTTTGGTGGTCTACCAGGTCTTGCATGGTTGTAAGGAGTCCCATTTTCTCTGTATCTTTTAATACATTTTATAACTCCATATTTGGAAACTCTTGTTTTTTCACTTATTTTTCACTTGCCTTTCTCTTTCCTCATGCAAGTGGATTATTTTATATCTAATCCCTTCAGACTCTTGTACTTAATAGCTGTTTTAAACGAAAGATTAAATCAACACAATAACATCTGAACACCTGGATGTTAAAAAAAAAGTAGTGTAATAAACTGCTGTTCTGAGCCAACAGCTCTTACTGTGTGTTATCTTAGTAGAACCAGACAAATATTTGTGTCCTTGTAATCCAGCAGCCTCTGGCTGAAGGGTCTACTTGTCCCCAAGACCTTTGCTGTTTAATAGAGCAAGTCAAAAGGTCACCAGACCTAATGGGCCCTTAAAAACAGTCCACTTTGCTAGAGGGTAGCCGACTCATTACAGCAATGCATCATGGTTCTTGGAGGAGCACTGTGGAGGTGGCTGGCCATCACAGTAAGCCTCACTGACAGGGGGATAATGGGAAAGAGGAACATGATGATGGGAGTGAAAGAGTGAAAGTAATCATGCCTCATAGAGTTTGATATGCTACACCCCTCCCCCTCCCCTTCCCCGTTCCCTCTCTTTCTCTCTCTCCATTAACTCCACTATTATGGTAAAAACAGCGTTAATCCGCTACCCCTTAGTTTTAGCCTTGCACAGTAAACTCCAATTAACTCCAAAGTCAAAGTCTGAGTGTAATTGAGCACAGGCTCTCTGCTCCTTCTGCAAATATTCTTGCCAATCAAATAGCAATCACTGCTCTGAAACAAATGTGTCCTTCACACAGCAAAGTTTGCTTATTAATTACCAGCACTGTGTCAACAGTGAGGCCAAAAAGAGCAGCTGAATTTTACTGTGTTAAAGTGTGAATACATAAATATCTACAGGGGGTCCTCAGCTACTTAAAGGGGAATTCCATAGATTTTTCAAAAATTCTGCGTAATTCAGTGGTTGAGATGTAAATAAACTTATTCGGAATAGTTTGATGTGAAATGGTTAATTGTTGAGAAACTTAAAGGCGCAGATTTCTTTACAATAGTGATGAACGAACCAGGGGTCACAACGTCTTTTAAAACATCTAAAACCACCAGTGAACCTACATGTGTCTTCTGAGTTTTTATATATCTATGTTGATGGTAAAATGGTGGTAAATCTAAAAAAAAGTTTTCTTTGGGGATTATTTTGCCGTGTAATGCTCTGTCTTGAATGGATTTAAAAAATATTTTTTAGGCCAAAATATTATCTCAAAACTGTGGTAAAACATGTCTCACACATTCTTTTCTTAAAGTTTTATGTAATAACGTCCCACTGTGAACATTTCTGTCTTTTTAAGTTTGGCATTTCAGATCAAACCACTCTCAAGGACTTTATTTACATGTTAACTATTTAATTTTACAGATATTTTGAAAAATCAGTGGAATTCCCCTTTAGTGCTGAATGTGTAAGCCTTCTCATAAAAGGCAGGTCAGGGCAACCTTTAACATCATTCATGATTGAAAGGCTGTCAATTAAAAAAAAGAAATGACCATATAAATAACAAACCTTGACTTTAAAGGAATATTTCTGAGGATTTCTGAATGTTCATTCCTTTCTATCTATTTTATTCATAGCCTGCCCTACTGAATTAAGATTAGCCTTTCAGACAAACGCCTTTGCATAATCTCCTCTATTGATTGTTATGACCTCGTGACATTCTCAGGCTGGCTGACCTCTAGTGAGGATCTCACTCGTGAGCTATTTCACACGGCTGAGTGACTTGACCACCACACTTAAACAAACAATTTACAGAGGTGGGGCTTGCGCCCTCCACCAATCAGAGGGCCCCAAAAGCAGAGGTGTGTGGGTCATCTTTAAGCCAGAACCAATCGCAGGGCCCACTCCCCTGAAATCACAATATTGACTTTGGTCTCCCTGGCGTTTCACAGAACAGCCTGTGAAGCTGAGCGAGTGCATATTTGTCAAAGGGGAAGAGCCTGCCCCTCATTTGATTTGCACAGACATTTGTTTTCTGATGTCTGATTGGGTTTCTGACAGGACTGAAATTTTGGGGAGGGGGTGGGGGATGGGGGCTCACGTAGGCCCCTAGCATCTTTCTCTGTCTGGACCATGTTAGGAATGGTCACAAACCTCATCCACAGGCTCCATTCAGTGTTTTTCGAAATAGGTACCATAAAATAGCAACACAAATTACACCCTGTAAAAATGGGGGATGGGAGATACAGGAGGCCTTACTGTGAAAAAGCAACAAGAAAAACAGAAATGTAAACACTATTGTCGCAGGCATGGCTTAATAATGCAGACTAGCCCAGCATTAGGGCTCAGTTCATTAGCATTCAAACCCACACATGCAGCACGCCGCCAGAACAAGCACATACTGTGTGGTGCAAATTCCACATCGCACAAAGTGTCAGGATGACACAGTACGGAAAATTGCATGACGTGGTGTCTGTGTGTGTGGTATTGATTGTGCAGTGTGCTGGACGCTGGGCCTGGCCAGCTGGACCACGCTCCCCCCAGGCTCTGTTCCTCATCGGCAGCACTGCACTGGGCCAGTTGGTACTTCCCTACACTGCTCCTGTAATTGTGTATCGAGTGCCGGGCTGGGCCCAGGCCCCCCGCCGGCCTGCCGGCTCCATCCAGAGCACAAAGAAACATGAGGAGAGAGAGAGAGAGCAACGGACGTGACAAAGACTCCATCCAAAGGCCGGTAGAATACTCAGCACACACAGACTTGGAAAAGTACACCACTGCTCAAAAAGTTTGGAATCACTTTTTAACTGTTTCTCATAGTCTTTTCAAAAGTTCTTGCTATGATACTCGATGGTAGTTTATACAACATAGGTTTAAGTACTATAAATCACTGTGTGTATATATTTTATTCAGTATTTCAAGTAATTTGGGAACAGTGAGATATAGTGCTGTGCAAAAGTCAGAGACCACCCTTTCATATATTTAACTTATTTAATTTAATTTTAATTTTTCAAATATTTCCAAGGAGGTTAGATATGAGATATACAAGTAGATATACTTATATAATGACGGGAAAAGTCCAGTGAAGAAAAACAGGAGTTTCCAAAACTGTTTCTAAGGGTTATAGACAAAATGGGACCTAACAACTGTGCAAGACCCAGTCGACCATCTCCAGATGAACAGTGCCTAAAGCTTTTATCTTTGACAAAGAATCAAGCTCCACCCTGGTATCAGATCTGAAAAATCCCCAAGTGTTTTTGTCCATGTGTAGGATGTGTAGTTGTCAGGAAGCTGTTACTGAGAAAAGGAAAACTGTGCTGGACATCTGAAATGTGGAGTAAGGTTTTATGGATTGATGAGCCTAAATTTGTAAATGGGAAGCAGAAAATTCAACCAACTTCTGAATTTTTAATGTGTTTACAAGTAGATGGAGGAATATCCCTTAAAAAACTGAAAGTAAGTCTCCTGAAAAGAATGGAAGCAAAGGGTGAACCCTGAATCTGAAAAAATCCACAGGTTTTTCTGTCCATCTTTCCACTGTGATAAAGAAAAACCTCAATGCTATGGGTCTGAAAGGATGTGTAGCTCCTAAGAAGAACAGAGAAAAGAAAGTAGACAAAGAAATTGCAAATCAAACAAAGAAGCTGCTGGTGTTCTCAGAATAATTGGCTGGTCAACACAGAGTCCAGTCATCAACATCACTGAATGTGTTTGGGATTACGTTGATCGTGAGAAGTAGAAAATGCAATCAGGTTCTATGTGTATATGTGTATATCTCTTTTTGTTGAGTATTTCAGTGTTGTTCAATTTAAAGTCATCCACAGAAAACTGCATGAATGATGTGTCTTGTGAAGGCCTACACTGCTAACACCATCTGAACTGCTGTGGAGTGCCCATACTGTGAGTTCATTACGCTCAAGCACAAAGTGTCTGGAGGCAATTAAAGAGTTCAAAGGACACCTTCCAACTCCATTAAAAAGGTCCTCAATTTCACGCCAAGTCAGTAATAGAATCAAATCAAACAGACATGCTCCTTTGTTAAGAATCCTAGAACTAATACTAATTAAGTGAGGATTACATACACATACATACTCATATGCACACATACACAGTGTGTCCTCTTCAGTAGATGTTGTAACCCACCAAGACAACTGTTAATCACAGACCACATAGGTCGTTCTGCTATGGTGTTATTATATTATTGGCAAACAGGGTACATGTGATTCAAGTGGAAAACATTGACCCTAACACCACTGGCAAAATGACTAAAATCTGAGCTTTTCTAAAACATTGTCCTCTGCATTACATGTAAAAAATGACACATATTACATTCATGCCATTATTTAATTTCAGTTTAAAATCACTTAATGTTACTGTCAGGGGTAACATCGCTGACACAATCTTTTTATGACACATAAAGCTGCCAGTATTTCAGCCAAATTTATCAGAAATAAAAAGAGATTTGACTAACTGTGGAGTACTCAGAATCTTTATTACTTTGAGATACCCATACAGTAAATCATTGAAAAATACATAACTGATTTTTTAAAAGAGACATTTTATGTTTCTGTAACACCACTGACAAAAAATCTTGGGAGAAGATTTATTTTCAGTATAAAATTAAATGTATATATTTAAAATCATTTCAACATGGGACATACAATAACATTCTTACAATTTAAACTGAAAATGAGCATCTGAATTGTTATTTCACAAAAAAAAAAATACTTCATAGTCTGTGAAGACACTGCTGTTTTTCATGCACAACATGACTAAAAATCACTAAAATAAAAATTCAAAAAGAAGAATTAGAATTTGTTGCTTAATTTAGGATTAGAACAAAGAATATATTGACATCAGCTTTCCATGGTTTATTCTCATTTTCAAAGCTGTGGGACATTGCCATTGATAGAATGAGCCACACAGAGCTCCACATTCCTTGGTGAATGGACAGTTAAAGCCACATGCTTCCATGTGCCCAATAGCACACTCTCTTAAAAATAAAGGTGCCAGAAGAGTTCTTTGGAGCAATGCCATAGAACAGGGTTGCTCAATCCTGGTCATGAAGATCTACTATCCTGAAAAAGTTCAGATCCAACACACCTGACTCTGACAGTCAGATGCCCCTGAAGGTCTGCACTACCTGGATCTGGGGTATTAGATTAGGGTTAGATATAAACTGTAGGGTGGTAGGTCTCCAGGATCAGGATTTGGTACCCCTGCCACAGAAGAAATACCTTCGGTTCACTAAAGAACCTTTAGACTGAATGATCTCAACTGAGTTCTTTAAGGAAAAGTGTTCTTCTATGGCAGCCGGGTTATCTCAGGAAGCCTTAACAGGAACTTTGCTCTGGTTGAGACGAAGGTAGCTGACTGAAAGTGTAGCGTCCAGTCTGAGTTTGCTAAGTGGCCCTAATCCTTCTGAAATCAGCAAGCATGGTTTACTACTCTAAATTTGATGTCCAGTCAGTGAAGATGTCACCTTAGATTGCAGAAGTACACATCTCTGTGCCCACTGTGTGCTCATTAGAATGCATGGACAGTGATAGCTTGATGGCCTGAGGTTTTCCCCATGGAAGGCTGAGTGGGGCAAGCCTGAGGGGAGCAACCAATGATGTGGAGTGATGGAGCTAATGCACTAAAATAATGCAATCAGAGTACTTGGCTTGTCATGACCAGCAACAGTGTGCATACATACCACAAAACAACAGGCATGCTTCCCAAAACTCCTATTAGGTTTGCTGAATGGATCTGTGGGACTTATGACTGTGCTGTTCATGTGCTTATTAAATTTCTGGAAACGTTAAAACTCTTCCAGTGATCTTCATCCTCTCTTTTCCACAGATTTGGACCTCAGTGTTTTGGATAACAAAACAGTGAGGCCAAATAAATACGGATGAAACATGACCTCTGACCTACATTCTAGCCAGCGTTAACGCTAACAGATTTGGACAGTGGGTGTTAACATTGGCCTGCTTTCAGGTTGGAGTTGTCTCAACATGCAGTGATTCCATTGCGTGGAGCTGGAGGAAATCTACAGGTGATCTAATGTTGTAATCGAGTCAGGCATTACATGGCAGAGTTTATTTTAATACAACCACACTCCCATGGAGTCTTCCTCCTGTACCTCAGTTTACATTAGAATCACTTTTCATGTATCTTAATAAATCTATGAACAATAAAAACACTTGGTAAATGTGTGACGCCCCAGGCTATACAATGTCCATCACACCTATGCGATTTTAAACTTCTGGCAAACAATGGCCTATGGCTAGCTCACATATGGAGGACATAATGTAATTGTCTATCGCATACAATAGACGAACAGAGAAGAAAAAGCCTTTCTCTTTCTCATCTTTCCCTTTCCTTGTTTTCATTTTGCTGTTTATCTGTGACTAAACACGCAGAAAGATAAGAGCAGTTTTGGAGCAGAAAATCTAAATTTAAATCAAATTGACTTTTTAAAGATGAGTTTGAATGAAATGGCCTATTTTCTCAGAAAAATTCTTACACAGACTCTTAGCGTATTAACCTTCACAGATCAGTCTGCAGGAGCAGGCTTCCATTCCTCACTCCTATAACTCAATAATAACTCAGTTATGTTACATTGTTTTCCATAGTTACTGAGTAATTAGACTTATTATGTGGATATTCATAAAGAGTTTAAACAGGAATTCCACATTTTTTTCTACATTTCTGCATAATTAGGATGTAACCAAAGTAATTCTGAACAGTTTAATGTAAAGTGATTCATTCTAGAGAAACTTAAGGTGTCAGAGTTGTTCAGAGTGGTGGTGATAGGAACAAGGCGTCAGATAGGTTTGATGCTGATGAAAGCTCCCTCACAGAAAGTTATTTCATAAAACATCTATGAATATGCTGCCTAATGCCTGAGACATTGTTTGACAATAACTTTGCTTTAATGTTTTAACTGAAAATATATTTTTAAACTTATAGGGCAAGGCAAAATAATACCATAACCAATTTTTTGGGGGTTTAGGACTATTTTACCATTATCGGTGTTACATATTATCACTGCTGGGACAAAACCTTGTATCTCCATTTTTTAAGAATATAAACTAGCTTTTCAGACTGAGCAAGAATTGTTTATTTCTGAAAGTTGTTATAGAGTGGTGGCGATATGAACATGCTTATTAAAATGTGCATAGTGGTATTACCTCATTATCCTGGTGTACAGCTTTGTAATGACGGACTGTGGATAATCACTTTATTTGGACATTGAAAAAGTTGCAAATTTTCTGCACTTGAGCTACCAGACGACAGACGTTTAAGACATCTCAAGTCATTATCACCTCATTGGTAATTCCCAATGAAACCTGTGAATTTACCACTATTGTTCCCAGACAACAGTCTACTGTTGCAGCCCAGACAACAAAAGTGAGTAGGACATGCTGATCCATGAGATATGAGCAGTTACTAAAGAAAACAAATGGACAATGCAAGAAACACCTCTTCTCAGCAGCAAAACAGCTTTCACAAAGCAGCTCTTGGGCTGCCCACTATAGTCTAACCACTCTGACTGGTTCACTTTCACCACTTCTACCTGGCCTGCACTGTCACCTGAGAGTAATTAAACACCAAACATAGTGGAAGCCTGAGGAACAAGTTCTTATTGTACAGTCGTATGCAAAAGTTTGGGTGCCTCTGGTCAAATGTCAGGTTTTGTTGGTCTTCTAAGTAAACATAACTGACACATCCTCTACAGAGAACACACTTCTGTACATTTTACTGCACCATTACTATTTATTAACTAAATTTAAACTATGGGGAAAAAAACATGGCCTGTGTCTTGGCACATTTTCCATTTCATGTTTTATTTTTTCCAATATGTTCAATTTAGCAAATAAATAGAAATTGTGATCTAAAATTAGTAAAAGAAATCCATATTGAGGTTTGTTCCGTTTAGAGGATGTGTTAACTTATTTTCAGTCAATAAATCAACAAAACATGTCATTTGACTGGGAGTGTTCAAACCTGGTTATGATTGTATATTACATCTCTTGGGAAACCCTTTACTTGGATAGCCCACTGTAAATGCTTCATAGATGCTTACTTTGCATTTAACTTGCATTTTGCTATTAAATCTATCTATCTAACCTTGACCTAACCCTAACCTTAACCTGGTCCTAAGCCTAACACTAACATTGTTGAGAGCTAACGTTCAAGAGATAGTTTGTTAATAAATTGAACAACTGCAGATAATCTACTGGGGGCTATGTACATAAAATTAGACAGAGCAGTGTTATTGAGATGGTTATAAGAGATGTTAAACAGCTCTATAGCTCGGTTTCTTTAACTCCTTAAATGTCCAGGACCTGCTGGTAGACCCAGACTTATATTATTCACTCCTATAATTTGGGAACAGCCCAGTCAGTTAGCATTGTTTTCCACATAATTACTAAACAATAGGATTAATGAGAATTTAAGTGAGTGACTGCCCATAGTTCCTTTGAGTTTAAGGGGTTAAATGTGCTCCAAAAAACAAGGAAATAAGTGTTAAACACTAATTGCAACACAAATGCTCACAGAAAATGAACCTCAGCACTAAAAATAGATGGTGAAAGGCTTGCCAAACTCTCTGTGTCTTTCTCTGACTCTGTCTGGGGGGTTTTGTTTTGAAGCTGAGAGCAATGTGCTGGTTTATTCAGGGAAGAAGGGGTGGGAACCACAGACTTGTCCAGAGTTCTCTGCCCAGGAAGATGTCATCTTTCCACCCCATTGCACAGGTATGGCATTGTTGATGAACTGGACTCCGGCAATCCGACTACATGCCGGATTCAATCCACAACCTATAATGGTATGCGGCACCTCGACACAGAGATGCCAGGCCCCTGATCTGTGTAAACACAGAGGCTCTGGCTTCTTATCTTTGACCAGTCAACGTGAGCAGTCTGTCAGGCCTTTGACATGTGCTAGAATTTGTTTTGCTAACTGGTTAACTTTGTATCTGCTAAACTAGTCCATCATGAAGGCCCATATAGGGCACCACAATTCCTCATTCTCAAAACTACATAACTCATTGATTGGTTTCATAGTAGTTACTGAATAAATTATCATAGTAACTAAAGTCTTCAGTTTAAGGGGTATTCAAATGGTATATGTGCATCAACTGGAAAAGGCATTTGAAGAATACCTTCTTAGACCCTGTAGGCACAGCTAAAAAATGGAATGTGTGCCTATATACAGTGCAGTTCTTGTGACGATATAAAGATATTAGTCATTTCTTGCTGTAACTCATTTCTAAATAATTATTATAAAAACTGGCTGTTTTCATTTTGAGCTAGCATGCAGTATAATGTAATGAAAAATAATTCCTTAAAATAGGCAATACAAACATTCTATCTATCTATCTATCTATCTATCTATCTATCTATCTATCTCTCTCTCTCTCTCTCTCTATATATATATATATATATATATATATATACATATATAAATTTCAAGCATACAGACATAAGTCTTTGAATCAAAACATGTATATATAAGTATATATATATATGTATGTATATATATATATATATATATATATATATATATATATATGTATGTATACATATATATATATATTTGTTTCCCAGATATTTAAATATTTGGAAGCATCATCAGGGTGTAATCAACATTAAAACTTGTGAATTTCCTTTGGCAAAACAAACACTCTTGCTGACCTTTTTCCACACCTCAGTGTTTAGACGTAAACACAGCTGCTTGTCAAAGACAGATCCAGCTTCCTACCATCTCTATCAGCTGACCTTTAATAATGGCTGGCAAGTGTTGTGAATTTCACCTGAAGCCAGCAGCCGCATCCTTGGCTCTTGGACATCAGTAGGAGAAAGACTTTTCCACACCGTAGACTGACAACAGTTGGAGTCATTGACATGAGTCAAAATCCCGGTATCATCAGCATATTTCAAGGTGTATCTGTTCTTGTACTGGCAGCAGAGGTTATTTGTGTACAGGTTATAGTGTACGGGTAAGGGCAAAATGACATGTGTCCTAAAAGGTCCTATGGAGGCCCAGAGTGAATATATTTTGATTTAGTTCTGCACGTTTCCGTTAATACTTATTTGAAATAAATAGTTTTCCTTCTGGAAAGAAAAATACAGAAAAAAGTGATGTCAGTTCTAGAGTAGCTGTTTAGTAGCATCCCAGAGTATCCTATTCCACTTTAATCAGTGCCCTTTCAGTCATTTTTTTATTTTAATTTTTGGCTTTTTTTGCCCTCTTTTATAGTAAAATAAAAATGGTAATAAGGCACTGATATGAGGTGATGTTTTGGGGCATCTTGGAAAGATAACATACTGTGTAGCGTGAATCAGCCACATCAAATCGCACCCACTTTCTGCCATGTTGATGATTTATGGGCTGTCCAAGCCAGAGCAGAGGAGCAGACCTTTCTAAAGAAGAACGAGTAGTGCTTTTATCTATACGAGCTCTGCAAATGAAGTGGACTTCTCTAGGTGAGCCTTGTTTATAAGGGCCATAAAATGACAGTAGGTTTATATTATAGGTCAAAACTCTTAAACTCTCAGCTTAAAAAAATATTAAATTATCTAAATCACATGTACACTGAATATAGAGAGCTAAACAAAATCATAAAATATATTAAATTGGTCATTTTGCATTGTTTACCAGTTACTTTGGTCATTACATATGCACTTTTTCAATACGATTTCTTTTCTTTAATGTGAAAAGCCTCCTAATCGCAGTGACCTGTATGACCTTTATTCTAATGAAGGTGCAGATTATCTATGCAGACGTAAAGTGGGTAGTTCCACTCACTACAGGTGCCTCATCCCTCCCACTACTGACCTTGAGTGCAGCGGAGATCACTGTGGGAACAGCATGCCAAGAACATTGCAGCAGCATGTTCTGCGCAAAGCTCAGACAAGCACATAAAGTACCAAGATTTTTAAAAGAAAGAGGGGTGGTGAAATATCTGTAACACCGCTGGAATCCAGATGTTCCAATGGCTTAAAAAAAGTCCTTTTGCGCAACAGCGCCATCTGGGCGAATGAAAGACAGTCTAGGAAAACTAATCTACTATCGAATTTTGAAGTAACTAAAGCAACGGTTCTTTTGCCACTGTGCCGCATTCATCTCCTTTTGGCGAATAGCTTAGACGTTCTAAAAATGGAACGGTGGAATGGAACCACAGAAAACGTGTTCACTGTGTTCTAACATCCTTCACATTTAGTCCTGGTTACTGGATACAATCCTGGGAGATACAGATATGAAAACACATTATGAACATTAGCCTTTAATTTTTGTTTTTGTTTTGTGTTTGTATGCAATAAAAATGTAATAACGGGTTGAATGAATACTACAGCCTGTATACCCACAGTATTCACTCTCAGTTTCTATACATTTTATAACGTTTTAGTTAATAAAGTTTCATCAGATAGTAACCACCGTTCAAACTTATTTCCTTTGGCAAAACAAAAACTCTTGCAGTGACGGTTAAAGGAAACCAGAACTTAAAATGAAAAGAGCTCTAAGAGCTTTTAAAACATGACATTAATGTCACACTGAACACAGAACGTGACGTTTAAAGGAACTTCACACAGAACGCGACGGTTGCAAATGGTAGGGTTCGAATCATACAGCCATTACAAAAATACACCTCTCTTATTTGCAGGGCCCGTTAAAGGCGCGCGGCCTGCACTGGCTCCACGCGCGCGCCCGGGCTCGAACCCTTGTACGAACTTCGTTACGCAGATGGTGAGCGCGTCTCTGATTGGCCAGACTCGGCCCTCCTCTTCTCGTAGGTAACTTAAAAAAAAGAGAGAGAGCGCGACGGAGAGAAGGAGGCGGAGTCAGGTGGCGTAGAAAGGATATATCGGGCGGGTCCAAGCCTCACGAGCCGGGTACGACTGTCCTTTCAGACAAAGTAAGAAAGAGGACAGCAGCCTCGGCGCTGTGAGTACCTGGGCACCACCTCACCAAAACTGAAAAAAAAACCAAAAAAACAAAAGTAACTCAAAGGGAACTTAAACGACTGAAAATGCCCACAAACAAGGATGGCGACGGCGGATGGAAGAGCTTTCTCTGGAATTCAGAAAAGAAGGAATTTTTAGGACGGACTGGCGGCAGTTGGCGTAAGTGCTCGACATTTTCTTCCTCCTCCATCGAGTATTCTGTGGGACTATAAAGCTGTGTGAAATGTCTGTGGTGACGGGTAGAACAGCGCGGCTCGATTTATCTGGCAGACGAGAGAAACGCTCAGCACCTGTTTGATCTGACTTCACAACACGCTGCTTCGTGACTTTCATTTTCAGAGAGGAAAAAACCCGCTGCCCTCATGCTGCCTGTCGTTCCTTTAGCGTGGCCATAACTAGCCTACATGAGCCAGAGAAACCGAGCGCAGGCTTTTCCTGACTAACTTTAGCATTACATCGTAACATATGAAGTAACTAATGACTCTTTTGTGTAACAGAGCTGTAACAAACCGGTGAAATGGTCAGTTATTGAACAAACCGAGCACGTAGTGAAACTACGGTCATGGAAAGCTGTTCAAAAAGCGGCTTTTTCTTTCTCAAACACACCTGCCTTGTTCGAAGACCTGTAAAAGTAGACTGGAGGTTTGAGTTTGTGTCCGTTGAGGAAGAAAAAAGGTCGCTGTGAAGGACATAATAGGCATTTTTGATCGTGTCGAAAAGAGGCTGTGTCAGAGGCTTTCGGTGCCAGAGGGTGGGCTTTCAGAGTAACGTTAGCTGAATTTCCGTGCGATGGTGTTGAGGCAGATTAACCCTATAATCTACGGTACTAAAAATTAACAGTATTACTTCTTGGATTATTCCCTTTGTTGTTTCCTCGTAGGCTAAGCTACCATTACGGGTGTGTAATTACAGCGCAGTTGCTACGTAGTAAGAGCCAGACGGGCCAATAGCCCATAACCTTTTGATTCATACACTACCCCCCCCAAGGTGAGTCAAGGTGAACGGGCCTGCTGGGGTTCACATCGGTACCTCACTGCTTTCCGTCCAGCAGGGGTTTACAGACAACACAAAACTATCGGCTTAACACAGTCATTTCGTCTTCCTGCTTCCAGTTCCAACAGTGCTGCCTTTTAGCACTTTGTTTTGGGCGGGAGACCATCCACAGCTGATAGTTTATCACTTCTGAACATACATCTATCTGTACTCTGTGTAGGGGCACACACGCTCTGTTCAAGGTCTGAGGTTATACATAACCTAGTCTGACAGTGGCTACTCATGACTAAACTGGGATGAAAAGGCTTTGGATGCACCTTAACCTACTTTGTAACCTCTTACATTGCTTTTCAGACTGTAGCCTACATTCAACAAGTGGAGTAGACAGAAATGTACATGCTGTTCTTTTCCCCCAGTTCGTAGTTGTCTATAAAATGGTGGCTATTGTCATGCTGTGACACATGTGGGAAGTCATGGGTCGATACCGATCGCTTGTAGCCCTCACGCAGCTCCGCTAGTCAAACAGTGATGTAATCGGCATTGTTATATGGTGACTATATTTAATAAACTAGGGGTTGGGAGAAAACAAATCGAGATAATTGTACTGAGGCAACATCAGGTACTCATCTTGTGCTATAGGTCTAATGTAATAGTCCTAGAACACAGTTGCAGAGCCTTGAAAACATTTGATTGAAATTTGACTATTAGCCTCATTTTAAACTCAGGGGGCTTTGTGGATTGGTTGAACACATTTTGAAAGTTCTGTCTTTACTCTGGTGCAGGCTATTTCCTTTAAATGTTTGACAGGTTTGTAATATCTGGAGGAATCTTCCTTCTGCTGCTCAGAAGCCACTGACGAAAAGTGTGTTTTCTGTGACATTATGGAGAAGAGAATGCGCCAGAGCTTTGCAACTCTGTTCACTCTCGCATTATGTAACGGGGGAGGGCCTTTGGCTGAAATCGAAGGGAAGTGAGAAAGGCTGAGCATACACCTAACTATCACCTCCTACTAGCCAGGGGCAGCAAAAGTTTTGCTGCAGTTTTTGCTATGAGTTTTTGGGTTCAGTTAAATGTGTGTATGATCTTGGTTATCTGTTGCCATATTACGCATATTTAAGGTTATCTGGAGAAGTCTGCATACATGTTATCTTCATTACCTAGAGTGAAAGATGAGCTTTATACACCCTTTCCAGTTAGACAATAGGCCCATTCCTGGGAACTGACTTATTACCTTACTCAAGTTATTGTCATTGCAAGCTATTGTATTCAAACAATGTTTGTAAATGTGTTTCCTGAAGATTTGTAACCTGTTTTTGCTAGGTCCAAAAATGAACCCACCAGTTTTTTTGGGACCAGCTAAACCTGTCTCTGTTATCACTGGGGTGGGAACTGTGGCATTTTAACACTGTGTCTAGGCCTGTAACTGACAGGAATTAAGGGAGACTTCAGCTGTGATCTGTGAGTTCTGAAAGCTAGTGGTGTGTTTCTGTACTGAGCTTCTCTCTGTCACCGACAATCACAGTAGAGTGAGAGATTTCTGAAAAATTTGGACTTGTGTTGCTGTACTTGCTAACTTCACATTACCCCCCCAACCCCTGTGGGAAAGCAAACTTCCTCCATGTGGAAAAACCAGGAAGTCTCTGGTCACGAGAGTTGCATGTCATAGCAGATTTTGCTTAGCTGTGCATTTGGAAATTCATTTCTGTCTAATTGTTATAGGAGTGGGAAAATGAGACACATAATAAAACACCATTTAACATTGATTTGAGAGTTTATTTTCCTCTTGCTTTAACTATGTTTTCACTGTATTTAACTGCACACACTACTAGAGTAAAACGTTCTGGTTTAAAGTACTTATTGTTTAAATGTTTGTTTTTATATACTGTACACTTAATTTAATACAATAAGTAGGAGAATGTTGACTGTTCTGGTGATTTTTTCATAGGTTCATTGTCATCATTAAGCTTTGATGACTGAAGAAGACAAATCCATAATGTTTTTTTCATGAAATATCCAGTCCACAACTTACGTAATGGGCACACAGATATGCCAAATAATTCATTTTGAATGGTTAAATATGCTAAATGTAGCCACTCTGCACAGTTTCTCATACGACTGTCAATGTTCAATATGGTTTTTATTCCCTCATTATTAATACTCTGCTTCTTTCTCTGCAGTTAAAATCTTCATCTTCTACGTTATCTTCTATGGCTGCTTGGCTGGAATTTTCATCGGCACTATCCAGGCTATGCTGCTGACCCTTAGCAACTACAAGCCCACGTACCAGGACAGAGTTGCACCCCCAGGTAATTAATCAGAGTTTTTAAACTGTAAAAACTAACAACAAATGTCAGTATTCAGAGTTCTCTATTTGTTATTGGGACCAAAATGCAAAATACCACATTTAAGTATTAAGTGTTACCACACTGTTGGTATTTTTAACTAGTATCTGTTAGATCTGTCACTATATGTCTCTGTTATTGGTATCACTAATTTAAATATTACAGGATGCTTTGCTAAGTGTCTGTTTTTACTAACTTTTAATCAATGTGTTATTTACCTAGTGAATTTACAGTTATAAAACGTACCGCATTACCGACCCTGGTAAACAGGCATGTAATGTGGTTGTAACAAACGACAAGAGCAGCATCAATGGGACAGAGTATATTAGTCATAGCTGTAGTAGTGAGGAAAGAATCATCTTGTTTTTACTGTGAAAGTTTCATAATTTGCAACAAAACCTTGCAGTCTTTCTCTAAATATTCGTGTCATGGCTTTCCTGTTATGAATGGTGGGAGAAAGACAAAGATATTTTCAGCCATTTTGTCATTTTACTCTTCTGTCAGATTGGTGGGGCTTTCTCTGTCAGCTCTGAGGGGAATGCTGTTCTTCACAGCTTGATGACTGCCATCAGATGTCTCAGAGCTGCCTTTTCTTATAGCTGGGGGGATGGTACTTCACTTTAAACTGTGTTTGTGTGCTTGTTAGGTGGTCACTGGAACAACACAGGCCCAGGGTATATCAAGCTTCTTAACATCCATTTTACGAACTAAATTAAAAATAAAAAAGAATGAAATAACCTTGAAACCAAGGGAAAGCAGAAAAAGTACAGTGCATTGTGTTTGAAGCTGTTGCTCCCCTAATCTCTGGGGAGGTTCAGACACTGCTTGGTTTCTCATTGCTCTATTGGCAGGTATAAGCCCAGCCAGCTTCAACTGTCTTGTGCCAATTAATGTTTGCACAGTGCACACTGCTGCCTTGGCATATATTTAGCAGCATTCATAAAGGGCTGGCTTAGGCTCAGAACATTAGCCAGTTGCCAGTGCTGTTTCCCTCTTGAAGAGCAGAAACCCTTGTGCAGATAGATTTAGTGAAAGAAGGAACATGAGTAGGTGCAGAGTGGAGCCCAGCAGAGCGCGCTGTGATTGGAAGCCATGATAAAGGAAGGAGGTGGTAGACACACTCACTGCTCTCAAGTCCCACCCTCCTCTCGGGGCCTAAAAGTTTCCATTGTGTGAGAGAAGCACGTGAGGGTGGTGGTGGGGGTGGGGGCGGTATGGCTGAGAGAGTGTGTGGCTAAGTCTGTGTAAGTTAACAAGCAGTAAAAAAAAATACTTGCCAAAAAAGCTTTTTTTTTTCTTTCAAATGTTTTAAGTTGTGTGTCAGAGTGGCAGGGAAGTGCACATCCATGCTAAGACCGTTAAGAAGAATCATGACCTTAGAAACGATACAACGGTTCCTCCCACTCATTCTCCCTTACAGGCTCTGCTCATGCCACGCCCCAGTTTGGCCTTGTGCTTGAGCTGGGTGGAAAATTACTGCCAGGCTGAGAACATGAGGTTCATCTGAATAGCTAACTTCCATGACAATGAATGGATTTGTTGCCTGTGCCTTGGTTACCATGCAGTATTCCATTGTCTGCTGACTAATGGAGAGGAGAGATCTCTACACTAATATACCAAAATAGTAAAAACAAAGTGTGTGTGTGTATGCATGTATGTATGTATGGTATGTATGTATATATATAGATATATATAAAATCAATATTACTATTGTCCCCATGTCTATGAACGTAAATGGCGAAAAGAAATATGTAGAAATGCAGAAATTATTCAGTGGTTCAACCTTTGCCACGTTCTTTCTTTTGAACCAACATTGTCTTAGTTCAGTACAAATTTTTATTTATATATTTTTTTATGAAAGCTGGTCTGTCAGATCATAATGTCCATTCTGGGTTCTAAAGAACTACAGCTCATCTTTACTTCTCTCTCCTCAGGCCTATCACACACACCACGCTCAGACAAGGCAGAGATCTCTTTCAGCCTGTCGGATGAGGACTCTTACAGAGCCTATGTAAAAACCATAAAGGAACTGCTGGAGCCATACAACGAAGAAAAGCAGACTGATATTACGAAATATGAAGACTGTCTTGGTATGCAGAATTTCCACAATATAATTCTACTGAAGGCTAACTAAAGTACTAGATGTGCTAGTTGTAACAAAATGTTGCATATTGTTGCTGTACCAATACAGTACAAAAACAACTTTTTTTATAGCAATACTACAGAATTGGAATAAACTGGAATAAAAACCCTTTACATTATCTTACATTAAAAATAAAGAACAATGTTGCCCTTCTGAAAAATGACTATTTATTACCAGTTATCATGATACTTGTTTTTCTTTGGACAGTGATGATGTACAGTTGGAGTTCGCTAAAGAGCTCTGAAAAGAGCATAGCTAAAAATAAGTGACATCACAGTTAACCCTTAAAGCAAAATGTTTCTTATGTGTAAACAGTCTTCATAGAATATATTAAATTGCACCAGTGGGATGACACCATGACTGTATATCCCATGGATATAATGCATCTCTGGTTTATTCTAACATGTTCATAGGAAGGAAGTTGAAATGTGACCAATGAATTTTTCCCATGCCGTCATCTTCACTTGTATTTCCACATAGCTTGCTGATGCTCACTGCTGTGTTAGGGACTTGAATATTTGAACTGACCTGCTTTGTTTTGTTCTGCATTTAGAAACTCCTGATGGATACAAGAACCGTGGAGATCTGGAGAGTGACATGGGTGTTAGGAAGGCCTGCCGTTTCAAGAGATCCTGGCTGGGTGCCTGTTCAGGCACGGAAGACAGCACGTTTGGCTTTAAGGACGGCAAACCTTGTCTTATCGTAAAGCTCAACAGAATTGTCAACTTCAGGCCGAGGGTGAGTTTTACAGTTAGAGGTCGTTTTTACCTAGAGGATGTCATTTTAACTCATACCAATATTGAGCAACTTCACGATTAACACATGGAACAGCACAGTGGTGGTAGCACATGTGGTAGTCGGACCACAGCATAATACAATTTTCATTAAAATCCATGTGATATTTAACATGATGCAAGATGACACAACTATGTTAACCAAGTTGTTTTACCCATTACCAAGCATGTACCGTACAGAAAGTTAAAATTATTTATCAAATTCTGACAAATTAGACAAGAAATGTTTCCACTTGAGTCAGTGACATGATTTGAATATTATCTGTTGTGAAGATAATTTGCATACATGTATGCATGTACATCCCTGTCTAATGGATTTAGGTGAGGTATTTGGTCTCACTGAGCTCACTTTATCTTCTTTCTTCCTCAGCCTCCAACATCCAATGCATCTCTCCCTACGGCTGCCCAAGGATCTTTACATCCCAATCTGATTCCTATCTACTGCACCAACAAGGTACAAACCCTGCATTCTGGTATACAACAGACATTTTCCTAGTCAACCAGCCATTTAATTCTCAGTCTGTGATTTTTACATTTATGTTAATGTTTGAATGTTGAGATTAACCAATAATGTAAATCTGTATTCTGGCACTAATACCATTTTTCTCCCCTGTGCAGAAAGAAGAAGATGCTGGGAAAATCGGAGAAATCAAGTACTATGGTGCGGGCACTGGTTTCCCACTACAGTACTATCCTTACTATGGCAAGCTGCTACACCCTCAGTACCTCCAGCCTCTGGTGGGCGTCCAGTTCATCAACGTTACCCTTAATGAGGAGCTGCGTATTGAGTGCAAAGTATACGGAGAGAACATTGATTACAGCGAGAAGGACCGTTATCAGGGACGCTTTGACCTCAAACTCTTGATCAAGTCATGACCTTAGCTATGAAAATAGCTTTTACTCTGCCCATTTCAAAACGTAATAATTTAGAGAAATAAAAAAGAAAAATAAGAGTTCGATAAAAAAAACAAAAAAAAAAAACAAAAACACGACTAGTCTTGAACAAACTTTCATAACATACGGGACCTACACTTAATCTGTATGCTTTACACTAGCTTTCTCTGCATATGTCTAGGGTTAGAATGTAAATGACAAGAGAGTAGCAATAGCAAAGTATTTATTCTACTGTAAATGAGAATATTCCTTGAGCCATGGGACATGTTCATTCATTACTGTAAATTATAATTCCACTACTGATGTAGCGAGCAGTGTTTCTGTCCCTGAGTATTTCTGCCTAGCGTGGTCTCTCTATATATTTTTGGAGTGTGCAGTGCATAGTAGTCGCATACAATGGTCCTTTCCAAGCCATGTTATAATTTCTGTCGTCTTATGTGAGTAAGCTTAGTGGTCCAAGGTGTGTGGGTGTCTCTGTGTGTGAGGAAGAGAGTGAGGAAGTTTGTGTGTGGCTGTGGGTGTGTGTTTCTATTCGTACACTTAAAAAATAAATAAAAGAAAAAAAATACTGGCATGGTACGCGCTGATATCCCCAGGTCCGTATGTGAGTAAATGACTGCACTCCGTGGAATCCTTTTTCCTTCTCTTTACTTTTTTTGTTGATTTTGGGGAAAATATGTTTTTGCATCACCTTTTCTCTTTTTATTTGATCATCTTGCAGTGTGGGAGTTTGGGGTTATTGTCATTTCTGTATTAGGCTTTTACTTACTTTTTTCCTTTTAAGTGTAGAACTGTGTGTATCTAGTCTGGAGGATAACTCTATGCTAGAATGGAGGACTGTTCCTCCCTGCGGTCACCGTGGCAACTCAGTGCTTTAATTTAATTTTTTTTTGTTTTTGTTTTTTGCTGGAGACATCACATGACGTGGTGTAACTTTCTAATGAATGTTTTAGCCATTTACATGGTGGAAGAATTTTATATTTATGCAGTTGTACAATTTTTTTCTGCAGGAAAAAAGTGTATTGTATGAATCCAGATACCAAAGTCACTGGTCAAAGGTTAGAAACTTATCAGATACAATGCAGTACCCCCGTGTAATAGGATGTTTTGTTGATGTTAAAGTGCATGTTAAAGTCAATGCTGAACACCAGAACACCTGTCAGGAGTTACATCTGCTCTTGTTGTTTTATTTAATCCGGGTAAGACCTAAACAAATAAATGTACAACCAGGCTGTTGTCAAATTGTTTTTTGTTTGTTTGTTTATTAAATATTAATCAAAAAATAATTTGTATAAATGCTTCATCCATCTAATATCTTGAAGAAATATTGGACCTGCAAAACAGAAAGTACCACATCATATATAAGAACAGCAAAATGTAGTCACATCAGGTGCACGGTCCTTAAAAAACAGTCGAAGTATTTGTTAGGTTAAATTCATATTTGTGGAACCACACATTTAGCACTTCATTTTAACTTTATCAAAGCAATTCATCAGGCAGGCAGCATGGTTTATTTCTGAACAATTGACTTTCCCTGAACACACATCTGTAAAGGACTAGAGTGCTTGTGTGTGTGTTTGAGAGAGTGGTCTCAGTGTAGATGTGTGTGCATGGCCTCTCTGAGGCTCTTGGAATGTGGTAGCTGAGCCGGTCAGCAGGCAAATGATTAACAAGGACTCGTTTGTTAAGAGGGGCTGGACAGATCAGGAGCTTGCGTGAAACAATGACGTAGAATGGGCCAAACCCACTCCTTGACAAAACAATGCCTTTGCCCCCCTCCCACCGACTCAATCTAGCCCTGTTCTCCTGCTTTCCCTTTCCAGGAGAGATTATGTGGTGGGTTTGATTCGGCCTACAGTGGACAGTCATGAGACTTGCTGCTTTGGCCTCACATGAGATGCAGAATTATTCATGAAGGCAAACAAACGTTCAGCGTTATCAAAGCAAGTTCAGCCTACAGTGCTGCAGTTACTGAAACAAAAGAAAGACTAAATAAGATGTGAAACAGCTCACCTCCAGTAAACCGTCTTCTGGAAGGTCGGTGCAATGGACAGCGTTTTGCACTTTGTTTTTGCCATAGAGCGCTCGTAACGTTGTGGGCCGTAGATGCCGCGCAATTTCCTGTAAAAGAGCACACAGGACAATAGTATAAAGGCATGATGACAGCTTACTAACATTCTGCTGAGAAAACAATGGGATAAACCAAGAACATAGTGGAAAGACATTGCCAGACCTGCAGTGTTTCCTGTACACCACAATAAAGTCTAGACAATGATGCACTTGTGATGACTGCTCATGTGCATAAAGGCTGAAGAATCAGATTACTTCTCATTCACTGTAAAGTATCAAATTACAGAATATACCTGTTCATAGAAATAAGAAGTTAATGCTACCTCATCTACACCTACAGTCCTCTTTGCTGAATCTGAGGCAGGCACAATGATAAAATAACTTCATTCAGGTTGCTTAATAAGCAAAAAAAATCCCCTAAGTATCTGATATGGAAATGAGTGACATGAAGAGACAAAATCCAATGAAACTGACTGGGATGGGCAGTGGTTTGACCAACCCTGCCTCTGTGAAAACCATTGGGTCACCAAACTCCCTGTATCTCTAAGAAGCAACAGGCTGGCATAGAGCAGAATACTCAACATTCTGAGCATGTTGTAATGCAGCAAAACAGAGGAAGAGAGTCCTCACAGTGTTAACATTTAATAATTGTTTCAAACTGCAGTACTAGCCTACAGCAAAAAAGACTGATATCACATCTCTCATATGTCACACATCTATATAGAGAATATGCAGGGAAAAAAAAATCACTATTAAACTGACCAGCAGCATTTATTATGAGGATATTCGCCCTGGTCTAGTATTGGGCGGCAATGATTTGATTTATTATCATAATATTTGCAGAATATATTACAGTATGATGGTATCAGTTTCAATAATGAAGTTAATGAACGCTCGCTTCCTGAGTGCCGCTACTCTATGCTAAAAGAATGTCTCACGTCTCACGAACCTGACATTTGCTTTATTTTGTGGTGCTTCTATTAAATTTATATCAAGGGGAGACTTTGATTAGGACAATATTAATCAATAAGCATTAAAGATGTGAAGTCATTCAGTTTTGATGTGAAATTCTCCGTTTGAAAGAAACTTGCAACAGTCAGAATTGTTCAAAGTGATGATAGAGAATGCCTGATGTCTAAGACATTGTTGTATGATGGTTTTGAGACACATCATAAAAAAGGTGCTATCAGGGAAAACAGTAATCCCTCCTCCAGTCCCCAAAAAGCATACTTTTTCACAGTCATCAATTTTTACCATTAACAACATCACAAATAAAAAAACTCAGAAGACACATGTTGACTCACTGGTCATTTAGTAAATAAAATGGCTACATTTGTGTTGTAGACATTGCAATACCTGATTCCTATTAACACTATTGTAAAGAAATCTGAGTCAGTTTCTCTACAATACACCATGTCATATCAAACCACTTTCAAGGACCTCTTAATGACGGAAATATGCAGATTACTCTTTAACTAGACAGAAACTAGATTTTCAGAAAGAAAACGTACTATTAATTTAATGTTTATGCATTTTGAACTGTTCTTTTAAAACATCCTGAAACAACCAGCAAATGACATAGACTTGGGTTTTTGATATCCATCAATACAAAAAAAAAATCAATATTGTTGTATGACACCAAAACTGATATACCGATATATCACTCAGCACTACCAAGGCCCTCAGAGGAAGGAAGCAGTCAATATAGTCAGGCTTTTCTTACTGCTGCTGAACACAAAGTTGCCATTTCGATGCCCTTTCTGTAAAATGCTAGACTAATACCAGGTCTCGACTTTAATTCTTGCTCACATGTGTTTTTCATTCAAAGCTCAGCTGGCTAACTAGCTGAGGCTAAAATGGAACATGATGAAATGAAACGTTCCCAAGGACACAGGCCATCGGCTCTACTGTCCTCCACTAATCTCCACCATGAGGAAACGTGATCCGCTCCCCCCTCTTGCTGCTACTCTTGGGGGAGGGGTCATCCGAATGTAAATAAGCTTCAAAGAAAATTAAGAACAACAAGCTTTCCCAAATCACCTCTATCTTTCAGTCTTCATTTTGGCATGATCTCAAAAATTCTCATCGTTTCAAGAGCATGTAGGTCTCTTGAGACCACACACAACGACAACACATTATTATAAGGTTAAAAGAGTTTAACGGTTGAGAACGACCACACATATGCGGAAGGAAAATTATTATTGTGAATTACTGTTTAAGTGAAAATAAGCCCCATTAAAACACATGGTAAACCATCTGAGTCTGTGCAGTAATCTGCTGTTATAGAGTGAATCCTACTAGCCAGTCATTACATTCCTCTCTTCACCAGACCAGGAAAACAGGCAAACATCTCAAGGCCACACCACTGTAATAGTATCCTTCCACTTCATTTCGTTTAATCAAAAAATGAGCTTTGTTTTTGTAGGCTCTGTATGCATCATTGATAATGTCAAGTTTACCAGTCCAGGACAAGACATGATGACAGCCATGTCGTTTTTCTTTTTTTTAGAGGGAAAAAGAGTGAAATGTTCCTATCTGGGGAATTTGTTCAAGTTTTATCCTTTTAAATGCAAATAGAGTCGAATTAAATCAATTATACCACTTTTTTTTTTTAAATCTAACAATTTCATCCTGCAATAGCACCCACCACTGCAGCATTCTTGCACAAAATGTCACAGGCATGGTTTTATGCAAATTAATATTTTACATTGTAAACACACACCCTTTATAATTGTTTGGATCCTATGCATATGAATGGAAATGAATACAGGGTCTGTGAATCCAGCAGAAAACCTAAATGTATGTTGTAAGTGCTACCTTTACATTTACTTTATATACAGGTATAGCACATATATACACATATAGCAACTGTGAAAAAGTCAGAGACCAACAGCCATTAAGTACAAGTTATCTATTTTTCAGCAAAAACATTTAACAGAAAACTACATGGAAGCCTCTACTAAATATTTTAATTTTTCAATGCTTCTTGTAAACACCTCTAAAGTTCAGTCTTAGAAGTTTGTTGCACTTTCTGCAAGTAATCCCAATAACAAATTTAGACTCTTCAGTCCACAAACCCTTACTCCACATCTCAAATGACCAGTTTCGGTAATGTAGTGCAAATTTTATTCCCTTTTGTCTGTTTCCTTTTCTCAGTAACAGCTTCTTCCAGCTACACATCCTTTCAGACTCAGTGTTCAGTTGTCTTCTTACAGTGCAAGGATGGACAGAAACACCTGTGGATTATTTCAGATGTGAAGCAAGAGTGGAACTTGATTTTTTCCTCTCTCTCAAAGATGAAAGCTGTACTGTTTATCTGATGGTAAAAGTTTTGATGTCCCCCCAACTTATTTTCCTTTGGCTTTTTTCTTCCTAATGAAACTGCACTTTTTAATCTCATCAGAAATATCTCCTGAAAAATAAAAAACATGGTCAATGACCATTTTCACAAGAAAATAAATAAATGAAGGGTGGTTTCTGACTTTTGCACAGAATTTAAGCTTTCAAAAGCTTAAATGTGTGGGAGAATGCCACACAATCACAAATGTATGCACACACAGTCGCCAGAGCTGCTCACAGGGAGACGGAAATTGGGAGAGATTTGCGGACGGATGAAAAAAAATTCCCAGCCAGAGTCGGCTCTCTGTAATTGCATTAGTTACCCACAAGTGACCTACAGCCAGTGAGCTTAATTTCATTCTAATGAGCCCCGCTGAGTGCTACCAACAATGTTCACATGCAGACTACAGGCTTTTGTGGAGAATAAAATCAGGCCAGACAGGCACTGCTGAGTAACTCCAATGTCCTGTACTAGTAAGTACTAAGTATTTTAAGAACACTTCTTTTGCCCAACATACGCCATATGAAAATGGAATACACTAAAGCATGAAGTCAAAACATGGGGAAGGTCAAAGGCTGCACTGAAGGCTAACTGAGCTCTGCTGTTGGTAGATTAAATCCATGTTTCAGCCTGTGTGTTCACTGGCAGAGACAGACAGACATGCGCAAAGCACTTACATGCCGCTTCCCCCCCTTTGGTGCCCATTACAGTCCAAACAGAGAGAACGTCAATAACAGAGGACATATGACGTCACATGGCTACACGGGTGAGGGACAAATAAGCCGCAACTTCACCAAGCGTTCCCTTTTGCTGACACAATGTTACTGTCTTCTCGATGTTGCTCTAACAAAAAGGGAAACAAAGTTAGACAGAAAGAAAAGATGGAATAAAAGACAGACAGAAAGACTGTGAAAGTGTTATGTTGTACTATCAGTTCTTCTGAGTCTGCTGAAAGTTTCCATTTGTGCTGCAGTAGTGTTCTGTATGCCTGAGGACACTGAGTGACATGTTACAAGAGGAGAAGTACAGCAGCTGTTTATTAGCCAAAAAGCTGTAAGCAAAGTCGATCAGGGCATGGTGGTACTTCTGTCTTCAAAAACAGTTTAAGCAATGACCTTATGAGTCTATGGGCACTCTGGAGTTTGGAGTGGTGAAAAGAACATTATAGCCTGCTCTCTTTGACAGACAAAGCTGTGTGTGTGCCTCTTCTGTAAAAATAGCTGCTTAGGTGACGCTGCATTACTTCATAACATGCTGACATCAGTGTCTGGCTTCACACTAGCTCCAAGTTCAGAGTCTCTCACTTCATGGCTATTAACAGATATGCAAGTCTACCCTGGAGGAGTCTTAATTAACAAGCACTGGGCTCAAATATAATTGGTTACAGGCTATTGTAGTTTCTCATATGATGACAGCATTAAAAAGTTTTGCTTTTGTTAAGGACCGATCTTTATGTGTGGCAATGGTACATTTGGACCTTTAATGCCCACTGGCCTGCTCCACTCACCCCCCCCATAGTAATATTTAGTCATATACAATTTTACAATATTAGATTTGGTTGTAATTTTGTGTCTGGTGAAAAGAAAAAATGTAATCACTGTACTGGATGTGCATTATGTTCAGACAAATAAGTGCACAGAAAACATCAGTGTTAGGACATATAAAACCACAGAAAGGCAGGCTGCTGTCAATTCAGAGGTTCAGCACATAGCACGAGCCTGTAGTACGAAATAAACTAAACTTCAGACAGGCTAGTCGCATGAGAGGACATCCGGTTCAGTTCAACTGTCACGTGGCTCAATCTGTGCTCCCAGCGCTGTCATTTAACAAGGCCTTAATTAAGCCAAGGATGGGTTTCCTCAGAGAACACTGCTATGGCAACCACAGGTCCTCAGCTTGACCTCAGTGGCCAAAGCCATACAAAACGCAACAGCAGAGCACTCAATACTATCTGAGATTACAATTCAGCCCTGATTGATTTGATTAACCTACTTTGTTGATGAGCTATTTGGCTTACATGGGTGAATGCTGTTAGGAAGCAATGTGTTCTGCTCAAGTTTCTGCTGTAATACAGATTCAGATAAGGACATTATAAACTGGATATGGATATCAGGTCTACAGTACCTTGCAAAAGTATACAACCGCCTTAAAAGTCATCAAATTCATCTGGGTCACAAATGACACTGATATTTGGTACTGTGTATTTGGTACTGTATACTGTATGTTCTATCAAAAAGACTGACCCTCAAAATTTATTTAAAATTTGAAGTGCTCTTCATGTTTTATGGAAGAAACTATTCTGTAACAAAAATTACAAACTGAAAAATACTGTTTGCCTAAGTATTCAATGTCTCCACAGTGGAAGCTTAAAGTTTACAAAGATGAAAGATACTTAATGAGTATCTTTTTATCTACCTAACGAGGACACAACTGGATTACAATTGGCTTCTACCAGTGAATCGTTAATAAAAAAGCCTTTTCTGGACTAAAGACCCCATTAATTTAAGTACCACTGGCCAGACTGTTGGATAAATTGTGATTAAACAAATACTGTATCATACCAAACAGGCACTGCCTAGAGAAGGCCATCCCTCAAAACAAGCAAGAAGCAGTCTTGTGAGGGAAGCCACAGAGAGGCTAACAATCACTTTGAAGGAGGTACATTGGTCAGTGGTTGACACTGGAGTGAAGGTGCACCAGTTATGATATAGAGAGCTCTGCAAACAACTGGCCTAGGGAGGATGGCTAGAAAGAAGCCATTACTGAAAAAAAAAAATAATAAAAACACATCAAAGCACATGTAGAGTTTGCCAGAAAGCATTGGAGTGATGCAGCTGAAATGTGGGATAAAGTTTTGTGGTCAGATGAAACAAAAATTGAGCTTTTAGGCTAAAATTGAAAACACTAAGGTGCAAACCTAACACTTGGTCTTTCCTCAACAAACACCATCACAACAGTATATGGGGGTGGCAACATCATATTGCAGGGGTGTATTTCCTCTGCGGAGACTGGACACCTTGTTAAAACTGAAGGATGGATGGATGGTGCAAAATACAGTGAGACACTAAAGAACAACCTGCTTCAGTGCGCTAAAAAACTACATCTTGGAAAAGCTTCAATTTGAGCACAAGGCCAAAGTGACACAGGAGTGGTTGAACAACAGAAAGATGAATGTTCTACAACGGCCAAGGCAAAGTCTAGATCCAAATCCAATTCAGAATCTGTGGCACTTCTAAAAAGTTGCAGTCCACAAGCGTCATCCAACCAACCTGAACAACCTGAAGCAAATCTGTAAGGAAGAACAGATGAAAATCGCTCCCAAACAGTGCGCAAAACTAGTGGAAATGCATCCCACCAGACTTAAAGCTGTTACTGCAGCAAAGGTGGTTCTACCAAGTGCTATTCTAAAGAGGTGTATTTTTTCTAAAAGACCTGCTGACAAATAACGAATTGTGACTAAAATTTAACTTAAGAGCATATTGTTTTACATTAAAAATACTGGCTAGAACAAATTTGAGCATGTGTCATTTATAATCCAGACGAATCTGATTACTTAAGATCATACTTCCTAAAATCATACTTCCTGTCAATATTTAGTGGCTCCCAAGTGACGGTCGCAGCTCAAACTCAAACAAACAAACATTACTCAAAGCGGCACTCAGAATTAAACTTTTTTCAGCCAATGCATATTTCTACTTGGGAAGAATGTACATAATTGGTTGTGTAAGCAACAACAAAAAGTCTGCCATCTCAACAAAAAGAGATTTTTCTAGAAAAGTATAGCTTGTTTTGGTATGCCTTCTTTAAAATTACAAATCGAAAGTGGGCGTGGCTTAAATAAGAAAAGAGAATGAGTTGCTGGTGCGTAATTGCATTAATGCGTAACCAGCCAATCACGAGTCTGGATTTTGGAACAAGCATGTCTAACTGATGCTGACAAGATGGACTAGGTACTGAATGACACTCCGCCCGAGTGGCTATATATGTAGTATCGTACAAAGGTTGCAAACTGCTCTTGAAAGTTACTTGAAGTTGAATTAAAGGAAAGGTCAGTTGCTAAAAATCAACCAGTTAGTTGCTCAACAACCAGGACCTTCTGAAAGATCCTAGAGCAGAGAGCATAGCCAATTCTGACTACTCTTATTGTCTTCTGTTCTGACAAGATGTAACCCTGATGGCCGTCCATGCACATCAGTGAGGGTTAACAGAGCAGTGGAAGAGACTGAACCTAAGCTACGACACGACAGTAGTTCTTTGTTCCTCTACAGGCATTATGACAAATCACGAGACATAGGCCTAGTCTCATGACTGAGACAGAGCCACACAGGAGCCATCAAGAGATGCTGCTTGATGGGCCACTGACATCAAGCTTAAACTGTAAGCACAGGATACAGGACTTATCACTATGTTGTGCCATAAAGAAATAAATTATTTACTTGTGGAGTACTGTGCATTACCACAATTTATGTAGTAAATAATCACCATCACTTCACATCTGGTTTGAGAGGAACAGCATAAACAGGTTTGGACAGCAGGATGTTTTGTAGCTCACAGTAGCACTACAAAGCATTATGTCTTTGGGCAGTGGTCACTCCTGGAGATACACTTTCCTGTCAAATTTATTTCCAACCATAATCTACTATGCTGCCCCCCTCCCACTTACCTAACTCTAATGCATCTGATACAGCCACTGAAAGGTCTTCTGAAGAAGCTGGAGCAAATGTGGCAGACTGTGGTTGGAACTAGACTCCACAGGCAGGAAGATCTCTGGGATCAGGGCTGGTAACCACTGCCTAGGGGCTATTACAAGGTGTAAAGACTTTAAGAGCAGCAAAAAATGTTTTAAAAGGCTTCTGTCCATTGTGCCAATCTAAGTATCAAAACTGTTAATATTATACTCAGATGGTATTAAAGAAATTACTTTATTGATGAAATATTACAGGTTTTTACTGTCTAAATGTGCAACTGTTGTAACAGATAGATGTGGTTGTTCAGACAAAACAAACTGCCAGCAATTTCATGACTGCAAAGCATAACTAAAGCTCTTTAATAATTAAGCACTGGTGACTAACATTACACTACTACTTCTCTATCATACTGTAAAGCAGAAGCAAACTGCCTCTACTAGCATTAGATAGGTAGCTGAAGGTACCACGTTCATCTGTTCAAACAATGCAAGTTTAATAATAATACGCAATTTAAACACTGGGACCATGTAACCATGATACCGTTTAAGAAGGAGACGTGCTCTGTCTCCTTGAGATGAATGTACTTTGGTGCAAAAACATAAATCAATCCAAGAACAGGTTACAAGCCAGGTTACGGTTTGCAACTGCACATGGGGACAAAGATCTTACTTTTTGGGGAAATGTCCTCTGGTCTGATGAAACAAAAATGGAACCGTTTGGCCATAATGACCACTGTTATGTATGGAGGAAATAGGAGGAAATAGGAGGAATCCTGTAGAAACAAACCTGAGTCAGTTATATCAGTTCTGTCAGGAGGAACGGGCCAGAATTCCATCGACTTATTGTGAGAAGCTTGTTGAAGGCTGCCCAAAACATTTGGCCCAAGTTAAACAATTTAAAGGCAATATTACCAAATAGTAACCATGTGTATTTAAACGTGATAAAAATAATAAAAAAAAATAATATATTTTTTAAAAAAAATGGAAATAAATCATAATTGTCCCTACTATTATTCTGACGTTTCACATTCTCAAAATAAAGTTGTGATCCTAACTGACCTAAGAGAGGGAATATGTACTAGGATTAAAAGTCAGGAACTGTAATAAAAAACTGAGTTTAAATGAATGTGGCTAAGGTGTATGTAAACCTATGACTTCAACTGTAAACATGGTCAAAAACATATAATAAGAACTATGACAATGCTAATTTCTGCTAGCATTCCTAGGGGATTGTAGTTTTATGTTAGCACTAAGCTATTGCTAAAATGTACTTGTCAGTCTACTACTTATACTATCAGTCACTGATGTATCTAGGACTTCCCAGTGACCCCAGCAAACTGGTCCCACCCACTGTAAATAAAACGTGATTGGTTGATTTCATCACTTCCTAAATATGTTAGTGGTTGATCTGACACATTAGGCCTCAACTTCAGCTAAAATCCTAACCAATGGGAGAGCTTGTCTGGCTGTATCTACCTATATACACAATAAATAAATAAAACAAATATGTGTATTACTACCATACTTGCAGAGTTGAAACACAAGCTTGATGATTACACTAAAAATGAACAACAAATTACAGACGGTACATTTTTATTTCATAGAAATCTTTTCTGAAGGTCTAAAAGACCCTGAGGGCTCCCCACTGCCGTAAAATCCCACAGGTTAAGGGCTACAGGTACGATATACAGCATAGCTTTTTGTTACTGTGTTTTCACACCTGCAGCTGCAATCCAGTCTGTTAACTGAGAAGTGGCCAGTTGAACTTTGTCATCTGATACAATCTGTCAGTATAGTGCATTATTCATGATCTCCAGCAACACAACACTTTAACTACAGCTGAGAGAGCTAGACCTACAGCAGTTCTTTCACAAACATGTCCCTTTTCTTTGCTCAGTCCTGTACAGGTGTCAGAATGTTTAGAATGTGTCACAATTCTTACAAGCCACATTTGCTCAAGTATTTGAATTCAGTGAAGCAGATAATGTCACAGCAGGTATGGTGTGTCGGTCTGCAGAGACAAGCATGTTCATGGCAACAAGAGAACTCACACTTTTGTGTTTAAAAGGTCACTGAGGTAGATTATTTCTAATAAAACAGCAGGCAGTCTTACACGTTTGTAAAACAGTTCTAATCCAACAGGCACAAATCACAGGAAAGTGTATCCTTGGACACACCCTGTCATGTGAGATTCGGAAAGAGATTAAAGTTACACTGAACACTTTAATACTGACTTTTGCACCTTTCCTAAAATCTTTCCTAAACTAAATTGCATTTGAGTTGCATAATGTAAAGCATCCTCCAACTCATTTGAAACTCAGGTGCAACAACTACAAACTCAGTTTTGTGAAACAAGTTTAATGAAACAGATAATCCAAATGCAGCTAACGCATCACGTAATCACATCAAACAACATTCTTTCAACAACTGATTTCACTGGATCACTGGACAAGAAAATAAAACAGAAGATTGTTTATTGGATAAAAATTATGAATTCATAAAAAATAAATAATAAATCAAATAATAGCTTAAAAACATATAATTAAACGTAAATAGAATTTGGATACATCATTTGCATAATGATTTGTTGATAGTAAGGCATTTAGCTGATTCTCATACCAAAATATATTCTCAGGTATGCAGAATTAGCATAGCAACAGCATGGCATTAGGAATGTAACAACACAACATCTCAAACTGTACTGTTCAATACAATTCTCTCAAATCAATACACACAGGTATTAAACACATTCATCAGACTGAAGCAAATAAGGTACTAAGTTTAATACCAATTACATTGTAAGAAGTCCCATAAAATTTAAAGAAAACAAGCCCACAATGAGGGCAAACCCACCCTTCTCTGAAAATATTGCCTCCTCTTTACCTCAAAATTGAGGGCAGGAAGGAAAAGCACACATAATTTGTGGCTAAAGAACTATGCACTTATAATGGTAAAACCACAAACTGAAACTAGAAACATTGACATATTAACATACAGCAGATACTCCGTGCTGTTTCCATATTGAAAAATGTACTAAACTGTGACACCACTATATGTATCGAACCAAATTTTATGAATCATCACACCCTTACTGTACAGTGCCTAAAGAGACAGGTGTAAAATGAGTAATAGGTTTAATAAGCAGTTATGTTAAAGTTGGGCAACCACTGATAATCTAGGTGTTCTCTCGAGGCAAGAATAGAGGTTTGTAATACACTGTCAGGAAAAAAAAATTCATTAGGGAACATAATTTCCATTTCAGTTACAATTACTGAAGTTGCACTGACTCTATATACCGTGTCTCGACTTCAGGCTTTTTATTTATAATTTGTAAAATATTAAAATCCTCCCTTTCCCCCTTTTTCTGGCAATGTAGTAATATATATCACATTGAATAATGCTCAAGACAGGGATCTAATTTCTTAAACAAATACAAAGCAGTAGTTTGCCATCACTACTTTTTAGGGTTAATGCCTATTTTCTCTCTCAGAAAATAAACATAAAAAAAAATCTCCATTTTCAGATTTTTTTTTATTCCATTTGAGCACTGCAGCTGTCCTTTACATTGTGTGAAAATTTCAGAATGAATGGACAAGAGAAAGGCTCCAAAACTAGTTAGAATAAAGTCTCTTTACGTTAACTTGCATTAAAAGTAAAGACTGCTTTGGTAAAGTTGATGATATATTTAATATACTAGCATTTATCTCTTAAAATTACTCAATTAGTCACAAAGTAAACAAATCTTTAATTTTTTTTATATTCAAAAGTAGAGCCTCAGAGACAAACTGTCAACGTAACGTACCTTTTGCTTCTTGCTAAACTTTGAGACTGAGTTCTTAGGGCTGGGCAATATGACAATATTTATCATTATTGTGATCAATTTTGTCATGCTATGTCACAACATGCTTTTGTGGATATTGTCAGTGTTTAAAAACACTGCTCAACTGCATGTTTGATAACAAAAAGAGCATAATTAGTCCTGGATTAGTGCGGCACAGTGTGTGAAATGTTGTGTGAACAATATAAATCATCACAGTCATAGTTTTTGATCTTATTTTTGAAACATGGGACTGCTTTGTCTTTTACAATTTATCAGATGTCAGAAAATGCATTTTGTGACATATCATGTATAGTGAAAACATCTTAAAGTATTGTGATATTACATTGTTGCCATATTGCCCACCTCTACAAGTTACATGTATTTGCTGTATGTATCACTAATGATCACGCACATATCAAATTCACATTAACTAAAGATGTACAGCTTTAAAAACTAACAGCAACTAAACTGAAATACAGATTTTTCCTTGGCACAACCATTTAAAAAAAAATTTTGTGGAAAATCTAAACTTGGAACTGCAAGTTGGTCCTGACACAGTTCTTTCTTTCAGTGCACTATTGTGGTGCACAGTTATATTTAACCACCATAACATAGATGCAGCAAAGTTTTGCCAAGAGGGCATTGTTATTGCCAGGAATATGTCAAAGTTCCCTGTTCAACCTAAAAATGGACCACATTCAAATAAACTTAAGGCTTTGTTCTCAAGTAATTGGATCAAGTTATTTGGCAAGAGTGATGCCTCCACATCAACATGATAAAAAAAGATAAAAAGATGGTTCTTATTACCCACATTAGTCTACATAACGAGAAACTTTTCCCTTAGATTTAGTGCATAAACTGGGCACTTAATGGTGTCGGTCTGCAAAGAAGTTTAGTAGGTCAAGATGTTTTTCCACGGAGAAATGTTTTTGCAGTGGACAAAAATTAAAATGACATGCAAAAAAGCATTCACTTTGTCCATTTGAGCAGTAATTTGTTGTGAATATCTCTTGTTACAGCATGAGAGGACTTTTCAATTCAACAATAACAACAGCCTCTCTTCCTGTGGGACTTGAACCCCTCTTCCTACCATCTGCACATCAGTGGACTACTGAAAAGCATACATTTCCAAGGTTTATCCAAATTGTTCTTGTTTATAACAAAGGAACACACAATGTCCTTAAGGCTTTCTATTGTTCTAAGAAAGAGTTAAACTTAACACACAACGACTCCCTATACAAATCTCACAGGTTAATGAAGTGTTATGATCATCACGTGGCGCCTGACTGTCTCCAGTAACCCCTGGGACAAAGGGCACAAAGCACAGAGAAGCAGGAACAGTGTAGGTTTGCATGAGGACACTCTGTTAAGGAGTGGTTAGTGAGCCATGCTGAATCTGCTGTAGGTCATGAAACTCATAACCTGAGTGTCAAATCAAGGGACCTCTTTATCACTTGGGACGAATACCAGCAATATCTAACTTGAAATTTATATTGGTTAAAGCATTAAAGTGGGTGAGCCGTAGTGCTATGTTATTGGAGAGAACTTCATGTCACCTGCATGGTTAGGTGCTTTAAACATTATTGCCAAATTTAGTTTATATTGTAGAGCAGTAAAGGCAGATGATAACGTTTCATTTTTAAACCTAAAGGTAACTGACCCCTGACTGTATTAGTTGCACAAATATTAAAAACTTAGGTTCAGGCATAGCCTAATGCCGAAAAAGCTGCTCACAATAAAGTGGCAATTATGATGTGTGTGTGAAAAGGCTATACCAGATTTGGAAGCTTGCTGCTGAAATGAAAGAAAAACACATTTGCCTTCACACTCAGATATACCGTGACACGGCTTTATTCTTTTTTTTATTAACTACTCCTAATCTTACTCACACAGTGAAGAGAATATCTCCCAGAAATCATATCGCCTCGTCCCACAATATAGCCCATTTAAGCCGCTGCCTTCATCCGTTCTTGATTTAGTGGATCAGTGTCTCCAACAGTCTGTCTCTGATTTTGGCTAGACTCTGAGAAACTGGCTATTACACACTGCCTAAAGCATAACAGTAAAATACAGTGAATAAAATAGACTGAATCAGCCACTCAAATTGGCTATCTGCTTTGAAATAATATTTTCTATAAAAACAGTCAATTTTAAGGGCCCATGTCCTACATTTTTCTCATAATCTATTTGCATTTATAACCTTTGTGTGGTTTTATGTACCAAAAACAATTAATTCATTTTAAGCTTTTTACTTGACTATTTTCCAACCTCTTTTATGTGGACACATGATGGTTTTTGTGACATCACAAAACAATGAATTCAAAACAGGCTTGTTTTGTTTATTTTTTAACTGAAAATAAGTTAACACATACTCTGAAGGCCAACAAATTTAAGTTTTTTTTTTTTTTTTAATTTTTAACTAAGATTAAAAAAATGCTACTGATTAAAAAAAAAATCTTAAATTTACTTCAGAGCCACATTGCAAGTGCAACTGTGGGCAAATGAGCCATATATGTGAACATGATAGCATTTTTTTTCTTAAAAATATGAATGCTATCTGTTTTATATCAGTAAATAGATATAATGATGCACATTAAGAGAGTATTTAGAAACAACATGAGAATGAAGAATGTAGCTCTGTGTAAATTAGACAATAAACTAATGAAGGCTTTGTTTATTGATCTTTGCAAACGAATCTGTGCAAATACAATTTGTTAGACTGGACATTATGCAGGCTAGAAGAAGCAAAGTTTAATGGACCTGTGATCAATATACTTATCTGATGCAGACAACTTTCATGGACCAGTGACCTGAGGCTGTGCAGCTTTGAAAATGCCTCCTTTTATCTTCTGATCAGAACATCTTTACAACTCATAGAACAGTGTGAGAGCAGCAAGAGCTGGCTTAGAATTATCCACCAAATGGATTTCTCTTTGTGAGATGCTTTTAATAGTACAGCTTATGTCCAAATATTTGTTCTTACTTCTGGTTTTGTGTTATTGCGACACTACGTAAATTGTGACTTTGTCGATTTCCATGGCTACCTAGAAAAAGCAAATTTATGCAAATTGCAGCTTCATGTGAATGCGAGTAGCCTTAACAGATGAGGACTCCACATGCATGCACGGGTCTCTTTAAATATATGTGGTAAACTGGAGGCACAGTTAAATTGCGGAAACTTTTCATAAGTACTGCTTTTTCTGTGAGTTTATAAGTGGTTCTCACTGAACAAACTTGAAACAAACAAATTTGACTTTAAAAATAAACAGGCAGCCAATGACCACACCCAACAAAGTACTTACCTAAGTACTGAATAATAGAGTAGGTGGGTGAAAGCATCATATCATGAAGAGTGACAGTTTCGTAGTGTTTATTCCATAACAACCAGTCAAACATGCCATTAATGCACTGTCGCTGTAAACAAACCATAGAGACAGTAAGCTAGACAGAGACAGAGTTGAGGAAGAGAGACTGGGTGGGAGGGCGGGAAGTATTTCAGAGCGGCGAGAAACGGAGAGCCATTACTGATTACATTACATTAGCCATACTGATCTCTAGGCTGTGACAGACTGTTCTCTATCTCTTGCTGCTGTTTACATGGTGGTGGGATGAGGGGGGGGGGCAGTGAATTTAGAAGTGCAGAGCTCCTTCTGGGGGTCATGCTTAAGCAATTGTGTTTGACTTTGTAGAGGGCACAACATGGAAGCCATCTTCACTCAGCATATAAAAAGTAAAAGCAGATAAGAAATTAAATAATACACAGTGATCGGTTTCCTCTTAAAAAAGGAATATTCAATGACTCATTTCCTAAGAACCTTTATTCTAAAAGGGAGAACTTCTGTGTCTGTATCCTTGGAAACCGAATGATCCCAGCAAGGCGCTGTGCTCAGGAGGAAAGAAATGGCTTAGAGGACGCTTACTGTGCAAAACACAAAAGCTCATCTAACAACTACAACACTTCAGTCAAAGTAGCAGGAGTAATCTCTTGTACAGCTTTTAAGCTAGTTGTAAGCGTTGTTGCTGTTATCTGGGCCTTAAAGTAATTTAAAGTATTTAATAAAAAAAATTCTATATATAGCCAAAGTTAATGCAATGTGTAGCCATGATGATGTACGTCTACAACTACATAAACACATTAGAATAATGTGTTATTCAAATAAAACTTGAACTAGTTTGGCTGACTACACTGCCAGTCCTTTCACCTTCATTCTTATTCAGGGTTCATTCTTGTTAGCTCAGCTTTCATTTTGAGCTTGGTGACTAGGAAGACAGTGAAATGGGAGACTCCCTGATATCCCAAAGGATTCCATAAGTACACTGTTCTGGGGGTGGCTGTTATACCTGTGAAATCAGTTTGCTTCTGTCCATAAGCTCTGTCTATCCAAAAGACATTTCCTGTCACTATATACTGAATTTGAAAAATAAAATATATATTGAAGAATTTCTTTACTCAACACTTGATGCTTTGATACAGGGTATAGTCTAATTTTCTGGATTTAAAATGGTCTTGTTGTGATTATAATGAAAGCTGTTAGCTGCAGTGACTTCGGTTTAGACCACAGACGTTAAAATGATGAGGGGAGTTTGAAGCTTGTAAAAGACATTGCTTGTTTTATTTGAAGCTTAATACAAAGATCAACATAGGTTATCTTGTAGCAGTTTTACAGTGACTGCTTCAGTATAGAGCCCTGGCCTAGAGCTGTCGCCACTGTTTTCCATTTCTAACAACTAAAATGCATTAGTCAGGCTACCACTTGCACTCACTGACATATTTAAAACTTCCAGAAGGCTCACAAAACTGGCCTTGCTCATTGCAAATCTAAATGTGATTGGTTCAATTCCACCGTCAGTGGTAAATCAGACACGTTTCATCTTACATCCAGCTTCTGAAGGCCCAATGAAAGAGCTCACTTGGCTGTTATCTACCCAGAGACCACAGAGAAATTAAGCATTTCAAGAATTTATACACACATATACACAACCCTGTTTCCAAAAAAGTTTGGATGCTATGCAAAACATAAATAGAAACAGTGATGTGTAAATCATTTAAACTCTATATTTAATTTAAATAGCAAAAAGAAGACAACATATAAAATGCTGAAACTTTACTGTTTTTTGAAAAATATATGCCCTTTTTGAATTTGATGTGAGCAACATGTTTCCAAAAGTTAGGATGGGGTAACAAAAGCCTGGTAAAGTTGTGTTATGCTAAAAAACAAAACACCTGGTGGAACATCTCACAACTAATTAGGTTAATTGGCAACAGGTCAATAATTTGACTGGGTATAAAAAGAGCATCCCAGAGAGGCTGAGCCTTTGCGAAGTAAAGATGGGGAGGGTTCACCACTCTGTAAAAGACTGTGTAGGCAAATAGTGCTATAATCTCTGTATGCAAGAGACAAGGCTGAAAACCAACATTGGCTGGCCGTGATCTTTGGGCTCTTAGGTGGAACTGCAATAAAAACAGACAGAATTTTGTAGTGGAAATCGCTGCATGTCCTCCTCTGGGCTCGAGGTCAAGATGGACTGAGGTGAAGTGGAAACGTCTTCTGTTGTCCAACGAATCAAAATTTGAATTTTTTTTTTTTGTAAATCATGGGCACCACACTAAAGAGGAGAGGGACCATCTGGCTGGTTATCAGCGCAGTTCAAAAGCCTGCATCCGTGATGGTGTGGGGTGCATTAGTGTACATCTGTGAAGGTACCATTCATGCTGAACAATATATCCAGATTTTGGAGCAACATATGCTGCATCCAGACAACGTCTTTTTTAGGGAAGGCCTTGCCTGTTTCTGGCAAATCACATTCTGCACATATTACAACAGCACTGGATCTGCGATAAGACTCTGGGTGCTAAAGTGGCCTGTCTGCAGGCCAGACCTGTCACCTATTGAAAACAGGAGACCCCAAAGAGTTGAGCAGCTGAAATCCTATATCAAGCAAGAATGAGAAAACATTTCACTTTCAAAACTACAACAATGGGTCTCCTCAGTTCTCAAAGAGTGTTGTTAAAAAAATAAATAAATAAAAAAGAAGTGATGCAAAACAGTGGTGAACATGCTACTGTCCCAACTTTTTTTGAAATGTGTTTCTGGCATTAAATTCAAAATGGGCATATATTTTGCAAAAAACTGTCTCAGCTTCGACAATGCATATGTTGTCTTTGTACTATCTTTAATTAAAAATTGGGTACAAAATAATTTGCATTATTGCAATCTGTCTTTATTTACATTTTGCACAGCATCCCAACTTTTTTAGAAATGGGGTTTTGTGAGTGTGTGTGTGTGTTATTTGTTATACTGTAAAAAAATATTACTCTCTGAGTTCCCCACTGGTTAGTCGTATCAAGATTTTATCTCTATCACCAGGTTAACAATTTAAAGGTAACATCATAGATTTTGAAATATGTCAAAACATTTTTTGAGCATGTGTGTTGTTTTATCAATGGCAGGTGTGAACAAAGGAACTGCTCATGACCTAAAACATACCATTTCCCCTGTCTTTAGAATCAACTCAGACACTCCTGATGATGTGTATGCTGCTGGTTGCAGCAAGATGAACTGTTGCCTTTTTAGACACAAAAATGACTTGAAATTCACTGGATGGAGCATTATAGCGCAGCAGAATGACTGTCTCAAACACAATGCCAGCAGAACCAAGGAGTCTGTAAGAAAGCGAAAAATAGCTAATCTAAATTCACTAGAGCATGAATTTTGAATGCGGATTGAATTTGGATTTGTGATTGGACAGAAGGCTAAAATGCCAAGAATGAAGCAGGTAGTCGAAAAGTCTGCACATTCCTAAGCCTAACAGACAATCATCAGGCAAATGCTGATGCTTATTTGTCATATACTTCAGGACACCATCACATGCCAAGCATGTGCAATGAAGTGTTTAATAGGACAACCTTACAACTAAACATTTCTGTGCACTAAAATGGGGTCACTTCATACAAAACGTGCTAGGTGCGCCATGTAAGCAAAAGGCTACCATAAACAAACGGTCTCTCACAATCCTGCAAGAAGAAACACTTGTGAAGCAAAGAGCTGTAGTCCAAAAGCACTACAGTATGTCTGGTAATCTACACAAGATACACTTTATAAACTACTTTATAAACATTCACAGAAAGTGAACCATAAAAAATTGTGAACCATATCAGTAATCATGACAAAGTCCACTGAATTATCAGACATCTTTAGTAGCACATGGGAGGCAGACGAACTCTGGCCCAACAACTTGCACTCATTGTCATCCAACTGTTCTGGTGACATTACAGCTGTACAGCACCTGCACTCTGGAGATTTTTGCCAACATGTACAACACTGGCAGAACGAAGGCCAATAAGAGCCTGTCTGTTGTTGACTCTTTTTCAACATGAGTGAGCTGGCTGACTGACGGAAGGTGCATAATCTTACAGAGAACATGAAACCACCCGACAGTGTATGTTTCAGCTAGGTAAAACAAAGCAGGCTTTTATTTAGGAAGACTATCTTTGAAATGCAAGGAGCAAAATACAGCTGCAGGCGATACTATTTAAAGTGCTTGAGAAGAGATGAAAAAAGGTAAAGAAGGTAAATGAGTTCAAACTATCCCCACCACAAAATGACCTATATTTAATTAAACTGGTGTGACACTTCAATCGACTGGACAAAACAGCTATTCTGACCAAATTTACAGTAGATGCATTAGCAGAAACATGCCAAATGGCAGCAGTCTTACAACAATGTTAAACACTGCGTTATGGGACACGTGGTAATAGGTAAGCCTTTTGAAAAGGAAGATAAATTTATATCTATGATCTTTGGTTTGAGAGATCATTTTCATCTGAAATTTTAAAACAGGTTTAATACAACATATAATTTCATTGCATTGCGTAACTGAAGCATTACATCCTCACTCACCGGGTCGGCTGGCCCACAGAAGGCTCGGAACTCTCTGGGTGCATCAGTGCCATGGATCTCCAGGGCCATGCAGGGACCAGAACATAGTTCTGCCACCATACTCTGTAGAACAAGCAGTCAAGAGTTAACCGATCCCATTTGCTGTACCCACCACTAAGCATGTGCGAGTGAAAGAGCCTATTATGTGAACAGACCTTGGAAAGACACTGGAGCCCCTGGAAAACTTTAGTATGGCTCAGGTTTCTACTCTACCTCTAAATAAATATATAAATTAAAGTAAATAAGAGCCAACAATCGCTGCTATTGTTCAGAGTGGCAGCTGTTCACAATGGAGTTGGTTTTCATTTGATCTTAATCTAGTCTGATGAGACGGTCTGTGCAACTCTGTGGAGAAAGGTGGGGGACATTTGAAATGCGGTAGAGCATAAGCACAATCATTACTAGGTGCCTCATGAGAACAGACCACTGAACTGCCTTAAAACACATTTGGAAACAGCTTCTAATAGTGACGCTACAAATTTACTCCTCAGTACCCCCCCCCAACCAAAACAACATAAATGGTCCCATTATAGAACCTGTGTCCAATATAACAAGTGTAGCACAACAGCATTAAACTGCACATTGTAATGGTCACCCCCCCAGCTTAGCATTTTATATGCTTTAAATACTTGTTGGTGTTTCACAACAAGTACTCCAACATTCCTTCTCTATACTACCCTTAAAATGATATTTACATTTCATAGTTAAGTATGTTCATTTGGTTTTTAATCAAAAAACAAAATCAGTTTTTGTTTCATAGCAAAAGGTTACACAAAACTAGAGCCAAACTAATTGGGTTTGACATGATTTTTATAGCCTAATATCAGGTCCATTGTTAAATAATTGCCATTTTTTCTGATTTTATGATAAACTTTTGTCTAAAGCAGCTATAAAGAACTCTCTAAAGCCCTATTTAAACTGGATTCATTTTACCAGAGGTATTGGTGATGTAATTTCTAAGGGATTTTACTGGCTGATTTGTATGGGATAAAGTATTTCTGTAATTCCTCAAACTGCTTCAGACAGCCCAGACTGGAATGTCATAGCCTGGATGTTCATGTCAGCGCTATGATTACAATTAAATGGACCCAAACAAACAAACAAGAACTTCCAGTTAATACCAGATACAAAGGTATTAGGCTAGTGAAATGCACTCATTCAACCTAACAAATGCTGCCCTACAGAAGACAGAAATCACTCTGCCTTGTGAGAGGTACTTTTACATATTTCATTTCATTCTAACTAGCACATCACCAAAAATGCTTTAGAATACAGTCCTGTTTTGAAGTTTTTACCCTCCTGGTCACCAGAAATAGGATGAGCTGATGTCTACCAAGATTTGTTATTACATTATCATGAGGTTGATAAGAACAGGACTGTTAATCATATGCTCACTTTGCAACACAGACTGTGAATTGGGTGGCTTTTATCAACAGTTGTGCTGGAGCAAATGCATGTAAATCAAACAAGCACATCATAGGTATTATAAAAACAACCAAAGTGGTGAGTAATGTTTGTTTATTTGAGCTCGAGCTGTATCTGTCCTTAGTTGGGAGCAGCTAAATGTCTAGAGACAGGGAAGCAAGATAGCTAATCAGCCATTTGGGCAATTTTAATACTTTTAAAACTTTAATAGTTGCACACAATGAAAAAAATAAATCATTATTCATTCATTGTTCAATATTATTTCTAAAGCAATTAATCGTCAGCTAAATTTCATGATTATGATGGGCCTGCTTCCAAATACTAAATAAGGAAACAAATGCCAACATGAATAAGTACTTCAGTATTCAAATTATTCAGGCCAGTCCTACATTCTACACAGCATATTCCATCAGCTACTGGGTCAATGACAAAAGGTTTTCAAAAAAAGGACATGATGTGCATTTTTATATCTGAACATATATTTGCATTCATATCTATGTGCATTTTATACATTAAATAATAAATATTAGTGTTATCAAAGCTTTTAATTGCTTATTTCAATGACTGCACCATTTAACTTACTAGTTGTGCCACCTGACCTTTCACACCAAATTCACATTAAACAGGCATCTACTTAGACACCCGTAGAGACACCTTTGTCCTTAAACTTGAGTTTATACTTATTTTTCAGATAAATTAACATTATTAAAGTAATTACACATTTTCATGTGTTGTCAGGTAAGGGTATATGGTAAAATGAACCATTCTAACCATGATTAAATTTTTTTTTCCCCAAAATCTGTGAAAGGGCTACTGACCCTGCCATTGCATCTTGAAGGTTGCTTGGGGTCTTCTTTATGATACAATTCCCTGGCCTCTCTTTCATAAAAGCATGCCAAAATAAAAGTCGTTTGTTTTTGGTTGTGCCATCTGACATTGGATGAAGTAAGAACTTGCAGACTGAAGTAAGAACTTTCAGTGAGTTGAGTACTTTTAAAGTTGTATTATTTTGCAACATGGCTTTTATTTTAACGTTTTTAAACCTAAATATTTCATTTAGAATTTTATATAACTAAATTACCTTTTTTGATTGTGTACTTAATTAACATACATGATTGGCAGTTGCACGACCTGACATTTTTAGATTTTGGGGGCACTACATGAATTTTATACGGATGCACTCATAATTGGTTCAGAGAACAGAGATATTGTTGAATAATTTGATATAAAGTTGAGTATTTATTAAATTATTTTTATGGGAAAATAACAGACACAAAAAACGCACATCATGTCAATGTCCCTACTACAAAACAATTGCCTTTTCTGCCAACCTAAACCATGTTCTGTGGCTACATGTGGACAGGATGCCAAAGCATTATGAATACATAGATGATTTGTTTCTTAAAATGTAAAGTAAAAACTATAAATTCAGATTTTTTAAATACTGTTTTAATACTGTTTGTCAACAGCCATTTTAGCCAATGGTTACAAAACAAATACATAAAACCAAATATATAAACTTACTGGTTACATAATTAAGAATAAAATATAGCCATATGATTAGACTAGGACAGGCTCATCAAAGTAGTAGCGAAAAAAAAAACCTGACTGAATGTTTTGGGTGCTGTTGCACTCTTGCACTTTGCCTTAGGTGTTGTAAATTGCTGAAAACAGGCTTTATTACGGCCGGGTGGTAGTATGAGTAGTGTTTGGAAAAAACAATGACCCAAACAAAAAGACATGAGGTAACACAACTGCATAAACACGACTCATAGCACAGACCTCAATGCACTAAAGAATGCATGCGCTAATTAATGCTCTTATAAGAGCATGACTGTTTTCAAAAATGCGTAATTGCCCACCACAAATAACAAACTTGATATAATTACTTAAAATGTTTGTGTTAAGCAAACTCTATCTTCTTTTTCTGGTTTAATTTATCGACATCAACAACAACGACAACAACAACAACGACAATGACAGCCTTCAGACAGTAAATATCCACAACCACCTTTCATTACTGAATTACAAGTATACAAAAGAGAAGAATAATGATAACCTCCAGCATACTGTACTGACTAAAATTTTCCCTTCTAAACTATAATTAGACCACCATCGCTCCTATGGCCTTGTGTAAGTGTTATCAAGAGAAATAAAGAAGTTGATCAAAAGACTTCAGCGGTTTAGCCAAAGCCTCTGCTCTACCATCACCCTCAGTATGTCCCAACAGAAAGAAGTTAAAGTGATAGTAGAGCAGAGGCTTTGGCTGAACTGCTGAAGTTGTACTGCTGTTACAAGAGCATTTCCTTTACCCAAACAGTGACTTTTTAGGAGAACAATATGTGGGCTAATATTCTATATCTATCTTGCATTCTACTTTTTTCAAGTCCACTTATACAAAAAAAGAAGTAGGTTTATATACCAAAACAGTCCTAATTAAATGTTTATGTGACCATTTCCAACCTCTCTATCCCTTAAAAGTAGACTGTTTTGTTGTCCTTGTGCCCTTAAGACTGACATATATAAATGAGCACTGTTCTAATTAGCTGCGCTGCATTGTGCCTTATTCAAAAAGCAGTCTGGGCTGAAACACTTCTCACGACTTCACTGAGAATGGGCGGAAATAAACAGCTGTTGGCTAAATAAATAGATAATAGGACAATAATTGAACAATGTTTTTATGCTGCATCAAATTTATTTCAAAAAAGGAAAGAAAATTTGGTTTTCCATAATTTGGGCCCTTCAAACTATGCAATCTTACAGTATTTGGCCTAAATTTAAGTGTTTACTTTTTAGTTCTAAAGTCATAAAATCATTAAAAGTGTATAAATTAGACAACTTTTCCACAAGTGGTCAAAAACCAACTGACAAATAATGGTAATTTCAAAAGAAGTAAAGGAAGTGTAGTGAAGGTCTAATTATGTGTGGAATTAGCTGTCTCAACTCTTTCTCAATATACAAATGATATAATGGGATCAGTCTCATTTGGACATATTACTATAGCATAGATATATCTGCATGTACTCATTATAGAGACAAAGCAAGCAGAGATCTGCAAGATATGCCGTCTCCTTCACAAAAAGCTGAAACTCTCTCAGAGCCGAGATATCCTTCGGAATTTTGTCAACGTTACAGGAATTAGGTGCGAACAGAGTAGATTAACTATTTTAAAGTTGTTCAATTCGCTGGTGTTTGCTGTCCTAAATTCTGGCAAACAGATTCATATGCACTATTATACAAACAATGGCTCCCACCAGCAAAGATGCGTTAGGTGTGTTATGGCAGGGAATGCATGTGTAGTGCATGGATAGGGAATGACACCCATGGGAGTTAAAAAAAACAACAACTAATAGAGGCATACAGCACAGACCATCTGCACAGCTATTAATGCAAATTTTTTAAATCAAATAAATGTGCAGTCTTGAAGGATTCAACAAGGTGTCTGTACTCCTGACATAACTCGGAAATAAAATACTGACCACAAAGCCAAGGTACTTGACTGAAGTAGCAGGCCTGCCACCCCAGTGTGCAAGTAAGCAGCGAGGCAATCAGTATGGTGATGAGAGAGTTTTCATGGCAACGGACAAGGTTCTGTACACAGCACGATAACCCTAGGCCTCAATTTCCCAGGGCTGAATATGTCTTATTTGTAGAGCAAGAGGAGTGTGAATATGAATCGCCTCTAGCTTGGCTGAAATTAATTAACTTGAGAGCAAAAACATTTATTAAAGCTTACTAACAAATATAAAAGTCAGGTTGTACACAATAACACTTGAGCACTAGATTTTCTGAAAGTTCTGCTAAAAAGCACTGCACAAAAAAACTGAAAAGCTGTCTGTTAAACCCTGCATTTTCCAAGCGTGCTGCTACAAAGCACTACTTTGCTGAAAGTGTGAAGCAAAGCTACCTCTCTACTTACCGTATACTCTGTGACCACCCCTTTATAAACTTCTAAAAACTCCTCTGCATTTGCTCGATCCAGGTTAAACTGTAAAGAGAATCAAAATGATTATAGTAAATAATTCTGCTTTATATACACAAGCATAAATGGACATATGCAGTAGTTAAATTACACTAAATATCTGGGAAGCTGGCCCAGTAAACTGAGGATTTAAAATAGAGCTCCTTACTCTTAAGAGGTGTAAAATATTATAGTAACAAATTGCCCCTTTTTACAAAAACAGGTAAATACACAGAGTGTTTATTGCTTTCTATGGGAAATAGGCAAAAGAGAAGGTCATCTATCAAACTATTATAGTAACAAAATGCCCCTTTTTACAAAAACAGGTAAACATCAGAGTGTTTATTACTTTCTATGGGAAATAGGCAAAAGAGAAGGTCATCTATCAAACTCTAGGTTAATATCAAAGGCTAGACCTTGGCAATAAGCTCAGTATTAGTGAAAATCAGAAGCCTTCCTGTAAAGTTAGCCCAATTGCTTAAGAACAGAAATTTATGCCAAGGCAACGGCCTAGCGCTAACACTGCCAAATATAATCTCAGTGTTTTTACCACAACACATTCACATGTTCAACCATGCACCTACTGCATGACTTAAAGATTATTGTAGTAGCAACACGCCATTGACTGGTTCTAGCTGAGGACAGCCACTGTACACTATATTCAGCAAAAACCATGTGACAGCTTTGTAGCTATATAATTGGCCAGGGAGAATCTCCACAGAAAATTGTAATAAGTCACTGACTTGGTCACTGATTGCCTGGTTGACAGCAAGGTCACGTTAGACCATTAGCAATCAAGTGTACCTTTCAGTCACGTGATTTCAGCTTCTCTGAAAAGGGCCACTGCGTCAATATTCTTGTGACACTTTGTAACATTTAAAAAAAAATTCTACCACTATAATTCTGATCAAGCTCCATACACAGTTTATGTTTGATTCACAAGAACAAACCCTTTACTCATTCAAAACTTATCCAAAGAAACATGCACGATTTATCAAAGGGAAAGCTGTGTCTAAATGGTGGTTCGATTAGAACTGGCAGTGCACTTACCATCTGCAAGGCAGAAATCTCAAATCCAGCTTCGGCAATGGAGTTCAAGATCTTTCCTGTCAGAGCTGTAAACGCAAAAAAATATATATATAAATAAATAATAATAAAATACATGCTAAAGTTCATTTTAAAACTAAAAAAGTAGTCAAGAGTTATACATGCTTACATATAAAAAATACAAATTAATGCAAATGAAAATATAGTAATCCACACTGACAAAAGTAGATGTTACAGATATAATATGATGGTCTTCATCTTTTTGTCTCCAGAACTACTGATGCTCCAGTCAAGACAACAATGCTCTTTATCTTCTCCTGACTGTGTAATGCACTATGCATCACAGTGCTTAATGCTATTCTGAGCCATTCTGTTACATGTACACCCGTTTGGCTGCTGTGGGACCTGTGAGGAAGATATGAGTCATCAGGAGCAATGCTGGGAAAAAAGCCCCAAGACTCTGGTTGTAATCACGCTAAGCCTCATGCATCGTGTTAGACCTGTCACCATCAGCAGGATTCCCCTCAGACGTGACAAAGACTCAGCCTCTAGTCCAGGCAATATTTTTTGCGCACTTTAATAACAGCTAACTAAAACTGATATGTATTCAACCACACTGACAGTCTTCTCCTTTCTGAGCTTAAGCATTGTGACTTGACGTCATACGCAGGGTGAGCATGTCAGACAGTGAGGTGCCTGCGTTTGGTGTTCCGAAAAAGAAGGTGGTATGAGGTAAGAGCCAGCTCAACAGGGAATGATGAACAGCAAATGGAAAAAACTCATACACCATACTGAGATCAGCCTGTATTTTATTGCAACTGACCACAACAGAGTTGTGTTGACAGATAGACCCTTATACTTATAATGCCACTCTGCTAATAATAAAGGATGTCAAAAAGATCTCTTGATGTCATGACTGACAAACAAGCTGTAATTCTTGGAGGGGACTTTAGAATACCTGTTTAGCTTTCAGGGTCAGCCATGATAGTTGAAGGGGTAGTCCAGTGATTTTTAAAAAATGTTTGTATAATTCAGTCTTAGAGATGTAAAAGTCATGCAGAGTGGATTGGTGTAAATGTAGAGAAAAGGAAGACTTTTTTTTATAGAAGTGGTGATAGGAATCAGGGGTCATAATATCTACAACACAAACGTAGCCTTTTTATTTACTATCCAAAGCCAGTCGTAAACTCAATGCTGAAAAATTTGGGTTCCTTTGGGTACCATTTCTCCTTACAATGCCCTCCATGTACCTGTCTGCCATGAATTGTAAACACATCAATTTTAGACTCAAACTTTGTCACATCATTATAAAACAACACACCAGGAATAGGGAAACATATTCATAACCATTTCAGGTAATAAACTATGTCCGTTACAATTATTATATAACACAATCCTAATTGACTTTCCACAGTTGTTACACACTCATATTATGCTGCAACAAACAAAATGTGAATTGTGTGCATTGGCTTGAGTCAAAAATGTAAATAAAAGAAAGCAGTAAATGCATTCACTGAGACTGCATTTGCATCATGGGACTTACAAAAAAGGTCTAGTTTCTAACTATGTGCTCCAACAAATTTTGAAAAATCGGTGGTATTCCCCTTTACGGTTCAATATGAAATGTCACAAAGGCAGTAGTTGTAGCTTTGCCTCCACATAGCCTCCTCTGGAATGAGCACACCGCAATTATACTAAAACTCTCAAGCAGGCAAGGAGTCTAGTAAGACCAAAATGTACCATTTTAGCCAAAAGGTTTCTACTGTTTCTTGTATTTTCCATCTGAAATCAAAACTGCTCCAAGAAAAACACAAAATGTACGTTTTTGAGACATTGACTAAACCTAATTCAGAACTAAGAAAGATTTTTAACTAAGCACAAACATTAAGAGAGTAGTCCTAAAATAGACTCATTCATATCCAGAAAGTAAACAAAGTCATTAAAGTCTTTGCCACATAAGGTTTACATTCAGGGTACAAGTGGTTCCTAGCATTGAGCTGCTCTGTGTTCCATCTCCAAACACAAGCAAGCTGGTATAATAGCATGTATTCATCAACAGCATATTAGTGTATACTTGAGAACAGCGGGGACAGTGCTGATGGAGGATGACGGTTCAAATGACAGTAAACAGGGCGGTTAAATAGAGTCTGGGCAAACTAACAACAGAGAGGCCAACCCGACACCACAAATAGAGCAGGAAAACAAACTGACCAAAATACAAAAATAATGTCACGTTTCTGACATTCCTTACAGACTTTTTCCCTTATTCACTAGAGCTACAGTACCATCCATGGAGCTTCTAAGGCCATGTGAATGGCACCTTCACACATCCTCCATGTTCTCCCTTAGCATTAACACTGAGGCTGAGGTCCCAGTCACATCAGGAGCTTCCAGACGCAACCAGGCCTGTTGCTAGGCAATGGTGTTGTGGCTGCCTAGCAACACATTTCTCTATTCTAGTCACGAGTCTGCTCTTTCATTGGCTGAGAGGTTTTTCTTCAGTTAAGCCAAGCATGGTTGGTCATGGGTAAGATCTACATGATCTAATGTAATGAAGGTACATTAATTTATGAAAGCCTTAACATAGCCAATTTCTACTGATAACATATCTTGACGGATTTACGTCAGACCTTTTACTGGTTGAGTCTTCTGCACAGCACTGAATTCAAACACACTTTACAATTAGTTGAGCCCCATGGATAGTTTAGTTCTACTGGTTGAAGCTACTGTTGAGGTTGTATTTCTATTGGCTGTTTCTACCAAGCTAGACTTTGATCCATATGGGGTGGCTCACAAGCAAGATTAATGAACAATGCCCAAAGTTTAAGTTATATTGTGGGCAAGCTCCTAAGTAACATGATCTTGATGACTGCACTAAAAAATGGATACACAGGCTTCACACAAACGGTTTTAAAATTTCACCAGGCTCCAATGGTTTTCTGTTAAAACATCATTAGGGTTTGTCCTGGTGAAAGTGTAATATATGTCTCAGGATGAGACCTATGAACAATAAGGACGAGTAAATGATTAGCCATTTATCATCATCATGCCTCTCCCTTACCAGCAGCATGCAGATCAAGAGGTCATATTCGCGGTGTCTGCATTGCAGCTAACATTTTTGAATAACTACATTTCTCTACAGCAATGTTTTCTCTTCGGCAGGCTGAATTAACTTGATTCATGAACATCCATAAGAGCTCGTGCGGAGACAAAAAAGAAAAAAAATTTACATGTTGCTCTAATCTAATAGCTTGTTACACAATATGATGAGATGGTGACTTTTCACAGGGCGAGATTAGTGGGCTGACTAAATAAGTGAGGCTAACTAACAACAGTTGAGGGATTGTATTATACATATGAACAGCACTCTGTTGAGGATCACATAACAAAAAGCAAAGCAACAACACAAGGGAACCTGCCACACATGACCAGCCAGCAGAATTACTAGGGGGACTATGGCCTAATCTCTCAAATTACTTCCATCATACCAGCTCGCTTGACAGAGACTTTTGATACTGGCTATTATTCGTCTCAGTGGTCACAAACTTGCTGGGCTCCAGACCTCTCAATCAAAAAATAAATAAATAAATAAATAAATAAATAATACAGGCTACAATCCTCGCTGAATCACCACCCGTCAGCATCCAAGCTGGAGGCCTGCAGGCAGGACACACTCCCACCGGAGGTCTGAAATGTTACTGTGTGTGTGGGAGTGTGTGCTGTGTGCATACGCTCACAGTGGGTCTCTGGAGGTATCTGCCAACCTGGTGACTCAGAGAAGAGCAGCACATTGCGAGCAGGTGAAAAGTCCTTGACTAAGAGCTCGAGCATAACGGGGCTCTCATCACTTCACAGGACAGGAGACCTTAAAGCATGACCAGAGGGGGAAAAAAACTGTTCCAACATGTAATTGAGATTCAACTGTGTGAAATCTAAAACATTTTAACATTTTTTTTCTTTCATTTTTGTCAGGTGTCACTGATACTAAAGTGTTTTCTGTGTCGATCCTATTGCGTGGCAGAACCATCAAAACAGCAGGGCAAAAGGTCAAAAACATCTCCTTTTTGGACTACTGGCCATGAGGGCAACATTCTTAAACGGCTCAATACAACTACGCAACTATGCCTAAGCCTTTGAGCACTTGAATTTGGTTCCAAGTGGCAGAGCTCAGATCTGCACATAAACTAGATGAGATACTCAGGGGCCACAAGTTGGCTATGTTGTAAGGAGTTATTGATCTTGCTTCTTATTTTAAGAGTCTTAAAATAAGCATAGACAAGGTAATACATAACAGCAATAACACATAAGAATTTATGTATATTTATATATCTTTAAAATTGTATAGTAAAGTATATTTGGAAAGGTTCCAAGCAAGGAATTTTTTGGACAAATAGGGAACATGTGTGCCATATTTTGGGGAAGATGGGCTAGGGGTCCACCAAAATCCACTAGTAGGTTTACCTGTATTGGCTATTGGATTACTGCATCAGCATTTGTAGCTCTTGTCTTGTATTGTTTTTAATATTATAAAAACCCATTTTGCTACAGATACATGTATAACATCATTGTAATATGTTGCCAATAATATACAGGTTTCAAAAATGTTTCTGTAAAAGGAACATGTAAAAGCTTAGACATTTTCAATGATATAGTTGTAGATGATGCCATAATAATTGAGAAAGCTGTATGTCATGCATGAAATGAACTTCTAATAATATGAACATTGAGAATGCATCATACATGAAAAACAGTGACTAAGTCTCTCTAATCAAATATTTATAGTACTTTTGGTGCAAGAAATAACAACAAATAGATGTTTATTATTTAATAACATTTTCTGTTTTTTAATATGTCATAACATGTTGTTCACAAAATACTTTAAATTGTGAGTAAATCACTAATTTAGGTTTTGGTTTAGTTTATAACATTTCATTCTACAATCTAAGTAATTGTTGAATTACAATGATTAATATTACAAGTAATTCCAAACTTTGGAAGGCAGTGTAAATAGGGCCTTGTAGCTATGACGGAGAGTAAAACACTTTGCAGTGTGTACATCTGGCTGCGTAAGGCATGCACGCCAGTTTTGGTGAAGATGCAGCTTGAGTTCACGAGTTTAAGCTATTTTGAAAAAGTTAAATGTAGATTATGATGCACCCCTTTAGAAGAAAGCTGCCAAAATTCATACTGAAGCAGCTTCCGCTTACTCCAGTTAGTAGAAGGGGCTCTAGGCGCGTGGTGCTACGCAGAGCTGCCCCACATGCCCTGCCCCTCTCACGCCAAAGGGACGTTAAATGTTGTTTATGTTGTTTGTTGTTCATTAGTTAGGCAAGGTGTGTTTATGTGTTTATTGTATTATTTTGTGTTGAGGTGAGGGTTTAGTTAGTGTGGGCCGCAGAGTGGCACTGTATGGCTAGAGGTGACCAGCCTGCTAAAATCAAAATCTAAATGCATGACTGAAATGAATCAAAGCTAACAAAATGTTGTTTACTTTATGCAAGAAAAGTTCTAAGATCTAAGAGTCAATGTTTTTCAGCTTAGAAGTTACCATTTGCTCCATATGGCCCCCTAAATAGCACAATGGATACTTTTTACTTCCCTGAATTGTGGTCAGTGTCATTCAAGTCTATTAAGTTTCATGTCTATGCTGCTGTAGAAGCTTCAGCAAGTGTTTGGACCCTTTAAAACTCACACTAGCAAAGCCAGACAGAATTTCAAAACACAGCCATCTAATAATTTGAATATGACCAAATTACCTGTCAAATGCAACACACAGATATTTGTGAGAATAAGTGAAAAAAGTTCTTCTTATATCATGTTCCCATTTTCCTGAGTTCACAGCTGATTTCATAAACTATCATTGTGGTTTGGTGAGTTTCTGCCTTAGCGGAATATTCCCTCCAGGCCTATCTGCCCACAGCAATGTGAAAGATCAACTACAGGCCTGTTCAACCCATGGTGGCTATGTGAAATATCTACCTCAGCTCCATTCAGAGGATTTGAGATTTCACAGGTCAGTGCCCTGGCGGCATGCTCCATGAACAGGGATCAGGAGAGGGATTTGGAAAAATCCGGAGAAAAGGTTGGTTAAGAGTATGCGCTAGCTTTAGGGGTGACACACTCATCAATGTATAACAAGTACAACGACGGTACAGCATGAGTGGAAGGACAGAGTTATCCAAGCAAAGAATTTTAAACAGTATGAAACACATAGAAGAATTGCAGTGGACCTTAAAAGGTACAACTGCAGGGACACACTCGCTATACATTCTCCAAACAATTCTCCAAAAGTCTTTCAAGGGTCACTCCACTCAGTTTTAGGGACCTATTAAAACAAAGCCATGCCTATCCAAAAGACAATACAATAAGTAAGTAATAAGCAGGACAAATAAAACACAGGCTCATCACTAGTCACTTAAAATAGCCCAAACGATGACAAAACAGGCAGACTTGCTTGGCCTTTAATGCCTCCAGCATGTCTTTATAAGATTTTTACAAACCACCAATTGCAAATACACAGATCATGAGTATGGATGCATAGACATACATACACACATACATAAAGTGGGTAGAAGATTTCTCATCACTGCTGGACCAAAAATTTAATGATGAATGAACTCATAGACATGGTCTGACATTAATAAAATCTTGTTACATCAACCTGCATGCAAAGTTAATGCTTTTGTTCTCCTGTTAAATGTTCCAATATTATTTCCGACATACAGAATGTATGTGAAGCTGTAATGCGCCCCTCTCCCTGCACATGCTCTTGTTTCACTTTAATCCTGTACACACCACAAACGCCTACTCACAGTATGTAAGTAAGCTATTCAAATACTTTGAACACCTCAAGCAAAATTTTAAGAAATCTCAAGGACATTTAACATTTTTTCAAGCCCATGCAAACCATGTGCAACCAGCTTTAGCCATTAATGTTCCACATTTATGTTTCTATATGAAACCATACAATTGGCCTTCTCTCCATCAAACCAGAGGCCAATATGTATGTATGTTATTTGTGTATTTGGAGTCTTACCCTCTGAGATAGCATGAGGTTTGATGATACAACAGGTGCAGTCTGAGTATTTGGCTGTGTTGGAGGGGCCATGCCCTGCAGTGGAAGGAAAGAAAAACTCCAGCTCCTAGAGAGAAAGAGAAAAAACTAAGTACTAGAAAAGCAGTAAATTTCAGGCTGTGCCAAGTGCAAGAATTAAACATCTTATTTAATCAAGTCATATTTAATCTTTAATGAGTAGCTGAAATGTTGTTCATTCAAAAAGCAAAAGTTTAGATTAATATTACACAGTGTATTTAATCTTAAACATTTTATCTAAAGGCCAGTGCACACTGACCAAGAAAAAAAAATTGATTCTGTCAGTGTTTGATCATTTGGATTCACTAGGCCTGTTACAATTATTACATCATCACCTGATCGAACATTATTTGAGCTCCATTTTTTTTACAGCTACTAGCTTTCACAGCTTTATATGTTTATGTAACAACAAACAGAATGTCAATTTGGTATTGGGTGTGTTTTCATCACTTAGGCTGAGGCAAAAAAAAACATTTCATAAGACAGGTCTTACGAAAACAACAAAAATTCGAACTTCTGACCTCCTTTAGAGGGCCACTTTACCTTTTAACCTCATTAGTTGCATGCAATGAGTTAGAGGTACTTAAAGAGTACTTGAACACTGACTAACTACATATTTCAGTACAAAGTGAGCATAATTTGGTAGGTTAATTGGATTTAGTGAAGTGTATGAACACACTGAATAAAAAGCAGTCTTCAGTTCTGTCATTACAATGTTTTTATATTCGGCACAAGTTCTACCTTATTAAATCTCAGAATAAAATAATATTGTGATGCATATCATATGATGAAAATATCTTGAAGCATCATGATATAATATTTTTGTCATATTGTCCACCCCTATAATGAACTACACTGTCAATGGCAATAAACCATCAGCAAAAATTCATGACTGTGAAAAAATAAATGAATCAGATTGAATGATAGGCCTGTCGCTTCTTTTTCTGAGAATTCTAAAGATGATTGCAAACAGGAGAATGTTGGTCTTTCCTGCAGAATATTTGGCCAGTGTGACTGGCATTTTCAGAACTGGATGGAGTGTGGTGTTTTAAATACCCTTGCTGCAGATGCCAAGGAGTCTGACCCATGCCCTGCATTTTTCGTGCCATCTGTGCCAAACTGAGCACGGAGGCTGTTCGGAGCATCTTTGCGTGCCAAGCTGGAGTCAGTGGGACCCAGAACTTTCCTCCAGACTGACACCGCCTCATCTCCCATTAGCTCCATGACAATCACTGGCCCAGAGGTGACGAACTGCATCAGGTTACTGTTTAGCCAAAAGGAGAGGAGAAAAAAAAAAAAAGCATAAGTGTGTATGTGGTGAAAATAATCTTAGCTGACAACATTATCAACTTAAAAGATCATAGTAAGGAAACATTCCTGAGCAGTACATTTAAAATCTTTGTGACACCGGAGAAGTCTGAAGGACAAGACCACATACAATGGCACCAGTATGTCCTTGCAACATCCTCCAATGATTCCAAAGATTCTAAAAGTTTCAGTTCAAAGGTGAGTGCAAGAGCTCTGCTACGTCACTGCCTTGTTGTAAAAACACAGCAATGTCATTCAAAGACATCAGAAGGTTACAGATACATCGTCTCAGAATCAGTGCAACGTCACAAGAATGCTTATGCAAGCGGTTTGGCCTTTAAAATTTCTTTGAAAAGCTCACCTGCAACCTCGGCACATGAGTGAATCATTCACCCAGGAAAGACTTACTTGAAAAAAGACTTTGACTGATGTTCCATGTAAAAGTCTGCTGCCTGCTTCCTGTAAGAAAGCCATAAAAGTACACACAGTTAATAAGTGATCCAATGAGCCTAGCTCACTTCTATAAGACAGAGGCTCAAAGCAAGAACAATTTGTTCCCATTCAGTCGGTCCAGAAGTCTCAAATAATCTCATTTATTTTTCTATCATTCACTGAATGACCCTGCAACATGTTTTCCCTCACCGCAGTTTAAATAGATATGACAGTTTAGAGCTACATAGTGTAAATATTATATTAAGCGTTTACAAACATTTTTTCTCAGTAAAGTGCAAACTAAGACACAGATGGAAGATTAACAGTCCTGATCAGCATAAAACAACACAATCCCTCCTCACAGTCAGCCTTCCTGGAGGAAAGAAAAGATTAACACTCAGCATTTTCCAACAGAAAAATGGTCACATTTCACTACTGACATAGCTAGTCTTAAAATACACAGTGAATGGACAGTCAGCACATTGTAACAAACAGTAATATACTTTGCAGTATATTACTGTTTGTTACACATGACAGCAGTGTTGCAGCATATGCAACGCTAGTCTACGTACCTACACATTAGCGCATAATGGTCAACAGATATTCTCTCCACTGCCCACCATAATACAAGTAACATAAAAGACTGACCCTGTAACATCACCTTCTCGTCTTCCAAGAGGAAGAAACAATTATACCTAAAGTTAAGACTGTAGACAGATATGGCTGATACCCACAGTTATACTTTGAATTAGACTGATCACTAGTAATGCAAAAGCAGCCAGGCAACAGAGAACCAAATGCAAATATGACTTTCAAAAAAAATTTCAGTACAAAGAAACTGCACATGTAGAATTTTGATTAGATAATGACTAATGAATCAGCAGAAATACTTTTTCACTTATTCAACACTCATTAACACTTCAGATCAGAGCTGAGCGGAAGTCTCAGTGTCTGACTGGGTGTGTGTTTACACCACACAGGCAGGAGTAATGCTGCCACCAGCTGCTCTGACACAGAGAGAGAGAGAGAGAGAGAGAGAGAGAGAGAGAGAGAGAGAAACAGAGAAAGAGAGAAACAGAGAGAGAGACAGAGAGAGAGAGAGACAGAAAGAGCACCAGGGAGTGAGTGAGAGAGAGAGAGAGAGAGAGAGAGAGAGAGTGAGAGAGAGAGAGAGAGAGAGAGAGAGAGAGAGAGAGCGCATGATGTGAGAGAGACAGAGAGAGAAAATGAACAAAAAATAAATAAATTAACCCTATAGAGAACACAAGGAAATAAACTAGACTAATAGTGGAGGAATTAATTCCACTACTGTTTCTACAGTTTTAAATCATTCAGTCATTAAGATGCAAATAAAGTCCCTCAGAGTGGTTTGATACGGAAACTTCAGAATTGTTCATAATGGTGGTTATAGGAACCAGACATCCGAAGCGTTTAATGTCTCTAAAAAAGATACATTGCTGAAAGCTTTGACATAACATTGTTATGAATACGCTACCTAAAGCCTAAGATATTGTTTTCTGACAGTTCTGAGACAAGGTTTTGGCCTAAAACATTTTTTAAACCAATTCATGGCAGAAAGGTACAAGCAGGACATTGTAAGGCAAAAAATAACACAGATGGCACCGATCCAAAACCCGATATAAGTATCGGGCTGGTATCAGTAGAGAACACTGTGTCACATACAGAGGGGAAAAAAGAAATAATCAGATCCAATCCAGTAAGAAATCTAGCCTGAAACAGAACACACTCACACTGTGTAATGTGCTGATGTTAGCTGTGTAATTTCTTCAAGTAGGGTAGTAAAGTAGCTTGAGCATGATAGTCTACTTTTAGATCAGGGGTCCTGTGATCTCACAGGTCTTACATACCTGATCCAACTCCTCCAATATTTGCCAGGTTTAGTGAGTGTGTTTAAATAGGGCAACAACCTGGACCCCTGTTTTAGATGCTCTAAGTTAGTCTAATCTTAAGTGAAGTGCTTCAATTAAAATTAGCTAATTTTAAAACCAAGCAGTTTTGAAAAGAAAAAATATCAGATCAGTATCTGATATTCAAGGTTTCAATATTGCTATCAGAAAAGAAACAATAGCATTGCGCTATCTCTAAAAAACAGCATACAAAGAAACTTTTTTTTAAGATTTATCATTGTTTTACCATTTTATAAAAACACAGAAGTCGTGTGTAGGTTCGGTGGTCGTTTTGGATAGTAAATAAAGTGACTATACTTGTGTTGTGTACATCATGACTTCTAGTTCCTACTACTATGCAAGTTGGTAAGGTTTTCTACAATGAACCAGGCCATTCTGAATGGTTGTTTCATCTCAATAACTGAAGTAAGCAGACCTTTGGAAAAATTTGATGAAATTCTCCTTTAAAGCATTTATTTTTGGTTGGGTTTGGGTCACTTATGGCTCTGATTTCTGGAACATCTTGGAATGTACCTAAAAGTAAGATGTGATGTGTTCACAGTTCATGTGGACAGATTTTAGTTAACTAAAACAATTCACATACATTGACATTCATATTAAATCTTGTGCCAAATATCAAACTTAGTGTGAAACAGTTTACATCTGCAACTGCAATTCTTCCTTAAGAATCTCATAGCTAGGAGCGACAAAGTGGAACCACAATCTGTGACGGTGATGCTTATTTTTAGACATCCTAAGCAGTCAAGTAAATACTGTGGTTGGGACAAATGTAATCTGTAGCTAGCTAATTGACGGATAATGGGACAATGTTTACTGAGCAATTTCTGCAACAGTAATACAATGGCTCAGAGCATGAGCACACCAAAACAACAAGAGAGACTCAACTGTCTGCATACATCCCTGCAGCTAGCCACCAGCCTTTTTTCCTGAGAACTACCTTTATGCAAAGTTCAGTATCAAATCAGTTAATCGGCTTCTTCAAAGTGACTGATTAGTTGGATCAGATATGCTAGATTAAGGTTAGAAACTAAGCTAACTAAACTAAACTAAGAATCCCCAGATCTCTTGTCAGTGCCATATGTTCCTGGCATGTGTAATTAAACAGACTGCTCTCCACTGCCAAGGCTCTATGTCACCTGACAATTCACAGCAGGCCTGCAAGCAACATCTGCAACCTTTAATGTTAGTTTAAAACTGCTTCTAGTAAAAGTCTCCCTTTGATTCCACAGCTTTCCTGACTGACACCAAAATGTGTTGCAAGACATTAAATGAGCTCATTTGTAATTGGGCAGAATCTCAAACACACCTATGGCAAACACAAGCACACTCTGGGGATGACTGCTGTTAATGTGGGCACTGCTATCTCAAACATGTTGAGCTAATAAGAAAGTGCTGTAAGACAAATAATGTGTTGGGAGGCTTAACACCGATTCTTAGCTTACCAGGTTAACTTGGTCATTTTGGCTTTGGTGACAATAAGGCCGGCATCATAAATCATCTGAATAATGTCACCCACTTTCGTCACAGCATCTGGCTTAACCATAGCCAGAGTCCTGAGGAAGACAAACAAAAAAAATGTGGACTGTGGGAGTGAGAAAGGATGAGGCAAGCAAACCCATATAAGGTTCTCAGCTGAGGTTCAAATTATTAAGCGTTCATGGCGCTCATGAAGTACCTGATCAGAATCAAATGTGGGATATGAGGTGAGCACACCAACATACCATCCTAGTTTACATTCTCACATTATCGGACAATTATGGGTCATGTAATAGTGCTTGGTGACTTTATCTTCAACTGAAAGAGTAAAGAATTCAGTAAATGGTCATTGGCTTCAGCTGCAAGTGTTATCAAAGCCTCACTGGGATTAAAATACTTATAACACCTATACCTGCATTTGAAACCTGGAAAATGTGAAAAAAACAGACCAAATCCATCATATCATTGGGTCCATTTGACATTGCACAAACACAACAGTATTCTACCATTATTGCCAATGTTTTGGTTCAGTCCATTTCTTTTTTTATTGTTACTTAAAATGAGCTGTTTCCTCGCTGACTAGATGCGAGTTATCCATCCGTAAGCATAGCCATCCTTTATGTTTACAAACATTCTGACTGAGTCCACTGGGGGGGGGGTGCTTTCACCCTTATTTTGTCCCTGGAAAAACTTTCATTTACTATATTTCTTGGCCAAAAGAAAGAAAAAACTGAGTAAGAATGCCAGTTAGTCAGAGCAAAAAGCATCATATTTCGCAGTGCAAGTCTGGTTAAAAAACAGCCAGCTAATTCATCTAAAGAGCTTTTCATTAAGAAAGCAACAAATAAAGGCAATAAAGGGGATGTCTAGTTTCATTTAAAATTGCAGAAACGTGTGCATAAGCATTCTGAATTCATAACTCATTATTGATGTCAATCTGTGAAACTTAACGCAGAACAAGCCTAAAATTTTGAAAAGCTGACCTGACACAAACTAAGTAGTTGAAAGGTCCCCAATAATGTCCTATCTCTACTTTAATGAACACATAGGATCATAATCTGTTGATGAATACTGCTCATGCGCTAGGAAGAGAAAAGAGTGAGAACTATTGAGCAGTTTCTCAGACCCAGATTACACCTAAGCCAAGAAAAAATGAATATTTAATGGCAATACAAAACTGGCACTGCAGTTTAACTCAGATGTGCTTAGTCTGTGCCCACAAAAAATGCCCAAAATGTTCTAGGAAACAAGCTGCATGAGCCAGTGTAATCAGATTTAAAATTACAATAACTTTTACTTTTTTCCCCCTCAAAGAATTGTTATAGACTGAAGCATATAGACACCCTACAGCAAGATATATTCTTTTCCTTGTCCCTAGCTTGAGCCAAGTGAGTGTAACCAAACAATCCATTCTTGATCACTCATCTCTTGCTCTCCGATTTACATTCCCAGCACACAGGCTGGCGCAGAAGAGATGCAGCAACTGTGAAGAAAGCTGGTTTTTGTTTTCGTTCCACATTTGAGTCACCAGATTACCACTAATTGAAATTACTGTCTGAAAGCAGTGACGATTTAAAAGGTTGACAGGCTGATTCATTAGTGTGGTAATCAGAGATATGCAATTTGGGTTTGATTGGGAAGAGCACTTAGTCTCCACAGCCTGATTTCAAAGTCAGATAAAGAAGCTTGGGCTTGGTCTTCATCTGGTCGTTATCTTGTATGGCATGGAAATACTGCTTATTTGACTGCATGTAAAGATATCATCTGCTGCATTTCCAAAAGAACTTTTCAGGAGAACAGAAGAACATCACAAAGCTTTAAGGTGTTTGGAAAGTATTTTTAGCTGAGTTATAACACAGCCAGAGAATACAGGATGGTGTGTTACCTTTCAATCTGTGACAAAAGGTGTTCACAGTAATAATACACCAACACAGCTTTAGGCAAAGAAATATAGCTTGATCGTGGAATTAAATGTTGATTTATCAGTAACTTTTTACTGTAGGGTAGCTTTTAGGATTGGGCAATCTGGCAAAAATAACACCATACAATACTTAAAAACTTTACAATACACGATAAGTAACAGAATATTTTGAAACAGATACAAAGGACTACATTCTACCATCAAAACTGCCCTAAACACAATGTAACAGGACTATTGTGGCTTTCTACTTAATGAAACATGCAGCTGGTCAGTGTTCTTTAAGTACAGACAAAAAGCATTTTGTGCATCACGATAACTAAATTTATCATGATAATGATGAAATGTGATGTGCCCATCTCTAGTAGTATTTATAATGCTTCATGCAGCATACATAAACCCTTCTTGACAACTGACATCGACCTACGTAAACATCTGTAAACACTCCAGTAGCTGGCACTGGTCATATGGGTTGCATTTGCAACTCCCATGTCAAGTTGACAAAATCTGTCATTTTTTTCTATCATTAGGTTGTCATGACACTTTCTGGGGTGAAATTACATGGACTTTGCTCAGGGTATGAGACAGTGACATAACGCTGATATGATATTTTGTCCAACCGGCCTGACTGGCAAAAGTGAAGGGAGCTTTACTATTTATCAGCATTATGCCACTCTATGCCACTAAACTACAAAGTCAGTTGTAAATTGTGTTATATCATTTCACCCCAGAAAACAGTGTCATGACATAAACCAATCTCAGAAAAAAAATAATAATCTGACCTGTTAACTTTGAAATCACAAACAAATACCAAAGTTGACAAAAGGAGCCTTTATGACAGACAATGTGTACTGGAATAAGCCATTTTTCATAGTATTTATTGGGTTTGTTTATTTTGTTTAAGTAGGTCTCATGTAAACACTGCCCTACAGTAAAGTGGTACCAATTTTTACTTTATACTTTTCATACTTAAGTTCGTAAGCTTTTATATATAATTTGACCAAATTATGGTTTGCTGGGGTCACTACCTCTCTTTCTTGCTGCCAAGTTTGTTGGCTGTATATTGGTCTCCATAGTCAATGAGGTTGAGTTGTCTAGAGAAGACGTTGACACGATTCCCCACAAACAGATCCTCTGGATGGAGATCGTCATATTTGGTCCTCCTCAAAAAGGTACGCTGATTCTTCACATCAAACTAAATCACAATCAAGAAGGTGCTGTTATTTGTTACAGACTTTGAAAACAAGCATGTATCAGATATTACAGATTCTGGAATGTGGATGAGATAATGCTTTGATCAAGTCGTGCCAAAAATAATAATATTTAAACTGAACGCATACTGCATGTGTGAGCGGGAAAAAAAGTTGATAAGACTGTCTGTCTAAACAAAGCCTAATTGCTTACCATTTCCACTGAGCCATCTTTAGGGTAGAATAGCAGCTGATAACGCCGGAGGAGAGCGGCGCTGGGGTCGTACCACTCAGCCAGGAAGGCAAAGCGCTCCTCCTGTGAACAGCACAACAGAAACACACTGTGAACTCTCTGATCTGGTCGGGCCCAGCAGGGGGATGTCAGTATGGCGACCCCTGAGCCGGGACAGGCAGCCAGAGCTCTCGGGGCCTGACCCCCAGCACGAGCAGGCAGCTGGGTTGTGTCACATATGGAGCCCACCACTTCTTGCTCTAAGTGCAAGCCTCTGTTCCCCTGGGGGTGTCTCACTCCAGCCAGGGAGCAGTTACACAGCTGCTGCTGCTACTTTCACACAAACACTCAGCCCCCAGGAGCTGCAATATGGTCACTAAACGTGGAACAATCCAAAAGGTCAAAATAATGGTTATTACAAAAGAAACAACAAGATGGTTTTGATATAAAATAAATGGCTGTTGGGAGTTTTCTGTGTTTAAATTTACCTCTTACTTTAACAGCACTGCTATAACCTTTTTGATTTCACCTGCTTTGACCTTTTTCACCTTCACAACAGGCAGAGAGGGTGCCCTCGGAAACATGGAGGAGAGGGCGTGTGCCATCTTTACCTCACTGTCTGCCCCCTGCTGGATAGAAGCCCCACATACTGAAGATGAGAGTGGGATATCCAGGAGCATGTGATCCAGACAGAGCTGGAGCAGAATACTGATGAGAAACTCTTCTTAGTGAGCACTGTTAACCAGGGGATATCAAGGGTCACTTCACAGAGTTATGAAATTCCCATTTTTGTTGCAAGATGACTTATTAACTAATAACTTTCAATATCCATGTTAATAACTGAAAGGGTGTGTAATATTTGACATAATTATGCAATCATAGCTGTAAAGCACACAAATGAGAGTGCTTTGCTTCAGTAACTCCTGCTGGAGCACTCCTCCCAAGTGTGAAACACTTTAAATAAGAAGAACAGCAATTAAGTTCAGTAAATAATAATTAGTCCAATTAAACATATGAGGCAATCTGCCCGTCCTTGATCAGTTAACATACCACACGAACATATCCTCAATCACTTTTATCAACTAAATTTCATATTGTGGGTATTCTCTTTGATAAAAAAAAATGTATTCTTTCAATTAGATCTCATAGTTCCTAGTGGTATGGAAACAGATTCTCTCTTTGCTGGGCTCCACGTATTCTAACTAGCCTAGCTCATTACCAATTATATAAAACTAAATAGCCTAATTCACTACACTATGTTAACTAACAATGTTCATGGAAAATTCAAAAAAAAAGAAAAAAACGCTATGGGTTATATCAAAGCTCCATGAAATTAACTGTTGCACTCTTCTGTTCTTTTTTTTGTGTCTGACCTAAAGAAAGCCTTTCACACAAATGAGCAGTTTATATCTAGTATGAGGGGCCCATCCCCCAGGGAGAGCTATTTTTACCCCTCACTCAGCTGTGGTAGAGATAGTATTGGCATGAATTGCCTCCTCAGAACAAATGAGTGCAGGCAAGCATATGCCCAATAGGTAGTCTTGGTTCCAGTCATCCTGAAATGTCTAATTACATCGCAACTCCAGTGAAGAATAGAGCAGTGTACAACCGCCTGGTTATGACCAAACAAAAATAGGTGACTGGTGGCACTAAAATTATACCTCAGGGTTCAAAATACCCAGTCATGTTTCCAAAAATAAGCCCCACTAACTAACAGATGTTATCACAAAGGACTGACTCCAAGACAGGGTAGACATTCTGGACAAACAAAATTAATGAGAAGCTAGTATCCACACATGCCATTGACTCGCTCCATTCAACATTTGGATGAACAGTAGGCATTTTTAGAAGTCACTGAATAGCTCAGTGAACACAGAGAGTGAACAGATTTCAGTCAACATTCTCAGTGGCTCAAAGAATTTTTAAGCAATAAATTACAAACTCCAAACTTATGAAACTACACCCATGCCACTTGTGTCATGTACTGAATGGATAAAACCTGAGTTTGATTTTTTTTTTCTTCAAATAAGACTCTAAAACACGCAAGAAAGACGCAGCATCGACGGCCAATGTGACGCAAGAGCCTCAACACACTTAAGCACTTTAGGTCATACTGTGCAAACCAATGAAATGTAGGTCCTGCTCAGCTTGCATTTCATCAACCCTACCATTAAATAAATTAGCAAGAACTCCCCTGAACTACTGTTTACATAACCATGCTGCTTGCTGAAAATGTGATGTATTTCTTTTTCATGAGCAAAGCTGTTGAGAACTTGGTGTGAACCACACTGTGGCACTTGGCCTATCTGTCAGTGGGATGCTCTGGACTCTCATTCCTCTCATGGCAGAGGTGATGGACGGCACACATGAGACAGATCACATTTCCTCACTCCCTGCCTTGTTCAGGTTTACCCAAGGACAGCTGTGTCTCTGAGGACGTAAGGAGATGAAACAGGACTTCCTGACTAAAATCTACTATGACTGACCAGTAACTGCCTGCCTTCTTTTATCAACAAGGCTACACTAACAGTCATTCATGAAACATTTCTTTCTCACACATTTTACTGAAATCACTGAGTCTTGGCTAACCTACTTGTCTGAGTCTAGCCAGAGCAAACTGGAAATGGCTAGGCTAATCTGCTACCTTTCACACTCAGTCGACTCTCGAGCCAAAGTGGGCTTTCCTTTCAAAGCCGTTCTTGGAAACCAACACTTTCTCAGACACCTACTGTTGTCCTGTGCTATTACAGCAAACATTTCATGCTGTTTGAATGAAGCCTGCGTACAGATCAATGTACACTCATTTAAGAGGCACAATGTGAAAAGTGGAAAATATCAAAATAAAGAACAGGACTACAAGATAGTTTGTGCCACTAAACAGCAATAAAAAGCCTGATTATCAGTGACAGCCACAGACTTAATAAATCATGTACAACTGTTTTACCTGGTGATTTTGTGGGATACATTTTTAAAAATCCCCCACAACCATGCAATTTGTTTGGTTGTGATTTTCGCAATCATATGGGTATTTGGGACAGGAGATAATATTCATAAAAGTGTAAAAACTAGTCAACCAGTCAGGCGTCGCTCAAATGAGTGAGAAAACGATCACCGTACCTAATGGACATGTGTCAAACTTAAGAGAGTCCTATACTGTAAGGTTTTCTTCTCGTTGTTAATGTTAAATCGCAAATTGATGAAACTAGTATTAGTATTCGTATAAAGGGCACGTCTGACATCTAGTGGCAAACCACTAACAGAGTCTCATATTCTCACTGTGGATGAAGAATTGCTGGGCTTTGCCATGCGGTTTCAATGCAAATTATGTCGTCATGCAGAAGCACAGTCTGTTTAGATAAAATAAATTCTGTCCATAATGTCTCTCCTACTAACTATCTAACTAATAACGTTGCTTAACGTAGCTGGCTAGTTAACTCAGTTGTGTCATTGTATCCGTCACTTCCACGAACATTCTACTTCATCCTTGCAACATTAGCTACATTCATTGATTTAAAACGTAAGAAAATGGCAAACAATAAGTGAACGGACTTTAAAAAGTGCTTTTCCGTTCTGTAGTTGTCAGCCTGCAGGATAACTAAGTTAAGCTAGGTTAGCGTTAACATTAGCTAGTAGATATGTTGTGTGGAGCTGGTTTCTGAACTTTAGTACCAAGCTGGTCTTTAATGTGCTAGTGTAGCTAGCTTTATACAAGCTAGCTACTGTTTTAGCACCCATATGTTTGTAAAAAAAAAAACACAATAAACATATGACATATTTTTTAACGCTATGACAGTTTGCGAGCTAGCAGGTTAGCTAGCTAGCTAGCTAAACGCGCGTTTATAACGTAATGAGAATTGGCTAGCTAGCAAGCTTTAGCCTAGATGATTAAAAATAATAAGAGAAAACAACGAACAGCTAACTAGCAGCACTCTCACCATCTCGACTCAGTAAGATAACATTACCATTTTCCAGGTCCAGAATCCTGAAACGACCGTTTTTACGCTTTGTTATTGCCGTTGGCTGCTTTGTAGCTTAGCTGCTTGGCTTGCTTGCTAGCGTACCTGCGAGTTCTCGCGTCTCCATAGCAACAAAAACAAAGCCACATAACACCTGTTAATAAAAACGGACCATATATAGTTTTATTTCAGCCAGCAGGGCAAAACACTTCACTCCTAAACGGCTCCTAGACGAGAATAAAATGAAATAACCGCGAACGCTCAACTTTTAAATTGTGACACCCGCCCGGAAATAATACTTTGACCCGAGTCGACACGTGGACTTTGTTATTGTACTTGTGCTGGAAGGATTAATTTTTTTCTAAAGTTTTAACCATAGATTTAACCACAGACATGAAGAGTCTAACTGACAAATAAACTGTCTTTGGTAAATTACGTGTTTGAGACAGCGGTTTTTGCCAGCGTTTGCTAGTATCATTTGAACAGTAGTGTGTGCTGATTGCATCAGTACTCTAGGCTACACTTCACAGGTTGAATGTGTTGCAATAGGGAAGTGAAAATCGTTTAAATGAATGCTGCGAATGCAAAGATGGACCCTGCAACGGCCAGCATGACATCTAAGCCGTTAATTTTGGATGGTGGTTTAGCTACAGAACTGGAGGAAAGAGGATTTCAACTGCAGGTATTTAAGCCATAGCCTATAAGCTACAGCACTGTTTTTCATACTGGTTCTGGAGGCCCACTTTCCTGCACATTTTAGGGCTTTCCCTGCCTTGACACATCCACTTCGGCTTAGCAATAGCCTGTTAATGAGCTGATTAGTTGGATCAGGTGTGTTGGGAGCAGTGAAGACACTAAAAAGAGCAGGGCAGTGGGCCTCCAGTACCAGGGTTGAGAAACAGTGGGCTTCAGCCGTGCAAGTGGTCGTGTTTCAACGCATCTGCATGGTTTTGCAGGGAGACCCTTTATGGAGTGCTAAAATCTTGTACACAGACCCAAAAGCCATTAAGGATGTACATTACAGGTAATGCCAAACTCTCCCTCTCCTCTCTCTATCTGTCTATAATCCTATATATTTTTTTGCTTCTGTGAACTTATCTAATTGTGAAATTGCAGATATCTTCAGTGTGGATCTGATGTCATTACAACGGCCACATACCAGGCTAGTATTGAAGGATTCACCAAGCACCTGGGTCTCAAACCTGAGGAGGCTGAGCAGTTGCTGATGTGGGGGGTGCAAATAGCTAAAGAGACAGCAACAGACTTCATGTCTAGCTGTATAACAGCAGGTATGTGTCAGAATGATGGACATAAAAGGCCATTGTACTCAATAAAAATATTACAGAAGCAGTTAAGACATGCTGTACTAATAATGGCAGAGATCATTAACTGTGGAAATGATATTCACTGATAATTTTTCATCTTATAAAAATTTAACAGATAGAAAGGTGCCTTTGGTAGCAGGCTCTGTGGGTCCTTATGGAGCATTTCTGCATGATGGCTCCGAGTACACAGGAGCCTATGAGAGCTGGATGAGTGTGGAGGTAAACCAGAGGCAAACACTCTATACAACACGCTACAGCAGCTACCAAACTATGACTAAAGTCGCTTCTTCCCTTTAATGCAGGAGCTGAAAGACTGGCATCGGCCACAGGTTCGTTGCTTAGTGGCTGCAGGAGCTGATCTCATCGCCATGGAGACCATACCAAGTCTAAAAGAGGCAGAGGCCTTGGTGGAGCTACTGAGGGAGTTTCCTGATACTAAAGCCTGGCTTTCCTTCTCCTGCAAGGTATCTACAACTGAGCCAGATTATTTTCCGTGGTTCATTTTTTGTAAATCTGTAATATCATGGTGTATATATCGTCGCTGTCCAATGTATATATGTTTAATATATGTTTATAAACATATATTAGAGATAATAATTTAGCTAGATTAGATTGATTTATTTAAGGGTTTTAGGGAAAAAAATCCTATCTACAGTGCTATAAAAATGTATTTGTTCCCTTTCTGATTTTCTCTATTACTACATAATAATACATAAAACATAATAATAATCCTATTATAGATTATTATAGATTCTAAACAAAACTTATCATTCACTCCCCTATCTATATAATCACTATGTGGAAACTAAGATGCAAAAACAGCCCATTTTGAATATAGTGTTTTTGTGATGTCATGAAAACCAATGCATTCACATATATTTGCCTATTCAGCTTGCATGCTACAGCCCTGCCCATTCACACTGAAGTTATAAGGAGTATTTCAGCCCAAACTGCTTTTTGGATGAGGCACAATACAGGGCAGCCATCCAGAACAAAGGAAATTTAAATTCATCAGTCTTAAAAGCACAGTAACAAAAACAGCCTGTTTAATTCTAGGTGATAAAATGGGGCAAATGTAATCTGAGCCTTGATATTATTTTTGCTTAGCAGTGTTTTCTGCCTTGCAGCTCTTCCATGAACTCCCCTTTTTGTCCAGTCCCTTTCTTACCATGTAGTCACAAACACTGACTTTAGCTAACACCAGAGACCCACAGTTCCTTAAATGTTTTCATGGAATCTTCGGTGACCTCCTGGATGATTAGGTTCTAGCCACTCTTGAACACATAGAGAAAATAGACAAAATCAGAAAGAGCCAAATACTTTTTCGTAGAAGCTGTACATTTTCTGAAACATGTCTAAATGTTCTGGGCCCAGGCATCAAAGTTGTCCATCACTGTATAAGACATTGACAATTCTTTTTAGGACTCTCAGAGTATTTCAGATGGGAATAAGTTCTCCAAGGCTGTTGAAGTGGCTAGTAAATCTACACAGCTGGTTGCTGTTGGGGTGAACTGCTCTCCCCCTGCTCTGGTGAAACCTCTTCTAGAATCAGCGAAGTCACAGAAGGCAGCCAGCATGAGCTGGGTGGTCTATCCGAACAGTGGCGAGGGCTGGGATCCCAGTACAGGGTGAGTTAAAAGGCATCAGTGTCTAGACTTTGATTTCTAATTCAGACATTGTATTCTGTAGGTAACAACACACTTTACAGCAGAGGTCTCAAATTACAGCTTCTTATGAACTTCTTATCACACATTTACAATTTATCTTTAAATCTGGCATACAAATATTTTTTTTCCATGTTTGCAGCTAAATTTTTACATGTAACAGGTAGATCTGCTTCACCAACCAGACACTGTGGCTGGCTGCCTAACATCAGCTATATAAAATGGGTTTAGGCTGATATTTACAATTTTAATAATAATAATAATAGTAATAACAATGACAATAATATTTATTTATATAGCACTTTTCATGCTGGTGGCAGCGCAAAGTGCTTTACAGATAGGTGATAAAACATTACACAAGAAATCATTAGTATTTATTTAGAATCAGAAGAAAATGAAAGATCAAATTAAAAGATAAATACCACGAGACGTAGAGTTTTAATTAAATTATGATACGTTTTTAGATGCTTCTTAAAAGTGAGCACTGAGCTTGACTGTCTAATAAAAGGTGGAATTGAGTTCCATAGTTTAGAAGCATAATGACTGAAAGAGGCCTGTCCATGTTTTCTGTATTTTACAGAGGGTATCTGTAGAAGGCCACTATCTGCAGATCTTAGATTATGTGTTGGAACATAAACAGACAGACACTCTGTGATGTAAGCAGGTGCTAGGTTATTTTGAGCTTTAAAGACTAGTAGCAGACCTTGAAAATCTATCCTGAATGATACAGGCAGCCAGTGCAGTTCTCTCAAAACGGGAGTGATGTGATCTCTCTGTTTTGTTTTTGTTAGGGTGTGGCTGCTGCATTTTGTATGAGTTGTAAGGGATGTATAGTTTTCTTAGGAAGAAAGAAGAGCATTACAGTAATCAAGTCTGCTTATAACAAATGCATGAACAAGTTTCTCTGCATCGCTCTGAGATAGAAAAGGCCGAACTTTAGCGATAGTCTAACATCACACCCAGGTTTCGTACTTCAGGTTTGATATGAAGCTAAAGAACCAAGTTTCTCAAATCATTTTTCTCTGGGTTTCTGTACCAACGATCAATATTTATTTAAGTTTTTTCATGATTTAATTGTAGAAAATTAACATCAACATCCACTGAGAAATATGACACACAGCGGGTTAGTCTGTCTACAGAGTCTTGATCTTCAGAAGGAATAGAAATGTATAGCTGGGTGTCGTCAGCATAGCTATGAAAATTTATACTATGCTTCCTAATGACATCACCTAGAGGTAGCATGTACAGAGAGAAAAGCAAAGGCCCTAAGACTGAACCTTGAGGGACTCCACAAGAAATGGCAACTCTTTTTCATGAATGATTTTCAAGTGAAACCATAAACTCCCTATTACTTAAATATGATTTAAACCATTGTAAAACTGTGCCCGAGAGGCCAACCCAGCATTCAAGACGCTGGAGTAAAATCTTGTGGTCAACGGTATCAAAGGCCGCATTAAGATCTAATAAAACCAAAACAGAAGAATTTTGTGCATCAGCGCTGGGCCTGAGGTCATTCATAACGCGAATCAATGCTGTCTCTGTACTATGGTTGGAACGAAAACCTGACTGAAACTTCTCATATAAATTGTTTGATATTAGATACCATTTAGTTGTTTGAAAACAACTTTTTCTAAGACTTTACTTAGAAAAGGTAGGTTTGAAATTGGTCTAAAGTTATTTAATATAGAAGGATCCATGCTACTCTTTTTTTAGGGTTTAAGGGTTCACCAAAGCAGTTTTAAAAGCATCTGGAAAAACACCTGTTGACAGAACAATTTACAATAGTTAAAACATCATTGTGAACACAATCAAAAACCATCTTTAGGAATGAAGTAGGAACAGGGTCAAGATCACATGTGGATGAACTTAGTTTGTTTAAAATAGTTGTGAGCTCCTGATAGTTGATAACAGAGAGAGATGTCATCACTGATCTAGGTGACTTATCAGGAACATTATAGGAGCTTGTTTCAGTCAGCTGAGCTACACCCTCTCGTATCAGGTGTATTTTATTTTGAAAATTAATTGCAAACTCTTCACAGACTTTAGAAGATAAATCATCATGAGACGCACTAGCAGACAAGTTAGGGTTAATTAGTCGGTCTATGGTGGAAAAAAGGATTTTGGTATTATCTTTGTGTCTGTTAATCACACTGGAGAGATATGACTGTCTGGATATTTTCATAGCATTATTATAGACTGAGATCTGATCTTTGAGAATATCATAATGTACCTGCAGTTTTCCTCCATAAGCGCTCCCACTTACGACAATTTCTCTTAAGCTGGCACATTTCCGCATTCATCCATGGATTTTTAAGAGTGCGCAAGCTTTTCTTCCTTTTTACTGGAGCGAGAAGGTCAAGGGTTTCTCGTAATCTAGCACTTAGATCGGAGACTGGATCGTTACAGGATGGAGGTCAGATCTGTATTCGCTGAAATATTGTAAACGGTTCTAAACTTCTCAACTGTTTCTGAGTCAATGTAACATTTTTTTTAAAGTAACTTTCAGGTACTTTCTTCTTTACTTCTAAATTGATTTGAAAGAAAATACAGAAATGATCTGATATGAAAACATCAGAGATTTGAGGCACATTTGTGTTTAAACCTTTAGTGATGACCAGATCCAGGATGTGACCTTGCTTGTAGGTAGAGCTGCCCACATGCTGCTTCAAATGAAATGTCTCTAGAAGTCTAATGAATTCTAATGCATTACTATCTGAAGGACTATCGATATGTAAGTTAAAGTCCCCAGAGAGAAGAATCTTATCGTAGTTTGTGGACGCAACTGATAATAATTCCGCCATTTCTGACAAAAATGTACTATTTTGCTTTGGAGGTCTGTATATTAAAATTCTTAACACAGGTGTATCATTAAAAAGCTTGATTGCAACATACTCAAAAGACATGAATTGACCAATAGTAGTACTTTTGCAGTTAAAGTCACTATTATAAATGCAGGCCACTCCTCCTCCTCGTCTGCCCTGTCTTACTGTATGCATAAATCTGTAGTTTTCAGGAGCAGCTTCAAGTAGAGTTGCTGTGCCATTATCACTAAGCCATGTTTCTGACGAACATAAAATCTAGCTTATGCTCTTTAATAAGATCTCAAATCAGCAGGGTTTTGTTATTTAGTGACCTTACATTGAGTAGAGCAAGGTTTAATTTTCTGCTTGTTACATTGTGTTTGGGGGGGGCTGGTCTTTTTAAGGTCTACGCAAATTAAATTATTGTGGTTTTGACCGTGCACGTTTTTCTTTGATTTTTTTTTTAATTACATGGGGTTTGATGACTAATGACATTTTTGGAGCAAATCAAACTTCTTACACCACTAGCAGAATCTGTAGTGTTAAGACAGCAGAAACAGAGGGGAATGGTAACAATTAAGGGGACATTGTCTATATCATTAAAGGCACTTACCTGTCTGCTGATGATACTACTTACCCATCCGTTGAAAGCAAAACTAGAATGGACTAGTGTAAGAGGAACCATTAAAACGAAAACCAGACACAGCATGAACACTGCTCACTGAGCAGGCTGGGTTGTGATTAGGTATTACTAACTTAGCTATTATTCTAATTTAGACTAATTATTAGATAAATCTGCCTTTGCAGATTCATTTATGACGCAGTGGTACTTACAGCATGTCAGAATTAAGAAGTGAATGGAATTATCCGCTATGCCAACTCGCAATATTTTCATTCCAGTTCAGCAGGAACACCAATGTCATCATAGTAGGAGTCCCATATAATTGTATTGTTAAATGTTAAGTTTATTGTATTGAACACTAATATTAATAACCTACTACTACTACTACTACTACTACTACTACTAATAATAATAATAATAATAATAATAATTTGTAGTGGTGGGGCACTTTTTTTCAGCTCCCCTTGGAGAAGACCACCTGGCTAGTGGCCCCCCAGGGAAATTTGAGTTTGAGACCCCTGACTCACAGCTGAGGTATTTGAAGACTACACTAATTTGTATATATTTCAAATATGGATTCACAGATGGAAAACAGAAAAAAGGGTGCCATTTACAGAGCTAAGCGTTGAGTGGAAAGAACAAGGGGCTTTATGGATCGGTGAGTCAAAAATTATTTTTAGTCATTAAATTATAGGGGGACCATTATCCTGACTCATCATCCTTTCTGCAACAGTTGAGTCAAACACTGCTTTTTACTCTCTCAACAGGAGGCTGCTGCCGTATTGGTCCTGCGGACATTATGGAGTTGAGAAGTCGATTAATTTAGACAGAAACTCCAAGTTTAGATTGAGATTATCACATAGGTTATCACACTGATTGTGGAACAAAGCTCACAACTGATATACAAGAAGTCGTATAAATATTTATTTATAAAGAAAACTTACCAACTACTTCCGGCTCATACTGATTTCACATGTATATGGGATTGTAGATGACTGCACACTTGTCATAACACATACTTCAGATGTTGCTGTGGTAAATTAAGAATGGACATCACAGTGCACATAACATGAAAGCCACCATGCTTTATATCTTTTCACAAAAAACTTATACAATAAGATCAAGTCTTCTCTATTTGATTTCACAGTTAACCCAATCTGTCTCAGCTACCTAAAATGAAAACGCTTTCTCTTCACCAGTTCTTTCAGGATGATCAAACAATTTCTGTTTGTATCATTCTACTGCCTGACTTGTACTGTTCATGTTTATGCACAATGAATATGTTCTGTGCATTGATTGGAAGTCTATGCACTTAATGTTAAATTACTCAAATGTTAAATTTATCTATTTTGTGCTCCAGATATTTATGAACACCAATGTCCAATGAAGCACATGATTAGAAAGACATTAATGAGTGAAATGCTGCACACAAACAAAAATACTCGCCTCACATTTTGGTTTGTAGATAATTGCACAATTTTCTTGCTCTACCCATTTTTACCATTCTGATTTCTGAAGAGGCCTATGCATTGATTTTATGGGGCTTGGCCATTTCTTGGACTTCAATCTTTTTCCCCAGTCCCAAACTAACTTAACCTTGAGCGGCTTAAACACGCAAGTGGATGTCCAGGAGGTGGACCGGCCACTTGATTTTCAGTCAGTAACATCCTCTTCCAGGTCACTGTCAGGAGAGGCTCTGTGCCTGTTCTCTGCAGTGTTGGAGAGACGTTTCCAGGCCTGCTCGGACTTCTGGTTTCCTGTGCTGTGGGAACGACCCAGGCGCCCCAAGTGTTTGGACATCCTGTCCTCCAAGCCCTCCCCTGTTGAAGCCTGGCTCCTCTGCTCTGCCCCCTGTTGGTGGACGTCATGCCTCAGGTTTTCCAGGTTCAGCGCCCAGGGTCCTAGCTTCTGCCAGTTCACCCTTTGGAAAGCCATGAGACAGTGCAGGTTGCCTCCCACCTGAAAGGAAAACAAAATGAGCAACTAAGCTGAGTCAAAGACTGTTAAGAAAGTGTTTTTGAAAAAGTCTTTGTCTTTTTGAACATGAAATATCTGGGGTCGAATTCGTACGTCACTAACCTTCTTGGTTTTCCGAATCTGAATGCCTCTTTCTGTATGACGAATGTCCAAGTATTCTGGATTCTGTGTGTTCAAGTCTGTCACAATATCTGCCCACCTAAGCAAAATGGATGCACTGTAACAAGCTCTGAGGGACATTACCTCCTGCCCAATCTAAATCTCATTTCTTCGCTGGACTTTCAGACATGCAGACCACATTACAGAGAAAGTTCATAGGGCCGTCTAATTCTGCCATTCATCTAGGCCGGAAGACGGATAATGCAGACGTTTGTAGGCTTTGCTTGCAGAGTTACCCAAAATTCATAGCGAAATGCATGTGATGACAAAACAAGAAGAATTCTAAAAAATAATACATAAAAATATAAAACAAACAAACAAAGAATATTTTCCTATGTTTCCAATGTAAATGCAGATTTTGGTGTCAATATCAACCATGGGTAAAGGGTTTCTTTTCATTAGCATGTTTTTAAATACACTTGCAACCATGCAGCTTTGCAGATGTGACAATGTCGTTGTGGACTTTGGTGAACATTAAAGAACGAAGGGAGTCTGTGAGACACAGGTCCAGAGTCCAGATATTTAGATTGGGCAAATGTCAAAGGCAAAGTTTACTGAGGCAGAAAACAAAGTCAAATGCCAACAAGTATCAAAATTTTCCTGATTATCTGCCCATACCTACTATTCAGATTTCCTGAAAAGCCTTTGCTTCATACTATTAATCATTAGAAATGGTGGATATAAAACAGTAAATTTACTTTTTACAGTGGATGGCAGGGTGTTTTCTGCTCGGTTCCCCGATAAGAATCCAGTGCTCCATTTCATTCAAAGGAAGTGGTCCCCTGTGGAAAGTAGTATATAATTATTATTTTCATTGTAGTTGATCATTTAATGAATTGTACAGTTTCACTGTTGTCATAGAAGAATTCATAAGAAAAAATATTTTACCAAACTCTTTCTTAGCTCAGAGAAACCCAACCTGCAACGCTGAATAACTAAGGAAGGGTTGAAAGTAACTGCTTCTATGCTGTACCTGTAAGCTTTGCCTGCTTTTAATGGTGTTGCCTCAAAGCCCACAGGGCAGAAGTAATGGTTCTGACAATGGTAAATGTAGGCCATAGACTCATCCCTCAGTCCCTGGGTCAACTTCAGCAAAGCTCCCTCGGCTACACAAACGCAAGAACAACAAACAGAGCATTATAATATGGTGTGCAACGTGCTTTGGAAAATCAAGGCATTTTCCCCATGAAATGTGCCACAGTAATAGGCCAACTTGCCATTAAAATTTAAAAAGTACCCGGTAACAAATGAATACAGACCCTACATTGAACAGGATCCCAGAGTATGCTTTTGTAATTTTTCTGGTTGCTAAGTGATGCTGCTCTGTCAACAGTACTTTGTCAGCAGATTAGCTGAGAAGATTACACAGCATGAAACTGTGACTGTGATCTCTGTTCATGTACAAAAGGATCTTAAAAGAATACACCATAGTTTTGAGGTGCTGGTGATGCTAATCATGACATGCGGAACAAAAAACACACACACAAGCTCCATACAACCACAGTTGTCACAACACCGCTGCCTAGCCAGAACATCCAGGGTGATATTCACAGCTCAGTGGAGAGATACTTTTTGACCATAGGTTTGAAGCTTGAACTTTATATTGAAGCTTGTTCTTTATATTGGTCACTGATTTTCTAATATGTGATTGTGCTAAGTAATATTTAACTCACCTGTCTCTCCTGCTGTTTTGTGCTTCCCATGGGGTTTGTATAAAATATACGAGCATCCTCGAACACGAAAGTGATCATTGATCTGTCTGAACCATCTGCACCAAAACAAAAATAGAGTTGGTGAAAAGACTTCAGCTGCTTCAGATTTCTTATAGTTGCCAAGAGCAAGCAGAACAAATCATACCGCATCAAAGTGGCATTGCCGGTAAAGGGTCCAAACTTGATGTCTTCAAATGGAGGCTGGAAACCGAGAATATGCAGGGCCTCCTCTTGGGAAATGGGTGGAAGGCTGACAAAAAAAAAAATAAATAAAGAGTTACTATTTATTGTTTCTGAAGCAGGCGTCTGACAGCTCTCGGAGATCAAAGGAACATACTCGGTATGGCTATAAAAAGAACAAGAACTGTGAGAAAGTGACATTTGTTTCTAAGTACTAACTATAAATCAACAAAAATGAAAAATATCCTTTGTCTGCTTACCTGAGGCTAGTTTCCTGAAATAACTAATTCACTGAATCATTCCACACACCACAGATACAGTGCAGCCCAGAAGTAATTGGACAGTGAGAATTTTTTGCCCCTGTATTCCAGCACATTGCAAAATATCTTTAATTGAGGGCATTTACTTCTTGTGTGAACTATATAGGAATCACAGCTGTTCCTACTAAGAGACCCTCATTTAATAGGGAAATAAATAAAAAACTGTCTATTGTTGCTTGGTGAGATGTCTAGCACTATATCATTAGTTCATGCACAAAAGGGATAACAGAAGGTGCACAATTGTCTCTAGATGTGACATTTGTGTCTGGATTTGTCACTGTTTTTCTCAACACAAGGACAAAAGAAATCGTAATGCAAGAATACATGAGTCAAAGCTGGGATGTCCTGGAGAGCTTAGCAATAGCAAATAACCTGGTAGACCATGGAAGACCACAGTAGTGCATGATAATAAAATACTTTATTACTTTAAATTACTTTTGTTACTTAGGTTAAGGAGAAGCTGTTGAACAGACCAGGAACACTATCCAGGATTTTATGCTTTAAAAGGGCTATGGAAATCTAAATAGTCTGTAGTATTTTCAGTTATATTCTATGAATGTCTACAAAACTTTTTTCCTGTTTAACTTTAGTGGAAAAATTGTTTATCGAAACCTGTGTTTTTAATGGAATGATGCCACTTTTCAGCTATTACAGAGAGAGAAAAGGCTACATCCTTTTTAAATAGGTGCTCAAATAGCTTTATATGGCAGAAAAACGTGATGTCCCGTAAAAAAAGAAGAAGAAAACATGAAAAAATGAAATAAACATTAAATCCTTAACAGCAGGTTATGGAGAAAATCAGGGACGCCAAAGTCGCAACATACAGGAGTTTACAGATGGAAATATGTGAAACGTAACTTTTTTTTTGAAAAATCAAAACATATGCGACAACAGTTTTTCCAGGAAGTGAGGTAATTACATAATGCATTTTTTTAAAAGTCAGTTTGGTGTAAACAAGCTGCTGAACAGCAAAATTATATTTTTTATGCATTCTCATTTTACCACTTGTAATTTGTGCAGAAAGTCGATTAAAAGGACATGTTGGATTTTACCCGTTTACCAAGGTAAACTGAGGGCAAAAAGCCCCTGAAACAAGGAGAAACTTTAGGAAGTCGTAGATTGCAAAGGATGTGCATCTATTAGATACATATTTACAATTAAATATACAATGTTAAGTTGTACAATCACGAGTGGTTACCAGAAATAGAAGCCCATAATAAAGTTCTTAAATAGTCCTGGTTTCACATCAAATATACTGACGTACAGAGCTCAAACAACACACTCATCTCTTCACAATTACTTACAAACTGCACTGAGATTTACGTTCAGTCTCCTTAGTTGAACTGAGCAAAAGTTCTGAAGTTAAAGAACAGCAGGTTACATACCTCCCAGCTCCTAAAGTGCTGTACAGGAAGTTCCAGCAAGAGACAAGAGAGGAAATTCCACATGAAGTTTTATACTGAGGGCGACTGATGCAGTACCTAAAAATGTAAAAAGAACAGCAAAAAAAAAAAGAATGACTGACTGTCCTGTTACTATGTTCCCAAACTGAGCATTAGGGCAAGAGCTACACTGGTACCATCGGCGCAGGTCCAGGACTTTCCTCTGCTTGATCTCTTCCAGAGAAGCTTGTGGTGGAAGGTCCAGCAGGTTTCTGCTCGAGCGGTCAGATGATTTCATTTTCTTTGGAGCAAATTTCTTCAGATTACCTGGAAAACAAGTAGAACTTTCAGCACTAGAAAGAATTACAACATAATGATCTACACTGTATGGGTTCATACTAATGTCTTGGTTTTATACAATCCTTATTCCATGGAATTTTTCATTCGCTGTCATGACAGATTCAGTTCAGTGATATAACAGTGTCACATTTCCATTACTTGTCATGACTTATGTCAAAGTTTGATGCTGTGACAGCTTATGTCACATGATCATTTTTCCTGTGCATCAAACATTATGGCATCTATCATAACAATTACCGGTAAAGGTAACATGACACCGTCATAATTATTGAACAAAATCACGTATGACATCTTCCACATGTTTATGGCATGGTTATGTCAATGTTATGTAGCAGGGTTCAAGTACAGTGTTACTAAAATGAGTTTCAGGACAGTTTGCCTTTCACCATAAAATAAAAGATTCTGAAGATTATATCATTTATATTATACTTGACTAAATTAGGACCCAATGAAATATGTCCATCTGAAAAAACTATGATGGGAGGTGTGGTCAGGTATTAGACTATCAGGCTAGTCAGTAAAGGCTGCACTGAATGTTTTGCCTGAATCTTCTTAGAATTACTCTTTCTATTTCAGTTATGAAACAAAACCCTAAGAAAATGATTTATGAATGAAATGGACTGGGTTCAGAATGGTTTGTTTGAAAATTGTTCACGTTTAGGTTGATGTGTTCAAGTAAGTGGCTTTAAATAGGTCATACAACCATTCGGAATCCCTGTGGTGTCAGCCAATCATGACTACTAGCCACTGAGCTACAGGCTAAGAAATAAAACATTTCCTTCATAAATCATTTTGCATTAGTTTACTTCTTACACCTGTCAAATTTTTTTTTGCCCTTTCAGCCAGAGAAAAGTAGCGAAACTGAGGTTAATTATTTAGACAGCCTGCTGCCTTTCTAAACTCAGCTTTTAGTTTGTTGTTCTCCTCATCAGATTAGTCATTTCTGTTCTATGAGAAAACCGTTCTGGATTTGAATGATGATTTGAAGACTGTTACTAGAGTTATGTGGCTGCAATAAGATATCAGGCTTTCTAGCAGTTTTTCCAAAAGTCATCCACATATCTTCTAGACACATCATCAGAAGGAGGTTTTCCTAGTCTTTAAACCATAAATCTCGCTCGATGCGATGCGAGTTAGCATGTTTACAAAGGATGCAGCAATGGTTACATTTTAATTTTTAGGCTGGGGTGTCCCTTTAAGGGCATTAAAAATAGCTACCACAACCTAAAATATTCAGTATGAGATCAGGACAATAAAATCAAAGACTGCTGCTTGTCACCCTTCTCTGAGGGGAGGACAGTCTAAGAAGAACTGAGATAAAGGCTTTAGGTCTTGCTAATACTTGTTTTCTTTCAATCACACTGTGAATCTGGGATGGCAGATGCTCTATTTGTGGACTCTTTTTCTTTGGGGCTGCAGAAAGCAATCTGGCAAAAAAACAAAAACTATTCAAATACATTATTTTAAATGATAGTTTTCGAAAGAAACAGTGTGATTACAAGCATGTCTTCGATTTAATAGTGCCTCTATTGTACATCTGTGGGATGCAGAAAGATGACCCAGTGGTTGTCACTGGACAATGGCATAAGATTACATAAGCAAACGGTACCAGATGGCCAGTATGACTATTTATTTTCCATATTTTGCAGTAAGCTTGCAGTTTCATGCTGAAAACAACGTGCACTGTTATATCCACCCATGCCGGCACTCCATATTTTATACCTAAGCCAGCACTCCAACCTTTTCAATAATGAAATAGTTTGGCTAAAATAGTTTGGCTTTCCCCTCACCCAAGACATATTTGTTGTCTGAAATTCAACTCTTTAGTTTTGTACTGGAGCGACAAGGCTAATGTAGTAGTAATGGATGCTTATGGACAAGCAATGGAAGCTTAAGTACACCAATTAGCATTGAGCTTGCTTCAGACCACATTGAGCTGTTAAAGTGCCCATATTGTGGAAAACCAAATTTCCTCACTTTTTAATAAAGGTTTTTGATGTAATATCTAAACATTGTTTAACGTTTTAACACATCACTCACTCTCCAGTTCATATATGGATTCTTATACTGAATTGGCTTTAAGTTGAAAACTCATTTTAGACTTTTAACTGTCTTGGACCTATCTTTATTTTATTAGAATAAATCATTGCATTGGTTGCATTTTGTTACTACCTTTACAAAAATAATTCCTCTGAAACTTTACCCAATGTTTCAGTAGTAACCATGTTAACTAATTTTGAGCATAACTCAAAAATTCTAGCCAGTACATGACTAGCACACACAGTTTTGAATCATAATACTTTTCATTAAAACACAAAAAAGTTTACTTAACTGCAGAAAATATGTGTTTCAGTAGTAACAATTATTAAGGATACATATTGATTTTCAGATTATGGGACTCTTTAAAACAATTTTACTTAAAACAATGTGATCAAAATGCTCACCATGTGGCCATGAGGGACGGGGATGCAGTCTCACTTGCTGCTCTAAAAGGTAGGGGTGTTGCTAAAATAAGACTCTACCTACAGATTAAAATTCTTTGCATTTCGGTAGTGACATGAAAATGAAGGACAGCATTTTTTGAGTTTTTTCATTTAAAAATTATACTAATGATGAATTTAAATCTTTCAACTTTACTTTAATGAAATAAAAAAACAGGATTGAAAAAACAAAATGTAAGTATTATTTTTAAAATTTAAGAGTTCGGGAAAGCCACCTCCCAATAGAAAGTACCTTATAAATTATGATTTTGTACATGCACTATATGGGTAAAAGTGTGTGGACAGTAATTACTGTGTTCAGATGTTTCAGCCACACCTACTTCTAACACGTGTACAAAATCAAGCACATAGCCAGGCAATCTTCATAGACCGTAGTAGAATGGGTCATACCGAAGAGATCAGTGACTTTAAATGTGGCACTGTCATAGGATGCCACCTTCTCCACAAGTCAGTTCATGAAATTCCTGCCCTGTTAGATCTGTCCCGGTCAATAGTAGGTGCTATTCATGTGAAATGGGAGCACTAGGAGCAACAACAGCTCACAAAGCAGTAGACCACACAAACTCACAGTGCAGGGCTGTCAAGTACTGAATTGCATAGCATGTAGAAAATGCCTACTCTCTAGTGCATTAGTTACTACAGAGCTCTAAACTGCCTCTGGAAGCCACATCAGCAAGAGAACTGTCAAGAGCTTCATGACACGTGTTTCCATTGCTGAGCATCTGCACACAAGCTTAAGGTCACTATGCGCAATGCCAGGCGTCAGGGGGAGCGATGTAAAGCACACTGCCACTGGACTCCGGAGCAGTGGAAACATGTTCTCTGGAGTGATGGATCATGAATCACTAACTGGCAGTCTGATGAACAGGTTTGGTGGATGCCAGGAGAACACAACCTACCGTAACACGTAATGCATAAGTAAAGTCTGGTGGAGGAGGGATAATGGTCTGGGACAGTTTTTGAGGGTTTAGGGCTTGGCCCTTAGTTCTAGGGTGAGGGTAATGTTAATGCTACAACATACAAAGACATTTTTGACAACTATATGCTTCCTATTTTGTGGCAACAGTTTGAGGAAGGCCTTTTCCTGTTCTAGCATGACTGTGCACCTGAGCACAAAGCGAGAGTCATAAAGACATAGTTTGACGAATTTGGTGAAGAGAAACTCCAGTGGCCTCCACAGAGCTTTGACCACAAACCTACAGAACACCTTTGGGATGAATTGGTGCATCAGTTGTGAGCCAGGTCTTCTTACTGAACATCAGTTCCTGACCTCACAAATACTCTTTTGACTTAATGTGCACATATTCCAGTAGACACTCTCCAAAATCTTATGGAAAGCCTTCCTAGAAGAGTGAGAATGTTATAGCTGCAAAGAGGAGGCAACTCCATATTAAATGCCCACGGTTTTGGAATCAAATGTCCAACAAGCTCATGTAGGTGTGATGGTCATATATGTGTGTCCATATACTTTTGGCCATGTATTGTTTTTAGCTTATTACTATGCCAATTAATGCCTTGGGTTTAAATAGATCATAACATAATCCTTTAAATATCTAAGGTGTGAGTACTTAAACAAATTGTTCCAAATGGAAATTGAGGTACAAAAAGCCTGTTGATTTATTGTTTTCGTGATGTCACAAAAAACAGTGCATTTAAATACATATTTTCAGCCTAGTACAATTTTACCTCACCCACTACAATTGAAGTTATACCAATAAAGAGTGTTTTAAGATGGAGGTCATTACATAAATCGCACAGCAACAAAAACAGCCTGTTAAATTTTAAGAGCTGAGAGAGGTTGTTGGAAATAGTCATATAAAATATCAATTACAACTGTTTTTGGCCAAAACCACACCAAATGTCAAAAGTGGACCTCAGGAAAAAAAATGAAATACAGGAAAAATGTAGAACTAGGCTTTAATCTCAAATGGACTTGCTTATGTGGTTTGCGACACCATATAAAATACTGCTGTCTATAAAAATGGACAAACATACATTGTATAGCTAAAACTAGTAGTAGCAGTCTAAAGTCTGTAACTTTTTCCATTTTTATAGACTTTATTTTTTAAGCTGAAGTATTGTTTAAAAGAAATTACATGTGAAGGAACTTACTGGTCCTGGTTTTCCGGGTTAAGACTGCATCAAAATCAGTGGTGTCGATCTCCCAGGCTAACACAGGCTTGGAGTTGCTGGTCAACACCTCTTCCATGTCACAGTCCTCAGCTAAAGGTGTATTGGTTTCTCCAGCCAGACACTGCGAGACACTGGTAGTGTTAGACTGAGTCAGTGATGCCCCGCTATCGGAGCTGGTCTGAGGAGCATCTCTGGGTGTGATGATAGGACGGGCCTGGTTGAGTAGTGCGTAGTCTGAGCAGACTGTGTAGAATTTCTCCCGGGAGTGGGTGACCGGGCAGGTCCATGGAAGCTGCAGCTCAGCGCTGGAGGCCCGCCTGACTCGCAGCGAGTCGCGGGTGAATGGGTTCAGGAAGCTGCGCTCATCCTCTCTGGCCGGGGCCCGTGCTGGGGCCGGCGGATCACTAGCACCAGATACGTTACCGCCTTCACTTTCTGCAGTGTTAGGCATTGAACACTTGAGTGACAAGAGAATTACCTATTGCAGGTTACAGTCCGGATGGTATTGCTGTGCTGTGATGGCTTGGTCCTGTATTAGAAAAGGTGGACACAAAAATGAGTCTGACTAGAGCGCAAAACTCTAAACTACAATTTATTTGTTATTTTGGAAATGCGTACATTCCACATAGTATCAGTATTACTGCATGTAGTTTCATTTTAATTATTTACAATTGAACTTGGGAAGCTTTCACCTAATCTACAATCTACTTAAATTACTATTCTTTAGGAATCTATTCAACACATCATAAAAGCTCACATTACACCTAGATTCGATTTCATTTTTATAATACAGTTCTTCAATTCTTAACATGGATACATGATATGGGAACTGTGGGCCAATGCCAATATCCAGTATATTTCGTGTACATATTTGCCCAGACAATGCAATATAAAGAGTACATTTATTTGTACTGTAGGATTACAAACGCAGTAATCCAGTGTCCCTATAACATTCTGCTCTTCCAGAAAACAGTAAATACGTCATCAAATACTGTTTTGAAATATTGAAATCTAAGCAAACTATTACTATGATAGTGGAATACAGAGAATAAAAACAATACATGAAGCTTTTTAGGGATTTTAACTTTTGAAGATATCCAGAGAGTAGTACTTTGGCCAAAAAATAAGTGTATATTTTATTAAATATGATTAAAATATCTTATAATCAATTCTAAGATTACAAAATTGATGCAGCTGAAATCACATACTACATTTGTACACTCCAACGAAATGTCTGACTAAATGATCCCTCTTCTGAAACAAACAACTGTTAAACCATCTTTAAAAGTTCAACACTAAATTTTTGACTCAGTGTCCCCATGTACAGTAAGAAATGTCCAGTAAAATCAGGCGCTGGTTTTACATATGGAAAAAATTAGAATACAGCATTTTAAAAAATCTGAACTCTCCATTTTGTTGTTTGTTACCATTTAATGTGGCCAAAGTAATGAACTTGCCCTCACACTGAGGAGCATCAACACCAGCGAAGCAAAACTCCAGTCCGGGAGGCCTGACTCAGTCGGGTGATTCTCCTGCTCTACTAAACTTGAACTGATGAGCTGAATCAGTGTTTGAACAGGGAAATCCAAACTGTCCTAAACTCTGGCCCTGCATGACCTGAACTGAGCTCCCCTGATCTTCTGTTAGCAGGTAAATTTTCACTATATGTGTTTATCTCTCATGGTACACAACTCTCACGAGTAAAAATTATGGCCAACATCTACTGAATGCAAGAACAACTGTCCAACACAACTGTAACCTTTCACTGTGAACAACATGCAAGCAATGCGAAGCCTGCCACCATTCTCACACAAACAACAAAGTGAATGGAGCGATAGCTGTTATGCTGGTGTTTCCCACCTTCAGCTGCCCTGCACAGTTTCAGGTTTCCTTGCACCCGAGTTACATCATTAGGTGATGATCGAGTTCCTTCCAGAGCTGAATCAGATGTATTAAAGCAGGAAAACACAAAACTCTGCAGTTCAGGTGGCCCACAGAACTGGAGCTGGGAAACACTGAACTATGCAAAAACAGAGGCTCCTCAACAGCTACACACTTAACGAAAGCTGGTTCGTCAAGGGTTCTTTACACTGTTAGAAATAATGGTACTGTGTAGGTACATTTTTCCTTCAGCAAGGTACAATGATAATGTAACTGAAAGCTACAACAGTGGTTTTAAGGTCCAATTGTGTACCTTCAATAAGTTTTCACAAGTGAAAAGTATGTATTTGTACCTTTTCGTGACCTAATGTTTTAAAAGAGAACAATAAAATAAAAAGCCTGGAGACGAGACGGGGTGTGTGGAGTCAACTGTGGACACAACTTAGAAAATGTCATTTCAGTGGATTATGGTACAGTTATGTTCCCTGACTAAAGGTACTGAGATGTACCCTTGAGGGTACCACCCCAGTGACGAGAGGTACCACCCCAGTGACAGTTCCATACCTTTATTTCTGAGAGTAATAAAGTAAAATGGAACAATTTCATGCTTAAATAGGTCTTTAAGACTGATAGGAAATATGTTATATATGGTTCTATAGAGAATCGTTTTGAAAAGATTATTATATAGCACCAAAAAGGGTTACAAGTTTGACAATGTAATAATAGAAGAACCCTTGGGTGCTGTATAGAACTCTTTAATATGGTTCTATACAGAATCTTTTTTTGAAAACACCTTCTCCATCAATCTGAATAATCACTTCAGCATGAAATGGTTCTAAACAGAACTGCAGCCCATATTAACGAACCCTTGAAAAACCATCTTATTTAAGTGTGTAGGTGTCTGTTCTGTACTGTGTACTGGGAAAAGTCGTGCACAGTGGGAGAAAAGAAAGACTTTTCTTCAGCTCATGGACAGCTGGGAGCATACATCGGTTCTTCATAATGTGATCCCATACGAGGGTAAATGTTAATAGACTTTGTGCAATGGTGGCCAGGGCCACAAGCCTCCACTGACCATGTACAAAGCAGTCAGTGCTCTATGCTGGGTGTGTTAAGTTTAAAGCCTGTTATAGACGGCAAGGCTCCAGGCTGGGCTAAACAGAAATAAGGATTATACGTTTCACAAATATGACTACAGATTCACACCCACTCTGGACATTTTGCTACAGCAGCAGCAGTACAGGCATTATTCAGGTCAAATCTCATCACCGGCGGCGTTTTCGATTATTTAAAATGACAGTTCAGAAAATCAGACTTTAAAAAGTGTCTCTGTGTGAGACTAAGAGGCTGTTAGCAGTTCTAGGCGGCTACAATGCAGACAGCGTTACTAACAATAATAATCCGCCCTCGGAGGAGGTGGCGACCTGCCGCGGCTCGGAAAGGTGTTAAAACACAACAGATTTTTTGCGTTTAATGACAAACAGCACAAACGCAGTCAGGATGCGGAAACGTACCTCAAGACAGGCGATTTCGTGAAGATAAGGCAGATACATGGATAAAGGAATAAAAACATCCGTCACTTCACAATCCGTTCGCTATTTCTGTTAAGGGGCTTCAGCGGTTTATACCAAGGCGAAAATCAGAGGGGGGGTCCGAATCCACAGCGAAAAACTCAGCGTCCGACTAACAGCTCTAACAAATCATTTTATAAGCCATAACCTACCATACTAATATAGAGGGAGAATTCAGTTAGACCTGTCTGACATTAATCTCCAGAGCTGGCTGTGTAGGATGAGTATGAGCCGCTCCACCCCACAGCTTTTATTTTTTTTACCAGAGAAGCGCAGCCGAGGTGAGACTTGAGCGCCGCTGGTGCGCTCGAGTTACGCAGAATTTGTGCAGCGACTGTAATCCAGCAATCAGCCCACACAGCGCACTGAAAAGGAGAACACTCACTCTGGGTCTCAATTTGATCATTTCTCAAGAAGCAATAAAATCGGCCACCAAAATCTCAACAAATCACTCTCATCATTTTAATAATCACCTTACACACACACACACACACACACACACACACACACACACACACACACACACACAGATTATGTGCTGTCTAAAAGAATTCAATTCATTTCAATGAGAAGCCAATCTGTATTAGAACAACTGAGAGTTTCCCTTAAATTCTCCTTTTATTTCACGCTTAACTTCAAACATACACACAGTCTTTAGGTATAAATGGGTTAAAATACATCATGTGATGAAGTTATAAGTTTAATTTTGAATTCCACAGATTTTTCAAATATTTTAGTTAGTTAGTTTTTAAAATATGTTTATGGCAGAGAGGCAGGGTGCTTTTTTTTTCAGATTCACCACTGTTTTACCATAAACAACATTACATGAAAAATCTCAGAAGACATGCATATTTTCACTGAATGTTTTGAGGAGAAAATAAAATCTATTTGCGTTGTAGAAATCAGAACCCTTGGTTCCCATCACCAACACTGTAAAGAAATGTGAATGAATTTAGTTACATCTCAATTATTTAATAATACAGAAATTCCCCGTTAATTTAGGCTGAGTTTAAGTTAATTCATAGAATTATACTCCACCTTTGCTAACATGTCTCCAAATACTGGTATGGCAGTATGAAAGAATTTGAATCATATATTTGGGAAGCAGTATCTTTCTATGTGTAACAGTGCACACCTGGGCAGATGTTTTGTTCCCAGAATACAATTAAAGGGGCCACATCCTACATTTATTTTAGTTTTTTTCTCTGAGGCCCACTTTTTGTGGCTTTATGTACAAAAAAAATTGTAATTAATTTTGCACAGTCATTTTCCAGACCTCTGTTTTGATTGGACACCCCAGTCCAGGCTGAAATATTACTACGAATTCATCATGAATGGATGGAGCTAAACTGCTGAAGACTGAATAAGTGAATATATGTAAACATAGAAACAGTTCATTTAGAACATGCTGTTTATCTAAACTAGTCCTGTGTAGTCGCAGGTTTTCATCCTAATCAGGCAGGAGCACGCTTGATTCTAGTTGTTTAATCAGTTAAGCAGGTGTGATCCTGCTTTGCTGGAATGAAAACTTGCAGCCACACCAGCCCTCTGCAGATAAGATTGGAGACCCCTGATCTAAACCAAAAGCAGGCTAAGAAAGTGAAAAAATCACCCTAAAGTAGACGCCTTTCTTTGTAGAGGAGATGTATATGTAGCTGAAACTTACCACGATCAGGGAGGTCTCCTATCAATGTCTCCTGTATAATCTTCACATTTTATGAGACAACTGGCCAACCTGTTTACATGACTAATTATTAACTGAAGGCCAGAATCCATCATCTGTGTGAAGGGAGAGAGTGGTGTCAAAGAGCAGTGGTTTAACTGTACTGGAGCACTGGTAGGTTTACACTGGTCAGTGTTACGTGATCATACAGAAAAGTGAAGTGACAAATAGGTCGGTTAAACCTACAGTCACTGTGAGTGTTTAGTGTGGAGGGCGCAGGGAGCAGGGAATAGGGAACAGGACACTATACAGGCACGATCACCTCTGAATGAAACAGACTGCGTACCGTAGACGGGAAGCTCCCAGAAAGTAGTAACCTGAAAACGGGCGGTTCTGCGCAGATCTGCGGTACACGGTAACCCACGTTAACCCACAGTTGCTGGTTTCGTCCGCCAAAGTGAGTGGAAGTTAGCCGGGTCGAGTAGCAGAGGCGCTAACCTGCTAACCGGGTGATCTAACCGTAGATATACGTGTGTGTGTATTTGTAGCAGCACGCCGTCCTGTTTCACTGCTGGATTAGCAGAGTAGTGTCAGTGTCCTCATTAACGCGCTAAAAACAAGTTCTTGATGTATAAATTCTGTTCTGCCTAATTTAATAAAAACACTGAGCGTCTGTTTTTAGTGAGATTCGTGGCTGATTCATGATGGTCCTGCTGCAAACTGCTGTCAGCAGAAGACCAGGTGCAGTACTGAAACACTACTGAAGGCATTAGAGCCGTTCTTTTTACTGTGTGCCGTTTAAAATACAACATAAAACGACAGTTTTACCTGTTTATGTGATAAAACTTTACAACTGTTTCCTTTGTCTGACAAAAGCGTACTTTGGTCAGAGCCGGTTTATGAGCCCGGCCAGTTCCTATTTCCTCCATTATATCAAAAACATGACAGCGAAACAACAGAGGGCGCTCGCTCGCGACTGCTCAATGAATAGGAGTAAATGGAGCTTAACGGCTAAAAACAAAACGTTAAAATAGTTTCTAATTACTTGCTCATAACTTTCCTTTAGTTTTAGAAAGTAGAAGGGTGTATTTCACTAAAAAAGCAAAGAAACATCTATATGTTACCTATATAGGTTTTGGACAGCAGGACGCTAGCTTTACTGCTACTGAGTGCTGATTAGTTGGCGAGCAGAGTAGCTCATTGGCTGTTCGCGCTCACTGACGTCATGAACGTATATGAGGCGCCATTTTAAACTTACATAACTCGAGTTTAAAAATATAACAGCAGTGTTAAAATGTTATATGCTATTCTGTGTTCTGGAAATGATTGTATTCTTTTACATTAAAAATGTTTGAGCAATTATAAACTATGATTTTGCTCAAATGCTCCATTTTAACCCATTCATTTTGGACTCACTCGGGAGCGCCCTCTTGCACCTTACAAACCAGGAAGACATTACAGAGTGGTAATTCTCCTTTCTGCTTTGTTCTCTGCTTTGGTCAGTGTGGCAGGGCTTTACAGAGCGACAGCAAACTATGAGAAATAGTCAAGCGCAGATACAAGATTGCACGCTCTTGCAAATGAAACCTGTGTGGTGTGCGCCTGTGTTTATGAAACTGTTTGTGTAACTTGTAGTCTGTTATGCAGTGTGTGAACTATTGCCCCTACTTGGTGTGCGTGCAATATTAAACAACATTCCCCAACTGCACAAGCCATCTCCGCAAAATTTGTCTCGTGAACTGCGAAGCAGGCTAAGTGGTCGTGTTTGTGGTAGTACCTGACAAATTTAAATGTTTGTAAACAATAGGTTCTCACCAAGAACAAAATGCCAAAAAGTTGCAACCATACATTTGTTTGTGAGCTCCTGCTGGTGTGGGTTTCTCTCTCAAAGATGCACGCAAAAGCTACTTTGCTATTACTGTCCCCTTGCGGGGAAAGTTGGATTGTTGAGGAGAAAACGATCTGTGTGCTCTCCATTGTCGTGTGGAGTGAATCATACTCATCCTTTACAGCCAACACTGTAGTAGACTAATCTAAACCTTTTACATGCTGCTTCTGCTTTTTTCTCCACAGTTAAAAAGACAAGTTGTTCCACTTATTAGTATGAATACTTTTTAGAATATTATTACAGATATTTCTCCACAGTATTTCTATTGTACTACAACACTTGCAATTTTCGGTGCTACCTGTTTGTTAAGTTTACATACAGCCCTGCGGTGTGGGCATTAACACAAGCCCCTGGAGTGCCCCCATAAGACATTACAGACTGTTCTGTACTTATACTTTTCTCAGCTCAGATCTACATGTTGGGCTTTAAGTTTTCACTTACTATAAGTAAGCTGCATAAAATCTCTTTGAGAGTGAAAAAAACCCTTAAGAAGATGAATTTTCTCATTTTCATCACAAGTTTTCGACAGCTGAAAAAACATGGTGAGTAAACCTAACCCTAAAGGGGAAATCAACCAAATTATGCAAATGCTTCCATTATTCTATGACTGAGATTGTCTATTCAGAGTGGTTTGATGTGAAATGATTAATTGCAGAGAAACTTACTGATTCAGATTTCTTTATAGTGGAGGTGACAGGAACCAGTGGCCACCATCTCCATCATTAATGGATTTTAAAAAGTACATTGTGGCCCAAAGGTTTACCTCAAAACTGTCATAGAACAATGTCTTGGGCTTCAGGCAGCATATTCATAATAATTTCATGTAAAAATTTGAGCTGTAGCTTTTAGAGGCACTTAGACATAGCTCTTCAGACATCTGATTCCTATCACCACCACTGTGAACAATTCTGATTTGGTAGGTTTGTCTACAATCTTAAAAAGATGGTTCTTCAAGGGTTCTTTAGTAAAAGGAATGGTTCTATGTAGAATCATGGGTTAAATGTTGTATGTATGTGTGTTGTGTTGTATATGGTTCTATATAGTACCTTTTTGAAAATGGTTCTATGTAGCACCAAAAAGTGTTCTCTAGTTAAAAGCTTGACATTGTCACAATAGCAGAACACTTTTTGGTGCTATGTAGAACCATTTTCAAAAAGGAGCTAACTAGAACCATACAAAACACATTATCTGCCAATCTGAAGAACCATTTCACCATGCAAAGAACCATTTAAGCATGAAATGGTTCTATCTAGAACTCATGGTTCTAAATAGAACCATTCCCTTTACTAAAGAACCCTTAAAGAACCATTTTTTAAGAATGTAGAGCTAAGCATTTCCCATCAATCTACTCTAAATTATTTTGTTTACATCAAGTGACTTATGGAGTAAGTCTGGATGGAGTCTATCAGTGCAGAAGGAGAACTTATTTTTCTCTAATCTGTCTCCAGAACATCTTACAATGAAATGCTTACATAAAGCTCTTATTTTCTCCTAAGGAGGATTTAGAAGATATGACTCAGAAATCAGAGACTCTTCATGAATACAGTATAGAGATCTGCTGTATTTCTCTTGAGAAATTAATTTTAGGAAGACATTTTTCATTCGGGAGTGGCCACTGTGCTGTTGGTTCTTGCATGGCTGTGATTTTGATGCGTGGCCTGTTCTTTCCTCTACATCACATGGTTATTTTAAAAGCCCAGACTGTACTTTAAAAAGCACCATAGCTGCCCTGCAGCACTACTTCACAAAGCATCACAAATCAAATAGGCACAGCTAGCTCATGTACAAGCAATCTGATTGCGAAATGTTGTTTTAAATCATAAGCTCACTCCAAGACCATGGAGGGACATGTGGAGAAAACAAGTTAACAGAGTAATGATGGTTATAAATGAGTGACTGACATTTGCCACTGCAGGTCAAATGAAGAACACTGTGTCTAGCCCTAAAGTGAAATAATAATAATAATAATAATAATAATAATAAGTTACATTTATATAGCGCCTTTCACAAACCCAAGGTCGCTTCACATAGCATGGGAAATTTTGCCAATATGTTTGTGAATGTCAGGGGCATTGGAGAGAACTTGCTTTACAACTTTGCTAGACCACAGATAAGAGTTTGATTGTTGTTGAAGGTCATCAGTACATAAACAAATGATGTGGTTTCCAGGCAACCAGAATGACTCAGAAGTTGATGATCATAGACACTGACTGTGGCATTGATGATGCCCAGGCTATAATGCTGGCTCTGGCTGCACCCAATGTGAGGATCCTGGGCATCACCTGCTGCTTTGGGAACACAGATGTTGATAACGTCTGTCAAAACGTGCTACATGTTCTGTCAGTCTGTCAGCGGACTCAGGTGGGTAAAACTACACAAACCTAGTAATAATTACAGACGTCCGTAAACATATTTGTGAAATTTTGAATTTACCGAGGTAAATTAATAAACTGTTAAGAATGTAAATGCTAAGGACCTGTCAGCAGGTCCAGACGTCCTCACTCTAATAAATACATACATTGCATTGTAGTTTCATAGTAATTTCTGGGTAATTGATAGCAATTACTGAATAATAAACCTTATGATAAATGACTGAATTATAATCTGCACTTTAAGAGGTTAAGCATTTTTATCCAGAGGATGGATGTAACAAGAATAAACACTCACTGGCCACTTTATCAGAAACCAGTTCCTTGTAGCTCCACCTTGCTGGGGTATAGTTAGAGACTGTAGTCCATGCACTGTTCTTCTCTAGTCTTTCACCAGTGGTCAGTTTCTGAACACAGAGCCACCTGTGGCTGGATGTATTTTTGAAAGGTGGACCACTCTCATCCTAGCACTGAAGTGTCCCCAGCAACACCACTCTGATACACTCATACCATCACCACACACTATATCATGACACTACTGTCAGTGATAGTGCCGTGCTGGCCGCAGTCTGCCAAGGCCTGTCACAATCATGAAATTTTAGCTGACAGTTAATTGCCATATAAATAATTCCGATCAATAATTTAATTGGCTCAAATAAACAAACTTTACTCATCACTGCTAACCCTAAATGTGTTATAGCACAAAGTCAGAATTTCTTTTTTTCCCTCAGACCCATAATGTGTGTCAATAGAAAAATGCAAATAAAACTTATTTTTAGATTTTTTTTTCCATTATCAACAGTACATATAAAAACTCTATGTACGTCATTTGGGTTTGAAATAGAATGGCTTGTGCTGTAGACATCACAGCCCTTGGTTCCTATCACAACCACTGTAAAGAAAATCTAACTGAAGTTTCTCAAGAACAGGGCATTTCACATCAAACCAATCAAGTGTGAATGACTTTGTTCACATCTCAACAACTAAATTATGTAGAAAATTTTAAAAAATCTATGCAATGAATGTGAAAGTCTGCGAATGTGGAAAATAACTGAAATCAGCTCAAATACAGTGGGGCAAAAAAATATTTAGTCAGCCACTGATTGTGCAAGTTCTCCTACTTAGAAAGATGAGAGAGGTCTGTAATTTTCATCATAGGTACACTTCAACTATGAGAGACAAAATGAGAAAAAAAATCCAGGAAATCACTTTGTAGGATTTTTAAAGAATTTATTTGTAAATTATGGTGGAAAATAAGTATTTGGTCACCCACAAACAAGTAAGATTTCTGGCTCTCACAGACCTGTAACAACTTCTTTAAGAAGCTCTTCTGTCCTCCATTCATTACCTGTATTAATGGCACCTGTTTGACCTCGTTATCTGTATAAAAGACACCTGTCCACAGCCTCAAACAGTCAGACTCCAAACCCAACCATGGCCAAGACCAAAGAGCTGTCGAAGGACACCAGGAAGAAAATTGTAGACCTGCACCAGGCTGGGAAGAGTGAATCTACAATAGGCAAGCAGGTTGGTGTGAATAAATCAACTGTGGGAGCAATTGTAAGAAAATGGAAGACATACAAGACCATTGATAATCTCCCTCGATCTGGGGCCCCTCGCAAGATCTCATCCCGTGGGGTCAAAATGATCATGAGAATGGTGAGCAAAAATCCCAGAACTACACTGAGGGACCTGATGAATGACCTGCAGAGAGCTGGGACCAAAGTAACAAAGGCTACCATCAGTAACACACTACGCCGAGAGGGACTCAAATCCTGCAGTGCCAGGCGTGTCCCCCTGCTTAAGCCAGTACATGTCCAGGCCCGTCTGAAGTTTGCCAGAGAGCATATGGATGATCCAGAAGAGGATTGGGAGAATATCATGTGGTCAGATGAAACCAAAATAGAACTTTTTGGTAAAAACTCAACTCGTCGTGTTTGGAGGAAGAAGAATGCTGAGTTGCATCCTAAGAACACCATACCTACTGTGAAGCATGGGGGTGGAAACATCACTGCTCTAGAGGAGATCTGCATGGAGGAATGGGCCAAAATACCAGCTACAGTGTGTGCAAACCTGGTGAAGACTTACAGGAAACGTTTGACCTCTGTCATTGCCAACAAAGGTTATGTTACAAAGTATTGAGTTGAACTTTTGTCATTGACCAAATACTTATTTTCCACCATAATTTACAAATAAATTCTTTAAAAATCCTACAAAGTGATTTCCTGGATTTTTTTTCTCATTTTGTCTCTCATAGTTGAAGTGTACCTATGATGAAAATTACAGACCTCTCTCATCTTTCTAAGTAGGAGAACTTGCACAATCAGTGGCTGACTAAATACTTTTTTGCGCCACTGTAATTTGATCAGGTGATTATGTAATAAATGGGATAGGCCTAGCTTTACAAATAATATCTGGTCAACCAAGGTCATGTGTTCAGAAACTGACCAGTGATAAATGAGCAGTAAAGGGTGGTTGGCAAACTGTGCAGCAACAGATAAGATTACAGTCTGTAATTGAAAGATTTTGTTACAAAACGCATTATAGACCACTTTCAAGATTTTTTCTCCATGATATACATTGTTGGGAGTGGGCATTACACATATAATATCAATGCTATATTATGAATATTACCACCTTCAGTAGAGAAATAAAAATGTGTTTTTTACATTATACATCATCATCATCATCATCATATATCATCATTTCAACATTTTGGAATGAAACTCTTCAATAATACACCTATATGCTGAACTTATAAAGCAGGTGAAGCTCATAAAGTGGCCAATGTGTAGAGGTTTTTCTAATGAAGTGGGTGGTGAGGGTATAAGCTAAATGATAGATGACTGTTAGATTGCATAATGCACACAGAAACTGAAATTAATTTCTAGTCTCCTGGGTGGTCATTAATGTAAGTTTGGGGGGGTTCATACATCTCTTTAGATTCCGGTCTTCAGAGGGTCTGCTGGCCCTTTGGTTGGAGCTCTGAAACCATTTAAAGATCATTTTGGGACTGATGGGTTGGGAGATGTGCTGGAGGACAGAGACTCAGATGTTTGGAAAAAGCAAACACAGAAAGAGCATGCAGTTAATGCTCTAATCCGACTGGTGAATGAACACCAAGGGCAGGTAAGGAAAACTGGTTATTCAGTGTGACTGATAACCTGCATTATCAGTGAATTTTCTCTTTTTGTCTTTTTGTTTCCATCTTGGCTTGTATCAACACTTTTCTGCCCTCTTGTGTTTGACACAATGTATTGCCTCTATTCATGAAAAAGGTCTCCCTTGTGGCTCTGGGTCCGCTCACTAATTTAGCTCTGGCTGTTAGGCTGGATCCCAGCATCCCTAAGAAGCTTAAGGACTTGCACATCATGGGTGGCAATATGGAAGGTAGGAAAATTACAGCCTTAAAGCTGCTTTAATTAGCAGGTTTCCGCTTAACCAGTGTTTGCCTTTGCAGGCAAGGGAAATGTGACGCCATGTGCAGAGTTTAATTTCATCATGGATCCCGAGTCTGCTTACATAGTCTTGGAGGAATACCTGTGCCCCACACACGTAGCAACCTGGGAGTTCACCTGTAGAAACAAGCTCTCTTGGGTAAAAACCACATAGCTGGACCAATATCCTTGTTTGAATTGCTTGCTGTGAGTTGAGTACTAATGAGGTGCCCTACACTGCCCTCTTTTATAATGGTTTAATTGCTTTAGCTGCTTCAAAAGTCAGGTTTTTAAAATGTTGCATAGGGGAAGAAAGTTATTAGAAGTTATACAGTGCTGTGTTAAATCAGGAGACCACCATTCATTTGATTCCTAGTCCAAAAAACCATTAAGCACGTTATTCATTTTTCAAGAGATATATTTCTGAGGAAACTAGATAGGATCCATTTGAATAAAGAAGGTGAAAGTCAAAGGAAACAGAGTGAACAAACTGTAGTACAAAAAAAAAATTCTTAAAAGATACAGAGTAATTGGGACTAACAAGCATGCAGGACCTGGCAGACCACCAGAACTGTCGCCATCAGATAAACAGTACTTAGATTTTTCATCTTTGAGAGAAAATCAAGCTCCATTCTTGCTTAATATCTGAAAAAAAAAAAACAGATTTTTCCACCAATCCTTCCTCTGTGAGGAGACAATTCATTTCGATAAGCCTGAAAGGATGTGTAGCTGTCAAGAAGCCATTACTGAAAAAAACATAATAAGACAAAAAAAAAAAAGAAGAAAATTAATTTTGAAATTAAAGACACTGCTGATATTCTTAGAACAATGGACTGACCACAGATCTCAACATCAATGAATGTCTTTGGGAATGTGTTTGGATTGTGAAAGACAGAAAATGAAACCAACTTCTAAGACTGAACTATGGAGATGTAGAAAAATATCCATGCAGATGTCCTTAAAAGGTGCAGTGTGCAAGATTTAGTGGCATGTAGCAGTGAGGCTGCAGATTGCAACCAACTGAATACCCCTCCCTCACCAAGTGTGTAGCAGAACCTACGGTGGCCATCAGGTTTTCTGCCATCACCTGTCCCAATTCCGTTTTGCATATTCATGTTTTTGCTTCTTTAAGAATGAGAATTCATCCTCCCTTGTTTTTTCTTGTGCTAAATATTAAGTATGATACACTAATGGAAATATGTTTTTGTACAACATATTCCATTTTTGCTGATAAATCCCCCTAAATCTTACACACTGCACCTTTAAAAAATGAAAGTCTCCTGAAAAGAATGGAAGCTGTAATAATGGAAAGGGTGGATACCCAAAATACTTAAATACTGGTATGGTACCGTTTAATTTCCTATCAAATATGGTTTCTGCCTGTCCCCCCTGACACTGAAAAATGAATAACTTTTGCATATTGGCTGTTTTGACTGCAAATGAAATAAAGGATGGTCTCTGACTTTTGCACAGTACTAAACATACTACTTGAGTTTGTCAATTAAATGTGAATGTCTTTACTTACTTTGTTTCATTAGGAATTTTTTGACAAGTTGGTCAACCAGGACACCGCAGCTGCTCGGTTTATGAAAGCGATCACCTCTAAATGCTGGGCCTTCTCCAGGGAGCCTGGGATTGGGATGAAAGATGCATTTTTTGGGCCGGGCTTTGTACCCTATGACGCATATGCTGTGGCAGCATGTGTGGACAGTACCGTGGTGACAGAGAGGACAGAGTATGCCGTTCGTGTGGAGCTCCAAGGAGAACTGTGCCGAGGGTTCATGGCACTGGACCCCAGCAACAAGCTGAACAAGAGCCACCGTGTGTCTGTGATGAAGAGCTGTGATCTCAGCAAGTTTAGCTCGATGCTCATGGCTTCTTTACAGCTACCATGAGGAGTTACTGCAGGATTTAAGTGGGTCTGTGGCAGGTGTGGTCTTCAAAGGTCTTTAAAAGGTCCTTTGGTTAGCCTCTTTACATTCCAACACTACTACACATTCAGGGATCTACTAAATGATATCATCTTTGTTACCAAAAGTTAGCATTACATATTTACCTCAAATGTCTTCACATGCTGACAGTGGCCTACCTGCCCACTCACATGAATCCACTTTCATCCACTTATTTGTCTGTAATGATGCATTTAAAAAATATCTCACATTAGACAAGCCTCTTTTGACCTCAACTTAAACATAACAATGACATTTTTGAGGCATCATGCACTATGACAACACATATTATAAAATGCCAAAACACTTCTACTATGATAAGCATAGGCTGGAAAAGCCATGCTTCAGCACCAGGACAATCCTTTGGACTCTGCTTTCATGCTGTCACTTTTAAATATCCTACAATAAAGTATTTGTTCTCTTCACCCAAATGGTCAAGATGTGTACAAGACTGACGTCATTACATCAGTTTCCTTATCAGATTTTGGCTTGTGAACTAATTTCTGGAACTCTGCATTTCAAAGCCAGTAAAAGATCATTCTGACCTTAGACTGTATCAGGTGATGTGTGCTGGCCTTTATTCAGGATTAAATGCCAAACATGTGTCAAAACTCAACAGTACTTTCTTGGATTGAAACATGATGATATGGCAGAAATTGCAATCTGATGGATCATGATGTTTACTTGATAAGTTTGCTTTTAGTAAAGCGATATCAATATGATGCCCACAGAAATGAGCTTATACTTCAGTTAATACTTCATGAATCACTTAGCTTAAAATGTGTATAATACAGTATTATTATTAATATCACATGCCAAGACTGCACTAATTAGTTTAAAAACACAAAACTATTATTTAGTTGATTGCACATGTAACATGAACTTGTTGATGTACAGTACTGTGCAAAGTCAGAGATCACGATTCATTTTTTTTTTAAATTTTCCAGTTAAAATCAAGTTCTTCAGTGTCACAAAAAGAGTAACATTTATTTGAGAGAATTACACTAAAACTTCAACAACTAAACATATCATTTTTTTCAGTATTTAGTGTGTCCACCCTTTGCCTTTATTACAGCTTCCAGTATGTATTTTAAGATTTGCTATTGAGTTTTTCAAAAAAATCTGCAGGGATATTTTTTCCACACCTCCAAAGTTCAGTATTAGAAGTTGGTTGCATTTTCTGCTTCTTACAATTCAAGTAATCCCAAACACATTCAGTGATGTTGAGATCTGTGGTCAGTCCACTGTTCTAAGAACATTCGAACATTTGATTTGAAAGTTCATTTTCTTCTTTTTTTGTCTATTCCTCTTTCTCAGGAACAGCTTTTGATGTTGGGGTTTGGACTCTGGGGTGGACAGTCTATTGTTCTCAGATCTGCAAATTTCCTTCTTTTTTGTTTTTTTTCCTTTTCTCAGTAACAGATTCTTTATAGCTACACATCCTTTCAGACTCATAGTGTTGTCTTTTAACAGTCAAAGGATGGTCAAACACTTATTGTTTTCAAATCTCAAACAAGAGTGGAGCTTGATTTTCTCTTATTTATCTCAAAGATTTATCTGAAGGTGACTGTTTTGGTGATCTACCGGGTCTCACATGATTGTGAGGAGTCCCAATCTTAATAATTCTGTCCCTCCTCCCTTATTTTCATTTGACTTTCCATGCAAGTGGATTATCTTTATATATATCTAATCTCCTTAGAAATATCTCTTGAAAAATGAACAACTCGTACTTAATGGCTGTTTCGAATGGAAGTTAAACAAATGAAGGGTCATCGCTGACTTCTGCATTGTCTCACCGAAACTCGGGATTATGAATGAGGGCATTTTAAATTGATTACGCTACAGGTACCTTTCACAACAGTAACAGATTTTGTGAGAACAAATAAAAACAGAATCCAGTAGTTATTGCAGCCTGATATGTTTATTTTAACCAATGTGACTGATGTCTCACTCAAGGTGACAAATGAACGATGTACAGAACAAACTCCAAAACTTCAAGTACTTTGAACTCCCTTAGACCTTAAATTAAAATCCAATTTTAGCAAATAATATTTCTTTTTCCTTTAATCAGAATCCAATAAAAAAATAAGTTAAACCTCAAATCCTGAATGCTCTTATGATTTGGCATTGACCATAAAACAGCGGGCAAAGACTTTTGTGGTCCTGATAACACAATAATTACCATCTTGCTGAATCTTCTATGATCGTACCCAGAGTTCCCAGAAATCAGCAAGTTTGGCCAAACAGGTTATAAAATGAATGCAACTCTTAAACCAGGGCCTATTTCTCTTTAAGAGTGGGATTTAACACAAAGTGCTTCACTTACAGTTGGGTAATACTGCACTTTTCACCATACAGTAATACTGGGTCATATACTTTAGTTCCAAAATAAAAAAAAAAACAAAAAAAAAACAAAAAAAAACAAAAACGCAGTATTACGCAAAAGGGGGAACTCTTAAAACAATAAAAAGAAAACAAAAAAACACACCCCTACAAGGGCAATATCATTCCAATAGGCCAGTGTCCTAATTCTTTTAATGATTGAGTTTTTGCAGTTAAAATTACTTCAAATAAGGCTTATGCGTCACACCCCTCAAAAAATAAAATAATTTTGTTAGTGGAAACCTGAATTTGGAGCGGGACTAAATGAAAACCTGGACAATCCAGTTCACAATTTAATCAATTTAACCTGACAATTTCTCCAAAGGATTTTATGTATAAAATTATATCAGTGTTTCTAGAACTCTTTAATGAAGAAAAGAAACATATCCTAAGAACAGAAATCATGGCATTTCTTGTTGTTTTGTTGCTATAGCGGGCCATTTTTTGGGACAGTGTGTCTCCTTTAGTTACCATTGTTGCCATCAGGGTTGTTGGGCCAGGGCTCTGAGTTCCAGCGGCTCGGTGGGGGAGGCCACATGCTCCACGGGTAGTAGGAGCGGCCTATGTCAGTTGGGGCTGGAGTGGGCGGCGCTGTGTGGCTGACCAGGTCAGTGAGGGTGGAGGAGTGCAGAGTGGAGTCAGCACCCGTAGACCAGATAGAGCTGCTGAAGGGCAGGCTTGGGGACCAAGGGTTGCGAGACTTCCCCAGAATGGACTAGAGATAAGAAAAAAAGCCTAAATCATACTGCCCTGTAAAACTTAGGTAAATGTACTATTAATACAGGATCTAGATATAAAATGCTGTCTCAAGGACAAGTGCTAAGCAATGTGTCATGCCTATCACTGCGACACAAACCTCCACAATATAAACACTGCAAAAGGCTAAAGAATTGCTTCAACAACTCTTTGGTGACCTTCCAGTCGGTTCTTATATTTATCAATATTACCCTATTCAGACCAGCCGCAGGACAGCAGTGGGCTTGAGGTGAGGTGATTTCTCCCCTTATGCAAGCATGTGCTGTACATTTGCCATTGAAACTGCACCTAAATAGGCTGTGTGTTCAATTATAAATTTATATTTTGTGATAAATGGGTAATAATAGCCTGGTTTTTGATCATATCCAACTTTATCTTCTCAACCTGAAGTAATTTCAATGGCTGCTTTATTCATTAACAGTCTAACCATATCCATCAATAAAGTATTCCGATCATGTCTATTACATTGATTATGTTAACTGGTTTGTCACAGTTTCTTTGACCAATGTGAACGTGCAAAATATTGCTAAATAGCACAGTGGTTTTTGTGACATTACAAACGCAATGAATTCATAATAGGCTGGTTTTGCAGCTTAGTTTATATATATATATATATATATATATATATATATATATATATATATATATATATATATAAAATGTTTAATGTAACATGGAACATTATTCAAACATACTGTTCACTCATCAGTGTGTGTGTATATATATATATATATATATATATATATATATATTATATATATATATATATATATATACATATACACACACACTGATGAGTGAACAGTATGTTTGAATAATGTTCCATATTACATATTACATTAAACATTTAGATTTAAAAAAGGAAAGGTTGGTTTTTCAGGATATGGGCCCTTCAAATAACCTTTAAACAGATGGAAATGGTTTAATTTTATTACAGACAATAGATTATCTATTTTCAGGGCCTGCACTTTTAAAATTCTATCAGACACACAATGAAACTTTCCCATCTCATATCTCCATCACAATATCTGACATGTTCATCACATCATGTATTGTGCCGGCCATATTAAGCCAGCCTGTCAAATACTGATCCATTAAAAACTGGGTGAATAAATCTTACAACTTTAAAATGCCAATCTGATCCCGAATCAAAAGTTTGCCTCATAATATCCAACACTAAAAAAAGTAGTCACTGTTAGTGTGGTGATTTAATGGGTCTTACAGCTGTTGGAGTGGTAGGGGAGCCAGTGCTGGTAGGCCAAGGGCTTGATCGTTCAGAGTCCCAGATGGAGGAGGACATAGAGGGGTATTCAGGCCAGCTCGATTGAGGCTCTAAACTCTTGGGCACAGCAGCCATGCCACTGAACACTACACAAAATAAGCACAAGCAAAATTACTCAAAATATTACTACTACTGTGGTGAAGGTATTTTTTTATTGTGATACCCAGTTGTAATTATTCTGTTGGATTGTTTTTTGCACATACCTCCAGACAAGTTGAGTGGGTTGTTGGGTCCAAACGCAGAGAAAGAGTTGAGGGAACTGAAGCCAGGGCTGCTGATGCTTTCAACAGGACTCCATAATCCAGAACTACTAATGAGAATACTTTGTTTTACATTCACATATTTGAATGTTACATTTAAGTAGATTTAATGTGTCTGAAATCAGATTACATTACAATGGTTAACTTGCCTATCAGAGCTGTCACTCTCCACTGATGTCATGTGAGGTAGGGCCACCTTCCCAAGACCATCTGTTTTACCTGAGCCACTGCCACCTGAGAATGCACACAAGCACACAATCAGAAAGCCTGCTTTGAGCACAACAACAAAGGTTTCAGTATTATATTTCTCTTCAGTAACGTACCAGGGCTTTTGTCATAGCCAGCAGCCACAGCTGCAAAAGTGGGATTTCCATTCTTGCCAGGGAGAGATGTGGACTTGGTTAGTTTGTTCCCTGGAGCCTTCTTTGAGTTCACCTCACTATAAAAGGAGGATTATGATGATCAACAGCCTTTCACAATTCTTTAAAATGTGAAATACTTTCAAGCTCCTTAAGGGAGTCAGAATGCTTCAGAATCAGTGTGCATGTTTGTGTGTGTTACCTGCTGGTGTTAAGCACACTGCTGTAGCTTACACGAGGCATCAGGGTGGGTGAGGTAGGGGGAGGGGAGCAAGTTCTGGAGATAGCTGAGATAGGTCTCTTCAGGAAGGGGTCTGCATTCATAGTCTGCAAGGAAATCTGTTGAAGACTGTCTGCTTCTAACAGGAGAGAAGAAATAAATATACTGTGACATCAGACAAGATACAATCATATACAATATAGACATTGAAAAGCAAGAGTCTGTTAATATCTGTTTGAGGCAGAAGATTCAACGAATGGACTTACGGCTGCTAACTTTGAGTGGAACATCCCATTCTGGTGGGGGGGACTCTTTCTCCCCCTCTGAACCACTGCTGAACTCCTGCATGAAGCCGTTGTTAAGGAACTTTGCCAATGGAGACGGACGCCCATCCTCCAGCTTCCCACCAGGCACTGGAAAGTGCATTTACAGTTATAACCACAGAGCTTCAAGAGCAAACAAGTGGAAAACACCCTGACTTTACACTTACCTCTCTGTTTCTGTGGAGGTCGTGGTTTCGGCATGTTGGAGGTTCCTGTACTGATGACATTTTTAGGGAATGTCTTGCGCTGCTTGTTTTCCAATGGGGTGACATAGGGGAGTTCCAGAGAACTACAACAAACACAAAGAAATGCACTGTCAACCACAAGACATTGGCATCTATTGATTTACTGAGGCAGATGCCTAGAGCAAGTATTGGTTCCATCATGAGTCCATCATGGCCAGCACTCACAAAAATAAAAAGAGGTAAACAGAATTCAAGATATCAGCTACTGAGAATTTCATTTGCTAGAAATACTGCTGTAGTTAAATTAAAAGCACACATGTAAGTACAACTGAAATTTGTGAAGGCACAAGCTAACGTTCTGTTTTGCTTCAAAATCATTAGAAATGGCTTCCAAACCTGGACTTCTCCACTTGATTCTCTTTCTTTGTGGTTGATTGTTTCTTGTTTTTGGGTTTAGTAGGGGAGGGAGGGACTTCCTCTCTTTCTTTATCCATCATGACTGTTCGGACCTTCTTCTTCACTGGTTCCTATGTAATACAAAACCACTCATTAGGAGATACAATGAATGTTGACAAAATGTTATGCTTGCACTTGTAGATGACCTTGTCTATATGTTGGACCACTCATTTTCTGTGCATTGTAAATGCAACTGACAGTTTGGTTTGTTACCTCTTTAAGATTAGTCTCTGTATCTGGGTTTGAGGTCTCAGTGGTAGTGGAGGAGCTGTCGTCATTGTCTGCAAGTGCCTCTTTCAACTCTTCTCCTTGAGTCTTTCCCTTTGCTTTCCTCTCTTTCTCCTCTTTCTTCTTCTGAGCCTTTGATTTAGTCTTCAGTTTCCCTTTTGATTCCAGCACTACTAGATATTAACAGAAATTCTGTTACAACCAAGTTTTTTTCTCTTGACCATTACCTCAAATTAAGCAAGCTATTAAATTCAAAGCTTTGGAAAATCACAACTATGAAGTCTACGTTGACCATATCAAGAGATGTCAGCTCCCCAAGGTATATTACCCTTGTTTTGTGAAGGCTGCTGTATGTTCTGTTCTGTGAACAAATTGATGGCAGGAGACTCAGGCCGATCTAAGTCTTTGTCCATGGCTATGAGAAGTCTGCTGTAGTCCTGATCCTCCGTGCTGTGGCCTCTGTGAGGCTGGGACAGGGTGGCTGTGCCTAGGTTTTGGAGCTCTTCCATAGGGCTGGAGGTCTGCTGCTGCTGCTGCTTTGAGCTCTTTGCCTTACGGTGGGTTAACTGAGGGAGTCCTGGGCCACTGTCTTTTATGAGCTGAGAGGAAGAAGGGGAGGAAGCTTGCATAGATGCTGAGCGGCCTGAGCCAGTTCTGGACTTGCAGTCCCCTAAAATGGTGCTGCCATTGGAGTTGGAGTGGGGGCCACCCTGCCGCCCACCAGCTCGTCCACCACTACCTGACCCATACATTCCTCTAGTCAAGTTCTGGTGCGAGTCAGCAAAATCGTTCAAGCTGCGTAAAGATTACAAACAGTCAAATTGCGATCATGAGTACTGCAGAGGACATGCAACAAAACAGCATGGAAACATGGAAAACTTACTTTGCATCACTTTGAATTCTAACAATTTCCCTGAGATCAAATGGTTTTCCGGTCTCCATGGGAGAGTTGGATTCCACAGATAGGCGTTTTTTGAAAGGCTCCCATATTCCCTGGGCCTCCAGATAGGCAGTGGCGATAACCAGGAGAAACATAGAACTGAAGAAATACAAGAAGATTTAGCACCTACCATACCATCATTAGTATATTCAGCTTCTCCGTAAACAGCATAAAGGAGCCAAATTCAACCCTCTGTTTGCCAACCTAGCGTACAGGTTTTTAAGTGCAAGTTGTGCATAAGTATTGGCCTTTGAGCTGTAGTCTTAAAGAGCAATAGTTACACACTGGACATGCTTTATTTGAGCAATTTAATCAGGTAAATTAATTCAACACGTGTATACCTGATGACATCTGGCACACCAAACACAATTTCTTGAATAGTGAACACGAAACATTATTTTATTCGTCCCTTGTTCAATACTGGCAAACTTTCACCAGCAACATGAACTCAATGACCAATCACTGTTGTCTTTGTCGCTGGCATGGGGACAACCAAGCTGACGGAGCAGGGGTGTGAACTTTTTTGACAAACGTCACAAGTATTTGTTTGTCCTCTGCTTCCAAACACATGGTGTTAGCATCTCCAAAAGCAGCTCAAATGGGGCACAGAGTAAAGACATCGGAGCTTAATGTGAAAGCTCTCTAAGTTCCAGCTACAGAATGAGGTGGTGAGAGACTCTGTATTTCTTTCACTTTTCCAAAATAGAAATTAGCCACCCAATGTCATCGTTTTCCTGTTTTGTGAAAAAGCAAAAGATGTTTTTGTCACTTGAAGACATTTTTGCCAGCTTGTTGGTTGTTGTGATAATAAATAAATAAATTAAAAAAATGTTCCTGATGTGCATAGTGGAATGTTTTGCATTTCCGTATTGCCTATTTGTGTCATGTTTGGCAACAGCCTTAAGAAATACAATATGAGCTGCTTTTTAAATTCCCTTTGTAAACTGACACACCTGACGTAACCTTTAAACATTAATAGAAAGTAACCTAGCCCTATTTTTAAATGGAGGAGAGCGCCTTAAGAACAGTTTAGAACAATTACAACATAGCTTATGTAAACAAATTGCAGAAACTGAATCTACTGATTAGGGTTGTACCAATATTTAAGGTTTTTTGAGACAGTAACGATATCAAAGTGTCTTCAATGGTATTATACCTACCTGGATTATCATTATAGAAAAATATAACATTTGTTTGTATAGAGTTACAAATGCAGTAAAATGAAAACTCCCAGCAACACCTAAAGATTCTGCCGTTCTAGAATACAAGAAGTCATCAAATATTTTATGTCATCAAATATAATAAATACCGATGTCTGCTGATATCGATACGATTCCAATGTCATCATGCCTCCCTAATACCAATAACTGGCTTATCAAATTATCAAATTAATGAAACGTTTGAAAATAAAAATACCAACAGTATACAGTCCCGCTACCACAACCTGCACTAATCAAGAACAACAAGAAAAAAGCAAAGTGCTCTATTGTGTGTCATGCAGAACGTAATTTGACCCAGCACCAATACTCACCTCATAAAGAGGGAGACAATAATGTAGAGCTCCAGCTCCCAGTTGGGTGGGGGGATGGTCTCCGCACACGCTGCCAGCACGTGATAGGGCAACGAAGCGTTCAACACGAACGCGAACTCTGAGCCGCCTGCCGACACAAACTTCAGCTCCCGGATGACTCGTGATGACGTGAAATCTGGTGTAAACCTGCACCAAACAGAGAAAACAGAGAAATCTATGATCGATATCAGGCTGCACACTAAATAAATAAATTCAAAGAAATTAGGTGAATATCTTAAAAAAATCAACCATATACTGATATTTGTAATCTCTATGAGACTACACAATAGGCAGAAAAGAAAATAAATTAACAAACGAGAGCAAAAAAAAAAATAATTCAAAGAAATCAGGTGAACAGGTCAGTATGGCAGTATATTAAAATCATTCACAGCATTAAATTTACTGTACAATATTTGTTCACAGTTCATTTTCCTATTAAACTAAGCAGGGTCTAGGTGATTTTAAGCACTCTCTAATACTTGAAATTCATACAGTGCTGAGTCAATGACCCTGCCAAAAGAAATGTGTGTGTGTGGGTGGGGGCGGCACAACAGTGAGGCAATTCATGTCCCCGTCGAGGAAACACTCCGCATGTGCGGGATTCACATTTATTAATAGCACCTTCAGACACTGGAGCTTGACAGGTGATGTTTACCCTCCAGCTTGAGGTTGGACACTGACCTAGTTTTTGCCAGCGTCTTCTCAGAAGACGCTTGTGCATTTCAAGCAAATCCTCAGCCTACTAATGCTTGCACTAAGCACTTCTCTTTTAAATGCACCCTAATTGATGCTTATTTCTCTGCGAGCTAAAGTTATTACTACACTATTTTGGTATGTCATGAACCATAAAGAAGAATCTGGCACTTACATAATTAGCCTAAGCATCAATGATATACTATGTGAAATTCTAAATTGCTACAAGTTTATAAAGTCAAAGCAAATACTGGGGGAAACTCACAGTATGACGAGGTCTCTCGAAGTGTTTGGTTTGAGTGCAAATTCTTGACAGTTGAGAACTTTGAATCCATAGCCCTGGCAGGGGGTGCCACTGATTTCCATGGATCGGATGTGAATGGGGAGAAGCCCTGTATTCTCCAGTCTGAATGTCCTTCGCAGAGTGAAATTTGGTTCCTTGGGTTTGTCTTTAAAAACAAACAAATTACAATAACATGTTTATAATTCATTTAAAAACATGAAATGCCACTGTTAATGTTCTCCTGATATTTACTGATAACCAGTTAACTCCCTAAACTCTTTTTTATATTCTAGGCATTACTAGTCAGTAATGACATGGAAAACAACGCAAAATAGCTCAGTTATTTATGTTAGAGGAGTAAGGAATGCAAGTCCAGAGTTTGATTAAAGCTAGTCTATAACAATCTTAAAAATGTGAATATTTATTTATTCACAATTCAAATTATTCTGGCATTTCTAGCATGGGGCCTACCACTTTGTTTCAACTTCCAGGCAGTTTTCTGGCTCTCACAATAAAGCAGAAAAAGTAAATTGATACACTTAATGTGAGGAATTTTTGTGAGGTTTTGCAGCGTATAAATTACAAAAATGACAAATCAAACTGCAACAACAAGGAAAACATAAGGAAAGTATAGATACACAAAAAACTCACATGGAATTTAAAAAATCCTGCCACACATACTCAAAAACTAACAATGAGGTAATGCTGCCATGTCTTACATAATCACTGTTGTTAACTTCAAAGTAAGATTTCTTGAGAAAGGAACATAGTTATTATTAAGCCAACAGAATAAAGGACTTGAGAATGCCCTAAAATGGTTTTCTTATGCAATTCCTTCTGAACTCTTAAAAGGAATCAACTGATACTAGATTACACTCACTTTCTGAACAGTCTTTGAGGAGTGCCTCAGTCATCTTAAATCTCAGGGAGCTGCCTGGTCCTGGGGCCTTCCCAGCAAGCTTCAGACTCTCTCTTGTACCCTGACCATGCACCATGATCAGGTCCACCACAGTCAGGTTATTCCTTTACAAATGTCAAAAGATACGGTCAAAATATATCAATGCAAAATCTTTAAAAGTTTTTCCAAGTTAATGCATAAACTGACATCATTCAAGTGCTCACTGTTACAAATTTACTACACAGGCTAAAGACACCACTGGTAAAAAAAAAAACACCTATGAAAAGCTGAACTACTTCTTTGCCCAAATAAAAACAAACACACAGCCAATGTTTAGCTAAAACATAAGTAACTGAAGTCAGATATATTTATTTTGTACATATCATTGATTCAGTTTTACATTTCAGACATTGACTAACTCCAATTCATTTCTTTTGGAAGTGGAATGAAGATCAATAAAGACACACCCAACATAGCCCTCTGGCCCTAGAGCTTCAAAGTGTTTTAGTATATGGCCATGGGTGGGGCTTTGTGTATATACAGAGTGTGCTGTAAGAGCTCACCTGACTACCAGCAGGGAGGACACACTATGATTGCTGATGGGAGTGAACTTCACACTGAGGGACTTTGCTTCACCGGGCATGAGCAGCACATTAAAGATAAAAGGCCGTGTTGACCCTTCGACAAATCCTGTGGAACTCGTTACTGAGGACTGACACACAAAACACACACAAACAAAATATAATTATTATATGCAAAGAACCCCAACAATCTTAGTAATTTAATTATAAAAATCAAATTCTCTGCATAGTGCAATCATGGAAAGAAATAAGCAGAGACATGCACTGTATTGCAAAATAACTTCACAAAGCTAAACTAAATGATAAACAAAGTTATGATCAAAGCTTTCTAAGCTGTACGATAAATCATCAACTGACTGTTTGCAAAATTATGACGCCCACATTTCCCAATGAGTCGTCTCTAAATGCTAACTCCACCACCAAATGAAGGAAAAGCTCTGACAAAACCCCTCAAAGCAAATCTTCAGTAAGAGCGACAGAGGAATTAAATTAGTCCGAATTATTAGAGTAAGAAATGGTGGAAAGGTGTTCCTAAGGAATGAATAACGCTTGCCATACGCTACGCTGATCATCTGGAGGGAGGTAAACTTTATCTGGGTCACTCTAATTGCTAAAATCCTTAATAAGGTGTCGAACAATAAATAACGGTACATAAATACCTTAATATCAGTTAGCTAACTAGTTTGCTTTTCTTAGCTGCTGACGTTAGCTTAATAAATCAGTCATATTAAACAGGACTGTACAGCACTTATGTTTGTGATTAAAATAGTGTGTGTACAGATAAACATTAATACACTTATATATGTCAGTCTTTGTGTTGTTTATTTAATGTCTGCGGAAAGAGCCTGTGTAAAAAACAATGAGATTTCCTGAGGATCTAACACACTGTGTTAGCTTTAAAATTAGTTCATCTTCTTGAATAGAAATTGTTTTAAATGCCCTCATCTGTGTGCTTCCTTTGTACTCCTTTTAGTCTGTTAACACAAGTTTTACAGATGCTACCAGCTGGCCTAAACTGAAAGTTGGACTGATGAAGCAACAATAACTAAGGGAGGTGTGACTTCCTTAGAATTTTGCAAATGGCCAATTCTGAGCCACAGTAAGACCTATAATACTCACTTGATTTCTTTGGACCTCAAATTCCAGTGTATTCGTATCAATGATGGATAACTTTCCTCTTGGGAATCTGTGAAGGTTCAGGCAAACAGTGCAGTTGAACAAAGCTTAATGCTCCCTTTAAAACACAGATCTGGCTGAAAGAGAACCTTTCAAAATGCAAAAAAAGCAAATAAGCAATACTGTACTACGACTTAAAGGACAAGATTTCATAGCAATTTAATACATCTAAGGCTGAATAAAAGGAAAATTATGCACATGTTTTTCTGCTACACAAAGCTCTCCACTGTTCTGGATCACCCAGCAAGATCAGCAAAGATACAATGATATTTATATCAATTTCAATGTCGTAACAACATACAACCACACACACAGAATGTTCTTTGTCTGAAATTTTACAAACCAGATAGCAGCAACTGTTAGCAATTTACAAGAGGGAGCAGAAAGTTTTTTCTTCGGTACCTACTTTTTTTCACTAAAGAAAGTACAACATAAATAATGTTATTAGTGTATTGTAATCATTATACTAGATCTTCCTAGATACCTAGATCTTAATTTTTTAAACTAAGACAGTCTCTGTTGTCTCCCTCTTTATGCTTTGTTTATTAATGCAGAGTAAGCTAAAAGTTTTTCTTTTGTATTTGCTATTTTTATTTTAAATTAGACTCTTATCAAATCAGGCCTACACTAACAAACACAGCCTCTTTCCAGGGTACAAGTACTTCCTAAGCACTTCCTAAGTAGTTCCTAAGAATCTGCAAGCTTTGCACTAGGCCAAAACATAAATAAAAGACAGGCTTCCTGTTTTGTTACAAGTAGCACAAGTGTGACTTGGTGCATTACCTGTCTTCTAGTATTCCGGTGAACACTGAAGGGTTTGGGTAGAGGGCCACTGGGAGAACCTGCACATAGACTGGTACATCAGACGGGTTCTCCAGAACAACCTCCTCCTCCTAACAGAGTTGAGAAAAGTGGTGAGGGGATGTAGGGAAAGATATGGTCACATAAGGCAAAACTTTGTGTCCAAAAGTGTGTTCAACATATGTACCAGCTCTGTTTGTAGCCCTAAAGTGTACCATGCTCTCACAATGTAGTAATATGGTTTAACACAGAAATTCACAGTCAGTGTTTAGTTTAATGGATTTTTGCACATCTGGATTTTCTGTGAGTTACAGAAAAAAGTTACTGTTTTTTTTGTTTTATATGAAAATACAATTGCCCCCACTTGTAAACTCAAACAAATGATGGTATAAAAAAACTGTAACAACAGTAACAACTACTGTTTCTACTGCTCCTGTGACGTCTACTTAACACAAGTGGTATAATACTCTACGTCGTGAGACAGTGTGGTAAGGCACCATATGGTTACAAATCCGTGATCATACATTTTATCGACATTCCCATTGGTAAGTGAATTTTGGTTCCTGAGTTAGATTCTTGCCAGGGTAAGATGCATACCAAACTAATACATATAAATGATGCAGACCTTTGATTGGTCAAATGTAGTCATCAGAAAAGCATCATGTGTCATCATCCATGTCAGATGACCACCACTGCTAGCAACACTAGCCAGCTAGAATCGCTGGCTGTGACTCTACACATAAAATGTGGAGTAAAAGGTAAATCAGAATTTGAAGCCACTTTGTTGTTGCAACTGTTTGCGTTTATTGTTAACTTTACCATTGTATAGGAAATCACGTCATCACCACACAACCTCCAGTTACTTTCATAGGTACTGTTATACAATGGGAAATGAACACCGGTACTCATTAGTTAATTCTGAATTCAGATTAGTAACCATACCATGCTGTAGTGCACTGTCTAGAGGAAACTTTTCATTGCCTTTATCTCATAATAAGCCAAATAAATGCAGTTTTTGTAGAACTTTTTCCCCCAGTACTATAACTAGCGAACTACAAAAACAACCTGTGGTTGGAGTAATAGGATTATTTCTTGCATCTTGATTTATAAGATGATTCAAAAATGAATTTTCTGGACAGCACTGTTCCCATCATGTATGGTGAAAACCAGACTGCACTTAACAGGCGGAAGACCGTAGCAGTGGTCACATGTAAGTATTAGAAATAGTTTTGGGATACTTCTCTGCATTATGAACTGCATAATTTGCATTCATTTAAAGGACATATTCACAAGAAGTTTCCTGGACAATTAAAGACTATCAATTTAAGAACAGAAGCACAGTTGTGTTATGAATTGAGACGATTATCCAAACACAGAAGAAATTCTGTATGAGAATGATGTGTAAAGAAGGAAGTTAAAAATGAGATTTAGGATGTCTCTTCGACCTCATGAAGATGCTGTGGTGGAACCAGAAGCAAAGCAGCTCATGGGCTTCAACATAGCATGGAGAAGGGCCAAAATTACTCTTCAATAACTCTGTTTAACTGCATTTTGCTGCAAAAGGTGGCAATTCATTTTTCACATCTGGGCTAGGTGTTGAACTCTCCTCGACTACAACAAAAAAATGAAATAAATATGGAAATTATGTGCTCACTCAGATTCCCATTCATCAAGCACAATGTTCAGGTTTGAAAAAACACAAAAAGAAAACACAAACTTGCAAATGAGTGTAAAAAGTACTCACCGAAGAGCTGTTGGTGTTGGTGAGGGGGAACAGAACTTGCTGTGAGGAATTTACTAGTGAGGGCCATGTAAGCTGTGCTGAGATTTTTGCCTGCACATTTTTCTGAAGATCTGTGTTTACTTCAAAGAATGCTTCAATCCTACACAAAAAACACAGCAATTGTTCAAGTTCCTACAAATATGCCCTTGTAGTAGACACTGAAATATGATTTGGAACATGTGATGTTGTAAACACAGTAAGCCTTCAAGGCAGAACTCACTCAAGCCCTGACTGTTCCTTCAGTTCTCTCCATCTTTTCAACAACCTCTGGTGCAAATCTACATCAGCATCCCAAATGTCCTCTTGCATGGCCAGACTATGGGATCTTGATTCAGCTGCAAACACAATAAAACAATTAACAAGTATTTTACACATTTAACAAAAAAACACCCATAAAACACAAACAGAACCAAAATAAACTGAAGGCGGCAAATAAGAGAACTTACATTTCAGCACAAATGGTAATCCCACATAACAGTGATCGCCACACTGTAAACTTGCATCAAAATAAATATTTGCTATCTGTAAAAGAAGAGAGAGAAATATATATTTAAAAAAAAGTTAAATTAAGGCAGATTCTACACTGCAGATGCTTGAATTGCTGTGGCCTGAACAATGTGGAACAGACTACTGAAGTCATGGTTCATTTTGTAGTCAGGCTCATGCCTGTGTAACTCTGGGTCTAAGCTGTAATTTCTCTATGAAGAAGAAAAGGAATGGTGTTAAAAAAAAAAACCAAAAAAAAAAAAACCAAGCAAACAAACAAACAAAAAAGCTCTCTTATAACGTGATAAAAAAAATGCTCCAAAGCCAACATGTTTTGCTGTTCATACATTTTTCATTTTTGTTACTGGATCCCTTGATAAGGTCATTAATGAACCAAAATACAAAACTTGTTAAAGTCATACACGTTTTGACATTCTAAGTGAAAATGAGTTAGCATATCTTCCACAGAGAATAATGCTAGTGATGTCACAGAGGCTATATCATCCCATGACTTTAGGTACCTAGATCTTCTTGCTTTCTCTGAGTGACCAGGAACACCGGCAGTCATCAACTACTCCCATAACCACAGTTACATTCTTAACTAGTGTTATGTTGCATAGATCCTGATCGCCAGGAGTAGTACTTCCTGAGTGAAGGATCTGTGCCCATGCAGTCACAACGAGTGTATCAGACACAGCCCGTGTTATGGGACAGGACAGCCTGCGTCAGATATGATGACGCAGCAACGTCGTCATTATAGAATGGAGGAAACGTGTACGCCGTAGATCATGTGGCTGCTGTACAACAGTGTCAATGAATGGAACTCCTGTGAAGGAGGCCTAAAACAAAGACTTTCCTGATTGAGTGGCCAGTAGAATGCGCAGATAATGGATGGTTGGCAGCTGTGCAGGCCAGCTCAATCACCTCCACCAGCCAACGCGAAAGATGGTGCTTTGAGAGTGGAGAGCCGTATTTAGATTCCAAAAAGCATATAAACAGCTGGTCTGTATTCCACACCTTTGCCATAGCAGAGACATAGCACTGGTTCTTTGAGCACCAGCCCATGAACACCTGCCACTTGCCCTTGTATACAGTATGGGTTGAAGGAGCTCTAGCATTCAGAATTGTAGTTTTGACTCCAGGAGAGCACGATGACAGATCAGGCCTTAGGGCCATAGCCACAGCTGGTGAAACTCCAAACAGTTGTGGATACCATACCTGTGCCCCATGACAGAATTAGTTTCAGCCACCATGGCACTACCAAGACAACCCAACGTTCTTCTCTCTGAACTCTGTTTAGGAGCGCTAGAATGAGAGACAGGAATACAAATTAAGACATGCCTGTGGCACAGAGAGTCCAGCTGGTGAGAAATCAGCCACATCTAGAAGCAATGACCTGCACTGCAGCCATGAGGAATCCTTAAAGCCACCGCAGTGTTAAGTACCATGTTCTTGCTCCCAGCCTCAGGCAGCCAATGAGTAGCAGAATCACCTGGACTCGGTCGATCAGCAGCGGGGCCACTATCGTTTGAGAGTTTGGCATCATGCCAATAAACTGCGTTGTCAGTGACTGAGACGGTTTGTTCTTTTCCCAGTTCACAGATAGGCCCAGTGATTGAGCATCTTCCTACAGCTTCTGAGAATGTTTGAGAGGGGCACACACACCAGCCAAATGTCTAATAAGGAAAGATTTTTAGCCTTTGCTCCATGAGGGGTGTCAGGGAGGCCAGTATGCACTTCAAAAACGCCTCAAAAACTAACAACTGTCTGAAGGGCATAAATTTGAACTGAACTCTTTGCCCTGGAACACAAACCGGAGAAAACACCTGTGCTTTGCACTATGGGACTTGTAAGTCCACCAAAGTAATCCACTCTCCATCTGCAAACACTGAAGAACAGCACCAATGTGAAGAATGCAAAAGAGCAAAAATCCTCAGAGGCTACTTCAACTGTCAGAAATCCAGAATTGGCCAAATACGTCTTTCTTCGGGAACAACAAAGGGTCTTCAACCTAGATAACTTGGAGAAGGAAGAGTGGCATTCAAGAGCTTCCCTAACCACTAGGCCAAAGACATGGCCCAGAACTAAGGGCAGAGAAGGAATCATCGCCCTACACGCATCTGTAAGTGTAGACTGCTCCAGCCATACTTGGTGGCAGCCATGAGCCAAATTCGCCGCCAGTCTGCCATGACCCCAAGCCAGATAGCCAACTGACTGAGGTGAGGGAAGAGCTTACACAGCCTACACAGAGATGCTTGGTGTGGTCAAATGAGGAGTGGAAGACAACTGTCCGAAGAGGACAAAAAGAGTTACGAATCACTGACACTATGAATGGTGTCACCCGACTGCATAGTAGGTCGATGGTGAGAAGGGAAAAGGAAGCTTGCGGCGAGTCACAGGATGATATAGCCTCAGCGACATCACGTGCAGGGGGCACAGGGTGACTCATTTGGTATACATCCTCTCGGACGTATACATACTTAGTAAGTACCGCCCCTGGCGGACAGGAAATAAGAAAGAAAACTTATATATGGCACAATTTCTATTTATTTGCTAAGTTTAACATATTGGGGAAAAAAAACAAAAGTTGAAACACCCATAACTTGTGTACAGGCACACTTTATTTTTTAATTTCATTTCCAATATAATTTCAACAAATAAATAACTACAGTGATATAAAATATGCAGAAGTGTGCTCTCTGTAGAGGTTGTGTACGGATTTTCACTTCAACAAAAATAAAAGTTATAATAAGTGTTTAATAGTGGACTTTCATGCAACATTATTTCAATGGACAAGAGTGTTAGCTTGCTTCTAGCATGCATGTGGCATGTAGTGGTTGCTCACATTCCACTGTACGTACATGCATAACGTACTGGCTTTGTAAACATTTTTGTTTTCCCTTATTATCTGCTAAGATCCCTCAGAGTAGAGCTTAGAGTCCCTAATATAGACAGGACATGAACTACAGAATGACAACACAACTTCAAAGGTCTATAAAGCACAGGTACCTTGGATTTGCGTCTGGGCTCCAGCTCCACTTTGTTACTACGAAGTCGTTTGTAGTAAAACCGCACATCCTCAGTAAGAGAAAGGATCTGCTGAAGCCTGACCTTCTGCGAGAATGAACTTTGGATGCTGAGGCCCTGGTGAACCACTTTTCCCTGGAGATAAATACGTCAAACACACACACACACACAATGTACAATATAGTCTGGAGGGGATTGGGATGGGGACACAGGAAATGTTTGGCAACTGCTAATGGACTGTTTCTTGACTGTAAAGGCAAGTACGCAAAAACAAATTGAGTAAGTGTGCTGCAGAGGAGACAGGGAGTGGTAACTAAAGGGAGCTAACTGTGTCAGTCAGGATTTGTGCGGAAATGTCTTCAGCCAAAGTTTGATACTTGGGTCTTTTTCAATGCCTTTGTTGTCTATAGTCAAGCATCTACTAACTATTTAGCTTTTGAATAATCATGAAAAAAATAGTAAGAATTATATTCTTCTGGTGTGTTGTCTACAAAAAGTAGCAGAAAAAGAAACTTTAACATTTCAAAACATTTTCTATTCATGCTGTCACATTCACCTGGGATGGTTAAGAGAGGACAGCATCTTTGGAGGGTAGACTAATAAGGCTGTGATGTATTGCACGGTCACTTTTGGCTCTGTTCATACTGCAGGCGAAAGTGGCCTTTTTCTTCATATGCAAGACATTAATTTTTTTGTGTGACAAAATGAACAATAAAAAATAGATTCAATCCGATGTTTTCAGTTCCGATTTCGGCCACTTTCATATGTAGTGAAATCTGATACGTATTTGATACATGGCAATGTGACCTCTGCCTGAACAGTCAGATCAGAATTCACACGACTTTTACATCAACTATCCTATTCATAATTTCATGCTGCGCAGGAACAGATATCTAACGCCAACATCACTGAGAAAGGCACTTTTCTAACAAGAGAAATCAAACTATTCAAAATCACAGGATATTTTGGTAAAAAAGAGAGAAACAAAAAAGGAGCCTCTTACAGATCAGGTTTCTTTATCCTGTATATATATATATATATATATATATATATATATATATATATATATATATATATATATATATATATATACATATACACATACACACACTACCATTTTGACTCTGAGTTTGCACCCCTTTAACAGCAATTATTTTCACAGCAGAAATATGAAAGAAAACAAGCTTTCTCCTTTCTCAGTTTCATTAGCTTCCACTATTAAAATAAGCATAGAAATTCACAATTTTTTCTCTTTTCTGTAAACTTCGTACAGCTAATGTTAATGTGACGTGAAAGGAGACTTTTAATCTTAGGGAATGTTGGAGGACAGCTGTGTTTGATGAAGGAGCCTGCCTGGTGTTCTTTTGTGCATTTGAGTCAGTACAGGAGCTTGATTTGTTCATATTGTTGTCAGATGTACGTCACATTAAAAAGATAATGTGAACAATCAAACAAAAACAAAGAAATAAATGAACAAATTAGTAGTTTTGGCAGTGAATCTACCACAAGTGTGTTGAATTCATCCAGAATCACCAGCCATGTGTTGACTTAGATCCTCACAGACAACAATATGGATCACTGTAACTATAAAGACGTTTCCACTGTAAAAAGACACTTCTTGCAGCAAAGAACTTACCGGAAAGGAAGGGGGCATAATAATGTGTTTGGGTGAAGAGCTTAATGTTCCCACAGCTATGAGGGCCTTTACTGGAATAGTCAATATCTGTAAGAGGAAGGAGAACAGGACTAAACTGTAAACAACACACCTGGGCAAGTATGGTCATGCCAGTGTTATGAGACACATCCACTATGAGAGTATAGAAGGATCACATACCTCATAATCTGTGGTAATATGTACAGCTCCATCATACACCCCCTCCAGTGCTTTAGCCACCAGAGTGACTTTAAATGCTGCATAATAGCCAGAGGCTAAAATGACCTGTAAGGAGAAATAGGCACAAACATTAACACCTTTACAAATCACAAAGTTCTGGTTTCCATATGCTTTTACTACATAAACTGAAATGCATGATGAAGTACAACTGCACAGAAAACATTGGTCCTTTTGTTTTTAATATATGAAAATCATGGTGCAGGATATGCAGATCATTATATTCATTTCTTTCATGTCAGCTGACTGATTATATCCCCAAGCATAAAAAGTGCAAACACAACACGTCAGTATATAAACATTCAGCCTTGTCCATTCAAGAGCTGAACATTAGGTTGGTAAAGCATGCAAAACCCTGACACAGCTAAATTGAGATTACGTAATTCATATTCAGTCAACCATGCTAGAATGGTCCCAAGAGCAAACATGGACTATGTCTCAAATATGAATTGCATGATCAAATAAAACAGGTTAGAATCTCATTCTTCACCCAAGAATAAACCTATGTGTAGTACAGCATGCTCCCAATTAAAACCTTGAAGGCAATTTTCTAACTGCATTTATGTTTTTCTCTACAGTAGTCACAAGATCTCTGCTGGATTATTAGACACAGAGGATATTTTGGAAATGAATGTAGAAAAGATGTGTGTGTGCGTGTATGCACACAGTACTTTGTTAAATTCTAACTTTCATTTATTTAATTTCTAGTCAAAACAACCTGTAAGTACATTTTTTTTTTCTGGAGATCACACAAGATAATTCACTTGCGCGACAAAGGGGACATTTTAAGAAAGGTAATCGGGAAAAAATTCCTAAACTGGAGTTGTAAACGTTATTTAAGTACAAAGAAACACAGAACAACCTTAATCATGCAAGACTGCCCATAAATAAATAAACAGTACTAAGCTTTTATCTCTGAGGGATAATAAAAATTTACAGGTGTTTCCATCTATCTTTCAACTGTGAGAGGACTCAACACAATCAGTCTGAATGGATGTGCGTCTGTCACACAATTGTTAGTGACAAAGAAAAAATTTAAACAAAGAAGCCGCTGGTGTTTTGACATCAATGGACTGACCTCCCTATAGCCTAGACCTCAACATATTATTATGTTTTAAATATAGCCTTACAGTTTTGTAATGGACTGCTGAAGTGTTCTGGAGCTCTCTGATTCTACCCAGTGCTACACTCCTGTTCCCTTTCTCTGTGTTCAGTAGCTCCATCGACAGACTGTCTCCAGTCACCAGCCATGACTTTATTTCCAGCTGCAAAGAAAGAATGAGTCACATTAATCAGCAACGATGCACGGTTACACCAGTCTATCTAAAGCCTTAGACAGAACCACAAAAAAGCACTACAGGCAAAACCACAAAAAAGGCACTACAAAAAACAGTTTACCACAATTTCAACTTCATTCTACAACAAACTATTTCACTATATTCCTATTTTGAAAATTGTTAAAGTCCATTCAAATTTGTCACAACGTAAAAATCTTATTGCTGCATATATCATTTTATTGTTATATCATTTTTAATTTCCCTCTTTTGTCTTTTAACCCACGTTGAGTTGCATTGTATGCATGAAGTGTGCTATACAAACAAATCTTATTATTATTGTTATTATTACAACCATTATGGGGGTTTAAGATGTTTAAATGCTCTGTATTAATACAGTCAGTATCTCAGGTGGTCATGAATGGGGCACATTTTCATACTTTCTTCAATGAAAACGACTACCTTGTAACCCAAACCCAGTCACCTATGCAGTTACCTGACCCTTACCTCTATGGGGTTGCTGTTGACGACCACAAACACCAAACTGCTGGTGTCTGTAGCACTAAGGACTCCATAATCCAAGATGTGCTCTGTAGGACTAGGTGGAAGGACTACAGGCTGTTGAGAACACATTACAAAGAAGATTCCATGAAATTACCAAACAAAGAGGGTATACACACCATAAAATATCAGAATTAATCTTTATACTCTTAAAAATGTTACATTTGTGAGGAAACCTGTTTTTTTTGTTTATACAAATTGGTTCTTTTAGTTTGGAAGACATTTTAAACAGGACTAGTATAAGCTGCAAATAAGAACTCTTCAATGCAATGATGTACTTGCTAATAAAGGCAAGCAAGAAATCTGCACAGTACAGCTATATAAATTGTCAGTAAAAAATAATCCAATTTCAAGAGTAACCCTTCTCCTGTAATAATACTTTTGTAATTACTTTATTACTATGTTACAAAAAAGTCCCAACCATTCAAGAAATTACTTTGTAAACATTTCAGTTATCCTAAAGCATGTTAGCAGGCTCTGCTAATTTACCTCCAGGAAGCCAGTATACGCCCTGACAGGCAGGTGGAACTTTGATGCATTGGTGATGAGGAGGATGTTGCTGTCGATGTGAATGGATGGACGCACAGGCCGGAAGAGAAGTGAGAACATGTAGCGCGACTCGTGGGGAGGGATGAGGACTGGCGCGCTAAAATTATGCACCTAAACCACACAGGAAATGGAAACCAAAATGAAAACGTTAGTGCTCAAACAAGCAAAACAAAATACTTATTTTTTGGCAGCAGCGCAAAGTGCTCAAGCTTGCCAAAACAACCTAATGAAGATTACTTGAGTATTTTGGAGTAGCCATTGACATGGCATTAATCACATTTGTCATGGTCTTAAGGAAGCAGAAACACCACACCACATTGGAGTTGCTAATTCTCAAAAACTAAAGTACATTACTTATTTATTAGCCAATTTTTAAAAACTTCCCTGGCTCGGCAGTTACATATATAGACCAGGTGAAAGTTTTAGACACCTGAGAAAATTAAATGAAAAGCAATTTATCTGTGCAGTAAGTATTTATTTGCTCAGAAAACAAATATAATGATAAACACAAATAACAGTAATACAATAAGTCGTTATTTATTGTATGTGAATGTGTTTGTTCAACCATTTCTAACCTCTCCTCATGGCAGCCCAGTAAAACTCATCATCCAATGTTTGGTTTCAAAGTCAGCTTTCAAAACACATTTAACTGACTTGGACTAAAATTGTTTTGCTTCGATTGAGCCTATACCTTAATCATCTTTATTTTATTTTATTTAAAAAAATGTTTGAACATTGTTCTGTTAGTGCTAAAATTAAGTAACACTACCAAAATGTTACCAAACGCTTGAGCATATAAATAAACACACAAACTAAGCAGGTTGCCATCATACCAGCTTATAAATAAAATGAGCATTATTCTAGCTGAATGGAATAAAGCAGCCATACTCCCCTGCTTTATTATTTTATGAGCTCCTCTGAAGCTCAACATGCTGTATTATGGAAATACGCAGACTGACTCACATTGAACATAGTCTTCGCATCCTCAGGAAGGGACACGTTGTGGATGCGTATGGCGAAGTTAAAGGTGTTGGTGAGGTAGATGGGCCTATCCACTGGATCTACAGGGCTATCTCTGATGTGGAACAGGGTGGCTGTGTGGTCAAAGCCCAGATACCTAAGAGAAATAAAGAAAATAAGTCTTATATTTCCAATATAATACAAGAATAAAGACAGTATTTGGAATAATGAAGATAAAAACACAGGTGTTATATCTGACCCTTCTAAAACTTCAGCTTGGTAAGGGATTTCAAGTTTTGAGTAGCTTTTCTCTTTCGCCTTTACTGTTATTTTACCAGAAAACTGGTCTGGTCTTCTTGCTTTTGAAGCTGAAATGACAAGATTTAAATAAAAGATACAAAAAATTAATTCACATAAAACATGAGACGACAGACAGACACTTTATTTCTAGACTGATGTATTACAAAAAAGTGGCACAGCTTCTCTCTGTAAATAAAATTGTAAAATAAAAATCTCAGAAATAACAAAAAAAAAAAGTGATTCTTCTTTGAAATGCTGTTGTAAAGCAGTAAGCCACACAATGTTAAGCACTTGTGAGTCACCCATTGGATGACTGATGGTCAAGTGGTTTTAACAAGAAGTAACCAGTGTACCCTCCCCTTCCACTGCTTATAATAAAAAAATCTCTCCTGTTCATAAACTGCTGTGGCCTTCAAACCTTCTCATATTTTAGGTTCTTACAGATAACATTCATTGGCATAATGTTTTATCAAGTTTTAACAAACATTTTTGGTGCTTTATGTTTGTTAGTGTTGAATAAAGCCAACGTAACTATCTCAGTGTAAACATATAATACTACTATATGACTTGCAGCAAATGTTTCAAGAAATAAAATGTAATTTTTTTTTAAGAATAATATAAAATACATTCTTACCATCAAAATTAATACTTGCAACTTTGGTATATCGACTCTCTCCTGCTTTTAGTGTGATCTGCTTGAACTCGACTGTGATGGCTTCGTTTGATGGTGTTGGACGAACGCTCTGTGAAATGGAAACACTGGTTAGTCTACAACAAACAGTAAAACTGCATTAGAAAACTATCCAAGCTAAGAGTATGCATTCACTGGCAGTGGCCAAAAATCAGTTCCTTTTATTTTCAAAAGTGATGAAAAAGATATAAAATCGTGACAAAGAGACCGAATAGAGACAGTGAGGTAGAATATCAGGAGTCAGGCAATAGAACTACACCAGCAATAGCTCATAAAAATTTGCTCCTCTACCTGTTGCAAATTAAAGCAAACATCGGTAGCCTATAGACTAATCCAGTGAAAGCAGAACCACATCTTTGTTGCCTGCTCATAAAGATATTACATCTGTGTTACTGGTTTCTGCAATTACAGAGAAGCACGCACACCCAAAAATGATATCTCCATGTATAAAACTTTATCCATTTATTTACAGTGTAAACTGTAACGCCAAAATAAAATACATATAAAATATATATAAAATAAGAGTGCACAGCTGGTGATGCAAACTGCCATCACGGCATATAATGACTAAAATATAAAAATAATTATTAACAAGCCAATCATATATATTGTTAAGATTTTGTAAACATCACCTGTATTATGTTTTTAGGCACAGTCATATGCAAAAGATTGAAGATTCCCAGGTCAAATTACATATCTAAGTGAAAATCAAGTGAGAACAAAAGTAAAAAATAAATTTTCTGCAATTTTTTGTGTGCAGTGTCTGAGTTTAACATATTGGAAAAAGATAAAACATGAAATATAAAAGTGCCATTACTTTTTCAAAGGCCACATTTTGTGGGGTTTTCCCTCCAGTATGTTACTAAACAGTAATTGTGCATTAACATGTGCAGCAGCGTGCTGTCTGTAGAGGATGTGTTAATTTATTTTCACTTAGAAAACCAACAAAACATGTCATTTGACCAGGGGCGCCCAAACTTCTTCATAGAACTGTAATTAAGTTAAGGCTTTGTCAATGTTTTAAAACTAGAGAGTAGATGTATAGTAGATGACCATAAAGTAGATGATAATACAACCACTTTTCTAGGAGAAACCTAGGGGACCTACCATGATTGACACATCTTTTGCTCCAGAATTTAGAAGATGCAAATTCAACTGTTTTGGTCGATCTGAAAAAGTATTCATAAGTAAGTAAATGTAACGTCAACACTCACACCAAGAAAAACATCATGTACACGTTGTATGTTGCAAATAAAAGATTTTAAAAATCTGATCTGATTTTTTAAAAGAAAGGACAGGATAAAATCATTACCTTGTGATCGAAGCGTACCAAAGTCCAACATCTCTGTTGAAGAGTATATACCAGGTGCTGGGGAAAGAAATTAAAATGTAGTTAGCAAGAGATTTAAATTAGGGCCAAAAATCTCAGGCTAACTGTTTTGACTGTGACACAATGATTATGGGAATTCATCCTGACCTGTGGTGACCTCCACTTCCACAGGGAGGATGATAAACTCATCCTCATTGGATGCATTGGTTTTGATCCTGATAAAAGCTGTGTGGTTGTCAGCATCCCGCGAAGAGAAGCTGGCCCTCATCACACCCTTTGTCTCAAACGGGGCAATCTCCTGCATAAATAAAACAAATTTCTATGTACTCTGAGCTAAATGCACACCAAAAGTTCACAACAGTTATTTAACTTCATGCTCACCCATAACTTTTTGGTGCCACCTTGTTGGCCAGTAGGCAGCTCTAGATGCAGATCACCCCCACTTGAGTACATCTCCACAACCTGGAAGAGAAAGCAGTCACCTGTCAACCTGTTCAGCAGCATTCATGTACACTGGAGTTTTGAAGTCTGAAGCCAGTTTTGTTTGAAACCTGGAAATAAACAAAACTTACCTCTACATGACCATTGTCCAACCCCTCTTTAATCCTTAGCATTAAACAGACTGTTTTTGTTGCTGTGCTTTTAAGACTAATATATGTAAAAACCTTTTTTTCTGATTGGCTGCCCTATATTGTGGTTCATTTAAAAAGCAGTCCAAGCTGAAACACTCCTTATAATTTCAGTGGACAGAGCTAAACTGCTTCAGACTAAATAGGTGATGTTTTTTGTGACTTCACAGAAACAATGAATTCAAAACAGACTGTTGCTGCTCATTTTCTATATTTGGACTGCATGGACTAGGGAGTAAATGGTATGTTTTGAAACTTGAGCAATATTTATATGCTATATCAGACTAGTTTACTTTAAAAGGAACATGATTAACATGATACCGGCCTTTTAAAGCAAAAGAAGGAAATTCCAAATAGCAAGAAATTCTGAAATTTTTTGCAACAAATTAGAGAAGAAGCATTTTCACTAGTTGTCTCACACTTTTGGACCCCACTGTATATTCAACTTTAGACATCCAATAGACAGCACACTCTGTCATAGAAGAAGTAAGGCAGGGATTACCTGGAGTGGTTCACTGTGTGGGTTGAAGATGTTTATGAGTGGAGAGAAGCTGCTATTTACGGGTACTCTGGCCCCTACAAAGGGCCTGAGTCTGTAAGGGTTAGGGATGCCCACACCAAACACCTATATTAAACAACACAATGCAGAGTCTCGTCGGCGAAAAAAATCTTTATTTTATTTATCCTTCCAGTTCACAACATGCATTCTGTGCTTAACGTACCTGGTATGTGAACACTCCATGATGAGATGTGTTAATAAATAACGTATTTTCTACATTTCCTACTACTCGAGCAAGAAACACTACATCAAATGAGGTGTTCCCTCCTGGTGGAATTATCTGGAAAACAAAAGCAAGCAAGACAGTCAGTCATACTGTAGTATATCTAAATTAGTAAATTTAAAAACAAATGCCACTTGATCTTTCTGTTTGAAGACTAAACTGAACTAGTTATTTGGGAGCAGCAGCTTTAGACCTTGTTTTACCACAATACTCACACCACAAAAGACCTGTATATCAAAAAGAACCATTAAAACAAAACTTCTGGCGACATTCTGGAGGCATGAAATGCATCACAAGTACTTGTGTGAGAGCTATTTTGAGCTGGCTAACAACAACCTTGGAAATATGGTTAGGTTAGATTTCCTGATACAAGAAAAAAAAACCGGGGGGGTCTTAAAATCTGCCATAGGTTAATATGTTAACATTTTCATTTTCAGATTATAAAGTATTCCATGCTATAAAAGTACAATATACAACAACAACAACAACAACAACAACAAGCTAGCCATGAGCTAATATACACTTTCGAGGAGCATGCACCTCCTCTCAGCTCTCAAGTTTGAGGTAAAGTGCAATATTAAAGAGCAGGGAGGGTCTGCACTAGGGATTTAAACTAGAAATGAGACTTAATTATTTCTTATTATGTGTTATTTGTTGAATTTAGAGTAAATTATTGTTTCTTGAATTATTAGTGATTTTTTTCTTAAATATTTCTTAAATGAGTGCTTAATTATTTCCTAAACTACATGAAATATAATCATTTAAGAGGGTTGTACAGAACGATACAATGTATATTTCTAATCAATAAATGTCTGGTACGTGATGTGCATTTGTAATACAGAATATAATATAACTCATGACTTCCTCTTTTAGGAACACATTTGACTTGACAACACAATCACAGGTGTTCATACAGTCTAAAAAAAAATGGATGTTACTATAAGTGTCACTTCCTTTTGAATCAGAAATTGATCATGGAGGCATCATCTGCACATACATTGTTACTACTTCATTGTTACTACATAAAAATTTCCAATATCCAAACTCATCATTGGTCGTTCCTCCTGTGGTCTCTTAACAGTATGCAGTTTGCTGCATACTGTTGTCAAACGAATGCCAAATTAGTCAAAAAGATTGCAATGATGATATGAAAAAAAAAACAAACATCCTGTTAACTGCAGTGCTTTTTCAAAGTAACATGCAAGGTAACATGCATTATGGAGTTGACACTTGACTGAGCCACAGTGTAAACATGGGTTTTTATTAATAAAGTAGGTCTACTTTATTAATGCCAAGGCTCTTTATGATTGTATACATACACATATAGCCATATTCTTTCTATGTGACAGGTAAAAAGTATGCAAAAACATTTTTCATAGACAAGATAAAGCAATAAACCACGAGAATCCATGTGTTACTAAGATTGTATCACAGGGAAGGGGATTCTTAGGAAGGACGTGAAGCAGAGTAGAGGAACATCTGGTCGCCCATTAATGTATATTGCTGTTATTTCATGAACTTATAAACTTTTTGCGTATATTAATGAACATATAACATAGCACTGTTTAATGCAAAAACCTTCACTTTATAAGTACTTTTTGGTCACCAAATTACCACCTCAAGTCTTATTTAGCACCAAGATAACACCCTTTTACCCCAAACTGGGGCTGCATGTGGCTCCCTTCGCCCTACATAGTGCACTATGTGGTAATTTAAGTACTGGACCTGCGCCCAAACAATGTATAACATAGCCAACAAATAACCATTTGGGATTCAGCCACATTCATACTCGACAAAAAGTCGACTTTCTGGCTGAATTTCAAAACTTCCATGGCACACTATATAGGGAAGACAGAGCCGTTTGAGATTTAGCCTGGGTCTGATACTTAAGGCAGATCTGACAAACACGGACATTTGAAGCATGTAAGCAATTCAACTGACATTCTTTAGTCTTTATATTGTTGTTTTACAGTGAATCATATTGTAAGTACTTTAATTCAAGCCTGTAATGTTAATGGAGTTGTTTAGCATGTTTGCTAGGTTTTAGCCTGTTAGCTAGCTGACCAGCCAAACTGTAGTTAAGCAAAACAACTTGTCAGTCCTTCAGTTCAAACAAAAACGGGTTCTTACTTCATCAGTACACTCGGTGGTTAATGCAATCAGCATTAGAGTCAAAGATTATTCAAAGATTCTATTAACAGCACAAGGATTTTTCATTACATGGCGCAGTAATAAAAAATGCAGTTGTTGTAAGGTTGTAAACCCATAGATGTGCGTATATTGAGTATTTTACAATGGCTTCAAATGCGGCTCAGACGAACAGATTTTAGGACCAGAACTATTTGTTTTATAATTATCTATTTTTAAAACTCAAATGGCCTGGCTTCGCACCAAAATCCCGGCACAGTGCCGAAGAACTTTAAGCCATGTGCACTTTTAAACACAAAACTTGTAGAAGGTGGGAAGTTCAGAAACCAAACCCTTGTAGTGGGGTCTGGCTGGAGAAAACTGTGATTCTAACATGAAATGTGGGTGGATACTTGTGTACTGTGAGACAAAAACACAGGCGTAAGTGCAGCAAAATTCTTTCACTAAGTACAATAACTACGCAACACAAGTCATGCCCAAACACTGTACAGGTTTCTAGATATTCTGATTTTGAATAAACGTATTGCTTACCATATAAAGGTCAAAAAGTCAGCGTGTATTTGGAAGACATCTCCTTTTGAGACCCAACAAATATTTTGAACCAGAGGCCATTCTAAAAAGTCTGCCCATCATTTATGTTCTACTGGCTCTATAATGGTTCACAGTGCACCATGACGGACGCCGATGACCGCCACTTTCTTGTTTGTAGAAGGTGCTTTACCTCTCATAGCGGTTACAATTCACATAAATCGAGACTTTGATATCAATTTCAGACGCAAATTAAATAAAAGCTGACTCTCTCAAATGAAAGGTAATTGCTTACAAGCAGTGCGCTTACATGCACTTAATCCAATTACTGCAGAAAATCTGATCTTTTTGGAAATCCATTCAATGTGTTTACATGCACTTGGGTAAAAAATGGGAAAATTCCAGGTCGATGTGAGTCAAGCAGTAATCAGATTTCTGGTTTGCAACCGGCCAATAAACTCACAGAATAAGACAAACATAAATGTAAAACTTTTTTTTCTTAAAACTTTGAGTCACTTTAGCAGAAAATATGAACATACATCTGGGAGATAAAAAAGAATTACATTCATGTCGTCAAGCATGTAGTTGTTTCAGTGCCGCTCCAAAAGTGTTTTGTTGCCACTCAACTACATTTATTTGCGGAATAATTATGTCAATTATTATTAATAACGAACAATTTTCTGAAAAACTGTATTTGTATCATACTTTATTTGGCCACCGTTTTATAAAAGCAATTACCATTTTAGTAAGCATATAACAACACAACATATTTTGTATTGCATCATGACATGTTACCTTGCATGTTAGCATGTTACCTTGTGGCTAGTCTGTTAATCTGAGGCTAACACATTATCTTGTGGATAGAGCATAAGATCGGGACACCATAAAGCACAGGTTTTGTCTCAATATTGTACTTTTATAATGCAAAATAGTTTAATGAACTGAAAATTGAAACACATTTATTACCAAATGGCACATTTTTGCCACTCCTTATCTCTGTATTGTTACCCCCCTACAAGATGTATTATAAATTCAGTTTTTATCCTTATCATGTAACAATGTCACAGGAGGTACAACCAAGCAAGGCATCATTTTTTGGTTGATTCTGTTCAATCTTTCTGAACTGGACTGAGTTCATGGTGAGTTCATGGTTCACCCCTGGCCCTGTAAAACGTAAGCTACAAGAGGCTGAGAAGGTCAGCATGAAGCTTTAATTTATGTAGGTGTCAGAAACAGGTGGTATGTGTTTAATTTATTGCTGTGTGTGCTCACGCACTCCAGACTCTACACACACAGTCACACATAACACTTAAATTAGACCCTTCAGCTTTAATGAGTTCACTGCCCTCTGGTTAAACCGCACATGTCTAAGTAAATATCTGCCGAAACAGCACTATTCAAATATCAAACTTAAAAAATAAAGATTCAGGAGTGAAATCTCAGCATCGCTGTGATCCACTATTATCACCACAAGACATGATATTTTCCCCCCAGACAGACAAAGTTATTGTTGGAGAGAACAAAGAGGAAGCAGAGAATTTCTTCTGTTCTTTTTTTTAAGCCCTTAACAGGAAGTTAACATTGACCCATCTGTCCTAACACTTCAAAAACACATGTCTTACAACTTCTCCTATTCAGTGGCCTACACTGTTAGCACTTTAAGAGGGTCATAAAGCACTGAGAATATACTTACCCTACTCTGAAAAAAGGATGCATGAAAATGCGCTGTTGTTGCTGATATTGATATTAAACTAATTTCTTCTGAACTTGGATTGTGTAAGTAAACTTTTTCCATTTTTGGCATTCCAACTGGCCTGGAGGGGAAAAAAACAAAAACAACAAATTGTATTTATCCAAGCGACAGGATATGTTCAAATTAGTCACTGATAATGCAGACAAGGCTTTTTTGTTTTCCTTATAACTACCTACATGAAGAAAGACATACAAACAACTGATAAAGGGTTTTATTTATGAAATAAATAAAGGATAAAGCTAAAATCATATAATCTACAACCAAATACAATTATTCAACACTTGTCTGAAAGGGGGTCATCCATAAACTGTCTATTATTAGCCTGAACCACAGTATCTAAAGCAGTGCCACGGGAAAACTCTGGGCCCTTGTGCTTTAGAAATAAAATGAAAGAGCAACACCAAAGAAATAAGAAGAATAAGCTCAAAAGCAAAAAAGAGAAAGTCTAAAGTATGAAAGTAGAGCACCATCGACAATATTGGGCAGCACATGCTATCAGTGGTAGATTACAGCCTGAGACTTTTGGTGGGTCTGGGTAATTTAAGCAAGACTTTATTGAGAGATTTAGCATATTGGAAAAAAATATTAAACAAATTGTGGCCTGTGCCAAAGTGCAAAATTTCATACGTAGAGGATGTTTTAACTTACTTTCACACAGAAAATCAATAAAACGTCATGTTTACCAAAATTTCATGTTTACCAGAAGTGTTTAAACTTTTGCATACAACTATATATGTCTAAACCAAACTGGTACAAAAACAACTAAAATCTCGCAAGTTTTACATTTCTCACTGGCATCTTTTAGCTGGATCTACTGGCAATCAACAAATTGCAGAAAAAATACAGAGCAGTTATGTTAACAATATTTTTATCACGTGCTGCACAAATAATTATTAACTATAAATGGTGCACTGATGCACTGAACTTTGGCACTGATGTTGCAATATTATTAATTATTTGCCTATAGCACACTGATATGAGAACAGAAAAAAGAAAAGAAAAACGACGTAGGGCCCATGTTAATTAGATGATTTACCAACTTTCTCACTGGTAACACCCATATTTATAAACATTTACTATTCATAAATATACACTATATTGCCAGACTGAACTTGGACCAAACAAGAGTTTCAAACTTTCAGCATGTTTTCTTCTTTTTCCAGTTTTTTTCTTTCTCTTTGAAAATAGACAAACAACTGCAAATTATCGTCTACACAGAGCATCATAAAATGTTTGACGGTCTGAATCAGTAGCTTAAAAGACTCATGTTCAGCATGGAATCATTTGTCAGTTAATGGAATGACAACAAGGAATTAGAAAGACTAACCACCACCGAAACATTCCTCAGCTGTTGAATGGAAAAAGCCATGTTAGAAATGAGGAAGTGGCTTTTGGCAGAACTTGACAAATGGCTTTGCTCTAAGACGCTCGCAGAAAAATGAGGCAGAAGTTTATGTGACATTCGGCAAGTGACATGGAGAACACAGGGGTAAATAGGGAGTAAGTAACGCTAAGAGCATGTTGCTTACTGTTCATGGAAGTCCAGCATTGGTGGCTCAAAGCGTATAGGTCTGCTATTCCCCCTCTGTGAGGATGCACTACAGAAGGGAAAAACATCAAAGAATCAAACAGATCAAATTTCTCCCCAAATTTCTCCCCAAATTTAGACAGCAAAAACTCACACTTTTTAACTTGAAACCTGACCTGAGTTACATCATGTAATTCATAGAATACATTCACACCTATGCCAATAAACCATGTATTGTATTTGTTGTTATTTATTTTAGCATTTTTCATATAAATGGAAAAAGTCGGCACTGAGCATCTTTGCAGAGCTCTTTTCAGCTGTAAAATCATGCACTTGTCATGAAATTCAATACATGTTTGTTCATATCTGTAATGCCACTAATGCCTTTGTCCTAAAGCATTTTGTTCACAATCATAAACACAAAGCATGCAAGGAGCTCTCCTCAAACACATACCATCAGATATAGACTATTAAGAGTTAAAAATATCTGACCTCTAACACACAAACACATACAGTATTGTGCAAAAGTCTTAGGCTTATATTATAAAGTGAGCTGTAAAATTACCTACAAAGCATTTATTTGCATTTATTGTATAAAAAACACAGCATTAGATTAAATTAAAATTCTTATTTCTGTGAGAACAACAATTTAAACAAGAAAAAAAGTGAAAGAGTTGGGGAATCCCCACCCCATAGAGTTCTTAGTGGTTTTACTGATTTCTGTTTATTAGCTCTCCCTTCAGAAGGAACAGCTAATAAACATAAAGGTTTGGAACCACCTAACATGTTTTAGTTATTCTGGCAATGATACTTTTGTGCGTCTCTATTCAGTAGCAGTTTGTATGGTTGTAACGAAACAACCTATGAGTTAGTGCCAACTCATCAGGCTTTTTACATGTTGGCATAAGTAAGCTAGTATAACTGAAAACTCTCAGTGCAAGATAAATTTTCCCCTCTGATCTTGTGTACACAAGCAGAGTCACTTTGTCATAATGTAAAATGAATTAGTATGAAAATTAATGAAACAAATAAAACTTAAGTGAAAGTTTATATAGTGCTATAAACAATCAAATTTGACGATGTATGTAGTACTTCAAACTAAAAACTCAAGTTATCCCAACACAAAGGTTTAAATGATAATTATTTACACTCTGTCTTGTAAACAGGCTTTGAGTAAACTAAATTCATCAGGGTTTACAGCAAAGTTTTACTTATCAATCCTTTATTAAATTAAATCAGATGTGCTGCTAATGGAATTTAACACATTTATGCAATGGCTGGAGAATACAGACAAGTGAGGCACCAAACTTGCATTTATCTAACTGTATCCTTCTAACAAACATACACTGTAAAAAGTGGAAGAGGGCAGTAGGCCTGTCACAATCGTGAAATTTTAGCAGACAATTAACTGTTAAAAAGCTAAACTGGCTTATTAGCTAGTCTTGCTTAGCCAACTCTTTCCTGAGCAACTAACTAGAGATTTTACAATGTAGTGTCCAGAGCAAGTTTCTAGTGTTACACAAAGTCAACCAAAGCTTACATGCTTCTCTTAATTCTGTGAAATATAACCGAAAAACACTTGAAACACATGAAAAAGCACTTTGGACTTGTTACGACTGTGAAATCTAATAAATTGTAGAAAATAACTGTGGTCAGACTAAATAATAGCGATTATCTCAAATAATTGCAGTCAGGTGATTATGCAACAATTGTGACAGGCCTCCAGGGTAGGATTATATTTGAAGTGTCTGAGGTTTGAATTGATGTAAAATATTGCTTTTGTTCATCTAAACTAAATATATTTGCTTTGAATTGTTTCATAATAAGTACTTACTTTAGTTTAATAAACTAAACTGAATAAACAAAACTGCACATTATCACAAAAATATTTTTTGTCAGTTGAACTGACCAATATTTTTTTTCTATTTACTTTTTACAGTTTTACTTTAATTGTATTTCTTCTGTTGTGCTTTTTTTTTTTTAAGGCAAACATACTTGCTGCTAAGATAAGGGTTTTTTTGGCTGCCTTTTGCACAGTACTGTTCGTACACATAGCTCTGACGAAGATGTCTCTCCATCAGAAGCATCAGGTGGAAAACAACAACTTAAACCCACCAAACTCGTCTGACAGCATGAAACACTCACACCACACCAGCCGTTCCCTACACGATCAGATTATGTTTACCGGCAACACAGGCAAACAGAGCCAAGCAAAAGAGGATTTACTCAGAGAATCGTCTCACCACACCCAAGTGCATGTATGCTACCATGAGCTACAACATACTGTTTCATAAACATCCATCTTCACACCGGATTATAAAGACATTTAGAGTCTAGAGTTAGTACATAAAACAATCATTGAGGTTTCATTCCCTACTATTCAGTGTTACAGCCACTATATGACTATATTACATTACTTAATTCCTCACTCATTTCATTGACTACAAATTATTAATTAACCTTCTCAATTAAACAACAAGGATTAGTTGTCAATCTTAATAATAATGCATATCTGAAACTCTCCTACTGGTCTCACAATGTGAAAAAGTGAACATATACACTTTTCTTCCACCAAGAGTTATTTTTTTTAATTTTATAGGCTTCCTGGATTATCTCTTTTCAGTAAATTATTCTGGAATCTTTGAAAGTCTATGCATGGCTTCTATTGTTCAGCTAAGCCCATGTTCATTGCCTTTGTTTAAAACTACCATTATTGATTAATCATCAAAATCTGTACACTGATAGCTACTCGACTGCAAATGTAATCAAGAGTGTCAGTCATTATTTCAGTTTCTAAACACACTGCATTTGATTATTGCAGCAACAACAATTTAGACATTAATCATAAACCGGTAAGAACTGTAGAGGTTAAAAATGCATACTCTGCCACATCTGTTTTAAAGCCTGAACATGAACAGTATACCATTTTCCACAATTTTTTTCAACTTTTGCCAATTGGGAAAATTCCACATCAAAGGAACCCCTGGCTAGAAGGCCCAATGCAGGAGTCATGGACATCAAAGTAGTGTTGCAGGAAACAGAGGTACAGACCTGTCTCATGTACAATACAGAGCCACCTGAGCTGGGCTCTTGAAGTCTGACCAATATAGTTGAATTTTCAACCATACAAATCTAAAGGATTAGGAAACAAAATCTGAAGTAACTGGGGAACTGAATGACATTTAAAGTCCCTATATGACAGAAAACAAACTTTTCCTCACTTTCTGAACTTTTTTTTTAAACATTGTTTTAGTTTATAAAGTCAGCACAGTCTGTACACGTATGCAGCAAATGTCACCATAATCAACACATTTACACTTCTCCACCTATTCAGACTATAGTAGTTCAGCTCCTCCCGTTCACAGCGAAGTTTTGAAGAGAGTATCAGCTCAGAATGCTTTTTGAATGAGGTACGATCAGCACAGAGATCAATATATATATATATATATATATATATATATATATATATATATATATATAAAGGCCTTCAAGCCACACTATGAAAAAGAGCCTGTGTATGTGGTTCACAAGACCACATAACCATTATAAAAATGTGAAATATTCTTTAAAAATAAATACAGGTGAAGATATAAAACTCAAGAATTTTTGGGATTTTAGATGACCACATGAAAAGCCAAGCGTAAATACCACCAAAACACATTGGGATCAAATGACAATGTGATCACATGAACCTCATTCATAGGTGGTGAGAAACAGATCTTGACCAAATTCAAAACAATGATTTTTTCAATATCTGTGTACAACTATTTGAGTGGAAGTGCATCTGCTTAGTGCTAACTAGCAGAAGAGGCCAATAAAAACGAAAGATGGAGGACACGTGAGGCTGGAATTATCAAGAAATCCAGAAAGACCTTCTTCCATTCTGGGCTGATGAAAATGTCCCAGTCAAATTAGGAGAATCATATTGTGACTTAAAAGTAAAAGAGAGATGACACGCATGTTGATTCGCTTTTTACACGGAAAAAGTAAAATCTGATCTTATCTGGTTAAACTGGGGATGCATTTTAGTGAAAGGTGTAAATGGCATCAGACCAAAGTATATCTAGATACAATCCAGACAGGAAATACATGTTAATGCTACATGGGTACAACAGGTTCTAAGGTAGAGGAGACCTAGAGTCTATTAAGCAAGAGGCTGTGTGGAGACGTTTATATAATAATGCAAGCATTTCAACTATACAGGCAATGCAAAACCAACAACAGAGCAATCAAAGTTATGCATTAGTAATTTGCCAGTCTGGCAAAGTCCTCCAACTTGGCTAAAGGCACAGTCTCTCTGGCTTTCGGTATTTCTCAATGAGTGAAACTATCAGCCCAAACATTTTGGCTAAGACAGTGCAGCCCTCAACTCTTTAGCTTACCACAGGTCCTTTGAGGATAAGTTTACCACTGTGTATTTGAGCAGAGCCACAGAGAGCTGGGTTATGAACCATTATGTTGCAGGTTCACACCTAACTGTTTTGTTCTGTGTTTAACTACTTAAAGTTCCTACAAAGAAAAAAGCACCATCTTAACTATACACTTTTTTTTTTGGCCATTTAATCTACAATTAATAACCTTCTTATTTAATTTATGTGACAGTGTTGCTCTAATAGTGTTACCTTCTCCCTGAAAGAGTTTTCATGAGAACAAATCTTTTTTCGAATAAGCATGAAAACTTGCAGTGGGTGGGGATTTTTCTCTTTGATTCAAAAATAATTTGAGGAAAAGGTGGTACTTAGAGGCAAGTGGTCAACGTAACCATAGTGATTTATTTTTGCAGAACTCAAATGAAAATCTCTTCCTTGAATATGAAGGGTAAATACTTTTTTCTACACATTTCCACTGACAGACTAAAAGAGGGTGAACGGGAAGATGTGGTGTTTTTGACTGCGTTTGTAGATATCCACGATTAGAGAGATACAGTGTGCATAGAGGACGAGTTAGCCTGGCTGGTGAGGTGACTGCTAAACCACAGCAAGAGGAAAAGAGCTAAAAATGAAAGCAACCTTTTAAAAGCAGCTCTAAGCACCTGTCATTGTGCACGTGTGCATGGCACTAGGGTACAAAGACACAGGGATTACTGCCTGCGATAAAAGTTCTATTATCAGAAGACAAAGTTCAGCAAGTACGCTAAAAGTTCAGAAAATATAGTTCTCTGATAGTGTACATGCAACTATTACAAACAGTGTGACATCTTAAAATCTTATAAAGAAAAGTCTTTGTGAGTGTGATAAGTTATGTTGGTAGAATAAACATGTAACATATTTCAGATTTTGCATATTATCAAACAGACCACTTTATTAACGCAGGTTTAGCGTGGATACGACACAATGTCTTGGTGCTAGAGGTATTCCTCATTTTACCTCTATGAATACAACATGAGCATTATGTTACTTGAGGTTGGCCTCCCTAAGGGTGTGTTCATCTCAACCAACAGCAAAGATGACAAACCAAGGAATACAAGCCTAACCAATCAGAGCTGGCCGCCAATGCCCTGAGCTGGACACTTTTGATTGGTTAAGCGAGTGAACCGGTTGCCTAGTATGCTGGAGTTGTTCTACCGGATTGAGGAATCCAAAGCAAGCATGAAATAATTACATAAAAGGCAGCTCCCTCCAAAGAGATAACACACTGCTCTGCTGCATTCTTACATCTCAAAAGGAATACTGTGCAAAAACAACGAAGAAAAACTATTTATCTCAGCAGTAAACATTAGAATAAATACAACTAAACACAAATACATTAAAAGTTGCGATTTTTTCATTTGCTTTTTTCATCTTGGTTAGAAGAACACAGAAGAACACAAGTTTGGTTCTAATTTCTCAGTGCACTCCAGCACTTTTTCATCAGCAGCACAACTGATTTAATATAAACCAAGAACTGGTTAGCCAAATCAGGTATAGAAAATAAAACTGCAAATAGTTTTCTCGAAAAAAAAAGTTTAAAATTAATTATGCTAAGTAATTACACACAAACAGAGATCACATGACAATTTATTTATTTATTTGTATTTGTTCTAATATTTTTTTTAACAAATAAATGCTTATGAATATACACACACGATAGTTTTAAATCAATCCTAAAAAGGAAAAATGACCTTACTTATTCTTTTTGGTAACTGAATGACAAGCCTATTAATAAGTAACTTAAATGATCAGGTAGTGATGATTCAAAATGAGAAAGTAAACCATGGACTGTGAGTTAATGAAACCTATGATTCATAAATGAGCATAAAGTTTTACTATTACAGTTTTACTACTATGTTACTGTTTCACTGAGACATGGCTTCTTTTTGTTTGGTATGAATATTGAGCTCATCTGCTTTGTTAAAAACCCAATGAATGCATGGCCAACCTAATGTGAGCCATGTGCTGAACTGAATGCAGATAATAGAGAAGAAAAAAAAAAAGAAAAAAAAATAGTTCTTACCTTTTTTGATGATATGAGCTAAGGTCAATGTCAGACTCTGCCTGTAAAGAGAAACACGTGGAAGTGAGACAAATTGGACATTTAATGGTTTGGGCTTGGGCATACGCTTCTAGAAGAAGGGGCCAAATAAAAAAAAACAACAAAAAAAAACAATTCAGTTGGTATAGAACCTTTAGAAAGAAAGCTCTTCACACTCATTACCAAAAAAGCTCCTTTAAGCAGCCATCAGGGTCTACTTTTAAGTAGAGCATGTAGCTTTGAGACAATGACAATGAGAGAGAGAGAGAGAGAGAGAGAGAGAGAGAGAGAGAGAGAGAGAGAGAGAGAGAGAAGAATAAAAAAAAATTATGCACATGATGGGTCAACAAATGATGCTTGCCAATTGAGCTCAGCACTCCTCACCAATACGCATAAGCCATGCCACTAGATAAACAGAAAAGTCCCTTGGAGTTTTGGAACGGTCTGTCAACACTTGACTATATATTGCTTGAATACTTGTTCAACTATAGCTCTTGGGATTTTGACTGGAAAAACAGTAGCACAGAAAAATCTTTCTTGCTCCTCCTATTTACGCACAGATCAAAGGAATAGTTTGGAAAAAAACCCAACAATTTACACAATTTTCCCACTTTTCCCCCCAGATGTAGTCGATCAGCCAAGATGTTTGGTAATAACAATAATACTACAAAACACTACAAAAAAGCCAATAGCCGCCCATTTTTTTTTTCCTTCTTGTGCTAAATTCCAACTCCCATTTGTGTGTACACATGCAGGAATATGGATGCCACCGACTATGCTTGTGACCTCTGTTGTTTACTGTTTATTTTATGTACTGTTAATCTTCAATGTTCTAACTGAAGATAAATGTGTATAAAAAAAAACAATAAACCTCTAATGTAATATAGTGTCCCTATGTCCCTGTGACGTGTGCACATGCGACAGGGAGTCAGATTCAGCAGAGGAGTCAGAATTAGGCACAACACTGGTTGCCTAAAGCAGATTATCGCAGCACTGTAGTGCACAGAGAAATTTTGCTCATTTTTGATCAGTTTTCACAGTTATATACAAACAAATGTGTTTGTTAACGAATGGTTGGACTCTGTAGTAAAAAAAAAAAAGTTTGTAAGCTGCAAGCTATCAGTTTTATGTGGACTGCTGTTTAAATGATGAACTTCAAGCTATCCCCGGTCAAGTCCTATATGTTCGTTACCTTGGGCTAATAATGTGTGGTAAACATAAGCAAGCAGACAACATTACATTACTGTGATATTTTTTACATTATGCTGTGGTTATGTATTCAATAAAGTGTGTTTGTCAGTCAATGATTAATCACAGACTAATAAAGGTCGGTTAACGGTCAAAAAAAAAATTGCATTCCTATCTGGGTGAATACTGACGTGTATCGTTGTTAGCAACATTAGTCTTGTAGCTCAAGTGCTAATCTAAAGAAGAAAACCTCATGACTGATCTACACCTAAGTCGGAAATGGTTTACAGCTGATTTTTTGCCAAACCATTCCTTTGAAGAGGACAAATGAAATTGGTATGCAAAAAAATGCAACATTAGCAAACTTTGCTCATTCATAGATCGTTAAAATTGAATTTTTCTTTTGTTCGAGCAACATCCTGGAGACTTTCACCTGTGAACTTCAAATGTGAAAATGTGTCTACCCAAGGCTTACCTGCAAGAGACCTCCATCCCCAAAATGTAGTACCTCCAAGATTTTGTTTGACTGGATGAAAGCTGTAGACAGACAAAGAACATATTCCCATGAGGTTTGGGTATCAGAATACAATGCCATACAGACTGATAAGAGTGTTAAGTGGCACTCTGGGAGAGCATCAAATTCAGACACCATTACTCATCACACAACACAAAGGCCTGAAGAAAGAGGGGGTCATTACAGCCATCTCGGCATCCTTTACAGCCGGAGTGTACCTCAATGCATCATCATTTGAGATATCTGACCTGTACAGAACAGTGTAATTACATAGTGACAGAGTGCTTTGTTTGGACAGATATGGTTTTAGCAGACTTCCTGGAGATACTAAAAATGGTCCTCAGACCCAAGTAACACTACAGGAGGCCACCACAGCACAAAAAGGTCAAAACGGATGTAGTAATCATAAAGTCCAAACCAGTTAAAGCACATTCGTACCTCAGCTCCAAATTTTAAAAACAAATATGACTTTTTACAGCAGCACTGAAGTCACTGAACAAGCAAATGCAAAAAGAAGTATTTTTCTGTCTCGATGAACAGAAGTGAGAGGTAAAGTGAGTCAGTGATCAGATTTAGCAAGGGTGTTGCCTTTGGTATGATTTTTTTAAAAATTCCAACCAAAAGAGACTCACATCTGAGTTTTGGTTTACAGCCTGCACTGCACATCATGTTTGGTATGAATCCCTTTTGCACTTATTTGACATTCACCTATGACAATATGCTTAACTCAGTCAAGCAGGCCAATAGAATAAAAGTCTACAGTAGGGGTGGGCATTAGGCCTGCATCAATACTATTTTTGCAGTCCGAGTACAAGTACATATTTTTTAGTACTCGCCAATATGGAGTCCGATACAGAGTAACCTATTTAGGATTAAGTAACTGTTAGTGTGAATGAATGCAATGAATCTTAACAGCTAAATCATTACACAATGTCCAATGAAAACATGACTAATTATGCTCTCTTTGTAATGAAACATTCACTTGTGCAATGTTTTTAAGTACTGATGATATCCACAATATGCTCAGAAATGCATATCGTGACATCATTTATCATGATAATGTACACAGTACATTTATGGCACTACAATGATATGTTTGACAGGCTTTCAGTGTAATGAAAGGATGCAGGAGAAGTCACATTAGGCTTTCTATGTGCTGTAAAAAAAGGTTCAGTGTATGTAGTTATACCCAGGCAAAAGTAATTAGCATACTGCTGTTAAGAAAGGGAAGAAACAGAAACAAACAAAAAAATACTGTATGTAGAGCTTACCTCTATTATTATATTCAACATCTGGAAAGTCTAAAATGTTTCAATTTTAGTGCACTATAATTGTTACAATTTAAGATTTTCACTGTGATTAGTCTAAAAGAACTCTACTAAAATCATTATTCACTTTCCATTTCACTAGGAAAAAAAAAAAAGGAAAAGGGAAAGCTTACTGAGCTTTTAAATGAACAAGAGACTTGTTGATCTCACTGGCCAGGTAATAGACAGACATAAGACATAACAGACAGACTTATAAAAAAGCACCAAACTCTAAATATGATCAGCTCAATAACATCAGGCCACACTGACCAAGTCTGCAGTCATCTTACACAGTCTAAGCAGGTAACATACGTAAGTTTAATAATTGTCTATAAAAAAAAATTAAAAAAAAATAAATAAATAACAATGCACCAAGTACCTTCACTACTATTTCAAACAACCCCTTTAGTTAATGACTCTGGTTTCTCATATTTATCTTGGTATTTGATCATCCACAAAATAGTCAACTGATTCAAATTTGCTTTTTTTTTAGCCCTTCCAAATAAATTCCACGTAATGCCCACATATAGAGGAAAATGGAAATGACACAGAAAAATAATCCTTTGGTCAGTAGGTAAAAGGTTAGTTTTTGTTTCTTTAGTTTGATAAACCAGCTAATCACACAATCAGTTTGACAGCTTTATCTGCCTCAGTATACTTTCATTTTTCTAATGAAAGTTACAGTGCATTTAGAAATTTAGAAATTGAACAAAAGCAAGGCCTCTCCAAGCTACTCAGTTTTCAAATTCAGCACCATATCACTGAACTCCTAACGCTATTATTAGACAGCTGAGTGGTGTAACTCTAGTGAAGTTTATAGTGGGAGAGACAGGTCATGCTAAGCTCTACACTTGTACAACTCAACAGTCTTTGTGTGTCCACACATTGAAATAAAAAGTTCTCAGAAGTATTAGGCCTGAGGAGGCAAAAAAAAAATTACACCATCATCCTTAATTTTGATTATGAATCATTTAATCAACATTCAACAATTTCTTGACATATCAAGTTGAAACAGTCTCTTTCATTTTCCTAATAAACACTATCCTTTGTTGTTCCTTTGTCAGTTAAATGTCATTTCTTTGTACATACACAGTACTGTGCAAATATTTGAGGCAAGTCATGAAAATTGATTTATTTATCTAGGTAGTGTATTTCTTGTAAGTGTATTTTTGCCAGTAAAACAATATTCAATAATTGAATAAAAGCACAAAATAAAAGCTTTTTAGTTTTCAAAAAGGTTATTAATATCATACTGTTTTAGAAGAAAACAGACAGAAGTTTGGTTCATTCTTGGTGCACTCCAGCCAGTGCATAGATTTGATTAATTCCATCAGCAGGACATTTGACTAGATTTACTAGTTATCAGATCATAAGTACAAATACAGGGCTTCCTTTAGGACAGGTTTAGAAATGGTTAAGCCAACACACTGTCAGTTTTTTCAGGGAAATGAACATTTACTGCCAGAAATAGCTTTGCTTTTCTTAGATGGTCAAACACTTTTTCAAGGTACTGTAGACTAGCATTGAGAGCACTGCAGGCAAGCAGTCAAGTCGTCAAGTCTCATTTTTGCTCATGCATCAATATGTATCTAGTCTTTTCACTAATATTCAAACAGCAAATAAAATCACACCGACCAGATCTTTTCAATTATGACTTGGGTATTACACAAAGAAGCAGCCGGCAGCTTGTGTAATCACAACAATGTGATAAAGTCAAGAAGAAAAACAAATATTATTTCGAGATTACAGCCTGCTGTCTGCATACAGCCAAAGCAACAGTAACTTCCCAGTAACTTTCCACTTTAAAAGACTGCTGAGTGTGACGAATGCTAAGAATCAGATGATTAGGATTTTCTTTTTTTTTAAAAGGAGACCAACATGTCACAACTGCAGCCCTGCACAAACTACCTTGAGGTCACCATTTAGTCATGAAGTCTAGCCCAGTTCAGCTCTCTTAACTGTTCATTAACATCTAAGATGCATTTACCATGTCTTTTTAGTTAAATGTTCAAAAAAATATCTTCAAAGAAAAACTTTGCATCGTGTTCATTGTAAGCAGGCAACAGACGACATTCCATTACAATAATAAAAATTGGCCTCAATGTAGTCTGCTGCTAACGTTTCACTACACATCCACATTTATGATGTTACTTAGCTGTAATTTTTTAATTCTTTTTCTACTTCTTCTCTAGAATGATAAACATTCTTTAAGTCTTTAAATAAACTTTGTTTACATCTATTTTTGCACATCAGCAAACCCCCCCTGATATCAAGTCAATCTGCTTTAGGTTAGAACAGAAAGTAGTCTCATAAGTCAGACTTCTGTCTATCATCAGAGCCTGGTGCATTTTGTCACTTACTGTGACCAAGAACAGTCTAATTCGACAGAAAATGATCATTTGACTGACATGCAAACTAACCAGCCACAAACCGTTGGCAATTTTTAAAACAATGCTACAACCAACTCGCCCACAGGAAATAAAGTGGTACGTGTCAAAATACACACGTATATCTAATTTACTAGCTCCTAAAGGCCTCTGAGAAAATGCAACAACTTTTAAAGATGGCGTAAACTTCACAAACTCTTTTAAGTTACTACTAAGTTGCACCCAAAAGCTTAGGTCACAACATCAAAAACATGTTTCCCGCCAGACAGATGCACAGACGCATGTACACACGTTGAATGCAACTGACAAAACCTCAACAGCTGTGGTCAGCTTAACATGCAATATATATCACATACTAATTCATGTACCTTTGTGGGCTGAGCATCTGAGGCTGAGACCAAGAAGACAGTAAACAGTAAAAGCAAAACATTATGCAACAAAAATATATAACATATAAATGAGTGTGCCTATCAGACTTCATCTTAATGCAAGAGAGAGCATTTGAAACTTACGATCATCATACATATTGCCAACTCAAATCATGACAGTCCTAATCAAATCATTACCTTGTATATTAATATGTCCTGAGGTTAATCCCCAACTACACACTCTGCTATACAAAGACAAAGGTTTAAGTAAGCCCAATGAATCACACACCAACAACTCTCCTCGTTTGTGACTTTTTGCCCTTTTCTGAAGTGGATAAATATTCAGAGCTGGGAATCTTCATCTGACATCTATATGCCAGAGAGAAGCTTTGCATGAGCCACACACACACACACACACACACACACACACACACACACACTCCATCCCCCACCAAAGTTTCAGTTGCACTAAAGCGCTTAAGTCAGCAACACTTCAACACAGTTTCTCAAGCCGCCTAAAATCAATTTCTAATGCACACAAAATGAACCAGCTTTGAGGTTTTAAACAGCACAGGGCTTACTGCAAAAGGTTCTTTAAAATGAACTGGTAAATACTACAGAATCATGCAAAATTATACCACACAAAACATAAAGTGCTAAACTATATCTAGCATCCACATGTTTACAACGAATGTAGCCTAATCATAAAATCATCATTACCTCGCAAACATCAAATATTATGTATGAACTATAAAAGGTTTGAGTAGACTAGGTCATATTTTCATTCTTACACTTGAGAAAAAGATTTTAAAACGTCCGTACTAAACAACTAAACACAGTGGCCTGTCCTTTATTGCATGAATTCCATTTTATGAAAGTGGTATGCCTGCTATGTGATAAATCAGTGAGGGCAGTGCTTCTCAACTCCAGTCTTGGGTAGAGGTGTGCAATGACAACACTGATTGTTATGATGATAATTTGTGCCACTTTATGTCACAATATCCTTTTCTTCATGTGCATTACCAGTACTTGAAGAACACTGACCAACTACGTTTCATTACAAAGAGAGTATGATTAGGCTCATTTAATTGGATTTTATTTCAGCTGAATAAATTCGTGCAATGCTGAATAAAAATCATTGCACTGTGTTTTTATGTGTCATTATGGCTACCTTTTTGCTTTTGTGTTTCAATTCATCAAACCTTAAAAAAAAACTAAATATCCTCCTGCCCAGCATAGTTCAACTATTCCCTGCTCCAACACACTTGATCAGCTCATGAAGGGCTTGATAATTAGCTGATCAGTTGGATCAGGTGTTTCAGGTAAAACTATTCAGGTAGGGGGTCCCCAGGTTTGGAGTTGGTAAAGTCATATAATATATGGTAGGGTCATATAATATATGTGTAATTGACCGTAATGATTTTTATGTACTTGTTATATGTTCATGTGGACCCCAGGGGGAGTAGCTGTTAGCTTCATACAGCTAATGAGGATACAAACAATCCAATCAATCAATCAATCAACCAATGATTAAATAAATAAGTCTGACAACTAAGATTACTGATAAAACTATGGGCAAAAATGCAGCTTAAGCATAGAGGGGACTAGACATATCTTGACAGGATCAAACAGGAAGTCAAAGAGAAGCAGTGGTGCAAAAAACACATTCAATCTCATGACATGACACCACCACTCAAAATGTCAACCAGGAGCCCCATACATCCGGTTTTCATATTAGACTGCATATTCCTTAAACCACTAATTAAATGTGTCTATAGCTTTGGGCTTCAACAGTACTGAACGATGAAACAGGAAAAGCAAATGATTTAAATCAAGTCAAGTCAAGTCAAGTCAAGTCAAGTCAGTCAAACTCTAATAGGTAAAGATGAAGACACATTTATCATGATACAAACTATATTTCAATGTTTTAGATTTACGTGCTTGGATGCAGGGCTAAGCTATTTTGCCCCGATTTACAACAAGCTGTGGGTCAAAAATACTGAAAATATTTTGTCTTATATGGCAACTGTTACTTGCCTTTAAATTACAACACACTGTACAGACAATTCATTTTCATCGTGCCAATGATAAACCAATTGTGCAGCCCCAAACTCAATACACACTACATCATACAATACTTTATGCATTTATTATCTTACGGTTAGAAGTTATTACAAGATAAAGCCTTAATTAATTATATTCCTACACTGATCTTGTTGGGCAAATGGAACAATGATAATGAACATGATTCATGAAGTACACATCCCAATAGAAGCTTGACAACACCAGATTTTTAAAAGACAAAATTACCATTTTTAAGGAGAATCAAATTCTGAATTTGCACTTCGTCCCTGAATAGTGAAGAGACAAGCTAGACAGACTACATATAGAGCAAGCTGACAAACACAGGGCAACTGAGAGCACATACAGTGTCACCACAATTATTTGTTTAAACAAATAGGAAAACGGCCTGTACAGAAAAAAGTAGTCAAAAAATTGTCAGGTGAAGTCATGAGCTACAGTGGGTTTGCATATGTCAGCTTCACACACACAATGTGTGAGGTGTGGGATTTAGTCCACTACAGTAATACAGTAATCTCTGAACCAAGTGTGGACGATACTGCAAAAAAAAAAAAGCAAATTGCAATACTTGACATTTTCATGATGTACAATGTGTCTCAAGAGTTCATTTTACTGAGGTTAATGATACAACTGGAATGAATAAAATGCAAAAAGTAACATAACAGCTTAATGGTCTGACAGTGAATCAGCTACTGTTACTAAACACTTGCTGCTGTTGTTTGCAGGCTCTCTGTAATTGGTCTAAATCTGTCTGTTTTGTGATCTATGCATTTGTACAGTGTTCAGGAAGTTCTGAAAATACCCACAACATACTTAGAAAAACATACTGCAATACAAGTTATCATGATAACGATAACATATCATATTGCCCACTCCGACTCTGAACCTGGAATTTCTGACAATCTCATACAAGTGATACTGTGGGAGCAAAGCACTTGCTTTAACTAACTCCTCCCCTCCACCTCCTCTGAAACTCTTCTTTTTCCGCTAAATATGAACGCACACTGCTGTAAACAAACTGACCTACATCTCTGAACATGCGCTGATGTGCGCCCCTACACCAAAAGCATGCGTGGCATTTTCGAACTTCAGAAAATAAGTCCCAGTCTTTTTGAATTATATGATATTGTCATGACTCACAATACTGAGACATTAGTGCCGCAGAGTTTGCATATAAAAATATAAAAAAACGTTTAGCACAATACAGGTGGAGACCAGGACTTTGTTAGGCCCTTTGTTAGGCCCGTCACAATGATGAAATTCACAGCAACGATATACTGTTGTACAAATAATCTGAATTAATGTCTGTTTTGTTTGTTCTTTTGCAACTAACAAAGTACAGGTCTAAAGGAGCTCAATTGGTTTATTAGCTATCTTGCTTAGCTAACTTTTTATTTTGCAGCTAACAAGAGACATTACACTGCACTGTGGTGTGCGTGAGTGTCTACAATTGCAAAAGACTACATTTTTCTCTTAAGACCATGAAAATATGAGTGAAAAACATTTGTTCAGCAACCATACATGCAAACATTAGCACTGGCTGTACTAGCTATCAAATTAGCAAACATCCCCCTAAACATGTTACAGCACACAGTTAAAAGTTAAAACTGTAAGTCAGAAAAAAGAAAAAGAAAAGAAGAAGCGATATCCTTTATTTACATTTATTGTGCTCATGTCAACTAATGAAAATGTATCTCACACACATTGTGCTTGTTGTAATACAATACCACTGTGAAATCTAACTACTGTGGAAAATAATTGTAGTCAGATTAAATAACCGTGATTATCTCAAATAATTATTATCAGGCAATTATGTAATCATTTTGACAGGCCTATTCTTTGTTTAAGCCTTCTACTTTAACATCCTTAAGCAATCCAAATGACACTCCAACATTTATGTCCCACTAAGACAAAACAAAAAATGTGAGGACCGCCACAACTGCACACAAACTACAACAAGAACAATGTTATGGGCTCTCAGCATGGTCCACCAAGTTCTAAAGACAACAGTCTAGCCATAGTATATTTGCTAAAACGAGGCACGTGACTTGGATCTTCTTCCACAGTGATATATGGGGGTAACATGTGTTCACAAACACACATCATTTTCACAGACAACTTCACTTATAATTTCACAATAACAAACATTGCAAATGCTCACACATACTAGTCCAAGCTGATCTAAAGATAACTGCAAGTTATCTTTATAAGCCATGAATCCAACTTCATAGTAGGGATGGGCAACATAATAAAATATATTACCATGATACTTAAAGGTTTAATATACTGGTACAGACAAAAAAGCATGAGGATGACTACAATTAAAAAAAAATGATACAAACTACAATGATTTTATTTAACATTTCACATACTGCACTAAATCTAATCAATCAGGACTAATTGTGCTTTTTTGTAATGAAACTTTGATAAAAATTATGCAATATGCTCAAAAAAGTGCATTGTCACAATAACAGTTATCACCATACTGCCCACTCCTACTTCATATTATATCTCCTGGGGTGAGAATAATGTTTTGTTATTACAGTTCTGTAATATCACCTTATGAGTATTCATAAAGCACTCACTAGTATTTCAGAAAGTTTTCCTGCCCTACTACTACGGTTTTGATATGTAATCCACCACTGTTAGTACTTGCATCCACAATAGCTCTAATACTACATCTGAGTTGCTCTACACCTGGCCTAGCCAAAGACCCAGAGTAATCCTGGGGATTACAAAGCAGAGTAACATGCTGCGTGTGCTTTAGGCAAAGATCACGTCCTTACTAGAAAAAAAAACACTATTCAACTTAACGTAAGTTCAGCAGACACGTGGATCTACTATACATAGAAACTTTATTTGGTTTCTGCCACCACTAGTTCAAAAATGGGGTTCAAAAACAACTACTGACAGCACTACAATCTCACCAGCTGTTTAGCACCAACAGAAAATATTCCTCTGACATTCCTCTGTAACTACTTCAACTTTATTTGTGTTCTGGATACATGTTGAACAGTTTCTAGAGCTCAATCATCCCAGTGATTTGTATCTTTACAAAGAAAAATACATGTTCACACAGAAATTGGGCTAACCGTAGCCCAAAGAAGCAGCTGCTCGCATAAATGTTTGAACCAATCAGACTTTCTTTATGGTTGGTACATCCCTGTAATCTCTACTCCATAATTTTGAATCTGCCTGTACTGTTATGTGCTTCATAACAAAACTACAGATTTTAAATTACCTACCCTGACCCATCCCCAAATGTTTCAACTTTAATCCCAGGCAACACAATATACAACAGCAAGCTGAGGCCATCTCATTACACTACCTTGAGCAGAAACTTCACAGCTACTATCACAGACAAACACTATTCTCCTTCAAAGGCCTGTAGAGATTTCTCTGTAGCAGGAACTTTAGCTAAAACCTAAATTCTTAAAGTTATGAATTTACAGTGTACAATCTAGACAGATATAAACAAAATCCTCCACCAGCTATCTAAACCTGACACATCAGTGAGGTCCTAATCCAACTCTTTGCCAACACATGCAACAACCTAAAGACCAAAGGTACAGCTGCCCTGTCAAAGTGAGTTGATATTTAGATTGTAGCAGAGTTGCGAGCCTTCGGAGTTCAGGTAAGTAGGCTAGTACCCACTGTATTACATTTCACTTGAGTAACACTGACAGCTTCCAAGCAATGAAGACAAAAATATGTCATTTGGCTGACATGAGAATAAGGCTTATATATATATATATATATATATATATATATATATATACATACATACATACATATACACAATGTGTGACATAAAGCCCCACAACAGATTCAAAGTTAAAGCACAACTATTCAGGACCAACTTACGTCCTACCCAAAACAGAAGTACATATAAGATTTTTGCTTGAACAGTAATGTTATTTGCAGTGTTGGTCCACTCACAAAGCAATTCTGTTGTCTTTGTGGACTTTCATACACGAAACTTTTTTAGAAAATGTGTAGCCAAGAGCCAAGTTAAACAGACCGATTCTATACAGCTATAACAAGTCTAACTTGACTCAAGGCAGCACAAATGAACAGAGTTAAACCTCTAATCATGACTATCAAGTGACCTCCGCCTACCTTTGCCAAGTTGGTTGACATGTCACTGCTGACAACACAGGCCTGAACTCTGGCAGCTACTTAGCTAAACTAAGCTAAGCTAAGCAACCTACCGAGATAACAGGGTCGAGACAGAAAACTAACGACCTGTCAACTCCAACGAAAAACGCTCCAATACGTGAAATTACACGTTTTGAATAAGGAAGTGTTTTTAATTCAAACTCACGCTTCTAGGTTCTCACGTAGCTGCTGAGCCTTTAACGCTGGCTAACGTTGATAGCCAAAAAGCTCTCGACCTAGACCTTGGCTAATGTTAGCTAGCTAGCTACTTCAGCTTCAAACGGTACCTTGAGGCAAAAACAGCATATTTGATTTTATGCTCCATTTGAGAAAAAAACACACTCAGGACGGGGGTCCCTCTAGAAGTTTAATTTGATATAAACACTAAATAGCTAAATTGAATTAGGAGAGTAAACACAAATAACCAGCTAGCTAATCAAGCTATTCCAGGCAAGGTTTGCTTGCTTGTTGGTTAGCTTTAGCTATTTTAAATCTAACTTAGCTAAAGTGACATTGTTACCTTATACAATGGAGCGTATATAACTCGTTACTTGGCATTTTTCAATCATTTGCTCTCTACTTTGCAGTCTAAAGGTAAAACATAACATGCTAGCTGTCGTCCGGCTGTAGCATTACCAGGTTAACTGAAAGTGCTTTGCTGTCATGCTAACTCGTTAGCCTGCAGTTTGAGCAGCAGTTAGCCAGCTAGAGAGCCAACAAACATTAGGGGAAAAACCGAGCCCGACAGGCCCTCGCCACACAACAACACCCGCACTGTAATAGTTCGGTAAAACAGTTACCTTGCTTGTTCGCCTGTGCCACGTGAATTATTGCAATAAATAAAACCCGCAGGATCCCCATGCACGATGTTGACTTTGTTCTTGGTGGATGTGAGGAACTCTGTGCTCTCTCCTCGCTCGCCATGCTGCTGTTTCTCTATCAGTATGTGTGTGCGCGGACAAAAAAAACTAAAGCGACTGTTTGCATGCTGATATAAAACAGCAGAAACGCACTCAGGGGAGACACTCGGCGGACGCGGATGGTATCGGTTCCCTGACTCGACACATCGGTGTGATCTCTGCCCTGCTCTTACACGTGCTTCACTTCAATGAAGTGACATTTTAATTTCATATATTAAATACTAAAAAATACGAAATACTGAAACTTAAACTTGAGCATCCTGAATAAAATGTCATAGAGGTACATCGAACTTTAAGTATACACACACACACATATATATAAATATATATATATACACATACATACATACATGTATATACATACATATTAATAAAAAGTGATGAAAGTGATGATGATGATATTAATATTTACATATACATGTCTATATGTATCTCTGTTGTTGGAACAAAACCTCGTATCTCCAAAATGGTAACTTTATAGGAGGAAAAAACATACTTTACTTTTATAGTAAAAAAAATATATATATATATATATATATATATATATATATATATATATATATATATATATATATATATATTGGTTGAAGCTACTTAACTCATAACTTTAAAGTTACTTAACAGGCTTTGTAATTTTCAGTGATTCACACCTCTGCAGTAAGTAATGTTAACTCATACAGTCCAGTGGTTTTAAATGGTTACAACAGAGCTGACAGTGTTTTACTAATTCAACTGTTATTTACTCTTGAATTAGTTAGATTAACTTGAATAATACTAATACCCTTCCTTGTATAAGGTATTAGCATCAACTGTAACAATTCCATTATATAAAATGAACTGTTTTGTACAATAAGGAATAAATGGCTTATATAGGACTTGAATCAACCATTGCTGAAAACTCTAATGGTTTAATACATATATTCCATTCTGTCATCCTCTGTGGCTCCAGAGTGAAATGATAAACCTGAACACTAAACACCATCATGGTGGGAATAACAAAACACATAAAATTCATCCAAACTTCACATTTAAAGTGAGAGTATTTTGTGACAGTAAAATAACACTTTATGAGGAGAATTATATTTATAAATAAGAAAATTATGAGTTAATTAATTAACAAAACCCCCCAAAAAACGCAAAGAATGCTAGGAAGCTTTTTGGGCAAAAGACTCTCCAGTCTGTAGGATTTATCCAAATTAACTGATCATAACTACATTTACCTCAGTAAGAAGGGATTATACAAGAAGTTCAACACCTTATTATGTTGTGGCCACACATTAGGATCTCATTTCCACATGTTAGTAAGTTGTGGCCACACCTTTGGATCTCATTTCCACACATTTCTAAGCTGTGGCCATGCATTATTTTTATTCAGAAGAGATGTCATAGCAGTTACAATAAGATGACATAAATGACCAGAGTTAAACTGCTAATCATAACTATTAAGTGACCTCACTCTATGTTTGCCAAATTGATGGACATGACATGGCCTGAGTTATTACTCCCCCAGTCACTGCTACTTTAAGCTCTGGTGATGTTATATGTGACTGAGCATAATAAAGATATATTCAGCTGTTCTGCAAAGACACCAAGCTCAATTACATAGCACTTAGCTAGTTTTTCTTTCCACTTGTTGGGAAATAGCTTTCAAAAAATGATGAGAGTATTACAACCACCTGCTCAACACTAAAAAGAGATGTCTGTCCATCAGATCGTAAATCCATTTGGCTAATTTTGTTGATTTGAGATGATAAAAATTAAATTAACATCTCATGTAACACCACAATTGGGGCTGTTTCTTGATTTAGGTAGTATAAGCAATTGTTCGGAGACCCTGAGCCACCAGAGGCACCCACTACTTTATGATAAAGAAGGCCATTTAAAATACATTTTATTTTATTCATTAAAATGTATTTATAAATATGTAATATGATATGCATACACTAACATTCAAAAGCCTGGAATAAAAATAATTGCTGTCATATTAATAATTTTACTCAATAATTTACAAACTCCAGCAGCACTGATGTGTCTGATCCACTGTACCAGTGCAACACACACTAACACACCACCACCACATCAGTGTCACTGCAGTGCTGAGAATGATCCATCACCCAAATAATACCTGCTTTGTGGTGGTCCTGTGGGGGTCCTGAACATTAAAGAACAGGGATCAAATAAGGTCTAACAAATTATCCAAAGAAACATACAGACACATAGAGGTGGCTGGTCGGTGTGTATGATTTTATTGTTCTTCAAATGAATTAACTGTTTATTCATTTTCGTTCTTGCATACAAAATATTGTCATTGTAATAGGAAGAGTTTATGGCTCACCAATGTCCAGAAAAGGGGGCAGTCGTGGGCTGGAGGTCAGGGAACCAGCCTTGTGACCGGATGGTCGCTGGTTTGATCCCCATCAGCTGACAGTACGTGACTGAAGTGCACTTGAGCAAGGCACCTAACCCCCATCTGCTCCCTGGGTGCCGTGGATAGGGCTGCCTACTGCTCCGGGCAAGTGTGCTCACTGCCCCCTAGTGTGTGTGTGTTCACTAGTGTGTATGTGGTGTTTCACTGCATGGATGGGTTAAATGCGGTGGTCTAATTCCGATGTGTTCAGACACAGTTGGCTAAAAGGTTCGTTTCATTTCATTTCATTCATTCAAAAGGCCTTGACACAAGTGTGATAGGACACATTTTTACCCTTGTTTAAACAAACTATGACACTGTTATATTGATGTAAATACATAACACACTTATATACATCAAACAAACAGTATAAAAGATGCAACACACATTTTATCATACTAGCATGCTCACACATCAGACACAGCATCACCATACATAAATGGCCCTGAATGTTGTCCATGTTGCCCAGGCACTGGCCTGTAAAGCTCGTTGTTACAGTATCGCACATTGGTCAATGACTGCAGTCGTATAAATGATGTAATGGTGCTTTATTCTCCAGCTGTTGGCCACAGCTATGCTGTGCAGTTCGCTCTCTGACTCAGCTCATGTCTCTCCTCTTTTTCAGCTCTTTCTGCTCACATGCACATACATATCCCCCCCCGGGTGGACCCAGCCCCTGCCCTCCACAATAAGAGTCCTTAGCAGAATAATCCTGTGAATAAATACTGAAGAACACGCAACCTAAACTACACACACACACACACATCATCTAAACCGCTTATCCTTCGGGGTGCTGGAGCCTATCCCAGCTGGTTCCTTCATGCTGAACACAAATAATTCAAAGATTCTGGCGTCTTTTCTTTATTTCTTTTTCTCATATGAAATACAGCTTCTGCACAATGGTTGAAATGTTTAAAATGAAACACTAAACTTTTTATAGTTACATTATTATTTAGGTAAAAAAAAGAAAATTTCTGAATAAGACCTTCTGAGTGGACCTCAGAGAGTTTGAACACCTTCTGTCAAAATACATGTTTTGTTGACTTTCTAAGTGTATATAAGTCAATCCACCCTCCACAAAGGACACACTTAGACATGCATTTTTTGTTGCAAAATTTATTTGCTGAGTTTATAATAAACATAAAATAGAAAATGTGCATTCAAATATACAGAAGTGTGTTTTCTGTAGAGGATGTGTGGAACTTATTATGGGCATATATTTATCAAAAAACAATAAAATTTCTCAGTTTCAACATTTGATATGACGCTGTTGCTAAGCAATGACTTTGACAGCTGTAGGAGACGCTCAAACCATTTGAATGTTTTTACTTCTTACTTTGTGCACAAACAGAAAATGGACACTTTTAAAATTACATTTGACCGACAGCCGATTTGGTCAGACTCTGAAGATGAGACTACACTAAATTCCGAAACGGTCAGTCGGTCTGTGTGGAGCTGGAGAACGAACTGCCGGCTGTGAGCGAGTGAGCGGAGCTCGTTACTCTGACGTAGCAACAAGCTGCACGTTAAGGAAATATCATTTGACGAATCGCCAACATCAAAACATATTAAATGCCATGTTCACGGCCCAATTTATTAATTTCTTACTTTATTTATTTAACCGTTGTATAAAAGCAATAGAACACTCGAGGTCATGAGTAATCGCAAACATGATGTTGTGACGTTATTTCGCGATAACACACTCACTCTCATGTTCTATTGCTCAAATAACATACTTATGGAGGACTTTATGTCCCGATTCAGGTTCTCTTTAGACATACGCTGGCCTGCTTTACATGTTTAAAAAAGAAATAAAACAAAAATATATAGTTTTTACTTGTCACCTAGTAGACAGTAGACGCTTCAACAATCAATTTTGTAGCATGTTGAAGAAAAGTTTTGACATGTTAGTTTTAGGTTCTCCAGCGATTATTGCGCTTGGTTCATTTTGCTATGGACTCTGATTAGAGACGGTGGGGCTAGGAACTGCCTTGGGGTTGTGTATGTATATGTGAGTTGAGAGAGAGAGAGAGAGAGAGAGAGAGAGAGAGAGAGAGAGAGAGAGAGAGAGAGAGAGAGAGAGAGAGAGAGAGAGAGAGAGAGACTCTGCTTACGTACGGCGTGGCAAATAGAGCACCACCACATGTATCAAAGCTGAGTCTCGTTTTCATTACGCTGTTTAATTATTCTTAATACTCCCATTTCTTTTGTTAACAGTGTGCTTGCCATGCTATTTCCAGTCTGATTGCGGTCTCCGGTGCAGGATAGAAGCCCCTGTCTCCAGAGCGGGAGGGGGTGCTGTTGAGTTTTCGGCTCTAGCCCGCTGACTTTGTTCAGCACAGAGATAGACGACTGATTCGTTTCCTTTGTTGTGATGAGTTTTCTGTGTTAAATAAGAAAGCGCGGCCTGTGTTTTAGCAGCGGTGCTGTTTTTGTAAAATTCACCGTCTTATTATTAGTAAATATAAACTCGTCTGCCGGCGGTGATAATGAGCGGCGGAGTGTACGGAGGGGGTGAGTTGGTTTGGCGGTCTGGAATGAATGAGAGCGCCACGTTTGGCTAACGTGCTAAACATTAGCGGAGATGAACTGACAGAGGAGTGAAACAAACAACATTATTGTTTATTACTCAGCATTAGACCTTATTAATGCAGATATAGTTAAACTGGCCGGTTATCACTCTCTATCTGTGCGGAGTATCGGCTCCTATTACTGACAGCTAACGGGTTCCCTTCTAACTTGGCTTTCTAACATGTTTAACGTTACGCCCCGGATTTTCTGGTGTTTAGCTAAATCCTTTAGGACATATTCCATTAACGAAAGTGTTTTCAGGGTTCAGGACTGCTGGAATGATGTTATTGTTTTTCTCGTAATTATTGTTAGGTATTTCATGTAGGGATTTAAATGATTCATCGCTATCATGTTGCTGTGTACACGGGTTGTGTCCTGTTTCTCTTCCTCTGGATCAACACAGGAACCAAACCAGATGCCATTCAAAATACAACATTCTTGTTTTATGTTATCACATTTTGTAGTCCATATTGATCCGCATTTATAAGAGTTCTGTCTTTTTCTTTACATTTCCTTTAACAGATGAAGTAGGAGCCCTTGTGTTTGATATTGGCTCCTACTCTGTGAGAGCCGGCTATGCTGGAGAAGATTGCCCCAAGGTAAGCGAGAGTTCATTCTTTAAAGCTGAGACATTGCTGATAGGAACCAAATACATAATATTTTGTGCTTTTTTAAAATGCTCTGATTTGCAGGCTGATTTCCCCACTGTGATCGGAGTGACACTGGACAGGGAAGATGGCACTACTCCAATGGAAACTGATGGGGAAAAGGGCAAGCAAAGTGGGACAACATACTACATTGACACCAACCAGCTCAGGGTGCCACGGGAAAACATGGAGGTCATGTCACCTCTCAAAAATGGCATGAGTAAGTGGGATTTTTAGATTTAGACCTAGATTTTTCTTTAATAGTGAATTCCACTGATTTTTCAAAAGTTCTAAATAGCTCAGTTTAAATGTAAATCGTCGTTCAGAGTGGTTTCATGAGGAAATGTTATGTTGTGTAGAAACTTCAGATTTTCCTTACAGTGGTGGTGGTCATAGGAACTGGGGTCCTGATGTCTGGTTATAAAATGGCTATATTTGCAGTGTAGACAACATATTTGTAACCATTTCATGTGGTGGCTGTCTGTGAGGTAGCTTGTAGAGACTAAATGTTTCAGATGTCTTTTCATCAATGCTGTGAACAACTTGATAAGTTTCTCTAGAATGGAGCGTATCAACACTCACATCAAATCACTCAAGTCTTAGTTTACATCATATTAAGTTTAAAAAATGGTAGAATGTAGAAAATTATTGTATAGTTAGTAGGAATGTAGAAATGTTTGTTACACAAAAGCGTCTCTTGACTAAGCATTGAGTTCCAAGTGTGTGTTTTATTTCATTTTTTTTCCTTCCCCTTACTAAATCTCTCCCGCTCTTTCTCTCAGTTGAGGACTGGGACAGCTTTCAAGCCATCTTGGACCACACCTACAAAATGCATTTCAAATCAGAGCCAAGCTTGCATCCTGTGCTAATGTCCGAAGCCTCGGTATGTTGCACCCAAAGCCACATTTCCAACTACATATTCTGCACCTTGTTGACACACTGTGAGCATACACCAATCAGCAGTCACGTTAAAACTACCTTGTTTCTACACTCTTTGTCAATTTTATCAGCTTCACTCACAACATAGGTGCACTTTGTCGTTCTATGGTTACAGACTGTTGTCCAATTGTTTCTCTGCATAGTTTTTTAGCCCCCTTTAACATTGTTTTTCAACGGTCAGGACCACCACAGAGCAGGTATTATTTGGGTGGTGGATCATTCTCTGCACTAGTGACACTGACCTGGTGGTGGTGGTGTGTTAGCGTGTGTTGCACTGGTATGAGCAAATCAGACACAGCAGATCAGTGTCACTGCTGGACTGAGAATAGTCCACCAACCAAAAATAGTGTTCTGTGGGCAGCGTCCTGTGAACACTGATGAAGGACGAGAGGATGACTAACACAAACTGTGTAGCACTGGATGAGCTACAGTCTCTGACTTTACAGCTACAAAGTGGACCAACAAGGTAGGAGTGTTTAAAAACTCCAGCAGCACTGCTGTATCTGATTCACTTGTACCCGCACAACATGAACACACCACCACCACATGCTGAGAATGATACACCACCCAAGAAATACCTGCTCTGTGGGGGTCCTGACCAGTGTAGAACAGTGTAAAAGGGGGCTAACAATGTATGCAGAGGAACAGATGGACTACAGTCTGTAATTGTATAACTATAAAGTGCACCTATATAGTAAGTGGAGCAGATAAAGTTGACAATGAGCGTAGAAACAAGGAGGAAGTTTTAATGTTTTGGCTGATTGGAATGTAAAGTACACATGCCATTTGCCAACATGCTCTTTTTTTACTGGCTGTGTCTTGGTGTTTTTCTCACAGTGGAACACACGGGCCAAGAGGGAGAAGCTGACAGAGCTTATGTTTGAGCATTATAACATTCCTGCTTTCTTCTTGTGTAAAACGGCTGTCTTGTCTGCGTATCCTTCCACAGCAGTTTGTTTACTTTTTTTTGAGGAGATCTTGTCCTTCAGGCTTCAGTACATTATGCAGCTGATATGATTGTTTATATGACCAAATCTGAGTTTTAGTAGCACCCTTAACTGCGATTATTCCAGATTTGCCAACGGACGATCCACTGGTTTAGTGTTAGATAGTGGTGCCACACACACGACTGCCATACCAGTGCATGATGGTTATGTCCTGCAGCAAGGTAAATGTCATTTTTATGTCTTTCATATGAGGTTTTAAGCTTGAAGGAAATGTTTGCTTACTTATTGAGAGTCTCTTGCGAAAGACTTGGAAGCTTTAGGGCCTGTTTACACCTTGCATCAGCACGTTTGCGGTAGTCGGATCATGTTTGGATTTCACTTGACTGCATGAAAAGCCAGGAGCAATCACCCCAGGACAGACTGTGAGCAGATTACAATCGCATCACTCAAACCACAATCAGAGGAGGTCAGAGACTAATCTTGACCACATTTAACACAAATGTGAACAGAATGCGTTCTCTGTGTACAACTACGTGAGTGGAAATGTTTCTGCTGAGTGCTGACTAGCAAATGAAATGAAAGATGGAAGATACGGGAGTGTGAAGTTCTTCCCAACCCAACAGCCTTCTTGCACTCTCAGCAGATGAAAGCATCTAAGCTGAGCTTGTCGACTCATGTTGTATTGGGACAAAAGTAAAACAGAAGCGACGCATGTGTTGACATGCTTTTTATGCAGAAAATTAAAATCTGATCTCATCTCAATGCATTTGAGTGAAACGTGAAAATAGCATGTGGTTCATCCAGATTTGATGTCTAGGTAGTTTAGATACAATTTAGACACAAAATACATGTTAATGAAAGGTGTAAATAAACTCTAAGAATCCATGTAACCTTAATATTATTTTGCATGAAAAAGAAAATCAAATAAATAGGAAGGTTGATAAAGGTAGCAGTTTGAACTGTAACTGAATCTTCTGTGCTGGGGTTAAAAAGGGGGAATGGCCACTCAGGCCACCATTAAGAATTTGGGGCTAGAATAAGAAAACCCATTGGAAATATACCTATTGGACTTAAAATAGACAAGCAAGTATCAAAAAACAGTCAGGTGATGCTTTGCAAAAGAAGTGGTCACCACATCACCACATTAGCTGTCATGGTGGTTACAGTTGAGGAATTTCAACAAAATCTGATTCGTCTGATTAGTTCCATATCCAATCACACAGTTTTGTTAAAAAGGAAAAAGAATGTTAAAAATTTAAGGCAAGTGGCCAATCAGGCCACAGCCTCTGCCTTTTCATTGGTCAAATGTGAAATAATGTGGTCAAGGGCACCAGGCAATGTCAACCCTTGCTTCTGCGAAATTTACAGTTTACAAAAAATGTAAAAAAATTCAGTTTACTCTGACGCTTATTCTGCTGCTTCCTGAATAGTATTCCAAATGAAAATATGGATGCTATTGCAATGTAGAGGTCTGCGCGGGACCATGTTTTTTCGGGCCCGATCCTGAAAGATTTCATACTGTTCCTGCAGAAAATCCTGCCCACAACTAAAACTTTTTGGCATGCTCTCACTCGCACAGTCCCGTCAAGGCGAACTGACGTAATATTTGACATAGTCTATTCATAAATACGTTACTCTCTGCTGAATAACACGGCATTCATGGTCATCAGGCTCACTGTGAAGTAACTTTAACATAGGGCATTTTTTCCCAGTAAACACACAGCAAGAATTAAACCACAGAATAGTTATTTTTAATGTTTTGTTGGGCTCGGCAACTGTGGCCATCGGACTGAAGGAGAATTTGCATGTTGTTCATGTGATAAATTGCTTTGCAGCTCTTTAGATTGACTTCATTCATTTTAATTGTTTTGTTATCCTTTTATATTACATAATATATTTTATATGTGATTTAGTGATTAAGTTTAAGATGAACCTTTCAACAATTAAATGTCCAGTTTAAATACTTTGACTCTCATCTTTAGGAATGTCCTTGTCAGTTATGCACTGTTTCCGAATGTTGTTGCGGTGTTACCTAAATAATCCCATTTATTTTAATCAATGAACTTGAGAAAAACAGCTAGTTGTACTGATACTGAGTGCTTATGTTTTGTGCTTTTACAGGCATTGTTAAGTCCCCTCTTGCAGGTGATTTCATGAGTATGCAATGTCGAGAGCTGTTTCAGGAATTAAGTGTTGAAATCGTTCCTCCATATATGATAGCATCAAAGGTGAGGCCTGTTTATAACTAGTCAATTTTGTCAGTATATATTTAACATTGTGGTGGTGGAGAGTTGATATAGAGGTTTGGCCATTTTTGTTTGCTTTACCACCTTGTCTAATCATGTTGTAGAACCCATTCACATGCATCTGCATGGAGAGGTGGATCATTTGTCTTTTTATGCTGTGACAGAGACAGATCAAACTAGAAACAGCATGAAACCACTTTTTCTTTTCCAATCCGATAGTGTTTTCTGATTTTCCTTTAAAAACTATTATGCTTTAAAATGAGCTGTTTTTAATTGAAACACGTTACTTGATGCACATCTAAAAATAGGTTATTATGCTCAACCTACTCAATCTTAAGATACTGTTTTTGTGTACTTAATGGCACATCAAACTCTGAACTGCATCCATATGTCAGTTTAACTGAGTTGTTTAATTATGTTTTTTGTTATTCGTTATTCAAAATGGTTCTTTTGTACCTGTTGCAGCTGCTAATGTTGGTCTTTTATCATTTAAGGATTCAGTACGTGAAGGTGCCCCAGCCAGCTGGAAGAAAAAAGAGAAACTACCTCAAGTTACTCGCTCATGGCATAACTACATGTGTAATGTAAGCACTGTAATCATGTTTACCAGAACACTCAAAGTGATAATAATAGCTGTTCTGCTTTATGACTATAACTGCAGTTCAAACTCTGATGACCGTAATCAATTATGTTCTCTTCTGCAGACTGTTATTCAAGATTTCCAGGCCTCAGTCTTGCAGGTGTCAGACTCACCTTATGATGAACAGTATGTGTTCTCTCCTCAGTCTACCCAAGCAGACTGCACAAATGCACAAACTTTACACCAAGATAACACATACACATTTTCAGGAGACCGCACACAAGAAAATGTGAGTTCTAGAGGAAGAGAAATCTATCAAATGATTTGATTTTTTTAAACCCCTATTACAGAGTAGCAGCTCAGATGCCCACTGTTCATTATGAGCTCCCCAATGGATTCAACTGTGACTTTGGAGCTGAAAGACTGAAGATTCCTGAGGGGCTTTTTGACCCTTCAAATGCAAAGGTAAGTACTGCTCATTAAGCCTTTCTATAATTTTAGGTTTTTTCCCCATAAATTTAAGGTACATTCTCTCTTCTTTTCATAGGGCCTGTCAGGAAACACCATGCTGGGAGTCGGCCATGTCGTGACTACTAGTGTTGGCATGTGTGACATCGACATCCGACCAGTTAGTGCTCGTTTTATATTTTGAACTTGTACGATCACAAATGCCTTAAAACCACATTTATGTTGTATGTTTCATGTTGTAAAAGTCTAAAATACCAAATGCTTTGCTTTGGTAAAAGTTTCACAGCTGTAAGATTAGTCACTGATATTGACCCTGATTCTGCTGTTCTTTCAGGGTCTGTATGGCAGTGTGATCGTTACCGGAGGAAACACACTCATCCAAGGATTTACAGACAGATTAAACAGAGAACTCTCTCAGAAGACTCCACCGGTTAGTGCTGTTGCATTGAATTGTTGCATGGCTGCCATTCATGAGTACAGATTTTTAACATTTTGTTGATTTTCTAACAAAAAAGTTTTGCTCTGCATATTTTAGGGCACAATTTCTAATTATCTCCTGAGTTTAATACTCTGTATGGCCAAAAATATATGGATACCTGACCATCACACCTATATGAGCTTGTTGCACATTCAATTTAAAAATATGGAGTCTCCACACCCCCTTTCGGCACTAACTGCCTCCACTTTTCTGGGAAGTCTGGCATGCAAACAATGTTCCAGTTCATCCTAAAGGTGTTCAATGAGGTTAAGGTCAGGGCTCTTTGCAGGTCACAAGTCACAGGGCACAGTCATGCTGGAAAAGTAAAGGGCCTTCCCCAAACCGTTGCCACAAAGTTGGAAACATATTGTCTAAAATGACTTTACATGCTGTAGTATTAACATTACCTGGCAGGTAGCGTTCTCCTGGAATTTGCCAAGCTCTGAGGCGTGATTCACTGAGTTTGTTTGAGAAAGTCTAAAACATTTTGTTCAGGACCCATTTTATTTTGTTTTTTAATATGTTAAATTCAGCAAATAAGCAGTAATTGTGCATTAAATTTGCAGAAGTGTGTTCTCTGTAGAGGATGTGTTAACTTCTTTTCACTTAGGAAATCAACAAAACGTAATTTAACATGGGGTGCCCAAACTTTTGCATATGACTGTTTACATCTGCACTGTGTTAACTATGTAGGGATTGCAATCACTTGTTGTTCTGCTGTCTCTTTCACCCTGGAGCAGCAATATCTCAGCCTTCAGATCTTCCATTACAAGCTGTTTTCAGTATTGCCATTGTGGAGTGCAGGTAAAGACATATTATCCTAAAGAATGTAGCACCAACAAAATGAAATTCTTCATATTTTCCAGAGCATGCGTCTGAAGTTAATAGCCAGCAACACAACTGTAGAGCGGAGGTTCAGTGCCTGGATTGGAGGTTCTATCCTGGCATCACTGGTAAGTATTGCTCCACACATTTTTGTCTTAATTATTGTGTTTAACGCTGTGTTATGACCTGCAGTTATTTTATTGCTAAAATATATTAGTTGCAAGCAGCTTGTGACTTTACAACATGTTCTTGTACCTTCTTTAGGGGACGTTCCAACAAATGTGGATTTCAAAACAGGAGTATGACGAAGGTGGGAAACAGTGTGTTGATCGGAAGTGCCCTTGACCACCCCACTCAAGTGGCTGACTGCCTTTCAACATTTTTGAAAAGGAAAAAACAACAACAAAAAAAAAAACAAACCTCTGATAGTAAAAGCCTTCTTAGTGGACTCAGGAACTGAAAAGACACTTGGATTTTCCTTCTCCAAAAATTAATCCTGCTTTATTATACTTTTTTCCTATTTTATAACTCTGTAATAATTGCCTCGGTCACACTTTTCTACTCTCAGTATTTTCATGTCACATTTGGCACCTCAGAATATTTCTAACCATTTAGATAATAATGCTGTATCTTTTGGTACATGTGCAGTTGTGATCCTTCAAGTCTAAGTCAGTTCCAGAAAACACTTAAGCAATACATGCTATTATGACAGAGTTCTGTGGCAAATTTTGTTATTCTTTTAATTATTGATCGGCCGTTTTGAAAATAAAGATTTTTGTTACAACTTTGTGCCTGTCCTGTTCATACTTGGACAAACATAATCTAAGAGGGGTTATTGAGGGGTCACTACAACAATAAATGAACATTCAGCCACTTCAAAATTGGGTGACGTGCATGTACAATACTAAAACACAGACTCTTCAAGTTTTAATTTTAGCAGTCATTAAGTTTATAATAGGAGTACAAACATACAACCTGAACAGTTATACCTTTATCTTCGTGGCTGAACTGCACACCTAACTTTACATTTGCAGTTATATGACTATAAGATGAGCCCCAACATGTGAAGAAATGGTTTAAGATATATAAGGATGTCAGCTGTGCTGCAGAAGACACTGGCTTTTTGTCTTGGTCACCTCATGCTTGGGCAGTGTTTTTGGGAAACACCTCCGCCAGCTTCTGTTGCTTTCTTTTCTCCCTTGCTTCTCTCCGCACTTTACTCCGCAAGTGTTTCTCAAGACTCAGTCTGAAATTAAGACAACAAACAAGCATGACATTTTATCAGTAAAGTATTTAAGTCTTTTTATTTATATATATATATATATAAATATATATATATGCCCTTAGTTCAAGTCAAAGAATGGTATCAAAATCGCAAATTACCTTGTGTAAGGGGCAACAAATGGAGGTGTATAGAAACGTTTTCTCTTGTATCTCCTGTTCATGTACCAAGGAATAGGATGTTCTCTAAAGCGGTACCTGAAAGAGAGTAATTTTTTGTCAGTATAAAATGCCACATTAAACTCTCACAGTCCTCTTATGTTTTGAATTTATATCTTTAATATATCAGGAGACAGATCAGTTTTTCCCTGGGATAAAAATTCTGCTTACCAGAATGTTTTGCCAAAAACATTTTTCCTCCATTCTCCCGGTCTCCCTTTCTCCTGTCCCGTCTGTAGTAAGCGGAGAGCATCTTCCCTCTCTTTAACAATGGTGTCAAGCCTCCGCATAGATCTTTCAACCTATTGACATAATGCTGTCAGTTACACTGTGAATCAATGGAAACGTGCAATCCTTTGTGCCATCATGGATCATTAAACTGAGAGGTTCTATATGACTGCAACTGCACACTTGAAACTTCTAAACAGCATAGAAAGAAACTTGTCAGAGTCTTAAAGCATATGTTTACCTTCTTGATGCGTTCTGGACTGGGCATCTGAACACGCTGTCGTTTAGCTTCTTGTTCTATCGTAAGCAACATGTTTTTTTCCTTTAGAAGAACATACCTAGTGAAAAAAGAAACAGCTTAAGAATGAGTGTATCCATTATAGACAAAGCCCAACGAGTTGTTCTCTGTAACATCGGGCAATTGTGGTTGTCTGTTTTGTTTTGTTTTTTTTTCCATCACATGCATCTTTATCAACACATGCATCTGTGCTAGACAGCTTCGTGGAAATGACAGGTCTCTTATCAAACAATTAAATGTAAGCATGCATATCGCTGCTGTCAGAGCAAAATCTTGTATCTCCAAAATGGTAACTTTACAGTAGAAGGAAAAAACATACTTCACTTTTAATGTAAGTCAATGGAACCAGTAATCATCCATTCATCATGAAATTTACACACAATATAAAGAGCAACAGGCATTTTCAAATTATGGCAAAAACTGAAAAACGACAAAAACGCAGATATGAGGTTTCGTTCCAACAGCAGCGATATAATTGAGCATGATAAAGCAATGCACAAAAATCAGAGTGCATTTACATATATCAGTCTTAAAGGCACAATAACAAACAGACTGTTTAATTCTAAGGGATAAAGAGAGGTTGGAAACCACAGACATAATTGGGTTGAATAGAAAAAAATTCAAATATATAAATACATAAAATATTAGAAAACTGTAGGATATGGGCTCTTTAATAACATGAAATAAAAGTTAAATGCCATTATTACACATATCACATTTTACTTGCTGCCAAGATCATTCTAAAATAAGCTCATCAACTAAAGGTGTCAAACCCTGATCCTAGGGTCAATGTGACTGCACCACGCCTGGCTAATATTACATTGTCTCTCAACACCATGAATAACTATCAGAAGTGTTGTTCCATGCGAAATGACTGCCTGCCAATGGCATGAAGGCATAATCGACACTTGGATCATGTTTCCTTGACTCAATATAGATGAACAAGTCTCATTCTGGAATAAACTCCCAGGAAGATGTTAAAATGGAGTTGTGTTTTGTATTTTTTGTAAAGAATTTGGTTGCAGACTACTAGGAACTGATGTTTATTTACATCATGTGTTATTCACTTTTTGTCGATGTTGGCTGCATAAAGGTTTATTCTTCTGTGGTGCAGAATTTCTGTGGTACAGAACCCAATATTCTATTTAGACAACAGTACATTATTAGAAATCATATGCAAACTAAACAATAAAACGCCATTACCATAGCTTGTGCAAATCTTCATTACTTTTTGTCCTGAGCTGTTTGGCAGTCCATGGAGCACCTGTGAAAGTCACAGAGTTAGCCAACTATTCAACTGAGGATTCTGGTTCTTCAAGCCATTAAGCTCTTATATATTTTACATGGAGCTTACGATGCATTCAAGACAAGCTCTGACTGGGAAAACCGGGTGCAACTCAGAATCTCAGCTCGAAAACATGAGTCTAGTTTTTCACTTCAAACTTTTCAGATCTTAAGCTTACTGATCTCAGACTCAGAAGTGGGTAATGACTAGTTTACATAACTCAGTTACATCTACTTCAAACAAATTGACTCATTTGTACATTTCTGAGGAAATGATAACTCACTTGTACTCAAGTATGCATGCGAGGAATAAAATCTACTTTTTCCTCAGGTCCATTTTTGCTCTTCACACTTTGTTTGCAACTCATTTTTGGCTTTAATTTCATTCTGTCCTGTTTTTTCAGCATCTATGCTGTTTTGCTGCTGCATACGTTTCTTACTTTTGATTTTTTTTTAACAACAAAAGAAAGGAATAGCGCTTTCACAGTGGTGGTGACAGGAACCAGATGTCTGAAAAGTTTAATACCTCTTAAAGCTACCTCACAGAAATGGCTACAAATATGCTGCCTCATACCTGAGACTTTGTTTACATCTCAACGATTGAGTTATATAGAAATTCAGAACATTAGTGATGTTCCCCTTTTAAGTTCCTGTGTTGATGGATGCTGGACGTACGAAAAAGTTACACCAGAGAGGACACATGAATCATTATGTACCTTATGTATAGTTTTTGTTTACACTGGCGTTCTTACATTCTTCTTTACTCAAGATGTTTTCTGGTGCTAATCAATCAACAAAACATTTACAACATGTACAGTTACCTGATTTAACTGTCGTTTCTCCCCAGTTTTCAGGCAAGTCAAAGAACTCTTCAAGGCTCCGTCTGCTGGAGGATGTATGGAGAAGCCGATACTGTGAGGGACGGCTGAACCGAAAAAGATCGTCATTTTGCCTGTGAATGTGGAGAAGACAGGTTTAATAACTACGCGTATTCATTCTATTCAGCTAAAACAGCTGATGTTTCTAAACTTTTCCTTTTTTTCCTCAGTCTTTATGTTCACTGATAACAGCCCATTCCCGCTCACGGTACTTGACTCTCAGAGACCAGTAAAGTGACTACAGGTATTATTACCTCTGTAGGCAGGAGTGATAGCTGACCAAGGCCTGTGAGGAGCGCTGAGCGTTTACGGGTGAAGATATTTTAATAACGCGCTGAAATTGTCTGCAAATTGCAGAAAGACGGCATGCAGTGGCCGCGGCCATCTTGAAGAGCAATGTCAACGTTGAACAGGGTTGCCAAATATTTCAAGCCTAATCCGTACCAGTGGTTTCAATCCTAGACAAAACCAGAGCTTCTCACAGATTCTGTAAATTCTTAGTGCTGTTATATAGAAGACCCTGAGGTATGACTTACATTTATCATATTTTGTCATGTGTTAGTGGTAATTTTTCTCAAGAAGGATAATCAGTTTCTGAGTAAAATTTACAGACGAGACACTACAATTAAAACAAATAATCACATCTTTAGGTTTTATATCTACACTGTATCCAGATTAATCTGAAAAATATTTGGGTAAATCTTTCCAAAATTATTTAGAATTGTGACAATCAAAAATATATGAGTCATTTTTTTCAGGATTTTAAACATAAAATCTGGCCTGTTCAAAAGTTGTGGCACATTTTATATTTTATTTTTCCCCAGTAAGTTAAACTAAGCAAATAAATAGAAATTGTACATTAAGGTTTGCAGAAAAACATAATATTTATATTTCCTGTAGGGGATGAGTTGACTTATTTTTATAAATAAAAAAAATCAACATTCATGTAATTTGAACAAGAGATCTCAAACTTTTGCACATGACTGTATATTGTACGCATCAGCTTGACATTCAGCTCACTACTCACTGGGATGATTCCAGCGCAACATGGCAACACATATGCTATAATATGCACAGTACCTTGTTGTTTGCAGATTACAAACCCCGTCATCCTTGGTTGGCAATTCAGTAATGAACAGTAGTATTTCCAGTCGTGCTGGCTATAATAAATAAAACGTCAAACTCTGTTAAATATAATAAATATCCGTGATGTCTTGAGCTCCGCTCGCAGAGCCAATCAGCGCCGCTCTGGCCGAACACGTCACGAACAGCCATGGTGGCCATGAGCGCTTTGCGGGCGGCTGCTGCTTTCACAGCCCGATTAAATCCCTTAAATCGGGCAAACCAAGCTGCACATCTCCTTTCCAGGGCAGTAGTGCGCTCGGATCAAGGTAAAAGCACATATTTTCCCTGAGACGTGTTCATGTTTTCACTGTAGAGGGCTTATTGTTTGCAGTGACCTTGTCCTTACAATGTTCGTGCTAAGCTAGCTAACTAGCTAACCTAGGTAATAACTGTTTGGCTTGTAGCGAGTAATTTAGCTTTCCTGATGGCTCGTGCAGGTAAAATATTTTATTAACTAAGACGTATAACTGTACTACTTATCTGCTATTTAATAACATATACAGTTGGCAACATGTTGAGCTCAACACACTAACTAGCCTTTCAAATCAAATATTGGTCAGTCAGTGTTTTGGTGCCACTATGCTGACTTACCTAGCTTACCTACCTTAACGTATGACCTTACTTTTTTCTGTCCACTTTTCACCTTACCAACAAAACAGGAGCACATCTATGTATCCGTTGGGCTCTGTAGTGCTGATTTTTTTAACAATTTGTTAATTCCATATTAACATATGTATAACAATACATTCTTTAGATAGTTCGCTAACTTCTTAGTTAGCTAGCTAAGTATAAGGTTCCTATCAGATTCAGCACACTAGCCCTGCAAACTCCGTGCTGTTCAGTCAAAATGTTTTGGGGCATCTGAGCTAACTTCACTTCTGAGTCTGACCTTCCCTTCTTTTGCATTCTTTCATTTTAACAGTAGTTCAAAATGCAGACCTTATCAACCACAGATGTTATCAACCACTAATTCAGTCTTGTGGTCCCTTTTTATTAGTGGCTTTTAATAGTTTTGTGCCTCATTCCTGTGCTTTTATTTTTAAGATTTTTTCACACTTTACCTATCGTTGTGTCTTATTCTCACCTGTTATTTATGCAGAAAGCAGGGGAGTTTGTGTTTTATCTGAACATGCTCTTCTTGCAGTTGCTGTTCGCTATGGAAGCCATGGAAAGAAAATGTTTATCATCAAGCCTACTGACTTCTACGACAGAAGGTTTCTCCATTTGCTGGTACGTCTAAGAAATAATTTTTTAGATGTCATCCAAACGTTTTACATTTTGGACCTGTTGGAAGATTTTAGTTCATGCCAGAAAAGAGCATGTAAATACTGGGCAACATTTGTTTACCCAGTTTCTCTGTATCTCTCTTCTTTCTACACCAGAAATATTACATACTGCTCACTGGGATCCCTGTTGCTGCATTTGTGACATTTGTGAATGTTTTCATTGGTAGGTATTTTCCACACACTGTCAATTACACATGCTTTATTTTACAGACATCTTTTGTCAAAGCTTTTGCATAAATTAAACAGTAATGTATTGGCCATTTGAAGGTTTTGGCATTACATTTTCAGTGCTTTTTTCATTTAAGTATATAATTTAAAGACAATGTAATTATATACTAGGGGTGCGGGAAAAATCGATTCTTGGATGCATCACGATGCGGACATGGACCATTCTGAATTGATTCACAAATGTCAATCTAAATCGTAATCGAATCGAATCGTGAGGTGCCTAGAGATTCCCACCCCTGTTATATACTATATAATATGTCAATTAAACAAAATATTTGGTCTTTTAGGTGAGGCTGAGTTGGCTGAAATCCCAGAGGGCTATGAGCCTGAATATTGGGAGTACTACAAGGTAAACTTTTCTAAATATTGTATATCATAATATGATGGTGAACAAAATCCAAACATACACAATTTGCTTCTAAAAGTAAAAAATAAAGGAGTCTCCCTTGTCAAGTCCAAATGTTTAGACATTAAAGGTAAAGGGATTATAACTGAATGCACTTGCTTTATGTTTATGGACATCTCAATTGATTTTATCCCAGCATCCCATTACTAGATGGATTGCTCGTAACATCTATGACAGCCCAGTGAAGGACTATGAGAAAATGATGGCCCTTATTCAAATTGAGGCCGAGAAGGCTCAAATGAGGTAAGCTGTTACTGATCAGAGGTTACCTGTAGTATTTTATATTTGTGCACATGGCCGAACACCTAATTGTGTTATGTTTATGATAATAGCAAAATGGGCTTTTCTCTGTCATGATTGTCTGGGCCAGGCTACCATTAATAGTTGGTCTTAGTTTTATTTGTACTGGAAGCTGCATATAAAGTTGATTATGAATTGTGCACCACCTAGTGGCTTTAAAGTATATGTTGAAATAATCTAAAATTGTCCTGAAACTGTATAAGTATACTAAGTTGTCAAGTTTGACCTACAGTCGTATTTAAAAGTTTGGACGCACCTGGTCAGACAACACATTCTGTTGATTTTCTAAGTGAAAATAAGTGAACACATCTTCTACAGAGAACACATTTCTGCACATTCTAATGCACAGTAACTGGGGGGGGGAAATGAAACATAAAATATGCCCTGTGGAAAAAGTTATGGCACAATTTATGTATAAATAAATAAAAAAAAAATAGATAAATAGAAATAGTGCACAAACATTTGCAGAGAAGTGCCATATTTAAGTTTGTTTCCTCTAGAGGATGTATTAACTTATTCTCACTTAGAAAGTTAATGCATACAACCCTGTTTCCAAAAAACATGGGAAGCTTTGCAAAATGTTAAAAACAAAACAATCTCAAAAGTCTTCTCATACCTTTGTGTTTTATGACTTGTAATGATTGATTATATTATGTCAACATAAGACATTGTGTAGTAATCATATTCAGATCATATATAAAACACAACCTCATTTACAAAAGTTGGGATACAAAATGTAAATAAAAACAAAATGCAGAATCATGTGCAAATAGTATAAACACTACTGAATTGAAAACAGTACAAGGACAACATCAAATGTTGAAACTGAAAAATTTAATTATTTTTTGAAAAATATATGCTCTTCTTGAATTTGATGCATGCAGTACGTATCAACAAAGTTGGAAAAGCTGCATGTTTATCACTGTGTTGCATCACCCCTTCTTTCAAACACTTCAGAAGCGTTCGGGAACTGAGGAGACCAACTGCTGTAGTTCTGAAAATGAAATGTTTTCCCATTCTTGGTTGATAGAGGATTTCAGCTGCTTAACAGTTGATTTTTTTTTTCCTCTCATTTCATAATGTGCCAAATGTTTTCAGTGCATGACAGGTTTGGACTGCAGACAGGACAGTTTAGCACCCAGACTCTTTTACTATGGAGCCATGCTGTTGTAATACATGCAGGATGTGGTTTAGCATTGTTTTGCTGACGTCCCTGAAAAAGACAGTCATCTGGATGGCAGCATATGTTGCTCCAAAACCTAAATATTGCATTCAGCATTAATGGTGCCTTTACAAATGAGCCAATCACCCATGCCTTGTGCACTATTGCACCCCCCAGTGCACAGGCATTTTTTTAACTGTGCACTGATAACAAGTCGGATGGTCCCTCTTCTCTTTAGCCTGGAGGATGTGGCGTCCGTGATTTACAAAAAGAATTTCAAAATTTGATTTGTCAGACCACAGGACACTTTTCTGCTTTGTCTCAGTCCATCCTAAATGAACTCAGGCCCAGAGAAGGTGGCGTTGTTTCTGTATCCTGTTTACGTGGTTACTTCATTTCATGCTAGAGGTTTAGCTAGAATTTGAGGATGCAGTGACAAAGTCACTGTGGTTTTTGGAAGTGTTCCAGAGCCCATGCTGTTATTTCCACTACAGAATTGTCTGTTTTTAATGCAGTGCCATCTGAGAGCCTGAAGATCACAGCCAGCCAATATTGGTTTTTGGCCTTGTCCTTGCAAACAGAGATTATCTAAATTTTTTAACGATATTATGTTCTGTAAATTATGAAATTCCCAAGTTCTTTGCTCTTTTCTGTTGAGAAACATTGTTTTTGAATTGTTGCACTATTTGCCTGAGTAGTCTTTCACAGAGTGGTGAACCCCTCCCCATCTTTACTTATGAAAGACTCTCTGGGATGCTCTTTTTATACCCAATCGTGTTACTGACCTGTTGCCAGTTAACCTAAGTAGTTGTGAGATGTTCCAACAGGTGTTTGTTTTTTTTTTTTATTATTTTCACTAGTCTTTTGTTGCCCTCGTCCAAACTTTTTTGAAATATATGGCTGGCATCAAATTCAAAATGGGTTTATATTTTTCAAAAAACAATAAAAATTCTCAGTTTCAGCATTTGATATGTTACCTTGGTACTGTTTTCAGTTAAATATAGTGTTAAAATGATTTGCGCACAATTCTGCATTGTTTTTATTCACGTTTTTCACAGCATCCCGACTAGAAATAGGATTACTGAGCTTCAGATAAGACACAATGATTATGGTATGACATTATAAGACAGCCAGTAAAAGTTTGAACACATAAATGTGTGATAAGACTTCTAAGTTTGTGCTTTTGATTAGTAGATTTCTCTCTTGTGTGGTATGGATTCACACTCTCAGCAGTGCAGTGACATTGACGTGGTGGTGTGTTAGTGTGTGTTGCACTGGTATGAGTGGATCAGACACAGCAGTGCCGCTGGTGTTTTAAAACGCATTCCTTTAGTCCTTCATCAGTGGTCACAGGACACTGCCCACAGGACACTGTTGTCCAGGTATTTTTGATTGGTGGATAATTCTCAGTCCTGCAGTACCACTGAGGTGTTTAAAAACTCCAGCAGCACTGCTGTATCTGATCCACTCAGACCAGCACAACACACACTAACACACCACCACCACATCAGTGTCACTGAAGAGCTGACAATGATCCACCACCCAAATAATACATGCTCTGAGGTGGTCCTGTGGGGGTTCAGACCATTGAAGAACGGGGTGAAAGGGGGCTAAATAAGTATGCAGAGAAACAGATGGTCTATATTCTGCAACTGTAGAATTACAGAGTGCTCCTATATGGTAAGTGGAGCTGATGAAATAGACAGCAGACACAAGGAGGTGTACTTGAAGAAGTGGCTGGTCGGTATATATTGTTATAATTTTGAACGGCAGCTGGTGTTGTGTTCTCATAAGTCACTTTTTATAACAGCACTATAAATATAGGAAAATGAATAAATAAAAATGTTTTTGTAATTCTAGTCTATCAGATGCAGGACTGAGTGCTTAAAGCCTGCTAATGTCAAATAATAACATTAACATTTCATATATCATTCCTTTAATAGACAAAAACAACTCGAGGTCCGGAAACACATGAGAGAAAAAGGAGATGGGCCTTGGTTCCATGTTGAGACGCTTGACAAGAGTCTGATCGACCAGGGTCACAAGGCAACACCTGATGATTAACGCTGGTACCTATCACCTGGGACCTGTGAAAAAATATTATCATTATACAATGTATAATGCGTATTGATATTTGTGCAAATATTTGTGTTTTTTGCCAGTGGCAGCAATAAAGTGTAATACTACTATAATCTTGGTGGTTTTATTGAAACTGTCTCACTCATTATTATCTGAATGCAGAATCAGGAAAGCATGAGTATCAGTATTGGACTCTAGCAAATGATTTATAGCTTGACAATCAAAACACCCAGGCAGCACTTATCATTCCTGGAATTATGGCAATGGAGACAATGGAATCACATTACAGATTGCAAGCATAAAAAGTGTTGCAGTAAAATTACATAACACACACAAATCTTTTATTGCACAGTTAAACAGTAAGGAAAGTTGGCTTTACAACAGTTGGTGTTTGTGTTTATTCTTAGTGGAAAGGGAAGAATTTTAGAGAGAGAAATTGATTGAACTATTGCCTCTGTGTAAGAGTGCAAGAAATGAAATCAATCAGTTATGTATGTTACAGTGTTACTATTAGGCCATGCAAATATTTAACAGGTCTAAAACCACAATATGCCAGCAAGTGCATCTATACTATGTGTGTTTCTGTAATGCAGGTCGAATGCTTTCTGTGATAAAACATAGATATAGCTATATACATTCCTTGATTTAAACAGTGCCTGTACAACTATATTGAGGCTCCTTGGACCTCACATTTCAGCTTCTTATAATGAGTTATTGATAAACTGGGTAAATGCACATGTATTCACAGTGTTTTGACACACCTAAATTACCTCTAAACAGCTCTCTTCTGTATAACTATATATAGTATGTAGTTAACATAGTCATATGCAAAACTTTGGGTGCCCTTTCAAATTATGATTTGTTGATTTACTAAGTAAAAATGACAGAGAACTGCATATTTTAATGCACAATTATTATTAGTTGTTTATTTGCTGAATTGAAAATATTGGGGGAGAAAAAAAACAAAGTGTGGCCTTTGCAAAAGTAATACCATATTTTATAATTCCTGTAACGTTTGAAGCAAATAAATGGAAATAGTGCACTAAAATTTGCAGGAAAAAATACTGTATTTAAGTTCGTTCCCTGAAGAGAATGTGTTTGGTGTCCATTTGAGCTTCTCTCATTATTCTACTACTTCATGGAAATTAGCATGGTTCCGCTTCATGACAAAATGTGAAATAATCCAAGTTGATTACTTTTTATAGCCACTGTATATTTTTTTAAATAATACATATTGCAATTTCTCTCAATCGCTTAGTTGCTCTTCAAAATAGTGCCTCAAAACTCCATAACATCAATGCAGTTACCCAGGACACTATTTCATTTCTCATTGTGTTCGCACATGCTAAAGCACATTTTGCTAAATATTGTGATGCTAGCGAAGAAGATGCAGGAAGTCTATTGAACTGACCGCAAGGGAGAACTACCATTTAGCACCAACCAGGGTTAGACGCTTGACTCACCAATTACCCCACAACCCAGCACAGAGTAGCACATACTTTGCATAGACACATCTCATTAAGCTAACACCTCCTGAGAGCCTCCGTGTGTGGCCGCTTTGCATGGCCATGCCTCCCGTACTCCCATGGCAGCGTGAGTCAGTGGCAGCATTCCACAATATTAAACACACTTGTCACATTTATTCTTATTTGACTATGAAATGTCAGGTATAAACTGTTATCTCTTTAATTGGCTGTGAACATTTCACACTCACATTGACACAATTGATCATTACTTAAATGCTTGCATGCAAAATACTGTTTACAACAAGCAGTGGGTTTGAACAAAAGGTGTAAATACCCGGCCGTGCCAAAGGACAAGCTGTCCAAGCATGTATGAGACACATTGAAGGGTACAGCCTCAGCTAAACCAGCCTTCTGTGATGTTGATTATACAGAGCTCTGTACAACAGACATCACAGTTCTACACTTTACTGTATCTCTGCATGTCGAACATCAATTCGAGTTCCCACCACCCTATGCACCCTCCCTCTTCTCAGCAACACTGTAAGATCTCCAGCTCAATTACATGTCTTTATTCGAACCTATTGGTGTAAGTTTATCATGACTGAAAATTGAAAAGGGGGCTTTGACATGTAAAAAAGCAAGATATTAGGTGTTGTGTGCACAATTAGCATTGGAATGTACACGCTGCATGGGAAAATACAGCAAAAAAGTGACATAGGTCTCTATATCCATATAGTTCCATGACTGGCCTGACTTTGTTTTATTTTGTCCTTGTGTCATTTATGAATACTGTAAAAAAAACAATATGTTTTCCTTCACATTTTTGTGTATGGATCAGTCTTTTGTTACTGTCAGCAACACTATGTAGCTAATCTAGTTCTGATGCAGTCATTTAGCATTTACTGAACCAGTGTTTACACAATGATCTAAGAGGGCTCTCCATTTGTGGTGGCAGTGCTGAAGTGATTGACAGCGTGTGTTGTAATGTGGCTAATGTGTTGAGTGTTTTAGGTTGTTTTGCACAGGTGGTACAGTGTCATGAGACACGCTTTTACTGTTTAGGGAATTGCGCTTAAATTGTTGAGCTTGTTGAGTTAAAACTGGTAGATCTGAGGATATTAATTATGTTTTTTGCCTGTACTTGATGAGAAAAAAGAGATTTCCAATGTCATTCAGTATAACAAAAAGGGTGAAAATGGTGCGGGACAGAAAGTCGATTTGAACATGTTTACAAATGATAGTAGAAATGTTCACGAATAACAGTAGATCCGCACTACCCATTCAGTGTAAAATTAATTATGAATATATGAATTACATGAACACAACACACAGTGTACCATTGCTTTCACAAATCATACTGTAATCTTAAAAACAAAAGCTAGATAACAATGAACATGTACATATCTAAACATATTGAGCATCTTATATATAAAATAGAGACTACTACACCTATTTCATATAACATACATTACTATAAAATAGACAGATATCCATGCGTATTTAAATGTACATTTTTAACATGCCTTATTTAAAGATTGATCATCATGCCTATGTAAGTATGTAAACATACATACACACCCTATATAGTCAAAAGTATGTGGACACCCCTTCGAATTATTGACTTCAGGTGTTTCAGCCACACTCGTTGCTAACATATGGGTATAATTAAGCACATAGCCATGCAATCACTGGCAGTAGAATGGGTTGTACTGAAGAGCTCAATGACTTTAAACATGGCACTATCATAGGATGCCACCTTTGCCACAAATCAGTGTGTAAAATTTCTGTCCTGCTAGATCTGCCATGGTCAACTGTAGGTGCTATTATTATTAAATGGAAATGGCTAGGAGCAACAACAGCACAGTCACAAAGCAGTAGATCCTCTGTTGAATCACTCATTACAGTGTTACTCTGGAAGAAACATCAGCACATGAACTGTGCGTCTGGAGCTTAATGAAATGGGTTTCCATGGCTGAGCAGCTGCACACAAGCCTAAGATCAAAATGCATAATGCCAGGTGTCGGGGGGAGTGGTGTAAAGCATGCCACCATTGGATTCTGGAGTAGTGGAAACGTGTTCTCTGGAGTGATGAATGACACTTCACTATCTGCCAATCTGATGGACCAGTCTGGGTTTGCCAGATGTCAGGAGATCGCTACCTATCAGAATGCATAGTGTCAACAGTAAATAATGGTCTGGGGCTGTTTACCAGGGTTTGCGCTACCCTGACGATTTCATTTCTGGTCTATGCTGGTCGACCAGCATATCAGCGTCAGAACACAACGCATGCTGGGTTTAGTGGTGATCAGCTTATCAGCTTCCATTGCTGCTGACCAGCGTACCAGCATCCACAAGACAACTGGTGACCAGCAATGCTGGCCTATGCTGGTTTTTCTAGCAGGGTAGGCCCCTTAGTTCCAGTGAAGCATAACATTAGTGCTACAGCATACAAAAAATTTTAGACAATTATATGCTTCTAACTTTGTGGCAACAGTTTGGGGAAAGCTCTGTCCTGTTCCAAGCATGTCGGTGCCCCTGTGCACAAAAATGAGTTCCATTAAGATATGGTTTGATGAGTTGTGGAGGAACTCAAGTGTTCTGCACAGAGCCTGGACCTCAACCCCACTGAACAGCTTTGGAATGAATTGTGAGCCAGGCTTTTTCGTACAACCTCAGTGTCAGACCTCACAAATGCTCTTCTCACTGAATGGGCACAAACCCCCCCCCCACACTGTAAAATATTGTAGAAAGCCTTCCCTGAAAAGTGGAGGCTGTTATAGCTGCAAAGGGGTGGATACTCCATGTGAGATGTCCAACAAGCTCATGTGGGTGCGATGTATAGGTGTCCACACACTTTTGGCCATGTAGTGTACGTTAGCATGTTGTCCAATACGCTCGCTCACGCACAGCCCTCCGTCGTTACAGTGGCCAGTAGAAAAGCGCGTTCGCCCTAAACGTATTTACATAAATTTAGGATTCCACCAATCGGAGCTTGAGGAAACCCTGATACAAATATTGGCTCCTTTCTCAAAAAGACCATTCCCCCCTCCCACCCCCCAATGTTTTCGTCGTCATATCCCCCTGATCCTGAGGGGGAATGTCTCCTCTGTGTGATTTAAAAATAACACCCTCATCTCTCCTTCTCACTGACACTCAGTGACACTGTGGAGCAGCAGGAATGCAAAGATGGCTACAGACTTGGGAGAGCTACTGGTCCCGTACATGCCAACTATAAGGGTGCCGAGATCTGGAGACAGGGTTTACAAGAGCGAGTGTGCTTTTTCCTACGATTCTCCAGTGAGTAATATACGTGTTTCGATGTGTTTCGTTCTACTGCGTGGATGCATGTTCAGTTATTTTTCCATTTCTCATCCTGACACGTGAGAAGCTGCGCAGCCTATTATCGTGAGATTTTGGGAATCCCGCGGCCACCGTTCTCACCCGCCTGTGTCACAGCGTGCTGAAATACCTCAGCAAACCTGAGGGCTTACACCTTAGAAAGCTTGCCCCCTTTGTTTGGAGGCGATGCGACCGTTAATCAGACAAGCCAATAAAACCAGCCCTGAAATCCGTCCGCTTTGAGGTGGAATCTGCCTCACTGTTTCTACTCACAACAGCTCATCAAACCAAAGATAATTTATGTCCTAAATAGCTCACTCACAGTCTCAATTAGAGCATTTGTCAAAGTGGAGGCTGGCAAGGATGCTGCGCTCTGTCACAAAACCTTTAGCTAGCTAATAAAAAAGATTAAACAGCTAATATGACTGTCAGACAGCCTGTGACCTGATTATAAAGGATTCCAGGTCTGAGAGTTTCTGCCAGTCAACTACAAAGATGCTCTGAACCCAAATATCTCAGTCAGTGCTCAGTCAGAAGATTGATTGTAGCTTCGTCCCAACTTTTTGGGGACGTGTTGCTTCAGTGCTGTATGTCCGTCTCTCAGCTACAACAGTTTTAAAGGTGACTCAGCTGTTTGGAGCTCATGTCAGACTATTTTTACCCCTGGCTGTTAAAGCTCGTGTGTCACCAAAGCCTATTGAGAGGTTTTTCCGAGAGTGTGGAGCTGGAATCCCTATACTGTTTTGGGTCTTGTTTTGCAAAACTAGGCTACACTCAAGCTTTGTCTCTGAGGGTTAGTGTAGGCCTAGAGGAATGTGTATAAAATAAAAGTCTCCCCATTTCTTAATGCCGATAGGTTTTAGAACAACCAGCAATGAACAAAGTTTTTTGATTTCAAAATCTCTAATATTTGTATATCCTTCTTCTTTGCTCTTAAACCTAGGCCCTACTACAGCCAACCCACTGATGGTGTTTAGTGTATAGCCAGTCTTTTAGGTTAACCAGACTATTAGACTTTTTGTCAGTTTGGTCCAAGAAATCTATCAGTGCATCCACTTTCTTAATATTCTAACCAGCTAGCTTACTGGTATAAAAACGGCAACTGGTATATCTATTAAAAAAAATAAGGCACAATATATCGTTCTTGTCCGAAAAAAGAAAAAAAAAAACCTAAGCAAAACAAACAAACAAAATGTATCTCCAGAATAGTAAATAGAACTTTAAAGGAGAAGACAAAAACATTCTTAACTTTTAATGCAAGTTAATGTTCAAATATTTTATTACAAGTAATTTTGGAGCTTTTCTATTGGTCTGTTTTTCATATTCTCATACAATATAAAGGACAGCATCTGTGTTCAAATAATGTAGAAAAATGGAGAGTCATTTTTTTCGTAACAGCAACGATATGTAACTTTTTGATATTTCTTAATGACTGTTGATTCTCTGATTTCCAAACTTAATTCTGTCATAGACAGATCTGTTGGCTCCAAGCTTTGAAATATCATGTCTGGTTTGTGTTTTATGATCTCTTGACTCTCTTTAGTTATCAGTAATGCTGGCAATATGTTTTTACTATTATTTTGTAATTGTTTTTGTGTGATTTCTGTCTCCTTTAGGAGTCTGAAGGTGGGCTGTATGTGTGTATGAACACATTCCTAGGCTTCGGAAGAGAACACGTGGAGAGACATTACCGCAAGACTGGACAGAGCGTGTACATGCACCTAAAGCGTCATGTTAAGGAGGTAAGGCAGATGGCTGGTCTTGCTTTCCTCTTTGGTTTAGTTCTTTAATAGCCTGTTTCTTGAGGAGCTTGATATGCTGACCTTTTCAGGCCATGGTAACAAAACTCAATCATGGTACGCTGCACCTGTGTATGTGCAGAAGTTAATCAGTTTAGGCATTTTAAATGTTTTAAACGTCTAAACATGAATAGAAACATTAGAGGATGAAGATGGGTTAGGAATAGTACCAGACCTCCCTGTTTCCACTGTTTTCTTGTCTAACTGAAAGTGGTAAGGGGCAAAAACTTGGGCCGACAAAACTACCTGAGTAGTAATAATTCAATCTATATTATGTAGGCATTCTTACTGTACTTACAATTTAGTTTTTTCTTCAATTGCTGGTACTAATTAAAATCAGTAGTGTTGGGTGGATATAAAACAGGAACAACAAACAAACTGAACTCCTTATAGAACTGCAGTGGAACTATATTCAGCATCTATCAGCATCAGAACTGAAGTGGGTTAGGTGCTACTCTTTTCTTTTATAGGGACATTTTGGTCTAAAATAGAACACTAAGCCTCAGAAGTGAGAGATGTAAACAACAATAAAGCAGTTCATGTGCTGAACCTAAAGAATCAGAATAAAATTAAACTCCAAAATAAAGAAACAAAATAGGAACTAGACGGTTTAAATTGAAGAATTTAAGTAGATTCCTTTTCTCACAATATATACTTCAGTTGGACTAAGTAATATGTGAAATTAATCAGAAGAGTGCAAATCTATAAATTGTGCATACATATGAAGGTTAGCAAATATCTACGTAGTGCTATATTTATATAAGTAGTCTATGTAGTATCAAACATCTAGCAAACCTAATGAAACTTTTTGTGCTTTAACATGAAAAAGATTGGCTGATGCAGCTGCTAGCACCACTGTTTATTTAACCAACTGAAATGTTGAACAAAATCTTTACATGAAGATTTTTAGGAAGATCTTGGATAAAAATAAAACAAAATCTTAACATAGAAACATCCAGTGTTGAGGAAAATCTAGAAACATTTGTAAATGTTTACAGGAGACGTTAATAGTGATATGGAAGTTTGATGGCAGTGTAAACAAAACTGCTCATACCAACATTAATTAATATTTAATACTGGAAAAAAACATAGTGTGTTGTGTTGTTATATAATATAGTGTGTTGTTTTTAGGTCATAAACATTGCTTCTTAGTACTTGAGGGACTTGATGTTAGAGTGGTGAGCCTCTCACATATAAAGTCCTATGCATAAGCTTGGGCATCCCTAATCAAATCACGTTTTGTTGATTTTCTAAGAGAAAAAAAGTTAACACATCCTCTACAGAGAGCTCTGTTCTGCCCAGTTAGTGTTTATTTGCTGAATTTAACATTTTGGGAAAAAATAAATCATAAAATGTGGCCTGTGCAAAAGTAATGGTGCATTTTTTTATTGTATCTTGAAAATGTTAAACACTAAATAAATAGAAACTGTGCACTGAAAATTTGCAGCAAAATAATATATTTAAGTTTGTTCCCTGTAAAGGATTTGTACTAATTTGCCTTAGGTGTTCAAACTTTGCATATGGCTGTATTATCATTCATTTGTAGCTTGTCAGTGAATATTTCAAATTCAGATGTAGATACTGGTGTCTAATTCATGCTCAGATAAAGTCTTTATGTTATTGTGGTGTGGTTAAGAGTAGGCCCCAACCAGTATGAAAACTGATTTCATTGCCCAAACGTTCTAATAACAGACAATATTGGCAGATATAGTTTTATAATTATATTTTGCATTTTAAATTTACAATATAATACTTTTAGTTAAAGAGTGTTTTACTGACAGGTATGATTCTGAGTTCTGAATTCAGTGTGAGCTGTCACACTGTTCCCCAAATAAACAGTCTAAATAATATAAATATTGTAACACAGGGGGTGGAGCTACTCATAATTCTTTACAGGTTTGGTTTCTGTTAATTACCTCATTAGTTCTCGTCATAAAAAGGTTTTTTGTTTGTTATAACGTCATTCTCATGTTAAAGGTTAGCTTTGAGCACTACATGTTTTTCTCTTATTCTAACCTGATGGTTCTTTCTGTTCAAATTCATCTGTTCAGTTTGTATTGCTGGTGCAATGATGCTTGTTGGGTTTGCCAGTGGCACAGCCATTTGAGGTTTCAGCTTGTTGTTAAGTGATTACGGATTTTAATTCTAGTGATGCTGCAACAAAAAAGTTGGTAATTATCAACACATTATTGACATTGTTTTTAAAACTACAGATAATCAGTTTTGGCCAGCTGACATATTGGTCAGGTTAGAAGGTCATGTGGCTTTGTGCTTTTGTACGGAGTGTGCGTGTGTCAGCAGCAATAATAATAATATTAAAAGTAACTGAATAAACTTCCACTGCTGTTATTCTTAATATCTTACTATTTCCTAATAAAGTATCTTATCAGTGATTGTAACATATGTAATTTAACAGCCTTGTCTGTATATAAAGCAACATATAGAGTGCTCCACACATTTAGTAATCAATAGCAGAAATCAGTAATTTTGTAAAAATGTAACAAAATAGCTATATTCAAAATGAAAATCTGTTAATATTAAAATATTTTATTGTTTATTGCATTTTATGTTGGTGTAACAGTCTGTATATCGCTGTTGTCGGAAGAAAACCTTGTATCTCCATTTTTGTCGTTTTTCAGTTTTTGCCATAATTTGAAAATGCCTGTTGCCCTTTACATTGTGTGTAAACTGGTTCCATTGACTTACATCTAAAGTAAAGTAGGTTTTTTTCCTTCTCCTGTAAAGTTATCATTTTGAAGATACTAGGTTTTCTTCCGACAACAGTGATGTGCTATTTGAATGGATAATATATGGTCATAATTATATATGGTCATAATTAAGAGTATATTTGTATTATATAATTTCTATTACAATATGTTGCTACTAAAAACGATTAGAGTCTTCTTACTTTTCAATCAAAAATCCAAAATAAAAGTCTGTTAACTTAAATGTTATTCTTGTAATAAATGCTGAAAAAGTCGAGCTGTCATTTCAGTAGAAATCACTTCCTGTGATTCTGCTTGACCCCATGTCAGCCATCAGTAGCCATCATTTAGCAGTGCTTTTTCCATGTCAGTATCTGTTCAGAAACAGCTGGCTACATTCCTGCAGCTCCTGAGTCTGCTGTTTTCTCATGAGGTCACTTAATTGACGAGAGTGTCAACATTTTTCCTGTCTTTTAGTGATCCTGACCACAGCAAATTTAATGATGGTCCCCACAAATAAAGCCTCGATCGAACTTTCCTTACACTAATCGCCCGCTATTACCCACAGCCAGCTTTGTATCCTGTGTTATTTAACTATTAGTGCTACTGGATTCTCTAACATTTTGGTTTATTAAGATTTTCTGTGCCCAGGAAGCCTCTACAAAAACAACTGTCTTCTGTTTGGTGTCAAAAATAATGTTGTTGTCTGCCACAGAAAGCCACAGGTGCTGCTGGAGGTGCTGTCCCGAGAAGACGGAATGGAAAAGTGTTTTTAGGTAAGACTACAGAAGAAGAGAATGGAAAAAAATACACTCTGAAAAAAGTCTAATTCACAGGGATGGATCTAAAGATTTTTTTTTAAAATAAGTGACATTTCCTCATGATCATTAACCTCAGTCCTCCCCTGTTGGGGCTAAATTTAGTGCATTTATCTTTATCTGCAGTTAGTAACCGTTCTAAATCTAAAGTGCCACATGCTCGCTCTGGCCTAATCCGCTACTGGGGAGGGTTGGTTTACAGTGGGCCGACGGGCCTGTCACTGCTCCCCCATCAGCTGCTGTGCCCTATCAACTCTCATGGCTGACACACTTCTGCCGTTGGAGGGATGATGTAGGCTGTGGGGCCAGGTGGGTTTTATTCACTCTAATGGAGCTTCAAACGATTGACACATGTCCTCCTCACTCAGTCTAGGTCTTCTTCCTTCACTCCCACACTAAAGTTCAAAAGTTCGGCTACGATTGAAATCAGTGTTCAAAAGTGTGGAGTCACTGTTTTCAATAAAATAAAACCCATCTGGTTGCAGATAAATGTAAACAAATATTCTAATACGGTCACCCTGCACAGCTTCACAGGTTTCAAACAATTTGTAGGAAATGAAGTAGGAATCTATAAAAAAGAAATTGTGAGATGTGTTCAGAATGAAGAACAGAGCTGTAGATGATTCTAACATGACTTAAAAGCCGTATAACATCGAGAATCAATTTATAACAAAGTTACAGTACAGAATGCTTTGTGCTTTAAAACTGGCTGTCAAGTCTCAGGGCAGACAGACATCTAATGTAGTGTAACTAAATTATATTGTTTATTATTGTTTATTATAATTTCCAGTTGTTCCCAAAATACTTGAAATACTGAAATATCTAAAAATAGATTTTTGTGTCTAGTTTATAATACTTAAAACTACTTTCTACAAGTTTTTACTGTAAATAAAGTAACAAAAATGACTGATGTGATTCCAGATCTTTTGAATGGTACCTTCTTGGGGGGGAAAAAAGGTTCTGTGTAGTCCCAAATAAAGTTTCCGTGACTTGTAACAATTATGGAATGCTTTTTGTTGTTATATAGAACTGTCTTTTTCAATGATTCTTTGAAGAACCACATAAAACAGGTTTTCCATCATAGTGAAGAACTGTATAACCATTCTAGAGACCTTTTATGTATTAAAAAGGTTTTTTGAGTTGTCACAGTTCTGGATATGACCAGCTTTTATTAAGGAATCCTTGAAGAGCCCCCTTTTTTAGGCGTGTAGTGTATTAATAATACTGTTATTTTACAAAGATAACTTATATAATGCACATTACAATATTGTAAACTACACACCAAAAGGTTTTGCTTAAGTAAGTGCTTTACTTAATATTTCAGTATTTTGGAAATAATAATGTTATTATGTCTGTTGTAATTTGAAGTATTCTTGATATTCTTTTTAGTATAACTTCATTCTTGATGTCAATTTAAAATGATCTGTAGCTCTGGTCATCATTCTGGACACATTTATTAATTGTTGTACAGTTTCATTAGAGCATATTAGAATAATCTGTTTATCTACAACCTAATTAGTTTTATGTCACTGAAAACATTGTTTTCACACTTTTGGCTGGTAGTATATATTCAGTGAGCTGTCACTGTGTGTAAACCTCCTTATTCAGGCTCAGAAAACCATGTACACCACCAATTATGTCTCCTTACGTGGCCCTTTGCGTATTACTGCAGGGAATGTTATGTTGGTACCGCATCTCTATACCAGTGCAGTGATCTAATCAGACTGCCCAAGCTCACACGTCATAGGACAAGAAACCGCTAAAAAGAAACCAGCTGCACTTTCCTCCAGTTCACTCAGCCATTTCCCAATTTAGTAATTCATCCTTCATTTCACCAGCCTGTGTGTACCTCCGAAGTGTACAGTACCAGTCAAACTTGTGGACACCATCTGATTTGAAATTTCATAACCCAGACTTTGGTTAAGTGACTAAAATTGTTTCTAAGGCAAATCTAAGGCCCACTTTTACCCCTACCCCTTGTTTTCAAGGGTCACCTTGTTCCTTGGAGTTACAAGGAGTAGTGGCTGAAATCTTCCCCTACGAAATGGGACAACCCTCAAATAAAAAAGAACATTACTTCATTAGCAGACTACTAGCTGCACTCTGTAGGCGACCCTGCCAGTCTGCAGCGATAGTAGAGGAGCGGTAAAGTCCAGCAACCTCACTGCTGGGCTTTAGTTAAATTTAGGACATTATATGCGTTCAAAGAGGGGGGGATACGACGCCACCCACCCTTAATTCTTTGGTGACATGAACCTGAAATCAGCTATTTGCTACCTGCTTATTCGAATTTTCCCGTTCCATCTTAAATGTTGCAGCAGTTACATTCTGGCACCTCAGGCGTTTAAGGTGGAACAGGAAATTTAGCTAGCTGCTGAGACATCAGCATACTACTAGTGATTTTTTACGCTTGTTATGAAGAAAAGGACCATAATACATTGAAACAACATTAAACTAAGATAACACAATGGTTATGGTAATTTTTTAACAGAGAAAATACATTTGTGGGTTTCTTTGTGCAGCCATCTTGCCGGATTTTCCTTTTTTACTCATAACACTCTGTTTGGAGTGTGCCTCTGAAAAACCTCCGTTTGGAGGGCCATGTAGCCCTAACACTTCACCCTACCGGTCACAAATTGAGACACCCTATCCCTATGCATGAACTTGCAAAAGGGTGGTGGGGCAAGGGGAGCAATGGGTTTGGCCCTAAGTAGTGAAGTTATTGCCAAAGTTAAATGTTTGATTGTAAAGGGGACGTGACCTATTCCAGGTATATCATTAAGAGCTTCCTCATGAAGGCAATGGCTGTTACATGTGGGTAGCTTTTTTACTTACTAGTCTTTTTACATGAATTTCTCCCATGGATTTAATTTTTAATCATAATGTAATCGTAACGTAAGAGTGTCTTGGTGTGAAGTGAACTTTGCTATTTTTTATCCCCAGTTTTTTTATTTATTCCCCTTCTGCCCAGCAGCCAACAAGGTCTCAGCTTGTTTGCATTTCAACTGTGGTGCAGAAAAAAAACTTCTAAATACTTTTGAAGTATGACTTCACAGGAGAAAGTAAAAACATTCCTAACTTTAAATGTAAGTTAATGTAACAGGATTTTATTCCAGATAATCTTGGACCACTTCTGTTGGTCCATTCAGTATGAAATGTTCACACAATTACACATCTCCTTCAGTCCTGTTGGAAAAGCATTCCAGCTGGCTCCTCATGAAGCTGCTTGAGAGAATGCCAAGAGTGTGCAAAGTGCTTTAAAGTATCTAAAACAGAAGATAGCTTTGATATGCATAATTCCATGTGTTTTATTTCATAGTTTCATATCACTGTTCACTGTTTTTGTAAAATATGGAACATAGTGAAACTAAGGGAAAGCATTCTATGAGTAGGGGTTTTGATTGCCACAGTATGTCTCTACATCTCTTTGAGCTTGTAGTCATAAAATATGCTTGTGTGAGTGTTTGTAATTTTCACTGTGATCTAAATCTGGCACCATGCAGTTGTGATTTATTCTGAGCATTTTCAAATACATCTGTCTTGGTGTTAAAGTGGAGCTCAGCACTCTAAGCCTGTATAGTAGTGTAGTTTGTAGTATATTGATATTCATAGAGCTCTGCCTTCTTCTGTTGTTCCTGTACAAGACTATGGATATGATTTGTCCACTGTAAAGATTTAAAGGCAATGACACTGTCATATATCTGTCTGATTATCTCTTATATCTCCTTTTTTTAAGATTTAGAACTTAACCGTGATTTTAACGGGGATGATTATGAATATGAAGATGAAGCCAAGCTTGTCATATTCCCAGACCACTTTGAGATTCCTTTACCAAATATTGAGGAGTTGCCTGCACTGGTCAGTGAGAGTGTGTGAGCATGCCCTGTGTGTGTGCACTGCATGCCAAAGGTCTGACTTGGTTCTGATTTAAAACAATGCTGTAATGTTGTTTAACCCAAAGCTCTCTAGTGCAAGTATGCTTACTGACATTTTCAGATGATTCTTGACTGCCTGTTTTGTATTAGCTCATATACAGCTTCTTCTACATGAGTCTGCTGCCCATAGGAACAGTGGGGAACTTAAATGCCTTCAAGATATTTGATAATCAGTCTGTCTGAATTGTCATCATGACTGCTGGATTTCATGAATGCTGTATAGCTGCTTGAGAATGTCTTTACACTCCAGTTAAAGTATAGAAACTATAGAGCTTTGGATCAAAACACATTACAGTATCAGTACACAGTGCACCGTCTATCTGTCATTGTATGAACTTTACTTTCTCATGTACTTAGCTACTCTCTCATGCATACCCATAGTTCTCACTCCACGTTGATGATGTCTTAAAAAGCTTAGTGGAACATTTGGGGTTTCTAGTACACGTACAGTACTGTGCAAAAGTCAGTTATACATTTTTTAGATATAAGATAATCCACTTGTACAAGGAAGGGGAAAGTCAAAGGAAAAGGTAAAAAAAGCAGGCGTTTAAAAAACTGGATTTAAAAATGCTGAAAAGATATAATAATAATAATAATAATAATAATAATAATAATAATACTAATACTACTACTACTACTACTACTAATAATAATAATAATAATAATAATAATCTTCATTTATATAGCACTTTTCACGCCGGTGGCAGCTCAAAGTGCTTTGCAGACAGGTGAAATGCTAAGTTAAAGAGATACGTTTTTAGATGCTTCTTAAAAGTGTGCACTGTGCTTGTCTGTCTAATAAAAGATGGAATTGAGTTCCGCAGTTTAGAAGCATAATAACTGAAAGAGGCCTCTTCATGTTTTTTGTATTTAACAGAAGGTATCTGCAGAAGGCCACTATCTGCGGACCTAAGATCACTTGCTGGAACATAAACAGACAGACACTCTGTGATGTAAGCAGGTGCTTTAAGGTCATTTAGAGCCTTAAAACTAGTAGCTGAACTTTAAAATCTATACCGAACAATATAGGCAGCCAGTGCAGTTCTTTTAAAACGGGAGTGATGTGATCTCTCTTTTTGTTTTTCGCGCTGCTGCATTTTGTATGAGTTGTAAGGGATGTATAGTTTTCTTAGGAAGTCCAGTAAGAAGAGCATTACAGTAATCAACTCTGCTTGTAGCAAATTCATGAACAAGTTTCTCTGTTTCGCTCTGAGATAGAAAAGGCCAAACTTTAACAATATTTCTCAAATGATAAAAAGCTACTTTAGTAACTGTGTTTACATGTGGGATAAAACAGAGCCCAGGTTTTGTACTTCAGGTTTAATATATGAAGCTAAAGAACCAAGTTTCTCATAAAGCAGCTTTCTCTGAGTTTTTATATATAGAAGACTGATCTCCTAACAACCATGCAATATCTCGTTGGCCACCAAAACTGTTTGAGAGCTCCACCTGAAAAAATCCACAAGCGCTTTTGTCCATCTTTCCACTGTGAGAAGACAACTCAACTCTATGAGTCTGAAAAGATGTGTAGGTGTCAAGAAGCTGTCACTGAGGGAACGGAAATAGACAATGCTGGTGTTCTCAGAACAATGGACTGGTCAACCCAGAAGCTGTAAAAAAAACAAAAGGTAGACATGCTCAGTCCTGAAAACATTGATATTATATTTAATCGTTGAGGCTTCCGTGTAATTTTCTGTTAAATATAAAATAATTTTCCCACTTTTTTCCTGATGTTGAAAAATGAACAACTTGTACCTTGTGGCCATGACTGGAAATTAAATAAATGAAGGGTTGTCTCTGACTTTTGCACATTACTGTGTGACTGAATGACAAATTGTCATGATATTTCATTAGCCGCGATTCCATAAAGTGATTTTCTTTTTTGTCTTCACCCTTTTCTGTGGTTGTTGTTGGGTGTCTTTATAAATAGTAGATGGCTAGAATTACAGGGACAGAATTTGAAATGAAGTGACATCTTCAGTAACCCTGGTGCATGGCAACATCTGGGATACATAGTTTTAAAATAAATTAAACATTAAAATGGGAACTTGCAAATATACTCTACTGATAACAAGAGTGTTCCACCATTTGCAGTTATGCTTGGTATTACAGTTCATTTACACTTCCTGTTTCCTCACATTATGCAAACAAGTCCTCCTGCTTAGCCGTCCAAGGAGGCATTATGCGTCTAGTCGCTGAGTTGTGATCATTTGTAGAAAAGCACTGATTGCATTTCTCACTGAACGCACTGAGGCTGGTCAGATTGTGTTTGCGCCACACTGACGTCCAAATGCAGTGTGAGCCTGTCCACCTCCAGAGCCAGTCGGTCAGATTTGAACACATTCCAGACTGTCCAGTATGTGTGTTGCACTGTGCATGTCTTGCTCTCTGAATGCTGTATGGACATACCGTTTTCATGTTAATCTCAGGTGTAAGGGCAGTCCAGGGCTGGGTATATGCATGAAATTGGATGTTATTTTGTTAACAGCATGGTGTGCGTAATGTCTGAAACAGTATTCTGTAGTTCTGCACAGCTAGTGTTTGGTTTAACTTGGCTGCTCACGATTTAGGCATGGCTTTGAGGCTGTTTAGATGCCAATTTTTTGTGTCTGTATAACAGAGTCAAACATGTAAACTGCTATAAGCTGTCGGGTTTATGTTGGTCATATGCATATGTGCATATCTTCCCCATTTAGGTGACCATTGCTTGTGATGCTGTACTAAATGCTGGATCTGCATACAAAAAGCAAGAGTCAGATTCTTGGGAAGAGGAGCTTCAAGTGTCCAAACATGCCAGAAGTCTCAGACAACAAGAGAACGGGGTTCGAATTCCCCCCAGGTTAGTCACATGGCAGTCCAGAATCTGATTTCCTTGCTGGCACTCTGCTGATGGTGGTCGGGTGGCTCAGAAAGCCCCTTTAAGCTGATACGCTAGCTGATGATGCTGATGTTGATATTTCAGTGTATAGTGGGTTTGTGGAAATCCCTCAACTGGTACTTCTGACAATTTCATGAAGTCGTTCGTCATGTCTGGGATATGTTTTGCCCAAATGTTAGAATTTGTGCATGGTCAGTAGATAAAAACTCCAAAACTAATTACATTCTCTTCAGAGAAAAGTTCATCTTTTCTTGAGATGTGAAACCTCTCTTCTCTCCCTTCTGATTGTCTTCCTTGTGTTCCTAGTGGCTGGAAGTGTGCCAAGTGCGAAATGAGAGAGAACCTGTGGCTGAACCTGACGGATGGCTCTGTCCTCTGTGGGAAATGGTTCTTTGATGGAAGTGGAGGGAACGGGCATGCCCTCGAGCACTACAGAGAAACCAAATTCCCTCTGGCAGTCAAACTAGACACCATCACCCCAGATGGAGCAGGTTAGCGCTTCAGGCCAAACATTGCAGGCATGCTTGAAAAAAACAAGATTTGGAATCGCAACTCAAACTGAAATTGCAAGTGCCTGCATAGTCGTTAAGGGACAATGGATTTGGTTTGTTGAGAACATGCATTCTTGTTTATTAAAACATTAACATTAAGAATTATTGCTTTTTATTTTGAATGAATTATATATTTAATTAAAGAGTGATTTGCAAAATGAAATATTTTTCCTTTTATGTTCTGTCTTGACTTCCTTGCCATTTCTGTCCGCACTTCCCATTTTTTCCATTTGTTTTAGCATCAAGTAAAGGCAAAAAATATATAGCTATAGTTTAAATGGCTCATTTTTTTCCTTTTTTTGTGGTTCTATTTTTTTCCTTGAGGTCCACATTTGCAAAATTTTGTAACATAAAACTGGTGGTTTTATGTTCCAAAAATGGTCATAATTAATTTTTACATAGCAATTTTCCAACCTTTCTTTTTCTCCTAGAATTAAACAGGCTGTTTTTGTTACTGTGTCTTTTAGATATATGAGCTCTCCTCTGATTGGCTGTCCTGTACTCTGGCTCATTCAGAAATCACTCAGAGCTAAAACACTCCTTAGAACTTTAGTGTGAAGGGGTGGGGCTAAGCTGCTATAGGCTGAATAGGTGGAGATATCTAAATTAGTTGGTTCTCATCACATCACAGAAACAATTCAGGCAGTTTTTGCAGCTTAGTTTCCAGGTATGGACTTTATGGACAAGGTAGTAAATGGTATGTTTTTTAAACTCATTTTTTTTAAAAAAAAAGAGAAATTCGTTTTTTTAATTCTCTGGGCCCTTTAAGAATTTAACACAAAAGCATGTGCAGACAATAACTTTTCATCACATTTCAATGATAATAAAATTTGTCTTCTTCTGCTCATAAACATACATGTGGTATCAATTGAAAGTTTAGAATCCAGAAGTTCTGCTTGTTTCAGTGAGCCACAAGAAACATTTGTTATACCTTAAAGCTCTCTCTGTCTTTCTCTTTTTCAGACATTTATTCCTTTGATGAAGAAGAGGCAGTACTCGACCCTCACATATCAGAACACTTGACACACTTTGGAATAGATATGCTGAAAATGCAAAGGGTGCGTTTTGGTAGTTCATTCAGAAATGGATGCATTGTGGTGTCTCTTCATTAAGACAAATACCCGCTCCTGTAGGATGTACACTGCTGTTCTTGACTTAATGTCCATGCCGTTCTCCCGCAGACAGAGAATGGCCACCACACAGATAACCATATGCAGTCACGAGCCAGTGAGTGGGAGGTGATTCAGGAGTCCAACCTGAAGCTGAAGGCGGTTTATGGTTCAGGCTATACAGGCATCAAAAACCTGGGCAACAGCTGCTACCTCAGCACCACTATGCAAGTTCTCTTCAGCATCCCAGAGTTCCAGAGAGCGTAAGTGCTCCTGCTTCTTATTTTACCATTCTTTGTCATGTTCTGCTTTTGTTATTGTACTTAAATCTGGCTTTTGCTTTTGATGTAGTAACGTAGACCACAATAACCATGTTTTAACAGCAATTATTGTTTTTTAATTATTATTATTCATCTCTAGGTATGTCGGGAATCTACAGAGAATATTTGACTACTCTCCGCTTGATCCCACCCAAGACTTCAGTACGCAGATGTAAGTAATGTGAAGTTGTGAAACAGCTGTTTTCACAAAAAATAACCATGTCATCTGTTGATTAATAGCCTGAAGAAAATATCAGCTTGAATGCCCTGCATGAGTTTCTATGCCATCATCATCAGCAAAACCAAAAAACAGGCATCATAGATTAGATAAGTGATCATTTAAACGCATCACGAAAGAAATGGGTCTTAAGTCAGTGTTAGATAGCGAGGGACAGAGAAGAGTCTTGATGCTTGTCTTCCATGCATCTTGAAGGATGGCAGGTCAAGCTGAGCTGTACTTGAGGCTTGAAGGGCTTGAGGTTCTCAAGTTTTGACCATTGCCATAACGTAGGGAGGGGCTGGTCCACTTTTGGCTTTGTAGACAAGTCTCAGGGTTTTAAATCTGATGCAGGCAGCTACAGGAAGCCAGTGAAGGGAATGCAGCGGTGGAGTGACATCAGTGAACTTAGGAAGGTTGAAGACAAACTGTGCTGCTGCATTCTGGATCAGTTGTAAGGACCTGTTGGCCCACATAGAAGACCGCCCAGGCGCGAGTTGCAGTAGTCAAGCCTTGAGATGACAATAGACTGAACAAGTATATGAGTGGTCTGTTTAGAGACAAAGGGTTGAATCCTTAGAGTGTTGTAGAGGAGAAACCTGCATGTCCACATCAGGTTTGTAGTGTCTGCTGAGATATCCGCGGAGGACATGTTGTTTACAATGTTTTGAGTTCACTTTGAATACTTTTTCAAAGTGCTCACAAGGTTTATCTGCTTGGGGAAGGGAAACAAAGCACAACTGGTGTTACAAAATGTTCTACCGCATGTTGTGTGAAGTTCATTTCCAACAGAGAAGTCTCCAAATCCCCAAATCTTACATAGTGTACCTTTTAATAGTGTAAGTTAGAGATGGCCCAGTCCGTTACCAGGTATTGGTATGTGTCTGATATCAGCAGAAAATGCTAGATTGAATATTGGAGGGAAAAATAACAAATCTGATCCAATCTTATAGCAAAACTAACCTGTATTTCTTCCTGTGGGATAGTAAGGTTGTTCGAATGATTTAAGCCTAGTTTGAGTCTACTTTTAGATGCTCATTGTAAATGAACTGCTTCAGTAAACCAAAGCTCATTTTAAAGCTTACCAATTTTTAAAGAACAAATGTCCGATCAGTATCAACCGATACTCAAAGTTTCAGTATCATTATCGGAAAGAAAAAATACTATCGCGCCAGCTCTTGTGAAAAAGGTAAAAGGAAAATTTCATTATTTCAACTCTTTAACTCATTACTATTGCTATCAAACATCAGGACACATCAGGACCAGTTCTGACCTCACTGTTATTCTTCTGTACACTGCAGACATTTGACACGGTGTATTGGATGCTTTGTTTGTGTCTGTATCCACCAGGGCGAAACTGGGTCATGGACTTCTTTCAGGCCAGTATTCCAAACCTCCAATCAAATCAGAACTCATTGAACAGGTGATGAAAGAAGAATACAAGGTATTTGACAAGGTGCTTGACATTTGACTTGAGCATGGGGCTTTAGACAGAATGAGCTTGAAAATTAGGATGAGAACTACAGAGCTTATTATTTGAATATCTGATTCTGTAGAGTTCCTCCTAATCATCCCAACACGCTCACTGAACCCAGTGATAGTACTTATAATATAGTGAATTCAAATGCTGTGGAAACATAGAGCATGCAGGCATGCACTCTCATGTCATATTAAAATTCTAACACTCCCCGATGTCATGTGAATGATCAGAAGAGGAACTCTGTTTACAAATGAATAAGCATAACCAGAGAGAACTTTAAAACCTTTAAAACTGTAAAATGTTTTCAAAGCTACACAAATAAATCAAACTCATCAATGCAGCGTTTGGATTATCTGATTGTCTGCTTGAGTGCTTCTTGGTGCTACATTTCTCTCTTGCATAGTTTGCCCTGTTATAGTACGAACATTAATGTTAAAGGGCCCATATCATACACTTTCCATTTTCCAATTCCTCCTCATTCCTTTAAATTAGACTAGTTTTGTTACTGTGCCTCTAAGATTGATTTACAGTTGTATGCAGAAGTTTGAACACCCTGGTCAAATTACAATGTTGATTTTTCTAGGTGAAAGTAAGTTAATACATCCTGTATAGAGAACACACTTAAACGAAATTTTTCTGCATACATCAGCAAATATTTTTATTGATTTGAGTTTAACGTATTGGAAAAAATAAAACATAAAATGTAAAATGGGCTGTAATTTTATTTTTTCCAATATGTTAAATTCAGCAGATGAACAGTAATGAACAGTGATTCTGCAAAATGTGCAGACGTGTGTTTTCTGAATGAATATATTAACTTGTTTTCACTTAGAAAGTCAACAAAACATAATGTAATTTGACCAGGGGCTTCCTAACTTTCGCATACGACTGTATGTAAACGACCTTTGCTCTGATAGGCAGGCCTATATTGTGCTTAATTAAAAAATCAGTTCAGCCTAAAACACTCAAAAGTGAATGGACAGGGCTAAACTGCTGTAGGCTGAATCAGTAGATGTATATGTTGTTTTTTTGTGACATCATAAAAACAATTAACTAAAACACAGGCTGTTATACTGACCATGTGGTCTGAGGAATTAATGTGTTTATGTGTGAATGCAAATAAAAAAAAACCTAGCAAAAGTCAGTTTTACATGATATGGGTCCTTAAGTACTGTATTACAAAGCGATGATAGATTTTATATTCCATAATTAAATTGCTTCATTTACTCTGATTCTGTAATGTTTTGGGTGTTTTTGTGTGGCTATGTGCTTGTATGGTGGAGAGAACTAATCCTTTGATCAGGTTTTACTTTCACTGGCTTTGTCTCAAATGAAAAGCAGAAGGTGAACTAAAAGAGCTCTATTTGTAGCCAACTAAACAGCCTTTACTGTTATGGCTAACATGCTGTTTCCTCTGTAGCAGCAGCACAGAGGAATTTCTCCCAAGATGTTCAAGGCTCTGGTCAGCAAGGGCCACCCAGAATTCTCCTCAAACAGACAACAGGATGCCCAAGAATTCTTCCTGCATGTTATCAATGTGGTACAGGTATGGCATTGTTCTTCTTTTTATAATCACTCCTATTGTAGCTGAGCACCACTGATTTGAAGACTTTTTAAACTGCCATCTGCTAGACTTTAAGAGACTTTTCTAGACTGCTGTGAATAAAAGTAACAAAAGACATCAGTTTTAGGGCTGGAATGCTATGATGCTTGTTCAAACAGGCAGATGGAGGGGGTCATTAGTAATGAATTGGAAATCTTCATCATGAAAAATGGCTAAATTCTGTTGTCATGGTTTCTGTGGGCTGAAACTCTGTAGTAGTTTCCAGGGCTTGTCTGAAGTTTGTGAGCGCTCTTTCTGACGCTTGGCTCTTGTTTCAGAAGACACTTCTCAGCAGCATTCCTGCTCCCAGCCCTGCCAGACACACACTTGTGCTCTGAAGTGACTTTCTCAACCGAGTTAAATTTAGAACCCCCCTATCAGTTACACAGGCTAGATAATGCTTCCTATTTACCTCTTCTGCTTGACCTATGTGCAGAATTGAACCCGCTGCCCTAAAACTTTTCAGTGACCATAAAAACAAATAATATAACTGTCATAGTCTTTTTTGCAGCATAAAACATTGAATATTATTTGATTATCAGTGAGCGAAACGTAACGATTTCTACATAGTATGCTTAATTGTATTGCCATCTGCTAGCAGTGTGCATAGAACGTACACAATCCTAAGATGGTCAACCTGACAAGGTCAAGACAAAATTGTGTCTTCTGAGAATGTTGGTGCTTAGGACTGTGGCCTGGTTTATTTGTAGAGTGCTGAACAGTGAGGGGCCCTTATACTGCCCTTCTGCCTGCTATCTGGCCATCCAGCGCTGGTATTTCAGTGCTGTTAGAGGAGAAATATAGCTGGTGTATTTCTGTAAGGCCTCAGAATAGAGAGACTGCTGCTGCTTCTTGCAAGATGGCCTCGCTGAACTTTGAAATAAAGATCTACAATTTTATGCTTCCAGATTGAGGCCTGGGTTTGAACAGACATCATGTTGAACATAAGTACAAAGCCGTTGTTTATGTTACACTTTAGTTGTTAAAGACTTTGTTGAAGGGTTGTGACAGAAAAAAGTATGTTTGTCTCTTGATTTAACCCCTTAAATACTGAAAGTGTCCACGTTTTAAATGGGAATGCCATCAATTTTTTCAAAATTTTTGCATAATTCAGTGGTTGAGATATAAACGAAGTCAGTCAGAGTGGTTTGATGTGAAACGGTTCATTTTAGAGAAACTTTCAGGGGTGATAGGAACCAGGTGTCGCGTTGTCTACAACACAAATGTAGCCCTGTTGTTTACTAGGCAACAAGTTAACCTACACATGTCGTCTGAGTTTTTCCATATAATGTTGATGATGGTAAAGTAGTCATAAATCTAAAAAAAGAAGTTTTCTTTTGGGGACTATTTTGCCTATTAGTGTACCCCCACCATGAATGGATTACAGTAAATGGATTGAAATGTGTTTTAGGACAAAAGGATTTTAGGATAGGATAGTTAGGATAGTTTAGGGTAGAACTTGATGTTGATCAATTCCCGATGCTAGGTTTATTGATTTGAAATTCTCATGATATTTTCTAACAAAATTTTAATGATGAAACTGATGACTGTATCTGTGTTGTTGCACAGCTTACTAATGAGCATGTTGTTGAGTCAAGTGATTGTTATCGTCATTCCTCGATGTGACACTAGAGCTTGTCTTTACTGTAATGTTTTCCATTTGCAGAGGAATAGTGCTGGATCAGAGAACCCCAGCGATGTGTTCCGGTTTATCGTAGAAGAGCGTGTACAGTGCTGTCAGACACAGAAGGTGCGCTACACCCAAAGAGTAGACTACCTTATGCAGCTTCCTGTGCCCATGGAGGCTGCCATCAACAGAGGTAATGCATTCCACAATACATTTGCAAAGGTGCTCTTATGTTGGTCCGTTTGTCATAAAATATTTACACAACTTACAGCAGACTCCAGTATTAGCGGGACACAGCCCTGCAGAGTGCAGCATTCTGCCTCATTAAGCATACCTAATGCAACTGATCAGCTAATTGATGAGGCCTTCATGAGTTGAATTCAGAGCGTTACATGAAACTGGTTTGTTACACACCCTGCTCTGTTGTTTTTTGCAGAAGAGCTGATAGCGTATGAGGCTAAGCGGAAGGATGCTGAGGAGAACATGCGGGCCCCTCCAGAGCCAGTGAGAGCTCGTGTCCCCTTCACTGCGTGCCTACAGGCCTTCACAGAGCCTGAGAATGTTCCAGACTTCTGGAGCTCTGCACTGCAGGCCAAGTCAGCTGGAGTGAAGTAAGCAATGTTCTGGTCCAAAGCCTGGGATGGGCTCTACCAAGTTGGATCACTAACTAAACAAAGCTCAGAGAACAGTGGGCTAATGAAACAGTAATGCTCAGGCACACAGTCTCTTTTAAGGAATGAAAAGAAATAGATTACCACTGCTTTCATTTGCCTTGCATTGAATACACTCCTGGGTAAAAAAATGGGCCCAAAATGGCCTTAACAACAAATCATTAAACAGGTAGATAAAGTAACTTAATATGGGATAGCTTTTCCATTTGATTTCTTTAAATGTTGAAGTTTTTTGTGTACATTTGCCGCCTTATACAGATAGAATAGTGAGTATTTTTCCACTCAGCATTGATGGCTTCAAACAGTTGAAAAGCATTGCCAAGCTAGACCATCAGTAAAAACCATGTTTGCAGAATCTTCAAGCCTTAATAAAAAAAATACTCCTTTTGAAAAGCTAATTAGATTAATAACAGCTTACATTTATGTGATGTGAAGTCACGCATTTATTATTCAAATGAGTTTGGATAATATAACCATCAGTGCACTTTCACAGAAATGGTTGATAATTAATTTAGGTTGAAAGTGGCAATACTTTATTCGAAGGCTACCTGCTCAGGGACTTAATGGCACGTACATGAGCATTGAATAATATATTAAAAGAGCAACACTTAAATATTCATGAACAGCTTATGTCAGTATTCACAAGATGACTTGAGGTGTTTTATGAAGTAAAACACCTCATAGACATTTTATAGACACAAGGGCCCATAGATTAATGTGACAAACATTTATTCCATTTGTAACACTATTATGAAGCATCATTCTCAATTGTATTGGAATTTATAACGCTGTGCCCTACTTAAGAACACTATATCATTGCCCAGTGTGAGTATAGTGTCATTTACTTAATAAAACAGCTTATGTCATCTTGCAAATACTGACCTAAGCTGTTCATAAATACTAAGTATAGCTTTTAGATGTGTTATTCAGTGAATATGTTATGAAGTTCGTATGTTATTAGCCTTCAAATAAAGTTTTTTTTTTCAAATTTAAAGCCTTATTGAAATAATATTAAATGATAAATTATTGTCAATTTCTTTTTAGAACTTCTCGTTTTGGTTCCTTCCCTGACTACATGGTTGTACAGCTCAAAAAGTTCACATTTGGAGTGGATTGGGTTCCAAAAAAGTTAGGTATGTAAATTTGTCTCATTTCGATGAATGTGAATGTTCACTTGCATGAGTATGCAGGATGTTGTCTAAGTCTGCAGCAGTGTTTTTTTGTCGGTAGCCACTAGTTTCACTTAATCGCCCTCACGTTTGTGGCCACCCTGAGCCTCCCGTTGCTTGAGCACCTCACAAAGCAGATCAGCCTTTCTATTGCATAATGGTTGGCATCTGCATGTGTCCATCACACGTTCTCTTGTGCAATTCAGACCCATCACATGCTGCAAAGGCACTTGAGCAATACAACATGATGAAAAGATCAGTTTGCAGGGCATATTCACTCATGCTTGAACATAAGGCATTACTCCTCTGTCCTGCAGAGGTCACTGTGGCTCTGTGCTTTAGTTGGTTCACTTGGTTTAGTGTATTTGTTGTTTGTGTCATTTGAAACAAGATTAGGATTTTCATTCTGTACAGAGTACTTTATTTAATCTCTGTTCTGCTGTGTTGTCCTCACAGATGTTTCTGTAGATGTGCCTGATTTTTTGGACTTGAATCGGCTCCGGGCCACAGGATTACAGGCAGGTGAAGAAGAGCTCCCTGACCTTACACCACCTATTGTCATTCCCGAGGACACAAGAGGTAACGCTACATCTATTTTTCATGGATTTATTGTACTTTAGTGAATCTGTGAGCAGGTGATCTTGTACCATTCTCCACCAATTATTTAAAGTTTCTGCATTGCTAAATCATTAAGATGTAAGCAAAGCCATTCAGACAGGTTTGATGTGAATTGGTGCATTGAAAAGCTTACAAACTCAGATATCTTTACAATGGTGGTGATAGGAACCAGAACTCAAGATGTCTACAAGACAAATACAACCATTTTATTTATTATCCAAAACAATTACTAAACCTACATGTCTTCGAGTTTTCATATGTGATGTTGATAACTGTAAATTGCATTATTCCAAAAGTCCATTTTCTTTTTGTACACTTTTTGTCATGAACCACTTCATATGTATCTCTTCGCCATATAAAATGTGTTTCAGGCCAAAGTTTATCTCAAAACAATCATACATAATGTCTCAGGCATCACACTGCATATTCATAGCTATTTCATGAAATAACTTTCTGTGAGGGGACTTCTTGAGGCATTAAATGCTTCAGACTTCTGGTTCCTATCACCACCACTGTGAACGATTTCAATTTGGTAAGTTTCTCTAGAATAAAACATTCTAGAGAAACCACTCTGAGTAGCTTTGTTTACATCTTGACCATTTCATTATGCAGAAATGTAGTAAAATTGCTGGAATTCCCTTTTGAAGTGCTTTATATTGTTTGAATACTGTTGTGGCAGCAGGTTCATTCTACAAAGACTATTTAAGGCTGTGTTTCTGATTATGTCATTGATGTCATATAAAAAAAAAAAACCCTCACTCATTTTTTCATTTTTTTCCACACCATTTGCGAGCTACTCTTAATGTTTACTTTCAGTAATATCTTGTTACATTAATGGCCTTTACAGTTAAAAATGTTTTTTTTCTTACAACAGCGATGATCTGTTCATTTGTGCATTTCTTAAGTTGAGCTAATTGCAAGTATCGCTCTGTTTTTTCCAGACAACTCGATGAATAATTCTTTGGAATGTAAGTGTCAATATTTTGTACAACTTTTGTAATAATTAGGGACACATGGCAAAAGGAGACAGTACCTTTTAAAAACTTGGATGTTGTTAGTTTTCAGTTGCAAATGCACATCATGGGTAAGCAATCCTGCATGAGATCCCCATGGCAGTTTTTTCTTCACCATTCTTTTAACAAGGCCCAATGAGAGAACAGGCATGGCTGCTTTTATTAATGTGAACTTACCATGCAGACTGTACAGTATTCTTTCTTTGACATGTTCCTCAGCTCCAGAAATAGACGAGTCCTCCGTGATGCAGCTGGCAGAGATGGGCTTTCCCCTGGAGGCCTGCCGGAAGGCAGTGTACTACACTGGGAACATGGGAGCTGAAATGGCCTTTAATTGGATCATCGCTCACATGGAGGAGCCAGGTAAGGCTCGAGTGTGCTGTCCGACATCAGCATCTCCTCATAAGGGTATTGCTTGGGTACACTGTATATGTAAGCTCTGGAGTCATTAATCAGGAAAGCTGTCGGCTATTTTTCTCCACGACAAACAGCTTGATCAACTTGTGGTTTTGCAAGATACATTCTAATTTATCCAGGCTGCCAAAACTGCAGGTTTGACAGAAGGACAGATAGACAGATTTCTCTCTCCCTCCTTTGTGCTTGTGTGATACAGTGCACAGATTCTGCTCCAGAAGCATTTAAATTCCAGTGGCTGTGAATCTTCAGTGGCTTTATTTTTACTTTATTTGTTAACCAATGTTCTAGGTGACCACATATTAATTGTGATTGTGTTGAATGTGCCTGTGTATATGTTTTGAGTGTAAGGCTCAACTGCAAACATGATTTAATATCCCAGAGGAAAAAAAATCTTTCTTAAGATTGTCTCAGAGAAATATAGCAGATCTCAATATTATATTAATGAAGGACCACTGATTTCTGAATTGTTTCTCCTAAAGCCCCCATAGGAGAAAAGAGGAGATTAACATCAGAGTTTCACTATAAGACGTTCTGGTGAAAAACATGAGTTCCCCTTTTGCACTGACAGATGACGATGAGATCTTACACTATTCTTATGGAAATCTTATTCAGCTGAGACTGGACTGAGACGAGTCAGACACTAAAGAGATAAGCCACATGTGTGACAACATTTTAATCAAAGTGAGAAAATCTGAGGTTTATTTCTCAGGACCCAAATTTCAGAAACAGGAGAAAATGGCTTAAGTCTCACTCTGATTTCAAACTGGACTTAACAACGTCTAGGAGAAGTACCTGAGATCAAGAAGAGATCTCATTTAGAATGTTTCTTTCCTCTGGGATGTTAAATTTCAAAATGGCTGAAGCTTGTCTACGTAGGAGATATACTTTTGTATTAGGGGTGTATAATCAGAAATGACCAAGATTGGAATAGGCTGATTTTTGCTCCGAACAAGCAATCAGCAATCAGCGAATTTATTTAAATTCATTTGAATGCTGCTGCTTCAGCTACACCACATTTCTGTGTCATTCTGCTAAATAGCCAGTTACTTTTTACCATTTACCATTACGATTTACCATTATATTTGAAATGGGTAAATATGCAAATAATGTTATGTTGCAACTTTTGCTATTAGAAGGTACTGGTACTTCACACTGGTACTAACCTCTGTCCGGCTTCTGTATGGTCAATTATCATTGGCAATGATTTCCGTATGTTTTCCTGTACTTAGAAAAGAGCTGAAAACTCATTGATGTGGATGTAAAATGCAAATTTGAAACAACAAACATTAGACTCTAGCATTGCAGGACATTAGAGTTGTTTTACCGAAGCTGTTTATATGAAGTCTTATCCAACTTTCAAATACTGGAGCAACACAGTAAAAAAACAGTCCTGGTTTTGCTTCCTCTAAGGTTTTCTGTTATCTGTGCATGATTAGGCAGAGCCTGTGAAAACTCTGGCCATACCACTAGTATTACCACAAACTCTTCCCACCAGAAAAGTAGAATTATACAGATTTACAGCTCAATTTGTAAAGATCTTTTTGACTATGACTTTAGAATTCATAAAAGTGCTCCACAAAAATACACGTTCTGCGCAAATGTGTACGGACAGAATTCAGCAACTGCCCAGTGGCTTCTATTATAAGTGTGTTTTAAGTCAATACATTTTCTAAGTACAAGAAAGCATGTTGAAATTATCTTCCATGTTAGTTAACTGTACACGACATCTACATGGCAAATAGAGTCTAGGCTGAGAAACCCTGGAATATTCCTTCGATAGTATACAGTACTATACAAAACTCAGAAACCGCCCTTCAGTCAAAATGGAGTTGTTTTTTTTCAGTAAATATAGTGGAAAACATTTACACAGAAGCCTCAACAATTAAACGTTTCAGTGTTTTGAGTATTTAGTATGTCCAGAAATTGTGTTTATTTCCGTTTCCATTCTTCTCGGAAACACCTGTGGGTATTTTCAGATCTGAATCAAGAGTAAAGCTTGATTTTTCTCCTTTCTTTTAAAACATGAAAGCTTTAAAATGAAAGCTGGTTTTGGAATCTCCTGTTTTTTCACTTATTTTCCTTATGCAAGTGGATTATCTTATATCTAAGCTTCTTAGAAATATCTAATTAAAAATTGTATTTAAAGGCTGTTTTGACTGGAAATTAAATAAATAAAGGACAGTCTTTGACTTCTGCGTGCTACTGTATATAAGTCCCTTGTTCAACCCTAGAAGAAGCAGTGGCGGTGTTATTTATCACCACCAGCCTTGTTAAAGAAAGCTCTTCTTGTGGTGCAGTCCTCACCCATCTGTGTCACCTGTGCGCTGGGCGCTGTCCACCTGCGCTCTTCGCTCTCCTGCCCCAGATAAGCAGCCACCTGAGAGCCAGCAGCGGCCCAGACAAACACACAAGCTGAGTCCCCGGAGGGCACGACCCCATTAGAGCTCAAACACCTTTCGGGCAGTCAGGGCTGGGTTTCAGTATGTTTTTAACTCTGGACCACTCAGCTGCTGTCACATGAGCGTACTCATATAGTCTGTGCTGTTTTTATCTCAGGTTGTAGACCTCTTCTCTGTGTGTGATCTGGTTACAGGGATGTCAGACTCCTAGAGAGCCACAGTGCTGTAGCATTTACTGTTCCTGCATTAATTTGCCTCATTCATCTGATTATTATTAATCATTAAGACCTTCTTGAACTTGAACTGAAAAGAAGCTGCTACTTGGATTGTTGGATACACTGATATTAGCATGCTATTTAAGAATACATTTGTATTTAGTTTAGTAGGCAGTAAACGAAATGTAATTCAGAACAGAATTCTTCTAAGATCTCTAAGGCCATATTATTTACTTATGTCAGAGTAACAATAACATGTGACTTAAAGTGTGAAGTATATTCCTATACATTTGTTTTCTTAGTATAGTATTTTGTGACACAAATAATAGTCTGGCTTTTTTTACTTTGCTAGATGATCTTGATGTTGAAATCAGGAAACAGGTAAATTACAGTGTTGAAGTAGCTTTCAGCTCAATCAGATCTCAGTGATCCAAAAGATTTGCAACTACATGATCATTAACCAAAGTCAAATTTGAAAAAATAAATCCTAAAGACTGAGTGGGCATTTCAGACGGCACAGTGAATGAAAATGGTGTAGCCACAGCAGTGTAAACAACCCCACAGCAGCGGATTGTTTGTTAAAATAAAACTTTTATTTTCTGGTAGAACTCAGATTTGAATCTGTGTGAAAAATTGGGCTTTGATAGTAAAGTTACAGCTACGTCAACTGTGGTGGCCAGCACAAGTAGGGATTTGGCCAGTCATCCAAACACTTAGCATTTGCTGAAGAATAGTAGAGTGGCTAAAAGCAGCTAGGATAGACTACAAAGAGAGAGAGAGATTGAGAGAGAGAGAGGATGGCTTTATCAACAAGCTGCTCTCCAAAGTTATGGAACTGATGTTTTGTAAAGTTGGCACTGCCATGTGTTACATTGATTTGACCATAGTTAAGGGGGCGCTTAGTACATTCATGTAGGACCTTATAGGACCCTAAGCTCTGAAGTGATCTGGCCTCCCAGGACTTATCTTGAAATGTGCAATGTGTATTTTTGTTGCACTTGATTGCGAATACCTTGAAGACACAAAGGAGTGACAACCTAATTACAGTTTCCCCTGTTCAGTTATTGGAAAGCCCATGTTCCTCTACACGTCCTCATCTCCATTCAAAGTAGTTCCTGTTGTGAAAATGCATGAATGAATCTCACGAACCATATTGCCTGTAGATGAGAAACAAAGAAAAAACGAGCAGTCGACCCCAGACTGTGTTAAATTCTGTGCATGCTTCCCAGCAGCCGCCCACTCTATGCATATGTTTGCTATGCAGGTGTAAATATGCAGACGAGCCGCACATATTGACAGATGGCCTTTGCTTAGAATCTTTGCATTCTCTGCAGACTTTGCCGAGCCTCTCGCGATTCCTTCGTACATGGAGCCTGACCTGCCCAGTCCCAGCCTCCCCACTGCCAGCCCTCTGGACAACCAGCCGCCTGAGGAGAGCATTGCCATCCTCACCTCCATGGGCTTCCCCAGACACCACACCATCCAGGCCCTCAAAGCCACAGTGAGTGCTCTGCCTAGAGCCAGCATTGCTCCTGCCTACTGTTTACCAAACTTTTTTGTTGACAGGCAACACACATCTGTTGGCATTATGCATTATGGTTTATGTATAAAGCCAACAGATGTTGCACCTATGCTTGCCAATTTTAAGTCTAAGCCTATTTTACTTAACATCTGTTGAAACATTCTATAGATTTTTGCTCTTTAACTCTTTAAAATCTGTTGCATATCAAACTAAATGCGACATCAGCTTTGAAAAATCATAGAAGAATAGATTAAATAGCTGCATTTTTGCCATACCAGTCCCAGTCAAGGGTTGAAAAAAACATTTTCTGAGGAATTGTTATGAATTATGATTAGATTAGAATTTAGATTATAATTCAATTAATGTTTAGCACATGAAGCATTGTGGCTGAGGTTTAAAGTCAATTGTTTAGTGTATTCTTGATATAAACATATATATTTGCCCATATGCATAACCTAGCTTTGATTCTGCTACCAGAATGTTTCTTTAAATAGATTTGAATTAGGCTCTCATATTCTCATATTACACTGACTGAAAGCAAGTTCAGACATGTCATCGATGCTTTGGCTAGATACTCAACGGACAAGCATGTGAGACCCCATTAGGCTCCCTGGAGCTAAATTGCTTGGCTAAAGCTCTTGTACTGTTGATGTATTGCGTATTATATTTACAATGATATTTTGTGGTTCATGTGTCCAGTTTCTTAGAACCAAACTAAGTACACTACAGTTCAGAAGTTTGGAATCACTCGATTAATAATGTATGTTATTTGAAACACAATAATACCCTATACAATGTAAATTGAAATCTTTTAAACTAGACACCAAAGGTATTTTTTGATGTTTTACTCAATATTCAAGGATTTTGAGTTATTATATGCTGTATTCTGTAATATAATTATCCATTTATAGTCTTTCCTTGAGACATTGTCTGCCTCAAGATTTGATCACCGCTTTTCAAATGAGGCATGAATGTTAATTTTATTGTAACTTAATTCTTGATGTTAGCAAAAAATGATTCCCATTTTAGAATTTTCTACAACTTTCTTCATCATTCTGGACACATCTTAATTTTTTACCGCTTCTGAGCTTCCTATTAACCCCTTATTCAGTAACTACATGTGCTGCAATGCAAACTGAGTTATTTAGTTAAATGAGTTATTTGTAGGTTATAGACGTATGTAATAAAACTTTGGACCTGCCAGTGGGTCCTGTCCCTTTAAGGGGTTAATTATTTAAAAGCTATGAAATTTCACAGGACTATCATTCTGAAATCAGTTCATACATTTGTCTGAAAACAGATTGTTTTTCTATTTTTGAAAACATTGATTCCAAACAGCCCAGTGACCCAATGAAGCTGGGATAGGCACCCACCCCCCACTGCGACCCAGAAGGATAAACGGCTTAGATAATGTGTGTGTGTGTGTGAACAGTTGTGTATCTTCTTAAAGTTTGAACATGCTGATCACCTCATGTATCAGAGTAAGTGTATTAAGTGGAAAAGTGTTTATGATCATTTTTCCATTCGCATACATTTTTTGATTGGTCTTTCATGAATGGTGATAATCATGTTAAAGGAATAAACCAGTGTTTATGACTCATTGCCAATAATGTAGTTTGTGCATACAGTAGTATATAATTTTTATTTAGTTAAAATGCAATTTTAATTAATTAATCAATTAATGTTGCTGAAAAGCAGCAATCAAACAGTATACCAAGCAGACGTTGTTTAGAGGATGAACTCTGGGATTTTGGAGTGAACTTCATCCCACTTTCTGTAGTCAGTTTATTTATAGAGTGTCTTGCAAGTCTGTGTGGCACCTTTTTTTTGGACTTGTCACTTCAGAAGACAAGGCAAAAACATCCTTCTTTTGTCTTTACACTTCCAACTAAATGATTATCTGGTGTTTTACATACAGAGCTGTTGTGGGTCAGAGACAGGGGGAGGTGTGAAACAGCAGGGTCTCGCGCACAGACCAATAATAGCATAGTAACAAGAGGAAGTGCTCATAATACACAGCCTACACTGGCACAGAAAAATGAGTGGGCGTCAGACCACTTCTGCTTTCAGGGCTGGTGTCTGCTGTGAATCATACTCCTATTTCAGATTAAGGCCTGAGCTTTAACAAGACCATGCAGTGACTGTGGCAGCTGAATAAAGGAACTGATGCTTGTGACGTGTTCAAAAGGAGCTTGAGTTTTTGCCTGGTCATTTTGTTGTCAAAGGAAGCACTACAAAAGATGTGCTGTACTAAAATACCATACTTGACATAACTATTCGAATTCGCTTTAATAAAATGATTTTGAGTAACATTGAATTGAACGAACACTGAGTAAAGCAGTGGTCATCCTGCTCCTGGAGGGCTACCTTCCTGCAGATTTTAAATCCAACCCTAATCGACCTCACATGATCCATCTAATTACGGCCTTCAGAGGTCCTTGATTAGCTCAGCGAGGTTAGATGTTATAGTTTAGATGCATCTTTGATGAGTAATGCTCAGTTTGAGACTTGGTTTGGTTATTTTAACAGAATAATAACTTGGAGCGGGCACTGGACTGGATCTTCACCCACCCAGAGAGTGAGGAGGAGAGTGAGGCCATGTCAGACATGGCTGATACGGAGCCCAACGACACCAGCTTCTCAAATGCCAACGCACACAGTGACTCCACTCTGTCCCCGGACCAGGAGCTGTCAAGTCCCCGTGTCCGAGATGGCCCTGGACGTAAGTGCCCTCTGATCAAATGTTTTTAGATGGTTCTTCTATTACACACACACAGACCAACTTACAGGGTTCAAATTGGAAGGCTGGTGGGAAGTCCCAGGTCGTTCAATCTCAAACGAGTTGAAGGACCCACATAAGAGACAAAACCTGGTGGGGTCCTGTGTTATTTCACTTTACCCTCTAATTACATGCAAACATAAATTTCTTATTTATTATCAACCTTGATTTTTTAAAGCTGTTCCATTTTTCACTAAAGTGCTGAACAGCCCCAGCAGACTATCTAGCTTGTGAGATCGCTAGGCAACAGTAGTAGCAACATTAAGTTAGGCTTTTCTCAGAAACGTGCATTCATAACTCTATTTTGCTCCACTCAGTGGTGTAATTCAGTTTTACCTGTTATAGGGCCAATCAAACCTGTCGACTAAATATTATTTCACCGCCTAAATAATATATTTTAATTAGTTAACTGCTTGAGAGATGCCAGTTGAGGTGGTGGACGCCTCCAAGTCGGGGTTTACCAGGCACGACCTACTGGGACAAGACCCTGGGGTCATCCTAGGACCTACTTGAGGGATTATATTGTCTTGGGAGCGGCTTGGGTTCCTCCAGAATGAGCTGGAGGAAGTTGCAGGACACAGGGTTGTCTGGGATTTTCTGCTTTCCCTACTGCTACCACGACCTTAGCTGGATTAAGCGGTTAAACATGATGATGATGATGATGATGATGATGAATTAGTTAACTGGCTGTTAGACCTACTTGATGGTGTGTTCTTGTCAGTTTCTTAAGAGCTTTGAATGTGTGTGTTTACACTGATAACCAGTTAGTCATAAAATAAAAAAGACTGAATAAAAAAATGTTGTGACTCTTAGCTAGTAATACTCAGCGATAGTAAAACTATAGAGGTAAACCTCACAAAATCTTGTAAAAAACAGTATTCTTCAGTGACCTCACCTCATAGTTAGACTCTCCACCAGGGGATGCCCCCCTAAGATCTCTGCCACAATTCGAACCCTGCTAACACTTAGCTGACCAGAGTCATTACTGCTGCAGTCATTACTGCTGCTGTCTGCATGTGCTTCTATTTGCTTATGATTCAGCACTGGATATTAATTAAATTTTGTGTATTTAATTGCAGGATATGAACTCTTTGCTTTCATAAGTCACATGGGAACATCCACAATGTCTGGTCATTATGTATGTCATATCAAAAAGGAAGGAAGGTAAGTTTCTTTGCTTTAAAGGAAAAGCTCAGAGAAAAATCTAATGTACACAGTTTTCATCGTACCTCAAATGTTTGATAAGGTCATCATACCTCAAATTGTTATCTGTAAAAATGGTCAAAAATACAAACTAAATTCAAGCTTTAGGATCGCTGCTACTGTTTTTAATACTTTTGTCCATTTGTATAGATAATATCAAGATAACAATAGCCATGTTTTCATCAACTTTCTTTACAAGCGATATAAAAAGGCATTAAAAAAACGCTTGCTTCCATCAAATTGATTTTTAGCCAAAAAAATGCTTCACATGATGATGTTTCCTACAAAAAGTGGTTATAAAAAAACAAGTTTTGGTTTATTGATAAAAATGTTTTATTTATTTAATTTTTTTAAAGTATTTTTTTTCCATCTGAGCCGTTTCTCTGTCGTGTAGAGCTGTTTGAGCTGTAGCCTGTTTTGGACATCTTATCAGTCCAGTTAAAAACATTTCCAGTGTACGTTTTGACAGTATTTCAGGTATTGATAAACAATTTTTCTAATAAAGACATTCATAAAATATTGCAATTTCCATTTCCATATGATACATCAACTTTTTAAAGCATTGAAAAGTTAATTCTAATTTTGGCTAGAAACATATCTGATCTGCCATACATTGTCAGAAACCATGTAATCAAGCCTGTTTATTTGAGATTACTTACACATTTTGAGGCAGGTACATAGTGATTCAGGCAAGCAGTTTACATGATGCTGGCTGTTGAGGTATTTGCTTGTGGTCCTTGTTAGCGACATTAGCCTCTTAGCTTAAGTCAAAAACTAATTAACCACATTTAATCAGGTGAAAAACTATTTTAGTTTGAACCCAAATAAAGAACATTGTGTGCGTATGTAATTAATAAAACCATCTTTTTTCTTCCCTAGATGGGTGATTTACAATGATCACAAAGTATGTTTGTCAGAAAGGCCCCCAAAAGACTTAGGCTACATTTACTTTTACCGACGCCTGTCCAGCTGCTAGACCTGCACCTTCCTAACCGTAGAGCTGCACAGCCTGCCGGGCACACAGGAGGAGGAGGACACCACTGACACTGCTGGACTCCCAAGAGCCATTCACACGGAAGAGACGTAGAGAGGAACCCTCACACCCCACCCAGACCAGCTCAAAGCTCACTACACTACAGGCATGGTCAGAAAGGGGGAATGAATGTGTTTGTTCAGCTTGCGTGATTGGTTATTTCTTTGTTGTTGCTTTGTTGAGAGTGGCATATATTCTGTACTAGAGGTACAGAGGGATGTGTGCAATTTTGAAATATGCAGATTAATGTCCTAATATATACACAAAGATTTCTTTTCTCTTTCAATGCCTTGAGTTACTGTGCCAGTATTTTTCGAGAGGTACATACTTCGTATTGTTTTTTCCTTTATTTTGGAAAATATACATGTGTGCCTGGATGTGGAAGTATCGCTACTGCCAGCCCCGCGCACTGCTCTGAATGCAGTTACTTTGAATTACATTTTTTGGATGAGCACTGGAACACCTTACTGTGTACTGCACAAGGAAAGGAAAGCAGGCAAAGTGGAATTAAGGTACCATAATGTCATGCACAACTACTCACAAATGGCTAAATCAGAGGAAGACTGACTTGCCGGAAGGAAGAAGGAGTATGTGTTTCTTTATAGGAATGAACCAATGCACTGGAACAGTATCCTTACATATCTTTTGATGTTTTGATCGATACAAGCTGATTTATTTTATATCCTGGAAAACTTCAGCACAGTGGGAATACAATAAGTCATGCAGGTTGACATCTAGGTCAGTGTTATATGATGGGAAAATGTACCAATGAATTTTTTTTGTGCAATAGTAAAGTGCTTTACTCTCATGACCTCTTCCAGTTTCTCTGACTGGACAGGTCTAATTCATCAAAGCTGAAGGTTTTTTTTCATCTCAGTTTATTCTCGCTTATAACAAATATAGTGACAAACTATTTGTATCCAATAACTAAGCAATATGTAGTGACAAGGTGATCCGAATTTCTAATATCATATGCAGTGTCTTACATAAAACTCAGATATCAGTCTTTTTCAGATATTACAGTGCCATGCACATTGAATGTACTCTCTATGGTGCTCAGTAATACCAAATCGTGCTCAAGCTTTATGATTTTTGACTCTTTTTCTTCTTTTTCCCCTCTGTTCCTCTCAAAAGTATAAAGTAAGATGCATATGAGGAATGCATATTTGCTTTCTCTCTTGACCCAAGGAAATCACCCACTATACTGGCCATAAATACTTCATCTATGGGACGTTTGCCCAAAATACACAACTCAGCACACAAGCAAAGGTTCCTTTTTTGATACAGTGCAGTTTGCCTCTCTCACTCTCTTGCTCTTTCTCTCCTCTCACTTTCTCTCTCTCTCTCACTCTTATTTGAAAGGGTAGCTGGAAAGCTAAAGAACAAGGCATACTCATGCTGTACGTCTCTACGCTCTTCCCGTCTTCCCTTTTCTCTTAGGAGGTCTCTGTAGGCTGACACTCTGATCGCCTCCTTCTAAAACATGCCTTGATATTATCAGCTTGTGCACTAAAGTTCAGAAGTTAGCCAGTTGATGTTTTGAATTGTATAGTTGATCTTTTGTGGTTCATCTGTTTCTTCATTTTTTTTTTCATGGAACTGAATGTCAAGTGGTTCAAGTTTTTATTTATTTTTTTTTTTCCTCTTTTTGCAAAAAGAAGTGTGCCAACTCTATAGTTACTATACAAATTTCCACAACTTGTGTAAGGTCTTTTGTAATGGATCTTCCTATCCAAATATGACTTTCAACAGAACTTTATGAAGGGCAAATGTGGGTGCGTTCACAATACCAATCTTTGCAATCGAACTCATTACTCATGTTTGGATTATTCAATAAACCACATGATTGTTGATTGATTTATTTTGGTCATTTTGTTCATATTTTTAAAATTACCTTTTTATGCCGTATTTGGAATCCACTGTGGAATCTTGTGTTTTGATGTGTGTGATTAAGCTTCTGATAAATACAGTAACCAGCCATTTTTTAAGATCACTTTTTTTAAAATCATGTGGCAGCAGCACAGTGCATAAAATCATGTAGACATAGGTCAAAGTCTTCAGTTAATGTGTATATCAAACATTAGATTGGGCCAAAAATATGATCTTTATGACTTTGAGTGTGGCATGATGGGCTGGTTTGTGTATTTCAGGTCTGAGATTTTCACACACAACAGTCTATAAAGTTCACAGTTAAAAAATTAATAAACATCCACTAAGCAGCAATTCTGTAGGTGGAAACACCTTGTTAGCGAGAGAGGTCAGTGGTGAATGCACAGAGTTGTTCGAGCAGACAGGAAGACCACATTAACAGTAACATCCTCTCTTTACAGAATGGTGCATCTCTAAATGCACAGCACATCAAAGCTTGAGGTGGATGGGCTACAAGAGCAGAAAACCACACTGGGTTTCACTCCTGTCAGCCAAGAACAGGAATCTAAAGGCTACAGTGGGCTAAGTCTTACTCCAACTAGACAGTTCAAAATTGGAAAAATGGGTCCCTAATCTTAATTTCTGCTTCCACATGCATATGGTATGGTCAGAATTTGGTGTAAACAGCAAGAATCCATGGACGCAACCTGTCTTGTGTCAACAGTTCAAGCTGGTGGTGGCAGTGTAATGGTGGTGGTGGGGGGGTTTCTTGTCTCACTTTGGGCCCCCCAATACCAGTTGAACATCATTTAAATGCCACAGAGTATTGTTGCTCACCATGTTTGTCCTTTTATGGACACTATTTACCTATCCACCAATGACAATTTCTAGAATGAGTCTCGTCACAAAACACAAGTATTCAGTATGTGTGTGTATATATATATATATGTGTGTGTGTGTGTGTGTGAACAACATAAGGTAAGAATGAATTAAAAAGAGACAAGCACACAAAACTTTGCATTTTTTTATTTTAAAAGATCACTTTCATATATGTTTGCTGGATATTTTAATATATTTTGCTATGTTTAAATATATTGCACCAGACTTAATGAAGCCTGTGATGTAGTGTCAGCATCATGAAACTAGTAAAGGACTAGTGAAGGACTGATTCATGACAGATCGCTGTCCGTACAGTCAGTTTCCTTGAGCTAAGTAAGCTTTGCGTGCACTACAGGCTTCAGTAAATTTGGTCTTATGTGAGACTAGTATGAATAAGTATAGAATAAAGAATATTTTGTCTAGAGTACTCATTGCATTGCAAAACTGATTACTATTACATAGTTTGTGTTTAGGATAAATGCCATATGCAAAGATCAGTATGTTTTGAAATGCAAAACTGTTATGATTATTATATATATATATATATGTCATAGAAATGAAGGGTAGAATAGAGTAAAAGAGGCATGACAATTTCATGCATATAAATAAAGCTACTGCATTCAAAAATAAGTGCATTCAGCATGCGGTCCTCTTAAATTAGGAGTTCTTCTAGAATAGTATAAGGTCATCTAGATAATCTCACCTGAGATTGTACAAAGTTCTAAAAAAGGGGAGGCTTTCCTCAGGCTCTACTAATGCAGCCAGAATAGAATTTACAGTAGCAAGCGATTATCTAGCACAGACCTGTTCTGTTTGGGTCCCAGAGCAGTTTACAGGGCTCTTAGATTATTCCATGTAACCAAGACACAAAGATGAAGCCGGATGTAAAAACAATATTACAAAATAAATCCTAAACAGATTTGGTCATTCAGGCTAAATCTGAAATAGTTGGTTTACAATTTGCTACCACATTACTGCCGAGAAATGTACTGAGTATTGTGTATTGGGCACCTTTTTTAAGGAGTCTTTGGGAAAACAGTTGCAGCCAATTATATTAAGCATATACTATATATATATATATACACCAATCAGGCATAACATTATGGCCACCTCCTTGTTTCTATGCTCATTGTCCATTTTATCAGCTCCACTTACTATATAGGTGCGCTTTGTAGTTCAGACTGTAGTCCATCTGCTTCTCTGCATACTTTGTTAGCCCCCTTTTACCCTGTTCTTCAGTGGTCTGGACCCCCATGGACCCTCACAGAGCAGGTACTATTTGGGTGGTGGATAATTCTCAGCACTGCAGTAACACTGATGTGGTGGTGGTGTGTCAGTGTGTGTTGTGCTGGTACGAGTGGATCAGATACAGCAGTGCTGCTGGAGTTTTTAAACACCTCAGTGTCACTGCTGGACTGAGAATAGTCCACCATACAAAAATATCCAGCCAACAGCGTCCTGTGGGCAGCGTCCTGTGACCACTGATGAAGGACTAGAGGATGACCAACACAAACTGTGCAGCAGCAGATGAGCTATCGTCTCTGACTTTACATCTACAAAGTGGACTGACAAGGTAGGAGTGTCCAATAGAGTGGACAGTGAGTGGACACAGTGTATAAAAACTCCAGCAGCACTGCTGTGTCTGATCCACTCATACCAGCACAACACACACTGACATACCACCAACACATCAGTGTTACTGTAGTGCTGAGAATGATCCACCACCCAAATAGTACCTGCTCTGTGAGGGTCCATGGGGGTCCTGACCACTGAAGAACAGGGTAAAAGGGGGCTAACAAAGTATGCAGAGAAACAGGTGGAGTACAGTCTGTAATTGTAGAACTACAAAGTGCACCTATATAGTAAGTGGAGCTGATAAAATGGACAATGAGCGTAGAAATAAGGAGGTCGTCATAATGTTATGCCATGCCTGATTGGTATATATATATATATATATTCTTTTTCCATTGTCTTTCCACTTCTTAAACAAATCACGAACAGATGATATTAAAGGTGTGATGTAAATAGATTCATCTGAACAATACTACTCCTCCTCCTCCCTGCCTCCATCTTTACAACCAGGAAATTCAACCATGGCATGTGATTAATTTTGCATAGCATTTTTTGACACTTCCCTCTTGCCACATTTGCCTAAGGCATGCAACACACAGCTCTTCTAGGGCCGTATTAAGTCAAACCTGCTGTCTCAAACATTAATATTTGTCTGGATTAATCACCTTAGCATTAAGACACATATTGCAATAATGCCACAGGCCTTTGCGAAAAAAAACGACACCTTAAAGTTGAAAGTGACTGAATATGTGGTACGTGATTATACTTCATGGCAAGTGGCGATGTCGAGGACCGCCCGCATCTTCTGTGCATCAAAAACAATCACTATGGCATTCAGAGACAGGGTAAAGGTGTTCAAACAGAAAGCCTTGAAATTAGTGAAACTGGAAGGAAAAGTTCTCAGTGACAGTTGACAAGTTGTTTGAAGAGGGAAGATATGGCAGGTAATGGCTTCCATCTGCTAATCATCTTCATAAAGTCTCTGAAATAACTAATTGTTCATCATGCATCTTGAATAAGGCTCTACAATCTGACCTAGTTACAGCAACAAACAGGAAGGGCTTTTCTTCTAGCAATGCAGTGATAAGGAAAGCATCTACAGGGATCCTGAATCTAGTGCAGTGCAACAAAAGTCTGATGAAGATACCGCCCATTCATTTAACAATGGGTTATTGATAATTATTAACTCTATTGAATATTGAAAGCTGTTGCTTTTTGATAAAAATTGGATATGAGGGCTGAACTGCTGAAATCTTTTCTTGAGCAATTTCAAACTATTGCTCTGATCTGTTTGTCAATGCAAATGTCATCAGCTTTGTCATACGGAACCTGGGACTATAACCCTTTTCAGGTTGCGAGAGGTACAAACTGTATTTCAGAGTTCTTACAGCATGTTCCAGCTCCACTGGATGAGTCGTCACTAATTGATATTTTCTCTAAGGCATACTTCTACAATCTTCGCCAGGCGTTGTGCTCTTCGGGGAAATCTTCCGCTGCAGTGCAAATCCGTCAGAAACTGTCTCTCATTAAGCACTAGCAGTCCTCAGGAATGTAAAGGTGCTCTGCGAAAAGGAATAAAAGACTCGGTCTGTAACGCGGGTAACGGGTTACTTCCTATGAAGGGCTTTGGGTTCTTGGCTTGTACGCAGTCTAAAGTTCACATATCCAGGTTGAAGGCTCTCATGAGTAAGTCCAGGTCCCCGATGTTAGCCGCCTGGAAGAGCTCGGGCTGGTCCAGCATGGATAGGGCTATCCTCAGGGCTGCCCAGATGTTTCCAGACATGACCTGGTGCGAGAACTGCCGACTCCTGCTCTTCCTCTGCAGACTGAGTGCCGTCAGGAAATTGCTGGCAGCCTCCCTGCAGGAACAGCAAAAGTACTACATGGTTCGCTTGTTGCTTTGAATGGAAATTAGGGCCATCTAAATTCAATCACCCTGAGATGTGGGTGAGTGAGATGTAGTTTTGTGCCGTCAAGCCTGAGTCAAGCTAAATTTGTTTTACCAGGAGAGGTATTGTAACTTAATTACCAATGAGATTAGCGATTTTAATCCAATGTGAATCTGCAATGTCTGTAGTTAAGTCTGACAATAATAACTGCTGAGTGAATTACCTTCTGTAATTGACTGAACCCAGAGCTCTATCAGTATTAGCAGTCCTGTTCCAATCCACCTCACACTAATGTAATAATAAAATCCGCTATATGTTGTTATTGTTATTGAGTGTGGCACCTGATGTGAATATCCAGGCTATGACCTTTCAATCAAAGCTATCTGTGGCAATCTGGGCAAATAACACAAATAATTTATCCCCTCTCCTCTGATAAGAACCCTCTCTTATCATAGAATCCAGCTTGAATAGTGCTCAATATTCAGAAGAAGAACTCAGAAGCAGAGCTCTCATACCTGTGCGCTCCCAGGTTGATGCAGCTGATGCCCAGGTTATAGCGTGAGCGTATGAAGCCAGGGTGGAGCTCCAGGGCCCGGGTGTAAGCCTCTACCGCCTCCTCACTGCGGTCTCCATTAGCCAGCGTTGCCCCAAGACGATTCCACAACAAGTAGTCCTATCAGAAGAAGTAATGGACAGCAATGCACCTAGTTACTTAATTATCAGAAACTGAGTATTTCTGCTTTTAGCAACTTCAGCTTTTACTTTACTGCACACAAGAACTTTTATAGTCTTTTTTTTTACTTAAAGAGCCCATTTTCAATAATTTATGCAGTCTGATTTCATAAAGATGCATAAAAACAGTACAGAAAAAGTCTTAAAAAGGTACAGAAATATAAGTGATATAGAAAAACAGGAACATTTTTTTGGGGGTGGAAAATACCTAAGTAACTTCATATACTTCTCTACTTACACTATTTGGACAAAAGTATGTGGACACCCCTTCTAATTACTAAGTTCACCCATTTGCTAACAGGTGTATAAAATCAGGCCATTCATTCTTCATAGGCAAACATTAGCAGTAGAATGGGTCGTACAGAAGAGCTCAGTGACTTCAAACGTGGCACTGTCATACAATCATACCTTTGCCACAAGTCGGTCTGTAAAATGTCTGCCCTGCTAGATCTGCCCCAGTCAACTGTAAGTGCTATTATTGTGAAATGAAAGCGTCTAGGAGCAACAGCAGCTCAGCCACGAAGCGGTAGACCACGCAAACTCACAGAGTGGGTGCTGAAGCAAAAATGACATATTACATGCTTCCAACTTTATGGCAAACAGTTTGAGGAAGGCCCATTCATGTTCCAGCATGACTGTGCCTCTGTGCACAAAGTGAGGTTCATGGATACACAGTCTAATGAGGCTGGTGTGGAGGAACTCCATTGGGGATGAACTGGAATTTTGATTGGGAGCCAGGCCTTCTTGTCCAACATCAGTGCCTGACCTCTTTTGATCTAAGTTCACACAGACACACTCTAAAATAGCTATAGTTATAGCTGCAAAGTGGTGGGCAACTCCATAATAATGCCCGTGGGTTTGGAATGAGCTCATACTGATCATACTTCTGGCCATGTAGTGTAAGTATTTGTAAAGATTTGTACTTTACCTGAGTATTTCTGAAATAAAACACTTGTGCTTTACATTTCCAAGAGAAAAAACAAACTTTCATTCAGACCTTTACACTACTCATTACACATCTCAAAGACTATCATTTTTAAAATGAAAACATGCAATCAAATGAATGTTTATGTAAAATATAACTGCCCACAACTGTGCTTATTCAGATGAGAAGCAGGAGTACAGTGTGTTGCTGCAGTATAGAGGCTGTGCGAGGGATAGTGCTGTGTACCCCTTTGTTTGCAGGCCAAGTTTATTCTAGTGTTTCCATGCATTTGAATTTTACAAACATTTAACAGTTTTTTGAAAAGGGTTAAGAGGAGGCAGACTTGCCAGTCTTGGTCATGTAGAACATGATAAGCTCATGCTCAGCATTTAGGCAAATTAAATCACATTTGGACTCTTAATTTTGTCCATTAGAACATATACCTTTTATTATTATATACCTCTTTTATTATTATGTATGTTTAAGTGTCAGTGCTTATATGACTTTCACTCAAGTATATTTTTGGCCCAATACTTCCACTTAAAACTAAGTAAGATTTTGACACAGCACTCACACTTTCACATATGTATAGTTTCTGTACTTTTTCCACCACTGCTGTTTCACATTTACTGTCTGTGTTGACTTTAAGAGTTAGTACATTCTAACTGATCTAAAGTAGTATTTAATCTTTTTTGTAAGAGGAATATTTGGACTGTGACTTTTATTATATTTCTACCAATGAACCCATGCACAAGGCCAAACAGCCTCCTGTTTTATGGTTATTTCTCTAAGATGTCACTCTCTGTTATTTACTGTGGATTTATGTTATCCCACCATGATATTGCAGTTACACGCAAACACATTTAACACTGATACCATTGCTGAGGTTTAATCTGTTGTATATCCATGTCAGACATCTGGGAAAATGAAAATCTCACAGCAGCAGTAGATCTTAAACTTAATTTAATATTTAAAATGGATGCTATTATCTGTCTCTTCTCAGGCTTTTTTTTATTGTTCCACAGAGCCCATTTCCCATGTGCTGGTAGGAAGGCAGTTGTGTTTACTGAGTGGAGCTGTGCACTTGCGGCATGTGTGTCTGTCTGTGCGTCTGTATGTGAGGTACCCGCACTCCAGGGACGGCCTGGTCTTAGTTTTTTGGAACTGTGTCGTCGACATTGTCTTTCATTGTATTCAGGATCTGAGCTCCCCAGCAGGCGAGCACACATTACCAAGTCAAATAGATGGGGAGGATTTTCGATTGTGTGTAAATGTGGCCTACGCAGGGGGACTGAACAGAGCTTAGCAAGCATCAATCGCAGACAAGGTGACCCACAGGCTTGTGGAACAGGCCAGGCCTCTTATTAATATAAAGCTCCCCTCAAGTTCAAGTTCAAAATGAATTAGTGACTTAGTTTCTTATTGCTGCTGTCATAAGAAAAATTTGGAAGTGTTCAGTTAATGATGAATGGACAAATAGAGCAGGTGTTGTAGTCAAGACTATCAGAGGCGAGTCCGAGAACAGGTGTTGTAGTCAAGACCATTAGAGGCGGGTCCAAGTCAAGACCTACATCTGGACACAGAGTCTGAGTTAAGACAAAGACTTGGTAGCAGTCGAGTCCGAGTTCAGACCAAGACCAGGAGTGGCGAGACTGAGACAAGACTGAGACCAGGTTAAGATTTTTTCAGAAAAAAAAGAAAAGGGAAAAACTGAAATTCATTTATGTCTTAATTGTACATTTATTATGATTGATTATACAAGAGATATATTAACAAATGACATTATTTTTTATTATATATTTCGTAAAGTGTAACATGAAGAAATAAGAATACACCCTGGACAGGTCGCCAGTCCATCGCAGGGCAGAAATAAGAAATGTATAGCCTAAAATATTATTCATTTTTATTATATCATAGTATATATCTTACTCCAACTTTGCATTGTATCGTTTGGAAACAAATTATGGATAAGATTATTCTCTGTCCCTTCTTCTCTAAAACTTCCTCAGAAGTCACCAGAATATAAACCAAACAACATTCATGCATTTTTACTTAAGCAATAGAACACAAGAGGGAGTGTGTTATCGTGAAATAACATTACGGCACCAAATCACAGCCGTGATGTTATAGCGATAACAGTTTATGCAACAGTTAAATAAATAAAGTAAGAAATAAATAAATTGGGCTGTGAACGTGGCATTTAATGTTTTAATGTTTTAATGTAAAGCATCTTACAGCTCATTTTGTTTGGCGAATGGTATTTGGTTCATTTCTGGCTAATTCCAGGTTGTTTAGGTGTTCTTCTGTCATAGCTGCCACCTGGAAAGCTTGCTCAGCAGTAATGACAGTTTTGGAATTAAGTGTAGTCTCATCTTCAGAGTCTGACCAAATCGGCTGTTTGTCAAATGTGATCTTAAAAGTATCCATTTTCTGCGCAAACTAAGAAGTAAACACATTTAAATGGTTTGAGCGTCTCCTACAGCTGTCAAAGTCGTTGCTTAGCAACGGCGTCTCAGTGGAGTGATACAGTGTTTGTGAAAAAACCTTGATGTTATGGCGAAATAACAGCACGGTTAGAACGCCTCTGAACCAATCAGCTTGCATGGCCAGAACTAGCTGTTGTATAATATTAAATAAAAACTTAGTAACAATAACATTCTAATCTGGCCTCAGAAGATGTTTGAATTTTGGAAGCAATGAACATCAACAAACAAATAATACCCAGTTAGTCCATCATGGAAAGGATCACTTAGATCCACAGCCAGCACTGAACAGATTTTATTCAAATATACAGAGAAAGGACTCTACATGTTTAAGGTTTTGTTGATTTTCAATTATGATAGAATGTTAATTCGGGACTGGACTCGAGTACTGCAACACTAATTTACAACTACAACAACATGCTGCAGCACCTGAAGTTTGCTCTCTTTCTCTCTCTCTCTCACTCAAGTGAGACTACAGCTCTTAGCAGGACAGTCTTGCATGAGATGTAATACTGAGTGAGCTAGGTTGGGACTGACCTCTGGCCGGACGGACAGTGCAGCGTTAAAGGCTTCCACGGCCTTGTTGAACTCGGAGCTGAGGTTATAGAGCACCCCCAGACCTGTCTGCAGGTCTGGGTCGATGATGTCTGGGTTCTGCCCTGCAGCTTCCAGAAACAGCTCCTTCACTTCTGGCAACAGAGAGCTGAGACAGCAGAGAATGAAAGAGGGGGAAGGAAATCAGACAGAGAGCGAGAGGGAGTGAACAGAGGGTGTCTACTAGAGCTACTGTCCTTACAACAGAACCAGGACTGTAATGTGAAAGCAGATTCCTTTACTTACTAAGTTATAGTAACTATACTTGAAAGGATGTTTAAATATTATGATTTGAAAATACTCCAGAGAGTACAAATCCATCAATATTTTACTTTACCACATGTACTTGAGTAAACATAAGTAGTTACTACCCACCTCTGGCTACACTGTACTTAAGTACAAAACTAAAGAAGCAAACTTTGGACACCACACATGTCTTGGCTCATCATAACCCAACATTTAGGTTAAGAGAAAAACTATGTAAAACCTTCTTAAACACTAGAGCTGAATGAAAGAAGGTGTGTTTGATAAATAAGTAACTAATGACTACGCATTACATGACCCTTAAATTCATGTCCCTCAATCTGACCAAATTGATCATTTTAGCTTTGTTTTAGGGTCCCACCATGGTATTGGTAAAGTGCAGGAGAGGCGGCGGGATCCGGGCGAGCCCTGCAGGTGACTGCGGGTCTTCAGCAGGTGTTTGTATTTGGGGTTGTGCCTCAGCCAGCCCAGCAGCGCCTCGCAGGCCTCCTGCTTCATGCCTGTGTTGGTCAGGCTCACTGCCAAGGCCATCAGGGCCTGGAGGTTGTTGGGGTGGAGCTCCAGACACCTGTACATGTGCGCACACACGCACACGTTATACACACACACAAACACAGTCACACAGACACACACAGAGTGCAGGGCAGCATCAAAAGGACTGCAGCTTTGATGGACACTAATGAGCTCACAACCAACATAATGAGAGGCAGGCGCTTCCTGATTAGCTCTGTTTTTAATTTATGGGTGACTACCTGTGTCATCTGAAGTGTGCCTGTGCTTGAAGATGTACAAAGTGCACTTCATAAAGGTGGAGAAGATTACGTAAGTATTCAATAAAGAAAGCCTTCCAAAATAAGTCATCTGTTTTTGTTTGTTACAAAACTTTGGCCTGGTAGACAAAGAAAAGAGAACAGAAAAAAACAAAATCAAATAAACAAAAAAAAAAAATCACTGCAGTAACCTTATCATGGCCCTATTTCGCCAGTGATACATTGAGAGACTTTATCTTTCAAGGGGATTTCCAATGATTCTTCAGAATGCAATGATTAAAATGTAAACAAAGCCATTCTGAGTGGCTTGGAGTGAATTGCTCTATTCTAGAGACACTTATCAAGTCAGATTTGTTAACAATGATGGGAAACCAGACATCCACCTCTAAAAGCTCCCTCCTAGAAAGTTCTGCGGGCAGAAACGCCTTGTTGATGAGAGAGGTCAACAGAGAATAGCCAGACTGGTTCCAGCTAACAGAAAGGCTAAAGTAACTCAGGTAACCACTCTGTACAATTGTCATAGTCTGAAAAGCGTCTCAGAATGCACATCCTATCAAACCTTGGGCTACAACAGCAGAAGACCATGTTGGGTTCCACTTCTGTCAACCAAGAACAGAAAGCTGAGGCTGCAATGGGCACAGGCTCACCAAAACTGGACAGCTGACGAGTGGAAAAATGCAGCCTGGTCTGATAAATCTTGATTTCTGCTGTGGCACACAGATGGTGGGGTCAGCATTTGGCGCCAACGGCATCAATTCATGGATTCAATCTGCCTTGTTTCAACAGCCCAGGCTGGCGGAGGTGGTGTAATGGTGTGGGGAAAGTTTTCTTGGCACAATTTTGGCCCATCAATACTCAAACGCAGCCTGTCTGAATATTGCTGCTGACCACGTGCATCCATTCAAGGCCACAATTTGTCCATCTTTTGTCACAAAGCTAAAGTCATCTCAAAATTATTTCATGAATATGACAATGAGTTTAGTGTTCTTCAGTGGTCCTCCTTGTCACTGGAACACTTCTGGGATGTGGTAGAACTGGAGATTCACAGCATGAATGTGCACCCGAAAAGTCTATAGGAATGATGTAATCATGTCAACATGGACCAGAATTTCAAACAAATATTTCCAACATTCATCAATCCATGCCACGAAGAACTGAGGCTGTTTTAGAGCAAAGGGAGGCCTTACACCTATAGTATTACTATAGTGTTCCTAATAAAGAGCTCAGAAGAGCATGTAAGTTCACTGGTGGTTTTGGATAATAAATAAAATGTCTATGCTGTTGTGACACCTGGTTCCTATCACCACCACTGTAAAGATGTCTGAGTCAGTAACTTTCTCTTCAATAAACCATTTCACTTCACATGTCTCTGAATGACTTTGTTTACATCTCAACCACTGCATTCTGCAGAAATTGTGAAAAATCAGTGGCATTCCCTTTTAACTCATAAAAATCTGCCCTGAGAGCAGTTATGTGCATGTCCATGGTTATGGTAAAATGTATCAACTGCCTTTCTGTGCGCTACAGCATTTTCTATCACTATATAAAAAAGCACCATGCTGCCTTTATTGTTAGTTACACTGGTTTCTGATCGAGCGTGTGCATTTATTAAGAATGCAATATACAAAATTTGTTTTATCAGAGTAAAAATAAAGGGCAATAAAGTCTTTCTAGATTTTTATTTTGTTTGTGAATTATATTTCACAACAAAATAAAAAACTCGAAAGTTTTGGCCTTATTACGTCATCTTCATTCACCAAAGCAAATGTGACAACAGCATTAAGAAGTCATGTTCCACTTGAAAATTATATAAAAACTATGTTAGTGTACCGCATACCAAAAATAGGACTGTTTTTAATTTCTATAGTGGTGACAGAACAGAGTGAGCATTAGCTCTGTGAGTGTCACTGGTGATTAACGCTCACAGATTGGAGTTTTCACCCTTGGTCGCTCAGAGGAAGCTTGTGTGAGATTATGGCCGCTCTATCTGCAATGAATGTAATCTCCCAAAGGCTCGGCTGCTTATGAAATGCAATTTTAATTGGATCACCTCTTTATTATGGTGCTCTTGCACCGGAAGCAGGAGAGGACATAGCAGAGGGCTCTGTCCGCTTCCGCCACTGGTGGAACTGTATTACTGACATCATCTCCTTCAATGTGATGTTTTTGTGGCTATGCATGTCAAATACCTAATAAAGAAAAAAGGATTCTTTTCTTCTTTTTAAATTGATATAAATCATATATACTACAAATTTATCAACAAAAAGGTACTTCTTGAGTTCAGTTGCATAGCTTCATTGTTTGTGGTGTAGGTCAGATGTCGTGGTTTTGAAGCAGTGTATAACATTCAATGTATTCACTTCCATTTCTTTACAGTGGTGGTGATAGGAACCAGGGCTGGTCATGTCTACAGCACAACTATAGCCATTTTATGTACTATGTAAAATGACCAGTGAAGCTACAATTTTTTTATATGTTTTTATATGTAATGCAGGTAATGGTAAAACAGTAGTAAATCTAAATAGCTCTTTCCTTACATTGTCCTGCATGTAACTCTCCACAATGAATGGATTTTAAGAAATTGATTTTAGACCAAAACTTTCTCAATTTTACCATGAAAAATGTATTCATATTCTGCGATAGCTTTCTGTGTATAATAGCTTTCTCTTTTAAACTGCTTCTGATGTCTGGTTCCTATCACCACCACTGTGAAAAATTTGGTTGCTTTCTTTAGAACAGTGCATTTCACATTGCACCACTCTTTGTTTACATCTTATTGACTGAATTATGCAAAATTCTTGAAAAAAACTGTGAAACTATGTATGTCTAAAATTACGTAGTGGATGCTACATTTTGACATAAAACACACCACGGTTTATTATTTCTGTTTAAACTTTGAATAGGAACTCATTCTTGGATCATTCTTCACACAATGATGCATGTTTGACAGTATGCTTTGAATGAATAGCATTAAAATTGGAAAGCAACATTCTCTAAGGTCTTATGCATGTGCACCTCCTTACCTCTGGAGGGAGACAATTGCTGCCTGCTCGTTCTCATTCTCCGCCTGTGTGGTCCCCAATACTTGCCAGGCCTGAAAAGACAATGGGTATTGAAGTCTGAATAGCTGGGTTATCACCTTGACCCCAGTGAGGTGATTGTATTGTTCAGGCCCCATAGCACAAGGAAAAATGACTCATTCTAGCAAGGCCCACAGAGCTTGACGCACGCAACATGGAGGCGGTTAAGTGCTTGATGGAATGAACTTCTGTCCCCGGGTGACATTTGCTGTTGTTGCTCAAGGAATTCAGTGGTTTATGGTATAGAAAGTGTATATGAATGGCTTTATGCTAGATAAAACTAGCATCTCAGTCACCCTGCAATGTCCAAACAGAAGGTGCACTGGTCAGAATATATACTTTTTTGTCACCATGATGGACAGGGTGTCTTCCAAAAGTGGTATAATTCTCTATAACTGTTAGGACAACACTGTGTTGCTTTTTCAGGGAAACTGGGCACAGAACAGTTAGCTGCAGCTAATGAGATTTTAATTGCTATGATTTCGCACTGTGATGCAGAGTATATCACTGGCTTATTCTGAAAACTGGCTTCATATATCTGGTATCCATGAGACATATTCTTTAGAATTTCTAGCACAAGAGAATCAATTGCTAATCAGCCCAGGGTAATTCCACAGGCAGTGGGATAATCCTCTCTGGGCTGTAAGTTAGCCAGCAGAGGTTAAGGGAATTAAACATCATTATTCAACAGAAAATAGATAGAATTTTCAATTTACAGTGAATGATTGACTGTTGCTGTTAATGCTGAGAATGGAGCTCTCTCTGGTCTTCTTACCTGCACAGGCATTGGCTCCTTTCTCTTGTGCTCATGATGCCGTATCATAAGTAAATAGCTTTCAGTGTGAGAAATGAAGCCAGTTTCTTAAATATAAATGGTTCTTGGCTTGGACATATGGTTCTAGATAAAAACTGTAATAGATATATTATGTGCAGGGTCTTTAAACTTTCATTTACAAAGACAATTTTTAAAAGAAATATCCATTATAAGGTTCTTTAGGGAACCCAAAATGGTTCTTGTATGGACCCAAAGAACTTGTATTGTCCCCTTTATTTTTAAGAGTTTAAGGGACAGCATTGCTGTCAGGATGCATGCTGATGTTTTTATGTCATTGATTTGATCACACAGAGAGTGTCACTGCAAGTGTCCAGTTACCTCAGAGTCTTGAGGGTCCTGCAAGATGGCCGCCTCCAGCAGTAGAACAGCGTTTGGCAGGTCTCCCTCTCTGGCCTTCCGCACGCCCTCTTCGAATGCATTAGGCCAATCTTTATATGGATTGTCTGTGTGGAAGTAATATCCCTGCAACAGAAAGTGCTCAAGGCATTATAATCTGATATGTCAAGATGCATTAAAAAAGCTTTTAAAGAGATAAATGCATGGGCTTTAAAGCATCTTAATACATTAGCTGTAACGTTTTCTTCTTGTCTAAACGTGTTGTACCTTTTCGTGAGGAGACACTGTGGAGGGTATCTGGGCCTGCTCGTTCTCCAGCAGCCAGTTCCTGCGGGCCAGTTCCTCCCACTCGGCCTGCATCTTATCCCAGAACTCTGTGTCTGACTGCACAACACATGTAGCAACAACAGCCTTTAAAGCCATGAACACTGATCCCACACTCCACAGGAAACAATCTAATGTTGCCACATGTTTTAGAAAGTGTAGAACTGATAAATCAAGTGAATTAGTGTGAATGGGGAGAACATTCTAGAACAGTGCGAAAGAGGAAAACATTCTACAGCAGCGTGAAAGGGACAACACTCTAGGACAGTCTAGAATAATGTAAATGGGTAAGAACATTTTAGAACATTGTGAATGGGGAGAACATTCTAGAAGAGTATAAAGAGGGGAGTGGATTTTACAGCAGTGTGACTGAATGAGAACATTCTAGAGCAGTATACATACACTGGAGAACCTTTTAGAACATTGTGTATGGGTAAGAACATCATAGAATAGTGTCAATGGAAGGGAGAATATTTTAGAACATTGTCTATGGGTGAGAAGATTCTACAGTATTGTGAATGTGGTAGAACATTCTAGAACAGTGTGAACTAGGGAGCACATTTTAGAACATTGTGATGGGAGAAAATTCTAGAACAATGTGGAAGGGGAAACATTCTAGAACACTGTCAATGAGGGAACGGATACTAGAGCAGTGTGACCGAGGGAGAACATTGTAGAAGAGTATGAATGCATGGGAGAACCTTTCAGAACATTGTGTATGGCGTAGAATATTCTAGAACAGTGTGAACTAGGGAGAACATTTTAGAACAGTGTGAATGGAGAGAACATTCCAGAGCTGTGTGAACTAGGGAGAACATTTCAGAACAGTGAATGGAGAACATATCTTAGAGAAGTGTGAATGGGGCAGAAAATTTTAGAACAGTGTAATTGGAGAAGAGCGTTCTAGAGTCTCAACAATCACACACCGATGTGGCAAACCAGTCACATGTTTGAGTTTGCTGGTGTTTGTTTGGGTTGGTGTTCTATGATCTTTAAATTCTACACCGGGGTGGTTTGGTGGTTCTTCTACTCAAACATGCCTGATTCAACTCAGTAGCTAATTGCCAGGTTTAGTAAGTATGTTAAGAGCAAGAAAATCACACAGCTGTGCTGGACGCTGCCCCTCCAGAACCTCAGCTTGCAACCCTGCTCTACACGCTCAGAATTAATGGTTTCAAAATGATTCTCAGTTTGGAGGTAAAATTCTAGAAAAACACGTTTAATTCGTAAAGATCCTTTATACTGTGTGGAGGTTCTTTAAACTTTAAAATGGTTCTTTGCTCTCAGACACAAAAATGGTTCTTCAAAGAAACATCAGCTGAAAGGTTCTTTAGAGAACCAAAAGTGGTTCTACTATAGCAAAAGTGGTTCTACTATTCTTCCAAAGAACCCTTTTTGATAGCTATTTTTTTCAAGAGTGTAGGATTATTATTCAGTTAGCTCACTATCCAATAATTGCTATGAGTTACACATTAACTGCTATGAAACTACTACGTAAAGTACATAAAGTGAAAGGAAAGAAAGTGAGGAATGGATGTCTGACAGGTGCTGAAGTTTTAAGGGTTAAACCTGAGGGAGGTAGTATGTAGTGAAAGAACAACAGAGGATCCATCAGCAGCATGTAGCAGGCTTTTATGGAAAAAAAACAATTTTCTCCATCTCTAATTGCGAGTTCAGGGTGACTTCTGTAAGTTCCCTGCAGGTGTGCGCTGTACTCACAAACCTCTCAAATCTGTATCAACATAAGTCTGAACTCCCCGCACTCAGCAATCTGAATAATGAATCGCGGCACATGAATATTGATGGAGGGAAGGGACTCTCCTGCAGTCATGCAGTTGAGTCACTCCAGTCCTAATCATGTGATGACTAAGCTCTGTCACAATTTCTGATTGAGGAGAAACTTTTTTATGTTAGTAAGAATTGAAAATTGAAATTGAGCCACCACAGAAGGAATAGGATGTATCTATTCTAAGGGGTAAAGTACTTTTTTCTATCACTGGCATGATTTTGCAAACACGTCATATCTGATTTGAAGAGTATATTCTGCCACCTTGATGGTGAACTTTCAACAGTGCATACTTCGCCAAAGCCTTGTAGTTTAGTGACTCCTGCCTATGTTCATTTTCACAGCAGTCCTGTGGAGACCATGTGCATTTTCATATTTCCTCCGCTCTAACACACCTGATTCAATTTAGGATGTAATTAAAAGTAGGCAGAGGTAATTAAACAATAATGATAATTACTGAAATCAAGCATTTTTCATATCAATATCGTCTTGATAATGCAGGTTGTGAAAGGAAGGGAGAAGAAGTCTAGCCATTCATTTGTAATAGCACAAATCAATGTGAGTTAACTTGCTAGTTTTTTTCCAATGTTGAAATTATGGACAGGAAAAGTACTTAAACTTACTCTTACTTACTGCTTATTTCTGTTCAATTTTGGTATTTAGTCATATGCTTGAACATCCCCAGTCAAACACACATATTTTGCTGAAGTGAAAACAGGTTTCATCCTCTACAAGGAAAACTTAAATATGTCATCTTTTCTGCACATTGCTGAGTTGAACACATTGGAAAAAATAAAACGTAAAATAAAAAATGTCATAACTTTTGGACAGGCTAAGTTTTATGTTTGTATGTTTCCCAATATGTTAAATGGAGTAAATAAACAGTAACTGTGCATTAAAATGTGTTCTCTGCAGAGGACGTGTTGACTTATTTTCACGTAAAAAACAACAACAACAACAACACATGTAATTTGACCAGGGGCGCACAGACTTTTGCATATGGCAGTATTTATGTTCCATCAGAATAAGCCTTATATTTTTGGGGGGTTAAACATAGGCTACTATTCAGGTGTAAAATTCTACATTAGGAAAACTGAAAAACACAGATAATCATCAATATTGAATGATCTGGAAAAATATACTGAGATAAGATTTTTGGCCATAGAGCCCATTTCTAATGATAAGCCCTTCATAAATGGATAAATATGGTGTGTGTGTCCAGGACAGAAACTGAGAACAGCTGCTATGTGTGATGGTGGCCTTTAAAGACTGTTGAGCAATTCTTCGAGTTCTAACATATTTGATGAGACATTATTTTATTCACTGCTGTCCCTCATGTTATGCAGATAATTGCTCTTCTATGCTCTGTGATGGGTGCAGCTTTGCTAAGTGTCCAATTACTATAATTGGAAGACCCCCTGTCAGCTCCTGCATACTGGCAGTCCAACTAGTCAAAGGTCAAAGTTGAAAGCTCATTATCTCCCCCCATCCTGGAAATGTTTTTCAGGCTGAATCTTTCAGGAGGCTGTAATGGGAGGTTAAGAACATCCTTAGCAGCACTACACATCAGAGCTGGAGAGAGGAGGAGTGCGCTGCTTTCATTTCAGCAACATTTCAGAACTGCCATTTGTTCGGCAATGATGATGAGTCCAGTGCTGTTGGCCTGTTAGCTCTTTTGTATTCAAAAAAAGGGGGAGGAAGGGGGCTCTACTATGTAACTTCAGAGGCGAGCCCTCAGGGCCTTCTAGAAAAATGCATTTCTGTAATTTTTAGTTCATTTTCATTCAGTGTAATATATATATATATATATATAGCAGGAAAAAACCTGCTTTACTTTTAATGTAATGGAATCAATGTAGTGTCAATGGAATCAGACTTTTTTCCAAGTCATTTTGGGTCATTTCTTTTGGTCCATTCATCATTAAATTAACATACAATGTAAAGGGTAACAGGCATTTTCAAATTATGTCAAAAATTTAAAAACGTCAAAAATAGAGATACAAGGTTTTCTTCCAACAGCAGCAATATATATATATATATATATATATATATATATATATTATTGTATTACACTGTGTTATAGTTGTGTGCTGTGTGGAGGCTGCAGTTTAGTTTAGCCTGGCTTGCTCTGCGAGTTATTTACATGCTCCCACATGATGCTATATTACAGCCAATAAGAGAGTAATTAAAATTATATAGGAGTGAATTCTGTGACTTAAACGCACAACTCAAAAAACTTTTGATGATGAAAAAAGTTACTTTGATGGGACCCAAAAAAAGTCCTTCACGGTGAACCTTGAGAAATATCAGCCTGACTGCTGTGAAAATTCCCAGATGAGCTTGCTATGGGAATACGAGATGGCCAGAAGCACATTCTACTTGAACCTGTTTAACTACATTAAAAAATCTGTGTTACATTTTAGGTGTGTTAGGTTTTGCTCTGCCCATACTGGATTTGCACACATACACACACACCCATATGATCGCTGACATCAATTAAATCCTGTATTAATTAAATAACTAAAAGTTACTAAAGCCATTGTGTTGTTCATGGAATAATATGTGAATGATATGTTACACCCCTTAACTGTGGTAGTCATTATAACATACTGCTCCTCTGGATTACTGCTTTATTAGAGTTTGAGTTCTTTTTTTTAATCAGTGGTTGTACTTTTTTGTACTTTTCCTCGACATGTGGACTTCCACAAACCGACAGCTCTGTAAGAATATCCCTATCACTCACTATCTCCTAGAAATCAGTTCTTGCTGAAAGTAACAAACCAAGACTAAGGCACCAAAGAGATATATAGGGTCATTAAGAAAGAAAAAATTCTGAAGGCCATACAGTAGCTGTCAGTTAAGACAGATCTCACTTTAAAAGGGCTCTTTCTCCAACAGGCTGGTGAGTCTGCCGATAAGAGACTGAGAGATACAGCTGTATATGTGCAATAAAGTCTGACATGCTGCCAAGAAGCCAGCTAGCTGTGACAGAGGGCTTAACTGGGGTTCTGTGGCCTCCTCTGGGCAAGAGGGCTTGGCCTGCACTCTCTCTAGCCGTGTAACGAACGATCAAGGCCATGGGTGCTGACTAGGGTGAAAGACTACCTTCTAATTAGTCACTGTTTCTAACACAAACTGCACTCAGACCACAACCTAAGCCCTTCCTATCCACTGAGACATGGCACGAGTTGAGTATATGGTTGCTAAGAAATTTAGCACAAGCTAGCACATTTCAAGAAAGAGTTTCTAGAAAGAGCTGGTCAGGGGATGAAACCATCATATCATAAGTTATCAAAGGTAACACTGTAACAATCAACAGTGGTTGTTATATGATAGACGGAATATCACTTTGAACAACAATTATGACAACAACTGCAGGCATTTCAGAGTGGTTGGACTGACTAAGAAGGCTATATATCAATGCTGGGAACACTTTAGAATCCCAGCGATTCAACCTAACTGATAAATTAGAGAAGAAGTGTGTTTTAGTAAAATTGCCTCAATTTATTATGCATTATTATTTATTAATGGCAAATTATATTTATATTGCACTGTTAGCATAGGTCAGATATAGTTATATTTGTCACGAAATTGAGCTACCATCAGCATGGTAGCACATTTCTCATGGTCATTTCTAGCCTGGATTTGATTAGCTACAACATTGGAAACTCAGCGTTATGCTGCGACTCTAAACAAAAATGGCTGAGTTTGATTCCTAGTGATGCCATAGCCATCAGTTGCTTCGCTCTCTCTGGGTTGGTACGATGATCCTTCTTCCCCATATTACAACGCTAGCCAATGTGGATATCTGTTAGCCAGTTAGCCAATGCAACAGAATTGGCAGTTAGCCTTCTCCTTCAAGCCCACTGAACTGTCCAATGGCACTGCATCAGCGGCAGTTCAAAAAATGATGTTGGCTGGCTTCATGTGTTTCAGAGTAGAACCTTGTCCTAACCTTCACCCTCGCAGCCTGGTGGCAATGTAAGATGGGAGAGCTTGCAGGGGATAATAAAAAAAAGAAATAAAAAAGACCAACGAAACAATAAATAAAAAGAACTATTCATTTGGCTAAATGGGATTTAGTCGTAGGCACTAAAGCAAAACATTTAAAACCATTTCTCTGGGCAGTAAGTGTAATTTTGCCTGTAAAAACACCTAATAACATTACAATACATTCAGATAAACATAAATACAGTAAAAAGTAACTTTTTTAAGAATTCCTTGTTTTAAAAAAGTAGTTAGCAGAACTAGTTAGAATGGTTCAGATTTATCCTCAGCCAGAAAATACATTCATTTAATTCCATCTCCAGCACACTTGATTTAATTTAACAAAGCAATGAGTAGCCAAACCAAGTATTAGACAATATCTACAAATGATCCCAGGTTGCCACACTAAGAGGTTTGAAAATGGTTTAGTGAACACACTGACACACATAAAATCACTATATATTGTATTCATCCTTTTTGTATTCTAATGTTACTATATTTCTGAGCAAATAAATGCTCATTATTCTAGTTAGTCTAATTAATTAGCTTTTTCAATCTAATATCAGGTGCCTAAAACTTTTGCAGACTACTGTGTATCCCTGGTGCGTATGTACTGCCCAATCTTTTGCTCAAAAACAAATGTTAAAAATAACTTTTAGGCCTAATGCAACAAGAACACATCTTACTACTTTTACCTCTGCTTATTCATGACTGACTGCTTTAATTCTGCGCTGATTTGAATTTAACCAATTGGGCCAATTTCTGCAAGCAGTGACAAAGTATCATAGGATTCTGGGAGCAGATTAAATGCATTGTGCATGTAGTCTGGATAGCAGTGTAGGCTACTGTGAGTGGCTGATATCAAATGTAAATTGCTAACCAGTTGATGCTTGGCACCACCTATCAAATATATGTTCCGCTGTCCATGAGTCAGCATTCTCCAAGCACAGACGCAGTGGTTCCCACAACTTATCTCAGGAGAAACACATTATCCCTCACCCGCCCAGATCAGTCAGTGCTGTATAATAGGGGAGATTCAGACTGCAGGTGGAAATAAAGGACAACTAACATTGGGAAGATAACTTTTTAAAAGTTTTAGGAAACACAGCCCTTTTTCTTCTTAGACGTAGACATACAACTGTGAAAGAAGCAGTCAAGACAAATAAAAATAAGATTATGGATCACCTGCATTTAGAGTTTGACAGGCTGGAAGCACATTCTGTACAGCAGTCATAAAAGTATACCTTAAATTAACTGCTCTAATGCTGCACAGTCACATTTATTTTTAAGGATAAAGCAGTCCCTAAACTATGACAAGTGATACATTTATATACTGGGGAACATTGCCACCTTAAGCAAATATATTCAGCTTATAATTAAATTCACAGAGACCAAGGGGTCGCTTCGTGATTGGAATTACAAAAGGCCCTGAGACAGACAAGAGTCAGACAATTAAAAGTGCTTGAGTATGACATTCAGTGATAATTATTCCACTGAGACTTGTTTGGAACTTCATTATGAGTAAAGAAAATACAAGTGATATCAAGGTATAGTACTGGGAGATCTCGACAGAAGTAAATGCTAAGAGATTAAAAGATAAAAAGCATATTTTTTTGTTTTCAAGCTGAAATGGTAATGCATGTCCTTCAGTATTATGTCTTTTTGGCAAGGTTAGACTAATTTAAGTTTCAGTGGTTTTAAACAGAAGTGTAATGCAGGAGGGGAGAGCGTGGCACAGCCTAATACATTTAGTTTTTTACTTCATAATTTTAAAAGCATTTGAACAAGATTAATAATTTTGTTCATACAATCATCCTACACATCTCTGCTACAAATTAAAACATAACTTTGTTTCTAGTACCTACAGTTTGTAAACAAGTCAGTCGAAAGTGAAGTGAGTGGAAACGTTACATCATTTTCCTCTTTAGCTGTAAAACCAGTAATTAAACAGTGGTTAAGGGTGAAAAAACAACCTTAATCATTTTGGTTTTAAACAAGCATCATGTGACTGATAGAGTTTGCTCAACAAAGTTGAAAATGAAATGTATGTATTACTTGTGAAATGAAACATTTATTTGATTATTTACAAGGTTATTTAAACAATTTTATTACTTTTTTAAAGAAGTGTTCTATTGGCCAGTGTTTTGCTCTGTTTATAATAAATCCATTAAAAGCAAGAAATGTTGTTTTATATATTATGTTTAATACATTATTGAAACATCTATAGTTCAAAAATTCTCAATATCAAGTGATTTTATTGCATTCCATGGTAACTTGCTTTATCAACAGGGCTGCATTCTGAAATGTATGGTTATTGCATCTTGGGACTCAATTACCATCAGCTCAGTTTGCCTAGGATTGTCTTACTCTATTCTCATATTACACCTATATAAAATCCATATAAAAACTTCCTTTACATATCCAAGCATACAGGCCCAACATTCTGTCCACTGTAATTCCACACTGTGCCCATCTTACACCCATTATGTACCAATTTGGAGTACCACTCAAGGGTACCTCAACTGAGGTCAAAATGAGATGGGTCTCAAATGGGCTCCCATGCACCGCTGTGTCTGATCCACTCGTACCAGCGCAACACACACTAACATACCACCAACACGTCAGTGTTACTGCAGTGCTGAGAATGATCCACCACCCAAATAGTACCTGCTCTGTGAGGATCCATGGGGGTCCTGACCACTGAAGAACAGGGTAAAAAGGGGCTAACAAATTATGCAGAGAAACAGATGGACTATAGTCCGTAATTGCAGAACTACAAAGTGCACCTATATAGTAAGTGGAGCTGATAAAATGGACAATGAGCGTAGGAACAAGGATATATATAAGGTCATAATGTTATGCCTGATCAGTGTATGTGTGCACAACTGAACACTGGTGTCAGCTATGGGAGCACTTTAAAGTAGCTGAATTCACTAATTAAAATGGATACATCTGGATATAAAGTGTACATTCATCAAAACAAATATGATTAGTGCAAAGTGAGCGGGCCAATCAGTTAATATCAGCACAATGAAAGTGAAATACATATACATGACATCTATAGTATGCTGCTGAATTTGATAAACTGCCAAAAAATGAATTTATATGAGGTACATATGGATTTGATACAACTCATTTAAACCCCAAGCTCATTTAAATCATCCATTAAGGCCAATAGTTGGATTTTTAAAAAGCGCATTACTGTGCATATAAGAATATCTGTGTACATAAATCAAAAGTGAGTCATCAGTGCTGGAAAGACCTAATTATGGTGCTTCTACATGCATTAAAACATTTGATGTGTCAGAGCCAGGTACTGAGTCTCAACAGAAGAGATTTATAGTTTTAGCAACAAAACATAATTGATGAGACCTGCACTTCGGTGTTGACTTATAAAATTTTCTTCCTGTAAAGATACGGATTGCAGGTCGGATGGAAAACGCAAACAAAATCTGCTTCAGCTGTAATCAGGAAAACAGATGAGGTGAAATGTTTCATCGCAGCAGTTGCTTTCAAAGGGAAATGAGCAGCATTTTTTAACAGAGTTTGGTTTTAGAGCGCACAGTGTTTAACTTCTCATCTAAGCAAAGAAATTGACAAACTGTCAAATGCTTAGTGGTGGAAGGAGCTCCAGCTGTGAAAAAGCAATGGCTGTCATTTCGTATCAGCTAAAATCATGTTGAGCAACAGAGGGAAAGCAATTTAATTGACATTAAGGTGAAATGTGAGCTGCTACAGGTGAGGGTCCTATCATTCCTTTTCATTGTTTCCTTGAATGACAGTGTAATTTCTATATGAAAATAAGGCATAATACTGTGTGCTTGGGGTGCATAAAGTTTTGACCACAGTCATGTATTTTCCCATTCATTTTCATGGCACCTTTAGTTGTATGTAATGTTTATTCACCACAGCCAAATTACATACACAACCTCTGCAGCAAACTATTCTGCATTTGTTAATGCACAGTTACTTTCTATTTGATTAACATGAAAAATGGAAAAAAAATACAATATGTGCAAAAGTTTTGGCAGCCTCCTAGTTGTAAAGTCTTTGTTAGGCCTTCATTGACTCGTTCGGACCAGTTAGGCAGATCAAAAAATTGGCATTAGGAATTATCACCTGATGACAATTCTAGATCATTAATTAACTCTTCAAATTCAAAACATTTAACAACGATTGGTTGAAGATATGAAAATACTGATGTCTGCATAGCCAAGAAAGGCTACTAAGAATATATTAATGTGCTGCCAACTCCCAAATTTTACTGTCTGAAAAGAACTTGAGAAATAGGAACTTAGTTAAGGGGAACTGTGGGATGTCAGAGCAAGATCTCAAAGACCAAGACAGAACTGCAAATATTACTCTCAGACAGAACTGCTCGTATGCTGGCCTGAAAGGCAAAGCAAAATCCCCACATGACTGCAAAGGGCTTGCAGAAAGGTTTAGCTGACATAAGAGTTCTACTGTGTAGTGTTGCTTGCACGAACATCTCATCAGAAAAAAACCTTATGAAAAATGCAGGCAAATCAACATCTAAATAAGGCAGAAGAATTTTAGGAACAAGTGTTGGGAACTGATGTAGAAAGTAAAAATTCAAGGATTTGGCATCAATCACCAAAGGTATGTTTAGAGAAAAAAGGAGGAGCATTTGGTGTAAAGAACACCTTGCCAGCTGTTAAGCATGGGGGTGGATCTACTATGCTTTAGATTTATGTGGGTTTATGTGCTAGCCAGTGGCACAGGAATCATTACTTGGGTAGAGGACAGAATATATTCTACATTTTGGAAGCAAATGTGGCACAATCAGTCAAATAAATTAAAATACACCATAACCTATTTCAAGAAACTGAAGCAGAAGCTTTTAGAATTGGCCCTCACAGTCCTCTGACTTGAATATCATTGAAAATCCATGAGTAGGTCTTAAACATGTTGTGTGTGACAGACAGCCTTGCAGAACTAGGAGTGTTGCACAAGGAAGAGTGGGTGAAAATTCCTAAAACAAGATGAGAAAGACTCCTAGCTTGCTACAAAAAGCATTTGCAAGACATAATATTGCCAACTGCAACTGCCTGACTTAGTATACCAAACGTTTGCATATGCCATAATTAAGTAGAAAAAAAGTTTTTATGTTCATCAAATAAAAAGTAACTGTGCATTAACATCTGCAGAAAACGTTATTTTTAACATTATTTTTATTGTATTTACTTCTTTTCACTTAAAAAATCAATAAAATATGTAATTTGTCCAGGGTTGCCCAACTGTAACAACTGTAAGCAAATCAAAACACATCGAAACTGGTTTTCTGGTATGTTCAAGGGGAACTGCATGGTCAGTTTAATCTTGCATAGTCTGTGCTTCGTTAATGTTACCACTGCCTCTGAGCAAAACAGTCCACTTCAGTGTTAACCTGCTTTTCACCTCCTGCTGCTACTACCTGTTCCTAATGAGAGCAGCATGCCTTAATTTGCACATTGGCTTTTGTACGTCCCAAAAGTGCCTGGGTAGTCAGAGCTCTCCCTCTGTGATCTATTTTCCGGGGTCCGCTCAATTTAAGCACGACTAGAACATTTCACAGGCCGCTGCAGTTTCACACAGCTTTAATATTTTTGGGCTTCAGAATTTGCATGCAAGGAAATGCATCTTAACCCCATCATACTAATATAAAAATGTAGAATACTTCTAAGATAAATGTAGAAACTTCAAAATGTGCCCACAGAGTAGTATGGCTAGTTCTCATAGTCAGTGGAACTGGAGATTTTTGTGCGCTCTCATGTTTTCTATCACTGCACAAAAGAAGCGCAATGCTGCCTTTATTACTGTATGCACCATGATAGTTTCTGCATGTACATGGAATTCTGTTCACTAAAGGCTTATTATTGATTTTTTCATTAATATGATGACACAAAGCCACTGAAGTGTGTAGATTCCCTAGTATATTCACATCCATTTCTTTTTTTTGATCAAAGTGGTAACTAAAAATGACCAATTATTTTGTTAGATCATGTTCTTCAGACATTACAATACAGTCATATGCAAATGTTTGAATACCCCTGGTCAAATTACATGTTTTGTGGTGAAATTAAGTTAACACATTCTCTAACTTAAATATTACACATTTCTGCAAATTTTAGAGCACAATTTCTATCGATTTGCTGACATTGGAAAAAAATAAAACAAAATACAACGTACCATAACATTTGCACAGGTCATATTTTATGTTTTACTGCTTTCCAGTATGAAAACTTTAGCACATATACAGTAATTGTGCAGAGGTGTGTTCTCTGTAGTGGATGTGCACTTATTTTACTTAGAAAATCAACAAACCGTGTAAATGTCTGCATATGACTGTAAATGTGACAACAGCTTTGAGAAGCAGTAGGTTATTAGAGGAAAAAAGCCAACTGAAAAGCAGGAATATCTGCTTTTTTGCCTTGGCATTAAAGGGTTAATCAGAACTTACTCTTTCTCAAGCTCTGATATGCTGGACAGCCTGAAGCTTCACCACCGCTCCGTTTTAGTGCCTGAGCTATTTCTTCGTTCCGGACAGCCCACAATTACACAAATGAAATGGATTGGAAACTAGCCGGCCTGCCACGGAAGTAGCCTTCTAGACAAGCACACTCTGCACCACGTTCTTAATTAGGACAAATGTATGCAGATAGGAGGCTGCCCAGAATGCCTAAAGGAGGAGTGAGATATCTAAAGGTACGAGCTTCAGAATGCAGGATGGAGTAATCAATCAATCCTCCATTTGCTCCCTTGTGCCCATGGGTAATATTACTTATCGGAAAGCCTGCCCCCCTCAGAGGCAGTGCCCCTCCCACTCTGCTTCAGCAAATCCTGCCTGGAGGGCACCACACAGACATGACGTCAGCGGGCACTGTGGAGAGATTCCCGAGATAATCCGAGTATACCGGCTGGAACGTTCCTTGCTAAGCACTCCTCTCACTTTTGCATCTCCTTCCTGTGTCTCCTCTATTATTCATCTGCTTTCACAAGTCAGCTATGTTTGTAGCCCTCCAGTACTTCGAAACTACAACACATGTAATACAATAGCTGACGGCTGTCTTACAATGACCGGACCAGAAAAGATCCAAGCAAGACAAGTAGCAAGAGTGTCTGCTGTGGTAACTTCCAGCAGTTTCGATTTCACATCTGTCAGTTATTGACATAACGCTAAAACCAGTTGGAACATATGTGGTTCCCTCTGCACTGCCACTGTTCAGTGATCATTTGCAGTCATCTCTAAAGATGGATTTTCTAGTTCATAACACCAGGAAATGATACCTAGACGGTTTCCTTTAAGAGCTGCATGAGATTTCCCTCATTACTGTTTCTGAAACAGCACATGGTTATGATGATTACTGGAGCTGAACAGCTAGTGTTTAGCAGCATGGTCTCCAGGTGAATGAGGCCTTATCTGATTACTGTAACTACTATACCTGCTGCCATCTGATCCTGCAAGTCTGCGGCAGAAATTACTGACCTATTTACCTCTCTTTTCTGCAGTGGAAAACCCAAGTATTATTATGGGGTTAGATTAGTCCATGTTTTCTCTCTTATTCTGTCAGTGAGGGTGGGGTAATTATCACCACATTCTACATATGAAATAAGGGTGCACTGAGGGAGATGTTATTACCACAGTCAGTATTGGTAGCTTGGTTTCCATCCACATATATTCATGCCAATTTTGACACATTGAAAAGAAGAACTTTAGATGGTAAACAGCCACAAGGCGATTGCAGCTTGTGAGTGGATATTTCCTAAGCTGTTATATTGACATTGTTTTCTGTCTCTGCACTGCATAGTCATAAAATTCAACAAAACAGCAAGAAGAAGCTTCTCAATATTAAATATTCCTCTGTAAACTCATTCCATATTTCTCAGCAATGACATAGTTTTCTTGTATAGAGTTGAAAAAAACTCTGATGGAAGCCTCATTTGCATATTTTTTTTTTTTGCAGAATTTTTATGTCTTGCAGATAAAACATTAATTACAGCCTAAACTGGTCAATTTAAGCATGAACACCATTGCTGATAAAACAACAAAAACATCTAGAACGTAACCTTCAGCATTAGAATAACAGGGTTTAACACAAACTATCTTTACACGGTTATCATAATTTTTAGCTCCTCTAAATTTGTATCATTATTGGTCAGTAGAGCTTTCAGTGTGAACTGAACGGTTCAGAGTGTGAACCTGACCCATGCCTGACAAAACTTTCCCTAACGCACATCCATTTTCTTACAAGTGTGTGACCCCAGCATGCCCGATTAAAATTGTTTAGAGGTAATAAAAGACAAGAGGAAGAATAGATTGAGCAGTCAGGTTTGGACAAAAGGTCAAGCTCTGTTGGTCAGAAAAATTCTATATCGAATGGGCTCAAGTTCAGAATGGTCACCTGATCACTATTCCTTATGTTGGAGAAGGAGCACCATTATAGGAAACAGAATCCATGTTTCAGGAAAATGATTTCGGACACTAACGTTACATGAGTTTGCTCACCACTCTGCATTAACGGTCACATTCTGCTCAGAGAGGCATTACCACAGTAGCATTAGATATGTTGAGTTGCTGTCCTCCTCAGAGAAGCTGCTTGTGAATCTTCAAACAACAGAGTGCATTATGGGTAAATTGTGTCTAAGCTACATCAGGGCTCCATTTCAGTACTTTTTTTTTAAACATGCTCTTGGCCACTTCGACTCACTGCTCAGATGTGTGTCACACCTACATTACATAAGGCCACTTGTAGCAGCAGCGGAAGAGAAGACGGCGAGGGAGGATTCTTCAATTTGAACACACTCACTCACTCTCTTTCAAAGTTTGACCAGTGCATACATAATTACATACATAACATACATAATAATTACTATATCTGGCTATAAACATTGGTGTAAAGTAGTGGTGTAGTGCCTTTTTTTGTTGTCAGCCATTTAGCTTTTAGCATGCCAATTCCTAGATAGCAAGAAGACAGTGGGCCACTGTCGGCCTGTTGACAGCAAAGCTGGCTGCTTGCTTGCTTTTTGCTCAGCGCTTTCTGGCCGTTGCCATAGTGTTTATGAGAACATTAGACAAAATGCTGCTTTTCATCACTCATTTTCACTCAATTTGCTTTCTTTGGAAGATTCTCTTCTGTAGCATCCCTGCTCAGAGGATTCCTTCTTCTGTTTAAAAACACTTAGTTTAATCTTAAGTTCTGTGTTACATAACTGAGAAAGAATTGTATATGTGTACATGAGCTGACATAAATTATCATAAATGCTAAATGACACTAAATTTGAAGCTCTGCTTTTACAACAAGCTAGCTAAGAGATGTCAAATGTAATATACATAATTTGTTTTAACCATAACAAGCCTAGCAAATCAAATGTTATGCTTTTGGAATGTTAAGCATTTTGAAGTAGTTTACTGCTATGGCTTATTAACAGCTTTGTCTGCCATTATTTTGTGTTTGAAATGCAAAATGTGTGTTGCAATGGTTTCTTGGCAAGTCCAACTGCCAAATTCGACACTTGCGTTCACTCTATCCCTCGTCCTTCCAAAGGCACATTTGGCACCTTTCACTTGAGCTAATATAGTAATAGAACAGCCCTTAAGATGACATCAGGGATTCCCCTGAGAGGAAACAACGAGGCAAAAGTGACAGGGGCATGTTAAAACTGGTACGGGAATGGGTGGCAGAGGCAGTTTAAGAGGAGCCCAGCCATTTCCTATTTCTCCCATTACACCAAAAACATGAAAGCAAAGTGTTCTTCAACGACTCAAGCTAAACAGCTAAGATGTTTAGCTTTCATGCAGGAATTCGTTTAATTTTCTAAATTCTATAAAGTAGAAGAATTTATCACATAATAAAAATGAAATTAAAACTTTTTCAGTATTTTTCAGTTTTTGGGCAATATTATGTAAGCATTACAGCTACTAAATGTTGACAGGTTGGCCGTGAGATTGACTGTGGGATTGTAGGAGCTCACTGAATGTTTACATTCACCAGTACTAAATGACTTGATATACAACATTAAATAGTGAACAGAGCATAGTTTCAGAGGCATTGATATTCTTCACTGCTTGTGTCTGTACTGTGTATTTGAAATTGTCACTTACTTCCACGGCTGCTTTGGCTCGCTCAAATTCCTCCTCAAGGGACTGGTTTCTGGACAGGAGTGCGCTGCCCCACCGCTGGTCTTTGCTCAGTCGGCCCTGTCAGACACACACACATACGCACACACAGCAGGAGTGAGAGAGCGGGCGGCTTAGCCGTCTCTCCAGACCCCCTGACAGGGGAAAAAGCCCTGCCCTTGCAAACCTCTGATGCCAGCAGCAAGGGGATGTGCTACCATCAGCAGCTCGCGCCTACACCTCTCTCTCTCACTGTATGGTGCTCATACACCTCCCCTATATCCCCCCTGCATTAGCCATTCACCCTGTCTCACAACAGCCCTGGACTGACACGCCACCGTCAGCAAACCCTCCTTTGCACATTCCTCTCTGTGTGCATATCTGAATATTGCATGGCTGAAGATATTTGGTCATGACATTCATTTAAATCTGGAAAAAAAAGCCAAGACATTTTGGAGGAGTGCATGGGTAGGCATGCTACATATGCAGGAAAGCAAGTGATTTCATACTTCTGAACAGAAAAAACGTCAAATAACATTCCAGTGGCTTATGAACTCCTGAGGCAACGCTCAGACTACCTGTATTTTTTATATTTATTCATGCCTATACTGTAAAATATTACAGTAAATGTATAGTAATTTGCAAAAACATACTGTTTTCTTTATTTATGGTATTTCTTTCATGTTTTGCCATGAATTATGGGACACAAAATTTGCATGATTTCATGAAATGAAGTTTCACTGTGAAAATTCAATGCATTGGACAAAACAGAAAAGTCAGATAGTAACCATGAAGTAGGTTAGTACAGCTTTGATGGTTTATATATAAGAGGCAGAATCAGAGTGTTTTTTATGGCAGTGCTATAGTTACAATATCTGTAGCCCTCACACGTCAGTGGATATCGGACCCTAATGTAAGTGCAGTGGTTGACTGTGGTAGTTTATACTTGTAAGTAAACATCACCTGTAGTTGTGTCCAACAAAGTATAGGCAAATGAACTGACCTTCACAGCAACACCTATAATTTAGTGTAATTTCATTTATACAGTATGTCTAGTTTACTATGGTTTTACAATTTCTATACTATCTCAGTAAAATACTGCGTATTTACAGTATTTTGTTGGCAAGTAAACTGCCAGTACTTAAAAAAAATGTTGTGTGCTTTTATCTGCAACTATTATAAAAGGCCTTTAAATCCCAGCCATATAAAGTCTATAATATTTGAAGGTGGCACAATACCACATTTTCTTTTCTGATACCAGTATAAATACTGAAACCTTGATTACTGGCTGATGTCAATATTAATTGAATATTGCTTTTTTTTAATAACTAATAAGCATTAAATTAAGATGACCATCTAAAAGTGTGAATTATTCCCACATAGCCAACATAAAAGCAACTAATATGAAACTTAAATTGATCTAGTATAACACAAAACTAACTTAATAGCAAATCCAACACAAGTGCTTTGCTTAATAGCCAGCAACTCGATGTTCTTATGTTAATGTTAGGCAACATGTGGCTACCGTAATCACATGGCCTGCTTTATTTTGTATTACACCACTTATACTACATCAGAATTCTGTGACATCTCATGCAGCTCATTTGTTACAGAATCAGATGGCATTCATTCTTTTTTCCTCTGACATCCAGTTTCTTGCTTTTATCAGACTGATTCCTAAACTGGATATTAGATTGGTACCATGTCTTATAATGTTAGCTAATTTATTATGTATATTTGTAAGTGATACACAATGTTGCATTTATCAGAATCTTGTCATGTAGTATACAATAATATTAGATTACTATAAGCTTCAGAAACTGAATCTGCTGTCCTTATAGCATTGTATTTTTTTTTGCTGAGAAGGACATTTTGTAACTTGTACTTGGATCCCTGTAAATATTAAGGAAAGCGCCTGCCTGTCAAAGGCAAACTTCTAGCTAGCATAATTCAATCTTCTTCATAAGTAAGTCCCACTGCTACAATGACTAAGGCGCATAGGAGGGGGGTGCCTGGCACCTTGGTCATTGGATATTCATCTATTGCCAGGGCTACAGCATTAAATGGATTTCACACAGGAAGTTATAATAGAAGCCTCAGAACAGACAATCAGTCTTGCTTCAGTGCGCTGTAACTCTAGCCTGCGTCCTGATGACAAATGTGCTCCATCAAACACTGAGTCAGTGCAACAATTACCTTTAACAGTGCACTTTCCATTTCTATGGTCACTCATTGTTAAAAGCCCAATCGACCACGATTTTAATTGATGTTGGCAACTGCTGTGCAGAACAGTTGGCCTCTCACGACAGGCCCTCTAGGATCCCAAGGTATACTGCATACAATTGACTGAAACAAGTGATTTTTCTATGTACAATCTGTCTGTCTGTCTGTCTATCCATCCATCCATCCATCCATCTATCTATCTATCTATCTACAATAGGCTCAGACCTTCTACAACTACAGATGGATCTTACATTTTATTTATCTTATATTTTATCCAATACCAAAATGTTTCATGGCCTAATCTACAGTGATGTTACAGTGTCCTGTTTCTGGCTCCACCTGCACCTGTCTCCTTCTGTGTAGCCTCGCCTTATCATTAGTGTAGTGTGTAGTTTGTTAGCCCTCCTTTCACCAGCGTTTTTTTATTTTTGTGCTTCTGGTATAAGTATCTCTTTAATGTTGCCTTCGTCTGGCATCAATTTCTTCATGTTTTGTTTGCAGTTTTGCAATCGATCAACTTAAACCTGTATCATTATCAGTGGTCTGGTCTTCTGTCAGAAATGGGGCCATCAAGGCTGGATGGATAGGGGGATGTCTATCTCCTACTCTAGTGCATATTGACACCTATAATGGTCATTTATAGACTAATATCTCCTATTCTAGTGTATAGGAGTGTTTGTTAAGATTGATTATGGACTAATATCTTTTCTTCCAGTGTACAGGAGCATTCATTAAGATTGATTATGAACTAATATCTCCTATTCTAGTGTACAGGAGCATTTATTAAGATTGATTATGGTCTAATATATCATATTCTAATGTATTAGAGGGTTTATTATGTGATTATGGACTAATATCTCCTACTCTAGTTTATAGGAGTGTTTATTGAGGTTGTTTATGGACAAATATCTCCTATTTTAACTATTTATTAATAGTTACCAAATCCTTTGGTGGCCTAACAATTCTGATTTGGTCATTATTGTTTAATTATAAAAAAGTAGACAAATATTAACACATGCGCATTATCACTTTATGAAGTAATAATAAATAAACTGTTAGTACATGATTTGTTAATTATGAAGTAGAAGCTTGTAACTTAATTGTGAAGTAATATCTAATATCTACTCTTATAAAGTATTCTGAATATATTTGTTAAGAAAAACTCTGCATATTAATTACCTAAGAAAAACTCCAGTGTTGCTAATACAATGCAACATTTAAAGATCAAATGGGGCTCAGAAGGACCTGCAGCCTGGATTAAAATACTGTATTTACTAAAAAAAGCCTGACATGATAATGATTAATTAAACCATCGCTATTATAAATATTTAACCATTTTTTGCCGTATGTGTCATTCTTGAAAACGAAACAAATGGAAACAAAAGTTTAGATACACAGACTAAAATTTGTCAACACACAATGTAAACTGAATATAAGTGTAATTCTGTGTGTACCTAGGGATGGAATTATTCACGTCATTGTGTAATTATAATTACATAGCATATCAAGACTATCTGAGGTCATTAATGGACTAATAGTTATTACTTTGCTAAAGGTTAGCAAAGTGATAACTGTTGACTTGTACAGTTTAAGATCAATTCATAAACTGTCAGTGTTTTCCTCGTACTCTTTTTTCCTGGTATCTTAGTCTACTACTCAACACAAAGTTGAAAATGTGACGTGTACTTTACCTGCTGTAGCTGATACCTTATACTGTAATAAGCACAGTGAGAGGTTGCTGAATAATTCATCGGCTATCAATCTAATAATAGCAGATACTGTAGCAACAGAAAGAGCAGCCCAGCAGATCTGCATGCTCCACTGAGGACAGAAGCGTGTAACATTTGTACCCTGTAGCACCACAAGTTAAAGAAAAAATCCCCAATTTCCTCATGCTGCAAAAAGGCACAGTTTCAGCGTAAAAAAATTGCAACCACTATGATGTGGCCTTTCTTAAAAGAAAATAGATTCAGTGGTGATGCTGTTGGCATGGTGCAAATGCATAGACCGTTCAGCATGTCATACATAAAAGCATAGAAATGTCTTACATGTCTTCCACTAACATACTGCTTGTTGAGCTGAAATGAAAGAATTCTAAGGGTTAGCAAAGACACATACAACATAAAGTCACAGGCGTTGCCAGTACAATGCAACATTTAAAGCTCAAGTGGAGCTCAGATGGACCTGCAGTTTGGCATGCAAATATAACACTGGATTAAAATACTGTAGTTACTACAAAAGGTGGTCAGTGCAACTTATAATTAATCAGCTGCACACATATACAGTACTGTGCAAAAGTCATGGGCCACTGTTCATTTATTTAATTTCCAGTCTTGGCCATTAAGTACAAGTTAGCATAAGCATAAGAAAAATACACAGAAGCCTCAATAACTAAATATAATACCGCATTTTTCAGTATTTAGTGTGTTCACACTTTGTCTTTCTTATAGCTTCCATTCTTTTAGGAAATTTGCTTTTGTTTTGTTATGTTGCCACAACTTTAGAGTTCAGTCTTAGAAGTTGGTTGAATTTTTTGTTTCTTATGATCCAAGTAATCCAAACACATTCAATAATGTTGAGGTCCGGGGTGGATCTCTGAGAACACTGGCAGCTTCAACTTTTCTGCTTTTTTGTCTATTTTCTTTTCTCAGTAACAGCTTCTTGATAGCTACGCATCCTTTTAGACTCACAGCATTGAGGTGAAGGATGAACAGAAACACCTGTGGATTTTTTCAGATCTGAAGTAAGAGTGGAGCTTGATTTTCTCCTCTCGCTCAAAGATGAAAGCTTTAAGTACTGTTTATCTGATGACAGTTTTGGTGGTCTACCAGGTCTTGCATGGTTGTTTGAGTCTCACTTTTTTGTATCTTTTAATTATTTTATGAACTCTGGTTCTGGAAACTCACTTTTTCACTTATTTTCCTTTGATATTCCCTTTCCTCATGCAAGCTGATTATAGTATATTTAATGTTGTGAATTAATAACTTGTATTTATTGGCTGTTTTTATGGGAAATCAAACAAATCAAAGGTGTTTTCTGACTTTGGAATAGTACTGTAGCTATTTCTTTTATTTTTTTATTTAATGTTTAATCATTGTCACAATTCCAAAACTTTAAATGGTTTTGGCTCATTTTACCACCTTTGTGTATTGACAAATTTATAATATGGGTAGTGAAGGACTGTAATGAGTGTAAATGACGTTGCATAAGCATTACTGACAACATGAACATGAACATAAATTAGCTTACTTGAGTGGCAGGGGACGTCTCTGTCTCCACTTTGTAATTTACTTCTAATGAGTTCTTGGTGGCTGTTTCAGTTTGTATTTTCCCATCAATGGACCTATGAGTGCATCATCAGGGACAAAAGCAATAAAATAATGTTTGCATTGATGTGATTGTTAAAGTATTAAAGATCCTTATGTGAACATTTAGTCTCATTGCTGAACATATGGCAGAGAAAACGCTTACCAAACAAACTCTCCAGAGTTCTTTGAGGACCGTCTTCTCTCCAGTTTCCATTTTCTGCTACCGGTTCGCTCTGGATGCAGGTTGAGTTCCTCCCATTTCTCCAGTGGAGAAGGATTAGCTACTGTCAAGATTCAATCAAATAAAGTTATAAGACATGTCATGGCAATATATTCAAACTTAAGAAATATGATCTGGTCTTTTGGGTAAATGTGATAAAGGTCTTTCTTTTTCTGGTAGGTCTGTGTACCTGAATCCAGAGAGTCTTTCACAGGTGTGCGTGAGCGGGGTGTGCTCTGTTCAATGTCCACCTGGATCAACTCTGTTTCGTCTGGTTTCTTTCTGTGTGGCGTGTTCTTGCTGGACACAGGGCTCTTTCTGTCTTTACTATTCCTCCTCTCCCCAGGCTCACTCAGGTCCAGCAGGTCCAATGAAGAGGACAGGACTGGATGGGGAGATATAAATATGGTAAAGAGTTTTCAGAAGTTTAGGATGACCTCATTTGTTCATCAGCATGGGTCCTAGCCCACTCTTGACCCCAAATGTCACATAGAGGAACAGTGTGCATGTCTTCTCCCTCTCAGATTAGTGCTACTCTAATGTGATGGGACAGACCTGCTGCTACCAGGGACATCCACAGTTAGACCCCAGGAGGAGCCTGAGCACCTGCCCCTTTGCCTTCTGCCTGAACAAGTGCCCTTTCGGTGGGTGTGTATAATAATTGTATTGTATATTGCCTCCACAATTCTTCAAGATCCATTTCAACGAGATAAGGCTCAGCCTCACCACAAGAAGAGAGCTTGTGGGTCGGACTGGGTTCTTCTGGATTTATTGCGCTTGGGCGACTCCTTTGGTGCAGTACCACCACCTGTGGTTCTCCTCAGTAACTCCAACTTGTCACGCAACACCACATTGCTGGAAATCCCACCAGCGTCACATTCCATAATGTGGTTATTTTGAACAACAATTAAACATACAGTCAACAATGAGGGGTGATAGTGACTGTGTACTAGTTTCATTATTTTTAAATACAAGGATTTATACGGGACTCTGTGGAGCTCTTCAATGGTGTTTTAAGTTTAATTTAATCTGTAGTAATTAAGTAGTTTAGCAAGTAATGTGATGGCTTTGCATCTAGGGAAACTAGGGTTCAAATCCATGCATTGGTAGTAGCATTAGTCTTTTTGGTTGCCTTTGGAAAAAAAATCTTCAGACAACGTTTGATTTTATCTGAAACATGATTAATCTGTCTTTCTTGATAAGAGTGGCTGTAATACACTGTAAATTAAATTTTAATTCATGAAGTTAATTCACGTCGCCCTTGAGCACCTGCCCCCTAAAATGTCTGTGCACAGGCCTGGCTGCTACACTGAGAACTGGCTAGTTCAGAGGGGAAAAAAAGCTGAAAAGTGTTCATATGATCACAATCAAAACATCATGGTAGGATTTTATTTCAAAGCTTTCAAAAGGATACATCAAAAGGTAGAATGCATATATAGAAGGCTCTGATAAATTAATTTGAGTAAGTTTGAATAAAACAAGTACCTACTTTGAGTAAAACAAGCACCTAGTACCTTTGCTCCCTTCTTGTTCTCTCCAGCACTGATGAAGTTACATTTCAACCATGGCACTGTTGACAGCACAGGAAGGAGCAAGAAATCATGACATTCTGTGCTGTCTGATGTTGTTCTGGGCTTTCACCAATGAGTGGGCACTGCTATCAGAAAACAGCAGGTGGATCTGGCACCCAACAGGCTAAAAACGACATTTTCTTTGATTTTACTTGCTTTTCTGCAAGAAAACTGCAGGGATTTTGAAAAGCACTTGACAGCCAATCACTATTATGATTGACAGATTTGATCCAAATGTTTTGTCAACTTCCCAAAATCTTCCAAACATCTTAGGGTTTTGTTCCCATTGCTTGGCTATTTCAAATTGTATTCCAACTTGTCAAAATGCATGATGTCCCTCCTTCATCACTGATTTATTATTTCATATAGACTTTCACCATCACTCCTCTGCATCTCTGTTCTCAGAAATCAAAGGCAAAACCACCAGTAAGATTGAATCCTTCATATGGAGGTCCATCTCTTGTCCGGCTGAGACACAATCATCTCTATCACAAGAAACAGCAATGTCTATACTTTCTGTGATAACTGAAAAAAAAATTAATCCAGCCCACTCTGGTATGCTTCTACAAAGCCTTTGAAGATGTCATCATATCTTGTGGGATTTTCTGGTTTGAGTCAAGAGACTCCTAGTTCTCACATATGTACATGGATTATCTAATATATATTGCTTGTTAAGCTGACCATAACCACTGGGTTTGTCAGTTGCATCCTGAATGGCTCTCCGCATGCACCTCTGAGCACCAGGTTTAATCAGACCAATGGGAAACAAACTTTAAAAGCTCTGCACAGAGTGTTATATCAACATATGGTCGCTGGATTGAAAAACGTTTGTGAATTTCACAGCATCACATGTTTAGAAGTAATTCAAAAGTTTTCTTTGAATAATTTAGCAGCTAGTAGGGCTGGCCTGAATAATCTGATCACACCAGTAGTCATATGATATGTTCAGAAGAATATAAACATAGAGAGTGCTGCCGGTAGGGAAATAAACATTCTATACTGAAGATGCTCTAAGGCCAGGGGTTCAAAACTTGAGAAAAAAGAGAAAATCCATGGGACTCTCATTGAGTTAGAAAGCCTTTATTATGACATTGTGACTCTCCCACAGAGCCACTGTGACTCTCTCTGATGAAGGCTCACGCCAAAATGCGTTGAGAGATTTTTTGTTCATAGCCATATTATAATAAAGCTTTTTAACCTAATGAAGAGTGCCATGAATTTTCACTTTTCAACTCATATGTTACGTTGGTATTCATTTCTCTATTTAGTTTTCAGATGCTTTGTCTGTTTGTAAATAATCAGCCTAAAATAACAAGCCTATAATAAATTAATGAACAGTGATAATCTATGGAAAATGTTAAAAATATATATAAAATATGGCTGGTTTCGTTTATAATACATAATAAATTTATTCCTGGCATCCATGTCACCTCTCCTAAGAGTGCAACAAATCTGCACTTCTTTCCACGTGGCTATAAGAGCAGGAAACTAAAATAAAAATGCTTAGTGCAAAATGTGTGATAAGAGGCTTGTATACTATGGAGGGACCACAAGTTTGATGAATCATCTCAAATGGGTAAGTATAGTGATCTTTATACAAGTACTGCCATGTGTTCAATTTGCACTGCCTCCGACTCCTCCGCTTCATCATGTAACCACTTCAGGTGGGAATATTATTTCTTTTTTCCCCTTTTTTATTAATCAATTATATAACAGGGTTAAAACTTGACAGCAAATACAGCAGATCTGTTGTGACAAAATCATAATCACAAGTTTTTACCGCTGTGTCAGAGAAGAGTAGCTTCTTCTACGCACTGTTGGTACAATGACGAGCTGTTCTGAAACTACCACACCTACAAGATCATCACACTGTAGTAAATTATTAATTGAAATACAGAAAGTGGTAGTGTGTGATTTGCATGCGCAAGTGAAAAAAAAATGCCTTGTGTTTTGATAGCCAGCATGTACTGAAGCACTGAAGTGACATGGAAGTGTATCTGTTCTGTCAGACAGAAGGCTAAAAACAGTTTAGGTATTACTGTATTACATACGGTTGATTTTGAGAACAGATATTTGAGCACTTCAGAAATAGTTATGAGCATTTGACAGCCTGTAAAATGCTGTTTGAGCCAGCCCTAGTAGCTAGTAAAAGAGAGATTCCATGCATGCCAATTTGTTCCATGCAGATGTACTGTATGTATCATCGCTGTTCAAAAAAAAAAAGGAAGCATCTCCATCTTTTTTTCGAATTTCAATTTTGTTCTTAATTTGAACACAGCAGCTGCCTTTTACATAGTGTGGAAATTTCATAAGGGATGTACCTATAGAAAAGTTACAAAATATCTTGCAATGAAGTGTCTTTATATTGACTTACATTTAGAGTAAAGAACATTTTTGCCATCTTCTGTAAAGTTGCCATTTTGGGGATAATTTTTTTTTTTTGGACAGCCAAGATACGCATGTATTTGTTCCCAGTGGTGCCCAGTATTAAAAACTGCTTGTCCCTACACACCAAACAATGGCTTGTGGTTGGTTGCATGTCAGTCAAATTACCTGTCAAATACACAGTTCTTGGCCATGTTAAGCAACAAAACACATCAGACTCTCTTACAATTGGCAGAAGTCTGGCTTACAAGACAAGGAGGTTCCTGGGCATACAGCAAACTACAGCATTCTATTAATTGATGTCTGCTTAAGTACTGTATGCTAATTGCAACCACTTCCACCCAGGATAGCACTTATTTTCGAAAACCTCCAGAACCAGCAGGCACATTACTGAGCAAGGTGCAATCAAATGAGCAGGACAACAATACCAAAAGTACTATAGTCCTGACCTCGCATCACTTACAGTGTCCAGTGCATGTGCCTGAGACTGGACTAGATCTTACAGAGTGCCACTTACTCAAAATGCATACCAGTCAGCCTAAAAACTTCCCAGAAGAGTAGATCCCAGAAAAGCAATCCCGTGTAACATCACCCTCCATCTGCAATGCTTACTTAAAATGACATGGAATTGCTTTGACAGCTCTGTCTGTAATAATACGCAGAGGACACTTGAGACTAGGAACATTAATTGTTAATGAAGATGAAATAGAATGGGTATGTGTGTGATTTTTCATGATTAACCCAATGTGACCAGACAGTTCAGTTTGTAGAAACTGCTTTTTTGTCTTGGTTAGTCTCCTTCAAGAGGGTAATCACAGTTTAACCCCCTGCAGCAATACTGCTGGGGGGGGGGCTACTGAAGTCACAGTAAGGAAAATCAGCCACAGAGCATATCCAGACAGGCACTTTTTTATTATTGAAACTCAGCGCTGAAACCACAACTTGCAGACAATTTGTATTGAATGTGAAGAACAGCTCAGTAAGCTCAACGGTGCACAAATCAATAACCAACTCCTCATTTCATTATTTGTGTAACAAGTGAAAGTGTCTCATTTTCTTTAGGGGAAGCTTAGTGACACTAAAAACCTTTTGTTTGAGTGCCACCCAGTCATTTCTGAACCCCACTAAGCCTCCGGTTCAGAGATATCTCATAGTAATTAGCAGGCGGCTGTTTTATTACAAACAGACTGAAGGATCTTCCAAATGTAATCTGTAGGTAATTAGAACTCTGATATTTAAGCACTCTCCAAACAGTATACACAATTAGAGACTAACAGAAACGCTCTCCAAGCGTGGGTACAGAGTGGTTTGTGTATGGGGGAAGCCAGAATGCACACGCAATAAAGACAGCTTTAGTTCTTCAGTGTCTTATTGTGTGCTTGAAATAATGAGTCTGTTCTTAAAGAGCTCTCAGATTCCTAGTAATGCTCTGTCACTTGTGCTAGTCATATATTTGACCACTTTAATTACTCAGTACTAATCAGTAGTGCGGTATGAAAACATCTGTCTGTGTGGAAATTTGCATAGAAAACTCTTACCAATACCACATGCCATAAGGAGAAGAGAAGAATCCACATCTACCCAAAAACGCTTAGATGTATAAAGGATTTATTATTTCCATTTTGTTATAAATCTGATCATAGAATTATTTCTATGTAGTTATATTATTTAATAAATTGATATATAATTACATCAATTAATACTTACAGAGTAATTAACATTTACATTTTAATATGTGAGCTTGTATCAACAGGTTTTCCATTTGATTTCCATTTGTTTTGGATGAAAAAAAGATCTACCACCCTAAAGAGCTCAGATCTAACACTCCTGGCTCTAAAATTCAGATGCCCCTGATGGCCTTCATCATCTGGATTGGGGGTGATATATTACAGTTGCAGCAAAACTCTCCAGGATTGAGCGCCTCTGGTCTGAGCATATTTTGAAACTTTTACATTGTTTACAAACTATGTCAAACTATTAACCTTTAAATGAGCTACAAATCAAGACGTATGCACAATAGGGAACCTAGAATGGTAAAAAAAAGGATAAGTGGTTCTTGGCTTTCAGTGACCACGTTGACCCTGGTGTGGTGTTGGACACTTAGGTTAGGTGAGGGAGGTCAGCATTTCTATTACCTGCTGTGTTGGAGGTAACTGGACGGACAGCTCCATCGCACTTGGTCTCACACAGGAAGTCGTCGATGGAGGGGCTCAACAAAGGACGACTCTCTTGTTGCTCGCTCACCAGCTGCAAAACCAAGCGAAATATTCCACTGAGAAGTAGGTAAACGCATCTGCCGTCCTGTCCGCCCACATCGTGTGTGGAGGCAAACTGGACCCTTAGTGCAATGACAGGCTTGCCTTTGATTTGTCGCTGATGATTCCCAGGCTGGCTCTGGTCTATTTACAGAAATACAACTCCCATTCTCACCCCCTGGCCCCGCACGGCTGGCGCGTCTCTAGCCTAAAGGCACTCCTTGATCTCCTTTTTGTTTTGTTGAAGGCAAAACACGGTGGTTTTAATGCCACAGTATCCAGCGTGTTTTTTCAATCTAGTGTCGCGAAATCAGCCTTCACTTGAAGGTACTTTTTTGTCAGCGTACCTTTGAGGCAAAGCTGTGACAATCCTATCAGATTATTCTCTTTTTTAACTTTGACAGAGGGAAAATGAAACGGCGCGGCTATGATAGCTTTGCCGTTTCAGTGCACACGTGTAATGCGTGTGTAATTAAGATGAAATTCAATTCCTGACCTGATACGGGCCCCCCCGCATTTCCCTAATCCCTGATTTTACACGTGTGTCTGTACATCAGAGAGTGCACTTGTCCTTCGGGGAGACTGGTGGCGCAGAATTGAGAAAACACATCAATCATCATCCAGCTCTCATGGTGCTCATTCAGCCGTGCTAGACTAAAGCGGGGAAAGCACTTTGTGTGCTCACTGCATGCGTGCAGCGCGGGTGCTTCCTCAACTGTAATTGCCTCTCCATCAGAGATTGTTTATCTGGAGTCTTAAAGTTGGAGAGAACGATTCCTCTCTGATGCTAAATCGTTGGCCTTTTTTCATACATGTCTTTTTCTGTCCTGTCCCCCTGTAGATCTTTATAATTAGAAAATCCAGCAGAATGGATTTTTGCTGCGCTTGTGTAATGCTGCAAATAAGTCACACAGTGCCTTCAACTTTTAGTGTCCACTGTACAGATAATACTAATAAAACTAAATTTATTTATTATCTAAATTTGTTAATCAGTATGCTGCTGGATAGGCAATAATTTACACAAGCACATTCATTACCAGTGTAGCTGTTATACTGCCTATATAACACCTTACTTGAACCCTGCTGTGTAGCAGTGACATGTCAAAACCATCTCATGTGCTGTCGAGTTGTCATGACAGATTATATTCAGTAATATAACAGTGTTGTGTTACCATTACCATAATTTGTCACGATAGATATAATAATGTTTGATGTCATGAAGGCTAACTGGAGTACACAGCAAAAATGATCATGTGACAAATGCAATAGGGTTTGATCTAATGACAGCTGATGTCATTACAACTCACAGTAAGATAACATAACACTGTTATATTACTGGACATAATCTGTCATGACAGCATATTACATCTGCCCTGACATGTTTATGGCATGCTTATGTCAGTGTTTCCTACTGCCTATATAAACAGAGTGCTGTTATTTTCTTTCTAAAATAGCATATAATAACTAAACCAAGGCTTTGTGGAGACCTTTGCAGATTATGAATTTTGAACTGAATCCGATTTCTGAAGGTTAAAACTGAAGTCATCAGACCTGCCGTTCATGTGTTTGGGCCATATATTTTGAAGCTAGCCTTCTTTCAAAGTCTGATATAAAATGGCCAGGCATATACCAAAATTTCTGCTGTCAAGATTTTTTGGGCAAAGATGGCACTTTCTGTTTTTGTCTGAAAGGAAAAAAAGCCAAAAATTGTAAAAGAAAAAATAAACATTAAACAGGCCAACAATGAAGTGTCAAAAGACTTCACAAATAATTTTAAATAGTGAATAAGAAATAGTGATCAAAAACACTAGAGGGGGGTTCAAGACTCAAGAATTACAAGATTGAAATTGCTTTAAAAATGGCATCCTGCTCAATACACAGAGTACAGCAAAACAACAAAAGCAAAGCAGGAGGTCCCCGTGAGCACGCCAAGACCATCTGTAGCCTCAGTTTTCAAAATAACAAAAAAAAACTTTACAAAAAACAGAATGACAAACCATTCTGTTATCAACAATGTAGGGTTTTATAGCCACATATCAATTTTAATACGTTTATTTAAAGTCTTCATTTACTGTTAGATTTATTTAAGATTTTGGTTTTTGGGCCAGTGTGTCCTGAATTTCGGTTTTGGTTTCGGCCAAAGGATTTTCATGTTGGTGCACCACTAAAAAAGATGAGTGGGATTGCACCTTCTATTCTGACACAAAGTTTAGTTTACGACCCAAAAGGAATATTTATGTGGAGCAGGCATAAAGTGTACAAAGCTGAAGGAAGTAAGCTAACTGTTCTCTTGACATTCAGTGTCCACCTCCAGTCAGATACGTTTGTAGGTAGCACTGTAATCAGTATGTTGGATAGGCAAAAACTCAAATGTGACTTTAGATCACAACATGGTGTGAAAGTAAGGTTTAACATTGAATGTTGATAGTGCCTATATCAACAGACTGCTGTGCTATTTATCTTCTTCCTTTCTCAAATAAACATGAGCTAAATCAGTGTTCTTAAAAATAAAGGTTCCTAAATGGTTTTTTGCTTGGATGTATGGTTTGATGAAAAAAACATTTGAACCTTTAGATCATGTGGAGGTTTGTTAACACCTTAACACCTTAACACCTTAAAATCCCAATTTTATGTCAATTTTTGGGCTTATTCTTCAATAACTACATGGTTGTACTAATATCTCATTTACAATAACAGCTACTTAAAGAACCATTGTTTGAAATATTCCCTTGATGAACCAAAATTGGTTCTTCTATGCCATCAAAGAATCTTTTCTGAGACCTTCATTTTTAAGACAAAAGAAGCAGATCCTTTCAGGAGCTACTTAATTGGAGAACTCTGGAGATTTGAGATTCTGAAATTTATTCAGAGTCATTCTGAACTGATCATAAATAAAGTTGTCAAAGCTGACTTCATTATATGGCGAGCCATATATTTTGACTCCAATCTCCTTTCAAAGTCCTTTCAAATGAAAAGATAAATAGGTTTGTGCCCTCTATTCTGAGGAACGGACGCAAAGTGTGGAAAGCTGGAGGAACTTGGCTATTGTGGTTCCTCCAGAATGATGACCCAGCAGAGTTAATTGGGTTGCAGGAGTGACTGGGGCTGCGCTGGTGTCAGGAGGTAGATTTAGCTCTTTGCTGAGCGGAATGCCTGATGTTACCTGAGCTGAACTCCTGCTGCTACAACATCTTGGAGAAGAAGGAAAAGAGGTATTTTCATAAACAAGCTTTTTCTCTTTTAAGGGCTATTGGTCTCCAAACAAATTATGCAAGGTGTGTGGAAGGAAGATCTGCCCAAATGCCAAACTCTTTTACTGGATGGATCTGTTCATGTGGAAGCATTTTGATGTACCAGGCTATGTTACGTAATGGCAGGGAAACAGGACTGTAGCAGCATCAGTCTAGATGCTTTATATGGGGATGTTAGAAGGCTACTGCCAGTGGACTCCACTTTTACTCTGAGTCTGCCAGTCTCATTAAAATAGAACATAGCTTCCTCCTCTATAATTGCAAGTGAAATATAGACCTTAATGAAAAAGAAAAAGAAAGTCTTTTAGGCCCCTGCCACTTAATTAGATCATTTCCCCCTGTATTCAATTAAAACCATTCTGCACTTTTGGCACAAATATAAAAGGACTGCTGACATTAATGGGAATTATTAAGGGGACAGACCCCATGCTCGTAATTAAACTGAAATGACTCCCAGACACATTGCAGCCTAGTACCGTTAATGCTGAGGACACAGAGGAACAAACAGCTACAGTCTCAGCTCAGTCTGAATTATTCATGGTAAGAACATCTTGGCAAAATACTGTTATTTGCTTGTGGCTCATTGTATCGCCAGGTGGGAAGTATAATCTGCAGGGTGCACAAGTGGTTTGCAGTTCATCTACAGAGTGAAGATTTGCGCACTTGTGCATTCTTGAGTGGAGCAGAGAGCAGAGCTCATTTTTCAAAATAACTAAAACAGTGATTTGGGACAGGTCAGCTCTAGAGGTGAGTGATATGGTGGCACAATATCATTAGAGATGGCATATTAACGTCAGTGAGTATTGTTATTGGGCTGATATCAACAAAATGAAAAAAAGGTAGCACTTTATTTGAAGGCTATTACATAAGGATGCCGTAACACTTGCATAAGCATTAAATATCATATTTCTAAAGAATCACTTAATTACTTTAGTATTTCTGGACAACTTATGCCAGTAGTTGCTAGATGCCATAAGCTGAAGAACATGACCCTGTACTGACATAAACACCTAAATTAGACTAGACTTACTTCCTTCTAAGTTCCATTATTTGGAATGATAACAGTGTTGTATACGAAACAAATGTCTATCACTTTCCTTTAGGACCCCTTATGTCAATGCAATGCCATTTACTTTATAGAGATTCTCAAATATTACTTCATAAATATGCTTTTTAGTGCTTATGCATGTGTGTGCATATGTAGTTCCTATGTAGGTAGCCTTCAAATAAAGTGTTATCAAAAGAATGAATCCGATCCAATTGTAACAAATCAGAATGCTCATCTTAAGTGAAACATTAAAAACAGCTCATCAAGCTTAGTAGATTTCAATGAAAAAACATCAGAGCTGTATCAGCTGATAAGGTTGGTACTGGTATTGGAAAAAAATAGGCATCTCATGCCATGATAAATTACATCATAATGTTTTTTTTGTCACAATTCGTGGGTTCTAAACAAAGATAACTGTAATCAAAGTTTTCAAACCTGAGTAGATGAAATTTTGGGTAACTCTTTATTTCAAGGCTACATACACAGGGACGTCATGAGACATGCATAAGCATGGAATTAAGTCTTTAAAAAGCAATACTTCAGTATTTATGAACAGCTTACACTAGTGTTCGCGAGATGACACAAGATATTCTATGAAGAAATTGGCATTGTACTGTCTAAGGGCTCTTAAACTAAATAGGTAGACTTTTCTTCCATTTGTGAGACTGTTATGAAGCATCATTCCCAAGTAAAAGAACGATTTTAATTAAAATTCTTAAAGGGGAATTCCACCAATTTTTCAAAATGTATGTGTAATTCAGTGGTTGAGATGTGAACAAAGTCATTCAGAGTTTTTTGATGTGAAATGCTTTACTGTAGAAAAACATACCGACACTGACTTTCTTTACAGTGGTGGTGATGGGAACCAGGGGTATGATGTCTAGTCATTTCATTCGCTGTCCAAAAACAGCCAGGGAACTTTTGTATCCAGAGTTTTTATATGTAATGTTGATCATGATAAAATAGTGGCAAATCCAAAGAAAATAAAAAAAAAAATTGGGGACTATTTTGCCTTGCAACACTTTGCAAGAACTTATCTGGATTTTAAAAATAGGTTTGAGGACGTGAAGTTAAGTCTATCATAAAACAAAATCTCAGGCATCAGGCAGCATATTTGTAACCATTTAGTTAAATACCTTTCTGGTTACTGTCTGGTTCCTCTCACCACTGAGTGGCACATTTTATATCACTTCACTCTGCATGACCTTGTTTATACCAAATGACTGAATTAGGCAGAAATTTTGAAAAATCGATGGAATTCCCCTTTAACCAGGCCTCTGCCTTATATGTTTTATTACTTGGGAATGATGCATCATAAGAGTGTCATAAATGGAACACACGCCCATCACATCATGTCCCTCATGTCAACACAATGTCATCTTGCGATTACGAGCATAACCTGTTCATGAATACACAAATATTACTTTTTAGATATTTTAAACATGCTTACGCATGTGTTATGAAGACTCATGTAGCTAGCCTTCCAACAAAGTGTTTACAAATGCTGTAATATGTACTGTGCATCATCAAAAGGTCTTCAAGTATTGCGATATTATTTTTTGTCCCCTTCTAGTCACTGCTCAATAGAAATGATTACATACCCTAGAATAAATCAGCAATTCTAATTCTCTAAATGATGTAAAGGAATTAAAATCAAGTTAATAAGCTAAGCGATTACAACTTCATTCCCAAAGTGCACTATGTAATGAAAATGATGTGCGGTTACACATTTGAACCATCACTAAAAAGATTCACAAATTGAAATGCATGATATTCAGCCAAGGTTTAGGTGTCAAGGTCATCTACTTTAGCATTTAATTAGGATGGGCCCATTAGTGTAGTATAAAATCTTCTCTTCTGGGATTTCGAGCAGAAGTGTGCTTTTGATGTCCTGCCCTGACACGGCTCTTCAAAGCTCTTACAGTAACTGCCTTGTGGGCCTTGTGTAAATAATGATGCTGCTTACCCTTTCCACACACCGCAAATGCTAGCTGCGAAAGAAAAGCCATTCAATTTTCTATGTTGCACGACAACATCACATGAATAATGTTAGCTGCAGTTCTCACAGCAATTACAGGAACATGTCCTTATTCTAGATGGATTTTCCTGAGCTGAGGTTGAGCCTCTGTTCTCTTGTCGCCCCCAGGCCAAATATCGAGATCGTTTTGTACCTTTTTGCTTCGATTCCCTGCAACGTGCCCCGTTCCTTTGTTTATGAGAGCCGGAGGGCAAATCCAGAATTATGTAATGGAAAACTTCAGCTAATTGCACCGCTTGGGTGCGACTCCTGGTGCAAACCCTTAGATATTGTTGTCAAGGGAAACCAGAAGCAGTTAAGCTGGCAGGAGTCTTTAGGGGCCGAGCCAGGGAGACAGCACATGTGAGAGGTTCACGAGCCAATTATTACAGTGCTTCAGATAACTGCGTGACTTTATCATCGTCATGCACAAATACTGTATTGCAGTAGTGACTTTCATAACAGGTAATCAGTTCTTATGTTGAGACATAAATTGGGTCCGTGATCAACGTAAAATGGTTTTACCCTATGAGCCCTTTTCAGAGGTCACAACTTCTTCTTCTCTCCTTCTTTCCTCCTGCCCCTCAGAGAAAATCTGCCATGTGATCTTTGCTCATAGCTGGGCAATAAAATTAAAGGGGAATTCCACTGATTTTTCAAAATGTCTGCATGATAAAATCATTAAGATGTAGACAAAGGCATTCAGAGTGGTTTGATGTGAAATGCTTTATTCTAGAGAAATTTACCAAATCAGAACTGTTTCCAGTGGTGGTGATAGGAACCAGGTGTACGAAGAGTCCAGTGCCTCTAAAAGCTACTTCTCATTTTCTTTTTACACAAAATAGTTAAGAATATGTTGCCTGGCACCAGAGACATTGTTTTTGGCCTAAAATTTATTTTCTTAAATTAACTCATTGTGGAGAGCTTTTTAACATTTTTAAAACATTTTACCATTATTAATATTATATATAAAAACCTGAGTAGGTTCACTGGTCATTTTGGATAGTAAATAAAATGGATTACAGCTTCTGCACCATTTCATATCAAACAACTCTTAATGACTTTGTTTGCATCTCAACGTCAGAACTATGCAGTAATGTTGAAAATTCAGTGGAATTCACCTTCAAGTCCAATCTCACCATCTTTGAGGAAAAGAAGCAACAGTTCCTACTTGTAAACCTGTACTAATGGTCTACATTGATTTTTTTACTACGCTACAGTACTATGCAACAGTCAAAGATCACCCTTCATTTATTTAATTTCCAGTCAAAACAGATGTTAAGTACTTCACTTTTAAGTTCTTCATTTTTCAGGAGGTATTTCTGAAGAAATTAGATTTATGATAATCTACTTGCATAAAGAAGGGGAAAGTCAAAAAAAAACAGGAGTTTCAAAAACTGGAGTTCAAAAAATTATTATAATGATTAAGATGTAGAGAACCATGCAAGCCCTGGTAGACCACCAAAACTGTCACTATCAGATATACAATGCTTAAAGCTTTCATCTTTGAGAGAGAGGAGAAAATGAATCTCCACTCTTGCTTCAGATCTGAAAAAATCCACAGGTGTTTCCGTCCAGCCTTCCACTGTGAGAAGATACTTCAGCACTCTGAGTCTGAAAGGATTTGTAGCCTGTCGAGAAGCTGTTACTGAGAAAAGGAAATAGACAAAAAAAAGGAAAAAATTGCCAATCAAACTAATAAGCTGCTGGTGTTCTCATCCCAGCTGACCACCCCAAAGTCCTCAATATCAACTGATGTGAGATTACTTTGATTGTGAGAAGTGTTAAATGTAAGCAACTTCTGAGACTAAACTTTTGAGGTGAAAAAAATTCTCTGCAGATTTCATGAAAAACTGAAAGCAAGTCTTCTGAAAAGAATGGAAGCTGTAATAAAGGCAAAGAATGGACACACTCTGTTTATTGTTAAATATATGACTTCAGCTTTTTTCCTGACACTTAAGAAAAAATAACTTGCACTTAATGACAGCATTGACAGGGAAATTAAATAAATGAAGGGTGGGCTTTTAATTTGGACAGTACCACATGTAAAAATGGTTTACCAACCGTTCAGTTTTGCTTGACTAAAGTGAAATGATGTTGTCACTATTACTATTCCCTCCCAATTCCAGCAGCAGACTGAAAAATACTGCCTAAACAGCAATCAAATAAGCTTTAAATGTTATAAACATGACAATATTGACCTGATTAAGCTCTTATGACAGCGATATTGAGTAGCATATTACCAGAATTACCCAAAGAGGAACTGTGCTGCATGCCAGAGTCTGCTTTATTTCCTGAAGTAATCCAATTCAATTAATTTCCTGATGAAATTCAATCAGGATTTCACCTGATCCAGGAACAGACAAAATGTGTGATTATGTTCATGTGCAATCACACAAAACACAGCCTAAAGATAAAGCCAAGATATTTCTCTACTAAACAAATGATCTCATTCAGTCACTAGGCAAGGGAGAAGAGGTTTGACTCAGTGAAACATGCAATATGCACAAGTTAAAACAGCTACTTAATATAGATCATTAATATTGCACTACTCCTAATTAAACATCAAAGCAGAACATGCATTATTACTTCACGTAAATAGAACACATGTATTTCACACCTACGAGAGCTTTGCAGGCACAAACAGGCAGATCCATATTTTGCATGCATACACATATTTTAAAGCATATCACAAAGCAAACAACTGGAATACACAGGAAACAGGCAAAGAAGATAAGAATGGCATTAACTAGATCCACACCAGCCAGAAAGAAGCAAAGCAACTCCTTTAGCACACATACATACATAAAAGATATATACAAGAGAGGCCACTGAGACATCAAAAGAATTTTAGTTTGAAAAGAATTTCATGCTGTTACATATAAAATTATAAATGAAACAGAGACCAAGGTTAGCTGCTTATGAGGTGTAAAAAATCCATTACTTGAGGCTGCGGAGTCGTATATGCTGTGAATTATATCCCTGTAAGCTGAAATAGTGAAATGCATTTGAAGAAATTCCTTTCATATCTCAGATTATCTTATGGAACGAGAATATAACTGCGTGAGCCTGCTTGCATAAGAATGCTCTAAGTGCGCTTGCTAGAAGTGAGCTGAGATACAAATAATATCTATCCACACTCTGAAAAATCAAGGTTCCTAAATGGTTCTTGTCTTAGAAGTTCCTTTAACTGGTGTAGAACCTCTACAGTATGTGGAGGTTCTTATTTACAACAATGGTTGTGTAAAGAACCATCCATTGAAAAGTTCTTTATGGGGTCCAAAAACGGTTCCTCTGTGGCATCCCCCCCAAAGAACCCTTTATTTTTAAGAGTGTAGGTAACATGGTCCTCTCCGTCCCACTGCTGCAACTAAAACCATATAAACCTATGAGAGTAAATATGCTAATCGGCTCTGTTTTAAACCCCATAGAGCAGCTCGGAATGAAATAAAAAACAGCATGTGGGAGTTGGTCAGTGGTGAGTTTTTGATGGCAGACAGATACTATGAGTTGGTTTAAAGCTTAAGAGGTTAGAAATGGGATGGTCAAAGCCTTGCCATTGGTCAAGCCCGGTCAGAATGGAGGAGGCCTTTGACTCTTGGGGTAGCTGCAATAGTTCTGCCCACCTTGTTTGTCACCGTGAGGAGGGGCTTGCCTTCTGAGGACGCCTTATTGGGTATCTCCTTCAGGACCATGGCAACGGTCTTATCTGCAGCCCTAGAGTCTTTCCCCTACAACAGTGAAATCAACAATGACTTGTGTCAGGACAAAAACGGTTAGATATTCCAATATATTAATGGTCCTAAGGGTGTTCAGTAAAGCTTATGAAATGGTGTGGACTTATATGGTTTACATGGCCTACCCACAGCACACAGCAACACGGAACATTTCTCAAAGCTTTAAGCAGCAATATCTTCAAAAAGGGCTCTCTTTAAATGCTCTCTAACTCTCTATTCACACACATCATCCTTAGTTTTACTCTGCCCGCTGATGTGCCGCTCTATGCATGGGCGTCACAGTGACGCAGACGACGGGGGGGCTGTCATCAGCTGACTTTATCTCAGCTAGTGAGACAAAGATGTACAGCACGTCCAGAAAGTCAGTCACTTCAGAGCTGAGCTGCTACCCCGTGGGACAGGAGTTTGACTATTACGTAAGGCCTCAAATTGAACCTAAAAGCTAAACAAAGAAGCCACTCAATCTACATTTCAACCAGCCTTCATACCTGTCAACAAATACAACACACACCATGTACCTGGAAACTTTTGCGCAAAACTGTTCTGTCCTTAATGGTAGCTTTGACTGTGAACAACCAGCTTTTAAATTTAAAGGGCCATATTTTACATTTATTTCTACCTCAAGTCTTGTAAGGTTTGTGTGGGGTTTATGTAGCGTGTTTACCTGCCCATTTCCAACCTCTCCTCTGTTTATCCCTTAGAAGTAAACAGAGTGTTTTTGTTGTTCTGACTTTAAGACTAATATATATAATTGGGCTCTGTTTTGATTGACTGCCCTGTATTGTCCCATATTCAAAAAGCAGCCCTACAGCATGACGGGACAGAGCCAAACTGCTGAAGGCTAAAAAGGTGAATATATGTAAATGCATATATGTAAATGCCCTGAATTTCATTACATCACAAAAACAACAACTCAAAAACCCAGTTTTTACATATGGGCTGTATAGACTGGGAAGGGAATGGTGTGTCTTGAAACAATGTTATATCAAACTACATCAAACTTTCTAATTAGAAACAAAAATCAAGTCATTTTTCATGATATGAAATATTTAAAGAATAAACAGTTTGGATTGAAATCTTTGGGATGTCAGAAAAAAATTACTTCAGCCACTCCTTTTGGATGCCTGGATCATTTAAATGGTTGCAATGATATATTTGATACAGCAACAACACGTTTAATTGTTTTTCCCACATCTTCCACTCAGTTAACTCTGCAGTAACAACACTCTTTGTGACTTAAATATATGTGTATATGGGGCACTAAATTGCTGTAGGCTGAATGGACAGTCTGACATCACGATTTAACATAGGATGCTACTGCAGCTTAGTTCCCATATATGAACTGACTGAACTGGGGAGTGTATGGTACATTTTGAAAAATAAATTTATAGTTTACATAGTACATCAAAAGAAATGTGTTTTTCTATTATATGGCACCTTTAGGTAGTTACATGGTGATTTCTAACGGTTATTTAAAGCTGCACGTTTTGGGTTTTGGGGGACTGGAGACCTCTCTGGTGTAAATGTGTAATTGCAAGCAGCATGTAGAAGAATATTTTATAATACTGACATGAGGGTCTTGAGAGTATTCAAAGAGAACTCTGTCAAAACCTGGTAAAGTACATGCCTTCTGGGGATGCAAGTGAATTATCTACTATTGTCATCATGTTTTCATCAGTATAATGGTGATTTTGCATTTTAGACCTAAACATCAAGCTGGATCTTCTTTTTCAGTCTGTGCGTTTGGTGTTTATACATCATGCCCATGATTTTTAAATTTTTCATTTCAGGCTTTATAGGGTGACTCACAGCAGTGCATAGACATCATTATGTACACCATATCTCACATAGTGCAGCTTTAATTAGGTTTAAAGATTCTGAAAGAGACCTGATGCAAATTGTACACTATATCTTGGGAGGGTTCTAAATATTGATCCTGTACATTATAATAAACTCCATATATCTTCCTAATGATTATGCAGTTTCAAACCAAAAGTGCCCTGGCTTGGTGTTTTTAATAGCTTTAAGTTCTAAAAATGAGCTTGTGTCAGTGAGCCGAGCCTAGTCTACACATATATTATTTTTTTAAATTTAAGTAATTTTCTTGTTTCACTGTCTGTTCTCTTCTTTCTCTTAAAGAGGTGGTGTCACTGTGTGTGTGTGGCCTCGGGGATGTTTCTCCTGAGAATTCAATGCTTTTAATGGAGCAGAAAAAACACCTGTGTCCCGACAAACCATGACAAGTGAAGTGTAAGTAAAATAAACACTTTACAAGGACAAATCTGCCACACATCTCACACACTGGCTCTGTGTCGTGCAGGCGAGGCAGTGTTTGTAATATGATTTTATCCTTTATGGACAGCTTTGTAGGTGGACAGCACTGTACAGTAAAGACAAAAATCAATATTACAGTGAACCTCTTATTTCAAAGACATTCAGTCTCTACAATTATGTCTCACGCAGCTCAGCTCAGTCTGAATCGTTTTAGTCTGGATGAAATTGAACCTGAATAAGCCTTATAAATGGTCTTACTGGCACGCTGCATAGCACAGTCGCTTTTGTGTTTGACAGGTAAATCTGCCAAAATGAGATCAGAATACAACAATGACATAAGTGATTGCACAGTTTATGCAAATCATGTTTTGTTTGTGATGTATTAAACATAATACCCAAAGGTATGTTTCAGTAATTAAAGCTTTGGATCTGCTGCGGCAGCCTTTTCTCAGACACCACAGTTTGCCTGTGATTATGAGTGAAATCTCACTTGAGTCTCACACCTAAACCATGTGATATCAGGCATAGTGCTGCCACTATGAGGAGCACGCACAGATACAGATTTAGTTTCATGTACTCAAGTAAAAGTTTGACAAATTTATACCTTTAAGATGAAAAAACATTCACTTCTACTCAAGTATATTAGTGAGGAATGGAATCCACTTTTCACTGAGTTACATTTTAAGCCTATTTAGCTGGACTAGATTAATCTGGTGAGGTGCTGTAATTGAAGTGATTTCCGACGAGATCCGTGATTTTAATCCAGTGGGAATCTGCAATGTCTGTAGTTTTTGCAAGTCTGATAACTACTAATTCTACGGCGAACTGCCTTCTATAATTTGCAGAACTCAGAGCTTCCTCAGTAATAGTAGTCATTACAGTAATGTAGTAATGAAACCAGATAACAGAAATTAGCCCTTCCTTTTTTTCTTTTTTGTGACCTAAAGACAAGGCTAACAGCTACAATGGAGCCTGATCTGACCATTCCGTAATTCCTTAAACACTACTGAAATCCAGAACAATTCAGTGTATATGCTTATGCACCATCATTTGGAATTGCCACATACAACAGGCGTCACCCCACAAACTGAGATGCAAGGTCTGCTTCCTCGTTCAGTTCCACTTTTTTGTGCCTTATTTGACATTTAGCCACAGAATGTGTTGCTACTGTTAGGGAGTGTGGTGCCTGATGCATAGTGTTGAGGTAAAAGTCAGTGCAACAATGTTTTGATTCAGGCTATTTGGGGTAATTTGGGAAAGTTAAACAGATTCTTTATACCATGAGAATCAGCCAGTCAATTCATGCGCAAATTACATTATATGATCCCGTCTGGGAAAACTATTCCAGCTCGAATAAGGCTTTAGTCCAGGGAAGCCCAATCCTGATCCTGGAGATCTACCACCCAGTAGAGTTTAGCCCCAGCCCTAATCAAACACATCAGATTTTTTGCCCTAATATGACCCAGATCTGATGTTTTCAGAGCAGTGTGGACACACAAATCTGATCTTTTAAAATCCGACCTGAGCCACTTTTATATGAGGTCCTAGATCGGATTTGTCACTGGTTCGTGGCCATGCGACCTTAATGAGAATTCTCAGATCGGAATTCATGTGTTTTTTTTCCACTGCACAGACATACTGAGTACTGATAAACTCTATATATAATTATATCATTACAAAGATATACTGAAATACAACACGTCAGTCACACTCTGTATTTTCATAACCCTTAAATGCATGCATGTCTTGCCAATTGTTTGCACATACACATGCATAAATGAACCAAGGGATCATTTGGCTTGCAAACTGAAAATATGCCAAACATAACTTCAATTGCAACAAACTCCATATGCTGACCCTACTGTATTTCACTGAATGGAAATATGTGGCATAATTCACACAACCAGGTGATTGGTAACCTGGTGTTTACATCTATAGGCTGCCATGATGGTGTACAACTATTAAAACATGTTATCAACATTAATGTATAAATACAATATAGTTTTGCTTAACTCTTTGAAAAAAAAAATGAACTAGGCAGAGGGTAAAAAGAGGTCTCAGCGTGCTAGCCACCTGAGAAGCATTTAAATGTTGAAGTATCATCGCAAGTCTCTGCGAGAGAATCCAAGAGCCTTTTAGGTAAGTAAGTTGCACCACTGAAGAGGTAAGATTTGTCAATCCATTGTGAAGAGTCTTTTGATGACATTATGACCTTTAACCCTCTGGGGTCTAAGGGCATTTCTCGACTCTTGCATATCTTCTTACACTGGCCTTTAAAGGCACTTGCTTATAATAAGATATGTATATGTTTCATGCTAAAATGCTCAGTTATCTTCGTGCTACTTTCCAACACCACTGTAGCAACGTCAATGGCTGTAAACTCTTTTCACATCATTTCACACGTGTCTTTGACATAAAGTGAATAAAGAATTAAGGGTTTCTAATGTGATGCGTAAGTCCTTAGTGATCTCCTGAGTGTCCGTTGGTCAGTTTCACACAAAACGTAGACGGGCACACAAATCCACCAATTACACATGGTGAGAGGCAGATGACGCATTTCTTAACCCCTCTTCATCGCCTCATAAGTCCAGATGTGAGTTATGTACAATCTCCTGATAAGATGGAATTGATAGGGCATACTCTGCAGATTCAGAAAATGTTTGAACAGTATTTCTGCATCGTATTATCGCAAACATAGAGAAACATATGTAGAAACATTGAACTTGAGATGCGGGCACATTTGTGGACCCCACAGGGTTAAATATATTCCTTGGCCTGCTAGTGACCCCAGCACCTCATCTATCCCCTCTTTTTTTCAGATATGTGACAAACAAAATGTTAAAATATCACAACATATTTTATTATTGTTACTTTTCATAACAATTGTGTATTGTGTCTTTATTTAGAGGAGCAACGCAATAACCTTTCTCAAAGTAACTTAACTGAAAAACATTCACACAATTTAGTTGATCACTCAAGATGTGTTTGGTTTCTGAATTTTGCTTGTTTAGTTTTGCAAGAATATCTTGGGTGACATATACTTTCACTACTTTTTAGCTACATTAACCTCATAGCACAAATGCAGAACTGAAGAAGCAAAATTCCCCTGCTACCCTAAATATCAGCCGAGTGGATGATCTCTTACGAACGGTAACAATCAACAGCTTAGAAAATTATCTGTTTAATACCGATAAATCATTCATTGCATGGTTCTCTTTAAGACAAATCCACCAAGTAAGCTCTGGCGATGTCAGACAGGGACACTGGATTATTTAAAAAAGAAGCTGAAGCTGTGAGATGGATGGCATCAGAGTGCAAAATGTTTAACCATTGGTAACTGTGCACTCTCAAAACCAATGTAAAAACATACTAAGCACTGCAGTACTACAAACAGGGCAGCAAGAATCCATAAACAGCTTCATTTGAAACCACACCAACACTGAGGTTCCTCAATCAGCATCACCTGCAAATAAATTAGCTGAATTTATGGGAGTGTTGCCTGCATTGTTAAATGAAGGAACGAGAAGTGAGATGAGAGAGTGCACTCGAATGGATTAGAGTCTCTGACTGGTCACTAAGTTGCTGCTGTTATTGCTGCAGTAAATAAAGACACTACTGTCTGGTATCAGATGGTGTCAACGATGCTGAACTAATAGAATTTTATGGTGTGCAGTTACATCTCACACTACAACACTGCACCACTCGCCTGCCAGAAGACAAAACAAATGCAAACAAAACAAACGCACAAATAGAAGGCAATGCTTATTATAATAGTACTACTAATAACAATGTACTTCACACATTAAATGAAATGTAGTAATAATCTATAATCTATTTCTGTTGATGTAATAACAGCTCATAGCCATTCATTTGGCATATTCTCTGCTCTAAACCACGTCTTCGATTTAGAACACATGGACATATTTGTTCAGAAAATATTTAGTGGTCTCTTGCATAGACATTTCATGAAGTTAGTTTTATTTAAAGCTGCACTATGTGGATGAATCTGATAGCGAGCATGTTGAATAAGTATTCAAAGACAACTCAGTGAAACTTGGAGAAGGGTGTGTCTTCCAAGGATGCGAGTGAACGGGCTACTACTGTCATATCTTCATCAGTGTAATGACTGTATTTAAGACCTAAACACTGAGCCGGATCTTCTTTTTAAATCTGTGCATGTGATGTTAATACGTAAAGACGTATGACATAGTTTGAAAAACTCCCATAAAATCCAACCCGACACCCCTTACGTTTAAATTATTATTTTAGGTTTTACAGAGTGACTCGCAGCAGAACATGCACACCATATTTTAGACTGTTTCTTTCCTCCTGACTCTTTCAGTTTTAACAAAGAAATCTTACACAATGTAGCTTTAAATCAGTATTCAGATTAAGATATGTACAGGGTTTATGGCTGATTAGATCATCATTGCACATCTGCATTTCTGTGGTACTTTCTCTGGTGTCTAGCTTGTATGGAGTTTGTATTCAGCTGAACTACTCGAAATTAAAGTTAATATATTAAGTGTAAAAAATATCTGTTATACTCTGTACATATAATTTACATTTGCCAAAATGCTTTTCAATTATTTTCAGTGAAACAGTGTTTTTGTGGGACATATTGTATGTTCACATTCTCAGTTTGTTTTGAATCTAATCAGATTAGTTAGTATTGTTACACCGGTCAGCCATGACATTATGACCACGTTTCCTTTTCTATGCACACTGTCATTTTTATCAGCTCCACTTACTATATAGGTGCACTTTGTAGTTCTACAATTACAGACTGTAGTCCATCTGTTTCTCTGCATACTTTGTTAGCCCCCTTTTACCCTGTTCTTCAGTACCCTCAGCGTTTTTCTACTCCTTTAAAGAAACCGACATTACATGAGCAGTCCATCACTAAGAGTTCCTTTAAAGAGGAACACTGATTTTTTGTCTGTTCAATCATTGAGCGACATGTAAACAAAGTCATTCAGAGTAGTTTGATGAGAAAGGGTTCACTGCAGAGAAACCTATTGACTATATTTTTTTTACAGTGGTAGCAGAAGGAACCAAGGGCTGTGATGTCTGTAATGCAGATATCTCAATTTTATTTTACTATACAAAATGACCAGTGACCTTACTCTGACCTTGCTGAGGTTTATTTGTAACGTTGATAGTGATCAAATAAATAAATGGTAAATCTGCAAAAAAGTGTCACACATCTCTGTGGACTCCAATTCCCAGAACCTTTTGGGATCCACGTGTCAGAGATCTGCCTCTCCTGACTATTGATTTGTTTGTGTAATAACTTCATGTAAGGTAGACGTATTAAACACTTAAACCCATACCAGTGATTCCTATTATCACCACTGTGAACCATTCTGAATCTGTAAGTTTTTCAAAAATGGCATATTTCATTCTGAATGGCTGAATGACTTTGTTTGACATTGTTCATCTACAATTAAACAAAAACTGTGATAGGAAAATGGGAATTCCCCCCTTAGAACCAATGGCAAGGATACTTCACCTAAAATGTGTGAACTAAATGTTGTTTAAAATTTCTACATTTTAACCTGGGATTAATCTAATAAAGTTTCTTAACCTTCATGTTGTACTCCTGTAGACCCCAGACCATCTTTAAAAAATCAAAAACATACTTAGCATTGTATCAGCTTGATACTTATGCTTTCTTTATTTTATGAAGACTGCTAGTACACATGATTTTGACTTGGTGACATGTTAGAAGTGCTTCGGTACTCTTCTGTTAGGGGTCTCAGAGACTCCAGCTACAAAAATGGTTAAATTCAATGGGTTTCATATGTTTGTTGTGTTGTGGTGTTGAGGGCTCTACACTACACATCTGTGTATATAAACAAAACAAAACTTTGCAAACCCCCCACTTTTCTTTTTAAATGGATTTTAATTAGATAAAAACAACAAAAACGAAAAATTAAGGAAAATAGATAATCACTATTATTTTTTACACTTACAGAATTGCGCTCTTTAGGATGCCAAGCAATGACTAAGTAAAGCCCATCTCAACTAAACATACAACAAATCCTGCGTAAAATATAACACAGGTATGCTTTCCCAAACTATGGTGAAAAAAGCAACATGAATGTAGGGATCTTGTAAGTGTAAAGTACTCTGGCAGTATTCATGTGGTCACTAGCTGTGGGGGTTATTAGACTCAACTATTAGACTCAGCTCTCCCCAGTGCAATGGCTTGGTCAGTGTGCTGCGTATACTCTCAGGATTATGTAACAGCAGTGTGGATAATGCAAGGCTGTTTGATGCATCTCCAGCTTTGCTCCTGGCACTCCTTTTTCTATTTGCCATATCCACGCCCAGCTTCAAAGAGAAATCATGTTGAATGGCTTTGACTCTGCACACGCAGTGAATGAACTGGGTTTGAGATATATGGCCATTAGGTCTAAGCCTAGCACAGCACTGTCTCTGACTCTGTAAGACTGAGCGAGGAGAGAGAGAGCACTGAAGTATGGCCTTCTCAAATGAGTAGGGTGCTATTAATGAAGCCTGCAGAGACAGATGTTAGGACACAGTCCTTACCCCTCTGCATGAGGGAATAATGCACAGGCCAAAGATCTTAGCTATCACGGTAAAGCTCCATACAGAACAGTCTCCCTCAGGTAATCCCCTGAAAGGCCTCCCCTGGGGTTAAAGCCATGTGTGTATGTGACTGACTATTCACAGTTGTGTAACAGCACTGGACGGAAGAGAGTTCAAAGAGACACTTACACAACGAAGTGTACATCAAAGTATCCCCCACCCCATCTAACCGTATTAATATCGTTGCTGTTGTAAGAAAACCTCATATCTCTGAAATACTAACTCTACAAGAGAAAGACAAGTAATTCTAAACTTTAATGTACATTAGTGTAACAAAATTTTATTTGAGGTAGTTGAATCAATGTGAAACGGTCACACAATGCAAAGGCCTGGCTTTTTTAAAAGGTGTAAAAAAAAGCCAAAAAGTTAAAGTTTAAAGTTAAAGAGTTTCAAGGTTTTGATGTTTTAATATAAGCAATGATACTATAGCAGTCATAAAGAACTGCTCAGATGTGCATGTCATACACTAATATTTAGAAACTGTTTTTGATGTGTTTGAAGGGATCTATCATAGGAGAGGGCAACAGGAAGAAATGTTATCGCTAATGTGATGAATTACATTTGATATGCTCCTAAATATTGTTAATACTTATACAACCCTAAACAACTGCTTCATAAAATATACAGATTTTGACTACTTTCCTTTCTGCTTTCGTTGTTTTGCTGCTTTTGGGATGTCGTGGTATCAAAACTGTACTGGAGAAATACTTGGGTGATGTATATATATGTGTACTGACACAAAGGTTGTAGCATATATGTATACATATATATATGTGTGTGTGTGTGTGTATGTATATATATATATATATATATATATATATACACATATATATATATATGTATATTTTATGGTCTTTTTTCCTCTTTCCAATGAAAACTATTAGTATTATTTTTGTCCATTTTCAAAATTACAAAACACGTAATTTCATTTGCATACAAATGTATAGCTGGATGTCAGGTTATTATATCATTTATTTTTCTACTTTTGGGTTTTCCTCTCCTGCTCCTCATTAAGTAGCTGGATTTAGTAAAACTTTGTGCTCATTGTTTTTCTTTGTGTGACACTACTGTTTTACTGGTATATTTTGTCTGTTCCAACTTGTTTTCAAACCTCAGAAAAAACATCAGAGAAGACATTCCTATTATAAAGTACGACAAAGCCATGTGAGGTGGCCATTAAAACTAGAGACAGACCTATAAAGCGCTGTAAACTCTTCGTTATCTATTTTCTATGTTTGCATTACCTATTAAAGTATTACTTATTAAACAATATTTCAGACATTCATTTTAACTGCCTGTACATACAGTGAGATAAAGATTGTGAAGATTAGGTCCAGCCTGGCCTAAGAATCTTTAAAATTGTAATCTTTGTCTACAGTGTGGCTGATAACTTGCAGACGGCCATCAAAAGTTGCTGAGCTGGTATGGCCTGGTCAAACTCCCAACCACAATATACTGCCTGCTGCTAACTGCCTGTTTATAAAACAGCTGGCCTCAGCCCGACACAGCCAGCAACTCGCCTGAGTGTCATGTTCTACACTAACGAAGGGCATCACAGTGAACTCCTGCATGGTACTGTATATCACACTGCATAAACATAAACACGCAGGGGTTCAGTGAAGTCATTTATTCCAATGTGCAGTGACTGCCTTTACCCCATGGTGTATATAGTATTACGAGCTAAATATAGCAGTTGCTCATTCTAACAATTATAATTCTCTCCATGTGCTGGGATCACTTGAGGCTACTGATCTAATTAGAGTGTTTCCGGTAGCTGTACTGAGATTTAGAGCATTCACTGGCAAATAGTAATTTCTGACTAAATGCATTCAGAAACACATCTTTTAGCACCTTTGTACCAGCACTCATTTCTCTATCTATATTTATCCAGTGCAATTAGAGGATAAAGGAGTGATACTCTGTTCTTCTGCTATTTTTCTTTCCCTTTAAGTTATGGTTTATGTTTTAAAAAGTTGTAATTCATTTGACATTACTATTTTCCAACCTGCCTTTATCTCTCAGAAATAAATAGGCCATTTACTGTACCTTTAAGACTGACACGCAAATGACCTCTATAATACTCTTTATCATTATATCATATCATTAACTGCCCTGTGTTGTGCATTTAAAAAGCAGCAGGGCCTAAACTATAAGAAACAAAAAATTCTGACTAAAATTTTCAGTCATTAGTTAAAATAATACTTCTGCCACTCCATCCAGGTGTCTGGAAACTTTGTAAAGCTGCAATGATCCATTTGCTTCCTGAAAGCCAGGAATAGAACAACGTTTAATTCTCTTTCAAATACATTATTTGCGACAGTAACTCTGCTATAGACTGTCTGTAGTAGCAACATTCAGCTTTACACAAACTACATGTATATGAAACATTCATGGCATATTCATTTACAGTGCAGTAACACTTCATTACAATTACATCATTAATCTGAAGCAGCCATTAAAGGCATTCATTAATGGGTGATAAACATATAACATAACGGATTGAAAACATACTCTGTGATTGTTAGTGTATACTTCATGATACGTTCATGAGTAAATTAAAATCTGTTCAGAGAATAAACAGTCTATAATACTACTGCACCACTATTGGCCTACTCAAGCGAGATCCAGGTTACATCCGTTACTGTTCAAAGGGTCATTTAGCATTCAGTTATTCATTTATATGAAATGTCTGCAACTGTACAGTAAAATTACAGTAAAATAACATTGTTGCTATGGTTCTGTACTGCTGGGTGAAGCTCTTTTGTTTATCCTCTTTTGTAACAGTGCATGTAGTTAACATTGTTTTAGTGAAGGCTCAGTATTCAGCTGGAAGTATTATATTATTGAGATCACACTGTGAGCTTGATTTAGGAATATACTGCAAGCCAGTGAGCTACAAAAGACAGCATCCCCTGATACCTATTCACCTGTTCACTTAAGGAAAGTTCCAAAACAGGTGTTTTTGGTCTATCTACAAACTTTCCAGTCTTACACTGCAACTTTTCTGAAATGTGTTGCAGGCATCCAATTCAGAATTAGCATACTTTTACAGAAATCAATAAAGTTGATAAGGTAAAATTTTAAACATGTATTCATTGTGCTGTTTTCAATTAAATGCCTATAAAATCACTGCTTTCTGTTTTTGTTTGCATTTTTCCCACTGTCCATTTTTTTGGAATTAGGTTTGTATTTAATTTCAGAATGATGACTTAATTGTAATTGAGTGTTACTACACTGTCAATGAATACAGCTCGAATGCTTCATTACACATAGTTCGTATAAGACATCACCCAACATTTCTTATCACTTTAACATAAATGGGTGGTGCTGAACTGCTGTAGGCAGAATGGGTGAAGGTACGTAAATTTGTTCATGGTTGTGACACAGCAGCCATGATGAATTTAAAGTGGTTATGCCATATTTGGTATATGGACCGGCGAAAGGAATGGTATGTTTCCACGACATAACCACTTCAGGGCACATGTGCTTTCATTTTTTACAGTGACTGAGACTGCAAACAATCAGTAATAAATCAGCTGTCATGCACAGACACTGAACCAATTCAAGGAGCATAAAGGATTTCAACATCTGACTACCTCAGGTCAGACATCAGTTGAAAAGCAATTCCGGTGGAGTTTTTTCTGTCTATCACTGTGTGTAGTTTAAAGCCTGTGTAATTATTTCTATTTAATTGTCTTCAACACAAACCTTGAGTCCACCAGGCTTTGTGCAGCTGGCACGTGTTCCTCTAAACGACATTCTCATCAGCTTTGCTGAAGTACGGACCTGTGCTTAGCTGATAGACCATTGTGAGAGTTCCCTCCCTGACGCTTTCAGAGTTTAGCTCTGGCGTTTAACCAGCCTCTGAAGAACAATGGCAAGTGCGACAGAAAGATCTTATTCACAATGCCTTAGCTTTAAATTGTTCTCGCTTGGTTTTCTCTGCAACAATGGTGCCTGCACTGCCATGCTGAATATTTAATCACCGAGATTACCTGTACTGAATTCAGAGGTTCAAACTAAAGGGGCTTGTGGAATAAAGACAGTGAGGATGCATAATGAGGGCTGTGTAAGTCAAATCCATGGTCATGCAAGTGCTGAAGCCAGCGGAGAACACTGCCCGGACCACAGCGGTGCATCAGCACAAGGACATCTAGATGCCCGCACACTGAAGGCCAGCTCAGACTCTCCCCCCAGCAAGGTAACTCAAAGTGAACTGTGCGACTGGGAGACACAGGGGCTCAGCATGTGAAACCAGTTCCAGTTATGCAACGAATTGCTAAGATGTTTGTATGTATAACATTAAGTATTACATCCATCTTTCATAGAGTTTCATGGAGGAAAATGAATGTATTACAGTTTAAAAGTTAGTAATGAATGAATGAGCTTCAATAATGAAGTTGTAATAAAATTAATATCCAAATTGCCACATATTTCAAATGGGTGATCAAATCAGATATGAGTAATACATAAATAGATAACATCCAGAGGGGAACCCTCCGGGCCTTCCAGGCCTTCAGGGACTGTAGTATCTAAGTAAATATAGCTAGGTGAGTTGTCCTCTTGGTTAGGACCTCAGGAGCTGAAGAGAAGGCCTAACATGTTAGATTGACAATCAGCATAATTACAGAGTGACAGAATCAACCACTCAGGTTTTGATTTCCAACAGGCGAGACCCATTTCTTGAGAGAAAAAGTCACTCTAGGTCTTTATATAGGTCTATATTAGGGCTCTTTACTGAAAGAATCACTGTGAAAATGCAATAAGGTAAAGCAGAAGCTAATATGTCTGTCCCAAACTTCAAGTATAACACTGGATTGCTTTTAGACACTTCAAATGTCTGTGTTTAGTTTAGAATTTCCTAATAATGTTAATGCAGTAGCTAACAAGCTCTTAGAATCTCATAGGGGTGCTAGCAAAAATTAGCATTAAAGTAGAGGTGGATGTTTTTCCACATGTCTGAACTGAGTCTTGACATTTATGGCCCAAATTGTAGGCCTAGATCTAATAGTCAGAGTTCCTCACCGATAACTACAGCACATTATTTACCATTTAATAACTTTTTATTATTATATAGTGTCTAAAATACCTTTTGATGTTGAGTTTGTAATATTTAAAGTCAACATGAATCAGAAATCATAACACATTTTCCTTCCATACCGTGACATATTTCCAGTGGTGGACGAAGTACACAAAACATGTACTTGAGTTAAAGTAGAGATACCCAAGATAAAATATATTTCAGTAAAAGTAGAAGTCCTCCCTTTAGACCTCCACTTGAGTAAAAGTACAAAAGTATTTTCCCTCAAATGTACTTAAGTATCAAAAGTGAAAGTACTAAATGATTAATTATGACTCTAATGTCCTATTATCATTTTTATAACTAGACTCTTGTTTCATTAGCTCATTTTAGGAGAAAATACTCTAGTGTCACTCTTGTAATACCAATCTTTTAATAGAATGTCATTAATTAGTCTGACACTAATGTCCATCAAAATTATCATAAGCACAAAACACTGAGGGTGAACAATTTCCATTAGGTAGAACCAAGTGGCTATGAAATAACCTTTTGCAAACAAGCAAAGTTTCGGTTTAAGATTTATCTGCAACTTCGTTACAAGTTTAATTTTAATAAAAACTTGCTTTAAACACCAGTTCACAAATGAGTTTTACCTTACTATACTGTATCGGTAGGTCTCTGTTTATAAACATAAACTAGCCTAAATGAATTTACTATGAAAGGAAATGTGTTTGTATAAATTCAGAAAAAAGACACATGCCAGTCACAACTGCATATGTGTACATATTTCTATATTGTGGTCTATTTACCCACAAAGTCAAGAGCAGTATGTTATATCTGTTCACTAGTTCTTTGATGTGTGATTGTGAGTCAGTGTTTGCATTAACCCCGTCCTGCTTTACCTGCTAAAATGACCTAAGTATAGTGTGGATATGCTTGCAGTGGGTAGGTATGTCCAATTGTTGTATATAAAATTGTATATAAGAAACATTTGAATGGTTTTATGTATATCAGACATGTGGGTGCAATCGGTAGGAATGGAGCTATGAAATAACTAAAATTTGTTCCAGTGTAACGTCCTATAAATTTCCATCTCTATCTTCCACTTCCTTGTTAAACTTTTCACACCCCATCTTGTCTGTGTTTCTCAGTTCTATCTCTGTTCATCAAGAGGGTTCGGCCATCTAGCTTTAAGCAGAATCTGTCAAGAACTCCAGACAAACTTCCCTCCTTCATCCATACAGTTACTTCACAGTGCACAACCATCACTGTCATGGCAAAACTTATCTTTGAAATGGTAACTTCATAGTAGAAGGATGTTAATGGAATAAGATATTTTCCGAGTAGATCTGGATCATTTCTATTGGGCTATTCATCATGAAATTTCCACAGAATATAAAAGCCAGCTGCTAATGCCAGATTCTGGAAAAAGAAAATAGAGAATGTAGTCTTTTACCATATATTGTGATTCAATATATAGATATTTGCTATATAAAGAGCTCCTCAGATTGTAGTTACAGCGGAAATAATTCCGTGCAGTTTGCTTCTGATACAGATTTAAATTTTTTATGAGATGTAGATGGTACAGAAAGCCATTTCCTTTAACTCTTTTCAGTTAGTAGAAATGAGGTGGCTTAATTTACCAGCTTATCAAAACAGCAACAAAAAAAATGAATTGAAAGAACTGAAATTCATTCAATCCATTCAGTAATTTCATAGAGGAATAATTACGGCCACACAAACTCATTTACAATCCCAGAATGATAAACAACTTGCGGAGCAGGCCCTATCTATTTATGTGAAGTAATTGGTTCATGCCTCAGCATGAAAGCAGTGCATGTTGATGATGGCACAGGAGAGATTTATCACACACTGCTGCTCCTGCTATATGGCCAGGATGCTCATTTGCTCCAGGATGTTCTACGTAATGGTGGTGAGATTCACAAAACAAACAAAAATCAATTAATGAAACAGAATGGTCATCAGCTCTTCGGATATGTTCAAACTTTCTCTCTGAAGAGTGCAGCATTCTCTCTACCCAAACGTCACTGAAAGTGGAGGTGGTGATTATTGTTGTAGGGTGACCTTATTATCTCTCCATGATTTGTTGTCGACTTCTTAATGAGCATATAATGACTGGGCGGAAGGTGATGATGAGGAGGTCCTCTGTTTGTGGATGACCAGTTTTTTGTTGTTCAAAAGTCTTCGAAATGGACTTTTGGACCTTGTGAATGACCTGCACACTCTGTTGATGCTGATCCTCTTTTGCTCCGCCAGCAAGGCCCATTAGCTTCATTACTTAGCCAGTCCAATTCTCTTTACGTAGACAGACTGCTTTCAAAGTCTTAAGGTCTCCAATTAATCAATGTCTTGATTCTCTCCTCTGGGTTTTTTGGAGGCTATAGGACTCTTTGGAGTTTACGTCACTTGAATTGTCCTACCATGAATCTCTCTGGTCTCTGAGGAAAAGCACAACACTGGAAAAGGGGAGTGGTGCGCGTACGCAAGCTGAGCTCTTTCAGGTAACAAATTACGTCTCTGGAGACCTCACCAGGAGCTCACTCTTAGAGAAGAGAGAGAGACCTCACCAGGAGCTCACTCTTAGAGAAGTGAGGCAATTGGTAGCGCAGCTCAGAGTACGGTCTCTGAGTATTGTTCATAAGGAGTGACAGTGGTTGATAGTAAAGGGGTCTCGCATGGCTTCGGCTGCCCTTTGTTTTCATCTACAGCTCAAATTACTCTCAATCCCCTGAACAGCGGAGACAACGCTCAATTCTCACAATGCACACAGGGTTAGCAAAACAATCAGAAGCATGAACAACAGGGCTAAAACGGGCTGAATTGATTCTTTGGTCCTCAGGCAGAATAAGCGGAGTGGTATTTTAGTCAGTCCTTGTGAAATAATTAATGAGATTTACATAAGAACAGATGACGAACATACAGCAAATATGATTAGGGATGCAAACCTCTGACCTTACAATGATTCATTTCAATTACGATTCTTTATTAAACAACTCAGTGCATCACAAAATCTCACATCTCACCAATCAAAGCAGAAATTTGATTTAGTTTAACCTGATTCAATCAAAAACATCCACTGTGATTGGAAGAAGTATACAGAGTAGTGGAAAACAAACAATAATAATAATAATATCACACAATATGATTTTTTCTTTTTTTTTCAAAAAAAATGAATGCATACTTTACTGAGTATAATTATGACTAGTTATAATCAGTTATAACATTCCAAAATCAATGCAGCTGAATTGCCACACTCAGTTTGATGCACCATGATGCACTAATACATTTTTACACATCTTTGTGACACACAGTACTGTGCAAAAGGCAGATCAGCCCTCCAGTCCAGTCAGAACAATCAAGTACAAGTTATTAATTTTTCACTGTCAGAAAAAAAGGCAAAATCTTATATATTTAACAGAAAATAACAGAATCCTTAACAACAAAATATTATACCAAATTGTGAGTATTCAGTTTGTCCACCCTCTGCTTTATCACTGCTTCTTTCCAAGAGACTTGCTTTCAGTTTTTTAAAGAAATATGCAGGGATATTTTTCCACATGTACAAAGTTTGGTCTTAGAAGTTGGTTACATTTTCTGTTTCTAATGATCCAAGTAAACCCAAACATATTTAATGAAGTTGAGAACTGGACTCTGGGGTGGACAGTCCATTGTTTTCAGAACACCAGACACTTACTTGACTTGCAAATGTTCTTTTTTGTCTGTTGTCTTTTCTCTATAACAGCTTCTTGATAGCTACACATCCTTTCAGACTCATAGTGTTGAGTTGTCTTCTCACAGTGGAACGATGGACAGAAACACCTGTGAATTTCTTCAGATCTGAGGTAAGAGTGTAGCTTGATTTTCTCCTCTCTCTCAAAGATGAAAGTTTTAAGTACTGTTTATCTGATGGTGACAGTTTTGGTGGTCTACCAGTTCTTGCATGGTTGTTAGGAGTCCCAGTTTGTCTATATCTTCTAATGAATTTTTGAACTCCAGCTTTAGAAACTCTTTTTACTTAAAAAGTTATTTTCACTTATTTTGCATTGATTTTCACCTCCTTAGACCAACACCTTACCGCAAAGTAAAGATTCTGACGTGCTAAAGACAGGCCGGATGACTTTTGATATTTGAACATAATGGCATATGATGTTTTTAAGAATATTTACTAAATCACCTTGATAAGAAAGTTAAGTTTTTACATATTTTTACAGTCCATCATGCAAAGTTCAAAACTTCATAATGTACAAATATCAAAATTCACATGGCCTGTCTTGCATGGCAATATCTGTACTTAGCACAGGGAGTGTAATTCATATATCCTGCATTAAATCACCTAATGGTGTATTTTTGACGGATTACGCAGAAATTGGTGTATAGTATAGTTGGTAACACTGCCGCCAACTGCATGGCAGATTAGGGTTCGATTCTCTGTTACACCAACAAGAGCTCTTGAGAAAGATGCCTAGCACTACATTCGCCTACCTCTATAACATGATTAAAATTGTGAGTCACTCTGTATCAAAACATCTGCCAAAATGTAACGTCACTATGAGAGTAGAAATGTTGGTATGACTCAAAGTGTTTTAACTAGTTGTTCTTCATAAGACAACAAACATTCGGCCTCATTTACCAGTATCTTCCTTTTCTTAGTCTTTTCTTAAATGTGTTCTTGAGAAAAGTTCTAAGTTTACATCAGATTCATGACATAATCTTAAACCACAGAAATGTTTACATCTTTGTACTCTTGAGTATGAAGATTCTGTTCTTACCTAAGAACAAATCCCAAATAAGAAAACATTGGTGAAGATCACAATCTTTACAAAAAAAACTGCGTGAGTGGGTTTTAAGAAGAAATTTCTTCTTAAGAATGGTTGATGAATAAGGGCCATTCTTTTGTTAGCTCAACTAAATATTTCTTTTAGTGTTGACAACAGAATGTCAGTCAGTGTCAGTGTATTTACAGAAGTTGAGCAAACAAGAAAAAGCTAGAGGAAACTGGCACTAAAATTTATTTTATTGTGTAATATGTGATAAGGATTATGTTGATTATGTGGAACGACTTGTATTTAATAGCTGTTTTGACTAGAACTGAAACAAATAAGTAGTCATCTCTGGCTTTTGCACATTATTGTAGGTCAGAGCTATTCATTTTAATCACAGCTTTTTTACAGGCAGTGTTTTGGCATTATGACACACGGAGAGGAGTGGGGTGAGGGTGCAGTGCATGGTTCAAACGGGATGGGGTCGTGTTCTGTATATCCACCTGAAACACAAGAAACCTGTTCGTTAAGGATTTATGAGGAGGTCATGTCCAAAAGCATGTCAGTTTCAGCGCACTACAGCTGACTGCTCAAGGAACCCTTAAGGGTAAAGAGAACTTCCTGTGCTTTATCTTTAAATATTAAAGGCATGATGGTGTACATACAGAGACTACTACTGAAGCGTCTGTGCTAATAGCAGCACCAGATCATCCTCTAAACTCAGGTTCTTCACAGAGACAGGGGCTGCCTCTGTCAAAAGCAGAAATAGCTTGGCAGAGATATTTTCCTGCTGGTTGAACACCTAATTAACCGGAATAGGATTCTGCTATTAAAAAAAAATCCTGCTTTATGCTAGCTCAGGGTAAGAACCTGTACAACCAGCCACGTTTAGAAAGAGGAGCCTATGCTGGAATGAAATGACTTGAGTGTGATCACGTCTGCTTAATTGACACTGGGAGGGAGGTCACTTTTGATGAAATAGGCTGACCCTGGGTTGGCCTGTCTGTTGTTTGGCGTTTTCTGGGCATAAGAGAGTTAATTAGAATGTCAAAATAAATAAATAAAATGAAATGCAGCTACAACAATAAAGGATGTAATTTTCAGCATATCAACATATCAGCCACACCCAGTAAAACTCAGCACATTGTTACTTCCAACATGAAAATGATGGTGACACTTTATAATAACAGGCCTTTATAAATAGTAATGAATCGTTATCCAATAGTTTGTTAGTGATAGTTAATAATTATATACATCTAACGTAACTGCTTTATTCTAAATTCAATGCATCAAAGTATGTCACACCATGCTTATATGATATTTACAAAAGAAGTCACATATACTGTTTTTCTTTGCAAGGGCTCAATTCATAATCAAAATAAATAACTACTTAATAACCATCTACGTCTTGTTTCAACTTCGAGGGTTTTTGTTGTTCTAAAGCACTGTTAATTCTTTTCATACATATATTACATTTAAATGTATTAAGTAATACATTACTAATTAAGTTTAGTCACAACTTCATAACAGGGGTCCATTAAATGCTTATTAATGTTTTAAAAAGTATATATTAAATATTTAACATGAATTGCCTAAGCATGAATCACAAATAAGATAATGTATAACTACTTAATCATTTAAAAAAGTAAATGTTTAATGTTTATAGTTTGACTTATGAGTCTCGCATAATTAAATATTTATTAACAAACTGTTTTGTTTGTTCAGATCATTAATCATCCAAAATGATGATTTTTATATGCATATTTAAAAAATACATGACTATTTTAAATAATTAACAGGCTATTATGATTAAGTGATTATGACGATATGATAATGATGAAGTTGCTGTTTATTAAGGTCTGTTATTATAAAATGTCACCACTATGATTAACAGCTTTCAGATTTCAAACTTTTTCTTACAGTCTTTCTTACCTATCTATGAATGATATACAGGTACAAGGAAGGAGTGAGAGAGACTCAGAGAGAGTGTGAAACTGCAGAGAGATACTAGTAAACACTCTGAATTGGCCTGCAGCAATTTGGAGACAAAGCTGTGAACCAGATAGGTTGCAGCATTTGGTGAAGGATAAACTGGTGAACTGAGAGCTGCTGGTTTAATAATAAATCCTGTTCTTGAGCAAAACCTACAGCCCAAAGTTACACTGTAGTCCTCCACACCCACCAGCACTCTCAACCACTCACACATCATTTAGATCGCTCTGCAAAGTTTGTCAGACAAAACTCTCCAAGAAAATGGGCTCCTATTAAAGATAACTGCATGTTCTGTTCCTCTTTCCCTCCCGGCTGTTCCCTCCTTCTCGCCTTGTGAAAGAAAGAAAGGCCAGCTCCGAGCTACACTGACACCAAATGATCTGCCTATTCCTGCCTTTTACTTCCGACTGGAAAGAGATTGATGAATCCTGCCTGTTTGGAACTTGTTCCCTGTGTATAACCACAGGCAAACAAGGATAATATCACTTTGCCCCTCTCCATCAGCGATCCATCATCTGCCTCAACGAGACAAATGCAACAGCCCTCTCACCTCAGTTTGCTTTTACTATATCAAGAATACACATCTACTACAGTCCATATGTGGACACTGAGGTGTCCATTTTGAACCAGAACCAACACATTTACACACAAGACCGCCTATTCTACCTACATCAGCTGCAGTTAGGCACGCCCACTCACACTGAGTGATATAAGGATTGTTTCAGCCAGAACTGCATTTGGAATGGAACACAACAAAGGGCAGCAAACTGGAATGTCATTTACATATATCAGTCTTAAAGGCACAGTATCAAAAAGAGTTTGCTTAAACTTAATAGATACTGAAAGGCTGGAAAATTTAAAAATTAACTATGACTGTGTTGGAAAAATAAAGCCACATAAATGACATAAGTGTACCTCAGGGGAAAATTTAAATACAAGAAAAAATACAAAATGTAGGATGTGGGCCGTTAAACTGCTCTTTCTGCAACTTTATGCAAATTAGACTTGCATTTGGAGCTCTGCCTATGGATGTTCAGTTTGAGGTCACTATGTTATTTTGTCTGACATTACTATTCAAACGTACTTAGGCAGGGTTGGAATGGTAAGCAATTTGGAAAAATCAAGACAAAGTTATTGTTAAATAGTGATATTTGCATTATTTAAGATTGTGAGTACTTTACAGTAGCATTCAGTATGTCTAGGACAGTTTCCTCTTACTAGATGGGGCGACACAGCCTTAAGCACGTCAAAACAAAAGGCAAGTTTTTAAAGCATAAACACTAACACTAATGCCATCTTTTACATCAGAGCTCATGGTCACTCATGGTTAGTTTGCTCCTTTTAATGCTCCGAGCTATGAGCTGAACCGGAGTGTCACACACACACACACTGTCTGCCTTATAGGGTTACAGCTGTGAATTAGTGGCGACATTTTTTAGCAGAATGGACTGTCTTTGAGTCACACTGGCTAAACAAAATGATAAGCTCCTAACCGTTACTACTTGATGGATCCAGTAATTCTTTCTATTCATTGTGTTTAATACAGGAGGGCATTGGAGTGAAACTTTCAGTGCATTAAAAACTAAATTTGCTTTATCATCTGTAAAAATGATAAAAACTCAAGAATTACAATGACTAAACATTAAACTAGCATTACGAAGGAAACATAATCACAGAATAGCTCACTGTGAATACATAAAGTGAAACTGGAAAACTAGGACTGGAGTTTCAGATCACGGATTGGAGTGCAAAATGTCACGCTTGCAACATGGAAAAAAAGAAACATTCTACTTATCAACTTCATGGTCGCTAATGATAAGTACTGATAAATCGATAAACGTTCAAAAAACACTTATCTCTAAAAAAGTAACCTTACAGGAGAAGACAAAATATTTTTAACTGAGATTAAATGATAAAAAAATCAACAGAAACAGTGATATATGTTGTCAATATTTCATATTTAAGTCAAATATTAAGTCAGTTATGCAAGGAATTACAGTCACTTTTGATTTATATTCTGTTTCAACAGCTTTGAGTCTGCATTTCTGACTTTTCCAGTTGTTTCAGTGTTAAGCATTGAGAACACTGTGACAAAAATGTGATTGTTTACTTACTGCAAAATACAGTCGTATGCAAAAGTTTGGGTGTCTCTGGTCAAATTACATGTTTTGTTGATCTTGTAAGCGAAAATAAGTTAACACCTCTACAAAGAACACACTTCTGCATACTTTAATTACTGTGAATTTGCTGAATTTAACATATTGGGGGAAAAGAGCCATACAAATTATGTGCAAAAGTTATGGCACATTTCATATTTTATGCATATTTCATTTTTCTCCAACATGTTCATCTCAGCAAATAAACATGAATTGTGCATTAAAATGAGCAGAAAATGTCATAGTCTGTTAATAGTCTGTTAACTTCAACTAGAAACAAAACTTAATTTGAATGGGGTGTTCAAACTTTTGCATGTGACTCTAATGAAACCTCTAATGAAAATGTGGTACTGATTGAAAATTTAGATTCCACATCTTCGGCAGAATTTCGTCATTTATTTCAATGAGCAACCATTGAGAAGTAATTAATATGAAACTACAGCACACTTTTCTTATAACTGGCAATTACTGCAACTGCAAAGGCTGCTCAGTGTGTTCTCTGGACAAGTGGTGGTTTTGCTCATTACTGCATGTTGGTGAGGCTATCTGGAAACGTACCCTCAGTGTCATTTTAGGGGTGTCCTCTATTTAACAACAGGGGGCAGCCATCCTGGCTTTGCCATCCTCGTGGCTAACTCAGTTAGCGTCAAATCTATGTCAACCACACTGCCCTGTTGGCTAGCTCTGCTCTCAATGGATATGAGACAGAGGCACGCTGGGCCATTAAGGCTCGATGGCGTGTGTGGTGGCAAGCTGCCGAGCAGGTGCGCTGTAAAAAATAAAACTCACAAAGGGGGCATGGCTTTATTCTCTGTATGTCTGGTGGAGGAGGGTTTGAAGGTGTTTGTTATATCCTACCTGCAAATTACCTTGACAGATGAGCACAGGCTTTCTGCAAGCTTGCTGTCTTTGGTTGCAGATGGCTTATGTATTTATGAGGCCGCACACAACTTTACAAAGGCAGGACAGTGAGAGAGAGCACGAACCAACCAAAATGCTTCACACAAAGACCTAATAAAACGTTTTGGACATGACTTGATGAAAGGAATGCCCAGGAGGGCATTTTAACAACTTTCTCATAAATGCTGAATTTGTTGCTGTACTCTCTTTCAAAACGGGAGGGTTTTTGAAGCATCCAAGGACGTACTGTGAAAAAAAGAGGAGGAAATACTTAGAATAAGGTTGCATCTTTGTGGCTAGAGCCTGACCGAAATATTGACATTGCAAAATTTGTCAGAATTGACAAAAACTGCTGTAGATAACACATCAATCATTTACATTGTGATGAACAGACACCTTTGTTTGAAAAAGTGTTCGCGTCTAAGGTTACAGTCACCTAGTTACAGGGTAAACTGGTTAATCTGAACACAAATCAGCAAAAAACATATAAAATGCATTCAAACATAACCTTTGGGATGAGAACAACATGTTAAGACACAAAATGAAGAAATGAAGAAAAATAAGAATTAACCTTCAGAAACTAACAAAACTGCTAAGAATAATGGGAAGCTTGCTACATTATTTATACAATGTTAAACTTACTAGTGTAGTTACACTAGTGCACTAGTGTAAAGTTTAGTACTGGTTTGAGAACTGGCTGTAATAACAGACCTATCATATAACAATATCAGTCAGTAAAGCACTGTTTAAATGTAACCTACAGGATTTTGTACTCACAAAAGTTGACTGCTGCAGCTAATCTGGTAAATGTCCTTTGTTGTGATCCACAAACTGGTCAGGTTACAGATTATGTTATATAAAATTCTGTAAATATCAATATTTCTTATTGCTACCTTGCTAAGCTTGATGTTCTACAGAGATGTTATCTAGCAATTCTAGCATAGTTAGTCCTAGTAGGCCTACAGTGAATGATGCAGGATCAAAACACAACATTGACACTGTTCATCAAAAGGTTTGTTGTTATACGTTATTATCTACTGATAGGCTGAAAGTCAGTTTTAGTTCTGCAGACACTGACCAAGCTGTAAATCCTTAAAGTTGTTCCAATAACACACTTAAGCCAAGTAAGTTTAAAAAAAATATATTAATAACACTTTGATGTGACACTTTGGGAAAAGGGTCTCAACTCCTAGCTAATATTAACATTTAGTGTAATTTTTATCTCCTTAAAATCAATATTGACAGTAACCATGACATTTTCACCTCAGTAATCTCCTACTTGTGACCAGTGCATTTTATTTCACAATTTGTATCTTATTAACTGTCTGTTTGTCCTTTCTCAACTCTCATCTCACCCCGTTAGCTGGTGATTGGGCTTACAGCAACACTTTAGAACATATGGAATTCAGTTTATGTTGAAGATGTAGAAACTGGATGAATCATGGAGATTTATAGCACCACAAATCAAAATGAAAATAGTCTTCTAACCATAATGTTATACTGAGGTGGACAAGAAACAGCCAGTGAATGCAGATAGCAAAAGATCCTTCAGACATCCTGTAGAGAAGAGTATAAATATTAGTGTGCTATGCTAATTAAACACATACATTCTATCTCTTGTAGGTTTACAATATCCAAGAATGCACAAAATAACACTGTGAACAGTCTTGAGTTGTTTGTCATGGTCATAAGGATAAAGTGCGCTATGCCTTAATAGGAAATAACCACAGCCTTTGTTGAAGTTGTTTTGTGAACTTACAGAATTCCCCCAGCAATAGCGTATGTTTTGCTCAATTATTGTCCCAAATAACAAACACAAACACTTCGTTATACACCTTTTTTTCAGCTCAGATGCCACAGTGTACCTTCTGTGAACAAATGTATTGGCTATAAAATTGGTACATTACAGCCTAAAGCTAATAACTGTACCTAGCCATTGAATTTAGCGGTAAAGGTTAGTGCGGGTAGTCATAAGCTTTTATGCTAGTCCTATTCAGAACATTTAAGCTATTCTTAGTGCTTTCTCTTAATGGCTTTTTTCCCTGTGTGGTGATTTTCTGAATGGTCATAAATGGATCCCTTTTTATGTGAATACAGTGGAGCAGAACACACAGACACACAGATCACTTAGTGTGCCCCAGATATTTCATTTATGTTTCTGACACCATTGTTATCACATTAAACTCTGAAATATTGTTTACACATCAGTTACTTACAAGTGCGTAAAAAAAGTAATTCCTTTTTTACTGTTGTCACTACTAATAACAGTTGTGAGCAGGGGTGCGGGAAAAAAATCTAAATATTTCTAAATATTTAATTTGTAATGTAATGTTGACGGAACGCAAAAGGCGGAACTTGGAAGTGAGGAAGTGCAGCGCCCGGACAGTCTGTGGCGGCACATAACAAAAACACAACTGGATGAGCGAGAAATCCGACCAGCTCCCTCTGCATTAAAAGCCAGGTTAGATCAGGAGTCACAACACAAATGTTAACATTTTGTCCTTTCAACAAAAATCAAACCACCTTGGGAGCCGCAACATTTAATGTCCAGTATGTCTCAGTATGTGATAATGTCCTAGTATAGACTAAACAATACAAACGAAAACGCGGACTTACTGTACTCTGCTTTAAGCTTTAGCTCAGCTATAGCCTCTTTCCTCCCATCTCCGCCAGAAAACTTTTCCTCAGAAGTTGATCAGTTAAATGTCTCTCAACGTTCAACTGTTTTACGAGGCTGAAGTCGCTTCTGATTCTCCAGCTTCTTGTTCGAATTTTCCTGTTCCACCTTAAATTCTGACTGAGGTGCCAAATGTAAATGCGGCACCATTTAAGGTGGAATGGGAGAATTCGAAAGAGAAGCTGACTTCAGCTTCGCCACTTTTAAGTGTGTGATAGTCTCTCGTTGCAGATTTAACTTACCAGGAAACCAACTGCGCTGCTTATAAATGCATAATAAAGGGCTTTCGCGCTATGTTGCACACGACCCGTCTCAAAGATATTTTACTGACACAGCGATCTCCTCCCCGTCTCTACAACGAGACCAAAAGCGAAGTTATGAAATCACTAAAGAAAACGGGCAGAATAGCTGTAACATGCTGTGTGGACATCCATCACCACTGGATCTTATTTCACCCTAACTGTGCATTTTATCGCAGATGAGTAGCAGCAGCTTCTCGTGCTCCAAACAAGAGCACTGAATGAGAGCCTTGTAGTTCACTTGCCACATCACTTCCATTTGATTTATTAAAAAAGATACTGGAAGTAAATTCATTAAGGATCATTACAAATACTTTGCTTTAAAACTACCAAGTCACTTTAAATAACAATAACACTTAGTCACTTAGTCACTTTAAAAGTTATATTGTCTCTACATTCTGTATATATTTTGTGTATATTTTGTGTATATTTAATATATTTCAGTTGTTTTTTCTTGTATTTTTATTTTTACTTATTTACTTTCTGTAGCGTGATTAGCTGAGCCTCACCACAAGCATTTCAATGCATAAATGTCCTGACATGTTGTGCAAATGACAAATAAACTTGAAACTTGAACTCGAAACTTGAGCTCACACAGTGAGAAAATATAAATGCTATATAGAAAAAAAATATGCATCGAGATACATCGATAATTGTTTTATAATCGCATTGCAGCCCTCTGAATCATAATCGAATCGAATCGTGAGGTGCCTAGAGATTCCCACCCCTAGTTGTGAGCACGTGTTTCATTCCAAAATGCATTCCAAATACTAAAATATCAGGTAAAATGTATACATTGTTAACATACCAATTACATTTTAAAATGCGTATGAGAGTGCATATGTGTATGATATGTATGATGCATATGTATGATAGATTGTTACACATAGAGTTTAAGGATGTCTTAATTTTAAATGTTCTCTAATGTACATTTAACATTTTAAACAGTAAAATGTGTATTAATACTGTATAGTGAAGATTTATGGAGTTGGATGATTTGCTTCTTGTTTGTTTGAAATATATTTTTATGTTTGTAATACTTTAATAGCACTATAATATGCCATAGCATTGTAATGTAACATTTAAATACACTACGCTAAACTACATATAAACTACTTTCATATGCTGCAAAAATGTCATCTTTGGGAAATTTAATTTTTTTTTATGGGAAATCCACAAGTCCCACAGGGTTCGGTCCTTGACCCCCTTCTTTTTATTGTCTGTATGCTGCCCCTTGGTCAGATCATTTGCCACCATGGTCTTTATTTTCATTGTTATGCAGACAATACTCAGACAAAACCACACTAATATCCTGTATTCATGATGTCAAACACTGGTTGCACTCTAACTTTTTAATCCTAAGTCCCCAAAAAGCTGAAATTTTACTTATTGGTCCCAAATCTATTACAACAAAATTCTAAGACTTTGCATTTAACATATATGGGGTGACTGGTAAACCTTTCTCAGTAGTTTTCAATCTTGATCTCCCTTTCTTTTGATCCTCAGAATAGGGCTCAAGTCAAAAGCGTTTTTTCCATAACATTGTGTGTCTTTGCCCTATGCTTACTATTACATGCAGAAACTTTAGTTGATGCCTTTATTTCTTCCTGTCTTGACTACTGTAACTATGTCTTAATTGGCATTCCTGACAAAACCCCCACAATATATTCAAAACTCAGCCTCTAGAATTCTCCATTTTTTTAAGAAATCAAGTTGCATTATCAGCTCATCCAACAGTGGACTCTTAGCTGTTCCTAAATTCAGACTGGTCACTGTTGGGGCAGATCCTTTAGTGTTATACCTTCACTCTCCTTTCCACTTCAGCTGATGTTTTTTACAACATGATTATAGTCATCATTTTTCTCTGTTCAAATGTTTTTTTTCCAAAATATCGTAAGAATATAGAATCCTGAACCTGGCATCATAAATAAAACTGAATTGTAGGTTGAGTGTATCATTACATCCCTAACAATTATGCACAACACATTGACAATGAGTTGGCAATTGTGCTAAACGGCCAGAAAATTCTTACGTTCAGTGTAGCACTTTATTTGATTTCATGTTATTTAAATGTGACTGACTGTTCATTTACAATTTTAAACACGAGTTGGCCCTACTAAAGAGCAAATCATGTTATATGTTGAAATTTTGGCTAATAGAAAGTACTGAATTAAAAAAAAACAAAAAAAAACAAAAATGCTAATAAAAAAGTAAAAAACAAAAAACAAAAAAAAAAACAATGTGGCTGTAATGAAATCAGAATCAGCCATAAAAATTCATGATCGGTGCATCTCTACACTTTCTTTTTATCAGTACAGTGCCACCCACATTGTGAGCTATTACAGAGGATGTACAGTGATGGAACAGTGGATGGGGCTTAAATTTAAGTGCTGCCTGCTTTGTCCTGTGAGGCCATTTAGCTCACATCTGCTGCAGGGTAGAAAGGCCAGACACAGTCTAGGAAACGCTCAAATCACACTAACACTCTCTCACACACCTCTGTATGTCGGTCTGCTTGTCTCGTCTGTCTGTGTCACACACACACAGAGACACAAGCAACTACAGTCACGTTCTCAGATTCGATCACACTGTAATACCTGGTATTCACGCTCTTACAAATTATGTGTTAATAACATTATTTGTTATCAGCATGTTAACACACTTCATATCAGGCCATAAGAGCATAAACTGTGTAATTTAACTCAACTTCACTGTTTTAAATGAGACAACACACTGGTTGAGTAGGAAGTCAGAGGACACACGCAAACGTGTTCAAAACCAAAACACTGCAGTCTAAAAAAAGTAGCCTTTGGAGTGATGCCATAGAATTAGGTATCAGGCTGATACCAGTGGAAAATGCTGGGTAGGATATCAGAGGGGAAAAATAATTAATTTGGTTCAGTCTGATAAGAAGTCTAGTCTGACATAGCACACCCTCATTGTGTGATGTGACGCTGTTAGCTATGTATTTCTTTCTATGGGGTTGTAGAGTGTTAGAGTAGTTTGAGCATGAAAGCATACTTTTAGAGGCTCACACTGATAAAAGAGGTTGTTTTTACCACAATAGAATTTCACTGAACTTCAAACATTAAGTTACAAGAACATAAGACAGATTTTACTGTGTTAAATTACTAACAGAAGTTCAACTTTTTTAAGAAAAAAAGTTTTTTTCACCAAAGTTTTTACAGTGCGTTTTAAAGGTGAACAGGTGCATAATTAAATAGTTAAGATGGAAACAAAGTCATTCAGAGTGGTTTGATGTAAAATGGTGCATTCTAGAGAAACTTACAGAGTCAGAACTGTGCATAGTGGTACTGACAGGAACCAGCTGTCTAAAGTCTTTAAAATCTCTCTCACAGAAATTGTTTTACGATAATTTTGAGATTATGTATTTTTAAAGTACCTGCAAGGCAGAGAGTTACATGCAGGTCATCGTAAGGCAAAACAGTATCCACTGAAAAAAGTGTCTTTTGAATTTAACACAACTTATCAGCATTAAATAGTCAGAAGATATATGAAAATTTATTGGACATTTTGGATAGTGAAACAAAAATGGCTGTATTTGTGTTCTAGACATCATAACCCCTGGTTCCTATCACCACTACTGTAAATAAATCAGTAAGTCAGTATGTTTTTCTACAATGAACCATTTCACACCAAAACACTCTGAACGACCTTGTTTACATCTCAATGACTGAATGATTCAGAAATCAAAAATTATTGAAACACTGGTAGAATTCCCGTTTAAGTGCAAATCTTTAGGTTAAAATAGATTATTTTAAAGCTTTGCTGTTTTTAAAGAAAAAAAAAACATCTATATTGGCAGATATTCAAGGTTTCAATATCAGTACTGGTCCTGGAACAGAAAAAGTAATTTCATGCCATCTTTACATAGAACCTTTTTGTAAAAGAGATTGATGAGACCTTTTTAACATATAAAGAACCTCCAAATACTGTATAAGATATATACTAAAAAATGATTTTCCCAGCCAGGCCAAGCACCATTTAATAACCTATATTTAGTGCATGTGTTGCATTGGAAACATCTGTTTTAAGAGTGCAGTTAGCAAGAGTGTTTTTTATCAAAGTCTAAAAGAACTGTTCTGTTACATTACAAAAGGTGTTTCATGTGCTTCTGCATGATGTCTTCTGATAAAGGAGGAGAAACAAGAAGAGTCTGCTGTTGGTCTCACTTTCTGCTGCACTGGATATAGCCTGATTACCTAGCCTTAGAAAAGCCCATTCTTTCTCCCAGGACGCCTCCCACTCTTGGTGTCCTAGATCTACGGTGCTCATAGAAATATAGCAGAAGAGTCAGAAAGGAAAGGAAGCTGAGGCGGTCCCACAGGGGTGACTTGGGAGTTTTGTTTTTTCTGATTGGTTAGATGAGAAGTTTGCTGTTGCTCAGTCAGGTCACATGTCCGCCACATTTCTCAGAGTCACTTCTTGTTTAGTGATTTTAGACTTTTTTTCCTTTATCTGTGCATATACAATTGTCATTAGTGCCTATAAACTAATGTTGACAATGACATACAGTACATCTCTAAAATGATACAAGGAGAAAGAAAAAAACATTCACAACTTTTAATGTCAATGTAAAGTAACTGTGGGCTCTTTGTACCGGGTTTGGACTAAGGTTTTGCTTCGACAGTGAAGATGTATTAGCTACGTATTTATAGATATTTAGATCTCATTTTTAGTTGCAATTGAGCTTTTAACCAACTTAACCTAAATTAAAATGAAAAGTGGCCTTAAAAATTGTCTTGCTATTCCAAATTCATCTGTTGATGGCAGTTTAGCATCAAATTTAGCACCATATATTTATATTCACAGAAGAATCTACCAAAATTGTCCTCATACAGGTGTTTTATATATTTTGCTGTGATATTCAGCTGACAATTTTTTTTTCTCTAGGGCTGAACAATATACTATGTACTAGCACAATGATTGCAATACAGATGTCATGTAAAAACACAAGATGCAAATGAGCCATCTAACCAATCATAATGCTTTGGACTTTATCCTTGACCAATCACAGTTCTGATGAGCGATTAAGTGGGTGTTTAGATTAATCAAGCTACACACATTGGCCAATAAAAGTAAATTATTTCAGTTAAAGTTGATGCAGGCCTTAATCATGTCTTTAACCATATTGCACTCAGTCATTATAAGGTATTTTTCATATAGTGAAAGATGTACATTATACTGCTAACATTTATAGTACAATCAATAACACAAGCAAAACAAGCTAGCTAGCAAAATGTTATCAGCTAATGGTGTTTTTTTTTCCCTTGCATGAGATCATTTTTATTTTTAGCACATGTAATGTGTTCTCCGCACATGTGCCATGCCTGATTAACTGGAGTTTCCAGGGTGGATGGGGGGCTTTTCATCCATGCAGACACTTATGTTACATCCACAGGCTAGCGACAGGCTTGTTGTCCGTCAGACAATGTTGACAAGTTCACCATCACCCCTACTTTGAGCTCCACCTTCACAAAGCTTTGGATTGGTTTAGAAATTTCACACTCAGTTTGTTCCCACCCTCATCAGCCTAAATTCCCACTCTAATTTAGCCTAGAAATCCTCATGGTTGAACTTAGAATGGTGTTTTTGAAAATTCTTTTTTTTGTCCCTTGTATGTTTTTCCCCCAAATTTAAGTGAAGATCACTTAAGTAGTCAAAAGATGACTTAAATCCTTTTGGATGGGATTAGTTTTCCATGGGGAGGTGGGGTAATGGCAGTTTACCACAAGATGTCTGTAATATTTACAACCGAATCGAGTGGGACAAGAAATCTGAGCACAAATGACAGATGGTAAAAGCTACTTGAGTCAACTTCACCACATAAAATCAAACATTTCTTCTGTCATTTTTACATATTCTGTGTTGTACACATAGATGGGACAGTAACTTTACATATCGGCTGGATTTTAGCCACAGAGAACACAAGTAAAAGCTTCTGTGAGTGCCTCCATACTTAAAAAACTCCTTTTCCACTGGATAATGACAATGTCTGGCTTGTCTGGACGTTAATGGCAAAGTACAAAATGATGACACATTCTCAGAGATCTAATTTCTTGAGTAGTCCTTATATGTGTGTCTAATCCAAGAACGGCTCTAACATTGTCTGAGTAATGTCTGCTGTCCTCATTAACAAATCACGATCACAACTCTACATTCACTTTACACCATTTCTCTTTTGTACCACTGTAGTCTGAAAGCTTTTATTTATGACAGATGTTTTCGCTGACAGTTGCTCTTAGGCATCCTTTGATTGGTGGGGAAGAGGGAGGGAGCAGGTGCCAGGCCTATGCTCCCTCCTACACATCTGTGTATGTGTGTGCGTTCGTGCAGGTGAGTTTGTGCCGCTGTGTGTGCACACGTGTTCCTGTACGCGTTACCTAAAGTTAATGTTACCCAATGCTGGGAGTTACGTGTGAATTGTCTTGAGCAGCAGCACAGAGTGGCAGCGAGGCAGACTGCTGTGCTAGCATCATCGCTCCCTCTGTCTCGGACAGCTATAGCCACACGCTCTTTAAAGCCTTGCTGTTAAAGGTCCTGCTGTGTAGGCCTGCTCTATGGTCTGCTGTCTGGTTTGGCCGATGTGTTTGCTTTTGGAGAGGTTTCGCATCTCCTTGTAGACACAGCAGCTAAAGATTTGGTAGCTTTTTAGTCTACCTTACACTGAAAAAAGTGAGGCACTGAATATACTTGATTCAGAAGTGTGCAACATTTCCAAAAGAATAATATACTGTTTACTAAAACAATTATCGCCAAAAGTGAATAAACTGAAAGAGAAAAACACAGCGCATATATCACTGATGTCACAAAACTGATATCTCTGATATGGTAACCCTACACGAGACTTTAAATGTACTTTCAGTCATTTTGGGCCATTTTTTCTTGCTCCATTTATCATGAAATCTTTACTCAGCATAAAGGGCAGCTAGCATCATCAAATGTTGTGGAAAAAAAGATGGTTAGGACTGGCTCTAGCCTTTTGGGACCCTAGGCAGGATTTATGGGGCCCATTTTGATGGCTGATGCACTGTGAAATTAGAGGCTAATTAATAACAATGACAATTACAGGCTGTCTAAATTATACAGTTTTATAACTGGCTAATTTGTGTATTGCTGATGATGCTCGTTTAGGGTTCTAATAAGTTACACTTTAAATTACAGATATGTTTCTCAGCATTTTGGATCCAGGGGTCTGTCTCAGTGTGCAGTATTTCTTGCTTACTCAGCTAACTTCAAGCTTAGTTAGATCTAACCCTGTGTCAGTGGAGACAGTGTTGCTTTTTTTTGTACATGATTTCCTGTCTACATATTCAGGTATTATGACTTCTTTTTCGTTCTTTGTGACTCCTCATGCCTGTTCATCATAAATGTCATGCTTTCATGCGCACGCACATGAGGATTAATCACAGCCTGAGTATCTAAACAGTGAAAGCTGTTAAACACTGTTGTAAAAAGTTAACCGTGTCTGTATTTGTTAAGTTTTATGAAGCTAAACCTCAGTCGAAAAGTTGAACCTGCTTTATTAGACACTACTTCTACAAAACAAATAGCATAATGTTAACATCATAAAAACATACCGTTATCTTTAAGCTTTTACTCCTTTTCTATTTTTCTTTTTCATTTTTTCGACACAAGCTGCATACATTCTTTTCTGAGACGGCGTTAGCCAGTTGCTTTGTCCCCTCACTTGACCATCTAAGACAACATAATGGTACAGCAATAACCCAAAAGCTGTTAGGGGGCCACTTTTCAGCCATGAGGCCCTAAGGAGCTGCTTATGTCACTTATTAGGTAGAGCTGAAGATGGTGTTACAAGGTTTTTATGTGACAGCAACAACATGAGCCCAATAATTTCAGCACAAAATGGATGCCAGAGACAAGTTTTTACCCTTTCAGTCAGAGAAAAGAAGCCAAACTAAGATATGTAGACAGCAACCTTTTAGCTATTAGCATCTGGCAAGTCATTTCTGTCATTTGTGTAATGCATTCTCTCAATAAAAATGAGGATTTGAAGATTTAACAATGCCCCCAAAAATCCACCCCAAAGCAGTAGCTCCTCCCACCTTCAAGATCTTTCTTCTTCCTATCTTTAAACTGGAAAACCTTACTGTACAGATTACCATATGATGTGAGGAAGCATGCTTGCAACAGATGTAGAGTTGGTTAAATTTTTCATTTTAGCCAAAGTGTCACTTTAAGTGTTCATATAATTTATTATTCATGTGGAAATAGGTAAACATCTGTATCAAGTAAACTACATCGCTGTGCATCAGTTTTCAGTGCACTATATTTACATCTGTGTGGCAAGTTCGAAAAAAATGGATTGCTGAAAGATGAAATATGAGAACTGTAAATTTTATAACTAAAAAGTTACATACCTAAGTCTTTCTAAGGTTTTTAATCACACACTAACTTTCTGAAAATCAACATTAAAATACATGTACTTAAAAACAGTCTGATTTTCTGCTTTATCTCAACAATGACTGTGTGCTTGAAACAGTATCATCCTTAAACGGGACAGTTTCCTGGCAAAGTGGGCTGACAGAGTCATTTCGTAACAGATATCAAATTCAGGCCAAGCTTTTGAATTACAACCTCACAGTCAGATTTATGTGATTAAGTGAACATTTTAAAACTCATAAGCTCAGGCAGAGAACGCCAGAGCTTCCTACAATAACTAAATGCTGTCATGCTCTGTCCTCAATTAGCAACTGTGATTCGGTATATGAAGTGACAATTTTTACCATCACTTCAAAATAATAAATCACACATCACAGGGTAACGTTGCCATATGCCGATATGAAGCATCTCATATTTGTGTGCAATTGTGCAGCTGATGCTCTCTGAAAGATTAAATTGCATGCTGGGTGTTCAACTGAATTTGACAAACTGTGATGGTGATGTCGATTATTGAAGAAAAACATTAAGAAGAAAGATGCAATTATACATTTTCTGTCTGTTTGAATGTATTCACTCACGTAGCACCATCTCAGACTGCTTTTGAGTCTAAATCATAATAACAAATGTGTTACAAGCTTTATACAATTTACAGCACTATCACTGCAGAAATGTGCTAAGGCCAGTTGGAATCTCATCAAATTCATAACAGTGTGGAATTCCTGTTAATCATAATTGTACAGCATTTTGCAACGTATCTGCATAATCTCTGTAATCTCTTACCTCCTGCCATCTGTTTAGTGAAACACATTTAAAAATCAGACTGAAAAAGTGAGAGAAACATTAAAAAAGCGCCTCCATGAGTGGGTGTGCATTTAAATATTTGTGGATGGGAATGTGTGCTTTAACCTTTAACCCCTTAAAATCCAAGGCTTATTACATACTATGGCTTATTATTCAGCAACTACAGGGGCTCCAATGCAAACTGATTGAGCTATTCTGGCCTTTTAAGGGGTTAAGGTCAACAAAAAAAAACTGCTGTCTGCTGTTAAATCTGCTCTTCTCTGTAAATTTTGATTTCTCAGTGCTGTTTTTACATTGACATGCAAAGAATGTGATGTAACAAAGCTAAAAGTGAGTAGATTTGTATTTAGATCTCCTTATAAACTACCTCTTTGAACAAGAATACACAGGGACATCTACACAAGTCACATATCAGTCATTCCTCTGATTAAACAAATCAATAATATGCGCTTTGTGATCTGAACCAAGAGTTTGAATTATATCACACTATATATTTTATGTTTCGCCCTGTGATCTTCAAAATATGACAGTGTTTGGTTTGCGCAACATGCGGGACCAACATTCAATTTTCAAGACTGACCCGCCAAATGTGGCCAAATGCTGGTCACCCAAGCTGCACTGCCACTGGCTGTTTCAGGTCATTAAATGCTATTGGCTCAAGTTGGCCTCAATTACACTGTAATCCTGTTTGACATCTGTGGGGCCCTGACCACTGTGTGCTGTAGTACACATAATGAAGGGCGGCTTGATTGCCTGTCATGCTTTGCCTGAGAAATAGGCCTTAACCAGCTGGGTGCTTTCCCAGCTACGGCCGCTGCAAGCCGTCTTGGCCATGGCTGGCGGCGGGTGGCTTTGTCAGGGAGCCTGATGTCCTGATATGGCCGCTCTAAGCCTTGCATCTGGAAAGCAGATTAGGAGAACAGAGCCCATTCACACGGAACGCTGTGCGGGGCCAGATACTGGCGCGCGCTTTATCGCCTCTGTTTTCATGTAGCACACGTCAGGTTGCTTTGAAAATCGCCCGGTTGCAGTCACAGCTGCATAAGAGACCGACAGAGCTGCATTCAGCAGAATGCCACCAGACAGGCTCATTACTGCGATACCACATGCTCCCCAAACACAGGGCGCAATCACTAACCCTGATGTTTGGCTTTTATCAAAAGTCAACGGAATGCTCATTTATTGCTATGATTCATTTCCCGAGTACATTCACTCACATCTAGCATAATTACAGTAATCTATTAAAATCTTAGTCCTGGCACACAATCTTGCTGCGCAACTTAGGTATTTCATCAGCCATATGAAATTATGCCCATAATAAATGGTGAAGGCTTAAAGGGCTGAGAGCTTATTTACATACACATCCACAAGCGAAAGTTTGAACATTGCTGGTCAAATTACATGTTTTGCTGATTTTCTAAGTAAATATAGGTTAACACATCCTCTACAGGATGGGAAATATTTAGGAAAAAACCTAAATATGACATTTTTCCTATCATTTTAGTGCAACTAAATTTACTTATTGAAAAAAAAGAAATGTAAAGTATACAGTGTGCTATAACTTTTGCACAGGTTTTTTCCCAATATGTTGAATTCAGCAAATAAACAGTAATTGTACATTACAATGTGCAGATGTGTGTTGTCTGTAAAGGGTGTGAACTGTCATCTGTTGCGCCTCGTTCAAAAAGCAGTACGGGCTGAAACACTCCTAATTTATCCAGGGGCGCTGAAACATTTGCATCAGCCTACAGTAATAAAAACAACCTGTTTAATATAAAGGGTTGGAAGATGTTTGTGTAAAAACAAATTATGGCCATTATAGGTACAAAAACCCACATATATACATACATACATACATACCCACATACTTATAAGTGGAACTCAATAAAATACATGAAAAATGTAGGATATGGCACCTTTACGCACTGTATACAGTATGCACTAACACAAGGTCCCCAGTATTGCTAAAATACTGGGATTACAAGCTCTTTACAAGCCAGAAAACTGTGAAAAGGTTTGGTTCAGCACATAAGCACAATAGCTTTGGCCAATGCACATTCCCTAGAGGTTTATGCAGGGGGGCATGTGGGTAATGTGATATCTGTACGTGCTCAGGACTCTCCCGTGGCATCCCCCCTTCCACTGCATGACTAGATTTAGAATGCCTGTTGGCCTCTCTCCATCTATCGACTCAAAGGTATGGAGTTACAAAACAGCTTTCAGGTGAGCAGCTAATTTGGGGCCCGCCGCTATTTCCAGTGACGAAACGGAATCGGATGGGCTCTTCACTTTATCTCTCTCTGGTGCAGATTCGTGTCAGCCCATCCACTCCATCACTCCCCAAGTGACAGATGTGCACAGCTTGATGTGATCTGTTCATCAGAGCGGCATTGTTCTAAGTGAGGGAAAAAACACAAAGTGCTGGATGGCAATCAGTCTTGGGGAGGGAGGGAAGAGCCGAATAAATTTCCCGAGGAGTGAAGGATAGCAGGGGCCAGAGATACAAGGCTGTGCACTCACTCCAGTGCTTTCTGACGGAGGGGGGACGAGAGCGCTTCTATTGCCGTGTAAATGTCAAACTGTACGAGCTAATCACTGAAGCTTCACTTGAAGAGTTCATCATGGAAGGCCATTTTGTAAAACTTGTCTTTATGGCTGCTTTGGAGAGTGAGGGCTCTACTCGAGATTAGACAAGAACCGTGGCCCTGATTGCAGGAGACTCAAAGAGACACTGGCAATCATGCCATCCATCCTCCCTCCCCAAACAGACCCAGCAGTTCACAGACTAGCTGACCTGAGTTTATTCTGAAGTATTTCAGCTTCAGTAGGGAAATTGATTGGGCATAAACATCTGTACACCAAAGAGGTGGGAGTAAGTATGTTTATGACTGATTTCTCGTCTTTTCTTCTACTGACCTGACATGAAATATGAATGACTGGGGTGTATAATAATTCTGCATCCAATCAAGTTCTCTCTAGAATGGTAATGTTTCCTGATGACTATAAATTACACTAGCAGTACTGAGTGTTAGCAGCTAGCAGTAGCAGGTGGCAAATAACAATTCGCACATGGGTCTTTGGCTGTGTTAGCTCCTTTCATGTCCATCAAACAGGGGAAACGGCCGGAGTTCATTCATATTAAAGACGAGTAGACTGCTAGCCTCACTATCAAATTAGCTACTGTTAAGTCTATTTATATGTAGCAAGTGTGATACATATAGAACACTATTGTAAAAACTCAACTCCCCTCAATATGCCTCACCTCAACTCAGGAAATGAAATCAGGCTGGTTAAAGGTGCAGTGTGTAAGATTTCGTGGCATCTAGCGATGAGGTTGCAGATTGCAACCAACTGAATACCCCTTCTTTTCCAAGCGTGTAGTAGAACTTACAGTGGCCGTCATATTTTCGCTTCTTTGACGATGAGGATTCATCCTTTCCTGCTTTTTCTTGTGCAAAATAATAAGTACGATCCACCATTTGTCAAAATTTGGGTTCTCAAACTTCTCACAACACAAACCAGCAGCAACCACTGATTCTTCTTCTTTCTACGTTTTCCACCTAGTGCTATAGCGCCCCCAAATTCAAACTGGCGCTTCTACATAAAAACGTGAAAAGCGCTTTCTAGAGCCAGTGTTTGGTTTGTCCGTTCTGGGCTATAGAAACACGGCAACACAACATAACAGCCTCTGTTGGAAGAGGACCCGCTCTATGTAGATACAAAAGGCTCATTCTAAGCTACTCAAAACACAACAATTCATAGTAACAGGTTATACACTAATGCAAATATGTTTTTATAAACTATATTCCATTTCTGCCAATAAATCCCCCTCAATCTTACACACTGCACCTTTAATTCATGATGCCTTTAATTTCTTAAAAAAATTGGAGTTTGCAGAACAAAATAAATCTTAGTGCAACTTTCCACCAGCTTTTTCTTGTTTAGTAAACTTCTGTAAATAATTAGTTTTACTAATCAATTTTGTAACATCAATATGAAAGGAGAAAAGTTGGTATGACTTAAAGAGACTAGCTGTACTTGTTAGGATAACAAATATTCTTCAGTTAGCTAAACTAAATATTTCTTTTAGTGCGGACAACAGAGTGTCAGTTATTTTATTATTTTTTTATTAGTAGTATTTATTAGTTTTTTATTATATAATCATTTATAGAAGTTGAGTAAACATTAAAATATAGTGGAAATTGGCAATACGATTTATTTTCCTACACAAACTTGTTTTTAGAGTGGAACAGACTGGGTGGAGGTTTTTGCATCGATTTAGAAAAAGTTGTTGGGGCAGGAAGTCATAGGAATGGAGTCAGGTATTAGCCAGAGGGGTGGAGGTGTGTTTTTTCTCCTGGCTCTTTTAATATCCGTAGTTCCATAAAAACTTGGGATGCAAGATGAAAATCGGCCACAATCACAACTGGCCATTATCGTGATTGGGTAGTTTTTGCTTCAAACGTGATAAGCTTGCTTATTTATTTATTTATTCATTTATTTAGATTTTGGACAATCTGTGTTTTATAATCTAACTAACATGACTCAGGTAACTGCACTTAGTTGTATTTGTTTGTTGCCGCTACACTTGTACCAAATATCATAGCATGAATATGCACGACTTATTGTACTAACTACCCAGTCGACTTCTCCTTTTAATACCGCACTTTATTTCATACATGCTATTTAAACAGACAACAGACTTTCACTTAAACAAGTAAAATGCCAGTTTGACCCAATAAATAGCAAATAATGTTATGCATATTGCAACTTTGGCTAATAGAAAGTCATAGAAATGTAATAGTGTGTTTCATGTGTTCATTTAGCCCACAAAGTGTGAGCAAAGGCAAATAAAAATCAGCCAAAAATCAGACATCGACAGAATTAGCTGTAAAGAAAACGGGGTACCATTTTACAGAAAGACTACCTTTATAAACTGTTTATGAATGTTTGAAAATTAGTTTGTTGATGGTTATAAAATAGGTCATAAACACATAAAAAGGGCAACACCGACGTATTATATCTGATGAATATGAATATGTGATGAAGCTGGTACTGATGATCGACCGATGGAGAGGAAAAAGGAAGCTGAGTAACCAGCAAGAGGTTTAACAATGTAAATGAATGTGGTTTCACTCTTTGGCAGGCAAGAGGTCTGTTGTCCTTTTTTTTATTTCTGTGTCTTAGCTGCTTAATACTGATTTTTAAGGTGCTTATAACCTAAATAATAATGATTAACAATCTAATGTTAAAACATTCATAAGGGTAGCGTCATAGTAAGGTGGTACAAAAATCAGACCGTGCCATAAAAAATCATTGATGAGTGCATCCCTAGAAAAAAGTGTCAGTAAACAGTTATGCACTGATACTGCAATACAGCTTTATTGGATGAATGTACAGGATGGGAGATTTTCTGCTTGTTTTAATCAGTCTTGACTTTTTTAATCAAGGGGAAGATTACACAATGTTCTTAAAAGCTGCCAGGAAGCTCAGAAGCAATAGGACTGCAGGGGTTCGGAGGGGGTAAATAAATGATACAGTGGGATGCTGTTGTTTTTCAGTGAATGTTGCCAGTATTTTTGGACTGCAGGACTACTTGCCTGAGATTAGGTCGTGACTGACCTTTCCATAGCAGCTCCTCTAACTACCAAAAGAGATGTTCACGCCTGAGGGTAGGATGTAATTGACATCGTAGGCTACTGAGGGTTCTCCAAGAGGGCCAGTATGAAATTACAAGTGAAAATAACTACAACGACACGTCTGTGTTGATTTATTTTGTTTTGCAAAATACATTGCGTTACCAGATTGTAGTGTATTATTCAAAGTGGAAGTGACACTTTATCATCGATTTAGAAATGTCACTGTAAATTCATGAATAGTGTTTCCGTATAAATGGCATTTACTGTAAACGGTATAGTTCCTTTTCCTTCATTTGGCATCAAACTATATTTCGTCTGACCTTTTCTCTCGGCTACCTCTCGCTCCGTTTCCTCCACTCAAGAAATAATAATGTGCCGGTGCATTTCTGGCTGCAAGCGCCCACTTTTCTGCTACACTGCCTCTATTTGCTGACAAATAGTGCCTGGCCTTCAAAGGCATTATCTCCCGCCAACAACTACTCTTTCTTTGTGTGGAGAGCTGCAGTATTTTTACTGTTTCTACAGACATAATCATTTCTTTCAGTTTAGCAGGAAGCCTTTTGGAGCCGTGTGTCTCCTACATGTGACTGAATTACCTGTGAGAGAAAGTCTTCCATTGTCTATCTGTTGAAATGTTATTTAAAAACCATTAACAGTGCATTGCTGAGCATATTCTAATTATTTAATTAACTCTAAACAAAGAGAAATTCATTTACATTTCATACAAGAGGTTCCAAAAGAACGATATCTTCCCAGACACCAAGTGGTTAAAACAGTGAGACTGATTCAGTGCCAAGAATATCCAGCAGCTATATATAAACTACCTCGGATCATAAAAAATGGGTATGCTGTAGCAGAGGACTCACGGGTGGAGATTTATAGTGGTGTCTGTGTTAATTTGCTGAGAGCGCATGTTTGCAGAATAAGTGGGTTTGGCGGGACAAACAAGCTGTTTCAGCAGGAGGAATCCCAGAGGTAAAGCTGAGTTCTAGAGCACGGCACCCTGCGAGCAGAGAAAGAGCCATCTGTGGGCTATGACTGGACTAGCCCCATGATAATAGACCCAGACTGTGGGGTTAGGGGGGGAACATTAACAGTCTAACACACCTACACATACACAGTGTGTCAGGACAGGGTTCTTTGTGTCCTTTCTGTAATACCAGTCACTCTCTCTTTCTCCTTTTGTCTCTCTTTCTCACCCATTATACAGTCAGGTATATAAATATGGATGTCAACAAAGTTATTGTTCTTTTATTTGTCTACCACAGCATAGTGAAATTAAATAATGAATATGAGCTCAAAGTGCCGACTTTCAGCTTTAATTTAAGGGTATTTACATCCAAATTGGGTGAATGGTGTAGGACTCAAAACTATTTGCATTTATATCCACTTCATTTTTAGGGGCTCAAAAGTAATGGGACAATTGGCTGCTCAGAGGATTCATGGCTAGGTGTGTCTTATTCCCTCATCATTTCACTTACAAATAAGAAAAGGTCTACATGCATTCACATTTGGAATCTATTCTTGTTCACTCTCAATATGAAGTCCAAACAGCTGTCACTGCAGGTGAAGCAAGCCATCTTTAGGCCGAGATTATCATGAGGATGAAGACTTCAACAGAGTAAATGTGGAGGGTTTACTACAAGATATAAGCCATTTGTAAGACCCAAAAACAGAAAAAAACAGCTAAAACATCTAAAAGCCCCCTTATGGACAGATGAGACAAAGATATACTTGTACTAGAAAGATGGAAAGAGAAGAGTATAGAGAAAGGATGGAACTGTGCATGATCCAAAATATACCAGCTCATCTGTGAAGCATGGTGGAGGTTGTGTTATGGTGTGGGCATGAATGGCTACCAGTGGAACTGGTTGCCTTGTATTTATTGATAATGTCACTGCTAAAACAACACTAGGATGAATTCTGAAATGTATAGGACTATGGTATCTGCTCAGATACAGCCAAATGCATCACAACTCATTGGATGGTGCTTTACAGTGAAGATAGAGAATGAACCCAATCATACTGTGAAAGCCACCCAAGACTTTTTTAAGGCAAAGAAGAGACTTTTTCTGCAGTAACCATTTTAATCACCTGATCTTAGTCCAGTCGAGCATGCATTTTACTAACTGAAAGCAAAGGCCCCGAAAACAAGCAGGAGCTGAAGACGGCTGTAGTAAAGGCCTGGCAGAGCATCACCAGGGAAGAAATCCAGGCGAGGATACAGTCATAAAACTAATACATGATCAATAAGTGCACCGGAATGTAAACTGGAATAATAATTTGAAGTGCCAATTGCTATGTTTAGAATTATCACTTTGTAGTGTTACATTAATTTGACAATGTAACTTGAGCTGGCTTGGAAGCTATGATGCTAGCGCTATGAGCATGCTTGGTTCTGAGTAACTGTAGACTTTAGAAATCATCATAGAGTGTGGCAGATATACCGATCAGGCATAACATTATGACCACCTCCTTGTTTCTACGCTCATTGTCCATTTTATCAGCTCCACTTACTATATAGGTGCACTTTGTAGTTCTACAATTACAGACTGTAGTCCATCTGCTTCTCTGCATACTTTGTTAGCCCACTTTTACCCTGTTCTTCAGTGGTCAGGACCCCCATGGACCCTCACAGAGCAAGTACTATTTGGGTGGTGGATCATTCTCAGCACTGCAGTAACACTGATGTGGTGGTGGTGTTAGTGTGTGTTGCGCTGGTACGAGTGGATCAGACACAGCAGCTAAATCTGCTTTCATGGATTAATTCATGACATAGCAGTAGACACACCATGTCAGAATTATGAAATTAATCTATGGAGAACACACGTTTGCTCACTAATGCTCTTTTGCCAGCAATGGATGATAATAGTGTAGCATAAGGCCTCGAATGACACTGCTATCATCAGAGCTCTGTAACTTTACAGTGATAATTCTAAAAATAGTGATAGAGAAACCTAATATATCCTATCCTGTATCCTGTATCATATACACCAGCATGAGAAATCTAAGTCCAACAAAACTAGGCTTGATTACTCTTGTTCCCAGTAGATGTTTGGAGGCACATCACCTATATTTGCTTGAAGCACCTTCTTTTTTTTTGTCTATCTCTCACTCACAAAGACACCCCGCACACACAGGTGCACAGTCTTTGGTTGTCAGTAATTTGAATGATTCCCAGTGATTGATGAGAATGCAGCTGGCTGACTGCCGCGGCCCCTCTCTGGGCTTTGAAGAGTGTGCATGATTCAGGAAGGCTCGTGCATTAGAGGCCAGCGCGAGAGATGGGACGCTTTATCAGACCAAAAATAGATGCGCAAGCTGCCGTCTGCCATGCTGAAAAACAGAGCATCCGCCATGCCCTCAATAGCACCTACATTTGTTTTCTGTTTGCCTTCCCCATGAGCGTTCAGGATGGTTAGCGCTGTGGTGGTGGGGCTACTGCCCGCTGTGAGTCATTGTGTTTCCGTCATTGCCTCAGTGAAGGCAGGTCAGATAAGATGAATGGGAAGAAGCCTCACTGAAAAAGCCCAGAACAGTTATTGGATTTAGAATTTTTTTTCAACTCAATATACTGTACTTCCAAAAGAAAAAAGTAATCCAAGCCTAAGTCAGAGTGCATTACTGGAGTGTACACACCAGCACTGATGTGGGAAAAATTTCCATAACCCTCACAACACATCCCAAAACATCACCACAGACAGCTACACCCTCTTCTTCTAGTGACCATTTTCTTCCTTTTGAACTTGGGATGTCCTGATTAGGGCTGAATATTGCTAAAAAATTGATATCAGTGCTACTATCTATATCATGACTTTGACAATGACTGATTCCTTAAAAATACTTTTTCCCAATACTTTCTTATTAATTAAAAATCTAAATGTGGGTGTGGCTCAAACCAGAAATGAATGTGAGGTGCTTGAAGTGGGTATATTTACTGACTGTAACAGACTATTGACTAAGCAAGAAGCGCTGACATTAACATGCTTGCAGAATCCAACTTAGAAAGCCAATCAGCAGTCTAGATTTTGGAACAAGCATCTCACTGACACTGAGAAGACCAACTACTTAAGTACTGAAATTCGGTATAGAATGACAGAATTTTTCTTTATCTTTTTTCAGAATTTTATACTCTATAGTAGGGATGTGTATGGGTACTGAAGTAATCATTCGATGTGCCAGTATTTGAATACTGAAGTCACCATTTGTTACGTTCCATCACAGAAAGACAGAAAAAAACACACAGACTAACAATTCAGTCAAACAAGTTATCAAGGACGTGCAGTGTGAAGGCCTATTCACACCAAGTCTGTTTTTTATGGATGCGCACCAAACACACACCAAGTTTTGAAAATGAACACACATATATCAATGCCATTTTTAACAGCAAGTCCAAAACTGACTGCAACACCGCAGTCACAAATTTTTACATCAGAGCCTGCTCGATGTTCTGTGTTGTACAGATGTGTTAAAAATCAGGCTGACCGATCTGCTGTCATGGTTGCAGCCCAAACAAGTGTGCATCAAGATGGTGGCAGAACAGTTCATCCAGAAGCTTAAACGACAAGCATGTTGCGTGTAAAAATGTGGAGGTTAAAGAAAGTATATGGCAGACCATGGCTGGAGAACAATGATGAATATGTTAGAATGATTGTATATGGCCCTTTTTTTAGTTTATTTAGTTTGTTTTCTTTAGTTTTCTTAGCAATCTAGTCTGCTCATGTCCACAAATAACATAATGAATGCTCATGTCTTTAGTTTTTTTCGTAGATGATTGGAAACAAGGCGAAATCTCCAAGACACATTTATCAGACCGATAAGAGGGTCAAGGGGCTCCTTGTTGTTCATTCAATCCTTTAATGAGAGGAGCAACAAACAGAAGCAGAGCTTCAGGTTCCCCTCTGACATACAAAAACACTGTCTGAATCACTTGTTATGCAGCTTCAGCTCTTGTATGAGGCGATGGAGCTCCACATATTATTGTCTTTTCTGTAGAATGGGGTGTACCCAGCGTGAGTCGTTAGTAGCTGTGCTAAAAAAAAAATCCTTCATCATCGCTGCTACTCAAGGAATCTATTTATTGTTCCTCTTTCCACGTTTAGACAAACAAATAATGCATCTGACTTGTGAAGGTGTGAAGGTCCCACTACATTAAAAAACATCCATTTTATTTGTCCGCAAAAATCGTTCTTGGTGTGAACAGGCTTTTAAGGATTAGGAAGTCCCAGGGAACACAGAGTAAAATATGAAAAATGTTTGTATGATACTAAACTTGAGTGTTATATTAGACATCCAGCAAAGCATGAATGAAAAATATAAGAGATAAATATGACACAACACAGCTTAAAAATTGGTGACCAGATTGGAGAACTCTGCGGGCGTGGCTACTGAACAGGTTGGTTGACAGCACTTTGTCCAACACTCCAAGCCTGCTCTGCCACTCATATAGAACTAATCATTATCCAGCTTTTATGTGACGGTAACTGGGCAAAAAAAAGTCAGGGACTAACAGATGTGCAAACAGACGGACAGTCGAACAAACAAATGGATGAAGCTACACGCAAAGGAATGGACGAACAGACATGCAGACAGATGAACAAATAGACGGACAGAGCAACGTGTGAATGAAGGAACAGACAATGTTCACGCATGGATAAATGAATAAGCAGGCGACAGGCAGCTACAGACAGGTGGTCTTCGCTAGCTTTCAATTATGCTTGGTAAGCTTTAGCGCACTAAGTTTCTCTGACTCTGAAGCTGTTTTGTGTGGGCGGAGCAAGAGGTCTCAGCCTTAGGATCACACAGTTTACATCGAGAGGAGAGAAATAGGGAGAATCATATTGGTCATTTATGTCACCGGAACATTATTCAAAGGATATATTTAGTAGATGTTTACTGTTTGCCTGCAAGAACAAGATTAACCTAACGTTAGACTGGTTAGCTGTAATTTTAGCTCATTAGCTCACCTGAAGACAAGGCCTCTCTCACTCATACAACACGAAAACCTACCACTTTACCTTTTCGTCTCATTTCATGTTTAAAAGGTAGATGTACAACCCTACATTAATTTCAGCTGTTTGTTTTATTTTTTTCTTTCATGCAGGTAAACAATAATTAACCCCTTAAAGTCCCAGGCTTGTTACATACTATGGCTTATTATTCAGTAACTACAGGGACTTTAATGCAGACTGGCTGAGATATTCTTAGGTTATATAAGTGTGTAATAAAATTTTGGGCCTGCCAGTGGGTCCTGACCCTTTAGGAGATTATACCTTCAGACACTGAAATATCAAAATTAATCGGTATGCACAACCCCACTCTGTACTATCAATGGAATTCTATCATTACCATACATGTACTGAATTTCGATACCCAGTCCTAGTCTTGCTTTCTTTCTCATTGATCCAAGCAATTTAATATTGAGCATTTGCCAGCTGATTTGATATTTTTATTTTTGTAGATAGTAGAACAATCAACAATATTAAAATTAAGCAAATTTTGGTCAACACATGCTAGGCTGGCAATTCCTTTGAAATTAGTATCAGCTTTAGTAATATTACTTCATGTTCAGCATGTGCACAGTGTAAATGTCTCGCCATTGAAGGCTCTTGAACTTTTGTATTTGAAGTTACTCCAGTAGTCCTTTTTCTCAGCTTCAGATACACTGTTATTTTTACCATTGAATCTCTAATAGCTGCACACTCACAGTTTAACAGGCAGGTACTTTAACCATCTTGATGAAAGGTGGCTAGATTAACACTGCCATTACAGATACAATGGGCTGTTGAGTAGTTTTCATATTCCACTTTAAAATAGTCCTACATTACGGACAATTAAACTGCTTGTTAACGTCTGAAGCTGTGAATATGACACAAGTTCCATGAGCTGTAGATACGACAGACCTCTAAACACAGTGCAGTGAGGCAAAACAGCCTTAACAAAGGAATCGGTTTGGGCTTAATATCTGATCATGATCCATTCAAATTTACTTGGACTGGCTGTGACACCAATCCTTCAGATCAGATGAGGACACCCCTACTTTTAACTGTTCTTCTTACACTAATGACCACATCTTTTACCCTTCATTAACTGAGGGGGGCGGTGCTCCTTGACTGCAGTGACATCCTTTGCTGCCTCTAGGAAGGGGCTGATCATGCCTGCACCAGCTGATCTCAGCATATGTGGGCTGGTGAGGAACAGATGGGTCTGGGTTGGGGTCCGGGCACAGCTGTGCTTAAGGAAGGGATTGGGATGCCCCCGCCCGTGGAGAACACTCTCCTGATGTACCCTTGAACCTCACTCCAAAGCTGTTCACCAAGGCAATTCCCAACGGCCTTTGCTAGTGCTGTGCTAGCTTACTGTACTCTGGCCCTCGTAATTGGAGAGAAATGAAGCAGAGGTGTGCATATTTATGGAGGTGCAATTCCCCACTCCCAAGTCTACTTAACAGAGAGAGGAGGTCAGTTTGCAGTGTGCATCCTCAGAGAAGCTGCAGACGGGTAGCAGATGAACTACAATTCACACCTCTGGATGTGGATGTCAACAAAAGTTAATCTGCCAATGTGTGCAAGCGTGTTTAGAAATGACAATGTGTGAACACATGGATTTTAACTCAGTTTTAAAATTCTACCATTCAGTAGTACACAATATGAACTACAATACAATACATTATGAAGTGCTGTGTTTTATTAAAAGATGCATGTTAATATCAGCATTATTTTGATATTGGCAGATGATTGCTTAAAAAGAATTCAGCAGAAGACGTATAGATATTTGACTGTAGTCTGGAAGTGGCAAGGCAAGTTTAATTATACAGTACATTTCATACACAAAGGCAATTCAATGTGCTTTAAATAAATAAAACCAAAAGCAACCACAAAAGGAAAAATAAAGAACAATAATAAAGAAAAAAAAAGAAGTGCTTAAGAGTAAAATAACATAAAAATAAAAAATAAAGTGCTAAAAAGACAAACAATCATAATACAGGTAATTAAAAGGAAGTACAAAGTACATAAACCAACATAAAAACATAAAAGGACATTAAAAACAAAGCGAGTATGTGTTATTATAATAAGCTTATTAAAGGTAAACTGCAGTAAGAATAAAATGCAAGTTGTAGAGCTTAATCACAGACACGTGAAAAGAGAAAAGGGCAGAACATCTAGGCAACAGTGGACAATGACTGCATTTGTAACCCTATAGAAGTTAAATAAATACATTTCTCTGTCATGCTAATCAAAGTAATTTATGCACTTAGTAATGTTTATGTATCAGTATTGGTACCTACAGTACTGTGCAAAAGTCAGAGACCATTTGACTTTTTAGTGACTTCACTCTTTTCAAAAGACTTGCCTTCAGTTTTCCAAAGACGTTTGCAGGAATATATTTTTTCTCCTAAATTCAATCTTAGAAGTTGGTTGCATTTTCCGCTTCTTACAATCCAAGCAATCCCAAACATGCTCAGAGATGTTGATGTCTGGACTGGGGTGGTCAGTCCATTGTTCTGAGAACTCCAGCAGCTTTTTTGTTTGATTTGCAAAGTTTCTTCTTTTTTGTGTATTTCCTTTCTCAGTAAGGGCTTCTTAACAGCTACACATCCTGTCAGACCTATAGTGTTGAGTTGTCTTCTCACAGTGGAAAGATACACAAAAACACTTGAGTGGAGCTTGATTTTCTCCTCTCTCCTAAAGATGAAAGCTGCTTATCTGAGTGTGACAGTTTTGATGGTCTACCAAGTCTTGCACAGTTGTTAGGAGTCTCATTTTCTCTCTATCTCTTAATTATTTTTAAACTCCAGTTTTGGAATTTCCTGTTTTTCCACTCATTTTCCTTTTGACTTTATCCTTTCTTATGCAAGTGGATAATCTTGTAGCTAATCTCCTAAAAAATCTCCTGAAAAATTAACAACTTGTACTTAATGGCCATGTTGACTGAAACTTAAATCGAAGATGGTCTCTGACTTGGCACAGTACTGTATGTACGTGAAAAAAATGGATATGGGCCACAATTCCCATATCAGTGTATCCCTATTTTTTCCCCCAAGAATCAGGCGCATCCAAAAAACCTCTGAATGCATCCCTCTTGCTGCTCAGTGACTGTGTTTTCATTTCTAGCAATTACGCTCATATCCTCTTCTAGTCATTATCTGGATCATTTGTATCAAGATTCTCTCATCATGGCCTCTTTCTTCTTCCAAGCATTACGTAACAGCGCTTTGAGACCAATTATTTGTTTGTGTCGCAAATAAGCCCTTAAAAATTAATTTGCAAAATCAGAGCAGTCTTTGTTTGTTTTTCCCTCAGTTCTCTGAGGAGTAGTTTAGAGAATGTCTGGCTTCAGCCGATTTGTAACGGTAGAGAAAGACAGAGAGAGCGATAAAGGCATAGAGCTGGTTCATCACCTTAGTAATATGAGATGTGCCTAACAGGTTATGTGGAAATGCAATAATTGCATGATGCGCCTGCACTTCAGTTGCCTCTGGATCAGCCAGCAGGGTTTTGAGCTAGCAGAGCGCATCTGACAAAACTGATGGAATTAATTTTGTTTGTTTGTTTTATTTTTGTGTGGTGTGGTCAAGCACTCCTGCTCTCCACTTCTATTTTACTCAGTTAATGAGATTCATTCCTGAAATCCTCTTAAATATGTGAATAAAAACTGCTCATTAAACCCGGGTTTGACCACCATTTGTCAGAGGCATCAACGAAGCATGAAAACAGCTGTGCTGATGAATCTCAGTGTTCACTAAAAATCACATGTCAGCCCACCAGCTGTTAATGGCATCTGAGCCTTTGGGCCAATAGGTGGTTCCACGGCTGATCCACGCGAACTGTGTTGCGCTAATGTGGGCATAAAAAAGCATGACTGAGTACAATTTGTACTATATTGATTTTACAAATATAATGGTTATTAATGACCGAAGTGGGTCAAAGGTGGCCTAAATCTTGGTAGCATGATTTACCCACAACAATGGTGAACTCTGCCATATCCGCAACGACAAAGGACACAGAAATATTCTAAAATCGTAACCAGAGTACCTTTAAGGTTCAGACAGAAGGACTGGAGGAAGATCCAAGAACAGTACTGAACTAGATTTCAGGTCCACTGAGCATGCCAACAGTACACAGTGTGCCTGGACTGGAGCCACGGACCTCATGTTCTATAGCTGAACATGAAAGTGTTACTGTGTGAACAGAGACACCTGCTTTACCACTTCAGTGAGATAAGATTGAGCTCAACGTTTGTCTCTCTATGAGCATCCAATGCCAGAACACATGCTTGACAAGCAGTCTGGGGTCCTTAATGAATTCCTGTGCTCTTATCAGGGACTTACGCTTTGCGCTGGGTGAGCCAACAGACAGGGGGCATGAGGGTCTAGCCTACTTTATGGGCCAAGTCTGAAGCTCAAAGGCACTGACACAGAAAGTACAATCACACAAAAGCCCCCATCCACAAACCCTGAACAGGTTGTCTTTAGAGAAGACTGGAACAGTATGCATTTCAAAAAATGAAGCTGTTGCCTTAAAAACTGTAAATATGGCAACAATTGTATTTATTTATTTTTGAGGAGGATTTTTACCCAGTTGCTTCCTCAATTCACTCAATGCCATTTCCACCCACTAGTTAGGTCTCCCCCCATTACACGATGCATATCGTAACATAACACATGGCCTACCACTGCACAAAGTAAAGGGGAGAGGAAGGATCATCTTACCCACAGAGAGACTAAGGAAATGTTTGGAGAGGCCAATAATGCTCTCCCAGACTCCCAAACCACAGATGGCTGGGGCATCTCCAGGGATCGAACTTGCAATCTCCTGGTGAGAGGGCCTAGACTTAGATGGTTGCACGACTTGGGAGCCTAAAATGTGTTAGCATTAGTTGTAACTGATGGCGCTTCTCTGTGGTTTGAAGGATATATGTGATGTAATTCAGTACTAGTATTTCATCTAATATACAATTGTATGCAAAAAATTTAGGCAACCCTGATGAGAGGGTGGGTTAACTTATTTTTACTTCACAGAAAATCTTTGAGATGTGTATTTTGACCAGGGCTATTCAAACTTTTGCATATAAGTGCATAATATATACACTGCAAAAAATGGTTTGTCAAAAGGGACTTCATGTGGTAATAATTAATTTAAACGCTTTTTTTTCCAACTTAAATACTCTGAATGAAACAAAGCTAAAATCGTCTTCCTTGCCTTATGCCACTCATTCCAGCTAGGCCTGTCACTTTTATTTACGTTTATTTGCCTCAATCCAATGCAACCAGTTTTGGCAGTCAGCTTAAATAATTGTGATCATCTCAAATAATTGTGACTTATCATCTGTGTTAGAATTGCGGCAGGCCTAATTCCAGCATCTACACATAAGGGCTGGGCAATATGACAATTTATATCATTATCGTGATAAATTAGGTCACAATACGATACAATATGCTTTTCTGAACATATTGTGGATATCGTTAGTACTTGTAGAGCACTGACCAACTGCATGTTTCATTATAAAGAGAGCAAAATTAGTCCCATTTAACTGGATTTAGCGCAACATGGTATGCCAAATAATCAATAAAAATGATGTTCAGTTTCTATAGTATCTTTTAAAACATAGCACTACTGGCTCTGATCAGATGTCTGAAAATAAACAAATATATCGTATATCGTGAAAATTTCTTGAAGTATGGCAATATTATATTTTTGCCATATCACCCACCTCTACTACACATCATCACTGCTTTGCATCCAAAGGCTGTATGCCAAAGCTAATCTTTTTCTTGAGTTTTGAAGACATATTTCGAAGCTGATTTTAACACAACATGAGACAGATACACAAATCATCATCACATACTAAAAATCATCATCATCGTCATTTGTGTGTGCATGCTTGGCATTGCAATAAAAAGGCCAAGATCCTCCTTCATTCAGGTCTTTTCTGAAAATAGGACCTCTACTTGAGGCTTATCCCTCTGTTTGTGAAGTAGGCCACTGTTTTGTATCTCTGACTGTACTGAATAAAATGAAGTGTCTATAATGATGAAAGCTGTTAGCCAGCATTGCGGTTTCTTTTCCCAACATAGAATTTTAAATGTTCTTATTTATAATATATTTATTAGACTTTTATTATGTATTATGTAACACCTCGCTGTGAACATCTCTAGCGTAAGATACTCATAATTTATTTAGTGCCTCTACAGAAATGACGTAGTTGGATGGACTATGAAGAAATCAAATAAGATAGAAATTTCAAGAAAGGAGCTCGTTTGGTGTCCAGGGGTTTTGTGAACTCTGCCCCTTTCAGCACTCACCCCTGCTTCTTATTTTCCCTTTTGGATTTGCTCCTGCAGATTTTTTTTCCGAGCTGGCCTTGAACATTGTCCTCACAGGTAAGTGGGTATTAGAAAAGGTGGCGTGCTTGTCATAGGCAGCTTTTACAGAATAATAAAAAAAGAAAAAAAAACTTTTTCACACTTATTTAGGTTTAGAGGTGAGTCAGCATTGTAGAGTCTTCCAGAGAGAGGTAAAGCTCAAAGATGAGAGTGGCAGTAATGGCCTCCTTGAGTCAGTGCTGTAATTACACTTCCTGCCAGAGAGCACACCTTGAGCGAGACAGATGGTACATTGATTTCAGTGTTTGAAAAGCTGCCATCTATCTCTCTTTATTATACAATTTTCCCCTGGTTCAGTTATTAAATCCTCACAGAGTAATGTGACGTTCCAGTAATGTTTACACTTCAGCAGTGTTACTTAAGCATGAGGGAGAGGCGTATTAACACGCCATGTAGGCCTGTGCTGGTAACACAGTCCCCGTATTATTACTTATTCGGGTAACCATGTGGAAAATAATGGTAAATGGTTTTACTGGTTGGCGGTGGGAGGAGGGATCTTTTGCTTTACCATTTTTCATTTTGTCCCACAATTTTCAGATGGTCCCATGCACTGAAGCGGACACAGGAGAAAACACAGTGATAGTGTGTGAGTGGAGCCGTAATTTTTATCGAATAAAAGAATATAAGAAAGCTTAGTTTAGTAAAAGTTTGGCATATTGTCATCTTTAATTTGGCTGTAAAACTAGTTAATCTAGCAAGAAAGAATTGCAAATGTCACACAAGTCACACAAACCTTACTGTCTGAGAGTTTGTGGGTGCTTAGCTTGGCCTTTTACCTTCTTATTTGAAGCCAATACATGTGGGAATACTGCTGTCTTGCTGTGGTTTGCATAAAAGAAATGTCTTTTTTTTATTGGTGGTAAATTAATTTTTATCACTGGGGGGCTGTTAATATGGCAATTAATCAATACACAAACAACCCTTCTGAATTCTGCATTAAAAAAAACACTTCTATATGGCTTAAGAACTGAAGCAAGAATGTATAAATGTTTTATTAATAATATCAGTGCAAAATAACTGTTCTTATCATGTACTACTACAGCGGATAGGGTTATCCAATTGTGACCAACAAACTACAACAATGGAGCTGTCCACAGTGCTGAATGATTTACTATGCACACCGCAAAAGGAGTTATAGAGCTGTAGCACTATATACACAATGTTTAAAAATATATCATTCACTATCCAGTTAATAAAGTCTATATATGGAAATGATGCTGCAAAACAGCCTGCTACACCACAGAAACCAACTCATTTACACATATCCACCTACTCAGCCTACAGCAGCTTAGCTCCGCTCCTTCAGAGTGAAATTCTAGGGAGTGATTTTTGAAAAGCCAATCAGAACAGAGCCTTTTTAATTCTAAGGGATAACGATAGGCTGGAAAACTGTCATGTAAAAATGAATATTGACCATTTTTGGCACATAAAACAACACAAATGTTACAAGTGGACCTTGAAAAATGTAGGATATGAAGGCTTTAAAACACAGCAAAACTGCCCAAGCAAAGCTACATCAGGCTTTTAAGACATTCTATAGAGTACAGTACCAGCACTCACAGGACAAATAAGTTAATTAATGCTAACTTAAATATTGTTTGATCCACTGATAATATTGAATTTTGCTGAAATACTGCTTAGCATTAGGTGTCCAAAACAGGGATTAGGCAGAATTATTAGCAGCTTTATCAGGACTCATTTAGAAGCTAGAAGCTGTATGAAGTCTCTCTCTCTCTCTCTTTCTCTCTCTCTGTCTGTCTTGCGGGAAGGTCATTTTAAGGCTCGTCCCTCATAAATCAATAGTCCTGACAATTGTAGGATCCCTCCAAGTCCCTTACAGCTTCCCTAGTCACAGTCTAGACTAACACAGTCCACTGCTGGTTTGAAAAACAACAACAACAACAACAACAACAACAACAACAAAAAGAACAAACAAAACATGCATGATTCTGTAAATCCATTCATACACACACACACACACACACACACACACACACACACACACACACACACACACATTTTGTATTTCTATTTTAGCGGGGTCTTTCCATGTGCTTCTTTATGGGTTAAATTCTTGAACTGCCAAGTAACAAACTGGCCAATCAGGAATTGTTTTTCTCTGTAGTATCTAGGTAGATATAGCTAAGCAAGCTTTCCTATTAGCTAGGACTTCAAGAGCTGTAGAGAAGGCCTTACGCATTAGAACAACCATCAGCATAATCACAACAGGACAGAGGAATCATCAAATCATGTATTGCTTTTCAAAAAGGCGGGACTAATTTTGTGAGGAAAAAATGCCACACTAGGCCTTCTGGAAGTCCCAGATACGTCACTGACTGTGAACACAAGAGTCAGCTTAATTAATGGGTTGTTAGAAATGGAAAACAGCAGCTCTATACCAGAGCTCCCTACTAAAAAAGTCATTGTGAAACTGCTTCAAGGTAAAACATCTGCTATTTAGGGGTGGGAATCTCTAGGCATCTCGCCTGAATTCGATTACGATTCAGAGGGCTGTGATACGATTATAAAACGATTATCGATGCATCTTGATGCATCTTTTTTTCTATACAGGATTTCTTTTTTTCTCACTGTGAGAGGACCTGGTACTTTTAAAGCAAAGTATTTGTAATGATCCATAATGAATTTACTTCCAATATCTTTTATTAATAAATCAAATGGAAGTGATGTGGCAAGTGAACTGGAAGGCGCTAATTCACTGCTCTTGTTTGGAGACAGTGGCTGCCACTCATCTGCGATAAAATGTGCAGTTATGGTGAAATAAGATCCTGTGGATCCATGCACAATGGATGTCCACGCAGCACGTTACAGCCATACCACCCGTTTTCTTTAGTGATTCCATAACTTCGGTTTTGGTCTCGTTGTAGAGAGTGGGGGGATCGCTGTGTCAGTAAAATATCTTTGAGACGGGTCGCTGTATCTCGCCTCCAAAGTGGGCAACATAGTGCGAAAGCCCTGGTTCTCAATGACTGAGTACGGGCACAAATCCTTGGCAATAAAAGTTGCGAAAGAGTTTGTAGTTCGCGTCGTCCTTTCCAAGTTGGCTGGAAGCTCTGACATCACGTGCTTGATGGTCCTCTGGTTGGCAGCAAGTACAACCAGATGGAAAATGCGTGGGAACGTGTAATATGGTTTCTCATGTTTGTCGTGTTTCCAAAATATTTAGTGTGACACAACTTGCACATAGTCTGGCTCTTGTCCAGGTCCTTTTTCCTTTCAACTCCATAGAAGCCAAAGTGCTTCAAAACGCTAGCTCAGGGCTTGGCAACCTATGGCTGTTTTACTGCCTTGTTGTGGCTTCACATCAGAATTAGATATCTAGGCAAAAATAAAATAATCCTCCTTTGCAGTAAAATAAAGCTCTGCTGATTATTCTCACATAGTCTTAACAATAAATGGTCTTAAACACTGGAATTAATGTAGCCTACAACTGCTAATTCACCTAGCTAGTAGCTAACAAAAAGGCAAAGAGAAAGATAAAGACGAACATCGATAATTTGGAGATTAATAGACTTATTTGCACTTTATAAGCACTCCAGCTGTTTTCCTGATATGTTTAATCTGCAATGAGAAACTGTCAAGCACTAAAAAAACATCACATAAGCTTCCCTTAAATGGTGCAGCAACTACATTCTGACACCTCAGGTGCCAAGACGTTATAATGGACTGAAAATGTGGCTCCTAGGATTGTATGATTTTTGTTGAAAGGACAAAATGACTCTTACTAACATTTGGGTTGTCCTAGCTTTAATGTAGTGTGCGCACCACAGACTGTCCGGGCGCTTCCAAGTTCCACCTTTTGCGATCCATCAACATTATGTTATCAACTATCCAGCTGTTTCGGTGAGTTCAGCTGAAGGCAAGGGCCGCAGATGGACTGCTGCTTTTCTCCCCAGTATGAGCCACTTGCTCCATCATTTTCCTAGCCAGAGCAGTTAAAGCCAACATGAAAGAGCCAAGCAGCCCCATACCTACTAGGCTATTGAAGCAGAATGCACTGTGCAGGGTGGGGAAAATGGCTCCTCATGGCATGCAAGACCAGAGAGGTTTGAGAGGAGTGTATCCTTAGCACATCTCTGAGTTCAGAGATATTCAGAGAGACACATGCAGCAAAGTCACACTGAGGTTTTTACAGAGTGCCATTCTCAACTATTATGGGGAGAAATAATAGTACAGGCTTCAAACTGTTCAGTCTAATCACTAAATGATCATATCTGTGGTTTCTATATGAGAACAGCTTGTGAGAAACAGTATGGTGGATGCACGAAGATTAGTTTTCTGGTAGTTGGTGCTGGCATAAGAAAACAGAGTGCTCCAAATGGCCCCTACATTAACTACAATATGAGGAACAGAAATATGTCTAGGAATGCAATATAAAATATTTAATACGTGCTTAAGCTAATTAGGCAAAATGAAAAGGGATTAGCAGAGATGGTGTTTTCTGCTGGAGTTCAATAAGATGCCTTATCTCTGCCAGACAGCTTGGAGCATGCCAGCGATGCCAGGAGTCAGATAGAGAGATTACTCACACAGATAGCTGCTCTCCGACCACTTCTGATGACCAGACTTAACTGCCTCAGCCAACTCAGAGCAGTGCTTTGGCAGCAAATTTAATCACTTATGCCCCGATGGCCAAATCACTACAGTAAGCAGCAGTTGTTGTAGAGTAATCGTAAAGTAATTAGTGCTGGTTCTGAAAGTACTTCAGACGAGTATTCACCCAATATGTGCAAATAAAAATTAGGCATTTGGTTGTTTAATAAAACCAGTAAGATGGATATTTTCTGCACAATACAAGTGATGTGGTGTTGTATGAAATCTTAAATTTTACCACCATTTGATTCAACTATTTTTGTTACAATTCAGAATTCCTGTGAAAAATACACTGAATACACAAATGTGAGTACAGCAACTACACAGCAGTGTAGACAATAAAACAACACGCACACACACACACACAACATTATCTAAGCCGCTTATCTTTCTGGGTTGCAGGGGGTGCTGGAGCCTATCCCAGCGGTCACTGGGTAGAAGGCAGGAAATACCCTGGACAGATCGCCAGTCTACCTACAAAATAGTCTAAGAAATTTATTTTAGGCAAAAAATACATACTGTATGTCCAAAAGTATCCACATGCATCTACAAATGGGTGAATTCGGCACCCATTGCTGAGACACATGAGCCTTAGGTCACCATGCCCAATGCCAAGCTTTTACTAGAGGGGTATAACCCCCCCCCAGCATTGGGCTCTAGAGCCATGCATTCTCTGAAGTGATGGACCACCAATAATTTCTTTGTATTTTTGGGTTGAAGGGGACTATGTGATCTAGAACTAAACAGCCAACATAAGTACCTGACCACACTAATGCTCTTGTGGCTCAATGCAATCAAATCCTCACAGCAATGTTCCAACCTCTAACACAAAGCCTTCCCAGAAGAGGCTGTTTCTGCAGCAAAATTGGACAAACTTCCTGTAAATGCCCTTGATTTTAGTGCTGGATGAGCAAGTATCTACAAACTTTCTGAACATTATAATAATGCATTAGGATCAATTCGAACATTCTAAAATCACTAGGATTAAATTACCACCACCTGATAAACTCACCATGCACCAAAGCTTTTTAACCCCTATGTTCCAGGAAATGATAATAAACCATGAGCCCCATTTATATCTCCAGTTTCTGATCACGCACACATGCCCAGTCTGCTGTAATGGGCTTTTTGTTCAATATAAACACAATGTACATACTCATCTCTGGTGACTTGTATGTTAATACTATATTTTATCTCATTGCGTTGGTGTTAAAAAAACAGGACCTCCAACATAAAGGGAGGAAGTTAAAAAGAGAACATAATGATTTCCAATGCCTCCAAGTGTGTTAGGTGAAGCGGATGTTTATTAGAGCTGGGCTGGTGATGATCTGTCAGAATGTAAACAAAATCTCAACTTGATCTCTTGAAGAATCTGTAACAGTTAAGAACAAGTATAGATGGTTTTCACTGGGGTTGCAATGATATAAAACTCAGCACTTACATGCACAAACTTACAGACTTGGACTTAAGATGCAAATAAAAACAGAAATAACTGATTTGTAAATTCACTTTGGCCTTTATTTAAATGATAACAGTATAAAGATATTTAATGTTTTACCTTTTGACATGCATTGTTTTTTGTAAATATATACTCATTCTGAAACTGATGCCTGCAACATGTTCCAAAAAAGGTGGGACAGGTCAATTTAAGACTAGGAGCACTGTGAAATGTTCCAAAAACATCTTAAACAGGAGAAGCAACCATGCTTGGATATAAAATATCCTTTATGAGCAAGGATGGGTCAAGGCTCAACATTGCCAAAAAGTGTCAACAGTTTAAGAACAACATTCAAAGCAGGGCCAAAAACATTATTAAATGTTAATAACCTGTAATGAATATAACACATGGGTTCAGAGAAACTTCAGAAACACTTGTCAGTAAACACTGTTCATCTCTGCAACTACAAATGCATACTAAGACTCTACTATGCAAAATAGAAGCCATTTGTCAACAACAACCAGAAATGCCGTCGACTGCTGTGGGCCAAAAATCACTCAAAATGGACTAACGCAAAATGGAAATGTATGCTGTGTCTCACGAGTCCACCTGTCAAACTGTTTTGGAAAATAATGGATGTGATGTTCTCCAGGCCAAAGAGGAAAAGGACCCTCAAAGCTGTTACCAATGCAAAGTTCAAAAGCCAGCATCTATTGGGTATGGGGTCTGTGAGTGCCAATGGCATGGATAACCTGCACATCTGTGAAGGCACAATAAATGCTAAGGGGAACATACACATTTCGGAGCAAACTGTGCTGCCATTTAGACTACGTCTTCTTCTGGGACATCACTGTTTGTTTTAGCAAGACAGTGCCAAGCCACATTTTACATGTGTTACAACAGTGTTGCTTCATAGTGAGAGAGTGCAGATGCTAGACTGGCCTGCCTGCAGTCCACACCTGTCTCCTATTGAAAACACATGGCGTTGGCGCATTATGAAGCACAATATTCAACAACGGTGACCCTAAACATGTTGGGGTCTCCGTTGTCGAATATTGTGCTTCCTTGAAAAAAAAATGTTTTTTATCTTGCTTGATATAACACTTCAGCAGCTCAAGCAAGATAAAAAAGTTCTCAGATCCCAAATTATTACTAAACATTGTTAAAATTAAAAGTGATGTAATATGTGCAATTTACAATAAGTGTATATATACAAAAACAATAAAGTCAATTAGTTTGCACATTAAATATCTTGTCTTTGCACTGTTTTCAATTCAATACATGTGAAAAAGGATTGTTAATCACAGCTTCCTGTTTTTATTTGCACTTTACTGACATTTTTAAAAAGGATGGTTCTTTAAGTTTTAGAGTGTTTATGGTCCTATACAGAATCATTTTCTTTACTAAAGAACCCTAGAAGAACCATTGTTTTTAAACGTGTACTGTGTATGTGTACACTTCTTTGGAGTTGGGTTTGTACATGTATCCACCTTAGCCCAGCTGCTAAAAAATGCAACCAATTCACATACTGTTCATGAGGATTGGGAAGGAAAATCACCTGTGGAAAATAACTGTGATCAGCTGAAATAATTGCAATCAGACAATTTGTTATAACTGTCACTGGCCTAGTGTAAAAGCTTATAACTCTCCCCATGAGCTTAATGACGATTCTTATGAATCTGCAATCTTGTGATCCTACTGAAAAACTGGAACTTCATGTTTCCTTGTACGAGTAGTCATCATCCATGAACATCTTTGTCCTTATGAATCATAACACATACTGCATAAAAATTAATTACAATTAGGTGATGGGGGTAAAAACCTACTGATCAGTATAGCGCTGTACTGTATAAACATAATCGTTAGTTAAATAGGGTAATAGCGTATAAGCCTGCAACATAAATACAAGAGCTAAAGAGAAATTTCCATCTTCCGGCACATTCTGACAAACAGTGGAGCTCAATAGTGATAAGCATATACTTAGAGACTGCTTCAAGGAAGAATGAGCCATCACTGTCAAGATAAGTGCATCTGTTTAGAGAAGGCATAGCCGTGGAGAGATCCATGAAGGACAGATAAAACATCTGGTTTTCATGAGGAGAACATTTCCTCCTGAATTACCTCTTTACCTGACAGGGAAAATGTGATAGCTTATTCTCACTCACTCTCCACTGAATAACATAAAAGCTTTAACATGGTCAATGAAGATATGAATAGGTTTATTTGAGCCTCTAGAAGGTGTTGGGTTACCTCCATTGCACATGCTGACAGAGGTATTCATGTCTCTGAGTTTCAGACAAAGCATATCAACTGAATAACAACGCAACGTTTACTACACTATGCTTATAATTCAGCGCACCAACAGGTAGAAACACATCAGGTAGAACTATTTCAGCATTCATCAGCTGAGCCCTGTAAGGGAACCTGTTCTGCTTTCAAGCAGCATTGTTTCATATAGGTTCTTTAAAGCATGATCAATGAACAATTGCATTTGTCAATTATGAAAGCTCACGCTGTATCATCATTATTATTATTATTATTATTATTATTATTATACTTGTGATCTTTTATATGGATCCATACTGTCTGAAGTGGAAGTCTTGAGGTTGTACTTGTCTGTTCATAGAGCTTATAGAAGCTTTAAGGATTCTTATTGTTGTTTTTTGGTGGTTGCCTTTGTTTCTCAACCTAATCTCTGTCTGTTGAATCTGCGGCAGGTTGATTATCACAGGCAATAATTTCAACATCTTTCCCTGTACTTAGTAAAAAAACAGCAAACCCGTCAACTTGATATGCTCTCATAACAGAGGCCAGTGGGCAGGGGCTGAAGCTGGAGTATTAATTTCAGAATGTGCTTTATGAGTGATCCTTATAAATAAGAGATCAAGAACAGCAGTTCTTTAGAAAATGATCACTTGACAAGGTAGTAGCTGTAAGATTTTGTTATTTAAGCACTATTGTGATTATTAAGCAGTTAAGTCTAATATAACAAATGAATGTATAGGTGGGCTGTGCATATCAACCACGCAGTAAAATCCCCAGTGCTGAATTAACACCTACAAGAGTGTCTAACCCAGCCCTGAGGGTTCCTCAGGAGCACGGATTGAGCAAAAATATGTTTCAGTTGCGGGTCCGTAAGGACCAGTTTGGGAAATGCTGAGCTAGACTTTTCATCTAAGTCCAGCTGGACACAAATGAAGGCTGTAAGAGAGGTTCAACTCTGGGGATTTTGCAGCATACCCAGGGGTGCAAATTTGGTCTGACAAGGGGAGGAGGGGGCAATGTCAGAAGGCTATAGCTTACACACAGCAATTCAAGTGTAAAAATGGGTAAACAAAACTACAGTTATATTTATTATATTGACATCTCAGGAAAATCATACATACTCAGAATTTATATATATATATATATATAAACAATGCCATTTTTACAGAATTCTTAGCTTGAATAATGTAAAAAGTGGGAAGAACATGCCCCCCCCCACCCCACTTAAATTGACAGAGCTCGCTTGCAACCTTCCTCACAACTTTCATCAAAACTCAGCACCAGAAAACATATTAAGCAGTTTCCTAATAAGAACTATAAGGAATGTTATTTCCCAAGCTTAAACTTCTTCATATGAAGTGTACCAAAATATTTAGGCCAAATCTTAAATACAGGTAAGTAGACTGTATAAGTTGCTTACACTGGCATTTCATCCAGTAAAGCTGTAGCTTCTCTGAACACCGGGGTTTAAGCCAGCTTTTGCCTGAACTGGTACAATAAAATGAGTACAGGTCAGTATGAGATGGATGGATTTAATAACATGAAAACATACTATCAGATGAAAACGTACTAATTAATGGACCTTCTACAGCCAAGCTCAGTGCAGTCAGTGCTGTTAAAGCCACACAAGAACCAGGAAACTTAGGTTAACGCGCGTCATTTATTTACACCCGTATTCATACATGCCCCGCCCTCCTGTGCTAGGATTGGCTAGTTGTTCGTACTCAAGTGCAATCCAATTATTGGTTGATTGCAAGTGGATGTGAACTACTAGCCAATTCCAGCGCAAGCGAGTGACAACACTAGCCAATGAGTGCGCACGAAGGCGGACCTTGATGGAATACAGGTGGGAATAAAACAACCGACGCTGACGTGCAGTAACAGACAAGCGTGTGTTTGCAGGCTACTTTGGGCAACTTTTCACATAACCGTTCACCGTTTGTGAGAAAACATCACCATCTCATCCTCAAATCATCCCGAGCAGCATGCAGTGAAGAGCAAATGTGAACACCGTAAACATTTTTAAACGGAAAAAGACTCTTACCTGGAGATGCCCCTGGTACATATTGAGCTGATTGAAGATCCCCCGGACTAAAGGATGCCAGTCAGCTAGCTGAGCGCCAGAGACAGCAGCATATGAAGCTCATTCGTGCAAAAAGTGTCCAGAAAGTAAAGTAAGGTAAGGTTGAGACAGAACAAGAGTCAAAACTGTGTAAAGTGTCCCTCTCTCACTCGCTGCTCCTCCTCACTCGTCACACTCAGCTCGGCAAAACCCAAACAGCCTTCAGTCACAGTCTCAAAAACAAAGTGGTCTCAGTTAAGCTGAGGAGGATGTGTGCAGCCATCCGACTTGCTCTTCGTGCCATTAAACACGGCAGATATCCCGGTTCATGGCTCTGCTGTGAGTCGCTGCCCCTCCTGCTGCTTCTGGAGGAGTTGCTGTGGCGCCTCGGAGCTCATTCCGTCTCCTTTATCAGCGTGATTTTCTGTTTCTCCACCTGTTTTGTGACAAGCCCCGCCTCCCTGAGCTGCGATTGGGTGGCAGTTCAGGCTTAACTCTGGGAAAAATAGTTGGCCAGCTACACACATTGTGTTTATTAGCACTTTTATTGTGTTTAAATTACACATATAATAATAATAATAATAATAAAATCTGCTTTGTTTTTAGTCATATATCAGAAATTTGAAGCTAGCTCTGATTCACTCTCCTGAACGACATAAGAAACTCCTTTAAGTCATTTGTTAAAAATAGCATACTTTTCATTTTGTTTTCCAATTATGTGCCTCTGTGCTTTTACAGCACCTCAGCAGTGGGAATCTCGATTAGACTTAATCATGTAGAAGCCAGGATCCCATTCTCTGCTCTGGGATTGACTGCTAGCCAATCCCAGCGAAGGAGGCGGCGCTTCGTCGGAATATGGGTGGGAAAAGAAAACAACGCCTGTTCTTCTGTTTTGCCTCTTCCACTCACGTGGAAAGTCTTCACATTGAAATATCACTGAAACGTTGTCATGCAGCCCGAGGCAAAGAGGAGTTCAACCGTATGACGTATTTCTGTAGCCCTAATCTAAAATAGCACACACTGGGCTGCACACCTCTCTGTCCTTGTTTTTTTGGCGCTGAACTCTCGTTTGATGAACAGTGAGCTTGCACTTGCAATTTTATTGCATAATAGGTTTCCGTCAGCCAGCTCCCTTTAAGGTGTATGCTGTGCAAGTAAGACTAACCAAAGCATCCTTAACAGGGCCTCAAAACTGGCCAATACAACAGTGCAATTTGTTCTCAAATCTGTGATTTAATTTTTTTTTATTTTTAATTTCATCCTGTTCTCTTTTTTACACACCTACAGGGTTTTCTCTGTTGCACAGGCCTCTTACTTTCAAACTTTAGCCTTGAATTTTACAGCAAAAAAGAGAATAATAGCATATAACAAACTTCTCATCCTAATAAATATTGGATGTACTGAGAAGCTCCACTACAATTGTGTGGGGAACTCATATTGAATGTAAAGCACCAAAAGATTATTGTTTGTTGTGAATCTGTAGATCTAGACAGAGTTTTATTGATCACTATTGACATCACTCCAGGCCTGCTAGTTCCACCGACAAATGCACTGTTGCTAAAATGGATGATTTCACAATCTGCCAATGATGATCTGAAATATGTTATATATATATATATTTTAGATGTACATTCCTAGGACACTGCGAGTTGATATTGTCGTTTTGTCCCATGACCAATGATCATTCAAGCTCTTTATGAGAAAACAGCAACAATTGAATCACGAAGGGAGTCAGCAATGTAGTTAATAATAATAAATCTGAAAAACTGGATGATGCAGGCAACAGATGGATCACCTGTTGAACCTTTTCAATTGGTGAATATTCAGAAAGAACAGAACAATTCTAATAATGTAAGATTAGCACTGTAATCCCACTGAAAAATGCATCTGTCTCTTTCTCTTTCATTAAGTAAAGACACTGGCGAATAGGTGATTCAAATATTTATAAATGAGGATAAGAATAGAAAATTGGGCTCATTCTGAAGATCCATCATAGATGTATGAAGTCCAACAATGCTCTGAGTGTGATAAATGACTTCAATTAAAAATGCATAAGTGCTCTATTTATGGGGGTGCTTCATATGGTTTTACATCCTTACTAAAAGGAACAGACTGATGTACAGTAATTACTGTATGCTGGTGCTTCTGACCACTGACAGTCATAGTTAATAGCATTCATTTGTAATTACTTTTGACAAGGGATTGCATATCTGCGGAGGCTATTTGGACTCAGCTGTTTCTATCCTTGGAAATGTGCAAGTCCAGGTTGGTGGCTGTCTCTGAGGTATTATTGTTTTCTGTCAACACAATCCTATCATTGTGTTGGACTTTCTAGTGTGGTGCGCAGAGCCCAGCCAGTGTTTGCTGTCTGCGTTTCTGCGGCCTGCTGCTTGGCTATTAGAAAGCGTGATGTCAGTGGCAGATCCCTGGTGCATGACGGAGAGGCATTCAGCTTGGAGTGAAGAGTTTACAAGGCTGGATGGAAAACTAACTCTGCAGGATGACAAACAAACCACTTAGAGCAGGAACAGACGGAAAGGGTGACCGTGTCCACTGTTGACATCAAAGCAAATTCAGTTTGTACAGGATAGTTGAGTCACAGAAAACAAAACAGAATCATGAGCTTAATCCTAGACCATTTTCTAACAGTTCTCATGTACACAACTACTGATAACTGCATGGAATTTTAGATCATATAAAATTTTCTGTCATTTGCTTGTTACACGAACTGCCAGTTAGAGCAAGTGTGGATGATGTGCCATTAACCTGACACCACATGTACAAGCTATCAGTCTCTGCTTTATGTTATTTTGACAGTAGAAAACAAACAAAAAAAATATCTGAAGCAAGACATGATGTTATAATTCATTCTTCTAAACAAGACCATCACAAACTTCTGTTTTTTCCTTGTGTAATAATTCTAAAAAGGACAGATCTCCATTTTTTAGTGTGTTTGCTGCCCTTAAAATGCTTTTGAATGATCTGTAGTGATGTGTTTCTGTCACTGGGTGTTCATTAGACTGCAGCAGTGGGCATCTTGCATCGATTTACTCACGCAGCACGCCCTTATTAATCATCATACCTGAGGTATTGCAGCACGTCCACAACTACAACACTGAAATCCTGTTGTTAGCACTGATAGATGCTGACAGGTAAAATAAAGCTTGTAGATTAAATAATTATTCCCAACAGTGAATAGAATGGAGCCTTGTTTGTGAGAGATTAGTGTAGAAAAACCTTGCTGCTGTAACTTATTCAGTTATTCAGTCTGAATTTTGTGCACTACAGAATTGAGTGTATTTTTTTTAATCACTGATCAAACCCAGGAAATTTCAACTTGAACCTAGAAAATTCTGCCATAATGAAGTGAATATGATATTATTCAGAGGTTTGGTTTGAAGTTCAGTATTGTACATAAACTTACCGAGTTAGAATTGTCCACAGCATTGGTTTAGAGTTTAATGTCTCTAAAGCAGTGGTTCTCAAGGCTATCCTTAGGAACCCCCAGACAGTCCACATTATTGTTCTATGATTCCTGATGCCTGAGACATGGTTTTATGATAGTTTTGCAAAAAGCATTTGGCATAAAACGTTTTCTTTTTTAAAATCCATTCATGGTGGAGAGAAAAATAGTACCCAAATAAACCTTATTTTTTCAGATTTACAACTATTTCACCATTATCAACCTTAAATATAGAACCTCAGAAGGAATGTGTGGGTTCACTGCTCATTTTGGATAGTAAATAAAATTGCTATAATTGTTTTGTAGACACTGTGACCCCCTCTATCACCACCACTGTAAATGAACCATTTTACATCAAACCACTCTTAATGACTTTGTTTACCTCTCAACGATGGAATTATGCAGACATTTCCTGTTTTAATGATGGAATTTCCCTTTAATATATGTTAATGTAATGAGATTTTTCTCATCATTTTTAAATTTTGAATCATTTCCGTTTGTCGAATTCATCACAAAATCAACAACAACAAAAAAAGGAAAACAATGAAAACTAATAACAATGTATGACTCCAGCATCTCTAAAACTGAACGTGTTGCATGAGGGCTTGGGATTTGTTACACCTGTTGTCGTCATCAGAGTTAACGGACAGCTCCAGATCTTCTAGAATTGACACTCTTTGCGGTCTTTACTGCTTCTGAGCTCATGTCTGCTGATGGAGAGAGCAGTCTTTAAATATTTACACATCCACTGGCTACACCCACCTCATTATCAAAATGTTTACAGCGCCTGCTATGCATAATTAATGTTTCTCACAAATTCACTCGAATGAAGGAAGAGCGGTGTTAGAATGCCATTCTTTCTGAATGTAAATGTCACCAGTATGACACAGGAGATAATTACTATATATTTCTGAAAAGGGCATTGGGCAAGCTATGTAATTTTCAGTGCCGACGTAGCTCACTGTATTATACGAGTCTCTGGAGGTGTACTGAAAGTAGAGTGCTTTGTGTTTTTTGAATTGCAGTTATTTTGATGTTGTTTGGGTTTGAGCGTCTCTCAAGCCTCAGTGTATACAGTTGAGCTAATGTGAGGCTGATTAATGGGCCTGTTTTGATATAAGGGATGATATTGATTTCCCAAACAAGCATGGAAAAGCATGGGCCCAGTTGTTCTGGGTCAAACTGTATGTAACTAAACAGTGAGAAAATGAGTGCAAGTCAGCCTATCTATCACTGTAATGAATGCTGTTTGCCTCCCAGACTAAACTTTGGGAGCTAATTTCATTCACCAGTGATGCTTTAAATTACTGCCTATGACAAGTACGACAATAGGTCTGTTGTTTGAGCTTGTTACCGCTTGGCTCTAAACGCCCGATCCGATGCTGCATGTACATATCGAGTATCTTTTCTCTGAAATGTCAACAAAGACATTAGATAATTAGCTACTGAGCTCATTCGAGATCTTATCATTTTATTTTGGCGAATTATACCGAGCTGTTTTCTTTTGAAATCCAATCCGAAGCAAAAAAAAAAACAAAAAAAAACCATGCTGTGTATGTACTGCATAACCCCCTCTGCTGTAATGCTAGCACTTTAAGCATAGTGAAACCTACACCAGTACACTGTGATCGCATGTAGCCAATGTCAAACAGTTCAGTTTACAGTTCAACAAGAATACTTAAAGCACTGGAGCTGCGGAAGTGGTTATCAACAGCATTGTTCAATCTCAAAGCCGTCTGAGAGAAGATTAATGGGATAAGGATGAGATGCCCATTAGGAAGGAAGGAAGGAGGAGAGAGAGAGACAGAGATGAAGAGAGAAAGAGAGGGAGAGAGAGAGGTGTTAGAAAGGCTCTATGCATAGTGCACACCCCTCCCAGTGGAGCTGATGCTACATGATGAACCTCTTTCAGCTTGTCACCAGGGATCCAATCACAGTGGAGGCTGTCACTCACGAACACTCTGCCCACCTCCCTACCAGCACACCGACAGAGGCGTAATTAGCTGTGTCTACTTACAGTCCTGTCTCACACACATAAACAGACCTTCAGCACAGGAATAAATTACACACATATCCTATATATCCCATATCTTTTCACCTAAAGTCCACTTATGCCCTTCCTAAAAGCTAATTTTATTGAAAAAGTCATTTGTAATTGGTCATTTTCCAACCCATCTCTCTTTATCCTTTACAATTAACTCTATGGAACTGAATGTCTCACTGGCGATCCGTTTAGAGAATTTGGTTTTGGCACCTTAAAGGGGAACTCCACCCAATTTCCAAAATCTCTGCATAATGGAAACAAAGAGATGAGATGTAAACAAAGTTATTCAGAGTAGTTTGTTGTGACAGGGTTTGCTGAAGAGAAACTTACCAACTTGGATGTCGGTAAGTGATGGTGATAAAAAGATGAAAAGATGGTCTAAAAAGCAATATAGCCATTTTGTTTTATATCCAAAATGACCAGTGAACCTACATGTGTATTCAGAGTTTTAATATGCATTGTTAATAATGGTGAATTGGTGATAATGGTAAATCTGAAGTTTTCTTTGGGTACTATTTTACCCTACAAAGCCCTTCATGTAACTCTTTTAAAAAATAAATTTTAGGCCAAAATCTGATCTCAAAATTATTGTCAAACAATATCTTAGGCATCAGTCTGCATATTTGTAACCAATTTTGAGAAATAACCTTCTGCGATGTAACCCCTTCAGACTTCTGGTTCCTATCACCACTGTTGAGAACAATACTCACACCACTCTGATGACTTTATGTTTATATGTTTATATTTCAATGATTTAATTATGCAGAAAGTTTAAATAAAATCTGTGAAATTCCTCTTTAAACTCACTTTAAACTTAAATCTGCCAATAAAGGCGTTACGGCACATGAATTCTGCATGTAGAATTGGAGCTTTCTATGTGCCATTGCATTTTCTATCGCTGTTTAAAAGATGCACGATGCTTCCTTTATTGTTGGATGCACTTCTTCCAAGTGAGCATGCAAGCTTATTCAGAGCACAATTCAAATCAGCAAGCACTTATTTTTGTTTCGTTTAATCACAGTGACAATAAAACATGACTGATATGTGAAATACGTTCCTGTTCATGCATTTTCTTGTTCAAAAATGTAGTTTGTGACACAAACTAAGCAAAAATCTTTCAGATCAGGTTCTCTACATAAACAGGCTTTTTTTGGTTACTGTGTCTTTAAAATCAGTGTAAATTGGAAATCACAATTCATTTTCCCTCTGTTCTGAAATAAATTTCTGCAATGAACACAAAGAGTCAAGGAGGCTCTCCGAACTAGCTGAGCATTTTTGCTTATACAATGGTGAAGGAGGGTTTAAAAAATAGAAGGTGAAACATGATATTATTGTTTAATATTATTGTCCCTGCCTGCTGCTGCATGGTGACGTAATCAAAAAACATGACATTTTGTAGGCAGGACAAAATACAGTGGTCTCAAAAATTTGAGCATTTTAATTATTTAACCATTACTAAATGATAATGAAGTTCTTTACGTTACGTCCTAAAATTTTCAGAGAACATTTCAGTGAAAAAACACTTAACATAGTTAGTAGCACAAATTTAAACATAAAACAGATAGTACACTCTTTTGGTAGAGAAATCTTGGAGAAGAATTCCAACCAGACTTTAGAGTGCTTTAAAGCACAGAGGTAGAAGTGTCAAATTCTGGGGCCATTTTGCCATTTTGTGTCAGTAAGCTCATGTTCAGATTGTGGACGAAACATGAAATGAAACACTCCAGCTCCTTTTGAAAGAATACTTTGCCAAAAGACAGTCAAAGTCTTGGAATGATCTGTTTTATATAATTGCTGCTCAGTTTATTTTGTTTTCTAACACAATGAATGTAATACATGCAAATTTTATGCAAACAATTTGGCGAAAATGTCTAAATACTTTTTGAGGTCACCGTATATGAAAAAGAATTTTGATTGGCTGAAAGCGGTTGTGAAACACTCCTTATAACATCAGAGTGAATGGGTGGAGCTAAACTGCTGTAAACTGAACAGGTCTATACATGTAAATGCATTGACTCGCCAAAACACTGAATTCAAATAAGGCTGTTATTGCAACTTAGTTTCTATATGTGGAAACTTCAACATTGTTTACAACCACTTTCTTTCAAAAAAGTGAGAAAAATGAGTTTTTCTTGTATAGGCCCTTCAAAGATGACAATACATAAAATGCAGTCAAAAACATTAAAGCCCTTGAGGAAAAGCCAGAAAAGGTTGTAATAAGGTCATAAAATACATTTCAAACATCTTTGATTTTAAACAGTACATTGTTTTCTGAAGCACCAACAGAGCCTCAGTATTATTCTACACCTAACAAAGCATCTGTCAGCTCTTGAACTGAACCAGCGTCATTTTTTGTCCTGATGTCAGGCTCCATCAAAAGCAGACTTGCTACTTGGAAGCGAAGGATTTGATCACCAGCCAGTGAGGAAGTAATCAGCACCATGATAAAATCTCGTTATTTCCCACGTCTGACAGTTCTGTTGTGGAGTTATTGGCAATTCAACAGGTATTGCAAGGCATGCTTGTGTAACTCAATGTCGTCAAGGCTCATGGTCACATAATGATTATGTAACCGTTTTGATGCTATCATCAGCTTTGGGTGTCTTGCTAGGCACTTCATCATATTCTTCCCTTTTTCCTTCCCTTACCCCAATCCATTAAAAAAAGAAGAGAAAAAAGCGGGGGGGGAGGGGGGGGTAGAGGTAGAGCGTGGAACGTGAGGGATTTAGAGCTTATGATCTTATTTTTCTGTGTATTTTTATGATCCATCTTGGCCATAAATGTCCTGAGCAGGGAAAGAAGCGCAAGTCACCATGTGAAAGCTTGGAAATGAGTCAATGTGAGGAATGCAACAACGCTAATGAACTTTGAAATGAAAGTGAGCGTCAAGGGCTATCAATTATAATAACCACCACCATCCCCCCATAACATCCCACCTCCCTCCGCTCCCTGCATCCGTCCGCCCCTTCATGATCCCACTTTTCAGTCATGCTGGAGCTCATTAGGCAGCTCTCATCAATACAAGCATGGGTCAGACGCCTCATCAAACCATTGAGCTCCACTCTGCTTCAGTGCACTTTTAGACTTTACTTAAACGGTGACAAAGGCATCAGTCATTGCATTTGTTCCTGTGTGTTTGCTAAAAGTAAAGCATCAGTCATCGCGTTTGTTTTTGGGTATAGTTTGTTAAAAATAAAGCACCAGTTCTAGCCCGAAGGCTACGCTGCATTGATTTTACTTGATCCAAATCATTTCCGCATGAATAAGATAAATCATATCTGCATAATTATATCATTCAGCTTACTTACTTTTTAATTGTGTTGATATTTTTAATCAAGTGAATTTGAATCAAGTTAATTCAGTCCATTACTTTTTTCCAGTGTAGCAAACATCACAGGTAGAAATCGGACAAGAAAAGCTTTGGTTCAAATATTTTGTAGTCAGAAGTTTAAGGGATATTCTGGCCAACATTGAAAACATAACCATTGCTAAATCTGTTGTAAACATGCCCACTCGCCTCCTACAGTGATGTTGCAATAGTCTCTAGAGTGAGATTTAAAGATTGGCCTTCTGATGATGTATCTTGAAGGTGGGAGGATCTTTTCAAAGCCTATTTTAAAGACCTTTTTCTGCTGGCTTACTAATAGCTGACGTTTCTCAGAGGAAGCTGAATTTCACTTATGTATTCATTACCCTCTACTTTTGTGGCCATGCTAGCAGTCCGGACTTCTTTATCACAGTGGGGAAGATCCTCAATTGTTGTATGACGTTTTTGCGCAATGCATGCTGGGTATTGTAGTGAGAGAACAATATTGTGTATTCTATCAAGCTAATGAAACTGAGGAATAAAAGGCTCCACTGTGGAATATTACATAACATGACAGATAACCTATTGAGTGCTACTGTTAGGCCCCTTTAAGAGCCGTGAGTATTATTTCTTATAGATGTGTCTTTGGGCCGCACCGTTTAAAGTAAGCATTACCATAACGTTTTTCAAATTCAAGAGCCATGTTCTTGAAGGTTGTTTACGAGCTGTTTCCAGTAGCATCCTTTCTGCCAGCCTCCTCATAGCACTTCTATAGAGCCTACAGTAAATCAGTGCTTCATTCAGATTAATATAGAATCTTCTGGTTTGCCAGCAGACACATGGGCCTGCACCTGATAGTAAGTTAAATCTGAATGGGTGGAAATCATGTTTAGTGCAGAGAAACAAGTATGTGGAGTAGTGATTAATTATGAGGAGAGACTTTCTGCTCTAAAACAGAGGAGTAAGGAAACTCTTTCAGACTATCTGACGCTGCGCAATAAGAGAATGAATGTATTGCTTTCCTGCTGACAACAGACACTTTAAAAGGGCAAAGAGAACGCTGTGTACACCAGGCCTAATCTACATGATGAATTAACAGCAACACGACATGTTTTATTACTGCCATTGTTGAACACGTGCCCAGCGCTGAAGTGTAAAGGACCTGAGAGGAAGTGATTATGGAGGTTGTATTACGCACGGCAATTACAAATCACATGAAATAATGCAAGATGAAGCACCCAGCTAGTTTATAAAATTAAAATGGAAGTGTCTTGGTGTGGTGCCAATCAGAGATTATTTGTCTAAAATTTGCAGCACAAGCCACTTCAGTGTGACTACAGAGTGGCGGTTAATTCGGGCCTGCGGGGGGGGGACGAGCGTTTTTAAGTGGAAGCTTTAGACGATTTCTTGCCCAATTGTCTGTCACGACTTATTTGCCTTAAATCAGCAGTTACTTGGGGAAGTGCATTTTGTAAGGAGCTTGTTTATTGTCTAAGCAGATCTAATTTGTAGAGACCACCTGCAAGGCTGGACAGTAGAAAGATTCCTCTGCAGGGAAAATGCCAAAAAAGTAGCACTCGCCTTCAGAGGAAAGAGATAGAGCAAGTGCTTTGGATTTCTAAAGCATTGCATCAATGCCATGCTTTCTTGAGCTCCATCGTTTTTGCTGCCATCTGTTAGTGCGACTGAGATAATCCTGAAAGAAAGGGAGTGATTAGGAAAAAAAAAACTTCCCTGAAGTGGAATGGAGTGAAGCTCTTTACTGCTCTTGGCTGTTTCTTTTTCAAAATAGAGAACAAACAGCTATAACTAAGAATGTTCAAGTGTCAGAAACAGACTCATCCCCAAGTAATAGCATTGTTATTTTGGTGAAATAATGACTGAAGTAGGAGTAAAAGTATCCTTCCAGAAAACAACTCGACTATAACATTTTTGTTCAAACTGAAGCATTAGTCAGGAGGAAAGAAAACATGCTTAAATATGGCACGTGCGCGCTGCTGCAAGTCACCCAGGGCCTGAAATAATCATTTAAAAGTCAAAGGGGTCAGATCGGATTTCCAGCTCAATGTTTAGGTCTCAAATGCAACATCACTATTATACTGATGATGTGATAACAGGGTAATAGTAGATAATTCAGTCACATCCATGGAAGACACATCGTTCAGCGAGTTTTGACTTGAGTTCCTTCTGAACACTCTTTCAACAATGATGAGACTCATCTGCTCAGGGAAGCTGAAGCACAATCGGTGTTACAAAATGTTTTTCCACGTGTTGTATGCAATTACACATTTCCACCAGAGAGGTCTCCAAATCCCCAAAACTTACATGCTGCAGTTTTAAGTAAGCTTGTATTAAGTAAGCTTGGACAATAATGTACATTTAGATAAATGATTATTGCCTGTGAAATTATCATGTCAAACAATATCATTGTGATCTAAGTTCACTTACAAAGTACCATATCTATAACTCGTAGTACCCTACCTATAGCTTGCATTTTTCCTGATGGTAATCTAATTACAGGGCTAAGTTCTAATATTACTTATTACATATTTATATTGATAGCCATTGTCATTATAAATCTATCACTGTTAATCCCTTAAATGGTCAGGACCCACCTGTGGTTACTGAATAATAAGCCTTAGTATGTAATAGGCCTGAGATTTTAAGGGGTTAACATGGTTCTCTGAGTTTTTGTTTCATTTGCATTGCTTGTTGGAATGAAAATATACATGATAATATTCTTTCTAAGTGGTGTTCAAAGAATGTTTGTCTGTAGTAATGTAGAAGGCGATGTTCTGTTTGTGTGGCCTTTAATTATGCGCAATATTTTTGATTGTGTACATAAAAAAGTTTCTATATAGCACCAAAAAGGGTTATGCTATTGTTATGATGTCAAGCTTGTAACAATAGAAGAACCCTTTTTGGTGCTATATAGAACCATTTTCAAAAATGTGCTATTAAGCACCATATACAACACTTTCTCTATCAGTCTAAAGAACCATTTTACCATGCAAAGAACCTTTGAAAAGCATGAAATGGTGCTTGAGTGTTCAAGATTGTGTACAGAATTCAAGGTGCGAAATGCAGGGGGCCCTGAGCGGTCCAGGATTCCCTAATCAAGCCTTTGGACGCTTTTTGCCTTTTTTAAAGTTTAAAGTTTGAGGAACCTTCACATTATTTTAAAACCTTTGAAAAGGTTCTATACATTTTTTTAGGTCTTTCCTAGAATCTTCTGAACCATTTAGGACCCCTTATTTTTAACAATGTGTGACAATTTTCACAGAGCATTTAGACCCTTTCTTTAACTGAAACCCACAGCCTGCTTGTTTTCGTTTGTTAAGCACCTTTGCCACATCTCTGACGAGCTCACATTAGCTCTCTGTAAGGGTGCAGATGATGGGATTCATCATCAGTGTCACTTCTGTCTCCAGCAGCTGGTTCATGCCATGTCAGATTAACGCAAAGTGCTGTACTGACCGTTGCTGGACATCTGGGTGCTATCCACACAAATTAAGACCACAGTTTGCTTGAGGGGTGTTAATCCGTCAGACTCAATCTGGGTGCACCAGAACTGTTTGCACTGCAGGCCTCTCGGACTCCAGGTCTGCTGTTATGCAGTCACTCCTTGGACCTGCGGCAGGACAGATTGTTCTCATTAGTGGGGAAAACTGTTTGGTTATAGTAAATTAGTCCTTTACTTCCTACTGACATACTGATTTACGCCACCATCAGTGACAGTCTTGTGCCCTTCCAAAATAACTCACCACACTAGCACATCAGGTTTCCAAAATTTGACACATACAGTATGAACTTATCTAGAGATTAATCAGTGAATGAAAGAGAAAATGACATGTAAAGCTATATCAGCAACCATCTATTTGCTAAAGAACACTATCTTTTAAATAAATACAAATAAAGAAATGAACAATACATTGTGATTTGAAGTCTATCGATGTGGTAGCTGAAAGAGGAATTATTATTATTCAATCATTTGCTATAGAAACCCTGCCTGTACTGTGCTGTAAAAAAAAAGTATTTAGCCCTCAATTCACTGTTGGTATGATGTTCTTATGGTGGAATGTGTTGTTAGCTTCACGTCAGATGTAACTGAACCCATGTCTGCCAAAAAGTTCCACCTTTGACTTATCAGTCCACAGAATATTATCCCAAAAAGTCTTGGCTGTCATCTAGATGTTTTTTGGCAAATGCGAGACAAGCCTTTGTGTTCATTTTAGTCAGCAGTAGTTTGCACCTTGCAGCTCTCCCTTGGATGCCATTTTTGCCCAGTGTCTTTCTTATGTGGAATCATGTACATTAATCTTAACTAAGGCATCAGTGCGCACTTGGTGAAATTTCAGTAGGCCAGCCACTTCTGGGAAGGTTCACCACTGGTTCAGGTTTTCTCCGTTTGTGGATAACAGCTCTCGCTGTGGTTTGCTGGAGCCCCAGAGCCTTAGCAATGGCTTTATAACCCTTTACAGACTGGTAGATTTCAGTGACTTTGTTTTGCATCTGTATTTTAATCTCTTTAGAATGTAGCATTATGTGCTGCTTTTTGAGACTTTCTAGCCTGCTTCACATTGCCAGACAGGTTCTGTTTAAGTGATGTTTAGATTCAACAGGTGTGGCAGTAATCATGCCTGGGTGTGGTCAGTGAAATTGAAGCCAATAATCAATTGAATTTGGTTAACTGGTTAATTTACTAGCTATGAGGGCAATTATTTTTTCACGTAGGGCCAGGTAGGGCTGGGCAGCGTTTTTCCTTCAGTAAATGAAAATAATCATTTAAAAATATCATTTTGTGTTTACTTGGGTTATTCTTTGTGTAATGTTAGTAAAGTAGTTTGATTATCTGAAATAACCAAGTTGACAAATATGCAAAAATAGAAGAAATTGGGAAGGGGCAAATACTTTTTCACAGCACTGAACAGTTGTACACAAAAGCTTAACACCTTTCCCCCAGTGAAATTACATTTTTTGTTGAAGTGAAAATAAGGTAATACATCCTCTGCAGGGAACAAACTTCGATATAACATTTTTCTGCAGATTTTTGTGCACAATTTCTTTTTATTTGCTGAGATTAACAAATTGGAAAAAACAAAAAACGTGAAATATAAAATGTGCCATAACGTTTGCACAGGCCACGTTATGCTTTTTTCCCAATATGTTAAATTCAATAAACAGTAATTGTGCATTAAAATGTGCAGAAGCGTGTTCTCTGTAAAGGATGTGTACAAATTTTTGCTCAGAAAATCAACAAAACATGTAATTTGACCAGTCATATAAACTTTTGCACACAATTGTATGTCTGAATAAAAAAAAAAAAAATTTTAGACCAAAGTCCTCTCAGTAAATCCTATACCATAAAAATATGTATTGAGCTCTGTTCTGTTTGGCTGCGCCCTGTTTTGCACCTCATTCAAAAAGCACACCAGACTGAAACATTTCTTACAACTTCTACGTGAATGGGCGGGGCCAAACTGCTGCAGGCTGAGTAGGCGGACATATGTAAACGCATGCTTTTTGTGACATTACAAAATCAGTGAATTCAAAATGGCTCAGTTTGATTAGTTTCCAAATATTAGTTTCCAATGACTGGTTTTGCAGCTTTAACAATGTTTACATACTAAATCAAACTCTTTTACTTCAAAAAAGAGAAATATTAAGTTTTCCATTACATGGGCCCTTTAATAATTTTCTTCTTATTACTTTTTATGATATTTGTGTTTATTTTTGTTTATTCTAATATGGTGTTTTTATTGGCAAAAGCATACTTATTACTGAGATTGAAATTTTACCAGTGAAATTTTAATAAGATGACGTGGGCCTGAATTTCAGCATTCTTATTATAAAATAAATCAATTAGCATATTAAAACTCCACGTTGATCATTCAGGGATCAGAACTTGGTGATATTTAATAAAAATGGTGATCCATTCCATTACATCTTCAGTAAAAATGTCTCACTCTTATGATGATATGAATAATGAATATGAAATATCATTATTGTAATTGTATTTTAAAGAGTTGATAGGTGGCAAACAAAAAGCTAGTTAAAGAAATACTGTATGTAACAAAAATGATTTAGACATCTAAGGCAAAACATCTAATGCACTCAGTGTGCAGATGGGTTGGTCCAATCACTTTTTCATTATGTAAAAAGCAAAGAAGACATTTTAGATGTTTTTTAGGAGCTGCTGTAGTTGGTAAGGCAAATATGTGTTCCTACAAGAAACAGATTCTTTTTTTAAATAAAAATGCTGCAGCACCACACTGATTTAAAGTAAAGTTGTTTTAGTACTGCCAGTTAGAATACCACCACTGTCCAAAGAAAAACATGTATCTCCAAATTAATAACAAGAGGTAGTGGGTTTTATCACAGGGAAGAGTGTTCTAAAACTCCCTTACCTGTGATAAATGAGAAGAAACTGGAGACAACTGTCTTACAAGAGCAAGATTATGGGCCTCAGCATGGTTCCACCAGGTACTTGTTCCACAATGAGATAGTGGCATTATTTCAGCGATGACAGAACCCAAGCAAAGACATCTGTGCATCTTCTAATTCCCTCCAGCTGTAAGCAATTTTTTTCCTTGACATTTTAAAAGACTTTAATATATCCATTTAAATTTAACAGCCCAGAGCTATCTGCAAGTGGTATTATGGGTATTAGTGGATATTGTTTCTTCGTGGATTAAATAATATTACAGTAGGTCGTTAATATGTAGTTAATGCAACACTGTAATCGTTCTTTGCTAAAACTGAAAGATTTAGCATTACTGAGTCAGTAAAGTGTCCATGCACTACTGTGAGTCACCCTGCAAATTTAAAATTCTCAAAGAAATGAACTGGAGATGTGTTGTCTACTTTTTCTGTCTTTGTTGTGCTCACTTGCTTCCATCTGGATGCAGTCTGAGCAGGCTGAGAGACATTTTGGGCATGTGTTTGTGGAAACAGTTTGGGAGACTATTGACCTCCATTGTTTGTTAGCAAAATTAGCCTTGTAGCTCCAGTTCTAAACTAAAGAAGCAAAATTTTGACACAAGACATGTCTTGGCTGGTCGACTGTGTTTGGGGTAAGCAGAAAATCATGTGAATTTGATTTTTCACCAAACTGTTTATTTAGTGGCAGTTGTGTCAGAATATGTCTTGTTACTATACACTGTTAGAAATAAAGGTACTGTGCAGGTACATTTTTCATTCATGAAGGTACAAACAAAGTACCTTCAAATGTACAACAGTGGTTTTAAGGTCCAATTGTGATCCTTAAATAAGTTTTTCCAGGTGAAAAGTACATATTTGTACTTTTTCCTTTTAACCTAATGTTTTAAAACAAAACAATAAAATATAAAGCCTGGAGACAAGACGGGGTGTGTGGAGTCAATACATAATTTGAAATGATATTTTAAATTGAAATTTCATTTCAATGGATTATTGTACAATTATGTTCCCTGACTAAAGGTACTGAGATGTACCCTTGAGGGTACCACCCCAGTGACAAGTGGGGTACTGCCCCAGTGACGGTTGCGGACTTTTATTTGCAGACCACAAACTCAGTTACCTGTCTGTGGAACTGCAAAACTGTAGAAATCGAAAAGAACTGTAAAACTGTGTCTTCTACTTTGTGCTACTTCTGCCAGGTTTTTTCACATTACATAAGATACACAAGCAGCAAACTTTTTTGTGTAGATGTACTGAATGTTGTGCAATCAAATGTCTCCATTCATGTAATAGAGACAGTAACACTTTCCAGAACAGATGAGTGCAAAGATAAAAGACAAAAGTGAACTCCTTTCTTTCAGTAACTCTGCAACAAAAATCTGAAAATCCTTTTAGAGCAGTATGAATAGTTAATGTACCTCACATGTAATGCAGAGTCCCTCTTCCGCTGAGAGCTCTTCAGGCAGCCATAGTTAATCTTTAACTGTATCACTTTTCACACACTGTGATGTTCAATGCACCAATTAGAGAAAATGTTTCAGTTTCACCTTTAACCCCTGACACCTATACATCAAAACCTACATGCTGTGCATGTGTGTGGTGAGTATGTGGATGTATAAGTGTGTAAAATTCTTCAGTAATGATTCCAAAAAATATGTTGACCTGCAGATTAGTTGTATTTAATACATAACACACTGACCATAGTGTTTTTTGGTAACACTTCAATTTGGGGGATTCTATAATGCTCTAGTAAAGTCTTTATTAAACCTTATTAGACCAGTAGCTCCTATATAGCTGACTACTCATTAAACCTCTGTTACATGCTTTGTGAGAGCAATGTGGAAAAAAGGGTTGATTAAATTTTCTTGCATAAAATTATTGAATGAAAATTTACTTAATGAAATATGAAATGTAGGAGTATGTTGCCTTCAGGCAACACTGTGCACAAATGGAAAGGAATTATAGAAGTGTCATATTTTAACAAACAGGATTTTAACTGGTAATTGAATGTTAGATGTCCAAACTATGTTAAAATTCAGCATTTTTAATCATGTATTCAGAACTGACTTTCATTTTCAAAACAAAACTGATGGTCATACTAAACATATTTTATGCTGATTGAAACACAACAGATATGAATATTATGGGTGTCTAGCCACTAAGATTGGGTATATATTGGATACTAAATAAACAAGAAAAACATTTAAAGAAAAAATAATTGACAATTGCAGTGTTGCAGTGCATAAGCGACACTTATTCATTCTTCTGTCACACAATGCTGCTTGTAGGTAACGTATATATTTAAGAAATGTCTTAACATATAAAAAACATTTCTATGATACTGAATATTACTAACTGTTAAGAAATTACAGTTGTATGCAAGGTTTGGACACCCCTGATCAAATTACATGTTTTGTTGACTTTCTAAGTGAAAATAAGTTAACACATCTTTTACAGAGCACGAACTTAAATATATATTTTTTTTTCTCCAAAAAGTGCACAATTTCTCTTTATTGGTGAGTTTAACATATAAGAAAAAACACAACATATAAAAGCTTTTGCACAGGCCACATTTTATGTTTTATTTTTTCCAAATTGCTGCATTCAGTAAATAAACAGTAGTGGGGTTGGCAACAAGGTGAAAAGGTGGTTGTGAAATATGTTTAACTTTAAAAAAGGGTCACACTGTAAAAAAAAAGGTTAAAAACCCCTGGCTTAACTAATAAAGGACATCCTTTTATCAGCTCTTATGGAAAGTATCACTTAGTAACCAGTTATTGGCTTGATAAGACTTAATAAGCTAAAATGCAAAAGTTTATGATATATAATTAAACAAATTTGCTCTGGAAAGCATTTAAACCACCCTAGTCATTGATTAAAAAAGCAATAATTAACAGATGGTTAATTGGCAGCCACCCCCCCCACCACTGACTAAGCAGTAAATGAACCTGTGCATTCACACTTCTTGCATTATCCCCAGCACGATGAGCTCAATACTCATTCTGAGGATGGTCCCACTATCCTCCCCTCCCTTCAGTCACTCAGGAGGGTAATTGGAATTAGTTGATCCCTTTATTACACAATCTGTAAATTAGAAGGCTTCCAGGAGTGGACATGCATGCTTCAAATGCTAATAATGTTTGGCCGTACCTCTGCGACTCTTCAACACTCGTTAACTGGCCATGCCGGGTGACCTCTCTCAACCTTCAGATGTGAACTGTGGGGGAATCAAAAGGGAGTTTTATTGTAGCAGAGAGAGGCGGAAGGATTGAGTTGATTATGTTTTGATCCTCTTTGCATGGTTCGCTAATTAGGGTCCTGCGTGTGATGACCTTTGTGTGATTTCTGGAGAAAGTTTTGGGCTGCTCTGAAAGAGCAAAAATAAAAAAAAGTTTCCAGGGAAATTTTTGAACATAATCTGCCATATAGATGGCTAATAGTGTACATTATGACATCTTATGGCATGTAGAGTGAGAGCAATGACAGTTTTTTCTTTCTGCTTTTAAATGGCAATTTTGCAGCCTTTGATACACTGTGTGCAATGTCTCTTTTTAGGGTATTATCACGTTATCTTTTAAAAGCAGTTATTTCTTGTAAAACTAATGCATTACAGGAGTTGCGTGATATGAAGCTAGCATAGCAGTAGCTTGTGGCAATTCCTTGTGATTTTCATCCACCTTCATGTTTTACATTATAACATGGCAACTTGACTTCTTTTTGTTATATTTGGTTTGTGTTGGCTGAACTTGTTTTACAGAGGAGAATTCAGAGAGAGAGGGAGCATTTGATAACTAGCTAACTAAATTAGCTAACAACTGAATTCTGTGGTCATGTCATTGTTTTTGTTGAAACTGAAATCACAGTTTTGTTAAAGAAAATGTGTTATGTGTGCAGTGTTTGGCTGGAGTAACATTACATCTTCCCTCTTTACAAAATACCACACTAATGTAGTTTAGCTAGTTGGTGTCTAAAAGCATTTGCAGCATGCAAGCCTATGGTTGATTTTAGACTATTTCATATAACTAGCTCTGAAGAGGGGACATTAAGGAATCTGTTCAGTGGTGATACAGGTACTTCAGTGAGGGACAGATGTGGTGCATGCTGTTGTTATTCTGCCTAAACTAAACAATTAAATTGATGTGTTCTAGTTGTTTGGCACTGCAGCTAATGAGGATGCTCACCCTACTGGCAACTCTTCAGCTGCTACTGCTTGCTATGTTTATAAAGAATCTGCATAAGTCAACAACAATTTTGTAACAATTTTGTATCAGCAAAATGGCTCGATCCTTGCTGCAAGTGGTTAACTCTTCATTTGTCTTTTTTTCAGGTGAGAAAACAGAAAACTGTATTGAATGCTGGATGGTCAGCTGTGAGGGACACATCATCTGTAAGGGCAGCCAACATTCTTAACCCGGCTTGCTTCTGTGGTTTTTACAAACAGCTTCAATCTTCAGTATCAAAGAGCAGCTGCATGCATACTGAAATTAATTCAGAGGTTAGGTATTCACACCCATTTCACATGGAACCATGACTGATGAAACTTGGAAGCTTTTATATAGTTTAGTCCAGTCCAATAGTATTAAAAAAAAAAAATGCCTCTAATAGTGAGTCACCATTTTTTCAGTGTGATTTCATAAGGTTGCACTACTAGTCTTGCACTTGGTTCTTGAAGGAGAAACAGCAAGCTCTCTTCCAATCAATCATTTTAGTTGTATCCAGGTGTTTAGTTTGCCATTTCTCAAGCAATGAAGGAAGCCAAGTGCTGAGTCCAGTGCAACCACGTGACATCACTCTCCTAAAGTGTACTCCAATGGCAGTCTACTAGTAATAGGATTTTGTCTACTTTAATAATAAGTAAAAAATTAGGAGGGAAATTTGTGATCAAATTTTGTGTTCACTTGACAAAACCAGCTGGAGATGCTTGAAAAGTAATAGTAGTCATAGCTGTTGTAACATGTTGGGAGATGAGAAAGCAGGATGCATGTGTGAGCTAGCAGTTTTATTGTTGTCAATGGAGAAAGTAGCAAAGAAAGAACCAGAAACAAAAAAAAGCAAATACGGCAAGCCCTAAAGAAATGAAAAGAACCACCGAAAGCAAAGAACAGAGAACAAACTACATAGGAATAACTACTCAATCTAAGAATCAGTAAAACACACTACAAACATACTACAAACAACACCAAGCAAGAAACAGATCAAACCAAGGGGAACAAATAGACAAAAGAACACATGAGAAACACCTGGGGCTAACAAGAGGGTGGGGCTACAGACTAGACACAGGTGGGGCAGATGACTGGGGAGGAGACAGACCAAAACAACTACAGCACATGGCAGATGTAAAAGGCAGACACAAAGAGAAACAAGGAAAGACAAAGCGGGACAAGACAGGATTTTACAGCTGTAGGTTATTGTCAAAGTTTATGTTTATGCTGACATAGCATCCAAAGAGAACAAGCTGTAACAATATATATTTTTGTATGAGTAATGTCTGAGTTAATTTGCTGTTAATTTTCATGCCTAAATGCTTTCCTTTGTTGAAATGACATTTTCTGATGTGAAAAATGCGCAAAGCGTTTGCAAATGGAATCATCAAGACGTTATTTACAATAAAGCAACACATTTTAGAAGACATGCTCTGCTTTTGTCTCATTTTTTAAGTCACATGATTTAAATTGCCATGTCAGCTGTTCACTGACATAATGAACCCTTTCGTGCATGTTAGGTCTCTGGCAATATGAACAAGCGGTAGAAACACAATGCTTTTATCAGTACAAAAAAAATCTGTAGCCATACCTGTCAGGAAAGTTAGTGCACCCCCATCAAAAATAGTAAAGAACTTTTAACCTCTAGCAGTATTATACTGTAAATGTACTAAATTACAGTTATATCCTGTATTTGTAAAAAAACAGCAGTAAACCATGCATTTTTATACCAGTAGGATACCGTTAATTTGATGGTAAGTTCCTGGCAGCCCTGCTGCCAGTTATTTACTGTTTTTTTACCGTGAAATTTTTTACAGTGTACATGTAACAGATAGAGATCAGGCAGAAAAACATTGGAATATTCCTATAATGGTGGCTTAAAGTGTTGTAACGTTCACCACTAATGAAGAAGACCCACCAACATTTTATTACACGCTTCTATAATGTAAGAATAGCTCAACCAGTTTGCATTGAAGTCCCTGTAATTACTGAATAATAAGCCTTAGTATGTAATAAGGCTGGGATTTTAAGGGTTAAAGGCTGTATTAGCCACACCATACAAAAAGAGAGTTTTTGTCTAACAATTTGCTCTAAGCCACACTATGTTTTGCTTCCTAGGCCATCAGTGTTAAATCGACGCACTACTTCCTAATCTAACGGAACACAGCTACGGACTAACCCTGCCTTCACAATAATATTCCCAGTCAGAATAACTGCTAGTGAATAAATGCTAGAGAATTAACACTCCAAAATTAACATGGTTAACTTAAATAATAAATAAACACTCTACAGTATTGGCATGAATCCAAACATAGCTTCAGTAGTTTTATCATACTGCAGTAGTAGTTCCTTTGTTCCTCTGTATGACCTCACTGGACTGACCTAACTTTAGCTGCACCAGAGTTGAGCGGCTCATAAAAATAAAATCAAGCTGAGTGTCAGGCAAACTGTCAATTCCAAGTTTAACTGCAGACCAACTCACATTACAGACCTCTGTGGAGCTACAAAGCAATTAGCACAGACATATGCCTGCTGACGCAGGACCGAATCAGAAAAGGAAAATGACTGTGACCGAGGTTAGCTCTGTTAATGGTTTTCTTATTCGCTATGACAGTTCGGAAAAAGCAACACTGACGGGGATAGAAATGTACTCATTTTCCAGCTGAGGATTACTGCTTATTTGTCTCTGCTTGGCCTCCTTCATATTAGCACAGTGAGAAACAGCAATTGCAAATAGACATAGGACTGAAGACTGAAAGGAAATCGACAGTGCTTTCAGTGAGAGGCAGGCCAGTGCAGCTGTGTCTTACTGCCTTAAAGATATACTAGGTAGACATTACTAGAAACATATAATTCACATACGCATTAGTACATAGGTATGTGTTCTGTTAGTGTACAGTACTGGGCAAAAGCAAAAGACCACCCTTTCATATATTTAATTTCTAGTCAAAATGGCCTTCATGTACAAGTTACTCATTTTGCAGCATGAGGAAAAAGCAAAAAACATATATTTAACAGACAATTACAGATAAGACACAGCAACTAAATATGATCAACTTTTTCAGTGTTTAGTGTGTCCACGCTTTGTCTTTATTACAGCATCCATTTAGTTTGGGAAACTTCAGATTTTCAGCGAAATCTGCAGGGAAAGTTTTCATGCTACTTGTAAACACCTCCAAAGTTCAGTCTTAGAAGTTGGTTGTATTTTCTGCAACTTTTTTCCTTTTTTGACAGCTACACATCCTTTCAGATCCATGGTGTTGTTTTCTCACAATGGAAGGATGGACAGAAACACCTGTGGATTTTTTCAGATTTGAAGAAAGAGTGGAGTTTCATTTCCTCCTATTTTTCGAAGATGAAAGTTTAAAGTGCTGGTTATCTGGTGGTGACAGTTTTGATGGTCTACAGGTCTTGTATGTGTTTAGAAGTCCAATTTTCTCTGTCTTTTAATAATTTTTTAGATTTCCAGTTTTGGAAACTACTGTTTTTTCACTTGTTTTCCTTTGATTTTTCTCTTTGTTATTTTATGGATTATGGATTGTCCCTTCAGAAATATCTGCTTTAGCCATTTTAGATGCACATGAGAAAGAAATCTGCAAGGCAGCTAAAATGTGTTTGGGTAGCTGCTTATGTGAATGTTAGTGTCTGTTGGATGGGGAACATAATATCGGTGACTCCTTTGGGAGCTATTGTTGGGTGAACACAGCTGTACCTGATTGGTTTTAAGATTGGAAGGATTAAAGAGTTTATATGGCAGGAAAGTGTACAACAGTAAAGAGTAGACAAATAAAAAATGAATAAATAAAATAAAATAATATATACAAATAATCACATATATATTTCATGTTACACTTGTTGTTGAGCTCATTTTTTAAATTTTCTGTTAAATATATGTTTTCTGCATTTTTCAGACACTGAAAAGTAAATAACTTGTACTTACTAGCCATTTTACACAGCATGGTATATTTTCTTGCTCTTCTAAAGTAAATGGACAATTCTTTAAATCCTGCACTTTCACTTTTAATAATTGATAAGCATAAATTCAGTGTAGTTAACGGCATGAACTACATCTAATTGTAGCAGAGATAATCACTTACAGAATGAAATTAAGGAGAAAGCGGATAACCCCAGCACTGATTAACTGTTTGAAGTAAGTGGAGCAAAGACATCCAGCACTCAGACTGCACATATCTATGACTGACTCTGTATCAAAGTCATCAGAATTGTAAAGATGAGCATGATATGCAGCAGTTTCTCGTTACAGACTCACAGCTGTGTGCACACCGCCTACATTACTTTTAATTCAGTAAACATATTCAATTAATTCAACAAATTGCTTTTCTCCATTATCTGATGGTACCACTGATTTAATTCACACATAAACAACACAGGTTTGGCTTAGTCTGTCACGCATTTCTAGGTGTGCTAAAAGCATTAAAAACACTGCCAGTGAAGAATGACTATTTGGATGGATTTGTTATATGAAGCTCTTTTAAATCTAACTAATTTAGTTTATTAAGAGGGAAGCTGGAGTGCCGGTGTGTAGTTAAAGATGGACCAATTTGTAAATCACTTTGTAGATTTCTTTGAAATGTAAATGATTTAAGTAGCGGAGACTGGCTAATGGACTTATATCTGTTCAACTTACATACAGAATTTTTCTCTTTCAGTAATACTGAAAGACGTATTTTAAATTCAAATGATCAGTAACACACAAAGTCACTATTAAGATCTTTAACAGCAATGTAATTTACTGTTTATTTACAGTACTCATACTGTATTATAATAATTACAATACTTCACTGTAAGTGTAAATACAGTTGATTATTGTATTTAGGCAGGTTTTTTTCCTTCACCTTCACCTGTATTTTTAATGTACAGCTCATATGTGCTCTATTGTGAACCCATAGATCTCTGAAAGCTCTCAGTTTTGCTACATTATGTAGTATGTAAAAATGTAAAGGTACAGCTTTCTTTCATTTAAAAATATAGCATTAGTGAGACCCTTTCTTACATTACTAAGATGCCAAGAAAAAATATACAGCTGTTGTCAGCAGAAAACCTCATATCTGCAAAATGATAACTTTATAGGAAAAGGAAAAAACCTACTTTACTTATGATGTAAGTCAATGGAACCAGACATTTTTCCAAGTCATTTTGCGTTATTTCTTTTAGTCCATTCATCATGATATTTACACACAATGTAGTGTCAAAAACTGAAAAACATTTCATTTGTTTTCTCAAGTTATTTATATCATTACCACAACATAAATATTGATGTGTCAGATAACAACAACAGCAAAAAATACTCCTGTGAAGTGAGTAGATGAAAAAATACAAACTAATCAGCAAAAAATGCTGGGAAGCACCACCACTGTCACTACAGTGTTCAAAAACTGGCTGCTCAAATGTTTTGCAAATAACAGCTAATTGCTAATAATTCCAACACTGTAACTTTCTTTGAGAAACTTGACCTGTTTCTCCCAAAATGCACCACTCTATGTTCATGGAATACATTTGATCACTGCCCGCTTTCCAGTGTAAATTTTTGTCACTTCTTTACAGTGCATACATGTTGCTAGCAATCAGCGTATCTAAACTCATTTTTCTTACTAAATTTCATGTGAACATAGATTTTATTTTTTACTCAGATTACATAACTGATACCTTAGAACAACTTATGAATGTGGCACAAATTTTTGACCCTGATCTGCACTCTACAAATTCAAAATCTGACTTTTTGGTGCCCCCCTCTTATCAGCACAAAGGCAAGAATGAGAATAAGACATCTCAGATGTTTCACAATCCTCCTAAATATGAACATTTAGAGGCTTAGTTATGAGGCTACCCTGAATGAACCTCTAACTAAAAAGTCATATTCCTATAAAAGAGGCTGGAGGCTCATGGTTATTGAGCATAATACAGCATAGGAAATCAAATTATGTATACAAAACTATAACTGCAGCTATATATATTGCATTTCTATGCTATGAAGGTCGTAATAGAGGCTACAAATCAGAAATAATCATATGGGCCATCCATGCCGTGTGCCTCTTACAGGCCTGTGTAATGGGCCGTTGTAATTGTTTTCTATCTTTATGGGACTCTAAATTGTAGGGTCCAATTTCCATTTATATTGCCACTTACAGTTACACACAAGGGGGAGGTCAACCTGGAGTTCACACTGACAATGTGTTAACCCCTCTATCATGCTAGAGTAAATACACTTCTTAGTCCTTCCCTTCAGTAGTACTTAAACATTTACCTTAAGTGTCTAAATGTTCTCTCAAAAATAAAGGTTCTAAATGGACCTTGGCATACCTGTGCTGTTCTAAGAGAACAATGTGATCATGTAAAAGTTCTTCACACTCACACATCTTACTTACAAAAAGATTCTTCAAAGGAACATCAATTAAAAGGTTTGGTGGGGAACCATAAGTGGTTTCTATGGCATTACTCCAAAGAACCCTTTTTGGCAGCTTTATTTTTTAAAATGAACTCTGCAGAGTTTTGTTCCATCCTCACATAACTGGACTCTAATATGCAAAAAGCTCCTCAAGACCTAAATGACCTTTAATTAGACTTGGGATGGAGTTAAACTCTTGAAAAGGCTGGATTTTCAGGAGCAGAGCTGAACCATACACTGCATGAAGAACCAAAAGAAATGAGTAAATAGTCTATTGGTCTACTGAAGATCAGATATTTTGTCATAACTGTATCCAAGCTTTTAGCTGCTAATAAGCTAAACCAGTCCTATCATTATATCATATCTGTAACACCTTAGGTTGTAGGTCAACGGTCGCCAACCCAAATGTTAAGAAGAGCCATTTTGTCCCGTTTCAACAAAAATAATTTTATGTACAATTTATTGAAGTAACATTTTACCATCTTGCCTGAAGGTATGTCTTAATATGTGCCAGCTAATGTCCTAGTATAGACTAAAAAATATAATATAAATTAAAACGCAGACTTACTTTGCTATGCTTTAAGCTTTACCTCAGCTGTAGTCACTTTTCTCGCATCTCAGGCAGGAAACTTTTTTCTCAAAAGTAGAACAGTTTCTTGTAAAATGTCTCTCAGAGTTTGACTTTTTTCAAGGCTGAAGTCAGCTCCTTGTTCTCCAGCTTCTTGTTCTAATTTTCCCGTTTCACCTTAAATGGCACTATTTAAGGTGGAACGGGAAAATTGGAACAAGAAGCTGGCGAATGACAGGCTGATTTCAGCTTTGCAACTTTTTAGCGTTTCTCATTTGCAGATTAAATGTATCAGGAAACCAGTTGAGTGCTTATAAATGCAAATGAGTCCATTTGTCTCCAAATTATCGATGTTCACCTTTTTGTTAGATAGCTGGGCAAGATTGTCTGCGTTGCTATGGTGACCAGTAGTCTGTGTACCAACCTTCAGGGTTAAAGGTTGGTAGATATACATACAACTCCAGTGTTTCATTTATTGTTAAAACTGTGTTAGAACAATCAGCAGAGCTTTATTTTACTGTATTATGTTATTTTATTTTTACCTAAAAATCTAATGCTGCTGTGAAGCTGCAAGAGGGCACTAAAAGAGCCTCATGGTGCTGACCCCTATTAAGCAGGTAAATGGGAGGTACAGCTCCAAAGTACTTGGTCATTATTCTAGATCACATGGTATGTTCCAGGGCGCTTTAATGAAATTGCACTGAAATCCTAAACAGATTCTAGGTATCAAGTAAGTAAGTGTGTGGAACACAAACTCCAAAGCGCTGTGTAATTATTTTTTTGTAAAATGATAGCAAGTAAACAGACGGTCGAACTGGATTACACTAGCATACCTAACAGGTTGTAGCTGTTAAGGTAAAAAACCTTATATAAGTACCTTATATAAAAAAAACCTTATATAAGTAAAAATCACATAACTGGATAATTATTTGAGGTAACAAGGTGGTACGTACAAACAAACTTGCATTAAATTTCACAGTAACGCCGTTTTAAGCAGAAAAAGTAGGAAATTCTAAATAACAGTGTGGTAAGATTCATTGCTTTCTTTTACAGGGTAGATTCAGTTTAAGTTCTAGGTAATGGACAGGGATATACTCTAAGACTTTGAGTGCCTTTTCATTTCATATACATTTGGGGGAAACAAGTATTTAGACACTTATTTAATGTACATGCAGTGCATATATCCACTTTAGTTCAACAAACTTTCCATCCTGACAGGGATGTTTAAGGTCTTCGCTATATTTGCTAATGTTGTTCCTGAGATCTTTGGAACCTGGTTCACCTTCACCATGACTGGTACACACTTAAAAAAGATGGATCTTCAAGGGTTCTTTAGTAAAGGTAATGGTTCTATTTAGAAAGTTCTATTCTTTCATGCTTAAATGATTTTTTACATCGTGAAATGGTTCTTCAGATTGATGGAGAATGTGTTATACATGGTTCTATATAGAAGATTTTTGAGAGTTTGAGTTCTGCTATTGTTACAAAGTCAAGCTTGTAACAACAGAACCATTTTTGAAAGGTTCTATACTGAACCATAAACAACACATTTTCCATCAATCTGAAAAAAACATTTTACCATGTAAAGAGCCATTTAAGCATGAAATTGTTCTTTATAGAACTCATGCTTCTTAACAGAACCATTGCCTTTACTAAAGAACCCTTGAGGAACCATCTATTTTACGTGTATACTTGTTGCATTAAATCTCACCAACTAAAGGCAACATCTTTTATAATGACACCAGGTGCAATTTGCACAAGAACATTTTTTGCAGCATCGAAATCTAGAACTTGATTTACTTTTGAGTTACTTTTACATATATATTTTAAATATAGTGTCTGAATACTTTTTCCCTATCACTTTCAATTCAGTCAAAAGACATTGCGTGTCTAAATTTGCTGTGGATGTATGCAATGCAGTGGTAGTACATTAAAAAACAAAAACATCTGAATACATAGTAAGGCCACTCAGCTATGACATTTATTCCGTGCATAGCAGAGTTCATATTAGGATACAGAACCTAGAGAGGGTGGGTTTGATTTAGATCAGTAGGATTACAAGTCCATTAATGTGGAATTACATTATGAAGTCCTTCACCATCTAAACATGAGGATCAAACGCTGACATTGACCTTTCATTGTTCTCTGGCTTTTATTTAGATGCCCACTTTGTTACTTTGGAAAGTATAACAGTGCTCTGCTGCAGTTGGTGTGGACACATTTACTACAGTATAATGTAGTAACTGTTTCTGTGGAATGCTATGCAGCCAGGGTACGGAGAATAAGCACAATGGCTCTTTTATTGCAAATTTCATTCAAGACACCAATCAAATGGATCTTTGATTTACTAGGTCTCCCCCATCACAACCCTTATTTTCACAGCTTCCAAACTGTATAAATTTGCATATAACCTTATAACACATTTCTATCATTAAAATCATTAGCAACAACAGCTAATCTCTTAACTGTGATATATTCCTCTGGGAATCATACTAATTACTACATACGGAATCAGGAATGTATTTTCACTTTATTTGACACTTATACAGCTCTCTCACACAGTTAAATATGCATACAAACACAGTCAAAAGCAGTCAGGGAGAGAGAACAGAGTCAGGCGGTGTTCTGTTTTCAGAACAAAAATCTGACGATGTAGTTTCATATGTAAAGTGAGATTAAGGGGCAAATGAATCTATTGCTAATGTATTTTACATAAGTTAAAATCCAGACGCAGCAACTTTAATGTTTTCAATCAGACAGAACGAAGATCTGATTATTAGGGAAGGGCAGGCACAACTTAACACATTTTTGTTTTTGGAATAATCATGTTTATATACAAGCAACATATACATCTCTTCTACACATGATGACTTGAGTTTGTTCCCAGTACCTACTGATAATGTACAATTCTGCTGAAAATGATGAGAAGCGCAATGCTACAATTTAGGCAATAGGTGGGGTTAATTGTAACAGACTGAGGGTTAGTTGTAACACTTGCTAGAAAAGGCTGATGAATTAGTACAAACAAGTTAATTCAATGTAATTAATTATGTTTAAAAAACACATATATTTTCCAACCATACTGCATTATAGATAGATATTATATAAGACAGGCAGACAGCTTAATTGATGGATAAACACACACACATCAAATTATGTTTGAAACCGGACATGAGGCTGTGTGTCAAACAGTGATAAATTTATTTTTGTGTAGTGTAGGACTGCAAATAAAACACATCACACATCAATACAATATATAACATTGCTTCTGAATAACTACAGCTTTACCAACTGTTAATGTAAATTTCGTTAATATACATTAATAAATATAAAAACAAAGACACTAACATCTGAAAGATACTAATAAAGTAGAAGAAAATCCCTGTTTTTGGTGTGTTCTCTTTTTCAGTTTAAAATCTGTGTAAACATATGGAACAAAGAGACGTAATTTACTTTATTTGTCTTTGTTTACTAAAGGTGGCTTAGTTGTAACACTGTGTAACAACTAACCCCGCAGTATGGAGGCTGTATTTTAGTCTAGTTAGCACTTGCTGTAAGCTTGTCACATGCTTCAAAATAGTGCTACACTGGTAGCAACAAGATGGTGATTGAAGTAATAGAAGGTTGGATTTTGTGATTTACACAAACAGCTCAGTAACCAAAAAGAAGGTACATGCCCTGAAAAAACTCTTTGGCACAGATTTCTTTAAAACACTGACAAATTGCTTTGAATTTTGGTGGGATACCATGGCTAGGAAATGTAGTAATGTGGCCAGAAGCACACGCTGCTTGACCTTGTATAAAAACATAAAAAGTCCATGTTAAAATGTGTCCTGTGTTAGGTTGCACAACCGCACACTTTTTTCAATTCTGGCGAGCGGCACTCTGATGTCTTGGAAAGTGAAAAAAAAGTGTGACAGAATTATTGACCAGAGCTTATAGTGGACCTGAATTAGACTTGATCTCTTGTACCCCAGCTTTATATGGCTGTATACCTCCAATATATGGATAGATCATATGCGTTTACAGCTGTGCACAATGCTACAAGTTGGCAATGTGAAGCCCAGCATGTGCTTCTCCCGAGAAGATGTGGTGAAGCCATACATCCTTTTAAGCAGCCACTAACACAATGGCACTGGAGAGCAGAATGCACTTGAAGGACGATGCAAACTGCCAACTGCCCCGTTGGCCATCTGAGTGATGGGGGAGGGAGGGCCATCCTCTCACCCAGCAAAAGCAAGACCTATTATGCCCTTTTGGACTCCTGGTCACAGATGTGGCAAACTGGATCTCCTGATTCTGGTTTTATTACTATGGCTTCAAACATATCAGCATGATAGCAACACCATAATGTTACTAATTTGTGTATTTCCTGTTGGAAGTTCATATCATCTGTGTGTGAAGCAATTGTATCTGCCTCAGCTGGAAGAACGGTCACAGTGCTGAAACAGTTTTGTAGTCTCATTTAGTCTTTTAGTGACTCGACCAGAAAAGAACAAACTGTGTCAATCAACTGAAATAAAAGTCAGCAATTTGAAATCCTACTGAAATTTCTATGGGGGTAAAAAAAATTCAACTGCTCTATGCAGTGCTGAAATGACAAAAAGTCCGGCAAAATAACAATTCTGAGCTGATAAGTAGCCAAGGAACTGCATTTGCATTTGAAAGTAGCATTCCTCCTCTTTCATCAGTCTGTCTAAGAACTCCCGTCTCCAAAAGGGCACAAATGCCATAAAACATGTTCATGAAAACCTGGCTTGTCAGCAGAAAAATGAAAGCACGGAATAATGAAATAAACTTCAATTGGTTGCCTGTCGCTTCAGTGCAGTGAATTACGTCTTCCACTCTTCCTAGGATTAGAGCGTGCACAAAGCATGCTCTCTGATTATTGTATGTGACAACTCATGGCTATATATAGCACAGGTTTCGACACAGTAAATAAATGGGGCCGTAAAAGTGACTTGACGAATTGTTTAAAAGTTCTGATGTGAATATTAATAATATATAAGCAGCTTAAAGCCCCAGTGAAGATGCTTTTAGAGCTAAATTAAAAAGTGAAGTGAAAAAGTAAAATAAAAAGTGAAAAAGAAATATCATAATGATAATAAATGCTTATGACATTTGAAAAGCCAAAGAAAGAAACATACATGTTCTAATCATGGATGTAAATATTGTGTAAATTTCACACAAAGCATGTCAGAGAAATGCTTTATGTAGTAAATTTTCTACTTAACATTTTATATGGTAAAACCTTAATATAAATTTTTATATGCACAGGTCAAAGCCACATTCAGCACAAAACAAAGCTCTTTTACTGCTCTGTTGCGGCTCTACAGCAGAATTAGATTTTTAGAATTTGTGTAAATGCTAATTCACCATTTAACCCTGAAGGTTGGCGCGCAGACTGCTGGTCACCATAGGAACGCAGACAACAATCTCGCCTAGCTAGAAGCTAATGACATGGCCAAGACAACAAAGATTTAAGACAAACATCGCTAACCCAGAGATAAATGGACAGACTCATTTGCATTTATAAACACTCCATCTGGTTTCCTGATATGTTTAATCTTCAATGAGAAACCGTCAACCACTAAAAAGTCGCAAAGCTGGCGCCAGCTTGTCATTCGCCAGCTTCTTGTTCGAACTGTCCCGTTCCACCTTAAATGGCGCAGCAGTTTGTTACATTCTAGCGCCTCAGGCACCATTTAAGGTGGAACGGGAAAATTTCAAAAAGAAGCTGGTGAATGACAAGCTGAGTTTGTCCTTGTAACAAGTCGAACGTTCAGAGACGTTTTACAAGAAACTATGCTTCTTTTGCGGAAAAGTATCCTGTCAGAGATTCTAGAAAAGCAGCTATAGCTGAGCTAAAGCTAACAAGTCTTGATTTTCGTTTATGTTATATGTTTTAGCCTATACTAAGACATTAGCACATACTGAGTCATATTTACAGTCAAGATGGTAAAATGGACATAAAATGTTGTGGCTCCCAGGGTGGTTTGATTTTTGCTGAAAGGACAAAATGGCTCTTCTTAACATTTGAGTTGCTGACCCCTGCTCGAGCCTTTTGTTTCATTCTATTAGAGTTTCTTCACAATATGGACTTCGATAAAACTACCAACTTGCGTCCTGCTCCTTTGTTTCCCTCGTCTCCATCCTTGTCACATAAACTAAATGTTAAATGAACTGACTGACTAGCTGAGAAAGTCACAAACTTTAGATTAAAATACAATTTATTCAGCTGCAATTATGTGTTACAAGCAAGCCTTTTCATACACAAAACACTCCATTATGAATAGTAGAGTAATTTGCATAAACCATGCAAATAAAAATCAGTCATGACTAGCACAGATGAAATGAAATAATAAGAGAAATTAGGGTTGTGTTCACCTTTATTTAAATTCAAAACAACAGGCAGAACACTGCTTAAATACCTACTTATCTGTAGCTGCACTGATCTGGACAACCACTACCACCCAGTTCATAAATTTCATTCCTGTTCATAACTGTGCTGTTTATCGCTGTGAACCATATTTTCTACACTGTATGTCCTAAACTATCCAAACACTCAATAGAAAAGCTTTGTCGGGCTCCCGAGTGCGCAACCGTCTAAGAGTTGGCTCTATCATCAGGAGATCGCGAGTTCGATCCCTGGTGATGCTACAGTCATCCGTAGCCGGGAGTCCTAGAGAGCACAGTTGGCCTCGCTCTCTCTGGGTGGGTAGGATGGCCCCTCCTTCTCCCCCCATCACTCAGCGCGATGCTAGTCAGTGCAGGCATCTGTTAGTCTGACGTAACAGATCTGGCGGTTGGCGCTTTCCTCCGAGCGCGTTCAGCTGTCCAATGACGTTGCGTGAGCGGCAGTTCGAAAAGAAGCGGTGGTTGGCTTCACAGGTCTCGGAGGAAGCCTGTGTGTTAGCCTTCACCCTCCTAGCGTTGATAGCATCGTGTGATTGGAGGAGTCCTAACTAGCGGGTGGAATTGGAAACGACTAAATTGGGGAGATAATTGGGTAAAAATCCCCCAAAAAAAAAGAAAAAAAAGAAAAGCTTTGTCAATAACAATGTGATCCTGTGCAGAACAAATCATTCAACATTGCTACCTGACCTCACTAATGCTCTTGTGGCTAAAAGCAATCAAATACTCACAGCAATGTTCTAACATCTACTGTAAAGCCTTCTCAGAAAATTAAACAAGAGCCTCAACAACTAACAAATATATCATGTTTTTCAGTATTTAATTCCACCTCCTTTTGCCAGCTTCCATTCTTTTAAAGAGACTTGCTTTCAGTTTTTTTAAAGAAATATGCAGAGATACTTTTCCACACATCCAAGGTTCAGTTTCAGGAGAAGCTTGCATTTTCTGCTTCTCAGGATTCTCCAATCTCCAAACACATTCAGTGTTGAGTTCTGGACACTGGGGTGACCAGTCTATTTTTTTTCTTTAAAACACCAGCATTGAATGTGTTTGGAGTTTCTTGGATGGTGAGAAGCAGAAAATGCAGCCAACCTCTGACACTGAACTTTGGAGGTGTGGAAAAATATTTCTGCAGATTTCTTTGAAAAACTGAAAGCAAGTCTCGTTAAAAGATTGGAAGCTATATAGGCAAAAGGTGGCTGCACTAAATACTGAAAAAAATGTTTGATTTGCAAATTATCTTGCTTTTTGTCTGTTCCATTTTTCTTGACAGCTACACATCCTTTCAGACCCATAGTGTTGAGTTGTTATCTCACAGTGGAAGGATGGACAGAAACACCTGTGGATTTTTTCAGATCTGAAGTAAGAGTGGAGCTTGCTTTTCTCCTCTCTGCAGTACTGTTTATCTGATGGTGACAGTTTTGGTGGTCTACCAGGCCTTGTATGGTTATTAGGAGTCCCATTTTCTCTATGGCTTTTAATAATTTTTTGAAAACCAATTTTGGAAACTCACTTAACTTACTTTCCTTTGACTTTCTCCTTCCTTATGCAAGGTGAGTATCTTCTATCTGAACTCCTCAGAAATATCTCCTGAAAAAAGAATCACTCACTTAATATCTTACTTAGTGTAAGTTATTTTGACTGGAAATGAAATAAATGAAGGGTGTTCTCTGACTTGAATGACTTGCACAGCACTGTATGTATTATAGAGCTGAAAATATTCTTTTCACATTTTCTCCAATGGGAGTCATAACCATTTATCATTGCTGTCAGTGTATCCTGGTCCACATTTTAGCACCTCCAATTAGGGAGGGTGAAGGTTAACACCTTCTGAAGTGCTTGAAGTCAGCCATCACATCCTTCTGAATGGCCACTAATGCTGTCTTGTCAAGGAGCTCACTATACTTGGAGATGAACACTAACTGTCCATTCTGCCTACTTGACCTAGATACACCCATGCTGGATAGCAAATGGATTACACTAATTGAGAGAGAGGATCCACCCAAAGAGAATACACCAAATTATTTTCTCATGTTGTCTAGTCACAGGTGGTGAAGGACACCACAGGGACTTAAAAGCAGTGCCTCAGATGACTGAGCTACTTGTGAGTCCCCAAAATAAATGTCTTTCATGTAACTTCAGTTGTTACTTTTCATACCACAAAGCCAGCTGGCACAAAAGTGCTTCTGCAACCAAGGCAAACGTGGTACAGAATTGGAGAGGACCATATGTCAGGCTGTTTGAGGACACAGGAAGGTGAGGTTGGCTGAAGCGACGTGTGGAGCTTCAGGGTTCTTCTGCCTGCCTCTGCTAATTAATTGCCGTCAATTCAAGGTCCTCCCCATGACCTTGGCCTTGGAGAATAAAGAACTACGTTCTCCTTTGATTGATCGCATCCATAGGGCCTGCACAGATTTCACTTCTAATTGTCAAACTTTCTAATGACAGCTGGCCAAGGTTAGCTTGAGATGTACCAATGGAAATTCCAAGCATGTTTTTAGTAGTACCCCTGAAGTTTGAACTGCTCCGACTCTTTTGACAAAGTTGGGGTTTCACCTCCTTTTACTGTGTTGGCAAAGCTCCAGAATGTTACATCATGGCAGAAGGAAGGCAATGAATGACCGTGATGAGCTGAGAATGGATAGCTTTGTCAGACAGAACAGCACTACACAAGAGGCATATGGGGATGGGAAAGAATTACTTTTGGGACAGATAGGGTCAATCTCTCCATTTCCTTCAGCTAAGATGGGTATGCACACAAAGATTGCTTATTTGGAATTCTAGCTCTTTGTCTTTTAATGGCCTGTGTTCACTTGACACAAATGAATTGCACAAAATAAACAGAAAGTATGAGTCATCCTCTTGTTGAGTCTGGGGAGAGGAGGTTTAACATTATCACTGATTAAGGATCAGCCTGATTGAAACAGCCCAAAAAAGCAACATGCTTCCACTGAACTACCAGGTATTGCATAATGAGGGATAGCGTTTGGAGCAATTTAAGTTACTGTGGATGCTCCAGTAATCAAGACTACAAAATTTACATGCACTGAAAAAATGAACTCACTAAACTTACTTGATTTTAATTGTGTACATCATTTCCCTGTGAATAAAACATATTACATCAACACAATTATCCCTACCTTGTGTGTATAAAGGTTTGCAGATACCCGCTCATCCAATCTTTCTTCTGAAAACAATAGTATCAACAGGGAGTTTGTCCCCCTGTTTGCTGCCGTAACAGCCTCCACTCTTCTGGGAAGAATTTACACTAGATGTTGGAACATTGCTGTGAGGATTTATTTGCATTCAGCCACAAGAGCATTACAGAGGTCAGCTACAGATGTTGAATGATTAGTTCTGGATCACAAATGCCACTCCAACTCATCTATCATTCCAGAGAACGCAATTCTACTGCTCCACAGCAGGGTGCTGGGGGCTTTATACCACTCTAGCCAATGTAGCAATGGGTCAGCAATGGGTGCACCATAAATTAGCTGAATTCTCTACTTCTGTATGAATGTCTGGATACATTTGGCCTTATAGGCCTGGTCTTGGACTAAATTACAGCGTCAATGGTGAGTCTCTAAAAATGTTCATGTAATATATTCTAATCATTAGATATTCTGTACACATTTGAATCAGTTAAATTTACTGCATTTGTATCACTGTGGTATCTATAGGAATGCATGGATTTGTTATATGCATACATGTCAGTAATTCTCCCCACCTAAAGATGATCAAGACAGCTGACCTGGTGCAAATACATAAAAGCGTCTGTGTATCATATATATAGAGTGTATACACACTGAATTTGAGGAGAAAATAACTTATGACTAGTGAAATTATCTGTCCATGCAGCAAAATTATTTCACTTGACAAGAAATCTTAAAATAACTTTGTTCCAGTCTAGAAATGAGTAGGCTCTGACAAGTGTTCGGAGGTTTGAAAGAAGTAGAATATTTTGGTTTTTAGATCAAATTACTTGAGATCAGCCTTGCTTCAGCACAGTAATCAGTGAAATACACTGAATATTAGCAAATAGTTATTAATCCAAGGGCAAGGCAAGAAAATAAATTCCTAATTTAAGTGGAAATTATGTAATACTAGTGGAGTATGAATACTCTGTTACTTGAAACAAGTTGGCTCATATTGAAATAGACAGGTCTGAACCCATATTTAACCTTTTAAAATCCCAGGCTTATTACATACTAAGGCTTATTACTCAGTAAATACAGGGACTTAAAAGCAAACTGGCTGACTTGGCCATTTAAGGGGTTAATTTAAAACTAGTCCTTAATCTCAGAGCATACAACTCACAACAGGAAAATGATTTTGCTGAAATCACATCCAGGTCTGCAAGTGAAATTTTCCCTTAGCATTCATTCTCTGGTAGGTGAAGCATATTCAATGGCAATGGCCCATGAAGCAATGGAGCATTGCCACTGAATAAAAAATTATTATTTTAAAATATGCCTTGTGTGTGATTCTCAAATCAAGCAAATGAACTTGAGTTTGTGTCACTGAATCTAACAAGTTTTTCAGTGAAAGAGAATGGTGCAAATTGGTACTCTAGCTAATGTAGCTTGTAACTCTAGCTTATTAATCGCATGTTTCCTTATCTAAGATGCATAGAACAATCTGTAGTGGACCATGTTAAAAAAGAAATGGTCCAAAATTACTTAATAAAATCATGTTGTATTAACTACAAGTTAAGAATGTTTTGGCTTTTTTGGCCCATTGAGCCATTACTCTTGATATGCCCTGGTAGTTCTAGTTTGAACTCAAATTATTTAAAATACTGTGGTTTGCAAAAGTTTGCGAGGGTGCAATATCGTCATTGAGCTCCACATGCAAAATTGAGTGAAAATCAACTTAAAAGAGCAGAGCTAAAATTAATTATGGAATTCATGGTCAGTCTGTCTGAGAACTCACTTTGAAATCCTCTGAGAGATTCAGTTCGAGTCCAAGGTGTGTCCCAGACTGCATTTGTATGAGAAAATCGCCTTTGATTAAAAATGTTTTCTCAGCCCAGAGTCCAAACTGCATCTTTTTGTTGTTCGTCTTTCTTCGTGAGCCAGTGATAAAACGAGTCTCTCAGTAGAGCGTCAGCCAGATGTTGGCCTTTGCATAAATTAATGAACACCCTAAGTGCAGAACTCATTTGAGCCGAGCCTCTGTACAGTGGACTGAATGAGTCGCTGTTTAATTTTGCATGAGTTCCTGTGTATCTGAGGAGCGCGATGAGGCCTTGCAAGCAGGAGAGCATAAACTATTGTGTAACACCTCAGAGGGGCTGTGTCTCAGTTTGTCTCGAGCGAAAGAGACTTGGCGTGTTTACAGCTCTCTCCATTTGGATGATCTCTGAATTCTGCTGGTTTAAGCATTTCATAACAAAAAAAGCATGATTTAATTATTTGTTAACAATTAATTATGAATATAAATAGGATGATCCCTTGGCCTAAGGCCTTTTTATAAAAGGAAAGCAGGTCTAACCTGCTGGTAGAGTTGTAGTTGGCAGAAAAAAAGCTGGCTTGCTAACAAACTGAGCCACACTTTTTTTTCTTTGGCAGAGGAATCAGCAGGTTGAAGTGACCCAGCAGTTAGGCAGCTACATCTGGCAGAACTGGAAGGGGAAAGGGCTGCAGCCTTATCTGCATTGTCTCCAATGAGTCTTACCCAGCTACTAACCTAGTGGCTAGGCTACAAAAACTACCCAGCACTGTGGAAATGATCCAGCAAAATAGGCTCAGTCCGGTGATTTGGTAGAAAAAATAACCTAGCATTTTTTAGAGTGTGGTATTGCTTCAGCCACTAATCTCTATTGCAATTATCTGACTGGCTTGTGATCATGCTTGCATCATGCTTAGATGTCGAGCACCCTCAACAGATTCTCTTTGAAATCTGGGCAGAAGAATTAGGCACATATTTGTGCTATAACAGCTGAGGACGTTCAAAGAGTTTCATCTTTAGGTTCACGTGCACAGCCTGTTTGCACCTGTTGCATTTTGTCTCCATGGATACATTAAGCGCATCCTCAAAAGCCTGTTTCAGTGTGGGCCGGCTGAGGAGATGTTAATGCTAGCAATGCTCTTGCACGCTAAACATGTGCTACTACAGTGCCATGGAAACTAAAATGCTTAAAATAGCAAAACAAGCACTGACCACCACACACAGCAGAGATGACTCAGCTCGGACAAACACATGTCATATTACAGTACAGGGAATGACATGCATTCATTCATTTATTTTGAGCATTCTCATCTGCTTTGTGACTGAACGCTCAGACTTCTGCACACTAGAGGCAGAAGATGCTAATAAAAGCTGTGCACAGTTGTTTTCTCTAGGCCCAGACAGAACTGCACACAGGAGTGTTGCTGCAGGGCTTTTTGCCCGAGGAGACCGTCTCTGTGGAGCAGCAGTGCAAACAGACGCTCACATAAACTGTGTGTGAATCACCATTAGAGCTGAAACACTTCGCATCAGACTGAGGCTTGACAAGCAATAGCAGGCAATGACTGGGTTTTCATTCAAACTGTTCAGCCGTTCTGCCTTAAGTATGTTTCAGCCAAAATCTGATTTACACAGTGTTAAACTAATTCAAATGTAGTCAAGACACATTTACTGTCTGAAGTCTGCTTTTTTAGTTTAGCACTGAAGCTACAAGGCTACAAAGTAGCGACAAACAACAAAAATTTATAAAACCATCTTAAACCCTGAATTTTATTTTTTGTGCTTTTGTCCATTTCTACAGTTCATAGCATGTCATAAAGTGTCAGAAAGCACATACATAAGTCTACTTGAAAATACTTAACAACTTTGAGCAGTTTTGAGGCAAGCGTGTGACGATTTTGCATTGTTTCTGATGCTAACTGGTAGCAGTAAGCTTCCATTGTTAGCTACATTAGCCTCAAAAAAAAAGCAAACATGATCTAGCTGATCGACTACCATTAGGATTTTTGGCTGAACCATCACTATTTCCATTCTTATTTTGATTAATATATGCAGCTATGCAGGTTGAAGTGTAAATTGTTGCTCTACCAACTTTGAATTAACATCAAAGCAGCCCTTCTAATTCACCAGATTCAATAAACTTTGTAGAAATAAAATGCTAATAAATTGTACACTGGTTACATGACTCAGTGACTTGTGTTCCATCGTGGTGTACAACTCAGCTTAAATGACAAAAACAAGGCCTCGCTGAAGCTCTGAGCCACACAAAATCGGCTCACTCTTTAACTAAGCCAGAAAGTAATTTTACGCATCACCTGCATATTGAAAGCAATGTAATTATACATTTTTCCCTCGATGGAATTTTGACAAGGCGGGAGAAAATGCATTGAGGAAAATCAAATATTCTGAGCATGTTGTGTGGAGAATCATAGCAGTTAATTGATACATGCAGGGACTGAAGCAGTCGAAAGTTTCTATTATATTAGATGGAATCAGATAAGGAGATAAATGTACCGAGCGATTTACAATAAACAAAGTCTACAGACTACCAGGAGACTAACTGAACTCAGTGTGTTGTAGTTTTTATAACATCACATGAAAATGTACTTCACTGTTGGTTTGAGTTAAGCTTGAATACTTGCCGATTTGTTCCTTTGGACCTCCTCAGAAAACAATTACAGTTCACCCTATGGACTGTTGATTAGAGCGTAAATCTCATGCACTTCACTTCAGCTCCAATCCGTTCTTATCTTAGCTGGCAGGAGCTCGCTCTCTTCTGCATTTGATAAAGGTTAGCTGATTGTTCAATATCAAAGGCTGTCAAGTCTGTCTTTTTGCTGCTCTATACAAAACGCATGTTGTGTATCTATTAATCTGGTTGAGCCAGCCTCATGTTACATAAAAGTTGAATCGTTCAGCACTTTATCATATAAAGGATGTGAATGTTGGACAGGCACTTATGATAGCGTTTTGTCTTTTTTGCTACAACCTCTACATTTGATGGATATTATACAGAAAGCATAATACTTTCATGCAGAATTGTCTGAATTATTTTTCTGATAGGTGATGTTTGGTGCTGATTCTCATGTTTTGATCATAGCTTGTGCTTATTCTGTGAAAAAAAAAAAAAGCATATAGATGTGCCTGAGGATATAGAAGAGCTTGCGAGTGTGTGTACTTTTAATTACTCTCCTCTCTAGCTCAGGCTCTGGAATGGAGAACAGCACTAACAAATTATGTATCCGCAAAATCTTGTACAACTGCCTCATCCAGAGGTCGCTTTAATCAAGTCTCTCGCGCTCTGGCTCTCTTTTTCACCACGTTGGCATTTTACCTACCATTTTATGCCATGTTGGCATTTTGTCTCCCATAACTAACATAGCACAATTAAACAGATACCAAAGGTGAGGCTGTAAATGCTCCAGTAATTGACATGACTCTGTATTGTACATGTCTTTAATCATTTGATAATAAATAACATTCCTATAAAGCAGCTCATTCACACACACACATGCAGAAGGAAACACAACGAAGGCCAACCTGAATAAATTACAAACCACTAACAATGAGGTCATGATCTTACCCAGGGTGCTCCAGGAGAGGAAATGATTACAGGCTCTTTGAAGTAAACGAGCACATCTTCCATTAGTATTCTATTATAGCAAATTACACATACTTCAAGTGGATTGCACCTCTATCGAACTGGAGCTTCTTTGGTGGTTGGCGGGGCAAAGACAAATGAGTGTGTTACATAATTTAGTAAATGACTTTTACAGTCACTGCTGCGACAATGAGAAATGGAAAAAGCCTCTTACCTCTGAGGCCCACGTTAATGACTCCAAGCTTTTTAGTTTTAAAATGTACTTATAAAATAGTAGCAGACCGAACAGAGGCAGGCCAAATGAAAGCAAAGACAATCCAGTTTTTTGGACTCTGTAGGCTTTTGCCTAAACCACATCCATTATACATGGTTTCTTCTGAAGGATACATACATATGTCTTGAAGCTATGACAGCCAGGCTCCTGGAGGCAGAGAGGCGATCCAGTTGCGTAGACATACTTCGCCATGCATGTTTGATGCATTTTCTCTAGAGACCAAGTTCCTCGCAAAGAATCTGCACAGTGGCACATGCAAATGAATTTCATTTACCATCTCAGAAAGTGCTGCAGTTCAGATGAGAGCAATCTCAATCTCCCTAGCTTTGCATGTCACATAACCTGAACGCTCTTTCACACGAATGCACATCAAACCTGAACCTATCCCCCTTCATATGATTTCATTCTTCTGGACATGAAAATGCTTGAGATGAACTGAATTCACCTCATTCTTTTTTTTTCACCTTGAAAAGACAGCCCAGGCAACATTTACAGCCAAACTATATGATACGATGAACTATCTATTCTGTAAAAGATCTGAGCTAGGCCTACACTACAAAGTCTTCAGCCTGATTTTAATCCCAATTGCCCCTTCCGACAAATTTTCACAATCTGAAGCGATTTTCCAATTTGGGAGCTTAATCGGAGGTGATATATTCCTCTATTTTCAGTGACGTGTGAGTTTTACGACTTAAAAAGTTATTAACAAGTAGTTCAAGTAACAGCCAATGAGAGTGCTAAGAGAGAGAAAAAAATGGCATGTATGTACACCACACACTCAACGGACCGCAGTGGCAGAGGAGCTGCTTGTTGCTTTCACTGTCTTATCTGTCTATCTAAACCTTATATTCATCCCCAGTTGCTAGGTTTTTTGCATTTGCATAAAAGTACAAACATGTCTGGTCCAGTTTAGCTCTGTCTGTATAACGTAACAGCAAGATCTGAAATTTTGAGTGGTTTTTCGTAGCTGGAACTGATGTGTGTGACAACCTCTTTTTCGCCTTATCCTCCAGCGTGTGCCCTCCTGGCAAAAAGACAAGAAATTCTGTTAAACACTGATCGTAAGTGTGTAATGCTCTCTGTGTTTGAAGTCAGGATTTTAAAAAATTGTATACTGTACTGTCAGCTTTAGGGGCAGATTCACTAAAAGAGGCCTTAATTACCAACACACTACCAACATTTTGTGCTGGTGGGGGAGGCCAATTTAGCAGGTTATCTAGTACAAATTTCTCTGCAGATGAACACAGGTGCAACTTTGTAATTAATGCAACCAGTATGAACTCCAGTTTGGCTCTCATGCTTTTGCTATGAAAGTCTGACAGATAAGAGAAAAAAAGTTTATCCTCCTCTGATTTCGGTTAAAATTGTTACTCATCAGGTAGAAATAATGATTTATTTTCTCAAGACTTTGTCTTAATTAGTAAAACAGTGAGTAATTACTCATTGTGTATGTGAGCATTAACAAGTTATTAATTTGAGAAAATAAGACTTAGCATAATGAGTCAGGAATTATTAGGAAAACTCTCATAAATGCAATGAGGCAAAAGTGCATAAGAACAGTGACTCCCTTTGATGTTATTATAAACAGGGTTTGTGATGACATAAAATGTTAGTAAATCTGCACCTTAGATTTCTATACCTATTGGTTTGCAGGGAATTATGAAGCATGATGTCTGGCAAAAAATCGAATTATTTACATTGTATTTACATCTCTAGCTAACATGTAACAAAAGAGTATTTCCTACCACTTAAAGGACACATCTATATTCATCACACCTGACTCAAACCATGCACACTTAGGCTTGCTTAAGTCTCAGATTTTTCTACTTAAACCTGGAAATAAACAACAGAAAGTTTTAGAATTTTGGAAAATTCAACACAAAGAAAAGTTATAGTGAGAAAAATGAAGAAGAAACATTGAAGATTCTGAACTACTTCTAGCTCACTATTCAAATTTAAGCAAATTTGTGACACTGACCATGTTAAGGCCTTTCTACAAAAATATCAGTTTCTCTTCTATTGAAGTATATGTTTAGCCAGTTCTCAAGTGGATTAGATCTACTCATTGGAAGCTTTTGCACAACCCAATTGAAGCAAAAGGGGGCATTTCAGTTAAGAAATTCTGAAATTCATGTTAAAATGTCCAAGACTTATGGACCCCTCTGTAGATGATGCTATCTAGTGGTTGTAAGCCTTCATAACGTATTAACTACATTAGCTTCATAGCTCTAGTACAAAACTAAAAAAGCAAACTTCAAGCACCAAACATGTCTTGACTGATTGACATTTTATGGATTTGATTTTTTAGCAAACTACTCCTGTAAAAAACCTGTTGACATTGTGAAGATCTTCTGGATACAAATAAAGTTGTTTCGGAAGGGCTTCATTAAGCATTGCTCAGAGCTCTTGAGCTGTCAGAGCAATGTTCAGGCCTGTACCTCTCACTCATGCACTCATATCCATGGAGGCAGGCTTCTGCAGCATCTTAGGGATACGGATAGAGGATAGAGAGGAAAGTGTCAGCGCTGGACGACTCCTCCGTGACCTTTATCATCCTTCTGCTGAGTGCTGAGCAGAGACAGCTGCGCACCACTGCAATTCTCTCAGCTCTCAGCCTTGTCTCACTTCTTCTGACCTTTCACACACAATTTACTGAACACTTTGCTGTAATAATTTTAGAACACCTCTCAATATCTTTGCTAATATGTCATTCTCTAAAATCCCTGTCACTGTTTTGCCATAAACGCAAGATTAGATTCTCAAAATAATAATAATAATAATAATAATAATAATAACAAGCTTTATTTGTATAGCACTTTTTATACATAAATGCAGCTGAAAGTGCTTCAGAAAGGAAGAAAAGACAAAAGAGATAAAAAAGTATACGTTCAAATAAGATCACATGAACATAAAAGTGGAGGGCAAAATAAATAACAAGTAGTATAAAATCAAAAATAATAATACTATAATAGTAATAATAGTGATCAGCTATTTACAATTTAAAATAAATTAAAAAATAAACAATAGTAAAAAAATCACTAATTGAAAAATGCAGTAATACTGGTACTGTAAGTAAGTTAAAACACAAAAATATTTTCAGCTACTTCTTGATATGATGATGAGAAATTTCCCCATTGTGGAACTAATAAAGGATTATCATATCTTATGTTCTGATGTTGGCTGTCTAATCTCCATTGGTAAACCGTTCCATTTTTTTTTCACTACTTCCTTTCTTGTCAACATTTTAAGCAAGTCTACACGAAATTCTATTAGATGTACACCAGATGCTATCAGGTGAGCACCAGACATTATGTGGTCAGTACCTAATACTATCAGGTGTACACCAGATACTATATGGTGAACAATAGATATTTGTAGGACCAGATACTATGTGGTGCGCATTAGATAATATTAGGTATGCACAAGATATTATCAGGTAAGCGCCAAATACTATTAAGTGTGCACTAGATACTATCACATGTGCACTAGATAGATACTATGTGGTGAGCACTAGATACTATTTGGTGTGCACCAGATACTTTGTGGTGAGCAATGAATACTATTAGGTGTGCACCAGATACTATGTGGTGAGCACTGAATAACATTCAGTGAGCACTAGATACTATTAGGTGAGCACCAGATACTATGCAGTGAGCACCCAATACTATCACATGTGCACTAGATAGATACTATGTGGTAAACACTAGATACTATTAGGTGCACACCAGATACTATCAGGTACTCACTTGATACTATATGGTGTGCACCTGATACTTTCAGGTGCGCTCCAGATACTATGCGGTGGACAGCAGATAATATTAGGTGTGCACCTAATGCTATCAGGTCAGCAAAAAATACTTTTAGGTGTGCACCAGATACTATCAGGTGTGCACAAGATACTAAAAAAAAAAATACACCACAGCATTAATCAGGGGCTCGGTGGGAAGACAGTGTAATGAAGCCAGAATTGGTATAATATGGTCTGTCTTGTGTGTTGCTGTTAGCACTCCGGCTGCAATGTCCTGGCCCTAATTTATCAATCACTTTTTTTGGCAAACTAGTTACTGTAATCAAGTCCTGAGAAAACAAAAACATCCGTCATTTTCTTAGCATCATGCAGACTAATAAATGGTCTAATGTGAGCAATATAAAAACATGCGGACTTGATTCAGATGGGCTTGGTTTTAAGCAGTGCTCCTGAGCCGTCAGAGAAAAGTTCAGAGGCCCTACCTCATCAACGTCTGGTAAATCACTGCTGCTCTTCTTGCAGTATAAAGACATCAGAGGCAATCTGGATGATTATATTGCATGGCGGCATGACACGTGCACTCACACAACATACACACATCTACATACACTGAGTGCTGATGAAGATGTCCATAGCTGTGGCTGTGATTCACATTGTCACCGTGCATCTGTCTCTGTTATGTTCTGCCAGGAGTGAAGGCAAGAATGGCAGGTGGTCAGAAACAAAACATTTCCAACATCAAACGGATTCTGCTGATGGAAGTCCTCAAAGGACCACGGAACACATGCTCCTTATACTTCCAATTGCGCCGATGTTGTGAACATGAATGAAGCTATAATTGGAAACACATAACCTTGTCTAATGAATGGTGAAAAAAACAATTAAAATATGGAACATGAATCATGCATATTGTCACAGATTACCTTCCACTTGTTATTTCAATATTAGTATAACCCTGATTCCAAAAAAAGTTTGTAAAATTCTAATAAAAACTAATAAAAAAAATTCTGTTTGGCCTGTATTCAACTGAAAACAGTACAAAAACACAGTATATTATGCTCATGCTTTTTTCGTGAATACGCTCTTTCCAAATTTGATTTACCATTGTGTTACACCATGTTTTCTTTTCACAGCACTTACTAAACATTTAGGGACTGAAGACACAAACTGATCTAGTTTGAGAGCACAATTTTTTGCCACTTTTTGTTATACAGGTCTTCAGCTATGCAACCATACAGGGCATTGGTTGTCATGTTTTGAGCTTAATAAGTAGCATGTTTTCAATAGGAAAGAGGTCTGGACTACAGGCAGGCAAGTCTAGCACCCACATTCTTTGATAACTCAGCCATGCTGTTGTAACACGTGCAGAGTGTGGCTTGTTGTTGCAATATTGAGATGAGCGTGGGTGTTCCTGAAAAAGACATCATCTAAAAGGCAGTCAATGTTGCTCCAAAATGTATTAAGCGTTAATAGTGATTTCACAGATGTGCAGGTTGCCTACTAAAACCCCCCCATTCCATGACAGACCCTGGCTTTTTAATTGTATGCTGGGAACAGTTGGGATGGTCCTTTACTTCTTTGGCCCAACATTGGTTTCACAATGTTCCAAGTCTTAAATTGCCTCTGTCCTGTCTTTTTTTGGAACATGTTACAGGCATCAATTTCCAAATGAACATATATTTACAAAAAACAATGAAGTTGGTGAGGAAAATCATTACATATTATGTCTTTGTATTGTTTGTGTTGAAATACAAGTCAAAGTATTGGGTTCATAGATGAATATTCACATGCAGGGATATGAATACTTGTGTATCATTTTACACAGATTCTTATCAACAGCCATTATTTTGACTTGGACAAAAGTGTAAATGTGGTTGATGGCATATCCCCTAAGTATTTTCATTAAACCTTCCTGACTGCAAGAAAAGGGTAATGCAATATAACCTGACACTGACCATAGCAACATTTGTTGGTTGTCCAAGCAAGTTTATGGAACAAACTAAGCTTAAATATTTGAATGCTTATCAAGGTAATTTGTTGCAGAGTGATTTGTGGATAAGATTGATGGAGAAAGTCTGTCATGTTTAGGCTGGCCTAGGAGAACGTGGGCTCTTCTTCAGATTGTGCACAGCCTCTGAGGTGTCCCATTCTGACTCCTTGTAGAGAACTCAAGAGCATTGGAGGTACATTATCCTCCATTATCTACCCTCTATTTTAGAGTTCTTTTTTCTGTTCTGCAGAGTTTTGCCATTATCGCCATAACCCTGATTCGCCAGTGGCCTGAGCTGACCAAAAGCACTGTGAAAGAAGTTACATGTTTCAGCTTAATAAAGAGAGTGAAAATTCTGCATCTGGATATTTAAGTAAACTCAAAGATTTTACTTATTAGCATTGTCAACAAAATGGGACACTCTGGAGCAGTTGCACATGAACCTAAGGTTACCATGCCCAATGCCAAGCGTCAGCTAGAGGGGTATAAAGTCCTCCAGCTTTGGGCTGTGGAGCAGTGGAACCACATTCTCTGGAGTGATGGAGCTCCATCCAGTGGTGAGGTAAGGAGGAAATTAGGAAAATTCCAGAGATTACAAAGAGTGTGTTTTCTTTGGCATTGTGCTTCATTCATCTTCTGATAATTAAAGATTTTTAGTTTTAGATAAAGTGCCAAGAGCAATGCATCTTGCATTAAAAATAGAAAAAAATAATCTCAATAGGTTACGTTTACACAAATACACATAATCTCACATGCAAAGGCTTACCTAAGGCAAAACCTTGAAGAAAATCAGCAGACTAAAGCTCTAAGAGTCGAGAAACAGAGAGAGAGAGAGAGAGAGAGAGAGAGAGAGAGAGAGAGAGAGAGAGAGAGAGACAGAGGTGGTAGAGAAGTGGTGGGGGTGAGAGCCGGTGTCTTCCCCCTTTAACACAGCCTTGGTCAAAACGGTTATAGCTTTATGCAAATTATATGTAAATAGTCTACATACACAATTGCTGATTCATTATCACAAATCAAAACTTTTATAATGCAGACTTGGATGGGCTCAGAAAATAAAATAAACACAGTGTCATTAGTGAGATTCAGTCCACAAAGATAGTGTCCCTCATGTATTTCTTCATGACACCAGCAAGAGTTGCTCTCAGTCAGGTCAAAGGCCTTGAAGGTTCCCAAATGGTCACCTTTTAGCCAGTTATGCAATGATAGAAATACCCAGTTACAGCTCCTGTACCGTAGGCCGCCACTATGTCTGGTAGGATAGTTTGGAGATGGGCATAAACAAGTCCTTATCTCATGTCACAGCGTCCTTCTAAAAAAATATACCAAAAACCTCACAGAGGTATAAAAGCCAAAGAACTATTATTCCTAGGTGTAAGAATATATATGTATATGAGCAAGATATTCTACATTAAAAAGAGTCAAATTTGATTAGGGGAAATTATTTAAGTACCTGACCCCAGTAATGATCTTGTGCCTGAATGCAATCAAATACTCACGGCAATGTTCCAACATCTAGTGAAAAAGCAGCAAAGGGGGGACAAGCTCCTTATTTAAAACCCTTAAGAAGAAATGTGGGATGAGCAGGTGTCTACAGACTTAAACATTTCCTGGACATTGATTAACCCCTTATAATCAGGTTTATTACATCCCAAGGTTTATTATTCAGTAATTACAGGGACTCCAAGGCAAACTGGTTGAGCTATTCTTAGGTTATAGAAGTGTGTAATAAAACATTGGGCCCGCCGGCAGGCCCTGGCCTTTTAAGAGCCTAATCTTGTCAAACGACATGTCAATGGAGAATTACCATTGAAAATTCTTTTTTGTTTTGGCTTAGGCTTAATCTGGGTATGGGAAAAGAGCCTATAGTGTATAATAAAGTGTATGTGTGTTAGGTAGGTTTACCCTTATAGTCATATTTATTTGCCGTGTGAAGAGTTAAGTGAGAAACTCATCTGATCTAAAAACGACACAGAATTTACGCAGGGCAAAGACAGGAAAACGAGATTGGTAGGATCAGGGTTATGATAATAGGATCTGAGGAGCTGCTGGTGAAAAAAAGAAGAAGAAAATAATTATAACACTCACTCAGGCAGGGATTTGCATGAGGGAGAAGGACAAAAATAGTTCTGTAGAAAAATCAATGTGTCTGTTTTATAGAGGGAAGCTTTCTTTTCTAATTAGTGACAGCTGACTGCCAAATGGTGGTCTTATCAATATAATTCACAGTGCACTCATTCAGGAGTAAGGCTGGCAGTAGAAAAGTTTGGCCTGAACTCCAATGTGGTTAATTGCAGTTCCTTGGCATCTATTTCTACAAAATGTAGATAGTGAGTTATCATTATACTCATACTGTATCACATTATGCTTTGCGCATCTGTATTTAGGTTCATTCATTCAGACTGTACACACACCTCTTTGTTTTGAAAGCTTGTAAGGCTTATCAAGGACAATTCAATCCAAATGACTCCGGGGAAGGGAGGGAGGCAAAATTTACTATAATTAAACCCAAAATCAAGATGTTTTTAGAGTTAATTACACATACATTTATTATGGCTAGTCTATTTTCTACTTTCTTTTTCACTTTATTTTAGCGAGCATGACAGATTCGTTCCCTATGAGAACAATGAACATTGATCAGGACAGTGTCTCAGCTTTTGCCATTATGTATTTTTGTGGAGTTCCACAGAGACCTATTGTAGTTTCCCTTTTCTTTTTAAATCCGTCTTCTTTGTAGAGCCATATCTTTGACTAATATGACTTGTTGGCATGGCAGTTTGCTTCACTTAATCTTTCAAGGAAAAGCAAAAGAACCTAGATTACTTTGTTAAAAAATGAGAAAGTGCTTATGTAACATCCTGCAGATATCACGGTTTGCAATAAAGTAATGTGGTGGCCAGCACTCCTCAGAGCCATAACTGACTGTTTTATCTCATAAAGCTCATAATGGCTGCTATCTAAAATGCAGGCGTACTACTAATTTATACCTCCAATAAACATTTACTTTCAGTGCCTAAATCATTTTAAAGGGATCAGTGCAAAAGACAACATGGACAACATTGTGCATTCAGGCAAATACTCTTTTATTTTAAACAGCTGCAAGGGAACTGCCCAGCCCAGTGCTACCCCAACACAAAACTGGGGAGGGGCTAACCCAGGAGGACACAACACACATGTAGGGTGGACAAAGTCCCACATAAAGCCCACCCTCCATGGACACAATTCAACAAGCAAAGACAACACACTACACTAACCAAACAACAACAACAACAGCCCCAAAATTTCAGTTTTTAACCCGGGAGTGTGGCGCATCGGGAGAGCCACTTTGCATGGCCACACTTCCTAAGCTTCCCGCGGCAGTGCAGCCCATTGCCGACACCACACTTTAATACTTTCCATTGTGTAGAGTTCAGAGTCATGGGTAGCCTTATTCTGCAGGCCCCCTAGAATGGAAATCGACTCAATTATTCTTAATAAATATAATCAAATAATATTTTTCCCTGGTATGAGATTAAAGAGGACACTGTTGTTTCTCTGTGTGTGAAATTGTTGAGCTGCTAGCGAGCAATGAGGGATGAAAAGCTAGGGGTGGGAACCCACTGCTGTGAAAACAATTCACACCTCCCCACAAACATGGCCACACTGAGATAAAACAGATACAAATGACATTTAAGCACAATAAAAGCACTTTTATAAATGTTCCTTTCTGGTTTTGTAAGTCATGTATATTTCCATCAAAATATATTCCATCGTTACTGAAGAAAATGCATAGGTGCACAACTGATGGACCTCTGCAACAACAGAAATTGCATTTTATGGCTGCTGTGAAGAGGAGTTAATAAAGCCCATTACCAGTGCAAAAGCATGATAAACAGTTCTCTCCAGGTGGCTCCATAAGTCATCATTATTATTTTCAATTTCTGTGCCTGGCATTGGGGCTTCTTGTTGTCGTTAATGACCTAGACCTCAGATAGTCCCACCTAGTTGATGAAGGAAAAGACTTGCTGTAGCTGGAATGGTAGGCCAAATCTACAGAGGGGTAAAAAATCAAGCTTCCATGCTTTGAGGTGGCTGTAAAAAGATATCTAGTAGATTAAATAACAAATATGATGTAAGCAAAAGCGCCATTACAGATCACTTAATGGTTTCAGTACTTTTTCGAGTAAATATGTTTTGGAGTCTGTTTCGACTTCTCCACAGACACCCATCTGTCTTCTCTTTTAGACTGTAGCTGCAGTCAATATGATTAGTCTGTGCTGCTCAATAACTCCAGGTAACGAGCTGTCTAATAGAGCCGTCACAGTCTGCTTATCTTCCAGCTGCAACACCCAGTTTTAATGAGCTTTACTTAATTTCCCACTTTCTTACTCTCTCCCATTTAGTCACTGCATGCTGTATTCACACACATATGCACACACACACACACACACACACACAGACACACACATGCACACACACACACACAGACTATTACCTGTTCAGCTCCATTTCCGAATAACATTAGAGGTAATTCTGGAATCATCTCTGCCTGGAAAAGAGAGATTTCAATGATAAAAGGGTATTTTGGTCATTTTGGCTTGAAAAAGTCACTGATACTAGAAATTGTGTGCAGAAGTTGGACATCACATGGCAAAGTTTTGCAGACTTGGTCTAAATTAGCCAAGGCAGACAAAAAAAATAACAGCTGTGCTTTTAGCTTTTAACAGGGGCACAGAGTAATGCTGACCTTAAGCCACCATGAGTATGGAGAGTGCAGCTGACATGCAGTAGTAAATCCCCTGACCATGCACTAAACATCTATACAGAAATACACTGAAAGATACATTACAAGTCAACACACACTATCTCTTTACTTTAATTTAAAAAAGGAGACAAAAACACATGCTGGTTTTGCTGGTGATCAGCCATGCTGGTCTGTGCTGGTTTTTCATGGACGTTTAATGCCTTTAAAAGGTCTCTCACAGAAAGTTATAGCATGAAATGGTTATTGATATGCTGCTTGATGCCTGAGACCTTGGTTTCCGATAGTTTTGAGATAAGGTTTTGATCTAAAACATATCTTACATTCACAGCAGAGAGCTACTTGCAGAGTATTGTAAGGCAAAGTACTATTCAAATAAAAGTTTCCTTTATTTTATCACTGTCAGCATTACACTGAGTGTGTTGTAGACATCCGAAGCCCTGGTTCCAATCACCACTATTAAAAAGAAATCAGAATCATTAAGTTTCTCTACTATGAGCCATTTCACACCAAACCTCTCTGGGGAATTTACTTACATTTCAATGACTGAATTATGCAGAAACATTAAAAACATGGTAGAATTCCCCTTAAAATGAAGTAAATTGTGAGACTTCACAAGCTTTAGTGCTGAAGAGTGGTCTTCTTTTCCATAAAGGTAAAGAGACATTATGTAAGGAGACATGCGATATATCCTTCAGTACCTTTCTCTGTCAGGGGATTGTGCATTAGAGCAAAATAAACCATATTCTGGTAATATACACTTCTAGTTTTCAGATTTTTTAAAGACATTGTCTTGTTTTTTGTTTGTTTGCATTTTTTTAGCTTCATCTGTGTGATATTGGGGTGTTCCTCGTTCTAATTGCCTGCGTACTTCAGGAGATCCCACTGATGGATTCATTCATGCAAAGCTCTCTAAACTGTTTCAGATCTGCTTCAATTTCATCCCAGAACTGCCCAATTTTGGACACTAAAGTCATTCTTTCCTCTCATTTAATACTCTGTGTGTTTATTAAAATGAAAAAACCATTAAGGCTCAGGCTGCTGCCCCTGGGTACAAAATCTTTCAATTTAGCAGGAATTGCTGATGGGATTTTTGTCTCAGGCTCTGATTTCCCTTGTTTCTTAGAAATGATTGGCACAGATGCCATGCTGACATCATAAAACGCCATCAAATGTGTTCATGTCAGGCTGCAGTATGTGTTTTATGTAATGTCCTGTCCTGTTGAACAGCTGCCCTGGACACACAATGCTAGGCTGCATTATTCTCTACAGAAATTAGGATTAAGAATAGAACATTTTGTTATGCTATAGGAGGAAGATATTGCAATTTTTAGCAGAATGTTCCATCCGTGTATCCATAGTGGATACATTACACAATCAGACATGAACTCATTATACTTATAAGGCAGTAATTTTCAGTGAAAGGGGACATTTTTAAAAGAGTAGACTAAAGATAGATCAGTCAGTCCCCATGCAAATAAATAATAAAATGTGCCCTGTTTATTGTCCAGGAAGAAAAAAATAGCTGTGACGTGCATTCAGCAGGGTGAACGTGGCTCTCTGTTTCTTATAGACTTCATGTGAGGTAAAACACACAAGAACTATTCAGGAAATAATCAGACAATACAAAGTTAATCTTTGTATTTTATTATTTTTGATGTTGTCATTGGGTTAATCTGAACTCTTAAACTATAAAAAGAAATCTATTTGTTTGTGTCTAATTTGTTTCCTCTTTTGCATGAGCTGACTGCAGAGGAAGTGGGGGGAATCTTCAACAGCTGTTTCTGAAATAACGCTTTCATTCATGTGTGTATCTTCTTTCTTAGATTTCCTTTTGTCTTGTATTTGTTTTCTTTCACAGTTTACTGAATGTATGCAGCTGATTTAGATACTCAAACATACTATACACTGTGCAATATTATATATTAACATTCTGCATTTGGATGTTTAGACTCTATAAAGGCTTTTTTTCTTCAGCTTGAGCTAGTTTGTTGACTAAAATTAGACTCTAAGATTAGATTACATTCTCTCTCTAATTGCTTTGGACATAGCGAGGATTTGTGTTTTCAAGTTGTTGCTAAAAGAGTCCTTAAAAACTACCAATCACAACGTCTTTCTCTTCTTCTTATATTATGTGTTGTACATCTTTCATTTGAAAGGCCATAGCAGGCAGACATTGGGGCTATGTTAGAGATCTTATCGATGCCCTCCAGACTTACACCCCCATTTCCAAAAAAGTTGGGAAATGTAAATCAAAACAGAATGCAATTATGTGCAAATCATGTAAACCATATATATATATATATGTATATATATATATATATATATATATATATATATATATATATATATTATGTAGAACAAAGACAACATGACAAATATTGAAACTGAGACTTTTTTGTTGTTTATTTTTTTTTATACATTTCAAAAAAAGTTGGGACAGGGGTGTGTTTACCACTGTGTTGCATCACCTGTAAGTGTTGGGAACTGAGAAGACCAGTTGCTGTAGTTTTGAAAGTGAAATGTTTTCCCATTCTTCCTTGATATAGAATTTCAGCCGCTCAACAGTTCAGGGTCTCCTGTACTGTATTTTTCATTTCATAACATGCCAAATGTTTTCAGTGGTGACAGGTCTGGCCTGCAGGCAGAATATGGTTTGGCATTGTCTTGCTGTAATAAGCAGGGTCTTCCCTGAAAAAAATGTCATCTGAATATGCAGCATATGTTGCCAAAGCCTGTATATATATGTATGTACTTTAGCCCGGAGGATGCGCTGTGCATGATTTCCAAAAGGAATTTCAAATTTTGATTAATCACTTTTCCGCTTTGCCTCAGTCCATCTTAAATGAGCTTGGACCCAGAGAAGGTGGCAGCATTTCTGGATCCTGTATATATATGCTTTATTAACAGTTTTAACTTGCATTTGTGGATACAGTGACAATCTGTATTCAAAGGCAATGATTTTCAGAAGTTTTCCTGAGCCTATGCAATGATTTCCTCTACAGAGTCATGTCTGTTTTTAATGCTGTGCTGCCTGAGGGCCTGAAGATCACGGCCAGCCATGCTGGCCTTGTCCTGTGCATACAGAGAGCTCTCTGGATTTGCTGAATCTTTTAATGATATCATGAAATGTGGTTACAGCTAAACTGGCCTGCGTCAGTTTTACAGTTTCTCAATTTTAAAATTTGATACGTTGTTCTTGCACTATTTTATTTTCAATTAAATACAGGGTTTATATGATTTGCACATCATTGCATTATGTTTTTATTTACATTTTGCACAGCGCCCCAACGTTTTTGGAAACAGGGTTGGAAATCATCAATGCTTTGTTCAGGTACATGGGTGCCTGAACTGCCATGCCACCACACTACAATTGTTTTGAAACTCTTGATATTAGATTCACTTTCCAATTAGATTCATATTTCCCATATTTTTCATGTGCACACATTATTCTGTAGGATCTGAATCAGTATGAGCAATAAGAACACAGAGCTAAATGTGAGATATATAGTATATTTAGCGTAAATATAAACTGTTCTGTATCTGACAGTTTAACAGACTGATTGATACTCATCAAGCAGTTGGTTTGTCTTCAACACATCAATTAAGATGCTTTGAACTGATTTTTTGGGCATGTTTAAGACATTGTGTGTTTCATATTTTGGCATGGTCATTATTTACTCAAGAATCTATAAATTTGTGTTGTAGGAAATCTAGAAAAGGTTTGACCAGTTTACATGTACACTATCAGTCTGGACTGACACAGCTAACCGAAAATGTATTTCATCAGAATATGTATGTCTTAAAGATGTTTTGGTCTAAAGGCTTAAGCTTAAGTGAAAGTGGAATTTGTTTCTAGGGTAAATACAGATATTGAAGTCAGTGTACAAAATTATCGAGAGACTTGCTTTCAGTTTTTCAAAGAAATCTGCAGTTATATTTTTCCACACCTCCAAAGTTCAGTCCTGTTCAAGACTGGTAGCATTTTCTGTTTTTCACAATTCATGTAATCCCAATTACAAATGACTTTTGCATGGTGTATATGGTTGAAATGCCCAACAACTGTGTTTTAGCAACAGCAGCATATGTTCTCAGCATATATGTATCTTCTTGATGCTGCTCAAGAGAATGCAAAGAGTGTGTTAAGCTGCATATAAAAGAAACAATAGCTAATTTCTATAAGAATCTAAACTAGAAGACAGTTTGATTTATGTAACACTTTCAGTGTTTGCATACATCCACATGCTAAAATGTGGAAAATATCAAAATTAAAGAAAAGCCGTTTATGGATATATGTATCCAAACTGCTCCAATAAATATTATACAACCTTATATTAGAGACTAGGAATATAAAATGCATGAAACTTCACTTTACTCATGTGATATTAGAAGAATAATAACTATTTTCTAAGTTAAAAACAATCTTCTACTGGAACACTAATCAGTTCTCATTATGGTTCCAACACCTGACAGGTTCATACAGTAGCGTTGAAGCTGTTTCATCCACTTTCTTTTAGCACTCATTCAAGAAATCAACACTGTTTTTTTCTTATTTGTCTACACAGTATATCTCCCAACTTCCACATGTGAAATAATTCCATGTTTTTAAAAATGTAATAAAAACAAAACTAGAGTAGTATAAGCACCTTACAAGCATCAAGCTTACATGCTGAGATGACTTGACTACATCGGTGTTAAATCCATCATTTAAATGACATCAGGATTAATTCAGCAGTTCTTTAAAGGCAGGATTTGATCAAAGAGCTTGTGAGAAAGTCAATAAGAGCTTTGAAGGAGCTACAGGCTTTTATGGCTGAAATTGGTCAAGGTGAGCAGTGACAACTAAAATCTGGCCCATGATAAGCCATTACTCAAGGCAGCTACCTTCAGCACACACTATAGATTTGAACAATCAGGGTATCTTTTGGAAAAAACTGAGGATACTTTGTTTAATTGCAAAGCTAAGGCTTTTGCTAGGGTACCTGATGAACTAATTTGACACTTATGTTTTTCAGAGATACAGTTCTAAGCAAAAGTGCTGCAAAAAAAACTGCTCAAAAACATGTCTTGTTGATTTTTTACATGAAAACAATGTAACACCTCCTCTACATGGAACAAACTGAAATGTGGCATTTTCTGCTAATTTTAATGCACAGCTTCTATTCCTTATATACGTTTAAGGGGTCCATATCATACCATTCACTCCCCAGTTCATATATGGAAACTCAACTGAAAAAACATTTTAAATTGAATATTGAATTCATTGTTTCTGTAATGTCACAAGAACCAACTCATTTACATAAATCTGCCTATTCAGCCTATAGCAAGTTAGGCCCATCCACTTCATACTGAAGATTCAGCTTTGAGTGCTTTTTGAATGAGGCGCAATACAGGTCAGCCAATCAGAGCAGTGCTCATTTATCTTATATCATTCTTTAAGCCTCAGTAACATAAACAGCCTGTTTAATTCTAAGAAATCAAGAGAGGTTGGAAACTGCAAAGATGAATTATGACCATTTCTGGTACATTAAACCACACAAATGTTTTAAGTGGATCTCAAGGTAAAAATTACATAAATTATAAAATGTGCCAGACCACATTTTGTGTTTTATTATTTTTTCCAATATGTTAAATTCAGTAACTAAACAGTATTTGTGCATTAAAGTGTACACAAGTGAGTTCTCTGTAGAGGGTATGTTAACTTACTTTCCACACAGAAAATCAAAAAAAACATGCAGTTTGACCAGGGGCACATACGACTGTATCTCCAGTACAGAATGATAATGCAAGCTCATGCCAGTGTGTTTTTATAGCGGCCACCTTTTCGTTCCCGCTGGACAGTGACTGCTGGTTGAGATTATCTTCTTGAAATCAAGAAATTTTATCTGTAGCTGTTCCTGTAGAGTGAAGAAAGTACCATGAGAAAAGTTCATCAGGCATGTTTATTTTTATTCTTAGACTAAGTGCTGATCCAGGACTGCTTTCCTATGTTATAATGAATAAGTGGATGATAGTGCCCTCTAGTAGCTCATTAATCTACAGGCCCTGTTAGTCAAGATCTAGGGGCCAAAACAGAGCATTTTTCCCTTGTAATATAGCTCCCCCTCTGTGGACATTTTGTGCTATTACAGGTCTTATTAGATTTAGTCCTGATATAAAAGTTTAACTGATTATGTAATTACATTGTGTAATTAGTTTTATCAGCAAATCTATGCAGGGTTTCTAGGACTGTCTATTACAAATGTCAAAACACCAAGAAACAATCTGCTTGGCAAACTCATTAAAATGTGCTGCAACATGATATTAGTTCTCAAATCAGGTATTTGAACTGCTGCATTTATTTAAGAAGTCAAAGGAGAAAAAAGTAGTTACAGGCAGTTACAGGCAGTGTCTGAACACCATGAGTATAACCATGAAGAGATGATTTGACTGTAAAAGCTGAAGGACTGTCTGAATAAATTTAGCTGTCACTGTGTGCTGTTAAAAGTTTGCATTGCTCTTTGAAGAGCTCCAAAGTAGTCAGTGGACATCCAAATCACAGACATAAAAATGGCTTGTTCCTAACAGTCTATTCATAGTCTGTCTTCATAGGCACAAACTGCTTTCAGGATCGTACTGTGATGTGTCAGCAGCGAACCATACAGATATGCAAATTTAATAACACCTTCAAATTCGACTGTGCAGGACTGTTTTGGTTCAGACTTAAATGACAAAAGCAAGTTAGAAATAGAACGGCCCGAAGTGACAGGTACTCTGTGTATCTACAGTCTCTCCACCTTCACCATTTGATACTCTGGCAGCTATTTATAAGCTTCAAAAATGTCTTTCCCCTGACCAGCACTGCATGAAGGGCCCATAGCAGATGTGTTGGTTTTATGGTATTATGGTTTTCAGCGAAACAAGAAGGAAAAAAGAAAAGACTTAGTTTTCTCGTATTTATGTGTCCACGTCAACAGACTATATTTCAATTATAACCCATGTTGTGCAAGAGTGCAATTTGGATGTTGATTCCTTAAGCTTGAGGTGTATTATTCAGGTAGGAATCTTAAGGTGTACTCTAGTGTTTCCCATCTTAATCTTTATCTGATGAATCTGCATCATACGATGAATTACCACAAATATTTTGATGCACTTCCCTGTAGTTTGAGAAGAATAGAAAACCTACTGATTCAAAATGCATTCATAAAGAAACCAATGGGCAGTTGCTCATAAATCTCAGTGTCTCTCTCTCACTCTCTCTCTCTCTCTCTCTCTCTCTCTATCACACACACACACACACACACACAACCACTTCAGGAGGTGGTCTGAGACACATTTAGACAGATGTTACACAACTATAAATGCATCAGTCTTTCCAAGCCACATTCAACAATCAAAAACTCACTATTATGTAGTATTGTGATGGTATGGGGTGCCAAAATTTAAAAATGTATATTACTCTTTCAAGCTGACATCTTTTAAGTATATGGCTTAATTTCCACCCTTTTAAAGAGTGCTAGTGTTCAGTGTGGTGTTTTACCTACAATATTGATTGAAAAATTAAATATTAATAAATATATTTAAGAAATATAAATGTCAAACATAAATATAAATATACATGTAAAAGTAAAACAGATATAAAAGTTAAATACAAATGTTGAATGTAAATGTTTAATGTTAATTGTAAATGTTAAAGGTAAAATTTGGGTCTGATATCTATACATCTAACAAATATGCTAATTGTCCACACCCCCTGCAATTATGTCTGACATTTTGCATTGAAAAGGGTGATTCAGTCCCCCAGCAGCATCTGGCAGCAGTGTCCACTCTGCCACTGAGAAAATAGCGTGTATCGATGTGTTTGGTAGGTACTTCATGAAGTAGTCATTCTTGAATAGAAATAATGAATCTACCTGTATTTGGAAACATAATACTGCACAACGCATTTAAAGGAGAACACTTCCACAGTTAAAAATGAAATCTTTAAGATGCACACAAAGCATCTAAAAGCCCCCTCACTGAAAGTTATTATATGACATGGTTACAAATACTCTGCCTGAGATAGTTTTCAGATAACATTTTGCCCTAAAACATATTTTTTAAACATTAATTTTAACATTAATGGTGGAGAGCAGGGTGTGGAAAGGCAAAATAGTAAAACTTATTCCTTCAGGTTTACCACCATTTCCCCATCATCAGAGTTACATATAAAAACTCGGAAGACGTGTACATTCACTGGTGATTTTGGATTTTAAATAAATGGCAAAATTTGTAGACATGGCAACCCCTGTTTCCTCTCACCACTACTGTAAAGAAATCTGAGTCAATAAGTTTCTCTATAATGAACCATTCCGCACCAAACCACTCTGAATGTTTTTTTGTGGGGGCAGTCATGGGCTGGAGATTGGGGAACCAGCCTTGTAACCTGAAGGTCGCCTGTTTGATCCCCTGAGCCAATAGGGCTGCCCACTGCTCCGGGCAAGTGTGCTCACTGCCCCCTAGTGTGTGTATTCACTAGTGTGTATGTGGTGTTTCACTGCACAGATGGGTCAACATGCAGAGGGGAAATTTCCCCGTTGTGGGACTAATAAACTTAACATAGCCTGGTCTGAATAACTGCAACATGGAAGTAGCAAAGATGTACCATTTAAATTAAAAAATCACTGCAGTTAAATGAGTCATTCATTACTGTGTAACTTACTAACAGCGCAGAGAATAAAAAATGCACATGAAGTTTCTCCAATTAAATAAATTTGATGTTAATATCCATCATTAATATTAAAAATATTAGCAACATTAGACTGTTTGCCACTGTACAAAACTGGCAAACTGATGGTAAAGTGGTGTATGCCAATACGTGCCATGTTTCTGAGGGACTAAACCACCTCTTTCTATGCAGAATGTTAGATACAATCACAGGGGCGTGCGGACAATCAGCATTTGTTAAATGTATAGATTTCTAATTCAACATTCATTGGAACTGTGTTTTGTTTTCATGTTTCAAAACATCTACCATTATTCCAGTCTCCAAAAAAATGAACATTACTGGACTAAATGACTACAGGCCAGAAGCCCTGACCTCTATAGTCATGAAGATCTTTGAATGCTTGGTCCTAGCCCACCTGAAGGCCATTACAAACCCTCTGCTGGGTCCCCTGCAGTTCACACACAGAGATCTTGGCCCTGCACTTCATATTATAGAATCTCAACAGTCCTGGAGCCTACATTACACTTCTGTTTGTGGACTTCAGCTCGTAGTGCCAGAGCTGCTGCAGGTCAAACTATCCCAGCTGTACGTGCCAGATCCCTTCGGATTTCCCGAGAAACAGGGGACAGCAAGTGCAGCTTGGAAAATACGTCAGACCCTCAGACCCTCAGTACTTGAGTAGCATAAGGTTGTGTGCTCTCACTCTTTCTCTTCAGTCTCTACACAAAATGACCATGTCTCTAAGGAACCAGCTGTGAAGATCCTTTGGTTTGCACATGACACCACTATGGTGGGTCTTATAGTCAACGGTGATGGGTTTGCCTACAGAAATGAAGTCAAGCAGCGGTCTCCTGGTGCAGCAGCAACCACCTGCTGCTAAACACCTAAAAAACTGGGTGTAGCCCACCAACACTTCTACAACAGCAGAGTGATGAATTACAGCTGACCCCTCTCATCCTGAACATCACCTCTTCCGGTTCATTTTTCCCCAGAGCTGTAGTGCCCGTTAACCACAAGGAAACTTTAAATTTAAATTTAAATTGAACCTAACAAACCTCATTTATTGTATTACAGTATTGTTCCTTCTGTAACATAATGCTTATTTGCACAACTATATAAATGTTAATCTTTTACAAATATTTCTATAATTCTGTAAAATTTTGTACTTGATAGTTATTATATGTCTACTCAGCCTTGCGTATGTATAGATATTCATATCCGCATGTGTACACCTCGCTTTAGCTCCTTTCACACTGGCCCTTTATTATTACTCTGTGTATTCTGTTTTTGTTTTATTTGTCCCTTAGCTCAATACTTGTTAACAGTCTGTGCACTTAGTATGTAACATGTTGGTATGTTGGTATGTAACCAAGACACACTTCTTGTAACACACTTACTTGCAAAAAAAAATTATTTTAATTCTGATTGTGACAATTTACCATCGACATTAATGTATAATATTTACATTTATGTTTACATTTAACATTTACATTTATGTTTTACATTTAAATTTATATTTTATGTTTATATTTATATCTAATATTTATATTTCTTAATTGTATTTAGTTACAATGTTAAATTATTTTATTATTATTTTAGATTAAACACTACACTGAACACTAATTGTGGAAATTGAGCTAAATGTAAGAAAAAATGTTAGCTTGAAAAGTAATGAGACTCACATGACCGTGCCCCCTGCTGTTCTGCACATGGAGAAAAATGCCCACTTGATTCAGAGAAGTTTCTGTTAGTAGTTGTTATTGGCCTGGTGGACAAACAGGTGTAAACATGCTCAAAGCAACCATAAATCAGATACGGTTGGACTGAAACATAATGGTCCCTATGTATCCAAAAGAGACTGAGTGAATAAGTTGGATCCTTCCTCTCATACACCCCACAGGCCAATTCCTGAACCATAACTCTACACTACTAGTGCACAACATTCTCTAGATCCCTATCTGTTTACAGTCTCTGTTCTGCAAAAGCCACAAGAAACCAATAAATGTGAACTTGGGCATCTGTCTCTTGTGTTATTGGAATCAATGAAAGCATGGGCACAGTTTTGTACATCCTCTCGGGTCCACAGGAGGAAGGAGTGTAAAGCAGATGAAAAACCTGTAGGAGGAAACAGTAAGAATGAACTTCTGAAGAAAATCACAATAAATGATGTGATTCCGGTATAATAAGTTACTCTCTGTTAAAATAGCATAGTTCAAATAGTTCAAAGAGCACTTTGAATTACTAGCAAATCAGCTAAATCAAAAATTGAAAATGATCAATAATTGCAGGATTACTCTCATCGGCTAAAACCATTAGAGCCCATAGAATGGAATTGATTCAGTAAATAAACCCACACAACATCATGACAGGATATTAGGGAAAAAAAATTCAAGAAGAATGTTGGATACGGGCCCTTTAGTACCCTTTTCCCATAACGCTATAAAAAACTCCAGCACATTTCTCCAGCACAGAGGTAGAACCAGAAGTTCAGCAGAGTTTCTTGGAAAATTGCTGCCTCCCCCTAGATCAGGCAGACCAGGGCAATCTTGGTAATAATTTCTCTGAAGAGAAACAGTAGACAATCAAATTGAGGGGAAAAGGCCCTAGGCCCAGATGGCACATAAGTATGGTGCTCTTCCAGAATCCATCAGTAAGACTATCGCAATCATGATTTCAAAAATAGAGAAAGATAGTGAAGAGGTACACATTTTTAAATTAGTTGAGGCTCTGGGGTCCCAAGTGGCACCACTATCTATACTGCAAAAAATGTCAAGTGGAATAATCTTAAATCTAGTTGAAATAGCTAGTATTTCTCCTTTTGGAACAGTTTTAAAAATATTACAATATTATTTAACTACTTCTAGACTTTTGTTTCCTAGTTGTAAGTAATTTTAGTAAGTGAAATTATCTCTCTACACTGGCAAATAATTTTGCTTGTTTTAAGAAATAAGCTACATCTGTGAGTACACTCCCTGAAAAAAGGTATGAATCTATCACTGGGGCGGTATCACTCTTGTCACTGGGGTGGTACGTCTTCAGTACCTTCAGATAGGGAACATAATTGTACCATAATCCGTATATAACATATTTTTAAGCTGTACTAACTCCACACTCCCCATCTCGTCCCCAGGCTTATTATTTTATTGTTCTGTTTTAAAACATTTGGTTATGAAAAGGTACAAGTATGTTCTTTTCTCCTGGGACAAATTTAAATAAAGGACACAGCTGGACCTTAAAATCATTGTTGTGCCTTTGAGTGTACACTTGCATTATTTGTACCTTGATGGATGAAAAATGTACCTGCACAGTGCCTTTTGTCCGACTGTGTATCGTGAGATTTTATAAAGAGTAACTTAAAAATTAAAGCAACACTATGGAGACCTCCTGGGTGTAAACATGTAATGAATGCAACATACGGAAGAATATTGTATAACGCTGGTTGTGCTTAAGACCCCCACAAGCGGATGAATCTGCTTTTGTGAGTTTGTTCAAAGTATTAAAAAAGAACTTGGACAAAACTTGATTTTGTATTTGAGACCTAAACACTGAGCTGTACCTCCTTTTTGAGCCTACATGTGTGACGTTACTACTGGAAGACGTATGACATGGTCCAAAAAACTCCCACCAAATCTGTCCTCTGACTTTCAAATGACTATTTCTGGCTTTACAGTGTGACTCGCAGCTACACAAGCACACCATATTTTAGTTTGTTCTTTTTCCTCCTGATTCAGTAATGCTACTTCTTTCAGTCTAAAATTTTACATAGTGCAGCTTTAAGTAAGTGAGATTACTTTTTCCAAGAAGTTATAATTAATGTGGTCTGAGGGAAGTAATTAGGAACTTGTAATAGATTACTTTTATTGAATAATTACCTCAAAACTGGAGCTATCTATACTAATCTATTATTCATTCTAAGACTTAATGCTAGCATTGTGTATGGCCAGTGTAGCACTTTGTTCTGACTGAAAAAGTTTTTGGGAGTTTGGGGCTGCATTGAAATTACTGAAAATATTCATTACAATCACAAATCACAGCTATTTTTATTTTATGCACACACACACACACACATTTGTATATCTTTTCATTTATTGACATATATATATGTGTATATTTACATGAATATATGTATATACGTATATAAACATACACATATACGTATCTGCACATACACATACATTTGTATATGCATATGTGCAATATATATATAAGTAATCTAACATCAACACTTAGAGTATAAAGGCCCTTGGCTCATCCAGGTCCAAAGTGGCTGCCTACCTTTGCTTAGTGCAAAGATCCCACTTGATCCCCATCAGTCTTGCTTCACTTTAAGAAATTAATTGCACACTTTGGACATAAGCTACGTTTGGGCTGGCTTCATTCACAAACGTTAAAAATGTGTCTAGAGCCTGTACTGCTCTTAAGTCCAGTCTCAAATGGCAGACTTGTAGGGTGTCCCTGTACCAGTCAGAGTGGATGGTTTTTTTTATAGTTGTCTGGCCAGCATGGCGGAGAGGAAGATATTCACATGTGAGCGAAAATGCATTTATTTATTCATTTAACTTTTAAATAAGCTACATTAAGCTTGTGACCTAAATTGAGACTATAGATAAGCTAATTATTTCATTAAAAAAAGAGCATGACCGATACACCATGTGGCACATTCACATGTCTGTCCCAAATGCACGTGTTTGAATCAAGCACCCTCAAGCTTTCTTGCCCTATTGGTCTGCTCGTGGTTGATGTCACCAAAGTGTGGACTTTGAAGAGGACCGAAGGGCTAAAGGTGCCATTTGGGAGTGGGCTGTAATCATTCTGAGAGAAGGGCTCCCAAATTTAAAGACCACAACAGAGACACTTTTCACTTAAAAATGTGTTTAGAACAAGAAGTTGTTTTCCATAGCCATTAGTAAATACATAATAAAGAAATATTAAATAAATAATAAATATTTATTCTGAAAGTATGGTTCATCTGGCAGTTTTTATTGAAATTCCTCAAGAAAAATAGCAATAAGTGCTTATAGGAAAAACTATACAGCTCAAGTGATAGTGAGTGGAAGGTCAATAGAAAGTTATTTGATGTTATAAAGAACAAAATAACACTGGACATCCTGACTCCTTCATAAAATCACCATAAGAATAATTATTTTTAACCGTGTGACAGATTCTGTTTTTTAATGTTGTTTTCTGTACAGTAACATGTTGGTTAGTGGGCTCTTTTGCAGAGAGATAAATTCTTAACATCTTGTCTTCTTCAATATTTTTTACCGACCATGACCAGTTTACTATCTAGAACTGCTCTTCCGACATGTAGCTAGGTTACATTTTTTTTAATAAACTTGATACTTTTTCAGTCAAAGGATAAAAAGAGAACCATTTCTACTGAACTCGTGGAAAGTAAAACGCCGTTTGCTCCACTCGAGCCGCCGTAGTTTGCATCCCAAGGACCTTTCTAGTTGCCACCGGTGACGCGTCCCTTGTCAACCAACCAAGCCCCGCCTTAGTCGCGCTCTTTCCACTATGATTGGTCCATTTGTTTTGGTGCTTCAGAGACGCGAAAGCTGGTAGGGCGGATCAGCTGTCAATCAATCTCCACCGAAGATCTATTTACAGTAGGCTGGAGGGGACGGAGCCGAGGCGAATCTGTTCAGATTAAAAGCAGCGCTGTCGGTCACAAAGTGTGTTATCCAAGTGGATAGTTCACATCATAACAGGCTAATTCGTTGTAGCCGATTATTTTAGTGACCTGCTTTGTGAACTGCGTTGTGTTTTTAAGCGTTTATTTTTCCATTCACTGAAGCGGACAATTTTCGTAACGATGTCTTCGGATGAAGACAGAGCGAAGGAGATCCTGAAGGGCTTTAAACTGTATCCTTTAAACTTTGGGCCAGCAACGCCAGTTTAGCTTCCAGTAAGAAAACATGAGCTCAGTTGTATATTTAATACATATATGGGTAAGTTAAACATTTTGTTTTTAAGTTATGTGCCGCCCGAAAACCTAGCTAGTTGTCTAGCTTGTGGCGCTACGTTCCCGTTAGCTCCTGTGAAGCAGGATTTGCGAGCCATGTAAAGTTAGCAAGCAACATAGCTAACTAGCTAATTAGCTATTTTTAAATTATTTATTTCTAATTGGCTGCTTCTAACCATATTCTTTTGTTGTTTATTAAGTTTTTTTAAACCACAGCTAGTTTTGTGTATTTCTTATATTTTTTTGCTTCTAGCAACAGCTATACATTTATTAAGTTTTTGCTTTATATTAGTTGTATAGAGGTAGCTAGCTGTGTATACTGTATAATGTATACATTTCTTGGCTTGCTAGCTAGCTAGTTTTATTTCTGTTTTTTTATTTATAATTTAAGCCTCTGATCATATTTAGATTACAACACTCCATTCATTCTAAAGCTACTCATTCGTAATGGTTCTGGGTTTATTTTATATTTTATTTATTTGTTTGTTTAAGTTGGTGCACAGTGGCTGCAAAAACCTAGCTACTGAACTAACGTTACCGTTGGGTGCCCCAGGTGCACTGGTAGTTAAGATTAGGTAACGGCTTCATACTGGCCTGCCAGCTAACTCTACAGGTACGTCTTGCTAAAGTAACTAGCTACAGCGGTTTTACTCATCGTATGACTGTTGTGAAGTAAAACTGCATGGTTACTGCTTACTGGGTGGTCATTTTCATGTGCAGTGATCCACAAATTGACCGTAGCTGTAATTTTGATAGTATTATATACAATTACCAGCTAAGTTTCCCCAGCAGACAAACTAAATTATGTTTGTCTTGGGATATTACAAGCTGGTCTTGTATTCTATAATAGAGATAAAGTTGATTCCAGCTCTAGTTGTAGATGTGCTCGAGATCTGTCATAAATCATCCAGTTACCTTATTATCTGTTTGTCTTGGCAAATCTTTATAAAATGTTTAAAAATGTATATCAGGTTTATAACAGCTTCATGCCCTGAACGTATTTAGCATCCTCATTATCACACTGCTGTTCCAGCTAAGTTGGACCAGTATTTGGTGAAATAATGCAAAAGGAACTCTGCAATTTATTTGTTATGCAAAAATGTCTTATGTCCCGTTTGTCTGGCAGGTCATATCTAAACACACCATAGGAAGTTGCTAGATGTCTTTGGGCCCTGCTTTTTGGAATCAAAGTGCATTAGCCATGTGAAATCACCACTGCGAGTTTGTCCCTGCCATTCAGTTTACATAACATTGCCTACTGCTCCTAAAATTGGCTCGGTAATTCCGACAAGACTAATTACACCTGCGCTACTGCCATACTGTAGCCGTTACAAAAGGTGGGTTGGATTTGTTTAAGGTGATCATGAGGTGCATTGGGTCTGTACTAGCAGCTGTGATGTAGCATTATGTTTTTTAGAATAAGTTCCTCACATTATAAGTAACAGTAGGTTATGTATGTGACCTTCTTTGGGAAGGTACGGGTGTATCTTACAGGCTGGTAATTCTTAAATCCTTCATTTGCAAGGACAGGGATTTGCCTTATGCTCCTCGCATCCATGCCTGCACCGGGTGTTTCTCAAAGTCTCATTACTGTAATGGCTTTGAATCTTTTGAATATTTACCTTTCTTTTAGGATATTGAAAGCAAGGCTGAATAAGGTTGTATTTGTGTAGCTTATGACTTGATAATGAAAGTAGCTGAACCTCAATTTCAGGCTAATACGGTCATTCTAGGAAGAATGCTTATTAGTTTCAATTGGATACCGTAGCTCTTTTAGTTTGAATTAGCCTATTTTCTGAGAAACAGACACATTTGTGAATACACAAACGAAATTTGTTGCTCAGTTTTTTCCATTTCTAAATTATCACTCTCAAATTATGTTTACTGTCCTTTTAAGAAACATATGTTCATATCTGCCGATGCCAATATCAATAGTGTTTATTTTGATAGGCTTACAAGGCTTTTTTGCAAAGTAACCCAGCGTCGCTTAAACGTTCTGCTTTTTCAGAATATAATAAATACATCATAAAACTAAACATCAACATCTAAATATCTAAACTAATCTAAACATGTGTCTGATGCAGATAACCAATTAACAGTTAAGCAATTATCTTCTGATACTGATGTGATTCTCATGTTGTCATACATCCTTACTGAAAATAACCATTCTCAGTATATCCAAAAATGTACATCAGCTAATTTTGTTACAGCTGCACAACTTGAGCCTACACTGCATCCCCATTATTACATTATTGTTCCAGCTAACTTGCGCCATTTAATGCAAATTTGTGAGATGAAGTGTTTGTTTGGTATATTATAGTGTTTTGTATCTGTGATTCTCCAACTATGAGCCCCAGGAGTGAATGCAGTGTACAAAGTAGCATCCCCTTAGCACCACAACACACATGCTCATGAGAATATACATGCACATACAGCTCCATAGTCTAGGAATAGAGTTCATTGTGTAGTATATTTGTTAGAGACTTAAATTTTGGCCCTGATGTATCTAAAGTGCATCTCAGCATGATTCTGTGACAATAGATATGAAGGGCTTAGGAAGAGCTGAATAGTACACTGCTTGCTTTGGCCATTTTCTACTATTTTTAAACCCATAATGTCTTCATTTGATCTGATTTAGGTCAGAACATCTGAAAGGACACCTGAAAGTCTCTATTTGCCCTAAACAATTAGAGACACAGTGCTGTCTTCTTTATGTCTTTTGAGCTGATGCCCCATGCTTTTGCTAGCAATGGTTTGTAAATGGCACAGATTTGAAACAGTGGATAACTTTTAAAAATTGCACGTGACTTCCGTGAAAGCAGTGTAGCCTTGGGACTAATTAGCACGACTGTGACATTGTTTGCGAGTAAAAGGGTGTCTCCCCTGCGACTCACACTGTGCATCACTGGTTTACTCGGTAGGTGTGATCCCGAAGACACCTGTCACCACTAATCTCTAGCGCTATGGCCCAGTCCATCAGCAGCAGACCTAGTTAAGCATTAGTTTTTCATTTTAACATATGGATGGTTGTGCTTTGACTTAACTCTGACTTAGTCAGTGTCTAGTTTAGGCTTTTTTATGATTTGGCCAACAAAAATATATATAGAGCATGTATAGAGCAATCTTCAGTAATAATTCAATATTGCCTGTTTGAAAGGAATTTTCCTAGAAAATGCTGGAAGGGTGTAAAAGCCCCTTCCAAAATGCTGCTTCCTGTGAGACAACTTTACAGTAATGTCTAGGAGATGTAGGAGATAAAGCTGTTTTACCTGAAATATTTTAAGATGTCCAGATAAGTAAGACTAAATTAGGTTGTGATTAGAATGCATTATTTCCTATGGTTGATTTAAAAAAGAGAGAGCTGTGATACGCAAACATTTATGCCAAGCACTATTTGCTAGTCCTTAGTATTATGGGTCCCTTGGTGGGTTGTTACTAGGGTGGGGGTTTGTGTTGTGGACTGGTCCTGACAGACCACTCTGCCTGTGCATGTCGAGGAGAGGGCTGGAAGAGACACAGGTGGTCTGAAGATGAAGAGGTCAGATGTCACTGACTTGGAGCACAGTGGATTATCACAAGCTATTGTTTTACTTAAATAAGGTCTCAACTAGAGTAGAATAAGACTGTCGTTTACTTGGGTGCTTGAGATTATTTGCTTGTCTGGATTCACTTGTGGCCTCATGTTTGGGAAATAATAGACCCAAGTTATAAGCTGACAGTCAGATGTTAATGTGATAGATTAACCATTGGTATGGTAATGAAAGCTTTGAAATAGCACTTCTAACATTGTGCTGTATCATGTTTTTAAAGTTTGTACTTCATACCTCTCTTGCAGTGGATTTTGAATTGCCAAACTTTTGCTTTGAAGATGGCAGATTTTTGTCCCTTTAGAGTTCTGCTGCCTTAACTTGTTTCCAGAAACTGGATGAACCTGAGGGATGCAGAAACGGGGAAGGTTCTCTGGCAGGGTACTGAAGATCTCTCCATCCCTGGTGTGGAACATGAAGGTATGAACGCTCCTTAGACACTTCCTCATGTCCAAGCTGTTGGCTCTGTTTTCTAAGGACAGTAGTTCATCTGAGGTTTCACTTAAACAATTAGAGGCTTTTAGCTTCACACAGAATGGGCTTATCCATGCTGCAGTTATGCCACTGATATTACTAAAATGTTTTAACAATGGTATAATAATTGTAACAGTGGTATAACACTAGGATTATTTTAGGTTTTTTTTAATGGGCTTAGCATCCCAGTATTAAAATCATCTCTGTAATTTCCCTTTTATTTTTAAATTTTATTTTGGTTTGAATTGTAAAGGAGAGTTGAGAATTTTAAACGGGGTCACTGCCATTCCATGTGGGCTATGTTAGTTCAGTCCACTTTTTATTATGGTGTAGATCCATGTTGGTCACTTAAGAATTTATATACAACTTTTGTTCCTTCTAGCTCGGGTTCCCAAGAAGATCTTAAAGTGTAAAGCTGTTTCCAGAGAGCTCAATTTCTCCTCGTCAGAAAAATTGGAAAAATTCCGTCTGGAGCAAAAGGTTCTCTTCAAAGGCCAGTGTCTAGAAGGTTGGGATCCCCTCTTTCTCATACATTCTTTTATTTTATTTTGCTCATACTGCACACAAATTTATTATGAAACTATCCAATTAATAAAAAGTAATAGTTTGATATTTAGACACATACCTGCTATAGCACTTAATTACACTTAATGAAAATTAAGTTAATCTTTATTACTAAATGATGATTCCAATTTTTGATAATTAATTTCTTTTTCTTATTTTTTATTCTCTGTCCCTCCTAGGTAATTGTATGCAATCGTTTAACATGTTTTCCTCTCTTTGTCTTAGAGTGGTTCTTTGAATTTGGCTTTGTGATACCCAATTCTACCAACACATGGCAGTCTTTGATAGAGGCAGCACCAGAGTCAGAGATGATGCCTGCTAATGTGTTAACGTAAGATATTCCTAATGCACATTTATGTCCTGCTGAATAATACTGAATAATACTGAGCTATTCTACATTATAATAATTTATTTTTCTCTTTTGCAGTGGAAATGTTGTTATAGAGACAAAGTTCTACGATGATGATCTTCATGTCAGCACCTCCCGGGTACGACTTTTCTACGTCTGAGGTGTGAAGCCTCTTCTTTTTTTATTCTGTCGTTCAGTAGGATACACACATGCCTGCACATTTTTATGGCCAGAGGAGACTCTGCATAATGAGCATTTCTGTGGCACCATGACAGCGGCACTAAAGGGAACAACTTGAGCAAATCAAATTTCAGGTCAAACGGTCACTCCAATCTAATGGCAGATAAAGACTTGTATATAACAGCAATGATGCCCATCACAACCTGACCATGTAAATTATTTCATTTGTACATTTTTTTTCCTTCCTATCTTTTACCAGGTTTCATCCTGCATTGTACACTGTTTCCTTGTCTTATGTTTTTAAACACTTGCTCCTGGTTTTTGTGGTTGCTGAAATCCTGTTTTTTGTTTGTCGTTTTTGATTTCTTTTTTAGCAAAACTGTAAGATAGACAGTGTTTAAATATATTATGTAATTATGAATTAAAATGTTGATATCCTTGAGTGGTGCCTTTTTCCTTTGATTCTGCTGCGCATTTTACATTCAGATAGGTTTCTGCAAAAGGAATGCTCAGAAATTTTGTGCATAGGCTCCTCTTTCTCTTGTCCCTAACACCTGTGGCATTAGCATTGTTAATGTTAGGTAAGCTTTCCACTTTATTCCATAAGATGATAGTTTATGTAGCACTGTATCTCAAGCAGTTTCTCTGAGTTGGCCCATTTCATTTTCCCTGATTGATGCTTAGCCTCTGGCTAAACTAAAGTATCTGGGCCTTTTATTTAAAAAAAATGATATGACATTTGGTCTCCGTCATTTATCTCAGAGAGGTAATCCGGTCGGACTTAAGTTCCACAGAAATGAGGTCCTAAAGTGAAAATGTGCAAACGTTCACACCACAAACTGTAATATGCATAATATACGGTTCCTGTTTTAGGCTGCATGAGGTTGTAAGTGGTGTAAACCTTAGTCTAAGTTATGATTCAATATGAATTCAATTCATAAGACAATTCCATGGCAAAATGTAAAATACGACTACTATTATTGCTATTTATTTAGTTTTTATTTTTATTACTTTTTTTTTATTATTACTAGTATAACACATAGCTGCCCATAGTTACATAAGCATTAGAGATATGATCAACACATATAGCACACACATTTAAAATCCACTAAACTTTGTTTCAGCGTTTCTATTAATTATGTAGTTTCGTTGTATTAACTGATGTATGTACATTGGATGAACAGAATCACATTGTAGCCTTTTGATGTATCAACCAGAATTGATTTACTGTCACACCCCTATTAGAGGAAAGCTCTTAACCTCAGACTGCAGCCTTGATTTCCAGGCTAGAACATCACCTAGACAAAGAGAACCAGCTGGAGTCAGCGCTTTCCACATGGGGAATGTATTTAAAATAGAGGCCAGACATTTTTCTTTGAACAATCAGTGGAACCTGGCCTGTTTGATACGTTATATTATTTCTTTATTGTATAACATCCACACAACGTTAACCATGCCAAATTATGTTATTTTTTGTTCAACTTGGCCTTCTTCATTAAAAGCAAAGAGAGACTGTAGCATATCTATTAGTGTCCAGTCACTATAGATGTGACAAATTATTGTCACCAGAAAAGTCACCATTTATACAACATTACCCATAATTTTTTTTAACAATTTAGGATTGTGTTTGCGTTAGCTAATTTTATGACTAATGAACATTTAAAAAAGTAAAAGAAATCTGCAATAAATTTCTATCTGCAATAAAATTGCTTTCATTTATTACTACACACAAAAAACTTAGACTTTTACACTCCATTTGTACTGTTTTAATAGACAGACTATAACAGGGGTGGGGAGCTGAGGGCTGGAGTTCAGCACAGTTTGGTGATTTCCCTGCTCCAGCACATCAACTAAACTTGGTAATTAGTTAAATCAGGTGTTCTTGAGTACGAAAATCATCAAACTGTGACGGAATCTGGCCTTCCAGGCTTTTAAAATACATTTTGCTTGAATTTAACTGAATTTTCTTCAGTTTTATATATTTAAACAGATGTAGTTAATTTTGACATCACCATTTTACAGACTCTCTTCGTATTTTAGACAGGGGTAAACTCATTCCTTGTGGGCCTCAGCCCTCCAGAGATTAGCATGTTCCTCTTCTGACACAAAGGCCTTGCTAATTAGCTGATAGATGGAAATGTGTTTAATGAGGCAGAATGCTTTACTCTGTGGTGCTGTGGCCCTTCATGACTGAAGTCTGGTAGGTGACTGAAACAGTCTGTTTTTGTTACTGTGCCTTTCAGTCTAAGAAATGTAAGCTGCCCTGATGATGGGCTGCCCCGTATTGTACCTGGTTCAAAAAGCAGTCAGGGCTGAAATGTGCAGTAACAACCCTCATTATCAATTGAACATAAATAGGTGGGCTCTGCTGCTGCTGTAGACTTGATGTTGTGACATCACAGAATGGGCAGTTTTTGCAGCTTGATTTCCATGGACAGTATACTGTATGGATTTGGGGATGAACAATACGTTTTGAAAGTTTGACAATATTTACATCAAAGTCTTAATCACTTTGATGTAAATATTGTCAAACTTCCAAAACCTATTGTTCATCCCCCCAAAAAAGAAAAGAATAATTCAGTTTTCTTCTACGTTTATTATGCCTTAAAGTAGTGGCCTCGGGGAAAAGACAGTGGTTCTCTGATTGAGCTCGCTGCCTTATCTCCTACTTTTAACAGCCTTCTGCACAAATATTGCTGTGTGCTTTGACACTTGCAGCTGTGATGGACTCAAGCACCTTCAGTGACAGTGAAAACTTGTTCATGAAATCTGTTAAATAAGAGAATATCGTGTTGTCGACTATTCTTTTCTTAACATTAACTATCATCCATCAACGTAATTATTTAATAAAAGAATTTAAAGATCTTTGGTTACAACCTCATTCAACAAATCTGAAAAGACTACAAATCCCAGCAATCCTTGGTGTCTGAACGGAAGTTGGTCCGCGGCGGCGACCTTGGCTGTCTGAGAGCGAGCATGGCGAATAAAGAGCCGAGCGTGAGTAACACTCCAGTTATTTCATTTCATCTTGGTTTGAGAGATGTCCGCATATAAGTTACTGTGTTTATTTCACGGAAAGCTTTGCATTTTAAGTCGGGAGGCACTTTAAATTTGTACCTCTTTTCTTGCAACTTGTCTAACATTAGCTAGCCAAGTTAGTTACATTAGCTGCGGTAACTTAACCTACCCAGTTCAGTACCACACATGCTCTCCTAGTGTGAATGAACTATTTTAGAGGGCGATTTGGCATGTTATAAAGCTGCAGATGACATTCATAGTTCACTGGTCCTCTCTCAAGATTTCTCTAAAAATAAGTCTGGTGTTTCAGCAGGACAAGCCTGTAACGTTACTGCAGCCAGCCAGCAAAGCACGTTAACTGCCCTGTTACTGACTGACAGGTTAGCGGCTCTTACTTCTACACTCTGAAAAAAGGTGGATTTTCAAGGGAATAGTTATATTTAGAGTTCCATATAGAACCATTTTATGCTTAAATGGTTCTTCGCTTAGTGAAGTGTTTCTTCAGATTGATGTAGAATGTGTTGTATATGGTTCTATATATATATATGTATGGTCCTTTTGAAAATGGTTCTGTATAGCACAACAAATCTTCTGTTGTTCTAATCCTCACATTGTAACAATAGAAGAACCCTTTTTTGGTGCTATATAGAACACATTTCCAAAAGGTTCTATATGAAACCATGTACAACACATTCTCCATCAGTCTGAAGAATCGTTTAACCATGCAAAGAACCATTTAAGCATGAAATTGTTCTATAACTATAAAACTCATTGTTCTAAATAGGACCATTGCCTTTACTGAAGAACTATCTTTTTTAAGGGTGTATAGATAGAAAATTAAGGTTTCTGCCATGTAGTAAAACCTGTTATTAATCGTTTTTATAAGTTTTTTTATGGGTCAGTGATATTAAAATATCGATATGTTTTTACTCAAGAATTGAATACAGATTAGTAACAGTGTCAGTACTGACCTCATATACAGGCTTGCAGGTGGCCAAATCTTGTATTGTTAAAATCTCTCTGAATATATTGAATAAAGATATGCATACTAGGTTCCGTAATGCCACATTATTAAGCTTTGATAGTGCAGAAGCTAAATATGGAAAATATCTTGAAAGAAGAGGGAATTTTATGGACACTTGGAATAACTTTGTGTGCATGTATGCAGGAGGTGGCGCTATTAACCCCCAGCTCTCTGTTAAGTTCCAGCTGTTATATATTTGCCCTGGATATAAGCATGTAACTGAGAATGTAACAGTTGTCACTTTTCTTATGCAGAGGTTCCTTCAGCAGTTGAGGGACATCGCCAGTCGCATGTCCTCTGGCTCAAGGGGAGCAGGGTTGGGACTGAAGTTACTCATTGGTGCTGGTGCACTTGCCTATGGAGTCAAAGAAGCCACATATACAGGTACTGCCACAGATCTGGCACTTTTACTGTTTAGAGATGCAGTTACACATATAACGAAGAAGCACAAGCTATTGTTTTGCACTTCGCTTTTTCCTTTTGTAAAAATGTCCTATATAATCATCTTTTTTAATGGACATACATCAGTCCTGTAACACGCTCACATACATGTAAAACCACAGCTAAAGATGAGGATATTGTTTCTCTTCTAATCTGTGAGACCAGAGGTCAGTCTCAGGTCATCTAAAGATCTACTATTAAGGTCCTGAATATAACAGATTAGTAAGACTTAATACAAGACTATTACATAATCCCAGATTCTTTGTGAGTGTGTGGGCAGTGAAGCGTATTAGCATTTTAAATGGAGCAGAACTGGTACATCTATTAGTTTACTAACAATGCTCTTCCTGCAGTGGAAGGTGGTCAGCGGGCAATCATCTTTAACAGAATTGGTGGAATGCAGATGGACACCGTACTGGCTGAGGGGCTTCACTTTAGGTAGTGCGTTTGTTCATACAAGTTTAAATTTTGGGTTGATCTTTAATCTTTTGCTGCTTTCAAGCGTAGTAGATATCTATTTTCTTTATTGTTAACTCTCTTTTTCTTATAGGATGCCATGGTTTCAATACCCCATTATATATGATATCAGAGCCAAACCACGGAAGATTTCCTCTTTGACTGGAAGTAAAGGTAAATGTTGCAATTCAGAAGACATCATCATTAGCCTCATCCTGTGCTGGACTACCATTTGATTATTAGATTATACTAAAAAATCTCAAGTCTTTTACTGTATTTACAGTACAGACATCCAGTAGTCCCTCCACTGTTATAAGCTTGGAGTTTAGATCAGAAATGCAAACTGGTTATTTACATGGGCCATGTTCATGACCGCTTATCAGACAAAGTGCTGCTCACCATCCACATTCATTCCCTCTATACTAAATCTCATCTTTGTATTTCTCAATGGGTTTGTGAATTAAACCCACTTACTAGGATGAGTTTATTGGAGGACAGGGGCCTTATGTGCACTATTGTGCTAGATCATCTCTCAAAGTAGTATTTAAATCAATCTTCACATACAAACCAGATCCAGGGCACAGTGTTGTTTCATAGGACTAAAATATTTCTGAACTCCTTATTTTATGTTTATTCTTATTTTTCTCATGTGTGTGTCAGACCTTCAAATGGTGAACATTGCCCTGCGTGTGTTGTCACGACCTGTGGCCTCGAACCTCCCTTACATGTACCAGCAGCTGGGAAAGGACTATGATGAACGTGTGCTCCCCTCCATTGTTAATGAGGTCCTCAAGAGTGTGGTAGCCAAATTCAACGCCTCCCAGCTTATCACGCAAAGAGCTCAGGTTCGGCAGTGTTCCACACACACACATTTGAGTTTGAGCTACTACATGAGTGAGTTAGGATTGTAAATTATTAATATTAATTGCATTAGTCTGTGTGGTTAATTGTGATTGTCATTTTTCTTTTGTGCTAAGGGTTGACCCTAAAGAAAGATTTCCTCCATTTTGGGCAAAAAGCAGTGCATTTCGATATAGCTACATGAGTGGACAAATTATGCTTCTTCAGAATGTATTTATCATCTTCAGTAATTCAGCAACATTGTTTTCATCATGTGAACATCATTATGTGATTTCCATGGAATGAACGCAGTTTCCAGTTTGCATAACTGAAATCCAGTGACGGCAACAGTGGCTGCTTGTTCCAACCAATGAGTGTATATATCATATTAGGGTTGGGCAATATGATGAAATTTTTTGTTATCATGCTAAAATTTTTTCATGATTATATGCTTTTGTGAGTGTATTGTGGATGTCATAGGCGCTCAAGAAAACACTGACCAACAGCATGTTTTATTAAAAAGGGCACATAATTAGTCCTGTTTAACTAAATGTAGTGCAGTGCAGTATGTGAAATGTTGATTAAAATCATTGTACCCAGAGTTTTTGATGGCAGTTTTCAAATGTGGCACTACTAGTGCATTGTATATGTGTGTCAAAATTAGGGGTGGGCAAAAAATCGATTCTTAGATGCATCGCGATGTGGACGTTTTCTAAATATTTAATTTATTGCGTAATGTTGACAGAGCGCAAAAGGCGGAACTTGGAAGTGCAGAAGTGCAGCGCCTGGACAGTCTGTGGCGGCACATAACTAAAAACACAACTGGATGAACGAGAAATCCTACCGGCACCCTCTGCATTAAAAGCTAGGTTAGGTCAGGAGTCACAACCCAAATGTTAACATTTTGTCCTTTCAACAAAAATCAAACCACCTTGGGAACCACAACATTTTATGTCCAGTATGTCTCAGTATGTGTTAATGTCCTAGTATAGGCTAAAAAATATAAACGAAAACGCAGATTTGCTTTGCTCTACGTTAAGCTGTAGCTATAACCGCTTTCCTCCCATAGTGGGTAACACCTCTGCCTTCTACACTGTAGACTGGGGTTCAATCCCTGCCTGGGTAAGCACCCTACACTATACCGAGACTCCTAACACTACTTTCGCCTACCTTTTGTAAAATGATCAAACTGTAAGTCGCTCTGGATAAGAGAGTCTGTCAAATGTTGTAAATGTAAATGTAATCTCCGGCAGGACACTTTTCCTCAAAAGTTGAATAGTTTCTTGTAAAATGTCTCTCAACGTTCGACTCTTTTACGAGGCTGAAGTCGCTTCTCATTCGCCAGCTTCTTGTTCGAATTTTCCCGTTCCACCTGAGGTGGACCAGGAAAGTTCAAAAGAGAAGCCGACTTTTTAGTGTTTGTAATGTACCAGGAATCCAACTGCAGTGCTTATAAATGCGCCATTCATCTCCAAATGTTCGTCTTAAATCTCTCTCTTTGCCTTTTTGTTAGCAACTAGCTCGGTGGGTCTGCGTTGCTATGTGACCTGCAGTCTGCACGCCAGTTCTCATTCGTTGCGAAACAGGGCTTTTGCGCACACGTCCCATCTTGAAGATATTTTACTGACACAGTGATCCCCCACTCTCTACAACGAGACCAAAACCGAAGTTATAAAATCACTAAAGAAAACGGGTAGGACAGCTGTAACATGTGCTGCGTGGACATCCATCACCACTGGATCTTATTTCACCGTAACAGCGCATTTAGCGTCTCCTGTGCTCAAAACAAGAGCAGTGAATGAGAGCCTTCCAGTTCACTTACCGCATCACTTCCATTTGTTTTATTAATAAAAGATATTGAAAGTAAATTCACTGTGGATCATTACAAATACTTTGCTTTTAAAGTACCAAGTCCTCACACAGTGAGAAAATAGAAATCATGTGTAGAAAAAAAAGATGGATCAGGATGCATCGATTATCATTTTATAATCGAATCGAATCGTAAGGTGCCTAGAGATTCCCACCCCTAGTCAAAATATGTTGATGCATATAGTGTATTGTGAAAATGTCTAAATATTGTGATATGATATTTTTGTCATATCGTACACCCTTTTATCATATATGTCATACAGTGTTTCCAACTCCTATGCAACTGTAGGATTTTGTTCTTGTTCAGCTCATGTATTCTTGTTAAAGTGGAGCCTCTTGAGCGGAACTGTAGCTTTTCACTTTGCTATTGCTTTTGTTAGTTTGCTGCTCGTTGATATATCCATAGGTTTCCCACAAGCACTTTCTGTTGTAGTGTGCTGAATTAATGATACTGCAAGCATCAGCACTGAGGTTTTGCCTGCAAATGAAATTTCACCCTTGTTGGACATTCCTGTTAACAATTTGTCATATTGTGTAATAACAACACATTATTAACATTAAATATAACAGCACAAGAATAAAAAAGCAGCCAAACCTCAGGGTTTAATATGGTAAGCATTCAGTTCTTTTTGATAAATCTTTTTAGGTTTTTTTTTTTTTGACTTATGTTCAAGGTTTGATGCATGATTGCTATTGCAAAGAAGTTATATTCAGCATTATTTTCCCTCCTATGTTCATTCCCTTAGATTGTAGACTGAGACCTTGCAATTAGACATATTTTCCCAGCTGTCATGATAAATATCTTCAATGACCAAATGTTACATATATACTGTTGGTGGATCCTCACAGATAGTCATGAAGTGTTGGCCATACTAATAGAAGTTTCTTATGGATGTGTGTATGTGGGCAGGTTTCTTTGCTGATTCGTCGAGAGCTGTTTGAGCGGGCTAAGGACTTCAACATCATTCTGGACGATGTGGCTATCACAGAGTTGAGCTTCAGTAAAGAGTATACAGCAGCTGTGGAGGCCAAACAAGTTGGTATGTAACAGCCTGATCTGCATAATAGACAATCTGATTAGTATCTGTGTATAAATAATACTTACTTATTGATGACTATGCGGTCGTGTTCTCCTCCAGCCCAGCAGGAGGCTCAGAGAGCTCAGTTCTTTGTTGAGAAAGCCAAACAAGAACAGAAGCAGAAAATCATCCAAGCTGAAGGAGAAGCCCAAGCAGCCAAAATGGTATGAATTATTTACTGCCTGTCTGGACACAAATGTATATAAACAAAGTGTATCTTCCTACACACCATAGATGTGAATTGAAACATCATTTTTGAATTTCTGCTATTTACTCTGTTCTGTAACCTGTTGTGTGGTCTATAATTCTGTTTCTGCTCTGTAGTTAGGAGAGGCGGTTACGAAGAATCCTGGATACCTAAAACTCAGACGAATCCGAGCCGCTCAGAACATCGCCAAAACGGTGCGTCATCAATCCTCAGTAATCAGAGATTTAGGTTTTCATCTATTTCAGCTGAATGCTTTAATTTGAAGGATTTAGCAGATTTTATCTGCTAATTTACACAGAAAATCTATGAAGTTTTCTTCTGTGTAAATATTGATTTTTGATTTGATGCCCTGTTATGAAAACCTGACAGTATGGGTTTTTTTGTTTTGTTTTGTTTTGTTTTGTTTTTTTTTCGTTTTTGTTTTTTTTTTGTGTGTTACAGGTTGCAGCCTCCCAGAACAGAGTTTACCTGAATGCAGACAGTCTAGTCCTGAACCTTCAGGATGACTCTTTTAACAAGTAAGTTTTCAGTCTAGGGGTGGGCAATGATGATATTTTATTGTCACCGTGAAAATTTGTCACAGTATGCTTTTCTGAGCAAATTGTGGATCTCGTCAGCACTTAAAGAACCCTGACTTAATACAGATTTCATTACAAAGTGAGTGTAAGTAGTTTAATTGGATTTAGTGCAGTGCACTTTGTAGAATGTAATAAAATTGTAGTTATATATGTAGTTATATAATATTTTGTATGTGGCACTACAGATTCTATTTTGTTTGTTTCCACTAATTAAGTCTCTAAAAACTATTGCGTATATTGTGTGTTGCAGTTTCATGATATTGTATTTTACCGTTTCTCCTACTTTTATTTCTATCCTTATCACTATTTTTCATTTCTAAATTTTAATGTGTTACTTAATAATGCAACCAGTTACCAAGTTCCTGTTTACACTTTAAATACATCTTTTGTCTGGATGTTGTCCATAGTTATTTATTTATTTATTTATTTATTTATAAGTCAAATGTTACCATATTTGTGTAAATGTGAAAGCTAAAAATCATTCATCAGTCAGAATACAATTCCCCCACTATACATTTTTTTTTTTTATTTTACTCCACAGTTTCTCCACACTCTGTTAAGTCATTGCCAGTTCAGACCGCTAGCTAAGTCTCTTCCTATTTTTCAGTGCTACCAAGCTGGGAGGGTGAAGCACATGCTTCTACTGCATTTTTTTCTAGACAGCCACTAATGCAACATCAGTGGCAACTTACCTTGCTTGGAGGAGAATGCTGTAACTGCCAATTCTGGCTAATCAGCTCGTAGATGTCCACATTGGTTGCCAACATGCCATCCTACCCACCAGAAAGAGCGAGGCCGGGTTATGCTGTCTTGTACACACATGGCTGTGGCATCGCTGGGATCAATCTCTCAACAATCTTTAACTTCAGATGCCTTGAACATACTGCAATTACTGTACATTTCATACACCCAACTACACCCACTCTGCTCTGGGGCTGCGCCAGCCTGATTAAAAAAGAAATTAAACATTGCATGGGGAATGAGATCTGACTAGTATCCAGATGCAGAATCTACATTTGGAAAGGGCAGGTGGATGGCTATTGTAAACAGGGCGAAAGACATCTTTCTGATAATCTAATAATGCTATTTATAAGTAATATGGTAACATTATGTTTTAGTATTTTAACACATTTTGAAATTGTTTTTGTATTGTAGATTGTCGCTTGGAAAGAAGTAAGCTGTGCAGAGAGCACTTTCGTTGAGTGTGGAGGTTCTGCCTGCAGCAACCAGGAGCATGTTCTTAAGGTGCCAGTTTCTGATTATATTTCAGAGTGCTTACCAACCCAGGAAAGACTCTGAATGGCTGCTGTATGTTTCTGGTAATAACCCTAATCTTCACATGCATTTGTCAGTTCAAATTCTTTACTGGTTTGTGTAGTCAACACATCCACTGTTGAGTCTCATGTTCATTTTCAGTAAGATGAAGTGTGCTACTGTACATAAATATGTTTGTAAATTCTATGCAACATTCAGATCTGTCATGGAAATCGTATTTAATTATTTTTCTCTCTATTATGCTGATTGTTGCTGTTGATGTGAAAGGTGACATGTCTTTTAGTGATGGTTCATGCGATCAAGGCTGACTGAAAAATGAAAAATCCATCCATTCTCTGAAGGATGACAACTTTGCTGTACTGCTATGGCCCATCTATTGGTGTATGTAACTTAGCTCTGAAAGGACAGCAAAATAAAGCCTTTTCTATTTCAAACCATTCAAAAGGTGTGCTTTTAAGTCTATCAAAGGATAATTTGATCAGTTGGCTGAAATAGTGTGAAACAAGTTTTATGTCCTCACAGATGTTCAGATCTACTTTGTAAAGTGTTAATATGTTAAATACTGTACAAACTCTTGAGATCCATGTCTTTCTGAAGTATTGCAACAGACATGAGTCCTATCATTTGGACTGTGGCTGTTGGTCTGAACACATGCAGCTGCATCTGAGAAGGCATGCAGTCTTTTTCATTGATTGGGTGGTGTGTGTGTGTGTTTTGTGTTATTTAATTCATTTTTAAGTAACTCTCTTTTTTAAAACTAACCTGTGAGTTTCAACCCATTGTCACTGTTTTAAAGTCAACATGAACGAGAAATCATAACGCATTTTGTTCTATACCATGAAAACAGTCACAGAGAGTCTCTGAGCCAGCTGGGCTTTTTCACGTGATGATAGGTGGAGTTGGTAGGAGAGGGAGCTGAAACCTGATTTTATTGATTAATGTTATTTTTCCCTGCCCTCTGGTGCATGATGATGTAATCAAAAGGCATTTTAGACACAAGACCAACCTCACTACATTTTGATGGCTTTTAAATGATACAATGAATCTTTTTAAATATTATCAGCAAGATGAACTGATTAAAAAACATTTCAGGTTGACTTTAAAGCAAGTTAACTTTGTACCTTTTCTGGCTGTTTGTGTTTAGCTGCTTGCAATATTCAGAAACCGTGTGTGTGTGTGTGTGTGTGTGTGTGTGTGTGTGTGGCTCGTCCCACAGCTCTTCTATTGTCTCTGCTGAAATTGTGTTCTTTATAGGTACTGAAGAGCAACTGCTTTCTGTGGTCAGTGATTGCAGTATCCCTCTAAGGGAGGGGTGGGGAACTCAGGTCCTGGAGGGCTGGGTTCCTGCTCATTTTAGTGAATTTTATTAAATTAAATTTAATTTAATTTTTTTCCTGCTCAAGCTCACCTGATTCGACTCATCAGCCAATTACCAGGATTAGGTGGGATGCTAGAGCAGAGAAATCAGCAAACTGCTAAATTTTAGTTCAAACTTTTGGTCAAAAACCAAATTGACCAGTAATTGTATCATTGTCTGTTTCAGTGTGCATGGATATAACAGCTCTATTCATGTTTGTCTTCTCCTCTCTCTTTAATACCAGATAGAACGTAAAACGTTTGTTTGAGAGTCACCATATACTCAGTCGTGCGCACTTTAGCACCAGCCGCGCAACAGTTCAGGAAGTAAACATGCCTCAGCTAAGTGGATCAAGGCAGAAATTGCTGACTACCTGCACATTTTAAAGGATCATCGGGGGGTTCCATTAAAGCTCTTACATTAATCTGTGTTGTCTCGATATAATTAGATCATATTAAGCCCTTTGTGCACGTAAGAAGATGGAGTTGTGCTCTGGGCTTGTGGATTATTCAGACCTCACGAGATCTTGTCTCTGAATGTTTTACGTTTTATGTGCAATTAACTTTTATGTTGTATTTAAGTTGATTTTGAATACATGATTTTCTTATGACTAGTTTTACAAGTTACTTGCCGTTTACAAACCGTGTATATTTCCTAGTGGAATAAAAGAGGGATTTTGGTGTCAGCTGTAACCCTGGCTGCACAAGGAAGTTATTTGATCACTTATGATATACATATATTTTTTTTTGCATGAAGTGCAGCTTGTGGCATGACGTGATGCCCTTTAAGCTAGAGATGGACAATGCAATATTTTACCGTTGTTGTTATACATTTTCCAACGTCAATACTTAAACAACACTGACCAACTGCAAGTTTCATTACAAAGTATAATTAGTTCTGTTTATTTGGACTTTTATTTGGTTTATTTGGTGCAGTACAGTATGTGAAATGCTGAATAATGTCTTTTAAGTAGCACAAAATGATATTACTTCCCTTGCTTAAACAAATATCAGATAGATTAAGCCCACTGTCCTGCACATTTTAGTGCATTCCCTGCTTTTACACAACATCCAACAGCTTGAACTCAGTAAGAGGTTGGTAACGAGCAGAGTAGTCGGATCAGGTGTATATTTATTCCACTGATATGCTGCTGCTGGTCACTTCGGCAAACTGAGCCTGCCTCTTTTTGCCACTAGTTGGTGCCAAACACCAATATGTTGTATATGGCGTCCTTCTGTGTAAGGCACTCGAAGGTGGGGCTCCAGATTTGTGGGCCGAAGCAGATTCAGGGCCGTTCCACCACACGCCTGGGTCGTGAGTGAAAGGGGCAGCGTGTGTTTGTTGCCTCGGGTTTCTAAGGCGTGCATTCATCCTTAATGGGCCCCCGTACAATGTGTGTGTGCACGATGAAAAGGTCTATTGAGGCGGAGGGGGTTGGGCCGCATGCGTATTCATGAATACAGGCAGCAGGTCTGCAGTGTGTGAGCCCTTGCTCTCCAGGGCCCTCGATGGCGCCCCACATCCACTTCCCAGCCCCCTGCACAACTTCTTTCTCTTTTTGTAAATGTTGTTTTATCTTTTCCAGAAGGATGTTTGTCACATATTTCAAAAATGCTGTTTAAAATTTGCATTTAAGAAGGAAAGTGTGCATTGCCATTGTTAACCCCTTAAACTGCAAAAGCCTATATGAGGAACCATATTTTATTGCCTCACACTCATAACTACATAACGTAAAGGGGAGTTCAAGTGATTTTTCAAAATGTCTGCATAATTAATAGTTCAGATGTAAACAAAGTCATTCTGAATATTTTTAACATGAAATTCCTTTCTGGAGAAAATGACCAATTCAGAATTGTTTACAGTGCTGGTGAAATGAACCAGACATCCAAAGTGTTTAATGCATCTAAGAGCTACCTCACAGAAAAGTGTTATGTGAAATGGCTTCAGATACGCTGCCTGATGCCTGAGACATTGTTTTATGGTAGATTTGAGAATAAGGTTTAGTCTAAAAATGTAGGTCGTTGTAAGGTAAAATAGTAAAACTTGTTTTCCCCAGATTTGCCAGTACTTTATCATCATTAACCTTACTTATAAAAACTCAGACACATGTATGCTCTAGTTGTTTTGGATTGTTAGTAATGGGGCTTTATTTGCATTGTAGACGTTGTGACGTCCACGTTGTATTAGTAGTTTTCTCTAAAATGCAGTATTTCACATCAAAACACTACAAATGTCCTGTAATATATATCATTGATTGAATTATGCAGAAATTTTGAGAAATTCGTGGAATTCCCCTTGAAATTTTGGCTTCACAGTAGCAACTGAATTATTAATAGTAGTTACTTGATAATGAACTATATGATTTAAACCTAAATAATAAGCCTGCACTTTAAACCCTGTAGACTTTTATGTGGGCCCACATTTTAATTCCTCACTGTTATAACTGTGTAACATGTTTCACATCAGTTACTGAATAATTACTATTAGTTAACAGTAGATTAAAGAGCATGAAGGTTAATAATTGAATAACAAGCCTGGATTAAAGAGGTTAAGGAAAGAATTTTAGTTTTTCTACTTTTCCTCTCCGTGCATGTAAAATGCTGTGGTCATCCAAAAAGAGTATCGCACCTGACCAAACGATGTGGTGTTTAAGCAGCTGAAGGTGCTGCCTGTCTTTTCTTTCTCTCTCCAGCCCGTCCCCGTCTTCTTCCCTGCCTCTCCCCCTTCGCACCGCAATAAAAAGCTTATTGCTCAGCTGGTGCGTTTCCCTGGCAACGCTGACCTCATGCTGCGACAGGCAATCTGGGCCGGTTGCCATAGTGATCCTCTGTGACATCAGACCCGAGCTCCAGTTGCCATGGCACCACACCCACTGGCTCAGCAGCTATTTCTGTGTGTGGCACTCGCAGCCAACAGGCAGAGCAGCTACAGTGTCAAATTTTTATTCATGATTGCGCTTCCTTTGTTAGGAGCCTTTTCAGTGCGCCTGTGCCAGCCAGTCTCTTTCTCTCCCCCGGCTTTGTGCGGTACAGTAGCTGTGTGTTCTTACAGTCTACAGCCGCTCCATTGTGGGCCCTTTTATCTATGGTCTTGTTTCATGTTTTGTGAGCTTGACCGTTCAGTTTCCTCTCATTACTGCAGCTCTGACCTGCCACTTTTCAGCACGTTTAAATCTTGGGTCCAGACAGCTTCTGGAAGGCTTCTGTTAATGTTAGTGCTTAATGAGTTCCCTTCTGTGTCCACTGCTTCCCTGTGTTTACTCATTTTTTCCACTTCCGTCAAAAAGAAAGACAGATGGGTTTGACATCAGCTGTGTGTGAGAAAGAAGAGGAGAGCGAGCAAGAGTGAGTGAGAGAGAAATAAAATGAACATGAGTACATCTCACAGAGCACAGAGCAGTGTTCTAGACTGTCCATTTGTGCCTTTCTGATGTCCAGAGAGCCTCCAAGGACAGTAAGAAGTGTGTCTTATCTAAAGATGGCGCTATAGGTTAAATAATATACAACAACCCATGCAGAGGCCTGAATATGATGCCCTCCTCCTTCTAGGTAAACACTGTAGACATGTAAATTACTGACTACACTACGCTAGTCTGCTTTACCTGGTTTTTCCTTGTAGTTAGAAAAAGGAGGTAGTAGGCATGTGGTGTTTAATGATTGTGTGAGTGTTTTTTTTTTTTTCTGGACAGATATCTTTGTAGAAAAACAAGAGAAACCTATAATGTGAGGACCAACAAGAGGGTTCTGACTTTGTAAAGTGATTTTTTGGCAAAAGCTACACATTTCATTTTTTGGAAGTTTTTCTAGAAAGGAAAACCATTTCTTTTTTATTACTGAGGCTGAATTTAGAGTTGGCAAAAAAAATCGTATTACATGAAGGTAGTTACATACAGAACTGTGCAAAAGACAGAGACCACTCTTCATTTATATTATTGGCAGGAAAAATGGCAACATTCAGTTAATTTTTTAGCATCAGAAAATGCACATTAAACAGAATATTACATGAAAGCATCAACAACTAAAAATCTGCTGGGATATTTTTTCACATCTCGAAAGTTCTAGACTCTGGGGTGGTCAGTCCATTGAGAACACCAGCAGCTTCTGTGTTTGATTTGCATATTTTCTTTTTTGTCTTTTTTCTTTGCTCAATAATGGCTTCTTGACAGCTACACATCTTTTTTAGACTCATTGTGTTGTCTTCTCACAGTGGAAGGATAGACAGAAACACCTTTTTCAGATCTGAAGTAAGAGTGGTCTACCTGATCTTGCACAGTTGTTATTTATCTTCTAATCATTTTTTCACTCCAGTTTTTCATTTATTTTCTTTTGACTTTCTCTTTCCTTATGCAAGTGGATTATCTTATATCCAGTATCTCCTGAAAAGTAAATGACTTGTATTTAATAGCAGTTTTGACTGGAAATTAAATATATGAAGGGTGGTCTCCTACTTGCACAGTACTGTATATATTCGTACATATAGGATGTATGTATGACCCCACGTCCTAAAGTTGTATAAATACATATATAAAAACAAACCTGTGTGTGAGGTGTTTTTATGTCTCTCACTGACGAGCAGCGATCACGTGTGCAGTCAGTGCCTGCATGGCTTCTCTGGCTCGTTAAAGGTGTGTGGGGTGTGTGTATGTGTGTGTTTGGCTATGAGGCCCACATGGCAGAGGTGTGGGGCACAGCGAACCCCTCCCCCCTCTCCAACACTGTGATAAAGAAGGCCCCTGGATCTACTCTCTTTGGCCCCCTTTTCTCGCTTTTTCTTCCTCCCTCACTTGTCTCATCTTTCTTCTGTTTCTCCTTTCCCCACTGAGGTTGTATGTCCTCACTTTCAAATTGTATTATGAAACACCGGAGAGCCGTTAGTCTGGCCTTTTAACACCCGCTTTTCACCTTGCTTTATCCATTCTCCCCTTAAGATAAACACTGGTTTCTTATTTTTTCGTATTTTTGTGTTGCAGAAATATTAATATTCTTGCATCATTAGAAATATGATGTAGATTGCTTATATATTTAATATGCTCTTACCAAGATGTTTTTTTTTTAGTGTATGGAGAAATGTGTCAACACGCAGCGAGGAGCACTCTTCTACAATCTTTTGCGTAAATGAATTAACCTGCTCCCGCCCCCTGCTGCTCCGCATGGTCATTAAATGGGATCGAGGGAATAATGTCCTAGTTCAGAGCACATCGCTTATGGCGCACTTGCACACACATCATCTGTTTTCAATAGAAATCATGCCCATCAACTCAGTATAGCAAAAAGAGGACATTTTCCTCAGCAGAGCCCTGCAGTCATTTCTGAACAGACCAGACAGTGTGTCTGTATGGTTTACCACTCATTTTCTTAAATCTTATCTTCATCTGACTGCTGGTATGATGAATAAGCAACGTGAACACTACCAGAAGCATCTATAAGATATGGAGAGTGCTCAGCATTTTGGGCATGTTAGAACATTTCTAGTGTCTTTAGACAGTCCCTTCTTTGTTTGCCCTGGAAAGGAAAAAGTGAGTTAAAAGGAAAGACTGGTTTGCTTTTCCTGCTGCAGGTTGTTCCATTCCTAAGTATAAGCCATAAAGCACATTTAAACTGTACATTAGAGACATTGCCAATAGAAAATGCAAAGGGTGTTGAAAAATGTTAGACTAAGCCATCACTGGGGAGGTTCCCTCAATAGTACGTCTTCAGTCCCTTTAGTTAGGGAACATAATTGTACCATATTGTAGCGCAGTTACATTTTGTTTTAAGTTGCATTGGCTCTATACACCTTGTCTTGACTCCAGGCTTTTTATTTTATTGTTCTGTTTTAAAACATTAGATCATGAAAGGGTACAAATACATTCCTTTGCCATGGGAAAAACATATTTAAAGTGCACAGTTGGTCCGTAAAACCACTTGTTATACCTTTAAAGATTTACAATGCCTTTTTGCAAATGGTCCTATATAGCACCAAGAAGGGTTTTTCTATTGTTACAACCTTGACATTGTAACAAGAACCCCTTTTGATGCTCTATAGAATCATTTTAAAGAAGATTTTGAGCCATAACAATACAACACATTCTCTATCAATCTGAAGAATCATATCACCATTTCATTTCATAATTTCATGCAAAAAACAAAGCATGAACTGATTCTATATAGAACTCATGGTCCTAAGTAGAACTGTTCCTTTTACTAAAGAACCTTTTGTGTAGGTTTTGAACATCATTGAACGTCATTATCATTATTATTTTTATCATAAAAAGTCTGCAGCAGTAAAATAACAAACAAGTCACAGTATACAAATGGAATAACAGTATTTGTAAAACTGAGTTGCAGTTTTACCCCTAATTAAACCTGAGCAACCATAAAATCTCCCGTCTGCTTTGAGTTAGGCCGTACCTTTGTCTTTTGAGTTAGGCCGCTCTCACCTCTACGCAGCAGCTCTTTGATGTGTGCATGTAGGAGAGCTTCCTGTTTTCATGTGGTCTGTCTTCCTGTGGCGAGGGTGAGGAAGTGAGCCTTACGCCTAACGTACCAAACAGCCGGCCCCTGGTCAGTCAGTGCACAAGCTTTTTGCTGGATATTCCTTGCACTCTGCCTGAGCGGGACATGTTCTCTGTCTGCTGATTAAAGCAGACACACTAATCCTCCCTTTCTTTTAATGACTAAGCACTGTCATCGCAAGCTACTTTAATGGGCATGAACAAATTCATCCTAATGCATGTTGCTGTTTATCAGCTGTGATTCAATTGCAATGTAGAAAGTAGTATAACCTTAGACAGCGAGCGGGGAATGAGGTTGTAAGTTAATAGATAGCTTACCTTAAAACAGTTAGCTTGAGCACTTAGCTAATCACTAAGCCACATGTTAGCTGACACCATACACAAGCCAGCTAGCTAGCTAACTAGTTCTATTTTCACATGATCTGATAAATTAATTTGGAAATGATGCAGGTTACGTTAAAGGTAAGATCACTGTAGGTGAAATTTGTGAACTCATCTTACCAACACAGTTAAAATCGCTTAGATTTTCAAGTAGCGGCAGTACTACAATCTTATGGTTGCAAATCCTAATAAAATGATTACCCACCCCCATATGACTGGGGGAAATCATTTGTGGCAAAAGAAATCATCCGTGGCAAACACTTAACTTTGAATGGCAAATGGAAACAAACTCAAGAAAGCAAGACCCAGAAAAGTCACAGCGTGATACAATGCTTAGTATGACAGCAAAGGTAACCTTTCAAAGCATGATGATGATGATGCACAAACTTAACAAAGGCAACCATCCAACACTTTTTCTGCTTCCACTGATAGTGGCAAAGTGCTATGTGCAAGAATCGATAAAACATGAAAGATGATAAAAATAGAAAAAAATGATAGATGCAATAATTTAAATGTTTTATTCACTGTTTAGCGACTTTAATAAACAATTTCTTTCTTTCTTTTTAGAACACCACTTCTTGTATTCAGTCATATGCTTAATTCAGCAGATGTTCAGCCTGTTGCTATCTAACATTTGTTGTTTTTGGAATTCCATAGCATGTGACTTTTAACTGAATTTCATTTTAACTGAAAGAATTTTAACTCAGGATTAAACAGTAATGTAAACAAATTCAATTTAATATTTAGGCTGATGTATTTTAAAATAATTTTTTGTGCCATTATTCAAGTTTCTCATTGACATAAAAACGAAATCATTAGATAAATAAGTTATTTTTAAAAAAGAATCCAAAAACAACCAAGACAGAGAAGCATCTTAAATAAAAGGAAGATAAATAACTTTTTCATGATTTATATAGTAATGTAGACTAATACTTGAAGCTATCAAGGTATTGTAGCCACCCATGAGGTATGGATGCAAAATTGCAAAGTAACCCTTTCACTATCCAACCACTAGCCATCACTGACCATTAGTCAGACTCCACAAACATGACTGGACTGTATGTAGCAACAGTAACTAACTCTGGAGAAAATAAGTGGTAGAATTTCTTCCATGGTCCTCTACTGGAAAAGGATGACATATAACCCCTCCAGGTAAGGGGAAAGGACCTGCCCCAAGTAGAAGAGTTTAAGTATCTTGGGGTCTTGTTCATGAATAATGGAAAGAGAGATCATGAGGTCGGCCATAGTCTGGGACAGGCGGCAACAGTAATGTGGTCGCTGTACCAGACTGTAGTGGTGAAGAGGGAGCTGAGCCATAAGGCAAAAGTGATGGAAATGAGCTTTCTCTGCAGGGTGGTGGGCTACACTCTACTTGACAGGGTATGGAGCTCGGTCATCCGTGAGAAGCTCAAAGTAGAGCCGCTACTCCTCCACATTAAGAAGAGCCAGTTGAGGTGGTTCGGGCATTTGATTAGGATGCCCACTGGCTGCCTCCTGTTGGAGGTTAAACAGGTACGGCCGATTGGGACAAGAGCCCAAGGTCATCCCAGGACCTGCTTGAGGGATTATATCTCTGAGTTGGCCTGGTAGCAGCTTGGGTTCCCCCAGAATGAGCTGGAGGGAGTTTTCCGGGGACAGGGTGGTCTGGGCTTCTCTGCTTTCTCTACTGCAAACGCGACCCTAGCTGGAGCAAGCAGGTTAAGAAGATGAGATGAGATTTTTCCCCTTCCAAGTTACCTATAGGGTGCTGGAACACCATCCTGACTCATTTGACCTCCTCACTGTAAACTGTATCACACTAAATCATTTACAGATTCGTTACAAATCACAATTAATCATTTACTCTATATCCTGGCTTTGACCTCTGAGGGTTACAGGGTTACAGAATCAGGCCGAGGGGCTTGGCCATAGTAGGAATATGACTGTGGGGACAATATTCCTACTATGGGGCAATGGGGGCATGTTAGAAATATAAATGAGGGACCAGACCATGCTAGGAATATGACCAAGGGGCTGGGCCGTACTAGGAATATGACTAAAGAATTGTAGTAGGAATATAACTGAGGAATATGACTGAATGTCTGGGCTGTCACTGCTGCATGTTAGTCTCCTCTGAGGAAAGCTTCAGTCTGGGTTGATCACCGCTCCGTGCCCACTCCAAAGACGTATGGCGAGCAGTCATTAATCATGTCTGTAGGAAGTTCCCCTCTTTCTTACTACTGACCTACTCACATCCAATGATATTACCTCACACACTCTCTCCATTTCACACACACACAGGCTCATGTTAACACTCTCATTCACATCCTCTCTCTCTTTTATTATAAACCCCTGAGTAATCTGACTCAGATTATTATTATTCCTGTAAAACTGTAAATTCCTCTGACCCACATATATGTTTATCTGTGTAACAATAAATACATCCCCAATTCCCAAAAAGTTGGGACAGTATGTGAAATGCTAATAAAAACAGAAATCAATGATTAGCAAATTTTGTTTGACATGGTTTGGGAACTTAAGACACAAACTGATCCATCCTTGAAAGCGTATTTTTTTTTGTAATTCTTCTGCCAAAATATCTTCATTTTACAAGTCTTTAGCTGTGCAACCACGCAGGGTCTTTGTTTTCATGTTTTGAGCTCAATAAAAACGAGTCTTCAATGAGAGGCAGTTCAGGCCATTCTCAGATCATGCAGCTATGCTTTTGTAACACGTGCAGAGTATGGCTTGCTGTTCTCATGTTGAAATAAGCATGGGTGTTCCTGAAAAAACAGCACCTAAAAAGTACCATATGTTGCTCCAGAATGTATTTAATGTTAATAGTGCTTTCATAGATGTGCATGTTACCCAATAATACCCCTCCTATGCCATGACAGACCCTGGCTTTTAAACCTTATGCTGGTACAATCTGGATGGTCTGCTTCTTCTTTGGCCTGGAGAACACGATGTCCATTACTTCCAGAAATAATCTGAAAGGTTGACTTGTCAGACCACAGCACGTTTCCACTGTGCATCAGTGCATTTCAGATGAACATGATGAGCCTAGAGAATTCGGCAGTGTTTCTGGACGCTGTTGGCATATGGCTTCCGCTGTGCATAGCACAGCCTTAGGTTGCATTTGGGGATGCAGGGACGGATGGCGTTTATTGATCATGATTTTTCAAAGTATTCCTGAGCCAATGTGGTGATCTCCATCACAGAAGCCAGTAGGGGTGCGGGAAAAAATTGATTCTTAGATGCATCGCGATGCGGACGTGAACGATTCTGAATCGATTCACAAACGTCAAAAATCGATTTTCTAAATATTTAATTTATACCGTAATGTTGACGGAACGCAAAAGGAGGAACTTGGAAGTGCGGAAGTGCGGCGCCCAGACAGGCTGTGGCGGCACATAACAAAAGCACACATGGATGAGCGAGAAATCCGACCGGCTCCCTCTGCATTAAAAGCCAGGTTAAATCAGGAGTCACAACCCAAATGTTTTGTCCTTTCAGCAAAAATCAAACCACCCTGGGAGCCGCAACATTTAATGTCCAGTATGTCTCAGTATGTGTTAATGTCCTAGTATAGGCTAAACAATATAAACGAAAACGCAGATTTACTCTGCTCTGCTTTAAGCTTCACCTACAACCTTTTTCCTCCCATCTCCGCCAGAAAACTTTTCCTCAGAAGTTGATCAGTTAAATGTCTCTCAACATTCGACTGTTTTACGAGGCTGAAGTCGGTTCTTATTCTCCAGCTCCTTGTTCGAATTTACCCGTTCCACCTTAAATTCTGACTGAGGCGCCGAATGTAAATGCGGCACCATTTAAGGTGGAACGGGATAATTCGAAAGAGAAGCCGACTTCAGCCTCACCACTTATTAGTGTTTGACAGTCTCTCGTTGCAGATTTAACATACCAGGAAACCAACTGCAGTGCTTATAAATGCGAATAACACATCGCTGCTATGTGACCTGCAGTCTGCACGCCGGTTCTCAGTCACTGCGAAACAGGGCTTTCACGCTATGTTGCACACGACCCGTCTCAAAGATACTTTACTGACACAGCGATCCACCCCGTCTCTACAACGAGACCAAAACCGAGTTATAAAATCACTGAAGAAAACTGGTAGAATAGCTGTAACATGTGCTGCGTGAACATCCATCACCACTGGATCATATTTCACCGTAACTGTGCATTTTATCGCAGATGAGTAGCAGCAGCTTCTCGTGCTCCAAACAAGAGCACTGAATGAGAGCCTTCTAGTTCACTTGCCACATCACTTCCATCTGTTTTATTAAAAAAGATACTGGAAGTAAATTCATTATGGATCATTACAAATACTTTGCTTTAAAAGTACCAAGTCACTTTAAATAACAATAACACTGAGTCACATAGTCACTTTAAAATGTATATTGTCTCTACATTCTGTGTATATTTTGTGTATATTTTGTGTATATATAATATATTTCGGTTGGTTTTTCTTGTATTTTTATTTTTACTTATTTACTTTCTGTAGAGTGATTAGCTCAGCCTCACCACAAGCATTTCAATGCATAAATGTCCTGATATGTTGTGCAAATGACAAATAAACTTGAAACTTGAACTCGAAACTTGAGCTCACACAGTGAGAAAATATAAATGCTATATAGAAAAAAAGATGCATCGATAATCGTATTATAATCGCATCGCAGCCCTCTGAATCATAATCGTAATCGAATCGTGAGGTGCCTAGAGATTCCCACACCTAGAAGCCAGCATGTAATGCACTGCTATCTGAGGGGTTGAAGGTCATGGCTATTCAGTTTTCTTCAGCCAGAGATTTCTCTGGATTGAATCTTTTGATGGCATTATGAACTTTATGTACTTTAGAGGGTGAAATACCGAAAATCCTTGCCATCTCTGGCTGAGGAACATTATTTTTAAACTGTTGGAATTTTTGCTGATACATTTTTGGAAAAAAATGGCGAGCCTCGACCCATTCTTGCTCATACTAGGCCTTTCCTGGATGCTCCTTAAATACCCTATCATGATTGCATGTTTTCGAACATTTAACAATATTTCTGTTTGATAAGTCTTTGTACTTTGTACTTTGTACTTGTATTTTTGTTCAGATACAGGTCAAAGTAGATGTAAAAATCGCTGCTTTCTGTTTTTATTTGCATTTTACCTACTGTCCCAACTTTTCTGCCACTGGGTTTGTACACACAACAACACAGTGTCCTCTTTTTTTCAAACAAAAGTTCAAAAGTTTTGAACTTTTGAAAAGTGCTGCTGTGTTTCAGTCTTCACTGTTTAATTATTACTGAATAAAATAACACCAATTATTGTTATGACAAGTCATTCCAAACTTTTGAATGCTAGTGTAAAGACATAGTTAAGGGACATCTGTAATTTTCATGTGTACTTCTCTAAGACTGTTTAGCAAGCATACAAAAACCTGCTTTCATTCTGATCATAGAGAAAGCATTTTTTTTATTTTGTTGTTCCACTTTGTCATCATCAGCACTAAAGAATTTGCCCAACTGATATTTCCAGACGTTTCCGTGGGTGTTTGTCAGTGAAACACTGTTCCAGAGGAGAATCGGAGAATCCGCTGCAGGACAGAACCATGTGTGTGTGATTGTGTGGTCACATTTAAAAAAAAAAACAAAACTGCTCTGCAGAAGATTCTCCTTTTGGCCAGGAAATGCCATGAGGATCATTACTAGCTATACGTGTCTTTCCCCTGCCTGCTTCTTTCAGAGCGGTTGTTTTGCAGCAGCCCTGAGTCCACTTCTGTCATGTGGAGTTCATGGTGGGCTGAGGCAGCTGAAGTGGGCTGCAGGGTTCATCTGTTCTGTGTCTTTCGTCCAGCTGGTGGAAACAGGCCCTTGCGCACAACAACATCTACGCCTTTTACTGTCCAGTCTGTGAAACCGGTGATTATTCAACCACTGACTTTTGCGATAGTCTGCAGCAAGGGCAGTGTCATCACTTTGTCTTCAGTAATCATGACGTCTATACATATCATGTGTCCCCAGAATGTTCAGTGAAAGCATTCCTCATATTAGCAGGTTAGCTCTGTAAACCAAACCAATGAGTAGAACCATTCATGGTCCCAATGTTCTGCTGATGGTGCAAATGCTGGAACAAAATGTGAATTCAGAGCAGCGAAAATGGTCCAATTGGTGGCCTCACATTACTATTAGTGCAAAAACATAGTAAAACCTAGAGAAATACACACCTTTAAAAATAAAAAATGTTCCTAGACAGTTCTTTGCAGGGGCTGTTGGTATAAATGGGCTAGGAATGCTACGTCCTCTCTCTGTTTTAGAAAAAAGGCATCAAAATAAGGCATCATTTTACTTGCTGTTAACAAATGATTATTAGCTGAGCAAGCAATGACCTACTCCACTGCAATAATGCTAATTTCTTTTAGCACCCTTATGGGGTTTGCAGTATTACATTAGCTCCAAGCTTATGGTGGTGCTATTGTACACAGACATTTGGAGCTCATAACACAGACATTTTAAGTGTAATAGACATTCAGGTAAGATAGTTCACTTTGTATGTTGCAGTCTGTCAGTAATTATTGGAACTTGAATTTTGTAATGTTCTGTTTTTGTTGTTAGTTGATAAAAGATGCAACGCTGCTGTTAAACGTACTGTGATGGTTCTGCTAATGGTGCACATGAATATTTAAGTAAACATACAAAGTTGGGCCTGCAGCTAGCAAGACCTCATTTAATTGCTGTAGCAGAACGACTCTCAAAAATGAAGCTACATCCAATATTACAGCCAACCATCACTGGCTCTCTGCTTATATGTATGACTCTAGGTAAGACCTGTAACTGGTACACTACTTCCACATTATGTGGAGATTCTCTAAACTTTAACAAGGGTTTCTTTATACTCACACATATCGTTTACTAAAATGGTTCTTTAAAGATCAATCCATTGAAAGTTCCTCAGGGAACCAGTAGTGGTTCTTCTATGGCATCATTCCAAAGAATCCTTATAGTCTGTTCAATTGTAAGAGTCTAGTAATTGTGATATATTTAATGCCAGTTGAGCAGGCATTTAAAACAGCTCACTTTATTTAAACCTTAAGCTTTTCCTTTGTCCTCAGCTGGTTCAGCACATGAAACTCATATATTTTGTTTAATCCTCACAATGCTGGTGGTTCATACACAATTATTCTTCTGCCTCCCCTCCCCCTGTCTTTTGTTGGGTCGGTCTATCCCACTCACATTGCAGAAGGATGGAAATGGGAATGGTGCACAAAGCAACCTTTCTGTCACCGAACATGAATATGTATTCATCGTGTGCACATGCCTGCCTTCTCCTCTCTGCCTCCACCTCTCCCTTCCCCCCCTGCCGGCTCCTTCTGTCTATCAAACTGCACATTTCCCCCCCGATTCTGTTTCATGTCTCTCTTTGTATTGCTATGTGGCGTCCTCATTTATCTAAGTTTGTCTCCGTGCTGTCAGGGGCTGCGCAAGCGTTGGCTTGTCAACCGGTGCAGAAGTGCTGAATGTATTGCGATCTCTTGCACTAGCAGCTGAAAGCACCCTTTTTTCAGTGAATGAGAATGAGAAAGTGATCCACGGAGTGCGAGTTTAATTCAGAGCGGGAACCGGTTTGCCCTCATGTATCCTTACTGAGTCATTATCCAAATAGAGTGCCCTAAATCCTAGCTTAAGCGCAATATTCAGCACCACCTCTCATATCTTCAGGTGTGTAGAGGGTGTTTTTGAAGAGGGTGTTCCCTCAGCAGTTTGTTTTGCACGCTTATTATGCTTTACTCTGTTGGCCTTTCTTTAAGGTCAGGAAAGTGAACTGCTTTAAAGTTTCTTAGTGGGCTGGTTTGCAGTCCTGTGATTAATGATAGTAGTGATAGTAGTAGTGCCTCAGGCTCAATGTGTAAAATTAAGTTGGTGTCTTGTGTTGAGTAATTGTCATTTGGCCAAGTAGAGCTTTGATTTTTAAAATAGCTGGTGAATTCTGTCTTATAACACAGAATGGTGGAAGCATTAGCTGTGTTTTTAGATGCACATTTTGGCAATTCCTTTTGACCGATAACAGAAATCCTAAAATCAAGCCTAAAATCAAGATCACGACCCATCAAAATATCAATTATAAAGTAGAAACTTCCAGATCTAAAAGCTGATTGGCTGAGCAATGTTCAAAGCCATGGTAAAATTCTGACATGCACACTTATGAGAGCACACATCAACTGAATTCTGAATTAACACACAACAATGTTAAATATTGTTCATTATATGGACAACGGACCATAGTACTGCTTGGTGGAGCCAGACATGTGCATGTATATACAGTATATCAGTGTTTCTCAACCCTGGTCCTGGCTGCCTACTGCCCTGCACTTTTAGTTTAGCTCCCAACCCACCTCATCCAACTAACCAGCTAATCAACAGCCTATTATTACGTTAAGGTGGTTGTGTTGAAGCAGCAAAATAGAAGCAAGAAAGTGGGCCTCCAGAACCAGATTTGAGAAATGCTGAAGTAAACAGCCCAAAACCATATTAAACATACTCTACTTAAGAACTCGGTTTTGTTTAAACTGAGGGGCTGACAACTATATATTTACAATTATATGGCCAAATACAGAAAATCTGTCGAAATAACTTGAATTGGGTCGCTGTCGGAAAAAAAACTTCTAACTCTATTTTTCTTTCTTGACATACTTTGAAGACACCAGCTGTCCTGTACATTGTGTAAAAGTTTAATGATGAGTAGACCAATAGAAATGGTCCCAAAGGACTTGGAATGAAATGTTTTTACTTTAACTTCCATTTGAAAGTTAGGAATCATTTTTTCTTCCTCTGAAAAGTTTCTGTTTTGGAGATTTTTGTTTGACAGCATTGATATACAGTGATGGGCTACTGAATGTTTTTTAATCCAATGTTAAAATGAGAATGAATACCATGACCAGAGCTAGCTTTGACTCAGCGTACCTTAGTAGCTTGAAAGTCATTGCCATCCACCACGTCCTTCTGTATAGTTTTGCACCCACTTGTGTAATTTCCTCACACTGCTGTGTATCACACTTTCAAAATAGTTGTCTGTCTTATCAGTTGTGAATGTTTGCTATCTATGTGGTACATAAATAAATTATACTTATAATTTTTAACTGCCAGAGCCTTCTGAATACACACACTCCCGAAATCACTGATCAAACAGTTTCATTTGGCATAACATATTCAACTACTTTTCTATTGGTCGTAATATGCAGTCCTTTAAAGGCTGGAGGAAGATTCCCCCTACAGGATTATCTTCCTCTATGATTACTGCTGGCTGTGTTTTGCTCTGTCCAGCTGCTTTCAAGGGCCCTAATCCTGATTTAATACTTACTGTGTAAAAAGACGCTAACAGACTGTCATTGTCTTTAGCTTAAAATGATGGTCTTTTGACTTTCAGAATGCTGGCAGGGAGTTTTGAAAAGGCTTGGTCATGTGGGCCCAACCTCACCTGTGTGGAGTTTAGGAGAAATTCACTGCTAGTCAATCCGGTTTTAGTGATAATATTTATAACTGGTCCAGTGGCTTTTAAGGCCAAGCATAACTTTATGTATCAAACATACTGCTCTGGATGAGTTGTGGATACTTTACAATGTAACTCTGTGTATCAACTCTGTGTTGACAAATATGTGCAAACAATCCAAAAAATCTCAAATTAAAGAGAATTTTTCAAAATGTCTGCATAATTAATTGGTTAGGATGTAAACAAAAGGGTGGTTTGATGTTAATGCTCCATTCTAGAGAAACTGAATCAGAATTGTTCACAGTGGTGGTGATAGGAACCAGACGTCTGAAGTGCTTAATGCTTCTAAAAAACTACATGACAGAAAACCATTACATGAAATGGCAACATTCAGGGCATTGTAAGTCAAAATAGTACCCAATGAAAACACTTTTTTTCCATGATCAACATAGAATAGAAAATAAAATAGTAAGTAAAATGGCTATATTTGTGTTATAGACATCTCGACCCCCTTGGTTCCTATCACCATCATTGTCATTTAAGTTTCTCTACAATGCACCATTTCACATCAAACCGCTCTGAATGATTGTTTACATCTCAACAGTTGAATTTTGCAGATTTTTTATGTAATAGAATTCTTCTTTAATATGAAATAATAGTCTCAGTGTTTCATTGGTTTATGCATTAAATGTGCTCTTCTCACTATGCTGAGAATCTTTTGTGGATAATGTTTAATGTATTTTTTTCCCCTCATTATAGCAGAGGAGCCAGAGAAGGGGATCATTAACATAAACTAGCAAGTGTTGCATAGACTGCTCTCTCCAGACTGCCTTGAAGATGACGCGCATGGAAACTGCTTGTTGCTTGTGTACCATCCGCATCCCTGGTGGCCCTGAATGAGCTCATGATAACTGATATGAAATGTGTCACCGAGCTGAACACTTAAATCTGTCTTATCCAAATTGCAGCTCTGATGAGGTCATACAAAATATCCTTTTTATGTGAAGAATTTCTGTTGTGTGCTTGAAATGTTTTAACCTGAGTTCAGAGTGAGTGCACACTGTCAGAGTCACTTCTCAGCAGAATTTTTACCTTGGGATGAAATCCAGTTTGAACAAACCACAGACTTCTGACAGCTTTATTGGACTGGGGTTATTAGCTTGATGTTTAGTTGATTGACTGAAAATTTGGTGTAAAATTGCATAGGCTAGTTCTTCACACTCCCATTTGTTTACCTCCCACATTAGACTATTACTACACTGGGGAATGGAAGATGGAGGGGAGGGGTTGTTTTCTGACAGAAGGTAATATGACACCTGTTAATCTCCTCAGACCTGCATTGTCTTCACCACAAACAGAAAGAGGCAGTGCTGCCAGAAGAAAGAGCAAAGCGTTTGTAGCAAAAACTCATAAATGATAACTTTACAGGAAAAGGAAAAAATATTCTTAATTTTTAAATATGTTCATGTAATGAGATTTCATTCCAAGCAATTTTGGAACATTTCTATCGGTCAAATGATTGTGAAATTTTCACATAATGAAATGTGCAGGTGGTGTTTTCAAAAGTGTAAATAATTGTGCAAACCATAGAAGTAGTTTATGAGTTACACATCCATCCACAATAATTCAGAAGTGTAGAAGACTTAAAAAGTCATATTGATGTCTGCTCTACACAGAAGAAAGATGGAAACTGACCAGTAAAAACAGAGTGGACTATTACATATAGCCGTTCAAGTGAGACTGGGATTATTTCAATGGGATTAAAATGAGAATGACTCAAATGGATGATCCACAGCTGTTTATGGCTCTGCAGATGTGCAGTGTAGATTGAGAGAGACTGGCTGGAGGCTGTGAATGCCAGGGCCAGAAGAGAGATGAATGGAGATAAAGAAGGCCAGATGGGTGAGGAGGAGAGATTAGCTTTGTAGTAATACTATATCTCTGTGCAGGATCTCTAGTGTTCCTGAACACAGGACCTTCACTTAATCTGGTCTGTTTTGTGGTCATAAACTATGGTGTACTAGAAAATGTCCTTGTTTTCAAATTCTAAAGGTTTTTAATAACATTCAAATTAAGGGTGGGTGAAATGGCAAAAGCATAACGTTACTGTACTTGAGGATTTTTTATGATACACAATATGTATTACAATATTTGGTTTCTGCAAACAAGTTGGAATGGACGAAATGAACCAGTACAACAATAATCTTTATTTTTTATAACTACCTGTTATAATGCCATTTATGCAGTTACTATTGGTTTTTGTTGTTTACATGCTCTCTGTTATTGTTCTGAATTTGCGTTTTTATGATTCATGTAATTGTTCAGTGTTGTACGGATGATACCCATGATATATTCCGAAAAATGTTTACAGTTGTATGCAAAAGTTTGGGCTTCCCTGGTCAAATTATATGCTGTGTAGATTTTTTTAAGTGAAAAAAAGTTTACGTCTTCGACAGAGAACGCCGTTACATACATTTTAATGCACCATTGTTGCTAATTACTGAATTTAACATATTGGGGAAAAAATAAGTATAAACTTAAGTGGTCTGTGCAAACGTTATGGCATATTTTATTTTATTATTCATTATTTTCCAATATATTAAACTCAGTAAATAAATCCAAAATATTCACTAAAATTTGTCATATTTTGTTCCCTGTTGAGGATACGTTCACTTTCAAGTGGTGTTCAAACTTCTGCTGTAGTGACAAAATTTATTGCATATCCAGCATATGCATAACAAATTATAACCACCCCTACCTCACCTTGCTTTTTCATCACACCTATAGTGTTATTCCTTAAAGAGAATATGTTTAATTAGCCACATAAAGACATTTGGGTGGTCAGATGTGTAAACCATGGCTTTAACCACATCATGGTTTCTTTCGTAACCATCAGCAAAGTGTCATTCCTCTCAACCAGAAACAATACAAACAGTATTAAAGTGCAGAATGGCCACGTGGGGTGAGCTGATATTACCTCTGCTGAATTAATGTCTTCATGCTGAAGTGCTGACAGATTTTGTTATATGTCATGTCTTATTGCCATACACAGTCTCTCTGTAAGTGGATGTGTGCACGTGAGCGGAGTGACAGGCCACAAGCAGATGTTCAAGTTTACCATTCTGACTGCAGCGGCGCTTACATGCTCCATAACAGGCTTATCTGATTCTGAAACAGAGCTGTAGTGCTGAACAGTTGGAAACTGTGTGCTTCTTTCTCTGCACTAGAGTAGGAGCTTGACATTATTCCTGTAAATATTTCCTCTTTGAATTTTACAACACCATATTTATTTATAAGTATTTATGTTAATCTATAGATTTATTTTGTGTATGTTGCGCTTATTCATATAAAACGGGACTCCTGACAAAGCATGTGTAGCTGTCAAAAAGCTGTTACTACTGTTGTTCTCAAATAATGGACTGGCCACCCCACAGTCCAGACCTCAACATAATATGGGATAACTTGGATCATGAGAGAAAATGCAACCAATTTCTAAGACTGAACTTTGGAGGTGTGGAAAACTATCCCTGCAGATTTCCTTAGAGAAATGAAAGCTATATATATATATATAGCTTACATTTCAGAACTTAAATGCACCAAGAGAAAGTCCTTATACAGAAAAAAGACACCATATTTTTTCCCTTCACTTCAAAAGATCCAAGGTATATTGTTATTCTACATTTTACAGTGTATTTTCAGTTAAAATTTATTTCTAGAGTGATTAATAACGACAGCTCTTATTCTCTGTACATCATTAGCATTAGACCACTTTAGATCACTTGTCAGGTAGCTGAGGGTGTTTAACCTACCCCTAAATGCAAAACTGAAACTGAGTTTTAGAGACCAGCAACATTGTTCCTATTTTTACACCACTCCCTCAAATGCATGTAAAAACAGTACATGACCCACTTATTGTAGCACAATCCACTGACGTGACTCAATAACAAGCTGGTGAGATAAAAATGAAAGCATGACCATTACAGACCTTTAGAGCACATGAGCGAGCTCCGTGTCATTTTACTACAGTCGTCAGCCTGCTCGCTCTGCACTTTCCATTCGTGCTCGCTCTCATCAATATGATGAATCTACTCAGCCGTGTAACAGAGATTAAACAGCAGCAGTTATGACACCCTAGATCTCCTGCCAGCTTTCAGCACTCATTGAACGTTTTCATGCTGAATTTGCTCAGATCCTTTTCAGGGGTAGGAATAGCAGAGGTAGTCTTAAAGACAAAGAACCAAGTGGCTTTCTTATTTCTTTTAAGTAGCTTAGTAATATGTAATCAAATCTAAAGACTGAAAAATCTATTTGTCAGTCCAATTATTGTAGGTAAGATGATAATTAGGCCTAGTAGAGTCATTTGAAGTGATCAACAGCGTATGTTAGGTTAATTATCTCATTGTGTGTTCTCCACTGCATACCATTAATCATTAAACAAGAGCGGCACAGTTCAGATTTGGTCAAGTTCTTTCCTGCTACTTAGATCTACAGACCTTATTTACTTGGGCTAAGGGCAGAGTTCATGATTGTATCATGACAGAGACACAGGATAGCAATAGCAACCCACAGCAAGGATGAAAACACCAGACTTTGGTACATGAGTGCTTGTCTTGTGTTTCACCTTCCATAGTGAGCTGTTTACCTCACTTATCAGATGTGTACTAGTTTTGTATGTGGTGCAAAGAAAGCTGTAAGAGTCACAGGATTGAAGACACTGTTAATCGTGCTATGATGCGGCAGGAAATGAGACTCTAGCTGACCTGCACAATGATGGAAGAACATCTCTGAGTTGATGCTGGGTCAGGCAAAAAAGGAAATGATGCCAAATACATCATGGACAAATTCCACATCAGATTGTTTAAGTCAAAGTTCAGAATTAAACATAAATGCAAAGTGCTAGTCAGTTACCTGAATGGAGCAGTTCATGCTCAAACCCCCACAATACCATAGTACAGAGACTGATAACTTTGGTCATTGCTAAAGGTGCCTTTAATTGAACAAGATAGGTAACTATTTTTAATACTTTTTTACTAAATAAATAAACGTACCTTAAGCTTGCCTTTAATACAAGCGATTGCAACTCTAACTCACTTTAGAATGGCCCAGGACTAGACTTGTGTACTAGTGGGAAAATTATCTCACAAGCAAACTGGTTGCACTTCCTGAAGAATGGTCCAGCCTCTTCTAGGCCAGTATCCATGGTGATGGACAAGCATCATAATGCACTAAATGAAAACTTGTGTTTCAAATACATGACAATCAGATTTTGTTTCCATATGTCTTAATAACAGACCTCTATTTTATTGCAAGGTCACAATGAATGAATGTGGGCTACTCTTTACTCTGCTGGCAATAAAATGCTCACGGCCAGTCTTGGAAAAAGGTTCATAATGTAAAAGTGGGTTTATTGAAAAGGGGGAAAATATCCAGTGTGGATTACATGCTTGGGAAAAAAAAAGTTACAATAACATCCCAAGGCTGCTGTATATAATACAGCAAATTCCTTTGAGAAGGTATGCCAACCTCAGGCAACTCTGGACAATTAAGCAAACTGAAAGAGGCATTAACTGAGCTGACAAATCCAGCCCAGGGCATTTCACTCCTGTAAACATTTTATAGACATGTTTTGAGACCTGAGACCTTATAGAAAATACACATTGCTACTTTGGCCTAGCTTCAGCTGGCACCTCCCCTGATTCTAGCGCAGATGTAACTGCAGTTTTAATTCTGCTGGTGCTTTGTTGTTGGTTTTGTTCACAAGCTGAGTCAAGTATGAGACAAACACTTTGCAAATGAGTGAGTCATGGGCACCTGTAACAGTTAAAGTTTTACATCCCCACCCAGAAAGTCCAGTAAACTCCCTTTTAGCTGTGCATACTACCATGGAAGTTCAAGTCTTTACAGGCTGAGAGGAATGAGTGATGAAATCTGTTTCACAGCAGCTAGAGTTCCTGTGTCATGTTTCTGCAGCATATTTAGCTTCACGCCATGTTTTGTGTGTGTGTGCGCATGTGTGTGTTGTGTGTGTAAATTCCAGGCGATGAAGAGCTGTAATTGGGCCGCAGCAGAGCAGTTTCATAGGCCCTCCTCCTTTTACACAAGGACGTTTGAGCGGCAACTCGCTGCTTCCTGAAGCTGCCTCCTGTACTTCTCTCCTTTCTTCAACCAAGTCCATGTATGGTAAGGGACTAATAGAGTAGACGGGAGGAGGGACAGATGGGAACAGTCAAGGCCCCAGTGGTAAAATTAACTCAAGAACAACTATTTACTCCATGGAGCAGCATATTAAAGATGGGTGAGGAATGCGAACATTGGATGTATAGGGTAATACTCTTACACTGCATAATATGCTAGCAAAAATCATTAAATTAGCATAAAACAGTACTTGTCCAGTCTGTAGATGGCTAGAGCTAAACTTTATTACTCCAATTAAATTGGTGAGACCTAAATAACAAGTCAACCTGTCTCTAAAGTCTTGGCACTGATGCTGTTGTTGCAGCCCTCCACACAACATGACAAGACTGCACGTTATCAGTCGATTCACTCCTACTTTGCATGTCTTGGCTGGTTAGATTTCTCAGAGAACCAACCACTACATCAAGCTGGCCTAGTGTAGCCTACAACTGCCTCTTCCTGTTTCTCTGCTTAAGAATGGTCATCTGCATTTAGCAAATAACTGCATTCTTGACTAATTATCCTTATATTATACTCAGTTAGATGTTTGGTGGCTTAAAGGGATCCTTTAAAGAGACCTTCTCTCTTCCTCACACACACACACACACACACACACACACACAGGAACCTTCTAATTTTCAGAGGAAATTAGCATTAATATGGTTCTCCCCTGTTGAGGGAAAGGCTACTTGTATAGACATGTATACGTGTGACTCACATTCCTTTGCTTGGCCTGCCCACAGGAGCTAGTCTGGTTCTGAGCTCTTGTATTGTCTTCAGTTCTAAGCTGGGCTCTTTATCTTCCTCTAGCAGAATTGCGGCAAGCCATTAACAGCAGTATATAATTATTTTTAACCTACATTACCAAAGGTCACAACAGACAAGAGAAGCTAGAGTAACTACAGTCCAGGTTGGCCTTCACTTACTTGTTCAGGCTAATTCAGCCTGATATTTTCGTGTAAATGGTCATTAAATTTATGACTAAGTGATGATTTTAAACTCCACTCTAGATTATAGATATAGTTATAGAGTTGTTATTGGGATACATAATACGTCCACTTACTGTCTCTGATCTTTCGTAAAGCTGTATAACTCCACTTTACTGTTTATTGGGTTAACTGACAAACGACCTTATAACAATATAACGAAGCAAAAAACGGAACAGCAAGCAGACTCAATTGGAACAGCGTACACAAGCACGACTCCAGATCCGTGTCTGGAATTCGCTCCGTGTCTTCTTTTTCGCCTCGGTACCACAGCTTGAGCAGTGTCAGCTTTCTCCGTCCTTCTCGCGTTATTTATTTCGTTTCCCACCTATTTTCCGAGAAGTCCCGTCTCCCAGCGCTAGGATTGGCGGGCTGCTTGTAAGTATAACCTCTCTGCCAATCGTGGCCCAAGCGGCGGGAAATGCTAGCCAATACCAGTGCAGCAGGGCGGGACTTGTCGAAATACGGGTGGGGGGAAAAGAAACAACACGTCCTTGCCTCCTACACAGTCCGCCATTTCGTATTATCCACCTCTGCAACTTTCGCCTATCGTGTCATGGTGGAAACAACAACAGCCTGACTGGAAAACAGTCTGCGAACGTAGCGCGAGTTCTTTTTGTGTTTTAATGTACCAGCAGTTTAAATGAGCGAATTTATTAGGATATTAAAGTGCCATATTAGTATTTGCTGTGTTATTTGGACAGTGTTACGCTTAGTAAGTGTAAATAACCTCTCAGACATTACAACCTTTTCCACCATTTTCCCTCCGTTAACTGTTGGGCCGGCTTCTGTGCTGTTCTAAATTAGTCAAGTCAAGAGAACAAGGCCAGGTTTCCTAAACCTAGATTAAGCTTAAAACTAGACTTTATACGGTGTTCAGAGGTGAAACACCGGTGGCTTCGCAGTATAGCCAAGACATAGGCTTAATCCATCTCTAGATTAAGAGGTCGCAATGTGCAGCACGAACTCCATTACCCTCGTGCTTACAGTTGATTAAACTTACAGATGTTTGAGTCATTTACATAAATTTCACTAGACGTGCCTAAATGCTGGGATAATTAGATCTTGGCCCATTCTCACAAGCTTTCTGTGCTTTTACCTCAGGGAATCACAGCAATTAGGTTAGACATGATTGACTGCAGTAGGCCCACAAACCTTACCTGTAACAACACAACCAGGCTTTCGGCTACCTCTAACCTGAAAGTCCCTTCAAGACAAGACAAATCTATAACCATGTCCGAGACATGTTCCCGCTTCGGTGTATTTTTTATTTATTATTATTACCAAAGCCAACTTAGCTGCAGGTTTATACAGCACAGGGCTAAAACAACAGAACTGCATGATTCCTATTCAATTTGTAGACTGGGGATTTACAGTGGCTTATTGAACTAGGCTACTGCAGACTATTTTAAGGTTGACTTTGGAGTATTAAGATCTTAAAATAGTTACCGGTGGAGCAGGGCAAACCAATGACTTTGTAATCACAAATGCAGTTAAGCGCAGGGAAACTTCCATTTAGAACAAATTAATGAAGAAGGTCAGTTTGTATAGCTATGATACATTTCTTTCTGAGGTTATGCAGACACATTAATGTGCCATTTTCTCTAATTGACTGCATGATTATGCCTGAAAAGAGGCATTTAGATATGATAAACTGGACACCAGCTTGCCCTATAAAATATATGATTTATTTACAAGCTGCATCAAAATGCAAGAGGGCTACATTACTGCTAGGCCTCTGTGAAAGTGGTTTACTGCTGTGGGCCAATTTATTATTTAAAGTTTTTATTCTGTTTGATTTGTTTGTGATAAACTGCAAAATATATATGTTTATAAGTGATATACATGCTCTCAGCATGGTCATGAAAATCTGAGAGAAAACAACTAGTCTGGGGAGTTTTTGATCTGCAAATTATTATTTTGTTCTGTTTTTAAGTCAAGATCTTTCTGGTTTGTGATGATGTGATATTTTAAAATGCTGTTACATAACAGGGGATAAAAGCTGTAATGCAGGATGAGGTTCAGATGGAGGGTTTAGATTCAGGCCAGTGTGTGCAGTATCAGTATAGCGCCACTAGGTGGAAGCAGTCTACAAAAGGTCATGCTTTAGCGTCCTGTGTCCTTCTTATAAAGGCATAATAACACGGTGATTGAAAATGATTATTTCTGCAGCCTGATTTTCTCCACCGTAACAGAACAGAATGAAAAGAAACCCTTTTGCACTAAATTTGAAATGAACATCTGTAAGCTGTACAAATAGAAACCGATAATTGTGTTCTGTAGACAATTTTTCTCAGTGATTATTTAATATTGCTCCTTTGCACCATATCACAAGTCTCAATGACACATTGCTTAAATGTTGATGTTGTTACATGTCCCTAGATGGGTGATGTAAGTGAAGGTTTTTAATATTTATATGTGCCCATGAACACTGCACAGTCCGATGTGCTGTGCAGCCAATGAATAATTCACACTGTTCATGTTTCATACATTTATAATGATCCATCAAACACTATACATTAAATGTTCTCTTCACTGAATGGTTACATTCAAAGCTGTGTTCTGTACAATGTCCCTCCTGAAATATGTGTCAGCTTTTCTGAAAGGAGAACAGCCAGTACAAAACATGTTTGTTATTTTTGATTTCTGCACACTTTTCACATCATGTCTCAACAAAAAAGCTTTGTGCTACAACTATTTATATTTACTAGTATTTACAATCATTCAGCCATACAGTCAATTTACAGCAATTTAAAAGCAAGTTTTTGTTGATTTTCCAAGTGACAATTGTTGTGTCTTTCTGTTTTACAGATGGGTCCAGGAATTTCATGGACTAGAGAAGACTCAGCTTTATTGAACTGTGTTCTCAGTTAAGACAATTCTCATGCACACACCACAACGTAGATTTTTTAGCTGGTCCCCTGCCAGCACTGGCAGTTAACGTCACGTTCTTAAAGAGACATGAACAATTATTATTAGGACTTTTTGTGATCTTAACCACTATACTTATCACTATCACTTACAAAAATAGGTTAGCTAATAATTAAAGTAATAATAATCTTTATTTACATTGCACTTTTCATACATAAAAATGCAGCTCAAAGTGTTTCACAATACAAAGTAAAAACACCAGAGGAATAAGAGAAAAAAGATAATCAAAAATAAATAGTAAAAATGCAACAAACAAAAGCAATAGCAAAAAAGGGGACATGTTAATCATATTGATGAAATTAAAAGACAAACGTATGACTAAAAATACAACAAAAATACAATCAAGAAAGTAAAAGTAATATACCAGTAAAAACAAGGGAAACAATAAAAAAAACTAGTTAAACGCTAAAGTCAACAAAATGTTTTTAACTGTTTTTTAAAAACATTGACAGAAGAACCCTGACGGATGTTTATTGGTAATAAACAGATCTTTGGTGCATAAAAAACAGAACGCTGCCTCTCTGCTCTTTTTAGTTTCATACGTGAAATACAGAGAAAGCTCACACTAGATGATCTTAAAACACGATTTGGAACGTAGTCTATCAGGCACTGAGAAATGAAGGTGCTAAACCATTAAGACATTTAAAAACTAGTAGTAAAACTTTATAGTCCATTATAAAAGACACAGGCAATCAGTAGAGTGATGCTAAAACTGTTCTAATATGGTTCTAAGTTCTTGTTTTCTAGTCCGTGTTAGTATTCTTGCTGCTGCATTTTGTGTAAATTTTAGTTTGTTTGTTGTACTTGTTGAAGTCCTTTGAACAAAGCATTACAGTAGTCAAGTTAAGAAAAAACAAAGTCTTACATACAACCTTTTCCTCTTTGCTTCACTACCGATTATAATTATTTCTGTCTTGTCTTAATTAAGTTTTAGAAAATTACTATTCATCCAGCTAACAATACTGGACAGACAGACATATTACGAGCTTGTCTACTGTAGTGACATCATCTGGAGCTACAGATATATACAGTTGTATATCATCTGCATAAACTATGGAAACTGATGCCATGTTTCCTAATAATCTGACCAAGTGGCAGCATATACAAAGAAAATAGTAGTGGACCAAGTGCAGAGCCTTGTGGTACACCACAGAGAATATCATGCTTATCTGCCATATGTTTACTTATGCTTACAAAATACTGTCTTCCAGTTAAATATGCAGAGAACCAGTTTAACACAATTCCAGGAAGACCAAACAAGTTCTGAAGCTGATTTAGTAGTATTCTGTGGTCTAGGTGCAGCAGTTAAATCCAAAAGCATAAGTACCAAACCATCACCCACATCAGCATTATTCTCAGATCATTCACTAGTGTAATTTGCTCTGAAGCCAGACTGGAATTTTTCACAGATATTGTGTTCATTTAACAAAATTTTAAGCTGTAAGAGGCCAATTTTTAAATTATTTTACTTAAAAACGGAAGGTTAGACATTGGTCTGTAATTGCTGAGAACTGAGGAATCAAGGCTATGTTTTTTCAATAATGGTCTTACAACTGCTGTTTTGATTGTCTAGAAAAGAGCCTGTTCCCAAAGAACAATTTACAATGTCCAGCACACTTAGACAAAGGCTGTGAAATACTTCTTTAAAAACCTGTTGGAATCTAAAACACAGGTAGAGGAATTTAGCTGCATGCCAGCTTTTTGAAAGTCTGTCACATCAATGTTTTTTGAAACTATTCATAGTGTTTTGCTGTTGAATAAAAATAGAGTCTATTATTGGTAGTTTAGAAGTTATGAAATGTGACCAAATGTTAGTGATTTTTGTTATAAAAAATAATGCAAAATTACATTTTGATGTTGAAGCCTCAATGAAATTTAGGATTTAACATCCGATAAATTATTGAAAATAAAACTCTTGGGTTGTTTCAATTGTCATTAATAGGTTTTGAGTAGTATTTCTCTCTCTCTCTCTCTCTCTCTCTGTTCGTACTGCACTGTTATAAATATTAATACAATTTTTAAGAATTTCATAGTGAATAGTTTAGTTTTCCTCCTTTTCCCTTTTCAGTTGGTTCTCTACAGAGAACACACTTCTGCACATTTTATTGCACAATTACTGTTTATTTACTGAATTTAAGACATTAGTGAAAAAATCATAACAACATAAAATGTGGCCTGTGAACAAGTTATGAAACATTTTATATTTTACATTTATTTTTTTTCCTATATGTTAAATTAAGCAAATAAATACAAATTTTTGCAGAAAATGTCATATTTAAGTTTGTTCTCTGCAGAGGATGTGGTCGTTTCACTCAGAAAATCAATAAAACATGTTATTTGATCAGAAGGGTTCAAGCTTTTGCTTATGACTGTATGCAGGTTATACAATATTCATATTCATCTGTGAAAATTCAGATTCATCTGTAATAAATCAATTGCTTTACCTGCTTATAAGGACAGTTGCTTTTAACTGCTTGAATATTTTTGGAAATAATCAGGTCTGCTTGGACGGTGGCCTCCGCAATGTACAATCGACCTATCTCAATATTACATATATAAAACTCATAAAAATATAATGCCACTCCGCAGGATTGGAAATGGCCACAGCTGTTCTAGAAGTGTAAATATATCCTAAACATTTCCACAAAAACACTGTTGGTGCTCGTTAATTTGGATTTTTGCTATTAAGTCTGTCCTAAAATTATGAGGCTTCAATGAATCACGATGGTCCATGCTGGTTTGTTTAACACCAGTCCAACTCATCACTAAAGGAATCATGCATTCTGCTCAACATCAGAAATGTTACAGAAGGACAGTGAGACAGACATGTCCAAAAAAAAAATTGTAGATGCCTGCTCATCCAGTGTGTCTTTTGAAATCAGGGGTATTAATAGAGAGTTTGCCTGTAATGTGTCCAGGATTATAGACATGGTGTGGCAAAGGGGGATGAGTGCACACTAAGCATAGGACAAAGCTGCATTTGTACAATAATGCAACTTTGTAAAATTATTTTCTGTGGCAATTATACAAATGTGTGTGCACAGTTGAACTTAAAGTAGTTCACTGATTAGAATAGGTGTCTGGATAATATTGGAATTTTAGTGTATCAGTCTATCCTGATGATGTTTTTTGAGCTGTATCACAGTTAGTTCTAAAAGGCATTCTATGAGTACTAGTTACCTGACCACATTTTAAAATTTCGCTCCACTTTATTCACCTGTAATCTAGCCGTGGCTGCCACTTAATGGAACTGTTTTCTTCACAGAATATCGTGTTATCGTGTCTGTCTTTATTGTATTCATTTTCTATTTGTACTGTTGCCTGCTGCTGTGCTGTGTTAAATGTAGTACTGTGTCCTGGAGGAACTATGAAGCTGACTTTGACAATGAGTATAACATTGAGAATGATTTATAATAAAATAGCATTCAGACTGACTCATATTTGAAAAATGGTAAATAAATCCATAGGCTTAAAACCCATCAAGGAATAACTATAAATACATAAATACAGTATATTATTTGTAACGTAATAACATGCTTTTCCCAAAAAAACAAGAATTATTGAATAAAACAGCTTAAAATATCTTCTTCTCTGTAGCTTAAAGTCAGTACTTATTTCATCTATACTGTATTTGTTTCTTTTATTGATATGATTTGAAAAAATGCCAGCTTTATATTGTGTGAAAATTTCATGATGACTGGACGAACAGAAATGCTTCAAAATGATTCATAATAACATAATATAAATAATACATTTAAAAAATCCTTTTCTGCTAAAGTTACCATTTTGGGATACATAGTTTTGTTCTGACAGTGATGATATTATTTAAGAAAATAACAACAATTATTAAGACGATAAGTGACTTTTGAACAGTACACCTAAAAACTGCCACTAAGCGTTTTTTGAACAATGCCATAGAAGAAGCTCTTTTGGTTTCCTAAAGAACCATGTTTGAAAAAGAGATTTGTAAAGGTTGAATGTTTGGATAACCTTCATGTAATGAATATACCAGTTTAAGGGTTCTTCCTAGAACCTACATGAGGTTGTTTAAGGTTCTTCACACTCACACGTCATTTATAAAAATTGTTCTCTAAAGAAGTATCCATCGAAGGTTCTTTAGGGAACGAAAAGTGATTCTTCAGTGGCATCGTGCCAAGATCCCTTTCTGGCACCTTCATTTTTAAGAGTGAAATAATAAACTACAGTACTGAAAGTGTGGTATTTATCCAGTATCACAGAGGCTATGCTATACTGTAAGGTACTGGCCCTCCTGTACTGATCACCACTGCTAATGTCTTACAGTATGGCACTCTATTTAAGTATAATTGTATATTTAAAACCAATAATTTGTCAACAGTATGAAATCTAGTATTACCATCCACCTTTTTCTTGAATGGGCCCGCTAAGCTGATATATTTCAGCGCTGCAGATGGGAATTACTTGTTTTACCACTAGAGGATGTCAGAGCACTGTAAATGACCTGCTGATGTGGCTGTTCTTGTGTACGCCGTGGCCTTGGTATTCGTGAATGTGCTGCTCTTATCCTGACCTCACCACTGACCGGTTATCATGCCCTTTCCCTGCAGCACCACACCCTGTGTGAAACATCAAACAAAGAGCAGGCCGTAACTGTAGCTCAGGAGTTGTGTTCTCTCAGATTTCTATGTTGTAAGTAAAGGTCATTAAACTGGACTGGCGTTTGATACTTCTATCAGTTTCATTTCCTGCTGTGTATGTGTAAGGTGAGCAGATCACAGAGGGCCATCTGTGTCTGTGTGTGTTGTGTGGTGGTCAGTGTGTCCGGTCCCCACAAATTTAGTTTCATTCTATACTGAATAAAGCAATGCATTGAATTGCACTGATTCAAATGTGTACATTGTTTATGCATGAATAAGATGCCGAGTAAACAGAAGGATAAAACTGTGATGTGCTATTTTGTGTTCATGTGGAAATAATGTGCACATTTCAGTGCATCACTTTTTTCTCTGCTCTGCTGAGAGCCAGTAGTTCTGTGTTCTGTTGCTTACCTGTCAAAAAATGTGTACTTATTTATGCCTGTATAAAACTACTGTCATGTTAATAATTGCTGTTATTTTATTCAGTAATCACTTAAACAGTATCAATAGTCAAAGTTTTTTCGGGAACATAAAAAAAGTTCTTAAATGATACATAATATACTGTTATTATTTATATAAAGTAACCTGTCTCTAGATTTGATTACCACTTTTTTATAGTGGTGAAAAATTAAGCATTCTGGGTGTTAATTTTACTTCGTTCTTCATTCTAAATGTTATACAGTTTTCTCAGTCATTATAGCATCTGCTCATCATTCTGGACACGTCTAACCTTTCTTTTTTTCACAGCTTCCTGCTAATTAGCTGAAATCTGTCAGGATGTAGAATGGCAGCATCTTAATATAATCATTTTATACATTTATGCACATATTTTTTATTTAAAACAGTGAACCTTTGAATCAGGATTCCAAACTTTAGAATGTTATTGTATGGTTTTGTATTTTTACTTTTATTCCGTTGTCTGTTGTCTAGTGTTGACTGTGTTCATTTTTATTTCTTAATTTCTTATTTTATTGTGTTATTCCTGCAAAGCACCGCTCTTATGAAGCATCAATGGCTACTGGAGTGCTAATTTTGTGTAGCCGTTTTGTGGAGACACTTTTGCCTGCTAAATGTATGTGAATGACTGAGATTGTGAGTGAGTGAGTGAGTGAGTATGTGAGTGAGTGAGTGAGTATGTGAATTAACAAGTGAGTGATTGAGTGAGTGAATGAGTATGAGTGAGTGAGTGAGTGAGTGTGATTGAATGAATGAGTCAATGAGTGTGAGTGAGTGAGTTAGTGAATGAATGAATGAGTAAAGGAGTGAGTAAGTGAGTGACTTAGAAGCCAGGTCCATGAGGTGCTTTACATTTAAAAATTGGCTTCATTCATATGTATTTATTGTGTACACATATATATGTACATATCTACTCTCATTGTCCATTTTATCAGCTCCACTTACCATATATGTGCACTTTGTAGTTCTACAATTACAGACTGTAGTGTCTCTGCATAATTTGTAGCCCTTCTTTACAGGCACGGATCATCAAGTTATGGGCCCCTGGGCACAAATGTTTGGTGGGCCCTTACCTAGCTACCTTATTTGATGGTCAGTGATTTTTATGATATCACAGCAAGTGAAAACATATACTTTATTATTGCATATCTTGCATCACAGTGGCTCAGTGTAGGGGGTGACCTTCACAAACAGTCAGACAAACACAAACATCTTACAACAAACCACAACAATACACCATCAACAAATTCCACCACACTCCCTACTACCCCTAATACTGTACAATAGGTGTACATGTTACTACATGTGTACTTATCTAAACAGTTTGCTCTTTTGATTAAGTATCACTTTTGACTGAGGGATAAAAAGAGCTCCTAAACCTATTAGGTCTTGACTTTGGTGCTCTAAAGTATCATAAACTGCTTAATTTCCTGATTATGAATTCTTAAAGGAGGTGGATATGAATCAGAAGAGAGACCAAAAATGATCTCCTCTGTCTTATTTGTATTAATAAGAGCATATTAGTTGCACCACTCTATCAGCCATCAATAAATTGATGTCATCATTATCCGTCAACAGTATACAATCATCAGAATATTTTAAAATGTTTAAAAATAAAATAATTAGGTACCTGAGCTTTACGGTCATTTGTATACAATGTAAACAGAAGTGGAAAACTTGCACATCCTTGTGGTGCTCCAACATTAGTTATAATGGTCAGTGATAAAGTGTTATATTTACTTTCACCTGCTGTACCGTATTAATAAGAAAATCCCTATACCAGTAGATAAGGATTAATGTCTAATTGAACCATTTTCGACAGTATAATATCAGGTTGAGTAGTGTTAAATGCAGATGAAAAATCTATAAAAAGTGCTCTAGCATGTGTATGAGGCTTGTCCAAATGTTTAATACAAAATGGGCCACTGTAGCCTCTGCATCTTCAGTGCTATGGCCGTGTTTCTACACAAACTGATATGAATCTAATTTACTTGTTATTAGGTGTGGGAATCTCTAGGCACCTCACGATTCGATTCGATTACGATTCAGAGGGCTGCGATGCGATTATCAAACGATTATCGATGCATCTCGATGCATCCTTTTTTTTCTATACAGGATTTCTATTTTCTCACTGTGTGAGGACTTGGTACTTTTAAAGCAAAGTATTTGTAATGATCTATAATGCATTTACTTCCAAAATCTTTTATTAATAAATCAAATGGAAGTGATGTGGCAAGTGAACTAGAAGGCTCTCATTCACTGCTCTTGCTTGGAGCACATGAGACGCTGCTGCCACTCATCTGCGATAAAATGCGCAGTTACGGTGAAATAAGATCCAGTGGTAATGGATGTCCATGTAGCGCGTTACAGCCGTCCTGTCCGTTTTCGTTAGTGATTTTATAACTTCGGTTTTGGTCTCGTTGTAGAGAGCGGGGGGATCACTGTGCCAGTAAAATATCTTCGGGAGGTGCGCAACACGTGTGAAAGCCCTGTTTCACAATGACTGAGAACTGGCGTTCTCCGACTGCAGGTCAACTAGCAACGATGCGTTATTCGCATTCATAAGCGCTGCTGTTGGTTTACTTGCAAGCTAAATCTGCAACGAGAGACTATCAAACACTAAAAAGTTGCGAAGATGAAGTCGCTTCTCTTTCGAGTTTTCCTGTTCCACCTTAAATTCTGACTGAGGTGCCGAATGTAAATGCGGCACCATTTAAGGTGGAACAGGAAAATTCGAACAAGAAGCTGGAGCAACTTAAAGAAGCGACTTCAGCCTCGTAAAACAGCCGAACTTTGAGAGACATTTTACAAGAAACTGATCTGCTTTAGAGGAAAAGTTTTCTGGCGGAGATGGGAGGGAAGCGGCTATAGCTAAAGCTTAAAGCAGAGCAAAGTAAGTCAGCGTTTTCGTTTATATTTTAACCTAGCTTATATCAGGACATTAACACATACTGAGACATACTGGACATAAATGTTGTGGCTGCCAAGGTAGTTTGATTTTTGTTGAAAGGACAACATGTCTCTTCTTAATATTTGGGTTGTGACTCCTGACCTGACCTGGCTTTTAATACCGAGGGAGCCGGTCGGATTTCTCACTCATCCATGTGTGTTTTTGTTATGTGCACCTCACAGCCTGTCCGGGCGCTGCACTTCCACACTTCCAGGTTCCGCCTTTTGCATTCCGTCAACATTACAGTATAAATTAAATATTTAGAAAATCGATTTTTGACATTTGTGAATCGATTCAGAATCGTTCACGTCCGCATCGCGATGCATCTAAGAATCGATTTTTTTCCCGCACCCCTACTTGTTATTGTCTTGCTAAGGTGCTGAACTGGGATCAGCTTACAAGATTTCATAACAACTGATGTAATTGCTACTGGACAAAAATCATTACAGTCCTTAGGACATGATTTCTTAGGGATTAGTTTAATGTATGCTGTCTTTCATATTCTGGGAGTACTTTGTGTTTCTACAGAAAGCTGGAAGATCTCTTGCCAAATCAGTGCCAGTTCTCTTGCAAACGATTTTAGAACAAAGGCACTGACATTATCTGGACCAGTAGCTTTCCTTACATTACAGCATCTAAATGTGCTGAACACATCATCAACAAAAATTATAATCCTGTCTAGGTTGGTTGGCATAACAGCCCTTAGAAGATCGGTACATTTATCATCAGTGTCCACCATTTCATTTTTTTCTACCTAATGAAATGACCATTCAGTACGTTTGAAAATTCAAGACCATTTTCCTCTGGAATTGGCTTCCTTAATGAGGACATCCCGTCATGTTCTTCATAGTGTCTTCATAGTTTTAAAAGCATCCTCCAGTCTTTTCCTACACAACATTTTTGCCTTTCTCAGTTTCATATTTACTTCCACCTGTTTAGCAGCATCCCAGTCCTGGTCTCTAAAGGCCTTCCTCCTCTGATTGATCATATGTTTAATGTTCTTAGTGATATACACCTTATTGTTTGGATAAACCTTATTCTTTTTAATATATGTTATTGTTTGTATACAAAAACATACAAGGCCTATGCAGCATTTGTATTTTACCTCTAATGACGCAGATCACTGCCGACAAAAACGGATTAACTTTTTTAACTCAGGTGTTTGACATTTTATCTTTGGCTTTCAAAATGCGCATCTTCTACTATTTCAGGTCTTGCTTTTACAGATCCCTCAGGCACATCTTTTGAATACCTGGAGCTTCATATTCAAAGTACATTCACAGGAACGCTAACTCAATGCTAAAACCCTGAAATCTTGAGTGAAATAATGAAGGACAGCGTAGAAGTTACAAACAGTGATTGGAGGAATAAACTACCATATAGGAAAGACATGGAAAGCATCAGGATTATGATTGGCCGTAATGCAAAATTACACCATGTAATTACACCATGTCCTAACAGGAAGCTGCCATTCAAATGTTGTATTGCATCACATCCCGAGGCCTGCAGGATGTCTACACCAGAAATGTTGCATCAAGCCAAAATGTAAACAAACCTCTCAAAAGATAGCAGCTTTACTGACAGAGCTGTCCAGCCGTGGTTTGTGGCATGTATTTTATAGAGTTTATAATGGGTTACATTTTATCCCCACATTTAACACCAGTAGTCTAAGTAACATAGTTTAAATAGCATAATGCTGCTGTGGCAGTGGGCAGCTTGGTTATGCTAACTTGTAACTATCTACTTTGCTACCCTATCACAAAACAAATGGTTTTCACCTCTAACTTCCAGCACTCTGGCTGTTTTTTCTCCAAATTGTTTACTGGAATGGTCGTAGAAATCCCTCTCTCCTCTACTTCATGGAAGACTTCGTCCTTATTCATTTTAAAGTGTAAATAAGAGCGGCGCTATATGCTAAAAACAGAAATGGGGCGTTCGTCAAAAATGGCATATCGGACCACATCGCACTCTGCTGCTCACTGCTGGTGTCGACAGCTTCATTGATTATAATGGAAACTGGTTTTGTTGCTCTCGCTTGCGTCACTTGCTGTTAGAACATGGTGTTAGTTCATTTTTACTGCTGTGCCGCTAGTGAAGATACCGCTGGGAGTCAAAACAGCCTTTTTCTCATAATTGTTTACGGAGCCCCCCTAGTGGCTCAGGTCCCTGGGCATGTGCCCTTAAAACCCACTGAATGATCCAGGCCTGCTCCTTTACTCTATTCATTAAAGCAACATTATATAATAATTTTACCTTAAAATAATAGCTTCAAAATTATTTTGATGGTATAATGACTTATAATAGAGAGAATGGTGTCTCTGTCATTGCCAGTCCGGACCCGGAACGCCTGCAATAGTGCTATGTAACTTTAAAGGAGTGGACACGAGACCTCTTGTGAGAACTGCATAACGTTTTATGGCACCACGTCACACACAATCAATTATGGACAGCATGGAAGATGCAAGACAGCCTCACGGCTAACAGGAAAACAATGAAAAACCATTAGCAGGGTGTACATCCCAGCCAATGTTATTCATGAAAGATTGCAACATAGGCTGTAACCTTATCTGTCATCCCTGTCTCACAGAGTTTTGTAGCTTTTCTGGATGCAAAAAGTCATCTAACGCTAGTTTTGGGCTAGCATGTTCCCTGCATTTGTTGTGCCAAATTCCGTCTCACCAGCAGAATCCGACTCCTGAACAGATAGGGTTGGGTTAAACATTGTGTTCACTTATTGTTGACTCTATAAGACACATCTACCTTGTTGGGCCACCTTGTAGATGATTTAGAGAAGACAGCTCATCTGTTGCTGCACAGTTTGTGTTAGTCATTCTTTAGCCCACACATGTCAAGCTCCAGTCCTTGCAGGCCAAAACACTGCAGACATCAGCACAATGCCTCATTAAACAAACCCGATTCAGCTAATCAGCTAATTAGCAAGGCCTTAAGGAACTGAATTCAGAGCGTTAGATAAGGGTAACTGCTAATCTTTGCAGCATTTTGGCCTGGAAGCTCCCCAGTTTGACATGCTTTTTCTAGCCCTTTAACAGTGGTCAGTTTCTGGTCACAGGACACTGTTGTCTGCATATTTATGGTTAGTGGACTATTCTCAGTCCAGCGGCACCACTGAGTTGTTTAAAAACTTGAGTAATACTGCTGTGTGTGACTCTGTACAGCATATACGCAAACATGTCACTACCATGTCAGTGTCACTGCAGTGCGGTGAATGATCCACCACACAAATAATACCTGCTCTGTGGTGGTCCTGTTATAATGAAGTGGCCAGTGGAAAAATGGACCAGCACTTTGGCCAACATTTGTTGTTTTTAAAATTGCATGATAAATAAACTTGATCTTGCTTGACTTCATTTAGGCTAAATTGCCCTTTCAGTTGGGAATTACCGTTCTCAGACTGCTCTTTTGTTCAGATATGGGGTCGTTCAGTGAAATCTGTTAGCCTGTTTATACGTCTCAGTGCTAGGAGACTGTAGAGACTTGAGTACTTGTTCTAGCCTGAAGAGCTATTTCATTTTCCCTGGTACTGTATACAGACAAAGTCATTATTTACCTGGCCCCTTAGCATTTATTAAAATTACCATAGGCTCATGCATGTCAGCATGTCTGAGTTTCTCTGAAACGTAGAGATACTAGTTAAGACGCGATCCTGCATAATTAGAGACATTCCTAAAGCGCACATGGCCCATGGCATACTGTATGACTTCAAAACACACCACAGCCTGAATATGCTGCTTTTGCTCTTAAGCAGAACATATTACTAGTGTGGTTTTGTGTTTTTATCTTTACAATATATACTATATTAGATTACTTGTATGATGCTCTTTAACCCCTACGCAGTCGTTAGCAGGGCCTACCTGCCCTTCTTCACCTATATAGATTATATATTGTTATAACAGTAGTTACTGAATTATTCATTATAATGAATGAAGAAGTCTCAAGAATAATGACTGAATCATAAGCACAGAGTTTAAGCGGTTAAGCCAGGTATCACTTCAGGTATCACACTGTGACATTCAAAATATCACTTCTACACATTGTTTTACATAGTAGCGTTCACCTAATAGATTGAGGGGGCATTTTCGAAATATAATACACGGTCTAACCTCTGGACCAGCACAGCATGCCAGGTTACTGTTTATTTTATTCTTTTTATAAGCCTGCCAAGGTTAAAGTCCTTGTAGTGTTTCTGTGCCAGTTGAGGCAAGCTTGCAGCGCCTGTGCAATGGCTGTTTCAGTGGAATCCGCTCAGCAGTGAAACATAAACTGCCCTATAACAAAAATATGTAAACACTTATATATGCATTTACACGTTGTTGCAAATTCCTGTGTTTTCACTTATTTTCCTTTAACTTTCTCTTTCTTTATGCAAGTGGATTATCTTCTCCTGAAATATTTGATTGCATTCAGCTATTAGCATGCTGTTACCACCACACAGTTTTCCTTTTAGTCACCAAATATTTACACTCAGATACATCACTGTGTTAAAACTGCACAATTATGATGAAATCTATTATCGATTATGAAAGCACTGATGTGAAAAAAACACTTGCATCATGCATCTTTCATGTACATTGTATGTACAAGCCTTTTACTTTTTGTAGATCTTGTACTGCAAATCACTTTACTGGTAATGGACTGCTTGAACACTGAAGACAGTATCAGGTTCAGACATGGCCATCGCCCCATTATGATACATTAGCTAAAAGCTCGCCTCTAAAAACGTTTCTTCTGGGGAGATCGGAGAAGTATCTCAGAGTACATTAATGGAATCTATCAATCTTCTCATATATCAGCATGAGTGAAAAAACACAACGATGCTACTTAAGCCTCTGGCTTGTTTCAGCACTGTTGATTGTTTATATCAGTGTAATCATCCCATGTAAAAGCCTGACCCTTCTGGTGACGGTCACTGCCATGTCTCTAGTGTCTCCTAATGTGTTGGATAAATTGGGTGATGCAAGAAGTGGCTCTGGAAGAATAAATCATGGTAGATAGACTACAACACAGTAACAAAATGCATTTCATATCCCCCTTTTTAAAGAAAGTATGTTAAAACTCACTTCCGAGCTACTCATAACAGCAGTGTAAAGCAGATACAAATCTTTTGTTTTTGGTGTAGTAGTCCTTAAACATTTTCTACCCGCAAAGCGCACCTATATTTGCATGCATAATCTCAAAAATTGACTTTGAAATAGTCTCACTCTTAATCAACCAGAACTGAAGAGTGCTGAAAATAGCAGGGTGTAAATTAGTTCTGCATATTTGATCTGCTTCCTTATTCCAGAGTAAATCTAACCTCAGGTCAGACCAGGCCTCTTTACCACCAACTGTTTTTCATGTGTTTGCTCTGACAGTTGTGAAGCTGTGTAAGAGTTGCTAGCTTCCATGTAGTTCATGTGTGTGCTGTAGGACAGCTGTGTGGCGTGTAGATAAAGATGGTGAAGGTCGTCCATGTTTTGTTCTCTGAACTGCAGAGGTGCCCCACAGAGTCACTGTCCTTCTAAGAAGTCTATGTTTTCTAAGAAGCCGTCAATGAGTGCCGAAGCTCCAGAGACTGATCAGAGATAGATACAAACACAGCTGTAAGACTGATAGGAGCTCGAGCTCACAAACAGAAGAGCTTTTCCACATCTATACTATGCCTTTTCCCTGTGTATTAAAATAGCTAAGTATCTTTAAACTAACATTTAACAATGTGCATATATTCACTATCCAAAAAAAAATCCATTGTTTTAGCACAGCATTACATTGTGTGACAATTTTATAATGAATGGACCAACAGAAGTGCTCTAAAATAGCTTGGAATGAAATTTCTTTACATTGACTTGCATTAAAAGTAAAGAAAGTTTTTACCTTCTCCTGTATAGATAACATTTTGGAGATACGTGTTACATTTTTGGACAGCAACAATATTTAATCCCTAAAACTCCTAAAACTCCCTAAAAGACTTCCATACATACATACATACATACATACATACAGGCACTTCAATGCAAACTAGTGGAGCTATTCTTAGGTTGTAGAAGTGTGTAATCATTTTTGGGCCCGCTTGCAGGCCTATGGCTTGTTTAGAGGCTAAAGTGTTAATAATCCTGACGTTTATGTTGTTTCTTATCACTATAAGAACTAATAATAATAAGTGTCATAGCTCTCAAGTCTGCTCTTGAGACCGCATATGGATGTCTCAGTCTCGTTTTATTCTTGACCTCATTTTAACTCAGTCTTGACTAGGCCTTGTGGTGAGGCGGAGGAGGAAGTTTTCTTGAGACCAGTCAAGTTCAAGTGCAAGACCTCCTTTATTTTCATTTTTTCTCTGTGAGAGCACAGCTATGTAAAGTGAAACCAGAACAAGACTGGCTGCAAAGTTTAATCATTGTTGCTGACCCTTCATACCAGCCACACTCAGCACACTGCAACAACAGGCACACATACACAAATTTCAGTATTAACCTTCAAGTGTATTTGTCTCTAGAAGCATGTAGTAAATTCACAACACACATTTCTGAGCATATGATGGACATCTTCAGTACCTAGAGAACACTGACCAACTGCATGTTTCATTACAAAAACAGCATAATAAGTGCTGTTTCATTGGACTTAGTGCAGTGCAGTGTGTGAAACACTCAATAAAAATCATTGTACTAATAGTTTTTGATGGCAGTTTTTAAGTGTTGCTCACACAGTGCATTGTTCATTGTATCTGTGTGTCAAACTATCATATTATATATCATATATCATGAAACTGTCCTAAGGAATGCAATATGATATTTTTGCAATATTGCCCACCCCCAGAAGAAACCTTTCCATTTCTTATCATGCTGCGTGGCTTCTGGTATAAAACAAGCTTGCAATAGCCTAATATGTGCTTTTAATATATTACATTTAATAATACGCATCACTTAGTAAGCTAACTGAAGTTTAGCCTAGGCCTGTTTTTAAGTTTTTTTTAATACTGTGGTTGTATGCAAACATTGCTACCTTGAACATTTACCACCAATACATCATCAATACAATATATCAGCATCAAAACAGCAACATTGAAATCTTCATTCAGATTGGCTAACAGGAGAAAAGCATCACTACTGTTATTTACCATCATTTGCTTCACAAAGTCAGATTGTAGAGCTGAACTAAAGTTTAACCAAGTTGAACTATTCAGTTATGGTATCTATCATGTAATGAATGAATAAATGAATCTAAAATGAACCATAAGCTTTTTTTAATCTTGTCTTGGTCTTGATTCGGACTCAACTACTACTCAACTACTAAGTCTGGTTCTAGACTCTGACTCAATGTATCTGTGACTTGGTCTTGCCTTTAGTGGTCTTGATTACAACACTTGTTTCTTATGTACATGTGAGTACATGTATTTTGGGCTGGTTTCCCAGATCTAGATTAAGCCTTGGCTTATGACTAAATAGAATTTTAATGGTGCAACATCATTGGCATTGGGAGTTTACTCCAAGACTAGGTTTAATCCACATCCGCAAAACCTCTTAGCGTTTCAGATTTAAAAATCTCCACCAATCTATATCAACACCATGCATGATTAATTGTTAACAATTAATGGAAAAAATGTCTGTGACTGCAAACTGCCTTTACAATGAAGCTGAACAATGGGTTTTCGCCTGTTGTGATACAACAGTCGAAATATATTGATTTTCTCTCTCTCACGTGGCTCTTAGGTCAGGTCCACAAAGGGCGACTCAGTTTCCCTTCAAATGAGCCAACACTATGGCAGAGGAACAATGTTCCAGTCATGTAGCAGAGCAGAGGAAGTAGGGCAAACAAAGCACCTTTATCTGTGCCCAACGAGAAGCACGACCAGTGAAACAGGCCTGTAGCTCCGTGCTGTGGCTTACATCATTTCTGTGTGATGCTGTACTGGAAACACTGACCTCCAGCTGAAGTGAAGGGCTTTTTCAACCCACACAGCCACTGTTTTGCATTACCTTTAGTGGTTGATCTTTTGGATGGTAGATTGTAGATTCTTTGCAGAAGTTTGACTACTGTGAAAACATTTAGTCAGAGTCTAGAACAAGACTTTGTAGTAGTCAAATGGCCAAGACAAGCTAAACAAAAAGTACATTTGCTTGTCACTAAATGACATTCAGTTAAACATCTATTAGCATCACCTTCTCTTAACCCTAAATCTAACACTCACTCTAACCCTAACTTTAACCTCAACTCAGAATGTAATCCTGACCCTAATCTTTAAGGAGAATTACACTTTTTTAATTTCTGCATAATTAATATGCCAAGATACAAAAGTCAATGTGGTTTGATGTGAAATAGTGTATTGTAAAGAAACTTACTGACTCAAATCCCTAGTTGTGATGTCTGCAGCACAAATACAGCATTTGTATTTGGGGGGAGCTGGGATCTCCAATGCCAGAGATTTTTTACAAAATATAAGACTGTCAAGTGCAAACGTGCTGTTGTTTTGCATTCTCACTCTACACCGAATGCAGTAAAGGGTAGGACTCCTTTGCCCACTGTGGTATGATGTCAGTTTTATATTAATTAAGGTTAGCCAGTCAATTGTGAGGTATGCAGTGGTCGCCAATCCTTGCCCTGGAGATCTGTCTTCCTGCAGAGTCTAGTTTCAGCCACAGTCTGCCACACCTGCTCCAGCTAATTAACCCCAAATGTCATTGATTGGCTGAATCAGTTGCATTAGAGTTAGGTAAGGGGGGAGCAGCATGTTAGATGCAAGTTGGAAATAAACTGTGCAGGAAAGTAGACCTCCAGGGTCCAGGAAGGTTGGAGACTACATGGCTAGAGGATGGCTAATACAAATTGAGCACAAATATCACCTAGATGGAACTACAAAACAGGAGTTTCTAATATAGTAGCCAATGAGTGTATTAAAGGCTATACACAGCAAATTCCCAGTCGACCTACAGTCTTGAATTAACATCTACAGTACTGAATTCATTCTTACAGTGTTCACTGATGTCCAGCTGGATTATATAAACACTGTGCATGTTAATTCAACAGTGGGGAATTTGCTGTGTATACAGTACATGTTCTGTATTTACTGGTGTCAGTTCCAGTCACCTTACATTAATCATCAGAGAACAGTTAGCACATCATCACATCAAACTTCTGTTTCATACAGAACTGTTTCATATGAATAGGTATTAAATGCAAAATAAAAGTGTATCTCATTGCTGTTGATGCTTTGCATCTCTGAAGTGACAGAAGAAAGAAAAGACATACTTATGTTAAAATAATGACTTTTATTACAACTCTTTTTTTTACAGTTTTTATTGGTCAATGTTCAAACATAAACAAACAAAGAAAAACTGAATGAAATGATTTTTTGATATATATTAACGCTGTCCATCTCTCAATTTATTGTATTCCTTTAACTCATTGGCATTTTTAGTCAGTGACATGCCCAGGAAGGCCCTCTACAATAAAAATAAACACCTGCTTTAGAGTGTAGCACTAGCTTGTGTTGGATTCAGTGGTCGTGGCATGATTTAACTTCAGTCACTGTTACACTGGTTCTGTAGTGAGTCAGTGGAATGAACTCTGATTTTCCAGCCCTACTTCTGAAAATGTTAAAGTGTGTCTACAAGCCACTCTGCTGTTCTCTTATCCCCTACTCTATCTGTTTGGGGTATGGGCTAGTTGAGATGTCAGAGTTATTGGCAGGGAGACTAAGGGAGAGAGGATTATGTAGGCTGAATATTCCTCCACTGTTCCATTACTCTCTGAGGGGAGCTGCTGGTGAATTCACTTGAAAAGTGCCCCGAGGCCCAGAGGCTTTGCTGGGAAGCTGCAGCTTCTGATGCGGATAAGCAGTAATCCAATCTGCAGTCCACAGCGCTCAAGCCCAGTCAGGTGGGAACCCCGAGTGTGAGGAGATCCACAGTCAGGGAACTCTGAATATTAGAGTCGAGTAGGTGGTGGCTTTAGATGTGGAGCAGAAGAAATTTGGAGGGAGGGGAGTGTGTGAGTATACTAAGAACAGATTTTAGGGTAAGAGTGGCTGATATGGCAAAAAATATAACATCATGATACTTGACAGTTTATTCATCATACCTGATGTGTATCACAATATTTATATTTTCTGATGTTTTTGAACACAACACAGGAGGAAAATTATACAAAGTATGGCAAGTAAATGGCATAATTAGTTACTTAGGCAGTTTTTGCAGTTAATACTCCCTACTTATTGTTTATTAGCTCTCTGTAATTGAGCTAATTGGTGTTTTTATACATGCAGTTGTTCAGTGTTGAAGTACTGATATTGTACATCATACATTCAGAAAAGCATGTCACGATAATCATAGTGTTTTGTAATATTGCCCATTCCTAAAAGACGGTATGCTTTGCCTCTGCCTCAGCTGTAGTTGGGCTGTGGAAAGCCTGATGCTGCCATATGCTACATATTGATTTTCCTTCAGCTGTAACTGGTGGAACGAAATGGATTGTCTCACTAAATCAGCCTTAAACTGGTTTACCCACCCCACTGACCTTTGATACCAAAACATCAGTCCAGCACGTTTGCTGATTGCCAAGAACAGCCTGTGCTTGGATAAAATGCTACTCCGCACAGCACTGTTGTGAGGCAACTGTTGGTGCTGGTTTCCGTGGCAGCAGTCAGCATCATTTCCCCCGTGAATAGCAGTTCGGCTCCATTGCCATCACTCCCCTGTGCTTCCTTATGCTGCCTTTAGAACAGGAAATGGGATAGCATGATGTAAGATTCATTGGTAGTGCCTTACATAAACCAATTATATGCTGTTACAAGCTACTAAGGGTCAGATCACTGTAACAGCAGGAGAACAAGGAGGTCAATAATTGATTTGTTTTCATTAATAGACCCTTATACAGTGAAACTGTGTATTGCTTTGCTAGGTGGAACCTTTTGTTTGACAGCTAATTCTTTGCGGTTAGCTTAACTAGCCAAAATGACTTGCAGTTGGGGGTGGGCAATATGACGATATGTTGTTATTATCATGATAAATTCTGTCACTATATGCTTTTCTGAGCATATCACGGATAGCATCAGTACTTAATTAATTACAAAATGAGCATAATTAGGCCTGTTAAAGTGGATATAGTGCAGTGCAGTGCAGTTTGTAAAACGCTAAATAAAAAAAAATCAACATAGTTATAGGTTTATTATTACTATTATAGTATTTTTATCTGCAGCAATACAGGTTTTATTTTGTCTGTTTTAACTTTGTGTATCATGACAATGACAAGTATCGCAATATAATATTTTTGCCATATCACCCAGCCCTACCTGTAGTGATTGTTTCTGACATGCTCAGAGAATTTCTTTTGGTGGTTTCTGTCAAAGGGTGTGGGGTCAGAGAGACGGTCAGCCATGCTCTGTAATCCTACTACATTTGGGAAGTGAGACGAAATGGGTGTTCTCTCTTTATACATGGCTCAGCAGTCATTTAGTTACACACACAGTCTTCCACTGCGATGGCAATCATGGTTAGGAGGTCAACGCCCTGTTAGTTTCACTTCGCATGACTGCAGTAACTGCAGGGAAGAGTGGCAACATGTGTAGTGTCACTCGAACCCCCAGACCAGTGGGGCTGTGTTGTTAGCCCTGTAGTTGAGTGCAACCATGCGAAGCTGCTAGCAGTATAGCAAGCAAACAATGATTTCTCTCCATTGCCACTACATCACTGATACTGCATTACAAGGAGACAGGCACAGTTAGTCACTTGCAGACATACACTACAAAAATATCTTGGCAAATGAAAGGATTTTAACAGAATGGTTTGGCAAAAATTCTAATTCAGATGCAGTCAAACAGCCAAGTTTGGTGTCCAAATTTTGCTTAAGTTCAGCACTGCAGCTACAAGGTAATGTAGCTAACAAACACTAGAAGTCAGTAGTCACCCAAATCTTTTCCATAAATACATCCTCAAAATTCTCTCAACTTGCTCAGTCTGCTTCCAATGTTCATTAAGACTGTGCAGCCTTGTTTGTGTGGGTCAGAGCACAATATGACTTACTGTGAAGTATAAAAATGAACATCACAGTGTAGCTGAACATTGAAGAATGGACATTTTAGATAACAAAAGTTGTGCAAAATTATACTCCACTTTATATGTCACACAGGCATTTATGGAAATGATTTGGGTGACTATTGACTTCTAGTGTTTGTTTGCAATGCTAGCCTCATAGCTCCAGCACTAAACTAAAGACACGCTGGACACCATGTCTTGACTGATCTACATCTGGGGTAAGTAGAAAATTGTGTAAATTTGATTGTTTGCAGAAGCTTTCCTTTAAATGTAGGAAATATATCTTATATTTCTCAGTATGAGATGAGAAATGATCTTGCTACACTGGCAGATCATTTTTCTTGTTTGAAATAAATGTGAGTAGCACTGAAAGTAGACACATATTCCACTTGATTGTACAGTACATTCAGATTTTATTTTTCACAGTCTGGATTGAGTTTTCCAAATGCATTACAGTAAAAATATCCCCATAATGGCATAAAGAGTCATTAGAATCCTTTTGGCAACCTCACTCTTGGATCGGAAGTGCAATTTAACAACAGTTATAAGTACAAGAAGGACACTTATCTAATCCACATTACACATAACAACGATTAAACATTAAACACCTTCCTTCAAACACAAAGCTATTATACAATCCACTACATGACAAACATTTAATACAGGACAACAGAGCTTTAGAGTATAGTGAAACTTTATGGCAGATACTGTAAGTGTTTTAAGTGTTTTAAAGCCACTCATTGATACATTACGTACTTATTTATCAACTGTCTCTCTTCCTCTAAAGCACATGACAGAGAATGGAGCTAATAACAAACATTCTGATTTGTGCAGATTATTGCAAGTGCCTATGCAGAAAGTGTGAAGCCCACTGCTTATGGGACATTAAAAGGCAAAATGGAATGTCCCTACTAGCCGTAATTACAGTGCAATTGCCTGCAATTTCCTTTTCAGATTGCTGCTAGTAAAAACGCCCATTTTTCCCTGTCAATTGCTTTTGATCTTGTTCTGAACTTTTCTTCTATAAATAGCCAACCTGAGTAAGATGGAAGATTTCTAAGGGTCACCAGAATGGCATAACCCACTTTTAGCTTCCTTTATGAAATTTCAACACTGCTATTACAGTGAAATTATGATACATGTAGGCCTACATTCAATGGCCACTTTATTAGTAACACTTACCTTATCCTTACACTTACTGGCTACTCTCTGAGTCTTACCTACTTTATAGGTCCACTATACAGGTGTACAATTTCATACCATAGCCCATCTGTTGCTGCACAATTTGTCAGTCAACCTCTACCCCATTCGTAATTGGACAGGTTCTGATTTTTCATACATACATACATATACATATATATTGCTGCTGTCAGAACAAAACCTTGTATCTCCAAAATGTTAACTTTACAGGACAAGAAAAAAACATACTTTACTTTTAATGTAAGTCAAGGGAGCCAGACATTTTTCCGGGTCATTTTGGGCCGTTTCTTTTGGTCCATTCATCATGAGATTTGCACATAATGTAAAGGACAGCAGGCATTTTCAAATTATGAAAACTGAAAAACGACAAAAGTAGAGACACAAGGTTTTGTTCCGACAGCAACGATATACATATACACACACATAGGCACACATTTGGACATTGTTTACATTGTTTGTACCTTGGTGAACAAAAATGTACCTGCAGAGTACTGTTTTTTCCTAAAGTGTAGGTGTTTCTCATAAAGTGGCCTATGAGTATATATGCTCCAGTTATGACCCATGCCAGAGAAGGTGTTTGGAGTGCCGTATCAAACTTTGATTTACAATCATTGTCCACTTTATTAGTCTGGGGAAATATTTTTGGATACAAAACAAAAGTAACACTAAACTTGAACCTGAAAGGAATTTGACAAATACAGGGCAACAGTATGCCAGACAATGATAAACACTGTGGGTGATTGCTAAATGCATGTTATGTCAGGACATTCCCAATCCCTTCCACTGTGTGGAGCTGGAGCAAAGCAAGTCTGAGGGTATGAGGCTCCATGGATAACTTATATACACAAGACAAGCTCTCTCTCTCTTTCTGTCTCTCTCTCTGTCAGCGTGTCTCACAGAGACTCTGTGCATGTGTGATACTGTTAATGTGTGAGTGTTATGAGAGATAGAGAGAGAGAGACAGAGAGAGAGATATGCAGTGAATTTATAGGTGCTGAAGGTCTAGCTCACTGCCATGCCAATCATCACACAAAGCTCACTCACAAGCAATGCTATTTTTGGTGAATTCAACTGGATTGTGATGCTCTTGCTTGCATTAAATGTTTCTATGCATTGGAGCCAAAGGTCTTCAAATTACAGATCCTGCCCATCATCCGTTAATACTAAGATGCTGTGCACAAAAATGAAATTATTTAATATCATTATATCTTTTGACAGTTATACCTTTCTGTAACAGAACTGTAAAGTGTTCTAGCACTTTAAAATAATGACAAACCAATGTCCTACAAAAATGAAAAAAACTGACCCTGGTCATTACTCCTGAATACATCTCAGACTATGACATCATCCTCTTTTACATTTCTCTTATTGCACTTGAATACCAAATCAGCAGATAATGCTATTAAATACTACTTGAGGCAGGTTGTCTTCGTCAGAAAACGGTAATGAGAATGGATGAACTTACCCCGGTACATAAAGCAGGAATTTGTGTGCTCATAATGATACAGTCCTGGAAGGCTTGATGATAAGTTATGAACAGTCCTCTTACCTGTTATCCTTGAGTGTGAGCTTGAAACTGTGAGGGCTGCAGCTTTGTACTGCTCCTAAAGCTCAGTGCTGTGCTCACTAGCACCACCTAGGCAATTACATGAGAAAATCTGGTTGGCCCTCTTCTTGTTTAGGAGGAGCTCACAACATAAAAAAATAAATATTTTAACATTTCGTTTCTCAATCAGTTTTCTATAATGAATCAGAGGGTGAAAAACAGGTGATGGTAAAAATGTCTCTCATAGTACACAGTAGTCAGGCCTGTTAGAGTTGTGCTGTGGATTAAGACAGATGGCATTATTATGGCATTTGAGTAATGCAAATTCTGTAATCATACAGCATATAGTATACATACACATATAGTACTGTGCACAAGTCAGAGACCACCCTTTCTTTCATTTCCAGTCATAACGGTCATTAAGCACAAGTTCAGGAGATAATTCTCAATAGATTACATTTAATCTCTTCAGGAGTTTCCAAAACTAAAGTTAAAAAAAACAAAATGGGACTCCTAACAACTGTGCAAGACCTGAACTGTCACCATCAGATAAACAGCACTTAAAGCTTTCATCTTTGAGAGAGAGGAGAAAATCAAGCTCCACTCTTACTTCAGATCTGAATTAATCCACAGGAGTTTCTGTCCGTCCTTCCACTGTGAGGAGACAACTCAGCACGATGAGTCTGAAAGGATGTGTAGCTGTCAAGAAGCCATTACTGAAGAAAGAAAATCAACAAAAAAGAAGAATATTTCCAGATCAAACAAAGAAGCTGCTGATGTTCTCAGAACAATGAACTGACCACCCTGGAGTCCAGACCTCAACCTCAATGAATGTGTTTGGGATTACTTCGGGAGATACAACCAACTAAGACTGAACTTTGGGGGTGTGGAAAAATATCACTGCAGATTTCTTTGAAAAACTGAGAGCAGGTCTGCTGAAAAGAATGGAAGCTGTAATCAAAGCAAAGAGTGGGCACAGTATATGCAAAAAAAATATATATATTTAGTTGTTGGGCTTCCGTGTAATTTTATGTTAAATATATGTTTTCTGCTTTTTCCCTGACACTGAAACATGAGTAATTTGTACTTAATGGTTGTTTTGACTAGAAATTAAATCAACAAAACATGGTCTCTGACTTTCACTGTATACATATGCAGAAATAATGATTTGAAGATCAATAAATTTGTCCAGATTTGAATGAAATCTGTGCTTGAGTCACTGTTTGCCAGTACAGTTGCGAGGTTCACACGGCGAAGTGTGCACACTGATGACTTATCTTGGCCTGCTGGAGCTGTTTTTCCGCCATGCAGAGCTTTGCACAGGAAGGAAATGCGTCTGACACATCAAGCTCACATCAACTATTTTAGTTTCATCTTTGATCATCCAGCAACTTGTAAACACACAGACCAAGTCTCTATCCACCCTGTGGCATAATGAGTCAACATTAACTCCTTAAATTACAAGCCTATCATTCAGTGATGATCCTTTAATGTCTACAAACACAAAAAAGCAGCAAAAAAGCCATTTGATGCCGTTTGTTGTCTTTTAATAATATGTCTTGTGTGAATTTATTCTGATATATATAAAGAACATAGCCTGCCAGAGCCAAAAGTGTGGATTTTTATTTTGTTTGTGTCAGAAGTTACCTTTTAAAAAGCCAGCAAATGTCCAAAAGTTTGCAGACATCCCTTTTAATTGGTGAATTCAGCTACTGCACAGGTGTTCATGTGCACTATCCAGCTTGTATAAACTCCATAGAAAAGCACTGCTACAGAATGGAATGTTCAGAGTTCTACTGTGGAGCAGTAGAAGTGTGCTTTGGAGTGATGGAGCTCCTTGAGATACCTTTGGGATGAATTGGAGTTGAGTTTTTTAACCAGAACTAATCATGCAACTTTGGTAGCTGACCCACCACTGATTTCAAAGGACACACTGGATGACCAGGTGTCTACAAACTTTTGGATATATAGTGTAAGAATAGAAATATATTTCACATCTCAGTCACTTTTTTGTTACTGTGATTAAACAAAGTGTTTCTATAGAAATCTGAAAGTGTATGCAGACTTGCTCAGAAACTGTCACCGTGCATCCAATGATAAAGGCAGCATCATGCTTCTTTTATATAGTGATAGACAACACTGGACAACACTATTTTACTGTGGTCAATGTGGATATTCATATTAATTTTACAATGATTTAATCATTAAGATGTACACAAAGTCATTCAGAGTGGTTTAATTTGAAGTGCTTAGTTCTAGAACATTACAGAGTCAGAATTGTTCACAGTGGTGGTGACAGGAGCCAAATACCCAAAGTGTTTACTGCCTCTAGAAACTCCCTCACATAAAGTTATTAGGTGAAATGTTTACAAGTACGTTTCCTGATGCATGAGACATTGTTGTATGATAGTTTTGAGATAAGGTCTAAAACATATTTTTTAAATCCATTCATGATGGAGAGGTACAAAGAAGGTGCTGTAAGGCAAAATATTAATTTAGAAAACTTTTTTAGCATTTTCCCACCATTTAATCATTGTCAACAATGGACCATTCTACTGAATTTGTTCACTGCAGTCCCACAATTAAGTATTGAGACCTTAGATATTTATAAGGATTCTGTTATGACCTATTTAAACCCAAGGCATTAACAGAGATAGAAATCTTAAAAAAGGTAAGTATATACAGAATCATCATTTACAGGGTATTTTCTATTGGGAGGTGGCTGTTCCAGACCTTAACCCCTAAATTTCAACTTGTAAAAATATTACTTTTCTTTTTTTTTCAACACTATTTTTAAAACGATCTTTTTGATTTTGTGAAAGTGAATTTGAAAGGTTTGTGTTCATCCTGAGTTTAATTCTTAAATTAAAAAACTTCATTCAAAAAATGCATTGTTTTAAAGTATAAGAGTCCCAAAGTCTTAAAATCAGAGGGTAGTTTTAAGAATTGTCACTGCCGAAACAGATTTTCTGCAATTAAGTAAACCTTTTTGTGTTTAATGAAAAATAGTATGATTTTATGTGTGTACAGCTGTTCAGAGCTGTGTTTAGTAGTCATGTACTGGCTAGGAATTTAAGTTATGCTCAATTGCTCGATAGACAATGCTCTCTTCCAATCACCACTATTGTAAAGAAATATGAGCATTAAGTTTCTTTACAATAAACTATGTCACACCACTCTAAATTAGTTTTACATTTGAAAAAAGCAGTACACACACACACACACACACACACATATGTACACACTGTTTTCAGTAAGGCAGTTGAAAAAGAATTGAAAAAGGCTTTGAGTTCTAGCCTACAACTTAGAATCACAATAACTTTGAAGGTTTGGGTTAGGGTTAGTCTTCCCTACGAGCTTATAGCCTTCTCGATTACATGTAAAACACACACAGACGTGCCCCAGGGCAGAAGGTCGTTGGGTCAAGCCGCACATGTTTCAGCTCAATTGATTCCCTCCTGCTGAGCGCCACACTCCAGCAGCGTTCGCCTAGTGTCTCTCCACATCGCTGAGGATCCTCCAGTAGGGAAGTGCCACTTCATTCTGTGTCTGTTCAGAGTCGCCTTTCTTTATCTTTTGTAATGCCATCCATCTTCTCCCACTGCTTACTTACCTCTGGACTAACAGCTGGGGGCAAACCAAGGAGAATCCGTACAGCACTCATGCAGTAATAATAGACATACTTGATGCACTAGGCTATTCCTGGAGAGATGTGCATTGTCAACGTTTGTTTCTGTGAACTAGATGAAGGGGTGGTTTGAGCCCAGCTGGAATAAAGCCTGCCCCCAAGTTTAGAGGCTGGCCTCTGTGCTGTTCTCCTGGCTATGGGAAAGCTGTGGGAGCAGCTGCAGGAAGACTGAAGGCTATATTTAAATAAAAATGAAAAATGAGCGAGGGGATAAGGCAGCGGGGCCGAGTCTTGGCAGTGCTGCTACTACAGTGGAAAAGAAAAAAACACAAGGGGAGGTGGAAAGAGAAAAAAACAGTGCAGCTCCTGCTGCCCTAGAACGGTCTCCTCTGTCCAGCGCTAAAAGGCCAAGGTTAAAATTGTTTGAAGAGACCCTAGGAAGCACACTTCATCCACAGACCAAAGGAAAGTGCTCATAGTCCTGGCATGTAGTGCTGGCATTGTGCAATTTCTAAGTGCTAAAAATAAACCTGTCCCCAAATCGTCTACACTCTGTATCTATATATATATATATCATTACACAATGGAATTCTCTTCCCTTTCACCCTCTGTGTTTCTAAACCAGTACCAGATGCATATGTGGATAGGAGAAATGTTGTCCAGGTTCAGGACTTGATAGAGGATCACTTCAGATCAGCTTCTTTAATATAGAACATATCTGAATACATAACACAGCCTGCTTCTTTGAGGCTTCTTTAGTAAAGACAGAGGTTCTAGATAGAACCATGAACACTAAAAGAACCATTTGCATGATTAAATGGTCCTTTGCATGGTAAAATCGTTCTTCAGATTAATGGAGAATGTGTTGTGTATGGTTCTATATGGAACCTTTTGAAAATGGTACTATATAGCACCAAAAAGGCATCTTCTATTATCACAAGCTTAACATCAGTACAATAGCAGAACCCTTTCAGGTGCTACATAGAACCACTTTCAAATAGAACCATACACAACACATTCTTCATTCATCTGAAGAACCATTTCACCATGCAAAGAACCATATGGTTCTTTGAGTATTCATGGTTCTATATAGAACCATTGTCTTTACTAAAAACCCTTGAAGAACCATTTTTTTAACAGTAGTTTTACCAGCATATATACTCAGGTTCACTAAGCCCAAGCGGACAGCCTGTAAAGTGTTTCTGACATCATATGAGTTTTAATATAAAGTGCACACTCTTTGGAGTAATGCCATAAAAGACTCCCTTTTGGTTCCGTAAAGAACCTTTCATTACATGGTTTTGAACCACATTTGTAAATAAGTTGTGTGAGTGTGAACAACCTTTTACGTTGTTTAAGAACCTTCATATAATTTAATGATTCTACACCAATACAGTTTTTTTTTCTAGAACCCTATATCAAAGTTGAGAACAGTTTCAAGTCCAAGTAACCCTGATTACAAATTTAGACTCATCAGGTCATAAAACCTTATTCCACATCTCATATGTCCGGTTTCAGTCTTCTAGTTTTGTCTATTTCCTTTTTTCCGTAACAGCTTCTTGACGGATACACATCTTTTCAGACTCGTAGCATTGAGTTGTCTCTCAAAAATGAAAGCTGTAGGGACTGTTTATCTGAATGGTTTTGGTGGTCTACCAGGTCTTACATGGTTGTTAGGTGTCCCATTTTCTCTCTGTCTTTTAATATTTTTTGAACTCCAGTTTTGTTTTTTTTTTCACTTATTTTCCTTTAAGCTTCCCCTTCTATGTGCAAGTGGATTATTATACATGTAATCTCCTTAGAAATATCTCCTGAAAATGAATAAATTGTAATTAATGGCTGCTTGGACTGGAAATAAATGGAGGGTGGTCTCTGACTTTTGCATAGTTCTACAGATTGCTATGTGCACTATTTATAAAGTATAAAGGCACCTAAGTGGTTCTTTCCTTGGACATATGCTTCTAAGAAAAACCTTTGATTGGTATAGAATTGTTAAATTATGTGAAGGTCTTTAAACATTGAAATGTTTTTCATTCACAATTTGTTCTTTAAAGCCACCCAGCAAAAGGCTCTTTAGAGAAACAACAGTGTTTTGCTCCAAATACACCTTTTTTCCAAATCCTTCTTTCAGATTATTCCTTCAGTAATTTCCTGTGCTTGCCACGTTTCAGTGGAGGCAGATAAGTAATTATCTCATGAGATGATAACAAATAGCAAAATACACCAGCTCCTCTCCCACACAGTCAATGTGAAGTTGCTGTGTTTTCTCTAAACGGACAGGATTTTAATAAACGCAGGGTCTCCGCGTTCCTGGCCTGGGGGGGGTTGGGGTGCTCAGTAGTAATGAGACTGTCTCAGAGTTTAGGGGCAGGACCGACAGGGGAGACGAGGGCCAAGAGAGCTCTGGGCCTCTGGGGTCTGGTTAAGATCACGTGATAAACCGTACCAGACGGCGGCAAAGCATGGGGATTTCCAGCCAGGCTATTATTGTAGCTGACAAGAAAAGAGCGCTTATAGTATGAATCAGAGATCCAAGATACTGCCCTCTCATGGTTTGTCTTTAGACTAGTCAAAGCCCCTGTAAAAACAAAGGGGGTGGGGGGTTGGGGGGGGACAAAGTGTGCTTCTTCTTTTTCACTTCAGTAGGGGGCAGCCAATAAGTGTGTTTTCATCTCAGTCAGAATTGTTCCCCTCATGATCATGACCTATAGTCACAGTGTACATCATAAAGTTTTTTCAGGTCTAAGTTACGGTGGGAGAATAACCTTTTAAACTGTAACGTCATTATTCAGCTTTTAAGTACTGAATAATATGACTTACTGAATAATACTGAATATTGAATAAGACTTACTGAATATAGATCAAGACTTACTGAATAATACTGTATACTGAACAAGACTTACTGAATAAAACTGAATACTGAACAAGACTTACTAAATAATACTGAATACTAATAAGACTTACTGAAGAACACTGAATACTGAATACTAAATAAGACTTACTGAACAATACTGAATACTGAACAAGACTTATTATTCAGAGGTACGTTATACCTACTATGAAATTAAGTAAGGAAGTTAAGTGTGAGCCCATATAAAGGCACTTAGTAAAACAAGGTTAAAAAGAGGTTTAAAACAATTGTATTTCTAAAATATGTGCACAAAACTGGCTCTACTGTGGCTGTATAAGTTAATGTTCTAACTCAAAGGGAAATCCCACCAACAAAATTTCTGCCTATTTAAATCGCTGGTATGTAAACAAAGTTATTCTGAGTCATCTGATGTGAAATTCTCCTTTCTAGAGAAACTTACCGAGTCAGAATTGTTCATAGTGGTGGCGATAGGAACCAGGCGTCTGAAGCACTTATGGCATGAGCTGCCTTCTAACATAAAGTTATTGCATGAAATGGTTACAAATGGTTGTTCTTCAAGGGTTCTTTAGTAATAAAAATGGTTCTATATAGACCCATTAACACTTAAGAACCCTTTGCATGATTAGTGTTCTTGATCATGCAAAGGGTTCTTTAAGTGTTCATGGTTCTATATAGAACCATTTTCTTTACTAAAGAACCCTTGAAGAACCATCTTTTTTAAGAGTGTACCCAAAGAAAACTTATTTTTCAGCTTTACTACAGACTTAAAAAGATGCTTCTCCAAGTGCTCTTTATTAAAGTAAATTATGAGTTTCATGCTTAAATGGTTCTCTGCATGGTGAAAGCGTTCTTTAGATTGATGGAAAATGTGTTGTGTATTGTTCTAGATAGCACCAAAAGGGTTCTGCTTATAACAATATAAGAAACATGTGCTATACAGAACCACTTTTAAAGATTCTAGACACTTGAAAAAGAAGGTTCTTAAAGGGTTCTTTAGTAAAGGCAGTGTTTCTATATAGAACTTTGAACACTCAAGTTAAATGGTTCTTCCCATGGATGGAGAATGTCTTGTAAATGGTTCTTCTATTTTTACGATGTCAAACTTGTAACTAGAAGCTCCATTTTTGCTGCTATATAGAAACATTTGCAGAAAGGTTCTATATAGAACCAAAGACAGCACATTCTCCATCAATCTGAAGAACGATTTCACCATGTAAAGAACCATTTAAGCATGCAAATGGTTCTACATAGAACTCAGGGTTCTAAATAGAACCACTACCTTTACTAAAGAACCATCTAAGAACCATTTCTAAGAGTGTATTATTTTACCATTATCCACATTAGATATAACAACTCTGAAGATGTGTCTAGGTTCACTGGTTGTATTGGATAGTAAAAAGGGCTGTATAGGTGTTGTAGATATGTGATACTTGTTTCCTTTCACCACCACTGTAAATAATTCTGGAAGTTTCTCTAAAGTGCACCATTTCACATTAAATGCTCTGAATGACTTTGTTTACATCTCAAGAACTGAATTATGTTGAAAGTTTGAAAAAAAATGATGAAATTCTCTGAGAGCAAAAACATGCTTCTGTGTGCAAATAACTTAAGATATTATTTCCATCTACTGATGACTTAAGAAATGTGTTTACCTATACAAGAGCTGGGACAGGAGAGCATGGCCTCTTGTAACCTGCTTTCCTTTTTAGTGCCATTATTTTGAAAATGCTGCTGTTTTTCCACCAGGGGGAGAACTAAAACAGGCAGATGTGTGAATATAAAGAACAACAATTACATGAATAATTACATGAAAACACAAAGGCTAATGACATTAACTGACCTAAAAAAATCTGTAGAGGCAACAAACTTAAAAAAAATATTTTTTATTTCTACAATGTTATGTGCATATAGGCTAAGTTGGCAACAAAAGCAGTCTGGAATAAAAACACCACTTTACCATTTGTACTTTGAAGGATCTTGAACACTGAAAAAAGACCTCCTTTAGTGCTGAACAGACAACTTTTAGCTCAGATTATGAAAGCGAAAGTGTTCCCTTCATAGTGGAAAGTGTGAAAGTAACTGCATATGACAAACTTAAGCATTGAAAGTAAAACTTGCAAGTTAGTTTTGATGGGTTTACAGACAACCCAAGCTGTTTCATTTCTCACAGCTTCATCAGTCTTTAGCTCCCATTTGGTTTGCGGACAACTGAATTACTACACACAGTACCATAGGCCGGGGGGCTGCAGTGTGAGTAATCACTGCTTCACTCTGTAAAAATTAACAGCTGCAATATCAGTTATCATATTTTGCAAATTTGTAATTATTCATTTAGAAAGCTGTATTTAAGACTTAATTTACAGTAAAATGTAACTAGCCTCTGTTCTCCTTATAGTGGTACCTAGTTCACAATATGTAGGCCCTTTCAATAAGAAATGTCTTATTATTAGGTAATAATTCCCAATTATCTTTATGTTAAAAACAAAATAAAAATGAAATATCGATTTAATATTGGTTGGAATCCGCAAAAATCTAATCTCATATCTAATCTTAATTAATTAATTCTTAAATTCCTAATTTTAAGGCCCACACTTATACTCCTCACTTTTGTGAATACATATTTTACATGATAATAAACTAAAGCCTATTAAGACATTACATTCTTTCAAATGCTCTTTCCGAGGGAAAATAGCTAAGCTGAGTAAAGTTAAAAGCTACGCTGGTTTGCAAAAACACTTTCAGCGCACCAGAACGAGCTAAAGCTCAGATATGATCCGGATCCACATGTGGATTTAAACTCCAGGTTTTTAAAAGAACCGTCAGCGCGCTATTTTGTTTGATTGACGTCTGTGAAATCCAATCAGCACTCGCAAAGCGTCAAGTGTGCGTTCGCTCCCCTCCATCATCCAATGAGGAGACTTCAAGACGCCATACGGCATTTTAGGACGGCCATCTTGGTGAGGGACAGAGATTTTCTCCTTTTCTGTTTTGATTGTTAATATTTGGCACGCGTTCCTCGTTCACATTGTACAATCATAAGACTTGGTCCATACATCCCCAAACGGACTATAAAACTGTTAAGTCAAACCGCTTTGTTGTTTATAACTTGCCGTCACGATTAGTAAAGTCAGCCATCTTTGTTGTTGCAACGATAACCCGAAACCTAAAAAACACCTAAGCAAGCTTTAGCTTTTGGATTGCTCGTAAGTAATTTCACATTTTTTGACAAAACGCGTCAATAAAATCGTCCATTGGACAAATTAACCGTCGTGCTCGCGCTCACTTTATCAGCATTGCTTCCTAGTTCTGTTGAACGAGGCAGCGTTAACGCTGGCTTTTTTCGACTGATCTGGGATCAGCTTCGTCTTACCCATTACTCATCACAGTAACATAAGACAGGAGTCAAAAGCTGTTCTGGGATCAGGGCAAAACGGCACCTCATGCCAGCAGTAAGCATTCACGAAGCGGTAGCGCAGACTTCGTCTCCCTCCACACAGACAATAATATTTTTCAGCAAAGAGACACTTTGGTAAAGGGGAGGGGCCGATAACTGTCACTCAAATTCGTGAAGGAGCTCCACTAAGTACCGCAATATTATCCTTTGATCTTTGCCAGTGTGACCTTGTTCATTAAACAGCTTAAATAAAAAAAAAAAACACAATAAAGTTTCACATGTAACCTTGTCATATCAGAAGGTGATGCCTGACCACTCGGAATGACATCTGCTCATGTTCATGTTCTCATTGCAGGAGAATATCCTGCAAAAAGTGAATTACATTTCAATGTAAATGTTTGCTCTCTAGTCCATATACCTTACATGTAATAACGCCCACAGATCCAGCGTAATAACACTGAAATGCAGCCCACTGAGGTTGTAGTTACAAGCAGTTAAGCCAGATTGAACAAGAATAAAGACCTAATTACAAGTGTGGTGGCTTTAACTGTGTTTGTCTGCTGGTCATCTGTAAGGTACAGCCGAGACTGCGTTATTAGTCCAGGCCATCAGGTTGTTCTGCTTTTCCAAAAAAAAAAAGTATAGCCTAAATCGAGGTCTTTTTTGAGGTGGGGGCTCACATAAGTCATCCATCAGAAGGAGAGCAGTCACATAAATGAGGCAGAAAGGTTGGTTTTGCAAGCGGGTTCCCTCGGTATAGAAATACTGTCCATTGTTCCAGTCTGGCGAATTAGACACAGCCCACAGATTTTTCGTCGCTTCGACCAATCAGCGCAGAGTGCCCGCTTCCAGGCCCCGCCCACTTCTCTATATAAGGGGCTCCGCCGTCGGAGGAGTTTGCCACAGGCACTAACTCACCCTTTATCTTTATTATAGGCGCTTTTTGGATTCTTTCCCCCTCCTCTCTCTTTACATTTATTTTTTTCCGTGTGACCGCATCCCATTTTCACATTTTAGGCAGAAATGGCTGACACAAAAGTCGACACCAGCTCGGAAATCTCCGCCAAGGTAGGGGGACTTATCATGTACTCGGTTTGTGGTAAACGGAATTTACAAAAGACGGACTTACATTCGTGTTTTCGGATGGAGGATTTTTTCTGAGTGTTAAAGATATAAATGAGGTGTTGAGCACAGTTTAGTTGCCGGTATCTTTGTTGTCGTCGACGTGGATGAATTTTAGTGAGGACTTTTTCTTCCTGGATGAGCGGGGAAAATGTAACCTGCACTCTGAAGTTGGGTTTTTTCTGTTTCAGAGAGATTTTGCAGGGAGCGCTAACGTGAGCTAGCTTTGTCTGCTCCTCAGCCTCTAACAGTCTGCGCGGGTTCTTTGTTGTAGAGGCGTTTCGGTTCCCTCTTTCTGAAAAAGTACCTTCGGCTCTGCGCACACTGATATCACAACGCCGCCAACTTCTCCTCTGAGCAGAGGGGCTGGGTTTCGGCCCCCGCTCCCCTCATTCCGCCGCCGCTGTCAGCGGCTGGTCCGGCTCTCCGAGCCGCGGAGCTTCTGCTCACCTGGTTCTGACCGTGAAGTTGTCCGGCAGAGCAGCGCCGCCGCCGCGTGTCTCCGTCTGTCCGCTGCTCGGCGAGTGAGACCAGAGAGCGGCTCGTTTTCTGAGTTTAAACCTGCAACGAGTCCCTCCGACTCGGCTCTCTCTCTCCGCGGGCGACTCTGTGAGAGATCTGATGGATCGGGGCTCCGGCGGGTGTTCATTTCTCGCCGTCACGCTCCGCCGCGGGTGTGTTTACACGGCTGCTCCTTTTGGCGGGGAGTTCATTCACATTTGACGCATTTAAATCTGAACTTGGAGCATAAATAAAAAGTTTAACGCACGAAAGCGACTTCGTACCGATAGCGGTGAGTGTTTCTCCTCATTTAACTTGAGCTGCCGGTTTGGGGGTCGGGGCGACTGCACTACCGTTACCTGTCCGGTCAAATCAGAGGCTTTATATCACGAACAGAGCGAGCTGACGGAGAATGAGCCATAAAGCTGAAACAGACGCGACTCTCTCTCATCTTCCTGAGCCGTAAATACAGATTCTCCTCCACTGACACATCCTCGTCTGCTCGGAGCTCACAGTCTGCTCGGCGCTCTCTCTCTGTATCTCTCTCTCTCTTTCTCTCTCTGTCTCTCGGATGGTGGGACTTCACAATAGGCTTTAAAACTAGTTGCATTTCTTTTCTCGCGCAGTTTTAAAAGTTCGTCTGAAAGAGCCCTGGCTCTGCTGGCTGTGTGGAGGAAACTGGCCCTATTTGACCATTCGTCCTTTGTTAGTCGGTGTGCGCGACTCCGCTCTTCATCAGGCTCAGATTTGGAGATCGTTTCCGTCTCAGCTGTCGGTGACCGGCCACGCTGTTCTTCTCGTTTTGTAGCCTGTCCACGGCGCACTCTTTATTATTTATTTATTCACCCCCACACCCCCCCCCTCCTCAGAAACACACCTCCACAGGACGTCGTGGTCTGTATCCCAACCCGGATTATTCACCCGAGCCGAGTCCACAGGGCTGCCGTGTGTAATGGTGGTGGTGATGGTGTGAGGAGGCGTCGCTGCTGGCGCGCTGTGGCGCTAAACGGCTTAAAGACTCGGCCTAAATTTATTAATACGAGCGATCTGCCACATCAGACGATATACTAGGCTGTGACACAGGCCTGTTCTGAAGGTGAAAAGAGGCAGTTGTAAAATATTAATTTTACAACTGGAGAAATAAATTAACTCTAAGAGTAGAAGCAGCTTTACAGTAATTGTTTTAAAGAGATTTGTTAAACTAAAGTGTCTGTGATGGGGAAGGAAAATCCATATGTGCCATGTTCGCTATTGTTCTCTCTCTCTCTCTCTCTCTCTCTCTCTCTCTCTCTCTCGGCTTAATCTACTGAGCCTCGTTCTGGTTTGTGTTCGTTCCCGCCTTCTTATTGGCTGTGTTAAAATAATCTGTGGGTGTGCAGTCTGGGAGTTGTAGTTTTTCGCCGGGCGTGTCTTCGTTTAAGCCTATGATGTAGATTATTTACTGGACTACAAAGCTCTTTGGCGCTAACGCCACCGGCGTATCAGATTACAACGCTTCAATATAGCACTTTAAACTAGGCGGGGATGGAAAAGACCGACGTCCAATAGGCTTTGAGAGTCGAAGTTCGGCACATTTTGTCCGTGTGAACAAAAAGAAAGCTTTTGAAAGTTCAAACATTTAAGCACCCCTGTAAGAAAGGCAGCCCAAATAACTCAGTGTATTTCATTATTCAGGACCTTAAAGAAAAGAAATTGGTTGAAGAGGAAGCAGAAAATGGAAAAGATGCTCCAGCCAATGGAAATGCAGTAAGTTTTTCCTTGGATTTTCCTCAGACCATGAGATGGGAATTTAAAACATAAGCCAACACTAGACTGGAAGTCTGACTAGAAGTTAAACTTTTAATAATTTGGCCTCAGGTGTCAGTGTTCTGACAAATGCTGAATTATAAAATCATAATACTAATGTTTCATCAGGATAATGAGGAAAATGGAGATCCGGAAAATGAAGTAGAAGAGGAAGAGGATGATGTTGGCGAGGAAGAGGACGAGGAGGATGATGGAGAGGGTAACTCATATTGTTATTAGACTCTTATTATCAACCTATGATGTAGTGCCTTCACTGCTGTGCTGTAATAACTTTGAAAGAGCTCTTCATGTGTGTTGAGCAACGCTGCATGTTTGCAAACCTGTCTGACCTAAACTCACAATGTTGCAGGTGATGATGACGAAGAAGATGATGAGGCCGAGGGCGGTACAGGGAAAAGGGCAGCTGAAGATGATGATGATGAAGTAAGTGTGTTTTTTTTTAAGAAGTGTTTTCATATTAGTTCACCATAGCACAGAGTTTCTGTGCAGTGTGTTCTAATTCCGTATGGGCACATTTTCAGGATGACGTTGAAACTAAGAAGCAGAAGACAGATGATTAAGAGGGAATCCTGCTGAACATCCTTTCAACCCTCCTTTCCTTAACTCGTCCACTGGGGGAAGACAAAAATGTGGTCATCATCAAGTAGAGTTCAGCATCTGTGTACACACACCTAACTGCAAATTTTGTAGAAACAACCAAGACTTCAAAGCTCTACCTTCTTACAAAATACTTTAAAAGGAGAATTTGTTTGTATTTTTATTTACATTTTATATTTTTGTACATATTGTTAGGAGGTCAGCCATTTTTGACAGTGATCTCTGGTTACCAAACGGTGCTTTGAAGTTGAAGCCTCTCTATGAAATAGATTTTACTTGTGGTTTGACCATGTCATGTTATCTCAACTGAAATTGTAAAAAATCAAAAGCAGTTTAATTCAAAGCATTCCAGTACTTTGTGTATGTACATCAGTTGTACCATACTAGTTGGTTTGTATGAGATGGCAAGGCCGAAGAAAAGAATTTTCTTTTCTTACTTGTCTATTAAATTGCTATCTATTGTGGCCTGTTTGATGTATGTGTGAAATTGTTGTGCAACAATAAACCGAAATTTTATTTTGTGAGTTCCTAAATTACTCTTTTGCTTTCACTTTTTAAATGAGCTTTTACTGTCGGAGGTGTAGAGACTATAATCATGAACAAGCATCATTTTCAGATATGCAGTTCACATATTTCAGAAATATGTCAGAGGGAAAAATGTACATCAATGTAAATTATTCATGCCTTAAGACCTCAAGATCCGGTATAAATTATATTGCATTAAATAAATCTGACTGTGTGAATTCTTCCATTTTAATGTACACTTTATTTCTTTAGGAAAGCTTGGGCTCTCTCACACTGGTGGAAGCCAAAGAATTGCTTGCAGCCAGCAAAGGCAAAATCGAGTGCCTATATACTATACGGCAGCAGTGCCCTCTTGTAGTCATGAGGGGGCGCTAAACAGCACAGTTTACTGCCTGCTCTGTTTTTGCACACCTGATTGGACTCCCCAGTGTATAATCAAATCCTTCTTGAGTTGGAACAGGTGCTAAAACAAGGCTGTTGCTATACAGCATTTGTTTAGTGGACACAATGAAATAGGAATGTTTTCCAGACAAATCTTCTCAAATTGTGAGCACTAAGAATAATTCAGTACTCTAATTTTGGTGTAGTTGTCGTATAAATGCAATTACTCAGTACATTCAGCATGATGACTTAATGATAAGGATTTATTGGAGAAAAATGGTGGGATAACTCAGGAACACCTTATTTGGTCACAAAATCTTCCTAACACCACAAGATAAGTGGTTTCCTACAGTATTACTTGGAACTGGAGACATAAACAACAGAAGCAGATAGATGAAAGTGAATGATTGGGGGAGGGGGGAGGTCTGATCTGCTCTTAAAGTGGCAGAACATGCTATTCTGAAGATTCCAAACAACAGATTTATGATATCAGCTTTGCTTATCCTGAGGTTTACAAAACAGACATAAGTTTTAGCCCCTACAGAGCATGCATTTATATTTAGTTCTGATTGTAGAAGATTCTGATGTTATTATATTTCTCAGGAAACTTGCAACAAAATGTGCTGCATCAGTTCTGAGGAAATTCCACTCATATTCCCTCACTATGACACATCCGCAAGAATAACCTTGCTTTTAAAGCATGCTTTTAACTTGTCAAGAGAGGGAATTCCCAGTCAGGAGAGGAGCACACCAGCAAACAAGAGCAGGTCAGAATTTTGTACACTGATAAAAGTAACGTATTGGATTTACTTCATTCATTTATGTAAATTATTTCCAGATGAAGGAAACATATTCCAACACAATTTTGTCAGTTTACCTACTTTTGGCAGTAATTGTGTTGATGTAATAGTTTTGTATGCATCACTTTTCTCAGTATAGATTAATACTGGCTTGCTTTCACTGCCAGATTTAATACTGGAGGGAATACAGGGGAATATGACCCCGATCCCATAATGGCCATGCATTAAATGTGCTGTCTTTCCATTACTGAGCTTCCTAATTTCTTGCCTGTTGTACAAGCGTAAGTCATGTCAGAGTGTTTTCACTGTGTAGGGGTTTAAAAACCTAGATTGCAGTTTTGCACTTACTACCCAGATACTCTAATCGGTCAAGCACGTGGGGAGCTACACCAGGAACGATGGAGCAAATTGGATTTTCATTAGTAGAAACAAGATTGACATTCCTCCTCATCAGAGGCATCAAAAGTGCTTTACTGCTCTTCATGGCTATGCTTGGTGCAAGAGGCATTTGTGGGCAAAGTTTATGAATTTGATTTAATGTTAAAAGTGAAAGTCGTCATGCCCCTCCAAGACCTCAATTATCCCAGTTAGGGCTTCATATTAGGCCTTCCTGAGACCGACTAAAGTCATTACCGCACAAAAGCAGTCACGGTGCACTGTAGCCCATTGATATTTGTATGAGTTGTAAGTTAAGGTGGTTACAGTTGTACAAAAAGACAAAAGACACTGAAACATTAAGCCTTCAATATAAATATGTGTTTGTAAGTATTTATATGTGTGTGTATGTGGGTATGTTTGTGCGTAACGCATTGATTTTGTATGCAGGCAGTGTTGAGACAGCGCTGCAAGGCAGAAAAATCAATAGTGCACAGATTGGCTGAATAAATTTGGCCATTTGTACTCGGTAGGTAAGATGTGACCTCTCGACAGGCAGCCACAGGAAACCATGCTAAATGATCTAATGCTGGGAAATGTGCAGCATTTTTGAACATAAACTCTACATTAGGCTGGAATGTAATCTTTTTCTCGTTTAGAAATTATAAAAAGTATATGAGGACACTTAGCACAGTTTTTTTCTTCTGTTTGAATGCATGCATTCATGAATGCAGAAGTCTTCCTTAGCTCCCAGAGTCTAGCTCTCTATATGATCACATGAATCATATCTAGTCCTGGAGTGACAAGGGAGCCTTACTTATTAGATGTGCTCCCCCGAGGAATTGTCTCTAATCCTCATGAATTTGGATGGATTCCTTTCATTTTTTTTTGAAAAATGAGAGAACTGTCACTGCCATACACAGCCTTAAGAATGACTTGTGATTGCACTTGAATATATAATTCAATATACAGGGGGCACAAAACATATATGGACATCATTTAATTTAGTTTATTTTATAACTTTTTTATTATGATCATTCTAGGACTGTATTTTTCTTTTCAAAATTCTTTCAAAAGGTGATTGGTGTGTTTTACATCATTATTATTTGAACAGTTTCTTTGCAGACTGTGCAGGTTTGCAAAAACAGCCTTTAAGTACAAACAACTAAATATTAAATCATTTTTCAGTATTTACTGCGTCCACACTTTACCTTTATTACGTGTTCCATTCCTTTTCGGAAATTTTCTTTCGGTTTTTAACAAAATTTGCAGGGATATTTTTCCACACCTCCAAAGTTTAGTCTTAGAAGTTGGTTGTATATTATGCTTCTCATGATCCAAGTAATCTTAAACACATTCAATGATGTTGAGGTCTGGACTCTGGGGTGGACAGTCCACTGTTCTGAGAACACCAGCAGCTTCTTTGTTGAAATTGTAAATGTTAGTTTTTGTCTTTTACTTTTTCTCAGCTACACAAGGAAGTGGTCTCTGATTTTGTATATATATATATATATATATATATATATATATATATATACTTTTACATAAACTCAGTATTCATGGTCAACAGCATGGCATTAACTAATCCCAGCCTCACATGTGTCCTTCGTCAGTTATGACATAAGCACAGGCTTTTAAGTCGGCCGCTGTATCATTAGGTCATGGCTTTTAATTTGGCTTAGTTTTCATGCAGTGCTGTTATGTTTCCAGCTGACACAGAAAACAGATGGTTCTTCAAGGGTTCTTTAGTAAAGGTAATGATTCTATTTAGAACCATGAGTTCTGTATAGAATTATTTAATGCTTAAATGGCTCTTGAGATTGAGAATGTGTTGTATATGCTTCTATATAGAACCTATTTGGAAATAGCCCTATGTAGCACCAAAAAGGCTTACAAGCTTGATATTGTAATTGTTGACATCGTAACAATAGCAGAACCCTTTTTGGTGCTATTGTCAAAGGGTTCTATGTAGAACCTTATGCAACACAATCTCCAACAATTTAAAGAACCATGTCACCATGCGAAGACCCATTTATGCATTAAATGGTTCTAAATAGAACCATTGTCAAATAGTTATCTAGCTATGATCTTGTGCAGATGGTTATACTGTACATGCAGACTTTGGCTGAGAGTTTTGCATTTATGAGCTTACAGCAGGTGAGAAAATGCACAGTATTATGAAGCACTAAAAAGTACACGATACATCATATTAGGGTCCTGTTTAATGCATCATCTCAATGTATTAGCAAAGAACATTGAATTACAGTATTTCAATCTGCTTCTGATCTATTGAACAATGACCTTGGACTGTTATATAAAATGTCGTAGATGAAATGTGCAAACCAACTACAGTATTAACAGCTAGAACTCACATTGTTTCCTTGTGGTTTAAGATCTAGCAGGTTCCCAAGCGTCTGTGTGAGCCAGAGAAGTGTGAAGGCGGTGTCCAGCGGTCCAGTGGCTCCCACGTCCAGCATGTGTGCAAGCGCTGCACTCAACATGTGTTGCCTCCTACAGTTCTGCTCACACTGAAAGACTCTTAGTCCGGAAGGCAGCCATGTAAATGCTAGGCCACATCATGACACCAGTCTGGCACCATTGTGTAGATTTTAAGTACATTCTTCCATGCAGTCATTTAACTCTCTCCTTGCTGCTGTGCAAGGAATAATATGGTTTTGTAATGAAAAAATGCCATTGGTTTATACGTGGAGCCGTTCGCCTGTGTGCTCCGCTGTGTAACACTGTTGATTTAAAGACGCAGCAGTAGAATGTGGTATACAGCTCTTTGAGGATGGGTTTTCATTCTTCTGCCAGAATACACAGTCCTCCCCTCTAGAGGGTGTAGGTGACGCCTCCTCCTCCATCACTTGTGCCACCTGGTGGTGAGTGAAAGTCCCCCATCCCGACTCACAGTTTTACAGCAGCGTAATACAATGTATTGTGTAATCTACACTACAAACAACAAGCAGTATTTTAAACTGCATGTCTTTTACAGTTAACCCTTTAATCCCAAGGACCTGTATGTGGGTCCACACTTCAATTCAAACTTCCATAACTACTATCTTAAAAATCTTTAAAAAGCTTAAAAATTAAGCTACCAAATAAGGGTAAAAATGCATTGTTCTTTGGAGTGATGCCATAGAAGAACCCCTTCCGCCCCCTAAAGAACAGGTCAGTTGATGATTCTTCAGGGAATCATTTTCATTAAGAGATGTGTGAGTGGTGATTAACCTTTTTAAGGTTTGAAAACCTTTACATAATAATGTAATATATAATGTATATAATACATAATTACATAGTACACTATAGATATTTAATCAAAAACTTTTGTTCTACAACAGGGGCTCTTTTCCACCTCAGAGCCCAACTATTTATGACTAGAAAGCATGAAGGCCCATAGGAAAACTAAATGAACCTTTTTGGCTTTTTGGGTGCAATACGAGACATGTGACACTGGACATAATACATCAAGAGATTAGGCTAACCTAAGCTTGTTATATACCAAAAACCAGGTGAAATGTTGAGTTAAATTATGCCTTTGCAACACTTTTTTTACACCAATCACTCGCAAGTGGGCGATTGAAATGTCAGGGGAGCATATTTTGTTTCCAGAGGCAAGGGGCAAAATTTAGACAGCCGGTTTGTGTGCTGTTGTTGAAGTCAATTATTTTTTCCAACTGATTTTTTTGACAAAGCGCCATCACCGGCCCGCTATGGACTATTGACTCCCTCTCAGTATTGGCATACTTGCCTGAAGACCACAAGAGGGTGCTTCAGGGCCCACTTGTGGTCCTTGGCCCAGTAGTTGAGAAACCCTGTTCTACTCTATGAGTCCAAAAGCATCCGGAAACCCATTCTAATTAGTGAATTCAACTTCTTTTATCCCTTAAATGGCCAAGGACTGCCAGCAGGCACAAAGTTTTATTACACACTTCTATAACCTAAGAATAGCTCAACCAGTTTGCATTGAAGTCCCTGTAATTACTGAATAATAAGCCTTAGTATATAATAGGCCAATAGTTATCCCCTTAAATCACAGGCTTATTACATCCTAAAACCTCTTATTCTACATGCAAATCAGTGCAAACAGACTGAGTTATTCTTAGGTTAAAGGAGTGAACAGTGGAAGTCTGCACCTTCTGGTATTTAAGAGGTTTAGGTGCATTCATTGCTGATACAGGTGATCAATTTGTGCACACATATCTCCACTAAACAGCATTTTCAGTAGGATAAGGAGAAGAGGACAAGAGGAGTACGAACCCCTCAGCATCCGCCTGTAGAGCAGTGGAACTGCATTCCCTTCCGATGATGGAGCTCCACCCACCTTTAGGATGAGTCGGAGTGGTGACCGGAATAAATCATCCAACGTTAGTACCTGACCTAAGCTGAATACAATTAAGTCCTCATAGTAATGTTCCAACATCTAGTGTAAAGCCTTTTCAGAAGAGTAGAGACTGTTTGTGCAGCAAAAGGAGGAAAAACCGCCTATTAAAATCAACCTGAAATCAAAATAGACCTTTTTTTAGCTTGTAAGCACAGATTCATCATATCATAACAATGCTAAAATTCTTGTTTTTCCTGTAATTTTTGATTGCAGATGAATTGCCTCTAAAACGCCCTCTGAGTTTTGATTACATCATGCACCACTGGACAGGGCAAAATAATATAAACCAATAATAGAATTTTTCACTTCTTTCCTTCTTCCACCCCCACCTATTATTGAGTAAAAATCTATACTTAGCCCACAGACCCTCCCTGATACCATGTTTATGGATAGAAAATGCTTTATGAGTTCCGATTCACTTTGACTTTAATATCTTTGAGTTTCAGGTAAAAGTGTTTTGTAAGCAGTTGTCCACAAACTTTTGGACAGATATTCTATGTTAATGTATGTAAACATTACTTTTCCTTCTTTCTGTTAATCAAAGAAAACGTATTGTGAACATCAGTTAATACATAGATCTGTGCGTCTTATTGGCAGTGATGGTTCTTTCTCCTTTTCTCATTTGCATTCTGCTGCCTTCAGCACAATGAGACTTTGATGAATTCATGCTATGGTGGCCTTTCATGTACAGTGTAAATGATGTCAGGCAACACGAACTTTGCCGCAGCTGGGACGACTCTGTTCATCTGTTCAGCCATCACAAAATGTCTGCTTAATTACAGAGTAAGACATGTAATAACTAGACATCAAAACACATTATCTTTATGAATAGATGGAAATACATGCAAATTAGACATCACAACATGGTGATTGGAGCTGTTCTCTGAGTGGTCCTTTTAGCTTTATTTGAGTAAATTCTTCCTGCACTCACACTTGTTTGTAAGCACATGCTGTCCAGTGAGAGTGCTGACCCTGACACTGGATTCAGTGTAATGCTGGAAAAAGAGACTGGAAGTGTGTTCCTGCCCTCAAATTTACAGACAAAGATGAGATCCAACAGTAATCTGAAAGGAACAAAACATGTTGTAGCTTTAATTGCTTTGTAACTTTATCTTTTGGGCAGATATCTTTTTCTGTAATTTTTGCATCATTGTCCTTTTAAAAATGCCAGTCTCTTTTCAGATTCAGATTTCTTGACTGACTGTGTAACGTTTGCCGATTTATTTAGTGAAATACATTACTCCATCTACGCGTGCAATGTTTCCTGTGCCTGTGCCACTAACCCCACACATCATGACATTAAAGTCTATGCTTGACCCTTGGCAAGGAGTTATTTTCATCAAATGCTGCTCCCTTTTTCACTGAACATACTTTTGATGATTGTGACCAAAGAGTTCTCTTTCGTGATTGGTATAGTATACTGGGAAACACCTCTGCCTTCTACGCCGTAGATTGGGTTCAATCCCTACCTGGGCAAGCGCCCTACACTATACCAATAAGAGTCCTTGGGCAAGACTCCTAACACTACCTTCTCCTACCTGTGTTAAATGATAAAATTGTGAGTCGCTTTGGATAAGAGTGTCTGCCAAAAGCCATAAATGTAATTTCAATCAGCCCTAAGTTCTCGTACATATATATATCGTTGCTGTCCAAAGAAAAAGAAGTATCTCCAAAATGGTAACTTTACAAGAGAGGGCAAAAATGTTCCTTTCTTTACTTTCAATGTAAGTCAATGTAAAGAGATTTTATTCAAAGCAATTTTGCATTACTACTGATCAAATGGAATTTTTGTACAATGCTGCAAACTAGAGATATATATAGTTTCTCTGCAGCTCTTTAGATTTATATATATATATATATATATATATATATATATATATATATATATATATGAACTACATTTCTACATTTTTGGAAACTCCTGACTTTTCCCAGTCTCATATAAAAGCAGAGATAAGAAACAGAAGGCTTCAGAAACACTGGTTACACATGTTTTGATTTAATAACACTTAATTCCTGGTAATTGTTATTACCTGCCAGTCCTGCTCAGGTGTATGAACAAGTCTGGCTAAGGAAGTAACTCAAAGACTTCCAGAGAAAGCCTCTTCTAAATAAGGGTGAGGCTATAACCCAGGCAAGCAAGAAAGCAAGAAAACAAGCAAGCAAAAAAGAAAGAAAGAAAGAAAGAAAGAAAGAAAGAAAGAACAGAACAAAAAAGTATTTTTTTTCCAATTCCAGAGCTGATCAAACTTGCTTTACATTATTATTTGAGAATGTTTCAGAAACCACCCTATTTCTTAATTTTCACTGAAAAACAGCAGACATTCACTTTGATTTTCAGTAGAATGTGTGATTGATTTGTGTGTGATTAATTTGTGTGTTATTGATTTTGTGTGATTGATTTGTCACATTAAGACGCAGATTTGAAAACTGCACTGATATATTTGCACTGTTTAAATTTATGTTGATCTTTGGAATAAATGTGAAACTTCCACCAGTAAGCACGCTACACATCTACAGATCATCGTGTGCTGAGTGTGTTGGACACTGCCAGGTCTGTTGTTCTCACATCAGACACATTTATGGCCCACTTCCCAGATTAAGCTTAAGCCAAGTCTAAAAAGACTTTTCAATGATGGAGTTCTTAAAGGTATAATCAAGTTGTTTTGTTGTCCTGTACACTGAACATAAAACATTTTGGACACACGTCCACAGACACTACTAACTTTCTCCATTACAGTAACAAGATGATGGAAACTGTTCTTCAATAATGTTTTAACCATCTACAGTAGCACTCAAAAATGTAGATACACATACTCACAAAAGCGTTTTCCTATTTTCCACGTCTTAAAATAATAGTAAAAACATCAAATCTAATAAATAACACCTATAGAAACTTTGCAGACGATTAAAAAATCTTACGCAGTGCAGCTTTGCACAGTCTTGGCATCGTCTATAGAAGATTCATGAGAAGCCAACTAGAGCTTGGAATGTTTTTCCAATAAGTAAAATATAATGTATGTAACATATATGTCCAAAAGTTTGTAGACACCTGCTCTTCCAAAGTTACTTCTGAAATAAAGGGTATTATTAGGGAGTTTGTCCTCCTGTGCTACAATAACAGCCTCTACTCTTCTAGAAAGTGTTTTTTCTAGATGCAGGAACATTGCATTCAGCCACAAGAGCCTTAGTGAGCTCAGCTACTGGTGCTTGAGCTCCATCACTTCAGAGAAAACAGTTCCACTGCCCCATAGCCCAATCCTGGGCTTTATACCCCTTTAGCAGATGCTTGGCATTGGCCATGGTGACCTTAGGCTCATGTGCATCTGCTCCAGAGCTTTTCTGTGGAGATTATATAAGCTGTGTGGGCACAACTGAACAGCTTGGTCAGCAGTAGATGCAATTTAAAGTAGCTGACTTCACGAACTAGAACAGAAGTCTGCGTACTTTTGCATGTGTTTTAATATTCTTTTGCTTTGAGCGACCTGATACTTTAATTATGTTTATTTTATTTAAACAAATGACTGAATGATTGAATATGAATATATTAGTCACTACCAAAACAATCTTAACACTACTGAAACTTTATCAAATGTTTTGGTGTGACAACGGTACACAAATAAAATCATAATATTTTTTATTAAAACACAGAAAGTTTTAATAAAACTTAATTGCAGAAAATACGTGTTTCAGTAGTGACAATTCTCCAATTTTCAGACTTTGGGCCACATTTATTTCAAAACAATGTGATCTAACTGCTCAGGGGCGTGGCTAAAATAAGGCCCAGTCTATGAACTAAAATTCTGTGTTTCAGTAGTGACATGAAAAGTGATGTGGGACAGCATTTTTTGAATAAAGTTTTTATGCTTAAAAATTAAACTGATGATAAATCCAAATATTTCCATTTCACTTAAAAAGAAATCCGACAAAATGTTTTTAAAAAAAACAACGCTGGAAAAAAAGACAAAAAAAAGTAAATATATTTTCATATGCTGAAATTATGGGTTAGGTTTAGGGACAGACAGCTCCCCAATAGAAAGTAACATTTAAATTATAGAATGAGTTTTTAATTATTACAAGTTTGTTTACTTTTATGTGATTATTTTCACTAAAATACAGACACAGAGTTATTAAGAGTACATTTTTGTCACATTAAACTGCACATTTGAAAACTGCACTTATTGATTTTTGTGACTGTGATAGATTTTTATTTGTTTATTTTTACAGAAAAACGCAATATGATATATATACACTCACGACATTGTTGTGTCCAGGCCTCTCTGTGACCAGTCTAAATTGTGCAAGCCTGTAGGTGCTTCAGCGTTGCTGTTAACCTGAAATCCTCTCATTAATCTCGCCCATGTTCCTTGATGGATGATCTTGCTCAGTGATCCAAGTTTGGGGAAACAGACTGTTCTAAGGTAAATGTGTTTCCATTTAAGGACTTCATATTTCTTCTTTTCTCTTCATGCTTTGCCATAGAGGCCACTGCAAAGTGCATTATCCTTTTCACAAGCCAAGAAAAAATGCAGTTAGGAACACTAAACTTATCCCCAAATCATTCAAATGAATCTTCACACAGGTGGCCGAGATCCACTTAACTACCTGGCATGTACATTTAAAGGTGCTTATAACCTAATAATAACTTACAGAACTAATTTTATTTTAATGGTTTGGAAAAATATAATGCAGTTAAATGCATTGAACAATTAAATGTTTTTTAAAAAATCTTTATTCATTTAAAAGACAACATTTCAAGATATTTTGTGTTCAGAAGTTATATAATAAAATGAGTGAAATAAATGACTCTTTGTGAAAGATCTGTCAGTAATAACTGCACTGAATTTTTTGGGATCTCCTACTAACTTACTGTGCACTTTCTCACTACAGTCACTCTTCACATGTGCAAATGTGCGTGTCCATTAAAAGCACTGCTTGGTTTAGCTATGGAGATTTGCTCTGCACCTTTGGTGCAGGTTCAATCTCAGCTGTGCTGATACGTGCTTTAGAAAAGGCTGCGAACCTCTGTGTTTGTGTGTTGCACCATGTCATACCCTGTATGTGAGTAGTAAGACAATAAAGTGAAGCTGAAGTGCTTGTTTCATATAGAGAAGAGAGCAGGGTTGGAACTGTGGCAGAGGATTTAGGGATCCCCTGGTGGAGGGTCTGACTATGATGTGGCCCATAACAAACCTGTCAGAAATTTAGGGCATTCATTTCGTCAATAAATTCTAATTCACAGAAATAGCACCTCCCTCAATTCATCCCTGGAAGAGTAACATTACTGCTCTGTTCCATGTTGCATTGAGTAGAATCTGAAAAGTTTTTAGAGAAAAAATGTAGTGGTTGTTTTGTTTTGTTTTTTGTGATTATAGTTTCAGGAAATTCACAAAAAGCCTACATAAATTGGCACGAATTTTATTACCATCCCCAAAAGTGCACTAAGCCCTCTGTCTCCTCCTGCTGGCAGTAACTGGCTATATCACGTCACCAAAAAAAAAGAAAAAAACAAAAACACCCATATTCATAATAGTAATCCTAAAGTTTTAATGTTATTTCATGTCTAAGTAATTTTGGAGCATTTCTATGGCTCCATTCATTGTGAATTTTTCACACAGTGTACATAAGAGATGTGTTCAAATGATGTAGAAAAATTTAAATGGAAAATAATGTGAATACACTTTTTGGACAGCAAATTCCTGGGACCGAACTGAGAAATAATTAAAAAACACTAATTCATTCAGGCTACATGTTGCTATTTTGGACAAAATGTTCAGATGTCCAGAAGTGAAAATATAACCTTAATTATTACACTTGATGAATATGATCTATGGCATTATTTTATTTAGGTTTCTCTTCCATATAAATGCAGGGAAACTGCATCAAATCTTCTTACAAAGACATCTTTCTGCACTTAATGTTCAGTAGATACAATGCTTACAAAATAATCTTGGTAAAAAGTCACATAATCACTCTACTGCTCTGAGGTTTCCTACTAAGTCCCAGTGCAATTAATGGCACTTAAACCTCCTGTTATCCTCACATTTACTAATGTCTTTTATCCTTGGAGTCATTTTAAACCTCCTCTACTCCAGGTATGATTATGTTAGTTTAGGGCCCTAAAGCAGCAGGACGTGACCTTTCCATTATCCAAAACAACCAAAACAAATGTGTACAAAATGTTTATATTTTTTATGTTTTATACAGCTAAAACAGCCTGGGGTCAAACTGACCCCAAAGAAAACCTATGCGTACAGAATGTGTACATATCATTGTCATTGAAATATAATTGAAAACATGTAATCATGTTCCTTTTATGTTCACCCAGTGGTCCACATTAAATTAGGAAAAGTAATTAAATACGAAGCAAAAAAAGATGTTATATATTTATTTAGAGATAAACATTGAAGGTCAAACTGACCCTAAAGATAAAAAAGGTTTTTGGATACATATATATATATATATATATATATATATATATATATATATATATATATATATATATATATGCTTGACCCTGCATCTATGAGGTTGTCATTGTCATTTAGTGCCACTAGAGGGCAATCAGTCACATGGATGTGGGGCATACTGCTTCACCTCCACCTGAAATCTCAGCTATTCTAAGACCATTAGCAGATAACATTAGCATCAACATTTTAAAAAATCTTCACAGATAATGCTGTTATTCATGCTGGTAGCAGCTTTAATAATGCTTATTTTTACACTAATTCTATTGTACTGATGTATGGTATATTAACTGATTAACACATCATTGGAAAAGCTAGATAGATAGATAGATAGATAGATAGATAGATAAATAGATAGATACACACATAGATAGATAGATAGATAGATAGATAGATAGATAGATTGCAGTTACATTAGCAAATTAAAGTAGCAAGACATATTATTGAAGAACAGGGGTGGACAAAATAATGAAAAAATAATATACTAAAGTTAACATGAAACCATTACGGATGTTTATCTACATTGTTCATGTGCTTGGTCTTATTATACACAATTCATTATACAGTGCTGTGAAAAAGTATTTGCCCCTCGCCCGATTACTTCTAATTTTGTTAATTTGTCACATTCAAATGTTTCAGATCATCCAACTGACTTTAATACTAAACACAACACAAATAAACACAAAATGCAGCTTTTAAATGATCATTCCATTTACTGAAGATAAAGATTTATTCCAAACCCTATATCACCCATGTGAGAAAGTAATTGCCCCTCTAAACCTAATAACTAGTTGTGTCACCCTTGGCAGTAACAACTGCAAACAAATGTTTGTGATAACTTACGATGAGTGTTTTACATCCTTGTGTAGCAGGTATAGCATTAGCATGAACATTTAAAAAGTCTTCACAAATAATTATGTTATTCATGCTGGTAGCAGCTTTAATATTTCCTCTTTTCACACTAATTCTATTGTACTGATGTATGGTATATTAACAGATTAACACTGATCATTGGAAAAGATATATATATATATATATATATATATATATATATATGTATATATAAATAGATAGATAGATAGATTAGCAAATTACAATAGCAAGACATATAATTGCATATGAACTTACATATATTAGGCAGAAGAAATAAAAATAGACATAAATTAGGCAGGAAAATATAAAAATAATGACAAAATATGACAGAGTAAGAATAGCTGCATATCTATCAGCATATTTACATAAGCATATAAGACAGATTGTTGTATTTACATGAGGGCAGGTATTGCACTAAATTATATGAGTTGGCTTGAAACACACTGAACATAACTAGGAATAACAGCAGTATTTACAGTCTAAGAGTGTAGTGAAAAGTGTCATCACAGTGGCAGGTTATGATGTATTACACAGTTTGTATTAATAAGAGAGGTGATGTAGTGATGTGATTCAGCACGGTTCAGTCAGCAGGAGATCAGTACCATCACATGGCACTCTTTAACACAGTGCAGCTGTAGCAGACTGCCACTGAATGTGCTTTTTGGTATTTCCAGTGTAGCATGCAGGGGATCTGAGGTATTTTCCAAGACGGCTAACAGCTTGTTAAGAATCCTATGTCCTGCCACAACTTCCAGAGAGTCCAACCTGACTACTACAACAGAGCTAGCCTTCCTAATATTCAACGGCATAGAATAAAGCACTCGCTACAACAGACTGGTAGAATGTCCATAGAAGCTTCACATCAAAAGATCTCAGCCTCCTCAGGAGGGACAGGCGGCTTTGGCCTTTCTCGTACACAGCGTGAGTGTTATAATTTCAGTCCAGTTTGTTGTCCAAGTGCACACCCAAATACTTGTAGGTCCCAACCACCTCCACATCTCCATCAACGGTGACTGCTGATAAGGCAGATTTGGACTTCCTAAGGTCCAGCACCATCTCCTTAGTCTTACTGATGATCAGCTGCAGCTGGTTCAGCTTACACTAGCCAACAAAGTCCTTCACCAGCCTCCCCCTTGAACCCCCTGTATTTAAGATCTTAAATATTATCATTACTCAGTTTCCCTCCAAGTGGTTTCTGTAATATACTGATGTGGCCACTGGGTGTCAGTGAAAACTCACTAGTTGATTTTACAGCACACTGTAGTCACAATTAGGTCATTTCACCACGGGTCATTAAGGAGGTGAGCTGTCTACAGCTGTGTTTCTCCACTCTGGAGAAACTGGAGGCCCACTGCCCTGCACTTGTTAGTGTTTAACCTGCTCCCAACACACATGAACCAACTAAGCAGCTCATTAACGACCCCTACTGAGTTGAAGTGGCTGTGTTAAAGTAGAAGAAGTGCTAAAAGGTGCAGAACAGAAGGCCTCCAGGACCAGAGCTAAGAAACACCAGCCTACGGAATGTCAACACCAGTGTGCAGTTCTCAGTACTCAGGTTCAATTTTGTGCATCCATATTTTCCTCAAAGTTAAGCAGAGACCTCTGAGAGTAACACAGGCAAACAGAGAGATCCTAATTGGTTCCATTGTTGTATAATTAAGTGATTCAATTCCATGAGCTCATACATTTTAACCATCACAACAGCATATATATAATTTAACCCATGCTGAATCAGTGAATTTGTAGGAGTTAGTTTTATTTGTAGTTGTAGAGTTTTTCTAAACTGCTATGATTATAAATCATGAGTATTACCTTTGAACTTTAAACTGAAGCTCTGTACTGTGGTGGTGAAGGAGACACCCACAATGTTACTAATTTGGATAATGTCTTCACTTTCTGACAACTGGCTCTGAGTGTGAGTAAATTTACTCTGACAGTATATTCGTTCTTTTATTTTCACAACTTCATCCTATCTTAACCATTTATATCCATTTTTACTTATAGCTTTTTTTTTGTTTCATAGTTATTATGACTATATCTTGTATAAAAGCTTGAAACGATCCAAGTTACATAACTATTCTCCTCTTCTAAAAACAAGAACAATTCCAGAATAAGCAGAAAGTAAATTAGTCATTTCCAAAATTACAGTTGCTTTCCTCCTAAAAGTAGTGAATCATTTAAATGGTCTAATATCAGGATAAACTGTGTCTCTGAACTGTCTGGGGTTATCTATATGAAAACAACTGCAAGAGAACAAAGCATTTATTTTTGAAGGATAACATTGTTAAGAACAGTGAGTTGACAAAATAATGAAAACAAAAAATAGTATACTAAAGTCAACATGAAACCATAGCAGATGTTTATTTACAGTGTTTGTGTTTAGTCTTTTATTATACACAATTCATTATACGGTGCTGTGAAAAAACCCTCACCCAATTACTTCTAATTTTGCTAACTGTCAGATTTTAGTGGTTCAGATCATCCAACTAACTTTAATACTAAAGACTAAACACAACACAATTAAACACAAAATGCTGCTTTTAAATTATCATTCCATTTACATTTACTGAAGATAAAGATTTACTCAAAACCCTATATCACCCATGCAAAAAAGTAAGTGCCCCTCTAAACCTAATAACTGGTTGTGTCACCCTCACAAACATTTGTAATAACTTACAATGAGTGTTTTACATCCTTGTGTTCAGGAATTTTGGCCTAATCTTCTTTGCAGAATTGTTTTAATTCGGCTACATTGGAGGGTCTCGAGCATGAACTGACCATTTAAGGTCGCGCCACAGCATCTCAATGGGATTCAAGTCAGGACTTTGACAAAATTTTGTTTCTTTTGAGCCATTCAGAGGTGGACTTGTTTATGTGCTTCGGATCTTTCTCCTGTTGCTTTAGGTCATGAACTGACGGGCGGACATTCTTCTTCAGGATTTTCTGATAGAGAGCAGAATTCTCAGTTCCATCAATTATGACAAGCCATCCGGGTCCTGCAGAAGTAAAGCAGCCCCAGACATCACACTACCACGTTTGACTGTTCTTATGTTCGAATGCGGTGTTAGGTTTATGCTATATGTAACAGGACCCATGTCTTCCAAAAAGTTCCTCCTTTGACTCATCAGTCCACAGATTATAATCCCAAAAGTGTTGGGGGTTATCTAGACGTTTTTGGCAAATGCGAGACGAGCCTTGTGTTCTTTTTGGTCAGCAGTGGTTTGCACCTTGCAACTCTCCCATGGATGGCATTTTTGCCCAGTGTCGTTCTTATTGTGAAATCATGTACATTGACCTTAAGTGAGGCAAGTGAGGCCTGCAGTTCTTTAGATGTTTGTCTGGGTTCTTTTGTGACCTCCTGGATGACTCATTGATGCACTCTTGGTGAAATTTTGGTAGGCCGGCCCCTCCTGGGAAGGTTCACCAGTGTTCCAAGTTTTATCTATTTGTGGATAATGGCTCTTACTGTGGTTCGCTGGAGCCCCAGAGCCTTAGCAATGGCTTTGTAACCCTTTCCAGACTGTTAAATTTCAATGACTCATGTCGGTAGTCTTTGAGTCTCTTAAAAGAACGTGGCATCATGTGCTGTTTTTTGAGACCTTCTAGCCTGCTGCACATTGCCAGACTGGTTCTATTTAAGTTATTACTAGACTCAACAGGTCTGGCAGTAATCATGTCTGGGTGTGGCTAGTGAAATCGAACCCAATAGTCCATTGAATTTGGTTAACAGGTTGATTTTGTAGCTATGGGAGCGATCACTTTTCACTTAGGGCCAGGTAAGGCTGAACAGCATTTTTCCTTCAGCAAATGAAATCATCATTTAAAAACAGCATTTTGTGTTTACTTGGGTTATCTTTGTCTAATATTAAAAGTAGTTTTATGATCTGAAACATTTAAGTGTGACAAATATGCAAAAATAGAAGACAAATACCTTTTCACAGCACTGTATCTTATAATTTAAATGACTTAGAAATTCTTGTTTTTTCCCATAATCTTCCATTAATATAACTTGCCTGAACGTAAAACGTCTTCTGAGTTTTGATTACATCACTGTGCTCCACTCCCAACTATCACTGAGCAAAATGCTCAGGTAGCTCCCTGAAAGGTTTCACTTGGAAATACGGCACGGTACAGAAGAAAAATGTATTATGATTTCTGATTCACACTGGCTTTAATATTGACAATTAGATCAACACTGGATCATACTTCCAGAAGAAAAGGTTCCAGATTGTTGAGGGATGAATTGAGGAGGAAATGTAGTTTCCACACTCCACATAATAACTTCCAGTGAAGAATTGAAGACGTTTAGATTTGGTCACTGGAAGAAGTAGAAAATGATCTTGTTTTTCTTTTTATATCCACTAACGTGTTTAACAGCTAGCATCAGGCCCTGTGGGTTGAAGGCTTCCTTTGGCTTTCATCAAATGTAAACAAATCCAGATGTGGAATAAAGGGTAAAAAAAACCAACAAAAAAAAAAATATTTTTTTTTGTTTTCTCATCGCTTCTTACACAAAGTCACATGTTTGAGAGTTTGACTTGGATACAAGCAGCCCTGCTATAAATTCCAGCTGTGAGAAGCTCATGATGTACAGTTATAATTGAGACTGGGTCACAGATGAGCTGATGAACATTTGAGGTCACATTTGAGGCTGTAGTTTTGTGGTGTTTATCAACAATCTTGTGTCCAACTATTCTTGTGGGTGAGCTTGTGACCACTGTTCCTCTTTTCTGATGCAGTTTATCTGCGTTTGTAATATGATTTTGAGACTCACATTACACATAGTGATCTTAGGCTTGTGTGCAGCTGCTCAGCCATTGAAACCCTTCACGAAGCTCCCGACACACAGTTCATGTGCTAATGTTGCTTCCAGAGGCAGTTTAGAATTCTGTAGGCAGTGATGCAATACAGAATAGGTGATTTTTACATGCTACACGCTTCATCACTTGGTGACCCCTGCTCTGTGAGTTTGCGTGGTCTATGGCTTCATAGCTGAGCTGTTTTTGCTACCAGACACTTCTATTTCACAGTAATAGCACTTACAGTTGAATGGGGAAGATCTAGCAGGGGTTGACTTGTGGCATAGGTGGCATCCTATATAACACTCCTACATTTAAAGTTGTCGCATTTTGACCCATTCTACGGCCAGTATTGGAGATTGTCTATGGAGATTGCATGGCTATGTGCTTGATTTAATACACCTGTTAGCAATGGGGGTGGCTAAACCATCTGAATTCAATAATTAAGGGGTGTCTTCTTTTTGGCCATATAGTGTAATATTTAACCATATATACATAATAGACATTCAACCCAATGTGACTTACTCGTGTAGCTACATACTGAAAGAATAATGTAGTGTAGTATTTTCATTATTTTGTCCACAACTCTATTCTACCAGTCTCTACAATGGGGTGATCTTCATCGAGCAAGAATGAAACTGATTAGAAAGCATAACAATTTCAAAGGAGTAACAGGATTAAGACATAAACTCAAGACAGTCGTTCCCACAGCTGTTAGAATAAACTAAACCTTTTGGGTCTTCAATCACAGATTAATTACAAAGTGAAGTATTCAGTGGGGGAAAGCGTACATTATTCTCCTGAATAAATTAAATATTTTCAGTCAACTGAATTTTGCAGCATCAACTCTGTTTTAGCATTGAAACATGAATTCTTAAACATTACTAGAACTTGAAAGAAAGACATAGTTGATAGCATGATGGGTTTGATGTTTTTGTATGACATCCCATTGCTTAACTGAGATCTGATGGATCTTTGCTGCCTTGATAATAAGCTCTGCATCAGACTATATGTGTAGAGTCTAATATTGTCACCTAAAAGCTTTCCAACAGTCAATGGAAGGCAATATCACTAAGCACCAATGAATGCTGAACTGAGAAATTCATCATCCCCTACAATACTCATGGAATTAGCATCTCGATTTTGGCCACCATATGGTCCTTCATCTAAGCTGAGTGTACAGGAGATAAAGGAACTCTTTCATTTTGTGACGGACTTGTTATCCTCTGCTCAATTCAATTATTTTGCACAGGACGAAAAGCATATCAGATAAATAAGAAATGGTTTGGAGGATGGCTCTGAATGCTTGGTTTTAAGCTTAACAGGGGCAGAATTCTTCATAATTTTTTGAATAATATATTGTTGCTGTCACAACAAAACCTTGTAGCCATGTTTTTACACCATTTGGAAATAGCAACTACCATTGTATACTGTGTGAACATTTCATGACAAATTGTCCAAAATTACTTGGAACACAATCTTGTTACATTAATGTACACTAAAGTTAAAAACATGTTTCATTGGTCATATAAAGAATTTTTTAGATATGAGTTTGTTATGATGGTAATGACATAATAAAAAAAAATCTAAAATGTATCTTCATTTTTTCCCTTTTAAACTGTTTAAGGAAGTCACTATCTATACAAAGTAATATGGTTTCACATTTTCTTTTGGGGAAATGTTGCAAAATTACAAACAACAAGTTTAATTGTATATGCTATTAATGAGTCTATAACACACAAGGATGAATTTATATATTTACAACCCAATTCCAACAGAAGGTAGGTAAAATACAAATTAAATGCAAATAAAATCAGAAAGCAGTGAATTTAAATCTACTTTGACCTGTATTGGAATGAAAAAGTACAAAGACAAGATAAGTAATGTTTTACCTTATCAACTTAATTGATTTTATAAATATACACTAGTTCTGAAATTGATGCCTGTAATACATTTCCAAAAAGTTAGGACAATTTAAGGTTGGAGACACTGTGAAATGTTCAAAAAACATTTTAAGCAGGTGATGCAATCATGCTTATGTATAAAAGGAGCATCCAGAAAAGGTCTAGTCCTTTATGAGCATGGATGGTTGAGGTTCACCACTCACCAAAAATGCATCAGCAAAAAATTAAACAGTTTTAAAATAACATTTCTCAGCAAGCAACTGCAAGGATTTTAGGTGTTTCATCCTCTACAGTGCATGATAACATTAAAGATTCAGTGAATCCAGAGAAATCTCTGTGTTTAAAGGAAAAGGCCAAAAACCACAACTGAATGCCCCTCAGATCCCAGACCGGCATGCTTCTGTGATGGATTTAACCACACAGGCTAGGGAATTCTTTGATAAACCACTGCCTGTTAACACAGTTTGTCACTGCATCCACAAATGCAAGTTAAGACTATACTTTGCACAGTGAAAGTCATATGTCCACAACATCCAGAAACACTGCTGACTTCTCAGGGCCCAAGCTCACCTGAAATGGACTGATGCATAGTGGAATTGTGTATTGTTGTCTAACAAGTCAACCTTTTAGACTATTTGTGTAGATAAGGAATGTTGTGTTGTCCAGGCCCAAGAAGAAAAGGACCATCTAGTGTAAAATTGTCATGGTATGGGGGTGCAGTAGTGGGACACTTGCACATCTTTGAAGGCGCCATTAATGCTGAACACATTTTGGAGCAACATATTCTGCCTTGTAGGCGACGTCTTTTTCAGGGATATCCATTCTTATTTCAACATGACAACGGCAAGCCACATTCTGCACTTACAACGACATGGCTGCATAATCAGAGAGTGTGGGTGCTAGTCTGGCCTGATCGAGTCAAGAACTGTCTCACATTGAAAATGTTTACAAAATACAATAATAAGAGACCCATACTGACCTTTTTAAAAACAAAAATTTATGCTTTTAAAAACTGGATCGGTTTATGTTTTCAGACCCCAAACATTTATCAAGAGCCATTAAAAGGAAAGGTGATGTAACACAGTGCTAAACATGCTCTTGTCCCAACTTTTTTAGAGCATATTGCAGGCATCAAATTTGGAACGAGCAAATATTTACAAAAACAATAAACTTCATAAGGTAAAACATAAAATATTGCATTTTTGTACCATTTTTATTGAATATTGACAGAATAAAATTTAGTGCTTTCTCTTTTTATTAGCATTTCACATACTGTCCCAACTTTTTTGGAATTGAGTTTGTATATACCATAGATTCTCATGTTGCCTCACCCCAAACAACTGCTCCAGTTCATGAAGGGCTTGACAGTTACCTGATGAGTTGGATCAGATGTACCGTGGTGGGGAAAGTTAAAAATGTGAATGGCAAGTGGTCCCGAAGACTGGAGTTGTACAATGTTGTTTACAATGGAGTAAAGAGCCATTGTGTGAATAATGCTAAGAAGTGGTGAACATTAAGGCACAGAGTTGCTTCAAAGTAATGTTTTTAGAGCAAGGACAACAATAGAAGGCAGACATGTTTGACTTTGCCATGCTGTGAAATTCAGGGTTTTTTTTCAACATAAATGATGCAACGATATGGTTTATAGTGTGGGCTCTTTGGATATGCAGTTTTAATGACATTTTGTCAGAGGTAGGCTTAAACAGTGTTTAAACAGTTGCAATTTTGCAAAACAGGGTTTCTGAGGGTTCCTAAAAGGTTCTTGGGTTGAACATACACTTAAAAAAGGTTCTCTGATAAATAGTTCTCTTTAAAAAAAAAACATTAGATGGTTCTTTAGGAAACCAAAAGTGGTTCTTCTGTGGCATCACTCCAAAGACTCCTTTTTGGCACCTTTATTTTGAAAAGTGTACCTTAAAACAAAAGGCATTGTATCAGTGTAGTGTTCTGCATGTGAAGTACAATACTGGCTTGGCTAATGGCAGTAGATGATTGGTTGGGGAGCAGGCCCAGGCTCCCCTCTGAGACCTATGTCATTCATTTGCCACTGCATGGTGCCAAGAAACAACATGACAATGATCATTTGGCTTTTGCTAGGCTAATTAGCGCTCTGTGATTAATTGCTACCCTGCTGATAGGAGACTTGTGATCTGCCCATACTGTCATTCTCATAATGCTCTTTCTCTTTCTCTCTCTCACACTCTCAACTGGAAATTCCTCTCTTGCCCAAGTCTCACCACAACTGCAGGATGTGCAGTGGTTATCATTCAGTCTTCATTGCCTCCTGAAGATGTTGCATAAGCAGACCTGTCATATGACAACTTGCTTCCAAATGAGTTTTCACTCATTCAGTTAGTTTGGCAGCCCATGTTTTTATAAAATGACTCTCTGGATGAATGTGTCCTGGATTCGGGTCTTTGCAGATGCTGAATCTGAGATAGAATTAATTTTGCACAAATGGGCTCTGAGATGGGCTTTAGGAAAACATTTTTTGGAATCTCAACTGCAAATAATTATGTTTTTGTTTACGGCTTATGGCTCTTGAAACATGACAAAATCATTCATTTGAAAAGTGAACCAACAAAGTGTGCCTTGTTGGCTGTTTGCACAGTGACAGCTAACATGCACATCTCAAAATTATGTCAGAAATGTCTCGTATTGTTTATTTTCAACAGCCTACTTTGTTGGTCAGCAGCCCGCAAATACGCTCGTCCACCCACAGTCCTTCAGTGGGCTCTAATGAATGCAACATGTGCTGCTCTGCTACACGACACATTTTCTGTTTAAATAGCTGCATTTTTGAGGCACGGTGCTCCTATGATAATAGAGTCCATTGATTTCTCTTCTTGTTACCATTCTCAGTCAATAAAGGAATCTTTGAAATCTGTCTAGAGTATGTTCTTCATATTCTACAGTGTATAGGGCTGCATAATATATCATTCGTGAAAGGACCCATATCTTTTTGTTTTCTATTGTTTTCCCTCATGACATTTGTTCAGGTTTATGTACCAAAACAATCATAAATCATTTTTAAATGGCCATTTTCCCACCACCATTTATCCCCGCTTTTGTTACTGTGTCTTTAAGACTGATATGGACCATTCTACTGAATTACTTCAAACTGTGGTCCCACAGTAAAAATAAAAATAAAGTTATGTTATAAACTATTTAAATCCATTAACTGAGATAGTAATAAGCTAAGGTTTTGGCTGTCCCAAACTCAACTTAAACTCAACTTTATTCAGAATTGCTGTCCCACGTCGTTTTCATGTCATGACCGAAACAAAAAGCATTTTATTCCAGAATTTCAGTTCGAAAATTCAGTTCAAAACGTGTTTTCAACTCAGACTGGTAGAATGATCTATATATGTAACTGTTCTGAATGGTTGTCCTGTACTATGCCTTCTAGTCCAGGCTGAAAAACTAACTTCTGCTTGAATACATTCACTAGCCAACAATAACATACATTCGGTAATTTAATATTGCAAGGCATACTGCACTCTCAGTGTGTACTAATATCATCTCAGTGTGGTGTTTAGTTCACATCGTGCAGCCCTAATGATAAATATATGCCAGGCTCTGAAGCAGACTCTGCAGATTTTAAACCACAGTCCTCCAGTGCAAAGGAAACCTTCAGCAATCCACTTTTGTACACTTATTCTGAAAGACCAAAGCATGAAAGTTGAGGCTTATTCAAGCCTGAGCTATATAACTGCCTATGGGACACAGCTCAGTCCACTGTAGCTAACAGACCAAGCAAGAAGCTGTATGAGTAAAGACCCTTGGCTTTAATTTGACCTTAAAGGTCAGAGGCTCCTTATCCCATAAACAGATGAAGGTGAGCTCTTTGTATATGAACCGATCAGGTGTCAGCAGCCATGGCTTTTCCCCTAGAGGTGTCTAAAGACCTGGGAGGTTTATAAAGGAAAAATCTCTGAATTCTTCTCAATTCTATTCAAATATAAGAATGTGGAAGTGACGACAATGTAAGATTACTAGGTTCTTGGTTGTGTTCCTTAACACAAAAACTGGCAAAAGACTCTGGAGACTCAAATTATCATGGATTTACTTGTGAAAGTATCTCTATCTGCTACACACAGATCTGTTTTGCCTGATTTTGCAACCTAATTGAACTAATTATGACTAAGATGTCATTGGTATTTGGTAACTAAACCAGGACAACCTAATACTGCAACACGACGAGCAGACCTTTTTCCTTTCAGTACTGTAGCCTTCCCCTAATATCACCCATATCACCATTTCTCTTTGCCTTGGCCTATTCCGGAAAGCCTTACTGAATAAGTGCTTTGTTTTTTAGGTGTTGGGAAAAAGAGACCACTGTCTTTGGCGTGGCAGGCTCCACCCCACCCGAACTCTGGCATTGTGATGGACTCATGTGACTGGCATGTCATCCTCTTGCAAGACTATTACAACTGACAATGGCATTTCAGAGACCAATACAACTAACAATCATCAAGCTGGGCTGTGCTTTGTTCTTGCTTATAACAGTATGACCTTGAAGTTATGCTAAACTACCAAACATTATGAGAAGTCATCAGTAGGCCAATTAACTGTAATTACAGCATATACACTCTTAAAAATAACAGTGCCAAAAAGAATCCTTTGGAGCGATGCCATAGAAGACCCACGTATGGTTGGCTGAAGAAACTTTTGTTGGATTGTTCCTTGAGCTCAATATGAATCGAAAATCATAACTCATTTTCTTCCGTACTGTGATGTACTTCTGAGCAAAATACTCAGGGAGGGTCCCTGAGATAGCAAAGCATTTAGCTCAATGGTAGGTGAGGGTGGAAGGAGGGGAAGGTGAAACTTGATTTTATCGGTTAATAAAATTTTTTTCTGCTTTCTGGAGCACAGTGACGTAATCAAAAATCAGAAGATCAAGAGCAAGAATTTTACTGTTTATATGGTATAGTATGATGAATCATGCTGAATATGACCAGGGACATGAACTAACAAGGTAAACAAAAAGGTCAATTTTGCTTTCAGGTTGATTTTAGAGAACCAGTTTTGTAAACCAGATGTGCAAGTGTACAAGAACATTTGTTAAGTTTAAAGAACCTAATGAAAAAGTTCAGAATCATGCGTCAAAGTCAAGAAGCGTAGTGTCTGTGAATGTAGGTAACAACCACAAAGACAAACATTACATTTTTAAAGTGGGACATGGCATGATGGCTCCATGTGCCATATCACTGAAAGCTAGTAGCTCTAATTCTGTAGCCACTTATCATTTCATAGGTGAACAGTGTCACTGTGTCTGCTTCTCTCCATGCATATCTTTCAAAGTGGATTTAGGCAAAGGAGCTTGATTGGCAGAAGGATTGCACAGTGTCATGACACAGGAAAAAAAAACAGGCCTGTCTGCTTATGATTTAGTGCACTTGCTCAATTGTACCGTGCAAGATGGGATTTTGCCAGATGCCATCTGGCCATTGAAGAGACCATAATCTTTAGCACACAGTCATTTCATCAGCAGTAATAGGCTTGAGTGAATTACTAGTCCAGTACAAAAAAAAGGCAAAAAGTAAATAAAATATTTTAACTTAGCAGTTAAGCAAAGCTAATAAATAAATAAATAAATAATAAAAGAGACTTATTAATGAAAAATTAATTATATCTATTCAGAGAACTGCATCTTTGTCTCAAACGATACTATACATAATATAATATAATGTCATCTAAAATAATGTTATATAATATAATACAATATATAATGTAATATAATAAAATACAACATAATACAATGTAATGTAAAACAGCCCTACCTCAAATCACAGACGACCTCTCACTGTTAAACTTGTCTTAATATCTGTGAACTACTGAACTAACATGTCTTGTTATTGAAAACACGAAGTCTTATAAAGAGCCACGTACATTAAGTGCACTTATAAACAAAGAATACCTCAGTAAAAGTGAGAATTCACCTGGCTGAGAGTGAAAAAGCCTCCAGAAAACCTTTGCTGTTCTTCCGCGGAGGCTCCGTTGAGCGGACAGGGGAGGCGAGCAGATCATGTGATGTGTTTCCATCTCCAGGTCGCCATTTTGGAGGAAAGTTTGGATTTTCGGCAACACTGGAGGAAAGTAGAGGAGGGGCAGAGCGAGAAGTTTCGTTTGGAGACGTTTACGGCTGGAGGAAGCGGTACGAGCCGGATTTCTTGCAGCATGTCCGAAGAGGAACAGGCGGAGTGAAGTGCAGCTTTACTGTTTGTGCCTCTACGACTTTCTGCCTGACTTTCTGCCTGAACAGTGTGGGGACAGTTTTCCTTTTTCCCCCCAATTACAGTTCGTGTCGTTTACTTCTCGCTGGCTGTAACCAGTCTGCTCCATTCATCCCCCTCGGAGAGAGAGTTAAAGTCAGAAGTCTTGTCTTTGAGCCTGTGGAAATCTCCTTGATGTAGGATGATGAGGAGTGAGAGGAGCTGGAGCTGCTACTTCTGACTGGTGCCAAAGTTACGGAGGTTTATTTTATTGCATCGGTTTGATCAGTTTAAAACTTGTTTTTAAAAATTCAGAGCACTTTGCCTGCAGCCTGTCTCTGCTGGACGGTGGGGAAAGTTCAGGATCACACTGTCAAATGTTAGAAACAACTTTTTCGGAAGTTTCCACTTTCACGTGTATGACCTGATCTCCTGGATTTAGCTTCACCATCATGCCAGTAAGGAAGAAAGGTGAGATTCCAGCTGTAGGTTACTTACTTTATGCTTTCACTTTATGCTTTTGCGTTTTACTGTCTGTCAAAAACCGTGTTATCTTCTCCTCAGTTAATGCTGCAATGTTCTTTTAACCATAGCGCACACCCTTAAAAAGAGGGTTCTTCAAGGGTTCCTTAGCAAAGGCTGTGGTTATATGTGAATGTATGGGGTTGCATTTGGGTGGTTAAATGGATTTGAATCTTGTTAAGCTTGTATATGGTTCTGTAAAAGCCCTTGTAAAAATGGTTCTATAGCACCAAAAAGGGTTCCACAAGTCCTATAACATTTTGGTAAGAGTGATGATTTTCTAGCATGACCAGCTTGGTTAATTTATCCTTCCACCAATTTGAATGAACCTTTTTCAGATACTCAGCATGCCCTGAAGCTCCTGGAGGAGTACAGGGCAAAACTCAGTCAGACAGAGGATCTTCAGCTCCGGCACTCCGTAGAGAGAGTTATCACTGTCTTTCAAAGCTCGCTCTTCCAAGCTCTGATAGGTAAGCACCTGCACACCGAACCGTACGGCAGTCTAAAGGTGTTTTTTATTTTTTTATTACATTTTTTTTTGTGCACTGTCTTCTGTTGTGCACTTTTATTTTGTATTTGTGAGAAATGGTGGAACAGGTTTGACCTCATCACGACATGTTTCACCAGCTCAGCAGCCTGTTTCAGCAATGTTGACTATTTCTCCCACCTGCAGAAGGAATTTGCGTGCAGCATTTCAAACTTAGAGTTCTTTCCTCTTCATCACAATGACCGAGACCAGGGCTGTGATTGGGATTAAAGAAATATTAACACTTTATTCTGGGCCTGGGAAACAAAAATGTCACCAGATGAAAATAAGAGTGGTTAGATTTGACTAGTGAGCTCTTAAACAAGCAGAACTAATGCAGTAGAACAAAAGCAAAGCAGGAGATAAGCAGGAAAGCGGTTCAATATATCAGTGATTTACTCTCTAGTGATGTCGGTGTGGTCTGAAAAGAAAAGTGTGAACCAGTATCTGATTTTCCTCTCCAGCTTCTGTGAGGGGAAAATTAGTTTTTCAGTCAAGGCTAGTGTTTAAAACAGTTTAATACTTTGCATTTAAAGTTAACTCTGAAGTTTTATTAGGATCTGTGGTCATACTTGTGTTGGGTGTTAACCTGTTTGGAAAGTAAATGAAAAACATTGATAAAGTGATAAGCTATGTAATTTTTATTGAACTCTTTATTTTTAATAAGCTTTTTGCAATTGTAATTATCAACTGTCTGATCACTCTCTTTATAATGAGTTGTTGCTATGAGTTGTCCTCATATCAATAGGAAATACTGGAAAATATATTTAATTTATAATTAATAAAAGACACTTGCATTTTTGCAAGAATTCTTTTCACTGCAGACCTTTTGTAGAGTCACAGCACATTTACTTTACAGTGTTAACTTGTTCTCAAAAAACTTTAGATTGTGAATAAACTATAAGTCTAAGTTTTGGTGTCTAGTTTATAACATTTTAATCTTCTACACTGTTTTTTAATGACTTAATGATTAGCAATGAGTAATGTGACGAGCAGTGTAATCATACACACACACACTTTTTCACACTTTCAGATTCTGTGTCTAATTATAACGGACAGCTTCTGAAAGGCTTACAGGCCCCCTATAGTTTTCAATTATTTGCTGTGTCAATTTTGTTAGGTTGTCTGCAGTTCCTCTTTGCTTTATGGTACTGCGTGATGCATCTTTGCAGCCTTTGTTGGGGTGGAATCTCTTCATGTGATGCACCAAATGCACAAACGTACATAGCTTGCATTTGTTTCTTATTCCTTCAGTTTTTTTTCCCAACTGATAAACTTGTGGCCTTTTAATCTGTGTCTCAAAGATGAGTGCGATGGTGCCCAAAAAGAAGTAATCTGTCTCCTGACATGATTACTTTGAGGGTAATCATCTGCCTCTCACTCCGCCACACAACGCACTTCTGTTCCCTGTTTTCTGCGTGCCAGGTTTGAGTGGGACGTAATCCCTTGCAGTGTTGCCTACTTTTGAGAAAAGTAAACATCAAGGAAGCCAATTTTTTAAAACGCCTTTACTGCTGGAGCTGCAATAGTGATATATTAAACAACAAAACTTGCATTGACCTTGTTTCTTGATCATTATTTACTTGCTTTTACCATATTAAAATACAAATAGGTGTAAGAGCTTTCCAAAGTTTTCTAGACATTGTGGTTTAATGCCCTTAGGTTGCTCTTGAATACAGTGCAATGTATAGGATACCAGAGTGCAGGGCAGAATGAGGCTAGTAAAGGCTAATGTAATATGCCTTAATGTTATATTAATATATAATTATATAATTATATATACATATATAATATTACTACAGCACAGGAAACTTTGTAGTGGGCTCTTAACCTTTATCACAGTGCGACTCTTTTTTGGGATGAAAAAAAATTTTGTGTCAGGAAGGATCTCTGAGCTAACAACTTTTTTGCTTGATGAAAGATCTGGGTTGTGGAAGTGGGAGGTGAAACATAATATTATTGGTTAATGTCATTTTCTCCCTCCTGCTGGTGCGTTATGATGTAATAAATGAATTAGATATTTTAGAGGTGTTCAAAAGTCATGAGCATTTTTAAACTGGATGATGTGATGAATCATGTTTAATATGACCAGGGATGTGAGCTAACAAGGTGAAAAAAAGGCCAGGCTTTGGGCTCCATGACTCCACCAGCCTCAGTGAGGGCCATATATTTTTTTAATGTAAAAAGGTTTGTATTCCTGAGAGTCTCAGATTAGCCAAAGTCTTTCCAACAGCAACATCTGAGCTACACTAGGTCCTATTATGTCTGGCGAAAACTAAAAGCTGCATTCCATTGTGAAAGACTTCATACCAGTTACAATGCTAGCAGTGTTACGGTTTGGAGACAGAGCCGGTCCTGACCTGGTCCATGGTACCTAAGTAAAATTCTGCAAAGGGGCCCTCTTACCTGACCCATGAGCCATGTAAAGCACTTTCAATTGCCACACAGTCAAAACTGACACCCCAGTGATCCCACTACAATCCTCCCTCCTTTAAAGCAATTTGCTCTGTCAGTCTAAGAATAAGTCGACCTATATAGAATGGAATGAGGTATAAACAAACAATATTTGTCAAATGGAAATCAGATCAATGTATCAGTTTCCTTTTATACATTTTCAAATATAAAATATTATTCATATTATTACTTAACTGAATACTTGATGGTTGTTATTTACTGAGAGATGTGCATCCACATTGCCCAGTATGCCCAGTTAATCAACATTTTAAATTCAACATTTAATCAATAGTCAATGTCAATCCATTGCTTTCCACTTTTCATTAGTCTTTTTTTTTAATGATGAGCTCCTGTGAGGAGTGTGCCATAACATCCATATATTGTCTGGACTGGATTGGACTGGACTCCTTAGAGGCTGCTGCTGCAGAGCGAGTTTCATTTCGCCCATATGCATATGAACACATTTTTGTGCGATGCAGTTATCTTCTTAGAGCTGCAGTAACACCATTGCCCACTAGTTTTTATCAAACGTTGCACACTTCTGTTTGTTAAACTTTACTGTTATTTGCAGACATTAAACTTGGAGAGGAGAGAACACAAGTCTTCCTGATCGCTGTTCCCGTAATTCACTCTCATGGTGTTTGTTTGTTTGTTTGCTTGTTTGTTTATTTGGTGACCAAATGGATAGTTCTGCTTCATCCTCTCATTGAAGTTAATAATAATATTAATAAGTAGTTTTGACCCAAGGGAGAAGAAGGGCGCCTGGCTAATTTGCGGGGTCCTACGCAACAAGCAAAGAGAGCGTAAGGCTGACTGCTTCTGTTTGGGGATAGTGATAGGACCTAGACAACTTACCATCATTGAACCATGAATTGTGTTTTGTATAGAAGCAGAGTAACAAGTTGTCTGTCTGTTGGCTTAAGCTGAAGTTTAGCTGAGTCATACACCAAGACAAGGTTCTCAAATAATTCTTCAACCAGATTCATGAGGTGGGCTTGTCATTTGTTGTGTAATGATACTTATGTGCTTTTAATAACTCATAATCAAAAGCAGCATTCTTTATGGGCACTGCCTCTACATATTCACTTGTGTCCTGGCAATAAGTCAGCAGGTGTGTACATTGCTGCCCAGCACCAGGACCTACGGCTCAGTGTACTTCCTCAATCACTGTGCTGTTCTTTGTATTGTGATATTCTGAACAATACCTTGTTGCACTGGGTGTGGAAAACTAGTTCCTCACTAGTAATGTGCTAAAGCCTGTGTAGTCATGGGTCTTCTAACGTGTCAGTCAGTAAGTGTTGTTAGCGACTGCCCCTTGGTGGCATTCCAGTATTTACTTTCCTTTTATTATCTAAATTGTCAGCCCATGTTTACAGACAGGAGACTACTCAACGTAATGATAGTGTCATATCAAAAACCTAACTATACTAACTATAATTATTTTCAGATTCATTTATTTTTCATAGTTTGACAGCTGCCAGCTGCCTTTTACCTTGAGCATTTCATAAGAAATGAACAAACCGAAAATATCCAGATTACTTGGAATAAAGTGTACAATATTATTAGATGCACAATTAATGTACAATAAAGGTTGTACTGCTTTTTTCTATAATGTTGCTTTGCTGAAAGAGGTTTTGTTATAGCTGAGATGATACATTTGCCCAGTTTGTTTAAGACTGTTTTCAGTACATAAAACCAGGGGAAAATGTAAAATACTAGAAAAATGTAGGATATGGGCCCTTTACGTCTTTAGTGAAAACCTACATTCATAGACTATTTTCACAGAACACAAGTCTGCGTGGGTGAAAGGACTGTGCACACAGTGTGTTTGTGTGCTTTAGGTGTGGAGTAGGTAAACTGAGCTGGGTAGGGATTTTAGGACTGAATGACAGAGCCACAGGTGCCTGCAGAGGTGTATCAGGTAAACTTTAGAAAGAGTGTTCCGTTAAATGTGAAGGAATCTCAGCTTTGTGGCTTGGCAGCAGCAGCGAGACTCAACAGAATCCAACATGATTTTACTGGTTTTGGATGTCTTACACAAAACAAGGAAACTTATTCCCCAATCTAAATATCCAGCCTCTGGCCCCAGGGATATTGAAGTGCTTAACATCATTATGTTGAATCTGTGAGACTACATGGCTGTGTGCTATAAAAACTGCTAAAGAGAGGGAACTTAAGCTTGACCCTCTTCTATGGCTGATAGTGATGTGGAAAACTGGTTTTTACTTTGAAAGATGTCCTTCGTTTGTCTCAAAATTTTATTTATTTTTTGTCACTCCTCTTTTTTTCTTTAATGCCATCAAACGTGTTTTGGTATTTTGGGTAACTTCGCTAGTAAAGTCTGCTGAATCCTGTGTCTGGAGGTTTGCAGGAGTCTGTGTTTTCCCCTTTACTGATGAATAGCAGAATTAGACCGCCATAAGGCCCTGTAGACTTTTCACTTGCGTGTTAAGTCTATGCGTTTGAAGTCCAGGGAAGACTGGAGATTTAGGCAATGTTTACACAGCAGATAAAAGTGGTAAAAATCCTTTTCTTAATATGTGACACAGATGTGTCATCTTTGTGTTATCTGAACAGCAAAAAACATGTATAATTGGACATTTTTAATTTCGATTTGAGACGCTTTCATATGTGGTACCGATATCCAATATGTATCCGATCTGCGGCAGTGCGACTCAGTCTGAACAGCCAGATTCATGCGACTTTTACATCAATCCAAATCGACAATCGTCATAATTTCGTGCTGCCGAGAGCTCATAAACCTTTAGGCTGATGTTTCTGTACTAAAAGATTAGAAGAGACTTATCGCAACCGTTTTGTGTTTTGAAAGAAATGATTGAATGCAGCTGCAGGAGAACGAGGCTGCAGCATCAAGGAACAGTTAAAAGTCTGAAAGCAAAGTTTAAAGAAACCGAGGACTTTTCTACTGTGAGCTCGAACACATTCTGAGTGATGAGCCCAGCTGCTAGTCAGTGAAGCTTCATGATCACTTCTGTGATGCTGGCGAAGATGAAACTCAACCCTCCGGGAGTGACTGGCGTTCGTTGGCAGACATGATTGTTTACCTCTGGATGAGGCACATGAAGCAATGTGAAGCATTGTTCTTTTGCGCATGCGGGTCAGTTTGGGAGCGTGATCTGTTCAGACTAATGTTACATTTAGGTCACATTTAAAAGATAATATGAACAGCCAAACAAAAAAATCGTATTTGGTGAGAAAATCAGATTTGGGCCACTTTTACCTGCTTTGTAAAAATAACCATAGATTTGGCATATTAGACTTTAAGGGTTGAAAGAAGCTCAGTTGTTTATTTGTAAGTGATGATGTAGTCCGACTGCTTTAGGAACTTTCCCTAATTGGAAAAAAAATGGTTTTAATAACATATTGAATTTTTTTTTCTGTACCAGGTGAGTGTTATGAATGTCAGCTTTTATTTTTGTGCAGTGTTTTCCATACAACAGAAACCATATTGGGTGAAAAAAAGATTTGTTGTTTTTACTCCTCCAGTTTGAGCTGAGCATAAGTATTGGGACAGAGATTTAAAACAGAATTAAGTTTGTGTTTCTTCCCAAACCCTTGACCCACTGACATCAGTCTTGACAGTCTTTTAATAAAAGTTGGAATGATCTGCTAAGCCTTTATGGCAGCCTCTTTTAATTGGTGCTTGTTTAAGAGATGTTCTGAGTTCAGGTGAAATACACGCTCAATTGGGTTGAAATCAGGAGCCTGACTTGGCCAGTCCATAACATTTCCACTTTTTCCTTTCTGATGAACTCTTTGGTCCAGTGTGCAGTGTGCTTCTGTTCACTGTCTTACTGTATTAAGATCTTCAGCTCAGTGAGTTTGGAAGCCTTCATTCTACAGCTACCATCACCAGTTACATCATCAGTGAAGGCCAGTGAGCCAGTTCCATACTCTTTTTATATTGATTATTAAGGGAACTTGGAACACCTGAGCAGTCAGAAACACCTATCATTCATTTCTTGCAATACTTATGCTCAGCTAAAACTGGAGGAGTGACCCAAGAAATGACATTTTTTCTGGTAATGTTTAGGTTGTATGGAAAGAGTTTTCCAGAAATAAAAGCTGAAATTCTGTGTCTCCTGTTCATGCTCATCTTTTAATCTGAAATGCAGGTTTTATGAATATATAACAAAAAAATTCCCATTTCATGTCATTGTTCCAATTTTTTTGCTGGTTAAAATGTTCAAGTTGTCAACAAAATCCCACCTGATATTAACAGTATGAGAAAATGAGCTGTTTTATATCTTTCACAATTAAGCCACCACCTTACTCAAACAACTCAGCTTGCATTTGCCTTACCTGTTTTCTGAGGTGGAGACTGTTATCCGTATGGATAGATCACTCAGCTGTCATAATGATGATTAACCAAGACATTGTTGAACAAGATAATGTGTTCAAATAAACTTACTTGGGTGAATAAAGTCAGTGGATTAATAACCTACTGTGACCTTTTGAAATTCCAAATCTCCTGCTGTTAAACTTTGTTTAGCTCTACAGTGTAAACCATGAAGCTGTTACACCATATTAGTCCATATTAATAGGTATTCCTCATTGTGTCTGTCTCTGACTTCATCTGCGCCTTTCTGTCTGCTGCAGTAATCACAACTACCAGGTCGTGACCTTAGAAGTGGATTCTAATCTCCTCCCTCACAAAGATTTCCCCTCTTGCAGTGGTTTCAGGACTTCTGCTATCGTGACTCTGTCCTGACATTACATGGGGTCCCACAGTGAGCTTCATCAATCCAAAGAGCATTCACCACAAGCTAATTCTTTAGCTGAATAAAGTCAGATTACATTTAATTTGTGGTCATGTGATTTAACTTTTGAAGTGAATGCTTTTGCAAAATAAAAGGTTTCTAATGGGATTTGGGACTTAACATTCATATTTAGAATTGTTTAAATTCATTTGTTTGATAAAGAAAGCAGCATTTTCCAGTGGTGTTGTATATCTGGATAACGTGGCCTGAATTACCCTTCACTAACTGTAAAGTAAGGAGTTCAGTGTTAAATGGCTTTTTCTTTATCTCTGAGTTGTATTTCACATTTAAAAGGATCCACAGTTCTGTTATTGTAGTAGGATTATGTTTATTCTAGATATCATATACAGCCATACATGGAGCAGGGCGTCAGAGCCTCTCAGCGCCTCCCAGCACCATGGTATTTAGAGAATAGATGGTTTTTAGAGAATAGAGCTGATTTTGTTTTTCTCCTCAAGCCCTGCAGGCCAGTGTAATAATCCACAAGAATGAATAAAATGAAAATGAAAAATTCATTTTCGCCAGTTCCATCATTCATGACAGTTATCAAACAAAGTACTAGTTAAACATTCTGTGCTGCAGACATCTTGGTCCACCACTTGGTCGCCCCCCTAGTTGGCGCTCATGCACCCGTATAAGGACGCAAAAGCATACTGTTTTAGATAAAAAGAGCCTGGTATTCAGTACTGAGATTTGAGCTTTAGCTTTACTGAGTGTATTTTATCATATAGTTCACTTTGTCTGATATTGATATTTTGTTTATGCTAAATCCTTAGAAGCTAAAGCATTGAATCCTTTACAAATGGTGAATCTCAGCACTCTACTTTTTTGATACACCTCATCTGAACTGTATAAGAAGACTGACCAGATTTATTAGTAACTTGAAGACAAATGAGCTGCTATCTTTTTTATTTGTCTAGCCTTTTTTGCCCAGAGTCATATTGTCTGTTCTGATTCATGGAAATACTTGACTTAAATAGTTATTGTACACTTTCTAAAGATTGGTTTGCATTTAAGCTTTCAACAAATAGCACAGGCTTTTAAGACCTGACAATGGAAAGACCCTGGCTTTTAATGAGTCATTTTAAGCAATTGCTGGGTGACTTGCATTTGCTGGAGTGCACATTGTTTTTGATGTTGATATGTTTTATACTCTTTTATTTCTTACATAATATGTCGTTTTATGGTTTTATTTTTTGTAGTAAGTTCCTTGTAACTTTTCATCTTATTGCTCATTCATGATGTGCCAGCCAGGTGTAAACTAAACCTCTGACAGTCTTGGTATATACAGCAATAAAAATAAATACATAAAGTAGTAATAATGAAAAAAAAGTTTAAAATCTTTACAAGTTGTAGACAAGAATCTGCTGATGCACATATTAAAGATATGAACATGAAGGATGAAGAAAAACCTTCATAATCATACTTGTGAAGTGCAGTGATCAGTTACAAGATCACTGTAGTTCTCCTTACCAGGTAGCCCACCACTGAGCTTTCCTGAGCTAGTTTTTCCATCTGTTTTTCTGAGCATCTTTGGAGGCTGCGGTCCTCTGGCTACAGAAGATTTTCCAGACTGCCTTTGATCTGACATGTACTTTGTTTCTCTTGCTCACTGTTTGTCCGAGCAGCATATCTACAACTTCCTGGCAGAGATGCTTGTGTAAGGCGGTTTGTTCAGGTCTTTTTATCCAGCCTTTCTGAAACAAATGATCGCAGTGCCTGTAGGTACTGAGAAATTATTAAAAATTATACCGAAAATGGGTCTCCTAATAACTGGCTGAGACCTGGAAGACCACCAGAACTGTCACCTCAGATAAACAGTGCTTACAGCTTTCATCTTTGAGAGAGAAGAAAATCAATACACTGGATAATAAAAAAAATGATAATTCGCTTGTGCAGGATTCTGTGTAATTTTCTGCTGAAAAATAATTAATGTGTATTTAATAGCCTTTTTGACTGGAAATGAATTAAGTGGTCTCTGACAATGGAACAAGACTGTATTTGCCAGTTCATGAGGGACACCTATCTGTACCTACAGTCATTGACATTGACCATTTTATCAGATTAATGTACATAAAGGTGCACTTTGAAGGTTTGTAGCTTTAGCCAGTCCATCTGTTGCTAAACAGTTTATCGCCTGCTATCTACTCTATCCATTAGTACAAAGGGACCACCATGGGGCAACTGCTGACCATATATATTTGGCTGGTGGTTTGTTCTCAGCACAGCAGTGGCACTAACATGGTACGAGTGCATGGGGTACAGCTGTGTCAGTAATTGTATATGTAAATATGCTCATGTATTGTAGGTATTCCTAGTAAAATGTCCAATAAAAGCGTGTAAGTACAAGGCAAGTATACCAATTAAATAACATTTCAGTGTATTTTTACAAATATTTAATTCTTTCAGACATCCAGGAATTTTATGAAGTGACCTTACAAGAGAAACAGGACGAGTGTGCAAAACCCAGCGACGCAACAGAGCCTTCTCTTCCTTCTCCTCCTGTTAACCAGTGGGATATAACCAGCGTTCCCAGCACCAGTGCAACAGCAGAAACACAGCCCAGCAGCCTTACTCCTACAAGTGAGGTAAGCTTGAGAAAATGGTTCTGAAAAAGAGGTGATCTATTTCCCCTTACAGTCTTCACAAAGCAGGCTTGCTTAGGAAGATGAATAACTTAGGCCTACAGTAAAGCCTTTTCAACAGGAAAAGAGAGAGATGGTAAAGGGCATTCCTATTGGAAAATCCTTATGTTGGGCTTAAGTTATCCAACTTGCTGAGAACTGAGAAATCCTGTTTTGTCCTTTTGTTTGAATTCAGTCCTTACTTGATTACTTGGTTGGGCTCACCATTAGGAAGGGATGCACGTTGATATTGGAATATATGGGTATTTGGTACAAAAAAAAGGGGGCATTGGACATGTTTAGATCTGACCGATATTTCAAACGGATATCTGATGATGTATTTATTGTACTCCGTAAGAGCAAAATGTTTGGGTGATGCTGGGGTACTATGCTAAAATAGCTACATTTTATTCATTTTATTGCAGTTGTAACCCAAGGAAATAAATGTTATATTTTCCATAATGCTAAACCAAGTAGGTTTGATCAGTTCCTATATCAAAGCATCCCTACCATTTTAAGATTTTGAAATATGCTTATGTTTTGTACCTTTGTGTTGATTCAGCAAGTGGTTCTCACAAGAAAGCTGGCTCAACCTGTGTTTTGTGCAAATGGGAAGGAAGAGCAAGGAGTGTCTGATTGTGGAGACTGCTGGAGTATGTGATTCAGCTTATTGTCTGCTCATTGCAAACTTGCTTAAAAACAAAAAAACAGGAGACTATGATGCAGCAAGCAGTGCTAAATTAAGACCTGCTGTGTTACAACTTGCTGAGATGTTATCTTTTATTTACACATTTATATGGCTCTACAGACATGCCCATTAGGCTTTGAGAAGTTTTACCTGGTTACACTGAGACAGCACAGTTAGTCCCTGTAAACAGGATGCAAGAAACACAAGTCTAGCAGTAAATTTCAAGTGCTCTCTTTCTGTTCCTTTGAAAAATAGCACTCCAGTAGCCATCTTGGCTTTTCCTTTATGAAATATTACTTGTGCAAAGGGGGAGTTTTCTCTGGAGTTAGATGCCACAGTAAGTAGTCTGCCGCTCTCAGTGGGCGTAGAGCTCCCATTCTGCTCCATCTCAAAGGTACATGTAAGTGTTCCGCTCTGACAGTGGAAAGCCTGAGTGCTGGATGACTCTCAGTCTGCTTGGCACAGTACGTCAGTGCCATTGGAAACCCCTCCCACACATTCCGCTCTATTCAACGAGCACGTGACAGCAGGGTGTGAGCTTGATTTATTGGCTGGTGTGGTTTCTCTCCACAAATCTAATTGTTGTATTTATAGAAAATGTGACACCGTGTTCATTATTGAAAGGATCTAACAGGCTTATTGTCTGATGGCTTGAAAAGGATCAAGAAATCTGCTCTACAAACTTGTAAGGAGGAAGGGTGAGGATAGAAGCAGGGAACATGCCTTCCGTCAAGCCTAAGAAATGTAAGACATGTAAGAAAGAGGATGCAGATTTAAAACAGGTAAACAGCCCAGTAGAGCTCTTGACACTTCCGTGTGTAAACTCCTGAAGAATTCACATGGGGAAAAGACTGCATACAAATGAGCCATTTATTGAGGCGTATTACTAAAATGCCTGAGGTGATTGCAAATGAAACGAGTCCAAATTGAGTTTGCTGTAGTGGTGTTCGTAATTACATGCCTAATGTTTAGAGTGCGCTGCATGAGAGTTTCTCTCATAATCCTGGAATCTGCTTCTCTGCATTTTCAATTGCATCTGTTTTATTTTATTTTTATTTTTCTCCCCAATCTTAACTAAGCTTAAAGCTGCATATGTAAGATTGTCTGGGAAAAAAAATGAAAGAGGTAGCATTATTGAGTCTGGAAAACTTGCTAAAATATGGTGTCTGTGCGCTGCTGCGAGTCACCCTCTAAAACCTAAAACAATAATTTAAAAGTCAGAAAAGTCATTTGGATTAAGTGGGAGTTTTTCAGACCATGTCATATGCCTTAATGTATTAACTTCACACTCACAGGCCCAGACAGTAGGTCCAGCTCGATGTTTAGGTCTTAAATGCAAAATCAACATTACACTGATGAAGATACGATGAGAGCAGTAGGAAATTCACACACATCCTAGAAGCCATGTTCTTTACCAGGTTTTGACTGAGTTCTCTTTGAATGCTCTTTCAACACACTCACAATCATCAGATTCATCCCCTCAGGGAAGGGAACTGAAGCACAACTGACGTTACAAAATGTTCTTTTGTGCTTTGGGTGCAATTACACATTTCCAGAGAAGTCTCCAAATCCCCAAATATTACATAGTGTAGCTTTAAATAAAGATAATCCAGGGACAGTTCCCTATTTTGCACACAGATCACGCAAGAAACTGGAGTGCGGGAACCGCGGGAGCTGCCACAATGTCTTGCGGTGCATGACTAATTTTCAGTGTTGCATGCAGGAACTTGCAGGAAACAAGCTTGCGGGAGCAGGTGGAAGCACGCATGAAGAGAAATCCCGCAAATGAATGAATAGCCTAAATAAAGGGGAACAATCACTTAAATCAAATATATAAACAGTATAACATAACAGTAAAACAGTTAAAATGAATGAAGTCATTCTAAAGAGTTGCAAAGCCTTCAGTTCGACAGCCACAGCTGCCCAGCAAAACATCAAAAATAACTATTCTGTGGTTCAGTTTTCCACTTTAAGTGGCATTTAGTGAAGTTACTCCACAGTGAGCCTGATGACTATGTCTGCTGTGTTATTTCAGCAGAGGGTAACGTATTTGTGAACAGACATGTCAGATATTGGATGTCAGTTTGCCTTGACGGAACTGCGCGGGCAAGAGTGGGCCAAAATGTTTTGGTTGCGGGTGGAGCGGGACAAATGATTCTGATTTTCTGCACGAGCGGGTGGGAGCAGGTGGGCACGGGACTGAAAGGACAGTCCTGCGCAGACCTCTACAAGAAACTGTACTTGAACCTGGTGTATGGAAGTCTAAAGCTGGAACTACTATTTGCCTGACCCTTTATGAGATATGAACATATCTGATACATATCTGAAAAAGTTAATGCTTTATTCTTGGAGCAATAACCTAGACGGATCTAGCTTTATCAGTTGCTGCCTGTGGACCTAAACAGCTCTCATAGAAGTTTAATGTTACTGAATAAATTCAGTAGGTATCAGATTGTCTCTTACTAACAGAGAGTGTAAGAGCATACTTTAAATCAGCATGATTAACACATCCCAAACTGCATTTATAGTCAAAGCTTATTTATTGATTTGTACTTATATAAATAAATATCATTCTATTATTTATACTTTTATTTGTTTATTTATTTTCCAATTGTTTTCAAATTCTCATACTTTGACTTCTTCTCAAATATACTCGTCACTCGGTTTCCTTTTTAGACCTTCACATTTTGTTCCTAATTCCTTTTTTTTTAGGTTTATTTCAGTTTGTTCTGTTGGTTAAGACTAGTTTTACTGTTGCTCATATCTCTCACTTTGCAGCTTTAGCATTTTGTTTTAGACCAAAATGATTCTAAAATGAACAGAATATTACCTGACAAGATTCCTGTGCCGATAAATGGTGCAGGTTCTGCTGCATATCTATAAAGAACTTTAGTACTTAGTGCTTATTTGATGTCCTGTTGTTTTTTCTTTTTTCTCATGTTTTTGATGCCTAGCTTTACCTCAGTCATTATTCCACTGAAGAAATAATACTTTTTCTTCAGGATGGTTTTAGGCTCATCTGCCCACTTCTGCTCATGTGTCTCTGTACCTACTCAGACTGATCCAGGCACTTCTCATGTAGAAGGCCTCGCATGAGACAGCATTACCAGAATACTGTGGGCTGAAAGCAGATGAGTGGAATGATGGAGGATGGGTAACTGCACTGTGTCATGTAAGCTCAGCTTTGCAGTGCCTCTTAATTCTAATGAGAGCTAGTTTTATAAAAATCTAGCGGGAAAACTAAAACATTTGGAGCAGGCTGAGTCATAGAGGAGTGGCACTGCAGTGTTATTAGTTATCACTTTTTTCATATTTTTAGGTTAATTCTGCTCCCTTAAACTGACATGTGATGCTCTGAAACTGCAAACGGCCTTAAATGACTAAAATCTTATATAGATTTTCTTTTATCAAGTTTTGGATGGCCTGTTACAAACCAACATACTCATAGACTGGAAGTTAGCATGACTCAAACTGAGTAGCAGCTAGCTGTGTTTACTCACCTGTATGTAAGTACAGTTAGTAAATTTGTAGCTCTCCCGAGCATTTATTTCTAAATGCTAATGCTTTTACCTCACTTTACTATTTGAGGCAGTTGATCTACTTTTTACTCATTTACATTTTGTTATAAATCCTTTTAGGGGTTTGATTGAGCTGCAATATGTTGGTAACATCGTGCTATTCGAGTGAATTCTGCTTGTTTTAGCTGTTCGCGACGCTCTGAAGTCTGTGGGGTTTGTAAATGAATCGTCGTTTTCACGTTTACTCCCGTTGCAAACAGGAAAACATGCTTCAAATAACTAAGTCCACTTGCTCTTTGTATTAAATCTGTAAACTCTTTTCCTTTTGTCGTTCTTATTTTCTGCGCATCTTTGCTCCGACTGCACGTGGAGCTCGCGTGCACCGCGCTGGAGCGATGTACCGATTCGTTCCAGAATCGGTTCTTTCGAACGGGTTCTTTTCTATCATTCGAGCCAGCCGATTCAAAAAGTCCTACCGAATCAAACTTTTTTGTAACGTCTATGCGGCATTTACCTCCGCGCTGTCTGAACACTTGTAGTAAAAATGCAACAGTCTTTAGCTGTTCAACCTTATGAACTCGCGTGTCGCAGTGCATGGTATTAAGAACGGCCTGCTTGAATCATCTTACATTTTCTGTCTGTTGGCTGTTGAGCTTTTAAAGAGTCGGTGTCCAGCTCCTCCTCAGTTATGTGCGCGTTTTGTGTGTCCAAAGGAGATGAGAATAACGTTAACCTATCTGTGAATCTTGGAATCAACTGATTGTTCGAAAGAATCGGTTCAGTAAGCCGAGTCGATCTCTCCATCAGTAAAGTGCACTCGGTGAGCGCGCACATAGGTGCCGTGTGGACGCGTCTCGTGCTGAAGCAGTTGAAGAAGTTGATCGCGCGCTTCATGTGCGCGCGCGCACATATTCATACACGCCGGTGCCGGTGCTGCACACACGGCTGAAATGACTCGCAGGAGGCGGTGAGTGCAGCCTGGATGCTAAAGCATGGACTGCTTATGCATCGTCACCACTAAGGTAAGAGGGAGCTGATGCACGTGGACAAGTTTTGTCTGTTTTTTTCTCTCTTTAATATGGAATTTAATATGGAATTCCTAATCCCGTGACTGTGCAACAGCTTCAGGATTGTGTAGTGTGTTAGGATTCATGGGAATTGGAAGTGGCTGCACCCCATTAGGTGTTTTTTGAAATGCTTTTCTCTTGCAGTGCAGTATGAAGTTGTGAGTGTATTTTAGGCAGCAAAAATGCCTTTAGGTGTAATAGATAATAACCTTCAGACATCGTGATAAAGGCAGTGTGAGCACACGTAAGTAGTGATTCTCTGTGCACTGTAAATGTATGGATGTGGTGCAAGCAGGCTTTGCTCTCTCAGCTGCCCTAGCTCTAGTGAGTATTTAGGTTGATGGCACATTTTCTCTAGAAACGGCCGAGAGAAATTGTCCAGGCAGGCCAGATGTGTTGAATAAAAAGATGCATACCACAGTTTTGGAGAAACTTCTACTATATGGTTGTAATTTTCATTAGTAATTAGTAGCTTTGGGCCAACAATTAATATTATTGATTATTGCTGTAAGCAAAATAAGTTCTGTAATAAATTCTTAATAAGTTATAAATTATTAATCAATTTTATGAAATAGCCCAGTTGGTAATTTTATGGCAATTATATTAAAAGAACATGCAAGCTATAGGTGAAGGCGCTGTAGCGCTCACATGTAGTACTTTGTGACTGCAGTTGGATCACAATTATAATGCTTTTCCACAGAATTATAGGAATAATCGTTTGCCTAAATTTACAGTATTGTCTAAGCTTAATAGATTGGGCTTAAAGACTAGAAATAGATGTCTAGCAGGACTGTGGCTTGAATTCCTTTGCTTTCTTTGACTTGGTGGTTAAAGTGGACATCAGCTACATGCGTTGTAAATGCATCATACATTTATCATTCATGAAAATTCATTCATTGATAATAGACTGGAAAGCATACTTTTCTGACTATACAGTGATTCACTCTAAGTGCTATGAGTAAAACATAAAGTGTAGGATGAATCATTGTGGTTGCATCTGTTATCAGAGTTTGCGGATGTATAATTCAGCTCTGCTCAAACCTACTTATAGGGTCTCTTTAGAATACGTTAAGGGGGCGGTGGAATTGTAACAGATATAATTTAGAGCGAAGGCAGCCCAAGTAGGCTGCTCCGGAGAGGGCCGCTCATCTGTGCCCATTCGTACATGCCCATGAAATATGTAAAAGCTTGATTTTATATAATGTGCACCAAGTGTGTTTGCTCCTTGGCGAGTGAGTCATGTGTGTGTGTGTGTGTGTGTGTGTGTGTGCACGCAAGGGCAAAAGAACAACATCTGTGCAGCCACAGTGGCATGCATGTAGCCCAGCGCAGCCCCCTGGGACTTAACCACTCATGTTCTTCCTTTAAAGTCTGCCATGCCTGACCTTCCACCGGCTGCTTCCGAATTTCTGATCACTTCATCCAATCACATGTTGACCCATATTTCAGCAGCTTCACTCCCTGCTGTTTCCCTCTGTCCTGTGCTGTGTGCTAGATGCACATTAACTTCTATTAGGTTCATAGTTACAACTGCTAAAATTGTGATTAAAAGTAATTGGATTGGTTAATCTCAGCAATCAAGAAGAAAAGTGAGTGTGTTTTCATAGTTTGCATCTCAAGAGCAGTGGGAGTACTACCAGAACAGATGTGCGTTTTCCTCACTCTTTTATAAAGGTGTATTGTGCTTTCACTGAGATTTTACACCCCCCGCATTAGTTTGGCTTTACTGAGTGGTTTGCCCTTTTCTTAGCCATCTCTGCGAAATGGAAAACGTGGAGACTTTGACTAAGATGGCACTCTGGGGTTTAATTACTGTTGTGATTTTTTTTGTTGGTTTTTTTTTACGCGACTGAAAATATAGATGAGGTGTCACTGTTAATTAAAAGAAGACTCTTCAGGCCTGGCCCCATCATTTTTCTGTTTTTTGGAGAAATTGCATCTATAACATGTCTTCACTGAGGCTGTAATCATAAAAATGTCAACACTCAACAGAAATATGGTCATTTCAATGTGTTTGGTTAATTCACATCCGCTTTGGAGTTTCTAGAAATTTACAGATTTAATGGGGCTCTGAGACTGCTTCTTAAATTTTAGTGTTAAATTTAGTTCCTTTTTTTTTTAAAAAAAAAAAGTTTTTTTCTTTCTGCTTTTCTTTACATTCAGAATCAGAAATCTCATTTTCTAGAATACCCGCATTCATGAAATTTCACATCTTAATTCCTGAGCATATTCTTTAGGATATTGCAGAATTATTTCTTAGAATATTTCTCACAGCTAGATTTACACTACATTTTGTAGTATTATGTGTTTTCATTTTGTGTTTTTAAAGTATCGTTTAACATAGTGGCTTCGCCACTTTTTAGTGTGTGACAGTCTCTTGTTGCAGATTTAACGTACCAGGAAACCAACTGCGCTGCTTATAAATGTGAATAACGCATCGCTGCTAGGTGACCTGCAGTCTGTACGCCGGTTCTCAGTAATTGCGAAACAGGGCTTTCGCGCTATGTTGCACACGTCCCGTCTCGGGGATACTTTACTGACACAGCGATCCCCCAACTCTCTACAACGAGACCAAAACCGAAGTTATAAAATCACTGAAGAAAACGGGCAGAATAGCTGTAACATGTGCTGCGTGGACATCCATCACCACTGGATCTTATTTCACAGATGAGTAGCAGCAGCTTCTCGTGCTCCAAACAAGAGCACTGAATGAGAGCCTTCTAGTTCACTTGCCACATCACTTCCATTTGTTTTATTTAAAAAGATATTGGAAATAAATTCATTATGGATCATTACAAATACTTTGCTTTAAAAGTACCAAGTCACTTTAAATACCAATAACACTGAGTCACTTAGTCACTTTAAAATGTATATTGTCTCTATATTCTGTGTATATTTTGTGTATATTTAATATTTAAAATTTCAGTTGGTTTTTCTTGTATTTTTATTTTCACTTATTTACTTTCTGTAGAGTGTAGCTGAGCCTCACCACAAGCATTTCCATGCATAAATGTCCTGACATGTTGTGCAAATGACAAATAAACTTGAAACTTGAACTCGAAACTTGAGCTCACACAGTGAGAAAATATAAATGCTATATAGAAAAAAAGATGCATCGAGATGCATTGATAATCGTTTCATAATCGCATCGCAGCCCTCTGAATCGTAATCGTAATCGAATCGTGAGGTGCCTAGAGATTCCCACCCCTAGTATATATATATTAATTAGATAATGTTATTTGCTTATCTACATGTAATTTTTGCAAAATCTTCAAATATATAAAAAATAAAATAAATACTTTTTCAAATATAATTATTCACTGAGTGACTATGGTATCTGTTGTCTTAAAAACAATTGCCCTAATCACCTCTGGTGTCTTGCCTTGAAGAGTAACGTGCATTAGGATGCTGTGGGTGATTAGTTCTTCTGTCTGACTGTTGTTATTATTTGATATGGAAGAAGTAAAGTTTTCATTAAAACAGTAAAGCACCAAATATGTTATTGCTAAGTAGTTGTGGCAAAAAATGATGGGCAGTGAAGAGTTGTGGTGGTCCTTTTGCTTTGGAATAGCTTTTTTCCTTCAGTGGTCCAGTTAGTTTCACTGCCAACCATGTGGCCAGTAATAAGTGACTTAGTAACATCCAAATTTTACCTAATTGTTTTTAATTCTGTTTACTGGAGCTGAATTTAACCTCAGTTTAACAGACAGTTGTATTGCATTATTAAGTTTCTTGAACACCAACAATTGAGTAATGATTACACCAGAAGTGTCCAAACCCCTTCTAAATAATGAATTATGTTACTTTATGGTGCCCCATTGCTGACAGGTGTTCAGTTGTGCATGGGCTGTTTGTATAATATCCATAGAAAAGCATTCTTAATAGAATAGGATGCTCTGGAGCAGCCACTTGTAAGACTAAGGTCACCATCCTCAGTCTTAAGCATTGGCTAGAGGGGTGTAAAGCCCACAGCATTGGGCTTTAGTGGAGCCGTGGAACTGCATCCTCTGGAGTGACGCAGGAGCATCCTGTACCTTTGGGATGAGCTTGAGTGGCGTTTGTGATAGAGAACTAATCATCCAACATCAGTAGCTGATGTCAGTAAGGCTCCTGTAGCTGAATGCAATCAGATTCGCACAGCAATCTTCCAGCATCTAGTGTAAAGCCTTTCCAGAAGAGTAAAGGCTTACTGCAGCAGAAGGGGGGACACACTCCCTATTAGTACCTTTGAAACATTGGATGAGCAGGTGTCTACAAACTTTTGGACATATTGCATATCATTGACCTGGACAGAGTGAGAATAATTCTGAGTTATATTCTTTGTGAATGTGCTTGTGGACAGTCCTCTGTGCTTTGGGTTTTAAAGGTGATTTGTGCTGAATGGTGACCTGTATGTATGCTCTCATTTGACCTCTTCATATATTTCTATTTCTTTTGGACATTTTCAGCAGTTTTGTGGTTGAATAGTCTAGCTTAAAACAAACAAATAAATAATAAAATAATAACAGATAATTAATCAAGCATTAATTACAAATCTGCATGAAATTTATTGTGCCTTATTCACAACACTGATCTAATAACAGGTATAACCGTTGTAAATTTACGTTGTCTGTGCTTACATACAACATTTTCTCGATTTTCTTTGCGACACTTGGCTTCATTTGAAAGTGTGTGCAGCTAAATAAACAAAGTTCCCTTTCCTGAACACCAGAGATTAGTGATGCTGCAGCACCATGGACTATAACTTAGGTGAGATACTTCATTTCGGGCCGTATTTTCCAGTTGAATAGATGGTTACGTAGGGAGTACTCGGTTAGTCAGTTACTCGTGCTCATCCCTGATTCCTGTGGTTCAGTGTTTCTCTTTCCTGGCCCTGGAGTCTCTCATGCTTTCCACATTTTAGTATTTTTCGCTGCTACCAACACCCTGATTCAAATAATTGGCTAATTAACAAACCTTTCCTGAGCAGACCTGGGTGTGTTAGTACAGGGAAGATTACGCAGGGCAGGGGGGCTCCAGGACCAGAACCGAGACCCACTGCTATAGTTGCCTAGTGGGCATAGTTCAAAGTCTGATCACTTTGATTGTATCATCTGTATTTACCTATTTTATATTACTGGCAACATTTGTACTCCTGACCTAACCTTTAGAGTTTTTAATTTCCTAAGTTGATCTTCCATTGCTCTGGAGAGAGTAAAAGTTTCACGCTGAGCTTACCTTTTAAGCTAAGAGGCTTAACATTTATCCCTTAATTGTCTTTGGAAGGAAGGACCTATTTTTGACAGGCAGAAATTAGAGGAGTCCTTTTTATCTTTGTCTCAGTCAGGTGCTCCTATTAGCTGTAAAATTCAGCACAGTAGCTGCTGGAGCGATCCTTAAGGATGTGTTCATTGTCAGTCGTGGTAATCTTACGTTGAAAAGTCAAGGGGACCAGGTCACTGTGTGGAGCTTTTCTCAGGCAGACTGGACGACAGGGACGAATGGAGGACGCAGGCGTGGGGAAGAATGTAAAGTATTCTGTTTGAAACCTCCTTTGTGTCTGTTAGTGCAGCAGTTAAATTTAAGTGGTTTTAGTAGGGCCTATATGCTTGTCTTATTTATGAGTGAAGAAATCTTTGTCTTTGTACCAGTACAGGGTGTAAATATGCCTTTTACAATGCTGAGCCAAGCGCTTCATCTGAAAGGTATGTAAATCTTTTAAATTAGGACAACCAAGACCTCATTTTTCACAGGAAAGCACTTTGCAGTTATGTGGTTATGCATTAAAAACAACAAATCACACATTGGCGGTTTAATCATTAATAATTAAAATGATCAGAGTCTACCTCTAAGTGTGAAATTAGTATGGGATCAGACTGAATTGAAATACAGAGGGATTTGGGCGAGTGACACTGAGGAGGAAGCAGTGCAGTCTCTGCCTGTTCTAGTTTGAAGATTTTGTGTGTGTGTGTGTGTGTGTGTGTGTGTGTGTGTGTGTGTGTGTGTGTGGTTTCCTGCTGAATCTGGGTCTCTTTAGAAGTCTCTGCTCTGATCAGATCTGTTCCTGACTCCTGCCTCTCCCAGCCTGCTCCTTTCAACACAACACACTGTCAGCTGAATGTGGAGCACAAGTTGACATTTTTTTTTAGCTTTTACAGCTCCATATTCTCTGTGGGAGACAAATAAGCCCAGCCCACAGGGACACCTAGATTCCAGAAGATGTTGGAGAGGCTGCACAATCTTCTCCTGTAGGGATGTAGCAGTATGGGAATTTTGGGTTGAGGCCAATAGCCTGATGTTTAATACATTAGAGATGCACCAAGATTACATTTTTTGGACCAGATAAGCTAACTGTTAATTAACACCTTATTCTGGTTGGTACTGATATTATAAACAAATCAATTAGATTATTTTAATATAATTATTTTTTATGTTTTACATTACCTAATGTAGCTATTTTACATTACGTAACAGTCTTATCTAAAGCCATTCACACAGTATGTGAATAGATATAAGAGTTCCTTAAAACAAAGAGCATTAACTGACTCCCAACGTTAAATCACTACCCAACGTAGAACCTGATATGAGGCTATATTTAAAAGTTACCTTAAGACTTGCACATTAAAGAACTCTCACTATGCATGTCACCCCATATTTTAAAGGTAAGTTATTTAAAAATATCAAAGTGGTACGAACATTTACACAAAGGGAAATATAAATAGAAACTCTCTGGCTCTAGTATTGACATTCATTGTAAATCTGAATGTCCTTACTCACTTATTTCTCCACAACACTTTTAAGACAAACCTGAACACATATTTTACAAGCTAATAGGTTTATCTGATTCATATAGCACTTAAAACATAAATCTGTATGAATTAACTTCGTATCAGACATTTGAAAGGATCGCCGAGGCTTCAGTCCAGAACAAGATTTGGAGCATTCATCATAAAAACGGGTGTAGAATTGTGTGGCGCTATTTCAGAAGCGGAAATTTGTTGATTTAGAAATGTTGATTAAAAAAATAAAATCTAATCAACTTATGCAAAGTTTGTGGTAACTCAGTTTGTTATCAGAATTTATGTCAGTAAGTTACATTACGTGCCTTTGACTGTAACAAGGGTTGCCTGTTTAAGCAGAGGCTGCTATGGGGTCTTGAAGAAGAGTAGTTCCCACCATGAGTCGCTACACGTGATACTATACATGCTTCAGTGCCTGGGCAAGCTAAAAATAGGAAGCCAAGCTATCGGTTATAATTATTGGCCAAAATTTCAGTTTTGGATGGATAATAACTGTTTTCCTACTTATTGGCAAGTAACATATCAGATATATTATGCATCTCTACACATCTGCTGAGGCCGATGTCGATACAGATACCAGGGCAAAAACGTTTATTATATGTAGAAGTTAGGACTACATCGACCTGGATTTGTATTGTTGAGAAATACAATGCAGTGGAATATGATGCAATTAATACAGTATCCCAGCATTGCCTAAAAGTTATCTGGAGTACAGAAAATGCATCAAATATTGGTTTGAAACATTCGTAAAATGTAACCACTTGTTTGATGATTCCGATATTCACTTGCACAAAAAAACTACTTTCATTATACAAAAACAGTTTTCAGGGTAATTCCTGAAAAGTGTCTCTCAGATATTTAAAGATAAAAAAGATAGAAAAAAAATTAAAGATAAGGTTGCTGTGGGAATATGGGAAGAAACATGGCCCAAATGCATGTTCTACTTCAAGATTCAAATTACAGTTTACAACATTTAAAGGTGTACAACTCTCCCCAGTCCTACTTGCAATCCTGCTTTTATATCCTCCTGACCAGACTCCTGTGGTAGCCAGGCTTTTATGCCCTGGTGTAGCATGGAATGAGAGAAGATGATGGATTATAGTGATGTTGGTGATCTCGTTCTCTGATCATGCCTGTGTGCCCTGGTGTCCTGAGCTGTAAGAGTTAATTCAGGTAGGAGTGTGAGGTTAAAGCCAGCAGGGAGTGTGTCGGTGTGCTGATCACACACTCCTTCTTCTCAATGAGTCACAGGCTTCCTGTGGACGCATATGCAGGATTACTCACACCCCCCCATACTAGTCTCTCTCTCTCTCTCTAACTCTCTAACTCATCCACTCACACACACATTCACACACACATACACACACACACAGCGTGTTATCTTTACGCACTCAGAGTCGTGTGCTGGGATGCTGTGAGGGAGTGGGCCGTGGCTGAGAGGTGTGGGGAGTTCCATTCTGCTTTAATGAGCTCCCAGCTGCCCAGTCTGAACCTCATGCTGCTGTTTTCTGATCTCTCTGATTTTTTGGAAAGAAGAAAGGTTCATTTTTGAGATTAAGAAGCAAGCTTTTTGTCCTTCTTGTCTCTGTCAGTATGATTCTTAGTCGTGCATCAGGCCAGACTGTTTTAGTTCAAAGTATACTGCTTAGTTGCATGGAACAATCCAATTAGTGTAAGTCTGTATGTCCATAAATTTTATGAGTCAATAAATTGCTTTTAGCGCTAGGTATTTTTTAAGAAGAGCTGGAGACTGCCTCCCTTCACAGAGAGTGTTTATGCCTATGAGGTTATGTACAGTAGGCCACTTTATTAGATACATTTATCTTATACCTCCTAAGGCTGCACAAAAAAGTGGTCGATTGGTTGCACAATGTGTTTTGATTCAAGAACAGCGTTGATTTTGCAAACCATCGTAGGCCTGAAATATTCACCACCATGATGGTAGCATGCTGACCCCACGGTGGTCATGTCATCACCAGGACCATGATTTTTTTTTTTTTCCATGACAGCATGTTAGATCAAAAGCAGTAGCCACATCATTTCTTTCTCCTGTATTGGTCATTAACAAGTAGTGTTAGCTTTGTTGAATCTAATTGTAGCCTACACTCCATGCACTTAAATCCAAAGGGGAGCCTTCAGGGTCAGGCTGTGCCAGTCTATTTTATAATGCCTCTTGCTGCCCATGAATCTATATATAAATGATGCATCTACAATGCATCTAATAGTCTGATATTTTTCCCCACCCATAGTAGAGGGGGGCTGTCAAATTGCGCAGCAGAAGATGGACTTTGGTCAGAGACTGTATACCTACAAAGTGCACTTACATGGTAGGTGTTTCTAATAAAATGACCAGTGAGTGTAGGGTAGGTAATAAACTGGCAATGTGTATAAAATCTCACTCAGATGTCTGAGTAACATCATGTCCAGTGCCACGACTATCTAAAAATATACTATGTGTGTTCATGTTGGATTAAGGCCTGTGTAGTACTTTCTACTCATGGCCTTGCTCTTACTTTTGAAGTGATTCTTAGCTGGCCTGTGACACTTCTCCAATTGATCTAATGAGACACCTGTGGTAGAGCCTGAGGCAGACGCCCACCCCGGTGTCTGTGCCCCTGCTGGCCTGAGCAGAATTAATTACCTGTCAGAGTATGAGTGTGTTGAGCCATAACGTCAGTGTGTCTTGTGCTGCTGGCCATTGTTCTCGATCTATTTTAAGTATCATGACTGTCCCTGGCAGGGTGGCGAAGAGAGGTTCATGGAAAGTCACCTGAAAGCTGACCACTGTGTTAAGAGAAGTGTGCCATGCTTTGTCGACCTCCTGCTCAGTTGCGCCTGTTGTCCGTCATGACTGGCTAGTTTACTCTACATGACTTTTCTGCAAATAGCAAATGGTCTTATTAGTTTCTCAGTGGGTAACATTGTTCCACAAAAGATACTGTCATCTCCACTCCCGCTCCCCGCTGAGCCGTGGAGAGGAATCTCTCTGAATTAGTACAGCACTAGGAGCAGACGAAAGCTGCTTTTCAGACAGAAGTGCCTGTATCAGTTCTATGCATCCCACCAGGTCAATAGCAAGACATTTTCATCATGCAGAGGCCACTTGTCGGTCTAGAGCTTTCAGTTGTCAGTAGGGGTGGGCAATATGACCGTACATTATCATTATTGCTATAATAATTACATCACAGTACACTTCTGAGTATTTTATTGGTATTGTCAGCACTTAAAAACACTGAACTGCGCATGTATTGAAAAACAGATTTAGATCAGATTTAAAGACAAATTTGCACAAATTCTAGAGAGCCTGTAAACAACAGCCATAATAGTTACGATAGTAACTGCATGAATGCATAGTAAAAAGTAACTTTTCAGTGTAAGCTAGTGGAACAAGATTTTATTCTATGTTTATTCATTTTGGAGCGTTTCTGTTGGACTATGTCTTGAAATTTTGACACAGTAAAAACAACAGCTGGTGTTTTCAAATGTTTTTAACATTTTTATGTATATATATATATATGTATGTGTATATATATATATATATATATATATATATGTATATATATATATATATATATATATATGTATGTGTATATATATATGTGTGTGTGTGTATATATATATATGTATGATATATATGTATGTATATATATATATATATATATATATATATATATATGTATATATATATATATATATATATATATACCTGGATTTAACTAAGCAAATAGGTAAGAGCCTCCCATTGGATAATTACTGCATGGGTGATTATGTTTCAACTGGTTAAAGTTATTTAACCCTAACTGATGCAGTGAGTAGCTTCTCATTTGTTAAACAACCATGTCGAAAGACACATCCTGTGGTCGTGGAAAAGATGTTAATCTGTTTCAGAAGGGTCAAATTATTGGTATACATCAAGCAGAGAAAACATCTAAGGAGGTTGCTGAAACTACTAAAATCGGGTTAAGAACTGTCCAACGCATTATTAAAAAGTGGAAGGACAGTGGGGAAACATCATCTTCGAGGAAGGAATGTGGTCGGAAAAAAATCTTGAATGATCGTGATCGGTGATCACTTAAACATTTGGTGAAATAAAATCATAGAAAAACAACAGTAGAACTCAGGGATATGTTTAATAGTGAAAGTAAGAGCATTTCCACACACACAATGCGAAGGGAACTCAAGGGATTGGCACTAAACGACTGTGTGGCCTTAAGAAAACCACTTATCAGTGAGGCTAACCAGCAAAAACTGCTTCAATTTGCTAGGGAGCATAAAGATTGGACTCTGGCGCAATTGAAGAAGGTCATGTGGTCTGATGAGTCCAGATTTACCCTGTTCCAGAGTGATGGGCGCATCAGGGTAAGAAGAGAGGTGGCTGAAGTGATGCACCCATCATGCCTATTGCCTACCGTACAAGCCTGTGGGGGCAGTGCTATGATCTGGGGTTGCTGCAGTTGGTCAGGTCTAGGTTCAGCAACGTTATGTGCCCAAAGAATGAGGTCAGCTGACTACCTGAATATACTGAATGACCAGGTTATTCCATCAATGGATTTTTTCTTCCCTGATGGTACGGGCATATTCCAAAATGACAGTGCCAGGATTCATCGGGCTCAAATTGTGAAAGAGTGGTTCAGGGAGCATGAGACATCATTTTCACACATGGATTGGTCACCACAGAGTCCAGACCTGAACCCCATTTGAGAATCTTTGGGATGTGCTGGAGAAGATTTGCAGTGGTCCAAATCTCCCATCATCAATACAAGATCTTGGGGAAAAATTTATGCAACTCTGAACAGAAATAAATGTTGTGACATTGCAGAAGCTTGTGGAAATGGTGCCACAGCGAATGCGTGCCGTAATCAAAGCTAAAGGCGGTCCAATGAAATATTAGAGTGTGTGACCTTTTTTTTTGGCCTGTGTGTGTGTGTGTGTGTGTGTGTGTATATAAAGAGATGGATGGATGGCAGGTTCTAAAAAAAAATGAACAGTTTGATGAACTTCCTGACAGACCTCACAGTGGAACAATAGAGTTTAATTTTCCTAATTTTTAGGCTTTAACAGAGTTTTAAAGAGAAATGAACTGCTGAAACACATTTTGGATATTAAGACAACATAGAGAAAAAGGCAAAGGAAAAGGCCGAGGCAATTTGAATTCAGCCAGGTCCATCATTTAGACACGTTATGTCCGACAGCAACAGTTGGTCTGGATTTAGCGCTGTGCTGAGACCAATTTTAAACTGGATGTCTGCTCGTCTGGTCAGGGTTCACGTAATTGCCAGTAGCTAAATCTGCCGTGTGTTTGTCGAGGGTGGCTGCAGGCTGGCTGTCAGCAGCTCTCTGCAGCCCATCACGGCCACACGATGTGGCTGGGTGCGCGCTCTGGGCCCGGCCCAGCAACCTATTTTTATGGCCTTTAAAAGTGCAGCCAATCCAAATCAAGTGGGGCCAGTTGTCATAATGTCTCTTGTGCATGAATCCAGATGTCATTTGCAGGCCTCATTCTTTATGATCAGTTCTAATGAAGTTGAACTGCTGTAACTGACCGAATCAGATCTTGCACGTGTAGTGAACAAGTTGGCCAAATCCATGTAGTGTGATAGGAGGTGTGTGCTCATCAGTGTGGACAGTGACAAAAAAGTGCTTTTGCTGGGGAATGTCTCAGCAACCTACAGTTTAGTCTTCGCCTAGTCTTCTTCTGGGTCTGCAGTTTGCCAAGTGTTAACATATTTTTAACAAGCCACGACAGCTGAATTATTTTTGCATATATTCTAAAAACATTACTTACATTTGACATTACTAAATGAAGTACCCATATCAACCCACATCCTTAGCAACCAGTTATTAGCAACATTAAACAAATAAAGTGAGCACACTGTGTTTCCTTGTTTAACTCAGTTTGATCTGGAAGTAGCCAGTTCAGCTTGGTCAGGAATATTTTTGCAAAACCAAAATGAGACATGCATGTAAAAATATGAATTTAATCTTTGTAGTAAAGGCATTACATGTAACAATATGCCTTCATTGCTATCAGTTTAATCATCATTAATTAATTGCAGTTAATTCCATTTCATACTTGTTAGGGCTGTATTGAGTACACAGTTCAACCTATGTATGATAAACTATAATGATGTTTACAAGGTGATCATACATACAGCAGCATCAGTTTTGGAATGCTAGAATCGCTTATAGTGATATTCATGGAAGCATGCTTTCATTTCACTGAATAAACTAAATGAGATTATAATATATAACATATAATCTGAAATATGGTCACTTTCCTGCTCACAAAAAAGTTGTGACAGTGATTAAAATAACACTGTTCCCTCAGCTGTCCTTCCCCGCTCTCCTTCACCTAAACTAGGGGTGTCAAACTCAATGAATAAAAAGGCCATATTAGAAAATCTCAACAAGTCTGTGGGCCAGAGGAAAAAAAAAGTTTTTATTTCATTTTTAATTAAATTTGTTCTATAACCCAAACCGGCCATTGTTTATATGCACTTGCTGTAGACCTTAAATTATTACATGAATACTTGAAATATATATTAATATCAATATTTTAAATGTCAACAGGAGCTTGGTCTTTTAAACCTACTTATCTCCTTAACCTAGGCACTCTCTCTTGGCTGCAAGTCCATTAAAACTTGGGCTCAATTTCTGAGCTGCTGAGTGTTTATATTGGTTGAAATGCAGCTATTGTGTTTGGTGATATGACTTGTGTGGTATTATGTAAAATTGTGTCGAATTGAGGTGTAACCACTGTGTCATAGGTTGTCATAGGTTGTTGTTGGGGTAGGGGAGTCCCACAGATTAGCAATGCATGCTACTTTTATAGGAAAATAATTGTTTAGAATTGATGTTTACTTATATGAGTAAAAAAGCATAAATAAAATGTATTTATATTTAAAAAAAAACAAAAAAACAAATGTAAATTAAAAAACAGGAGCAAATTGCTATAATAATAATAATGATTACAAATTTTCTTTTACTTGATACAGCTACTAATTATTATAATGGTAATAATGGTTATTATTTTTTTAAAAATTCATTTTTCATCCAATCGTTAAAGTGAAACACATCATAAGCGTTTTGTTATCCTTATAAAATATTTAAATTTTTAAGATAATATTCCATAGAATATTGAAAATATTGAAAAGTGTAAATATTTGACAATTGGAGCCCTAATATATATTATCTGTCAAATGTCATTTGGTCCTGAAGCTTTGACCTTTGGCCTAGTCTCAACATCATGGATCTGGATCCAGTCCAGTTTCTGCGTCAAGTTGCGTGAGGGGAGAGGTCAAATAAATTCTCTTCTGTGTGGTTATATGAACCTCTTGAAGAAAATTAATGGCTTTTCATTTGAAACATGATCAGCCCTCACACATGGGGAGAGAGACTACATGGCTTTGATTTAGTTTCTCAACGCAATCCTGTCATCTGGAAATGGAAGCTAGCTCTGGCATGGCTGAAGGCATCCAATGACTTGCCACCAGTGGAATGCTGTTTCGGCACATACGTGGTGGTCCCTGCAGTATGGCTGCCGTCCGGAACCCCTTCAATGTCAGAAAACAGTGCTCTGTATTGGGTCTGAGTGTGGAGTCAGCATGTGCTGATGGACTGTGATTTGTGTGTGCGTGTATGTGGCTCTCCTGCTGAGCACTCAGTGCTGCAGGCTGGCTGAATGGCGTCAGCAGTCTCTCACTCTCTGTGTATGCTGGAGTGGGTGGCAGAGGCTAGAGGTGGTGATAAAGTGGCATTAGTCAGCCCGAGCACTCATAGGTCATCACCTGCACAACACACAGAAGTAGGACTGCACCAGTCCTGAACTATAATAGCTGATTCCAATTTCTTTATAGCTGTAGGAGTTGTGGGTAAATTATTACTATAAATTAAGGTATCAGCCCAGCATGATGAAATAGTCTCAGAATGAAGAATACATGATTGTTAACCCTATAGAGACAGTAAGTAACAATTGAAATAGCATTAATATTCTCGTTTACTGAAGGAAATTTGGATACTCAAATTTGGTGGCGCGCTGTCTTTGCTGTTAGAACTTCTTTGATAGACAGATACACACATGGGTAAAACATTTGCAAAGATTAATAATAAAGCAGTTGTCAAAAAAGGTAATGAAAGATGTGTAGAAAAAGAACACAGTGTACAAAGTAAAATAAATAAACTGAACAAAGTCGTATGAAAAATCTAGGGATATAGGTATCGGCAGTACTCTTTGCCTGAATGAATACCAATTAATACCAATTAAAACTCCAAAGTTGGTGGCTTGGAATCAGGAAGACCTCCAATTCACAACTTTAAAGAAAAACTGAAGCGCTGTGACTTTTATGGGGTTAAGTGTGGGAAGCAATGCACTCGTTGTTGCATTCGTTTCTAAATACCGATTGGCTCTTCTTCTGGGAAATCTGGGGTCCTCCTTCAGTCTTCACCATACCCCTCAGGCTTCCCTTGTGATACTAGATATAAAATTCACATTGTGTCCATACTGTGCGACTGGTGTGTGCCCCAACTTGATAGCTCACATGATGTTATGAATATTCTGTGAAATTCTTACTTTGGTGTTGCTAATGGAAAATTATCTTTGTGAAAATGGGATGTTCATGCTTCTCTTTGAAGGCTGTCTGTCCAATGAGCCGCTGGGTCATGGCCCCTAGTGAGTCGTACAATCTGTCCTTAAGTAGTACCTTTTCTGTTTTATGGCTTTTTGCTCTGTCATTCTTCTTTAAGTCTTAGATAAGACAAAGCCGTTTTTTCGATGCTTTTCAGAGGAAGTCTGGCTTTGCCCTCAGGGAGGCATCCGTGACCTTTATCCCTCCAGGCCATAAACCCTGTAGTGAAGTTGGATAAGTCTGGTCACTGTGAGGTACCAGAGGTTGCATGTTGTGGCCAGGCCTTCCAGATATGATGAGAAAGGTGTTCTGTGGTCCCTGCGTAACTGAATAGATGGTAAAAATACCAAAATAAAATATTTAAAAAGGAATTATCTAAATATCATTGTGTAAATATTGCAAGCTAGTCTCAGTATTGGTACTCTGTATCGGAAGAGAAAAAAGGTTCGTAAGGCCATTCATAGGGCACCCCCTTTGTTTTAGGTAGGATGTTATGTTTAGGTTGTTGTGATGAAATTGCACCACATTACATGATGGTATGTTTTTTCTGGCCATATGGTGGATATTGTCTATCTAAAACACTGACCTACTGCATTTTTAATTGAAGAGAGAGAGTAATGAGTCTTATTTGATTGATTTAGTCCAGTGCAGTATGTGAAATCTGTGAAATCTGTTCCATCTTCTTAAACCTCATAAGAACCAAATACTGTAGTGCACATTATATTTTTTTTGCCATACTCCCCACCCTAAGTGGAAACAAAGTAATGAAAGAGCTTTCAGAGTCTTCTTTAACAGTCTTAGCTCAGATTACAGTGCCAGATTAGCTCGCAGTATACACCACACTTCAGGTGGTTGTCCCTTCCTTCCACTCTTATCATCCATCGCAAAAAGTCCTCCTTAGGTTTGGGCTTTACCGGATTTGCTCTCCAATCTCTTGTTCTTGCTTTCCAAGTTTTAAAGCACGATTACACCATTAAATGTTATTTAATACTGCCATCTACTGAGTTAAACCAAGATATATTAGATTGTGTACTGAAGTGCCAGTAAATGGAGAAAATAGAGGCTTTTATTCAGCAGGCCAAATTAAATCTCAGAATCTCCTGGCTCATCTCAGGAGGCGCCTTGCAGGACAGTCCACTGGCGTGCCTTAGAGACATATTATTAAGAAATTTTCCGTCTGTGTGGAAGCTGACAGAGTGGTACATTTTCTTGCAGTTCCTTTTTTGAGTTACATACTGAAAATCTGACACTAAATTAGAAAATCTCAGATGACTTGGACCACTTTTTAAGTAACAAATGTGTTTTTTTAATGAATAATATCGCAAGACATTTCAGTGTGTTTCCGCTTTTGGCCACGGAGGGGAGTTCCTGCTCTAGACCCTCTGTGTGCATTGTGAGGAAAGTGGGCGGCTCCAGCTTAGCTCTCCTCGCGGAGCTGTCACCATAGGTTACGGGGCTATCCCAGAGAGGGTACCACGTGGCGCTGGAGGAGCAACAGCGTGTGTGTATGGAGAGGCAGTGGCGGCAGATTGCCGGGGGAACCGCAGTGGACTGAGGCAGGTCAGAGCCATCCGTGTGGAAGAGGCAGCCATGCGCACGGCGCCTAAACATACACAATGCTACGCTGGGGCTGGACATGAAAACGAGAGGATTCTTCCCACAGCACGACAAAAGCTGGGATCCTTACTTTGTGAATATTCAGGGTCAAGCTTCCCCTTCAGCAATCTCATTCACAGCCGTGATGACCTAGAAAGGCACTTCATTTAGATGGGATGGCATTAAGTCACATGTTTGTGTACATTTCTCCGTGAGACATGTGTGGTATAGAGTATACATTTGTGCTAGTGTTTTCCCATGTCTGCATTTAGCAGGTCTACCTGCGACTGAGGCCCTAAGCCGTCTGATGAGCTGTCAATCTTAATGAGGCTCTGAAAGGCCCTCTAGTCCCTGCAGACATGGAGTCAAGTGGTAATGTAGTGGAATCTAAACGTGTTCACTTAGCCATGGGCCAGTGTCACTATGGAATCTATTTTTAACAGATGCAGTATATTCGCCACAGAGAAGCTTTAATCTATTAAGAGATTTTTTCTAATCTATAAAGCTGAGGAGGTTTTTGCATTTTGTTTAAATTGTCAGGTTTCCCTGTTTTCCAGCAAAAAAGTCGAATGTTCTGCCCTTGTGAATTGTTTTCAGATTGTTTTCTGTGCTGAATGCTGAATCCTCCCCATAGAGCTTCATTCTGTTTTGACGTAATTTTTGTTTTTAGCCAGCAGATGGTCTACCCTAGAGGTTAATAACCAGACCAGTGAGTTGTTACAAATGGTTTTCACTCTTTCGCTGTAAGATTTTAACAGATTTTTTTTTTGAGTCTTCTGTGGCACTTACTTTAGTATAATTTGTCTTTTTTCCCCTCTATGTGTGACACTTTATTATTTAATCTGTTTGTCACAATATGTCTGTCTCTATTACACTTCTCGCTCTTTTTCTCCTTCTGTGTTTGTCTGATTTTCAATATTTTTGAGTAAGTAGATATGCAGATTGTGTGCTGGTAGCCTCCTCTCCAGCTGGCTAGTTATTAGTGATAGGACTGTTATATAACTTGGCCATCTTTTCCTCCTCTACTTCACTGGCCTCCAGCCATCCTGTGCAAGGTGTTCTCTGACCAAATGGGACCAAAAAAGGAAAATAGAATGCAGCCTTCTTCACCTGGCCAATACTGATGTGCTCTCATGTTTTATTGTCATGACCAACACAATACAAAGCCACATTTCAATACCGAACATTTTGTAATGCAAGGGAGCTCAGAAACTAACACTGGCTTGTGAGAATTACTGTTTAGACCAAATTGCTCACACCCCTTTTCCACTCCCCAAAAAAGGTGGCAGGTGGTGTTCAGGGATCATGTAAAGTATTTAGTTTGCAGGTTTGAATATACTGAATTCTTTGCAAGAAAAGTAAACAAGTATGCTTGCAAATAGGATTGCCACCATTATTACATAATCATCCAACCTCAGCTATTTTGCGCAGTGTATTTTCACAATCATAATGTTTTCACTGCACAGAATGTGAATTGCAAATTACAGCCACAAAACAGTAATTCAGGACATTTTAGGCTCTGGCTATAGTAGCTGGAAAAAAGAGGTGTTAATCACAATTATTTATATGACAATAATTAACTAAAATTTCTTAATTGTGACAGGCTTGTTTGCATATGAGCAAGTATGTTAATCTGCATTGAGTGCTCTTTAGTGTAATGCTGAGTGTAGTGCCCAGTCAAAGATATATTACTGTATGTAGGGATTTGGAGACCATGCAGATGAATGGTGTAAGGCAGTGTTTCTTAAACCAGTTCTCAGACACTCCCAGATGGTCCTAATATTTGGCACAATCTAACTGGCAACACATAGGGATAGAGCAAAAATGTGGACCGTCTTGGGGTCCCTGAGGATCAGTTTATGAACCACTGGTATAAGGTATCAAGGGTTGTTATTGCCCCAGTTCACAAACATAACTGATATGCCCTCTTCAAAAGAATGCATAGCCTACATGCGTACTTCAGATTAGCTGGAGAGTTTGCTGCTCTGATGCTTTTGAATGCTCCTCTTTATTATATTCAGACAGCTGTAGGTAGAGTATAGAGGTGCTGCCTGACCTTGACAAACTTTTTTTCCCTCTCTGTTTTCTCTAGGTTGTTACCTTTTGCATATGTAGAAATTCAAAGGAACCTCTCATGCTATCAGAAAAGATCCAATTATAAAATGAGAGCAGAAGCGAATGGTGAACAAAGTACTGTAGAATGAAAATATCAGGCCAGCGAGAGAGATTTCTAATGCTCATGCTCTCCGTCTTGGTCCCACGGCGTAGCTGAATCTCGGGTGCTATCATGGACATTCAGCACTTTGCGATCTAGATAGGCTGCCTGCAGGCTCCCTCAGCTGCTCCTCACTAGAGCGATTAGCATCAGCCGGCACGCACGCACACACACACACACACACGCGCATGCTTATCAGGTGAGAGAAGTACTCATTGTTCCTGCAGAAAGTGCTGAGTGCACAGCTGCTCAAAAACCTTTAAGCAACATTGAAAGACGCAAGGGTTTATGGATGCTGCGTCACACTGCAGCACATACCTTCTCAAACTTTTCACGGAATATTTAGCATAATATGGGTTGTTTAAGTTGATTTCAGCTGCAGCTACTGAGTGTTATAGGCACTTTTACACAAAGCATTTCAGCATTTCAAGCGCTCTCAGACTGGTGAGTCACGGTTTTCAAATTCAGACCCCTCTAAACAAATCCACAGACGAACCAAACTCAGTACATACATCATGAAAACAAAACAACCCCCGTCCGCTTAGTGTTTCGCGTTATGGTTAAAGAACCTCTTAGCTTATAGTGCTTAGACATCCACAAACTTCCAGTAATTTAGCAGAAATTGACAAGCTTCTCAGTGTGAAGGCTGTCAGTGGGCTTGTGTGATATCAAGAAAAGACAGCAGTTCTGGCGTATTAAAGCAAAAGTCCCAAAAGGCTGTGTGTTGTAGTGAATTTTTTCATGGTTAAAGGGTATTGCTTAGTGTGACATGCAGTTAAACCCCCTGCCTGTATTGAAATTACTGTAACTCGCAACTCAAGTGGCTAATAGACCACTGACGTTGCGTCGTCTATCTGTGGTCAGCATTGTGCCCTTATTAGAAACTCCAGGTTTAAGCTGGGTGTCTCTGGCAAAAAAAAAAATAGATTTTCAAAAATTGCTGCTCTCATGCCTTGTGGTTAACAAAGTGGTTCTAAACTTGATGTGTTTAATCCTAGTACATTTTTCCACTGAATAATCACTGGATCCTCTGAATTATAAGGGTGTTAAGGAACCAAATTATGAAGTTTGCTACATGCAAGCTAACACCGCAATGAATTGATATCATAAGACAGGCAAATTCACAGAAATACCCCAAACAAACCGTCTAGCTTGCTTTGGCAGTAAGATATGTTAGGAGGACTATATTAAGTGTTATTATATAAAAGTGTTGAAGTCAGATTTACTTTCGTGCATCGTCATTGTAGTGCACAGGCGTGGTAGCCTGCTATTAGCATGAATGTAGCAATGTTTGTATTTTGACTCCTAAATGAGCTTGTAATTAAAAGAATCCAGTGACATTCAGAGGAAAAATGTAAGTATGACAAAATGTGTCCGGATTTGAGCTTTTTTGTGTAGCACATAGCTTGTGGTAGATTTTCTGAAAACTCCATTTTTTCTCATAGACAAATCCAGCCTATACCCAGAGATGTTAATAAGAGCATGACAGCCACTACACAATGATGCACAACTTAAGAGATTTTACATTTCTAAAATAGTGACCACCAATATAATATTCATATATATACAATATAATATATAATATAATTTGACCAACTTCAAGAACAGCAGTAACTGTTTAATGTTTTTTGTAGCTTGGAGAATTTTGAACGTGGCTCAGCCAATCAGGGGTCCATTTTCCGAAAGCGTGGTTGATCAGGTACTCAGTCCTCTTAAATTGTGAACACAAAAAGCACTGAGGTTATTTGCAACTGGTTTCCTTTCAGGTTCACTTTAACAGAGTTTAGTTAACTAAAAAAAAAAAGCATGTGAAAACACCAATGGCAGGGTTTCCCCAAAGGTCTGAAATAAACCTGGGGGGGACAGCGTTGTGGACTAAAGGGGTATTCTTATGTGGCTGCATGTATGAATGGTGTCATGTGAAGTGTGGCCTTCTTAATGCATAACAGTATAAAATATTTTGGAAATTTTTAAAATGGGACAATGTCTTTGGGGGGCTGTTGGTTTACTTGGCAGGTAGGGGTCCAAGTATAGCTTATGTGTGGGGAAACATTGCCCATAGTCTCCAGCCAGCTGAATATATTGTGGATAGGAAAGTGAATGTTTAACACAATATGTTTTCAACTACAAACTAATGCTTGAAATACCAAGAGTTAATCTATATTTATTTTACCCTTTGGACCGGTTCTGTGGTCATGGATTAAGTGTCGTCTTAGACTAAACTAAATCTCCATTTATTTTATTCCAGGGTTAGGCTTTATATGACGATGGAAAAATAAGTAATCTCTACCAAAGCTGGTTCAAGACATTTGCATACTTCAACAAAGTCACTCTTCTCATCTTTTCCTTCATGCTTGCTAGTTTTCTCCATCCTCCAGTTACCTAGTTATTTGTCAGCTATGCGGGTGGCTACATTTCTACCCTGGTGAGCTCTTGTACACACATACTGTCTAGAGACAGTTTCTTAGGGAGCGGTCAGTGCAGTCAGTCAGAGGAGATGGGGTGTGACTGGCTGGCAGCAGATGAGGAAGACCAGCTGTGTTTTGCTGCTGTGTGGCAGAGCAGGGAAGGATGGGAATTTTGCCCAAAGGTTTGTGGGTATTATTAAAGAGACAGCACAGTCATCCAACATTTAAATTTTTCATGAGGCAGCTCCCTGTTTGAGGAACTGCTCTCAAAATGATATGTCTTGAGTTTCTGCTGAGATGTTCATATTTTAGAAATGCGTATTTACAAATGTGGTTGATTTTAAATTTCTTCTGTTCATAAAATCATTCACCTCTTGTGCTTTTCCAGGCCAGTGGTGGGAAGATAAAATATCCAGTTTGCTCCTACATGTCGTGTAGAAAATATTTTGATAGTGCTTTAAATGGACATGTTTACTCCTACATCCTGCAGTTTAGTCCTGCACGTACTGTTCTACATGTGAAATGTTTACAAAGACAATAATATAATAATATCAGCAGTAGGGGTGCGGGAAAAAATCGATTCTTAGATGCATCGCGATGCGGACGTGAACGATTCTGAATCGATTCACAAATGTCAAAAATCGATTTTCCAAATATTTAATTTATAGCGTAATGTTGACGGAACACAAAAGGCGGAACCTGGAAGTAGGTAAGTGCAGCGCCTGGACAGTCTGTGATGGCGCACAACAAAAACACACTGCTGGATGAGCGAGAAATCCGAGCGGCTCCCTCTGCATTAAAGCCAGGTTAGATCAGGAGTCACAACACAAATGATAAGAAGAGCCATTTTGTCCTTTCAACAAAAATCAAACAGTATGTCTCAGTATGTGTTAATGTCCTAGAATAGGCTAAACAATATAAACGAGAGCGCAGATCTACTTTGCTCTGCTTTAAGCTTCGCCTACAGCTGCTTCCCTCCCATCTCTGCCAGAAAACTTTTCAAAACTAGAGCAGTTTCTTGTAAAATGTCTCTCAACATTCGGCTGTTTTACGAGGCTGAAAGTCGCTTCTCATTGCTCCAGCGTCTTGTTTGAATTTTCCTGTTCCATCTTAAATTCTGACTGAGGTGCCGAATGTGAATGCGGCACCATTTAAGGTGGAACGAGAAAATTCAGAAGAGAAGCAACTTCATCTTTGCAACTTTTTAGTGTTTGACAGTCTCTCGTTGTAGATTTAATGTATCAGGAAACCAACTGCGCTGCTTATAAATGCGAATAACACATCGTTGCTAGGTGACCTGCAGTCTGCACGGCAATTCTCAGTCGTTGCGAAACAGGGCTTTCGCGCTATGTTGCACACTCTCTACAACGAGACCAAAACCGAAGTTATAAAGTCACTAAAAACGGGCAGGACGGCTGTAACGTGCTGCGTGGACACCCATTACCACTGGATTTTATTTCACCGTAACATTTTATCGCAGCTGAGTGTCAGCAGCGTCTCGTGCTCCAAAGGCAGTGAATGAGAGCAGTGAATGATTTATTAATAAAAGATATTGGAAGTAAATTCATTATGGATCATTACAAATACTTTGCTTTAAAACTACCAAGTCCTCACACAGTGGGAAAATAGAAATGATGTATAGAAAAAAAAAATGTGGCACCATTATTGATGCATCGAGATGCATCGATAATCGTTTTATAATCGCATCGCAGCCCTCTGAATCGTAATCGAATCGAATCGTGAGGTGCCTAGAGATTCCCACCCCTAATCAGCAGTACTAGAGAGAGACTGTAATGGCACAGTTTTGTGAATGGCTGACTCAGGAGGTTGTACGATTTGAAACTGAGTATTATTTGGTGATCAGTGACCCTTTTCTGCGAAGTTGTACTCTCTTGGCTTTCACATCCTGGCTCTCTGTCTTCGTGTTGTGGAAGTCTGGAAGCTGCATGCCTCTCTGCACTTTGATGATGTAATAACTCAACTGATTTAGTGTGGCAGGTCGGGGGAACCCAGGGAGGGGGCAAAGATGAAATTCTCTCTCGCTTTCTCTTCCACTCTCTCTCTCTCTCCTCTTTCTATCAGCCTGCCACAGCACATGGCCATACTGTGACTGTGGTCCTGATGAGGTGATACATCATCATATAAAGCACTATTAAAAGATTTCTACTTTATTTAACAGCACAACAGAACAGCAGTGAATTGTAGTAGTACTTATGTTGTTGATGGTGGTTTCTGTTGCATATTGAAGCTGCAATGATTATCTGAACTTCACCAGACAGATTTATTCTGCCTGTCTGAAATATCAGTGGATCTTCAGGATGAGTTTTTTCACAGCAAAAGTGAACTTGCTTTAACTGCTGACACCAGAACAATGTGGAACAACAGACTCTTGAAATTTGGCTGTCTACCTGTCCACTTTAGTGCATCTGTTACGTAGCTCCTGACTCTGCAGCTTTGTAAAGCTGTAATGTCCAACTACCGCTCCCATAAATGATGAAATAATGCTGTCACCTTTCACACTTGGCTTGCAGATGTATAAATGTCGTCCTCTGGTGTTGCTCTGTTCATCTGAGCAGGCAGGTGGTTTATTAGCGTGTGGCAGATCACAGTCGAGCAGTCAAGGCACTCAGTTTCCTTTACCTCCATGTCTTTGCAGTGGCTGTCAAAGCTGTTGCAGGTTGCCTGTGTCTTTTCAGGATGCCCCTTGTTTTCCTGGCTGAATGCCTCCATGCACAGCTTCTTCACTGAAGAAACTGCTCAGTTTCTATCTGCTGGACTGTGTAATAAATCCCACACTGCATCGGTTATGCCCCTCCCCCTTTCCCCGCTCACCTCTCCTCTCTCATGTGTCTCTCCCTGCCTCATCTTGCTGGCTGTGTGTTGTTCGGATAGTCAGCATACAGAGTCCCTCTCTCCCCCCATCTCTCTCTGAGAGCAAGGCATGGCAGAGGCTGCCTTCTAGCAGGTGGGGGAACAGTGGCAGTGACCGATTGGCGCTGGAGCGGAAGGTCCGTCACTCTCTGCTGCCCTCTAACCCTCCTCCTCCTCCTCCTCCCTCCCTTCCATCCTCAGCCTCCCAGAGCAGGGCTTCTCCACAGGCAGCATGGCTGCTCCGGAGCTGCCAGTTTCGCGCCTCTCTCTGGGAGTTCACTGACCGGCCGGGCTGACCGAGGAGTGGACAAGGGCAGCGAGGCGCAGGAAGCTGGATGAAGGCTGCATGCCGCGGAGTGAGCCGAGAGATGAGGGCGCATGTCGGGATCGGGCAGCAGGCGACGCTGGACGAAGAAGCAGAAGCACTCGGCCGGGACATCAGTCGCTGACGGACTGAAGTGCCCAGGCACAGAGAGCATGTCTCCCAGCATCAAAAACTTGGATTGCGTTTCCCCAATGTTGTGCCACTGTAAAGTAGCATGCACCAACAGCACCATCTCTCTCATGTTTGGATGCAAGGTAAGGGAGAAAAACGATATTTTTCTTCTTTTCATTCATGGTGACATTTGGGACAGGATCTCTAAAGTTCTGCTCTGAACATCAGCTCTATAGTTCTCTCCTAAACCTGGTTTCCTCCTAAAGCTAGACTTGATATTATTGTGGCATACCAGGCACTGTGTATTAGCATGAACCAACAGCATAATCTTGATCATGTTTCGATTAAAAGGATTGTTTTTCTTTCATTCATATTGAGACTTGGGAAAGGTTCTACAAACTACAGCCTGAACATCGGCGATGTTAATAGTTCTCTCGTAAACTCCGGAGTCAGTCTTACTGAATTTGCCTCCTCTCTGAAGTTAGACTTGCTAACTATGGTGTCATACTGAATATTGTAACGAAGCATATGACTACAGCACCAGCTCGTTCATGTTTTTATGCAGTGTAGTGGGAGGAAAGCAGTATTCATTTACATTAAGTTTTGGGACAGAACTTTCCAAAGTTCTGTCTGAACCTCTGTTAATAGTTCTCTCTGAAAGCCTTAAATTTGTCTCCCCCCTGAATCCAGACTTGATAATTATCGTGGCATACCAAAGATCACAGTGAACTGAAATAAATTGTTTAAGGAAGTGTCATGTTCTAGATTAGTTCCTATTAGCTGTGATTCTCAGTAACCTTTCATATTTAGCTCGTTTATGAAAGCAAACTGTAGCACTGAACCCCTGCCTCAGTGTTTCTGAGACCCTTCTGGTAAAACTTGAGGCTTCAGATGATTTCTGACATTGACAGATGTGGAAGCCAGTGGCACCGTTCACATCAGCAGCTCTGCCTGAGGCTCTCTGCATCGCTAGTTGCATGTAGTAAACCAGGCATTCATGTGCGTTCCATTTCTGTCACTTCTTCAGCTACTGTACTGGGACAGAAGTCTTGCCTGTGGGACAAAAAAAAAATCCCATGGACCGTCGTCCTCTCTTATGTTTTGTGGCAACATAAACGGCTGGTGTTGTCATAGAAAAAACACATGCAACCATATTTCATGAAGCCTACAGTGTGAGTGTGTGACATTAGCAGGACTCTTCATACTATTTGTGTCATCCTCAAAACATAAGGCCCCTGTTGTAGTCTTCCAGGCTAGTTCAAAAGGGGATGGCAAGTTGTTTTAGTTACATAACTGCCTAGTCCTCTGGGTGTCCTAGCCTGCGTCCCAATTATTTCTACTATGCGTGATGGGGATGTGCTGAAAATTGTCATGTTTTTCATCAGCTCAGTCCAGCTTCTCAGCCTCCGTCCTGCCTGTCTTCGGGCAGCTCTGCAGACGTCACTACACGTGAACCGTTCTCATGGAATGTAGCCGCTGCTGACTGCCATTTTGCCTAAACATCAGAATTATGCAGGGAGCCTAAATGTCCTGTGTTAAGCATGTTCTCCGTGCTGAAGGAGTAGAGGGAAATCCCTGATGCAGTGTAGAACATTCGTCCGGATGGTGCGATGTGGAGACATAAGCATGACCTCATGCTTCACGTGCACTGTGGAGTCCAATAACATAAGGCACTGGTTTATTCATTTTTTTAAAGAAGCATAAGTTGTAAGATGTTTAAAGTTTTTTGTTGTTGTTTTGGTATGCATATGGTTTACAGTACATAATTATTAGTGTAATTGTGTAATTACATAATTACATGACTGTCTAATGAATTACATTTACATTAGATTTACTTTCTCCATCGACAAATTTGGGTCTGCTCGTCTGACATTTTTATTTCAAATGACAAAAACTTGGCAAAAATGCAGAGAAAATGTTTTTCCAAGTGCAAAACAAAACTGCACACAACAAAAACTTTTAATCAATTTTAATCATAATAATATCTTTTCTTTCTGTTTCTACTTGTGGTAGAATCTGCACTTTCAACAGAATATCCCAGTTTGTTTCACTGAGCTGTAAGTGAGAATTCAGTAAACAAACAAGGACTAATAAGGATTTCTTTATTTTTTCCTAAACATATTCACCATCACAATTTTAAATAGCCAAAATCTAAACTGTGTAAGGGAGGAGTGCTTGCTTGAATTCACTTTGAATGCATGGAATTGGTCCTTCATCTTAACTGATGGACTGTAAGTGAAAATTGTAACCCTAAGTGTTGGTTTGGCAGTGTCCCATAAATGTAGAAGTAGAACTAGTCTTGGACTGAATTTATTTGTGACATGATGTAATCACACCGATAAAACGGATAAAATCAATAACCCAGCATGTTTATTTGTGTGGCAGTATCTCACAGTGATTCTTCTCTGCAGTCAGCACCATCTCAGCCTGGCTCTCCAGTGTAATAAGCAATGTGCCGGTTTGTCGGGATGCTGTCTGCAGGATCTACTTTAACTGAGTTGGTGTAATGGAATGACTTTTCGGAGCTGCAGTAGCTTTTGTTAACTAATGGTAATTTCTCTAGTTTTGGTCAGGAGGAGCTCTTTGATCTTTTGCAATATAATATTCATAATTAGTGCCCAACCAATATGTTGTTGGCCAGCAATATTGGTAAATATTGATGTCCCACAGGTTTTGTCAGTCTCTGTGAAGATATTGCTGGTAATGCACTGATAATTAGCGATTGTCTTTTTATGGTCACACCATTACTACTACTACTACTATTACTACTAATAATAAATAATAAAGACAATAATAATAGCTTATTATTATTATTGTTATACCTGTCCAGGGTGTTTCCTGCCCTCCACCCAATGACCTCCAGCTCCCCCTGCGACCCAGAAGGATAAGCGGCTTAGAAAATGTGTGTGTATTATTATTATTATTATTATTATTATTATTATTATTAACTTCTCTGTGACATATTTGACTATTTAAGTATAAGCTTATCATTAAAACCTGCCTGGGTCCTAAGCTGCGTATAGTGCTGTGTGAGCATGAGGCTGTGATAGAAGGTGTGGAGAGGGGCTGAAGGGTCTCTAAATAATACAGCACCTGAGCCAAAGCTGCACCGCGCATGTTCTACAGCAAAGTGCCTGTAGAATTTAATCTCTGCTGAGGCATTTCTGCTTTCCGAGCTTCTCAAAGTGAGTCAAGTGTACTGGGTTCCTGAGATTGTCCTGTTGAAGTATATCATTTATCACACAGCTGTTCACCCCAGGTTCCCTCTTTGATTATTGATTATCACAGCTATTCAACCTGGGCAAATTCTTTCATCACCCAACTGGACCTTTTCTGTTTTTTCCTGTCTGTGGGACAGTCTTCTGGAAAGATCGTGCCAAGTGAAGCTTCACTCTAAGCTGCAGTCATCCAGTTCTTCTTGACATGCTGGGCAGTAAGGAGGCATGCATTTCCTTGCTGGATGCTTGGAACGTTAAATGATGAAGGAAGTTGTCATTTTGAAGCCCTTGCAATGCAGCGTCTATTCACATCTAATGTAAAACAGCCTGGGGCTGTAATGTTTAGCTTCAAAGCCTTTTCCTTCAAAGCCCCCGAACCTATTGTTGGATAATGAGTACAGAGCTTTTAGCATAGACCTGTGCTGCTGACCATGATGTACTTTGTGATGCACCAGCTAAAATAGTCTTATTTGTGGAAAATGAGTAATGTTTTTATCACATTAATTGCCTCAGTGCCATCCAGTTCTCCAAAATCATGTTTATTTTGTGTGAAATACTGTGTTTGATTTGCAGCATTGCATTGCAGAAGCAATGGCAAAGTGCTTTTTTGCAGTGTACAAGTCAGACTTGCACAGGTCTCTTTACATAAAGTAATTGCCTGTTAACATGTTGGATACAAACATATGCTGCAGTGAGTTTGATTGAGGGGTACAAACAGCTTCTGATTTTTTTTTGTTTTTTTTTCCTGAAGCATACTGAAAGAAAAGCTCTACCATGGCTCCAGTAAAGCTGAAACATGATTTGTCAGCAGCCAATAGCCAAGGGAGCTGCTGCCACCCACTGCTGTGGGGTGGAAAGTAATTAATTATGTGCACCTTTATTTACTGTTCTCACTGTGTTTCTCCCAGTGTGTGTGCTTTTATGACATTTTTTCATTGAGATGACTTTACTTTGGTGCGAGTGCAATTCAAGATGAAGCAGAAATCAAAATTAAACTTATTTTACCTTGTTAGTTCATATTCCTGGTCATATTAAGCATGATTCATCATATACCATTTAAAAGATAACATTTTTGTTTTCCCATTTTCTTTGATCGAGGTATAATGCCTTTTAAATGCCTCTGAAACATCTTTTCATTTTTGAGTGTCATTTTTTTTCTAGCATCAGTGTGCAGGCCAAAATAGTATTAACCAATAATATCACCTTCCCACTTACCCCACTCTCAGCCATCATCAAGACCCTCTCGAATACTGTGTTTCACTCAAAAACGCCTCACGGTGCAGAAGAAAAATGTCTAATGAGTTCTGATTCACACTGACTTTAAATGAATTATTGTGTGTTGTTACCCAGCTGCTTTTACTCAGACCATCCAGCTTATAATTTGTAGTTTGTCTATAATTTGTTTCAATTTAGACGCTGTGAGCACAAAACTCTTAGTATACAACTCTGAATTGCTTTTATTTAGCTATTTAAAATTGTATTACTTTTTAAATAATTAGTCTGTAGTGTGTTTTCAAATGGCATATTTGTTGGCGTATGTAGGAAAATGTACTGCAGTAAAATTGGAGCAAAGGAAAAAATAAATAAATACAGTTATACAGTTATACCAATATGTTATTAGGCATTCTGTAGGGAAAACTTAGCAAAAGTGGGACAGTACAGTAAACTCCTATGTAGAGCAACTTTGACTGTCTGCTTTCTGTTATTCCACTTCTTTTATTTTGTCTTCTCTACACTCAATTCTAACCCTCACCTTTCTTATTGCTGTATTTTCTCTCTCTGTTGTTTATGCCTTTTCCAGTTTTCTGGGTTAAAATTTTATTTATTATAAGTGATAAGATGTTTTGTTAAATTAAGTCTATATACAACTTGATTCCGCACAGTTTATCAGTGTAAAGCATGAAGGGTTGTTGTGTGGAATGATGCCTGCAGGCTCTTTTGCACCGTACTACACATCAGTGAGTTAGGCTGCTGCTCATAACTTATTGTTGGTGCCTACATACATAACTAGGCACATTAATAACAATAAAATGCTATAATTTGGCCTAAACACATCAATACAGTTTGGTGCCATATTGACCATGACATGTTTGCTCTAAAATGTGATGGTTATAATATACCACAATGGCTTTACAAAGCATCCTACTTTACGTAGCATGTTCAGTAAAAGTGTTGTAGCATTTAAAACCAACTTTGTCAAATAATTAAGCATAATTTTGTGACATGTTGATCACACCCACAATAAAGATGCAAGGCCAATAAAAACAAATGGTGAAAGACACCCTTGTGGAAATTGATCACGGGAGATACATTTGATTGGCTTTTGTCACTTGAGAGCAGTGCAGCTTATTCATCCCACTTTACTGACCATTGACAAACTAAAATGTTGTATGAAGGAGTGAGAGCATCTTGAACTATATATAAAAAATTACTTGTCTGTCAAAGTCAGCCTATTAGGTTTTTAATCCTTGCCTGCCTGTTTCCAGCTATGTAAGCCACTTCTTCCTTCCTGCTGTTCTTTCATAATGAGCTGGGGACCAGCTGCTAGTAGTCCCCAGACTGGCAGAGCAATGATACAGAAGTGTGCTCCTGCCATGCCTCTGCTGTTTGCTCTCTGGTTTACCCCATTGGCAGCTGCAGAGCTGCAGGAGTATGAGAACTTGTCATATTAGAGTTTCTTGTTTTCAGCCGTCTGTAGGCTTTAGTAGGTTTTACTAAGTGGTCCACTGTCTTGTCTTGGCTAAGACTCATGGTAGTGCTTCATATCGCTGCTGCCGGAACAAAACCTTGTATCTCCACTTTTGCTGTTTTTCAGTTTTTGACATGATTTGAAAACGTCTGTTGCCCTTTACATTGTGTGTAATTTTCATGATGAAGAAATCAAAAGAAATGGCCCAAGATTATTTGGAAAAAAATCTGGTTCCATTGCATCAAAAGTAGAGTATGTTTTCCCACTTCTGGTTTTCGGTTTTCTTCTGACATCCACGATATGCTGTGAGCTGCCTGCCTGTGGAGTTGTTTATTAGGTTTTCCTCTCAGCCAGCAGTTTCTTCACTTTCTCTGCTTGACATGTGGCCATCATTAACAAGTGTTCTGTTTAGATGTCCCAACACAAATCAGAGGGGTTCACCTTTCTAGACTAATTGAGCTCTGACTTGTGTTGGTATTAGCCTCAGTTTCCAGTTGCCCTGCCTCTGCCAAGTGGCAGTACTTTCACGCAGCTTCAGTGGAATCAGTCCAGCCTTTTGCAGATGCTTGTTAAAATTATAAAGTGTCTTGATTGCTAGAAATGTTAGCGCTGAAGAGGTGTTCTTTCTCATACATGGGGGATGCATCTGGTTAGACTCAGTCGCATTTCATGCTATTCAGTCATTGCAAAGCTCACGAAGGGAGGGACCTGTGGAGGCTGTGTTGATAGGTTTATAGTTTAAGTTGAATAAGAGAACTTTTTTTTTTAATCTTGTTCAGTTTAGAAAGGAGCTGAGGTGCAGTCTGAATTTTGAAAGTTGCAGGTCTTTTGCATTCATCATGCTGTTTTCAGATCCTGTATGCTACTCCCTAATCTGTGAGAATGCAAAGTTTCAGGATGGCAGTGCTTCATGTAAGAAAGAACTACATATTGTCCTGGTTTATACTCTTTTCCATTATAAGTAAATTTGCCTTGGACTTTCTCTTTGTCCAAGTATCCTTGTCCAGTTTTTCCGTTGTCGTAGTAGATAACTGCACGTTGTGATTATGGGATGTCAAAGGCCATCTGCCATACAGGAATTGGTTGGTGCATGTTTTCAAATCGAGGAGACTTGTAAGTATGCAACTCTGGCACGTCACCATGCAGATGTATAATTGGCTCAATTTTTTGACTTTGCAAAAAGAGAAGAGAAGGGACCATGCCATCCTGCCTCGCTGTGAGAAGACACACTCTAATGTTCTCAGTGACTCTGAGTCACAGATGATGAATTAAATTAAAATCCTAAAGGAATACTGTAGTGTTTTTTCAGTCCAACCTCTATCAGCTGCCTTGGAATTGTACAGATGATTAGCAAAGACAGTAATTTCAATTTTTGAAAGTTGAACAGAGGCCAAATGTTTATGAGAAACATATTTTTTTAAAACACTTTGATGTGTTTTTCATTTAAAGGATTTTGTGAATTAAGCTGTTTATTAGTCATTTATTCATAAATAAACTACTTTTCCAGAGAGAATGTTTGGTAAGGGGGCTTTCAGATGCATTTGAGCTTCTCTCACTGCAATGGCTTGCTGTATAACTCCACTATACATACCACTACAGATCACCTTAAGTTTGCAAACCGTCCACTTGACACGGTGTGTTCACATGCAGTTTTGCAAAACATTTATCAGTTTAAAACCAAAAAAAAATGCTTCAGGTTAGTCATTGTATTGAGAGGATGATGACCCAGCAGCTCACACATCATATGCACTTTGGCTCAATTCACCAGGCTGATAGTGGCACAAATCCAATTGTTTGCTTTAATGTGACACAAATCTTCTATTTTCAAATCAGATCTGAGCCACTTTCATATGTGGTCCTAGATCAGATACATATCTGATTCATGGCCATGTGATCTTAATGAGAATGCTCAGAATTTTTGTGTATTTTAATTTTTTTTAAACTGTGTGTGCGCGATCATTCAGCATTAACGTGGCCATGCAAAAGCAACGCACCTGACACTTTTTCACCTTCGTCTCGCTCTGATAATGAACAGCTGAGAGCGGTTTAGAGCAGATTATCTTTGTGGGGAAGGCTCGTCCTGATGGTTTGTTTGCTGTTCATCATGTGATGTTATTGATTACAGTGTCGTTTCAGGATGCAAGTTCATTCACATTATTGACAGATTTGACTTATCTACACAAATGTGACAAAATCATGTCACAAAGATTGGATCTGAGCAAAAAATCGGATTCGTGAAATGATTATAATGAGGCTTGTAATGCTTTGTCTCAGTGGCTCTGCTTTGGAAAGGTCATGGGGAAAATGAGTCAGATTTGAATTTGATTGAACTTTGCTATGGCAAGGTGTCAGAAAGAAGCACTGAAGCAGCAAATCCAAGCGGTGTGCGACCTGCTCTCTCCAAACAATGGCACAGCCAGTGCAAAGCAGTTTTGCTGGTTGTCATCTGAAAGCGCCCTTATACGTTACCAGTGCAGTGGTCTAGGCAGAGTTTCCACAGGATCTGCCTGATTGCCATAGAACTTTAGAGAAAGCAGAGTAACCTGTACTGTGTTGCTTCAGTGTTAGAAAGTTACATAGAAGTTAAACAAAAGTTTTGTAAGTAATTCTTTTGTATCTGTCTCGTCGTAGGACCTGTATTGTTTGAGCATAATGGCTGCAGTTCCGCCTTGTGACACAGGAGAAATAGATTAAAAAATGCTGGAATATTCCTTTAATTCCAGCGGTGTTACTTTGCTCTGCACTTCCCAGTGGTCTGTCGTGAGGTGGAATGATCTTTGAATATGAAAATAGAAAACAAAGTCTTCAAATAGGCTGTTTTTATTGTGTGGTTATACCACGACCCTTTTAGCGCAGCAGATGCACACACTTGCCCAGTGCATGTGAAGCTGGTATTGTATCTCTGTATACTGAACATGGAGCATTGCTCCCTTGGGGTGCATGAAAGATGATGGTAATCATGCCATGTGACTGTGTCAATACCTGACCAAATACAGTTTGGATCACTTACTTTGAGTGACTTACTGGAGACTTACGGTAATCTAAAAGAAGGGATTTCTCTTGACACTCATATTAAAGACCTGTATTAAAGAAAAACTGTATAAGCATCATACAGAGAAACCAGGATGGGACCTATGGTGGAACTGTTGTCTCTGTGAAAATCGCTGTACATATGAACAAATGTAAATTCTCTACAGAGGCAGATTTTGAGCTAAAATAGTGGCACTACCAGAAATGCCAATTAGAGCACTTAGCCTTTTCAGAAGAGGCTGATATAAGTAGAAATTGAATTAACACATAACTAGACATAATGCTGTTTTGGGATTGACTTTGATGTTATACAGAAATGTGCAATAGGTACAATCTCTAAAGTTATCAGTCGTAGAACAGTAGTACATAACCCTCTAACAGTGCGTAACGTGCAGCTCTTTTCAGTTAGAGTTTAGATATTGGGACTGGGTTGCACCAGTTTTGTAGAAGTTTGTGCTCAAGTCTTTACTAGTAGGGATACATTGATACTTATACTGCTATTGGTTAACAGGCTGATACCGTGCTCGTTTACTCTCTAAAATTCACGCGAATGAACAAACGCAGTGAGGGAGGCTCTACTCACAGAGAAGTGAAGTGTTACTGAGTCTGTGACAGGCGGACACATAGACGTCTGTCACTTTAAACAATCCGCCTTTGCAGATTCCCACCAGACATACACTGTGTGATTTTAGACCATTTTAAACACACGATCACAACCGCTTCCCCAAAACAGGTGGAGACAGGAAGGCCAGCTAAACAGACGTGGAAATAGTCGACATTTCCTTCCAAAGTCCGCCTGTGCTCACTTTACCTATTTGACTGAATACAGTAGTGAAGTATAAACGTTAACACAGTGTTTTTTTTGTTTTGTTTTGTTTTTTTTGTAAAATGAGCTGTAGAGAGATCATGTTGTCCTACCATGAACATCACCGTCTGGTTTAGCTTCAGTGCTCAGTGTTAGTAGTGCTGCTCATTTTCTGCTCAGTACTTGGCGCACAAGCGTGTTATTTTGAATGAAACCGCTTTATTTGAAATTGTTCATAGACAGAGCTGTCTGTAAAGGCTGCTTTCACTTACCATGGGTTGAGCGTTTTCACACAGTATGAAAATATAAATCTTGGGCTTTGTCCGTATATGATGGTCGTAGACTGTGAGTGACCAAAGAACAAGATTTCTAAAATCACACAGTATATGTCTGGATTTAGAGGACATTCAGCTACAGCTCAACCAGCCAAACAAAAGACTTCAGACGTAAAACTGTAAAAATGAGCTTCTCTGGTACATTAGCCTCTGATGTGATTCCTCCTGTCACTGAGCTACAGAGACTGATGTTGAAAAAGACAGACGAGGAGCATCAAAACTATGAAATGTGCTTTACTTGGAGTTGTACAGAAGCGTTTTTCTGACGAGGAACAAAACTCTCTTCTCAGCTGCAGTGCTTCTTGATCCAAGGTAACTAGTGCAACATAGCTAGCTAACTCACATCAATTAAAACCAGCTACATTTTAATGATTTAACTGTTTAGGTACATTGCACTTTATTTACACTAACAGCTACTTCATTCTATGTAGGTCACTCAGTACCTCAGTCACTTCAAACTGTCCCTTTACTAAATTTGGTTCAGTCACACATCCTTAAGTCATGTCTTGGTAACAATTAACAAATATGTATGTCTCTTTAACATGTGACTATGACATGTTCAGAACCTGTCTATAAATGTGCTGCTGTGGACAGGTGACGGCATGATGTGCCAACATGTTATTTGTCAGAGAAACATATTGTGCTGACTTTTTGCATTCTTTGGAAACTGATATCCAGTGTAGAAAAGAATGATGTGTATAAGTTGAATTGAATGCATAAAGCCATTGTCTGTTTATTTATTTTTTTTATATTTCCTGCGACAGCCTAATGTGCAGCTTTTTTTTAAACAGTTTGGCTGAAAACGGTTTCTGGCTGACCGACATAACGGCAGTTTCAGCAGTTTAGGTGTTTCGGGAGCTGCTGAATCTCACTGATCAGGAGGTGTGGGTCATAAGGTCATGATTAGAGCTGTAACTAAAATCTCAGCATAAAGCATTTAGTGTTTTATTTTAGTCTTAATTAGACTGCAGACTAAGACTTGTTGAAAATTAAAGGATAGATAATGTTACTGATTTTTGGAACTTGAAGAACTGTCAGTGCTACTGAAAGAAGAGCTGAAAAGTTTGAAGCTGAAAGAGTCGGTTCTTGTTGGTGAGCTCAGCCAATCGGCCTGACTTACTAAAAAGGTCCCAAATGCTGTTCGCTTGTACGAGCGTGCAGGCAGCGTTCAGCTGCATTTTAATTTCAAACTGTGCTGACACCACAGTCTTTACAGCACACTACCAAACTGTTCTAAACGCTTTACCTCTAGTTTTAACTTCTGAATGCAACCGAATTAAAGGCTCCATTCAGGAGATTTTGTTGTATAAGAGGGCCATTTAGCTGCTTGTTATTTTGCTTAGCATCCATTTGAAACCAAATGGTGCCGCATTGGCTAATCCCACTGGGCAGTGCACTGCAAATATGCATATTTCATAGAGTCTGATATTGGCTGTTTCTGTGATGCCCCTGCACAGCATGCAGTAAAACAGTTTACTTTCACAAGGCAAAGACATGGTTTACGGTAATCCAGCAGTTCCTGCCTTGAGAGATGACAGTTGTGCAGATGAGTTATTTAACAGCTTAGGTAGGCTTTCTGTGACATGTGCAGTGAAGCTAATTTCTTGTCATACAGTAGCATTCGAGACCAGGTGTTGAAGAAAAGAATACACATAATAAAGTATAAGGCTGTTCGGGTCACAATCTGTTCTCTAGTGGGTGCTCCTAGATCAAAAAGAATGACCACATGCGAGCATTTTGCTTGCACTGGAGAACCCTGTTCTTTGTGCTGTCTGTGAGGATTCTGTTGACTTCACTGAAACTTGCACCCGCTTAATATTTAATAACTACTAAACTCAGTGTTAACTTGTTGGTTAGATTTGGTGATTGGTAAATGTGAATGCAATAAGCACTTATGTTATGACTAGTCTGTGATTGAGTTTATATATAGCTGGTGCAGCTGGCCCCTGTTGCCTTTTAAAGGCTAGGGAGCAAATGCTATTTTGAAATCTCTTCCAATGCCATAGATTTGTAATTAAGATGTTAGGGTAACAGATTCATTAATAAATTCCACTCTTTCTTAGAAGAAATGGAAAGGGATGCTAATGTGGCATTAGTTCCTGGTTTGACTAGTTGAGGAGACGGCGAGAGTTGTTCCACTAGAGCTAGCATTATGTAAGAAAGCTCTGCACTTTCATTTTAACAGCAGGTTAAGTCATTTTTCACTGGCAGCTTTAAGCGTTCTCACTTGAACCTCATTCATTAATTGCACACACGGCATTATGTAAAGTGTTTTAGAATTGATCAACTTCAGCCTCTTAGCCTGTAGCCAGTGGAGCGTCTCAACCGCTGCTGCCGTCCGGGGGGAATCCCGCCCGCGAAAGTGTGCGAGGCTGCTGCAGATTACACTCCACTCGCCCTGAGCGTGTGATGTAACAAGGCATGCACGAGGAGATGCGGGGGGTCAGGGGGTGGGGGAGGGATAGAGGACCACCATACACAACGCACAGCATTCATGTTCTTTCAAATCCAGAAATTTGGGTCTTGTTAGCAGGAATAAGTCTGATGGTTCTACATGGATTTCCAAACTCAACTTAGTTGTTTATGATTGTTTATTTACAATTACTTAAGATGTACTTAGGATTAATTAGTTTACTTAATTGGACTAAAGCACGTGTAGTTTAACAATTAACATTGTATTGTCATTTTTAAATGGTGTATAGATTGAGAAGAACTACAGAGAATGTGGAAACACAAACAGCTGATACTCCGTCTCACATTAAGCAAAATGGCGATGTCTAAGCAGCGCTAAGACAAACAAATTCAGCTACCGATCAGGTTGTTTGATTGAGATCAATCAAAAGCCGCTGGTGAACACAGTAAATGGATTTTAACCACATGGAACACACTCTTAGACGTCTTAAAGTCAACCTGAAATCAAAATTTTTCTATACTTTGTTAGTTCATGTACCTTTTAGGCCACATTAAACATAATTCATCATTTCATTTCAAAAAATAAAATTCTTATTCTCTTTCAAAATTCTTTGGAAAAACATTATCCAATAAAATCCTGTTAGGATGGTAGAAGCAAGCGAGACGATATCAATCATATCAATTCTTCTGAAACTCTTGTGTTTTGAAACAGTTCTGTGTGCATCACACACTGGAATCAAAAAAAACTTCTGTCTCTGCTGCTTCTGGATTACAAGTGTGCATGAGTACTCAGTACTGGTTCGAAGTGCCAGTATTTGAATACTGAAATCATTGTTTGTGTACTTGTTACGTTTTGCTGGAAGACTTCATTCAGAGGTATGCAGCGTTTTTTGCTTGAATTTGTGTAAGTAATAAGTATATTGTACTTTCCTACACTGAAGAACATGACTGAGAAGGCACAGACAGCGCTGCTGTATCATTTGGCTAACTGCTCCAGCTGATGTTAGTTAGGTCAAAAAACAATGAAAATGTTTCTCTGACAAGTAACATGTTGGCACCTCGTCCACTGAGGCGAAAATACCTGGTGTAGAAGACAGCGAGTGCTCATCAGCATCCTGCGTGACACTTGTTAGCTCTGATAGTTCATTAGCTTATTTAAAGAGGCAGCCTCCGTTAGCTACCTACATCCAGCACGAAAACCTGCCAACGTTCTTTGGCTGCTTTTAAATAATAAAACACAGCTCTTGCTATATTTTTGTGCAACCACAGTGCTGTCACCTAAAAGGTGAGCCTACAGCCCTGCATTATTTAAAGTGTTTTTTTTGGCCTTCCTTACAGTTACTGGATATCCATTTATTAATTCTTATGGATCCTCAAATATCAGAATTAGTGGGAGTGCACGTCTGTGTTCTGGATAAAATAACATTGATGATTTGTGATTATATGATGATTATTCTTTTGTAGAACTGGTAAAGTGCTGAAATTAATGGCTGGAAATTGTAGTTTTTTATAAACTGTGAATTTTGTCAATACCATGTTCAGTGAGAGAACGAGAGACCAAGGCAGCAATACAGAGAAGGTTTTACAAACTCAGACACACCACCCCCCCCAGTACCCCGTTTCACTTGGAAACGTTACAATACAGAAGGAAAATGTATTGTGCTTTATGATTCACATCATTGATTTTAAAAGCTTTATTCAAAGCTCCTTTAAATTGCTTTAATCAACAGAAAGCTTTCTTCCAACAACCTAAGAAAGCCCTCTAACTCTTCTCCCTAATGGCAGATTCAGTCCCTCAAATCCCTGGGGCGTATTCAGATTAGGGTGCTCCTGCTCAAAAGCCCTGCTGTTGACATATTTTTATTCTAAACGGTAAAAATATTTTCCTGTTGGCATAGTTGCATACATTCCTTTTAAAGATGTGAATATTCGAATAGCAAACAGAAGCTTAAAATGTTGAAACTCTACTTATTAGGCCTCTCATTAACGCAGCTATGCAGATAGTTTAGATAAATAAAAATGTCATCAACCAAAGTATGTGTGTATCTTCTATATAGCACTCGTTTTCTTTTGGAAATTAAGAGCTTTGTGAACTGTTTTCTTTTTGGTGCGGAAGTGCCTAAAAGCAAAATTGCCCGTTTCCTCACTGATATTTGGATTAGCAATCTGCGCACTGGGAGTCTAATTTTGGGGTTTGCATCAGAGACAGGAGGGAGGAGGCTCGGCCGTGTTTTCTTAGAGAGACGAGAGGCAGAAACTATTTTAATTCTGCAAACAGACAGTGCTCTGTCTGTCGAGATGTCAGCCTCAGGTTTTTACCCGGGCTGAGACAAACTGCGGAGTGGATTTAATGATCCTACGCCTCTTTTTGCTTACTCTGTATTCTGTTGAACGCAGCAGTAAAAGGCCACAGTCAGATGCATCCAGTACATGTGCTGTCACTTAAAATGGGTTATGCTTCAGAATTCTCACTGCACTTCTGTAAAGATATGTTTTACGTATCAGTTGTTCTGCCCTGAAAGAGGGCACCACTTTCCAGGAAAATGTATAATATATATATATATATATATATATATGTTAATAATAAACTGCCCAAGGGTGTAATGTCTGCTGTCTGACTAGCTTGTTATCTCAAAGATTTACAAGTGAGATAGTTTAGTTGTGTAATGAATAATTATGTAGCTAACATCACTCAGCTATAGAAAGTAGCTGTTTTTTTCATAGTTGGCAAACTAAGTGCCCAAAGTGAACTGATTTAAGCTGGAATTTGTATTCCTCAACCTTTACCGGTGTGGCAGACCTAGTGAACTGTTCTGGTTTGCCCTAACACGTGATGTTATCCTTGTAAACAAGCTGCTGTGCTTAGAAATGGCACCGATCCAATACCTGATACTGGCATGAGGCTGATGTCGGTGGGAAATGCTGGCTAGATATTGGGTAAAAAGAACAAATCTGGTCTCACACTCACATTGCATAATGTCTGTATATTTCTTCCTGTAGACTAGAGTACACACACACACACACACACACATCATCTAAACTGCTTATCCTTCAGGGTCGTGGCAGGGTGCTGGAGCCTATCCCAGCTGTCATTGGGCGGAAGGCAGGATACACCCTGGACAGGTCGCCAGTCCATCACAGGGCAGACAGACAGACATATACATTCACACCTCGTGGCAATTTAGCATGTCCAATCAGCTTGACTGCATGTCTTTGGACTGTGGGAGGAAACCGGAGTACCCGGAGGAAACCCACGGAGACACGGGGAGAACATGCAAACTCCACACAGAAATGACCCTGGTCGCCCGGCCGGGAATTGAACCCAGGTCCTTCTTGCTGTGAGGCAATAGCGCTACCCACTGCGCCACCATGCCGCCTAGACTAGAGTATTTTCAGTAAAAAGATATATCGCAGTATTCAATTTTGAAATACTGTCAACAAGTTGCTGTCGCACCACAGAAATTTTAGATACAAAGAGTAGCTCTGGTTTAACAAGGTCCCACTATACCTTCACGTGACTTATCGCTGTCTTGTGATTGTGTGCTCTATTTGCTGTTTCTACAGCTTTTTTACCATGTTGTTAACTTTGTGTTACACGACCATGCTGTTGTAACAGGTGGAGAATGTGATTTGGCGTTGTTATGTTGAAATAAGCTTAGACCTGAAAAAAGATGTTGTCTAGAAGGCAAAATATGTTGCTTTGGAATGTGCATGTCTTTCAGTGTTAATCTTGCCTACACAATGTAATATTCCCTTGAGCACTTATACACACTTCCTTAGTGTGACTTACTATGAGGTCCATTATTTCCATAAACAATCTGAAAGGTAGACTCGCAAACCACAATACACACTTCCACTGTGCATCAGTCCATTCCAGATTAACTCTAGCTCAGAGAAGTCAGTGGCATTTCTGGATGACATATGGCTCTCTGGTTGACATATGGCTTCCACTGTGCATAGTGTAGTCTTAACTTGTGTTTCTGGATGCAGTAACAAACAAGCGTTTTTAACAGTGGTTTATCCAAGTATTCTTAAGCGCGTGTGATATCCATCAGAAAATGTCGATTTTTAATGCACTGCCATTTTAGGGATTGAAGGTCACAGAAACTCTTTTTGGCCTTGCCATTTGCGCACAGAGATTTCTCAGGATTCCCTGAATGTTATGATGATGATGTGCGCTGTAGAAGGTGAAATACCTAAAATCCTACAATCACTCGTTGAGGAATGTTATTCAGATATTCAATTATTCACTGCCTCATTTTTTGGCAAAGTGATGACCCTCAAGGACTATGCCTTTTCTGCATGCTCCTTTTATACCTAAGCATTATTGTATCACCTGTTTAAGATGTTTTTTTGGACAGTTCCCAGTGTTTCCTAGTGTTAAATAACCTCTGTCCCATCTTTTTGGAATGTGTTGCAGGAATCAATGTCAGAGTAAATGCAGGCAAAAGCTATGAAGTTTATAAGGAAAAACTGACTTCACATTTCTTTTCTTTTTTTTCTGGCTTTTCTTAAGATGCTCATCTTAAGAGAAGTACTACAGTTAAAATAGCAGATCAGTATCTGTATTGGCCTACATTCAAGGTTTCAATTATCATTATTAATATCGGAAAAGTGGTGTGATGCCATCTCTAGCTCTGTTTATAACTTCTTCTCTTGTTTTGGTTCATTTTCATCCAGTATACCAGAATCTCAGGATTAACTTCCCCAGTATTCTGACTCATTGTCCCAGGGCCCACACAGTGTGAGTACAGTTCGAGTGAGGTGAAGCTGTCTGATTCTATGAATTTGCATTCCTTATTATGCTGATGATATATTTATCATCTGAACTGTTCAGCGCTTTGAGCAAGTTCCGCTCTAAATGGATAGTATGGATAGTGTGTGTAATGTTTGGCATCAGTCTGACAGAGCAGTGGCAGTTCAGAGAGCTCTCCTGAAGCCTCTCAAGATGAAGCATATCTAATAGACTGCAGCGTGCGCTTTGTATGCTTCCTGCCGGATAAGCAGACAAGAACTGACAGGTTTATAGCGCTGGAGCATGGCAAGTCTGCAAACCCAGCAGACCTCAGAGAGACATGAAGGTGGACAGGGCTTTTGCTGTCCCTGAGTGTCTGTACAGTAGCCTACCTGCCAGCCTTCATCTTAGTAAGCAGTGTGCCTTCCACAGACTGGATGCTACTGAACCTACAGTACCAGTCAAAAACTTGGACAACCCTGACTGAATGTTTACATAGTTTTTAAGTTATTTTTTATCTGAACGCTTGTGTTTAAATCATTGTAACACATAGGGCTGGGACTCCTTAGCAATTTATCAATATTTATCAATAATACTTAACGGTTAAATCAATAAATGGAGTTCATCATTTTCAAGCTCTTCAGCAGCATTAGAAAAGTAAACTAGGGGAGCATCTATGAGCTCTGATGTAAAAGAAAGTATTAATGTTACATATGTTTTCAAAATATGAGGTTAGAGCTGAACGATTAATCATTTTCAAACCGAAATCGAAGTCACAAGATCTGCACTTTTAATTATGTCCCACATTATTTAAGATTGTCTAAGTTTAAGTGGGAAAATTTAACCTAATAACGCAGAGCTTGTGAACTGGCCATCTGGCACCCTACATTAAACATTTGTAAAAATGGCCTGCATAACTTAACTAAAATACTAATTTTTAAATTGCTGTTGCAATACTGGTCAGAAAATTTGCACTCTTGCAACTGATTTTTTGTTCAAATTGTTCAATCCTACTTGATGTGCTTTTTTTTTTATCTTTAAAACTTTTGACTCTTGTGAAATGACTCTTGGACATGCGTGAAAACACTGCCCTCTCTGGAGTACAAATGGAAGTTGTCCTACATATACCAGTGATTTTAAAGGGAACCATGATGTTTAAAACTACTCTAAAATAGCATCTAGTGTTCATTACTCTTTAAATATGACTACATTTTATGTAGTTTTAATCACGAAGCAAAAAAAAACAATTTGTTCTACAACTCTTGCAGTTTTTTTAGCACCAGTGCTACATGTTCAGATTTTTACGTACAACCCTGCAAATCATTCCTTTAATCTGTTCCCTTCAAACTCACAAACAGAAATGGTCTGTCCATCCAGGACTACAGAACTAGCTACAGCATTTTGTCAGCAGTGCTAACTCAGTTATTAGTTATTAAAAGTTATAGCTGGCCTCGCATCAGCTTTTTTTGATGGCGTCCCTTTTTTTTTGACGAGCTGCTGGGGACCTCGAGCTGAGGCACTGGAGCACTCAGCAGTGTAATAGCATCTCCTTTCACTTCACTTTCCACAGCACTGTAGTGGCTACATTGTGAAACACTGTGTGATTTTTGAAGCTGCTCTTACAATATAAACTGTATGCCAACAGCAGGGAGGTGGCAGTGATGGTCACCAGCATCAGTTGAGTAGACCAGTGGCGGCTGTTAAAACCTCTGTGTGCCTTTTGTGTGGCTCAGTTGACTTTAGCAGCAGTTGATTAATGCCTTCATGTCCTCTCTTTCAAGTTAACGTTGACTTCTGGCACTGGCATGCTTTCCCTTTCAGGGGAGTAGAGAGATCGTCCTTCTTCTCCTGTGAGAATAAGCCCTTGAACAAATCACTAAATGTTTTATTATCACTATATGTGCGCTGAGCATCTTTACCCATTCTCATTTGTTCCAGATGAGTTTCATTCTGTTTGGATGAATCAAGGCATTCATGCCATCCAACAAATGTAAATAATTTAGTGTAAATAAATATGTGAATAAATAATTTAGAATAATAAGGCCTATCTTTAAAGGAATAGTTCGATCTTCTTCTTTAGTGCTAGAGCTACAAGGCTAACAAACACAAAGTCCCAGCCCAAATTTTTGCTATAAAAATGAACTAAATTTCACTGTTTACGTAAGTGCAGCGGGCAACAGGTGTTTTGCCCAGTCCTGGCTTTCCCCTATAAAGACTCACCTTCAGGTTCATATGGATGCCAGATTATATTTGGAGTTTACTTTCTAAACATAAATATTTAGCAAATGACACCTGTTGTCTCAAATTGTACAGTTTTAATATATTACAAAACACAGTATACATCAGTATAATCACAGTATGTTTTTCTGTCTATATCATACAGACCTATTTCAAGATATTTCTCACTCCTCTCAGATCTCAGCTGAATTGCATCGCATCCGGACAACATTGCACATTTTGAGAGCTTTAAGGCAGTCGTTTTCAGTCCTGGTCCTGGTTTACAGATTTAGTGTACATTTTGGTGTTCTCCCTACTCGAACACACACACTTTAAGTGAGGACAGGCTTGTTAAGTAGCTCAGTAGTTGAATCAGGTGACTTGGAAACAACTGCCAAAATCATTGTACTGATGAAGATGACAATAATAGTAAATATTTATCCTTGGAAGACGCGTCCCTTCATCAGGTTTTGACTGAATTCTCTGAGTAGTCTTTCAGTGCGCTCAGTAGACGGGATCTGAAGCAGCACTGATGTTAAAAAATGTTCTTCCGCTGGTTGCGTGCAATTACATTTCCACCAGAGGTCTCCAAATTCCTAAATCTTACATAGTGTACCTTTAAATATCTAAGCTAGATGTTGATGTTGGCTGTAACTGGCTGGGGATGTAGCTCCTTTTTAAAGTAGTTTTAATGGCAATTCTACCACCTTTTTTTCCTAAGGCTTCAGGTGCCTTGGCAGTGGAGCTGGAGTGGAGCTGCAGGCAGGCTTCCCAGCAGGTGGAGCGAGGAAGTTGGGAGTGGTGCCCTGAGATGCTGCAGCATGGCAGTGAAACTAATCCACTCAGTCTGGGCCTCTGGAGCTGCTCCATGCTGCTGAATCTGCCGCTGAACAAACCTATTGTGATTTGGACTTAGAGCTCTAAATTTGACTTGTAGGTGGTGACCCACTTTGTTTCGCCAGCTGTGCTCCAGAGGGTACCCATCCCCTTTTATATCTTTTTTTGGGGAGGGAGGCAGGGTTTCAATAAACTTACACATATTAAGGCCATATCTTAGCAGCAAATGTAGATGTTTTGATGGCTGCTTTCACAGTGTAGTGCTTGGGACAGATGAATGTACTCCAGGGATTAAAAACAATTTTTTGTTTTTGTTCAGTAAATATGCCTGATATACATCCAGCTATGCATGATATACATCCAGCTACCTTCATTCATCCTTCAGGGCACATTTAGAGTTTTTTTATTTGTTTCCTATACATTATTTGAAGCCTGTGAAGTTGTGTAGAATAAATCATATTAAATTAATTTTTCATGTCATCACTGTTCAAACAAAACCTCGTATGTCCAAAAAAGCAGCTTTACAGGAGTAAAGTGCAGACATTCTTAACTTTCAATAGAAGTTAATGTAATAAGATTTTATTTTGCTTTCAAAGTCGTTTTGGACCGTTTCTGTTGGTCCACTCGTCATAAAGTTTTGATACAGTGCAAAAACAGCTGGCACTTTCAAATGATGTATAATAAATGAATAAAAAATAGAGATAGAACAATTTATTCAGAACAATGTGTCTATACACAAGTTTCTTTAATATTTTTAAAAACATTGATTCTAAACTTTGGAGTGGTAGTATATGTAGATAAAAGGTGATGATGAATAATTTGTGTTTCCTGGTGGAGTCCTGTGCCTGAATGTGTGTAATATTGCAGACACATGCATGGCAGATTGAGGTCACTGTGATGACTGTGCAGTAGAGAGGGTGCGGGGGGCTCGGCTCATTAATGCAGTGTTTCCCATCTCAGCAGTGTACCACGATCATCCATCAGGGAGTTTCTTCTTCACTAGCCTTTTAGCTGCCTCCTGTGGGAAGGCCAGGCTTGCCCTGCACTCCACTGCTCTGATTTATACCATCCAGACGCTGCCATATTGCTGTGTGAAAGTAGGCCTTGGGAAGAAGCCTGAAAATAGTTTTGAGTTTCTGTGCCTTACTGAGTTGCTGTGACACATGTGGTGTATGTTTTTCCTCTGAACAGCTGAACATACTCATTCACTCCAAGCTATAGTGAGCTGATGTTTATTTTTAATTTATAATAGTAACTCCCCAGGTGGGAACTTAACTGGATAACTTAAGCTCAAAGTCAAGAACTGTCCAATAGGAATGTCCATTAGCTCTTCTGTTGGATGGACTTTATTTCCTCTTACTTTAAATGGGTAGGTAGGTAGTGTACAAACTATGTACCCTAGCAGACACTCCATCCAACAGGACTGTCCCTTGTCTCATCTCCTATTGAACAGGCTTGACTTTTGAATCAAAGTAAAAGTAGTCGATCAGCCACAGCATGTTGCTTGCTTATTTAGTATGTAACTGGAGCTATGAGGATAATGTTGCTAATAAGTAGTCCTATGTGAAAGGGCGATGATTGACAAGTAACACGAATGTGGTGCGTCAAAGGTGATAATTGCTGTGTTTGGAAAGAGAATTGATGGAGAACTAATGAAGACTGTTTTTAATTTTAAATAGCTTCCTAAATATTATGAAATAATATTTAAAAGTTCTGTTTCTCTCCTTTTACTGTTAATTAATTAATTAAATAATTGATTATCACAGGGTGTGAGGCAGTCTCTAATAATCCACCTGTGAAAAATAATACTTAATGGTTTCCCACAGCCATCTACAGTTGAATTCCAGAGCACCTCTGCTATCAGGACAGAAAACTCCTCTTTATTTTTGAGTAGATTATGTGATTTGAAATGCACTCATGCACGTTTAGCACCCTGAGGTTTCACCACAAGGGGAAGATATTAGCACAGAAGTTGCTATTGTATACATCATGTAAAGAGAGAAAACCACCATGAACCAGCACCAGCAGGAGCTCCCAAATGCATGTGTTTTTTTAGCTTAAGGTTTTGATTTCATGAAAATGTTTTATTAATTTTGTAAATGTTAAAAAACATATAAACTAAAAACAACACAGGAAGTATGGCTAAGCTGCAGCAGACTGTCACCATCAGAAAAAGGAGTACAGCTTTCATCTTTGAAAGAGATATAATCAATATTCAGAGAAGTAATGGAATAATAGTTCGGCTTAAGGCAAACTAAATACCTGTCGTCATGCATCTGTCTCAAACGGTATAGAGATTTTAAGTCAAATTGAATTTGTCTGATTTATGCCACCAAATAGCCTTGTAGCTGCAATGGAAATTTAAAGAAGCAGATTGTGGACATCATACATGTTTTGGCTGATTTGACTATATTTGAGGGAGCAGAAAACCATGTTTTTTGTTTTTAGTATTTTTTTTATTTATTTTTTTTCTCGCATAAATCCAGAAATCCTGCCAGTGAACAAATGGAAAAAAGTCTTAAGGTATTCTGTCTTGTTTGTTTCTTCCTTGATGTTGTATTTCGTTGCCAGCATCCTATGGGCTGGTTTTCTCTTGGTATCTTCCGAGTGCAGCTCGTATAATGTACAGCGTTTAGCGGCGTGCTGTTTATACACCTGGGCTCCCTGCGAACAAAGCAAATCAGGTCAGGCTGCAGACCCAGCACGGAGGAAAATGTTCTGTTTGATCTGATGTCATTCATCAGTGTGTGTTTTGCAAAGCTCGCTCGGTGAGTCTTTGATCTTACACTTCTCTTTCCTCTGGGATGGAGATTAACATTGTGTTTTGTAGCTTCCAGGTCTTCGTTAGACTGCTTTTTTTTCCAGAATATTAAAGGAACAATATGTAATATATTTACTGTACTAAATCATAAAATAACCATAATATGTCATGAAAGATTAAGGAAACATGCTTAGTTGAAATGCTGGCTTCTCCAACAATAACACTACAGCCAGCAAGTTCCACTTTGAAATTTCCATTCCGGAGCGGAAAGTCTGTTTGTGTTTTGGCCTGTGATCCCTCCCAATTCCCAATTCCTAGCACCATCACTGACCTATTCCTGGTATAATTTTGGTACCAAGTACCAAAATTGGAACAAGAAGCTTACAAATAGGCAGAGGTGGCAGAATCTTAAGTGCTGCACCATTTAAGGTGGAACCAGAAAATTCAAACAAGAAGCTGACTTTAGCTGCTTCAAGGCAGCGAGTCTTTTAGAGCAGTGGGCTTTTGTTTTTGGGATAATGGGCTTAGATTTGGCTGTTGCGCAGCTATTCATCTAGCTAATGTTGACAGAGTTATAAAAAATCCACATGAGCTGGTTTATATTTTGCAAACAATAAAAACTTTGCAAACGTATCCATTAGCTGTTTAGCTTACAGTGTATGACTTGTCAACGCTTGCTGTTGTCAACGTTGTGCTAATTCATGTAGGTTCAGTGTCCTTCCATGAGCTTTGAGTCTGGGGAGGAGGGGATGGGGGAAGGCAACTCCCTCCAATATTTTGAATTTGGACTTAAATGCTTGCTGTCAGTGTTACATATTTCCACTTTAAACCCTTCTATAGTTGCAACGTATTTTGAGTGGCAGAGGTCACTGCCTGGTTTGGTTATTCATAATATGTGGTGGATGTGTGCCCTTTGAAGTCAACAAACTATTTATTAGTGATGGGATTTATTTGTGAATAAAAAATAATAATAAAAAGAAAACATAGGAGGTTTAATATTATTCCATGCAGGTAGCATAAGCGGGAATTTGTATCATTGTGATTTAACAGTACCTGTTGACCTACAGATTAATAACTTGGAGTTGCACAGAATCACTCTGTACAGATTTGCAGGGGTGGGAATCTCTATGCACCTCGCAGTTCCATTTTGATTCAGGGTGCCAAGATGTTGTTATAAAATGATTTCTTGATTTTTGGTTTCTGTAGTGTGCATCATGACATTTTTCTGTATTTGTATATATATATATATAAATCACTGTTGTCGGAAGAAAACCTTGTATCTCCAAAATGATAACTTTACAGGAGAAGGAAAAAACCTACTTTGCTTTTAATGTAAGTCAGTGGAACCGGACATTTTTCCAAGTCATTTTGGGTCATTTCTTTTTGTCCATTCATCATGAAATTTACACACAATATAAATGGCAACAGGTATTTTCAAATTTTGTCAAAAACACAAAAATGTCAAAAATGGAGATACAAGGTTTTCTTCCAACAACAGCGATATGTATGTATGTATGTATGTATGTATGTATACACATACATAATATATAGAAAATGTACATAAAATGTATGACGTTTTGTGAATTGATTCAGAATCTTGCATGAGAGAATCATGATGGACCTTAGAATGTATCATTTTACCACCCCTTCAAATTTATCATCTTTTTGTCTGAAATATTTACATAAATAGGTCCGCCTTACGTGAGATCCATGAGTTCTTTGCAGTGATTTAAAAATGATAAGATAATAAAAGATAATACACAGTTTAATTTTTTTTCATTAAATCAAATACCCAGTTTTTGTTCAGTTTTGTTCTTTTCTCTCCCTTTTACTTTCAGAAATACAGATATCAGGATGAGGACACCACATCGCCTCCGGAGCACAGCTCCCCCCGCCTGCCCGCAGACCTGCAGCCCCCTGAGCTGGTGCAGGTGTCGGAGAAGAACATCTCCCAGATTGAGAATGTACACGGCTTCGTCTCTCACTCACACATTTCCCCCATGAAGGTACCACTTGCCTGCCTCTGTCTGCATTTCCTGTCTGCATGCTGGCTATTCTGTGTCTCATCTCAAACATGCATACTCTATGAACATGCAAGGTGTGTGACAGAATCCTTTACAGTGCAACATCTAAACACACAGTAGTTTTCCATAGTACCACAGTTTCCCTGTTCTGAATGCCTGTTGTATTACGTCCTAGGGATTTGTTTGTTTAATTACCAGTGTTTAGCAGTATGTTCTTGTCCAGATCTCTGTCTGCTTCGTGAAACAGTTACACCACTTGGATAAAACAAGCCCCCTACTGTGAAACTGTGAAGGTTGGAAATTTTCAACCACAGCTCATTTTCATTTTCAACCTTAGCTCATGATAAAAGCATCTTCACTTCTGCATAACTCACTGACATTTTAAAGTGTTCTGATTACTTAAACCAAGTCTACCGAGGCCATTAGCACAATATGGGGGTGAGACCCCTATTGTGATATTGTGGCAACTTATGCTGCATGCCTAACGTGCTCTGGGGGTGGTTAAGTTCAAGATTTTGGATCATAAACAGCTCTTGGGCCAATCAAGGCTGAACTTCTGAGCAATCACAACAACCTTCTGACAGAGGTGGATCCCTCTGGTCCTTTTAGGGTCTTCTTTAGTTTGATGCCACAAATGTCACAAAGAATCATGTGGAAAAAAATGTAACTTTTTAGTGGAGGAAACTAACCAAAATACATAAATATAAAGCAGTTGGCGACAGTGTTGCTATTTACCGTTCTAAACTTTTTAAACTTACTTTCTACACATTTACATAGGAATTTTCTTTTTCCTTTGGAACACAACTCACTCACTCGACTACTCCTTGCAATTGGCTGATTGTCAAACTTGGCTCTTTTTATAAGCATCGTATGAAGATTAATCATAGCTTGAGTATCTAACACCGGGTTAACAGAGAAAGTTGTTAACTGTCATCATAAAAGGAGTTACCATGGTTGCATTTGTTAGGTTTTGTGAAACCGAAGTTGAACATGCTATGTGAGACATAAATGCATACACACAAAAGCTTGGATAGCCAATTTTGATTGGCTGTTCAAATGAGGCCAACTTTGTAGGTGTATACAGTGCTGTGCAAAAGTCAGAGACCACCCTGATTTGATTTCCAGTCAAAACAGCCATTAATTACACATTTTTCAGGAAGTATTTCTAAGGAGATTAAGTATACAGTAATGCACATGAGAAAGTCAAAGGAAAATAAGTGAAAAAACAGGAGCTTCCAAAACTGGAGTTTCAAAAAGATGATATGAAAAAATGAGACTCATCAGAACCATTCAAGACCTGGTAGACCACCAAAACTGTCAACATCAGAACAGTACAGCTTTTATCTTTAAGAAAATCCACAGGTGTTTCCGTCCATCCTTTCGCTGTGAGAAGAAAACTGGATGCTATGGGTCTGGAAGTTTGTGCAGCTGTCAAGAAGCCTTTGCTGAGAAAAGGAAATGGACAAAAAAGAAGCAAATTTGCAAGTAAATCAAAGAAGCTGCAGAACAACTTGCTGGCCATCCCAGAGTCCAGACCTCAGCATTATTGAATGTGATCGGAAAAAGCAGAAAATCCAACCAGCTTCAAGACTGAACTTTGGCTGTGTGAAAAATACCATGCAGATTTCTTTTAAAAACTGGAACCAGGTTTCCCTAGAAGAAATATGTTTTGTGCTCAAGGAGCGTTTTGACTGGGCATTAAATAAATGAAGGGTGGTCTCTGATATTTGCACTGTACCGTACATCAGATGATCCATGTAAAAGTCCATCTCAGTTTGAGGCTGAGATTAGGCCGGGCCAGGCCGAGCTGAGCTGAGGAGGCTCCACACAGCCAGATCGTTGCAGCTCCCTTCTCTCCCATAAAGCAGTGCCTGACAAGCCCTGCCTGTCACCTCACATCAGCCTCAGCTGCACAGAGCGGGAGTTAGTGCTTTTTATCCCGGTCCCCCCACACACACACTCTCACACACACATGCTCTGTCATCACTATGAGCCTGCATTCTTCTTAAATCAGCCCAGGCGCTCAAGGCTGATGGTGCTCCCTGGCTGCTAGCCCAGCTGATGACTCTCTCTCCCTCTCTCTCCCCCCACATTTTCTTCTCTCTCCTTCCTGGATTTGAGAAAATAAGAGTGGAATGTGAATTACATATACGGTGATCGTATCATTTCAGCATCTCTCACTTATAGCACCACAGGTCATATGAAGGCAATGACTGGTAGTGATTGAGATGGTGATTCAAAGTGATTTGTTGTCAAATCAAGCTGATGAGGTGATGATAGGTCAGTCTCTTCCTTTAGGAGAGCTCATAGAAGTCTTACCCCACCTTGTGGCTGATGTTGATAACTGAAGGACCATTCACAAAGACCACCTAACAAACAATGCATGTTTGAGTTGGTTATACAGACATTGTGTTTCATTCTATGTGTTTTTAAGTCTGTATACTAAAGAAATCTGTACTTTGTGTTTTGAGAATTGTGACTGTTCAGTTGTTATCTTAGCATCATTACTGTCTGATTTAATGTGTTACATTAAACAGATTTGGCTGAGATTATCAGTTTTGCTTGTGCACTGCTGCATGCCCTGTTAAGGCCTGAATGAAGATGGCATGATCGCACTCGTTCTGGTCTACTATACACACATGATGCACCATGACCCCCTGGGCAAGCTTCTATTTAAAGACCTCTCTGCCTGCGGACAGGTTGCAAGAGATGGACCCATTCAGAGGATAGTTTAATCTGTTTTTTTCTACAGCACAAACCAGCATTCCACTGTGTTTTAATGCCAGTGTATTTTACTAATATTGTGGATTTATTTGATTAGGCAAGATTATTTCAAACGTAATTTGTAAGCATGTTGATTTGGAGCTGCGTGCCCCTGACTGGGCTTTTACGTTCGCTCTCTGTAAGTGTTTGGCTGGAGTGGACAGGACAGATGGAGCTGACATCTTGTGGCTTCCCAGGTTGCTCAGTTGTACTGACCCGTGACTGGCTCATGTACCTGTAAAGTCGACTCTCAGAAGCCACACAGCTCCTCACATGGCTGTTTTCATTTAGTCAGCTATGTAAACACCATGTAAAGGTCCATGTCAGAGACCTTGTAGATTAAACCTGCTGAAGTAAATTAGACCAGATGCTGAAGACACACTCAACAATGAGCGTCATTTTATTTTATTTTTTTACCCAGTTTAGTCAATGTATACATAGCCTTTTTTCTTCCAGCCTAATTATTGTACAATTAGTATTGGCAAGTGTTTTTCTGAGGGCCTTAGAAATCTGCATTACTGTGACAAGTCATGCACTAACAAATGTATGTGGTAAAGATCAGACTTTGATGGTGAAGAAGGTTGATGTTGTTGATAGGGTGGGGTCAGCCACGCTTAGGCCAGATTGGCATTCAGTTGTTCGAACCTATGGACCCTAATTATCCCCTATACTAATCTGATAATTCTAGAGGTTCACATACTTTTGCTAACCAAAATATATAATGTTGAGTCACTTTGTTCATCAAATAAATGGAAAATGTATATAATTATTTGTGGTTTGTGTGTGTGTGTGTGTGTGTGTGTGTGTGTATTTATTTGTTTATTTTACCCTTTTGGTGAGCTCATTCTTATCATACCACTGTCAGGCCACTGTGATCATGTTCCACTTTCATTAGTACACCTTAATGTTTGATACCCGCTGTTTTATTTCATAGCCCTGTTCCATTATTTTATTTAATATCTTTTTTTAGACGGTGCTTTCGAGTTTCGCAGTGTTATTTGTTGCAGTCTCTACAGCCCAGTTCTGTGCGCATGAACTCTCAGTCTTACAGGTACTGGCCAGCACTGCTGTAGATGGCCTGAACAGAGGATCAAAATAGTCTTTCCTGCCCGGAGAGCAGCAGGTCTAGTTATGCTGTTATGCGAATGCGTGCAGCATTGATGGGATTTAAACTCAGGTCCTGTCAACCACACACTTTGCCAGTTGCACCTCCCAGGAGCCCATAACTCTGTGATTCACTTGTCATGGTGATTAAAAGATGTGCTTTGTGTGGTTTCAGGGTCATTTTTATGTGCCCAGCACTAGAGATGAAACGGTTACCGGTTTGACAGTAAAATTAATGACGGTTAGTAGTACCGTTTGAACTTTAAAGTATCGTTAAAACCGCGGTGAAAAACTCGCTGTACAGAGTCAAACAAAGGCAGAATCATTCTCTCAGATGCAGCTGTGTGTGTGTGTGTGTGTGTGTGTGGAGGGGAAGGGGGAGAGGGAGAGAAAGGAGAACATGGCGGAATGTAGTGACAGAGATTCAGAGATATTTCAGCCTTCTAAGATGACCAAGTCTGACATTTGGTCATGTTTTGGGTTTTATAAGGATGCAGAAGGAAAGTTAATTGAAGATGACCATCCTGTCTGCAGAACAGGCCTAAAGAAAATAGCGGTGACAGGGGGCAACACATCAAACCTTACGAGTCGTCTTCGCGACCACCACCCGCTACTTTTTAGAGAATGCAAGGTTAACTTTAACGTAGAAGTCTGTGGGGACTTCGAAATAGAAGAAATGTCACGGTCTGTGTGGTTTAACTTATGTTTATGGTTCGTTAATAATATAAAATGAAGCTTTTAGTGTCAAAAAAAAACCACAATCGGTGAATCAACTATGAATCGAAACTAAAGCTTTTAACACATTTCTGTGGAGCAGAGTCTCTAAAATGAGCTCTGAGTTAAGTCACACGAGCTCTGGAACGAGACGCTGCAGAAGTTCAATCTGCGCAGCTCCCCTTACTCGCTTGCAGTGTTTACTGTCTGAGAATAACACCGTCTCAAATCACTCAGTGTCCCCTACACAGGGCACTACTGTTCAAACAAACATGATCATCATTAACAAGCAGCTGAGTTTTAAATAGGGGATTTGTAACCTGTTGTTAATGTTGATTATAGATGACTTAGTCGAACGTTTCTTGCACTCTTTGGGTGAAGGATTTGCTATTTCATGATCCTCGAAGTGCACTACATAGGGAAGATAGTGTGCTTTGAGACGGGACCTCGCGCGAGTAAACGCTGTTTCAGAGATTAAACTTTAGGAGTGTTTCTGCTGCAGCTCAGATGCGCGTTAATTTTAAGTTATGTTTTAGTTTTAAAATGCTTTTAGAGAAGCAGCTCCACAGGTGAAGACACACTGTGTGAGTTCTACACTGTCTGCAGCTCACAGCACGGTCACGCAGTTCCTCTGTGATTTTGGCTGTTTTTCCTGGTGCCCTGTATTGATTAGGGGTACAGCGCCACAATGGCACAATAATGCTGCTATTGCAGTTAGGAAAGAAATCCCTTGAGTGCAGCACTTCTTAGAAGTAGTACTTTTCCATTAAGACCCACCTCAGAGTTGGTCGAGATTTAATTCTCTATGCAGGGAAATCCCTAGTTATTGTAATTAATATTAATAATAATAATAATAATAATCACATCAGTAGTAATAATAGTAGTAACAATAACAATAATAATAACAGTAATAATAATACATTTGCTATTCTTTTGTTTACTGAGTATTACAAGTATTGTAAGTAATACAAAAGTAATACTACAAACGTATTGACTTTTTATGTTTATGCAAACAAAAAGTGCATATTGCTGCCAATTCTATTTGTGTTAATATAAAAGTTGCTGAAACGAGTTTCACTTTGTGTATCAGTATTTATTTTTTTATTTATTTTACTTTTCAAATAAATTTGAACAATATCGCGATAATACCAATAATTGTGATAATTTTGGTCATGATAATCGTGATATGAAATCTTTATATCGTTTCATCTCTACCTAGCACATTACAAAGCAATCATCATGCTGTTTGTCATGGCAGTAAATAATTTAGATGTTCTTAAGTGGACTCATGTTGGTCATTTTGTGCTTCACTTGTTTGCATGTTTGAAGCAGCTTTGCTCTAATTGTTCTGCTCAAGATGCTTAAGCTTTGGCTTGCATCCTTCTGAGCACAGCCTTCAGTAAGGCTATGGCATCATGCTGGTTTAGTATTCACTGTTCTACTCTGTTTTATAGCTTTGTCTATTTTTCTGCGTGGTTCTGCTGTTTGTCATCCCAGCTGCGTGCTCCCTCTGTAGGTAGAGTCACTGGAATGCATTTTTGATGGCCCGTCCCCAGTAGGAGGAGAGGAGGTTCCGGCTCCTGCCTTCTCCACGCTATACTCACGCAGTGAAGCGCTAATACAGGTAACTGTGGAATGCTGTGGTCTGCGTTTGTGTGCTTTTGTGTTTGCTGTTGCATTTGAATGCTATGTGCTATAGTGTTCTCTACCTCACATCCAAGATGCTCTGCATTCATGCAAAAATATGCATCCTCTGCTCCAAAAAAGCAAAAATGAAGAAAGTGTATCATTTTGAGAGAGCTGTGTGGTTATATGTTGTAGTATTGTTTTCAGGCACTAGATGGCAAAGATGTCACAGTGCATGCTGGCTAGTAGAAAGCATTATGTCTCTGTTCTTCCTGCCTGTATTGGTAATCTGAAATATGTGGGGTGTTTTTGTTTGTTTCTTGTTATTGTTTGGCTTTTTCTTGGAGTATAGACTTTAGGAGTCAATGTATAAATAGATGTTGAGTCACTGTTTATCTTTTCACCTTGTTTTATGTTCAATCTCATAATGTACTACTTAGGATTTCACTCCCAGTCACCTTTATATAGCTTTACAGGTAAAACATGCTAACAAAGCTGTGGTCGTGGATTAGAAAAGCTGGCTATTGTTTTGATTAGAGAGAACGATTATTTTATGAAAGAACACATTAAATGAGCATACAGAACAGTTCTGAATTACACCTATGGGTGTCTAATTAAGTGTCTAATTACTTGCATGTTATGTTTTTGAATGTTCTAAATAGAAGAAATGGTTGGTAACCGAGCTCCCAGTAGTTCTGCACTCTTTCCAAAGTCTGTTGTGGTCAGTCTCAGTTTGTAGTTGTTTAGAGATTTAATGTTAAGTGTTAATATTAAATGTGTTGATTTTGGTATTAATATGGTAATACCAGTCTTTAGGACTGGAACAGTAGCAATATTTTAAAACCAGACGTCTGGTTACCCCCATTAAGTCAAGGACAGTTACAGCTCTTAGACGGATGAATTTGTGTTATTTAACATGCTGGTATCATCATCTCATTAGGCAAATTGCATTCACTCACTTACCCCATGTTCTGGCTAGCTCCACATTATTAGGATATTAATTACAATCCGGTTTCTTAATCACAGGACCCTCAGGGTGTTCTCAGAATACAGAATAGGTTTCCTGTGATAGGAAATAGGTTCTGTCTTCTTGTTATTTGTTTTAGAGCATTTTCAACTCCAGCCGTACCTGTTACGTTTAGGTTATATTCGGGTATTTGGAATTAATCCTGGTAACTGGAACTGGTAAACTGGTAACAAGAACCAGTAAACTGGTAAAGCATTCTCGTAGTTAATTCGGTCTCAAATGTTGATTTATGAGCTTGTAGTCTGGAGTTACTTCTTTTACTATTAAACCAAGTACATCACTATGATATTTTTATAGTTCAGTACACCAGGGGATTGTCATAACACAAATAGGCCATAAATGAATGTTCTAAAATATACAGGAAATAATTTCTGTTGGATTGCGATTGCCCCTCTGCACCCTGTTTCTTTCTTTTCTGCTCTACTTCGCTCATCATGACTCAAACAGAGTCATATGTTTGGAGATAATGTGGCTGGGGCTTCAGGGCACTAAGTGCATTAGTTCTGTTCAGCCATACTAAGTAATGGGACCTGGAGGAGAAGTCATTTCTGCTGCACATTGGCCTGAATTTTAATAAGCTCCTTTCCCATGCCAGGTTTTCCATAGTCCTGTGCCGACTACATCTTTCAGTAAAGTTCTCACTTATTTTGTATCTGTTGCACTGGTTTGCTAACGTTCCACGTTGTTGTGAGATTGGCCCATTCCTCTTGCTCTGCTGGAGAAGTAGCTGCAGCATATGCCCGCCCTCGCCTATCAGTGCTTATAAGTGGCCCATCAGGGCATCGGCGTTCATGAGGTAAAGGAACCCTTCCATGAAGCTCATGCTGAAGTATTTGAAGCACTTAACTGTCATGGCTGCTCCATCATTTAGTTAATGTGTTCCTCCATTAGCATGGTGCTGTTGGTGCCTCAAGTTCAATCGGAGGAGCCGTGCTTGTCCTCAACTGTGGGCCAAGGCACTCCCGTCCAGCAATGGTCGGTTATTAGCTTCAGAGCCTCTCTCAGTTTGGCCTTGTGAGCTCATGATGGAAGGCCAAGTGGTCAAACTAGAGTGAACTGTTATCATTAATAATTGAAGTCAGCTGCTTTATTAGTGACGTTTTACTGCATTTAGACTTCTAAGACTGGAATGAGTGCATCTTTTTTGGGGCCATAGGTGTGTGACAACTCAAGTGAATCAATTAAAACAGCACATTATGAACATGGAGATTGTAATACTTTCTGTGATTATGAGAGAAGTCTTCTAGGGGTCTCCTTCAAATTTACTGTTTTACTCATTCTGTCACTATCCTCTCACTCAGTCTTTTACCCACACACAGTCTTTCTTTCATAAACACTTATGAACTTTAGCAAGACCACCGGTGGTTCCAAAACGCGCTTCATCATATTCTTCATAACTTTCATATTGCATAAGCTACATTCAAAAGGTGGGTGTCATATGAGAGCTGTAACTGTCTTCTTTCCAGTCAAATAGATGGGTAATGTAATTTTAAACCCTTATAATAAAAGAAGCTGAACTCACAAATTTTTTTGTCTACTGGAAGTCGACCCATTTTTCCACAAATCTAGTATAAACTATAAACAGATGGTGTCTCTTCAGTGATATACTCTGTAAAAAATATTTTTATAAAAAAATACAAAGAGCGTCTAAGATTTTTGGCTTTCAGCAGTAAATGGTAAGCATGTAGCAATATGTCTGATCATAAAACACATTTTCTCTTAATTTGAGGGGAGATTTTTTTTTTTAAATAAATAAATAAAATAATTTACATTTATTTCATGCAATTACTGAATAATTTGCCTTACGATTTGGTCATGTAAATTCAGATGGACAAACCAAAATATACCCTGGTCAATAATAGGTTAAATGGTTTTATAGCCTCCTCCTCCTAGCAATCACGTTTACTCTCTAGCCAGCAAGCGGAAAAAAAGAAACAAAAACCATTTCAGACACAAATAATGTATTTAAATGTTTTTCAGCCTGTTTTAGCCTAGTGTAGCTTAGTACTAGGGTTGTTAGTGACCCATGATGCCCACTCCCTTTTTCTTTTCTGAAAAGGGGGGGGGGCATCTGTAAAATTGTAAAAATATATTTTATTATTTTGTAATTGTCAATGTTTTGACAGTTTTACTCTGTCAGGACAGTTTTTCATCAGTCTGTGTTAGATATAAATGCCAGGCTGTGATGACCCAAGGTATGAGCCGGGGTGGGAAACTCAAATGTTAAGAAGAGTTATTTTATTCTTTCAACAAAAATTAAACCACCTTGGGAGCCACAACAATTTGAGTCCATTTTACTGTCTTGGCTGTAAATATGTCTCAGTAATACTAGTATAGGCTAAAAATATAATATATATGAAACTGCAGACTCACTTTGCTCTGCTTTGTGCTTTAGCTCAGCTATAGCTGCTTTTCTGGCATGTCCAGCATAAAATGTTTTTGCAAAAGTAGAACAGTGTCTTGTAAAATGTCTCTCAACGCTCGACTTTTTATGAGCCTGAAATCAGCTTCTCGTTCGCCGGCTTCTTGTTTTGAATTTTCCCTTTACACTTTAAATGGTGCCTGAGGCGCCAGAACTGCTGCACTATTTAAGGTAGAACGAAAAATTCGAACAAGAAGCTGGCGAATGAGAAGCTGACTTCAGTCTCGCGACTTTTTAGTGTTTGACAGTTGCCCATTGCAGATTAAACGTATCAGGAAACCAACTGGAGTGCTTTTATTTTTACCTACAAATCTAATTCTGCTGTGGAGACGCAACAGGGCAGTCAAAGAGCCGCATGCGGCTCCAGAGCCATATGTTGCCGCCCCCTGGTATATGCAAACATTTGGCAAAACACCCATGCATTTAAGATTGAAGCTGTATGTCTGTCAGGTGCTTTATATTATTACTCAGATATGACAGCATGTGAGCAATATTGCACGGTTTTGATAGCAGTCTTCCCAAATTACCCACAATTCCTGACCTGCCCCACACTTCCCATCCTGCCCTGGATTTCCTGACCAACCTCAGACTTCCCAACCTGCCCTGGATTTTTTAACCTGCCTCTGACATTCTGACCTGTCTCAGGCTACTTGACCTTCCCTGCCTTCCCAGCCTGCCCCAGACTGTCCCGGCTGTGTTTTGTTCTTTACTGTGCTCCATTAATTCGCCCTCCGACCTGCCCTTTACTTCTTATCCTGCCCCAGACTTCCCAACCTACCTCTGACTTCTCACCATGCCCCAGGCTTCCCAACTTGCGCCAGACTTGCTAATCTGCCCTGGACGTTGTACAATGCCACAGACTTTCCGACCTATCCTGGCTTCCCAGCCTGCCCCAGACATTCCTGGTTCTTTTTTCTTCTATGCTGTGCTCCTTCCATTCGCCCTCCTGGAAGCGCATCCTTCCTGCCTGCGTTAGTCTGGCTGAGGAGAGAGAAAGAGTGGAGGACTACAAGGGAGGGGGGGAGGAGGTGAGGCAGCGTTTGTGAAAAATGAGCAGTGTCACTCTGGGGGAATCGAACGGAGCACGATTTAGAGTCCCAGGCAGTCAGCATGTGTGTGTGAGTTTCCTGGCTGGATGCGGACGGGGCAGACGCTTGCTCACAGCGCCGTGGGATCACCCGGGAGAAAAGTTTGGGTCAGTGCAGAGGAGGGCTGAGCTCCTGAAGGCTCAGCTGCTGCTGGACCCTCGTGCTAGCAAAGCAGGTAACATGCTCGCCTCCGTCTGGTACGCCAAAAAGATGGGCCGACGCCTGATGAGGAGCTTGAGGAGGAGCAGGAGGCTACAGCTGCAGTTGCTGGTGGGTAGGCAGCATGAGATATTGGAGGCAGCTCTTGGTAATGCACTTTCTGCTCCATGTAAACTGGCTTTGAGCTCTGCTTGTGAATCACCTCAAAGGATGTGCGAGTGGGAAAACATTAGACCTAAACGACATGCTTCCTACACACCCGCTCTACAGAGTTGAGGGAAGTTATTTTTATTTTCCTGATATTTAGGCCTTTAATGATGTCTTTTGCACGAATGTAATATATTTTAATTAATTTATTCTTATTCTATGTTGCCCAGTTATTATCACTCTAATAGATTAATAGTGTTATTGTGGTAGAAACTGCATCTTCGGTTCTGTGTTTTTATTTGCTCTGTCACTGGTTATTGCAACTGTTATTTTTAGCACAGAAGTGCATAAATTATAAACAATGAGAGCACCACGGTATAATCCACGTGCTGTAATTGATTTTATTTTTGAGTGAAATGTGCAGCTCACTTGTTGAACCAGTGGCTTGTGCAACCAGGCAGCATCTGCACAGGGCATAGAGAAATATGGTCCCTTCTAAACGACTCACGAAACGACTGCACTTTCGTTCCTTATGCGGCACTAACTCAGAAAAGACAAGTGTTTGGAAATGTATCTGTGAAATATGTGCTCGTCTCTCTCCTTGTTTACTGCCGGAATTCATTTGGCCCGGAGGCTGAAAGCTTAAGCTAGTGGCAGGGCTGTTGAGAAACACTTTGTCCTTGTATTGTGTTATTGATTGATTGCTGTGAATGCCGTAGGTTGGGAGAAGAGGTGCAGAGGGGCTCAGGGACCATGAAGTAGTCAACAAAAGAGGCAGCACTAGATGGGCCTTTTTAAGTGGACCTTTAGTTCCTTTCGGTGGGTGTGCTTGTGTTTGTGCTGTTTGGAGACCAGACAGATTAAAGTGTAGATTAACGGCAGTATTTCTGCAGAGATGTCTATAACATCGTTCAGGAATTGAGTATAGTAAGTCATGGCCAGAAAATCCTGCCTTGTCACACCTCAGTGGTTATCTTGTTTGCTAGAAGAAAATGGCTTGTATTTGTAATGTACTTCCCTTTTCCCAAAAAGGGAGGACTAATTCCAGTTGCCGGCAGTACTGTTATCTTATAGCCCTCAATGTACTGCTAATTATTAACCATGTAATTTTATAGGGAAGTAATTCTGCTTCTAACCTTAAGGATGAATAGGAAAAAAATATTGTTCAAGTAAGAATAAGAATAAGTATTTATTACTTATTCAGTATTTCACGGTATTTCAAGTATTTGCGTAAGGGCGTCAGTGTTTTTGTAGTAGTAATGTAACTCCACCCATGTGCATTTACAGTGTGTGGCCATGAGTTATCAGGGTACCAGTGGCTGCTGAATCAGTGAGCCAACAGGATCCACAGCAGCAAGCTCATGAAATTTAACTGATCAGTGTTTTTCTTTAATTGATGTTCAATTATTGACACTCTCTAACATATATTAGGTCAAGTATGAATGGTAAGAAATCATGTTCCGTGTTGGTGCCATCAGTTAGACTGCTGTTTCATTAGTAGACATGTGTGGTTCTTCAGGCATGACTAACATCCCGGTTGGTTTCATTTGGGTATGTTAGAGCAGAGCTTAAAAGTATACATTGTACATTTGTATCAAAATAATACCCTACAGCTTGGATTGAGCTCAGGATTTTAATGTATTTTTCCCATTTAGAACCATACTGATTCCAGTAATGCAGTCTTTTCTATATCCAAGAACTAATTAATATGTTCTGATTCGGAAAGCTAATAGCTTCCTGATAGTGGGCAATAATTTGTGGTTCTTTGTTTCTTGAACATATTTAGATCGAGGAGAAAGCAGCGCATGAGCTCTGTGGGGTTGCTTGCTTTATTTGATGTGAAAGCTGTTGCCATGGTTTTGGTCCCGGGGGAATAGAAGCACAAGCTGTGACAATGTCTGTTACCTCATTTGACACCTGTGGCACACCTTGGATAGTTTCTACCGGCACACAGCCGCCTTCAGCGGGCTTCGATGCGGAGGATTGTCGTGGCGCGAGTCTGCAGGCGTTCCAGTCATATTAGCATAGGCATGTGGTTATTTTTGAATTTGCTTTCTTTTTTTTCTGCCTGTGAAGGCACAGCCTTTTGTCTCCCCCTCACTGAATCATGTGTGTGGTAGATGGAGAGAGACTGCGGTGTGAAAACCGATCTGAATCACAAGGAGCGGCCAGGCAACATGGGATCATCTGCTGAATCTGGAGTGCTGACTCGCCTCTTGGATTTATCTTTCTCACTGGATCTTACTTGCATGTTATCCTGACATTTCTTTGCCTGTCTCTCATTGGCATTCGTGAGTATGGCATTGGCATTAGCATGAAGTTTTGGTACATATGCATTATTCAGATCTTTCTTAACAGTGATGGGGCTATTAGCATGAAGTGCCAGGAGAGGTAAGGGAAATTATTGGCTTGGCTGAAATGAAAAAGCTTGAGTGGTTTCTGATGATCTCCTGTACGACTTGACTCCTCTCAGAGTAGCCATGTCTAGGAGGAGGAAGACCACAATACTTGTCTTTCTTTATTCTACATGGCAACACCCTGAATGCCACCATTCATATTTAATGTGCCCGGTAAGGCTTTCTGTTGCTATTTAGAATGTGCTGTGATTGATACCTGTTCATGGCCAATCCAGTAGCCCGAGTCCATTTAGATTAAGAATCCCTAGAGGAGTCCGTGGGCTTTCGCCTGCAACACTTGCCTGATAATTGAACCCATTTCCTGCCTCTCCAAAGCTCTTAGAGTTTCCCTCATGCCGAGTGAGCTCCACATTCCCTCATTGATCCTCTCTCAGGTCTCCACTAGTCTGGAGCCAAAGCCTGGGGTGGCGTGGACAGCTCGTGGGCAGCGCAATCACCTCCTCCCTCCTTGCTTCCCACTCTGCCTCTCGGCAGCAATGAGGGCTGCTGCATGCTCGACCCATCTCGCTTGATTAGCACAGGAAGTTTGCCGCTCTGCGATCGGATGGATTTTTGGACTCGCGTTCTCAAGTTTGCTTTTGTCTTGTGGCTTGGTGAAATTCAGGAGAGGATGCTGTAACCTTACCCAGGTGCGCCCTCCCTCCTCTCTTGCCCTGCTCCTGCTCATTTCCGTGCCGCCTCGCTGCTTGACAGCTGTTGGAGTAGTGTTCCGGCCCTGAGGGACACGAGGCGCAGCGATGAACTACATCTTCGGTAACAGCACACTGTACCCGCGGGGCGGCCGGGCCAACACTGCCACGGGTCACGGTGCTCCAGGGCCCAAGCAGAGGCAATGGGCCAAACGCAGCTCCAGTGAAGACCTGCCCTCATCATCTTCACGCTGGCAACAGCTGCTCACCTTCTTTACCCGCCGCAATGCCTTCAGCGACTGTATCACGGCTGGAGCCGGACAGGTAAACTCTACCGTACTGTCCACCTGCTTTAGTGGTGGCTGTGTTTTAGTTACATATAGGAAGCCTACTGTGAGCACTTTAGTTGACTTTTGACTTCTTGCCTTTGTTTGGTTTCCCTCTTTGTAGAGTTCTAATATATTTAGCAATTTAAATACATTAATATTTGCAATTTGAAGTAGTATTATCAGTATATGTTATCATAACAGTAGACATCTTTCAAAGCTATGACCATTATGTGCATGAGACTCTGAATATAAGAACTGAACTGTTTTATTGACCTCAGTGTGCATTACTGTAACATTCTACTGTGCCAGAAATGAATTGACCCTACCTGTGACTTTTCCCCTGCCAACTCATATCTTTTTCCTAAGTTTCCAGAGTGCCAGTTATCATCATGTTACGTTCGAAAAGTTCATCCTGTCACTTTGTAATGATGCGCCTCTTCACGTCACTTATCTCTGCTTTGTTCGTGACTTCTCTGTGCATGTAAACAAGTTGTGTGTTGTCCATATTTTCAACACAGTCAGTGTTTTCTTCATGTGATTGAAAGGGCCCATTTATTTCATAGGCACTCAGAAGTCTGTTGCATTGACAGAATCTTACAGTGCACAATCATTCTAGCTCTCTGAGTAGCTTTTTCCCCAATGGGGCTAAAGCACTTAGTGGGTGAATAATGGCCTTGTACCTGCCGTAGCAGCTAATCATAGCAGGTAGTTAAGAGGCTGGAGCAAGGCCATCTGCCCCTCTTCCCTGACCTTGGTGACCAGCGCGTGGACATAGGGGGCAGTCAGCAGGGCAGCTTTGGGAGGGCTACACCAAGGACATATGGTCACTTATTCTGCCCATTAACGTCTGAACACTGGCTAATAGGGTCATGCCCTGAAATGAAAGCTGGAAGAATGGAAGCAGCAACAAAGGGGTTTCCAGTCTACTCTTTTATTCTGGCTGTCGACTCTGTTACCACAACACCATAACTTCATCTCTTTTTCATGAACACTTTTCAAAAGGCAAAAGCTGCAAGAGCCGTCAAGGACAGCTATTCAGTTATCTTCGGAGTGCACAGTATGACATTGATGAGAATGAAAAGGAGCTGTGACTGGTCATACTGAGCATAAAGCCTGTGCTTCCTTTGTATTATTGAGAACTTATATGCCGTGTCAAAGATTATGAAATAAATATAACTCTTTCCATATTAAGTCTCTCAATGTAGGTCGAGTGAGGTCTACACAGCGTTGGCAGTCTGTGCGGGGGGTAGTAGCCCACACTGAAACATTGACAAGATTTAGGCCTATAAAGAGTGCACATCATGTGATGCAACTGATTGCAACAGAGTATGTGAGCACTATTTGCGTTTGATAGGGGTTGTAGCCTAAGAGCACCACCAACTTTTAAGGAATATTCCCTTCTTAATATATTGCAGTAGTGCACCTTGCCCTATCAGCAGAGAGTTTAGACTTTTCTTTGAAATCTACAGAGATAGAAATCATCTCCACATTTTTTTAACCATGTTTAAAATAATATATCATTTGACATTCTTAATTTCCAGTGTCTCCACTCTGCCATAGTCACCAGTAAGTCATAACAGAATATCTCCAATGCCAAGCATTTCATAAGATTAAAAGAAGGTGTGCCTTTTCTACTCTACCTTTCCCTTGATGTCATGAAAAGAGTAAAAACAAGTAAAAACTCACCTCTAAAGCGAATCCATCAGTCTGTACGCTTTACGGCTCATTTGCAGGAGGATCTCGTTATACAAGGCGGCACTAAAGAGAATACATTTTCTTACTTCTGGTTTGAGTCAGAAATAATTGATGAGCTTGGGGATGGAGCTTGTCTTTAAATGCAAACGAATGGCTGCCTCAAAAAATGTTCTGGGAGGAACACTTGAGGCAATTGAGGGGAGAGGATAGATGTTTGTGTTCTGTATCAAAAACGTGGCATGTCTGACAGATCTTCCCATTACAAAATATACAAGACCGCTGTGTCTCATGCTGCAGTGCATAAATTATTTGGAGACTTTCCATTTCCTAAGATCAAAACTGGTGCTATAGGTTACTGATTGCCTAATGTGAATTTACATGCTAGTAATATGTATCAGTGCAACATAAAGCTTGATTATTAGTTGATGTTAATTTGCCTAAAAGTGCTTTGTTATTGGTCCATTATTCGTGTTAAAGTTATAAACCAGATGTTGTTGTTTGTGGGATCAATGTAGTCCGAGCTGTTTATTGTCGAGTTCCAGGCGCACCCAGTATTATACAACAAAACATGAAAAGAATATAGAGCATCCTCCTGTATTTTTCCACCTTAAATAAACAGTCAACACTGCTGAAGCTCTCCTTTGAAAGTCATCTATTTTGACACTCGCCATAGCAGCGTTTCCATGGCTGCATGCTGCCATTGGTAGCGTACCAATTTGAAGCATGGAATAACTTTTTTGTCAATGCCAACAAGTAAACGCAGCATAAGGGTGGGCAGTACATCCCTATTTTTCGTTATGGGGTAAATTACATCACAGTATGCTTTGTGGAGCATGTTGTGGATATAGAACACTGACCACCTGCAAACTAAATATTCTAATACATCATAAAATGTCTTCGTGAATTGGGATGCTGTTTTTCTGCCATATGTCCCACCTCTAGTCCTTGACTTAGACATGTTAAAGTACTACTTGATCTGTAGGTTGAGGTAGTCTGTTTATTTACATAGACAGACTTTTGCAAACTTCTTCATCAGCCTGTTGCATGTGGCGTTCTCATCTTAAACCTTGTTGAACATGCTGGAGGTTATCTGAAGCAAAATCTCGTCGTCAGTCCCTGTTGTACTTGCTCATGCAGATCTATTTCTGGCAGAGGCATCCCTGCAGTGCTACTACTGAGCTCCTCCAACCAGCACCCTCCCACGATGAGCTGGTGTACAGCTCCAAGGCTTTGCTTCTACCTTGCTCTCAGTTTGTGTGTTTGTGAACACTGGATTTAGACATTTAGACAAGAGAGTGCAGATGTGCGTGTAATTGGTCATCTAGCTCATGTTTTTATGTAATCGTATCTTAAAGCATGTTGGTACATTGTCTCCATGTCTAAATGCAAAATGCATGATTTTATTTCTTGCTAGTGAAGCCAGTTTCCAGCTTGTCGTTAGGCATGAGCTGCTTTCGTCCTGAGGAGGTACATAACCTTCTGCGTCGTGCAGAAGGCAGGACTCGCTGCGGCTTCAGCTGTTGCCATGGTGTTGCCATGGCAATCGGCAAGCAAGGAAATGCAGTCATGTGGCAGCACTTGTTTATTTATTTCTCTTATCTGTTGAATGCAGCATTCTGAGCAACAGCGTGTGTTCTGTGCCCTTACTGTCGGCTGAATGGATCAGATAGGTCAGTTTTGGGTCCATCGTCTCCATTGCGGCCAACCAGCTGCTACCTGTAAGCCAGCTCGTTAACCACATCAGTCCAGCCAAGACAAAAGAGAGACATACTTCAGTATTTATGGCTCTTTGCAAGGTCATAGTGGATTGGAATGGATCATGATGTCTTTTTCAAGAACGATGCCTTGATAATGTATCGTTCCCATCTCAGCTGGCTGGGGGCGTTAGAGGAGAGAGCTGTAGGCTGTGTAGAAAAGAAGACTCACTCAGCTATGAATCACAGCAGCAGGCGTGAACGCTCCCCCTGCAGACAACACAAGCACGAGTGTCTCTCCCCACACAGAACACGGCACCAACACACTGGACCACCTACAGCTCTCTCTCTCTCTCTCTTAAAGAACTGTACACCCACTCATGGCTGGTTTATGAGCTGGTACGAGGTGTACATTGCTGCGACTGAGCAGTGCTGTCCATGTATCGTGACCGTGTTAGAGAATAGAGTGTTTCTCCTCCAGTGCATTACCTTCTGTCAGTGGGAGTGACATTTAAGATTGTATACCCAGATGTTGAACCCTTAATGTCATGCTGAATCACACACTGTGAGATTGGGGGAAAAGCTAAACAGGCCATTTAGACACACACTGTTATAGACTAAAGGTTAGGGACACTGATGCTTTACTTTGCAAATTGTCTCAATTACTCCCCTCTTGCGTTCAATAAAAATGTCTGGAACTGCTGCAATTTCACAGTGAAAGCGAGTGGAGTGGAATAACTCCACCATAATGTAGTAGTATTCAAGAAAAATGTGACTGACGGTGCTATAATGTCGTTTCGGTTGCTCTTGATATGGTGTGACAAATTGAGTAAATGAGTATTTAGCAATTACTCTCTTTTAGTGCTGGGCGATAAACGATAACGATAGTTATCGCGATATTACTTTTCCTCGATAGAGAGATACAACATGTTCGATAAATGTTCGATATAATAGACCATTCTCACACTTCCACGTTCAGCGAAAGCCTTGGTGGCGTTTTCTACTGCAAGGAAAGCGACACAACTGTGCTGTCGCCAGGAGAGGGCGCACTTCCGAGTTTTTCTATATGATTAAAGAGGGAGGGGGCCACGAGTAAGATGAGTCTTTAGCAACGGCTGAAACGCAGAGTTATACATTCCCTGTTTGAGTGGAGTGACAGGCGATCTGTTCTCCTGTGACCGAGTGTGAGTGACGAGGTCAGTTGTGTAACGATACTGTCGTACAGCGAACTCACCTCTTTCCTAACATCCTAACCAGCTTTAGCAGCGTTAAATCACAATCCTCACAATTAAAGCGCCGTTGCAGCGCTCAGACAGTCATATTTAAATATCAGTGCATTCCCAAGCAACAAAAGTGAAAGAAAGAAGTGGGTTCATGTAAATTACAGCCCTGATTTAAACGAAAGTAAACTGAGGAAGCTGTGAGGCATTGGAGAGTGGGAGAGCGCTGTCTTTCCAGGCTAGCTGTTTTTAGCAGCTGGCTAACTTGAAGCAGCGCTCCATCAGCACCGCTTTCAGTTTAAACGTACCTAAAAGGAGGACTCCGTTTGTCTGGTGTTAGATATTTTGTGGTTCACCCCTCAAACTACTACGATAGTATAGAGAAATCCAGTTGTCGCTAGCTGGTGTCTGAATACTGTGATGTCATTTGTAGCGGGGTAGCCGAGCGCTCGGCACCAGCTAAAAATAATCTGTTTTCTTTCTTAAATTATGACTATTACAAAATAGCCATGCTTTTCCAGCTGGTAAAAACAGCTCACCAGACACTTTCTTTATACAATACTGCTGTGTAAAACGTAACTAGAAGCTAGCAAGTGTCAAGTGAGTCCACAGCATCACCACAAACATCTTTTTGTGACACGAGGTAACCCAGTAATTAAAAGCAGGGGTGGGGTTAAGGGACTTGAATCATACTACCAGGTGATAGCTAGGCTGATTTGTATAGGCATATGATCTACTTGAATGTAGGATGCCATGCCTAACTTACAAACAGTGCATAATTTTTTTAACTGCATCATTTTTTTCAGCCATCTATATATGATTTATGTTAACAGCAGCTGTATTTGTCTCTGGTCTGGCTATTGGGCTGTAGCCACAGATCTTTTTTTTTGTAGCCACAGGTCTCTTTTTACTGCCAGAATATTTTATGTGAATATAAATTATGGGCTCAGACAGCCACCAAATCTTTTGTGGTAAATGTGTCCCTGCCTCATTGCTAACTAAGCTTCTAGACTTAGTGACTTTAGAGTCCCCTTTTACGTAGCGAGTTTATTTCTAAAAAAAGACGAGCAACAAATCTCACTGGGGGGAGCAAAAAATGTAGATGTTTTATTGGACTATTACTTTGTTCACATGCACGCTGACCCTTTTATTTATTGAGTGTTCCATAGTTTACCATAGCTTCACTCACTGGAAATGTTTCCTGGTTTTCGTTTCAGAAATCTGGTCACCTTATCATTTATGCCTGTGCTGGTAACAGAAGGGGAGGCTTTACCTTTTAATTTTTTTATTTGCACAAATTGTTTGCCCGCATAGCAATAATAGTAACGATAGCAACAGCTTTTCTTCCAGTAATTTTGAAGCGGTTCCTAACACTTAAGCAGATGTAGGAAAAATCACAATGGCCCTTATTCATCAAAGTCGATGAAAAAAGGGTGCGGATTGGACCACCTTTAATGACATATGAACTTCTCTGTGTCTGATACATGAAACTTTCATACAACATGGAAACAAGCGTGATGGAGATTTGAGTGCTTCAGTGCTTGGAATCAAGTGCCAGCCTCCCGGTACCTCATTTACACATAATTTACGTGAAGCATCCCCTAATGCATGCAGATGTTTCAGTGGGGAGCCAATAAAACAGCAGCATTCAGTGGCTCATGAGGCAGTGGCTGTGCCGTAGGCATAGTTTGAGGTCAAGCAGTGAGTGCAGTGCTCACTCAGCTGCCCAGAACTTAGTGTTAAAATTACACTGAGTGGGAAGAATAAAATGTGAAACAAATGAAATGTCTTTGTTTTCTTTAAGAGTGTAGTTTGATGTGATTTGTGTAGGGAAAAATAACATATTTAAACACTGTATTATTACAGTGTGTGCGACACTTCTGCTTTAGCTGTGCTTTATGTTTCTTTTTTGGCGGTGTCAGTAGTGTCAAACAAAAACACAGTGTAATATGATTTTACATGGAACGTGAAATAATTGCAGCATTTCTTTATAACAGTGTGCATGAAAAACAACGAATATCCAATTTTTTTGTTGGATTGTGCACAGATTATTTTAATATTTTGTTATTTTATTCTTCTTGGTATTATTAGGATTTTTTTCAGCTGTTACGCTCAAATTTTGCACGTCACAAACTTTAACATCTGTGGCCGTTTCACCTGATGTCCCTTTGTACGAGAGATGAGAGGGAGAGAGTGTTTGTCCAGAGACCTGAAACCGTTTTGTCTGATGTCTCTAACCTGATTCTGTGGTCTTGACAAATATTTGCTTAGAAAAAATGATCGACATCAGACGTGGTTAGATTCGACCTCTATTTCAAACATATTTTATGGTGTATTTATTGTATTCTGGAAGTGCAGGAAGTTTGGGCATAGCAGTGTCTGAATTTTATTGAATTAACTGCATGTGTATAGATAACTGTTACGTTCCTCTATAATGCTAATCCAGGTAGATTTAGTCCCACTTTCTATTATATGAGTGTTTATGCATTGGCATTGGTATTGGAATTGGCATCGGGAGATACGTACATGAAACATTTGGGATATCAACCCAGAATTCTCATATTGTTGCATTTCTCACATGTATTGTAACCCATTTTAATGCTGCCAAACTGGGAGAACATGAGTTAACACACGGCCTATAAAGCCTGCTTTTGCGTGTAATCCATCTGATTAGATGTGTTGCTTCATAGTAGAGGTTTTGTGTCCATTCCTCTTGAACAGCATCGTTTTCTTCATATACTAAGCCCAGTTTCATGTAAGCATTTGCGTTTTATCTCCTGCTTTTGTTGAACTGAAACTGAGCAGGTATACTTCACTGAGAAATATGAAATATGAAATAAGGTAGAAGTACGATAACCTTCTCCTCATGTCTAGACTCTGTTTGAATAGAATTGTCTCTGTGCACTAGATACAGTGGAAACTCTTGAGTTGATTTAAATGGTGATTATAACAAGATCCAATTGATTTTCCAGGCAGTCGTAGTGACTCAACACTATCGATTGACACTGTATGAAGCAATAAGACATTGGATGAGCAGCACTTATCCTTGAGCTGCCGGTACCCATTGATAATAAAGGTTGTAAAGGATTATATGTAAATTCAAATGAAGGTTAAGTGATAGGCAGTTAATTTATATCCGGGTCAGAAAGTGGAAAATTAAGATCCTTGAGTTAACCTTCTTATGTCATACTATATGAATTTAATTGCTGGAGTGTTTTCGGTTTGATTTTCTAGATATGTTGTTTTAATGTAGACTTGGGAAATATGATATTTAGAGTTACTGTGATAATTATATCATATTTTATCACAGTCTGCTGTATAGTGCTATATAGTGAGTACTGTCAGTGCACTGACTACCTGCATGTTTCATTACCAAGAGAACATAATTAATCCTGGTTAATTGTACATAGTGCAGCTCAATATTATAGTTTTTTTTTAAATGTGGCACTACTGGGGCTTTCTCGTCTGTTCCCACTTACCAAACCAAAAAATTAAATATTGTGATGAATATTTTGCCTCAAGAAAATGTCTTTAAGTACCATGTTAATATATTTTTGCTCCTTTAAAGGAATATGACTAGGTGTATTGCCCTTAATAATTGCTCCATATTGCTTCGGTTGGGTTTTCGAGGTATGTTGCACTTTTTCAAAGGTTTGCACTTCTAGTGCCCATGTACATTTTGAATGATACGCATATGTGCTAGAGAGGAGACAGATGCTGAAGAAAATGGAGGGGTATGTTAATTATCTGTGCAGGCTTTCATGTCCTGAGTTCAGATTCATGTGTAAATTAGAGTGCACATTTTCCACTTACTGTCTGAAAATGGTCCCACTCATTGATTAGTTTGTTCAAGGAGAAATGTAAGATGGTAACGTAAGCCGTTAGCCTGACTGTAGCCTCTGGCCAAACCTCACTATGCTGAGAGAGAGATTAATTGGTCTTTCAAACTCAAGAATATGCGTTAGGGTTATTATGGATCTTGGGTGGAACTTGTGTTACCTTCATATTTCTGTGAATTGTTTTCCACCCATTGTGTTGTTTGAGTACAGCACTTGTGTTCTGCATAGAATGTTGTTTAATATGTTTTTTGTCAGCATGATTAGGCAAATTCTGAAATAGATCTATCTTACAAGATCTGGGTGTGCATACAGAGCCACCTGCTGTACGGTAAGAGTTGTTTCTGTCTTTACATTTGACTGGAAGAGAATCTGATGAAGCTCAGAGCTGGTAACAGTTGAAGAAATGGTTAAAGAAGCCTTGGTATTTGGTTGAGCAGTGAAATTATGGGTTAATCTATTGATTGGAATTATGAAGTACTATTTTAAAGAGAAGGCATTTTTGCCTTTTTTCCCTTAGTCCTGGCTTTATTGCTGTATGATGATGACACAGATCTTTCTTTGAGTGTTCATTGTCTGTTATGGTGGCTGTTTGAAGAGCCTCAAGCACAGAGCTTGTGTTAGCTCACTCTAAAATGGAACTATATGTTAAAGGGTGCAGTCATCAGGAAAACACCCAGTACATGTACCACAGGCTAATCCTAAGGCAGGACCAGTCTACATTTTAGACTTGGTTCCACATGTGCAGTGTCCTTACAGCAAATCCTTTTAGTTGAACAAAGTGGACACAAGAATGTTTCATATTTTTAAGAGAATGTGGGCCGTGGACCATTAGCATTCAAGAGCTTGTACGTTTGATATCATTCAAGCGTTTCAAAGATTGCCCTTTCAAATGCTGCCCATGAAATTCTGCCACGCTGCTTGTTAAATGGCACCTTCTGCAGTTCCCTGTGGACTTAAGTGAACCATCAGCTTCTGTCTCTTTCACCCCTGTGGGGCGTACTGTAAATGGCACTGTGTGGTTTGGGGAAGTGTCTTTGTGGCTTTATATGCAGGTACAAGTGCAGCCGTGGCTCGCTCTCCGGTAGAGCCTGTGAGATAATGCTAACACTGGGACGGTCCCATCGCAGCCGCAGCCCGCACGCTTGCTAAGCATCTGATACAGATTGCATTTATCCGCTGTGACCCGTCACTTTGTGACCCGTGCTAATGCGGCGAAGGAGAAACACAAAAGCCCCCGTAAATCTGGACGTGATGGTGCAAATCTCCCTCCATCCACGCCGCCACGCTTCCCCGGACAAGCGCTGGACGCCTAAGCCGAAATCAAGAATGGAGCATTGATTATTCATGCCTGTAAAAAAGAGCGTGCGCTGTCATGTGCGGTGCCCACTGGAGCTCATTAATTGGCGAGCGAGTGCAGGGGGATGAGAGTGAGTGAGGCAGAGGGAGAGAGGAAGAGAGAGGCACAGTCCGAGAGAAGCTTGGCAGAAGAGTGGAAGCAGGAGCAGAGGGGGCTGGAAGCAGAGGAAAGGAGCGGATTTACAGCCACTGTGAGTCCACTTTCCTGCCAGACTGCCCAGCGAAAGAAGGACTAACGACACTTTGTAAGGCTGTGCCTTGTTTCCATTGTACCAACACAAACCTGCTGCCTTGTTTTGGCTCTAGTCTGCCAGGAGAATGACCACCTACTACCACAACCATGAGTACTGCTGTGGAGCTTCAGAGGACTGTGGAACCACAATGCCCAAAGTGGCCAACTGCGTCCAGCCCAGGATTCACCAGAGAGCCCAGTCCGTCCACAGCTCACTGGCTTATGCACAGAGACAGTCATTACAACTCCAGCTTCAACAACAGCCTCAGTTCCACCAGCTTCACCACCATTTCCACCATAACCATCACCTGCATCAGCAGCAGCAGCAGCAGCAGCTTTACCACCAGCACCATCCACATCAGCACCTGCCTCACCTGCCTCAGTCTGCCCTGTTCAACCAGCAACATGTTCCTCTAGGCTCCCATCGTCTCTACAGCTCCTGCACCCTGCCTGCCTCCACCAAGAGCAGAGGCAAGTTCACCAACCTGCGGGACAGTGTCAAAAAGAGCCCCACAAAGAGCAGAGCTAAAGTCAGGGCCACAGCCAGTGCCTGGTGGCTTGGAAACTCTTGGGGTACTCTGTCACTGGAGAAGGTATGTTTGTTTTCTCTGTGTTGTTAAGAGGCCTGCAGTAGCAGGTAGTGGAGGATTGAAGTTTAATTTATTTGATGCGAACAAGTGATGTTCTCTAATGTGGTGGGTTTATATGTAATACCCCTCAGTGGAGATGCTAGGCAGGTACATTCTGTATCGGTCTGTATGTGTGTATTTAGGGGGGTTAGGGGGAAAGGATTAAAGGGCCTACATCAGTTTGATGTAGTATGTAAACATTGTTAAAGTTTCAAAACATGCCATTCACTCTCCAGTCTAAGACTGACTAAGACAGACTAAGCTGCTAAAACAGCCTGTTTTGAGTTAACTGTTTTTGTGTTGTCATGAAAACCAACATTTATATAGAAACCCACCATTCAACCTACAGAGTGGGGACTCTTTCACATAGCAGTTATAAAGAGTGTTAGAAGCCTGCACAGAGCAGCCAATCAGAGCAGAGGTAGTTTACATATATTAGTCTTAAGGGAACAGTAACTAAAACAGAGTGTTTAATTCTAAGGGACAAAGGGAGGTTGGAAAATGGTCATGTTAAAAGGACTGATAGCTGCTTTTGGTACATACAACAGCACAAACGTCATAAGTGGACAAAGAATTAGTAACGAGAAAAATGTAGGATATAGTCAAGGTTTTAATAGTTAGTTTTCATTGTATACGTGCAAAGTTTTGTAAGTGCCACTTACCATATGTAGTACTGTGCACAGATTTTAGATACCTGAGGAAAATATGTTTAAAAAGCTGTTTAACTTCGTAGTGAGTGTTTATTTGCTCAGTAAAAAATTAATATTACAATAAACATGACTGGTGATGGTATGTATGTCAGTGTGATGACATTTCCAGCCCTCTCCTCAAGGCAGAATTAGTTGTAGTTATCATCCATTACCTGGTTTGGCTGATCAGTGCTTCGTTAAGATAAATCAGGTGTGCTGGTGGTGGATTTTGGGGAAGAAAAACATGCAACATCTGGCAGCATTGAGATGAAATCAGGAAGTAAACCTGTTTTTCATGGAACCAACTCTTACGATACAAAGTAGTTTTTGAAAACAAGAAATTCTCATCACTTTTTACTGTATTTATGTTTAGTGGTATTTATTCTAGTGTCACATGTTGTTTACACACAAAAGCTTTTGCACACAAAAACCTTTGTAGTGGGATCCATTTCCTGTGCCTTTAATAACTTTTTAATCAGTGTGAAACATTTATATAACTATAATACAATAACACTTACATTTATATAAGTATTTCTCATGCATACTTTTGAAATTGCATATTATGGTACAGTTTGCACAAATAACACATTGGTCCAATTTGGACACATGATATCAGGCTAATGTTTCTCCTGTGCTGTCTTGTCACACATGCATAGTTTGGACTCTTGCTCTAGTCTTATCAATAACACATTTAAATTTTTATTAGTGTGTAATTGAATCTGGTTATCTGTTAGCAGAGCCAGCTACTTCATTATACTGAGTAATTAATTCTGGGTGAAAAGATTTTTGGTGTAAGTTATTTTTCCTTTCAGACACTGGTTAGAGCTACAGGCTGAACTCAGAGCCAGGGCCTCTAATCAATGCTAATGATTGATTCTAATTTTAACGCAGGAATCACAGGCCATCTCTGTACTGTACAACACTGTTGTAAGAGCATTCTGTGTAAAAAAATACTTGTGTACTTTACAGTGGTCACTTTGACTAGCAGGCTCTCATACTAGTCATGTGTAGTGAGATGAATAGAATGGCAATCTCTGGCTGTGAAGGATGGCATCTTGTACTTATTTTAAGCATTTGTGGAGCATAGAGACTAATTTAGGTTGGTATTTGGAGTTGGTTTGTGTAGTGAAGGGCAGACATGCTGTAGGAGGGACTTCTGGCTCTTCAGTGGTTGGATGCTGTCTGTTAAAACAACACATCCTCTACAACTCATGCAAAATGTGGAGCAAAAAAGGGAGCTAATATCACTCCCATTTTGAAAGAACTGCACTGGCTGTCTGTATCTATCAGGATAGATTTCAAAGTTCTGTTACTAGTTTTTAAGTCACTGAATGACTGTAAAGCACCCGCTTACATCACAGAGTGTTTATGTTCCAGCACGTGAGCTTAGATCTGCATATACTGGCCTTCTGCAAATACCTTCTGTAAAACACTGTGGAGAGACTCTTTAGGTTGCTATGCTTTTAAAGTGAGGAACTCAGTTCCACCTTTTATCAGGCGGTCAAGCTCAGTGCTCACTTTAAAGAAACATTTAAAGATTTATCTCTTTAACTTAGCATTGAATTAAAACTCTGTCTCTTGGTATTCATCTTTTTAATTTGATCAGTTTCATTTTCTCGTACGAGTTTAAATTAGAACTCATCATTTCTTGTATACTGTTAAGCTTTATCACCTGTCTGCACTATGTGGACAAAATGCCACATATAAAGATGTATAGAGAAATATGATCACATCAGTGAACATTGGTTATGAAATACTTAAAGACTGTCCTGCATTATTTTGACCAAAATGTATGTTTGTTGAATCGTGTGAATTAGGGGTGTGCAATATGGCAATATGATAATATCATGACATTTAAAGACAGTTTTGTGATATACGGAATACACTGTTTCTGAGATTTGATAAGTAGGAAGAGAAGAACCAGTAATTTCTTGTTTATGGAAAAAAAAAAAACAGAATACACTGATTTTTATATGTTTCACATACTGTGGTGTACTAAATTCAGCTAGACTAGACTTGTCTTCAACAAGACTAGTTATGCTCTCTTTGTAATGAGACATTTGGTCAGTGTTCTTCAACCCCAGTTTTTCATTCCTCATGCTTGTAACAGAGTTTTAATTTTGTGATAATTACCTGTATTAATTCAGCTCGTTTGTATTGTTTTCACTGTTATGAATGTAGTAAGCCTGGGATTTAAAGGGGTTACTGTACCGACTGTATTCACGATACACTCAGAAGATGAAATGTGACGTAATTTATCATAAAAACACTAAATATCGTCATATTGTGATCATAACACAAATGCTTTGATTCATTCATTTTATCTGTATGTTCATAAAATACAATTGTGAGCAAAAAAAAATTGGGCTAATTTGCTTGTTGCAACGTTTTGTGATATCAGTATTGCAAAAGGCAATTCCAGTAACATTTAACAAACATGTATATTGTGTAGCTTTTCACTCTCTCAAAAGTTGCCAAAAGGGACTCTTCAGAGCAATACCAAAATGCTTTCATGCATCTTTCAGTGTATGATTCTTTTAAACCTTTTGAAGGGTAAAGAACCTCTATATTCATATTTTTCAAACCATTTATGAACCCTTATTTCTAATAGAGGCCACATGAGCGCATGTGCATGTTTCAGCTTGTTAGCGTTGGGCAGGGCTGAACATGGTACTGAAAGCTGGGGCTTAGCGGATGTGCCCCACTGGCTGCTCCTCTCCATCGAATGTCTGCTCTTCCTCCTGTAGAGCTGGCATCCTCTCTCACAGCGGTACACTCTCTGCTACAGTGTCGTGCACCTTTAGAAATGACTGAGCTACACTGATAATGGGAATCAGAAAAGGCTCCGTGTTCTTTGTTTCTAAGGAAACCCAGCTGAGATCTGAGTCTCATTTTCAGTAGGGAGCTTTGTAGAAACACACAAAAATATTAAAAGCATAAAGGATAAAATTGAGCTATGCTGTATTATAAATAGCATAAAAAATATAGGCAGATATTTATATCATTTCAATCTGACTGAGCTTATGATGCTCCCTTGGTGTTCCTAAGCTGCGCGAAATGATGCTTGCTGAATATACATCCACTAAATAGTGTGCTGTCTTTCTTAGATTCATAGATGGAGTCAGTTATAAAGTTGAACATAGGCTGTTACTTCATTTTACTGAATAACTCAGTTTGAGGTTTTTGGTGTTATTTTTCCTTGCAAATATGGCTAGATTTTATTCAACGCTAAGTAGTTATTTTGATATTTATGCAGATTCTCCTGGCTTTTTGCAAGGAATTGTCAAAAATGAATGCATCTTATTCTATATGCCTGTAAATAATTGGAGGATTGAAGTTTTCTTTTTTTGTTTTCTTATATTCTTATGGTGGTTCTCAAAGTGGCTTAAGACTTAAGGGATGTCACCTTTAATTCAAGGGGATTGGCCACTCGAATATTTTTGGCTAACAGTGGGTTGTTGCATCAGTAGATGGTGCACAAGAGAGCAAACAAAAGGTGGAAAGTTTGAAGATGTGACAAAATTGTCAATGACAGTAAAGCAAGCCATGATGAGGCCCAGAATACATCAATCCGAGACAGTGGCAAAAATTATGTTATCAAAAATCAACTTGTGCTGTACTTTTTGAAGGAGGAATGCACAGGTGAGCTTAGTGATATCAATCAACCTGGCAGGCCATAGTAGGACCCAAACAAAGTATACTTTCACTCCTGGAAAAATGCATATTGAACAGATGAAAACAAAAGAATTACGTTTGATGTAGACATATATATGACTGTCCATAAAAAAAGAATATATCGTATCCAGTGTTTACCACAAGATTCAAATCACTGGTAAGACTCATGAATAGAAAATCATGTTTAAATTTGCTGAAAAGTGCATAAGTCATTTGAGATCTGAGACAATGATTAAATATGTATCAGAGTGGATTTGATCACTTGGATTTTATTTCTGTTCTCAGTAGTACTAGTAGGTAAAACGGTGAAATGAACAGATGCATCTTAACTGTTCAGATCCGTCAAATACCTCAAAACTTACTGAGCAGTGCTATACATTGCCAAAGAACAATGGCCTGAATCTCACAACTAAAGCAATTAAATTTCCCAGGGCCGAAAAGTGGAATGTTTTTAACCGCACAAGTCACTCTAGGTGGGCAGTTGTGGGGGTTGGAGGTTAGGGAACCAGCCTTGTGACCATAACGTCGCCGGTTCGATCACCTGAGCCGACAGTATGTGACTAAAATGCCCTTGAGTGAGGCACCTAACACCATGGTTAGGGCTTCCCTCTGCTCTGGACAAGTGTTTCTGCCCCCCTAGTGTGTGTGCATTCACTACTGTGTATGTCGGGTTTCACTGTACATATGGGTTAAATTGCGGAGGTGAAATGTTCCCGTTGTGGGACTAATAAGGGATTTAAAAATAAATAAATAAAAGTCAATCATGCAGCTTGAAACCCAGCAGCATCACTTCAGTGAGTATAAGCTTGAAGGCAGAAAGCACCTTAAAACACTCATGAATGGCTGCATTACAGGCCTGGCCAGGTGACATCTGGAGAGATGAGTGGGTCACAGAGGCACTGTCCACCCCTGGCATTAACATACGTCTTAGGTGATCGTATCACCAGTGGGCAACACTTAAGTACAGGTGTGAACGAGGTCCAAGTTGTCTTAGAGACCCAGATTGCTCAAACCACCTTCAGAGGTGATCAGTGATCCATATATCTGCATAACTGCATAACATTTGTGTTGTGAACACTGAAGTTTCTTGACAACATCGAATGACCACCTTAATCAATTGCAGCATCAAAGAAGAGTGTGAAGCATCTGCATAGCTCCTTTCTTTGTCCTCTGTCTTCTTTGCAGTCTGTGTGCCTTGTGTAACAGCTCTTACATGTAGATGTGCAAAGACTCTCGGCACATTTTTGCCTGACAACAGACACAGCAAGCGACTGGTTTCCTCTAGTTAGGATGTCTGATCATAAGTTACAATATCTGAAATCCTGTCTACAGTCACATGCAGAAGTTTTCTTTTCTTTCTGTCTAGCTATTCATCTATCTAGCTTATGATTTACATCGTTTTTATGCTCACACCATTTAGTGACCCCTCGTGCCCTGTGGATGGGAACGTTGTCATCCAGGCCACTCTGATCAGGAGATAAATGGTCATTATAGGATAAAGATGATCAGTCACAATACCCTTGTATTGATTTTGTATTGATTGATTGTATTGACAACCCTCTTTCGAAGCCACTTGAGACTCTTTCAAAGCCACTTGAGGCGCTTTCACGCCTACCTTGTTTGGTGCGGACGTATTGAACTTTTCTTTAGTTCAGTCCATATTGACAGGTGTGAACAACCTGTTTTAACATTTGACTAGAAACTTATATTGTTCTTCGAGCAACAATAAAGGCAGATAAATAATAGCAGAGCAATGTATTTGATTTTGCCACATGGATTGTGCCAAGCATCCTAGCTGCTTAAACTCAAATTGGCAATTCTTTCAAAATAAAGATGCACAGATGAAGTAAGGTGTAATTTAATTTCTTAGATTGTGATTCATATATGTAGGTGTTTCTGTTTTAAATCAAAGTAGAGGTATAACATTACATGTCTGAGGGACAGATCTGAATCATGTACAGTGATAGACAAGTGAAAGACCATGTTTTTTTTTCCTTCTAATGTAAGAGTGCTATATCCCTGCCACTGACCAATCAATGAACACCCACAATTTGGTGCACTTTAGCCACTCTGATGTGAAACCAACAGAACCATAGGTTTTTCTTTTTATTTCTTACTGTATATACATAACAACGGCGCACACACGCACACACACCACCAGCACCACCACCACCGCCACCGTACACATACATTCATATATCACCGTTTGGCTTTCAGCCGACTTCACGGTGGCCTATATTACATATAGCAGCCTGTATCTCCAGATGGTGCATGACATTAACTTGGAAGAATGAAGCATTAACCTCAGACCTTTTAATTGCTTTGTGGTTTGATAAAGTTAAAACCAAACTGGGATTTGGAATATAAACTGCTTCTTTGTTCTGAATCGTTTGTGAGATTGCTGAAGGGTGAGATGTATGGAGAGAGCTGCCTCATTATCGCAGTATAAGGCAGTGTTTAAAGCAGTGACACTAATTTTATGTGCTTTTATGAGCTACTTAATATGATATTCACACAAACTCACACATAAAACATGTTCACTGAAGGGGAGATCTGTCACACACTGTGCACGCTCAAATCTTTTATAATGAGTTTTGAAACCAATCTTGGAAGTATGGGATGAGATCAATATTCATTTTGTTCTTCTATTTTTAACCTGCTCTTCTGCTCTTTGAAATGTTCTTTTCTCTGCTACATTGTGAAGCTTTTCAGCTTTAATTTTAGCTTTTGTCATCAAATTGTGCAAATGACAAAATAGAAATTTAGTATGCAGAACATTTGAAGATGTGTTTTTTTCTGTACATGGATCAAATGAAAAAGAAGAAAACACGTTTATTATTTAAAGCTTTTTTGTTGAGATCCCTTTATGTGTCTCATCACAAATTTCTTTTGTGGGCCCTTTCAAAAGTGACTCTGTATTTGCTGTCAGATGTCATTGGTAAATCATTTCCATGTCCATTTAGATTTTCCCTTTGCTTTTGGTCAGTGCTGGGCGTTGTATTGTTTATACCAGTATACCAGTGTAATATACAAATATGTTTATAGCAGTATACCCAATAATACTGAAGAAAACAAAACTGCAAAAGCAGTTTAAAATACATAAAACCTCAATATATATATTAAGTGAGCAAAGTTTGCTTTCTGTCTGGTTAATGTTTACAATACTGTGTCAGTTTCCCTTTTTAATGTAAATTTAAGAGAAGCAAAACAGATCGATCAGAACAAGCTACAGTACTGTGCAAAAATCAGAGACCACACTTCATGTATTTAATTTCCAGTTAAAACGTTATGTACAAGTTATTCATTTTAGATGTGAGGCCTACATAAGGAAGGGGAAAGTCAAGAGGAAAATGAGTTGGGGAAAAAAAAACGAGTTTACAAAACTGGAGATCAAAAAAAAATTCTTAAAATGTGTAGAGAAAATGGGAGTGCAGACAAAACCTGATTGACCACCACAACTGTCACCATTGGGTAAACAGTACTTATTTGAGTGTGTTTGGGATTTTTCAATCGTGAGAAGCAGAAAATGCAGCCAACTTCTTACTGATATTTGCAGATATGGAAAAATATCCCTGCCAATTTCTTTGAAAAACTGAAAGAAAGTCTCCTGAAAAGAATGGAAGCTGTAGTGAAGATAAAAAGTGTACACAATAAATACTGGAAAAAAATAATTATATTTAGTTGTTTGAGGCTTCTGTGTAATTTCCATCTAAATTTGTTTTCTGCCCTTTTTCCTGACATAGGAAAAAGAATAGCTTGTACTTAATGGCTATTCTGACTGGAAATTAAATAAATGAAGGGTGACTTTTGCACAGTACTTTACATCAACTTTGTCAGGCATTCTTTAAACAAAGCATACCAGTACTGTCAGTAGGCCAAAGCTACTATAAAATTATAGTATTATTACAGCAAAAAAAATTATTACAGTATTTGCTTTTTAACAGGCCAAACTGGCATTTTAAATCTTTAAACAAGTTGGTTGAATTCTTAATGAGTTTTAAATAACATGAAATCAAACACTGAATAAATATCACTGGACTCACAGTTTATGACAGTATTTTTTAGGCATGCACCAATCATGACTTTTTATGGCTGTTTCAGGTTTCTTTTACAGCCTTTTTTTTTTTTTGTGAGAACACCTGAAGCACACTGGCACATTTTCAGTACTTTTATTAGCCAGACATGCTCTTTAATGGGCTAAACTGGCATTTTAGATTTTCGAATTAAATAATTCAAAAATGTAATAATTTGCTACATTGAAAGTAAGAGACAGCTGTCACATACTTACGCTACAGCGCTTTGATGTAGCTGTAGCAGCAGCTTTCAGAATTCAAACTGAATTGGCTCATCTTATTTACATCATAATTGCAACACATTGGCCAGAATAAAAAAAATAATAATTCAAATTTCTGGTTGCATGTTTGGACCAAAATCTGCCAGGTCTAGTCTTGTATATCACACAATTCTGATTGTGCTCCCCCTAATTAAATTTTAGTGGTAATGACCAGTAGGGGTGGGCGATGTGGCAAAAATATCACATCATGATACTTTCAGACATTTTGACAAAACACGATATACATCGCTATATTTTGACACAATGAACCAGTAATGGCACATTTAAAACTGCCAACTGTGAGTACAATGCTTTTCTTCTGTGTTTCACGTAATATGCCACACTAAATCCAGTTAAACAGGACTAATTATGTCTCTAATGAAACCTGCAGTTAGTCACTGTTCTTTAAGTAGTGACAGTATCGATGCTTAAGCGAAGCATATCACGACAGTAAAAATTTATCATGAGAATGATAAAATATCATCATATTGGCCACCATTACCGCCCAGCACTGCTGTAATCATGCTGTGGGTTTTGTTTTGATGACCACCCCACCCCAATCTCCCTGCTCTCTCCTTCTCTTTTAGCTCTGTTCTGTTTTATTCCGAAGATTTGACCACTGTGATTCTGTAGGAGCTCTCATGATCGTCAGTGCGGCTGAATGTCATCTGGCCTGAACTTTGACCTCTGCTGTTATTGTTTAGCAGGCAGATGCCGTTCCTCCCCCTGCTCCCATAATCCCTGTGATCCCCATCTCGCCTGTCCCAGCCGACACCACTGTCATCCCTGCACCCACGTCACAGGTCTTTTTTTTTTTCCCTTTCTCTCTCTTTCTCTCTCCCTCTCTCCCTCTCTCTCTCTCTCTATCTCTCTCTCTCTCCCCTCATGTATTCACTCCTCCCACTTCCATGATTCTCCTCTTGACTTTGAGAGATTATTGAGAGAATGCCATGTAATGTCACTGATGTGCACTTGTACCACCACAGCCATTGTGCAAGTGCAACGGGTGCTGTTTGTCTGCAGAAGGATTTAGTTTGGGCTGGCTTGTTACATTTATGCTTGAGGATTGCATATTCTGCAGTATGTTATGCTGTTTATGGACACAGTCTGTGCTGTTAATCTCTTGCAAATGCCAGTGTAATACGCTATCAACATGCCTAGAGTAAGTGATCGTCTTTTCTGTGTTGTGTTGCTTCTGCTGACATGGTTGCTTTTGATTTATTCTTTATGTAAGCCATTAAATGCTCATGACATTAGATTTTGTGAAGTGAATAAGTATAATGTGCAGTGAGCATGCTAGTATGTGCTAACCTCATTAGAGATGCTGACTGTGTTATGTCTCTTTTCCAGGCGAGCCCGGCCCCAGTGTTGGTGAACACAGACAGCCTTGACACGTCTCCATATGTGAGTCCATACGTGAGTGGAAATAGTTCTATTTTTTATTCAAATTACGAGCAGGTCCGGTATGTCAAGATTACAGTGATGTAGCAGTGTGTTTAAAAATAGTAAAAATTGCACTGAATCCTGGTGTAGTGGCTAGCTCCGAAATCGGAAGTGGTCATTTGCTCACTAAGACAGATTCCTCATCACCTCTTATTTTCCAGGCTGAGAGAACTTTAAAAAGTGAAAATGATCATTGATGCAGGTGTTTTCAAGGTTGTTTTCTTGCAAACCAAAAATTTTGGTCTGTCTGCAGCGTCTTTGCCAAAACTGTCTTTGTCCACTTTTCCTAGAGCGAACCAGACTGAATTGTCCAGCCATTTTGAGGCTCAGCAGAGACTATTCATCAGGGTTTATTGTTTTTTTTTCTACATGACCCCTCTTCATCCCATTCTTCTCTTTGCCTCAGCAGTCTCTCATAATCCCTGTCCTCCTGAGTGCCAAAAGGCCCACTGTGTTCACTGCTGTCATCCCTCATCAAAAGAGTTTCTCCCTCACTGTGGAGACTAGCATTAGCCGGATCACATAACACTGCTGTCTTGAGGAAATTTCAGCACAGAAGGATTTCTTCCTTTTCAAATTACTTTGGAGTGACCTCATTAAATCAAATTTTCCTCTTGACCAATATGTTTTCTTCTTGTTGTGAGCTTTTGGTGGATTTCCTTAAAGGCATACACTAAAATGTTTGTGTCATACCTACCTGCAGTTGGGTTATTAGTTGACAGTTGGATATTTTTAAGATGGTGCATGGTAGATCATCACTGTATTGGAAACGTATAGCACTGGATGATATATACTGGTAAACCACCAATACGAGTATTGATGGATAACAAAAACTAACTGCAATGCTTGCCTATTTTTGTTAACTTTTACAATTATATATAAAGTTACCTTTGATGTATTTTTAAGAGAAGCAGGACAGAACAAAAGAGTCCAGTGAAAATTAGTTACAGTCTTATGCAGATGTTTGAACAGCCCTGTTTTGTTGGTTGTTTTGTGAAAAGTTAAGTGAAAAGTTAATCCGCTCTTTATAAGAAACTAACATAAATATGGCATTTGTCTGCTAATTTTAGTGTGTAACTTTCTTTTTTTTTGCTTAGTTTAACATTTTGTAAAAAACATACAATCGATGTTCCATAACTTTTTCATGGGCCAAAAGTGTTATTTTTTTTCCCTCAACATGTTAAATTGTGCAAATAAACAGTAATTGTGCACAAAAACATGCAGAAGTGCGTTACCTGTAGAAGATGTGTTTGTGCTTCAGGGGTACCAATTTTTTTGCACTTATTTTCACTTAGAAAATACAATCCCATTTCCAAAAAAGTTGGGACACTGTGCAGAATGTAAATAAAATAGAATGCAATGATATTCAAATCATGTAAACCAAATTTTTAAAAGAAAATACAACAAAAACAACATATCAAGTGTTGAAACTGAGAAATTGTATTGTTTTTTGAAAAATATATGACCATTTTGAATTTGATGCCAACAACACATTCCAAAAAAGTAGGGACGGGGACATATTTACCACTGTGTTTCATCATCTCTTCTTTTACCAACCCTCTGTAAGTGTTTGGGAACTGAGGAGACACTGCTGTAGTTTTGAAAGTGAAATGTTTTCACATTCTTGCTTAACATATGATTTCAACGGCTCAACAGTTCAGGGTCTCCTGCATTTTTCATTTCATAATGTGCCAAATGTTATCAGTGGTGACAGGTCTGGACTGCAGGTAGGCCAGTTTAGCACCCAGACTCTTTTAATATGGAGCAGTGCTGTAGTAATACATGTAAAATGTGGTTTGACATTGTCTTGCTGAAATAAGCAAGGACTTCCCTGAAAAAGACGTTGTCTGAACAGCAACGTATGTTGCCAAAACACGTATATATCATGTACAATCATGAATACTGGCTTTTGAACTGTGCACTGATAACAACCTGAGTGGCCTTTAGCTCGGAGGTCACAGCCTCCATGATTTCCAAAAAGAATTACAAATGTTGATTTCCTGGACCACAGGACACTTTTCCACTTCCCCTCAGTTCATTATAAATCAGCTTGGGGTTTCTGGATCCTATTTATATTTGGTTTCTTCTTTGCATTGTAGAGTTTTAAGTTGCATTTGTTGATGCAGCGATGAACTGTTTTCATAGACAGTGTTTTTCAGAAGTGTTTCTGAGCCCATGCAGTGATTTCCTCTACAGAATCGTGTCTGTTTTTAATGCAGTGCCACCTGAGGGCCCAAAGATCACGACCAGCAAATACTGTTTTTTGGCCTTGTTCCTTGCCGTAGATGATGAAAAGCAAAAGTTCTTTGCTTTTTTATTCAGTGAAATGTTATTCTTGAATTGTTGCACTGTTTGCCCGCACAGTCTTTCACGGAGTGGTGATCTCCTCCTCATCTTTACTTCTGAAAGACTCGGCCTCTCTGGGATGCTTTTTTATATCCAGTCTTGTTACTGACCTGTTGCCAATCAACCACCAGGTGTTTTAGCATTACACAACTTTACCAGCCTTTTGTTGCCCCCGTCACAACTTTTCAAAATTCAAAATGGGCATATATTTGTTAAAAAACGATCAAATTTCTCAGTTTCAACATCTGATATGTTGTCTTTGTACTATTCTCAATAAAATATAGGGTTTAAATGATTTGCATATCATTGCATTTTGTTTTGATTTAAATGTACCAACTTTTTTGGAAATGGGGTTGTATACGAAACATGTCATTTGACCAGGGTGGCCCAAACTTTTTCATATGACGCATGTCAGGTTTATAAGACATCCTTTTAGCTTAGACCAGTACTCAGGAATCATGGGTTCATTTGAAATTTTGTAAAATATGATAAGTAATTTAATCAAGATTGCACAGCACTAGAATCGTTATTGGCATCCACGTGATCATTACCAGTGAAACGTTAGCGTTAGTGTCCTTAGCTCAGTCATTCGGTAGTTCAGTTCTACTCTGGAATGATGCATGGGCGGTGAAAAGACATGCTGCTGTTTTTTTTTCCACAGCTAGCTGTTCCTTTGTCAACACTGTAATACGCTATTTGAAGCAGCCTTGGCATGTTTTTATTCTTTCGAGTGCTCCTTGTGTGAGTGTTTGAGTGGAGATGGGAGTGTGTGCTCTTTGCTGGTAGTGCTTTCACTGCTCACTGTGGCAGGTCTTAAGGGATTCCTTTATGCTGAAGCTGTGATATCGATGGCTGCTAATGCCCAAGTTCTTTCCTGTGCTCTGTCATATCTCTGTGGACCTGTTCAAACTGCACCCTAGGGTTAGAGCTTAAGATGAGACAGAGAAGTGCTGATGGCCATGTCCTGTAGTGCAAGTTTGTGTATCTTGATTGGGGCTACATCTCATAAAACTGCAGAGCCTGATGGAAACTGTCATATAATAGAGAGCTTTCAAAGTGAAACTCGATCTACAATCTCAAAATGTTTTTTTCTAGGGCTGGCCCGAACAGTCCTTTACACACTTTGAATATTCATTGACCACACGAATACTCAAATACTAAAAACAGTAATATTGGAAGAATTTTAGTCATCTGTCTAGACACGCCTCTTATGTCCATAAAAACATGAGCCCTTCTGACCTGTCATGCTTTGTTTTTTTTCACTTGTGTGCGCGAGTGAAGTGTAAACTCCAAAGAGATTCAGGTAAATCACACGCACTCACTTTCTACGGTTTCTAATCTATGTTTAAAATAATAGTTTACTTAAATGCGATAGCTCCTGTGCTGTACTAAATGTGTGGAGGCTACTTTTCTCTGATACAGAGGTAAAAACTTGATTTCGTCACAGTGAACAGATCTGCTGTGCTGTCAAGTTTTAAACCTGCAGTAAAATTGTTTAATTTGAAAAAAAAAACAGAAAAAATAGCCGATCTTCCTGCCTTAAGCGGTTACGGAGCTGAGTTAAGAGGCAGTGCATATTGAACGTGTGTCAGTTCTCGGATTAGAATCACTTTGCTCTTACCTGTTTGAGATGATCCATTAAACTTGTTGTGACTGCGTGATAGACCAACCTCCTATCACGTTTCACACTGAGCATTTTTCTTGTCATCCAATAACTTGAAGTGCTCCCACATCTGAGTTTTCAGGAAACTCTGCTGTTTTAGTTTGTGGTCACGTGGAAAGCAGTGCAGTTATTTGCGCTCTGAGGTGAGGTGACATGCATAGCTGACATGTATGTATAATGCATATATGTATTGTAGATATTTTCCTTATATATAACTGTTCTATCTAAATGTCTTTGCTGTTAAAATGTATTTTAGGCTACAGTTTTTGTGGCTTAGAACAGATGAATTTTTTAAAAAAGTAGAGAAGTGAATACCAATATAACGAACGTCACACATACAAATGTTAAATAGACTATGGAAGTTCTAGGACAGTAACAATAACCAATCATTTAAACCTTGTTGTAGCTGATAGCTGATATAATTCAGACTGTAACCATATATAAAATACAGTGAGTGCAAGATGGTTTAAGACACTAAAGATGGATCGTTGACTAATTTTACATAACCTAGGAAGCCTTGTGGGCCAGAAAAGTTCTTAGTCACAGGGGGCGGTGGGAGCGGTGTTGCCGGCCCAAACACTTTCGTTGCTCATACAGTCGAATACCGCCGGCCCAGGTAGGCCCACAGCAGTAGTACAGTGTCACCCATGTGGCCCAGGCAGCCATGTAGCTACTGTTTAGCACCGAACAAGCAGCCGGTGCAGGCTGTCTCGTAGCTCATCGTCGCTCAAGCAGCCACCCCAGAAAGGCTCTGAGCAACATAAGTTGAAGTATCAGGCAATAATAATAATAATAATAATAATAATATTGGCTGCTGATATATTGTGCACCCCCCAAAACAGGTTTTTCATCTGTTTATCTCCCCAGAAATTCTTTTACGCTATAGCTTTATGCTAAGTCCTGGGTTTAAAGACCTTGTTCTAGTGGTGGAGTATAAACTCTGAGGGCTGTGTTGGTAGAAATAAAAATAGTATTGAGCAGGGCTGACGCGGGGCCTGTCCCATCCACCCCCCCACTGCCCCCACCCCTTGGCCTCTATGCCCTCTCCTCCTGCCTCTCGACACCACTGATGTCACAAGCAGATGTTTTCTGTGACAGGGAGAGGGGAAAAGCATTTGGTATTTAAGGTCTTAAAAAGTGCCATTTGGGGGCTTAAAGCAGAGCCTGTGGGATCATACAGAAATAACGTTAAGGGAGCCTGTTACATAACTGCTGGGCTTTTTGGGCTTTAGCCTTGTTTGGCATGTGTTTTTTTTTTCCCCCCCATTCATCAGCACTTGCAGTGATTCCGTTTAGGCTATGTTGTCTATTTCAGAGGTCTCATGCTGCATACCCTAAGAACGCACTGCTCTTACATGGAACCTTATAGGTCCCCATTGCATATATGCCTTGAAAACTCTTCTTACTTTTGGTTTAATTACTTCTCACTCGTAGCTCATTTGAAGAAATTGTTGAAAGTGCAGTTTCTCAGCTTTCAATCGATACTGCATTTGTGCTTCTAAGTAGAGGCGGAGGTATTTTATTTCGATTTGGATTTGATGAAGCGTTATTGTTGTGCATACCATCTTTTTTTGTGGAAAGAAAACAAGATCCCCTTGATATTTTTGACCCGTTTTTATCTTTTGAGGTAGAGCAAGTTTTCAACCATCATTTATTATGCTACTAACTGTATAACTGTGTAATTATGTAATTACTTAAAGAGTTATGTAATGTAAATCAGATGTATTGCGTATGTAATGTGGAAGACCAGGCCTGTTGGTAGATTCAATCATTTTTCATTTCTCACTGAACGCTGGCCTGTTTGAGACTAACTTGTGGTTGTTGCTCCTTTAAAGGGAAGTTCCACCAACCTTTCAAAATTTCTGCATAATTGAATGGTAAAGATGTAAGCAAACTAATTCGGAGTGGTTTGATGTGAAATGCTCTGTTTCAGAGAAACTAACTTAGAGAATTGTTCACAGTTGTGAACATGAAATAGTTATGAATACTCTGCTTGATGTCTGACATTATTTTACAAAAGTTTTTATAAAAATGTTTGGCATAAGAGATACATTCATGTTAAAGGTGTACATGAAGAGTGTTGTAAGGCAAAGTAGCCCCTTAAACAAAACTTTTTTCAGATTTCCAGTATTTTACTATTATCAACAATACATAAAACTCAGAAGACATGTGTAGGTTTACTGGTGGTTTTGGATTATAAATAAACTGGTTGTGTTTGTGTTGTGAACGTCTTGGCCCCTGGTTTCTATCACCATCCCTGTGAATAAATCCCAGTTAGTAAGATTCTCCACAATGCACCATTTCACATCAAACTTTTAATTACTTTGTTTACATCTCAGCTCTTGAATTTTGTAGAAATGTTGACAAATCATTGGAGTTAATAAATATAATAAATATGATGCTGAGTTATAATTGGGAGGAATAACTCTGAAGCTTCCTATAACAGAAACTGCCGCTGGTGCTGGTTCAGTTATCAGGGCAAGTGAACAGAGCGCAGTATTTTCTCTGGTTTTCTCACTTACGCCACACACCTGTTTTATAAGCTTGCTATAACTTTTCTCTCTCAGGTTATAGGGGGGTGAGGTTAGGAGGATAGGAGATTTTTATCTGGTTGGTGTAGTGTAACACCATTGCTATCCAGCAAACTAAAAACTATTTAAAACTAAGTATGTTTGGTATCAAAGTTTGTTAAGTGTGGACTTTTTTGTATTAAATAACTTTTAGCTGTACAAACTGTTCCAGTCCAAACTGTGACAGCAGAGGGTGGAACAGGCACTATTGCTTTATTGTATTAATATTTAATAATATTTAATGTTTATTTGTCCTTCAGGTGAATGGAACGGAAGCTGATTATGAATATGAAGAAATTACACTTGAACGAGTAAGTGCATTTTGTTTAAAAAAAAAAGCTCTCCTCTACCAGACAGATTTCTTTGTCACAGCTTCCTCACAAGCACACATACTTTGAAATAATTGCACTATGAAACACGTTTTAAAAAATAAGGCATGAAATATCTGACTCAAGGTTTTAATCATGACACTCATGGAGTCTTCACAAAATTTTTCTTCATTTAAAGTGATTTAATCATTTCAGTGCCTGCTGAGCAGTTGTAGTTCACATTATTGCATTGTTTGCTCTTCTTCAGGCCTCTGAAGTTATACTTAATGTTTAAGAACAGTAGTCCTAAGTGTAAATGCTGTGTTCTCTAAGTCATTATGTGATGTGTAGTGTTCGTAAACATGTAACAGTCTGTCAAAGAAACCAGAGACAGTTTTGGAGAAGTGCAGCTTCTGCCGGGCAGGTTTTAAAAAGTATTCTCCGACACATATGGATGTGATTTGATTCTAAAGTGAGCTTTCCCAGCAGTGGACAAGAGGACTGGTTGTATGTACTGTCTGTGGGTGAATTCACATTTCTATAGTAGAAATATAGTATATATAGTAGCCTGTGTTAGGAAACAAGACATATTTTAGACTATCCTAAGGAACTAGACTGATACATTTTGGGTCAGTTTCTCGGTCAGGGATTGAGCCTAGTCCTGAAATCATAATTCAAATGAGCAAAATCTCATTTAAAAATTCTGCTTTGGTAGCGTGTTTTGGATATTTAATGTATAATATTATTGTAATTTGTTTAAAAATTTTGTTCAAAAAATTATCTTTTTTTTTTCTCCCTCCCCCATAACGCTCTCTTTGTTCTCTTGTTCTCTTTCCTTTTCATACTTTCTTTTTCTTTCTTCCTCTCTTTCCAACACTCTCACACAATCTCTCTCTCTCTGTCAGGGTAACTCTGGCCTGGGGTTCAGTATTGCAGGTGGCACCGATAACCCCCACATCGGTGAAGACCCCAGCATCTTCATCACCAAAATCATCCCTGGTGGAGCTGCTGCCCAGGATGGCAGGCTCAGGTCAGCCAGCATGCCACATACAGACACCCAATCCCACATCAGCCTCTTGAATACTCCTTTTATTAATATTCATATTAATCTATGGATCATTCTCCTGAATTTAGCTCACATTTACAGTTCAAAACACGTCGCATAACTCAAAAATGGTAGTTAATGCATGGCAAAGTTGTGTTTGCTACATGACTAGAAAACATAGCTTTGAACAATTGAACACATAAAATCATAATATCTTGCATTAAAAAACAAAAAAGATGACTGAATTGCAGAAAATGTGTTTTAGCCACACCCCTGCATTTTAGAACAGGAAGTGAACTACTGAAACACATATTCTCTGCACTTTAGTAAACTACAGTAGCTATTTGATTTTTTTTACTTGTGATCATTTTTTTAAATTGTTGACATTCACTTGAAAAGAAATAGTATGTAAATATATCAAAATATATTACAAAATCATAAATATTTTGTAAAAAATGGTGTTTAAAAAAAGACAGACGAAATTTAGATTTAGGGGTTAGTGTTTTAGGGGTTAGTCTTCATTAACTATGCATCCACACGCCTTTTCTAATTAGTGGATTCATGTGTTTGTAATACCTATAGAAAAACATTATCAATAGTACACAACCCTGACATTGCTATACCCAGCGGCATGTGTTGACTATAGGAGTATAAAGTCCCCCAGTGTTGAACTGTGGAGCAGTAAAACTGTGTTTTCTGGAGAGATGGACCTCCATCCAATCCCTTTGGGATGAGTTGGAGTGGCGTTTGTGATCCAGAACTAATCATACAACATTAGTACCTGACCTTACTAATGGTCTTTTGGCTGAATGCAATCAAATCCTCACAGCAATGTTCCAACATGTAATGTAAAGTAGAGACTTACTTCAGCAGGTCCACTCTCTGTTAACACTGTTGTTCATGGAAGAAATATATGAGGGATGAGCTGGACACATACAAACATACAGTGGATGGTACAAAACCCAGAGCCCAGCCAGAATGGCCATTATGTACTAGTTATTCGATTTTCAGGAAATCTTTGATGGAAGATAATCCACTTACACAAAGAAGGAAAAGTCAAAAGAAAAAACTAGAGTTAAAAAAATATTGAAAGAGAAAACGGGACTCAACCGTGCAAGACCTGGTAGACCACCAAAACTGTCACAGTCAGATCTTCGGAAGGTAGCATAAAATCAAGCTCCACTCTTGCTTCAGATCAGAAAAAATCCACAGGTGTTTCTGTCCATCCTTCCACTCTGAGAAGACAACTTAACACTATGAGTCTGAAAGGATGTGTAGCTGTCAAGAAGCTGTTACTTGGAAAAGGAATACAAAAATTTGCAACTCAAACAAAGAAGCTACTGGTGTTCTCAGAATGATGGACTAGCCACCTCTGTCCAGACCTCAACATCACTGAATGTGTTTGGGGTTACTTGAATCATGAGAAGTAGACAAGGTGACCAGCTTCAAAGACTGAACTTTGGAGGTGTGGAAAATGTTTCCTGCAGATTTTTTTGAAAAACTGAAAACAGCAAGTCTCTGAAAGACTTGGAAGCTGTAATAAAAGCAAAGAGTGGACGCACTGAACAGTGAAAATATGATGTATTTAGTCGTTGATGCTTCTGTTGTAACTTTAAAATGTACTTAGTCTTTTGCTTTTTGTGTAACTCTAAAAAATGAATAACTTGTACCAAATTGCCATTTTACCTGGGGATTAAATAAATGCAGGGTGTACTCTGACTTTGTACAGTTACTGTATAGCGCATCACAGTGTATAATTTCCACTCCTGGAGGGCAGGCGTCCAGCACTGTTTGATGACATCCCTGCTCCTACATACTTGATATATATCATCAGTTAATTACCAGATTCTGTAGGTGTGTTAGAGCAGGGAAATCACCAAACTGTGTAGCCCCTCAGGAACAAAACTGATGACCCCTGGCGTGTCATGCTGTTATTTCCACCTGTGCAGACTTTTTTTTTTGTCTGTCTGTTTTCCTCCGCCCTTTTGCATGCAGAGTGAATGACTGTATTCTGCGAGTAAACGATGTAAACGTGAGAGATGTAACTCACAGTAAAGCCGTGGAGGCGCTGAAGGAGGCAGGCTGCATCGTCAGACTATATGTCCGAAGAAGAAAGCCTGGCTCCGAGAAAATTGTGGATATAAAACTTGTCAAAGGTCCTAAAGGTAAAATCATCTTTCATTTTTACTGCGAAATAAAAGTCTGTCTCTGTTTCATTGCAGTCTGTGCTAGGGAATAAACACATTTATCTAAATGAGGTTTTACACAGCAGTGAATACAGTTATGCTAAAGCAATTAATTTTCATTGTGCATGTCATTGCTTGCGCAGTAGCTGTTGAAGGACGTCTTTTGCCCACAAGCATCCTCTCTGAAAGTGACACTGTCTGACCTATAAACTGTTATAAAGTAAAGTGTATATCTCCCCTTTCTTCCTCTTTTCTTGGACTCTTGATCCTCAGGGCTAGGTTTCAGTATAGCAGGAGGTGTAGGAAACCAACACATTCCTGGGGACAACAGTATCTATGTCACCAAAATCATCGAGGGAGGAGCTGCCCACAAAGATGGGAGGCTGCAGATCGGAGATAAACTTGTTGCAGTAAGTCTGTCATAAGACTCCCAGTTCCTCCACACAAGCATAAAAAATAAAAATAAAATCAGTTGTATGCAGTCGAATGTGTTGTTGAATTTCTATGTAAAATTAATTTAAAACATCTTCTTCAGAGACCAAACATCTGCACATTTTAATGCAATTACTGTTTATTTGCTGAATTTAACATACTGGAAAAATTGAAACAAAAAGTGGCCTCTGCAGAAGTTAATGCACATTTTGTATTTTGTCAGAGCAAAAGAATTCAGCAAATAAATAGAAACTGTGCACTAAAGTCATATGCACATTCTGAAAATTGTTGTATTTAAATGTATTCCCTGTAGAGAATGTGTTAACTTAGTATCACTTTAAGATTTAACCCTCTATTGCATGAATTATTACTTGATGATGATAAAAATGTTTTAATGTGTTTTTGTTATTTTTGAAATATTTGAAAAAAATGATCACTATTTTTTTAAGTGGGGTATTTGGACTCTTGACCATATGGCAACAATTCGCAATTGTACCATAGCCCCATAATACCCCATAAAAAAGCACCATGAAATCTAATTTTTCTCTAAAAACATCCTTTTATTGTAAACAAGAGTAAACAAATCCAACTTATACTTTGTGAAATGTACAGCCCAATATTTACACTGAAAATTTCAATTTCAATTGTTATTTGGAATGTATGGTAATAAAAACATCATGATAAGCTTTCCTGGTCTTGTGATGTCATTAAGTATTTGTCCTTTCTAAGTAAAATACCCTTTTTCACACAAATAAATAGTAAAACATTTTATATTACAGCCTTTTAGTAAAATTGAGATAAAATAATTGTTGCCATGTGGCAACACCATGCAGTAGAGGGTTAGGAAAATGTGCAGTTTGACCAGAGTTGCTCACACTGTTGCATACTCCTGTAACTCCCTTTTAAAGTGATGACTCAGCTGAGAAAACTTAATTTTCATTTGTTTATTGTCCAAAATTAGCTTCTTTAGCTTTGAATTGTTGCTAAAAAGGCTTATGTAGCTAATGTATTGTAAGCTTAGCCTCATAATCTTCTGAAAAACTAACAGAACGAACTTTAGACATCATTTGGCCAGTTTTGTTTAGGGTGAGGGAAAAATTATAAAAATTACATTTTTGGCAGAACTATTGCATTAAGTTCCTATAGTTTTAGTATAATTTGACAGTTTTTGTAATACAGTTTATACAGTGGCATGCATTTGTGTCTTGAGGTTACAGTGCCATTTTTCACCTTACCTCAAATGTAATCGGTCAGCTAAGACACGTTTGGTGCCCAGTTAGCTTTATGCAAACTGCGTGCCTAAAGTATCACATGCAAAATCTGTACAATGTTTAATATAATTATCTTGATTGCAGGTCAATGCTGCTGGCCTTGAAGAGGTGACTCATGAGGATGCTGTGGCTGCCTTGAAAAACACGTCTGACGTAGTCTACTTAAAAGTGGCTAAACCCACCAGTGTCTTCATGAATGACAGCTACGCACCCCCTGATGTCACCAACTGTGAGTGTGCTCACACACAGCTTCATACTTCTGTAATGCCGTCTGCTGAATGACCAACATCAGTCTCCAGTTTTCCCTGAAACACATCGCGATGCTTTAGCTTCGAAGAAAAACAGTTGAATCAAGTCATAACTCCAACAAACTAATCAGCTTGAACTGCCAGTGGAGGTGTGAATGCTCCAGATTGATCATTCCCACACTGCTGCCTTATGAACAAAACAGCACAGTGATGAAGTGATGCAGCAAGTTCCTTCACACCACAGAAGTCTCTTCTGACTAATCTCAAAGGTTGCTGATAGTCGACGTGTTCTGTCAATGAGGCATTTATACAAAGTTACAGCTAGCATTGTGCCACAGTCTTTGAAGTTGGATGGAAAGAGATGGATAGATAGATAAATAGATAGACTGATGTGCTGTAGTTGTTCTACAAGGGGACATTCTGGTACAGTAGTAGCAGAAAAGCATAGGACATTATACTCATAATTTATACATACAGTTACATGTACTACGCATTTACACATACATGTAGTGCAAAGGCATCAGAACATAAACAATGGTACATGATACGGGCCTATTAACATGCAGTGGGGCCAAAAGGCTGAGACCAAATTAAAAATTCAAAAAAAAATTTCAATTAAACTTAGAAATAAACAGCAAAGTTTTAAAATTTTGAAAAAAAAAAATAAAGGAAAGAAAGGTTATGACAAGTAAAATGATGAAGACACATTCAAGAGTCTGTTTCTAGGTAAATATTTAAATTCAAAGGTGCACTTCAAAGGAAGTATTTTCACTGTGCCAGGAGAAGAAAAGAAAACACATTAAAATATGATATCTGTGCACAGCTGTGAGTCACCCTGTAAAGCCTAAAATATTTGAAAATTATGTCAGAAGTTTTTGAACCACATCATACATCTTGAACATCACACACACAGGCCCTAAAAGAATGTCTGGCTCAATATTTAGGTCTCATATACAAAATCAGCAAGTGCTGATGACAGTGAAGTTCTCTTTGCATACTCTTTCAATGCACTTACAATCATCAGATTCATCTGCTCATGAGAGTCTGAAGCACAACCGATGTTACAAAGTGTTGTTCTGCATGTTGTGTGTAATTACACGTTTCCACTAAAGAGGTCTCCACATCACCAGATCCCCAAAATTTACATAGTGCAGCTTTAAGCAAACGTGTGATATTTGTTTATTTGTTTGGTACCCCTTCTATTGAAGAATGCACTCAGATGAGTCTGGTGAATTTGAAGCACTGATCAAAGGCTGTTGCGCTAACTTGTGCATGCCAGCTCCAGTGCACGCTGTCTTTAAAGCAAAAGGGAGATGAACCAAATACTAAGAAATTCTGAAATGTACTGTATGTGTTAATATTTCAAAGATTGTATTTTTTACTATATGCTGATTAGTAAAAAATGCAAGATAGAAGCATTTTCATCAGTGGCCGCAGATTTCGGACCTCACTGTAATTGGAAAATTTAGTGGTGTATGGATGATTGTTTGTATGGAGAACTTTAAAGCTTTAGTTACCTTGAAAATTGTTTACCCTGCTAAGCAGGTCTTATGAAGTGTTTTATGTTGAAGTGTAATTAATGCATTGTCCCTCACCTGAGTGACCCTTTGCCTCGTACTCTGAGGGCAACTAATCCTCTGCTTAGTCTTTTTATAGTGTGAAGGTGCTAAAATGAAATTGTCTAGCAAAGCACTGGCTGTAGGCCAGCGTCCCCCCCGAAGTCACGGGCTCACCCATGGCTATGATCCCAGGCAAAGCAGCAGTGCGCAGCACTTTATTCAAAGGGGGGCGGCGGCTCCTCTGGAATGCCCCAGGATTGATTTATGCCGTCCCAAAAGCGCTGAGTGATGCTGATCAATGATGTAGCGCCTCAGTGCTGTTCCAGAGTTTTACCACAGGCCTGGACGAGGATGCTGTCATTAAAGCTTAAAGGCATGAAGGGCACAAGCAAATTTAATCAGCAAAAATACCACGTGGTCAAACCCCCTGCCCACCCTCCCCAGCGGCTAATCCACCATAAGTGTATAGTGAGAGTACAGTATGTGTTTGTGCTGTGAGAACACATGTAAATGACGCACATTGTTTTTGTCTCTCTATGTTGTCTTGATTAACAGTCTGTGATTTTTTTTTTGTGCCAGTCTAGACTGCCCTGTCTTTTCTTGGAAAGCTTAAACTGAGCACTTCAACATTGGCTCTAGTGATCTCTGCAGTAAGCCTTGTCAAATGATAGTGTCCTGTCAACATTTCCAAGCCTGTCTTTATCAAGATCTGCACAAACAGAGCTGTTTTAGGTGGATCTAACAGAATAGCCCGGCTGATGGGTTTGCTGTCTGTTACTGCCCTGTGTCTTCTGACCTTTCCCGCACTGTAACTGACCCTGTGCAAGGAGAAAGAAAAGCATATTTCATTGTGCAAAGAGGCACTGATGAACCTACACCCTTTTGTGTGACTGTTGAAGGTCATTTTCTTTTAAGCAGATTACTTTTCATGCCTGGACAGCTATAAACCATGTTTTATTAATGTTCATTAGTATTCTTAGACTGTGGAAAAGGGTGAATTTTGAGCCTCTGTTTTACAGCAGTGAAACACTTGGATATATTGAAAGATTAATGTATTTTAATATATTTAGTGTCTATGTGGAACACTTATACAGTGCAGTGTATGCAGGACAGTGTACACTTGCCGTCAAAAGTTTGTGTAAGCTGTGACTTCCATTGACATTTGAGTAATGTCTCATTTTTACTGTTATATGTAAAGGTTTTGATAACATAAAACAGCTATTTACTACTGATTTTCATAACAGTATTTTGCTTTACTTTTACTAATGCTATATTTAGTGCTGACTGGCCCAAAAAGCTTTTTACAGTCTTCGAATTCTTATTTTGTTACTTGAATACTTGATCTCAAAACAATAATATTTTTCTTTCATAATTAACTAATTTTTATTTTGTTCATTACTGCAGTTCAAAATAAATCCAGTAGGCATCAACAATGTGTTAATAGGCAGACTGAAGCCCAGCTGCTCGCATACCATGTGTTGCTAGGATTGTAGCCCTCTAGTTGAAATACAGCTCTAATGAGTCAGTAGATGCTAACGGTAATTTTTTTTCTTTTTCAGTTCATCTTTATTTATTTTAGTGAGTTATTTTATTTGGCTAGTTTGGCTGTTTTTATCATGGAATGCGGCAGTGAGGGTGACACACAGGCCAAATTGAGCTCAGTCATAGCCAAGCTATATAGCGTTGGTATTGATTGGTGTGAGCTATAGACAGTGGAACAGAGGACTGAGGAGCTTTTGGAGCTACTGGCTGGTCTGATCACTACCTGGTCAAGATTCACCCTCACCACAGCCACCCAACACTCTTGCAATCATCAGAAATCCTACCAAAATCAGCCATGGCAATAAAAAAGACAAAATGTCTGAATACTAAGTAGAGAACTGAATAACAGTGAAACACATGAATACTTGAGTATCCAGCCCTACTTATATAGGATACACTTTGCAACACTCAGCTTCATGTTCATCACATAGTGAAAAGCTTTTTAGCACAACTAGATATTGTATGTTATTGATGGTATCTGCATTGGGCTCATATGAGCAGCAAATGCTGGATCAGAGGTGAAAAAAAGGATAAATCTGATCCTGTAACAAATCTAGCCTGAAATAGCACACACTCACATTGTGTGATGTGATGTTTTTAGCTGTTTATTTCTTTCTGTGGTTTAGTAGAGTGTTTGAGTAGTTTATGCATGATAACCTTCTTTCATATGCTCACTTTATGTGGAGTGCTGTAATTAAAAATAGCTCATTTTAAAGCTTAGTAGTTTTTAAAGAAGAAATATTGTATCAGTATCACTGTTGTTACAACTATCAGTATTGCTGTCATGGTTTCAATATCAGTATTAGTATCAAAAAAGGAAAAACTGGTGTTGTGCCATCTGTGGTCAAAACAAGGGGATAAAATGTACCAGAAATGGTATTATTTCCAATAATTCACCTGTTGTTTCTTCGGTTCTGCCATTTTTGCAAACCAACAAGAAATACTCATTTCCTGAAAAATTTCAAACGTCTACATTATACAGCTTAGAATAAAATAATCTATTCTTTGCATTCTGAAACTGTTTTTGGCCTGTGCAGTGCTCTTGGTCAATATCATGGCTGTGGTCTGAGTGGTATCATTATAAAGAACCTAACTGGGGTGACCTCTATGCATATTGTTAAATGGATTTCATGCTAAGCTAAGGAAATAATGGATTTCTTTGTCTTGTCTTTCAGCCTATTCCCAGCACATGGAGAATCATATCAGCACCCCAAATTATCTGAGCCAGCCCCTGACTCCAGCCACGCCATCCCGCTATTCGCCAGTCTCCAAAGGCATGCTGGGAGATGAGGAGATCACAAGGTGCCCCTCATTTCATGTTAGAGGAGTTCCTCTGCTTTTGTTCTAAGGGCCTATCAGTGTTAATTTATGTCTGTTCTTATGACTGCTTGTCTCTGAGTTTATTGAATTGACCTCTGGTGTTTCAAGTTAGACTTGATACGGCTCATAAGATGAGCTCTTTTTGCCCTTCACTTCTGGCTTCGCTGGTCTCTTGCACATTGTCTCTCACTCTCTTTTTTTCTCTCTGTAGCTTATTTTTTTCCTACCCATCTGTCTTTTCTATCCTTTTTTTGCCAGACACATTTAATAAGGCAGCTTTGTAACACAGGTGTACATATCCAGTAACTATGGCATGTAGAGAAGAGAAAACTATGGCATGTAGATCTCTTTTCTTCTGTCAGAGCTGTCCGAGGTCACCACTGCTCTTAGCCTGCGCTTTATCATTGTCTAAAGGATAAATATTACATACTGTTCGCACAGCCCTACCATTTAAGTTTGGAATCTCGGTTTTCAATAATATTGAACTAATTTGGTTGCAGATAAATATATAATTTGCTTATAATATATAACAGTGGAGCTGGTAGATAAATGTGGAGGTAACCGTGTAGCATCAAGAATGATTAAATCTCAAGGCAGTGATATTTATAAAAATATTATAAACAGCTAAATAAAATGTAACATGATACATGATATTGTTGATTAATATTATTCCTCACCCAGAGGTACATGATAAAGTAATCAAAAATCAGAAGATGTTTTAGAGGCAGGCACAAGTCACTAGACTTCAATCAAAGATGACAGGAAATCAAGAATTCTGTCTATTAAATTATGTGATGTCATGATTAGTGGTTCTTATGACCAGGACTAAGTAACAAGATTAAACAGGTAAATTCCACACGGCATACAGTACATGCTCCCCAGCAGACTGTAGAAGATCATGTTTGAACTTAAGGTCTACTACATTAGACCACAGCATCTAACCATTCAGGCCTTTTCATTCATTGGATTGCGTTTTGATTTTGTAAGAGCTGCCAGTCTGCACGGCCACACAGAGAGAGGCATTAGGAGAGAGGGCCAGGGCAGGGCAGATGGCCTGGCCAGACCAAGCTAAAATTTAGCAACAGGGGTGGGGGGCACATCCACTGGTGTGCTTTACCATACTTAATCCACTTTTCTGGAGGGATTTGTTTTCCTATCGGAATAGTGCCGTCATCAAATACGTCACACCCATCATAAAAAAAGAACAGCCTCTTTCGTCATAAGCTAGCGTGATAATAAGTCCTACCAATCTGTGGTCAATTTTGGAAATCTGATAATCTTCAAATTAAGACTTCATCCTTCAGCCAGTAGTCTACTGCCAAAACATTGCATTGTAGAGACTTTAAATGAGACCTGACCCTAAACACTTTCCACAAGGTTTATACTTGTGGTGAAAGCTGACTTCAGTTAGGATATTGGAAATGCTGTCTTGTGCTTATACTGCCACCTACAGACTCATACTGAACAGTTTTCCTATCAGCTTCCTCAGTGCTTGAAGCTTAATTCTTATTTGTGAGGTATGTGTTCATCAGCAGATCAGCAGTAGATTACAGGAAACACATTTAAGGAAGAAAAAAAGCAATGAATGTATTTGTTTTGCAGTATAAATTAAATCAGTAGAGGAAGAAGTATATCTGATGTCCACCAGAGGGAGACATATGGCTGTACCATCAGACATTGCATATCTAGAATATCCAAATATAAGTTTAGTACCTAGAAGAACAGAACAGTAGAACAATAGCACATTTTTCTACAACCAAAATGCTAAAAGCTTTGTAAACATGTCTTATGTTTAATGTTCCTGACTCTTTTATCATTACACTGTAATCAAAAGCTTGAATATGCTGGGAACATATTGTTCATGCTGATTTTTCATAATTAGCACTATTTTACACTCTAGTTTATTTTCAACTTAAAAAAACAATTTAAATATACTGTAGCAAATCATAAGATGTATAAACAGAATATTTAAGATAATTAAAAATGGTTGATTTCTCAAAATAGCTAACATTTATTTTAAAAGACAATTTAAAAGAGCTATTTTTCAAAGTTTCCACATAACTCAATCATGGAAGTGTACACAAAGCCTTCCAGAGCACTCTAAGCAATCTAAAATGGCCAGTGAACCTACATGTTTCATATGTAATGTTGATAATGGTAAAAAAAAGTAGGTACACAGTGGTAAAGTTTTCTTTGGTTGCTTTTTGCCATGTTTTTTAAAACATACGATTTAGGCCAAAAAAAGTTATTGCAAAACTTAGAATATCTCCAACATCTGGCAACATATTTGTAACCATTTCCAGTAATAACTGTCAGCCACATTTAGATTCAGTTAGATGCTGCAAACATTGCACATCGGTCACTCTGATTGACTTTGAATTATGCAGGTATTTTGAAAAATCTGTGAAATTCCCCTTTAAGAGCAGCTTGTCTTCTCAAGACATTAACTGACTTTCAGTGCTCATGATTTAGGTTACAACTTTATCAAAATTGATAAATTCCAATTTCTATATTATTAATGAAACTTAAATGGTTGATGTATGACCATTTGCTATAAAACACACAGTTATTACTGGGTGTTTAACTCTGCTGGTGCTTTTCAGGGAGCCTCGGAAGGTGGTGCTGCACCGTGGTTCTACAGGCCTGGGCTTTAACATTGTGGGTGGAGAGGATGGAGAAGGCATTTTCATCTCCTTTATCCTGGCTGGAGGACCTGCCGACCTGTGTGGAGAGCTGAGGAAAGGAGACCGCATTATTTCTGTAAGAATCAGCTAAAGACAACCCAGCAGTGCAGAATATTTTTATGCCCATTGAAAGCTGGGATGTTTGGACTTCATGGATCATTTGTGCTTTTAAGTGATGGTCAGATTTACACAATTTCAGCAAATATCTTTAAGGTTAGGGATCAGTGTTTGAGACGAGTGTGAGATGATTTAGGTGTGCAGTTTACACAGTGCTGACTTTCAGCATTCATCCAGCATTGATCACAAATCGAATAAAATCAAAGCAATACACTCAAATATATCAGCTGAATAATTTAAAAATGAGATTTTAAAAAGTGATTAAAAAAAAGTTTTAGTACCTTTGCTGGATCCATGGCTTTGTTTTCTCGTTACAAACCACCACAGCTCTGCTGAATGAACTTGATGTTGCCTACCAAAATGGTGGCAGCGTTATTGTGATGCCATCGGAATATTATCAGTTGGGAATTATTCATAGATAGAACCAGGGTTTGAGTTGAGGGAGGGCTGGGGGAGTCTCTGACTTCCCTTAGGAGTAAAGTAGGATAGCATCAATGTTAGTTCACATCATAATCAGAAATTCTACCAGGGGACCCCCCAAGATGTTTGCAAAATTCAAACCCTGGACAGAGCTGTTTGTTATTTTCGTAGGGTTTGTGTTTTACACACAGTGTGAGCATCCACATTAAAGCCTGGCAGTCTGACCCAGCAATTTTGTGCAGCGTATAAATTCTAGGCTCTGACTGTACATGGAAGTCGATTTAAACATGCAGTGTAATTTCACCAAACAAAAGGTTTCCAAAATCGCACAATGCGTGTCTCATAGCTGCAGTGCAAAGATTAAGACTGGCTTTACACGGATAGACTTTTACGCAACTTTAGTTGCATGAAACCTGCATGAACCTGAATTGCACTTCAATTGCATAATGTAAAGCATCCTGCAACTCATTTGAAAGCCATAAAAGCAAGAATCTCAACTAGCCAGCTAATGGCAACGGCTGTTTAAACATCTGCCTGTGCCACCTTTAATTCTTCTTTGTTAGCCTGCTATGATATACGTGATTTACTTTATTTTTACACTGAGCTCAGATTCATTTGGGAACCAATGGGTGAAACTTAAACATTCCTTTTTAAAGGCTTAACACACAACATATACAAAAACTCAAATATATAGCTAAGTTTAGATAGAGAGAAACAGATACTTATAGAAAAAGAACAGCAATGGCAGAAAGAAAAAATATATGAAGATGATAAAAATGCTGCAAATATGTAACTTTATAGGAAGAGTGATGCCTGTACTTTTAATACACAGCTGCTAATTTAACTATTAACTAGTGGAATAATCAAATGTGTTGCGTTCAACATTGTTTTTGAATTGTGTTGTGAAACTGTCAAGTTGCATGGACGTTAAGTTGCAGGCAAATCGCAACATGCATGAAAGTCTCACCATGTAAAATCAGCCTAAGAAGAAAACTTGTGTCATTTCTGCCCTTTCTGTAGCAAGTATCCATAAGTGTCTATTTAAAAAGCCTTTATGTGTTGAATCCTCGTTAATGTAAGTGTACGTGTTCTTTGCAGGTGAATGGAGTGGACCTTCGCAGCGCGACCCACGAACAGGCGGCCGCAGCGCTGAAGAATGCTGGCCAGACTGTCACCATTGTGGCCCAGTACAGACCAGAGGGTAAATATCATGCTTTTTAAACCAGACTTCGTAACTACTTCATGCTCTCTGGCCATCATTTCCCTGACACAGCCAGAGCCATGTACTCCAGCCACTTTTCTGTACGAAGGGCAGGTCTCCTCCTATTGGCTGTTGAGGCATTATACCAATGTCACCATTACAGTACCAGTTTGTAAGCTTGTGCTTAAATGCTTTTGATCTGTTTGATGCCCAAGTGTAAATTTGTATCATTTAAAAAAAACAATATTTTTTAAATGATACCCCAGCAAGTAAGCAGTAAGTAACCCTTAAGGTCTTAGAATATATGGGACTTTTTCAGTCCTGTTGGTAAAGCATCCCTGGTGGCCCCAGATGAAGCTCTCTCAGTGAATGCTAAGAACGTGCAAAGCTGCGTGAAAACGATATATCCTACATTTATCTAATATTTTTCCCTGAGGTCCACTTAAGATGATTTTAAGGAAGGTACTAAAATGTACTAATTAAAATATACTGAAACATTTATAATTCATGTCTACATGACCATTTTCCATCCTTTATGTCTTGTTACTGTGACTGATGTATGTAAATAGCCTCTGTTCTGATTGGTTGCTCCGTTTTGTGCTTTATGCAAAAAGCACTCAGAGCTGAAACACTTCTTATAACTTCAGTGTGAATGGGCTTAATTGTATATATGTCCACCTGTTCAGTCTACTGGAAGCACGTTAGCCTACAATCAATGTGGAAAATGTGCTGCTGTTAGTGACATCACAAAAACAGTAAGTTCAAAATAGACTGTTTTTTGTAGCTTTAGTTACATACAGTGGTGTGAAGTGTTTGCCCCCTTCCTGATTTCTTATTCTTTTGCATGTTTGTCACACTTCAATGTTTCAGATCACCAAACAAATTTAAATATTAGACAAAGATGACACAAGTAAACACAAAATGCAAAATGCATAAATGAAGATCTTTTTTATTAATAAGGGAAAAAGAAATCCAAACCTACAGGGCCCTTTGTGATTGCCCCCCCTCGTTAAAACATAAATTAACTGTGGTTTATCACATCTTTGGAAAGCCGAGATTAATTTCCCTAGCCACACCCAGGCCTGATTACTGCCACACCTGTTCTCAATCAAGAAATCACTTAAATAGGACCTGCCTGACAAAGTGAAGTAGACCAAAAGATCCTCAAAAGCTAGACATCATGCTGCGATCCAAAGAAATTCAAGAACAAATGAGAAACAAAGTAAGTGAGATCTATCAGTCTGGAAAAGGTTATAAAGCCATTTCTAAAGCTTTGGGACTCCAGCGAACCACAGTGAGAGCCATTATCCACAAATGGTGAAAACATGGAACAGTGGTGAACCTTCCCAGGAGTGGCCAGCCGACCAAAATTACCCCAAAAGCACAGCGACGACTCATCCAAGAGATCACAAAAGACCCCACAACAACATCTAAAGAACTGCAGGCCTCACTTGCCTCAGTTAAGGTCAGTGTTCATGACTTCACCATAAGAAAGAGACTGGGCAAAAATGGCCTGCATGGCAGAGTTCCAAGATGAAACCCACTGCTGAGCAAAAAGAACATAAAGGCTTGTCTCAGTTTTGCCAGAAAACATCTTGATGATCCCCAAGACTTTTGAGAGGATACTCTGTGGACTGACGAGACAAAAGTTGAACTTTTTGGAAGGTGTATGTCTCATTACATCTGGTGTAGAAGTAACACAGCATTTCAGAAAAGGAACATCATACCAACAGTAAAATATGGTGGTGGTAGTGTGATGGTCTGGGGCTGTTTTGCTGCTTCAGGACCTGGAAGACTTGCTGTGGTAAATGGAACCATGAATTTTGCTGTCTGCCAAAAATCCTGAAGGAGAATGTCCGGCCATCTGTTCGTGACCTCAAGCTGAAGCGCACTTGGGTTCTGCAGCAGGACAATGATCCAAAACACACCAGCAAGTCCACCTCTGAATGGCTTAAGAAAAACAAAATTAAGACTTTGGAGTGGCCTAGTCAAAGTCCTGACCTGAATCCGATTGAGATGCTGTGGCATGACCTTAAAAAGGCGGTTCAGGCTCGGAAACCCTCCGATGTGGCTGAATTACAACAATTCTGCAAAGATGAGTGGCCAAAATTCCTCCACAGCGCTGTAAAAAACTCCTTGCCAGTTATCGCAAACGCTTGATTGTAGTTGTTGCTGCTAAGGGTGGCCCAACCAGATATTAGGTTTAGGGGACAATCACCTTTTCACACAGGGCCCTGTAGGTTTGGATTTCTTTTTCCCTTAATAATAAAGATCTTCATTTATAAACTGCATTTTGTGTTTACTTGTGTTATCTTTGTCTAATATTTAAATTTGTTTGGTGATCTGAAACATTGAAGTGTGACAAACATGCAAAAGAATAAGAAATCAGGAAGGGGGCAAACACTTTTTCACACCACTGTATATGGACTGTATGGACTGGAAAGTCAACAGTACATTTGGAAAATTTGGTTTTCCATTATGTGGACCCTTAAAAATAAAAGATTGCAGTAATTCTGTGTATGACATTTCAGAGTTTGATGTCCTCTTAATATTGTTAAAAATAAAGAGAAGCCCTTCTTGCGTAGGTGTGTCCAGACTGTTGATGCTATGCATGCATGGATGGTATTACGAAAGCTTTATTTTCTGCAGTGTGTAATTAGCTGATAAGTCGTTTTTTAGTTATCAGTGTTTTAGAGTTTGGAGACTAATGCTGAGTGTGCCATCACTAAGATGTGTGGGGTTTACCAATATGGAGAAATAATTTAACAGAAGGATGTTTCTCCTTCTCTTTTAGCTGATCTTTCCTTCTTCTTGTTCATTGCTAAATACAAGCTTTAGAAGCAAAGGGCCATGACTTCTTAAGCAAACAGTGCACTGAGCTTTAAGCTGAACCTTTAGTCTTTATTCGGTGTGGTGTGAATAGTAAGGAGTGTTTATTTGTTCATTGCGAACGCAGTAGAAAACTATTTCACGCATGATGGCCTGTGATAATGGAAATAAGGGTGGCAGAGGCTGGCCTATAGCGACAGCATGGCTGCTGTTGAGGCTTTGATTTGTAAATGGTAGCAGGCAGAGTTAGATGATCAATTTGTAAATAGAAGGGCTCCAACTATTGATTATTTATGTAATCGATTAATCGACTAATCAAACTAAAAATTTTTGTCATTTCCTCTCATTTTGCCCCTGTAACAGTGATGCCATCAGTCCTAGCTGTGCAACAAGGATTTCTTCTGTTATGCTGTAATGCAACCGTAGAACCCATATCACCCCCCTTCATGCTTCCTGTAGTGTATTGCAATTAGTGCTGTAACTAATGATCCTTTTGCTTATCACTTAATCTATCAACTGTTTCTCCAATTAATTGGCTAATCTAATGATCCCGTTCCTGTTTCAGGGGAAATTTTAATAATGGCACGTGAAACCTAAACATTAATTATCCCACTTCAACATTATAGTGAATCACTGCAGTCCTAATTGCAATTTTTCTGGATAAACAACATGAAAATGCAACATATTCCAACTTTTTTGCCAGACCAAAACTATACACACAGGGCTTAGAATGATGTTTTAGGAATTTCACCAACTTGTTCGTACTGCAAAAGAAAACAAAACAAATGGGCAGATGTCTATAAAAAGGAAGTTCTAGCTGCTGGGACACAGCCAGTCCAGCATCATGTTTGTGGCTGTGCCAGTGGCAGAAACAACAGTGACTGGAAGTTTGTTGCCTGCAAAACTTACCAAAAAGAGAGCAGACAGGGTGAATAATATAGTGTTGCATTTTTGCCATCTGAAAAAAAAATTGGTCTACAAGATATCAGTTGTTATACTTTTTTTTTCCATTTTTTGACACCACATTACAGAAATTACAGAAGAATAATCAGATAGGAAGTTTATTTACTCAATGTGAGTTACTTAATGGGATGACTAGGCCTGCATTCCGTGGCTAGTACTTCGACACAGACCACAAATCTTAAGCCTTGCGCTGAAAAGTTTCAAGTTTAGCACATAATCGGTCTTTTAGTTCAATTAATTCCCTCCTTCAGTAACAAGCTCACCCAGGAGAGATTGATAATCAACATGAAGCCACAGTCACAGACTGCCTCCTCACTGTTTTCTTGGTGGACGTTGACCAATAGTCAGTTGAGCGGTCCTGATTTTAGATTGGGTTTGGAGGGAATGTGTAGTTTAGCTCTAACTAACTACCAGCTTCTAGGTACATGAAATTTGTAAACTGAGGTGGAATAGGTGTATTTTTACAGTATTTTTACAGTGGTCTAACTATTAGTCTAGAGTACAGTGATGGCCAGATGGCTTTAGACTGACACAGCCCTGTCGTGACTTGGATTAGCTCTGCTGCTGACCCCTTAGAGGTGCTGAAGCTCAGTTGTAATGAAGACCTGTGGGTCCAGCTTGGCCCTCTCTGCTTCTCCAGGCTCTGCTCCCTACACACCTCAGCAGGCCTGGCCATAGTGTTTATGAGAATGCTGTGGGCCATGATGGTCCTGCAGAGCTCTGGCTGGAGACGGTGAGCAAAAGTCTAATTAAAGTCTCTGACCACGTGAGTGTGTATGGTTCTTTCACACCTCCGCTGCGTTTGTGTGTATGTGTACTGGGGACGGGTTGGTGAAATTGGATGAGGTATGGTGAAAGCTGTGGTCTTAGCATGGCTCCTGAGCCTGGCTTCCTGTATCTGTCACGCTCCTCTCTATGTACACCTCCCACTCTCAGCCAGTCCTGCCCAGTCTCACTTGGCTCTCGGTCAGTGGAGCCCATGGCACAGTCCACTCTCTACATCTTGCACGAGCCATAGAGGGGACCAGCCATGGCGATTGCACTTTTGCAGTGATAAAGTAAGGATAATAATTGAAATCAACATTATTTGGGTGTTTGAGGTGTTCTTGATAAAAGGATTATGCGTTTTTTTCTCCTCAGTTATTACAGGCGAATGCGTATACTTGAACAGTTATTACCTTCAGTAGAGTAGGTGGTGATGTGTGCTTTTTACATATGTGCAAACCAGCAGGACAGTTAGCAGAGATAGCTAGTTAGCTGTTATCAGTTTAGGAGTTATAGAGAGTTAAGGCTGTGAGTTTAAGGACATCATCTCCGGAAAAAAAAGGCCATATGTCCCATTTGTCCTATGACTTTTGCTATTTTTTCTTTTTATTCCTGTTTTTCTGGTGTAGCTTTTAAAAGTGTTCAATATCGAATTGTAAATGTGCACCGAAATGAAAATAATCCTAAACCAAAACAAATTTTGTTTTGTTTTTTATTGCTATTTTATTTATGCTTTTGAATAAACATACTAAACATAAAATCTGCAACATAACAAAATACACTTATTGTTGATATTTGAGCTGATGTTAAACAAAAACAGTTCACACTAAATAAAATTTATTACAGTAGGCCATAGCATGTGCCTGTGAAACCTACAGTTGGTCCTCCAAGGCTTTGGATTTTTTGCACTTTTGTCTAATTATTGTTTCAAAACCTTTGGCTACAGATGGCATTATTGTGTTTGTTTATTATAATTCTGTGTCACAAGCAAGATGTCATGTTTTCAAGCGGTATGAAAACTGCATTGGAGAAGTTCTCGAGTGTCCTGTCGTCTCTTGATACTCATGATGACCAGAGATTTAAATCACTTGTCTAATGTCCCCCATATTTACCACAAAATAGTTTTGGCCATTGGGCAGATATTATTTCTCTGTTGATCAGCTGCTGCTTAAAACTTTTGAAAATGTCTGCACTGACCAGCACAGGAGAGCAAGGGGAAGAAAGACAGCGGTTTTAATCACTATTTCTCATATAATTCAAATTATTTGTGTGTCGTTAGATTTTGGTACTGTGTTGTAGGCCAAAATTTTCAGTTGTGGTACTTTTGGTTTTCAGGCCAAATGTTTTGGTGGCCAAAATTTCAGCGCATTCTTAATTTTTTATTTATACTTACTAGTTCTGTCTTGATGATAAACAGTTTTGTTTTACACTAGAACAAGCCTCACCTTCTTCACTTGTAGCACTGCCACACTTCAGCATCACTCACATAACACAACGATAGTTTTGTGAAACAGGCCACAAAATGCTCTCTTCAGACGCTAAATTTGGCTTTAGGGATTGCATCTAATAATTATCAATATTGAGTGATATTGAAAAAATATATTGTGATAAGATTTTTGGACACATTGCCCAGCCCTGCTTCACTGTGCTCTGTTGGCCAGGATCACTGGCTCCAGGAGGGCTGTGCTCTGATTGCTGTTTTTGTAAGCAATTAGGCTGTGTGGCGCGTGGAGCTGCTGTTGTCGAGGAGAGCTGTTTATATGTATGTTTATCATTTCCTCTTCCTTTCCTAGTCTCGTCTTCTCTGCTCCTTTCCTGCTGTCTTGGAGCTATTTTATCATGAATTAACTTTTTTATACATGCTTTTATTCTGTTTTTCACAGTTTATTCTTTAGTCTTCGTTTTGTCTGTTTTCCTTAACTCGATCATCTTCACTTTTCATGCTCTGTGGTGCAGTCGTAATTGCACATTTCCTGTCGTTTTCAGCTAATGATACTCAATGCAGCTTATGTTGCTGGGCACAGGGGTGCAGTTGCACTCTCGGCTCAGCTGAATATGGATTGCCGTAATTACTCGACGCCGCTGTTGTTTATTCCTGACTTTAAAAATGCAGTTTGTAAGTTATATTCTGTTTCATTTTCTTTATTCATTGCTGAGGTATGCTGTTTGCTCTTTTTAGCCACTGTAAGCATGTGAAACCTGGCTGACTCGTTTGAAAAAGCTGCTTCCTTTCGGTGGTGAATTGCTTCTCAGATTTGTGATGTTAAGCTTGATCGTGATTAATCGTTTTATCACCTGTGAAATCTGTTAAAGAGGGTTGGGCATGCTTGAGACCCCTAATGAGCACTATTGATTGTTTGTTTGCTAGTGGGGCTGGGCGAGGCTCAGGTGTGAGGGAGCTGCAGACTGCCCCCTGTGGGAAACCTGCAGGAGAACAGCTCCGTCCCTCTTAGCTCCTTTAGGTATGCATGGAGGCCTGGCTAATGGAGCAGCGGAGAGAACAGATGCAGCTCAGTCTTTCCCCACTGCCTCACAGGGATGAATCCAGAACTCAGCACTTTTTGTCAGTGCTGAAACGACTCTGTCCTTCAAAGAGGAGGAAGGTGATGTTATGGATGTTAGTGGAATTGTCAAATTGGTGAAAAATCACATTAATGCAAAATTTCCCATAGCCCAATTGTAGTCGATCAGCTAAAAGATCTTTGGGGACTGAAGTTTGCTTCTGTAGTTTTTCACTGAAGCTTGAAAGCTAATATAGGTAGCAAGTAAAGGAGACTTCTACCAGCGAGCCTCAGGCAAACTGCTATTGTTAAAAGTACAGACAAAATCCATGCTTTGAAGTGGCTGCTACTGTTGATTTTATCTACATGATGTACTTTTGTCAGCATATCATACAGTGTCAGCAAGTCTATTGGATGTTGCACTCTCAGAAAAGGTCACTATAGTGGCTCCTTTCTTGTCACTAGGGTGATACTTTCAAGGGTCCGTCTTCAGTACCTGAGTTGTACTATATTTCATTGAAATTATATTTAAATACGTGTAACTCCACACGTCTTGTCAGACTTAGAACTTTAAAACCATTGCTTTATCTTTGAAGCTATGTTTTTTCTGTTTGTACCTTGTTAAAAAAAAATGTGTAGTACCGGCTTAGTACCTCAACTTGGCTTAACTTTGCGCTAGCTTCCATTGCTTCTTAGCTTTTTTACTTTTAGCTCCAATGCAAAACTAGTAAGCTTGACACACAAAATATGCCTTTGCTGATTGTACACATTTAAGCCAAATTTACCATGATGTAAACTCTGAGAAATCTATGCGATCTGAGAAAACTCAGAGAAATTTTGCAGGAACCCCAACATTTGAAAGAGCTCTTGGAGGTATTATATCTGTAGACAAGCAGAGCACATCCTCTTCAGGAAAATCCCAACCCCCAAAGCCACCGTGCTTTGATCAGTGAGGCTTAATGGCATTGAGGATCTGTCCTTCAACGTCACGCTCATCAGCATGTGATGTGGAGCGCTGAGGGAAGGGCCTGCTTCTGCCCCCGAGCTGTTTACTGTTAGTGGATCCTTACTCATTTAAGCGCATACACTAAAATGAACGTTTAACCCTGCTGCCAACTCGCTCATGTCGGATTCAAACTAGGGATTTGATCCACTCTTAGTGCATGCATAGGTAATTTGATGGAAGGACCTGTTTTGAAAGTACAAAATGGTTTATGTTGTATATTTTATTGGGTTAGAGGCACTTTTTGTACTTCCCTAAAAGCCAGTACTGTCAGGACGGTGTGTCGCTGGGATTTGACGGTAAAGTTGCTTCTCTGTATGCCTGTCACGTAAGCCACATTAAAGGGTGTGATCAGAACGTGCTGGGATGGATCAGCAGTGGTGGGGCTGAGATGTAAGCACACACTCGCACAGAGTGTAAATTCCTTCTTGATGCCGTAAGGAGATGAGTAAAGCATTAGTCAATATTATGTGTGAAGAAGTGCTTTAGCATGGCATTACCTCAGCGCAGTGACTGTGATGAGGTGCTGGAGGAGATTACCCTGCCAAAATCCCAATGCTCCCTCCTTTAAAATTCATGCCTAAGATTGTGGAGTTCGACGTCATGTTGCACGCACTTCATGACATGACTTTTGTGTACAGTACACAACATTGCTGAAGAAAAATGACCTTTGGGGAAAATCAGATGGCTTAGAAAGTGGAAAATTTGAAAGTTTTTTTGGCACTCAGTGGCTTTTGGTTCATTTATAGATCCTTTTTGCAATGCAAAGTCATGCTCTATCTTTAGGCTCTGTGCTGGAGCCAGAGCTTTAGAGTTACCATTGATTTCATCATTGTATGTATCTTGCTTGTAGTTTAGCTAACCTTGGTATTCATCAGAAAGCTCCATGCTTCTTTCTGCATTCTGACTCTCTTATGTGAGAAAAAAATACAGCTGCAACACCAGTTTTTTTTTTTACTTATGGACACAAACAATTTGTGACTTAGGAAATGTGTTCATTGGTCGCAAAGTGATTGTTGTTAGGGGTGCTACAATGAGCAAGTATTCTAAAAAAGTACCTTTTCTTTTTGAAATGCAGGTTGTGAGACAAGGAGCTATGAATGCAAAATTCAGGCTTTAAATTGGCTGCTGCTGGTTTTAGCTATGTTATGTACTAGACCTGTGCCAGTAACAGAGTCATCTTGTTTGGGTACCTGTGTGGAAAATAACTGTGTTAAATGGTTAAACCAAGTTGGGGAGGGAGTTTTTTTCCAATGGATGCAGGAGAAAGCATAATGATATGTGAGTTGTGTCTTAATCTTCATCATATAAAGGAACATTATAAAATGCAGTTTAGTAGAAGTTGTGATTGTAGTATGTTATCTTTATTTTGGCTGCGAAGCTGTAATAATCGTAGTAAGAAAGAACAGAATTACAAATTTTCACACAGACTATCATCTGAGAGTTTCTGGCTGCTTAGAGACATGTTTTTACTTGTTTTTTTTTTTCCCAAAATCATTTTCAGTCTGAAACCTGACGCTGTGGTGTGAGGATGTCCTAAAATGTAAGACTCAGCAAGACAGCAGTATTCTTTTATGATAATAAATCATAAACCCAGTTCACTCTGAGGGTGGAGCTGTAATACATTCTGTAATATATTCTGTCTTGCTGTGATTTGAAGTAATTAAATCAATAAAGGAACAAGTTTTTACCGTCACAAGGGGATGTTACCAATAAACCACCACTGGCCACAGGCCTGTAATGTACTTTTGTCTGTTCCTATAGACAATGTGCCATACAGTGTCAAAATCCACATAAGCAAGCCTATTTAAGATTACATAACAATTTGGTACTAGTTCTCTTACTTGTTAGCTGCATTTTCCTTTTAGCTGCAAGCAAAGAACTGGGACAACTTCTGACACCAAACATCTCTCAGCTGATTGAAAACATTTGTGGCGAAGGGAAACATTGTACATACGAGTGCAGGTGCAGCACAAAACATGCCTTGATGCGATACATTAAATTGACATTTTTTTAATTGACATTACATTAACATTAACCATTTCCACTGTTCAGTTAAAAACATTCTATGATGTTCCTAAAAGACAGGCTTGGCAGCCGTGTGCGCTTTGTGTTTATTTAAATATATTTGTCTTTAAAGAAAATGACTTGCTTGTGTTAATTATGCTTTCACTCAGCACTGCAGTCTTAAAGCAAAATGAATGTTGGCATTTCTTTATTACTTCTATATTGAATATGTATTGTATTGTGCTGCAAGAAGCACAGTGCATATCGCATCATGAAATTTGTGTCATAGTTACAACCCTTAGTTAAAATGTGGCCTGATCATTTCGTTTCGAGGGATGGAACTTCTCTCCTCCTTTCTGCGGCTGTTGTGGGGTGTGTGTCTGTGTGGGTAGGGGGTATTGACTGTAATCTGTGAAGGATTAGCTGTCTCTCCTGCTGCCTGGGGGCTGCTGTGCTGTGTTCTTAACCGGGATTGGTGGGTTTCTTTATGGAGTTTTGCTGTCTCTCTCTGTCTGTCCTCCCTCGCTTCAGCCCAGCTCAGGAAATGAGGAACAGTCTAATTATGTCTGCAATTACTTTTGGACGTTTTTTTTTTTGGTCGCAGAGTGTGCAGTCTGAGTGCTTCTGTGAGAATTACGCAGCGTTGATTAATAATCCATTCAAACTATCTATTATCATTAGCCATGCACTCTTTGTGTAGTAGCTGATATTGTTTCCGAATGCACAAAAGCTTTTGTTCTTTTAAAAAAAATAGTCAATCAAAAGCTGACGCTGGCAAAGATGTGCCTAGTGTCTATGAGGCATTACATTTGGGAGTAAAACAGCAAAACAATGTTTTTTTAAACAATTCATGTGTTTGAGGATGACAGAAAGGCACTAATATTTTGTGTAATCGTAATTGTTTAAAATAGATTCGACATTGGCTGTGGCAGAACTTGCGTCACAACTCTGATTTCCCTAATGTAGTCTGAAAATGAGAGGAATCCTGCGGGACTGAGGGGTTTGTCTGTGGTTTGTCTTCCTGTATGGGCTGATGTTAACTATTAGCATAGCATTTGGTCTTTTGATCTGCTGTTCTTTGCATTTGAACACAGCTGACTCGTGTTTCTGCCGCAAGATGATTTCCATTGTTCTCCTTCTGGAGAGCTGTTTATGACCATAGACCTGATTCTGCTGAAATCGTATGCCTCATAATGCATGATAATCACCTTATTCACAGACTCTCTGGAGAGCGACTTTTGAGAGTTTGCCTTTCAAGACACTGAGTCACGTATGTGATTTGTGTGTATGCTTTTGTTTTTGTGTGTGTTCCCTCTGAGCTCCTGGAATCATTTTGCTAAATTGATGATGAGGATTATAGCCCGTTTCAGCCACCTGCCTGTCTACCTCAGCAAGCCGCTGTGTCTAGTGCTTCATTCATTGTCTTATTTTACTGAAAACTCATAAATCAGCAGTGTGTTTTCTCTTCTTCTCTTGTGTGTTGTGTGTGTGATACATGCTTGCTTGTTTTATAAGCAAGCATGTATCATATATATATATATATATATATATATATATATATATATATATATATATATATAATGTTCCATATGTATTATATATGCAGTACTGCGCAAATGTCATTAACCATTTTATTTTTGTTAAACTTCCAGTCAGAACAGCCATTAAGTGCAAGTTCAAGTAACAGGAAACTCATTAGAAAATAAGTAAAAAAAAAAACAAAAACAAAAAAAAACTGAAGTTCGCAAAAGCCTTCAGAAATTATTAAAAGACGCAGAGCAAATGGGACTCAAACAATCATGCAAGACCTGGTAGGCCAAAAACTGTCACCATCATATAAACAGTACTCAAAACTTTCATCTTTGAGATCAAATCAAGTTCCACTCTTGCTTCAGATTTGAAAAAAAATCAGAATTTTTTTTTTCCCCCCATCCTTCCACTGGGAGAAGACTGCTAAACACTATAGTCTTGGGAAAAGGAAAGACAAAAAGGAATATCATTTTCAAACCAAACAAAGAAGGTGCTGTTGCTTTCAGAACAATGGACTGTCCACCCCAGAGTCCAGACCTCAACACCATTGAATGTGTTTGGAATGACTTACAGCATGATAAGCGGAAAATGCAGCTAACTGTTAAGACTGAAGATGTGGAAAAATGTCCCTGCAAAAGATTGAAAACTGTAATAAAGGCAAAGAGTAGACGTGGGGGAGGTGTTGAACAGTGCTCTTTAGTAAACACCAGGGCAGAAAGGCACATGCAAAGCACTGAACTCACGGGGGGAGGTCACCACTGGCCATACACTTCACCCTCACGGTGACCACCAACCTACATTAACTAAACTCGCACTCGAAACAGAACAATACAATAAACACATACCACAAACACTTACCTGACAAACAACAACATAAACAACATTTAAGTCCCTTTTCTGGAGTGCGTGTACCTCCCATGAGCCTCCTGGCTTGGCCGTCAGCACTCCCGTGCCTCACAAGGATCTAGAGGCCAGCGCCAGCCAGTACCAAGTCACTCCATTATTATTGAGTTATTGAGGCTTCTGTGTAATTTTCTGTTAAACAGTACTTAGGTACCTAGGCATCAAAGTACATTATTGAAATTGATTCTTGCAATGTTTGCATGTTTGTGTTTGCTTGTAAAAACACCATATATCATTAGAGTAAATGCAAAAAAAAAAACATAAATACAGTAAAGTTAAGAAGACTTCTGTGTTTTCTGAAAAGTAGTTGACATCTTGTGAGCTCTAATTTGTAGAACAACATTTACACAACATCCTCAGCCATCACATAGATCTGTTAAATTCCATCACAAGCACACGATTGAACATAATGAGGTATTTATTAACCAAACCAGGTATTGGATGACAATTAAAAATGTAATCCAAAAAACTGCCATGAGAGGTTTGTAAATGATTAAACAAACACATTGACACATAAAATCACTACACATTGTAAACACATTGAAAACAAACTCTTACCGTACGGATAAATAGCTTTTTGAATCTATTTTTCTCAGGTGCCTAAAACATTCGCACAGTACTGTTTGTAATAATAGTGTCCCATGTGTAATATAGGCAGTTATCTATGTGTAATAATATATTCCCATTTGCGTTTATTTGTGTATATATATATATATATATATATATATATATATATATATATATATATATATATATAATATGAAAAAGTCAGGACATTTTTGTCCCAAAATTTTGAAAAACAAGCCTGCACACACACACACTCTTACATGCACACACACAGTGAGAGAGGTGGGAGGGGAAAGTGTACTTCATTAGCATCTGTTGTGTTTTTATGCTGGAGGTTTTCGGAGAGCGGGCTTTACGCAGGAGTGCCTGGGTTTCTCTCTCTCTCTCTCTCTCTCCCTCTTTCTCTCTCTCTCTCTCTCCTCTCTCTCTCTCTCTCTCTCTCTCTCTCTCTCTCTCTCTCTCTCTCTGAGCTGAGTGTGAGTGGGGAGCTGTCCTTCAGCACCACAACATCATTTCCCTCTCACATGGGTGGTTAGTATCAGAAAGGCAGAGAGCAGCCTCCACAAACACCGTCATCACCTTTTATCTCTGTCGCTCGGCCAGCAGTGAGAGAGACTGTGAGTAAGAACGGTTGTGACTTGCTGATTTTATGGGACGTTATAGGCTGTGTTCTTTTCTCTGCTTTAACTTTGCGTTTTGATGTGCTCTGTTGTGTGTTAGCTCTGTTAACTGTGCTGTTCGGGTAAAATTCTCATGTCTCTGTTTTGTAGGATGTAGGAATTTTGTAACTGTAGCAGCTTTTCGTTGATTTCCTGTCTGATTGTAGCTTGTATGGTTCTGTTTTATCGTATGACTTTTGGACGCTCTGTCCGTAATGCCCCTCTGTCTGACCACAGGTTACTGTAAAGCAGTTCTTGAGCAAATGCAGTTATTTTGCACTTACATTTTTATGTTACTTTGCAACAGACATGTAGTGTGCATTTTTGATTGAGAGCAGTGCGGGTCAGACAGAGGGAAAGAGCATTAGCAAACAAATTGGGTTAAAACTGTTGAATAAATCATTGAGCACATTTTCACCATTGCTGTCTGGTGAGAGCAGAGCTCTTTCACATGGAGACAGTGGGAGACCCTGAAAGGCTGAGTGTATGAGACTGTCCCCTATCTATTATGAATGGCTCCTGAAACGTCAGCCTATATCTGCTCTTATTATCACTCTAGCAGCAAGAGCTGCACAGCTGTGCACATGTTCATGCAGCTCTGTTTATGTGTGTATATCTGTGTGTGTGTGTGTGTGTGTGTGTATGTGTGTGTGTGTGTGTGTGTCTGTGTAAACTCAGTGAGCAGTCAGAAGAACACTCAAGGTTCAGCAGAGATTTCAATCAAATACAACCTCTTTTCAGTAAGGGTACTATTGCGCTCACTCTCTTTCTCTCACTCTGTATCTATATCTCTCTCTCTCAAAAACTCAGTTTTTTCCATTTTTATTGCTTTACACAGGTTCTTTTTCCTCTCTCTCTCTCTCTCTCTGTCATTGTCTTTCTCTCTTTTCACTCTGTCTCTTTCTTTCTCTGTGTCTCTCTGTCTTTCTCTCTCTCTTAAAACCTTGTAACTCCATTTTTTATGTTTTTATGTCTCTTTTTCTCTTTCTTTGTCTTTCTCTTGCTCTCTTATCTCCTCTCTCTTTCTCTTTCCAGTATTCCTGTCTTACTTTCTCTCTTTTTCTCTTTTTCCTATATCTCTTTCTCTCTTCTCCTCTCTCTTCTGTCTCTATTTCTCTTTCTCTGTATTTTCTCTATTTATCTCTCTATCACTCTCTCTCCCTCAAAACGTTGTAACTTAATATTTTATATATAGTTGTACTTCTTTACACTATTTCTCTCTCTCTGTCTGTCTCTCTCTCTCTCTCTCTATGTGTCTCTCTTTCTTGCCGCCTTGTAACTTCATTTTTCTCTTTTTAATTCTTTACATCATTTGAAAATGGCTCTTCTTCACATTCTGTGAACATTTCACAGTGAATGGACCAACAGAAATTGATAGAAATGGTTCAAAATGACTTGAAATAAAATTTTATAATATTAACTAATAGCTAAGAATGTTTTTCCTTTTGTAAAGTTCCTGTTTTGGAGCTGAAAGGTTTTCTTACAGCAGTGTTGATATATGATTCTCTCGCTCTGTAAGGCACTCTGTTGTTGTTGTTGGCACTGTTCAGCAGGATGTATCATGCTGTGTTTCTCTTTTCTTTACACAGAGTACAGTCGCTTTGAAGCCAAAATCCATGATCTCCGGGAGCAGATGATGAACAGTAGTATCAGTTCAGGCTCCGGCTCGCTGCGCACAAGCCAGAAGAGGACGCTGTACGTCAGGTGAGACCTCCCTCATTCTCTGTTAATTACACTTTCCCTCCCGCGAGTTCCTCCTGAAGGTCGGCCACATTAGAGTGGCTCTCTCCAGAGCGCAACGTGTTCACTTTTACTGTAGTCATTTTCTCCATTTTAGCTGTGCTCACATTAAGTAGACCATTACTAGAATCTTAAAAATAAAGGCTAAAAAGGGTTCTTGGGTAGCGATGCCACATAAAAGCAAAAGGGTTTTTTTTAATCAAATGATTGAGTGTGAAAAACATTCACATAAGGTAATAATTCCATAGTAATTAAAGGCTCTTCCTACAACTAGCCAAGAAAGTTGAGAATGTGATTGATGAGAGGTTTACAGTGTTATAATGATTAGGCTTGCAGTCTATTGTTAGTTTATTTGTATTGTGATAGAGGTCCAATGTGCAAAATAAGCCATCTGACCAATCACAATGTTTTTACTGCACACTGTGAGCATCCTGACCAATCACAGTGCTTCCATGGGTGTTTCACGTAATCCAACATAAGTAAAGAAATTTGCATAAAATAGTTCTGGCCAGACTTTAATCTTGTCACATTATTGATTCACTGAACATGATTTTAATATATTGCAAGGCATATCTCAATCGCAATATGCAGCAACATCATAGCAGTACTAGTGTTTTGTCCATATGGTGCAGCTCTACTGATGCCTCTGCATGCCCTGGATGATGGATGGTCTGTTGTGATAACGTAAGATGCCGCAATCGCTGCAGATTATTATTGGTGTTAATTATGGCCACTGCTGACGTTTTCAGAGCAGCTGCTGGTTAAGGCCACTTACTGTCATAGCACCTGGTGCTGATGGACTAGAGCCAGTGGTGCAGCCCTGCAGAACCTACAGAAGATATTGTTTATATGTTCTGCTTGTGGTTACTGAAAGGCTTGAAGAGGTCCAGCTCCAGAAGAAGGCAGTATAATATGCTGTTATTTACATTTGTGTGTTTTCACCTGAGTAAACTCCCCTGCTCTTCTCTCTCCACTGCACCAGTTACTGGTGGTAATTATTCCTCCTGCTGGAGTGTCCCCCCAGTGCTGTGCTGCTGTATCCTGTTATGGTTTTCTGGACTGTGCCGTAGTATGAGTCATAACACAGGGCTCTTCATCGAAGTCCCAAAGAGAGGGACTTTGCTGAAATCTGAAATCACATCTCTTAATCTTTATATCAGTAGAGCCCTGTAGATCTATAAATGCTCAAATTGTTAGTCTGGTAAAACTCATTATCAACAGTGTGTGGACTTTAGTGCCTTGGTGGACTGTTAAAAGTATTAAGTTCTATACAGCGTTTCTATTTTCTCACTGTCTGAGGACTTGGTACTTTTAAAACGAAGTATTTGTAATGATCCATGTATTTACTTCTAATATCTTTTATTAATAAATCAAATGGAAGTGATGTGGCAAGTGAACTAGAAGGCTCTCATTCACTGCTCTTGTTTGGAGCTCATGAGACGCTGCTGCCACTCATCTGTGATAAAATGCGCAGTTACGGTGACATAAGATCCAGTGGTGATGGATGTCCACGCAGCACATGTTACAGCCGTCCTGTCCGTTTAATTCAGTGATTTTATAACTTCGGTTTTGGTCTCGTTGTGTCAGAATTTAAGGTGGAACGGGAAAATTTGAACGAGAAGCTGGAGAATGAGAAGCGACTTCAGCCTCGTAAAACAGTCGAACGATGAGAGACATTTTAGAAGAAACTATTGAACTTTTGAGGAACAGTTTCCTGAGGTAAAGGGGAGGAAAGCGGCTATAGCTGAAGCTTAAAGCATCCAGTTGTGTTTTTGTTATGTGCTGCCACAGCCTGTCCGGGCGCTGCACTTACCCACTTCCAAGTTCTGCCTTTTACGTTCCGTCAACATTACGTTATAAATTAAATATTTAGAAAATCATTTTTTGACATTTGTGAATCGATTCAGAATCGTTCACGTCCGCATTGCGATGCATCTAAGAATCGTTTTTTTCCCGCACCAAGGAACTCCAGGTCTAACCGTTTTCACGCCCTGTGTTTAACATGAATGTTCCAAACCTTAAATGCTTTGTCTTTTATACACCTGAATGTCAGTGAATTACGTAGTTAAGTAGTTGAAATCCGAATGATGTACATACATGCTACAAGGAAATTAACACTCCTTGAAGTTACATCACATCAGAGTACGTTTTTCAGCCATATTCTAGAAAAACTCCAGCTACTCAAATTGTTGCAGATTGCAATATTACTGCCAAAGCAGCTTAAAGTAAACATCCAGGAAAATATGAATTAATAAATTTAGATAGAAATGAAACAAAACATGAAACATAGTTTTGTTGAAGAGATGTGGGCAGGAAAACCCACATCAGTCTTGGGATAGGTAAGGAAACTGCTTACATAAGCACTTTCCAAGATTAGGGCTGCCCAGTTTATATTGAAAGAGGGGCATGATTTTAGAGGGTGCATCCCGATTCCTTAATGACCTCATTTTACAACATTTTTCTAAGGATGCACCGATAAGGGAATTGTGGTAACAAGGTTTTGACCTAGAGTTTCTTTTATGGGCATGTTGCCAACTACAAGATGACTATGCTACTTCAGAAGCCTAAACCTCTATGTTTGGAGGGGCCTGGATCCCCAGTGTTCAGTGTTATTCTTCCCAGTTGTGTGGTCTAACAGGCCTGGTGAAGAGTGGACTGTGTCTGACACACTGTGCGTCTCTAATACCCCTGGGCTCTGCTGGAGGAGAGTGGCTGTGACATTTTGGCCTGGTTGGAGTGTGGTGCATTAGAGCTGTGATTTCCTTTAGAGGACAGATAATTCTGTTCATTAAAACATCTGTCATATGATCATTAGTAAAATCACAGTGCTTGTTGTAACCTACAGCCTTTGGCCATTTCAGTGTGAGAAACAGAATCTCTTAGGAAGCAATAAAATGAACATAGTTGGATTGACACATTACATCTACTCAGTAATGGGCACATCTGCTCTGACTGCGGTAAATAAGAGTTTTAAAACATGAAGAGTGGTGCTGGTTTGTTTCCGTGCTCAGTGAGGATGTAATGTAATGTGCAGTGCCAGTGCACTGGAAGCTCTTCCAAAAATACTCTGCCTGCGAGCTGCGAGCTGGAGCACACCAGTTTGCTCTGGGTAGTTTTATTTTCAAACTCTTGCCATCATAGGATTAGACCCAAAGCTACTGTCTATTTCCGAGAGATTTAGTTTATTACCAGCCACTGAAGATGGGGTGTGACTCTATAGACCCTGTTTTTTAAAGCTGCTGTTCTTCACCACATTAGTTTTGTTTAAAATTCTGGAAATGGTCTTTAAAAATAGTTTTGATTTTTCATGATTAGTAAGTATAGTTTGTTAGAATTTTGATTTGTAGGGGTGTAACGATACACATGTTGTCAGGTTTGATGCGATTTTTATTCTGAGGTCAAGATTCCATTAAAAGTAGAACTTTTTTGATGCTTTCTGTGCCACCCTCTTAGAAAATGTTTACATGTATTTTTAAGAATGTATAAGTCCCTTCAGACAAATAAGCCCAGCCTTTTGAGCAGTGGTGCATGTATAGCTCCTCCCACCCCTGTCCACTGTACTCTGATAGGTTGGGACCAGATGCCCAGTTTTGACTATTGACAGTGGTTCTCACAAAAGATAGCAAATAAGAGGTCGTCATAAGAGATGCTGCATTCACATGTCGACGGTAGACAGTTTACAGCAAACACGATATTCCAAATTTTGGTACCGCAGAATGTCGATTTGTTTGGAAAGTTGGGCACTGAATTTTTCATGTACAACTCCTGAATGTAAATGAAAACTTTTAAGATAAAATAGTGACTAACTCCTTCGCCCGGTACATGGGCAGAAACGCCAGCAGTGCTATCACCATGGCAACGCTGACCTGGCTTCATGCTGTCGTTAGTCGTATTTCATTGCCAGTTCTGCTATGAGGCGCAGAATGGTGTTTTTTCAGCAACATTGTGTAATCGCAGCATAAGGAGCGTAAATTAAAATTTCAGTGCAAATTTCAGATTTTCATTTTGTCATTATACCTTTATTGACTTGAAATAATCCAGGCAGACCTATAATATGTAGCTTTTATATGACCAGTTATCTTACTAAATATTTTGAGATGTAAAGACCACATTCCACACAAGAGAAATTTTCTACACTTTTACTTTTTTCTACACAAGTTAAGAATGCACCGATATGGGAATTGTGGGCTGCTAACCAATATTTTTCATGCAAATAACTGCAAGTACCGCTACATAAACATTTATAAGGCATATAAATCAGAAGGAGATCAACTTGGATTAGCACTACAAAGAAACATAACTTTTATTTCTGTAATGTTACAGAGTAAAATGAATAAAATGCACGTATTTTAGTATAGTAATCCAGAGTTCACCTAAACATTCTGCCTTTTCAGAGTACAATAAATTCATACTCAAGTATCGGTTTGAAATATCAGTCAAATCTAAAAATCTGTCTGACGCTGATCATTATTTTATCATTAGTAAACAAATGAAGATTAATCACAACACTGCCGAAATAGCTGTGACATGTCTTCAGAAACTGCATTTTTCCAGTGTAGGATATATGAAGCACAGTCTAGTTGATGGTGTGTTTTTTGGGGATAAAGAAGACGCCGGCCACCATGTGTTCTTCAGAGCTCCTCTGAGTTCAACTCTGTCCTGCTCTCATCCTTTCTACTGCATGAGCAGAGTGTAGTGCTTCATTATTAATGAGAGAGCAGGCATAAGCTACTCAGGAGCAGTATGGGAGCTTAGTTACTTCAGCTCCACTTCACACACTGAAATACACACGAATGTGTGCATGCACAAACGCACAGACATATGCACACATGTACATGTATTTAGATGCGGTGGCCTATTTAGCTTACCAGGAAGCCTCTGTGGTTGAATTAGAGTGGGGAACACTGGTTTTGTGGGATAAATAATGAAAAAGGTTAAGTGGTTGTTTTTAAATCTGTTTCAGTATTTTAAAAATGTTTTTAATGTTTTTAAAAATTCTTTTTAGTTTTTATTGAAGTATAATCTGTAGGGTTTAGAAATAATACAGGAAGACCTACAGTATGCAGGCTTTTTGTGCCTAGTCATTGAGTTACATTGTGAGAAACAGAGGCCTTGCAGACAGAAGAGATTTTGAAGGCATGGAGGAAGAGTAACAGGCATGTTAAGCAAAGAAAATGGCTAATAATAGGAAAAAAGTGTAGAAGTGAAAAAGCAGAAAAAAACAAATGCTGATGTAATGGTTTCTCGAGGTCTAAAGTGGTGCATCTGGTAGATGCTAGATGAACGAAGAAGTGGAGTAAAAAGGAGGAAGGGAATATGAGTACATATTAAGAATAAATTAGATAAAAGATAATCTGGGACAATATTAAAAATAATTGAATTAATAAGATGATTCAAGCTCCACTCTTTGATCTGAGAGAATCCAGAGTTGTTTCTGTCCATCTTTCCACTGTGAGAAGACAATGCAGCACTACAAGTCTGGAAGGATGTGTAGCTCTTAAGAAGCCATTACTGAGAAAAGGAAATAGACAAAAAAAGAAGAAAATTTGTAGATCTAACAAAGAAGTTGCTGGTATTCTCAGTGCAACCAACTTCTAAAACTGAATTTTGGAGGTGTGAAAAAATATCCCTTGCAGATTTCTTTGAAAAACTGAAAGCAAGTCTCCCAAAAAGAATGAAAGGCAAAGTGTAAAATTATTTATATTTAGTTGTTGAAGCTTCTGTTAAAACCTGAAAAATTAATAACATGAAAATACATAATGGCCTTTTTGACTGTGGTGTTTTTTGACTTTTGCACAGTAATTTACAGTGTGTTGTTATTAGGTTGTTGATCAGTATCAGTGTTCAGATGTCAGGCTAGAATGAGGTCTATTGTACTGCTAGCTGAGTAAAACTGAGGTTCAGTCAAACTGATTTCATTATCACTGCTCTGAATCTCACAGTGTTCATTCCTGGTTGTTGTGTTGCAGAGCGCTGTTTGACTATGACAGGACGAAGGACTCTGGCCTCCCCAGTCAAGGGCTGAACTTCCGCTTCGGGGACATCCTGCATGTGCTGAACGCCTCGGACGACGAGTGGTGGCAGGCGCGGCAGGTGACCGCAGATGGCGAAGTGGAGGAGATCGGCGTCATTCCCAGCAAGAGGAGGTACACTCAGCTTCATTATGACCATGCCCTCCCTTTCCTTTCCATTCCCCTTCCTCCACCCACCACTCTCCTACTTCAATCCTACATGTCCTCCATTCCCACCCCGCATATCCCCTGCTCCCAACCCACATATCTCATATGCTGATGATTGCTCTGTTAACCCCTTTAGGATGAATTAACGCTTCATGCTGTGTTACCCATCAGCTCATCCAGAAGGTCTTTCTCATAATTGCTTTGTTCCACATCACTGCAATTTCATGTTGATTTCTGCATAATTTGTGTTACTAATTGAGGAACATGCACACATATAGGACAAAGAAAGTGGAATGGAGGCACTATGGCTCTATCTCTAAGGTTCTGTACTGCCTTTTGGAATCAGTGGAACTTGTATTGCTTTCATTGGCTCTAGTTTTCAGAATATTAGCTGTCTACATACAGCAGTACCGTTTTATATCATTATGCGAGGCACCTGTCCTTTTCCTTGGAGTGCTCTGTTTTGAGTCGAACACACAGTTTTCACCATTAGCGAATACTCAACACTGTAGTTATGCTCATTTTTAATCATTTGGAGAAATTGCTTCATCCATCAGGAAGAACAGCCTCTCTGGTAACATTGAACGGGGGGAAGAGAGTGTGGGTTGAAAGCTTCTTTTGGCTTTCTCAAAAGCAAATCCATCCTGATGTTCAAAAAAAGATGGCACGTCAGCAGTATTACTGATCTGCTCTTGAAATCAGAGTGGGACATGTGTAACCGCATGCGTCTGTGTCTAAATTACTTTGCAAGCCTTCACTTTATCATTAGCAACAGAGTGACTCTCTATCTCTTCCCACCGCGAGAGGGTCTGACTCAGCTGTTGGGGGGGTGGGGGTGGGGGGGATTTAACAAAGGCATTTTCCAGCTTTCAGCCCCTGCTGCATACTGAGTGGCAGCTAAAATCTGTGCGGGAGCAGAAGTACCTCAGCATCAGAGCAGCTTACAGTCACAACTGCCACTTTCATCTGCCCCATCTTACCCGAGAGTCCACAGTGACACAGTGCATGCTTCTGCTGAGACGCAAACCCAAAGATTAAACCGAACGCTGAGTGTTACTCTTTTCTGCCTCCGCTTGTTGAAGACACTAGTAGGATTTGTCCACTAATTATGCTCTCAGCATTGACCATGTTGTAGATTTATTCGTCAGTTAATCAAGGTTAGGTGAACCATTTGGTTTTTATGATGCAGCAACTATGGGATGACTCACTGCCAGATGATGGGCTTGTGTTTTTATTGGAAAATGATTTGGTACAGAAGTTTCAGACTTCAGTACTTTATTGCCTTAATTGACTGGGAGGAATTTGTTTCAGTGGTGCTCAGAAACACAGACAACAAATATACAATTCCAACATCACAAAAGTCAGAGAACACCCTTCATTTATTGAATTTCCAGTAAAGTTATTCATTTTTCAGCATCAGGGAAAACAACAGAAAATGCATATTAAATAGAAAATTACACAGAAGCTTCAACAACTAAATATACTATTAGATTTTTCAGTATTTAATGTGTCCACTCTTTTCTTTTAGTGCAACTTATATTCTTTTTAAAAGACTTGCTTTCCGGTGACGTCATGATAGGAGTAGCCGCTTGATTTTCTGGCTGGGGGAAGAAACCCTTAAAAACTAGCCACATCATTTTTCAAGTCTAATTAATCAATACAAATTGCTAAAAACGAAAACCGCAATGTCCACTTTAAAAAAGACGCCGAAAAGAAAGGCAAGGGGAACAAAAAGGAAGATAAACGAGACCATGCGGACGCGTCTTCACACACTGGCGAGACAGGTGAAGCTTTACTGAAGAAAACATGGCGACGGTGCTCACAGAACTACGCAACCTACGGAAGGAACACGCAGAGGCCTCTCAAGACATGAAAACTACTTTATCCAGGGTGTCCAGAGTCCACCCTTGGTGATGTTCTGGAGCATACGACAAAACTGGAACAACAAGTAGTGAATGCTGAACAGAGAGTGAGTGATACGGAGGATAAAGCACTCCGACACGAGAGAGCCATTCGCTATCTACTTCACAGGGAAGCAAAACTATCGGCCAAGTTTGAAGACCTCGAGTCTGGAGCAAGACAGAATAATCTGAGCATTTATGGAGTGAAAGAGGGCGAGGAAAGAAGCGATATGACTAATTTCATAACCAACTTGATGCGTACCTCTCTTGGATTACCGGAAGATTTGGACTTATGCGTGGAGAGAGCACATCGCTCGTTGACCATGAAACCAGAGGATTCTGCCCCTCCAAGATCCATTATCGTCAGGTTTTCTGACTGTAGAGTTAAGGAAACGATACTCCAACAAGACCTGGAAAAAACGAGGGGTGACATACCAAGAACAGAAGATCTTCTTCGATCAGGACTACACGCCAGATGTGCAAAAGAAACGCAAGCAGGTAAGGGAGGTAATAAAGCAACTCAAAGAGAAGAAAGTGAAAGCCCAGTCGCCGTTCCCTGCCCAGCTAAAAGTCCATTTGGAATCCGGCGTGAAGACCTTCATGACCCTCGCGGACGCGGCCCCCACTCTTAAGGAGATGGGAATTCATGTCAAAGTGGATGATCGGGAGAATCTTCAGAGGGAACTATTGTGTAATTCCTCGTTTTTGGCATCGACGTCGAATAGAGCAGGCATATCAACGATGACGAACGCGGACTTGCAGGTTTTTGTTCAAGGTGAAAAATGAACAGCAAACAGCTTTGAGATGCAAGTAGGTAGGCAAGAACTGTCAAATGGTGCTGGTTATAAACCAGGCTTATGTGTTTGCTGGCTTTGTTTTTATTGTAACAAAGATGTAACAATAAATTTGGCTGGTTCATGTATATGAGGGAACCAAAAAAAAACAATAAGGGCTTCCCTTCAGAAGATGTAGGCAAGATAATTTAATTTCATTCTATTTGTTCTTGTTTCATTGTAGCATATAGGCAACTTGAAACACAGCATATTTGCCGTTAGTTGCGGTAGCACTGCGTGTGTCTCCCCGGAGAGACTATAGTCACAACTCTCCGTCTTTACTGAAACTAGTTAGTACGATGTTCGTTAAACCAGTTGGGTGTTTGGAAGTCAGTTCTTATATTTTCTTATGTATAAAATTCTTTTTTTCTTTTTTCTATTATGTTTGATGCTTGTTTCTGCTATTCTAACAGATGTGTGGTCGTGAGTTGTGTCTCAAATACTTCACAGGTGCATTGTGTTGAAATGGAGGTTTGGACTGAGAACAAAAGTGTGGGATAATATTAACACTTTACGATATTCACATGAATAACCTGACCATAGCCACCTATAATGTCCGTGGATTGAATCATCCTATTAAAAGGAAAAAAATATATAGTCAGTTAAAGAAACTGCAATGCTCGGTTGCATTATTACAGGAAACTCACTTGTCTGAGAGAGAGCATAAAAAATTAAGAAGGGAATGGGTAAACCAAGTATATGGTGCTTCATTTGGTAAAAAAAGAGAAGTTGCAATTTTTAATTAACAAGACACTGGCCTTCTCTTTAGAAAAAGTTTTTGAGGATAAATTGGGGAGGTTTGTCATGGTAGTAGGCAAAATAGGGGAGGTGGAGGTGTCTATTATTAACTTGTATGCCCCAAACGAATATGATCAGAGTTTCTTTGAGGAAAATGCAAACATAATTGCTGACAACGCTAAGGGCGCGATAGTAGTAGGGGGAGACTTTAATGCAGTACAAGATGGTAGATTAGATAGAATACCAGCAGAGGGAGGACCCCAAACTAAAAAAACCAAAACACTTAACATAATGATTTCAGAACTAGGACTTGTTGACCCATGGAGATCTAAGAATCCTAAAGGGAAGGATTTCAGTTTTTTCCCAATGTTCATAGTAGTTATTCTAGGATAGACTTCTTCTGTCTCTCCCATCAACATATGTATACAAATGATAATGGGGAGGTAACCCCATCAATCCTATGGGGGGAGCTAAAGCTGTTATAAGGGGGAAAATGATCCAGATTTCATCAAGACTAAAGAAAATAAGACTGGAAGAGCAAATGAAACTAGAAAATAAAATAAAGCAATTAGAAATAGAACATAAAACTACAGGAGCGCACAACATCCTGTTAGAATTAAAAGAAACTAGGAAGGCCTTGGATACCCTCCTCACATATAAAGCCGAAGGAGCTTTAAGATTTTCCAAACAGAGATACTATGAGATGGGGAACAGAGCCAGCCACTTTTAGCTTTTCAACTTCGCAAAGCCCAGGCCAGTCGTGTGGTTCCTAAGATTGTACATCCTGTATCTAAAAAAACAGTATCTCATCCAAAGGATATTGCGGATGCCTTTGCATCATTCTATGAAAATCTGTACGAAGAGCCTAAATCAAAAACAATTAGTGACAAATCTGAGGCCTTTCTTACTAGTTTACATCTACCTTCATTGTCAGAAGATGAAGCATTGCAAATGATATCAGACATTACACAAACTGAAATACGTGAAGCCATAAAAAATGTAAAAAACAATAAATCTCCAGGGCACAGATGGTCTCCCTGGGGAGTTTTATAAATACTTCATGGATGATTTAGTACCAGTATTAACTAAAGTTTTTAATTACGCTCTCTCCAAAGGCGATCCACCAAGTATATGATCAGAGGCCATTATATCAGTGATACACAAAGAAGGGAAAGACCCGACATTCTGTGAGGGATATAGACCCATTAGTTTGTTGTGTAATGATCAAAAGCTACTGACCAATATTCTGGCAAAAAGGATGCAAAAAATGATAGCAAAATTAATTAATCCTGATCAGACGGGATTTATCCCTGGGAGACAAGGAGTTAATAATACAAGGAGAACGCTAAATGTTATAACATGTGCCAAGAAAAATATGCAGAACTCTATGTTAATAAGTTTCGATGCTCAGAAAGCATTCGATACTGTGAACTGGCAATTTTTGTATAACACGCTGGCTGCAATGGGATTCCATTCTGTGTTCATGGAGTGGGTAAAGGTTATATATACTAATCTGAAGTCACATGTTAGAGTGAATGGATGCTGTTCAGATTTTTTCTCTTTGGAGAGGGGGGTCCGACAGGGGGACTGTCTTAGTCCTTTGCGGTAAATATTGAACCTCTAGCAGCATTAATAAGACAAAACCATAGTAGAAAGGGTGTAAAAGATGAAGGTCAAACAGAACACAAGACTTCACTCTATGCAGATGACATATTGACGTATATCACTGACCCAGTTTCCTCAGCCCTGCACTGATCAAAAACTTAAAAGTATATGGAGAGCATTCAGGTTGCCAAATTAACCAATCAAAGTCTGAGGCAATGACATTGGTGGGACACTGGCCAGCACAACTAAGTGGAAGATTCAATTTCTGTATGCTTCGTATCTACGATTGCACTTGATAAAAAGGAAATAAAAAGAAGTTCAAAAAAAAAAATAAGACTTGCTTTCAGTTTTTCCACAGTTCAGTCCTCCGAAGTTCAGTCTTAGAAGTTGGTTTCATTTTCTGTTTCTCACGATCCAAGTAATCCCAAATACATTGAGCGATGTTGAGGTCTGGACTCTGGGGTGGTCAGTCCATCTAAAAACAGCAAATTTTCTTCCTTTTTGTCTATTTTGTTTTCTCGGTAACAGCCTCTTGACAGCTACACATTCTTTCAGACTCACAGTGTTGAATTGTCTTCTAACAGTGGAAGGATAGACACAAACACCTGTGGATTTTTTCAGATCTGAAGCAAGTGTGGAGTTTGCCTTTCTCCTCTCTCCCTAAGATAAAGGTTTTAAGTACAGGTCTTGCATGGTTGCTAGGAATCTGGTTTTCTGTATATCTTTAATAATTTTTTCAACTCTAGTTGGAAACTCCTGTTTTTTTTATCCACTTACTTTCCTTTAACTTTTACTATTCTTATGCAAGTAGATAGTATATACTGAAAATGAGTAACTTGTGCTTAATGGACATTTTGACTCTAAATCATATAAATGAAGGGTAGTTTCAGACTTTTGCACAGTATTGAATCTCTGTGCATTTCTATATCACTAGTCAGCACTGCATCATGAACTCTGCTCTATCGTCCTTAAATATTCATCACCGTCATGCCACCCATCTGGTCCTGGTTTACTCCTGGGCTTTCTCCTGGACTTTCTTAGGTATCTGTAAAGTGAACTCTTGCTCTCTCAGCACCCCAGCCATGCTGTACAACATTATCAAGAGAAGTCTACCACGACGGACCTGTTTTTCTGAATAGTATCTCTCTACATAAAATGCTGGTTTACAACCTTGTCTTTAGCCCAACAAGAGGAAATGCCGTGCTCCATTTTGAGGCAAACCTGCAGCTTCACCGTCAGCCAATAATACCCCCTCTAATTAAAGCTTTTCTCCGGTGTGATGAAGCGAAGCGTGAGAGTTTGCTCTTTCTCTGTTTTTTTCCAGACTATGAAGATAGAGAGCTGATAATTGACTTCTCACCCCACTCTGTAAAAGTGCTACAGCTTTCCTGTCTCTCACCTGCTCTGCTCGTGATCTGATCACACAGCCACAGGGGGGTCAATTGTGCTGGTGTTTTGCGAGATACAGTATCTGTCATCATTTTAAAATCAGGGAAACCTCTGGAATGAGTGCTGCTTCTCTGAACATAAACATAGTATATAATGTAAACCCTGTAAAGGATTTGGTATTAAATATGTAATTGTTTTTGTTGTATGCAAGCTGGAAGAATATTTTAGAGCAGGAGTGACAAAACATTTTGTTTTGGGTGGGTTCAGAGTACAGTGTTTGGGGTTGGCAGAGGCTGGTTTTAATGAGATTTAACAAAGATGTGAGAATTGGTCTTTTGTTATTAAAAAAAAGAGTTCTGAGGTTGAAGTGCCATTTAAAGTAAGCTTCAGATTGAATCTGAGGAGGTCAACAAAGAACCTTACTATGGAAATAACTTTGCTTGTCTTTAGAGCAGCATCCAAAATGAACATCCATAGTGTCTTGTTGCTCACTGTGAATCCTGTATCTGTGTACTTACTATGTGTCCCAGCTCCTGTAATGTTTCTGTCCTTCTTTGTTCATCAGGGTGGAAAGGAAAGAGAGAGCCAGATTAAAGACCGTCAAATTCAACTCCAAGTCTCGGGACAAAGGGGTAAGTACTTCAATTGTATATTGCCACTAAGATGTAGATCGTCTCATTTTCAGTGCAGACACAGTGTACTCCATAAATTAAGATCTATCAGTCAGCACAGAAATGATAATGTAGTGAAACTGTACTCAAAATTAGTTATTTTGTTCATAACCATAAGCTTGTCTATTTTTGGGCTGATAATAGATTAGGGATGAAAATAAACTGTCAGCAGACCATGTGCTGGCGCACTGATGTTAATATTTTTAGTATATTTGGATGAACAGTGTTAACATCACGTTCACACCCGAAATATTGGGAAAGCATGCTGCGCCTTCCGCTGGTGTTAATGTATTCGAATGCTAAAACAACTTTCACACCAGAGAGCTGACAGCTGATTTTCAACTTTGGGCCACAGAGAAAGTGCATGTGCAATAGCGAAACAAACTAGAATATATATATATTTTTTTGTTTGTTTGTTTGTTTGTTTGTTTGTTTTTACTTTGGTTGTGCTTAGACTCAGTATGACAAGAATGTACTGGATTGTACTAATCTCTTCTGCTGACACAGACTTGTTTATGAGGCTGGTTAACAGCATGTGATAATGTCTTTCAAGTCTTTGCTGCATTTTTACTGTTTCTACACTGCTGACTTAACTTCCAGACCAAACTTGACTGAACTCACTGTTTGTATATTCATATGCAGCACCAAGTGCATGAACTGTTTAGCTGCTTAGATGGGGGGAGGGGGGTAAAAGAAAAGAAAAAACTATATGTATCTGCTGTCGGCATAAGGCCTCGTGTCTCCATTTTTATCATTTTTCAGTTTTTGGCATAATTTGAAAATGCCTGTTGATCTTTATATTGTTTGCAAATTTCATGAAGAATGGACCAAAAGTTCCACTGACTTGCGTAAAAAGTAAAGTATCTTTTTTTCCTTCTCCTGTAAAGTTAGCATTTTGGATTTTGTTCTTTTGTTCCGACAACAGCTATATATATATACACAAACACGCTTGCCATTGATGTCCAACTGCTCTCCTCTTGCTTGGTGACTCCTCTTCCCTTTCTGTGTGCCTTAATTTGCTTCCTAACCCATCTCTGTTTAGATTTGCATTGTGTTTATGATCATCTTCCTTAAGGTTTTGGTTCAAAATCTGTTATCAGTCTCTCTGTCACATACTTGGTTTGGTGTAGGATTGACCCTTTATTTTGTCAGTTAGTATTTCTATGTAATTCATCTCTGTAATTCATCTGATAATTTTAAGTGACTCTGTCGCCACAGAAAAGACTAATCATGTCATTATTTAGTAGAATGAATGGACTGTAGTAGAGTTTAATGATGAAATACCTATAACAATGCTGTGACGTAATTATTAGTTTAACTTGTATTACTTGTCATCCATACTTCTTAAGCATGCAATCATGTGGCCACAGAGTCATGGAAATGGGATCATTTGGGTTTTTGTATCACCTGTACTAGACACCTCCTTTCCATTTCCTTTTTTGTCCTCCATCCCTCCCTCCCTTCTTCCTCCGCAGTCGCTCAATGACAAGCGTAAAAAGAACCTCTTTTCGCGAAAATTTCCTTTCTACAAGAACAAGGAGCAGAGCGAACAGGAAACAAGCGATGTGGACCGTAAGTACAACTGCTTGACGCTGGGCAGCCAGGAGAGTAGTGGGCAGTGCAGGACAGGGCAGCCTCACACATAGAGGCAGCAAGAAACCGCTGGACAATAAACCCCTGATACTGCAACAGCTCACTAAACCGGCACAGCTCCTGCCACACCATTATAAATTTATAAATGGGGCTTTTGCAGCCTTGTTCATGCATGTCTTTATTCTGGGAGCATAATGTAATATATAATTTTAAGGAAATTACATGCAGTAGTTCCCACTGGGATGTTGCATTTAGGCTGTTGCAGTATGGGAGTGGCTTGTTGATCGGTAAGGCCACATGCATTATTGAAGTACGGTTAACCATTGTTTCTGTGGTTCTTTCCTGTTTGCTCTCTGACGTCTGCTCTACAGGACCTGAGTGACGACAAAGGCATGAGTAAGTCCTCCAAGGCTCCCGCAGTCTTAGATGGCCCTGAACCTTCTCCTCATGCCCTCAGCTTAGTTTTCCCTTTCTTTTACCTTTTCCTTAATTAGGGGTCCAGTGATCAAGGTTTCTGAGGATAAACATGCTAAAAGAAAACAATGAAAATGGCTGAGAAAATGCTTTACTTTTCTGCAGTGGCTGGGGCAATAAGCTATGTGGCTAACCACTTGATTTTTGATTTATTGAGTTACCAAGTAGTACAGCGTACAGTGACCCTGACTCAAAAATATGAGGGATAGTACGGTCCAGCAGCAGCATTATTATTTAACACATGGCTAAGTAGGTTTAATCAACAGATTCTGTTCAGCAGCAAGACAGATAGCTCAGAAACTGCTCCAACAATTTCTTTTAAATTCCAGTGCAAGAGCAGTGCTAATGCACTAGCTGTAAGTCACCACACTGCACTTAATAATTTCAGAATTTGTATTCAAATGCTCATTATCACATGGAATATATACATGATGCTGCCACATAGTCCATAAGTAGTTAGTATGCAAGACTAAAATCCTAATCCTTAGTGTACAACACAAGTTCTGTAGTGTTGTGATGTGAAAAACCTTATTATTATGAGGCTGCGGGACAGTGCTGAGACATCAGAACACACACACTCTCTGTTTCACAGCAGCTCCGCAAGCATTATGACAAGACTGACATTTACGCTTCCGCTGCTCTTATCTTCATTTGCATTTAAAAGGCTTTTGACCTACAAAACACTTAATTCTGGTGCGCTTCTTTTCTGGGAAAACAGAACTAGAGCAGGTTAGTTTAGGGACAACATTGGCCACCTGCCCTTGTCAGGGGAGCTGAAGAATATCAATGAAAACTTGGGATTGATATACTAGTTGCAAAGTAGGATAGTACTAAAAGACATCAAAGAGGCTTACACTGTGTACACAGTATTGTGCAAAAGTCAGACCACCCTTTCATTTATTTAATTTCCAGTCAAATGTCCCTTATTATTATTACAAGTTATTCATTTTTCAATGTTAGGAAAGAACAGAAACATGTTTAACAGACAATTACACAGAAGTATCCAACACCAAGTGTAATATCAAACCTACCAGTGTTTAATTTGTCCACTCTTCATTTTTGTGCATGCAACTAAAAAACCAACCGGTTATAGCTGTGTCCTCCCAACAAAAGCTGCTCCCAAAGGTGTTACCCTTCAGATATTAAAGATTCTGACAGTTACATAAGCAGCTACCCAGTCACACCTCGGCTGCCTTGCACATTTCTTTTATGTGCATCTAAAATGACTAAAGGAGATAAAGTATATTAGATATAAAATAATCCACTTGCATAAGGATGTGTTAAGCCTAAGGAAAGATAAGTTAGACAAATAAAATGAGATCACATTTTTTTTTTCCATTGTTCAAAAGATTAAAAGTTATTGAGACGATTGGGCTCTTAACAACCATGCAAGACCTGGTAGGACAATAAAACTTTCACCATCAGATAAACAGTACTTAAGTCTTTGAGAGACAGGAGAGGATCTACAGGAGTTTATGGCTATGTTCACATTACAAGCCTCATTGCTCATTTGCTCAAATCCAATCTCTCTGACACGATGGTTCACACACGTTTAGGTAAGTGATTCAAATCTGTCATTAATGTGAATGAACCGGCATCCTGAAATGACCCACATGCGCTCATTCTACTCAGTAAGGTCACATGAATGAATCAAGTGCATCACGTGCGTCATCAGCAAACAGACTAATGAGGAGAACAAGCCTTCACTGCGAAGATGATTAACTCTGAACAGCTCTCAGCTTTATTATTAGAGCGAGACTAAGGCGAAAAAGGTGAGATGTGTTGCTTTTCCACTGTTTACAGGCTTTAACTTCTGTTTGGCGCTGCTGCTATGGTAACGCCGAATGATGGTGCATGCGCAGTGGAAAAAAAAGCACATGAATTCCGATCTGAGCGTTCACAGTAAGGTCGGATTTGAAAAGATCAGATTTGCGTGTTCACACAGCCCTGAAAACATCAGATCTGAGTCACATTAGGGCAAAAAATCAGATTTGTGCCACTTCAACCTGGTAATGTGAACGTAGCCTCTGTCCTTCCTTCCACTGTGAGAGAAACTCAGTGCTATGCATCTGAAAGAATGTGTAGCTGTCAGGAAGCTGTTACTGAGAAAAAGAAGAAGGCACAAAAAAGAACAGTTGTAAGTGCCGTCAAGTTATTTACGACTTCTGATGATGATATGGATGGTGTCCCTCCATATTATCCAGTCTTCTGTTTGGGTGTTCAGGCTTCTGAATGGCTGGTTCCTGATTGTTTAGATCTTAGAAGTAGGAAATGCAACCAGTTCTTAGGCTTAACTTGGTAAGGTGGTTAACAAGGTGGATGGAAAAATGTCCCTGCAGAAAGCAGGTCTCCTGAAGACAACGGAAGCTGTAAGAAAGGCAAAGGGTGGACACACTATATACTGGCTGAATACTGAAAAATGTAATATTACATTTATTACATTTCATGCTGAAAAATGAATAACTTTTACTTGATGGCCATTTTGACAGGAAGTTAAAGAGTGGTCTCTGACTTTTGCACAGTACTGTCTAAGTGGTTAGGACAATTCAATTTAATGCTGTACAACCATCAAAAGTTTAGGGACATTTCACCTTCTTTTCAGAGTAATGTTTGATTTTTCACTAGTACTTCTTAATTAAGCGAATAAAAAAACTGCAAAGGTTTTATTAATATAAAATAGGTATTTGCCAGAACTTTGGGTATATTTTGCAGCACTCACTTTAACGTTCATCAAATTGTCCTCCTCAGTATGAAGAGAAGGCTTTACCTAAATAATGGCTAAACAGTTTGCTTTTCTAAGAATTTGTTAAAAGCACATATTAGAAAATCTTGGCTCTGAAGATAATTTAAACACTTGAAAGTTTTGAGTGCTATGGAGTGCTATATTAACAATGAAGGGATAAATGTGCTGGGATCAAAAATATTTTCAAGCAAAGACTTACTCTTTTTCAAAGAAATATGATAAGAACTATACAGCTTTGTGTTCAGTTTAGTTTTCATATGAAAAATGATAAAGAAAACATGCTTATTTATATGAAAACTTTTTGAGAAGCTAGGTGTCCCTGAGCTTTTGACTGGCAGTGTATTGTGAGTGTGTGTGTCTGTCTTTTGGCCACACTGAAACGTCTATCTGTGGTGGAGTTCTCGCTCTGTTTATGAATATGCACCATGGCTGTGTTAAAACCCCCTGGAGGACTTATGAATATTGTACTGTTAAAGGCAAAATGGTAAAGTTTTCATAACATCTAGGCAAGAGTTATTTTTATACTGCTGTGGGTCTCTTTATGCTACTAAAATGCTAAAACTTGCAGCAGCGGAATGTGAGAATAAACTGGAAAGTGAGAGATGCTTACCAATGTTTCATGTCCTGAAGGCCCTTAACACTGCCATCTGCTGGTATCTGACATAAGTTCACTGTGTTATATTTACTTTCACCTGCCGTGTATGTGTTCTGGGGTGGCCGAGTAGTTTCATGTTGGTGGTGCTTACGTTGCCCTTCTTTTGATTTCAGAGCATGTAACCTCTAATGCCAGTGATAGTGAAAGTAGCTACCGTAAGTGTGTTCCCCTCGATTTCCTCTCATTTTTTCGTCTCTCTGTGTTTTGTGGCTGTTTTCTCTGTGAGCTTTGGGTTTGGTTCCTGTGTTTTACTCCCTCTGTCTGCCCTCAACAAAGGCTCTGTTGTTTTACACTACATGTACCCTACTGTTCTAAAGTTTAAAATCAATTTCAACAGTATAAAAGAATTTCATTTTCAGATTATTATTAGAAGAAAGTTTTAAAACAAATTTAGATGTGTTAATAATGAAGAACAGTCTTGTAGGGGAGGGTGGGGTCAGTTGGCACAGTTTTGACTCTCCGCTGTATTTCCTAGGCATACCATATATTAGAATAACCCAACTTGCAGCAAATAAAATCCAAACATCTTAGCTAGGATAACAGACAGTTTCAACATCAGAAAATATTTCCTGGAATTAATGCGTTCAGTACTAAACTCATGTTCTGCCAGCCCGCCCCACATGTTACGTGGCATGTTTCGCACAACGTTTTTTTAATTTCAAAAACTAAAGCAACAAATATACTGAGAAGTTAACACTGTGCCAACCAGCCACATTCTCCCCTAGCTGATTCTACAGTGACTGGAAAGGTTGTGCAGAATTGAGAATGACTTTACAATAAAATTAACATTCTGAATGGTTTGTATTTCAAAAGTGATCAAATATTGAGGTAGAGAACACACAATGATTATAAAATCATAATTACTATATAAAATTTACAGTACATGATAACTCAAACTCCTTAAAATACCGTTTGGTCTCTAGTTTTAAGATATACACCTACACTGTGTTGATGTATAGGAAGTAACGCGTTATCAATATGACAATGATAAGTTATTCCAAACTTTTGAGTGGTAGTGTACATAGAAGGGAAGGAATGGTATGAAAAGGGTTTGGTATTATCGCATATCGGATATATTAAAAAGTGTAAAAGCACTAATACATACAGAAATCATTTCACCACAGGTTCACTAAATCTCCTTTGTTTCTTTATGACAGCAAAAATAAGCTACAATTTAAATATGCACTGATTACCATCACTGCTACTGTTCACTGTTCAGGTTATAACTATAGGAACATGCATTGTCTTTGCATGTGCTTTGCAGGGAGACTGTAGCATGCTGTTTACTTCCACTTGATCTTTTTATTAAAAAGACACTAATCACCCACTGTTATTGCAGTTATTCAAATTTGAAACAAATGACTATCATGAGTTTTATACCACAGTAATTGGTCCATCTCTCTGAGGCACACACACATTTGTGAGCTGTCCAATGGAGATATCAATACTAGAGTGCAAGGTCCATCCTAGATGTTTCAGGATGGATATTGCCTCTGTTATCAGAGACCTGGTTCAGTTAGCAAGGGAGTTTGCTCTTTATGACTGGTGTTATTACTTCTCTGAAGCATTACCTAATTACTGGAATGATGTGTTTCAGCAGTTTTAGACTGCAAGCACTTCCTGACCCCTTGGCTCAGTCTCCTCTGTGCAGTCCATGGACTGGGAGATAAACCTTTGATCATTACTAATGTGTTTCCACACATGCAAGGCATAAAGGCAGAAAACTTTTTAGAAATGTTTTTTGATGCTTTTTAAAAAACTTTGTAGAGACCAATTAAACTGTGAGCACTAAAGACATACACATTTGCATGCAGTCCTTGGTTTATATGAACCCTGTTCGCTGTACAAGCCACAATAGTTTGGCAAATTATTTCTGTGAACATTTCATAGACAATACACAAACCGTTTAACTTTCAGAGCCACAGTAATTGATCAGAGAAGGAGTGCTAGTTGCATTTTAGCTCATTTTAAATGATTGTCTTGTGCTGAATGCTCCTGTTTTCTCTGCTCAATCAGGTGGCCAGGAAGAATATGTTCTGTCATATGAGACGGTCATGCAGCAGGAAGGCAAGTGTCTTACTCAGCATGTTTGAATACATTTTCTGGTGCCCAGGTTTGAAAAAGTGTGATGAGCTCTAAATGGACTGTCTTGCCCTTTGCAGTGAATTATACTCGTCCTGTGATTGTTCTCGGGCCTATGAAAGACCGGATCAATGACGACTTGATATCAGAGTTTCCTGATAAGTTTGCATCCTGCGTCCCCCGTGAGTGCTCACAGACCTTCTTAATGTGCTCTTATCACACCTCTGATGTAATACTTGCCTATCGAAGTAAGAATTTAGATTTGGAAGGATCCATATTTTACAACTTCTTATATATATTTTTATTTTTTAATTTTTTATTTTATTTTTTTTGACAACAAACTGTTAGGTTCGGACCAAAATCCTCAATGACATGGATTAAAAAGAAAAAGAAAAAAACTTGAGCCAGTCTTTTAAGTTGTCTGGATCATTTGTAATACTGCAAAGATGCAATGGTTTCCAGGTTCCTTGCTTTAAGCTGAATGGCAGTGCACATTGTAAATGTAAATATGTTCATGGTTGTGACATCACAACCACCATAAACTCAAAATGAGCTGTTTATACAGTGTGTACCAAACATATACTGAAGCTGGATTCTTTGATTAGTTTTGCATTTTTTTTTTTTTAAATCTTAATCTAAATCCCATCGATCTTTCTTTGTTTCAGACACAACTAGACCAAAGCGTGACTATGAGGTAGATGGCAGAGATTACCATTTTGTCACCTCTCGAGATCAAATGGAGAAAGACATCCAGGATCACAAGTTCATAGAGGCGGGGCAGTACAACAACCATCTCTATGGGACGAGTGTGCAGTCAGTGCGAGAGGTTGCAGAAAAGGTGCGGCTCTGCTCCATTTTCCCAGTTACGCAAATGGTAGTGAAACAGTTGATGTTGCTTCTCCATTCCACGTTGCACTCTGAGCATTCAACGTATTTTCCCCATTTTTCTCTTCTCTCCCTGCTCAGGGCAAACACTGCATCCTGGATGTCTCTGGCAATGCCATCAAACGACTCCAGCTAGCACAGCTCTTTCCTATTGCTGTGTTTGTCAAACCAAAATCAATGGAAAATATTTTGTAAGTCAACATCATTACTATTTAAAACATTTCTGTTTAAGCTGGGGAATATTGCAGTAAATTTACAGTCATGCAAAAGTTTGAACACCCCTGGTCAAATGACGTTTTGTTGATTTTCTAAGTGTAAATGAATTAACATATCCTCTACAGAGAACAAATATGGTATTTTTCTGCTAATTTAATGCCCAATTTCAGATTATTTGCTTTAACATATTGGAAACAATGTTATTTTTCAAATATGTTAAATTTACCAAATAAACAGTAATTGTGCCTTAAAATGTGCAGAAGTGTGTTTGCTGTAGAGCAGGAGTGTCCAGTCTTGTCCACAAAGGGACAGAGCGGCTGCAGATTTTCACTTCAACAAACTAGGAGCACACGCGAGTCTTTAAACAGTTGTTTAAAGATAGACCAGTTGATTTAAGGAGTGGAATCAGGTGTGTTTCGACTTGTTTGGAATGAAAACCTGCAACCACACCAGACTTTTGCTGATAAAACTGGTCACCTCTTCTGTTTTCACTTAGAAAACAAACAAAACATATTTTACTAGGAATGCCCAAACTTTTGCATGCAACTATAACTAATTTAGCTCTGAAGAGTATATTTATTGTAGTTTTGAGCATGTGTTATTGGGGAGGAAGTTGTGATGTTCTTCTGTGTTGTTCACCAGAGAGATGAATAAGAGGCTGACAGAGGAGCAGGGCAAGAAGACATTTGACCGAGCTGTGAAGCTGGAGCAGGAGTTTACAGAGCACTTCACCGGTGAGTGCAGCACAGCTGTCCACATTTCACTATGTCTGTTTCTGAGTGGTTATGCCTCTCGATCCAAAGTGTGAGTTTGGCCAGTCAGAGAAGCTTCAGTACTTGTTTAAGTGTGATTAATTTTGTACATTTAGATGCAATAGTATTAGGAAGGAATCATTGGAGCCTTTTGAGCCTCAAGAGAAAAGTCTGTTGATTTCTGGGAACTAAAAAACACATGTTAATTTTTATTTAATAGAATCATCCTGATTGTTGTATTTGAACTCTGTAAGTATTGTAGAGAAACTCTTTATTCATTGTTAAGTTCTGTTTGAAAGAAGTCAAAAGAAAAAAATAGCTGGTATATCAGGTTGTCAAAAATTTGTCAGGTATCTTTTCCTGTTTGGTTCCTACATTCAGCTAAACTAGCTTACATATTGGTTAGGACTTCAGGAGTTGGGCAAAAGTCCCTAAGTGTCTGCTATAACCACCAGCATGATTCGAAATGTACAGAATAATCAACCAGGTCTGTTTTTATATACAGTGGGTGGGACCACTGTGTCAGGGCTCTTTACTGAAGGATGTCTTCAATGGTCTGTTTTCTCATAAACTGATGGCTGTGGGAGATCTAAGCATTCTTCTGCCAATCACTTGCATGTGTTCTTGACATGGCCTCCACTAACAAACTTGCGGTCTAATGTATTTGATATGCTTAATAGGCCCCAAGTTCTAAAACAGCCCTATTTGGTATTCCCCCAAAACTGTACATGCCTGTTACAGTACAGCCTTTACCACCCTAGTGGCCAGTGCCATTCATCTTAAATGGAAACATGGCACCCTTTCAACATGTGATAGATGGATCCTGGAAGTCCTATCTTGTATTAAGCTTGAGAAGTTACCATTTTCTCTGAAAGGGTCACTGAAATCCTTTCACAAGTAATTGTTCTTGATTTTACTAACAGTACTTACTGTAGTGGTGGTAATCAGACAAACAAAACCTGCTTATAAAGCAAATTGTAAGCTTTCTGCATTAAACAGTATGCATATGCATAAGTGCACCCTTTCTACACAGTCTGTTACACATATTCAGTTGATATTCAATGCATTTTTTCATTAAGCAGACTCTCTGTTACTGTCACCTATTTAGTGATGTCACCGTACTCTCTCCTTCTGTCTTCTAGCCATTGTTCAAGGGGACACCTTGGAGGAGATCTACAACCAGGTTAAACAAATCATTGAAGAACAGTCTGGACCATATATCTGGGTGCCAGCCAAGGAGAAGTTGTGAGACGGCAACCTCCGAAGAAACCTTGATGTTTTTCTTTTTCTTTGTATTTTATTCTTTTTTTTCTCTACCAACCTGGCCTGCTGTGTAAACTGGCACTCTGACCCCAGCGTAGGAGATACGCTGGCGTCGCAAGACGTGTTTGTGGCTGTCCACCTGCGCGTCTGATTCAGATTGCTGCGTGGCACTCGGGTCAGCTTCCAGGGGGAAGGGTTATGCCTAACCAGCGACTCATTGGGGAGATTATATGGTACAGATTCCTTAATGTTTAAGGGAGGTGACTTTCTGGAAGGAAAAAAGGATTTTAATTCATTATATACATTTGGGTTTCTTTTGTTTTGTTTGTTTTTTTTTCTTTTTCATATTAACGAAAGTAAATGCATTCATGTGTATGTTCACTTGGAGAATACACAAAGCGACACTTTGCACGTTTTAGCGTTAAAAGCATGTTTTGGACAGTTCTTTTCTAGTTAACATATGTTGTTCTTGAGTTTTCTCTTAGACGTGTATTTCAGCTACATTAATCATAGCCACATAAAAATTGCTTTTCTCTCATATACTCCCCTCAATCTTATAATAGGATCAACCCATTTTAACTTATGCAACTTTCACAACTGCACAAGGAGAGGGGCACTTCGATTGCTATTCTGGCACAACAAAAAAGAAACTTTTTCAACGATCTGTGGATGTTTTAATTTGATAAAGGTGCTTATGAGATTGAGTTCAGGTTGAGGTGCAAAGTGGAAAGGCTGAACATGTTTTCTGTTTCTGTTTAAAATTCAGGAGACCATGTATTTTAGGAAAAGAAACTGCAATGCAAATATGAGAGGATGAAAACTGTACACTGAGATTTTAACGTATATTTAACCCTCAGTATACTGCCTATTTTGTTATAATAAAACTCTATATTGAGCTTTACTGAAACTCTACAGCTATGAGAGTAATTTTCTTTATATTGTTAAACATATATGGAAAAATATATATATAAATCTATAAATACAAATGAGAGTATATTTTCCTTTACTTTCACCACCATCTCCTTACTTTTTTTCTTTTTCGTTTTCTGCATAATGTCACTATATGAACTTCATTGCCCTCAGCAAAGACATACCTGGGCTCAACGATGGACTGCCATAGCCGTCTGCTCAGAGCAGTTACAAAATTCAGTCGTTGGCAGCTAGTTCTCCTCTGCCCTCTCTTCCATGTGAATTCTGTCTCTTTTCTTTTCATGTGGCGTGCATGGTTTTAAAAGCAATAGTATTTATAATATGTACTTTATAATGAGTACAAGTGAGCTAGAGGTTGACTTTGTGTTTTTTCAGCTGGAGTTGTGAAAATGTCAGCGGTGTTGTGGAAAGTGAGCAGCAGAACCTGGTTGACCGTGTCCTTCACAGTGGGTGGGCATGGGGGGACGACCATAGCTGAAGCGAGGGTGGCTGCAGCACTCTTGAACACTAGCCTTTAATTCTCCACTGGAGGGCGCTCTCACAGAATCCACCTCCCATTCTCATTCTCGGAGATGATTGTTTTCTAAAAGACTGCCTCTCTATCACTTATTCACAGCTTTCTAACTCATTTTTGACTGGACTTTGTAAATAACCCGCCAACCTGATTCATTCCATTTGTCAAAAGAGGAGAACTGCTAATAAAAAGTATATTAAAAAACATTCTGTTTCTATGAATGCGTCATTCCTTAAGTAGTTATGAGGCGATATTGCTATTTCATTATAGGGTGAAGTGCAGCCACTGACTAACCACATCACTGTTATGCATATACATGTTATGAAGTCCCTATGTAGTAAGCATTAAAATGGTTCTTTGATGTGTCATGTCTATATATAACCGTTGCCTTTATAGAAGAACCCTTGAAAAAGCCCTTTTTAGGAGTGAACTTATATCTACAGTATTGAATTAACTCTCAGATTTGATTGAATGCCCACAGTGTTTATTACAGTGTTTGAAACATGACAACAGGGATTTGGATCTGTTTCTATGAATGCATCATACTTTATGTAGTGACAGAACAATACTGTTAATTCATTATAGAATGACTTTGAAGTCCCTATATAATCTGTTCAAATACAGTGTAGCAAAACGTTCTATGTAGTACCTGGTAGCAATAACAGAAGCCTATTTGGTGCTGTATAGAACCATATACAACAGGTTTACGACAGAAAAAAACAAGCATTCAACTGTTTATTTTTTTGAGGTTTGTTTTTTTTTGAGGTTTTTTTTTTTTTTTTGAGTTTTTATGGATTTATATATAACCATTGCTTTTACTTAAGAACCCTTAAAGATTTTTTAGGTGTGTACTCTGAATATTTTGCACAAAAAGTCTGCATCTGTAGATTTGGCACTGTTGAATGAACACAGGGATTTGTGACTCTTTCTATGAATGCATCGTTCTTTAAGTTTTTAAGGGAAAATATTATTTTACATTATAGGCTGGAGAGCGCCCAATGACTGACCACATCACTTATATGCTTATACGTGTTATGAAGCCCCTATGTATCATCTTCACTTCAAATACAGTGTAGCAAAAACATTCTACATAGTACCTTGTAACATTAACAAGCCTATTTGGTGCTATATAGAACCATTTTAAAAGATTTTTAAAAGAACCATATACAACAGGTTTATGATCATAGAAAAGAGCCATTTAAGCATTTTTTTTTCCATTTTGTCATGGTTTTATATATACCCTTTTACTTAAGAACGCTTAACGAGTTTGTTAGGAGTGTACTCCGAGTTTCGAGCCAAAAGTTCTTTAAGTTGTTAAGGGACAATATTGTTACATTATAGAGTGGTGGGCACCCAATGACTGACCACAACACTGTTATGCTTACACATATTGTCCCCTTGGCATTATAAGGTTCTGTCTGACATTTTTGTCAAAATTGAGTTATTCACATATTCTTATTCTGTGACAACATCTGCAAGTCAAACTCTAACTTAGTTCTATAAAGTTCTATCTGCGAGCCAAGCAGCACTTCGAAAACACACAAGAGGACCAAGCTCTGCTTCGTCATGTCGGCGCACAGCTCAGCGACTGCGGGAAAAGGAGCACAGCAGTCAAATATGAGGAAAATGCCACACGAGAAGTTTAGGAGAAAATTCAAGATGGAGGATTTCACTGATGACAACAGTAGGATAACAGTACAAATGACAGGCAAGTTAAGTCTTTTTAGTCATTTTAGTTCTTGTGGAGGAGAGTTTCTATTGTTAGCTACCGCGCTAGCCAGATAACGCTAGCTTGCTAACGTTAGTCTGCCAGCTGATGCTAACCTTATGAGGCAAGCATTAAAGGATAAGTTTGGGTTTTTGAAGAAAGATTATTCTTACAGTTACCTCTGTATTAAAATGTTAATGACTGCAGAATGATTGTAACAGATTTTAATGTAGCCTTTAGCTAGTCAATTGCACCATGCGACTAACTTTTTTGTATCTTTTTGTATTTTTGTGATGACCCTGATCCCTGACATGGTGAATGTTTTCTTTTTCTCCAGGCTAGTGAGGTAGAGGTAGCAGAAGGAGGGGCAATGGAGCCGTGGGGTATTGCAAGGGGCCCACCTGTGGAGCCAGCAGCTCGCAGATGGACAGTATTACAGTGCTTTGTTGAAATAGTTAGTCAAGACTATAGGGCTCAGAATCTGCCAACTTCATGATTTAGAGGTATTTTATGAAATTGGGATGAAACGATGTTTTTAATTGTTAGTAGAAACTGAGTTGTTGAATAGTTTGAAAAGTTTTGCAATGATAATTTAACTTAATAATTATTTCTAAGTTTGTATATTTGTATGTCCAAGTTTATAAAACTTTGTGAATCATAAAAACATGTTGTTGAAACTCTGTCTCCATGCAATTCTTTAAAAACTCTTATTGTCTTAAATTTTAGAAATATTAAGACTTACAGGTAATTAAGTAGTGAACATTTTAATTGATGGGGTCTTAAATGGGGTCCTTCAGTAAAACATTTTGGCTCATTAGAGTCACATTTCTGATATAAAACAAAACCTCACACAGCCTTTATACTGACTGGCTACGCTTACTTGCTGGGACAGTTTATTACATTAGCTGGTTGCTGTGACACCTTAGGACACTTAAATTAATGGTTCCTACCTAAAACTGACCTCTGCACTGGACAAAATATTTAGCACTGATCTTTATACTTAATCTGCAATGCGTTTTTGAATAAGATAAAGATGATTTGCTCTAAAACAAGAAAATCTTGTAAAAAATAATAAGAATAAGAAATAATGTATAATGGATTTTGATATTGTACCTTTAGAATATATTTTTATATTCTATTTTATATTCTTTATATTTTAGGTTATTTACTGAATAACCCTTGGAAAACCACTTTTTAGGAGTGTACTTTGAATATTCAGAGCGAAGTGCCCATTGTTGATCATTGAAGTCCAGTTCGACACAAAGGACCCCAGGGATTCGGGACTGTTTCTATGTTTCTATCTAGTGATGGGACCATATTGTTGTTTTATTATAGGGTGAAATGCACTCAAAGACTGAACACATCAGAAATCATCTAGTCATAATTTTACACCAAGAATTTCTTTCTCCCCTTCACTCAAATGTAGTTGATCAGCTAAGACATGTTTGAGGTCTGAGGTTTACTTCTTTAGTTTGAGATTAAAGCACCAGGATGGCTGCTGCTATTGTTTATAGCTATGCAACATATTTTTATATTTAAGACATTTTCAGTGTCAAACCACGAGATTTATATCTTATGATTTATGATATAGAGATTATTTGAGGCATGCTTATGATGATTTAGGCATGTTGTTTGCATGATGCTAACCTGGTGACTATAAGTTTCCTTGTTAGCTACATTAGTCTCGTAGCTCCAGGGCAAAACTAAAACAGATTTTGGACAGTGGAAGATGTCTTGGCTGATCGACTGCATCTGGGGTAAGTGGAAAACTGTAAATCTGATTTTTTTATTTTTTTATTGCTTTAAGTTTTTTGCCTGTACTAATCAATCTTGTGAAATCCTTTGAAAGCAACAATAAGTTTGAAAAGTGCAAATGGGCATTGTTGAACATTTATGATGCCATTATAAGCAGGATTCCTTCCTGTCGTCAAACTATAATCCAGCAAATGCCTGTCTTATATTCCAGTTTAGTGTAGTGAGAGTTCCTTCCTCAAGCAAAGTCAGTAGATTTCTGTTTTATGGTTCAGTTTACTGAAGTGAATGACTGTAGATAGGACAAGTTTGTCTCGTGCTTGATTTAGGGAAAGGTTAGAATGTTTCATTGTAGGTTCACAGGGTTCATTTAATTTGCTGCTGTATGTCACTGTAATGGTGAGAATTCAAGCTTTCTACTGGCATAACTATTACAGTTTTACAGACAAATAATTGCCTTTTAAAATGTAGTTTTATTATAAAAGTGAAGAGACCTTTAATCTTTTAGTAAACTACAAACAAAAAGTACTCTTCAAAGATGTTCTGCAACTGCATGTTACATTGCATTGGGACTTCATAACACAATGCATAAGCATTGAATAACATTTAAAAAGCAATACATGAGTATCTATGAACAGCTCATGTGAATATTCACAATATGACATCTGATGTTTTATAACAGAGCCTTATTTATGAACCGTATCAATTCTATGAATGAATTTGATGGCCTTAATACACAGCGCTCTGCTGAAAAAAAAACAAAAAAAACAAAACAAATGCTGTTCTGGAGCTGGCCTGGTGCTTGTCACTGTCAGGACAAAACCTGGTATATCCTTTTTTTTTAATGTATGTATGTATTTGACAGTGACAGCGACAATCTGCTGGTTTTAGCTGGTGACCAGGTATGCTGTTTTTATTTTTTAGCAGTGTGATAATGATTCAAATTCTTCAGTCATTATTATTCTAAAGTAACAATACATTTATTTGTGAATGGTTTGATGCTGTTCTACTCATCTTGGCCTGTTTCCAAACCTGAATTATAGCCACATTATAATAAATAACATTGATTTCTACATAAGGGCTTCATAACACATGCATAAGTACTGAATAACATTTAAAAAGCAACACTAAAGTCTTTATGAACAGCTTATGTATTCGTAAGATGGCGTGCAGTGTTTTTATAACAGACATCTATTTATGGACCATAAATATCAGTTCATGAATGATTTTGATGTCCTCAGTCTAAAGTGGTAAAACATTTACTATGATAACACTTTCATTAAACTGTGTTCAGTAGCCATGTTGGATGGAAAAATTAAGGTAGTGCCAAAAACTTGAATGAATTAAAAAAATAAATAAATAAATAAATGAATGAATAAAATAAAAATAAGAACAAGTAAATATTTTCTTTAATGTCAAAACATTGTAAAAGAAACAGATCTTGTCATCTTGTGACTACTTACACAATATTCATAAATACTGTAATTGATGTTAGTTCATGTTTGTGTTATGAAGTCCCTGGGAATATTTACAGCAAAATCCACACCGTTAAATGACCATCTGCAGTGTTTAACTGACAGAGATGACTGACCCCCTGTAGTGTTCATTTAAGTCCAGTCTGACCCAAATGACCTGTGAATACAGTTTTGGGGATTTTCCTGTTGAGTTTTCAGTTTTGAATTTTGTTCCAGTCGTCGAGTTAATGGCGCTGTTTTCCTGGACTGTCTCTCTCCTGTGTGTGACTCTGAGCTGGAGAGTGTGTGGGGAATGAATGCCTCCTGTGTGTGTCTGTCTGTAAGCTCCACACCCGCCACCCTGGACGTGTCACTGTAGGTGTAGCCTCAATCAGGTTACCCCGTTCATTCAGGAGCCTATCTGCTGCTTCTGTGTAATAAAAGCGGGTAAAGGCGTTTGATATTAACTGCTGGACAGGAGTTGGAGAGGACTGTTCTGTACTTTGTCCTTTGAGGCCCAGCAGAGAGGTGAGGCGGTTATAAATAGAGCCTTTGAAACTTGTGAGTTTGCACATGGCAGCCATGCTCTCCTGGGTCTTTCTCAGCTCGCTCCTTCTGCTGCTACACACAGGTAAGACAACATTGTGGCTAACTTTAGGCTACAGAAGTAGCTTCAGTGATTCTGTCAGTCTAACATGGTTTATGGGGCACTTTAGAGGAACTTGCAACTTAAAGTTACTTTACAGAGTACTTTTCTGTTAACGGCTGAGATTAAAAATCGATCCTCTTCGTGTAGCGTCCGGACAGAGCAGCATAAGATGGTGCACTATATCACCACAAGAGGATGCCAAGTGTTCAGCCATGGCCCAGGCTTTCAGCAGCGCAGCTATCCGGCCAGCGGTGCAGTGCAGCCGCGCTGCTTCTGTAGGAGAATGTGCTCAGAAACTCATGGTATGTACTTTAAAAGGACTGTAATTCGCATTTAGAAATGAGCAGAGATGAGTGAAATAGCCTGAAACCGGTTTCCTAACTATGGACCTGCAGTGGTACATCCAGCATCTATCAGTATGGTTTGTTAGGCCTTACTTTTTCTTTTTCTTCTTTGGGTAATTAGGATAAAAATGTATATGTGCTAAATATATTTAACTGTGCCTATCATGAATATTTAAATATACGCCAATATATGTACGTATAAGTCAATATATTAACATATAAATAATCATTTTTTTTATATTTACACAGATGCCAAGCATATATGGAATATATTACAAATTGGACACATGTTTTGGAAAATATACGTAGCGTTATCTCCTTTCCATGTGAGAAATAATGGCGTTCCAAAATAAAAGTTGTGAGCCACAGCAAAGCAGTTCGGACAAAATAGAATAAAAATAAAATTAAATCCAAAGGAATTAAGATCTAAATGTGAGTGACTAAAATTGAGCTTAGGAAAAAAGTAGATTCCAGAAGGATCATTCAAAATACTTGGAAACGTTTTTGCATAATCAAATTGTATTTAAATATGTGTAAGTGAATAGTTACTGCCCATCTCTGTAGTTACCATAAGTGATTTGCCCAGTCAAAAGCAAATAGTTTATCACTGGAATTAAAGGTATAGGCATATTTAACCCTTTACTACATGGTGTCGCCATACGGCAACCGTTACTTTTTAAATTTATTTTTTGTCTACAATATCAAAGCCATTTGTATCATTTTCTTTGGGAAAGTAAAGGCCTTCTAAATAACATGGTGTGCTTTTTTTCTAAGCATATGCAATCCTGTTGCAATCTGCACTTCCTTTTTTTTTATACACACATCACATGGTGAGACCTGGTTTCTGAAGCCCTCTTAAAGCATGTGTGTAACAACATCAAGAAAAAAATTATATACATAATCTGTGGAACATTACACTTTCCAATGTAATTATTTTCATAATCCTTTTGTATTCCTGAAACATATATGCATATTTGGTTGTTATGCACATTTTTCTATGCCCAGATGATAAATATGGCTATGTCTTCTGCAGATAACAGTTCCATTGTTGCATGATGTTTTTTTTGTGTATTTCATATTCAGTTCATGCAGCAAAGAGATTTTTACAGATAATTTTGTGCTTAGATATTATTACATGAGATTTTACTCATCTGCTGTGCAGGTTTATTGACTACTTCTGAAAACTTTTTTAAAAAATCTGCACTGTTTCTTAGAAAAATGAAGCAGATGCATTTTCTGCCAGTGCCAAAGACATCTACGAGATTGGGAAGCAAGCTTCGTTCAGAATAGCTGCTGGAGAGTCCAGTTCTGATGGTATGAGTTGTTTTTTTTTAATCCATCAAAAAATTTGTCTTCAGCGTTATAGCAGATGTGATTGCATGTTTTCTTTTTGTCTGAACTCTGACTTCGAAGGGCTGTTAGTAGAGAATCGCTAAGCATGAGTTATTGTTGAGATAAGAAGGATTTAATCTTCTTTATGTAATTGCTTGGTGTAAAACTGTCTTATCTCTGTAAATTCTAAGTTGTAAGTTGATTCAGATACCCATTCACATAGCATTGAACTCTTGCCTTGTAGGGGAAGAAGGAACAACCTACTATGCAGTTGCTGTGGTGAAAAGGACTAATTCAGCCATTAACATCAACAACCTGAAGGGGAAGAAGTCATGCCATACAGGCATTGGTCGTACAGTTGGCTGGAACATGCCCATAGGCTATTTGATTAATAGCGGAAAGATGTCCGTTATGGGCTGCAACATACCACAAGGTGCGCTGCAAGACTGTTATTCTCAATTCAGTGTTTGTGTATGGTGATTGGGACGCTTTACTGGCAGTTAAATAATCCTCAGTTGTAAAATAATCAATTAGTTATAAAGGAATAAAAGTAAATGATTGAATATGTTTGAAGGAGAAACTATACAGTTGTTTGTGGATGTCTAGGTGTTGCAGATTTCTTCAATGCTAGCTGTATTCCTGGAGCAACAGGCGAGGCACCATCCCTGTGCCAGCTTTGCCAGGGAAATGGATCTGGAAGCTATAAGTGTGAGGCGAGCATCAATGAGAAATATTACTCATATAATGGAGCCTTCAGGTAATCCTCTTTCCACACATTCATACAACAAAAAAAATACATTTTGAGGAATATATGGTCCTCCAGGGCTGCACAATGTGGACACAATACTAGTTTTATGAGTATACTGCTACATATTGTGATTGTAGATATTGTTAGATTACACCTTGTATTCCTTGGTTAATCAAAACATCTGGAACTGTAATATAAGTCTATAAGTTTGGGCCCCCCAGGCTATTTTTACAGTTAATTTGAATATTCCAAATGGGCCTCCTGACCAATCCCAATGTGGTACTGCAAAGGCCAATATTGCAATAGTAGTAAATTGTACAGTCTTCTGAATGTATTAGTCAACTTAGTCATGGATTATTTTGCTCTTTGCAGGTGCCTGGTTGAAGATGCAGGAGATGTAGCGTTTGTTAAACACACCACGGTTGGTGAAAACAGTGACGGTAAGCATAGTGTCACTCAGATTGAGCCATACTAAACTCTGATGTCTCACAGTGATACAGTGCTAATAAGAAACCTGAATTTGTAGGTAAAGGGGAGCAGTGGGCTCAGGGCCTCCTCTCTGAGGACTACCAGCTGCTGTGCCCAGATGGAACTCGCAGTCCTGTCTCAGATTACAGACGTTGTAATCTGGCCAGAGTGCCATCGAGAGGCATTGTGGTCCGCAGTGACATTGATAGCTCTGTGGTGTACTTCATGCTCAGGGAAGGCCTGGTAAGAACCTGTGCAAAGGTGTAAATCTTTATATGAGTGGTTGATTGCTCAAATGTTGATACATAAGAAATATGTTAATTATATTTCCTAACAGCACTTTGATTACTTCTGGAACTCTTTTGTCTCACAGTTGCCATTGATACAGACTGAATTCTGACACTGGTTTCTAAATAGACTGATAACTGTATAGTGAAATTTACTTGATGAGTTAGTGGAGCTGTGTTTTCTCTCCCTACAGCAAAAGTCTGGCTTTTCACTTTTTTCATCGGCTGCCTTTAATGGTGAAAACCTGTTGTTTAGTGACAGCTCAACCAAGTTTATCCCCGCTGGTCATGAACACTACATTGACTGGATGGGTCGACAATACTACAACATATTAAAAGGCATGGACTGCTCAAAAGCTGGTAAGGTGATATATATATATATATATATATATATATATATATATATATATATGTATGTATATAGTGTGTGTGTAAGTGCGACAAAACTTGTTGATCATATTTTATCTAATAGTAATAGTCATTTATTGATTGCACAATAATATTCAGACTGTCTGTTGTTTTAGTAAAAATCTGTAGTCCCATGTGACCAAAAGTGTGAATTAAATGGCAAATGAAATGACAAAAACTGAAGTTTAATTTAGTTAGTTTAGTTATATGACTATTGATTGATATGAAAGACTTCTTTAAATGTGTGTTCAAGCTCAGAGAACATATTAACGAAATGACTACATGTATACATTCCATTAATGTGTTGAACATGTGGAAGCATAGAGCAAAAAAAGTATTTTATGTTACATCTGTGTATTTGCAGATGTTCCTGAGTATCTTCGCTGGTGTGTGCTGTCTCAAGGAGAACAGCAGAAGTGCGCAGATATGGCTGTAGCCTTCCAAACCAAAGGAATCACTCCCTACATCAGATGTGTGTTTGGAACATCTGTGGATGATTGCATGAAGAAAATACAAGTGAGCCAACCAGAGATAGCAGCTAAATATCAAAAATGCTGCTTTTCACATATAGTCCAAAATGTGTTGCATCTTGTGTAACAGCAGTATGACCAGAGTAGTGCTACAGAATTGGCCTCTAATGCTTTTTACTTATAAATACAGGACAAAGAGGCAGATGTCATCACTCTTGATGGAGGCTACGTCTATACTGCAGGGAAAACTTTTGGCCTGATACCTGCTGCTGGTGAAAGCTACACAGGTTAGACTCAGCCGCATGTCTTTTTGTTGGACCAAGGTGCAGCGACCTCTGTTAGGCTAGGCTAAGTGTATTATCACAGTGCTCAATATCAAAATTATATTATGGCAAAAAACTTAATAACACTTATTATTGAACTCTCATTTTTGAGTTTATCAAGACAGACGTTTGTTTTCTAAATAATTGAAACGTGGCCTCATTCTGCATGTTCTAAAGAGAAGATTAACAGTCAAATAAGACCTACAATACCACGTAGTGTTCATTGCACTGTGTTTAAAACAAATGCAAGAAGGCTTATACTTTATGTTAATTATTTTTTTAAGCATAAGATCACGTTATTTATATTTTTAGATATTTTAATGGGGCTGTTTTAGCCCACTTAAGTAAAATTAGCATGCACAGTTTGATTTGTGTATAGGCAAAATACAGCATGAATGTAGTGTAATAATTTATATAAAGAAGTAAAAGTATCAACAGTAGGGCCTGTGGATTATGTTAATAATCCATTGACCATTAATAGAGTGTCGGGCTTGGCTAAAGACGCAGTTTAAAAAGAACATTTGGACAGGTTGGACAAACAAGGCAAAGAGCTAGACTGGCATAAGGAGAAGGAAAAACTTTAGCAATGTGTTGAGACATACATCTATATGGCATAGACATAGACACAGACACAGACATGTGGCTCAGTTCTGAGTATGGACCTATGTTCAGTGCTTTGTCATGAGAGAACAAATACAGCGCATATGTGGACCACTCTACTGAATCATTCAAACTGTGGTCCTACAGTAAAAACTATTTAAAAAAAAAAACAATTAAGTATTCAGACCATAGATATTTACAAGGATTATGTAATGACCTATTCAAACTCAAGGCATTTTTATTGAGATAGTAATATGCTAAATATATACAAAATCATCATTGATAGAGTATTTTCTGTTGAGAGGTGGCTGTCCCAGCCAGGTGAAAATAATACTACATTTTTTTGTAGGTTTTTTTTTTTTTTACATTTTTTTTAAATGTTTTTTTTCGATTTCTTTTAAAGTGAATTGTAATAGATTTATCACAGGTTTAATTTTAAAATAAAAAAAAATATAAAAAAAAAGCAGTGTGCTTTTTTATGTCATTCCCAAAACTTTTTTGTGTTTAATAAAAAATATTATAATTTTATGTATGTACAACTGGTTCAAAGCTGAATTTGCTAGACATGTACTGGTTAGTATTTTTTAATTATTCGCAAAATTAGCTAAAATTGTCACTACCACAACAGTCAGTACCGAAACATTTGATAAAGTTTGGCCAGTGTTATGATTGTTTTGGTAGTGACAAAATGTAATGTTTGATCATTTGTTTTAATAAACAGTCATAATTTAGGTATAGAGTCATTAAAAGCAATAAGATTTTAGTCTAAAGCCAAGAGCCAAGTCCAAAATGGGGTTTCAACTCTGACTTTGAGCCAGTTTGGTAAAACTGATCCATTTACACTAAGTCAAAGGTTCACAAAGGTGAACCAAATCAGAATTCACTAGAGTGTGCTGCCTGGGAAATGGGAGTAGGAGTAGTGGTTTCCAATGAAGGGTTATGGAAAATGAAGTCTGTAGAGGATGGGCTCAGCCATATGACATTTTTTTAATGGCCAAAAAAATAACAAACAATAACCAACAATGCTCAGTCTTACAACATTCTAAAATACTTAAAAATGCATATTAATGGGCAGTAATTCTTACTAGGACTAAGGCCAGTAGGTGAATTTAAAATATGCCAAATGCAAATTGCCAAGTACCGTACTCAGTGCACTCCAAGTAAATTATTGAATAGTTTACTGTCTTGTAGTATTGAAAAAGCAACTTTTGACACATGATGCAACACAAGTGTCACCCTCAGTTTGTAACACTTCACAGACCAGGCTGTGTCTTACTGTTTTAGAGGATAATGATGGCAGTGTCTATTATGCTGTGGCTGTGGTGAAGAAGAGCAACAGCAACATCCAAAGATTCACTGATCTGAGGGATCGAACATCCTGTCACACTGGCTATGGCAGGACTGCTGGCTGGAACATTCCTGTGGCGGTACTCATAGAGAAAGGCCTTATCAGACCACAGCAATGCCAGGTTGCCCAGGGTCAGTAAACAGTGATACTCTGTGTGTAATAGAGTGTTTAATTTCAAGGTCTGTATGTGATGTTCATTGTTAAATGTACTATTTACTAAATTTGCGGACTGCTGTCAGCTACAGTGTGAATAATTGTCAGTGTGTAAATGATCTCCTGTAGCTGCTGGAGAGTTTTTCAAAGGCAGCTGTGTCCCGGGTGCCAATCAGCCTGGTTTTCCCAGTAACCTCTGCTCGCAGTGTATTGGAGACTCCAGCGGGCAGAATAAATGTGTTAAAGGCCAGGATCTGTTTGATGGTTACAACGGAGCCTTCAGGTAACTTTCTTGACAAAACTTTACTGATTCCTGTTTTTTTTTTGCTTTTATTTGTGTTTTGTTTTATTGCTAGATTTTACCGTGTTGTCTGATGTTTTGCTTTTGCTAGTTCTTTTGTTTTAAGTTTTGTTGTTTATGTCTGTATTGTATGTTTAGTCTTTGATCTGTTTTTGCCATTTTTGTAAAGCGATCTTTATTCTGAGATGATCAATAAATTGAACAGTTTTTTAAAAAAATGTATTACTTTAAGTTTAAGAATTTCCCTAAGTAATATTAACTGAAAAAGACCTCTTTACTGTCAGGTGTCTGGTTCAAGGAGCAGGAGAGATTGCCTTTGTGAAACACTCCACGGTATTCCAGAACACTGATGGTGAGTCACACTGCACAGTTCTTTTAGCTCTGACTTGTTCAAAGTCTGTTTCCACATTCTGTGTCACATTACGACACATTAGTTACATACTACAAATTAAAAGTGTTTTTTTCATTTTCAGGAAATAATGTGGATCCTTGGGCAGTTAACTTGAACTCAAAAGAATTCCAGCTGCTGTGTCCTCAAGAGTCTCGTGCTGAGGTCACTCAGTATAAACAGTGTAACCTTGCCCGTGTTCCTTCTCATGCTGTGATGGTTCGGGCTGACACCAATCCACACGTCATCTTTGGCCTCTTGGACAAAGCCCAGGTAGGCATTATTTTCCTTTAAAATATTTAGCATGACAATGTGAAATGATGCCATAGGTAAGTGGGTTTATACAAGAGAGCTTTTTAAAAATAATGTGAGACTCTCTGTAAGTGGTTTACACTCTGCATTTTCTGTAGCTACTCACATTAAACCAGGTCAGCAAATCCTCCAGTAATATTCAGAGAATATTCGGCTTGAATTGTTTTGGTTATTAGTAAAGGAATCCAGGTAAAACAGCAACGACTAACAAATCAAAGAATAAGTTACGGAATACCTGTTTCAAATGTCTCTGTTAAAGCTAGAGCTTGTAATAAATGCCATAAAATATAAACACCACTGTAAGTTTGGTGCTAACATAGCATAGGGAAGTTGAAAGTCACACTATACCAGTGCTGGTAATGGAATAGGCAAGGTTATTTACAAAGCGAAATGCAAAATGCTAGTTAATGACATGCACGGCTGGCATATGTTTATGATTTTTTGACTGTTTCATCTGTCTATCAGTTAACTGATATATTTTATGATATATTGAGATATTTTTGTTTTGTCCAGGCACTGGAAAATATCTTGATATATATTTCATGAATTTCAAAAGTATAATTAAAGAAAGGAAGGAAAAATCAGTAAATTGGACTGTAAGTGGAAAATGGGTGATGATTAGTGGAATTTTGCCTAAAACTCTGCTTAAACACTGGTGGGACGCCCAGAAAACGCTGAGCAAAAGTGGATCACCAGCTTTGCCATGAGCGGGCCAACAGTGGCCCTCTGTCCTCTTGCTATCAGGGCCTAATGGCTGTATCTTGGGGTTTCTTATCTTTAGAAATTTTATGGCGTTAACACTGACTCGGACTTCAAGATGTTTGACTCCAGTAAATATGAGGGATCAGACCTAATCTTCAAAGACTCCACTATGAGCATAATTGGTGTTGGAGAGAAAAAGACCTATGAGGAATGGCTCGGCCAGACCTACATGGATGCCCTTATAGCTATGGAGTGCACATCCTCTGCAGCAGGTGGGCTACCACACAAGTCTTGTCCATTTACACTATGTATGTCCGAATGTTTCAAGACACCCCTCAAATTAAGGAACTCACCTTCTTTAAGTTGCACTCATTGCTGTTCAGGTACACACACAAAGCTTGTATAGTCTTCATAGAAAAGCACTGTCAATATGGGATGCTCTGAAGCAGCTGCGCATGACTCTAAGGTCACCATGCCCAATGGCAAGTGTCAGCTAAAAGGGTATAAAGCCCCTTGTCATTGAGCTGTGAACCAGTGATGGAGCTCCATCTAGTATCTTTGGATAAGTTTGAGTGGCATTTGTGATCCAGAACTAATTATCTAACATCATTAGCTGACCTCATTAATGTTCTTATGGCTGAGTGCAATCAGATCCTCACAGCAATGTTCTAACATCTAGTGTAAAGCCGTCCCAAAAGAGTAGAGGCTGTTACTGCAGTAAAGGGAGGGACAAACTCCATATTAACACCTTTGATTTCAGAAGAAATGTTGGATTAGCAGGTGTCTACAAACTTTTGGACATACTATGTATCTCATTTGAACCACTAATCTTATTTTTTTATGCATTTGTGATGATTTTGTGCATGTTTTGATTTCTCTTTTTGCAGCGTTGTCTTCAGCCACACTGCTGCTGGTGACCAGCTTGTCCGTGCTCTTCTCTTTATTGGCGGTGTAGCGGGTCTGCCAGCCGTCCTGGGCTATCACAGCTGTTTCTTTTGGCCCATCATTTTCTTCTTTATATCTTTACTCTTTCAGTGATCAAGCTTCACATAGTATCCTTGAAAGATCATATTAAAATCCAAAGCTACTGTAAGTTGTCTTTAACATGGGTTAAGCATTCTATCAGGAATAGTATTAGTATTTTTGGGGCAGCTCAGTTGCTGTAGAAAAATTTCTGTTCACATTTCATTAACAAATTGGATACATATTAAGTTGCTTTTGATCTATAATTTTGCACGGAGGCTGTAAATAATATGATTGCTTGCACTAAATTTATGTGGTCATACTACGGTTCTCGTATGCTTCAGAATTTAGAGTCAGTCTTGATCCAGCAAATCAGTGTCCTTCGGAACGCACTCAAGTGAATTCTGTTAGATTAGCCTTGTACAGCCATTCCTCAACCCTAGGAGCTTTCATTTTATTGCTGTTTCATGCATATTGTGGGCCTTTATTCTAGGAGTCTGATATATTTTATGTACTTATCTGCTGATGCTGATACCAATGTACAAACTGAGACTAAATCTACCTGGATTAGAATTACAGAGAAATTACATTTATTTCTGTAGGGTTACAAATGCAGTAAAACGAATAAAATGCAGATATTTTAGCACAATAACCCACCAATAAATAGGCATCAGATATCAGTTTAAAATAGCAGTCAAATCTGAGCATCTGTCCAGTGCTGATACATTTTTAAGCAATTATCTGCCGATACTGACATAATTCTCATATCATCATGCATCCCTAGCATCAAATGTCAATGCTATCCACAGAGATGACTCACATAGTGTTATATATAGCCAATGGTCAAACAAAATGAAAGCTTTTGGATTTCAGAATAGTGATACAAGACTAATCTTTCAGGACAGGTTTTGATCTAAGCTCGTCTGACTATGATGATGAATAATTTCTACTGAATTTGAAACAAATTTGACAAGTTTTTGACAAGTCTTTAAGGTATACATCATGCGTATATAATTACTGCAGTGATCAGATTACTGAGGGCAATAGCCATATCAGTGCATATGCTTTGCCTGTTACATATTTATTATACAGTGTTTGATGTTGTGTGAACTTTTTTTATTGAACTACTTGATGGCACATGCCATGTCAGAGAATATGCGGTGCTTTGAACATTCCAGCTGACATGTTATCTGAACCAGTGTCAGTTAGTATGCACTGGTGTGTCACTGCAGAATTTCTCCAGAGAGTAAAGTATCATTTTTTTTCCTTTTATCGCTTCAGAATTTAAAGTAAATTGGGATCATGTTCTGACAACCAGTTCTGTCTGTCAGCTTTGTGTGAAGCATGTGTTTCATAGCGTTTCAAATTTTGTGTTCAAAATCAAAATTGTGTTCTGTTCTACATTTGATCTTTGATAAAGTGCACATGCTTCATCAGAAGAAATTCAGAGCTGTCTCTACTTTTCTGGTAACAGTTACTAGTAGTGCAGTTGCAAAGAATGTGCATTAATAGTGATACATAATGTACTCAGTCAAATTCAGCTAGATCTTGTTAGATTTCCGCTAATGTGGAATGCTTTGTATTTTCTTGCACTTTTCACTTGTTTAATGGAAAGTATGATGTATGTAATTTGTCTGTTTTGTAGTGTACACCTAAGAGAAATTTATTTTTATACGATGTTCAGATACCATATCAGTGTATATGTACTGACACATTGATGCCTTACATTAATGCTTGCTTTACTGTTTTATAGCGATTTCTTCTGTGAAATGATTGAGATGTAACTAATATTTAGTTGCCAGGCCAGTGCGTCTGCTGAAGTATTATTACATGTTGCCCAAATCGGGATCTAATAAATGAGCACACCGCATTTTTGTCATCACTGAGCTTTCGAACCAGGATCCATTGTGTGTCAGACAATCTAGAGGCATTTTAGGCCTTTTAGACCCTGTAGACCAGGACTGGTGCCTTGTTTTATGTAGTGCTGGGTGGTGGTGATAAAATTCAATATTGATTATATCAGTGACACGTAATCAGGTAATATTTAATTTTGCACTGATAAAGTTAATGAACCCCATGTTTCCTGAGTGCTGCTACACTGAAAGGTTGTCTTATAAATCTGACACTGCTTGTTTTGATTGGACTGTATTGTTCTGTTTTCTTAAAATTACACCAAAGGGAACCTTACGCGGTATTGGAAACGTAAATTGGACAGAGAGCACATTTACAGAAAGGAAACTTAAATTTATTTAGTTTATATAGTGCTTGTAAGGCACTCAGCAAATGACATACACTGCAGACACCATATGCAAAATGCACAAAATAGGATAAAAAAGTGTTCTATTTTAGGAAATATGCTATAATTCACATCATCTGTCAATACTTTGAACACTGAATATAAGTATGGTGCATCAGTATCAAGGTATATCAGTACACCGCCCAGCATTCCCATACGGAAATCTGATTTCTGGACATCTGTAATTAACAGCCAGGAACATATATATATATATATATATATATAATGTCTGAGTGGATCAGATACAGCAGTGCTGCTGGAGTTTTTAAATACCTTCGTGTCACTGCTGGACTGAGAATAGTCCACCAACCAAAAATATACAGTCAGCAGCGTCCTGTGACCACTAATGAAAGACTAGAGGATGACCAATACAAACTGCAGCAGCAGATGAGTTATGGTCTCTGACTTTACATCTACAAGGTGGACTGACAAGGTAGGAGTATCTAATAGAGTGGACAGTGAGTGGACAGTGTTTAAAAACTCCAGCAGCACTGCTGTGTCTGATCCACTTGTAGCAGCACAACACACACTAATACACCACCACCACGTCAGTGTTACTGCAGTGCTGAGAATGATCCACCACCCAAATAGTACCTGCTCTTGGAGGGTCCATGGGGGTCCTGATGACTGAAGAACAGTGTGAAAGGGGGCTAACAAAGTATGCAGAGAAACAGATGGACTACAGTCTGTAATTGTAGAACTACAAAGTGCACCTATATAGTAAGTGGAGCTGATAAAATTCACAATGAGCGTAGAAACAAGGAGGTGGTCATAATGTTATGCCTGATCAGTGCATGCCCTACATTTCAGAATAATGTTGTATATCATATATTGTTAAATTGTATTTACACGTTTGAGTATGTTGATGTAAGACTGAAATAAATGTCCCATATGTAAAAAATGGCCAGTTTCAAGTTGGCATATACGTATGTCCACATGTGGCAAATATAAGTTGGACATAAGGGAAATCCATAAATGATAATATACGTCATATATTTGAAACCCATATATTGCCAAACATCAGATTTCTGCAGGCTAGTCTGCAGTTGCTAGCTAAACAGGATATAAACCTCACAACCCACAGAAACCAGCTCAAAGCAAGCTTTTAAGGCAATAAAGTGCTGAGAATGGACAGACCATGAGAATATACACTCTATGACTATAATAACACATGTAGCTCTCAGGTTATCAGTAACCGGTTGAGCAATTTACTTATCTGTGAACTCTCAACGTCGAGGTAAGCACATGCTGGAGTTCCACGCTCCTGTTCAGTCATATCTTCAGTCTTAAGAGGCTTCAAAGTTCAGGCAGACATGAAGGCCGGCAGACCTTAAATCCAGAGAGGACAACAAGGTATCTGATAAATAAAGACATTGTGTCACACACAGTGTATCAGTATACTTAAGGTCAAAACATGAACTACATTAAGCTCATCCTAATTCATCATTTTCTTAACAAAATAGCAGGTTGGGGTTTCATCTGGACTTAAGATCCAACTGGCAAAATGAACCATTGGATCCTGGCCATTTAAGGGGTTAGGAGTTAGACAGATTCTGCTCAGAGCAAGTCAGATTGTCTAAAGAGTATCAACCGTAGACTGACTACATAATACAGTCTATGGTATCAACCAGTGTAGCTCCATATCATGGCAATGACAACAGCACCATCTGCTGGGCTGACCGCACACTGTTATTTTTATAACAAAGTACCTCTCGGAGTTGGAACTTTTCTCTTTGTTCTTTACTTTTCATTACTTTCTTTCTAATTTCTTTTTTCTTTCCTTTTTTCTTCTTTACATTTATTATTTATTACTTTCCTTTTTTCTTTTCTTTTCATTAATTTCCTTTCGTTTTCTTATTCTTTTCCTTTTCATTTTTTGTTCTTTTATTTCAATTATTTTATTTTTATTCCTTTTCCTTTCCCACTTTTTCCTGTCCGTTCATTTCATTCTTTTCATTCTTGATTTTTCTTATTTTTTCCATATTTGTTTTTTTAATATATATTTTTCCTTTCCTTTCGTTGCTGTTCATTACTTTATTTTAATTCCTAATTTCTTTTCCTTATATTGTTTTTTTTTTTAATTCCGTTTATCGTTGGACTCTTAATATAAAGGCGTCTGCTGTATTAGCTTGTTGCTGTTGCTGCTCGCTTCACTCCTCTTCTCCTCTCCTCTCCTCTCCTCTCTCTCTCTCAGCGCTCTTTTAAGCTCTCAGCTCTTTCATATTTAACCCTACTACTCCGCGTCCTGTGCTGAGTTCATGTCTCGTTTCAAACGGGGAGGTAAAGTAGACTCCAGGGCGGGATTCAGACAGGAGAAAGAGGGATGTCCTGTGCCGTACGGGCTGCTGAAGTCCGCCAGAACGAGCGGGCAGCTCAATCTGTCTGGGCGCGGTCTGAGCGAAGGTAACGAAACAGACAGAAACGGGGCTGATAAGGACTCGGTAACGACATTCAGAACGACTTTAATGTGTGAACAGATCAGAGACAGAAGCGGGATATTTAAATAGTGAATATTATCATTTAGGTCTTCTGTGCTAGTGAGACTGAGCAGTAGCCAGACTAGCCAGAGGAGTGACCACCACAGCTGACAGGCTAACGACAACTTACCTGACGTTACTCCAACTGAACACTTCAAACTTAGTGAGAGGTTTTTATCACTAAACCACATTTTCCATTTGCTGCACTACTATGTAAGAGTATTTTAGTGAAATGCTGAAATACTGTTTTTAGAAATAGGAGCGCTCAGGAATTTGAGCCCAAAAGTGCTGAAAGGTTTGAATTCGGGGCGAGCTCCACTACAGACACCACAGGTTGAAGAAGAAGGCATTTATACACACTACACTACATATAACAATGAAGACTTTTGAAACAAAGGTTATTTTTGCTGTTCAGCTATAGTGGCGTCAACATAGCTCTTCTTTAGGTTTTTGCGTGGCTAAGTGGCTAAATTTCAGAGTCTTACTGAGAAATGTGAGTGAAAGTGTGAATAGGTGCCACACTGTTAGCACCAATTCCAGGGGGGCTGACTGGCTCTACAAGCTTCACTGTGTCTCTGTTTCCTTTTCTTTCTTGATTCAATAGTGTATTAGTTAGTTAGTGTACTGACACCAATGGTAGTCCTGTATCTGTTCACTTTAGTTCCCCAGAGCGTATGGAGGCTGAACATTGACCCACCTGAGGAAGCCCAGCAGAACTTGTCCTTCGCAGGGACAGACCGATGGTGGGAGCAGACAGATTTAACCAAGCTTCTACTGTCCTCCAACAAGCTGGAAACACTCTCTGAAGATGTCAGACTTCTACCTGCTTTAGTTGTCTTGGATGTAAGTTGCTTCAGCATCTCTACAGAGTGTATTCATTTGACTGGAAGTTCATGTGAAGGCTAGTGGGTCTGAAGAGCTCGCCGTTTTGTGTGAATTGACTTTTCTAGATTCATGACAATCAGCTCAGAACACTACCAGCATCCATTGGCGAGTTGGAGCATTTGCAAAAACTCATCCTGAGGTAGTTACATTGAAGTTTTCTTACATTTTAAACGTTGTATTTGTGTCTGTTCTGTAGACACAGGTGCCAAAAATAACCGTAGTTGTTATTCTGTTCAGTCATAATCAGCTGACAGAGCTGCCTTTGGAGCTGCGGAAACTGACAAACCTGAGATGTCTTCATCTGCAGCAGAACCTACTAGAACAATTGCCAGAAGACTTGGGGCAGCTATGTCATTTGGAGGACCTCGTGAGTATGAAAAAACTTATGGTTAGCAGGTGGCCCAGGAAGTCATGCTAATAAACTCACTTTGTATGACACATCTGTATGTCCCTTAGACTTATTACTACAGTTCTGCCCTGTTCAAAGAACGTAAATGAGGTGACCATACAATGGACAATGCCTGTAATATGATAAAAGTAAAGTTATATGATATGGACTAAATGACATTTTATTTTATGTTGTCACAGTGACGTGGGAAGGAGTTTGGGGTTGTGAAATTTTTAGCAGCGTGTAGGTGACGTACACAGTGATGTTATGCTATATATATATATATTAGTTCATGGATATTTCATTTGAATAGTTTGGATAACGTAAATGAGCTGAGCGCCTATCAATCAGACGCCTATAGTCAAACTACATGCGCACATTTAGCGGGAGATTATTATAATGAACTAAATACAGATTCTGTTTGCTATGTTTAAAATGTTTAAAATTTCTGCTTGTTTGTTATTTTTTTGTTATCGTTTTCAGCAGTTGCAAAATTTATTACGTCACAGATTTTCTGAGCATTTTGTGTATATCGTCAGTGCCTAAAAACACTGGTCAAGCAAATGCTTCCTTATGAAGGGACCATATTCAGTCCTGTTTAACTGAATTTACTGTAGCATAATTTGTGAAACAAAAATATTTCTTCTTATGGTTTTTGATGACTTGTATCCTGACGTGTCTTTGTGATGAATAAAGTGAAAATATCTTTAAGTATTCTAACATTTATGTTTTTGTCTTATTGTCTGCCTGTACTCTACAGTATGTAAAGATAGATGTAGTTACTTGCCAACATTAGGCTAGGATGCGGTTAATCAGCAGTATTTTCTTAATGCACAATACCTAAAACTTGATCTGATTTGTGTAGTTGATGTCTCAAGGTAAACCCAGCAGAGCTTAAAAATGTGCTAACTATCTAGGCTCTTTACTATTAAAGTAGCTATTGATGAATTATTATTATTATTATTATTATTATTATTATTTTAATATGAATAATACGTTTATGTAAACATTTATATATGGTCTGAAAACTTGGTTAGTGCTGTAAACCATGACCTTGACCAGACTCTTTTCTAATGAAGTACTTGTATGATGGCCATAAGATTTTTAGGAGGTTTAAGTAGATTTACTGCTGATCTCTTTATTCTTGTGGTAAAGCACAGTGTTGTACTTTCTGCTCTAATGTTTTCTTTTTTTGTCTTCTAAACGTTTTAATCTGAAGGATCTCTCCAACAACAAATTAATCGCTATACCGGACAGCCTGGCAAACCTCAACAACCTCACAAAACTTAATCTGTCCTTCAACAGTTTGAAGAGCCTGCCGCCCGCAATCAGTGAGATGAAGAGTAAGTGTCAGCACAGCTGTGCCCAGTTTAGCTAATGTTATTTGGGAAAATATTTGCCAAATTGTTTTTCCTCCCTTAGACTTGAGATTGCTGGACTGCTCTCGAAATCACTTGGAGAGCGTGCCACCCGTTCTGGCCCAGATGGCTCTTGAGCAGCTGTACTTGAGGCACAACAAACTGCGCTTCCTCCCAGAGCTGCCTTCCTGCAAAACACTGAAGGTCTGTGAGGACTATTGGCTCCAAATGTTTGCATTGGATTGAGTCATGAAAGATGTGAAATGGTTGTGGACCTGTGCATGTTGACGGTACACAGATTACATTTTTCTTCGTTTAAATTTGTGTAGAAAATTATTGACAGTATGTTGCAGATACTAAAGCTCGTTTAAATCTAGCCACTAGAAGCCATGGAGCATCCAAAATATCAAGTTTTGTAAGCTTTTTAAAAAAACTGAAAGCAAATGCCAACCAACGGACCAACTCTCTGTATTTACATAAGTCGTTTATAGCATAGACAAACATTCATGAAAAACACAATTACAGGCCCAGATCAAAATGCCCAAACAAGTGCTGGCAAGGATTGTTATTACTATTATAATTTTTAGGGCTGACCCAAATAATTTGAGTACTCGAGTATTTGTTTGTTACGTTGATATACGTCTCTCTGTTTGTCCTGCAGTAACAAACTTAATTATGAAACGTACATGTTATTGTTTTTTTCAAGGTGATTTTGAGAATGAGTATTGGAGTATTAATTTGGAAAGACCTATGAGTATTCAAAGCATGTCAATTGCTGCCTCATTATTATTGTTAACAGCAGAGTGAAAGCACTGCGAAGTATGAGTTACTGCACATTTTTAAGACTGTGTGTTTTCCTATTTCTTTGCAGGAGCTCCATTGTGGAAATAATCAGATCGAGGAATTGGATGCGGCACACCTAAAGCACCTGAGCGCTCTGAGTGTTCTGGAGCTGAGAGATAACAAGGTGAAGAGACTTCCTGAGGAAATAACTCTACTGCAAGGCCTGGAGCGTCTGGATCTTACTAACAATGACATCAGCAGGTGCCAGATATATTCCTTCACATGTTTAGCCTGTCTAACCCCCATTGTGTTTCTGCATATTGGAAGTCATTTTTGAGTGCTGAATTTGAACAAATTTGTGTTACACAGTCCATTCATTTTTACAGATTCTGTCAGCATAAAAACTGAATTCTGTTTCTTGCAACAGTTTTATCATCATATTGTTGACGCTTGCTTTTTCAGTAAATTTAGTCCATGGAAAAATACTGTCCATTTCTTCTTCAGCAGTAAAATATATGGGATCCAGTAAATGATGGAGGCTTCTGTAAAAATCGTTCTTCTTTTGACCTAAAAAAATATTTTCTCTGCCCGTTGTGTGGAACAGTGTACCGTTTGGTCTTGGCACCTTGCCTAAGCTTACATCTTTGGCCCTAGAGGGCAATCCTCTGAGGACGATCCGCCGAGAGCTCCTGACTGTGAGTGTCCAGCATTTCACCTGTAGCTATTTCAGTTTTCTCGTTCTTTATAAATTATGTTAGAGTTACCTGTAGATGATGTTTTATCCAAAAGATCTAATGTATACGTGGCCTATGTTTCAGAAAGGCACTAGTGAGCTCCTGAAATATCTTAGAAGTCGAATACAAGGTAAATGCATTAAACACTGTGTAATTCACAGCACATACAGATTTCACACTATACTCAAAAAGGAGAAAAATCAGATTTAACTGTTTCATCATTATGTATATTATATATTGTTGTGTGTTATATAGAGCAGCCAGATGGGAACCCCAAAGAGGAGCCCAAAACTGCAATGACTCTCCCCAGCCAGGCCAGGATTAATGTGCATGCCATCAAAACACTGAAAACATTAGCCTACAGGTACACCTATCTTATCATCCCAATGTGTTTACGCAGTATGCCAGTCTTCCTCAGTCTTGAGTATCGATGTGAAACCCTACAGCTGAATAGAATATTGTTCTCCCACTTGATTTTATAGTAAATAGCATGATCTGTACACACAGCATCACCAAAATGTCAAAGGACCTTTTACAACAAGCAGAAATCTTACATCTGTTGTGTGTGTGTGTTTGTTTGTTTATTTATTTATTTAGCACACACTCACATTGTGTGATGTGATGGGATGCTGTATGCCATGTAGTTCTACCTGCGTGCTAGTAGTGTTTTGAGCAGTTTGAGTAGGATATACTACTTTTAGATGCTTACCTTAAATGAAGAGCTTCTTTAAAAATGTCATTTTGTCTTCTGAATTTTCATAGTGAAAAACAAGAGGCTTCTATACCTGATGATGTGTTTGATGCGGTCAGTGACAGCCCTGTTACCAATGTAAATTTCAGCAAGAACCAGCTTACTGAAGTACCACTCAGGTATGGCTGACAGTTTTAATAGCTAATGAAATAATTCAAGATTCAGCACAAATTAATAGCAGTAATGAGCATTTTTTTTTGAGTAATTGGAGTAAATGTCTCATTTCCTCAGGGTTGTGGAACTGAAAGACACTCTAGCTGACATAAATCTTGGATTTAATAAGCTTTCTACAATTCCAGTAGAGTTTTCCAAACTACAACAGCTTGTACATGTAGACCTCAGGTAAGTACTACCATCATTCTGATCTGAACTTACTCAAATAAAAAAATTAAGACACAGATGGAATTAATAAGGTGAAATTGCAAATTGGATTTCTTCTTAGAAATAATGTTTTGACATCGCTGCCAGTGGAGCTGGAAGCTCTTAACAAGATGCGGAGCATTATATTGTCTTTTAATAGGTAAGTTTTAATATCGATGCCTTTAGTCCTGGCATTAACAACGTAATATTACCGCATTGCTCTACTGATACTCTACTCACGCTAAATTCCTTGCTGTCAAGAGCTAACAAATTTGTCTAAGTAGTTTGTGCAAGATTAACAGTACATTTTAAAATTCACAAAACAAATCCGATTAAAACATTGTGGCTTATAACTCACATTCTAGCAATTAAATGCTAACATACTGTTGCGTGAAAAATCCATCTAGTAAAGTGACCAGGTTCTGTAGAGTGTGACGGGGACACCTGTTTCTGTCAGAATCTCCTGTCCTCCTCACATCTTCTGTGTCTGAGCTGGGTCACACTACTGTAATACTTCCCAATCCTTGACCACAAAAAAGCATATTCACCAATATTGAATATTGACACAGACTTTATTGTACATTGCTTTATAGTGCAATCCAAAATGTCTTTTAATCATGTTCCCACATTACAATTGTTAGATTTAAGGCTTTCCCAGATGTGCTGTACCGCATCGTAACACTGGAGACAATTTTAATCAGCAACAATCAAGTTGGAGCCATCGATCCCGTCCGTCTTAAGGTGCTGGACAAACTGTCCACTCTGGACCTGCAGAACAATGACATCATGCAGGTGCCACCTGAGCTTGGCAACTGTACTAGTCTGAGGTATGGATGGCAAAGGTCTGCACACTTATTCTACAGTGCAGGGTGGAAGCATGAGAAACGCAGTAGATTGTCAGTATTAAGGCTGCAAGAAAGGGCTAGCTTTTAAAAGCTGTTTGGTCATTTTAAAGCTGTTTGTGCAGTTGGTTAAAGATAAAGAAGGGGCAACATTACTTCCCTTAAAATAAAATTTCACCAAATTTTTCATAATTCCTTCTTAATTTAATTGTTAAGATGTAAACAAAGTCATTCAGAGTAGTTTCAAGTGAAATGCTCTGTTCTAGAGAAACTTGCTGAGTAATAAATTGTTCAAACTGCTGGTGATAGGAACCAGACGGCCAGAGAGGTTAGTGTCTTTAAAAGCTATTTACCTTACAGGAAGCTTTTACGTGACATGGTTCAAAATACGCTGCTTGATGCCCAAGACATTGGTTGTACTATAGTTTAGAGATAAGATTTTGGCTTAAAACATATTTTAAAATCCATTTTTGAAGAAGAGGCACTTTTAGGTCATTCACAAAGACCCCCCAAAGACCACTATTTTGCCATTATCAAAATTACGTATAAGGCACATCCCGTATGTTCTCGGGTCATTTTGAATAGTAAAGAAAATCTTTATTTTATTTAAAACTACACTGAATCGCGGTGATATACAGAACAGTTGGTGAAAAAAGTAGAATTCCCCTTAAATGCAACACAGATAGCCTTGATTTCCAGGTGATTGTAATACTTATCAGATTGTAGCACTGCATGGAAGAGACAAATGGGAAATATGCTCTAAATACAACATTTCTTTCAGTGTATCAACTAATTTTAGAGGCAGGATTAACGTTTACTCTTATGCAAACACTCAGCTTTTTCCACTCATTTCCACAGTGAAATTTATCCAAATCCATACATCCCTGATTAAATCCAGATGACTTCATACATCCTCAGATGTGACTATAGCATTAATGCCAAATGGAATAAAAGCAAATGATTGTCCCCTCTTCTTCACCCCTTATTGGAGCATTACTGAGAATGTTCATTCTTTCAGATGTTCCCAAGTGAAAGTAGCCTTAAGAACATATTTGTGAATACTGTTGTTGAAGTATGCTCTTGAACTGTGTAGCTCACCTATTTTAATCAGTATTTTGGTGAAGAAGCCACTTCTACTTTTTAAATGGGCTACAGGTACAAAAGCCTCCCATGTAGGGTTGAATCTCCTAATGTTACACAGAAATTTTGCCCCTGTAACTTCTAACTGTTGTGGTCTATAAGAGGTTCTGTATGATGTGGGGTTTGTCTCTCACCTCTGTTCTCTGGCTGACAGGGCTCTGATGCTTGATGGAAATCCTTTCCGTAATCCTAGAGCTGCAATTGTAGCTAAAGGAACAGATGCCCTCCTTGAGTATCTGCGAAGCCGTATTCCTACCTGAAGTTACATGAAGTCTTAACTACTACTACTGCCATGTTTTTCACCATAAAACTACTTCTGTAGGAACACACCGACACATTATTCTCAACAGTGCCATAGAAATGTTGGAGTCACAATCTTTATCAGGAATTTGTTTGTTATAATTATGTTTTTTTGCATGCCATGGCTCATGGCCTTAATTCAGATGCCCCCAGAAATCACGCCCTCACAATTCTTTGAAAATCCACTCTGATCCAGCATCCTCTGCCAGTTACCCTGTCTGTTTGTACTTTCTGACCAGCCGTACAATAAATGACATTGCAGTGATGATTTATTCATTAATTACCTTAGCATGCATCTGTCTGAGAAAGACTAAAGAACGAGGAGCGCTAAGTGACCAAAGGTTTTGCTAGCTCTGGTAAATCAAGACTAAATGGGGTGGGTGCACTGGTCATAAATTTTGTCTGTGTCTTTACAGCAAAATAGGCAATTTGTGTTTTATTTATTTATTTGTTTTAAATACCTGAAGTCATATGAACACATGAAACATTCTAGTACTAGTACCAGTATTCTTAATAGCCTGTTAGCCAGAGTTGCATGACATTATTTGCTATTTAACAGGCCAAACTTAAATGAAAAATCTCTCTCTATTTAAATAATATGTCAAATAAGGTAGGAGACTATTCAGCATGAATGGTGTATAATCATATGACATTTTGCTGTAGGGGTAGCAGGAGCATTCAAATACAATGTGCGTGCACTTACCTGACCCACGTTATTTATGTTATAAAATTACAACATGGTCTGAAGACCCTCAATTTAAATGTTGATTTTCTAAAATAATGCATCCTCTACAGGGAATAAACTTTAATATGGCATTTTCTGCTAATTTTACTGCAGAATTTCTGTTTGTTTGATTTTTTTAAATATTGAAATAGGCAGTCCGATTAATAAGTGGTTGAAAAAATGATTCCTTTTGCTGAAGAAGCTTTTGGGCTTTTTATGGAGCCCAGTTTTATGATTTTAGTCCAGATTATTTTCTGTAACCAAGGTCTTAATCATTTGGTTATTTTGCACTAGTTAATAATACTGTTGGTGTAATACTGAATAAATTCATATCGCTGCTGTCAGGACAAAACCTTGTATCTCCATTTTTGTTTTTCATTTTATGAAATAATTTGAAAAAGGCAGGTGCCTTTTATGTTGTCAAAATTTCATGTTGAACGGACCAACAGAAAAGGTCCAAAATGAACTAATATTTCTCCATTTACTTCCAAGTTAAGAATATTTTTGCTTGTCCTGTACAGTTACCTTTTTCCTGACAGCAGTGATATATAATAATGTCATATTGTCTAAATTCATTCAAGAAGTAGTTGTAGTTTTGCCCTAGTGTGTCTTGAAAAGGATCAGGGAATGACAAATAGTAACAATAGTGACTTTTTATTTGTACAATAAAGACTTTCATACATTATTCAAAACACCTCTTAAATACTGAAAAAAATCTGTACTCTCAAAGCCGAAAATGGCTCCGTTATTTGCTGCACAGCTTTGAAATTTTTTATATTTTGCTTTTTTATTATTAAAATTTATCTTAAATATGTACAGATAGCATCTGCAAAATGCATTCTAGACACAGAATATAATATTTCATCAATTACATAGTGTTAATTCAGGAAAAAAAATAATAGGAAGAAGTAAACTTGCGTGTGCAAATAAACTGTATGATAAATTGTCACTTAATCTGTTTAACTAAACGGAATAATTGTATTATTCTATATATAATTACTTTTTGCACAAAAAAATGAAACAGCATTCAAGTCCAGTAAGTCTTCATACTGCAGAAAGCTTTGAGTACATTCACAATCTATAGGAATAAATTATTTAAATGTTTTCATTCACAATTATGTACATCAATACTGCAATTAGACTGAATAGTACCATATATTGGATTTTATATTCAATAGGATTTTAAACACATACAAAAATGACCATCTGTATATCCATATACATATATGTTTGACACAAATTCACAATTACTGTAGAAATAGTTTTTAAGTTTGTTTCTAGAGTGTTCTCTCGTGTTCTAAATACTCTTTTCCGTACAGTTTTTGTATCTTTATAAAATCTCACAATTTGAGCAAAGCTAAGTATATCAATATATTAGAAATAATTACTGAAAACATTTAGTAAAAATAATCATATTATCAAATGCTCTGTCACAATAGTATTTTATCAATTAGTTGTCATCCAAACTTCAGCTTGTTATATAACTAAATTTCTTTTTGAAGTAAAACATGGTTGGGGTTGGAGTTGGGGGTGAGGAAGGGGGCGAGGTGGGGGGCTCTCACTCTTAGTTTTGCTCAAAACCACCGAATGCTACATTTGTATACATTATTTTGGACATGCCCAGGGCATACAGGCAATGTATTTGTTATGGTACACTATGGTACCATTCATCACAATGATTTATTTCCAGGTGGAGTCTGCACTGATTATTAAATAAAAAAATAAATAAAAATAATAATAATAATACTTCCAAGTGACGTAAAGCAACTGAACATTCAATAAAAAAACACAATGTCCCCTAATAACTTTCTTAATTAGACAACTTTAAAAAGTGAAAGCATGCTCTAAACATTAAAGCTCTCTGTGGATATCTATAATGTAATGATGGGAATTCCTTTGTTCATAGTAGATGGTGATTAAAAAACCTTAAAGCAGGAGAACATCAACAAAGCACTGAAAGAAATGATATGAAAATCCCTTTGTATAACCTAAGAAATGAACATACAGACTAAAAAATCTGTGAAATTAATGGCTTTTACCCCTGGTGGATACATGTCAGGTTAAAACTCATAAAAACATGAAAATGCTCATGTTCAAATCAGTGGTGATGTGTTTTACCCTGTCCGAAATGAAGAGGAGGGAATTTCTCTGTATTATCAACCTCCACACTGACCAACAGAGGGCGCTGCAGAAAAGTAATAGCAGGACTACTACTGCTTTTGGATTCTTTTCTGCCGTTTGATTTGTGCAAAACTCTTACAAGAGCCACAATCCAACACCACACCCAATGCGGTAGTAGAGGCCTGCTTAATAAAACGTTTAAAAATTTGTTGAAATGGAGTGAAGGGGTAAAATAAGAAATCTTTCTAAATATTACAAAAAAATTGGAATAATATCAGAAAACCATCTCGATCACATTCTCCTCTCCAACCACGTTACATTTTACTAGTAAATGTATATATTTACACAAGGCATTTACAGAGTTGAGGCAGTGTCATGATGAACAAATGTCCTTAAAAGCGGATGTGCTTTCATGCTCCAAGGTTAAAATGAAAAGCTGCTTGGAAAAATAGGTACAAAATAATAGGCAATATAAATAAGCAGAAAAACGCACCCACCTACAGCCACAGGCTGAGAGATAGAAAGGAATTCCAACCACACCAGTGTAAGATTTCAGCACATATGTATACGTATAAGCCATATGTCACATTATTAGATTAGGTTCTCTATTGTACATTTGGCACTAGTATTTTGCCATTGGTCCAGCAATTGGCAAAACTGTTCCTAGATAAAAACATGATGTACAAGTTCCTGTGTTCCATTTTTTTTCCTTTTTTGAGCAAGAAGTCAGTGTTATAAAAATATTTACATTGTGCTCTCCCTTAAAACGACCAAGTCCACAGCTTTCGGGAAACTCTTCAGAAGAGACACTGCCGTTTCGTGTTCGATGTGTAAAAAACTATGTCCATTGGCCTGCAATGCAAGAATGAAGCAGAGGATGAACAGAGGGCACTGAGGGAAGCAAGCTGGGGCAGGGAGAGGCAGGGCGGCACGGGAGGGCTGGGAACAGGCCTAGCTCAGAGAGGATAAAGAGACATACACTGTCAGGGAAAGAAAAAAAGAAGAACCAGAGAGATGCACACAGGTAGAAGAGGTCATGCTGTAAAAGGAGAGAAGGTGGAGAGAAGCTGGTCTTTGGAGAAATCTGTTCCTCAGCTAACTCTGTGGATCTGTGGAGAGAGAGAGCAGAGAGGGACCCGCTTTCTGCAGGCTACGGCGTGGGCAAGCGAGGCTCCTAGTGGCACACATTTAAAGCGACACTGATAATCGAAGACAGCCCAATAACTATTGGGGCCATTCCAGTCCCATACAGTTATTTAGGCAGACAAAGCCTGGCTTGCTGATGTAGGGTGGCAAAGCCAAGCGTTTCAAGTCTGATAATGATATATGACAAACATAGTTTGAATGGGACATTAAAACTGCATGTAATATTCACCAAACTGCATCTGTGTATGCAGACTGTGAATATTTCATTTTAGCTATACTTCATTACTTCATCTCTACCCTGGGGCAGTTGAACTGTGCGATATTCAAGGCTCTTCAGATAAATTGGCCAAATGAAAACGTTTAAGGTGGTCCCTGAGTTATACTAACATACTATAAAATTCCATCTCTATTAATAGGCATCAGACGGAAACAAAAGACCAGATTCAATCTCTGTTTCAGAGGCAGAGTTAGAAAGATAGGAGGAAAAGGTGAGGGAGAGGATTTCAAGGACCATAAAAAGTTTCAAAATTTATATTACGTAATCATTTTTCATGCCATTAAAGCACTGGAAAATTAATAAACGATCAAATTATCAATGTAAAAGTACGGTAACACAACTATACGGCATTGTTCATAGGGCTGCATGACACCTGCTTAAGCTCCTTATGACAGCTGACATAGACCCACATAAACATTTATAAAGGCTTATTCTAAAAGGTCAATTATCATGTAAGTTGCATTTGCCAACTTTGATGTCAAGTTGATATAACATCTGCAGTTGTATGTAAAAGTTCCCTGGTCAAATTACACATTTTCTTAGTTTTCTTAAATTTCTTTGCTGAGTTTTATACAAAAGTTTGGATACTCTAGATCAAATTACATGTTTTGTTAATACTTAATAACTTAAATGTGGCATTTTCCAGCTCAATTTCTATTTATTTACTTTAACACAGTTAAACATATTGGAGAAAAAATAAATATTTTGCGAGTTCGGACTGTGCCTTCAAAATGTTGTGGTAGTATGGGGTTAGACTGATAGAGAGGGTTGAGGACTCTGAGAACTTGGGCTGGAGCTCTGGGCAGCTTCTACTAGGAGCAAGAAGGCTTGACCCCCCCTGTAACTGCAGTAGGACTGAGATGGGGTGGTGGTGGGGATTGCCAAACTTTTTAGAGTGAAATGACATAGCCTGTTGTCACAGCTAACTTTGTAGCTTAGTATACATCACAGTGATGTAATGCTAAACTTACACGGTAGACTCACAGTCAACCTGTCTGACTTGGCAAGCAATATTCAGCATTATGTTACTGTCACATACACTAAACTACAAAATCTGTCTAATTACCCCAGAATGTTTCAGATATAAAGTCAACTAGACATCAAAGTTGGCAAATACAACTTTTATGATAATTGACACCTGTTGGAATCAGTGTTTATAAACGTTTATGTAGGTCTATGTCAGTTACCATGAAGGACTTATGCAGGAGTCATGTAGCCTTATGAAGGCTGCCCTATAGTAAAGTGTTACCAAAGTACTACAAGTAGACACGCTGCAGCTTGAAATGATGGAACAGCCATAGGCTGCCCTTTGAGTACTGACAGGCCAGTAAAGCATGTCAAGGTTTGACAGACGTCAAAACAGGAGACCATGCTCACTTTGTTGACACACACACATACACACCCTAGACACAAAATGCCACATGCAAAAGCCTCCGCTGGCAGCGCGGCGGAGGAAGCTCTGTTGCACACTTTGTTAGACAACATGTGGTGATGGAGGAGAGTGTTACCTTCAGAATTTTGTCCCCCGGTCGAAGAACATTGGAGGCGGGTCCATCAGGCTGTACCCTAGTAACAAAGATACCCTATAAGTCAAAAGTGATATGAGGTTAGGAATCACATGGTGGTGATGGTTTAGAATCTTTGCCTTTCAATCTGGATTTTTTTTTTCCCATTTCCATAGTTCATAGAGATATTGATATGCAGGTATGAGGCTAATTAAGAAAGCTTAAGCTCTTAAAAGGTTGATAATTATTCTTACAAAATAATATCAAGTCTTTCAAAAGTTGAAAAAGACATAAAACATAAATGTGTTGATTTTGTGCAAAAGTACTTGTTAATTACTACTGTGTACATGTCAAGGCAGAGATTATAAAGCATACAGTTATGTACCAGATGTGTGACCCAACAGTATGCATCATGTTAACCCACATTACTGGTACCACATACTGTGAGTCCACCAAACTCTACATGACGTCATTTCTTCAGGCACGACAAGGATCCAGCTTCTCAGAAGATCCCCAGAATGCTCAGTACAACACAGATGAACTTAGGACTAAAGTTTAATATGTTGTAGATAGTACAGTATTTACAGCATATACAATATTGATCATGTAACATATCTGCCAAACTAACACTTAACAAAGAATCATACCACAATAAAAAAACATGCATAATGTTAATAGGCTATTGCTATCATGTATAGTGAAAGAGTAACAATTGCATATGAGTGATACAGCTTTACACTAAACATTACTGACTACTGGCAAGCCATGAAGAGGTTAACAGGTAATGCGGCCAGCTGGTGTGAAATGTTGTGCATTGCAGTAGCTCATGTTTCCATGGAAACTCTTAAGGCGAGACCTACAATCTCTCTTACTAAAGTGTAATCTGTTAACATTAAATATGAGAAATGGTCAGAAGAAATGTCTCCTAAAATGTATCACGTCTACCTTAAATCATGTATTCTCTGTTTGTAACTGAGGAAGAAAATGTCTTACCATGTCCGAGGGCTTGAAGGGGTTTCCCTGCCCACTGATTCCCCCTGAGATGCTGAAACCAAGGCCAGGATTTTTCTCAATCCGAACACAGAACTGTAAACAAGAAGATAATAATGTATTGTCGTTTCTGACGTAAAACTACAAGAGGGATATAAATATAAGGTTGTGTACTGTAATTATAAATACATTACTTTTTTAACTGTATAGTAGGTGATATTGCAGTGCTAAGATATTTTCACAGTTTACTTCTGTGACACTGAATTGCTATGCAAAAAAACATTTGGTGAATAGAGAACACTGCGTTTTACAGTTACATGCACAACAGTATTATGTTACATTAACATAATTTTTCCTTCTTTTGTAAAGTTACCCTTTCTGATTTACAAGGTTGTCTAATGAGAGCAACTATATGCACTATATGTCCAAAAGTATCCAGACACTCCTTCTAATTCTGAATTCAGTTCAAGACACTTGTTAGGTGCGCACACTTAGCTTTTACATAGTCTCCATAGTAAAGCACTGCCAATAGAATGTGAGGCTCTGGAGCAGCCACATATGAGCCTAAGATCACCTAGCCCAATACCAAGAGCCAGCTGGGGGTATAAAGCCCCCCAGCGTTGGGCTGTGAAGCAGTGGAACAGTATTCTCTGGTGTGATGCAGCTTCATCAATCAAATCGTCACAGCAATGTTCCAACATCTAATGTGAAACCTTGCTAGAAGAGTACAGGTTGTTACTGTAGCAAAGAGGAGGCAAACCTTCTATTAATACCCTTGATTTCAGAAGAAATGTTGGATGAACAGGTATCTTTTTTTTTTTTTTAAGGGTTTTGTTGGTAATGTTACTGCATTAGTTTTAGCACTAGCGTCGCTTCATTTAGAATGAGATGGGTGGTTCATAACCTGCTCCTGATAGCCGTCCATGCTCTTCTGGCCTTTAGTCTGGATGAAGCAGCGGGCGCTCTGAGGCCTGGGACTGGTGCTCGTGATGGGCATGGGTAGAGGAGACTGGTACTGCTGAATGGACACCTTGTTCATGGCTCCCTCGTACTGCTGGTCTCGGGCGGCTCGGTGGGGTGGGGTGGCCGAGGCTGAGGTCACCATCATGCCCTGCTGTTGGTGAGGGTGTTGGACAGCAGCCTGAGGAAAACCAACACAAAAAAAGATCGTTAACTGTGAAGAGGCAGTCAGATGTAGATCATTTCAATGTGGGATCATACACTACTGTCCAAACGTTTGTAATCACATAATACATTAAGAATTCCTGTTATTTTATTCAACAATAAAAGTTTAAATATTATAAACTACACATGGGAAGGTATTATTATTCTTATTGTATCTACACACACTGTCCATTTGATCAGCTCCACTTATGGGTGTATCATATAGATGCACTTTGTAGTTTTACCATTATAGGCTGTAGTCAATCTGTTTCTCTGCACACTTTGTTAGCCCCCTTGCACCCTGTTCTTCAATGATCAGGACTCCCACAGGACCACCACAGAGCAGGTATCTGATCCACTCGTACCAGGGCATCACACACTAACACACCACATCAGTGTCACTGCAGTGCTGAGAATGATCCACCACCCAAATAATATTCTGACCATTGAAAAACAAGGCAAAAGGGGGTAACAAAGTTTGCAGAAAAACAGGACTACAGTCTGTAATTGTAGAACTACAAAGTGCTCCCACATGGTAAGTAGGGTTGATAAAATCAAAACCAGTATATTCTCTAATTACATATAAAAGGGCCCAAATCCTAATTTTCTTGTATTTTATTTTATCTTGAGGTTCACTTACGGCATTGTTGTGGCTTTATATACCAAAAACAGACATAATTCATTTTACATGACCTTTTTTTCAACCTCTCTTTATCCATTAGAATAGGCTGATTTATGTAAACATGTATTGTGGGCTGAAACACTCCTTAAATCCTTTTATCTTGAATGAATGGGCAGGGCTAAACTGCTATAGGCTGAATAGGTGGATATACTGTATGTTAATGTGTTGGTTTTTGTTATATCACAAAAACAAGTAATTGAAAACAGGCTGTTTTTGCAGCTTAGTTTCAATAAATGGACTGTATAGGAATGAATGGAACTTTTTGAAACTTTAACAGTGTCTCAGTTCACCATTCTTGACATACCTAAAATTAATAACAGCTTGCTACCTGTAGAGATGTGAAGAGCTAGTATTACAATCAAATTAGACTCATTTCATGCATTTCATATGCAACAAAGCTGGTTTTGTAAGTGTGATTCCACTTCTGAACATTAGTTTATATGTGAGGTGCCAACAAACGTGGCATACAACAGTACGCATTGTATTCTAATTGGATTTGTTCAGTAACTCCTAGTCTCCTCTTCTGCCCTGCAGTTATGCCTCGGTCCTGAGTGACAGCCTTTAGACATACACAGACAGGCTCCGGTTGCTAAGGAGACCAAGGAAGAATGCACAGTGAAAATGAATCACAGCAGCAGCTAGTAATTAACCCTGACATTTCAAAACATTAACATGGCAATCATGGCTAGATTGAGATGCATGTCCAGGAGAGAGCAGCTTTAGCGGAACGGGAAGCTCCAAAGTAGAACAAGACAAGGCTTATTACTGAGGGGGGACAGGCGTTTCTCCAAGACGTATTGTGTGAGCGAGAATGATAAAAATGTAATGACATCAAAACAAACGCTGCGACTCATCTCGGTGCTCATAAAGAGAAACGGCAGGCTGGTTTATTTTTAGGTTGAGGCATGTGTGCTTTGCCAGTTTTCTTCATGGTAGTGCATTTACAGCAACTGACAAATATGCACTAGATTTTTCATTATCACAAGTTACAGCTAAACCTTTATGACAGGTGTGGTTTAAAAAACAGCATGAATGCTTTAAAAGAGAGGTTCAAACCTTCACGCACATGGAGCTTAACAATGTGCCTGCCTTTTATTAGCAACAATGGCAGAGCTTAAAAGCAATGCCTCATACACCTGGTTCCAACAGAAAACTGTAAAACGCTAGAACACCATTCATTCTGCTAAGTAACTTCCTCTTTCCTATTGAGATTGAAGCATTTGCCTCCAGTCCTCTATAAATGTATTCCAGCTCCTAACATACTTGTGCCAGATAATTTATATAAATTCAGCTGGAACAGAGCAAAAATATAGACTGCCCTGGTTCCTTTAAGGTAGGGCTGGAGGGTCAGGCCTGGTCCTGGAGATCTGCCACCCTGCATAGTTTAGCTCTAATCTATATCTGACACACCTGATCCAGGTAATGACGGCCTTTAGGGGCATCTGAAATTTAGAGCCAGATGTGTTGGATCTAAACTTTACAGAGTGGTAGATCTCCAGGACCAGGACTGGGCACTCCTTATCATAACACATAGGAGGCGTCATTGTAACAAACCAGCCACACCAAACTTGAGAATGCACCATGTTTCTCAGACATTAAGTTCAGTACAATGAAACAAGAACAGACTAATCCCAGGTCAGCATTCTGAGAAGGATCATTTTTGGGGCCACTGGAAAAAAATAATATAGGAAGAATATATGAATATTTATTAAACAACTAACCCTGTACAGCAAGGTATAGTCATGCCAACAATGACTTTAATTTTTTGACTGACTACAATGTAAACGCATCTTGTAAACTCAGGAGTATATTTTAATCAGATCATATCTCTGTGCTTCATTATTGATAATCACATGGTGAAAAAAATTGAAACACAATTTATATTGTTTATTTTTTTTATCAATACAATGATTTTCATACATTTCTGTATTCTAAAACACTTATGCATAAATGGCATTCAAGCCTGGTTGATGAAAGTGGCTGTGCACTATAGCAGTGTATTGGTTTACTCCCATTATATGCCTTCAAGATTGCAGATCTTTTGTCACATAATGTTGACATACGGCAACAAAATGCAAAACATTCCCCATTTTATTTATTTATTTTTTTTACAAATTTTAGAGTGCTATAATAGGTTTAGAGTGCTATTAATTATGCCATTTTCAAAAGTAACCAGCGTTTTTCATGCATATTTCATATTTGTGCAGTAAAGTGTAGAGTAAAGAATTAATTTACACATCCTGAAACCATAAGGAACTTAAAATGAATGATACATTTTGATCCCAAGATCTGTACACAAAAACTAAAGCGTACCTTTTTGATCATATTCAGGTTCTCTGGAGGTACATCTCTTCGTCCCAGTGAGTAGGGGGCCCACTGAGTTGGAGAGACCACCTCTTGGCCATTATCTAAAATATTGCTCTGTTGTGAAGGTGTCTGGAAAGAGATGATTGAATGAAAGGGCATGGTACTCAGCACACAAATCCATATCTCATTGAGCACAGCATATAATGTATGTATGGGACACAACTAGACCGTAAGTACAGACATTAGAGAAAATCAGATAAAAACTGTCATTTTGATTTTCATCATCTTGATTTATGTGCATTTGCTACAATATGTGCTATCACATATTAAATTGCTACTAGCTCAAAAACAATGTGATTAACCCTTAAACTCTAAGTATATGTCTAAATGCCATTGCTAAATGTTTAGTAGTCACTGAATAATGCATAGCTGTTACTGATTAATAAGCTTTGAAATTAATAAGTGACTAATAAGCCTAGAGTTTAAGGGGGTTAATGATCTGCTTATACAGTATTGTGCAAAAGTCTTGGGGAATCAGGAAAAATGTTTAAAACTATTTACATGAGCAGGTAGTGTGATTTTGCCAGTAAAAACACTATATGAGATTAGAATAAATACAAATAAACATACATACAGTAAAAAGTAACAAACATTTGTTTAAGTCCATCAGCAGTACACCTGATTTAATTTAATGACTGAATAACTAATCTAGGTATTGAACAGTACTTGTAAAGCTTCCTGGAGAAGATGTTTGGAGAGGTTTGACATAGATAAATGCACAACGTATTGTTTAGTTGTATTTATTGTAATGCTTTTTGTTTGTTTAAATAATAAATACATACTGCCCAGATATATAGCTCTGCTTATCATTTTCTCCTAAGAATTTTGCACAGTACCAACAGACCAAACCAGTAGAACTGTGTGCAACATGTGTAAGCCAGTTAGATATGAACAGACTTGGCCTTCAATTATCATATGCAAGTGTCTCTGTAGTCCCTCAAAGAAAGTCTTACACTGTAGAGTGGCAACAGAGGAGGACTGTAGCCCACAGAGCAAACACAAAGACTGCAGACATGCAACACAGACACCTGAATATAATCACACAACACTGAGAGACAGTGCCTAGTCGGGAAAAGATAAAGTGACGTGTTAAGATTTGTATTAATCTGTGTTAAACAGTGAAATATGAGGAAATAGGAGGCCTGCCTGCCACTACCTTTATAGTGACTTCTAGGGTTACTGCGAGGTGGCTAAAGATCTTGATTATCATTTTGTTTTCAAGCAAAAACTGGCCTAATAAGATAATAATAATGTGTTCATCACACAATTTTAATGCCTCATGCTACACTGAAAGTGGAGCCGATGACACTTTTTTGTATATACTCACATTTGGTAGAGGTAGCCACTGAGTTGTTTGGTTTTCATGCTTTGTGTTATTGTAAAAGTTTATTGTCATGCTTCTGCTGGCATGCGGTGCAGCATAGCCTCCAGAGTACAGCATGCCGAAGTTTACTGTGTTGTGCTTAAGGACAGCGCTCTGATTGGAGGGAAACAACCACATGACATGAGTGAATGGGTGTGCCACACAGAAAGTCAAAGGCTGCTGCTGGGGGGAGGGTACACTGGACTGCACCACATACACTGCGCAGCTGCAACAGAGTGAAGAAGCTTGACCAACAGAACAACAACAACAATACAGTACATCATTACCGCCAACACAGCGAAACACAGCGGTCACATTTATAGAATACTAACAATAACAACAGTGTGTGACTAAGATTAGTGGACAATGAAATATACTATTAGATTGAGTGTACACAGAAACATAACGTCATCTGTTAGCCACACAGTAACACTCATGTACAGTACTGTGCAAAAGTCAGAGACCACCCTTCATTTATTCATTTCCAGTAAAACCATTAAGTACAAGTTGTTCATTACTGAGGAGTGGATAATGCAAATCAAACAAAGAAGCTGCTGGTGTTCTCAGAACATTGGAGTGGACAGACCTCAACATCACTGAATGTGTTTGGGATTACTTGGTTCGCAAGAGGCAGCAAAAAAATGCAACCAACTTCTAACACTGAACTTTGGAGATGTGAAAAGCAACTCTATGGGACTGAAAGGACATGTAGCTGTCAAAGAAGCTGTTACTGAGAAAAGAAAAAGAAAAAATGGATTGTCAGAAACAGAAAATGCAACCAACTCCTAAAGCCCTATTCAGATGGAGTCATTTGCCATGGGGAGGTGGGTTACTGCCAGTTTACCATAGACTGTTTATAACCGATTCGCACAGGACAAGAAATCTCTGTATAAATGACAGAGATGGGAGTGGCTACTTAATTTATGCACAGCCTTCACTCCATAAAAGAGTAGAAAACGTGTAAAAACATTTATTTAATTTTAATTTTCTTACCCTCTTACCCTTCTTAACCATTTATCTTGCTGTCCTAAGTGAATGCAGTGTGTCATCTGCATCACCATTAGTATGGGAATTCACAGCAGTCAATTTCATCAGATAAGATCAAACATTTTTCTGTCATTTTTATGTTTTGAGTTGTACATGTGAGATATTGGCCACAGAGAACACAAGTAAACACTTCTTCGAGTGCCTCCATCTTTTCCATAGAATACAAAAGTGTTTTACAGACATGACAACTTGCACGGAATTAATATAACCTGAACTTATTTCAACAGCTCGTTTTACAGGAGGTAAAAGGCACCGAAATATTTACCGACTGACGGTGCATTCGAATGGGACCAAATTCACTTGAAACTCTGTTAAAAATTACACTACTGCACCTCCCTATGTAAAACTAATCCTGCACTAATCCTGAACTTTGATGGTGTGATGAAACAGACGACGACATCATGACGGTGAAAGGATGCGTAGCTGTCAAGAAGCTGTTACTGAGAAAAGTAAAAAGAACATGTACACTAGAATAGCAAAACGTAGATAGTCAGAAGAAGAAAATGTACCCAACCTCAAATTCAAGACTGAACTTAGAAATGTGGGAAAATCTCTTTTTAAAAGAATTATTCACAGAAAGTAAGTCTCCCAAAAAGAATAGAAGCTGTAATAAAGGCAAAGGTTGGACACCTTAAATGTTGAAAATATTATACTATTATATTAAGTTGTTAAGGCTTATATGTAATTTTATGTTTATATAAATGTTTCCAGCTTTTTTCCTAATGATGAAAATGAATAACTTGTACTTAATGGCCGTTCTGACTGGAAATTAAATAAATTAAGCGTGGTCCCTGATTTTGTACAGTAGTACAGTAACACACAAAACAGAAGGAATTTTTGCTATGGTCTGCTCAATCAGTTGTATTCTGTGATGTTAACCTCCAATAAATGAAACGATGCACTGAGAAAACACCTTTGTTAGGCATCACCACCAGTAAATGAAATTATTGCACTTACTTTGTTCCTGGATTTAGCTGTTGATTTCAAATGTTCATAAGTAGGCCTAAATACATGATTTTGTAAGCCCAAGCTATGATGAGCATGTTTGGCAAAAGATTTCAGTAATGCGCTAAATAAGCACACATATTTTTTGTGAAATAAAATTAACATGTCTTAACATGTGCTAATAAAATGCTGGAATGTTATTCCTTATAGTTGCTTTACTTACCCGGTCTAGTCTTTTTGCCTCTATGTGTCGTAGGAGCTGTTGTCTCCAGTCCACTGGCATTTTGGAGGTCGGGTCCTCTGGTTTCTGGGGTACTGGTCTCAGCTTTGTGTCAGCGTCAGGGCTCTTCTCAGTGCATGTACTAAGATTATAATCTGAAGGCATTTTCTCCAGCAGGGCAGCCATGGTGGGCCGTGCAGACACTGGGCGAGCCTGAGATGCCCCATATGTCTCTGTGCTGTAGCTCCGGGCCGACAGGGGGCGCCGTTGCGTCAGACTTTTGGTGGGGTATCCCATAATGGGCTTTTTAGGTTCTTGATAAGATGAGTATTCCTCTTCATACCTACCGTTCCTCTTGTGAAACTGAGTGTCCACCATGGTGGACAGGCTGTTCTGATGTTCCAGCATGCCTTTGAGCTGTTGAGGCCTGTTGTAGTGCTCTGCCATTTGGTGTTCCTGGGCTTCTGCTACCCTGCGGAACAGTGCCATCTCCGTAGAACTTACCAGGGAGTCTGCTCTTCGCAGAAAGCCTGGACGAGAGCGCTGGGGCTGGGCAGAAAACTGTGGAGTAATTGCGTCTTCAGTGACCGATGGCTGAGAAAACGAAAACATTTGCTCCATTGGCTGATAGCCGCGGTAGCCTCGAGGGCTAACAAGCTCCTTTGGCAGTGTCTTGCCTGGTTGATTCACATATTCTGGGGTGTTGGGGAATGGTGGAGGGACTCTCCTATCTGGTTTCACAACGTCCATGGCTCCTTGAGGGTTGAAGCTTTGGTCAAACTGGTAAACCTTCTTCGGGATAGCAGGTTTCTGCTGTTGAGAATTTTTATTCATGCCGAAGCCATCGAGATCATCATCCAGCATGGGAGCAGAATGGCTCCTGGACATGCTCTGCTCCAGAGGTCCTGGGAGATCTGCTCTGTCCACACTGCCTTGATTCTCTATGCTAGAGCTGTAGCTTTCCAAAGGAATGCTGTACACTTTGTAGGATCCGATATCGATTTCATCTATGCTCTGGGATTTCTTGAATTTGGACTTTACCTCCTTCATCATTGGCGAAAGTCTCTCGGAGCTCTTGCTTATGACCATGGTGGTGCCCTTATTTGGTTCTTTGCGACCCTGAACATGTGAGAAGATGTTGGGCTGACCTTGCTCTGTCCCTGAATCTCTGGAGTCCAGGAAGCCCCAGGCTCCTGTAGAGGGGAAAGTGCCAGGTAGTTCGCCCATCTCTTGCTCAAAGTCCTTGCGGTCAGGGTTGGGGCTGTTCGCAGGGGTGAGTTCAAGCTTGGAGGGGAAAGCAGTGCGGTCCTCGAAAGGGCTGGGAGTCCTCGTCCAGTTCTGCCAGGGGTTTGGGGGAGGGGGAGGAGGCACTTCAGTGTCTGGAGCGTTGCGGAAAGTGTGTGGAGACTGCTCCAGCTCTAAAGGGACCCCCATAATGCGCTCCTGTCTCATCAGAGGCCGTCGCCCATGTGCTGTTGAGGCGCTGCGAGGCTTCGTGCCTAGCATGGGGTTTCCACTGCTGCCACTAGGAGTCTCAAGGGGGGTCTCCTCCGCTACAAACCCTGTGTTGTCATAGTGGGGGGCATCATTCCAGCTGTCAAAGGTGTCACTGAGTGGCCGCCTCTCGCCTCGCTGCTGCAGGGTGCTAGAGGGGGGCGTCTCTCTCTGACTGAGCAAGGGCTTGCTCTCTATGGGCTTTGGGAAAGACTGAGCCAGCCTGAACACAGAACGAAATGAAAACAAGAAAAGAGGAATCTGACTTTATCAAGGACCCAACCCAACAAACAAAGAACTGGCTGAGATTTTTGAGAATAACTTGGTCCAGTTAATTTCTGGGAGGACACTGCACTGTCCATCAAAAGAAAGGAAATTTGGCTTTTGGCAAAAAACATTTCAATGATACACCAGACACAACAGAGACTCCAAACTCCAAGGATGATACAATAACAATAAAAAATGAAAAAAAAGGAATCCTCAAACAAAAGTTCTTTTAATCATTTGGCATTTTGGCATTTCCTTTGGAACTGACAAACATGACAATACAATACTATTATACAAATACAATAGCATTACACTGCCTTGCATTACCCTGGTAATGCTACTTCAGGTAAGCTTATTGAAGTGACTAATACACTTACCATTAGCAAGAGGGGGTAACATATGTTCTTTGCTTATGACCATGAAAAAAATAATAATAGTCATAGCAGCCTTTTAGGCCTGGATCATTATATTTGGTCCACTCAGTTATATTTGTCCTTACCTTATCTGTGCACGCAGAAGTGACCTCATTTAATTCTCACTGCAATTTCTTAAGACTCTGTGGGATATACTGCATTTTGTTGCAGGATTAGAGCAAGGAAGAAGACATTATTTTAAATAGGGGTCGACCGATTATCAGCGTGACCGATGATTTGAGCTGATATTCGGCATTTTTCCGATTATCAGAATCAGAATATGAACTGCCCCACCTACACCTATTGGATTGATGGAAATGTGGATGATGCATAATGTCTCTGTGTCCTGCCCCATGTCGAGAAAATGGAATTTTTCACTTTTGAAAGAGACACGTGAGGGAATGAAGAAGGACCTGCTCTGCTCCCACAGCGAGAGAAAAAGGTAAAAAAACAAGTCACGGTTGAACAAAGTAGTTGGCAGTGTACTTGGTCATATAACTTCGCTCACTCTAGTCAAACAAACGTGACTCGTGTGCAGGTCGAGCCCTGCCCAAAACATCACATTAGTCTGGTGAGTGAGGTTTCTGTGTATAGGAGCAGACACGATGTGTGGACCCACACTGCTTCTGTAGCTAGTAGTTTGAGCATGTTCGGAATGTGGGTGATTACAGTGGAGATTCAGTGGGCCAACTATGCAGGCAAGCCTCCAGAAAGTGGTAAATTACTAGTAAAAATCATAATGTATCGTTTTACGTTTAATAAACAAGTTCTACATAATTTCCGGTCATTTTCATTTCTATTTTCATTCGTTAAAAGTACAGACAGCTGTAGCTCTGCTTAGGCTAAACGAGTCGTTACCATGGAATCAAGCATCGACTTTTCAAGAGCCAATCAGAATACATCTGATACATTTAACACATCCAACTACTGCTGGCATAAAATACATTTTTGGTTGAACAAAATGAAATAAATAATAAATAAATGAAATGCATGATTGCTCAGATGTTTACTGTAATATTTACTCTAACACACAGTTCTGTGTATTTGATTAGTGTTGACTTTATACAGTTTTTATTTAGATTCACTTGCATTCCTATACTGAAAAGGCAAGCTCTGCTCCTGATGTGTCAACACTGTCAATGACTCATACTACATATCTGTTTTATATAAATATATATCTAATTTTTTTAAAGTTTTTGAACCCCTTTTTTGAGCACAGACGTCATTGACTATTAACCATCATTGAGAGCTATTGAAGTCAATTTGTTTATCTGTTTATTATCTTAAAGATAATTTTAAAATGTCCATGTTACTATTTTTGCAGCGTATACTGTCTAAAGCTCAAAGCACCTTAATTCTTTATAATGTTCTAATATTCATTTAAAGTAAGTGAATAAATTTTCACACTACAAACATCAAATATATGGTAAATGAATATCAGCCCCAAATATCGGTTATCAGTACCTTTGATTACTAATAACCGGTATCAGCCCTGAGAAAAAGGTATCGGTCGACACCTAACTTTAAAGTGAATTTCCAGCTTCTACCAGGAGAAACAGCAGTGGATTTCTAGTAGCATTTTAATGAGGATATCACTAGAGGAGTTGTCCTGCTGACCTTGGCTCTGTGTGAGAGAGCCATGGTGATGGGAGCTCTGCTGAGACCCCTCATCTTCTTAGACATGCATGTTTAAGAGAGATAAAAGCCATCTTGAGTACTCTTCTGAGTACCACACTTCCATTTCCTGAGTTATCTTCCACTTGATGCTAATTGATATACTACATGAATTGTGCACATCTGCTCCGTAATATAGGGATCAATAACAGAAAATAAAGCCACTGTGAAGGGAAAAATCAAAGCGTTTTTGGCATAATATGCAAGATATGAACAAGATATGATCCTAGCAATTGGATACCAGCAGTCACTGCTCAGAGATCTGTGCTTCAAACCAGTTCTGTTTCTGTAATTGATTCTCTCTTTTACACATAGTTTGCTTCAGCAAAGACACTGAATATTTGCCCCAGACTCAGAAACTGCAATCATATCTTACAATTTGAAACTAGGTGCTTTTAGCATTTGCTTTAGGTTTCTAAAAATAAAACCTGTTGGATTTTGTGGTTTTAAAGATTTTCTTTCAAGTGATTTAGCGAGCCTAATGACAGTGGATAATACATAACTTGATTGCATTTAGGTATGCATGCATGTACGAATTACACTTTCCAATGACTGAAAGCTCAAAGAGAATCTTTTTGAATGAAAAATCTCATGAGTAAAAAAGCTATTCAAGGGACATTAAGGCTTGTTTTGAATTCCCTTAATTCACTTAATCTGTGATCTGACTGCTTTGTAGTAGATAAAAAGGAGAAGTCTTTTCTTTGAGGCTTTCTAAATGCTTTGGCATCATTTTTAGGCCACCACAGAGTCAATAAATAAGAAAGCTAAGTGAATGTATAAAGTGTCATGTTGTTCAATTGCACAGATGTGGTATCAGTTGAGATAAATTAATGCTGGCAGCCATGAAATGTGTCGATCAGTCGTTGCCAACCTGTTAGTCCAGTGAGTCTGCGTCGGGCCCTCTTTGGCAGCACTCTGCAGGGAACTGACATTGCCAGGGGGGTTGGAGGACCCAGAGGAACCCTGCGAGGGCGAGTAGTCGGAGTAGGTGGCGGAGGATCCACTGTTGTTCAAGCAGTGCATTTTGTCTGGGTCTGAGTCATCTGTGGATTCTGAATGGCCAAAAAAATGGCAAGAAACATATTAATATTATACATTTCACACCCATAACTCATAGCTTATAATCTTTCTGTTTAAGATCTAATCTGTATGCTGTACTAAGTGCCCGAGGATCCAAACTGGAATAATAGTTTCTATTCCCAATTGCAACAAAAAACACTTTTTCACTCAGCGTTTAATTATGCTGCACTATGTAATACATGGCCATTGTAAAACTAATTTTTTTCAGTCTCAAAGGGGGCGTGTATTTTTTACAATACAAAACAATATAATTTATTCAGTACATCAAAGGCTTATAGCCTCCAATGATAGAATAGGTTTGTATGGCATGTTAAGAAAGAGGCCATGAAGTAAGAGGCAGAAGCAAAATGCAAAAATGTAAGATTCAACACCAACTTATGTTGAGAACACAAAGACACACCAAAAAGTGCCTCTACTAGATGTCTGAAGAGTTTAATGGCTCTAAAAACTACCTTGCAGAAAGTTGTCAGTCAAAATGCTTAAGAATATGTAAGCTAATACTTGGCACATTGTTTTACAATAGTTTTAAGAAAAAGGTTTGGCCTAAAACGTGCTTTACAAGCCATTGAGATGTACATGCAGGGCATTCTCAGGTAAAATAGTACCCAAAGGAAATATTTCAACATTTTGCCTTTTTTACGTATAAAACTCAGAAGACACTTGTAGGTTCACTGGTGATTTTGGATAGTGAGTAAAATCGCCATATTTGATGTAGACATTGCAAGCCCTGGTTCCCATCACCACCACTGTAAAGCAATCTGAGTAAGTTTCTCTACTATTAACATTTCACATCAAAACACTTCGAATAACGTACATCTCAATAACTGAATTATGCCGAAATTTAAAAAATCAGTGGAATTCGCTTTTAAATCTGACCATTTCCAGAATACCTTTTTTGTCCTTTCCCAGCAGTACGACCTTTGGCTTGTACATAGGGGGCTCCACCAGAGTCGGCCTCATGTCAGAAATTCGGATATCGTTAGGTGAACCTCCCATAGAATCCTGGGAAAATAAAAGAAAAATTCTTAAAACTATTCCCAAACAAACTGACCACACAAAGACTGAAGTGGATTTGGGGGTTTAAGACTTATGGAGGATGTTCTGATAATACTGACTTTGCTTGATAACATTCAAACATCAGCTTAACCTCTCTCTGGTCTCCACATAATTTATTTGCATCAGGTCGTATCTAGAACATAGATGAAATGATTGTAATAGGGCATTTTGACCTTGTGACATTATGTTAATGTTGATTTCACATTTAATGTTTAGAAACCTTAATATTCTGAATTTCATCTGTCTTAATATATCCATAGAGAAATTTCAGTGCTTCTGAAGTAAAGCAGCTTCATAGCTGTGCTGCATATGGTTACACTATCCTATTCATAACATATAGGACTCATATGATAAAAATAATGATCAAAATAAAAAGGCCCTATTATTGAATGCGTCACAGACATTGCATTTCTATTGCATTTACATAAGCAGTAGAGTTGTGTTTTTAATGCAGCTGTGCTGCAAATGTTAATTGCAAGTGAGAGAGACATGCAGAAACATTGAGGGACCTTGTTAGCATCTAACAGGGTGGGTGTAGATTATTAGTCTTAATATTAGATAAGACTTGGTTTCCCTAATTACACATTATGTGAACTGTACACATCAGCGCACCTGTTAAAAAAAAAAAAAAAACTGACACATCTTGGATTATGATACATACAGAGACCCTCAGTGCCTACAGAGAAGGCCTAACGATTTCTGGGAACTAAAAAAATGCAAGTCTGTAATTTTTAGTTTTTTATCTAATATAATCATGCTTGTCCCAGATATGCCACTGACTGAATATGAGTGGCAGTTTAAACAGTGGGCTGTTAGAAATGAAAAACAGCAGCAGCAGCTCTGCACCAGAACTCTCTACTGAAAGAGTTACTGTGAAACGGCTACAAGGGAAATATACGCTAATATGTCATAAGCTTGAAGTGAAACGTCTTTTAGAAGCTTTAAATGCTTGTGTTTAATCAAGAACTGCCTTTTTCAAATTTTCTATCCCACTTTAAATGGTGCAGCTGTTACATTCTGGTGCCTAAATGTGCCAAAATGTAAGTGCTGCACTGTTTAAGGTGGAATGGAGAAAGTTAGCTTCAGCCTTGTCGGAAAATGTTAATGCAAATCACTGATAGATTGGCGCTAACAAACTACTAGAATCCTATTGGTGCGCTAGCAGAAGTTAGCATTATCTGTATTATCGGTTTTTTCCTCATGTGTTGACCAGATCTTGACATTTATGGCCCGAACTGAAGGCCTAGCTCTAACAGTCATGGTTCGCCACTGGATACATAGATATAGTAATTCAGTGTAAAATGTTTTGATCCACAGAATGAAAGAAAAAGTGCACTGATAAAACTATAGCTATATTGTATGTGCAATAAGAAAATAATCATATTGCACGTTTAATATAGCTATAGTGCTATACTGAATGTGCAATAATCTTCTCAGATCAGTATCTTGTCTTACATCGTGGTTTATAGAAGCCTGGAAACAATGAAAATGATAAGACCTCCGTCACAGGCTTTAGTTAACTGCAGCTTAAGAAAGAGAGTAATCTGCAGTCAAAACATCGATTAATGATAATTTTTTACTCCATTTTAATGACTAATACTTTTTCTGTGACAGTCCTTTTCATGCTTCTAAAGCACACAAAACCCATTTGAAATAATCTGATTTAAAGTGATAGTCAGGCAAAGTCAAATTTACACACTTATCCTCGTAACCCAAATGTAGGTGATCAGTAAAGTTGTAGTTGCTGTCCAAAGTTTGCTTCTTTAGTTTCACACTAAAGCTATGGGGCTAATGTAACTAACAATCGAAGCCTACACCCCACCAATTAGCACTCACCTGGCCCAAACTGTGTTGAGGTGTTCAGTAATCTCAAATAGACTTGTGAAAGTGATTTCTGACACTGTATGGTATACTGGAGTAATGAAATAATTGAAGTTCTGGAAGAGGACCATGCCCGAAGCTTTTTGTGAAATCCTACATCCTGTAAACTTCCATATCCATTTTCGCTTCCATTTTTCTATGATTTTTTCTATGAGTGTGAAGTTTTCACACTGCACCGCCACCCCCATCACTGGGCTGCTCTTTAGGCCCATCTCTAAATCCTACTTATAAATACATAATTTGGATAACCTCAATCAAATTACAGGTTTTATTGATTTTCTCAGTGAAAATAAGCTCATACATCCTCTGCAGAGAACACACTTACATATATATCTAATCTAGTTTATCTGACCCCTTATTTCATGGAGATGGACATAGCTTTTCAAAAATATGTATATCAACTCATCTTAGTATTTCTATAGCTTACCTCAAGTATCTGAAAAAGGCATGTGTAGTATGGGATAAAAATTTAATTGTGTTTTATCCTGAATGTGTGAAATGCACTGCAAAGAATTTACAAAAGCATGTTGCTTTTGTTTTAGTCACAAACAGCATTTATATGAACTGAACTCTCGGAAACCATATCAAACGTGCTGAACATGTAGTAGTGTTTAACTATGTCTCGGCTGACCAGCTCAGACAGCTAACAGGCTAAGAGGTTCCTTCAATATTATTCGGAGATAGGCTCTGTTAAAGCTTAATATTTATAAGGTTTTACTAAAAAACTGCAAAACAACGTAAAGAACATGTTACATGTACAGTACAAAAGTCTGAACACCCCCGGTCATATTACAAGTTTTGTTTATTTGATAAGTGAAAAGTTAACACATTCTCTACAGACAGCACACTTAAATATATCAACTTTATGTACAAATTTTAGTGCACATTTTCTATTAATTTGTTAAAAATATTGAAACAAATAAGATATGAAACATAAAATGTTTCATAACTTTTTTTGTGCCACATTTTTCCCCAACATGTTACATTCACCAAATAAACAGTAAGTGTGTATTAAAATCTGTAGAAGTGTGTTCTCTATAGAGGATGTGGTAACTTGTTTTCACAATCAACAAAACATAATTTGACCAGGGGCACCCAAACTGTTGCATACGAATGTCTTACAGGATGTGAATGTTTATGTAGAGCTGCCATAAGTAGTATTAAATACAGCATGGAGAAGCGAAGGTAAACCTCAGTTAGCTTGGTAATATGGCAATTCCCGTAGAGGTGCTAATGAAAATTAGCATTTGTTAACGATAGAAAGTGGACAAAACAAGAAGGTTATCAAAAGACAAAATGCATCATTTTAAGAAGCTCTAGTTCAAAACAAAAGGAACTCTGAACACCAACATGTCTTGTGTGATTGACTACATTTGGGATAAGGGGAGTTCTTCACTTTGATTAGTTGTGTGAGCCTAACTTTTACCATGTTTATAATGCATATAAACTCCTCTACTTTTGCACGTTTGCTCAGGTCACATCCCTCTGGAGCAGATCAGCCGTCTGGCTCACAGCTGTGTGTTCAGCTCACACTCTCCCAGCCCTGCTGCTGTACATCGGCACAAGCAGCTGCAGAGCAGGACAGAACCCGCACCATCTGATCACCTCACACAGTCAAAACATCACTCTGTGTGGCGGCACACTCGTTTCAGGCCAACTCTTTCCATTTCTCATCCTCCTGTACTCGTTTGCTCATCCTGTCTGCCTGCGTCTGCCTTGCCTTCCTCACAGCAAGCCAAAGCAATATTAATATTTCAGTAAGCTCTCAGTGACTGCGGGCAAATTATTATGGGAGGCTCAAGCTTTCGCCATGTTATTGAGAAATATTACATGAGAAAAATGCCATGAGAAGGCATTTGATGTGCTTGCCATGCTATCACACTGGCTAGTGGGAGAAAATTCCTTTCACCTCTTATACTACATAAATGGCTAAAAGCAGTCAAGTAATGATATTTTCGATATTTCATGCTTTAAAAATGTATAGTTTTCAATGTCTCCTGCATTAGCCCTCTAATAAAATAAGCCCCAAAACAGCAACCCCTACAATTTATAAGGCATTTAAACCTGGATGTGTGTACAGCATAAGCCCTGACCCCTCCCCACCCATGCTACTCTGATAGGATACACCCAGTTGCCTAGTTTTGATCATCAATGACAAAGATTTCCACAAATACAAGACCAGATAAGGCTGAATAGCATATCTGCAATACAGCTTTACAGTTCATATGTCAATTTTTTTTAGATTTATGGAAATCGTTACACTTTTAACTAAAAGCTATATACAAAATCTCATGTGACTCTCAGTAACCATACATACAGTATGCATATTTCCTTTATTCTTCCCCATAAATGGGACAAGGGAGAGCAGTGTTTGTTTTATCCGTCTTGTTTGCCTTGCAGGCAGTTAAAAGTCACCCCACTGGTGATTGACTGCTGTCTGGTCTCTCAGCCACTTACTATGAGGCAGAAACACGAAGAGGAAGTTACGGCCAGGCTCGTATTCTCTGGCTGTTGAGGCTTGGGAACGACGCGATGTAAAGAAATCTAAGCAAAACAAACAAACATACATACATACAAACAAACAAACAAACAAAATGGAGGGTTTTCATGGTCTAGAAAGAAAAGAATGTGTAAGAAGCATGGGGTCATGGCATCAGTGCCCCCCAAGGTCTCATAACCCTGGATGTTAGGGCATTACATGTGCTATATTTTGGCTACAGGGTCTCTGAGACTGTGGGTAGTAGCAGTGTTGAGGCCATACCAAGCTGTAATGGACACAATACACCACACAGCTGTGTGCTATTCTACACAGACAGCTATTGCAGAAAGCATAGGAAAGCCTGGAATAAATGCGAATGGGCATGAGTTGCTGTGTTCACACAATTCCCTGAGTCTTAGCTCAGCTCAGAAGCCTCCTGTAATTCTGCAGAATTCTGCTGCTCTGATGTGAAAATTAATCAATACGAAGCCTCTAAAGCCAAACTCTGATTTTTACAGACATTTTGTTTTCATTAACCTTATGGTATATTGACATTTTAGGTCCCCCAGGAGGTCGGAGCAGCTTTCTTACCCCTCCAAAAGCCAAAATGAGGGGTTTTGATTCAAGTGTATGTGAACAATGTCTGTGTAAACAGAGCAACAGGAGCTTTTTCCAAGTTTTGACTGCTCGATCTAGCAACCAGATCTTGATCTTGATGGAGGTTATACACCTCCAAGAACTTCCTTTAGTTTTATCAAGTGGCATTTTGTGGTAAAACCACTGAGGAGGATCCTCTGAGTGGATTTTGTTTTCTCCAGTTTAGTTAGGCCAGAAACATATTTCACGCAAGGATGCGGACGCAGCAGCTTCAAGCTTTGCAAACACAGTTTCGCACGTCATTGCGTTCTAAAATGTGTCACGACGCAATTCATAATGCAACACAGACGCAAGCTGCATTCTGAGTATTACCGTGGGGGTGCAGTGCAGCGTCAGCCAAGCTTGGTCAAACTTGTACCACCAGTGTGCTTTCTTAACCATTAACTGTCATAGCAGACAAGCAGTTCCCTGGCATGAACATATATAATACACCACCTTCATTCCAATAGAACAAGTAAAGCAGCGAACATATATAATACACCACCTTCATTCCAATAGAACAAGTAAAGAAGCTCACACTTCTCTACTGTCCACATGTGACTGTTAGAATCATGACAGTAGATCCCGCCTTGGGCCCTTGAGCACAGAGTGTGTTAACTGCCACAGTAGTGTAAGGACGCATTGTTAGTTTGTGCATAAGGACAGTGCGTTTGCAATGTGTTTGCAGGGCGCTGTCATTTGTGTTCTCATACTTGTGTTCAGTATGTTTCTGGCCTTAAAGCCAATTCATCATCACACAGTAGATCTCTGTACTGCACATCAACACCGATACAAAACAGCATCGTCAGTCGCTTCAATCCACTCAGATGAGAGCACTCATCATTTAACAAAGCAAACCTCACCCCATTTTTCGCATATGAGAAAACTGACAGTGACAATGTGGATCCAAACCTGAATCCTAGCGATAGGCCTTCTTGCTCTGTTGAACTTTTAATGGGTGCCACTCAGCAGGCTCTGAGTGTACTTGACATTTAAGACTGACCTTTCCCTCTGTTTGCTCAGTGATCTCGGCTGTGGGCTAAGCAATATTCTGAACGGTATCAAAGGATCAAATCTGCCAATGTGATTCTTTTATGGAAGGAAAATCCACATACATATTGACCTAAAGAGTTTTCATTGACGCAACTTATCTTAAAACTTGACTCATTTATAAATACAAAATGCTGTTTTGGTAACCCCGCTGTACCAAGATCCAACACAAATGCTAAAGACTGTTAACCACTTAAATTCCCAGGTTTATTATATCTTACTCCAGCTTATTATTCAGTAATTACACAGAAAACAATGCAAATTGGCTTAATGTAACGTAATGTAATGAAAATGTAAACTGAGTTATTCTTAAGTTATAGGAGTGAGGAATTGAAGCCTGAACCCACTGGTTGTTAAAGTGGTTAAACAGTAAATCTAATTCTAAATGAAGTGTAAATCACCGCAGAAGCAGTGCTAGGGTGCAATGACTTTGAATCTGTAGTCCAGCTCTGCTCTAATCTACTCTGCCCATGAGGAGAGCTAATGAATTTATCATTCTCCTGCCCCCTAAACAAAGCGCTTGTGCTGGCCTGGCCATCAGAGGGCATCAGGATTTGAGAGATGAAACGTTCTCATTGATGTCTGCTGGGTTCATCCCTGCGGCCCGTTCTCCAATATGTTGACTTTTGATGAACACCGCCTGACATTGTGTGGGGCTTGCCAAACACCCTGGAACTGCAATCATAAGCCCTTATACTAACAATAAAAACATGTTAAGAGATGTCCCTTCAATCTGAACTGTACTGGACGCTCTCACATCTTTGATAGTCTTCTCTAAACTCACTTTCTCCATTCCATAGACTCAATCTCTTTTATCTCTGTAACTGATGACAGCCAGTATATAAATCAGAGAGGAGCTTGAGACAGCCTTGTACTGCTGAAAATGATGCAATATTACTGCTACATATTGCACAATTTAATGTTTTAGATTTACAAACACATATACTGTCAAGAATACCAAGATGCCTTTGCTTCTACAAAGATCAGACAAACACCACAGAAAACTAGCTGTACCTCAGAGCTCTCATTTAGATCCTCTTTGTCCTTTCGCTTTGGGATGTCGATGGCTGAGTTCATGATGACAGCTTGCTCTGGCATCGGAGGCTTGGAGAAGTCTTTAACCTCTCTGTCTGTCACCTGCCAAGAGTGTACACCCAGTCATGTGTCGTATGTCTAATCAATTATAATGAATATTAAGAATGACGAGAAAGAAGCTAGTAAGTCCACAGAATTAGGCCAGAAACATACCATACGCAAGGACACAAAACGCAGACGCTTCAAGCTACTCAGTTAGACACAACCAAGCCTGGACAACCGGTCTTGTACTGCCAGCATGATTCCTCCTGGTCAACTGAGCAGTTGAGTCTCACACAAAAATAGTTCGCTTAAACATTAACATATATGTATATACAATACATTATCGCCTTTTAATTCCAATGCAGCAGGTAACACAGTTCACTATCCTCTATGGTCCACTTTGTGTTGTGTTGCTGGAATAACAGTAATTGTGGCTGTTAGAATAACAGAAGATTCTGCTCTGATTTGTCCTCTACCACTGCTTTGAGTACTGAGTGCTTTGGCCGCCCCAGTAACACATGGCAAGTTTGTACAGACAGACCATGGCATTAGCAATGCACTTTGCATTCACATACTTGCGTTGAGTATGTTTCTGGCCTTAATGTGATTTTGCAGCCAATTTGCATAAGTTTAGCCATTACAGTCAGATCCACCAATTAACACTGTGCAAACCTGATACCTAAATTATCACACACTTGCCTCAAACTGTGTTGAGCTGCAAAAAGACTTGCTTGTGTGGCTTCTGACACTGTATGACATGCTGTTCTCTATAAAAATGGACAAAATTTGAGGTTTTAAGGGCTGCTCCTACTGTTTTAAACTATGCACTTTTTAAACTGTGCACTATGTACTTTTGCCCATGTTGATAGTATGTCATGCAGTGTCAAAAACAGCATAAGCAAGACTAATGAGATTACTTCACTTTGTGGCGTGGTTCAAGGCAAGATGTTTTAAGTGACCATTTCTCATGATTTCTGGTGCCTATTAGTCTTGCGGTACCACAAAGGATCTAACAACGAGAATACACCTCTGGGGACAAATCGTTAAATGTTTGGTGCTGAATAGCAAAGGTACGCCCCACCTTAACCCGAACCCCAAATTCCTCTAGCTTGCCTTTTTTAATGTCCAGAGTACAATAGATAACACAAGCAAAACATGCGAGCTAGAGAAATGCCATTGTCAGATTACACAACTGGTTTTACTTTGCATGAGGCAATGTTTATTTTTACTGCACTGCATGTGTTTTCCATACATACATTACATATATACATTCTTAAGTGGAGTTTCTTTGGGGGGGGGGACTTCGATCCATGGGCTAACGACAGGCTCGTTTGCTCCATCGGACAGTGTTGAAGAGTGCATCACCCCTTACTTTGAGCTTCGTATTCAAGGTTTAGTTTCGGACTTTCACACTCAGTTTGTTTCCACTTTAAAGTATTCTTAACCACATTTAGCCCAAAAATTCTGATGGTTGTCCCCAGACATTCTCGTTACGAGATTACATCTGGCCCTATGATAATAGGTGGCTTAAAGCTTGCATTTTTTGTTAAGCCTAATTCCATTACTTGCTAAGCCACATTAGCCCCTGTAGTTCCAGTGCAAACTTAACCCCTTAAAATCCCAGACTTATTACATACTAAGTCTTATTATTCAGTAACTACAGGGACTTCAGTGCAAACTAGCTGAGCTATATTTAGGTTATAGAAGTGTGTAATAAAAGTTGGGCCTGTGGGCATGCTGTGGCCATTTAAGTGGTTAAAGAAGCAAACTTTAAACACCAAACATGTCTTAATAAACCTTCAGAGCCCATGTGTGATCTTTAGTTTATCACTCTCATTACTACATACACCAACATTCAAAAGTGTCAATCACAATTCAAAAATTTGGCATCACCGTTTTCAATAAAGGTTTTAAGAGTGTGGCAGATAAATATCTGAAATGATAATATAATGATGCCACTACTCTACAGCTTCACAGATTAGTAGGAAGCTGTGAAAAAAGAAGAAATGTTAGATGGGTCCAAATGTTAGATATGATTGGTGCTCTTAAAAAAGCTGAAATATTGAATGAAACACACTGAAATACTTTCTGGTGTGTAGCTAATAGTATTGCCGTCTAAACTTATTCAAGTTATTACTGAATAAAATAACAGCGATTATTAATATGCCTAATGATTCCAAATTTTTGAACACCGGTACAACTTACATTTTTATAACAGTTGTAAAAGTCTTTATTATTCCTTTTTTATGCTTTATTCCTTTTTTTAATCCTTCTTATCATGTGCTAAGGTTAATACCAATAGTATGTCTCGAGGTTAAGGTGGTACAGGGTAAACTGTGTACATTAGATTTTTCTCTGATCCACTGCTTTAAAATGTTTTCTCAGCTAGATTTGCATTGTACAACAGAGGCATATACAAAATTAAAGCAGACACATGCTTTAGTGAGCTGACATGTTATACCTCCTTGGGTGCAATGGGCCACTTGGGTTCATATTTGTCTTTGTTGATGAGCTCCATGTTGGTGCCAGAGGAGTTGGTGCCAGAAGAGCTGAGCGGGTGAGTGGTTTTGCCCACCATGTTCTGCACTGACTTAACCATGTTCTTCAGGTCCTCAGGGTAAGGGGTGGGATATCGTTTCAGATTAATCTCAACCTACGGAGAGAGAAGGGGGTGCGAGCAGATTTAGCTTTGGAATCTCCTGGGAAAATGTAAGAGGAAGTGAGAAAAATAGGTAAACTGAAAGATAAACTGTGTTTATATATATATATATATATATATATATATATATATATATATATATATATATTATTCATACGAAAATTGTCTACACATTCTAATCAAGTACATTCAATGTATTATTTTTTCATTGAAGTTAAAGCTCATTATCAAACAATATTTGATGATAAAGGATTGAAAATGAACACACAAAATTTGCCAGGGGGACCTTGACTTTTGCAGAGTTATCCTCGTCTTCCTTCTTGTCCTCAAAGTCGAACGCTACAGTCATCCTCTGCTGTCTCTGCTCCTCCCACAGAGCAGGGTTGAAGCTGTCGCTGTCCGACTGGTAATCTGCAGGACACATACAGTGTGAGACGTCTCATGTAAAAAACAGCTAATAAAATCTATACACACGTGAACATAGCAGACAGGTTTGATTTTTGTTCACCCTCATCGTGCCGAGGCTGCTGAGGGAACATGTAGTTGGTGAGGACCCTCTGCTTAGTCTCAGGGTGGGCCTCTGTTTGGAGGGGGATGAGGGCCTTGGACTGTAAATCATTTCAAAAAAGGCCATCAGACTGACACAATATCCAGGACTTGCACAAGATTAGCCATGTAATCTACACTGACCATTCAGTGTCAACCAATATTAACCAACCAATGTTACACCATTTGCTTTATTAAAACCACCTACTATGTACTTCCACTCACTTGCCACTTAATGTGAACCAAATGTACACTATACAGATGTACAATTAAAGATCATAGCTTTTGCAGTGCACTTTGTCAGCCACCCTCTACTCCACATTGGTCATTGGTCATTATATATATACAGTACTGTGCAAAAGGAGTTTTACCAGTGGCTAGGCTTACAGCATTCTTAGTATATACAGGTACTTACATGTTTATAATACATACAAAAATATTATTATTACACATAGTATTTACATACTATACTGTGCAAAAGTCAAGAGACAACCTTGCATTTGTTTAATTTCAAAATGGTAATAAAGCAAGTTATTCATTTTTTCTCATCAGGAAAAAAACAGAGAACACATAATAATTACACATAAGCCTCAGCAATTAAATATAATAACAGATTTTTTAGTACCTAGCATGTCTACCCTTTGCTTTATGTACAGCATTCATTCATTTGGAGTAGACTTTTAGGCTTTCAGTTTTCAAAGAATTCTACAGGGATGTTTTTCCAGACCACCAAAGTTCAGAAATTGGTTGCATTTTCTGATCCCTAACACATTCAGTAATGGGGTGGTCAGTCCATTGTTCTGAGAACATTAGCAACTTCTTTGTTTGATTTGCTTTTAATTTTCTTCTTTTTCGTCTATTTCCTTTTCCCTGTAACAGCTTCTTGACAGCTATGGATCCTTTCAGACTCATAGTGACTCACAGTTAAAGGATGGGCAAAAACTTCTTCTCCTTCTCCTCTCTCTAAAAGATGAAATACTGTTGATGATGGTGACAGTTTTGGTGCTCTACCAGGTCTTGTATGGTTGTTAGGACTCTCATTTTCTCTATTTTTTGAACTGCAGTTTTAAAACTCCTGTTTTTTTTACTTTGATTTTACTTTGACTTATCCCTTCCTTCTGCTAGTGGATTACCTTATATCTAATCTCCTCAGAAATATCTGTTTAAAAAAAAAACTTATAATTAATGGTTGTTTTATTTGGAAATTTAATAAATGAAAGGTGGTATCAGGCTCAGAGTTGTTGCTGGGGTTTTTCCATGTCAGTGTCACTGCTAGGTTGAAAGTGGCCCACTACTCAAAAAATACCTAGCTAAGAGCAGCACAGAGGTCAGAAACTGACCACTAATGAAGAACTGAAACTGTGCATGACAACAGACAGGTGGAACTTCTCGCAAGGTCAGTGTTTCTAATAAAGTGGCACGTGAGTGTGTACAGAGTTGGGCAGAATACTTTAAAATTGTAGTGATGGCTGAATACTGAATACACTGTCCTAAATGTATTCAGTAATATATTCTATTACAATACATAAAAAGTAATATATTCAGAATGCATTAGAATACATACTGATAGGGCACATGGGAAAAACTCTGCTCGTATTTTTTATTTAATGCACACTTTTCTTCACTCTACTGTCTGGCAGTTTTCTTCATGTAATTCTGGTAATATGTGTCATGAAAAATTCACTTATTTCCATAAAATTATAAATTCTCATTCAACATTATTTTGGCTCTCCTTGCCTGCTTCAGTCTGCTCCCATAATCTCGCTGCCATCTCATGAACTAAGCAAACAATTCTCCCAATAACGAAATCTTGCACATTTCCCTATAAAATACCTATGTGATTTTCAGTTAATGACATGCATGTCACTTGCCACAAAGTGCAATAAAACACTAATGTTGTGCTTTTCAGTTATGAACATGTTCACTACTGAGGAGATTCTTCAGTTGCTCACCCCTAAAAAGAGCTCAGTAATGCTGAGATGAATAACTGGCTCATCACCTTGATTTGTCAGTCTACTCAGGCTTTAGAAGGAACTTCAGTGTTTGTAAAGAAGCTGTTTCTTTGCTAGAGCATGTCTTTACATGCCATGTGCTGATTTTAAAAAACGTTTGTAAACAAGCACTGATGGTGTTTCTTTTAAAGATGGAATATATCTACTTTTTAATTTAGTTGGGTAAGTACTTAAAGTATTCAGCTAAAAATTTTAAAAGGTAACTGTTTTCTGAATACAGATACTTAATTTCTGCATTCTGTTACATCCCAACCCTGAGTGTATATACATATTTCTATACATACATATAGCAAATTTTAAAAGATGGTTAAAAATAATCAATCACCTGATTGTCAGATAACCAGAGTGCAGCAAGATCTTTCAGTTTAGTGAAAGTGTAGGGAAGATTCTTCAACCTAAAGGAGAACAAACATTAGATCCAACACAGGTTGGATGATACCAGTCACACTACAGCATGGATCATGTGCTTCAAATACAGAAATGCCCCATTCAAAAAAGTCTATACCATAAGAAGAGTAAATCCAGAGTATTTAAGAGCAGTGTGGGGTTGGGGTGGATTCTGTCTGTTTAAGTCAGCCCATTAACTCAGCTCCTTTAATGGCTCTACTGTGTTAAGTGATGGTTGCGTTTAATTACCCAGGATCCAGTTCATCATGGCCAGAGCACCTAAACAGCTCACACAGCTCATAAAGAGCTCACTTAATTAGCCTGCGGGCAGCATGCTTTTCACTCACGCTGGGCCTCTATCTTGGAGTGCCATTAGGAAAACAGCAAACACATTTTTCAGCTGCACATAAACTGTTATGTGTTCATCCAAATTATTTGCATGTATGGCGATGTATGTGTTGATGGGGAGTATTTTTCATTGCCTTGGGCTTGTCCTTTATTAATATTGTTTTGCTGTGCATGAGCTGATATTAGCTAGTATGGCTGTGAACAGTGAATGTCATACCGTGGCTGACAACATTAATACAAATGGGGAAAAAATAGCAGGATCAGGTGTTACCTGTTGTCGCTCAGATTGAGAACACGTAGCTTTGTCATTTGCCCAATTTCATCAGGCAGAAATTCCAGCTTGTTGGACCGCAAGGACATAACTGTCACATTCTTGCAGTTTCCAATCTGCAATAAAAGAGGAGATACAATACCTCTGAAAATGAAAATGTGCAATTCTCTTTTTTTCTCCCCATCTCCGCCTCTTTCCTTCTCCTCTCCCTTGCCCTCATGCGCCCTCTCTCACACTGGAAATGACACTGTAATCTGTCAATACCTCCAGGTTGGTGGGGTTAGTGAAGGGCAGAGAGGTTTCTAGGATTTTGCTACTACACTTCACTTCAGCATATAATGCAGGTTTGCTGCTGAATTGTAAGGACGGAGTAGAGCTGAAACCATAGCAACCAGGCGCACTTCCAACAGCATGGAGACAGAAGCTTGTGTGCAGCTCCAAAGCCGGCTCTGACTGAAAACCTGGCAGGGGCCTGAAAGGTGGGCCTTTGGCACAGAGCCAGCTCCACTCTGCCTCAATGTATCCATCATATGCATAATACATAAATAGGGCTAGTTCTCTTTATGATGTCAGGTAGAACTCTTTCATAAAGGCTTTTTAAAACCTCTTTCATAAATGCTATTTAAAAAAAACAATCAAAAACGGCACCACAGACTAGCCTATTTCGGCTAACCCCCTTGTGTCGGAAATCGAAGCTAGTATTTTTAGTTAACATAATCAAATAAAATATTTCCTGTGTGACTCTGTTATTAGATTAACTAGGACACTGTTGTGAGATACTGTGACTCTGTGTTAAGCTGTTAGTGAGCAATGAGGGGCAAAAGGGGAGGGGTGAGAAGGGGAGGGGTGCAAACAATTCTCTACAAAGATAGCCATGCTAAGATAAAACAGACAGCATAACTGCACCTTTCTTGATATCAACAAAGTCTGAAGTGTTGAAACACAATAATACTTTTGTAAATGTTGATATGCTTGTTCACCTATAAAGATGACAATTCTGTACGCGTCTGGGTATTGGAAAAAACATGCCTAGTTCAGCTGAGGGACCACCAAAACAGGTGGAAATTCAATTTTAGGGGCATGGTGAAGAATGGTGTTAAAACCCAAACAAACAATAGAGAGTTAACCTTTACTGGGTTAACCTTTACTGGTTTAAAAGGGCAGATCCTAAACTTTCAATTAATACTGTATTTTGGTTTGTAAGTAGAAAAAGGGGGTGTTTTTTATGATCTGACGTTATTGCTACAGTAACAGTTTTATTTTGTGGCAGGAAAACGATCCTTTACATTGTTGCCATGATTTTCTTATTTAAAACAAACAAAGAATTTGCAGCATGAAACCTGTCAATATAGAATATAAATCTAATTTAAATGCAATATTAATAACATAAAACGGCTAAACGATAGTAATAACTCCAGAGTTAATGACATGGTTTGGTATCTTTTTATCCAATTTTAGGGATTAGGGCAGGAGCAGTAAACTCCAGTCCTGGAGGGCTAGAGTCCTGCACAGCTTGTGGTTTTCCTATTCAAACACACCTGATTCAACTCAACAGGTAAGTGCCAGGTTTAGCAAGGATTGTTAAGAGCAAGAAAATCACCAAACTGCTGGACACCAGCCCTCCAGGACCTCAGTCTGCATGCAACTCATGGATTTGGGCCTTCTTCAAGGGTGCATTGACAGTTTGCAGAAGATGGTCAGCGAGAATATGTTCTTCCTCTCACTTTCCTTGCAGTTATGGCACTTTATGGCAGAAACCTTCAAGTGCTATGCTGTCATGGCTATGGCAAGACTCCTCAGATAACAAAGACAAACCATTTAGAAGGACAACATTTTTCATGTTTAAATGGTTGCACAAAGAACCTTTAAAGATGCTTTCATCTGAAGAGGCAACATCGATCTGTCTCATGCTAGGGGCCTGGTGGCAGGGCCTATGTTTGAGAGGAGAGAGAAAATGTGGGAAAAGCTTTGATCTCTGTGAAGCTTACCTCTCTGGGCAACTCCGCCAGGAAGTTCTCATCAGCTGCAAAGGTTCGGAGACTGTGCAAGTAGCCGATGGTTGGGGGCAGGGACTCCAGTTCATTACAGCTGCAGTCAAACTCCTCTAAAAGTGATAAACTGAGAAAGAACAGTGAAAGAAGACAATTGTGGTGATCACAAACGCCATCTATAAAGACAGCTAAACACTGAAGAGTAATGCATTGAACTGACCTGATTCCAATATGTACATCTAATCAATATGAATAGAATATATTAAATCAACACAATTTTGTCTTTACTTACTTTTGGCAGTAATTGTGTTGATGTAATGCATTTTATTCATATGGAAATGTACACATTCATCACTTTTTCAGTGTATGTGTGTCCCCATGTACATCATAATTTTACCAGTGGACAGCGCCTATACATATATTCTAACAGCACTACGTGGCCCTAATTCAAAATCTTTTTTTTTCCTAATTCAAAAGTTTTTGCAGAATTTTCTACACATTTCCTAAAATATTTACATTTCAACAGACAGAATGAATTCACGTACAGAAAGCAGGTAACACTTTATGTAAACTCTACTACATAACACTGACAAAACCCTGCCTTTAACATGTCATGGCAGATGTCATATGATGTCATGACAAATTCAATAATGTAAGTGTCATGTTACCTTTACCAGTAATTGTCATGACAGATCGGCATAACGTTTGATGTCATGATGGCTAACTACACAGCAAAAATTGGTCATATAAGTTATATTATTATTATTGCATATTATTATATTACTGAACAAACTTATGACAGCATATGGCAACTGCTGTGTCATGTTTAAAGCACAATTATGCAGGGTTCAAGTAAAGTGTTGCCAGAAAGGGAATACAGAAAATCTTGGTATGCCATAATAGCACACTGTATCATTGATTAAAACCTCAGATTAAGAGGCAGTAAAGTGATTAATGAATAATATGGAGGATATTTGAAGTAATGGCTGTTGATAATGCCTGCTGAAAAAAGATCTGACAGCATCTAAAGGCCTGGATACAGTCTGCTGTGATGCAGCGGTTTGGCATTGTCTTTCAAGGATGTCTTAAAGCTAAAAAGAAAAAAAACTGAAAAGAGAAAGATGCAGGTTTACTTAAGCAACGAGTTCTGGGTAGCTTGTGTTCTGCCACTTCCAAAACATAGCACTCTCATTATAACAGACAAGACAAATTTAACAGCGAGCAAATCAGAGCTGTGTGTTCACTCTGAATTATAAGCTATTTTTTTACACGCCAGTACACGCTACCCTTATATGACTAAGTTGTCACATCTCACTAGTGTATCCAGGCCATAAGACACAGTGCTTAAATGATGACTTTAAAAATGAAGTCGTCTTAGTATGTATTGCTATTACTATCAGAAAAGGACATTCATTCAGTCACATTAAGGGGCCAACAATACTTCAGACATGGAATACTTGTATTCTTGTATTACACATAGCAGATAAACAATAAATGAAACTTAGCTTTCCAATAATACACTAACATTGATTAAATCTAAGTTGGCTTGAAAAGGCCAACTTATGGTGCTCGTATTAAACTCAATCCTTGCTATTGTTTCTTTCCTCTTTCTCAATCTCAGACTCTACGGGCCCTATTTTCGTGCAGGTGCAAGTGCAGTTCAATGGTGTAAAGGCCACTGTGTTGCTATTTTGTTTCAACACAAGTGCGTTTTTGTTTGTTTACACTCATGAAATCATGAAAATGTCTTCAAGTATCATTTTGCTATATTTTTGCCATATCGCCCACCCCTACTCCGAACATCATATAATTAATACGATCAGTAGAATTTTGTACCAAGGCAGCGATTCCCTGCTATTACGAAAATGTCTCTGCACTGTGCCACTGGCGCACATTTGTCTCTTAAAGGAAATGAGAGGAGTTAATACAATTGGCTGTCACTGCAGCAGGCCTAACTATGCCTAATATATTCACTCCATCTGCCACGACCCACGTGCCAGCTCTGTGATTTTGCACCTTACTTTTGCACTTGTGCTATAACCATGAAAATAGAGCCCTATTAGTCTTTATTTTACATTTTCAGAGCAAATAAGAAAATCCAATGCCTATATTCTACTCTCACTTAAGCATGTTCAACAGTCTAAATGTCCCCCAATACTATTTATATTTACAGCCCTGCTGATGCACCAAGACCAGGCAATGCTTTCTTTTTCTTTTCTTATAAACTTGTCATACCAAAGCCTTTAGACCACTTGAAAACAGCTACTGCTATTTCCATTGTGTGAACATTACGAGATAAATGGACCAATAGAAAGGGTCTAAAATTAGCAATAAAATCCCATTTTAACATACATTTTTTCTTCTCTTGAAGACAATGGTTTACGCTGTGGTTCTCATAAGATTAAAACTTTTGTGCCATCTATAAAATCTACTTGCCTTGGTAAGTTTGGTCTTTTCAAGCAAACTTAAAGACTGTCCTTAAATTATATTATTTATTATACTCGTGTCCGCCACAGTGTTTACTGAGCCAAATGCTTTGCATTCCTAAATTGTTTTGCCTATAAATTATATTAATAAATTAAACAACTTAAATTAATTCAACTTTAATTAATTAACACAATTGACCCAAAAGGTCAAGAACTTGTTTTCTTTTTCACGACTGCTCCAATTGTCCGATTTTTTTTCCTCCTGAAGGTCAATGTATATTTATTGTGTTAACTAGAGTCATCAGCGTAGCATTTGTACAGCAGCTTGTCCCAGCTGGCCTTCCATATGCAAGGCTTCCTTTTAGCTGCACATACAGGATATGCAAAGGTGTGCCCTTGCCTAAATAAACACGTTGTGGCAGACGTGTGGGGAATACAGACGCTCACTGGTCTACTTACCCTAATTTGGCGCGTGGACTGAGATGCCCATTTTAGATGCATGTTTGATAAACACAACACACAGAACCGACCAATGACAAACCAAGAAGAAAGGTGCACGGAGAACAATATCGCAGGAATGAGGCAGGGGAGACAGTTTTGATGAATGGAACAGGCGGCCCGCTGGGGCAGCGAACTCTGAGATAACAAATTCAGTGGCAGACGGTGCGCAGACAAAACCCCTGAATTTCCCATCTGGCTTTGGGTTACAATTCATAGGTTCATAATGTAAGAAGCATTTCCACTTTACACTGTTTGGGGTTTTGAAGAGCTAGCTCCACATCAGCTCCACAAGAGTATTCAAGATTGTAATTGATTGCAATAATTTACTGAAAGAAAATACAGTAAAATGCTGTATCTGTCCTTCGAAAAGGATCATTTAAATAAACAGTCCAGCACTATTTCATCTAATCTCTATCTGACACTTCTGTACGATACTGCTGATTACCACAGACAATAGTTTTCCTGTACCACAGACAACAGTTGTCCTGTACAACAGACAACAGTTTTTAATACTACAGACAAAAGGCTCCCTGTACTACAGACAACAGTTTTCCTGTACTACAGACAATAGTCTCCTTGCACTACAGACAATAGTCTCCCTGCTCTATAGACAATAGTCTCCCTGCACTACAGACAGCAGCTTTTCTGTACCACAGACAACTGTCTCCCTGTACTACAGACAATAGTCTCCCTGTACTACAGACAATAATCTCCCTGTACTACAGACAATAGTCTCCCTGTACTACAGACAACAGTTTTTCTGTACTACAGACAATAATCTCCCTGTACTACAGACAACAGTTTACCTATATCACAGACAATGGGACGTCAATGCTTGGAATTATGTAATTTACCACCTACATGGGAAAAACATGGACACTTCAACGAAAGCAAGCTAGCCAGATAAACTCAGACATATGAATGACACCTTTCACGTTCATGATATATTTACCTTCTCAAACAGCAGAAGTGGTACTTTATTACTATTGGTGGTGTGAGCAGCCATATTGATTTAACATCATATGCTGAACTCAAGTTAAGAACACCATCCTGACATCTTATTTCTGAGTAGAAGTTACAGTTTAGGGGGCGTTTTCTTTGACTATTTCCTAGTCGGTGGTCGGAAATTCAGAGTTACGAGCTCTAGCTGAATGCAGCATTATACCAGTGCTATGAATCAAAGGGTTTTCTGTTCTTTTCTGAGTGCAAGGAAACATGTCAAAATTGTCTGTGGTCATGAACAATATGGTACAGATGTGGCAGACAGAGTTTAGACTGAAAAACAAGTATCCTTTAATTTAACTTTTGTTTTTTCTAATCCAGCTTTACTGACAGAGTTACTTAATCCTTCTTTTAAATCCCACATCAGTTCATGTTCAGACAGAGAAGACAATTCTCATTGTACGTGTGAACAGCGATGTTGCCAATCAGTGTTTTCTCACAGTGAGGTGAGAAGGCCCAGCATAGTGAAGGTGACAGACAGCCAAGCTGCAAAGTCACTGTATCACGGGCTGAGACAGCAGCTTGGAAATAATGAGCTCATAGCTAATGTCAACCACTGTCCCTGTCAAAATCTTTAATGGTTGTACAATATAAATGAATAGAAACATGTAATGAAAGCCCTCAGGAACACACCTCTGTAATACATCATAAAACAAATCATTTTCAAAAGGGTCCAAGCAGAGAAGATTTGCAGAGGGAGTTTCAGGGTTTATGATCTGGGAGATGTTTAAAGTAATGATGTATGGGGTCGCTTCCCACCTTCATCTGCTTTGCCTTAAAGCCCTGAATGTGTCCTCTAAGTTCACTAAGCAGCTACTCACCTTCCAATGGTGTTAGGCAGTGAGGTGAGCTGGTTGTCATCAACTTTTAGTGTTGTCAACTTTTTCAGCATTCCTATGAAAGAGCATAAAAACACTTCAATTAATCCCTCTAGTCATATTAAAGCCTTATTCGAGCTGGATTAGTCTTACCTGGGCAAACTATAATTTTAGTGATTGTCAGTGAGATTTGTGATTTTGATCCAGTACAAATCTGCAATATCCATAGTTTTTACAATCTGACAGTAATAATTGCAGAGTGAATGGACCCTTGTAATTGGCTCTACTCTCTAATCTCCCTCAGTAATAGTCAGAAATGAAAAACTCATGAGCAGTGAGAAAGGTGACAAGTTCAGAAATCAATCCTCTGTAGTTAGTGAAACTAAGGGTGCTTTAACACCTACCATGTTTGGTGCACACCAATCAAACCTTGTCTTTAGTTCAGTTCGTTTTTACAGGTGTGAACACTTCACCTGTACTCGGGTGCGAATCAAACAAATGAACTGTGCTCTGCCAAAAAATGTGGGTCTCAGTCTGCTTCCATGTGAACCCTGCATCAGTTCACTGCAGGTGGGAACATATTTTTACGATGGCCTACATCAAATGAAGGAATTCAATATAAGAACATGTTTTTCCTCAGTGCACATCAGTGTTGTATTATCCATAAAATCTGCTTGTTTTAATATTTGACTCTTTACAGACACATTGTTTTTGCAGCACAAGCTGCTGCTAATAAAGGCACTCAAGCAACAGCTAAGCATTTGGTTTTGTCATGTCACATGGTCCATGGAATGTGGTGTGACTGCTTGGACCAGGCATTGTCTGCCTGATTGGGTAATTTGAAACTGATGAACAATTAAATAAATTTTTATTACTCTAATAGTGAAACATCAAGTACATTTCATGCAGTACATTAGGCTGGATTATACATTTTATTATGATTATATCTGAGGGATAGATCTGGATCTAAAAAAATAGACAAACAGAAAGCTTGCCTTATCATTTTCAAATTCCTGACCAATCAAAGAACACCCATATGTGTAATTTGGTACACTATGACCATTGCAATGTGAAACCAAGCATACATGAAAATGAAAAAGATACAATAAAAACAAATCTGGTACAGGCTTTAACAAACAAACTAGGTGTGAAAGCAGCCTAGAATATAGGAGTAATTTCTGTGGAAATATTTAGTTTAACAAGTTCAACAACTACATAAATAGAAGTCTAGTCCAAATACTGTACTGTTCTCTACGTACTCTGATTTATTTGTTAAAATATGTTGCAAGCTGTAAAGGTCAGTGTGTATGACATCTCTTTTTCAACCCCCTTATATATTATAAATAAAGGCCATTCTAAAAACCCATCATTTATGCTCTTCTGGCTCCCTAGGCACAAAATGCTTGGCCATTTGCGATACAGATTTCATAGCAGTTACAACAGTCCACTGAAATAAACATGTTCTACATTAATTTCAGATGCAGAATAAATGAAAGCTGACTGTCTTGATATGCTAACAATGATAATGTGGTGTCAGAGCACATCTATGTTCTATTTAGTTTAAAAACCTAGGGTAGCCTGTTAATAAATGTTTGTGCATGCTAACTTTAGGTTATTTTAGTTTTGCTGCATTTATTTACTAGATTTATTCTCTGTGGACTTTTATTCTGAAGGGCGGGGCTAAGAACTACCAGGGCTGTGTGTAGTAGCAAGCAAGAGAGAGTTAGAGTGAGCTAACAGTAAGAGCTGAAAGCTAGCCTAAGAACTGCATTTTCCCCCTTTCTGTACACTGTTTTCTGAATTACGTCAAACAAAGCTGAGTTATGGACCAGAACCTTGCGTCATCCAAGCTTCTCATGAGAACCCCCCTCGTCACACTGGTGTCAGAAATGGCTTAAGAACTGGAGACAAGAGTTTGGTTTTTTGTTAATTTAGCTACATTGATACAATGGGATGCTCTGGAACAGCTGCATATGAGCCTAAGGTCACCATGCCTTATGCAAAGAGTCAGCTAGACGTGTATAAAATCCACCAGCACTGGGCTGTTGTTAAAAAGCTTTCGCAGAAGAGTAGAAGCTATGGCTGCAGAAAAACAGGACAATCTCTGTATTAACATCCTTGATATCAGAATAAATGTTGGAGGAGAAAGTGTCTACAAACTTTTGGACATGTAGTGTACTTTGTCCCATACACTTCAGTCAAATTCCTTACAAATTACAGTAACTGATAAAACTAATCCAGCTTAAAGAGTGCTTTGGGCAAGTATTTAGCACAAAGAGAAAATTGTGAGAATGCTGTAGATTCAGTATGAAAACTTTACTAAACCATTTGCTTTACAAATCATTTATATTAATTTTTAAGTGTGAGTATGAAACCAGTCAAGCCTGTCCTCACCTATCGTATCAGGCAGCTGTTGCAGCATGTTGGAGGAGAGCAGGAGGTCCTCAAGGGACTCGCACCCAGAGATATCTGCATCCAGACTCTCAATCCTGTTCTTAGACAGGTCCAGATACCGCAACTGCCTCAGCTTCCCTATAGACTTCATCAACAGATAGAGAGAACACGGCTTTACAACAGGCCAAGAGGAGTTTAAACAGTGGTGCATAATAACATTCTCTATGGAAACCATATTTAGCACTCATACTGCATTTTACAAGTGACAATTTTTTCATGATGCATTATGACCTTTGGGGCAAATAGCGATTAGAGTCCATACAGTCAATTTCAATGTAGCATTCAACAATGAGTCCACTGACACTACATTGTACCTCAAAATTCTAAATATAACCTTAAATATCTTGAAACTCTAATAAGATCTACTATTAGTATATTAAACTTTCACATGCATGAAACGCTAATTTGTCGGCCTTTTCCACACACATATCTGCTATACTTTGGAATGAAAAAAGCCTTCTCTCGTACCTCAGATTGGGACAAGATGTGGGGCCACAGTTTTGTCCATACAAAGCTAGGACCCAACTAACTACCCAACATCTACATCATCCCTGGTTCCTAACTGATTCCTGTTAAGACTGTCCAAAAACTCTTAGTGGCATATATAGTTACTGCTTTCCAGTTCTCAAGGTCTTATTGCAGACTGCTACTGGTTGTCTGGCTTCATTTACAATGGCAAAGAACAGTGTACCTCATACATGCATCTATCTAATGACTGTAATGACTGTTTTTAAAAGACCTTCTGCTTTGGAATAAGCACCAAAATCTTCAGAGCACTAACACATAGCTTGCCTATGAGAATAACAGTAATATTATGCAGGACAGTCTGTGTAAAAATTAATAGAAGCTTTAAAAAAAGCAGTCTTCAGGGTATATTCTGTCTAGCAGTGGTGATGTGGAACCTCCGTGAGCAGACTGAACGTGAGCTGAATGTTTAGACAATGCCCATAGGAGGCAGCGGCTGTGGCCATGCTGCGCTGTGTGCTCACCCCTGGTATTGTCTGTAATGAATTGTTGTCCAACCACAGCTCTTTCAGGTTATGGATCTGCTCCAACACTTCTGGCTGAAATAGCAAAGACAATCAGAGCTGATAAAAACAGAATAACAGATACTGGCATTACAAAGAAAACACCTGATTGATTATCTTTGACATACAGTTTAAATTATTATTGTTAATTTTAACAAGACTCTATACATAAACACACAAAAACAGCTTTCCAAGTAATTATATTAATTTCTCATCCAAAATGTGTCATTTGCCAACTGGGGAACTGAATTTGGCTGCTTTATTACAGGGGAACAACAATGGATATTCTCTTTAATATACTACATAATTTATATTACATATAATGCAATATGTATTATATATTAAACACAATGTCTAATATAATATATGGCCATAGAGTTGGCCAATCTGACAATATGTGAAGGTTATCATGATAAATTATGTCATAATATGCTTTCCTGAGTATATCAGGGGATCATCAGTACTTTAAATGCATGCATCATATAAAAAGCAGTCTCATTATACCATTATCTTATTTTATTCATTTATTTTTTTACCATTTTATTTTTACTCCTGTTCCTTCTTAAATAAGTTATGGGGTTATTACGAATATATTTTGCCAATGCTAATAAAAACAAAACATTGTTCTATAGTTTTTCACAGCCTTTTTTAAAATGTGGCACTAGGGTTTGCCAAAACATTAGAAAACCAAATATAATGATGCACATTGTGTGGCATAAAAGCAGTGTTAAGCATCATGATGCATACCTGTCAACTTAATCCTATTAAAATTATAGTGATGTGCAACTGAAAACCTGCAGAATTCAACAAATACCATGACAAACCCCCACGAGTCCCTCGATGAAGCAATTTTTACAGCATGCGAACAGTTTACAAAGGCACATTGTTGTCCTGGAAATTACTTCAGGATTTCTCAAATTTAACGCTGAATTCAGGGGAATTTTGTATTGGATATGTACACCATTTAGTTTCAGGCTGATTTTGTTTTCTTTTTTTTGTAGGCTTTTTAAATACTAGCATGCAAAATCAGTACTGTGGTCTTGAATTTGAGGTGGCTGTATTGGTCAGTAACAGTGGGCGTTGTAATCAGAATATGTAAATGAGTCCGGTTTGGGCTGTTACTGTGATGATGCAGACCAGAATTTTATGAGACCGCCTTTATTTTCAAAAAGTGAAAATTCATGAGATTTACTTTCACAGCAGTGAGACTGGAGCAAAGGCAAAAAAATCAGACATGGCAGCTATGATGATGATATTTTTGCTGTACTGCCGAACCATATAAAGCTATGTTGCCAGTTAATTAGCTAGCACTCTTCTCCAAGCATAATGAGCCAATGAATTGTCATATCATGTGGCGAGACATTTCAGCATTTGAAGAAGCCCAAATATTGTCCATAGTAAATAAAACATTGCAAATATTCAATAAAATAGTATTTTTATATACATATTTTACATACAGTGCATACATATAGAGCAATTTTTTCAAACTGTAGTCCACATCACATATTAGAGTTTCACACTGCATGAATGATTAATTTGACCACTATTGGTTTGGTGTGTGCTGACATGGTTTTTGTCTATTGAACAGATTGACTTTATGAACATACTCCAAAAATGACAACACAGATGCTCAGTGGTGTACAACAAGCCAGCAGAGCAAATGATTTCAGCAGAATCCTGATGCTCTGTTCATTGCCCATTATCTCTTTCAGTGTTGAGACGTTTTTATTTGCTGCATCTCTTTTGTTTGTATCTATTGAAAGTGGGAATTGGGAAGCAGAGCTAATTAGCCTGCGTTTGTTTAGTGGTCCCAAACCACTTCAAATCAGCACTGGAAAGAGATGTGAGAGTGTCGCCTTCACAAAACTCTATCAGAGAGACAGGCAACAACAGTTTACATCTTTATTTTAGATGACGCTTTTTTAAGATTCATCCAACATTATTTTCTCCTAAGTATCGCATTCAAATATGCTTCAGCATTGCGGAGGCTTCTATTGTATTAACACTAATCACTGATGACTATCAGCTATTTTTGGGTAGTACACTAATTGAGCTATATCTAGTAACTTTTCGGCAATGGCCATATCAGCAAACAAACGAATATATTTTATGTACTGTGGAAGCTTCAGTTTATGTAGCACTGATGACTGGTTATTGTTGTGAATACTGAAAAAAGTAATAAGTTGAATTTATGTGATTTAAATGTGTCGTTTGCACACTATAATAACACAATTATTGCTAAATGGAAGAAAACTGCAAGATTAATATGTGTTTATTTAGTTCATTCATGTGGAAATTATGCACCCATTTGAATCAAGTACACACACTCCCACTATATTTTTGGGTAGTACAGCAATTTCGACAATATTTGGTTGTTTTTTTGGCAATTTCAAAGAGGTCTAACATCACTGATGCTTGTATTGCACAGGGATTTTAAGCATGGGTTTGTAAATCAGGTTAAAATGTTTCCAAATGAGGAGAAAGCCTCCTGTGTATGTAATGGATGCCTGTGTCATTTCTTCACAGCCATGACTGCTTCCTGCTCCGCTCCCTCCGAGCTCCAGCATCTGTGCCCTCAGAATTCCCACAGCAAGAGCCTCAATTAAGAAACTTTCTGCAGTGCAGTCCTACAGACCAGCCAACATCTGCTCTGATCACAGCACGACTCTCTCTCCGTAACGCACAGCCAGCGCTTATCAGTGCCAACCTTGCCATGCCCAGCCTGGAAGTGTGAGGGCTATTACAGGGAAATGAGAAACCGCAAAGCAAGGCCCAGATTTAGTGGTAACAAGGGAATCTTGTTTCATAGGCTGTGCTGCAGTCTGAAGCTACAGCATCAAATAGTACAGAAATACACACTTGTAAAAATAAAAGTGCTAAAAGGGCTCTTGAAACGATGGCATTGAAGAACCACAATCTTCTAAAGAACCTATTGGTAGGTTGATCCAAAAAGTGGCCATTTTCTGCTGATCTACTTTTCTCTATTAACAAGATGGCTCAATACTGTTTTTGCACTGATATGGTATGATGATATGTAATGCCCATATTTAATCTAGAATCGTCAAAGGGTTCTTCTATTGTAACAAGCCTGACATTGTAACAATAGAAGAACCATTTACAGCACATCCTCCATCAATCTGAAGAACCCTTTCACAATGCAAAGAACCATTTAACCATGGAAAGGGTTCTTTAAGTCTTCATGGTTCTATATAGTACTGTTTTCTGTACTGAAGAACCCTTGAAGAACCATCATTTTTAAGTGTGCAGGAGATCATGTTTTTTTTCTTCCAAAGGATTCAGTTGAGCTCAATGGCTGGTGTATGATCCTATGAGTGCATATGAGCTCACTATGACAGGACACTGCTGTTTCTAGTTCTTAGCTCGTAAGAGCACTGAAAGGCAAGGCCCAGGCAATGATGAGACTGCCAACCGCAAAGGTCAAAAATGACTCAAAAAGCTTTTCCTGAAGTGGGACACACAGATTGGAGGTCCAGACAGCGGAGCCATAAAGTGTCGATGGGTGTTCTCTTGTTACTTGGGGGCTATGAACAGTAAAGCACACTTATTGCAACGCCAAACCATCTGTTCCCTTTGGAAGCACTGAAGCGAGTGTGTCTTTTTTCACCACCCAAGGACAAAGTGCCCCGGATACTGCAAACCTGCGCATGACGCTGATACAAAGTTTAGAAGCAATTAATAAAAAAAATCCTCTTTTACTGTCTGCCGCTGCAAGAGTGAAAATGTCTGAGTCATGCTTGGCTTATCTGCACAGTGTTGAGTTACAGAGCGCAGTACAGTTGACAGGCTTATTCTGCATAGGCCAATAGGGGGGCAATAATGTCCTTAGAGGAAAAAACATGCAGTATAACACTTTAGCATCATATCAGAGATGCGCTGTTATCCTTATTCATTACAGTATCTTTCAGCAGTTCCCTGGATCTTCAGATAAAGATTAATGAAAACAATCTGAACCTAAATCTGCTGATTCCTAATCATTATAGTCTTACTTGTTAACAGACTCAGCAGAGTTCTAACATTTACCAAGCACTGCACAAATCACTCCTAAATCAGCTTCACTGGTTACCAGGATCTTTTTGTTTTAAGTACAAGTACCTCTCAGTTTCACTCACAGTCCTTCATGCTTTCGTTCCTGTGTACCTTACTGAACTCCTTCACCCCTACAGTTCTCCTCATACTTTCAGATCCTAGACTTTCATCAACGCGTTGCACGTGAGTTCGTTCACAGGTCACCCCCAAAGTCTGGAATCTTCTCTCCATGACTGCGCATCTATTTCCTACTTTCAATTTTGACTTAAGCAGTACATCCACAGTCAATTTCTGCTGGTCTCTATACTTTCAGCATATTTGAAAAATGCACATTAGGGGTGAACTGCAGTGTGTGCAGAGGTGAGGGGGGGTGGGTGATGAGAGGAGAGAGAGGAGAGGGAGGAACATTTAGCATTTCAAGAGGTGGAATATATTCTGATAGTCTTTTGTTACTATACTTAAGTTTTATGTACCTTACTCCAGTATTATACTTTTACTTTTAATTATATTTCCAAGAAAAAAATATACTTTTTACACCTAACATTTTTACTTTGACCTTCAAATTATAAGTCAATCATTAGAAGTCACAAAAGCCATGAGATTTTTCCTTTTTTCTCATGTCAATCAGTTGAGTTCCTGTGTATTTGATGAGAAATTTAACGTTTTTATTAAAAGGACCCACCAAATTCATATCAGTGTAATTTGCCCACAACTGTGCTAATTTATCTTTGAATGAGGTCTAGTACTGCGCATCACACACTATCAAGATGTTTAATTAATTTGTTAAAACATTTACTTTTTGATTAGATATACCTAAGAAAGTTTGAATATTCAGATACTATTTTACATTCACTCAAAGATGCACATTGCTCCATATTGTTTAATTTTGAACTGAGTAAGATTTTGTGCTCATACTTTCTCTTAGGTATAATTTCTCTGTCATTTCCCCTGCACCACCAAAGTCCCACAAAATAACAAAAATAACACAGTCCACAAATGAACCCCCGAAAGGCTGAAAATGATAACTCCCAGATTTTTGAGTTTTGCTACTTGCCGCAGAGAGCAAAGCACTTGCAGGTGTGAACATCTGGAAGGTCGTTGTCCACTTACAGGTACCAAATACTCTCTGTCACATCACATAATGAGGTAGGGTTACAGGTGCAGCAAAACAGATTTTTTTTTTAATGGAGACCATGATTTAACTAGCAAAAAAGTGCTTTTACTATAGGTTTTGTTGGTGAAATCACTGAGCATAACGCTGCTGTCGGAACAAAACCTCGTTTTTGTTGCTTTTCAGTTTTTGACATAATCTGAAAATGCCTGTTGCCCTTTACATTGTGTGTAAATTTCATGATGAATGGACCAAAAGAAATGACCCAAAATTACTTTGAAAAAAGTCTGATTATATTGACTTACACTGAAAGTAAAGTATGTTTTTTCCTCTCCTGTAAAGTTGTCATTTTCGAGATATGATGTTTTGTTCTGACAGCAGCAATAAGCATGTATATGAATATGCTTACACCTAAAAACATGAATGTATTGTTGTTTGCTTCTTTACTGTACACCATTCTGCTCTCTCTATTTCTTAGTTTTTTTCTGATGTGAAGTGTCCTTGGACTTGTGAAAGACACTATATATATGGGCCTGTCACAGTTATTACCTAATCGCCTTCTTTCCACTTATTTTTTCTGCTTATTTTCTCAATTATTAGCTTTCACAATTATATGTTTACATCGCAACAAGCAGAATCTGAATTGTATTTTTATCAATTAAGTGAGGCAAACTTATGTAAATAAAAGAAAGCAGAAAACGCATTTACAGAGACACGTCATGGGTCTTACAAAAACAATAAAAGTGTTCAGTGGTGAGTAATGTTTGTTGATTTGAGCTTGAGATGCTTCCGTCATCAGCTGGGAGTTTCTAAGAACTGACAGTTAAGAAGCCAGTTTGACTGTACTGCAATAGCTGCACACAATTAACAAAAGGCAACAATTTATTATTATTTAAGATGTGATAAATTATTATTATTTATCTGGCGAATGACAGTCAGATAAAATTTCATGATCGCAGGTCTAATTATGTACGTAGAGCATATTATTACATTATCTGATCCTGAATATTGCAAATAATTATACTGTAAATAAGTAATCCACTATTTTTGGGCTGTCTCTGTTGTAATTAAGATCACTGAAGAATGCTGTTAATCACAGGAGGCAGTTCAACACACGCACAACACAGAGTCATTATCTGAAGAAATTCCCCACAACTGCTTACTCTGAAGTTCAGTCACTAGCTTTTTCCCTCGACACAGGAGTAATTTGCCAGCTCGTGGACCTGGTCATTGATTTGAGCCATGACTAAATTAACGCGAAGCTGGGCGAGGCAGTGGGGTTGGAGTTGGTGTGGGGGAGTGGGGGGAGGTAACTCGGGCAGAATACTGGATGAAATGCTTGCTATTGTTTAGTCCGGCTGGTGAGCCAATTAAAAGCAGCTCAGCGGTGAATGCGCTGTCATACTGAGCACATCACGTTTGAACCGCTTCATAAATAATACATCAGTGCATGATGCAACCAATGCAGCACAACATTGGGGTATTAACAAGAGCCATTCCTCCCCCAATCATGCTCTTCTGGGTCAAAGACTGCTGGGTGAGATGACAGCTGCCCAAGTGGTGGCTGCCTCCAAAATGAGACCTCTTTTCTTACCAGTTCAGTGAATTCATTGCTTCCCAAGTCTAATCGCTCCAGCTGTGACAGCCTGTGAATTGACCTGCAGCAGGATAAGAAGGGAACAGGCTCAGAAACGGGTATGAGGCACCATTTACACAGAAGGCAGAGTGAAACCAGACACATCAGCACATCACATAAGCTACAACAGCAACAGAATTACCCACATTTCTGCCTTTAGGGACAAAAGTGACAGTGACAAGTTTAAATATAGAGTCCAATGTTGAGAAAAAGAAAAACAGCTCCAGGTAGAGGTAGAGGAAGGTGATCGATGACATTTCTTTGACTGTAAAAAATGTTAGTTTTTAAAATTTGATACTGTTGACAGTTTTACTGTAGCTGCATTGTTAACTCTTTCTCTCTCTCTCTCTCTTTCTCTCTCTCTCTCTCTCTCTCTCTCTCTCTTTCTCTCTCTCTTTAGCACAGGCTACATTTTCTGTTTTACTGTTTTATTTTTTCCAGTGTGTTATATTCAGCAAATAAACAGTAAGTGTGCATTAACATGTGCAGAAGTATTAATTTATTTTGACCTTAAAAATCACCAAAAACTAACTTGATCAAGCACCCAAACTTCAGTGAGCTCTGTTTGGACAACAATGGATAAAATAAGTGACAATGTAATGTAAGTGGAACAAAAACATTAAAAATAAAAAAAATGTTAAAAATGTAACCTTGTTATCAACAATATATTTGATAAAATGACTAGAAATAAGTTACATAATCTTATAATAATCTTCAAACAATCTCAGCATAAGAACTATTTGATATATTGACTAGATTTAAGATAATTTCACTTGTTGAGATGCCATTTTTGCAGTGAATAGGCAATCAACTATTACTAAGGCATTAATAAATCCAACGACTTATACGCTTAACTCGTGCCACTTCTTTTACTTAATGAATTATTCAGGCCTTATTTACTTAAATATGATCATTTGTTGTTAGCATGAATGCCACAGTATTTTTTCCTTTATCCTTCTTTTTTAATTGAGATATTTTTCTAAAATATTTACTGCAACATATTTTTCCATATTACCCAGCTCCAAGTCAAGATATTAACAGCTACAATTGACCAAATAATCTTGTTATACAATTGTATAGTTGAAGTTTACAGTTTCCCACCAATATCTCTCCAATTACAAAAGACAACTTCAGTCCTTCCAGGAATCTGCAATAAAAAAATAATTCAAATAATTTTTTTATTGCAGATTCCTGGAAGGACAAATTATATATATATATATATATATATATATATATATATATATATATATATATATATATAATCCTGATTTTTAACCAGAAAATAAGCTAATAGCTAATTGCTAATTGTTTTTAGACACTGCCCAGGCCTAGTTCACAGTTACGCAGTGCTACTTGATGTTTTACCAAAATTAGTTTGAGTGCACTTTACTACTCTTCCTCATTTCCTCGAATATTTGACTGTAGAAATATGATGGTTATTTTTATTTAATCTTGAGTCTGTATTCTTTTGCTTCTCAGAGGTACACTTAATATAAAAGAATAAATTAATCCTACTTAAATATATCAGGCTCACAATCATCACAAATTTCTGTAGTTTTATTGCAAGATTTCCAAAAGCAAAGTTCAAATATTAATTCACATATAGAAAAAAGCTGCTGCAAAATCACGCAACAATCACAAAAAACTTGTTGTTAATATTCACATTTACAGGCTAATTGCTGTTAATGTGTAGCTTATAATTTTAAGCTTAACTCATCACACTGCTGATACTCCTGTACTCTGAAACTGTTCACCAACAGATCACCAACAGAAGATGACTTTTCAGATACTTTGTGGCTTCATCCTTGTATGTATGTGAAGACAATCATTTCATATTCTACCTCCAGGAAAACAGAATAAAAGAACATGAAGCCAAACTGCATCCAGACTGGCTCTGATGAAAGTATGGGGGGTTGTAATGTTGAAATACAAACCAGAACATCTAAGCAAATCAGCCTGCATGAAGTACTGGGTGCAATAAGTGTTCCTCTGTTGAGCCCTGACAGTGATTGACTATATTATGAGCTACATTATAGGCTCCACTGCCTTTACCTCTGCTTCATACCTGGACACTCTTTCATCTAGAAACTGGATGAAAATGGATGAACAACATGAATACTTTATGCCATAACTTAAAAAGAAAAAGTGAATTACGCAAGATTTGCAAGATAACAGCAAACAGAAGTGCAAATGCTGAGGTGGGCCAGCGGAACTAGGTGGGCGCATTAAATAGACTAAAGTGAATGAAATGTCATAGACATTGTTAATGACGGGACTATGTTTAAGAGAGCCTGCATATAATAACTCTAAAAAATCCTCTCTATAATGTACCCATTAGTCAAAAAGCTATAAACAGTACTTTACAAAAGTGAGAGAGTTAGTTCACTATTCTTGCACTAAATGGTCCTTGATTTATTTTTCCGGACCCAATCATAAAAATTAAAAAACATTTTTTTTTAATTAATACGTGCAGTGGTCCTTTTGGAGTATGTTGCCTTGAGGTAACATTGTGCGACAATGGGAAGAAATTATGCAGAGCCATGTTCCCTGAAGTGGTGAGACCTGGCTTGTGACTGGCTAAATCCATTCTACTGGCACACGCTATCTCACTCACATTTTGCTTCTAGGCAATAAACATATTTCTGCAAATTCTCATAACTAAGAATATTAATACTGAATATTAAAAAAAGTTTAAATGTGCCCACTAAGAGATAGTATGACCAAGTACATGCTTTTTATTGACTTACTCAAACTCTTCCCGTTATTGGTAACCCTGTTGCTGTCTTTAAATATGCAAGGAAAATGTGTTTGTTGCCCTCAGGCAACATCGTGCAATAGAGGGTTAAGTATAAGTTTTTTTCAAGCATTTTCAGGAGATATTTCTGAAGAGATTAGATATAAGATAATCCACTTGCATAAAGAAGAGGAACGACAAAGTAAAATAAGTAAAAAAATCTGGTTTCAAAAACTGGAGTTGAAAAAATATTAAAATACAAAGAGAAAATGGGACTCAAAACAACAATACAAGACCTGGTAGCCCACCAAAACTGTCACCATCAGATAAACAGTACTTAAAGCTTTCATCTTTGGGAGAGAAGATAAAATCAAGCTCTACTCTTGTTACACTGATGTTTTTGTCCATTCTTCACAGTGAGAAGACAACTCAATGCTATGCGTCTGAAACCATGTGAATCTAAAGTAGAAAAAGCAATTAACTTTTAAGACTGAAATTTGGAGGTGTGGAAAAAATCCCTGTAGAAGATTTCCTTAAAAACTGGCAAGTCTACTGAAAAAAATGGAAGCTGTAATAAGGAAAAGAGTAGACATAAAGTTGATATAACTCTTAGTTCTTAAGACTTCTGTGTTTTCTGCTCTTGTCCTGATGCTGAAAAAAAGATTTTTGCATGATACTGTATGTAACACTAAAATTAAGCTAGTTGATGCCATGAAAGCCCAGGAAGAACACATCTATGCCATAAGCAGTAGCAGTTCTAACAGACAATTGCTGAGGTATTCACAAATACAGCACTATGTAAACCTGACTCACACAACCATTTTACTTTTTCACTTTTTCAACATGTATTTACTGATTAATATATTATTTTTACATTATAATTTAATAACTTATCAGATTTTTATTTCTGCCATTTTTACATCTCACTCTCGTTTATCACCACATACTATATTCGCATTCCTTAAAATCACCCAAATGTGAGCATCAACATAAAAGACACAGTCTTTCAACTCCTCTGTATTCCCTTACATAAGCAGTGTTTGTATAACGTCTCTGATGTAAACAGACCAATAGACTTACTTGTGCAACAATAAACTCATGAAAACACACCCACGTCACTCACTTTGGCATGGTTTTCAGGTGATTCTCTCGAAGTTCCAGGATGCGTAATTTGGACAATCTGAAAGGCAGAGTGTCGTAATTGATTCAGTTAATTCACATAAAGTGCATTTCTCTCACACACATTATCCTGCAGGTTTGCAGAGCACAATGAAACCTAAAGCTAAAAGCTTCTTAACTGAGCTTTTGTACACTGCCATTACTAAAATCACAAATTTTCTTTCTTATCCATATGGAATAGCCATTCATTATCAAACAGCTTTAGATGCTGGGGCTCTGTGCATCAATGCAAGCCTTGGGCAAGTCACTGTCAGCCTTTGTCAAAGAGGTGAAGCTCATATCTAGAAGCTCAAGGACACTTAAACAATGACTAAACAAAGTGTGTGAGTGCTAAAGAGCAACCTGACAGGTTTCTGTGCTAAGTGTAAAAAGGCAGAGGCTTCAAATGAATAGAATAGAACAGAATAGAATAGAAACTTTATTGCCCTAATTAAAGCTGGATATTTTTCTTTGCTCTCACCTCAGATAACTAAAAACACAATTCATACATATTCAAGCACAGAAAAGTCACATATTAAAGGGGAATTTCATTGGCTTTTCAAAATTCCAGCTTTATTCAGTCACTGAGATGTAAACAAATCATTTAAAGTGGTTAGATGGGAAATGATTGATTACAGAAAAACAGACCAATTCACATTTCTTTACAGCGGTGGTGAGGAACCAGGGGGATTTTATTTACTTTTCAAAATGACCAATCAACACTCATTCATAACTGTTATTCATATCGGTAAAACAGTGATAAACCTTAACATTTTTTTGGGACTATTTTGCCTTACAACACCCTACACGTATCCCTTCACCACTAATGTATTTTTAAAACAATCATAAAACAATGTTTCAGGCATCAGGCAGCATTTCATAACCATTTTATACAATAACTTAATTTGAGGTTCCTTTTATAGGCATTAAACACTTCAGACATTGGAATATATTGGAAATGTGGGATGCAGGCCCTTTAAGGTCTCATTTAAGCACTCAAAGTCCATTAATAAAGCTACACAAACAATCATACCAAAGGACAACCTCAGTTAGCGTAGCTGCAGTTAGCGCTTACCTCCCAAAGTTGGCGGGTAGGTACTCGAGGAAGGCGTCGTTTAAGAAGAGCTGTGTCAGGTTGAGGAGCTGGGTGAAGCCATCGGGGAGTCTGAGGGAACAGAGAGGAGATGGCACCCTGTTAAAGGCCAGCAGCACATCACTCAATAAGCGTTAAGTACCTCAGACCCACTGAGAGGTAAGGAGGCCCTGCTATAATCCCATTACACTTCCCCTTTCACTGCTAGCTGCAGAGTGCAGGTGGCTCCTCGAAAGATTAAAGATTAAGATGGTAAAGTGAGAGGAGAGTGAGCGTGCCACAGAACATCAGCGCCTTCCACTTTTAATCTCCCGCCACAAATTAAGTCACGGTGAGTCAAAGTTTAAGGACTTTTCAGCTGTGATAAATATTAGAGCTCTGATGTTTTTACCAGCAAGAACACGAAACAAGAACTGAAACGTGTCTTAATTAAACTCTGTTCTCCCCTCGAACAAAGTTTAATTCATTTTTAAGACACTGTGTTTTCCCCATGTAGTATTAAGGCACGATGCTGCTCCATAATTCAAACATATGTTTAATCATTCAATCTTTTGGAACAATCCAGAAAAAAAACTGTATGAAAAGAGTTTTTACTGATTTCTTATTCCCTGTTTTATTCCTCTGCTCTAAGAGGTATCCTAAACCCTAATTCGTGCAATATGTATAAAAGTATGTCTACAAATTCTTTTAAGCTATCTGAAATATTGAACAGGGCAAGAGTGGTGCATCTGTGCAATGATATGCAGTGTAAATGAGTTGTTTCCATGTGATCTAACCGGTGGCAGCAGCACAAAACCTGCAAGAAACTGTTAATGGTGAGAAAAGACAAGAATTTGAAATACACTTTAAATGGGTTGCATCATCCATCAACACACTATTCTCTGTGAGTAGATGGATGATGCAACCTATTTAAAGTGCATTTCAACTTTTTTTCTTTTCTTTGCATTACAAAGGAGATTTTCAAGTTGTGTGACTCAATACGCTTCATATGTGTGTCGCGGATACTTACTTGGTTATGGGATTTACACTGGCCTCTACAACTGATAAACATTTACAGCACTTGATATTGTCTGGAAACTCTTGAATGCCTGAAGGAAAAAGGAAATAGTTTACATCACCAAAATAATAGAATTTGAACTCTGTTAAAATATGTACATTTAGTTTAATGATTTTCAGCAAAACATAGTGAAAATGCTGCTCTACACTCTTAAAGAACATGAAATGGTTATTTGGAGTTATGCCAGTGAAGAACCTTTTTTAGTTCCCCCAAAAAGTCTTTCAACTGATGGTGCCATAAAGATCTGTTTTTGTAAATGAGACGTGTGAGTGTGAAGAACCTCTTTAAGGATTAAAGAACGTCCACATACTGTAAAGGTTCCACAGCAGTTAGAAGTTTACTTTCATGTCAAGAACCATTTAGGAACCTTTATTTTTAAGAATGTAGTACAAATACACACAATTTTTAAGTCTGCAGCATTCATGAATGAAGCTGCTGAACACCATGATATGACCTGCAGAACGTACCGTTTTTACTTATATCTAATTCCTTCAGGTTTACAAGGCTAGCGATGGTGGCTGGCAGGTTGGAGAGGTCATTATCAGGAATACTCAGCTTCCGGAGGGCCTGACAGTTGAAGAGTTGCTGATATAGAAAGGGAAAGAGAGAAAGAAAGAGTCAGGTGTGTTGATCATTACACTGAAATTCAACTTTAAGTCTGAAACTGCTTCAACCTGTGTTGACAAGGACATTTTGGTATCCATCAAAATCAAACTTCTTGCCACTGACTTTGGTGAGAACAATGTGCTGACAGACAACAGACACCAATCCGTGGCAACGTGCAACAATTACGCTCGATTGAATTGAATATATACTCTGATGTAAGCATGCAGGAAAACACACCAGCCAATAGGAGGCAGTGTGGGGCGGAGCATCAGTCACTTTGAAACTGAGCAAGCGGAAGAGAAACTAATCACTGTTGTCAGCTCACATCCAGAGCTGTGCCATAACAGCACTACAGCTAGCTAAACTAAAGTGTAAAAATCTAAAGTTTAATGAAAACGATACATTTTGGTTCACACTCTGACTGTGTTACAATTTGTATTCATTCAGTTCTTTTCAAAGATAAGCACTGCAGCACAACAATCCACCATACAAAAGTCAGAGTCCACCCTCATTTATTTAATTTCCAGTAAAACAGCCAGTGATATATATGTATATATATCACTGTATATATACATATATATCACTGTATATGTATATATATCACTCTCATATATATATGAGAAGATTACATACAAGATAATTTACTAGTACACTGTTAGAAATTAAGCTTCTGTGCAGGTACACTTTTCGTTCATCAAGGTACAAACAATGTAAATGTGCCCTCAAAGGTACAACAGTGGTTTTAAGGTCAAATTGTGAACCTTAAATAAGTTTGTCCAGGTGAAAAGTATGTATTTGTACCTTTTCATAACCCCAGATACAGGAGGGGCACTGCCCTAGAGACGGTTTCAGACCTTTTTTTCTGAGAGTGCATAAGGGAAAGGGACATAAAAAGGTACCAAAACCAGAATTCAAGAATTATCAAAATATACAAGCAAAAAGCTTTCATTTTTGAGAGAGAGGAGAAAATGAATCTTTAAACTTGCTTTAGGTTAGAAAAATCCTGAAAAGAAGCTGCTGGTGTTCTCAAAACACTGGACTGTTCACTCCAGAGTCCAGACCTCAGCGTCTTTGAATGTGTTTGGGATTTCTTGTATTGTGAGAAACAGAAAACGCGACCAACTGCTAAGACTGAACTTTGGAGGTGTGGAAAAATACCCCTGCAGATTTCTTCCAAGAATTGAATGTACGTCTGCAAAGACTGGAAGCTGTATTAAAGAGCAACTATACCCTAAGACCTTTTTTTCATTAACAGCTGAAATGCATTGTTCTGTAATAATAATATACACCAGCCTTGCTTAAAATGATGACGCCCTACTCGTGCCCAGAGCCATGTAGAGAGACGGCTCTGCTCGTTTGCGCTCATAAATATGAAACAAGCTAGAGCGAGAGAGAACATTGGCACGTTTTGGATGTTTTTCTATACATATCGTCTCATCGCATTTAGTGTGTTATTTAGAGTTCTAGTTAATTATTATTGGTAATTCTTATTTATTGTATTTGTAGATACTGTACTTTTTAGCCTTTTAGACTTAACTAGCCTTATCTTGATAAACATCATAGGATTAGGTAACCTGAAGGACCAATTAAGTGAGGATTCTTGCAAGCCTCCAATACAGCTGCTGAGAAGTGCCATGAACAGCTTGTAGAACGTAAGGTATTTAGGGCCACTGCAGCAAACACTGGATGACAAGTGAGGCAGTGTACGACCTGAACCTGGTCACATCTATGAAGAACCTGTTTGGTACAATGCAGTCTCCCTGTTACACTTCTGTGCTTGGAATCAAACAGGCAGCATGCTAAAAGCTAGGTTTTGATGCTGGAAATGCTAGAAAATGGCTAGCGTAAGCTAACTAGCTTAGGCCACAAAGATTGGGTTAGCTTTTTTCTGCATTAACTTTTAACATACCTTGGCCACCTCCCTACTGCAAATGTTCTCAACAACTGAGAGCTTTGTACAGTGCCCACACGTGCACCTGTATAGAAGGAAATGTTACCCTAATGGCCTAATAGAAGCATGTTTTTCAGAGCTTTATGTCAAACTGAATGGAACTTGGCCAGTGTTCAAAGAAATCCACTTTATTTATTCAGAATTCAGTACATCTAGGAAAACAGGACTTGAGTTATATCAAATATGGACCTGCTGAACAGATAATTAGAAGCTAGCTGTCATGATTTTAGGGAATGTTCTACCATTCGGACGCCTCTGCTGCTTGCTGCTAATCATTTTCTGGCGCTATGTTAACTCTTAGGCAGCTTGAGTCAGTGGCTCATAGTGGAAAGGCTCAACACACTGTCTGATCAGAAACACCTTCCCCCTTGTTGAAGATGGGGATGGTAGTGGAGAAAAATCTTCAACCTTGTAAGACCTCGAAGTTGCAAAAGTGCGGTTTGATTCTGTCACTCTCCATATTTTCTGGTAGCTAAAGTTAGCTATAAAACACAGCAGCCCAGCCCGCCCAGGTTCCCTTGCAGACCCACCTCCAAACCTGTAGATCACTGCAGTTCCCCTCCCAACGTGCCCCTCCCATTTTTGAGCATTCTTCAAAGCTGAGCCAGGGGTGGAGTTAGCCGGAAATAGTGGGATGTAGGCAAAGTGTGGGCATATTAAATACTGAAATTGTTAACATGATATTTAGCTATTGATGCTTTTGTGTACTTTTCTGTTAAATGTATATTTTCTGCTTTTTCCTGATGCTGATGAACTTGTGTTTAATGGCCGTTTTGACTGAAAGTGAAATGATGGGGTGGTCTCTGAATTTTGTATGTATGTTTGTTTTTGTTTTTTTTTTTTAATGGATACTAAGATGTCCTTGTGAATGTGGCCTAAGACGGCTGGACAGCACTAATGAAGAGCATCTAACAATGCACTAATTTATTTTATCAGCATTACTAATATTACGTCTCATCTTATACTATCTGACAGCAGCAGGGGTACACAAAGCAGCTATGCTAGGCTACCACTGTGAATTAAAAAAAGCATCATAGTAGGGGCTCTCTCTTAACAGATTAACGTAGGCTGAGTATGTTCTCTTACATTCGTGCCTTCAGAAAAGCTTCCTGTTCAGGGAGAAAATATCAGCAAAACACAGTCTATTATTAGCCACAATTATGGTTTAAAAGTAGTTGTGGGCTGGTGAAGGGCCATTTTAATGGACATAAGAAGAACACCGAGTCTAAAGGAGCTCAAGGCACCAACCCCATAAGATCAGCACTCATAAAAAAGAGTACTTTCTCCAGCTCTGAATGCCTCTTATGTAACTCCACTGATGAGCCATATGGGCACAAACCCCTCAGAAACCCTGTCCTTTCCCTGCCATCCACTGTTTTAATTTAAGTCTAGGTAGACATATATGAGATGAAATTAATGAGATGAAACAAAAACTGACAGACTATGCTCTTTGTGCTCAGAAGGTCCTCATCCAAGTGAATTACAAATCTTCTGTGCTGTGCAGAAAAGCAGGAGCTGTCCATGGTTCTGTTTTAGCAATGCTATACAGTAGTGTGTGCCATGAATGTATTCAGGACCATGAGCTAAAGCAATGCCTCTAGAGGAAATGTTCTCCTAACCCATAACCCAAAAAAGCTTGTTTACTAGTGGGAGATAATACCAAATCTCATTATGCCAAAGCATGCTATAAACTTAAGAGCTGTAGTTCAGTAAATGAATCGTGTCGGCAGTTAGAGCTGAATAGGTCACTGATATTATTTTCAAAGCATAGATAATGCCATCACGCAATAGGTCGCACGAGAACCAACGCGCCCAGGCCGCAGATAGCGTGGGACAGTTTTTGCTACAAAAAATGTGAAAAGTCTGCATTAATTGACATGATAACATTTCCATAACTGCCCTAACAAAAAACAAACTACAGTCTCTGGTTCAAAAATGTGCCTGCTCTGTATTATTACAGAACTGCAAGCACCATAACAGTCCTCTCATGCTGTACCAGGCTTAAAATACAAAGCGTATGAACATATGTTTCTTGTTGTGAACATGGAGTGACCATCAAAAGTCTGGAGACACCTAGCTTTTCCAAATGGTTTAATTCAGACAAGCATGTTTTCCTTGTCACTTCACGAAAACAACACATATTAAATACTAACCAGGTTTATTTTGAGGAAAACAACACTACATTTATATGACAATATAACTGACAGTGCTTCACTGAAAATTTCTAAACCCTGTGCACCGTTGTGATCAGGAATGTGTACGGGTACTCAACTACTCAGTTAACTGAACGAGGTGCCAGTACCTGGATACTGGAATCCCTATCGGGTTATCTGTTACAATTAATCGCAGTAAGACAGAAAAAACATACAGACCAAATATTCAATGAAATGGAAGTGTAGTGTTTTAAGAGGACTGTAAAATAAGTTGAGTTTACTTGCAAGTAAGTATGCATATTATGCTACCCCGAAACACAAGTGTCTTAATGAGTGCATACTGCCAAGGACATATTGTTAAGGATGTGACTGAGAATGCAGAGATAACTACAGGGTAACTGCTCTAGCTGATGTTAGCTAGGTCCAGAAACAGTTCACTCTGCCACAAGTTAAAAGATATTTCGTTGACAAGCTAATATGTTGGCACATTGGCCACTGAGGAGAAAAGACCTGTAAGATGACGAGTCTTCATCAGCACCCAGCAATGTACCGGTCAGCTGTAGTTTTAGCTCATCAGTTCATCTGACACACCCTCTTTTACTCATCCATTATGAAAAACCTACTGATTTCCCTCAGCTGCTATGAAAAGTAAAACGTGCTGGTATTTTTCAAAATTCTTTTTGTGCAATACCAGTGCTAAGTTTTTTTCTGCTTTTTTCCTTTCCCTGCAGTTAACTGATTATCCTTTCATTAACACTAACGGATCCTCACTAAATTAGTTGGAATGCACATCCCTAGTTTCAGGGCACTTTTGGGTCAAAAAAGGTTCAATATGTGCTTTTAACAATAGTTTGGAAAAAGAAAACCATCAAATCATTATTTAGGAAAAACCTGATCTACATTCAGAGAAAGACCCATTAATGATCAAGTGCTGAAGCAACATCCTCCCCAAGTTTTAGCAAATAGCCATTTTAACAAAACATTCAGATATTTGGCTTACTAACTGAAAAAGTAACAGCAAGAACATTTTAATTTCAAAAGAAGTCAACTGTACATGTTTAATCCTATTTTACGTGATGTATTATCATCGGTAACTCCAAAGACCCTGTCTTTGTGCCCATTACATGTCCTCATTAGGTGTAGTAAAATGTACCAGCACGTGGAAATGAAGTTTTCTGTGTCTTACGTTGTTGTCTATCATTACATAAAAGAATGGATGCACTGCAATGGTAGATGAATGTGCACACATTTAGAACAGAATTTAGAACAAAATCACAGCAGTGGCGTAGCCAGAATCTAATGTTTTTTTTTCAGGTGGGGAGGTTGAGGGAGTAGTTACAGGTTGGGAAGGAAGCTAGCAAGCATTAGGGAACAGAGATATTGGTATAGTGGAGATGATGACCACCAAAAATCATTTGAAAACTCCCCACCAATTACCGCAATCAGCGAAAAAAAAACATTTTTCAATATTAAACACAACACACAATAGCTGACCTTGCATTTAACTAGCTAACAATAATTACTCTAGGAACTGACAGACATACCACAGCAGGTAAGGTGGAAAGTAAGGTGGATTTTCATTGGCATTGGAGAACTTTTTATTTCAGAGGTCAGAAATCAGCGGTCAGATGCTACGCCCTGTATCAATAACATAAAAGGCTATGGATATGTTTAACCCTAGTATAACCATTTTTCTTATTAGATATGGCACAATGTCCCTTTTTGCTTTATGATACTGACACCAATATTAATTCTATCAGCTGAAAGTCTCAGCTGATACCATTCCAATGATGAAAAAAACTGCTAAGCTTTAAAATGCTGTTTTTAACTGAAGCACTTCACTTAAGATGAGCACCGAAAAAGTGGCTCAAACTACTCAAACACTCTACTACCCCATAGGAAGATACACACTGTTAACAACATTAAATCGCACAGTGTGTGTGCTATTTCAAAACAGGTTTGTTACAGCATTGAATTGGATTCATTTTCTTCCCCTCCGATGACATGCACACCTTTTTATCGTTGTTAGATCACGCTATCAAAGGAGAAGAGCAGAACACAGAATGAGTGTATTAAGTACCTTAGGCAGCTCCTCGATTTGGTTGGCATCCAGGTAGAGCTCCTCCAGGGTGCGTTCGAAGCTGAAGATCTCCTTGGGTACCTGCTGCAGGCTGCAGTGGGAGTAGTCCAGCACTGAGATGACCTCCTCCTCCCCCCGGAAGCATCGGCATGGCACCAGGCGGCCGATGATCTTCCTCTTGGTAGTCATCTCCAGTCCCTGCACTGCAGAGCACAGAGAGAATACAGCTTAGCCTCACTTACACAAAGATGGGTGCCAGTTTTCACACCAAAAACGATGTAGGTGCCATTAACGTCCACACAAGCAGAATTACGTAATTAGTGCCATCTCTCTTCATGATGACTCAAGTACATAAGCAACAAAATGACCACTGCACCACTAACAAGTCATATTACACAGACACTGTGGGATGTTTCACAAGAAATACTAATAATGAATGATTCTAGAGGAACGCATTTGGAATATTTTATTTTATAATGGTTTATTATCGCCCTGTGATGGACTGGCGACCTGTCCAGGGTGTATCCTGCCTTCCGGCTAATGACAGCTGGGATAGGCTCCAGCACCCCACCGCGACCCCGAGGGATAAGCGGTTTAGATGATGTGTGTGTGTGTGTGTGTGTGTGTGTGTGTGTGTGTGTGGTTTATTATCATTTTTAAGTCTTTTTTAAGACTTTAAGTGGTGACGTACTAGAGCTGCAAAAAGATCATTAATCATTACCACAGTATTGGCCTTTTTAATACTGATATTGCTGAAGGCTGAAATATCCAATCACTCAAAGTTTTTTGAGTGCTGTGAGCATCCTGACCAATCACAGAAGTTCTCTGGGTGTTGATATGAATCATGATATTCATGTCATCCAACAAATTATTTTGGTAAAAAAAGAATGCCGGCCAAAATTTGACCATATCACGTAAAAGATGTTACAATATTACAACAGATTATAAAGTATTACTAGAGCAACAGAACAGGAGAGGGAGTGTGTTAACACGGATAAAATCATGGCTGTGGTTCGGTTGCAGGCACATTTTCCCACTCCTGAAAGACAGAGAACAAACTACAACCAAATATATTTTCTAAAATGTCTATTGTTAAAAGGACGTAATGATTCAGAAACAACTGCTTTAGCCATTAAGGAGACAGTCTATACAGTGCACACCATATTTCCCATGTATTTAGGTAAAAGAAGGCAAAATCACATTACATCACTTGTAGTGAAGAGAGCGGCTTTCTGCAAGTCTTCTACAAATCCAAGTTACAGTAAGCCACTCTCTTTACTACATGTGATTTTGCCTTCTTTTACCTAAAGACACTGGGAAATAATACTTTGAAAAACGTCAGTAGTCCCTTACTGACTAAAGCATCAGTGACCTGTGCTTCTAAAATATAATGTTCTCTGAAATTTAACGACAGATGATTTTGAAACTGACAGTCATTTTATTCTCTGCTTTCTCAGGTGTGAAAAAGATGCATGTTTGACATTTTTGGATGTTGATTTCATGAGATACTGAGGAAAGAAAGTCGTATATCCAACGAATGCCCAACACAAAGCCAACTTTATTGCACTGCCATGAACAGAGCCATAAAACTGTCGGAACATCAGATTCAGTACTTTCAATACCACAGTACTTGCCAGATTAACCTGAATGCCTTTTTTCCCCAGTCAGTCTGTAAAGCATTTCACAGCTCATCCTATTTGCTGAATTGTAATCTGTTTCTGGCTAATCCCAATTTGTTGGTTGTTTAGTGGTCATAGCTGCCAACTAAAAAGCGTGCTTAGGAGTAGTGACAGGTTCAGAATATGATGATGGCCTGCTGTTATACTCTTCTTCAGAAACTGACCAAATGTGCTGCAGGTCAAATACAGGGTGATTCAAAAAGATTCATCCGATTTCAAAATGATTGATTTCACCTATAAATCATAAATTGTAAATGGTTTAAGTGAGCAAAAAGTTTATTATGAAATTTTAGTGCTCAATATGACGTCCTCCAGCTGTACGGACAACATCAACGCGATAGTCAAATTCATCCTATACTCAATTGAGCATGTTGGGTGTCACTGTACTCGCGGCTCTTTTGGTGCGATTTTGGAGATCATCTAGTGTTGTGGAACCAATGACGAACGCTCTGAGCTGTTGAAGGTTCACTGCCGATGAAAATCACGTTGCACAGTTTCACTCTTATTGAAGTGGAGAATGCAAAATGCTTTCTGCTCAGTGGGTTGCCATCTCCTCGCAGACTGAAGGGAGCCATCTTCCGGGGACAGTCAGACCCCCTCTTTCAATTGGTATGCGATTGGTTCATAGGCGCCTCACGGTTGTAAAAATATGGCGCTTTGAAATCGGATGAATCTTTTTGGATCACCCTGCATTACCTTACAGAAATTATCTGATGTAGTAATTTTTGGTTTTGGTGGTAAAGCAGAAACATACTAAAAAAAGCTGTCATGATTTGTTGTGTGTTAACACAAATAACAGCATGGCTGGGACACTTTTCAACAAATCAATAGGTGCCGTGGGAAATGTTGTTAAATGTAATATATATGTTGCATCATACATCATAATGTCTAGCAATATAATCACAATATACAATTTTACCCATATAATACAGCCATATGACATACAGTCCAGCCATTCAAATGTAGTGTAATGTCCTTCGACTCACTTCCTGAGATATGGGTTCAATAATACCCAGCAGCAGCACAAGGCCAGCTTTCCTAACTATTGTCGACAAAGTTAAATGCAATAAACAGACTGGACTCACATAAAACTGCACATTTAACTGCCAGAGTTCATTAATTACATGTCAACTATTTCATTCTGGAAAACACCCAGCTATAAAACAGAAAAGCATGATTACTCCTACTGTACCAGACAAAACCATATCAGTCATTCTGCAGGAGGCTGTACTGTAACTGCACACAATAGAATAACTGTAACTGCACACAATAAAACTACCATACAAATTGCAGACTTATACCTTCCCTACACAGGACCGAAAGGACATCATATAATGGTCATTTGCTCTCAGTATGCAAAAAAGGTAATAAGTAGAGCTGTAACAATGACTCATTCTCAATTACTCAACTAAAAAATATATAATGATTAAAATGTGACTTCTTAGTGAATCTGCAGTGATTAGCTGGCCATGGTATGACTTTATGTTCTCTTTCACTCTCAGAAAAAAAGGTGCAAAATTGTCACTGGGGTGGAACCCTCAAGAGTACAACTCAGTACCTTACATAATTGTACTATAATCCATTGAAATTATATTTACTTAAGTTGTACTGATTTTACACACCCTGTCTCGTCTCCAGGCTTTTTATTTTATTGTTCTGTTTTAAAACATTAGGTTATGAAAAGGTCAAATACTTATTTTTCATTTGGGAAAAAAAATCATTTAAAGTACACAATTGGACCTTAAAACCACTGTTGAACTTTTGAAGGTACATTTACATTGTTTGTACCTTGATGAACGAAAAATGTACCTGCACAGTACCTTTATTTCTAACAGTGTACTGGCTTCACTTACAGTATGAAATGTACTGTATACTTATAGAGTTTTATAAGCTTTGTAAAAGCTTCCTTCTTTATCTCTTCCAAAGAGCTAATCTAAAATATTTGAAAGGCCATGCATGATCATTTACTGTTCAATTAAAGGGGCAGTCCAACAATAAAGAAATTTAACCAAGCCTACATCTGTTGTAAACATTACATTGGTGCTGCAGTAGTCTCTAAAGTGAGATTTCCTAGTGTCAAGACTAAGAAAAACCCCATCAGATAATTTATCTTGCAGATAAAAGTAAAATTTAAAGACTACAAGTTTCGTTTTCTTTCTCTTTTTTGCAGTTAATTCTTCAGCTGAATTATTCCATTAACAAGTAAAAATTCTGATGACTAGTTTAGGTTAGTGCTAAATCATTAATGCCAGCTAGCACCACACATATTTATTAGCTATTAGATCAGTGTCTAGCAATAAGGATCTGTTCAGCACTGTAGGTATTAACAATGATTGTGCGATGTATGTGCGTAATGCATGCTGGGAGAGAACAGTGACGGACCAAAATATGATGCAAAATTACGACACTGAAAGACGCAATTAGTTTTTTTTTCTTGATTATTCTAAAAACTCAATTATTCAATTGTATTGTGTTCAGTTTATATAATTATGTATATTAATCATCAGTACTACTAATATAATCAGTAGTAGGTCCCAGTAATAAAAAGAAGAAAATTATCTAAAAAAAAATCACAGTACTTTATCTGAGCAGTTTTTCTCTGATGGTTCGCCACATACTTGTGGCTAAGAAGCTCCAGGGAGCCAAACAAAGAGCAACAGTACATCGGTCTTACTTATTTCAATCAACAGCCCTGAGAAATATCCACATCACTCGTGTCGTGATAAAGAGTGAGAGAGAACAACAGAAGCAGGGTGTTATACTGAACTCCAGGGATGGCAATGTGTGGCTCTTGTAGACCCAGTGTTTGAGAGGGCATTAGGGAATAAGTGCTCGGCTGAAAGGCGAGTTCGTGCTGATATAAAGCGCTTTTGTCTCTTCCAAATGCAAATGTGAGACTGTAATAATTAAAACATCTAGTCGCACAAAGCCCATTCACAGAACAGCGCAGTTATGGCTGTGGTCACATAAAAAAATAGCGACACACGAACAATTTGAGATCATAATTCAAAGGAAAAACAGTGATGTACAGGGTCAGATCTTATTAATCCTTTACAAAAATTAAAACATTTAAGTGAAATAGACTGAAATAAACAGTACTGCTTCTTATTTTTTCAAGGAATGAATGAGTTCTATGTATTGGTATACATCAAATTAAAATATATTTACAAAATTTCTTGCTACATATTGACTAGCAATGGGCAATATCATGATACGCTATTGTTATCATGAGTAGTTACATCATCAGTACTACTACAACACTGAAAAAAGACAGAATTAGGCCATTTATAAAGAGCTTATACATAAAAACTACCACCAGTATACAATAACTACATAAACTGCATAGTACCAAAAAGCTGACTGCAAAGCAGCCCATTATGACTCTTATTCTATTCATTTATATCTTGTTTTATTCATTTATGCTTACCAGCTGACAATTTTTAAAAGTCCTGCCCTCCTTATGCTGCATTCACATGCTACCACTAGACGGACAATGGCAAACCGGTTATTCCACTGTTTTCAATGGAGACAGAATGAAAAATTCTGCCACCACTAGCAGCAACACTAGCTGCAGCAATAAGCGAAAAGAGCTCAATTTACTCAACTTTTGCTGTTGACCACAGCAGTGACATAAACTAGATTTTTTTTGGGAGCCATGGACGCCAAACATCTCCTTGTTGAATTCCAGACAAACCCAGTATTATACAACAAACAATAAAACAGAGCATCCTCCTGCCTTTTTCCACTTTAAATAAACAGTCTATACTTCTAAAGCTATCCTCTCGTAGTCACCTATTATCGCGAGTATCACTGTCAGCATGACAATGTTTGCATGACTTAAGTTCATAAAAAGTTCAAGTGAAAGAAAATTCAGGAACACACACAGAGGAGTACATCTGAAACATGTTTCATTCAAAAATAAACTGGCTTTACAAGACGTGCAGCGCAGACCTACATGATTGAGAACCAACAAAATATGAATGTAGGTAAAATTAAAGTGCACAAAAAAGGAGTCTAAAAACTATGTTTACATGAATCAACCCAGGGAACTGTTTAGTCAATCAAAGTTAATGTGGTAGGTTTTCATGTCTAATAAGGAGGAGGTTTTAGCAAAGAAAGCTGCCCTTCAGATGAGCTAATGCTAAATGCTAATGTTGGAATTAGTTAAAGCAACGTTAGATGCGTAGGAGATCTCATCGTCTTTTACAGAAGGTCTTTCAGCAAACTTTAATCAAACAGTACATACACTGGCATGTGTATGAGTGCATTAATATTATTTATTTAATATATTTATACAGGTTTTAATCACAAATGTCTTGTTTAATCTGGCAGATTTTTCAGGTCAAATTAAGAAGAGCTTAATTATTAGCTAACTGGTTTTAACATTGTTCTGTAATGTTATTTGTCATTAGACATCATATTAAAATGATGTTTAGTAAATACAGAAACTTGGATAAAGTTTAGCTTAGCTTAGAGCCAGCAGAATTCTGTCTGTTAATAGTTTTGCCATTGAGCTGTGAGTTTGGTTTTTCTCATAGTGAAATCCAAAACCTTTTTAGCTTCATGACTGAAATATTAACCTTCTAGATCAGGGGTGTCCAATCTTGTCTGCAACAGGCCGGTGTGGCTGCAGGTTTTTACTCCAACAAAGCAGGAGGTCACCTGATGAAATGTTTGAAGACTAAGACAAACTGATTAAACAAGTGGAGTCAGGTGTGTTCCAGCTTGTTTGGAGTGAAAACCTGCAGCTACACCGGGCCTTTTTGCGGATAAGATTGGACACCCTTGTTCTAGATGATCAGGATATCATGCGTCAGGTATACTTTCCTCTACAACACCTTTCCACCTTTTCTCATTCTAATAATTCTGATTAATTACTGCCACTGCCGTTCTCACTGTGGGTTTGTTTTGAGTAGTTCTTCCTAGAGGACTTGGTGAAAAATAGTTTAAATCAGCATGAATTTTATGCTGTTCTAAGCTTGTTTGTGCTGGTCTGGTGCTGGTTTAGCCGGTCACCCTGCATGATCATGCTGGGTGACCAGCATACCAGCAAGCAAAACATAACATCATCATTTGATGAATGGACCCATAGAAATGGTCCAAAATTACTTGGGAAAAATATTTTTACACTAACATCCATTATAAGTTAAGAATGTATTTACTTTTCTTATAAAGTCAGCATTTTAGAGATAGGAGGTCATGTTTCTCAACAGTGACGTTAGGCTGGGTTCGCTGGTTATTATGCCGTTTTTCCTAGCAGGGAAGGAACGTTTAGAGACGAATGCGTTTGGCAATCATAATTTTGCTAAAGGTTATTTTTATTTTTTCTCTTGCTTCCTTTAAAGTTATTTACTAAGAGCAAATGTTGAATAGAACAAGCAATCAAAGTTTTTTTTTTCATTTCATAGTTTCAACTCTGTTAAATTAAGACATTGTTGTTTTGCTGATGCATTTTGTCCATGAACCTGTTAGTAAAGCTCAGTAAAAACGAAATATTGTGCATCGTCGTGTTTCTTGAAAATGTCGTGATGTATATTCGCTATATCGCCCACCCATATTACTGACTAAGGATACTCAAAGATGGTGTCGTGACAGTGAGAGTTTATTATTCACACCTTTCTGTGCTGCACCAGCACTGTTTGAGAGAAGCATCAAAGATGTCCAAAGTGAGCTTTTCGTTTTGCCGCCAGGTAAGAGTGACTCAGCAGCAAATGACTGCCGGTTAAGACACTCAGAGCCACACTGTCTTCTGGAACACACTGCATTACTTCACAGGGTTAGCGAGAATTCCCCCAAGATGAAACCCAGCGCTAGCTTTCAGCTGCAGCCTCCATTTTCCTCAGGAGCTCAACATATTCAAACTCAGAGATGTGTCAGCAACCAATCTAAACAGAAAAAAATCTAGGCGTCCATAAAGATGGTACAAACAGGAGGGAAAACGTGTCTCTCGGTATACCAAGCATCCTTTTAGAACAGGATCTTGATGGAAGGGATCACAGCTAACAGGACAAAGTCGTCTTTTGCTGAAAGTAAATAAAAGGGACTGAGATAAGATGAGAGACAGATCTCACTTACACACCAGAGATATTGATTTGTGTGGGGCTTTCAAGCTCCTCTTCAGTCTCCTGCTTTTAAGTTCACTAACATGAAACCATGCAAGTAGTGATGAGGCTCAGTATAGGGAGGTTGCTAAGGTGGGTTACAAACATCTTCATGTTACCGCACAAATGCAACTATTGTGTCCCACAGGATTCAGCTTCAGTCAATGAGGTTCCATACAGAACCATAATGAGAGAAATCTCGTCAAATATGTGTGACCTACACACTTAAAAAGATGGTTCTTCAAGAGTTCTTTAGTAAAGGCAAGGGTTCTATTTTTCTATTCTATTCTTTGCATGGTGAAATGGATCTTTAGACTGAAGGGAGAATGTGCTGAGTGTATATATTAAACCTCTCTGAAAATGGTTCTATACAGCACCAAAAAGGGTTCTGCTATTGTTGCGATATCAACCTTGGAAAAACAGAAAAAGACTTCTGGTGCTATATAGAACCCTTTTCAAAAAGGTTCTATACAGAACCATACACAACACATTTTCCATCAATCTGAAGAAGTACTTTGCTATTCTGAGAATCATATAAGCATGAAACAGTTGTACATACAACTCATGGGTCTAAACAGAACCATTGCCTTTACTAAAGAACCTATCAAGAACCATCTTTTTAAAGCGTATATACAGTGCTGTGCAAAAGTCAGAGACCATGCTTCATTTATTTAATTTCCTTTCCTTTAAGTACAGGTTATTCAAGTTATTCATTTTTCTGCATGAAGAAAAAAGCAGAAAGCTTAAGTAACAGAAAATTAGTTAAAAAACGTAGAAAATTTAAATCTACACTACATATAATATCACATTTTTCAGTATTTAGTATGTCCAACCTTTGCCTTTATTACAGCTTCCATTCTTCCTTTCTTGCTTTCAGTTTTTCATAGAAATCTGCAGGCATTTTTTTCCACACCTCCAATGTTCAGTTTTAGAGGTTGGTCGCATTTTCTGCTGCTCACAATTAAAGTGTTTGAATAGCTGTTTGTATGCATGTTAGTCTCTCCCTGAAGGAGAATGTCAGTGACGTCTTTGGGAGCAACCTTTGAGAGGACCTAGCTACAAATAAAGGTTTTAAGACTGGAAGGATGGGAGACTTGGAGTGACAGTAGAGTGAACAAAAGTAAAGATCGATTTGATACAACCTGGATGCATCATGTCATGCAGTGTCTAAAATTTGAAATCATTGTTTTTAATGAAGGTACACACATTAGTGTCAATATTCCCCGTCAACATGCACAGGCAATCTGTGACATCAGGCTCGGTTTCTCAGCGTGTCACTGTGCACCACTGAGGATTTTGCCAATACTGTGTTAAATTAAAGCCATATCAAGACGGCAGAAAGCAAAGCAAAGCAGAAAAGCCGTAGATTACAAGTGGCTCGAAATGTACACTGCGAAAGGCAGCCAGTATTTTAGATAAACAGACAAAGGTAATAATGTATTACTTGAGTTTACCGTTACCAGCCCAGACTTTTTCACCTTGTATCTTCCAGCCTAAAACAGTGAGTTCGAGTAGTAACTTAATGATTATCAGCGCTCTCACTGTGACGCTATGCATTACAGCAGCACTTTAACCTGTATCTGCTACGTCATTTTACATCTGGTGTGCAGTGGTAGTGCCCAGGGCTTTTGCGTAATTTTCTGTTAAAAACATGTTTTTTTTTTTCTTCTAACACTGAAAAAAATGATTTTTTCGCTTAAATTAACTTATACTTGTTGAGTGAAAAGTAAATAAAAGTCTCTGGATTTTGCACAGCACTGTTTATGTAACCAAACTCCATCTAACATCCATTTAGGAAAAATCTGTATGAACTGAATGCTCTAAACTGACTTGATATGTATGTCATCACTCCACATTAATAAAAAATATTAAAGCAACAATTTTAGTCCAAAGCAGCCTAGCAAACTGAAAGCCCAAATTCAGTGCATTACTTTTTTCAGCTCTCTAATATTTTCATAGCTGATTTACCGATGAACACCATGACAAATATTTTAAAAGCTATTACACACCGTACTAAAGTGCTGGGTATGATGCAGTGTGACTAAAATCAAGTAAATAAATAAACAAACAAATAACAAACAATATATTCATAAATCTTTGATTTATAAATAATCCACACAGAATTTTCATCACAGTCAACTCAACCACATTAGCTAGAGCTAATTAAACCCTTAACAATCCATGTTTATTTCATACAAAGGCTTATTATTCAATAACTATAGGGACATTAATGCAAACTAATAGAGCTATTCTTAGATCACATAAGTGTATCATAATACTTTGGGTCCATGGTTTGTTAAAACGTTAATGCACATACACCAGAAAGCCAAAAATGAATAAAGAAAGGTTATATTTTGGTCTCCAAATAGTTTCGAAAGCCTCCTCATATTCATTAGACAATGATACTTCCTAATAACAATGAAAGAACTTCGTGTCAATTCATATTAACTACACTGGTAACACTTATTTCACTTCCCCATCAATAATGTATCTTCCTTATTCAGAGCAACACTTGAATAATTTAAATGGACAACAGGGGATTCACTGTAATCTAATTAATCAGAATCAATGTGAAAATAGCAGAGAAAAAATCCCCTCTGTTCAATTCTGGCATGGTAACACAGAACAAGACTGTAATCAAGTTTTAAACCTCTGAACAGCTCTGATCTCCTAGGAACTCTTATGATCTCTTATGAACAGAAAGCATCAGGCATAAGAGTGAGAGACGATCAAAACAGCACATCATGTGTCTGTGTGAGATATAGTGCGTGTCGTTTCAAGCGCTGTAACATTCAAACTCTTATTCTTATTCTAATTTTTCTTTCCTTCACATTAAGAGCTATCAATCTTGTTTTCAGCCTTATCAGGACGAAAGCATGCAACATTGTTACAGAAATACATCCATTAATGCTGATCCTGGAAGGATTCCTTCCTCACCCTCATGCATATCTGCAATCCTGTAATCCTCTGTTTTCTAGCGCTAAACCCCAGGCAGCATCTCGACTCCAATTATCTCAAAATACTGTGACAAAATCTTGTGACAACTGTTCTTACCACAGCTAATAACACCCCTTCCATGTCTTAACATAAATGCCCCCCGGGGGATAGCAGCTAAAAGTGTAGCATTTTTGACGCAATACCTGACATATTCCAGAACGATGCTCGACTGTCTTTGATGAGACTGTCTGTAACATGTCTATATTAAGCAGCGGAGTGGTTACATGACACTCTCCGCACAGAGAACTGACTTCTGTTGTTGCTGCTCACACACACCTTCCTCTAATTATGCTGATTATCATTCATCAAGAGAAAATGTTTGGTTGATTGGCACAATAGACAAATGAATTACCTCAATTATTAACTGTTTCTTTTGCCAGCTAGGCTGCTTTAGGTGCACAACATACACCTCGTTGTGCTTGGGAGGGACTGCTGAGGATTGTATTTAAGTAATTTCTATAAGTTTTTTTACTTAATTTCTATAACTTTTACTTAAGGCAGGCATTAAAAGTATTTTTTGTGTTTGATGTTGCAAATGCACTATAAACACTGTTGTTTAACTTAAAACTGCCTTAAAATTTTGAGTTAAGTGATCTTAAGTTCACATAACATGAAACTGTCTTAAGTTATGTTGTCTTACTATTTGAAGTTCAATAAACGCAAAAGTTTAAGGCAGCAAACACCATTTTCTTTTTACAGTGTGATGTAAAAAAACAACAGCTTTTGAAAGCTGTCAGAATTAAAGTGTTTACTTCATTGTGAAGAAAACATCCAGACAAAGCATTTTACAGAACAACTTTCTGGAATCTCATGGTTTTATTATTTACTCTCAAAAATGTGCACTGTATGCTAATGGCAGGTTTCACAGCTACCACAAAAACTGTCTTGCAACTTTGGATTGTCCCACAGCTTTCAGCTACGAAATTCTGGATATCTAGTTTTCAAAATAGTACAAAGTCTAGTATAAACCCAGCAATTAACAATACATTAAGAAATCTTTTTGTAAGAAAATAAGAATTAAGAAAGTTAAGAAAAAAGGTTAGAAACCAACATGAAACATTTCATAAATGTAGTAACTCTAGAAACTGAGATTTGAATGCAGAGAAAAGCTTATTTTGAGAAAAAAAATGTATAAATTGGCCTCAGAACTGCATTACCTAGTAAAATCTCAGAAAACATGCAGTGTTTGTGAGAATGTAATTTTTACAAAACAATAACACATTTGGATGTAGTTGTGCCAAGTGTCTGAGGTAAGTCTTCAGTAAAGTTGCTAACTTTCGGAACATATAGTTACACACAAGTGGACGTGAACTGAATATACATGCTGAAATAAACATATTTCTGTGGCATTTTGACATGTTTATGTTTATAGTTTAAGATTAGACATATTTTTAAATTTTTCAAAATTTGGAAAAAACTATTGGCAGGACCGAAATGGTCATTTTTGCATGTAGAGTTGTGCCTTAAGTGGTTTTATCAAGTGAAACTTTCTTACTGCACGGACAACAGTCCGTAGTCTTTAAAGTACAAATATCTGCCCACAATTGAAGATCATTTCACTTGCTAAGATCACTTAAAGTAAGCACAACTGTTTAGAACTAGGTTTCATAGTCACATAATATTCCTAGAAAAATGCCATAACATAACATATTATCTACATTTAAGATGCTCTCACTTTCAAAGATTTCATTTCCTCAATCTTCCCAGCATCTTTCTTAGTACACACAGGAATTCCATCTTAATGTATTAGCTGTTGGTTGGTGGCCATATGTAATGAGCATAGAGTGGTATTAAAATGATACATCACATATCCAAAAGCATCCAGACACCCTTCTAATTAGTGAAGTCAGTTACTTTCTGCACACCCATTGCTGACACAGGTGTTCAATTGTGCAAACGCAGCTTGTGTAATCTCCAACAGAATGGGATGAGCTGGGCTGTGGAGCAATGTGACTGTGTTTTCTGGAGTGATGAAGCTCCATTCAATACCTTTGGGATGAGCTGGAAAGGTGTTTATGATCCAGAAGTAATAATCAAACTAAATCAGACACGTCCTTATTAATGTTCTTTTGGCTGAATGCAATCAGATCCTCACAGCAATGTTCCAACATCTAGTGTAAAGCCTTCCCAGAAGAGTAGAGGCTGTTACTGCAGCAAGGGGGAAGAGACTACCAACGAACCCTTGATTTTGTAAGAAATGTTGAATGAGCAGATGTCTATAAACTTTTGGACATCTAGTGTATCTACAGTGCTATTTGACATTACAGTGACATAAACTGATTCAGATCTAGAGCAGATAATAAGTTAAATGACACAAAGGCAGCTTCCAAAAAGGGCTGGAGCTCATGGACTGCTGCACTGCCAATCAAAGCCTTAGACTACTAAACCTGAACAAGTCTTAACCCAGTCCAGCTTCCTCAACAGCTATCCCTCCTTCCAGAGATGATCTGCATTGACAAAGTCGGCTCTTGTGTAACATGTTTTCGAATGGTGAAATCAATAGTGTCCGCTGAATGCGCCACGAAGCGAATCTATGCGCCATCTTCCACAGTCATGGCCAGCTTCCCGTAGAAAAGACAGCAGCAGAGTGAAAGAACAAAGTCTGTGCTCAGCGCAGTGCCCAGCCAGCTCGGCTCAGGGTGCTATGGAAACTGCATGACGCAAGAGCCGCTTCTGCAGAGGCGAGAGGACACATTCACAACTTCCCCGCTCCACTCCAGCAAAATGGCTCAAATTTTTACTGCCGGCAGACATCACTCGCTTTAACAATGAGGATATTTCAAATATATAGATGAAAGCCGTTCTGTATTACTGTAATACATGGCTCATGATGAAACGCTAATAACACAGTTACCATAATAAAGCTTGATTTTTATTCCACAGCAAAGAGCTCATTGTCTTCTTTATGAAACAGAGATTCTTCCATTTGTTTGATGGCACGTGTAAACGCGCTCTCTGAGGAAATAAGCAGCATAAGATTGTACATGCTCATTAAAAATGCATGTGTATCCACCAGCTGAATTCCTCAGGGCCACAAGCAGCCAACCTGACACGTATTACTCCTAATAGCTGAAATGGTTACCAAGGTAACCACCGCTTGAGGAAGAAGCACATTTTCCTACAGAATATTTTTCATTCCCATTGTAGTAATGCCATTTGTATTATTCTTTTTAATTTCAAAATGATTTTTAGTATTTTTTTTCTTGCGCTGGTAAATAGGCCAAAAAAAACAAGAACATGAAACTACAAATGATTTTATGAGACACTGGCCATTATTAATGAAACCTCTTGGAGTAAAAATGCTGATCTCAGACCAGTTTATGCCTTTGACATATCACTGAATGAGACTGCTGTCCTGTGCAAAAGTCAGATCACACCCTTAATGTATTTAATTTCTAGTCAAAACAGCCAGTAAGTACAATTTTTTAGGAGATGTTTCTAAGGATTCAAGTACAAGATAACCCGCATACATAAGGAAGAGGAAAGTCAAAGAAAAAGAAGCGAAAATAAACAGGTGTTTCTGACACTAGTTTAAAAACTTATTAAAGGATATAGAGAAAATGTGATTCTCAACAACCATGCAAGACCTCACAGACCACCAAAGCTGTCACCATCAGATAAACAGTACTTAAAGCTTTCATCTTAGAGAAAGAGGAGAAAATCAAGCTCCACTCTTGCTTCAGATCTGAAAAAATCCACAGGTGTTTCTGTCCATCCTTCCACTGTGAGAAGACATCTCAACACTATGTGTAGCTGTTACTGAGAAAAGGAAACAGACAAAAAGAAGACATTTTTGATATAAACAAATAAGCTGCTGGTGGTCCCCAAACAACAGACATCTCCAAAGTCCACGTCACTGTATGTGCTTGGGATTATTCAGACTGTGAGAAGCAGAAAATACAACTTCTAAGACTGAACTTTGGAGGTGTGGAAAAACATTCCTGCAGATTTCTTTGCAAAACTGAGAACAAGCCCCCTGAAAAGAACAGAAAAGTGGTCACACTAAATACTGCAAAATTTAAGATTAAACTTAGGTTTGTTGAGGCTTCTGTGCAATTTTCTGTCAAAAATATATGGTTTCTACTGAAAAAGAACAACTTGTAACTAATGGCTGTTTTGGTGGGAAATTAAATATATGAAGGGAGGCCTCTGACTTATTTATTATGGGCAACTACATCAGCACAGGCGCCCTCCCTCTGATAAACATAAAGATTCATTTTCTTGTAAACATGACAGCCATTAAAAGTGTACCTCTTTGAATATTACAAAAAACAGTCTCACTGTACAGACACTGTATATTGTATCTCCTCTCATCCTCAGCGGTATGGATACCAAAAGATCAAAAGCACAGTCCCTCAGCCAGTTTCCTTTTCAGTGTGCAATTAAGCAGTGAGTGACAAAGAAAATCACCAATGATATCAGCTGCTTCACACAAAGTCTTTGTAATTGTATTGTAATTACTGTGGCACAGAAAGAAAGAAATCGCAGGTGCCTGGAAGCTCAAAGCAAGAAGACAGAAGCATCCGGCTTTGTAAGACTAAGCTCCTCTGTACTGATAACATCTGATACATTTTTCACAGTCATGTATCTCTAAGGTGCTTTTATAGGTAGCTATACATCAGCATCGGCTGCTGGAACTGTGAGCCAGGCCGTGGGTGTGCTATCACAGGTCAACAGGGGTCCAAGCACAACCTCTCTGATGCAGCAGAAACACAGTCCTATCTGTGTGGCAGCCGAGAATGATGGTAGCAAGATAAGCCACTTTATTTCATAATTCAAAACTTTGACATTACAACTTTGACATTTTTACATTTTACATATTTGACATAGTCAACAGAGGTTCTGTGGACAGAAACTGACCAATGCTGAATGGGGTGGAAGGCAGCTGACAAACTGTGCATGATAACAGCTGGGCTTCAGTCTGTAACTGTAGACCTGTATAGGGGAGCTGTAAGGTACACTATAAAAAATGTACTGTAAAACTACAGTAAATTATTGGCTACTAGGTGCATCACTTTCACAGTAATTTACTAAAACATACTGACAGAAAATAACAGTAAAATAACAACTGTATACTGTAACTTCAGTCACCTGGACCACAAGAGTACTGTGATGTACAGCTAAACTAGAAACACACTTCACTACATCATTCTAAATATTATGAGTTGATTAGCTTACTACACTATAAAGCATGTTGGCTTGTCAGAAAAGTCCAAAGTAGATAATCTAGTTACCTCATATGTATTTTTGCCCATTATAAAGTAAACACATCGCCTCCTTCAGAATGACTGAGCTGATAAAAACCAATCAAATGATTGCAAATATCGGCACAGCATGTAAAGCCCCAGTCAATTTTAATGAAAGCCAATATAAATTGTTGTTTTGTTTGTTTAAGGTCAGGTCATATGTGATAGTTTTAGTAACTAACTGGCCTGGAAACTAGGACCTGCAGCAGAGGTGCAATTGAACATTTGATTGGATGTTTTCTACATTCCAATGTGCATTTTTTTCATTGGATTTGCCAAATATTTGATTGTCAAATTTTATTTTGACAGCCCCACCGGCACCTTCTCCATCTTGCATTTACTTGGCTATTATCTCGCCAGCTAGTCGGCAATCAGCAGACACTGTTTCACTGGCGTAAATGTGTGCGTATAGAAAACATATTCCAGTAATGCTTGTGTTGAATGTGGTCAAGCTCCATCACTGACAACTTACAAATGTGCTTTGAGTGGTCCAATCGTGATCCCACCACAATGTGTGCTGGGTGTGTTTACATGACTTTTCATGTGTGAATCACCAAACATGTTGATGCAAGACATAAACAGCTTCATAAAGAGGCCTGTGAGTGGTAGATGTTTCTAAAAACGTGGACCAGAAGTGTAGACAAAAATATTGGAAATGTATCACGTTTTAAGAGTTTTATTCTTCATTTAGTAAAAAACAGTACCCAGAACAAACACATGCAAAACCCACATCGACATATAAACCATTCTATATCCCCAACAGGCAAACGTCTTTATACATGAAATACACAGCTTGACATAAATATTTTCAAAAGAGATGCATTATTGCTAGAAAATCCCTGTTCCACTGCATAACAGTATCTGATGAGGAAACATGCACAAACACACTTCAAGCAACCATCGGCAAAATGCTTCGTTATCTGTCAGAAGTCATGACATGTAGGCCATCACTGTCAAAGCGACGAGAGGAAGACAAGACAGAGAAGAAAGGCGAAATGATGAATATGTAGAAATAGTTCTCTGCCATGATAGATCTACATGTTAAAAAGCATGTGACGTGATAAAGCTGAAAGCCAGTTTTAAAGGATGTGCCACAGAGAAATATTTAGGTGAAATACATGCTTGTTGTAATTGCGGTTATCTTCAAAAACACCATGGTCTCACAATCCCTTTGATTAGAGATGTGCTGATCCCACTTTTTCTTTGCCCACACCGATTCCAAAACCTGACCACAATAGCGGTCATATTTTTCACAGTGCTAATATTTATCTTCTTCACTTTAAAATCTGTATATCTCACTGTGTGGAATTGCTTGGGACCATTCATCATGGTGTGAGGTAACAAGATAAAAAAATGTCTCTAAGAAAGCATGATAATACAGATAAGAAAGAAAAGATGAATACAACAAGGTAGGCTACTGGATAGTTTTACAATGCTGTACAATTTCAGGATGACCATTGTATCTGACTGATACTCAATACATTTAAGCTCATTATCGGTCCTGATAACAATCTAACACAGTACTGTACAAAAGTCACAGATCACCCTAAAAGTTACTTCTAAGAAAAGTTACTTCTACTGACCTGGTCCAAAAAAATATCATCACCTTATACACAGTATGTAAAGCTTTCATCTTTGAGAGAAAAGAGAAAATCAAGCTCTACTCTTGCTTCAGATCTGAAAAAATCCACAGGTGTTTCTGTCCATCCTTCCACTGTGAGAAGACAACTCAACACTATGAGTCTGAAAGGATAAGCAGCTGTCCGGCAATTATTGAGGAAAGGAAATAGACAAAAAAGAAGAGAACTTGCAAATCAAACCTAGAAGCTGCTGGTGTTCTCAGAACAATGGACTGACCACCCCAGAGTCAAGACCTCAACATCAATGAATGTGTTTGGGATTATCTAGATCGCAAGAACTTCTAAGACTGAACTTAGAAGGTGTGGAAAAATATCCCTGCAAATTTATTTAAAAAACTGAAAGCAAGTCACCTGAAAAGAATAGAAGCTGTAATAAAGGCAAAGTCTCACTAAACACTGAAAAAAATATGTTACAGTTAGTTGTTGAGGCTTCTGTGTAATTTTCTGTTAAATATTTTTTTTTGCTTTTTTTCTGATACTAAAAATGGCCATTTGACTGGTCTCTGGCTTCGGCACAGCACTCTGTATCACACTGTGCATCACTACTTCTAGTTAACCTACAGCCTAGACTATATATCTCTCATCTCACATATGTATTGCAGTCGCTGCCCTTTTAGACATCTCCTCTGAAGCATGATTAGGTATATTTGTATAAAATATAGTTGAAATGCTCAAGTGAGGACACACACAGGCAGAGCTGCTGGTTGCTGGGAAACAAGAAGCTAAGAGAAGGCAGATTTAATAGTAGTGGTCACATCATAGCATAGCACCAAGGATCTTTGTGCACTGGCCCATTATCATTCCTCAAACAGCCAATCACAGGAGCATATAGTCTGTTCTACGAGTTAAACATCAAAACAGAGACACATTCAGGCAAGAGGACACAAACTGTGTGCTAACAGAATGATCAGACTGATATCAGAGGGAGCTCAACATACAACAGTATTTAAGTATTCAAAAATATAATGATAAATGATGACGTGCTTCTTTAGGCCCTGGCGAAAAACCTGCATAGCTGAGTGAATATGAAGGAAAATGGTGGAGCATTTTTTGTTGTTGTTGTCTTATTTATTTATTTTTTTGCTTGCTGCTCTCCACATCACAGTCAAGCTCTTCGTGCTAACACCAAGAGTGTGTGGGAGGATATTGCAAAGAACATCTTGTTCAGCTGCGAGTTGTTCATTCATTATATGGGATGACAAGGGAAACAAAATGGCAAAAGGGGCTCAGTTGCACAGCTGAGTGTTGGTGAGCGATCCTAAAACAGAACTGAAAAGCACTGAAATCCACTACGCTTTTAGTAAAAATCAAACGCAGGTCAACACTAAGAGTGGAGCTAATGTTTTGTCTTTTAAAGGGGTCTCTAGTGTTAGTGGCACATTAATAAGTTTTGAGCAGGATGCTTTAAGGAAGTGCACTGACACTTGTTAACATGATGAACGTTAAAATAATATTAAGTTGATGAGTCATTCACACATATTTTAGGGAGTTTGCAGATGTACATCGCCACTGTCCAAAAAAAACAAAAAAAAATCATGTATCTCCATTTTTTTCCAGTTTTATTTTTCTTCGTTATTTGAATACGGCAGCTCCTCTTTACACAGTATGAAAGTTTCATAAAGGAAGGGAACCTGAACATGAAATGGTTCTACAGAACCATCTTTTTAAGTGTATGCGATAATGTAAGATACCGCCAGCTTGTTCACTGGATTAAAAAAGGCTAACGCTGTAGCTTAGCTTTTTAGAGACAGCTAGCTAGCTAGCTAGTTTAATATGTCTAGCAGCTTTATTTACCTTGTTAAACCTGGAAAAAAGCTGCCACATCTAAAGGTTTTGTGTTTGTGTAACATCTACATATGTCTAGGGTTGCCAGGTATCCGGTTTTGAATAACTGCTTAACCTCACATTCCTAATGTAACACGTCCTTAACGCTAAAAGTTAGTACAAAACACTCATCATGTGTCACGTGGTTTGAGCAGTGTATTACACCTCTTAGTAAGGAGGGTTCTATATAGTACTGAAAATGGGTTCTTTGATTCATAACAGTTGTGGAACTGCTTCTAGTGCTATGTAGAACCATTTTAAAAGGGTTTCTTAAAGAACTGGCTTTTCATTTTAGCGAAGAACCATTTAACAATACAAACATTCATTTATGCATTCACACAGTTCTCTGGGTGTTCCTGGTTCTATGTGGGACCACTGCTTTTACTAAAGAACTTTTAAAAACATTTTTCAGGAGTGTATAGGGGGAGTACAATAAAATAAAATAGATAAAATGCAGACATTTTAGCCCTGCGATGGACTGGCGACCTGTCCAGGGTGTTTCCCAGAAGGATAAGCGGCTTAGAAAGTGTGTGTGTGTGCAGACATTTTAGCGTAGTAGGCCAGTGTCAATAAATTATGGTCAAATATGTGTCTGACGCATCTGTATGATTTCTCGCAATTATCTGAACAATGTTATCCAATACAGACATGATTCTGATATGATTGTGCACCCCTATGAGTAAAAACAATTGCGATATAACATTTTGTCCATATTGTGTAGGTCCGACATACATGCTTAATATGTTAATTTAAAACATGTTTGTTTTCATTCTCAGCTCTAATTTTTGTTCAGTCTAACAGCAAAAGTAGTAGAAGGACAGAAAAACAGACCTTGGACCTGAAACATTTGGCTGTAATGAAGTCGTTCTGTCATGTTAGTATTACAGAAATGGATGTAACAAGTAGAGTCAATGAGAATCAAAGTGGCATAATCATAAGTCTGTGAGCGTAATCTGAAAATATCATGAAAATCAGTGCATCTGAAAAATGGTGCTAGTGTTCTCCACCCAGTCAGAGAAATACCATGGGCTCGAGTGCAAAATTACCTAATTATCCCCACAAAATAGGTCACAGCTTTGAGTTCACTGCCATGCAAACCATGCAACCTGCCTCCCCCGATTCCATTCTGTCCTGCTTCTCTTTCTCCTCAATGACCATGACTGCTCAAGTACGGCTCGACTGCCGTCTCTCAGCATGTGGGACAGACACCGAAGCTGTGCCCAATAATCAAAGGAGGGAGGCATGCACAAAATCAAACGTCCCTGAGGCATTTTGAAATCTATCCTGCACACAACAGAAGCGCCTTAGCATGAGCTGCGTCTTTGAAAGCTCTGGATTAATCAGCTCGAGTTTTATGGCCCAGCTACGAATTTCTAGGCTTAACATGTCCTTTGAATCATCCCAAGATACTTTATGTTCACATTCTTCCATATTCCTGAAGTACTATTCATGTTTAAGTCTACATTGGATGCCTATATATATGCCCTGCAGAATAATGTGGCATTAGCGGCTATTGATTTGCACTGAAACGGCTCTGTGAAGTTTAGCAATGTGTGTAAGCTCATTTTGAGGCCAATTTCTTGCGCTAACCTAAGCTGGCCCAGTTTTCTGTTCCGTCACAGGCAGTTCTTAGAATGTGTGGGAACAGCAGGGATACAGATAAAGATATCATACTGCATGAAGACACTGAGATGGGAGTGAGCAGTTTCAGGGAGGAGATAAAAAAAAGGGAAAACTATAACTAAACTTAATGTCAGATGAAAGTAGTACACTTAACGTACAATTATACAATTTCTTTTACAATACATTTTTATTGCTGTTGGGACAAAAGCTTGTATCTTTGTTTTTTGTTGTTTTTCATTTTTTGACATAATTTGAAGAAGGCAGTTGCTTTTTATGTTGTGTCAAAATTTCATGATGTACAGACCAACAGAAATGGTCCAAAATTACTTCTTTACTTCTACGTTTATTTCCATTAAAGTTCAGAATGTTTTTGCCTTGTAAAGTTACCTTTTTGGAGATACAAGGTTTTGCTCTGACAGCAGCTTCTGCTGCCTGGTCAGACCACAAATTAGTTCCACCCATTCACACAGAATCTTCTAGGTGTTATCAAAATCATTATAAATGTACACTCTGTCACGCCCCCCCTCTCTGGGGAGACTTGATTTGGACTCTCCCTGGCTCCGCCCACTCTCCTCCTCTCCCACAGACCTGCAGCTCATTCCAAGGACATTAAGACTGCTACTTATACCCCTTTGTTTTCACTGTGAGTTTGTAAAGTCTCTGTGTTGCTCCCTGTGTTCAATACCTGAGTTCTGAGCCTTTTTCTTGTGCTTGGTTTTCACTGATTTTGACACCTGCTACTCTATTTGATTTGTCTGATTATGGAGCTGCATCTTTTCTTGCCTGTCTGTGTGTTGACCCCTGCCTGCTACGACAATGAGTATCGAAATGCCCTTAATAGTTTGCACTTGCAACCTGCCTCAGCCCCTACCTTACACACTCTTAACGGAAAGGGTTTTATATACTACCAAAAAAGCTTCTATCACTTGTAACAACCATATGCCACAGGTTTTCCATCATAAAACCGTTTCACCAGGCAAAGAACCATTTGTACATTTAAGCAGATTTATATATAACAACTGCCTTCACTGAAGAACCTGTAAAGAACCATTTTTAAGGTGTGCGAGTCAGTAGGGTATTTCTAAAAATGTTTAGGTCCCTGTAGTGTTCACATTTTAGCATAACACATAGAAAACAGTTGGTAACAATTTACATGAATCCTGCCATGTAACGCTGACATAACCATCTCACAAACATGCCATGGCAGATGTCATCATATACTGTCATAAGTTGTCATGACACATTACATCCAATAATATAACAGCATCATGTTATCACTGTTAATTGTCATGATAGGTGTCATAATGCTTGATGACAGCTAACTAGATTAAACAGCAAAAATTAGTTTGTGACATCAGCTGTCATGACATCAAACATTTTGGTATATGTCATAACAGTGACCTGTAATGCTGACACTTAAATTACTCAACAAAATCTGTCATAACAACATCTGTTTATGGTAGGGTTATGTCAGCTTTGTGTAATGGAGTTGAAGTAAACGTGTTGAATAGTTCAACAGTTTATCATAATGCATTTTTACATACAAAATCGTTGCCAACTGTGATGAGTTTATGTAATTTTCAAAGCATATAATTTCAATTATCAAATGCAAAAAAATGTTAAAACATACTGAAATAAATAAATAATCTGTCATTCATATCATTTTGTTCTACGAATATATGTCTGTCCCACATTTATATGTCCTTACCGTGAATTACCTCAAATAACAATGCTACTTTTGATGGAATCATGAGTTAGCCAAAGAGCAGATGGACAAAAGTGTAGGAAACCTAATCTATGTGTCCCTGGATTCACAGAAGAGTAAAGATCATCCATTTTTGTTCAGTATTTTCCACGTCCTTAATAATGAATGTATTTTAAATAAGACACAATTTCATATTAATGTTAAGTTCATACAACATGCCAAGTTCTTTGCCATTTATATTCCAAAAAAAGAGAATAAAAGTCTTTTGGTTGCGGTAAGGACAGTCACTGTTGTGGCAGGGACATTTTCATTGTTTTTCTAAAAATGTGGACAGTCTAAACTGCCCATTGCTGTAGAAGCACCCAGTAATGTCTGCCACTTCATTTAACAAGCACAAAGTTCATGTTTGTTACTTGATTGACTGAAATGTGTTAGATGATTTTAGAAATAGTAACTACCTGTTTGAACGCCAGCACTGGAACAGCAAGTGACCAATGCTTGTGTTTTGAAATCAATTATAGATAAGTAGAGGCGTATATATGTACTTGTTTGGACTTGCTGACAGCGATAAAAGATGCATAGTTGTGTCAACTGCCAGGAGACTGTGTAGAGAGCTCTGCTGTTTTCAAAGTTGAGACAGAGAACGGTGGCGATGGGTATTTTGGGTCACCTTGACGGAAGGGAGTCCTAGCTGCCTATATGGAGCTCAGGGCCCGGGGACGCCTGTGCTAATGGAGACAGATTCAGGACACAAAGCAGAAGAGAGAGACCTTTTTTTAGATAAGATACAAGAGAAATAGAACAGGTAACTCTTGGAATCCTGCAACTTTTTCCCTCAGACTCTGCTGTGTCTGGCTTGTTAAAATGCCTAACAGCAGTGAACACAGAGGCCTTATTTAAAGAGAAATAAATGCAAGACATCAGTTGCAAGTTAACAACAGCAACAACATTCTACTGTTTTCTGCAATTTTATCTCTCTCTCTAAATATATATATATATATATATATATATATATATTATATATATATATACACAGATGAATCATAATTGGTACAGAGTGTATACACACACACACACACATTTATATGTATATATATACTCGCACTGAGTTTTTTATAGCTTGTTACTGTAAACCCCAGTCAGAGGCGGCCAGTGGGGACAATGTGTCTTACATCTCACATTTTAGAATGCTATCATAGTATCATCCATTAGCCAGTAAATGCTTCAAGTCTGGCAAATGATACATATTCACCCAAAATGCAAGCAGGATTTTAAATAAAAAAATACAATTATAAAAATAAAATCACATTTAATGACTGCTTCTGTCAACTATATTCTGAAGGAAATGCTGTTATTTAAATGTGGCCAGTATCCAATTTGTTATTCCACTATCAAAGCATGATCTGATTGGGTGTTGTGCACTGTAATTGTCTAAGTGTCTCTTCAGTGTTTGAAGAGACATGGTAAAATAATGAAAGAGTGAATTCCAAAAGACCCCTTGCTCTTTAAATGTGTTTTTTAAATGGTTAACTTCTCCTGATTTGCTTATTATGATTATATACAGACTGATATATACACTGACATAGATACATCTAAACACTAAAAAAAAATTTGTGGGGCGCTACATGGCCGCTTAGTACGTCATGTAAGAGCTTGAATCTATTGCGGTACATTATGATATAATATGCTCACTGAAGCTTTGCTGATGCAAGTTTAGAGGATAAAGAATCAAATATAAGAGGTTAAACCTGTGTTTTTACGTCAATATCATCATAAGCACAAGAAGCTAGCATTAGCTTAGCGAGAATGCCTAAACAGCTTTATTCACAACCACACAGGTTAATTCTGACTCTGAAGCTTCATGGAAGTGCATGCAAGTTTAGATAGTAAAGACTCAGATTTCAGTAGGTACAACATTCACAACCATACAGGTTCACTCCGGCTCACTGACGCTGCACTGAGGTACATTTGGAGCCCATGTGTCAAACACAAGGCCCACGGGCAAAGTCAGGTCTGTGACACAGTCCTATTTGGCCCGCAAAATAATTTTAATTTTCTATTTTTATTAGCCTGTTTCACCCTGAGATGCACTACAGTCCCCAGCATGCACTGCAACATAGTGTGTGTTCCCCCTTTCCCTAACAACAATCTACACACAAAAAGAAAAGATGCCTGGTATCTAGTTCAAGCAAATAGGCAATTTTAAAAAACTTGCCTAAAACATTTTATTTTTATTTAGAATTATTTTTGAATAAGTATTCAATGACTATTCTGCTGTTGCAGTTTTGGCATATTTTGAATAAACAACGGCCGGTAAAAATGAAATAAAAACACAGCTGGCACACGGATTTGCTGAGATTTTTTAAAATGGCCCTTTTAGTGGCTGAGTTTGACACCCCTGATTTAGAGGATAAAGGCTCAAATCTGAGCAAGTAAAACTGGGAGACTGGTACTGATATTGACAGAAAGACAATCATTCTGAATCTTAAGGTTTTATTATTATTATTATTATTATTATTATTATTATTGTTTCTGAGCTACATTATGTCATCAAACATAGAGGCAGCATGGTAATGGAGGAAAAGGCAGGATTTAGAAAGGAGATGTTTACAATTTCCATAATCATGCATAGTCATAGATTTTATTTCTCATGAATGTGAAGGTTAAGGGACTCTCCAGTGTCATTTGTTGGGCATAACAATAACATATAAAAAGTTTTAAGTTATGACGTTAGGTGTACTTTCAAAGTTGTTTTTCTATAAACAAGTTTAAGTAGCCTATAATCCACATAAGCCAACAAAGTGTTGTTATTTTAGAGTTTACACAATAGGCGTTCAAATGAACATTTATGTGTTATGTTATGTTTGTTATTATTGCATTGACCTTTTAAAAGAAATTTAAATTCAAAATTTAACATGTTCAATAAAGATTTATAATTAATAAAAGTTGATGGTATCAATCTTATGGTATCAATCAAGCCTATGTTTTTTTGCACAACACTGACATCAATAGCCTATATTATTCCAAATTAACATGCTAGATAAAACTGAAAAGGGTTCTTTAGAGCAACAGCATTGAAGAAACCCCAAAGAAACTTTCAAAGTATGGTAATTTAAATAACTATAGCTGTAAATGAGAGGTGAGACATAAAAACTTTTTTAAAGTTTTAAAAATTTTCACTTTAGTTTAGAGTGTCTGACCTGGGGGGTGATGTGGCAAAAGAGTATGATATGATACTTGAAGACATTTTCACAATACATGATATTACATTATTATCACAATATTTCATTTTTCTGAGGTTTAACAGACAAAATGCATCAGAAGTGGCACATTTAAAAATACTATCAAAAATTATAACCAGTGTTTTTTGTTCAGCGTTTTTTACATTCTGTGCTGCAATAAATCCAATTAAACAGGACTAATTATGTTCCTACTGTAAAAAAATTAACATGCATCCACAACATGTTCATAAAAGCATTTTATGCTTTTTATCATGTTAATGACAAATATCATCCTATTGCCCACTCCTATTCGAACCAGACCCACTGAAACAAGCTGAATCATTTTGATGATTCAGAAACTGAATCATTTCCGGACACACTGACTGGCAGCAAACTTTCCCAGCGTAAAATCTGCCTGACACGCTTGTTGTGTAAAGTCAAACGGTTTGGTCTGGTCAAATGGCCACTGGCTTGCTCTCCTTTGACTCCTGTCAGTCTGACGAAGTAACCTTTCTATATCTAAAGCAACAAACTTGCATATATGCTGACAAATTCGGTGCAGGATGAAGAAATTGCATTTAATCTCATCCAGGCAGTATTAATCCATGTCCATGTTAGACAACAATGGTCCTGACACTGGAAAGAGTCACTGTGCCACAGGCGCGGCACTGATAAGCAAACAGCATCCGCGCCACTGGCTTACGACCATGTCATCAGCCCAGCTCCGTAAATCTGTTTCCAGCTACAGTAATCTCGCCCAGTATTATAAAGCACCGTGTCTGAGGAGGCCTACAACACTGGAACTCATTCGCAAGGCAACAGAAAAGGGCTGCAATTCATTTATTCATTTGCTCATGAAATTCAAAACAAAATGGGAATCCTAAATGCCCCTGTAAAAAGTAATTAAATGGCGAGTGGTTTATAGGAGCCATTTTGCCGCACAAAGCTAATGGACCTTGTGTATTTAAACACTGGAGGAAGCAGGAAAGGAGCAGGAAAGAAACACTAAAGAAATAATGGGAGGCGTAAGCGTCTGAAAATGGCTCTGCTGGAAAACATCCAAAACGCAATGTCTCGAACCATTTGGAGGAACAAGGGTTCAGGCTGTGACCAGTGACTTACAAAATGTCTCACGCAAAAAGATGAGTTTGGTTCATTTAACTACCTCAGCCTTGCAATAAACCTGTAATAAGTCACTGACCTCACACAAGGCAGAACTTGCAGTGCAGTAACAGAAGCGAAAGTTTGATAGGAATATTTCTAAACGAAGTACGATTTGTTGGGATTTTGGCCGAAAACTGTCAAAAGTGGTATGTTTGAGTTTTGTCCGAAAGAAAAAAAAGGCTGAACACTTTGTCCAAAAACAAAGCAAAAGATTAAATAGATAAAAAATACATACATACATACATACATACATACATACATAATCTAAACCGCTTATCCTTCTGGGTTGCGGTGGGGTGCTGGAGCCTACCCCAGCTGTCATTGGGCAGAAGGCAGGATACACCCTGGACAGGTCGCCAGTCCATCGCAGGGCAGACAGACATACACAATCACACACACACTCACACCTAGGGGCAATTTAGCATGTCCAATTAGCCTGACTGCATGTTTTTGGACTGTGGGAGGAAAGCCACGCAGACACGGGGAGAACAGGCAAACGCCACACAGAAACGACCCTGGTTGCCCGGCCGGGAATCGAACCCAGGCCATTCTTGCTGTGAGGTGACAGCGTATATAAAATATATATAAAATAAACTCCAGTTTTGATACCACTTGAAAACACATCATCAGGCTCCATACGCAGAATACAGCAAAACCACAAGAAGAGAACGGAGTGCCAAAGTGCCAAAGCACAAAGTATAACTAAAAAAGAATAAATTCATTGCCTTGGATGACCAACCACTGTCCTGTGTCGAGGATGCTGAATTTCATGGCACATTCTGAAACTTACATACTGTAAGTATGTTTCCTTTATGCAAACTGTTTTTATTTATGTTTGTGCCCTACTGAAAACAGACAATTAATAAAAGTGTAATTCATTTATTACCTTTTTTTTATGATTAGTACATTTCTTCAAAAACATAAAACAGCAAATGAAAAACAGTTGGACAATCAGAGTATTTTTTTAAATAATTCTCAATCATCAAATGGAAGCAAATCATGGTGATATCTGAGATGTTATGATGCACTGAATCATCTCCTAAAGAACCATAATCTCACTGAATCCTTGCAAGGTTAGAGCTTCACAACCCCAGTATTAACTGATAATAATGTTTCTGTTTTTAATCGTTTTAATTTTTAATTGTGTGTAAATTCGTACAATTTCCAAACTGCAAAAGCTACAATTTTGTTTATTCCTACATTATTCAACAGTGCCTTAACAAGGTTTAACTGGTAAAGGTAACCTGCACTCAAAAAAACTGTTGCATGAACTTAATTCAATTACTCCACACATTCCCATACAGTCAAATAGAGTAAAATAAGTATACACAAACACTGTCTGTCTGTCTCATCATAAAATTCAATTGTTAATGGAACAAAATTGAAATATTTTGTGCAATTTATTTGGGTTTGGTTGGAATGGAATTCTTTTTGTATCAAAATAAGTAGTTTTGGTTCATTGACATTATTTTTTGTCTGTTTTACATAAACCAGTTACTTAAAGACAACACAATTATTATTTTTTAATGTAATAAAACAGAGCTCATGAACTAGTGTTGACGTTTTAGGGCCAGAAAATTGATGTGCTCATCTTCTCTGCAAAAAAGGCCTGGAGCTTAGTTTCTAGACAATAATTACTCTTGCAATATTGGCCCAAAAATCACCATCAGAAATTCTCCCCAAATCGTTCAGCTCTGAGAACATATCTGCATGATCTACAACATCAAGACAGAAAAAGTTAGCACAGAAAATGTGATCATTTCCTCTACAATCAAGATTCCAACACTCTACAACTCCAGAAATCATGGAAGGCTACGTCTGCTGCCACTGTGCATCATCAAGCTCAATTAGAAGAGCTGGCAGTGGTCAGCAACTAAACTTGGTCTAGTTTGAATTGCACTTGTGACGCAGTGAACTGCAACACTCCAACGCTAGGAGGGGATTAAAGAAGGCTGGCCTGTGGTCTGAAATCTCCATTGGAAGGGGCTTACACAAGGAAAAGTAATCCCTTCTGACCCAGTGCACTAAAGTGACTCGCAGAGAACGCCACTCGGCCCATGTGCTCTCCTGCGCTAAGCGTGAGAAAATGGAGATTTCTTGTTCTTGTGCTAAGCTTTTTCTGAGCTTTATAAGGAGGGACATCCCTATAGTAACTATATAAAAAAAAGAAGTTCATGTACAATCTAATATGGCAGGAATATTTGAGGAATACTTCATAAGAACATACAGGAGAAGACACACATATGCAGAGTACTTCCTGAATGCATCTGGCAGTGGCACATTGCTACTGCAAGACTGCTGCTGCCACCGCAGGGGAAAAAACAGGCAAATGAAATAACTTATCTTTCAGTGCACACTTTATATTCTACTCAGCAGTAAAAGAAACAGCCCAAAATAAAACAGCATGATCAGGTGCTGGCAGGCAGGCAGGATTCAAAGCTCAGACTGAAGCCCACTACCCCCCAGAGATAGTAGAGTGCAGCGGGAATAGCACACACACGACTCCCCACAGCACACCATTCACAAGCAACAATCTATTCCAGCTGAACGTCATGGTTTAAAATAGCATATACACTTACATCATATCAAACTTATTCTCCAGGCACTTTTTAACCCCAAAGAGTAACACTTTTTTATATTCATTTGTATGCCACAGTGATGGTACTGTATAACCTGACATAACTGTCTGTATTATGTCTGTCTTTGCACTGCGTGTAAATTCAGTGCACCCTTACAAATACAGGTGCTAAACCGATTCTTTGGAGTGATGGCATAGAGGAATCATTTTTGGTTCCCTAAAGAACACTGTAAAAAGCCAAACAGGGCTAAAGTTAAAGGGCCTATATCATGGAAAACTGAATTTTGAAATAAAATATTTTGATGTAGAATGCAAACACTGATAAAGTTTTAAAATGTACCTTTCAGTTCCCAGTCTGTGTAGCCCATATATGGAAATGAAGCTATAAAGACTTGAAAAGCACAATAGAGGACAGCCAATCAGAACAAAGGTTTTTATAAAGAGCCATCTTAAAGGCACAATAAAAAACAGCCTGTTTAACCCTAAGAGCTAAAGAGAGGTCAGAAAATTCTCATGTTTTATCACTTCTGACTCCACAAAACATCCTAAATGGACCTTAGAAGAAGAATAAACATCCAAAAAATGTAGGATATGGGCCTGGTGTGAACTGATGTAAAATTATATTCTTGTTCAATCACTGTCATTTAAATTATGTATTTGGATTCAATAAAACCAGCTAAATTGCTTGTTACCACAAAATAATTATTTTAATTTGTTTGGATTTTATCCAGTTTCCTCCCCACTTTACACCTGCTAGCTAAGTCTCCCCAATCACACCTTGCAACCAAGTTGGGATGGTGAAGGCTAGCATGTGTTTCCTCAGAGTCGTGCAACACCAGACTTCTTTTCAAACTGAACATGCTTGGAGGAGAATGCTACGTTGCCAGCGTTGGGCGAGAGGGAGGGCCGTCCTACCCACCCAGAACAAGCAAGGCCAATTATGCTCTCTTTAGTTCCTTAACACCTGGCCAGAATGGCTTCAGAATGGTAATCGATTCATTTCCTTCAATAGTATGAAGTATCAAGTGTGACACCATTTTCACATTAATGTGTAAAAAACATAGTCTAACAAAACATTGAAAAAAGTATACATTTTTACACAAGCAAACAAATAAGAGTATACTTCACATTTCAGTGGCTTTTCAGGTGAATCTGATGAAACTAATCACTTCAGACTCTGAATGCGTAAGTACGTATGATCACAAATTCACATAGCACATACAACAATAAATGCAGCATTGTGTTTCTTTTATATAGTGACAGAAAACATTGTAGCACACAGAAAGCTCCTCATGCTGGTACATTTTACTGGCCAACACTGACATGCATGTGCCCCAAGTGCTATGCAGCAGATTTTAATGAGATAAAGAAGACAAATCTATAGTCACTGAATGTATTACGGATGAGATGGTAGATTTGATAGGATTAAAGTTTTTTCTAATACCATACATACAAGCCGAAAAACAACTAGAAATCTTTATTTTTCTGCAACTGTACCGCTCAGATTTCTCCTTGAGGATTAATAATGTACAACTAACTATCTGGTAAAATCATCTCTGAGTTCAGTGGGGGGAATTCAGTCATATGGAAGTTGCGTCTTACATCACTGGTGCAAATTCTGTACCATGGCTGCTTCCTGCTGTCAGATGTCAGCCTCCATACGGATCTTCCCCTGCTTCATGGCACAGCTCCTGTTGATATTAATAGGAAGGCTAATCCCCAGCACTCTCTAATAGGCCAATATTTTTAATCTTGATGGCTACAGCACAGGAACGCTCTTAATGTATTGTGACACTTGCAAGATTGTTTCTCCACAATGGCCCTACTGACACTCGCTGGATAAGACAATTAAATTAATCGAGTGAGAATGAATTCCGCAAAAAAATTCCTTGACAGAGTCAGTAATGCTTTCGTGGACCCAGAGACAGAGAAGCCAGTGATGAAGAGGCAGGTGAAGCACAGCCACAAACAGGAGAGCATGGTGAGATAGGGGAAGAGAAGAGAAGCGAAGAGAAGCGAAGAGAAGAGAAAGTAAATGACCAACTGAAGTATGAGGGTTCTGTGGAGTGATGCCATAGAAGAACCACATTTGATTGCAAATGGAACCTTTCAATGGATGGCTCTTTAAATAAATTTGTGTGACTTTTTGTGTTCACACTTACCAAACTCAGAGAAACTTGATATTGTGATATATAGAGTGCATTTATAAGCACTCAATAATCTGCAGTTATCCAATTATTTAAATGGTCATGTAAACACCATACTCCGGTCTAGAAATCTGGTTATGAAATCTGATAAAGTGAGCTGGATTTTAGCTCAGTAATCAGATTTCTCAGTGCATGTACTCTTACTCGGATTTCTTTAAGATTTATCTGTCTGCGCATGTGCAGAACAGACTGCTGTACTGGAAATAAGCAAGCAGCCTTGCTGTGAGATGGAAGCAAAACACTTTTGGAACGACGCTGAAACCAAACACGAAATAAAGGATTTAAATATTCTTCATCTTCTAGATGATGTATGTTCATAGTTTCAGGTAGCACAAGTGGCACAATGTTTTTAAAAAAAAAGCCACAACATGTAGTTTGAGTTTTACAATGTGTTTACGTCACGTCTTCTTCTGTGAGTTTATTCGCCGGTTGCAAAGCAGAATCCAATTACTGTCTGACTCATGTAGACCCGGAGTTTTCACATTATCTGATAACTCAAGTGCAAATAAACACGTTGATCGGATTACTGACAAAATCTGATTTCCTGCAGTTTTCGGATTATTAAGTGCATGTTTGTGAATGCAGACCACGCCTTGGTAAGTGAGATAATGAGAGGAGGGGAACTCTGAGGAATTTTGGGCTGGAGTTCAGTACGGCTTCTGTGGGTCACAAGAAGGCCGACCCCCCCTATATTAAAGATCAAGTGCAGGCGTTGACGAGGTGGAGGAGAAAGGGGAGGAGGTGGGGTGCAAAATTTCATCACGAGTAGGAGGAGTGAAGGACTGGTATTTATAGGAAGCTGGAATTGAGAAGGAGTTTAGGCATGGTCTTCCCTCAAACTTCAGTTATGTCATAACTCCATTAAATGCACTTATAGTGTATCAAGAAAATGTGATTTTTGCTATATTGCCCACTATTCTTACAGGTTCTATACCACTTAAAGGGTCCATATCCTACTTTTCTTTTTTCCCCACAAGGTCCACTTTTAACATGTGTGGGTTATGTATTAAAACATGACCACCTCTCTTTCTTTCTTTCTCTTTATTCATTAGAAATAAACAGTCTGTTTTTGTTACTGTGCCTTTAAGATGGATATACAGTGTCCACAAGTCTGAGACCAAATAAAAATCTTAATTTCAATCTGGAAATTACCAACAGAAAGGTATAGAAATAAAGGTTATGTCAAGTAAAATGAAGAAGAAATACTGAAGATTCTGCCCTGTTTCTAGATCACTATTCAAATTTGAGCAAATATGAGACACTGACCATTTATAAAAAAAGGTTCTCGTAGAAAATGGTCAGATTTTGCTATTTCAGTCATATTCCTTCAGCTGAAGCTCATGTTGAGATGACTTTCAGGTGGATCTGACCTACTTATCAGAGACTTTTGCATAAACTTGCTTCAGTGTCAATAAAGCAAAAGGCAGACATACCAAATACCAAAAAAGGTCTGATATAATCTGATATTCATGTAAACATTTCAAAGATTTTACTTTTCACTCCAATTGTTACGCTGATAATACAATTTGTATTAAATTAGGAAACACATGCAAAACAGAAGCATTTTCAGAAGTGGTCTCAGATTATGGACCCCACTGTATGTAAACTGTACAGCACTCCACACAAGTCTTAGGAACCTAAGAAAATGCATTAAAAAGCGGTGTAACTGTGCAGTAACAGTTTATTTGCTCAGAAAAACAATTAATACCTGGTTTTGCTAATCAATTCTTCTTGAAGTTAAATCAGGTGTGCTGGTGAAGGTATTTAACAAATCGATACCTGAAGGTCTACTTAAGATGCTTAAGACTTTTGCTCATTCCTGTATCTGTTCTGATCTGACCTGTATTGTACCTCAGCAAACTGGGCTGAAACACTCCTTATAGCTTCAGTGAGTAAGGTGGGGGGCTAAACTGCTATAGGCTGAACAGGTGGATAAATATGAATCACAGGCTGTTTTGCAGCTTAGATTCCATGTATGAACTGTATGGGCTGGAGAGTGAATGGTGCATTTGGAAAATTTAACAATGTTTGCTTACTACATAAAACTTTTTTTATTAAAGGAAGCAAGGAAAATTGGGTTTTATGTTATATGGGCACTCTACAGGTTTTCATTGAAGACTGAAGGAGCCATTATTTTTAAGACTGTATAATAAAAAAAGACAGATTTAGACCAATTATAACAACATCATATAAACAACAACCAGTGTTTAGTTACTGAATAAACTGCATAGTAAGTTGCTGATTGGATCGCAGCACAACTATGACATTTTACATCATTCAATTATTTTTACCAATTTTTCCTGCTGTTCCTTAAATACATTTTTTGCCTTCTAAATATGGAACTACTGTTCTGTGGTGCATTTTGTCCATTCCAAGTTTTCTCAAACCTCAGAAATACATATTATGCATCGTGAGAATGTCTTCAAGAATTGTGATACCATATTGCCTACCCTTAGACTGAAGACTGATAACAGGAAATAATAGCACACAATTATCCACACATCTGTAACATTTCTCAGCACTGTGTAATCATAATTATGGAAAATTATGGCATGGGTGTATTTTCACACTAATTGTGGATAAATAAAATATGAAACTGTTGCTCTTTACCTGAGCAGGTATGCCCTGCATCCCCTCACTCCAGCACTTCCTGGCTCAGGTTAAAGATCTGGATCTAAAGGTGCTGTTTAAATGTGTTTCTCCTATACGCCATTAAACTCTCATGAGCAGTGACAGCCCATGCAAAAATTTATAACATCATGTATTATTTCTGAGCCACACTTAACTCTGACCTACTTCTGATTGCCTTATTGAGAAAGAACAGAGAGAACATGAGGCTTCTTCAGAGAGAAGCTCATCATCTAAATTCATCAGATCCATACGCTGTTTGGTAAATATTGCATAATGTATCGTTGCTGTTGTACCAAAACCTTGTATTATCGAAATGGTAACTTCAGAACACTTACAGCACTGGGCAAAAGATTTAAAAAGCCATAGACACACAATGACATAGTCTACCAATACTTTACGCTGGTGGGGGTGTCTTATCTATGAAGAACTTCCACGCAAATGAACACAGCTGCAAATTAACAATTAATATTTGTGAGTTTGGACCTTTCCTTCAACATGTGGTGGTGGTAGTATGAAGGAAAACTGATTGAGGGAGGGGAGAGGACTCTAAGAACTTGGGCTTGAGTTCTGGGCGGCTTTTGCCTGTCGTTAGAAGGCCGGACGCCCCCTCATAACTGAGCTAGGACTGTCATAGAAACAGGGACCCAGAGGAACAGCGAGGAGGGGTGGTGGTGGAGATTGCAAGAAACTGTTACAAGAGACGGAAGTTAAGGAAATTAATTTATTGGGCATTAGATTAGAAGGAGGAGGCGTTTCAGGCAAGTTCCTCCTCCCAAACTTCAGTTATCCCATAACTCCATTATGATCAGCGAATTATAGCTACGTTTGGCTCACATGCTTTTGTATGAAATCCTGTTTTTCAGCCTTTTTTCTTTCATGTTTAAACTTTGACACACAGGTCAAAATAATGACTTGATTTCTCAATATTTTGACTTAGTAACTCGAAGATAAGTCATTAACTTGTCAGAAATTCAAGGAAATTATGTAACTACTACTTTTCGACTTTCTGTTCTAAAACATATTTATTTTCGGCTGGAGGGTCAATATGGACTTGAGTTCTGTGCCGAGCGCAAAATCCCAGCTTAATTTCACTGAACACATCCAAGTTGTTTGAGAACCATATGATTTTGATTGTAACCTCTTAGCTACATTCAGTATATCAAAGAATAGCTGTAACATTTTTGCCACGCAAAACACAAATTACAGAAGTCCAATCATGCAGGAATAACAAATTGAAGAGTAGCTTTAGTAAAGCAGGGACTGCAAAGTGAAAGATTTCCAGTATGTGCTTTTAATACATTAAGAATAATGTGGCTTGCATAACAGGTGTTTGCAAGCACTTTTTTCCATCAAAAGATAAATAATAATTAAATAACGCAGTCAGTATTCACAATCGGTCTTGGTAATTAGAGTAGCTACTTCATTATAACAGTCTCCTCCCAGTATTTTGCAATTTGAGAGGTAAACTCCTATAAATGCATTAATACTGAGACAAAAGTGCAAATGAGCAGCAACCGCCACTTTGATCTTTTTATAGGCTCCAGAGCGACACTGCACCTGTTTAATAAATTGTAACAGCCAGTTTTATTGGCAAAATGGAGTTTGTGACATCAGTAAAACATTAGTAGTTTTTTTGCTTAAAATTAAAAAACTTAAAAAAAGTAATATTAATGCAATAAGTTTTGACTTCTGTCAATGTTTTTACTTAACCATTTCCAAATCTCTCCTAACAGCAGCCTAGTGTCCAGTTGTATCCATCCTTCAATATCTAATATGCAAGATAGTGAGACATCTTGAACTAAACTTTGTCCCTCAAACTAGCTCAAAAGATGTCAGCTACTTTTTTTGAAACACCTATTTATTGCAGCTACATTTATTTACATATACTCTACAGATATATGGTGATTTTAACTGCAAAGGCTAATTTATTGCCGAGATAAATAGTTTTAAATAATGTGCATAGGTGCCTAATACTTTTTCACAGTACTGTACATTGCACGTTAATTGATTTAAATGTATTGAGATGTTTATTCCAAGTAACTCATGGTCCACCATTGGTCCACTCATCATGATATGTTCACGCAAAGTAAAGTGCAGCTAGCATTTTCAAACAGTGCAAAAAATTAAAAAAAAATAAAAAAACACAAAAACTGTCATTTCAATCATATCATATCAAACCCTCACATATATATAATTAAGATTTTTATATGATAGCGATAATAAATCCTAAGTGTCCTCCTTAAGCTACAACATAAAGAAAGACTTCACAGCTAAAGTTTAAAAAGGATATTAATTCTTCTACTTCTAAGAAATAACCTTCTTACAACAGCACTTTCCTTCTGAACCAGTACAAACAAAATAAGAATGAACAGAGCATGAATTAGACTCATTATTAGACTCAGGATTAATTTGTGGATTTAATATGATGACTGTTGCTTTATTATATTACATTGACAGAGACAGTTCTATCTATGAATCAGTGAATCTTTCATCAAAGAAAAGATTTTTAGTCATATTAAGAAACAAAATGTCAAATGTAACAAAATGACATCACTACAATGTGCAGGAGACGCTACCTTTTCCAAATCATACAAGTGCGTCTAAAAAAAGAAGGCATGCTCTCAGCAGAAAGCAGACTTCCCAGCAGACTATATGTATAAGTGAATAAAGGCTCAGGGGACATGGCCTACATGCAGCACAGGGACTGCAAAACTCCATATCACCATACTGGACTATAAAACAAAAAACAATCTGGATGATTCCCCTGACAGATTTCAATCTCTGCCAATATGCCAACAGATAATGCAATGAACAAATCTGAGAACACCAAAAATCCACACAGAAAGACTTGATTTTACAAAATAATCAGGTGTTAGATTTGAGGAAAGGCTGCTTTCTGACTAGGGAGATGCACAAATACTAGAGTACTCAAACTGTTCGAAGTGCTACTATTCAAATACTGAAATCGCTATTCGGGTATTTGTTAAATTCCAACTACAGGCTAACAATTCAGTGAAATGTGATGGGTACTCTGCTACTCTGCTAGTGACTGTTCATGAGCGTGTTGTTAAGAACGTGACTGAGAAGGGAGAGATAGCGCAGCTGTATTGCTAACTAAGCTAGCTAGTTACTTTAGCTGATTTTAGCTACGTCCAAAACCAGTGAAAATATAATTATCTGACAAATAACATGTTCGCACACCATCCACTGAGGAGAAAATACCTTGTGTAGAAGACAACGAGTACTTATTAGCATGCAACATCACACTTGTTAGCTCTGTTAGCTCATTAGCTTATCTGAGGAGGCAGCTTCATTTACTCTCCCAACTGTATTTGAACAGTAAAACATGTTTCTATGCATGCTGCTACATTTCTGTAAGCCACAGCTGTCCCTTCTTTTTGTTTTTTGCTGTTTGTCCGTCCCTGCAGTGGAACATCAAAATTAGTCAGAATGCACATCCCTACTTCTGACTGCTACAAATTCCATTAAAAGTAGTATCCTGTTTCACCTTAAAAGCACTCAGCCCTTGACTTTCATCCTTATTGTTATCACAGCTAGCTAGCAGACGCTTCAGTCTGAGCCAAACATGACATTGCTGTTCTGACCAGGCCTAGCGGTCCTTCATCAGCCTGAGAAAATGCTTGGGTTCCCCTAATCTCAAAGAATGTGAATTTACCCAGCAGGAATGTAAAGGCATCTTTGAATGGAAGTGCACAGTCAGCACTCCCACGAATCCCAGTCCTCTGAGGGGCCACCCAGCCTATAGCATGGCATGTGTAGGCACAGCACATCATACACCCAGCATAAAACTGGCTTTGAAGTGACATGACCTACAAAAAAATTAGGAACGAAGACCTCATTTATGATTTGCATTTATTTGGAATGTTTAGCGCTTTACTCATTTTAATTATTTAATAATTTACTAAATGCCGTAGCAATGAGATCATCAGAACTACCAAGAACATTCAGGAACACCACTTAGGACATCTAAGCATAAATTTGTGTTTATTAGCTATGTTTTATAAGCAGAAATACAGCCATCGAACACTACATGCAAAGTATTCATTTTGGCCTTTTTTGTGATTACAAATGACTGCAAAAGGCCCAATCTACTTTTCCTTACTTTTTTTGACATAAAAGCGTTTAATGTAGTATGTAAATGTCAACATTTCTAAATGTACCATTCCCTCCCCAGTTCATACTGTTCATACACAGAGACTGTTTGTGTGATGTCACAAAAACCAACAGATTTACATCCAGTCATATGCAAAAGCTTGAATACCTCTGGTCAGACTGCACGTTTTGTTGATTTTCTAAGTGAAAATAAGTAAACAAACTATACTTTCTGGAAAATTTAGTGCACAGATCCCAAAAATATTGTACACATATCAGAAAAAAAACAAAGTATAAAATGTGCCATAACTTTTGCACAGGCCACATTTTATGTATTTCTTTCACTTTGTTAAATTCAGCAAATAAACAGGTGACAGTGAATAGTGCATTCAAAATTTGCAGAAGTGTGTTCTCTGTAGAGGATGTATTAACTTATTTTAATTAACATTCATTAACACAAACTGTTGCATACAACTGTATATCCACCTACTAGGCCTGCAGCAATTTAGCCCCACCCATTCACACTGAAGTTCTAAGGAGTGTTTCTGCTTTTTGAATGAAGCACAATATAGGGGAGCCAATCAGAGCAGAGGTTATTCATATATATCAGTCATAAAGACATAGTAACAAAAAACAGCCTGTTTATGGAAATGGTCATGTAAAATTAATTATGACTGCTTTGGTTCATAAAGCAACACAAACACTGCAAGGGGACCTCAGGGGAAGGAAAATGCAAGAAAAATGAAGACTAAGGCCTCTAATGCACAATTACACATGTTTTATCCTGCAGGTGGTGCCAGTGAGCAACTAGAGGTAAGACCAATTGATGCTAAAGACATGATTATATAGCAATTTCTGACCAATATATGTGTGAGTCAAAAATAAGGCTCATTTTAGCTTATTAAGTGTAATTTCAGTAAAACTGGCAGAGTAAAACTCTAAAAGACATTCCTACTCTCTACTACAACTTTCAAAACTGAACCTGAGAAGTAAAAATCCTGTTTATCAGCTGAGGAACAAATGCTGACACACGCTCACGCAAACCCAGACGAATACTTAAAATGTCAATTATACAGTCTAATGAGCACATCACATTCACACTTGAATAACAAATGACAAACAGTACTGCCATCATGCTACATTTAAAGTAGGAGTGAACAATATATGTGTTATTGTGATAAATGAACAAACTGCACGCATCCAAAAATTCTAATTATGCCTTTTATTTTATTCATTCATTTCTACCAATTGTTTGATGTTTTCTTGTTCATTCTAAAAAATAAATGTACTTCTTTTCTTTTAAATGTGGCTCCACTGTTTTGCTGCTGCATTTTGTCAGTTGCCTCAGAAAAGCTAAATATTGTGATAGATATTGTGTACTGTGAAAATGTCTTGAAGTATCATGATGTTAATTTTTTGCCATATCGCCCACCCTTAATTTAAAGTAACAGAGATTCTGGGAAAGTATTTTGAAGGCTAGGTTGTAGGCCACACTGAAAAGAAGAAGGTCTTAACAACTCAGTACAAATTATAACCCATGAAAGTTGCTTTTAGCACTAATATTTCAAACTCAGTAGAGTTCAGGACATTTGGTGAAAAGTCTCTCCTTCTGCTGCTCATTGCTTTCTTGCTGAGAAGCTTCACTATTTTAATGACCAGCTTGAAATGTGCTTTGCATGCTGAAGTTGTTCCTTGCTTTCGGCCTCGGAAACCATTAAATCAATTAGATGCATATAAACTGTCCATAAATAAGAAGCCTAAAATAGTTACAGTGCATTTGAATAAAACATGAAGAATTTACTCTTTAAATTGTTCTGAATAAATAGGAAAACACAGCTTGATTCACCAGAATGCATGCAAAAAGTGCAAATATAAAGCATTTACTCTTTTTGTTGAATTTCTAAGAGAAAGTAAGCTAATATTGGCTTACTTTCCTACCGGGAACAAATATAAACATGGCATTTTAATGCACAATTTCTATTTAACATATTGGGAAAAACTAAAACATAATATATAAAATATGCTGTAACTTTTGCACAGATCACATTATATGTTTTTCAATATGTCAAATTCAGCAAATAATCAGTAATTGTGCATTAAAATATGCATTCTCTTTAGAGGTTCTGTACCTACTTTTGCATAGAAAATCAACAAAACATGGAACTGGACCAGGGATATGCAAATTTTTGCATACAATTATATATACAATGGTGGTATCCTCAGTCAAAAAAATGTCCATAAGCTGCACAAAGCAGTTACTAAGTGTAAAAATCATTACTACTATTATGGCTTTAAATTGAGCACAGATGGAGTGAACTTAAGCACTTTTCAGCACCACCCTTGGGACTGTGAATGGACACCAGCAGTGTTGTCCAGAAACAGAAACAAACCCCTGAAGCCTGGGGGGGAAACAAAAGGCCGATTCTGTGTGGCAAAAATAATTCACTGTCAAAGCGTCTGCACAAATGCAGCCATTTCTGCTGTTAAAATCTGCTTGACAAACATGCTGTCAACAGAGGAAAGCGAATAGGACAGCACAAAAGCAGATACAGCTCCTCCAAGGACTCCTCAGGTCCAGCAATGCAGGAATAACATACAAAAAAAAGAGTGTTTCAGCCTTGACTCATCTAACTTGGGCTTTTCTATGGCCATGATAATGGAAGCCCAAGGCAATGAGCACTCCTTATTGTGAGTGCTCCAAAGAAAGCATGGGGCAGGATTTGAATAAAACTAAGTGTACTTTCCGAGGGGTTCAATGCTGTAGGCAGCAGCCAGGATGAAATCAAGACTACATGAAGGCTACATTCAGCTTCTTGAGCTGTACCATATTCATAAATAGACATCAAGATATAGCATGTTACGTAACACTTCCAAGCTTTATACTGCTTTATTTTGACAAACTACAGCCTGTGTGATGAGCATCATTTGCTTAAGTGCTATTACAAACATTATAGCATTCCAGCTTATTACATATCATGTTGTCTGAACTTGCCAAACTTGAGAAATATGCATGATAGGAATCTTCTGCTAAAAGCTGTGTAAACATAAACATTCAGCTATCCCATGCCACACTGGTGAGTAGAATTAGCCATGCTTGACTGCATGGGCTCATCTGCAACATGGCTAGGCCTCATCACCAGTCTTCACCCATCCCCAGCTCCAGAGAGCAGTTGAAGAAATGATAAATGAGATTGTGTAATGAGATTCAGAGAAATAAGGATTGTATAAATGCTTACCTGCTCTACTGGGTCTCTTTAAAGAAATGGTTCCCAATCCACATTGTAGTATTATACCCTGCTACAAACACACCTCATCCAAATTATTAGCTCATTAACAAGCCCTTCCTGAGCGGAAGTGGGTGTGGTACAGTAGGAAAAAGACTGAAATGTGCAGGGCAGGGGGTACTCCAGGACCAGGAGTGGGAACCTGTCTTAAAGGAATAGTTTGGGGGGAAAATATAATTTACACAGTTTTCCAATGTAGCTGAGCAGTCAAAACATGTTTGGTGTCTGAAGTTTGCTTCTTTAATTTTGCACTGGATCTACAAGACCAATGTAGCAAACAAGGTTACTACAACTAATGGAAGCTTTTTCTTCACCAATTAGCACTGTGCAAATTGGTGAGGTATTGCCCATTTGTCCATTTCTACAGATAGCAGTGTGTCTTAAAATATCAGAAACCACATAAGCAAGTCTATTTGAGATTGCTTACCAAGCATGTGATGACTTACGCATGCAATTCCCTGCTGTGGAACTAATAAAGGATTATCTTACTTGGTGCAAGCATACACAGAATGCACACCTTGGAGGAGACTGATTTACCTACTGAATATACTCTTAAAAATGTGCTACAGATCAGGCAAAAGCAAGGAAAGCAGACAGTAAAGAAAGTTTTATGTATTTCGATGTAGCCTATGTGTTGGGATCTTTTCTGCTGTCATTCTTTTTCCCGCCATTGTGCTATACAGTCACTGCTAAAGATTGTGATTATATTGCTAGCTAGCAACTAGGTAATACATGGCAGCAGGATAGAAAAGAGGTGAGCCCAATTTCATACAAAATTATGAAATAATTTGTTCAACAGCCATGTTTTAGTCTACCAGATCAGTTTTGAGATTTTATCCTCTCCTCTCTTTTCACACTTGATATATAATTTATGCACCTGTCTAAAATAACTAAATATCATTTTTATAACATTATATTGCCTTATAGCATGTTAAGTTCAAACTGACATCCTTTTTTAGCCCAGACTTCATTATAGAGTACACCGAAAAACAGTGTGTGTTGATGGTGTGCGGACACACAGACACGTTAGGGTTGGGGTCCCTAATAACACAGAGTATACTTGCGTTTCCTGACACCACCACAAATAGTACTGTGCAAAACTTTTAGGCACTTGAGAAAATGATATTTATTTGGGCAGTAAGCATGTTATACTCCAAAAAAATTAATTAGAACAAAAAAAAATAATAGACTTTATGTGACTTTGTGTTCATCTTACCATTTCCAAACCTCTCCTGTAGGAAGCCCAGTATTAATGGTGGTTATCACCCAACACCTGGTTTGTCTAATCAGTGCTTCATTAAGTTAAATCAGCTGTGTTAGTGAAGGAATTTATCAGTGTGTTGGCTGGGGAAGTCCAAGACTGGGTTGCACCAGTTTTGCGCAGGTTTATACATAAAAGTTTGTGCATAAAGTTTCTACTCAGTCCTAGTCAACACTACTTACCCCAGCTATCCACAAATTCTTAAGTCATGTCTTAACTAGTATTATACAACAGTTAGTTCCGGCCGCGCAAGCTGATTGGTTGAGAAGCGTTCCAACCGTGCTGTTATTTCGTCATAACATCACGTTTTTTTCACAAACACTGTATCACTCCGCTGAGACGTTGTTGCTAAGCAATGACTTTGACAGCTGTAGGTCACGCTCAAGTCATTTGAACATGTTTACTTCTTACCTTGTGAACAAACAGAAAATGGACACTTTTAAGATCACATTTGACCCACAGCCGATTTGATCGGACTCTGAAGATGAGACTACACTAAATTCCCAAACTGTCATCACCACTGAGCAGCTTTTCAGTCGGCAGCTGTAACAGAAGAACAGCTAAACAACCTGGAATTAGCCAGAAATGAACTGAATACCATTCGCCAAACAAAATGGGCTGTAAGATGCTTTACAGACTGGCTGAAACAAAACAACATTAATATTGATCTAGCAAAAAATGACAACACTGAGCTAAACTTCATATTGTGGCAGTTTTATGGCTCAGTCTCATTTGGTCAGACTCTGAAGATGAAACTACATGTTTGGCGAATGGTATTCGGTTCATTTGTGGCTAATTCCAGGTTGTTTAGGTGATCTTCTGTCATAGCTGCCGACTGAAAATCTTGCTCAGAGGTAATGACAGTTTCAGAATTTAGTGTAAGGAGTTGGAGAACGAACTGCTGGCTGTGCAGTGAGTGAGCGGAGTTCGTTGCTCTGACGTAGCAACAAGCTGTTTGTTAAGGAATTATAATTTGGTGGAAGGAACTGCTGACATTAAAACACATTAAATGCCACGTTCACAGCCCAATTTATTTATTTCTTACTTTATTTATTTAACTGTTGTATAAAAGCAATAGAACACTCAAGGTTGTGTGTTATTGCTATAACGCGATATCGCGATAACACACTCGCTCTCGCATTCTATTGCTTAAACAATTTACAAATGCATACGTCGCTTTATCATGACTATGTGTTCAGAATCTATAAACCGGTAAACGCATTACCACGGAAACATGCTGGCAGCTTGTGCTCACTTTTTCCATTGATAGAATATAAAAGAGAAGAATGTGCACAAGTTGAACTGGATAAAACTGAATAGCTGCAGCCACTGTCTATTCATCCTTTAAAACTATCTTGTGATAGCCATATATGCAGTTTTTAAAACAACGCTTGTTGTGGCTAACCAACACAACAGCAGCATCAGTTTAGATGTTCCGGCAGCTGTTCTCACTGAGTCTCACTGAACTGCATCTGTAAGTGTTAGCTTCATGTTGGGGGTTAAAACCAAGGCAATGATTAGAGCTGTACTTAAAATTAGTGTTTAGCTTCTAGTGTTTTTAGCTTAGTTAACCATCTTTCTGTGTTTTTTGTTTTTTTCCCAGCACTTACAACTGCTTAGGAGAAAGTGTAACTATTTAGTAACGACTAAGCTTGATGTTAAGACTAGTTTGTGTGGTGCAACCTGTTTTGATAAAGTAATGCATAAACCTGAACATTAAACACTTATGTTACAACTGGCCTATATTTGAACTTACGTACAGCTGGTGCAACTTACAAAAACACACCTTCCTACTTATTTGTACAATTAATTATTTGTTTAGGTGTCTAAATCTTCTGCACAGCACTGTACGCTTCCATTACTTGTTAGTTACATTAACCTCATAGTTCAGACACAAAATTACAGAAGCAAACCTCAGATACCAAACCTATCTTGGCTGGTCAACTACCTTTGGGGTAAGGGGAGTACTGTTTACATTTCCTTCAGCAGAGGGGAGTTCTGATATACTCCAGTTTAATTTTCAAAGAAAACTTTAGGAGTACTTTCAGTATATTGCAACTGCACTACAATTGCTGTTAATAAAACAGCATCACAGAGGCAGGACTGCATTTAGCATTTATTAAGCCTGAATTAGAAACTGGACACCAACTGCGGCACTGGCTGATCCTCAACACTTTTCTGCTGGTGAGACTTTTTGACTTATAAGCAGTAGCAGTAGATGGGAAAAAACGATCTCAACAAATAGCGGGAAATCATCGTTTTTTGCAACAGAACCAGAGGAGTCGGCTCTTGGCAGCAGAACAGGGCATATCAGTACCCTTGGTGACAGGCTCTTCTCTACCCTCCTGTCCTAGAGAGGCTTGGCTGATGTCCAACCTCAGCATCCTCTGCCTAGCCAGCAGAAGGGAGGCCATTTATCTCTGGACAGCCACAAGGCCCATCATACAAACATCAGTCTACTGGCCCTGCCACTCAGCCTTTGTTCAGCCATCAAGGCTTCTCCTCTCCTATTGCTCTGGCAGAGATGGACACTGCCACACCTAATCTGCTTACACCTGTCCAGCAGGTTATCTACTGCTCACACACTTCCTAAGTATGGTTAGGCAGCACATACCAAAAGGGTAATAGCATTGCCCCACACAAGTCCTGGGAGAATGAATTCACAATGGCAGCCATCCCCTGGTAGCAGATATCAGTTAACGTGTCTAGAGGACATCTCCATGCTGCGTCAGCCACTGTAGAGAGAGCAGCCCATCTCCACAGATAATCTTACGTCAATATCACTAAACTACTATGCTATGCTGTATATCATTTGAAAACTTAGATGCATTATATGCTTAATAAGTTTATGTATATAAATATTAAACAGAAAACTTCTGAATATTGAAATATGCACATTATTTAAATCACCACATACAATTTAAAGCCCCAGTGGGTAAAACAGGGTGCATGTATTACAGCACATTCCATTCCAGAAACAATATTTTATTCTTGAGATATCTTAAGATGCCTTGGTAAAAAGCATTCTTTGAAGAATTGCTATAGAAGAACCACTTTTGGAAAAAACCTCTGAATATACAGTTCATTAAAGCAGTGGTAAACCGGACATCACCCCAAACAGTCCACATTCTTGCTCTGTCCATATGTGTTGGGAGTTGGGATTGAGCCAAAATGTGGACCATCACGGGGTCCCTGAAGACTGGTTTGAGAAACCCTGCTATGAAAAGACAAAAAAAATTGTATAAATTGAGATGTGAGAGAGAGGAACCATTTAGGAAACCTTACTTTTAGTAGTCAAAAACTACTAATCCCTTTAGTGAACATCAACCATAACATTAACATGTATGCATTATAATTTCATGATACAATACATATTGTATTTATTTTGTCATGATACCATAGATTTTTTTAAATAGAATCAGAAAAGAAATGCAAACATAATTTACACATTTATTTACTTATTGGTAACTTCCCAAATATCTTTTTTGTGTTTTGGTAAGTATCAGTCCCATAATGACTACAGTACTTTTTGAAGGGATAACTGCCACAAGTCATTTTAAATCTCAGCAGAACAAAAGTTCAAGATCTATATTTGCACATTATTATGGCTCATAAAACGAGAAGTAAACAAAAAATACAGATCATAAGGTTATGAGGCTCCTACCTTCTGGCTGAAATAAGTGTGAGAGGAGATTTCTAACATTTTCTAACATAACTTCTAGGAAACTGCGGAATCCAGGACTCTCTACAACCAAGCAGTGGTGCAAATCGGAAGCTATCCACATATCTGTCGAGCAAGTTATTTGTTTCACCCATTCAGAATTAGCACTTAGTGGGTTCTTGAATCCTGAGAGGAGAAGTAGCTGTAGTGAAGTTTCACCAGCTTTTTACTCAAATTTATTCATGCATTTTACAAGATCAAATTCAACTACTCGATTCATAGTGTGTATTGAAAAAAATACTATTAGCATCCACACTGTTTAAACCCCTAACATATGAATGGCTGGATAAACAGATACAGCACTGTAGGGGACTGCAAACTGGCAAACTGCACCTCCACACTTTAGAGCACAAGTAAAAAGGAAGTCAACGAACATGCAGCTAATGTAGGGAGAGCATGAAAGACAGAAACGTGACATCCATCATAACTCTGGCTTAAATATGCTGGGAACAGATGACATAGCAGAACTTCAAAGCTCAATGCTGATATACTAGATGACTATGCCAAGATTTTGGGTGACACAGACTTCCATTAATTGTTAGCCACATTAACCACGTAGCTCCAATGGAAAACTAAAGAAGCAAACTTCAGATGCCAAACAATCTTGGCTGATCAACTGCGTTTAGAGTAAGGGTAAAATTGTGTAAATGTGATTTTTCGTTGACCTATTCCTTTAAAACTATGAAGCCCCTGAAGAACTGCCTGATTTTACCTGCTGGGCCAAACCAGTGATGATGGAGAGCAGCAGCTCACGACTTATTGCAGCAAGGAACTCGTAATGACCAAACACTGTAAAACTGTAAAACCGAGCACACAAGACCCATTACCTGACCAGCACCATTAAAGAGGGACTGCCACATTTGCACCACTCTGCTGATTCCTGAATGAAGCCACTGGAACATGAGCATCTCATTAGTATCTCTGCTTGTAAATGTCACTCACAAGGTGGCCACACAGGCACCATATAACCAAGCAAGACGACCATCAGTTGAGCTTAAACCGTTAACTGAGAGGCCTGGCTCAGCCGTAAATGAGGCAAATTCATTCAGCCCTTGTAATAGATAAGGACAGGTGAACACTGATGAGACCATCTGGAGAATGCCCAACGCACAGCATGCAATATAACAGAAACCACAGAACAGGGACTACTTACACTGAAGCGTTGAGCAATTGTCCATTGGACTATGTGAGCAAAGCGGGTTTTATTCCAGCTGGAATCGTGGCCCTTGGTGCTGGGATCGAGGAGGGAGCGCTTGCAATCCACAGAGCATCACATCAGTGTGTCTTCGGCTTGCACTGATCGCAGCCCTGCAGCACCACAAAACGCGTCTCTCTTCTAATAAAGCAAGACCAGACCCACATGATCTGCTCCACAGCGAAGAAACCACTCTGATCAGCTTCAGCACTTCACAACACGCATATCAGTACACGAAGCGCCTCCCGAGCCGCGGCTTTTTCAGTCTCCTGTGGAAGAATCTGAGTTCATGTTCAATTTATGAATCGCAGGCTGATCGCAAGATACAAATAAGGCACGAACGTCTCTATCAGCTCGTGCTGATCTCGTCACCCCTCGTTATCAGTCCGTTTGTCGCCATCTCGAAGCCGTTTTTAGTAACAGCCATCGCGATATATCTCCAGCTTGGTGAACTAGCAGCCGCGTATTATTCACCGCGCCGCGGACGCAGCGACGCTTTCGCCGCCTTATTTTTTCCCCACCCGTTTTCTCACAAAGCCCCGCCCCCTGCGCTGCGATTGGCGAACAGGTCGCACTCAAGAACAGTCTGCCAATCATAGCGCAGGAGGCGAAAACGACCAGCCAATCCCAGAGCAGGATAAAGCTGGCAGGCGGACTGACGATGAGTTCGAACTATTAGCCAACCCCAGCGTTGTCTTAGGGGAGTCTAGTCAATCGTAGCGCAGGAGAACTTTAGCCAATCGTAGCGCAGAAGGCGGGGCTATGACGGAATACGAGTGGGGCGAAGCATGCGGGAAGGAAAGGAAGGGGAGTGCGGAGGAGGTGAGAGGAGTGCCTGCGTTTATGTCAGTGCGTGAGAGGGGGAGGGAGAGGGAGGGAGGGAGATAGAGAGAGAGAGAGAGAGAGAGAGAGAGAGAGAGAGAGAGAGAGATTTATCAGAACCGTGGGACTGTCCCTGCTCTGCTCCACACGCCCACGCCTACACGTTTTTGTCCTCTCATTGCATTTCTCCATCACTTTCTATGCTACTCTAATGAAAAGGGTTTCCCTGCGGGAAAACAGGTTATTCTCATGGGCCAAAGGAGTCATGGTTTAAACACCTGATAGCCCTATATTCTCAAGTTGATGTAACACAAGGCTGTTTTTAAACTTTTAAGGACATACGTTCCCTTCTTGTCAGTTTATGCAGAATATTATTTGAGTTGGCTCACTAATCCTGAGCTTTTGCCTTGGTCAGCTGATGTTAGTTGGTCGGCTACAGGCACACAGCATTTCGTAATGTACTCTGTAAAATCAACTTTTTTTTTCTCTGCGGCAGACTAGTTAACCAAATCCCAGGGCTGTCAGAAACACAGAAACATACCAAACAAACCCCCAGCATTTTCTGGGTGAGGATTCCGTATTTCTTTTTTAAGCCCAGACCATAGGCCAGTGGTCACCAACCCTCCCCTTGGAGACCTACTTTCCTGCTGAATTTATTCCCAAACTGTGTCTAATAGGCAGCCAATCAAGGACTTAGGAAGAGGTTAATTGTGGTTGGAACGAGACTCTGCAGGAAGGTTGATAGCCAGGACAAGTGTTGGCTGCTAACTGTGAAACTCAAAGCATCTATTCCTTTAGCAACCACTCTCCATATTTACTCCAGCCACCTCACTTTAGGCAGTCTGACATCAGACCATTCACCTCCTTCTCCGTCTCCATGACATACATAACAAAAGCCTGGCATTTACAGCATATATGGGAACAGGCCCAATAACAGCAAAACAGACCAAGAGTGGACAATGGTGTGTAACTACTAGGGGAGCAATCACATTGTGTACACAATGGGTATGGAATCACAAAGGGGGCACAGCAACCGTATTGGGCCCTCTCATGCAGTGCTGCTTAAAAGTTTGTGAACTCTTTACCATTATGTGAATTTCATGTCACAATAACAAATAAAGTTTACCCAGTAAAACAAATAACACAAACAATTATATAGTTTTTCATTTATTTATTCAACAAAGTAATCCAACATTAAATGCCTTTGTTGCCTAAAGGATGTGAACCTCTGCTTTCTGGTGTTAACTGGTGTTAGCCCCTTAAGCAGCAATGAGTTCAACCAAATGGCTCCTCTAACTGTTGATCAGCCTTGCACGCTGACTTGAAGGAATCCCAGCCCATTCCACATTACAGAACTGCTTCGACTGTGTTATGTTGGGGGCTTTCTTGCATGAACTTTCTTAGGTGCTGCCACAACATTTCTCTTCGATTAAGGTCTGGACTTTGACTCAGCCATTCTAAAATGTAACATTTCTTTTGCTTCATCCATTCTTTGTAGATTAACTGGTGCTTTTAGGATTAACGGGCCTCATTCAGCAAACATTCTTAAGAAGAAATTTCTTCATAAAACCCACTTACACAGTTTTCACAAAGATTCCAACATTCACCAATGTTTTCTTATTTGGGATTTGTTCTGAGATAAGAGCAGAACCTACACACTCTCAAGAGCACAAAGGTGCAAACAATTCTGCGATTGAAGAAAACGTCATGAATCTGACGTAGACCTTTTCTTAGCACCTTTCTCAAGAACACATTTAAGAAGAATGAGGCGAATGAGGCCCACTGTCTTTCTGCAAGGCTCACCATCTGTTGAGGTTCAGTTTATGGATGGATGCCCTAACATGCTCCTGAACAATGTCTTGATACAATGAATTCATAGCTCCATCAAATGACTGCAAGCTGTCCTCTTCCCATAGTAGTAAAACAGTCCCAAACCATGACACTGCCACCACCATATTTCAAAGTTTTTAATGAGGCTCGTTTAAAAATCTATTTCTGCCTTACTGGTCTGCATAACATTATTTTAGCTGTCTTGGATCATCCAGGTGGTCTTTAGGAAACTTTAAACAGGTAGCAATGTTCCTCCTGAAGTGCAGTGTCTTTCTTTATGCTTTCATTCCATACATACTGTTCTTGATCATTGTTTGCCTGATGGTGGACTCATGAACAGTCATGTTAGCCAGGGTGAGAGGCCTGCAGATACTTAGATGTTACCCTGGGGTCCTTTGTGATCTCCCAGAATATTATACACCTTAATCTTGGAGTAATTTTTGTCGCTCCTGGGAAGGGTAACAGCGGTGTTGAATTTCCTCCAATTGTACACTATCTGCCTCACAGCGGATCAGTGAAGTACACACTATTCAGAAATTCTTTTGGAATGTCCTCCAGCCTAATGAGTATTGACAAATGTTTGTCTGAGGTGCTTAGGAATCTCATTTGACTGAGACATGGCATGCACTAACAAATGTATAAAAAAAACTATATAATTGTTTGCGTTAATTGTTTTATTGGTTCTCTTTATCAAGACTTCAATTAGATATGATCTCATTTCAGCTCAAACCTATGCAGAAATGCACAAAATGTCAAAGGGTTCACAAACGTTCTAGCAGCACTGTGTTTAGATACTGACACAACTGTAAAGAAGAAAGATCCAGTTTCTTAATAACATACCTCACAGGTTAGCTTCCATCAACACTACAGAGACGGCCCTGACGTTTATTCATCTCCCTCTTATTCATAATGCAGCTCATCCATGGTAACTGTTTTCAAATGGATCCTTCACAACCTGCAACATGATATATTCATTATTCATCATTTTTAAATCCTAAAAAGGGGGAATTCCACCAATATTTCAAAACGTCTGCATAGTTCAATGATTGAGATATAAACAAAGTCATTCAGAAGGGTTTGACATGAAATGGTACACTGTAGAAAAACTTATACACTTAGATTTTTTTTACAGTGGTGGTGGTGGGAACCAGAGGGTTCATGATGGCTCCATCGCAAATACATTTTATTTACTATCCAAAATGACCAGTGACTCTAGGTGTGCCTGCTGAGTTTTTATGTTTAATGTTGATGATGATTAAATAGTGATAAATGGGAAAAAAATCAGTCATCTTTGGCAAGTATTTTGCCTTACAATGCCTTACATGTACCTGCGCCATGAATGATTTTTAAAAATATGTTTCAGGTCAAAAGCTTATCTCACAACTATCATAAAACAATACATGTTTTTAGTCCAGACCATAGACTGTGGTTCAGACCATCTTCCTCACTGTAATCAATGTATAACAAGGCTATAAGACAGCATACTCATAACAATGTAATGTAATAACTTGCTGTGAGTTTTTAGAGGCATTAAACTCCTTGGATGTCTGGTTCCTATAACCACCAACGTGAAGTATTCTTGGTAAGTTTATGTAAAACAAAACATTTCATATCGAACCACTCTGAATGACTTTGTTTACATCTTAACCATTTACTTATGCAGAAAAATCAGTAGAATTCTCTTTTAAACAAGAATATTAAGGATTTTTAAGGTTAGATGCTCATGGGTGGAGTGGCATACCTTGAAAACACTTTTTGAGACATAATTACAAGCTACACGCAAATTAAACTGTCATTTTTTATTGACTTAAATGAGTTTTCGTATATGAGACTCTTTTTTTGTGCTGGGGTCCATAGGATCCTAGCTGGGCAGAGCTCCCTTCCATGTCCACACTGTTTTAATGCTAATACTTTTTACTTTATTAGGATAAAAATCTGCTCCACTGAACACTATCCATGAAATTCTGCTACAGTTCTATTGCAACATATTTGCATCATTTTTTAAAAGAAGCTCAGACAAATGCCTTTTTCCAGATAAACGGTAATGGATGGAAAGTAACATTATCTGGGATTCTATGCAGTAGAAGATTCAAACCACATTCTGACAGAATAGATGACGTTGGACCAGAAGCTTTTACCCATAAGAACAAGTAAAAAAAAACTAAATTGCCCAAGCTTAGTCAGGCCCTGACTTCTGGGAGGAAAACTTAATAATAATGCTTTGAATAACTTGTTCTTTAAATTGGCCCTTTAAAAAGAAGTAAGGCTAAAATAACTTCACTGGTACATTCTTCACTTATGCAGTGAGTTTTCTTCTGTCAAGGCTGACAAACCAGCATATATGATTCTATTTCCGAATGCCAGCAGAGCTTCTAAAGGGATTACATGGTCAGCTGGCTCCAGTCATACAGTGGAATGGTATATGTGCTGAGCGGTGGTACAAGTAGGACATCATACAGGCAATAGGATTCTACAAAGATGTTATGAAAGCAGAAGTCGTTCTTTCCATGTTTCGTTATGTGAAGGAATCGGAAAGTCTATGCATTAATGAAAAGTCATGCCAAATCACCTTTGGTTACTATGCAGATGAGGTTACAGGTTACAATATAACTACACTTTACCTTGAAATATAATCAGTAAAGTACCTCAAAAACACTAGATAATGCAACAATGTACATTGGTAATGCTAATCAGGTAATGAAAATTGTACATTTATTATTTCTTCTGCTTTTATTTTCAATGAAATTCTGATGCTGACTGACAAGGTCACTTTAAAAGTTCAACCCTATTATTCAAATTATAGATTGAAAGTAAATGACATATTTAAAAAATACATTTTAAGTAAACTAATTAAATGTTCTAAATGTCACTGTGCAATTAGTAGGATACTACTTAAATATATTTTGTGATTTTTGTTTGCTAATTTTTTTATCAACCCTATTACTCAAATTCATACTGGAAATGCAGTGAAAAATGTAACAAAAAATGAATTCTGTTCATTTACAAGAACAATTACGCTTCCAATTTCTCATAGCACTGCTTTTCTGGCATTGGACTACATTTAGCCATGGACTAGAAAAGACCCAATTGACCACAGGAATTTAATCTAGAAGTAGTCTTAAAGGGCCCATATACTGCATTTTTCTTGCATTTTTTTTTTTTTAGTTTCCATATATGGATCATATGGACTGAATAGTGAATGGTACATTTTGAAACTTTTGAAAGATGATTACATTCCACGTTTACCAATCCTTCATTTCAGGAAAGTGAGACAAATCGGCTTTTCCATGATATGGGCCTTTAATCTTACATGTTGGTATTAAGGATTCAAGCCCTTCTTAAATCTCTATAATATTCCCCAGACACAAAACACTGTGTTCAAGGCTAACAGTGGTGGAGAATTATAATGTTCCAGTGAAAACACATGTATTGATCAGGAGAGTCATATGTATGATTGAGTACAGCTTGAACACAGGGCTTTATGGGGCTGCTCAATAACAGTGCAGAGACACAGCAACCACTTTTCATTGATCCTCAATTATGAAACGGTGTTGTGCAGATATTAGAAGAGGTGGGATGGATGTAACCTTTATCTCACGACAGCTATAGAGAATACTGCCGCCCCCCACTGAGATCTTAACTATTCTCAGAGAGTCGAATATAATTAATCCCAACACGACTATTACCACTGCACTTCCCTTTCCAGCTCCACCCAGCTCTCCTCACGTTCAACCACTCAGACGTGATTAAGCAAGTTAAAAATGTCACGAGCAAGTACACATTTTGTGTTGTATTTCTCTGAGGTATGGATACATAAATGATATTTCCTCTGATTCTTTTATTAATATTTAAGACCAGCGCCTTAGGGAGCATTTTCACTTTCAGAATCAGTGCTCCATTTACTGTTGGATTCCATACAATTTCCTCTAATTAACTCTGGAGGATTAATGCTGATAATCTGATGAGAAATATAAAGGGCAAAGAATGACATTCTTAAACTAGGTTAGTCTGTCTTTAAGAAGAGTGCTGAAGATGCTCTAAGAGTAAAATTTAACATTAGAACAACTCTTGCTATAACAGCTCTATTCCACCTCCTTGTTCTGTCATATACCCGAACATTGTGGCAACATCGTAATACACAGCGACGCTGTAGGGACCAATCAAGTCACAATGCATGCAAAATCTGCAAGCAATCCTTTTTACTTCAAAGGAGCTTATGGTCTGTCAGTATCATCAGAGTTACTCCCATGAGCTTTCTGATAGTGCTTCTGTTCCTGGTGTAATTACGATTATTCTGTTATTTTTACTTTTCCATTTACAAGACTGTGGCACTGACTGACATTTCTCATTATAAGTCAACATTGTTTCTGTTTCTATAGCGACAATGCTTGTCCATCACGCTCTTGCGATGCATGGTAAAAATGTAGGAATATGTTTGTACATGCATTCTGAACGCGGTAAGCAGAATGATTCACACGTAGAAGACTGTCATTAAGCTTTCATTCACTGCGTCTCATTTTCATTAAAGAAACTAGTGAACCCCTGCAGTGTACCCACATCTACACAGGCAGGAAGTGAAAGCACAATGAAAGTGCTGACTTTGGTTTCCAAAGGAATCACACATATGCATGATTTGGGTGAAAAATAAGGAGAAAAGAAAAAGAGAGCAATAATCACCCCATCGCCTCTTTCCTTCCCCTTCGGATTGTTGTTGTTTATCGCCTACAATACACTGTACGTCCAAAACTTTGTATACACCTGCTTATTCCAACATTTCTTCTGATCCAGGGTATTAATCAGTGCTGGGACAGCTACTCAAATAATGTAATCCATTACTAATTCTCTCCGATTGCGGATAACTTTGCATATTAATGTTACTGGTAAAAGTACTATCACTACTTATTACTTTACTTCTAAGTTACTCTCTAAAACCCACACAAATCTGTACAAACTGTGAAGTACAAAATCCAACTGATTCAAATCTATATAGTAGTGCTGTGGAGGTTTGTAATGAATTTACAAAGCCATAAACAATCCAGCAAAGCCAGTAAAACATGTTTTTTAAAACACCTTCTAAATCATTTTTCAAGCATATGAATGTATTTGACTGTATTGACTTGATTTCATTTGATTTGTTGTTGCAGTGATAAAAAAATGAAAGCTAAAATCTAAAAGGCTGAGATTTCCCACTGCGTTATTTTCACATTTGCAAACGCATACTTGCACACTAAATAGTATGCAAAAAATAGTATATATACCATTAGAATTGCACACATTAGTGCAGTAGGTGAAGCACAAAAGGCACAGCATGAGATCAGTCAGCTGATTATAGCTTCGCTGTGCTGCTCATTGGCTGCTCAGTAAAAATTTCCAAGCTAGAGTTTGAGGTATCTGTTGATTAAGAATTAATTTATTGAGGTAAATTATTGCATTTATTAAGGTGATCTGATATTGGCTTCACATTCACCAGCTTTTGAAATTCATTCAACATTTACGGCACCTCAGTGTAACACAGCATCATTTAGGGTGGGAAAGAAAATTCACATGAGAAGCTGGCAAACAAGAAGCTGACTTAAGCTTTATGTATGTGTAGGAGTTTACTATTTAAGAGCTTTGGCAGTTTTGGTAGCCACTTTCATTACTTTTTATAAAAAATCTATTTTTTAAAAATATTTTTGATAAAATGCCCCAGAATGTTCTGAGGAGATGCAGGTTATATGCATCCAATGCACCAATCTAGCTAATCTTCTCCCTGTAGCATTTTTTGGAGATGGCATCTAAAGCGTCTACATATCTGTTCATCTTTTTTGTGGTCATTCTGGTCTGTTTTTCATAGTGTTTATCTACTTGCAGGGTTGTAGCTGCAGTAAGCGAGACGAGCTTTATCAGAGCACAGTCTTCAAGTCCTCCTTGGAGGTTCCTACTTATGACTTTGGAGGTCATAAGTACTACATGATTTGCATTCAAGTGGTTTTGGTTTGGAAATAAGTGGAAATAACGTTTTTTGGTTTACTTTTATTTTACTGTTATTAAAAAGAGTCTGTGTATATACATTATATGTGTATTTCTATGTGTGGATGGTTTCAGTCTGCAGTGTTGATGTTGTGACTGATGAATAACTGAAATATTTATCTTTTTTTTTTGTGAATAAAATGTTAAAGCTTAAATGTTTCTGAATGAAACATGAAACGAGTCTGGCCTGTTTTGAAGGGTCTCCTCTTCAGCACGGCATCTTTATCAGTTTCATGTCAGTTAGCATGATTAGCTCCTTGGACGGTTTGTTTGCCGAGTTCACGCGCTTCCCGCGCTCGTGCTGCGCTGCTCATATTCTCGATCACAGCCACGAAGTCAGCTGTTAAACGCAGCACAAGCGCGTGCGCAAATTACGTACAAGGACAAATATCGCTCTGTTAGAGAGTAATGCAAGTAACGAAATCCTTAATAAGGCTGTAACTGTAATGTGATTACAGGAATTTACACAGTAATGTGTTACACTACATCGATGTAGGAAAAAAACAGTTACTCTAACAACACTGGTATTAACTGGGAGTCTGTCCTCCCTTGGCTGCAGTAACAGCCTTTACTCTTCACGGAAACCTTTACTCCAGATGTTGGAACATTATTATTGGGGTCTGTTTGCATTCAGCCATAAGAGCATTAGTGAGGACAGGTACTGATGTTCAATGATTAGTTTTGGATCACAAACGCCACTCCAACTCATCCCAAAGTTCCACTGCTCCACAGCCCAATGCTGGAGGGCTTTATATCCCTCTAGTCAATGCTTGGTATTGAGCATGGCGACCTTAGTCTGATGTTCAGCTGCTCCAGAACATCCTATTCTGTTGGCAATGCTTTTCTATGGAGATTACAAACATAAGTGTGACTGAACGCCCATGTCAGCAATAGTTGCACCATATGTAGATAAAAAGAACTATTCCAGTCCAATCCTGTAACAAATCAAGCATGCAATAGCACACACTCATATTATGTGATGTGATGTTGTTAATAGTGTATTTTGTCCTGTGGGGTAGTGAGGTGTTTGTGTAGTTTCAGTGTGATAGCCTTCTTTTAAATGCTCATCTTAAATGAAGTGCTATAATTAAATAATAGCTAACTTTGAAACTTGGCATTAGTATCAGCCGATAATTAGGGTTTCATTATTGGTATTGGTATCGGAAAATAAAAAGGTGGTATTATGCCATCTCTAGCGCATACACACAATGCACAGTATACAATGTATCTAATCCTGTACATCCTGCACATAACTCTACATCTTCAGTAGAAATCTGAAGACTACAACACAGTATTCCTTCTTGGCTTTCCTGCGGGCTCTTTGTTACCATGGTAACGTCCTCCTCTTCCCCTTTCTCTGTAGCTGAGGGTGGGAGAGATAAAGTGCCCGAAGAGGAAGTGGATGGCAGGATTAGGCGCCTGTCCCACATCGTTCAGGTGAGCCAAATGATGACAGAGAGAGAAACACTGCATGTGCTGCTCGTCACGGCCAATAAACTTTACCCCGCATAAATCACAATTTCCAGCAGGATAAATAAACTGACAGACAAAGGTGTGGATTAGAGTAGACGTGTCGCAGGGCCATGCCAGAGACATCATTACATCAGAACATATGTTAGACCTATTTGGCGCTGAATAACATGGATGATTTAATGTTTTTGTACTTTACCAGGTGAATTTATTTTATGGGGAGTATGCTAATAGGTGGATATATTTATGAGGAGCATGCTAAAAGGAACAGTCATTGTGGTATAAGTATCTGCATCTAATGATTGAGTCACCATGGTCTTGACAGTCATAGCATCCTTATTCTTTTCAAGGTTATTTGCTTGCAAGTCACATATTGTTAGTTCACTTCAGGTCATTTGACTTGGAAAGACTAGGAAGTGACCTGTCTGTGTGGCCTAATCAATGCAGAAATTTTTATCTAGCTGGGGATCAATGTTCACAGCCATTTCTCATTAACATTTATCACATCTGCTTTGCATGCCATAGCTGTTCCACATATTTCACTTTAGATCAGAACATTTAAGCTCTTGTTAAAGTCTACAAAACCTAGTTTGTGAATGTTATATTGTCAAATATTTTCTTATCAGATTAACAGCAGGTATAAAACTCCAGATATGCACTGAAAAAAAGGCAATTCACTGAGTTTCTGTGCTTCAAGTGTCTAGGGGAGAACGGGCACTACCTACAAATCCCTGCTACAAACTGAAATATAAACTTTGTTTCAAGTATAAACAGTTTGTCAATAATTTAGCCAAAGGCAGCATTAGTGCAAATGTTACAACTTAGAGGTGGGGTTAACTGTAACAGACAATGCCTTTACAGCCATTAGGTAAGTCTCCCCATCAGACAAGCTGGGAGGGTGAAGGTTAGCATGAGCTTTCTTTAAAACATGAAGCCAACTAGTGCATGGTTTTGAATTGCTGCTAATGCAACGTTATTGGACAACTCAGGACTCTTGGACTAGAACAATGAACTGCCAATTCTGTTACATCACCTAACCGGTGCCCCCATTGGCTGGCATGAGGGTAGCTATGAGGCTAGGCAGTTTGGTAAAATGATAAAGACACAATTCATTTAATATAATTCTATGCTCTTCCACCAGAGGAGCTTTCCAGCGTAAATATGTATAAAGATATACGTGTCAAAAATTACCATGATTAATGAAAAGAGGCTGGGTCCAACACTTGCAACTTAGCAATTTATTTATATTTATTTTATATATTATATAAAATATATAATATATATTTTATATTTACTACAAAGTAGAACAGCAAATACCAGCACAATAACACTTGAAAATATTTTATGTACATGACAACTACATTATGTTTTTGATTAATCTGAATAAAAAGCTGCATCAAAATTACAGGGCTCCTGAGTGTTGCAACCATCTAAGCGGTGGCCCTTTTGTCAGGAGACTGCGACTTCTGTCACAGTCACCCATGACAGGGGGGTCAGAAATTGGCCTCCCTCTCTCTGGTTAGGTAGAATTGCCCTCTCTCTCCCACCATCACTCAGCACGATGCTACCTAACGCATCCATCTTTTTGCTGACATAACAGAATTGCCAATTAGTGTTCTCCTCTAAACACATTAAGCTGTCCAAAGATGTTGCATGTGCTAGCCTTCACCGTCCTAGCTTAGTAGCATCATGTGACAGGGGAAACCTAACTAGCAGGTGTAATGACACTGACTAAATTGGGTATTAACAGCTTTCAAATTATTGGGGAATTATGTGAAACAGATTTGATCTCTCCTAAAAACAATACAATCTGAAGTTTGGGGGAGGCAGTTTATGCAACTTTGGTTAATATAAGAAATTGCTATTGTTTGCTATTCCTCAGTGGACATTAATATCACTAAGCTCTGGTTGTTGTCTTTGAATATTCTTTTGTAACACAAGAGCACATGTGTGTGATTTGCTGTGCATTTGCTGTAGGGATGAATCAAATCAAATCAAATCAAATCAAATTTATTTGTATAGCGCTTTTTACAACTGATGTTGTCACAAAGCAGCTTCACAGAAATCCGTTTAGAACAAAGTTTCAACATGAAATGTAAATCCTCCAGGTGAGCAAGCCAGGGGCAACAGTGGCAAGGAAAAACTCCCTCAAATGAATGATTTGGGGAAAATATCTGATAACAATTTTTCTGACCAATATGTGATTGCAGTTTAAATGCAATTACTTTATATAAATGAAGTGCCTTTTTTACCCTTTTTTGGCCACATCCATTTTTTCAGACTTGAGGCTTGAATACTAACATACCAGACTGCCAGTTCACAAGTTTTGCGTTATTGTGTGAAATTTCCCCATTTAAAATGTGGTGAATAACGTAGGATAGAATTAAGGCAATGCTGAATAAGGTAAGATAGAATTAAAACTGCAATCTGAAAATTACACTCTTTCAAATTGAGATTTTGATATAGAAACATTTAATCATTCAGCCCTAGTTCACTGTGCATAGATGTGTCTGTACATCATTGGTCACTAACTGTCCTGGAGAGCTGCCTTCCAGCATGTTTATCCTCAAACCCAAGGCAAGGTTGATTAGGTGAAGTTAAAGTCTATAGGAAGGGTGATCTGCAGGTGCATGGTTGGTGACCACTTCTGTATGCTGTAACAGACAATCTAAACATTTCTTGAAGAGACCCCGTCCCTTCCTCCAAAAGTCAAGAGTGTAATTTGAATACAGGGGTAAAAACTCAAAAACAATTGCTATGGGAATAAATGACGATGAGCAACATGTTATTCTTGAATCGGTTTAAATTTATTAAAAAATCTATTACTATTTTAACCCGCATAGGGTCATCCCCTTCTTTCTCTTACTGCATTTCAACATTAATAAAATATATTACACCAAAACAATTTTGCCTTTCCGTTTACTTACTTAATTAGTTACTATATTTTACCTATGTGGATATGATGCATACATTTGAATCAAGTAAATTCAATGCATTATTTTTTCAGTGTAGCTGATGGACATTTTAAGGCCTCAGGCATAGTACGACAAGTCTCAGCCATCATAAACTCCACTGCGAAGTCTGAATACAATTTCACTGTAAAACAGAGCCTGACTAATCTGTCTGACTCTATACGCCATGCAAGGAAAGACAGAGAGTCACTCTACCTTACATTTCTGTTTCTCTATATCCAGGACAGAATGTATATGTCTGTCTGTCTGCCCTGCAATGGACTGGTGTCCTGTCCAGGGTGTGTCCTGCCTTCCACCCAATGACTGCTGGGATAGGCTCCAGCTCCCCCCGTGACCCAGAAGGATAAGCGGTTTAGAAGATGTGTGTGTGTGTGTGTGTGTGTGTGTGTGTATCCAGGACAGTGATGGCTGGTCACAATATTGGATGGGAGGCCTGAAAAAATAACACCTATCAATAGCTTGCACATTGTGGCATCACATTTGCAAGCTCCTTCCCAGCTACAGCAATAAATCAATGAAAAAGTAATCTCTCTAGCTAACTAGGTTGCACTTAAATGCTTAAATGTTGATGTGCTCCATTACCTAATGGCTACAGCAAGCTAACAGAACAATCACAGTGACATTATGTTTCACAGCAGGCTTGCACTTTGAACTACAACATGAGCTGCACTTCAGATTTCATTTCCAACCTTTACTGAAGGGTTCTGTAAAACAGCATTATGCAAAATATAAAATATATCTTACCCGCCCAGCTAGCAAGCATATATCAGTCCACTGGCTTGATAAGTTTGGCACCCACTGCTGGTCCAGCCTTGGACCACCCAGATTACTGTCCTGCATACAAGGTCTAACTAGTTTTTAATCTCCACAAACAGATTTTAAAAGTACGGAACCTTTTTATTTTGGAAGATAAACTAAGACAAACATTACGAACAATTGAGAAAAAATTAATGATTAGGCCTAATATAACACTGCTGACATGGCGCTACATTGGTTACAGTTGTGTAACTGGATTTATTTGTGAAATTGCTGTTAAAATTAGTTACTAAACTAAATTACAAAGGATAATGAAATGATAAAGATAGAAATGAAGAAAATAAGTAAACTGAATTGTGAGCAGAAAATGAGCAAGGAATAGTGGAATTTTATCTAATACTCTCCTAACCACCAGTGGGCCGCCCAGAAAACACTGAGCAAAAAGCCAGTGGGCCGTCAGTTTTGCTGTCCGCAGGCCAAAAGTGGCCCGCTATCCTCTTGCTATCTGGGTGAATGTCTGTTACAAGCAGTTATAAGCTTTCAGTGTCTGTGTTTTCTGTGCTACTGCTACAGCTGCCCTGTTAGCATGGCGCTAACATAATTCTGAGAATCCTATAAAATAGCATTATTGCAGTAGTGTAAAGTAGATAAATACAGGCTCCTTATAAAGCAAATGAAAACATTTCTCTTTAAATATTGCCATGTAATGCATACAATTTGACTGTATCTGACAGATTATATCACAACGACGTTGAACATGTCTCAGCCAGTCGGACCTACCTGCCCCAATGAGTACTGACCGCAGACTGCTGGAAGGCAGAGCTCAGCACTGTATGCTTAAAAATGATGTTGCTTTCAAGCAGAGAGGATTTATTAACTCAGGTGAAATCTTTGCTTCAAGTATGAGTGGGGTGGCAGTTTTCTCTGAAGAGGAACTTGTTTACTCAATATGCACATTCATATGGTTTATGTGAGAGATAAACATAACAGAACAGTAAGTTTGTGAAATGGATGTTGTAGTTTATTAGCTAGCTGGCATCTTTTGGTTTTGACATATTTTACAGGCATTTTACTCATAGGAAGCACAAATAAAAGGAAGGCAGTGCACTTCTATCCTGTAATGGCACTTTATTATCCTAATTTAATCTTTAATTTGATTTTTATTTTAGTGTTTATTTCTTCTGTTTTAAATCTATTGTTTCTAATTGTTTTAATCATGTTAATTTCTATTCTCATACATCTTTTAAATTTTAATTTGAATTATCTTTGTATTTTCTCATTTATAAAGCACTTTTCAATGACCACAGTGTATGAAAGGTGCTATATAAATAAACTTGCCTTGCATTAACTGCATATGTTTAAAATACACTTAACTATTACCACTTATTATATTTGTATAGTTTATCTAATTACTTTCCTTTGCTTGACTTCGCATTTCTGTCCTGTGGTGCATTGAAAATTCAATGTAATTAACTTTATTATCCGTCTTCGAGGGTGTTCATGTGGTGCCTCATGGTGGGAAACGTTCTTTGATAAAACCTAGACCATCTAAAAGCAGTATTAGCCCAAATGGATAACAGGTATAAGGGGTGTTTTACTCTGTGTAACACACTTGAGACAGAATCATAGTTAGGCTATGTGAATCTACAGCTTGGGCAAAATGTAAATGAGCCCCATCTTAGCCAGTTCATATTTTTCTTACAACCTTTTAATGATGCATTTGTTCTTGAGTCCACAGAAAGGCCAAAATAATCAGCTTCTTGTAATTTATTTAACTGCAAGTCAAACGATGTGGATGGCAAAAAGGAAACCTTATTTTAATTCCTTTCTTTCATTGAAAAGGGGGGGGCTTAGTCCCTCTAGAACAGGCGGTACTTTTACCTACGATTGAAGATTAAGCATACTGTAATTTTTTTTGGGGGGGGGTGGGGTTATTCTGCTATTTTTGCTAAACCCAACTACATACTGGCCCTTTAATTTCATAATATTGGCATATGGTTCTGAACCAACGTTCTGCTTCTGTTTCTGTCTAATCAGGCAATGTAGTCACCCAGAATTGAAGACTAAACATACAGTAATGTTATTTTTTTGGTAATATTTCATCTACTTTTGCTAGTCACACATACATATTGGCCCTTTAATTCCACAATATTGGCATACGTTTCTGATCCTACTTTGGGATCTTGCAGGAGGCCAAATTAATTTCAATGAAAAGAAATATTTAGTGTGTCATTGCATATCTTGGCTTATCTCAACTGTCTGAGGCAGACTTGTTAATCACTTGTCTGTCTGCCAGGGCAATTCTGTTTGGCAAAGCCATGCTCAAAGTATTCCAAGCGTGTCTCTGGGGTGCTCCAAAAAGTCACTGTCTCCCTGCTCTTTTGCTATTGTTGAATGATTAGATGCAAGTCATTCTATTCGGATAAAAGCTCTGCCCTCTTTAAATGCAAATGCGCATGCCAAGCCAAATATCTGCTCAGATTAGTTTAGCCATTAAGAAGCAGAAACAGTGGACCGACATTAAAAAGCACCAGCACACGACACAGAAGGTCAGTCTTTATTAAAGTACAATATGGGAAAGTGATGTGTAGCACTACTGACTGGTGTAGTGCAGTCCAGTATTAAATGTTAATATTTAACAAATCCACTACTTGTTCCTACAGCGACTGTGGACTGCAATCTATTGATGTGGCCTTTAATAATTTAATAGTCACATGTTCTCTGGAATACATGTTCAACCAGCCAATAAATTAGCATTAGCAGCACTTCATAAAGCAGACATATCTTGTTGAGCTGCTGTTAGTCTGTTGAGGATATACTGAGCTGCAATCTGTGCATTAAAGATGCTATACAGGTCTATTATCATTATTAATATTAGTAGTAAAAGTAATAGTATTAATAGTAATAGTCGTAGTAGTTATCCTGCTATCAAACACATATATATATATATACATGTATATTCGACTACTAGGCTCTTAAAAGGCCACAACAACGCTGTGTTGAGCAATTTTACATTTGTGAAAATAGTACATGTTATGAAATAGTAATGTGTCGGGGTGTGTTGTCTTAAGTAAACATCACTTCCTCTGGCGTAGTATCTAGGGGTTGCAAAAGGCCATCAGTGTGCTGCACCAAGGTTTAATAAATCATTTAAGATATTCCCAAGAACAGCTCTCAAACCACACTTAACAAGATGTTCTGCCATGTTGGATTAATCTTCCAGTAAAAGGAGACGCTTCTTTTATGATAGCATCTCTTTAAAATTGATGAGGGTCAACAAGACTAATGAACCCCCTTTTGTACAAGTAGATCCCTTTTTTTAATCTGGAATGTTGTAGTTGTACTCAGCAGGGACTAAGATGGTCCATATCTGGTATTATAATCAGGAGAATCATGAAAATGTTGCCCAATAAAACATACAATACACCGCACAAAAGTTTGAAATCACCACTTCTCAAATGTATCTAACATGATGCTTGTACTCTTCTTCTGCAACTTCACAGGTTAAAAAGAATTTGTTTAAATTTAACCTCCTCATTCCAAATGACCAGTATACTGGACATTTTTTTCCCAGGTATTTTAGCTCTATAGAAGCAAATATGTCACCTCACTCACTTTCATGTGTTACTAAAGAATTCAATCTTTTTATTGGCTGATCATTTAAAGGGGAAATCCAGTATTTTAAAATCGAAATCTGAATAATTCAGTTCTTGAGATGTATACAAAGTCATTCAGAGTGGTCTGATGTGAAATGGCTCATTTGCAGAGAATCTTACCAACTCACATTTCTTTACAGTGGTGGTGACAGGAACCAGGGGTCACGATGTCTACAATGCAAATATAGCCTTTTTATTTACTATCCAAAACCACTAGTGAACCTACATATCTTCTGGGTTTTTATATGTAACTACTGTAAAAAAATGTGTCAGACACCAGGCAGTGTATTCATAACTTACATGTAAGATACATGTAATAACTTTCTGTGAGGGAGCTTTTAGAGGCATTAAATGCCCCAGACATCTGGTTCCTATCACCACCACTGTGAACAATTCTGACTTGGCAAGTTTGTTTAGAATGGAGAATTTCACACCAAACCACCCCAAAAGACTCCATTTACATCTCAACCATTTAATTTAGCTGAAATTTTTAAATATCACTGGAGCTCCCCTTTAATAGAAAGTTTTCTTTTTTTATCTTCATCTTTATCTTTTCACTAGCAAAAACAAACATGGCAGCTGGTGATGAAAAAAATGAAACACTGTATGTAAATGATCCTGCATTTATTTCAGAAATGTTTTTGTATGCGTATCCTCTTAGAAGACCCCTCTTGTGAAAGGTGAAAAAGAAAATTGTAGATATTTATGTCTACATGCACACATTTTAAGATAAATTTTAAGATAAATTTCCAATAATCTGGACATTTGGACTCAGTGTAGTAAATGGTGCTTTGTTTAGTATAACAGACTTCTGCTTTACACAATGCAATCATTCAGGATTTTGGTTTATTCTGTTTAAAATAGAATCTTGTGTTTATTTTATGAGTGACAGTAAACGATGTTGTATGAATTTGGGGATAACATTGTTTTTTAGTGGTTTTCACTTTTCATAGTATAGTATAGTGGACCTTAAATTCTGAAATGCAGGAATGGTATTTCTGTCTGCAACACTGGGCTACTATATATAATGTATGTAATATGTGTACATTACATATAAATCTATGTAATATATAATAAAGTTAATTTAATGTTTTCTGGGCTTTCCACCAATGACCTTGATTGTTGTCACTATTTGTTCATTTTAAATGTGATCATGTAAATCAGTGTATATGCTTTGTGTTAAAAAAAGTCCTTATTACTATGAATATCCAGAGAGTTCCTAGAGTTCTGGAACTTTTTCATGCAACTGTACATACAGTTAACACAGAAAGAGTTCAGTGCCTTCTTTGTGTCTTGTTATGTTGATGATAATGAATATGTTCACTTTTCAAAAACTGACATTTCAGGCACCAAATGTCCAGTAGACTGGACACTGAATATTATGTTTCCCAGCAAATACAAAAAAGCACATATCGTGTTATTTAGTAGGCAGCAGAGAACATGTTTCATAACAAAACATGAATGCCCTGAATAAGTTGTTGTTGCATAAAATAACAAACATTAAAATGACAGGTGATTCCAAACTTCAAACAGTACACTGCTTACGCTTACTATGTTAGTGGACAGCATATCACACTGTAATCAATGATTTGGCACTTTAAAAGTTCCATATCACGTAAAAGCCAATTTTCCTTGCTTTTTTAAAATGAGTTTGATCTAGTTTGCCAAAATTCAAACATACCATCCATTCCCCAGTCTACACAGTTCATATCACCTTATTTCTGTGCCCCATTATGATTTGCGTGAACTGAACTTCCAGCAAAGTGAAAACAGACAATATCTTAAATGCTAACGACATCCTAACATGATAGAAATATATAAATAAATAAAAATACAAATAATCTTTATTGATAGGACACTTTAACGCTTTTGTGCTGATGTTTGTAATCGATCTGTCAACAGAAACCTCTGTGTGAGAGAAACACTTTAGTCAGAAGATTCTATTTATAACTTACATGAACTACTTATGCTAATAAAGTCATTTCATTTCAACTTTTTCATTTGAACACTGTCAAGGACAGGCATGAAACTGTAAAGCAATGGCATTACATAGCGATGTTTAATAGGCATAAATTTCAACAATAACATCAGGGCTTTTTCTAAGCAGTGAAGCCATCATATGTCCTTTGAGGCACTGCGTTTGAAAGGTTTATGCTTATATCATTCCTATTCTTACCGTACTTTTAGTTTCGCTTGGCTGTATTGACAGCCACAAGCTGCGCATTGTCCCAGAAACGCCTCAGAGACATTTCACAGGACATAAAATGAGAACAAATAAGCACACATTCCTTAACTTAGTTAGAACAGTAATGAATAACCCTTCTGTCTCCCAGCTGGATATTTCAGCCATAATCCTGAAATACAGCTGTCACATGAAAAATAAGGTGGATATGGAAACTATGTTGTGAAAACAGTTTTAAATTCATTATTTCTGTGATGTCATGAAAACCAACATATTTACAGTTTAGCCCCTCCCATTTATGTTGACGTTGCAAAGAGTGTTGCAGCCCAGACTGCTTTTGAATGATACACAGTACAGCACAGCCAATCAGAATAGAGCTCATTGACATATATCAGTCTTAGGTTTATTACATACTAAGGCATACTACAGTAATTACAGGGACTTTAATGGAAACCGGCTGAGCTATTCTTAGGTTATAAAAGTGTGTAATAAAACTTTGGGCCCACTGGTGGTCCTGGCTATTTAAATGGTTAATTTTAAGGAATGAAGAGAGGTTGGAAAATGGGCATGTAAAATGAATTACGACTGTTTATGGTTTTACTATTTTACAAATTGCTATAAACATATTATTGTTCCGTTAAATTTTTTAATTTCACTCAAAATGTTAAGGTAGCCAGGTTAATTTTTTTTAAATCAATCTTTATAAATAACCAAATCTTTATTTATACAGCACCTTTCACACAATTATATTTCCAAGTGCTTTACATAATGACACAGTTATGACAGAGACCCAGAAAAGAAAGTAAGAATAACCCAAAACATATGCAATAGTAAAAAATCATAGATAAAAGATGAAAGACAATAAAATACAAGCAAAAAAAGAAAAAGCAAGTAAAATTTTCTATGAATTGGAAAAAAAACTATTTTTTTTTACTTTTTTTACAGTGCATATTGCATTGTGGTCATGCTAAGTCAGTTAAGTGACAAAAAGCTGTGACATTTAATGCTGGTGTTCAGTCAATCATTTATAACCTGTTGTAAAAAGTTTTTTTTCATATATAATAATCAAAACCATATCAGTTAAATAAAAAGTACTCCTAGATCATGAGTTCTGAGTTTCATTGTGACAAATGCTCAGCTTCACTTTGGAATTGGATGCAAATGGAGCCTGCAGCTAAATATTCATTCTTTCAATCAGGCTCACATTGTGCATTTGATGCACAGCGCCACATGCCACAGTGTTTTGAGTGATTAAGTAAAATGATAGCGTGGTATTTAAAATCATCTAGTATTACATATGAACGCATAATCTGTAAGAATGTATTGTCATGTATTATCATGCATTATACAGTGTTGTGTCAGAGTTTCAGCAGGTCTCCTCTGGTGCTGCAGGTGATCTATTCATTTGCTGGAAGTGCAGGCTTGTGTGTGAGAAGCTGAGGATACCCTGACTGTGAAAGAGACCCATCAGGGGGCTCAAACTGCCAGGCCGCAGCCAGCCTGCTATAATTAAGCCTGGTTTGAATTGAAGCTCTAGAGGGCTTTATCCCACAGCAATGGAGCAAGTCACTGCCAAACTGAGCATAGTAATGGGACAGCAGAACCTTTCCACTAGACAAGGTGCCGATATGAGAATACAGTGAGTGTTATATTATAGGCTGACATAGAGAAAAATAAAAACTGAGAGCAGGCTTTGCGGTGTTCTGGATTTACAACACTGCAGTAAAGTAGTAGGTAAACTGTCACAAAAGCAAATAAACTCAACTTCAAGATCAAGATAAATCAAGTATGGACAATTAAAGTAAGCAGTTCTATTCAAGTTTGATAAGTAAGTAAATACCCCCTTTGGTAGATATAACAGCTTGTAAATGTGTTTTGTAGCTAGCTAGGAGTCTTTGTGCTTTTGTCTTAGATATTTTCACCCACTATTCCTTGCAGAACACTATTTCTGTGATGTCCTTGGGTTGTTTTGCATGAAATGCATGTTTTAAATCTTCCCTCAGAATTTTAATGATGTTCAAGTGAGATCACTGTGAGTGCCATTACAAAAGCTTCAGCTTGGGCCTCTTGAAGTAGTTCATGGGGGATTTTGAGGTAGGTTTTGGATCATTGTCCTCTTGGAGAAGCCAGCCTTGTTTCAGCTACAGTTTCTTGACTTACTATCACTTTTGCTTCCAGAATTTGCTGATATTTAGTGGAATCTATTCTTCAATCTACCAGTGCAATGTTTTCTGTGCAACTACCTGCTACACAACACCAAAACATAATAGATGCACCCCCAATATTAACAGTTGGCAAGGTATTCTTTTCATCAAATGCTGCTCCTTTCTTTACTCCGTACATACATTTAGTGACTATGGCCAAATTCCATTTTTACTTCATCAGTCAACAGTACTTTTTTGAAGGTGCTTCTGGCTTATCTAGATGTTGTTTTGCATACTTCACACACTGACCTCAATGATGAGGTTGCAGGTAAGGTTTCTTTCTGTTGAGTCTTCCATGCAGATCTTGTTTGTGCAACAAAACTGCACAGTAGAATGGTGCTCCACTCCTGTGTCAGCCAAACCTTCCTGAAGGTCCTTTGTTGTTATATGGGGGTCTTGCTATCCCTTTCTGTCATGCATATAAGCAGTTCTACCTGGGAGATTTCTTGATCTTACAGGTCTTACTTTGACTTCCACAGTTCCCATTAACTGCCCTAACAGAAAGTGGAAATTTTATTTCAGGGGCATTTAATTTATTTATTTTTTTATATTTTTAAGATAATCAAATATAAAGGCAGTTTGCATTAACATTTGCAGAAAAGTTTTTTTTTAATAGTTTGCTGCAGAGGTTGTGTTTACTTCTTTTCAAAAGTTGGGGGGGAGGGGGTGTCCAAACTTTTGCATACATCTGTAAGAAATGAGCTGTGAATTACCTGAAGCATGATGAAACATAGCACAATCTTCTGACTGTCTGCAAATTTACCTAAAGGTTGTATTTTTTTCGCCCTGAAGTCCACTTATGACATTTGTTTGGGTTTACATTTCCAAAAATGGTCATAAATCATTTTACAGGCTTTCTTTTATTTTATAGATTCATCCCTTAGGCTGTTTTTTTGTTACTGTGCCTTTAAGACTGATGTTTGTGAGTGAGTTCTGTTATGATTGGCTGCTCTGTATTGGGCTTCATTCAAAGAGCACTTCAGGCTGAAACACTATAACTTCATTGTGAATGGGTGGGGCTTAACTGCTGCAGGCTGAATAGGTATATGCATGTAAATGCGCAGGTTTTTCTGACATCACAAAAACAACGAATGGACTGTTGCAGCTTATTTTACATATATGAACTGTCTGGTCTGGAGAATGAATGTTTTTGTTTAAACTTTATCTTTGTTCAAACACTACATCAAACTCTTGTTTAAAAAAAGTGAGACAATAAAGTTTTCCATGATGTTGGTGCTTTAATGCATCAATTTAAAAAAATTCAAAACCTCTTCCAACTATCTGTTTACGCTTGCAGTCATGGGCTTTTACAATCACCACCGAAGTGAAACATTAGTTTTGTGCCATGGCTATCTGACGGGTAGCTGAAGCAGCCACAGAAAATGTGCTTTTTTGAGATTTATTGAGCTTGTAACGGATGCCTGAGTGTGATTTATTCAAATGACCATATTCTCAGTGGCTACAATGGCCAGAGGTCTTGAAGTCTTGAAGAATCCAGCCATCAGCAGCTCCACATTGACAGCTAGATTTGGTACAATTTCACTGTGCAGTCGAGTGGAGCGAATCAGATTGACTGCAACACATGAAAAAAAAACGAAGGAGTAAATTTAATCTCATTAAGCCTCAGCTATTATTTCATCACTAGAAGAAAAACACTAAACACATTCATCCTTCCTCATATTTCACTGGCTGACAACACAGTGACACAACGCTTTCTACCTATGAGGGCCAAAATATCTAAAATGGCTGTAAAGCTCGGACTTCATTTCCCATAGTTCCCTAGAAAATCACTTGCCCAATTAAGCTTCAGTTTCCAAGTTTCCATTTCAAAGGGCTCCTCCATGTGAGGCTAATAGAGAGGCAGCCAAGCTGCATTAAAACTGCAGGGCACTGTTTATTTGGGTTAAGAGGACTCTAATGTGAGGTTAAGCCAATGCTTCATTTTCAGTTTTGCCATCATCTGTTTAAAGCAAATTTTTGTAAGAAATATATATTCCTTTATTGAATTCCAAAATCTTCTGTACTGTTGTATCTTCCATTCATAATAAAATAAAACTACCCTTTTTCCCTGCATGATTTTATCCTAATTTGCAAAGGAAAAAAACACCTCATGTCATATGTCACATACCAAGGGTATAGGATACAGACTGCATCATTCAGTGGAGAGATTTTAAATAAATAGGAAAGTGATTAAGTGATTAAGAAGGCCCTGAAAGGCTGCTACTGACACAGAGACTGCGAGTGGGAGTCAGAGAGAATGACTGACTAGAGGAACTAACGTTGCACCACCTACCACATTCACTCTTCAGGGACTCCAGGCTTTCTCTCCTCGCGAGCTCTGCTGCAGCGTAGCTATGCTCCATCTGTCGCTGTTGCCATGGCAACAAGTCCCATTGATCTACATAAAACCACAGAGGGAGATCTTCTGGTCTGATCTATTAGCATGAGTCAACGGCATCTCCGTCTTGGCTAACCAGTGGAGAGTCGTTACAGAAATGCGACTGGCCATAATTAGCCTGACCTCTAAAAACCCACTTCAGATATGATTAAACGTGATAATGCTGCATGCTGTGCTCACACCTCTGATCTACTGCAATTAAAACTGTCTATAAAATAAGTCTTCGAACAATGACCAAGGTTTTCTGAGGTTAACCGTACACACTTGCATGTTGGGATAATGACTTAACAACATTGGCTTAGTTCTAGCTTTCACATCTAATAAAATTCAAGAAAGATAGTGAATTTCATGAACATCAGTCTTCTCCAAATTCGCCTAGGTCAGCTTTTTAGCATGCTTGTGGGAGAAACGTATCTTTAGAAATAGGACGTTTGGACGGGGGGGGCATGTTAAAAAGGCCTTCACTGGCATTATTCAAATGCCACAACATTCACGGCTCGTAGAATCTGCAGAATATCACAGCAGGAATTTGATATCAAAAGAAGAATGGTTCCCCTAGGCTCTATTCAGCTCCATGAAAATCAAACATTTAGGCAATCCGGGCTGTGTCCATGGAGAACACAGAGTAGGGAAGGCCTGTAGGAGTGCTGTGCAACTGATGTGAGGAAGGGAGCTTATAGATCAGTTTTACCTCTTCAGTAACTGATATAATCCTTTCTGTAACAGTAAAATCAGGACATAATTTGCACTCGGATTGTTGAGTTCCTTCTACACTCTTACAGCAAAAAATTGGTAGTACGGCCTTCGTCGCAGTGAGCTGAAGGTGCTTTAGTCAAGATTAAAGATATACAAACTCTAGCGGTTATGTAGGTGAACTTCAACGACACTGGAATGATTTTTTTTGCATACAAGTAAACATGAAGTTCATTTAGAGTTTGCCAGCATTACTAAAGATTGTCACAACATCACTTTCTAGTACTGAGGTAGTGTATATTAGGGGTGCTGCCTTACTTCACTATTTAGATGATAAAATAGATGATATAAATATAGACGATAAAAGCACTTTATGTTGCTTGAGAAACCAAAATACTCATTACAGCCTACATCTCAACAGAGTACACTGAGTGAAAATTGTTCTACGTCATGTAGGCAACGTTAGATGTTACATATTAAATTGTTTTATTAGTTGTTTTAGTGGAATGTTTGGGTGCTAAAACAATACGAAGCAGATGGACAAACAGAATTCACTTTACCAGCATTCAAAATCCGGCACTTATTCTCACACAACGCATGATATTGACCTATAAAAGTGGTTAAATTCATAACGCCCATAAATAATTGTCATTTATTTCATACTGATTTGCTGCTGCGAGAAAAGTCAAACACTGTCTTTGCTGTCCTGTTTTTCTTTGTAATAAGCTCCCACACTTTTGTTGGCTAGTTAGCATCATTACCTGCAGTTTGATGAAGCCGCATGTATATTATTATGTACATTTCTATGAAGGTAGTTCATCCAAAACATTACTTTATTTGGCTTTTTGAGTGATAAAGATTGCTAAAACATTTGTTTTATGTATTTTCCAGGTTATTTGTGCTAATGTTGCCTTATGTACCTTTAAAAGGAAACAATTGAGAGCATATCGTTTCTTGAGGAAATTATGATGCAGGCAATATTAAATACTCTGACTGCTCTTAGAGACGCTTGGAAGTACAGCATAATCTCCATAAGCTTAGAGAATCGACAGCATGAGTCAACAACGGCCTCTCACTGCAGTCACTCCAATCATTACCCAATCATTACAGAGGACATCTCAGAGCTTCAGTCAGCTTCAGTACTTCTGGTCTCTTAAGTAGGAGATTTTTCTGCTAGGATCTGGCAGGGAGATCCTTGCAGAATGTCCCTGAATATAATTTTGCACTTATTAATTAGTATATTTTCATTATAAGTAGTATTATTTGCTCATTTTCAAGTGCTAATGCATTTATATGTAGTAATACACGTGGTATCCTTAATGTTCCTTAACTTGAACTTTTCTCAGAAGTAGGGAAAACATTACAGTAGTGACAGCATTTACAAATAAGAATATAGAGGGCTTGTGTTGTGTTGTTCATTTAGTGGATCAGTTTTCCTTTTCAGAGAGGAGCAAGCTTGACAAGGTCTACAAGGTTTGTCTTCAACAATTTCCTGCATGACTATGAAGTTAAGGATAATGCCAGTGGAAAGCCAGCTCTATGTAACATCCAAGGGTTTCAAGACTGTATTAATAAAACTGTATTAAAAATATAATAATTAACTGCAAAATTGCAGATGTTCCATTAAATGCCTTCAATGTGGATCTTCCTTTGGTGTGACTTGGTGTCATTTCCATCATACTTCGTGACACATCACACAGTTGATATAATCTGATTGACAACTGCCCCAGATTCTTTATCAGTAACATATCTCCATGGGAACAAAGCATTGCCTAATTATGCATGCAGAATTATCAGCACGCAATCAATAATACTGTCAAGAGCGAGAGGAGAGGGATGAAAGGGAGAATGGGAGAGAGAAATAGAACTGAGAAGCTTAGTTTACTTGCAGTAAACACGTGGCGCTCTCCAGTCACTACGTCAGCTCACACTTCCCTCAATGAGGCAAATTGACCTTTAGAAAGAGAAAAGATTCCTGCAAGCCTGTCAAAATGCACAATACGAAAATACAGTCACTCTAAGTCGAACTCTAAGAAGCTTTTAGGATGACAATTGACACAAATGCGTGAAGTGTTGGTGCGCAGTGCCAAGCGGCTCTCTTCCTGTGAGTGAGAGGGCAGTGTAAATTCGCTATCCTCACTCTCCGCTCTCCTCCCCAAGGGCTGAGGAGAAGGTGCTAATGAGAACACCTGGGCAAATCGCTGAGAGCGAGAAGTGTTCCTGAGACCGTCCATTACAGCACTGCTCATTTATGTAGATCTCACAGACCTGTTCCAGAAGCCTGAATGGACAGTTTTCTACAGCAACTTGATGATAAAACTCTGCATTTACGCTGACGTCAAGGACTGAATTAACATTCTGTCCAGCCACTGGCTCAGAGGGAGGATCATTCCTCATTTCTTATGGAATATATGGAGCTGCTGTGTTGAGAATAGTCCACCACACAAATAAGACCTGGTCCACGATGGTCCTGGTGGTCTGTTTCCATTGATGGTGAAACAGTGCAGCAATGGATGGGCTACAGTCAGTAATTGTATACATATAAATTGCACCTATCTTAGCCTACATATGATATGATATGTTGTATAAATACACACATACTGTATATATATAAATTGTACCTATTATGGCACTGGCAGATACGGTATGAAACGGTATGGTTTTAAAACAGTGATCATGAATTTTATTATCATTTCCACTGCCAAGCTGTTTTTGAGTGCTGCTGAATTTGGTTACCCTTCTTGCCTGGGCACCTAGTGTGCTGAGCCAGAACATATGGAGCTAGAAATAGTCTAGACCATTGATTGGTCAATTGCCTAGACCATTTGATCATTAGAGAATTGTCATGAGTCGTGATGACTGCCATTTCTACAAATGCTAGCTAGAGTTGCTGTCTGTGAGTCTACATATAGTAAAAGAGCAGAAGGTAAATCAGAACTAGACGCTTCTGTTGACACTAGTGTTGCGTAACATATCATCACATGCAACCTCCAGAGAACCTCATCTACTTTGATGCCAGGCCTGTCACAATAATGAAATTTTAGCTGACATTAAATCATCATATATAATTGTGATTCATAATTTAAACCTTAGAGCGTCAAGCCATTGTTCACTGTAATTTGCTACCTTTATATTTCAGCTCACAGTAGATCCATTTCTGGACGCAGTATGCATGGGCTGCATGTCTATGGAATATGCTGAATCTAAACTAGACTTAGGGTTCATGTACACATAGCTGGTGATCCTGTTTAATGCTACAAATGAAAAATATGAACACATTAAAGAGTGAAATCTCCTGAAAGTCAACATGTTTAAGTGCCAACACTTAAAAGTACACATGCTTTTTTTTAGGTAGCAAAGTAAATGTATTGGCAAGGTCTTCATAGGTGCTTTATTTAGGGGCCCATAGAAGCTTTGTTCGTTCCTCTGTGGTCTGCTGCAGGATATCTTGCAAGATTAGGCGGTTTAAAAATGAGGATATTTTGCTTCACCATTCCCACTGGCTACTGGAACCAAAGGTATGTGGTTTTAATGAGCTTATATAGCTTTGTTTTGCTTAGACCAGGGGTGCTCAGTGATGTGGCTACAGGTTTTCATTCCAAACAAGCAGGAGCACATCTGATTCCACTTGTTTAGCCAATTGGTCAGTCTTCAAGCAATTGATCAAATGTGCTCCTGCCTTGTTGGAATGAAAACCTGCAGTCACACCAGCCTTTTGTAGATAAGACTGGATATCCATGGCTTAGGCCATTGAAAGTTCACCACGAGTTGAGAAATATTTCAGAACTCGTCTTTTTCACTGAGCTCTTAAGAATCGAATGCATTTGACCAAATCTCTCTATGACAAACGACTGACTTTTGATCATTTTAATAAAACATGCACAGTGGGGTCATCAGCCTCCCCTGGGATTTCAAGGGTTAACTGTCTTTTTTGTTCACTGAATGCAACTAATAAAGTAGAAGCCTGAAAGTGGCCAAATTGGCTGATTAGCTATCTTGCTTGCTAGCGGTCAATACTCAATGGTAGCTCCTGACAACTGACGAGAAACAGCCTGAGCTCAAATAAACAAATAATGCTCATCACCTCCTCCAAACGTGTTATAGTAGCAAGTTAGAAGTTAAAAGTTTGTGCATAAACATATGAGCATGAAAAGTTAAAAGTGCATAAACATATGAGTATGAAAGCTAACAGCTGTGTAAAATAACTGCAGCCAGATTAAATAATTGTGATCAGCTCAAACCATTGCGATGCAATTATGTCATAACTGGGACAGGCCTATTTCTGTTGTGCAATGGGTAAAGGACACCAGTACCGGAGTCTGGTTGGTGCTAGGTTTGAACTACAAACCATGCCATGCTGTACCACACTGCAGTGGAAAAACGCATTACACAGGTATACTTGATAAAATGGCTAAGGTATACCTAATAAAGGTATACCCAATAAACTGGCAACTCTGAGTACATATAAAATGGTTGCAAATGAAGAACTTCCAACCATCTTAAATAACAGTGGGCCCAAGATATTTCTGAAGAAATCTAATTACCACTCTATTTTAGGACAGGTAACATGGGACTGGCCGAAATATGAAGTCTGGCTGAAATTCCATGACAATTCCATCAGTTTTCTCCATAATGCTTAAAAAAAAAAGTGAGATAGCCAACACTTTTTTTCGACAGTGATGCACATCGTCCCAGTGAAACAGAACAGGCACTGTCATGACAGACATTAGTCATGCTCTAAATTGTCTCTGCTCTTGCTGCTTCACACCTGAGGCAAAATGCAAAAGTACTAAAAGTGGTGAAACTGCCTTGTGGCATCTTAAACTTGTCACAAAACCACCGTGTTCCTTCTTCAGAGCAACATGGAATGGAGGCACTGGCAGTGATCCACCTAGGATGACATTTAAGAGCAGCTCTATCAGGGAAAAAGAATGAACATTTCAATCCACCGACATCTGCTGCATACAGTAGCAAACCTCATCCAGCATTAAAACCTGCTACTGTAAATCTACACATCATAACTATCGGTCGATTATGGGCAGCTGTTGCCAATGTCTGGTCTGAGGGAACGGCCAGAAGCTAAATGATTGGATTATTTGAATCATATCCAGCCTGGTCTACACCTCGGTGAGTCCATTTCATAAGTTCACTCAACCTTTCAATAGATATCTAACACACTAGTCAATTATGGACTCAGCTGTACTAAATCAGCATTAGGCAGATAAAAGGCCACAGTTATGAGCAAAGAACATAGTAATGTGATATGCTGAAATATGATATGAGAACATAAATCAATAAAATGTTTTTAAGCTTAACAAATTTATCATGATGAATCACAAACAAGCCTCGTTTTATTGTCTGTAGTGAACAATATCAGCAGGATAAGTGATCCTAATTGCAGGCCCATAGCAATAATTTCACCATTTCCTTTACTCACCGAAGTAGAGAGGGGATGGCTTTGAGTATTTTCTGAAGCCTGCACTCCGATACAGAACCCAGGACAGACAGAGCCTCTGCGGATTATCACTGGTGGGCAATGAGAGCCGTCCGGTTCCTTTGTGTGCATTCACTCTCGTTGACCTGCCACATCTTTAGCCTCCTATCCAAATCCTGCCAGCCACTAGGCTCTGATGAGATGTCCAGTTAGATCATCCATGCCTCCACTCTCAGTCCTGACACTCTGACCAGCACACACTGTCTCTGGAATCCATATGAGTCTGTGAAATGGAGGTTAAAACAACAGGTTATTCTTCTTTTCACTCACAATGCCTCACTGCTGACATTCAGAAAGGGTCACCAGGGAAGTCAGGCAATAAAAGACCGTCACCTTTTATTTCTTTAGTATGGGGTGAAAAGGGTGTGAAAATATTATGGTTTGGAAATAGTGTGAAAAGATCCAGCTCTCCAGCTCAAGGAGTTCCTGTTCTGTGTACGGGGAGCATACAGGGTGGAGTCTATAGTGGAAAAGGTTTATGCAAAGTCTGTCATAATGCAGGGCAGTAATGATAAAATTCAAACCACGCTATTACTGCATCTGATCATAATTGGGTTTGCATTAATAATATTAATGACCCCATGCTTCCTGAGAACTGATACTCTGCTAAAAATGTCTTACAGACAGGGATGCACAATTGGAATCAGTAATCAGTCAATTTATCGCTTTTATTTTGGTAGATCTGTGTTGCAATTTATGAGGTAAATGACGTGAATCAGGTGCACTTGTGCTGTATCTGAATGCTGCTGCTACACCTATACTGAAATGTCATAGCATACTTATACAGGACTCATTGTGCTAAACAGCCAGTCGTCTCTTACTTTCAATGTAGCACTTTAGACTCATGTTATTTAAATAGGCAATTGATTTAAAAGTGACAAATTTAAATGTCATTTTGGCCCATTAACTAGCAAATGTGTTGTTCATACTGCAAGTTTGACTAATAAAAAGTACGGAAAATGTGCTAGTGTGGTTCATGTGGTCATCTACCTCACAGTGTTTCAGATGAAAAAAGGCTAAGAAAAATTGCTCATGTAATGTTCAATTTGGTTGCAACCACAAAAAGTCAGGATTGGCGCATCCCCACTTACAAACCTTACCTTACCTTATTTACACAATGTACATAAGTTGCCTTTGAAGTAAAAAAAACAGCACAAAGTCACTGTAAGATTATCATATGTTCCATGTTTATATTATAAACATGTCTGTTACACAAAAGTGTTTATCTTATTGCTGCCATGAAGAACAAAAAGAGTTTTATGTCATTTTTACTGCCCCTGTCAAATATCTGAAAAAAATGCCTGGACTTGCAAAGCTTATACCAACTCATCAACATTAGTATTAGCACTGTATTTGACAGGATCCATGATCCCATGCAATCAGAAAGGCAATGAATAGCAAAATATTAATAAGTTAATATATAAGTTATAAATTAATATATAAGCATAACTATTCCTCATACACAATAGGCCTATTCAAATTTCAGCTGCATCAATAAGTAATGCAGTTTATTAATTTCATATACTTTTCTGCCAAACACTTTTCCCTGCCAAATTTAACCAAAATCCACCCAATTTGGTGGGAACATGCCCAATCTGGCAACACTGCTTGGCATAAATGACAACTGAAATGTGATCGAATTGGTCTTCTTCAACAGCACACACATCATCTCACAGTGCCCTATCTGGTATTGAACAAATAGTTTCAGCAATCAATGGCATTGATGGAAAAGTATGTGAACCTCAAGGATAATGACCTCTTGAATAGAGGGTAACTAGAGTCAGGTGCTCCAGTCAGTGCAGACTCATAGGACTACAAAAGGTCACAAAAGAATTTCTAAAACCTTCGATCAGTGCACAGTCAGGCAAAAAGCTTACAAATGGAAGAAATGTAGAAATTCAAGACCACTGCTAGTCTCCATAAGAGTGGACATGCTACAAAATATCAGCGCAATGGCATGCTGTTGAATCATCAAGTGACAAAGAACCCTGGAGTGACATTTGCAGGCATCTTTCACACTTGACAGCATTAGTGGTCATGAGTCTACTGCAAGAAAAATGCTGAACAAGACAGGCACTCATGGATTACTAAACAAGAAACCACTGCTTTCTAAGAACTCTGCCCTCCTCACATTTGCTTAAGACTGCCCAGATGAATAACAGCACTAAAGAACAATGAACTGTGGACGGATGAGCTAGAAGTTGAACTTTGTGGACACAGCATTATGTTTGGGGAAAACGAAACAGAAACAAACAATACAACCTCATTTCAGCTGTGAAGCATGGTGGAGGGAGTGTAATGGCGTGGAGCTGCTTTGCTGCCTTAGCATCTGGACAGCTTGAAGCCATTGAGGGACCAATGAACTCCAAATTTAATCAACAACTTGCTCATGAGATAACAGGGTGTCTTTCTGTGATTTAAAACCAGGGGTGTATCCAGAACTTTATAAATGGGGTGGTCAGGTTACGCCCATTGGTTTTGTTGGGGTGGCAAAAAGATGGGAAAAAATGAAAAAAAAACAGAGGTTTATAACTTTATTCTGTGCATTAATTAGGCCTATATTATTAAAATAATGTGAAATGTAATGTATTGAAATAACTGAATAAAACATTTAATGTAGCTAAAGTATAGAGGGTTTCAATTAGGGTGCTCTCATTACAGAATACTTATGAGTCTAATTATAAGCAAGTTAAACAGACAGAAAAGAATAAAGAAAAGATAAGTAATATTCTTTGGCTGGCTGTGCTGAACATATTTTTAAATATTCAGTTAACACATGGGACACATGTATATTGATGTAGAAATTTTTTTTTACGCAGAAAAACTGCATTTGTCTAAAGTACAAAGCCAGTGTTTGCTGCTAAAGTTAACACTTTAACCAGCATTCACACCTTTTTTTCTCAGCGAATAGCCTATTACAGTAAGATGTGCTGATTATTGAGAGCAGCATTGTGAGATTCCTACAAGTGACTGGTAACTAACCTGATGGCAGATTTTTACCGTAAAGCAGTGAAAGCAGTAGGCAGGACAAGTTTTCTCTGCTGACTGCTCCACTGATGATAGCTGAATGTCTAAATTTGTTTAACTGGGGTGGCCAGAAAAGTGGCCATACTTCACACTAGGGTGCGTCTCTTCGTCTAAAACCCAAGAACGGCCAAATGAGTCTTGACCTTAATCCCACTGAAATACTATGCCATGATTCTGAAGCAGGACGTTCTTACGAAAGACGTTTTTATGAAAGAATGGACTCAATACCTCCTAACTGCTGTGGAGGTCTAATCTACAGCTACCAAAAGTATTTGCTTGATGTTACTGCCAATAAAGAAGGTTGCACTGGTGACTAATAAAGATGAATCATATACTTTCCATCAGTAGCTTCAATGATTATTTGAAACATTTATTCAGTGAATTTATGTCACTATAAAATGTGCTGCACTATAAAATAAGTCTTTTTAATTATTATGACTTAGATGAAGATCAGTCATATTTCAGGAGCCTTTAAGAAATAACTTCATACTGTTCACAAACTGTCAAAACTGAGATGTTACTTTGAGACATGAGTAACATTGCGAAGGGCATTCATGCTGCCCGCATCTCCATAGCAAGCAACACAACAGAAGTGTTGCTCTCCTGCAAGCAGCTTCTAAACTCTCAGCTGTGCTTTGTGCATCTCTGCAGCTTATCCAGTTGTTGACATTGTTCTTTTCCCATGCATCCTCAGGACGTCACTATTTCAAACCAGGGCTTAATACTATGCCTTAGGCCTTCTGTGTGATACTAATCCAGAACAGGAGTATGTACCACAGAACACAGAAAAAAGGGAGAGCTAAGACTTCTATCTGCCCCAATAGCAGGGCCTCAGTGACTGGATCTGAACATGTCTTCAGCAGGAAAGTGAGTGAGTCATAGCAATGAGATGGAATTGCAGGAAATCGCTTTTAACCTCAGCATGAAGATAAAGGGGGGTTATGTGAATGATGCCAGCGACTCCTTGCCATACAGAAGCAGCTATTTATAGATATGTCCTCAAAATCATAAACCCAAGCCCTAAAGCTGTTTTAAAAAACAAATATCTGCACTTCATGAGAAAAAAAAAACTAGGCCATACTGTCACTTTCCCATCAATCACATGATTTCTCCTTTATACAAGTGAAATCCATTTTCACCTGCCTGATTTTTTTATTTAACCTTCACATATCACTATAAACAAACATTTAAACAGATTTTAAGTTACTATTGTACTGGCTTATTCCTGTTAAAAACTATTCTGTGCCTAGGTTAGTAATGAGCTAACATTAGCAAGCTAACATTAGCTGTTACATAGTATGGCTAGTTAACATTAGAACATTTTATATTGTTTTATATTGTATAGTGCAAGTAGCCTAATGCAAATAAGCTCCATTAAAGCTCACATTAAAGCTCACATTAAAGCTCATGTTATCTCACTTCTACAGTTTTGAAAAATTTAAACTGCAGGTTCCTCTGATGATTCCTCTTCCTTCACGGATACAGCAGCCTGTGTGCAAACAGTGGGCAATGCTCCACAGTTCATTCCTGGTGGTTTTAGTACATTTTCCAGGTATTATCAGTTCACTACGTCCAATCACGTTTCCTAGTGCGAACACACTACTTGCACGAAAAGGGGCTAGTCCAGTACAAAAACGGTTTGGTATAGTGTAGTGGATCACACCTCTGCCTTCTGTCCTGTAGACTGTGCTGTTCCCCCCTCAGGGTAAGCACCCTACACTATACCTATAAGAGTCCTTGGGCAGGACTCCTAACACTACCTTTGCCTACCTGTGTAAAATGATCAAGTTGTAAGTCACTCTGGAGAAGAGTGTCTGCTAAATGCTGTAAATGTAAAATACTCAATTCAACGTAAAGTCTGAGAATGCTAGAAGTGTTTCCAAACACTTACAGTACTTAAAAGATTCCAGTTACAATACTTAAAGGCCCAGCACTGCAGGTACTACAGCCTCCTGAAAGGCTATTTTCATTTTTTTAAATGAACTGCAGATACAACAGCCATGATTATAGCCAGTTACCAATGATGCAACAATTACACTTTAAGAACACTTTAAAAACATATAAAATACATTGATATTGCATCACTGATTTACAGCGTGGTCTCTTCTGATGGTCTTTTATTTGCTGTTTTTCTTGGAAATCACTGTCAATAATCAAAAGTGCATGCATGCCATTTATTGTTGCTTTGTGTAATAAGACATTTGGCTCTGTAGAATCAGGACATTTTTAACACATAAAAATTAAAAAATAAGTTGCATCTTGACCCTGAAATATATATGTATGTATTGTTTCAGCACCTCTACCAGTGACTTTATGGATTTCCATGACAAAAGATAGATGTTCTGGTAAAAGGAACCAGGCTGGGAGAGAAGCAGAGAGATGGAGGATGGCTAACTCGCAGCTTTTGAGTGGACAACCTACCTCTCCTAATGTTGTGCATGCTCATGTTCAATCACGCTACGTAATGGCAGCAAATCTTTTAAGTTTACTGTCCCAGCGAGGCAGAAGAGATGAGAAGCAGCCTTCACGTCACAAATGGAGATACACTCAATGAAGCAGAACACACTCCACCAGCATAGAAGGGATGAGGCCATTATATATATATTTCAGGGGGACAATCTGAATATTAGATTAATGAAACAGCACTTTTATATGTGGTCTTGAACAGAAATGTGTAGTAACAAGTCTCATTTACTCAGCAATGTTTAACTGAGGTGGATTTATTTTACATATAAATATATTCGTAAAGTAACATCTACTTTTCCAAATTTCACAACCCTGTTTTGAGTTTAATTTCATTCTATTCTGCTGGACAATCCGCTCTACTGTTGCTCACACCTCTCTCTTTTAGGCCTTAGCATTTTATTTTAGACACAAAAGCAAACTCAGTGGAGAGGTTTTGGACCTGATACCTTGTTTACTCAAGTTTTTGGTGGCCACTTTTACTTCTTCTTGAGTCATCTTTCCAGAGACACAGCAATACTTTGACTTGAGAATGGTTTCGGGCCACTCTACACACTTGCTCTGGAACACTTATCATTTATACCAAGTTAATTTATAAAGCAACGTGGCAAGAGCCGTGTAACACTGCTACTGAAATAATGATCACTTTCTCTTAACTACATCGTTTTCTGCTCATAACATTACATGACATGCTGACAACTGACACTGTAGCCAAAGCACTGTAGCCCAATCCCATTTCTTATTTTTACCCCTACCCCTTGTTTTCGAGTGTCACCTTGCCCCTTGGAACTGAGTCACAAGGGGTAGTGGTTGAAATCTTTCCTACGAAATGAGACAACCCTCAAATAAAAAAGAACATTACTTCATTAACAGACTACTAGCGGCACTCTGTAGGCAACCCTGCCAGTCTGCTGTGATAGCAGAAGAGCTTATTATCGCCCACCCCTAATTCTTCCATAATATGAAGCTAAAGTCAGCTATTCGCCAGCTTCTTGTTCGAATTTTTCTGTTCCACCTTATTTTCTGGTGCCTCACTCATTAGAACTGCTGCACCATTTAAGGTCGAATGAGTAATTTAGCCAGCTAGCTACCAAGACATCAGCATACTATTAGCCATTTTTTTGCTTGCTATAAAAAAATGACCATAATACATTGAAATGACATCAAACTAATCAAATTACAATTGTTGTCGCAATTTTTTAAACAGAAAATTCTTACATTTGTGGGTTTCTTTGGTCTCTTGCACAGCCATCTTGCCAGTTTTTCTTTTTCTCATTGTGCTCTGTTCTGAAATGAGCCTCTAAAAAAACCTCAGTTTGAAGGGCCATGTAGCCCTAACACCTCACCCTAACCCCTTTATCTCAACAAAAATCGGGACAACCTACCCCTAGATGTGAATGCACAAATGGAGGGGTAGCGCTAAGTGATAGGGGCAAGGGGTGAAATGAGATTGGGCCTAAGCTTGTGCCTAAAGTAGAAAGGATTTTTAATGGTCAATCACCATTGGCATTGCAATCTAGTTTGAGACTAGGTTGAATTAATATCTGGGAAACTGGTCCCTGAGAGACTTAACCCTCAGAGCTCCCCCTTGGTGAAACATAGCTGACTGAAACTAATTCTTTCTATTTTTTTTAAATGATACCACATTTGTGGTCGCAAGTAGATTATATATTTTATTATGATTTTAATTTAATGAAAAAATATTGTTGTGAGTACTAGAGATGCACCAATATTCCAGCTACCAAAAAGTTTCAGACAAAAAAGGTCAAAAATGGCACTTTTGGTCATAAGAGAAAAAAAATCAGCAAAAATTAAAGATTAAATAGGCATATGATGCAGTTTGAGCGGCAGTAGATCAACTGTGAAAACCATTTCATGGTTTCTATGAGGGACGTTAGGCAAGTGATTTGTAACCACTGTTTATGCTGAGTCAGGAACACCCAAGAACTTCTCCACCACAAGTTTAAAAACATTACATCCCACTGGATACACAGAATACAGCAAAATGGCAGAAGCAGAAAGGAAAGTCCCTGCTAGCACACAGCCACCATCTGTAGCCTCAGTTTTAAGATGATTGTTAAAGAACTGTATCATTCTGTTTGTTCTCGTTTTTAATTTGGTTTTGACCCTCATTTGATTCTGTTGGTTGTGTTGTTGATTGTTTTGTGTGCTGCCTTCTTGGCCAGGGCTCACTTGTAAAAGAGATTTTTAATCTCAGTGTGATTACCCTGTTTAAATAAAAAAAAAGTGAAAAAATTCACAAACGATGATGCCAAAGCACAAAAAATAGTAAAATAAATAATGAAATTAATTACTTTGACTAACTAAGTGTTGAAGATGCTGGATTTCATGGCAAGTACTATAGCCAACATACAGTCAGATGCAGAAGTTTGAACTCCCGGTCTTGATTTTCTATGTGAAAATAATCTAATATATACGAGGAACAAAGGGAAACTTATATATAAAATAAAACTTATATATATAAATATAAATGCGACATTTTCTTAAAATTGTAGAGCACAGTTTCTATTGATTTATTTAGTTTAACATATCGCATCGAAAAAATAACGCATAAAATGTGCCATAACTTTTGCACAGGTTACGTTGTTTTATTTTTTCCTAATATGTTAAATTCAGCAAATAAACAGCAATTGTGCATTAAAATGTGCAGAAGTGTGTTCTCTGTAGAGGATATGTTAACTTATTTTCACAGAAAATCAAACAAACATAATTTGACCTGGGTGCCAAAACTTTTGCATATGACTGTTCTGTAATTATTTTTGTAAGTTTTATGTAAACTATGTTTTAATTCATTGTCAGCTTTTTTCATTTTTAGTTTTCAGGCCGATGCCCTGAATTTTCATTTTCACGTTGTTGCATCACTAGTGAGTACGGATCTGTTTTGCGAAAAGAAACAAATCAAACATTTCATTTCTGCCATGTCACTTCTTCACACTGAAACAAAATAAAAAAAGTCAGAAGTGCAGAGCTGAATCTGTAAATACAGAATGTAAATTGAATGCAATGTATTTAATTTCTTTAACTATGTATTTAAGTATGTAATTATATATAAATAATAAATTAATGTAAATTGCATGTGTAGTAAACAACAATAATACCCCTGGACTTCTAAGGGTAGAACGGTCAGGCAGACCTTTCAAACAAGCTGTGTTCGAAAATGCACTCTGCATTCATTCAGCAGCTACAAAGGCACGATCCTCGCCCTCAGTCCAGGGCCTGGCACAAATAAAACACAGATAAATTAATAAACGGAGGAGAGGGGAAAGTGGAGCAACCGTCCCCCAGGTCCTCTGTTTCTGGGGCGTACCATCAACACGGCTTCCACTGAGGTAGCGCAAATGCTGGAGCGCATCACGTATGTTTATTGTGGAGAGCAGGAGAGCATACACAATCACTCGTCTGATGGGGATGGCCTGCGGCTGAGCGATGAGGATGAGTGAGGATGCCACATGAAGGGGTCACTGAGTCACTAAAACAAGTGCACCTTCAGGCAATAAATGAAGCCCATATGGCCTCTCACAGAGTAGATTTCATCCGTGCACCTGCCTGTAGCATTTTCCTCTTTCAAGAAAGGATGTGATGGGCTGAGGACAGAGTTGTGCTTTTGTGTTCTGAAAAGGATTATGCTTTGTATTTTAAACATGGCAGCACTTTGTGTTAAGCAAAACTGAGGATAAGGATACTATAACCTTTTTCTTTATCTAATACATGACTACAAGCACTCCATGTTGGTGTGCATGTGTCTCTCAATAGAAGATCAATAACAGTGAGAGGAAGAATACTGACACATAATAATATTCCAATATTACAGTTTATAAATCGTATCAAGTATCAATATTTATAATTTAATGATTAATTTTTAACACGTTTAGGCCCATTGTGTGTTTTTTTTCTGATGAGAACAAGGGTTCTGTCAACAGAGTTATGATTAAGCATAGCTGGATAGTAGATAACACACATAAAAAGAGCAGGGTTCAATGCCCCGTTCAGACAGGAAGCAAAAACATCACTAAAATATACCAATAACAGTCCTCAGGCCAGACTTCTAAAGTTACACTCACCTGTCATTCTAAATTGTGCTGGATAAAAGCATTTATGGAGGGATAAAGACTGCTCAAATGCTGTTTGTCTATTTTACAAATAAAAACATCTGCTGTATATCGTCGCTGTCCAATGAAAAACATGTCTCTCCATTTTTTGCGATTTTCACTTTTCTGCATTATTTGAGCTCAGCTGACGTTTACATTGTGTGAAAATTTCATGATGATTGGGCCAACAGAAAATTGCTTACAATAAAACCTCTTTCCATTAACTTACATTGAAAGTAAAGAACGTTTTTGCCCTCTCCTGTAAAGTTACTATTTTGGAGATGCTCGTTTTTCTTTGGACAGCGATGATATGTAGGGACAAAGTTTAGAATTTTGATTTGTCTGCTTCAGTGCTCTGTCTTGCTTCAGTAAAATACTGAATTGAGACAAAGTGTAAACTGTGATTTTGGAAGAATCTTTTCTTTTGGAGGAATAATTTCCAGTTTAACCTAGTAAATCTTAATATGTCGTTTGACAATAACAAATCCTTAAAGGGTCCACTGAATTTTTCTCTCTCTTTTTTTTTAATAAAAGCGTTTGATGTACTACGTAAACACTGTCAAAGTTTCACAATATACTATTCACTCCCCAGTCCATACAGTCCATATATGGAAACTACACTGCAAAAACAATTATGTTTTGATTTTGTGATGGAAAACAATGTATACAGATATAAGCCTATTTAGCCTACAGCAGTCACCTTTTACATTGTGTGTAAATTTCATGATGAATGGACCAAAAGAACTGACCCAAAATGCCTTGGAAAAAAGTCTGGTTCCACTAACTTACATTAAAAGTAAAGTAGGTTTTTTCCTTCTCCTGTAAAGTTATCATTTTGGAGATACAAAGTTTTGTTCTGACAAATATAGCAATATATCAGTCTTAAAATGCACACAAACAGCCAAACGATAAAAAAAAGGCTGGAAAATGGTTGTGTAAAAAAAACATGAATAACGATTGTTTATGTTACATAAAACCACACAAACGTTCTAAGTGGTCCTCAGGGGAAAAGATAAAATACAAGAAACATATAGACTACAGGCCCTTTAAAAATCACAATACAATCATATTGCGCCTCAAGAATCATGATAATATTGTATCATCAGGCCTGCCGTGATCACCCCCCAGTAATCAACCAGTGATACAGAAAATAATCTGATCTGATTTTTACTTACTTTCTTTTTTAGTACACAATTTATAAACACCAGCTGCCCTTTACATTACGTGTACATTTCATGACAGATGGTCCAAATGGTCCACAATTATTTGGAATAAAACATTATTACAATTATCATTAATGTACATTAAAGTTTAGAACATTAAAAATGAGCTAAAAACGAGTCCTTCAGGGACGGTTTGAACGATTAAATGCTTCTTTGCATGGTTGAACCCTTAAAATTTCAGACTTATTACATGCTAATGGTTATTATTCAGTAACTACAGGGAGTTCAATGCAAACTGGCACAGCTATTCTTATGTTACAGAAGTGTTTAATAAAACTCCACACGCCAGTGGGGCCTGGCCATTTAAGGGGTTCTCTATGTTGGAGAACCTGTTGTACACGGTCTTTCAAAGAGCCTACTTTTAAAACATTGTTCTATATAGCATCTAAAAGGGCTTGCCTATTGTTACGAGTCACAGAACCTTTTTTGGTACTATGTATGACTGTGAAAACATGCAAAATTGGTGAACTCAAATTATTCCATTAGGGAAAGCTATTAACACATCTAAACATGATTCAGTCTTACTTTACTTTACCTTTTTGGCCCAGACTACGGATATAAAAATATTCCACATCATAAGACATTTGGTCATCACAAGCAACTAAACAGCCCTCTGGCTTTGTGGAATCAAATTACAAGAAAGATTAAGTGTGAAACCCATAATCTTGATTTTATATGCACAGTCATTACACGCCTCACCAAGGCGACTGAGGCACTCGCATGATAAACACGGCCTGATGTTATGCGTCTCCTTCAAATATGAAACACTCTGGTGTGAGTGAAAGTAATATTAGATAGAAGTCTCTTGGTGAAACCCAGGGGGTGTCCAGGCATCCCAGAATGCCTTGCTCTGGCCTACTTTGGTATTTCTGGTGTCCCTGCATTTTCTTGCTGCAATGTTTCTGCAGAAATGGTACACTCAACAAATGAGGCCTTGGAAGATGCAGAAACTCTGAAAGCACAACAGAGGCAGCAGCTGCGGCGCAGAAAAAAATGATCTATCATTAATGAAAATGCGTGTTAGCTCCAGTCAGATCCACCGAGCAGTTCTGAATCACAGCCTCAGCTTTGAGATGTGACTCATGTTAGGTAATCAGTCGTGAACGTAAGGTGCTTAAATTAGCCAAACACAAGTTCTGTTGAATACAATGCAAACATAAGCCTCCATTTCTGTTCACTGTTTCTGTTTTCTAAACATGTTGAGAACGTAATGCATGTTCTTTAAAGGGGAATTCCAACAATTATTCAGATTTTCTGTGTAATTTAATTGTTAAAATGTAAACAAAGTCATTCAGAGTGGTTTGATGTGAAACTTACCAAGTCAGAACTGCTCACAGCAATGGCGGTCAGACATCCGAAGAGACTGATGCCTTTAAAAGCCCCCTCACAGAAAGTTTAACATAAAGTGGGTATGAATACGCTGCTTTATGCCTGATACTTTGTTTTTTCTTGAGATGAGCTTTGGCTTAAAACGTATTTCTGTAAACCTATGAAAATCGACACATTTACACATACCCTCCTATTCAGCCCACAGCACTTTAGCTCCGCCCATTCACACTGACGTTAAAAGGAGTGTTTCAGCCAGACTGCTTTTTGAATGAGGCACAGTACAGGGTAGCCAATCAAACCAGAACTAATTATATATCAGTCTTAAAGACACAGTAACTAAAATTCCAAGGGATAAACAGAAGTTGGAAAATGGTCATGTAAAAATGAATTATGACTGTTTTTGGTACATAAAACCATACGACTGTGGTGATGTGGACCTCAGGGAAAAATCAAATACAAGAAAAAAGCAGGGCGTGGGCCCTTTAAATTCAAAAATATTCAAACCTTTCTAAAAATTTGAACATCGGTTTTAGAGACGTATATATTGTCGCATGTACATATACAGTAGGGTTGAAAGGTCTGAGATCACTGGTGAAAGTGCATTTGCAGTCCTGACTGAATACAAAGATTTTCATTATGAATTCTATTATCAGTATAACTAACATAATTTGAATGAAAAGTAGAATATTTGAAATTTTAACATGAATTTCAAAATTTCTTAGTATTTAGTATGTCCTTCTTTTGCTGTAATGACAGTGTGCACTCGAGCTGGTAATGACTCCACAAGTTTGTGACGAGTAGATCAGTCCACCTGAGAGTCGTCAAAATATGTAGTTCAATGGAAGAAATGTCACTAAAAACATGACCTTTTGGTACAAAGGCCTTCACATGATCAATTTCACAAACTTACTTAAATATTAATATTGACCTAGAAATAGTGGAGAATTTTTGCAGATTTCTACTTTATTTAACTTGTCTTTACTTTTATTTGTTTTACTTTTTTAAATTCAAAAATGTTGTTTTTTAATAAGTTTAAATGCTAAAAAAAATCCAGATTTCCAATGTGGTCTCAGACTTATGGACTATATATATCTTTGAAACTTATTTCTACAGTACCTAATAACTACAGTAGCTGGTTTGCTAATATGCTAATCCACAACTTAGGATATACCTAACTGAAATATTATTTCCAATAGTTTTTAATAGTAAAAAAGGATGCTTTGAGGCTATGAAACACTTTTTTAAATTTAAAGTCAGCACAAATTAGAAATCGTTATGTATTTTTTTTCTGTACTGAGACGTCTTTCTGAGTGAAACACAGTATCACAGAGGGTCTTTGAGCTGAACCTATCACATGATCGGTGTAGGTGGTGGGAGGGGGGAGGTAAAACATGATATTATTGGTTAATACTGTTTTTTACCCACCTACCAGTGCACAGTGATGTAATGAAAAATCAGTAGATGTTTTAGAAGCAGGCAAAAGGCAGTACATTTTGATTTTAGGAAAACAGGAATTTTGTCTTTTAAGTAATTTGATATGATTAATCATGCCTAATACAGCACAGGAACATGAACTAAGAACATTTAAAGAAAGCTCAATTTTGATTTCTGACTTTAAACTCATCATCATTTCATGCTCACACAAAGTCATATGATGTATTAAATACCCAAATCTACACTAAATACATAATACATAAAAATACAATGCAATAAAACATAAAAGCACATAAATAGTAGGCCAGTAAGTCAGTATCATAAAAATATTAACAACTATCAAACAATCATAGTGCAATCTTCTTTGCGCTGTGTAATAAGGGTTCAGAGTGAAAATCCAATCCAGTCTGAAATGCATTCATAGCTGATATATTTTGCCATTACTGAAGCTATTCATCTTGGTCTCGAGTGCGTGAATAACTTCCTAATGTTGAAGTAATGTGCTGAACACCCATTTTCTCCCAAGCTGGAGCAGAGACAGGCGGGAATGATCATCTTGTCATGAACACAGATGCTTTTATTTTTCTTTGTGGCAGAAAGGTCAGTGCGTCTCTATTGGCTTTACAGAGGATCTGTCATGATACTCAGCCTAAAAGCGGAGGATGATGACACAATGCTGTCATTAACAACAAAGCCATGCAGGAAATGATTCCCGGCTCCCTGCTAAGCGACATCCCAGCCAATTGGATGCCTGCAGGGTCATGTGGCAGGTTGGTTTCTAAGTATTCTTCTCCAGGTGTGTTGAAGTGATTGACAGTGCTGTTTGGCCTTCAGTTTGGCGGGTGGTTGTAAATGTGTATATGAGACATTGATTGGTAAGACTGTATGAGAGGAAGCAACCTTGCAGTGAAATGGATGCTGTTAAATTCAGAAATACACACCACTGACTTCACGCCATTGACTTCTAATTATTTATCTCTCAAAACTCATTAAAACAAGATGAAAAATTCTGTGAGAAGTGGGGATCCTAAATTTCAATCTATACCACATCTGTGTTTGTAACGGATGGTAGAAGGACAAAGGAGATATGTAATGATGATATTAACTTGATAAATAGGTTATTGTTAGTAGAGTTACTGAGCTAAAATGTCTGCATTCTATTCATTTTACTGCATTTGCAACTGGTGGATCTAGTCCCAAATTCAATATTTTATAAATGTTCATGTATTGGCATTAGTAGATACAGTACCTTGCAAAATTCAGAGATCCCTCCTTTGTTTATCTGATTTCCAGTCAAAATGACCAATAAATAGAAGTTATTAATTTTCAAAGTCAGAAAAAAGCAGGAAACATATATATATAACAGAACATTACACTAAAACCTCCAACACTAAGTATAATATCAAATCTATCAGTATTTAACTTGCCTGCTCTTTACTTTTGTGCACTTTCCTGACACTTTAACTCTTCCATTTTTCCCATCTTAAAACCTATCAGTTACAGCTGTGTCCTCCCAACAAAAGCTGCTCCTAAAGGAGTCACTGGCATGTTCCCCTTCAAACAGACACTAACATTCACACAGGCAACTACCCAAACACACCTTAGCTGCCTTACAGATTTCTTTCTTCTGAGCATCTAAAATGGCTAAGTGGGATATTTCTGAGAAGACTATAAGGAGATAAGATCAAAAATCAAGCTCCACTCTTGCTTCAGATCTGAAAATATCCACAGACGTTTTTGCCCGTCCTTCCACTGTGAGAAGACAACTCAACACTATGAGTCTGAAAGGATGTGTAGCTGTTAAGAATCTGTTGCTAAGAAAAGAAAATAGATAAAAAAAATGCACTAGAACACCAAAACTGGATGTCTTAGATGTGGAGAAAGGCTTTATTGTCTGAAGAGTTTAAATATGCAGATGACTTGGATCATGAGAAGCCGAAAATGTAACCAACTTCTAAGATTGAACTTTGGAGACGTGAAAAATACCCCCTGCAGATTTCTCTGAAAAACTTAAAGCAAGTCTCCTGAAAAGGCTGGAAGCTCTAACAAAGGCAAAGTGTAAGCTTCTCTGTAATTTTCTGTTAAATGTGTTTTCTCCTTTTTTTCTAATGTTGAAAAATGAATAACTTGTACTTAACGGCCGGTTTGACTGGAAATTAAATAAATGAAAGCGTGCTTCATGACTTTTGCACAGTACTGTATGCAGATGAGAAATATTGGAAATCTGCATGGAAAATATTGGTGCATGTGTAGTTATTGACATGCATACAGTTCTGTGTGGAAAAATCCATTTTTCCTGTTGATTCAAAATGTACATTGAATGTGAAAGTAACTCTTTCTATAACTATGTCATTAATCACATAGTTGTCTTATTAGCAAAATGACTACACTAACTCCGCACTTCTGAGGGTTAACCATGTCCCAATGAAATATGTCAAATTACCACTCTAGTTATCCAAACAGTAATCCCTGCAGAACTGAAGGCACATGCTAAATTACTAGGCCCAAATATGTAAGACCACAAGCGCCCACAACCTTCATTGCAGCATTAACTCTTTGCTGCTGACATATCACTTCACTTTAATGGTGTGGGGTGGTTTCACCTTGTCACTGTCGCTCAGAGCGGTCCTGCTCCAGAAAACACGAGAGAGGACGGCGGACTTTGCAAGCGTGATGTTTGTAAGAGCCGATTAAGTGGACAGGGTCAGGAGGAAATGCCTGGGTCTGTGCTGCAGTGCTCCTGGTGAGATGAACAGAGAGAATGTTTTATTTGTGACTCCACACAGAGAAGCCTGCACGGCGCTGCCTGAGTGGGCCGTCGAGCAGTCATGCTACACAGAGTTGCCATGGAAACTGCAGGGAACGGAGGAGAGAGTGCAAGACAGCGGATGTGAATTAAGTTCTGTCATTTTTGTCACCTACTGTAGAATCCTGAGTTGAAACCATGCAAATTGTGACAAGACACTAAAGCACTCGCTTTACGTAATGCTTAATGTTCAGCTTTGTTAAATAAGCCACTGCATATGTGCCTCTTCACAGCCACAGTAGAGGCAAGTAAGAGAATGTTTTTTTACTGCATTGGATGAATTTCTCTCAGAAGGCCTCCAGATCCTCAATTTACATTTCTCTCCTTAAGGGTGATGAAATGGGAGCCACAGTTTATACGTTAGGCACAATATCAAAGGAAGCACCAAGCACTGATGGAGCAGTTCAGTTGTGGCCATATTCTAACACAGATATCATAATGCAGATAGGCACAACCAGACACGCTACAGATTTCAAAGTGTAGCCATGGCTCCATCTACTGAGCAGAGTCGGACAGAGGCGAACATCATGCTGCTGCTGCTGCTTCATCACTGCAGGCCGCTGTCGCTGATCACTGTGATCCTACCTAATACTCCAGCTCCACCGCAGCTATTTTCAGAAGGATGTATTTTTCAGTGCTTAATGACTCAATTAAAGCGGTAATTCCTAAGGTGGCTTCACCAAGGACATTTTATATAGTCCTCAAAGCTTGCAGCCCCGCTACAGGCTGGAGGTGGCGGAAGCCCTCATTAATCCACATGGCATACCGGACTCATCTGTTCGATTAGTTCAGGTTGGCCTCCATCCCCAATTAGGAGCACCGAGATTTATGAGTACCGCCCCAAAATGATTAGACATGGCATGAACGAGAAATGGAAAATTGTTTTTTGTAATTGTTTCTTAATAGCAAAAAAGCAAAGCCTTTAATAGCCTCTGAACTTCCTACATTAGACTTGCGTAGTGACCTAATTCAGCGTTTTGTTTGCTCAGTGTGTTAGCTGACGCAGGGCAATATTGGCGACGTTATCAAGTAAGTGGGTACTAAAATACATTTCAGAGAGATCAGTTCCAAGTATGGAGCACTGCTGTGTCCTACTTTCCATGCAGTCAAAGGGCCAATCAGATTTTAACATTTGAAGGATTTCTTCACAGGATGTGTAGTAAAAAAGAGGAGTCATCAAAATGAATAAACTACTAAAGTAATTGGAAGTGGCTCCATTAGACTGTGCCCTAAGTTATAGAGGAAAAAACAGATAAAGTTTCAGATCTATTTCATAAATGGGAAGCACTGAATTAAATATTTAAACTGCACTGTAGTGCACTGCAGGCCTAATTTCTGCAGAAGACTGCATGTCTTGTGTATTTAGGATATTTTAACTGAGAACTTTCCAAAAATAGTATAACTATACTATCACTGTAAGGATCAGGATCTATGGTGGTCTCTACTGAAACAGTAATTTTAACCCTTAAATGGCCAGAGCCCATCAGCAGGTCTGAACTACTATTATTCTTACACACTTCTATAATTTAAAGGAAGGTTTTGGTGAAATGACACAAATTTTCACTTACCACAGATGTAGTCAGCCAAGAAATGTTTGTCCAAATTTTGCTTCTTCAGTTTAGCGCTGGAGCTACAAGGCTAATGTGGCTAACGAACACTAGAAGTTAACAGTCACCCAAATCTATGTGATTTAGGACACAGTAGGACTTACTGTAAACTAATGAACAAGACTTTATTGTATAGCCCAGCACCCGCCGTGATTTTAGACAACTGCAGTTAGGACGTGTAGTGTGTCACACAGGCAAATGAATGCTACAGATTATGTTCATGTCTATCGTTCTCATAAACAACTATTAATCTTAAAATTTCAAACTGAAGATATTTTTAAAAATAGGAACAGAAATTGCTAATGTAACTTGTGCCTGCCTGTGCACGTGACGGGAAATTGGATTCTGCAGGGGAAGCGGAATTTGGCACAAAACAGTTGTTGTCTAAAAGGGCTGCCTGCAGCGTTTAGCTGCACATGGTGAAGTTTTACTCATTTTTATAGTCCCAAGCAAGTTATATTGTGCCCTAAACCACACTAACAAGTCTGTGTGATCTTAATGAAGACCTAGATGCAGTTTGACCAGGTTTGGAGAAGTTCTGAGAATGTATTTATGGAAAAGCTTTCGTTGACTACTGACATCTGGTGTTTGCTAGCAATGTAGACTCATAGATCATGGGCTAAAGTAGAGAAGCATAATTTGGACATTAAAAGGTCTTGGTCGATTAACTACATCTGGGGTAAGTGGAAAATTGTGTAAATTTGATTTTTCACTGAATTTTCCTTGATGAGTAAGTCAGACAATTTCACTATAGTCCTTGTAATTACTGAATAATTATAGTTAGAATGTAATAAGCAGAGATTTTAGTTATATTGTGCACATACATTTCAAATGTAATTACATGTGTTCAAATGTACATAATAACTGAAGAGCTTTCTTGGAAAATTACTGTATTACTTTAATACACCACCACAATGCCACAGACATATTAAACGAATGGGCTGATTTTGGACCCTGTTGCTTGGCAGCATATCTAACCATTCTTCAGAGAGAGCTTTACAGAAGGTAACAGAGGCCTCCTTTCTTCTGAGAATTACAACATCTGTTTGAACATGACCCACGCCTGCCGCAGACAGAGTGATTAGAGAACATCTTGATGAGAGATGATAAAAAGAAAGAAACACGAACCAGAAAACCAGTGGCACAAAAAAGGCATTAAAAACATAATACTGTACATAATATATACACCCAATCAAATTGAATTTGGAGCAGAATAGAGGTATTATGGGGAATACTGAGCCATTGCGGATGACAAATCAGATTAAACAGTATTACATCAACCGTGACCCCTGCTGACCATGTCCAGGCCTCAATTTTCACTTATGTGAAACAAATCCCCAGTCCTCATCATTTAGATGGTCTCATTATCATCTGTAACGCTGTGTGCGTTAAGCTGAGCGAATATTCATACAAACAGATGGTATTTGCTGGTCAAACATTTCTCGTTAGGGAGAGACTTAATGAGTGGGAAAATCAACATAAAATTTCTCTCCCTCAGTTCACAGAGACAGGGACCACATTACTGCCAGTTCAGTACAGCTACTGAGTCCTAGTTATAACAGCATGTTTGACTGATTTGAAAAGATTATTACATATATTTCCAGTGTTGGGCCTGTTTATGAGCACAAGCCTGCAATGTAACAGCGACTGATCCACTGCGCTAAAGAAGGTTACCAGGAGAAGAATGTTTTTAAAGGACTCTGATTAACACATTAGGCCCTTTCAAGGGGCATCTGACATAGAGGAGATGTGTTAGGCAAAACATATGTTGTTATTCTTCCACCTAAGAGATGTAATTTACCATAACATACCTACTGAAGCAATGAGACATTATCATTTTAACATGCTATTCTAAATGATAGTGATCTACAGTACTGCACAAACGTCAGAGACCACCCTTTATTTTAAGTACAAGGTGTTCATTCATCAGCATCAGGAAACAAAGCAGAAAACATATATTCAACCGAAAACAGAAGCCTCAACGACTAAATATAACCAACAATTAAATATATTATCATATTTTCAGTATTTGTCCACATTCTTTTCAGAGACTTCCTTTCAGTTTTTCACAGAAATCTGCAGGGATTTTTTCCACACCTGCAACTTTCAGTCTTAGAAGTTGGTTACATTTTCTTATTTTCCCAATCCAAGTAATCCAAAACACATCAGTGATGTTGAGTTCTGGACTCTGGGGTGGTCAGTACATTGCTCTAAGAACACCAGCAGCTTCTTTGTTTGATTTGCAAATTTTCTTCTTTTTGTCTGTTTCCTTTGTTAAGTAACAGATTCTTGCTGAAAGCGGAAAGTACTGATATGATGGTGATAGTTTTGGTGGTCTAACAGGTCTCACATGGTTGTTAGGAGATCTGTTCTCAGTTTTATGAATTCTATTTTTGGAAACTCCTGTACTTTCCCCTTTCTAATGCAAGTGGATGATCTTACATCTAATCTCCTCAGAAATATCTTTAATGGCTTGTAATCAATGTCTGCTTTGATTGGAAATTAAATTACTTTACAATGTGATCTTAAAGTTGAAACAAGATGTTGATGAATTGTTCCATACATATTTCATAAGCTTTAGAACATGCCCAATAGAACTTTAGAACTCAGGTACTTTAGAATTTTCTCAGCCTCCTGAGGAAACAAGCTAAGAAAAATAGCATGTAATACAATTATGGTTTAAAGAAAGCAATACTTTAAACTAAACTTTGGCATTTTATCTTTCTCCACACACCTTAAACTTAAAAGTAGCAAGGTGTATGCTGTGATGGTCTTCATGGGCTCCATAAAACAGTGAATACTTTTGTTCCATGTATAATACAGCCGAATGCTCTGATATTCAAAGGCGCTATGAATATTCAAGTGTTCCATGAATATTTGAATACCATGTAAATTGTGCAAGATCTCTGACTGCCCAGCTGATGAGTGAATATAGAATCTTTAACAATGAGGTCTATGCTCATCTTGCTGTTTCAGCAACTATGTGAAGAAGGACATGCGTTTCAATCTGGATACCAACTACTAATGACAAGAAGGACATCAGGAGGAGAGAGAGAGATAAAGAGAGAGAGACAGAGATAGAGATTAGGAATCACTATGTATTCCAGTCACATGTTTCCACTCTCCTCTCATCTACTTGCCTCTCCTCCCACGACCAGCCTGGCTCCAGAGTGTTTTAATAAGGAGCTGTGAATTGGAAGATGGTGGGTTGCTTTGCCCTGCTGTGGTCCACTCAAGCTTGATGCAAATCCACTGCAACTGGGGATAGTTGGCACATCACATGCAATTTGCTGAAACTACTACTGAGAAGCAGTATGTGCCTCAATCCTAGGAGACGACATATGGCTGTAACATACAGACAAACTGTATATTAATCTATATAGCATCCTTTGAAGATTAGCACTGAGACTTTGTCTTAGGGGTAATGATAAAGTGTCTAGTGGTTAAGGACAGACATGGATATTTTTGTCTGTCTCAGATGAAAGGAATAGTCAAGCAAAACATCACATTTACACAATTGTTTTTAATTTTAGCATATGTTGTGTTTTGGATGCTGGTATGCTGATTAGCAACAACAGAAGTTAATATGCTGGTCACAAGCAAAACCAGCACTACAAAAGCATAAGCCAACTTAGACTAGCATGGAATTCATGCTGATTTATGCTGTTTTTTTCAGCAGGGATAACTAACAAGTAACAGAGGCACCTTAAATTTCGTCTCTCCTTTTGTCCATTTTTATAGATATGTATCAGTATCAGAAATCACATTAGCAAGTTGGTTAATGATAACAACTCAACATGGTTTGTGGAAAGCGTGTCATGATTCAGGCATGCAATTTATAACAATTTATAACTGCTGACTATAGCTTTGATTACTTAGCTGTGAACTTGTGTAAATTTTTTTTTTATTCTATCAAAACATCAACAAATGATTCACAAACAGCTGGTCATAATCATAACTTGATGTATTTTCTCATTTAACAAACTTTTGACAAATAATTATGTTTGCCCAGAGCCCACTGCATCTTAAATTAACAAGCAACAGATGAACTATGAGGCTAATGTAGCTAACAAGTAATCTTCTAGCTTCCAGTTTGCTAACTGGAAGCTGTACCCAGAATGCAAGAGGATAGCGGGCCACTGTTGGCCTGCTTACAGCAAAACTGGCGACCCACTGGCTTTTTGCTCAGCGTTTTGCAGGCGGCCCGCTGGTGGTTATGCAGTGTATTAGACAAAATGCCACTTTTAATCACTCATTTTCCTCTCACAGTCCAGTTTACTTCTGTTTCCTTAAATTCTTTCATTTGTTATCCTTTGCAAATTAATTTAGTAAATAATTTAAACAGTAATATCATAAATAAATTCAGTTATACAGCTGTGACAAATCTAGCGCAGTGTCAGTAACAACATTGCAGTGTCAGTAACACATAACTACATTGCAAGTAATGGAAGCTTACAGCCTCCAGTTAGCATTGTGCAAACTGAAGGCCATGACCCTGTTGGCTAGGCCTTATAGCTCATGTGTCTTTTTTTGCCAAACCTTTCCTTTAGAATATCAACAAGTTGGTCATAATCATAATGTGATGAATTCTCCTTTAACTTTTCACAAATAACTACATTTGCAAAGAGCCCACTGCATCTTATATTAGCAGGCTAGAGATGAGCTAAGCAGCGCCCGAGTTTACCATCTGCATTATTCAGTAATGAACCACCATGAGTCTGATGTCCTTGCTGTGGTTGGGTAGGTGAGGGAATGAATGAGTGGATAAGCATGCTGAATAACAAACACCACAGCCCAAGCCCTGCATCAGGTCCTACAGCGCTAAAGCCTGCCGCATGCTCGCGGCATCCACTGCAGCAGAGCACAACTGGAAGCCCCTGCTCTCTCTCCGCAGAGAAAGCTCTCCCACTGCAGACGCCCACTCACTGCTTCAACCAAAGCTCATCTGTAGGCTGAAGAGCCAAAATGTTGCAAAGAGACAGAGAGTGAGAGACAGAGAGAGAGAGAGAGAGAGAGAGAGAGAGAGAGAATGCAAAAGAGGGCTATGTTGCATATTCATAACCCCAAACAATACTGCTGAGATGAGCAGGGTACAAGCTGGGGGTCTCCTTCAGGGCCTCTCAAACGGAGTCAACAACCAAACGGGGCCAAAAAGAATGAAAACGCAGTAGGCACTCTCGGCAACTCTGACCAATCACGAGGCGAAAACGTGGGTGGTTTCTGTGGCTTTTCACGGCCGACACATTGCAATGCACTACGGGCCTTATGTGCAGCTGACGGGGAAACAGCCTGTCCTACATAAGGAGCAAATATCGTCTGAAGAACCAAGATATAACTCCTGGCCTGCTCTCCACGTAAAAGAAGTGCAATGCAGCAGTTTACCCAAACGCTGAGCCTCAGATTCACATTTCTCACCGAGTCTGGCAGTCACAGAGTGTTTCAGAGCAGGCCAAACCCGCAGTAGTAGGTGATAATCATAATAACGTGCTAAAGCCTCGGCTCGGCACTGCGTTCGAAAGCTAGTGTGTCTGTGTGTGTGGGCTGGCCTCTTTGCAAAGAGAAGATGCTGCACCATGGAAACCTGTGCAGATATTCACAGCTAATTATGCAGCGACCTGCTGACAGATATGAATGCGAAGAAGCACCATGGAATTAAACTGCCAGCTCCAGTGGCCTCCATTTTTCACTCCGCCACAAAAACAGAGCGAGGGATAGAGGGAGAGAGAGAGAGAGATGTACTCTTAGACCTACACAGGGGACATGATCTAATCAAACCAGCATACAGCCTCAATTTAAATGTCATAAAGCCTTAAACTGAAAGGAAAATGGAGGAAAAGTGACATTTAAGCACTGAAGGGGAATTCAAATCATTTGTATCAGTAGATCATCAGAATGTTTTGTTGTGAAATGTACGTTGTTGAGAATCTAACAAGTCAGAATTCTTTACAGTGGTGGTGATTGGAACCAGAAGTCGCAATGTCTACCACGCACATATAGAAATTTTATGTGCTATCCAAAATAAACCATGAGCCTACATGTGTCTTCTGAGCGTTTATATCATCATTGTCCAAAAATCTCCAAAATGGTAACTTTACAGGAGAAGGTAAAAATGTAAAAATGTTCTCAACTTTTATTGTAAGTCAAGGGTCGGCAACATGTGGCTCCGGAGCCACATGCGGCTCTTTTACTGCCCTGTTGCGGCTCCACAGCAGAATTAGATTTTTAGGAAAAATAATACATAATTAATAATAAATAATAATTCTGCTTTGCAGTAAAATAAAGCTCTAATGATCATTGTAATATAGTTTTAGCAATAAATGTTCTTAAACGTTGGAGTGAATGTATTAACTGCTAATTCACCCTTTAACTCTGAAGGTTGGTGCGCAGACTGCTGGTCACACTAACGAAAAGGCAAAGAGGAGGATTTAAGACAAACATGGATAATCAGACGAATAGACGTATTTGCATTTATAAGCACTCAGCTAGTTTCCTGATATGGTTAATCTGCAACGAGAAACTGTCAAACACTAAAAAGTCACGTAGCTGAAGTCAGCTTCTTGTTCGCCAGCTTCTCATTCGAATTTTGGTTCCTGCTGCACAATTTAAGGTGGAACAGGAAAATTCGAACAAGAAGCTGGTGAACAAGAAGCTGACTTCTTCGTAAAAATCAAATGTTGAGAGACACTTTATGAGGAATTTTTCCACTTTTGGAAAAGTTTCCTGCCGGAGAGGTGAGAAAAGCAGCTATAGCTGAGCTAAAGCTTAAAGTAGAGCAAAGTCTCCTTTTCATTTATATTATATTTTTTATTCTATACTAGCACATCAGCACATACTGAGACATATTTACAGCCAAGATAGTAAAATGGACATGAAACATTTTGGCTCCCAAGGTGGTTTGAATTTTATTGAAAGGACAAAATGGCTGTTCTTAACTTTTGGGTTGCCGACCCCTGTTGTAAGTTAATATTACGAGACTGTATTATGAGCAATTTTGGAACATTTCCATTCATCATGAACTTTCCACACAATGTAAAGGGTAGCTGATGAGTTCAAAAGAAGTGGAAAAACAAAAATGGAAACAAATTAAGATACATGTTTTTTGACAGAATACTGATGGTAAAATACTTGTAAATAAATAAGTTTTCTTTGGGCACTACTTTGCAATGCTCTGTATGTACATCTCCAAGATAAACTTATTTTAAGTACATATTTAGGCCAAAACCTTATCTCAGAACTAACATAAAACATTATCTCAGGGGTCAGGTAACATTTGGAACCATTTCATGTGATCTGTGATGTGTTTTCTGTGATGTAGCCTTTAGTAGCATTTTAAACACTTTAAGCTTCAGGTTCCTATCACCACTAATATGAAAAATTCTGACTTAGTAAGTTTTTCTAGAATTGAGCATTTCACATCAAACCACTCTGAATGACTGATGTTAACAGTTTAATTATGTAGAAAATTAGAAAAATCAATGAAGTTCTTCTTTAATTCCTTGAAACAACTAACATTTTGACAGTATTATTTGACTTTACTGAAAACAGAGACACAGGACCAAAAAAATAGCAGTAAGTTTAATAGTTTATGCAGATAAATGAGACTTTGTGGGCATTTTTGTTGTGCGTAAACAACACATAAATTGCACAATAAAACCCCATGTTAATATGAACCCAAACCTTGTTGCTACGGTAATAGGAACTAGGAGCATCCATAGATTTTTTTTGGAGGCGTGAAGGGCAGCAATTTGCCTGGCTGACAAAACACTGCAGTAAGCGGGCCTCTAATGAGTCTAACAAGGAGCTGGGAAGACAAGGTCCCACACACACAGCTGCAATATCATTTGAAACAACAAATTAAAACAGAAATGGAGATGTTTGGGCAAGAGGACCTGGAGCAAAATTGCTTGCTAAATAAAAAAAAGCCAGACATAAAAAGAAGATGGTACACATGTTCAAAGACTGATGCTATGAGCTCTGTTTGAAGTACATTGTATGAAACTGTAAGAAATACTGCAAAAATCATGTGTTATACGGATAACTACTTAAGGTGTATAACATTATGCTGTTGTAGTGTCACTGTAAGCTGCTTGCATTATGAATGAACAGCAGTGGCAACCACTCTATATTACATACATTACAGTCTATATGAGCTATGAGCAATTGAACGAGTAACTACTTTGCACTATATGAGTTATGACTGTGACCTGGCATCAATACTGTCAATGAGTTCCAATAGTCAAAATGTATTGAATTAAAGGTGCAGTGTGAAAGATTTAAGGAGATTTATTAGCAGAAATATAGTATAGTATACAAAACCATGTCTTCACTATCGTATAATCACCTGTAACTATGAATCATTGTGCTTTCATTAGCTTAAAATGAGCTCCTCATAACTATATAGGGAGCAGGTCCTTTTTCAATAGAGGCCGGCATGTTGCGCCCCCATGTTTGTACAGGAACTCAGAATGGACAAACCAAACACTGGCTCTAGAGCAGGGGTGCACAACTCCAGTCCTGGAGGCCTGGTGTCCAGCACAGTTTGGAGGTTTCCCTCCTTAAATACACCCACTAAACCTGCCAATTAACAGATGAATGCAATCAGGTGTGTCTTAGTAGGTAAATCACCAAACTGTGCTGTACACTGGCCCTCTAGGACTGGAGTTGTGCACCCCTGCTCTAGGGAGTGCCTTTCACATTTTTATGTTGAAGCGGCAGCTTGAATTTGGTGGCACTATAGCATTGGTTGGAAGACATAGAAAGAAGAAGAATCAGTAGCTGCTGCTGGTGCTGACTAACCATTTTGTGTTGTGAGAAGTTTGAGAACCCAAATTTTTTACAAATGGAGGAACATACTTATTATTTAGCACAAGAAAAAGAGGGTGAGTCCTCGTCGTCAAAGAAGCGAAAACATGAAAAAGCAAAACAAAATTGGGACAGGCGAAGGCAGGAAACAAGGATAAACAGTGGTGTGGCCTTTCTCAGATGGAAACTGCTGATGAGGGACAAATGCATTCAGAGTGATGTTAACGTTGCCTTTTTTTTGCTGGACAGGTAATTTACCGTACCAGTCGTCTGATGGCCACCATAGGTTCTACTACCCGCTTAGAAAGGGAGGGGTGAGGGAGGGGTATTCAGTTGATTGCAATCTGCAACCTCACCACTAGATGCCACTAAATCTTACACATTGCACCTTTAAGCAAAGCATCCAGTATGTCACAATGTCAAACACATGATCAGTACAGTATACATCTTCAGGCACTTTAGAAATTCGATCCCAAAAGCTTTTTATATGCATTTATTTTGACTGCTTTGTTTTGACTGCTATGAAAGTGATGGATGTTTTTTGAAACGCTCACTGATTTTCCAAAGGGAAGCAACCTATATGCTTAAGGAACGAAAACAGCCAAAAACATCCTGTTCCAAATAATGCACCTGATGCATTTGGGGGATTTTTGCATCATGACAGGAAGTAAACATTCTTGGAAAGCATGAAGCAGCTCAGAATGCCTTTGTCATAAATGACGCACCACTGAGACAAATACGACAAAATTGGGTTGGAATTCCCTTTTGTCCATCAGCTACACAACCACACATTATTTATTATAATACATTTACTCTGGCATATTGTAAATATCTACAAACCTGACCTGTAAAAGTCCATGAACATCTCAAAACCCATTAATACCCTAAAAAGTGACCTCAGCTATGATGACTTAAAGTCAAGCTGAAATCAAATTCGACCTTTTTACCTTGTTAGCTATGTCACTGGTCATGTTAAGCATGATTTATCATATCATTTAAAAGATAATGTAATCTTCAAAATGTCTGAACGATGCCCACCTTTAAAATGTGTTCTGATGTTTGACTACCTCATTGCGCACCAGCAGGTGGGAAAAAGTAGAACATGCAGAAACTGCATTTTATGGTGACAGTGAAAAGGGGTTAAAGGCTAAGGGTTTAGCTTATGTACATCATACTTACTAAAAATGACTCAGCTCTGATTTCAATACTGTATGAACTCATGGCATGAATGCATGGACAGATGTGTGCATCTGTCCTCACTATTCAGCACATTCCTTCAGGATAAGAGCGAATTCAGTAAACAGCTCTTCCTGATCTTTCATGGCAGACTCACATTATGATTAAAAAAGCTGAGGATTTTCCATGGGACAAGCGCATGTAGGTCAGGGTGACCTAGTTGACAGAAGACCTACTTTAATCTGATTGGCTTCATCAAGGCAATCCACTCCCTTCTCAGAAGCTCAGTTCAAACCAGGTCTGGTTGGGTTTCACGTGCCCCGCGGTTCTGTGATAAAAACCAGCAACATGCTCTGATAAACCACTTACATAACATACTACTAGACAGGCAACAAATCAGACACCAATTACAGTTCATCCAATCAAACAAGGAAGAAGTGTAAATGATACATCAATTAGTCATCTTTTCATTAGCAAGTCATAACGATAACAAACCAATTAATCAAAAATAACTGTCTATTATGGGAAGTGTCCGTCACGTCCTTTTTCTCTCCTCTCACTGAAACGCCAGAGGCACAGATAATATAGCCCACTCTTCTTGGCCATTTGCCCAGCCAAGACGGTCTCAGATGGATGTCAAGAGGAAAATAATCCAAGGTAAGTCCAAGGTTGTAATGCCATGATCGTGAAAGTGAACAACACTCCAAGATGGCGGTGCTGACAACATATTGTTTTTTTTTTTTTGCTTTACATTACCCAAAGGTTAGAATCCCTTTTTCCAAAACGTTTAATACCCTGGAGTTGTTCACCTGGAGGTTAGTTTTCTACTTCCCACCTAAACAATCAGCTCAGTCATATGGCTTCCTACTTTCTCCTCAACTCCTTAGAAACCTATATATAACATTTTGGCAATGTTAACAATTTAGCAAAAGATTTTTATTGAAATCTAAGTGTTCAAACGTTTTCTGTACTTTTCTGTACAGTATTTCTTATCAAACCTGCTCTGACCTGGCAGCACCATTTATAAAGGTGAAAAAGAAAACTATGGACTGTCTGCAGCAACACAATGGCTGGGATGTTGCCTTGGTTGTGTTTTTGTTATGTAATACTGTATCATCCCTTTTTCTGTAGGATGACTCAAATATGAATGTACTTTAGCTCTCTGGGGTCCACGAACGTGCCCGCTCATCAAATTCAATGTTTCTATATATGTTTCTCTATCTTTGCGATAATACAGCACAAAAATATGGTACAAACATTTCCTGAATCTGTAGAGTCACCCTTTCAATTCCATCTTATTGCAAGATCATACATGATTCGCATCCAGAGTTATGAGGCTATGAAGAGGGGTTGAGAAACACGTCATCTGCCTTTCACTGTATGTAATTGGTGGATTCATGTGTCTGTCTACATTTTATGTGAAACTGATCCCTTAGGAAATCACTAAGGACTGACCCTTCATTCTTCACACAAAGAGTTCACAGCTGCTGAAGTTGCTGTAGCAGTGTTGGAAAATGGCAACAAAGATAATGGAGCATTTTCATATGAAACATATGGGTATCATGGTATATGCAAGTGCCTTTAAAGTCGAATTTAAGAAGATCAAAAAAGATGCAAAAATTGAAGATCTATCCTCTTAGAACCTGGAGGGTTAAACTCCTCTAGCTACTATGGAGAATATGCAGGCAGTATGTGCGCAACTGAATGCCTGTGTAAGCAATGGCTGCACTTAAAAGTAGCTGAATTCACTAAATAGTAGCGGTGTCTGGACACTTTTGGAGTTTGGAGAGATGGGGTCAATTACCAGTTGGCCAGTTAGGATGTCTCACTCTAAAAGTGCATGCAATAAGCAATGCTCTCCAACCAAGGTAATGATAATTGGAAATATACTGAAAGTCAGTATTAGAGATACCAATCTGATACCAGTTATGAGTTCCAGCCAATATCAGCAGAAAATTCTAGATCAGATGTCAGAGGGAAAATGATTCTGATCCAATCCTTTAACAAATCTAGCCTGAAGTATCACACACACATTGTTTGTACACATCCTTCTGTGGGGTAGTAAAGCATTTGAGTAGTTTGAGCATGATAGCCTACTTTGAGATGTTCATATTAAAGCTACACTATGTAAGTTTTGGGGATGTGGAGACCTCTCTGGTGGAAATGTGTAACAGCATACCAGATGCAGAAGAACATTTTGTAATGTCGGTTGTGCTTCGATCCCCTTCTCCGAGCTGATGAATCTGATGATTGCGAGTATGCTGAACAAGTATTCAAGAAAAGTCAAAACTTGGTGAAGGACGTGTCTACCAAGGATGAAAGTGAATTATCTACTATTGTCATCATATCTACATCAGTATAATGTTGATTTTGCATTTGAGACCCAAACATTGAGCTGGATCATCTTTTTAGGCCTGTTTGTGGGACATTACCTGAAGGCATATGACATGGTCCCACAAAATCCTACCCGATGCGTCTGACTTTTAAAACGGACCTAAATGCTTCAGTGGAATTCCAGCACTTTTTTCTTTGTCACAAGATGATGCAATCTCGTAACAGAATCCTTATTATCCGCCAACCAGAAAGGCCAGGAAGAGTTTGTTCAGTTTTGTGGACATGTCGAGAAGACACTGACCTGACTTTCAGGATCAGACTTTATTTTCTGATTGTTTCATGTAGTCAAAGAGCCGTTATTCACATGACTAGTCCATCTGCAGACTGCAAGACAGGGGTGGAACGTGTAGAAACGCTTTGGCAGTTGACCAATCAGAACCTAGCGGGCGAGCAATCAGACCACACTGGGCTCATCAAGAGGGGGGGTTTAAAGACACAGGAGCATTTCAGACAGACGGTGAAAAGAGTGTCCAAAAATAAAATTATGAACATTGAAAATGAGCATAATAGGTCCTCTTTAAATGACCATTTGAGGCTTTATAGGGTGACTAGCAGAAGCGCATGGACACCATATTGTAGTTTTTTTTTTTCTGACTCAGTAATAGTACTTCTTTCAGTTTAAAAAAAAATCTTGCAGCTTTAAAGGTTTTTAGTTTTCTAAGAAAAAAACATTAGTATCAGTTGAACAACTGGTGATAAGTTTCAATATTGGTATCAGTATCGGATAGAAAAAATGTTATCTCTAATAAGTATATAACTTGATACATAACATAACTTGATTCCCAAACTACATTAGCGGTCCAAAACTACTGTACTCAGGAAACAGAGTGCTGCAATTTTACTACAGCCTACATTATACATATACAACCACACTGTCTAAAGTTTTAAGTGCAGAAATTTAACCTAATAACAGAGCTTGTGAACCGGCTATGAATGAGGTAGATCAATCAGAAACAACCAAACATCCATGTGCTGTGTGCAACAAACCACAACTAACTGGCATTAATGCTGGTACAGTATGTTCAGCATTCAGGCCTCAAGCCAGAAAAAGTGGATCTGCTAGTTTTCTTGGCCAAAAAACAAAAAAAGGCCTCGAACTAAACTTTCAGAAAATAATCACAGATTAAACTGCAGTCACAATATTGGTAAATAAAATCTTAAGAGGATATTTTTTCCAAATTGTATAGCCCTACATACAAAACTGATTTTGGGCTGTACCCAAAATCAGTTACAATGCCTTTCTTCTATCTTCTATCTTTTACAATGGAAGACAAATACTCAATTTTGCATCCTATTCTGACACCCTGATGTACTACAGGGTCAGTGAGGTGCCCTACTGCATGCCAATGATAGGCATAAAGAAATCTCCTCTAAGCTACATTTACAGTTACACATGCCACTGTAAATTGAGCTCACTGTACCTCTTCAATTAGCATCCTGGCAGTGGATCCACTGACTGCAGCAAAATTAAATGCCCACTTTGGTGAAACAAGCCAAGATCTTTTGTACTGGGTTACAACTTGGGCTCTTCAACACCAACATCAGCAAGATCAAAGATCACTATGACTTATAGCTTAAGGAAAGGATGAAATGCCACAATGAATGTCCTTTAGGACCTGAATGTCCTGTCAACTGTGACAGCTAAAAAAGTGAATCTTTAGGCAAAATCACCGCAACAAATTATCCGAGGCATAAATGTTTCTAGAATTAATTCTCAATAGTGTTCAGTTCTGAGTGAATTATGCTGCAAAAAGAAGGACTCTAAACCTCAAGCCCACATAAAATCTACTCTGTGCTGTCCACCCACTGCAAGTTCACTTGAGCACAGACTGGAAAGCGCCAGCTTTTTGTTCCACTAAAACCTCTCACTGAAAAGCTTCATTCTGCCTTTACCATGAATTTATATGACAAGTACTAGCCTAAACCTTCTGGCTATACGGATCCAGTATAAGCTGTTTGTAGACATTGACTATACATGTACACTGAGTTCTAAGCATTGTCTGTTTTTAGTATAGGAAGGAAGTATATTTATATAGTGACGATTTCAATACATATTGAAAAATCTAATCTAAAACAGAGTTTCAAAAAAACTGTATCACTGATACGTCCCTCAGCCTCTTCCGAGAGTCTCTCATTTATCATCTTTCATGGGAACCACACCAGTGATCAGAACTCGCCATCTGGGTGCAGCCTATAAGAGTAAAGTGGGTGGCGAGGATAGGGGCCAGTGTTGCGCACTCACCCACACTTAAATGACTTGGCTTTTCATAAAGCAATGATAAAGTCCAGGAGTTTTGATTTTGGGGGTTTATTTTGTTAACGGGCAGCATAGCAGGTGTTGAAAAAGTTCTACTGGAGAACTTTCATTTAAATTAGCATTAACTTTCATATAATTACAGCCCTGTAGGATCATTTTAACATTTTTAGAGCACGTAATATAAAAAAATCCCACTGAGTCTTGATCAAAAATCATATCGTATCTGAAAATATATGCACCCCTACATGCTTGTGTGCATGCTTGCAATGCAAAAAAAATCTGCATAATTCAGTCACTGAGAGGTAAAGAGTCATTCAGAATGGTTTGATAAGAAGTGGTTCATTGTAGAGAAACTTACAGACTCACATTTCCTTACAGTGGTGGTGACAGGAACCAGGGGTCACAATGTCTACAACACAAATATAGTCAATCTGTTTATTATCCAAAATGACCAGTGAACCCACACGTGTCTTCTGAGGTTTATTTTTAATGCTGATAATGGAAAAATAGTGGTAGATCTAAAAAAAATGTTTTCTTTTTTTGGGACTAATTTTCTTTACAATGCCCTGCATGTATTTCTTCGCCCTGCTTTTGTTTCTGGCACAACCTGTATATTAAAATTCCTATAAAACAATGTCAACAGCATCAGAAAACACATTCTTAACCATTTCAAGTTAGAGCTTTTTTGTTTTGTTGCTTTTAGAGGCATGAAATGCTTCGGACATCTGGTTTCTATTGCTGCCATTGTGAAAAGTTCTCTAGATTGTAGTATTTTACAGCAAATAACTCAGACTGACTTTGCATTTTAATCACTGAATTATGCAGACGCTGAAAAATGGAATTCTCTTATTCAGGCACTTTTTGCTATATCAAAAAAAAATATTGTATCAGGACACCAGTGTATCAAATTTTTAATTTTATGTATCATTTCACTCCTGTAGGGTGGTCAGGATTGACTGATTGATTGATTTTCTACAGCCATTTTACAACAGTGACTCCCACATTCCCATATTACACCACAGACGTTTTTCACTGATGCATAAATGGATTTGCTTATTCTCAGGTGTTCCAGGCGAAGCACAGAATCACTGTTTGTGAAAGGCTTCACACTCTATAATCAAAGTTCACTCTTAATCTTTCCTTTCATCCTGCATGGCAGATGGAGCTCTGAGCCCCCGAACGCTAACCTAATCTTGCATTCGTCATGGGTGGCTGGAGCTTGGGTCTGCTTGTCATAGCTCTGAATAAAAAGCCGACCTGTTTCTTTAAAAAAAACACTGATGGAACGCTGAAAGCTTTTCAAGAACATGAATCATGAGGAGCTTGAGCCCATCTTTGGACCTTCCTGTAGGGGCCATTCAGGACATACGTCTAAATATTGTGGTGCGTGGGTGCGTATGTAGGCCAGAATTCAAAGGTGAGTTTCAGAAGCCGGAACAGCGTTGAACACTTTAGTCTAATGGTTCTCAATCCTGCTCCTGGGGTTCCTCTGTCATGCATACTCTCCTAAAAATACAGGTTCCTAAAGAGGCATACAGTCATGTTTCTCAGCTCCAACACTAGAATTCAGCTCAAGAAGGTTTTGTAAATGAGTTGATGAGCTAAATTGGTTCTGTTAAAGCAGGGAACATCTAACACTCTTACAAAAAAGGTGCCGAAAAGGTTTCTGTGGAGTGAAGCCATAGAAGAACCACTTTCGGTTCTCTAATAAAGCTTTCAGTGGATGGTTCTTTGAAGAACCATGTTTGTAGATGAGATGTAGGAATGTAAAGAACCCTTTTAAAGTTTTGAAGAACCCCCAAGATTACATACAATGTCTACACCAGTGAAGAGTTATCAGAGAACATAATATCTAAGCCAAGAACAGTTTATTTTTAAGAGATTTTTAAGTGGAACTACAGAATAAGCGCTGGAAGCACGACTGCTGTGGTCAACAGCACCTGCAACATGCGCAACGTTCTGTTGCCCAACAGCAGCCCAGCTGTACCAGCATGCAGCACCGCGTACCTACACGGACTGAAGCTCGCCTAGAGTGATGCTGGTATGCCAAGTCATGACTGTCACAGCAGAGCCCTCCAAAGTGGAGAAGTGCACCTACCGCATGGAGCAGGTTGCTCATCGTGAGCCCCGAACACACAAGGTCACCAAGACGCTCTTCCTTCAGCTCGCCGAAGAAAAATCCTCCGCATAAACAGGCTGGCGGCGACTCGCGCTTCAGAAACGCCACGATTCTCTCCTGCATGTGTCGTAAGAGCTCCGCGCTGATGCACACGAACCGCTCGCTCGGTTTAATGGCTGCAAGCAGCGCGTGCACTGCTGCTCCACACACACACACGCACACGCACACACACACTCGCACTCCCACCTCGGCAATCACACAAGTTGTCTGTGGGTTTACGCCACTAACGCACAGGCCTGATTCATCACCTGTAATACAGCACTGAGAACTGGTTCTTCAAGGGTTCTTTAGTAAAGTCATGGTTCTATATAGAACCATCAACACTAAAAGAAAGGGTTCTTTGCATGGTGAAATGGTTCTATAAAATTGATGAAGAATGTGCTGGGTTCTACATAGAACCTTTTTGAAAAGGGTTCTATATAGCACCAAAAAAAGGGTTCTGCTATTTTTACAAGCTCGTCTCGAAACAATAGCAGAACCCCTTTTGGTGCTATATGGAACCCTTCCCAAAAAGGTCCTATATAGAACCATCTACAGCACATTCTTCATCAATCTGAAGAACCATTTCACCATGCAAAGAACCCTTTAATCATGCAGAGCTTTCTTTTGAGTGTTCATGGTTCTATATAGAACCATTACTTTACCATAGAACCTTTGAAGAAGGTGTGTGCTCTTACAAATGATGGTTCTTCAAAGGTTCCTTAGTAAAGAAAATGGTTCTATTTAGAACCTTGAGTTCTATATTAGGAGAATTTCCTGCTTAAATTGTTCTGTGCATGATGAAATAGCTCCTCAGACTGAGGGAGAATGTGTTGTAAATGGTTCATGTAGAACCTCTTTGAAAATGGTTCCATATAGCACCAAACAGGGTTCTGGTGTTGCTTTAATGTCAAGCTTTGAACAATAAAGGAATCCTTTTTGGCACTATATAGAACCATTTACAAAAAGGTTCTCTACAGAACACAACACAATCTTCATCAATCTAAAGAACTTTTTCACCATGCAATGAGCCATTTGAGCATGAAATGGTTCAATGGAACCCCTTTAAAAATGGTTCTAGATAGCATCAAAAAGGGTTCTGCTGTTCTTACATCATTACCGCGTCAAGCTGGTAACAATAGAAGAACGATTTTTGATGCTATACACAAGCATTTTCAAAATGGTTCTATATAGAACCCAACACATTCTCCATCAATCTGAGGAACCATTTCACCATGCAAAGAACCATTTGAAGTGCTGTTCCATATATAATGGTTCTATATAGAACCATTGCCTTTACTGGAGAACCCTTGAAGAACCACCTTTTTAGTGTATAGCACGAGGACACTGAAGCCTCTCAGTGTCTTGTGTTTACCAGTGATGATGAATGGGTGAGTTTTAGGGACTGGGCAGCCAGACCCTGAGAAAAGAATAGGGGGATGCAGGTGGGATATGACTTTCAGCAGCAATTGCAAGGGGGCCAAGGATGAAATTCCCAAGGGTTGAATCCACCTATACAGTGTCCATTTGGCTCCAGCTGGACGTGTTACCTGTTACATGTTAACCCACTGAACTGTACACTCTTAAAAAAACAAGGGTTTCTGAATGGTTCCTGGCTTGATTGTGCCTTGATTGTGCAGTTCTATGAAAAACGTTTTATACTCTGAAACTGCAAGGACCCACATCAGAGTCACCTCATTTTGCAGTAGCTACTGATTAATGTATAATAGTTACCAAACAATTAGTCTTAAGATGTGTAGCTCCATTCTTAAAATTGAGTTATTATTCTTAAGACTCATTATTCAGTTACTACTCTAAATGATTCAGTAGGCACTTTGAAACAAGTATGTAAGTTATATAGTTAATAGAGGTGGGAATTGCAATGGGTGACAAACAAGCCCTTAGAGTTTAATGGGTTAATTGGCATTAAAGCTTTTCATTATGTGAAAGTTCTTCTATTAACTAAAACCCTCCAAAGAACCCTTTTTGGCAGCCTTGTTGTTAAGAGTGTAGGCTCATTATTGAGTTATTAATCATAAGACTTATTATTCATTCACCATTATGAATTATTTGATAATGCAGCTTCTACAGAACGAATATATAAGTTGTGTAGATATGAGAGTGAGGAACTGAAGAGTGAACCATTTACTTCACAGTCTAAAAAATGGTGCTTCAAGGGTTCTCTATATAAAGCCATGGACACTCGAAGACCATTTGAATGCAGAAATAATTCTTTGTATGGTCAAATGATTCCTCTCTGATGGAAAACCAGCTGTATATGGTTCTTTATGGTTCTTTAAATGGTTCTATATAGCATCAAAAAGGTCCTACACTCTTAAAAAAGATTGAAGTGTTCCTTGAATCATGAAATGGTTTTCCAGATTGATGGAGAATGTGAAAATGGTTCTATATCGCATCCAAAGAGTTTGTCTATTGTTATGATGTCAAGCTTGTAACAGTAGAAGAACGCTTTTGGGTGCTCTATAGAACCCTTTTCAAAAAGGTTCTATATAGAACCAGTATAGCACATTCATGCACATTCTCCATCAGACTGAAGAGCCATTTCATGATGCAAAGAACACTTTAATCATGCAAATGGTTCTATTAGTGTTTATGGTTCTATATAGAACCATTTTACTAAAGAACTACGGAAGAACTATCTTTTTTAAGAGTATACTATTTTAACAAACAGTCAGTACTGAATAGAACCCCTTTTGTTAAGAGTGTAGGGTTTAAGGGGTTAATTCAACACTGTAGGTTTACGCTGCAAGAGTGAATTCAAGACTGTAGATGATCCTTCATCGTCAATTATATATGACATTTTTTGATCTTGTGGTATTATTGAAACTACCAGTGTCTTGTTTGTAGTGACCCAAGAAGGCCTTGAGTTCCAGGCCCTTTCACATTCCCCCATCTTCTCTATGAGCATGAGGAAACCCCTTAACCTCGTCAGAGTCTTACCCATTAGTGAACCACACAAAGCATGGCAGGCTTTACAGCATCCAGCAGCTCCCTTGTTCAAAATGTTCTTTTTCTCCATCACAGAGTAGCCAAGGCTTCAGCTACCTGCGGATGGAATATGTTTCTATGGTAACAATCTCATCTCTGATGGTTCTCTCTGAGTCATACTTTTTGTCTAAATTCCCAGACTGTTGCTTATCGGCCGTTGTATCTATCTAAGGATGCTTAAGTGCATGTTGGCTTATCTGTGTGTAACAGTGGTATGCTGTTTGTCTACAAGATTCACTACCATTGCAGCTAAAGTAGTTATATTATATAAAATAAACCAGTGAAAAGAATGAAGCACTTAACATGTTTTTCCTTTTGATTTTATATCATAGAAACACACAAAATGAGTGTATTACTTGTAAAAGACAGCAATAGAAGCCACTGCTTTAGCATTTAAATGAAACAAACAACATCTAATACTGTTTGCTGTTTGTGGTCATAAGTCATGGAGTAAACTAATTGACCAAATCTGCACCCTAAAGGTTCTCTTCATGCAGTTTATGAAAAGCAGTGTAGTGTCAGTCTTAACTCAGGAGTACTTATTTAGTAATATTGATATAGAATTTTTGTTTATTGCCTCATTTTAAAAGCTTACCAAAGTGGATCAGCAGCAAAGTACTGATTAGATATCTGGCTATAACTATCCAGTGCAACGCAGAAGTGTGGTTTTGGTTCATCTAGGGCCTCTTCCTCATGTTTTAGGGAGTGTTTTCTTTTGAGTTTTCTTTGGAGATCCTCTCAGAGGTTCTTTCTCATGCTCTTAGAGAGTTTCTCTTTTGGAGTCTTGGTTTCTCTCAGTGAGGTTTTCTCTTACAGACTTGTTTGCTCTCAGTGTCTCTTGCTCATGCTCTTTGGTATTCTTAGGGAGTTTATCCTGTCGCTGTCACCCTTGGCTTGCTTGTCAAGGGTCAGGACTCACAGTTCTGGAAAGCTGCTTTGGGACAATGCCTGCTGGAAAAGTGCCATACATATAAACTTGACTTGAATTGTATTGAATCTGTAAAAAAAATGCTTTTTTTTATTTTTGTATAAATGGCAAATTGCATGGCCTGTGACTGGCAGACAATCTCTTATATATTTAAATTTAACGTGAACATGAAATTATTTTAAAAGTATAATTGAAAACACATTAGTTATAGGCTGAAAGTACTGAATTTGAAAGGATGATATTTACTCTGCTTTTTATGAGTTCAGTTTTTAAATGCTGCGTCCACTCACTGTCCACTTTATTAGACACTCCTGCCTTGTTGTTCCACCTTGTAGATGTAAAGACTAGACCTGTAGCTCAACTGTGGTTGCACAGTTTGTGTTGGTCATCCTCTAGTCCCTCATCAGTCGTCACAGGACGCTGCCCACAGGACGCTGTTGGCTGGATATTTTTGGTTGGTGGACTATTCTCAGTTTTTTAAACACACTGAGGTGTTTAAAAACTCCAGCAGGACTGCTCTGTCTGATCCACTCGTACCAGCACAACACACACTAACACACCACCATCACATCAATGTCACTGGAGTGCTGAAAATGATCCACCACTCAAATAATCTTGTGGTGGTCTTGTGGGGGTCCTGACTATTGAAGAACAGGGTAAAAGGGGGCTAACAAAGTATGCAGAAAAACAGATGGGCTACAGTCTGTAATTGTAGAACTACAAAGTGCTCTTATATGGTAAGTGGAGCTGACAAAATTAACAAAGAATGTCGGTACAAGGATGTGGATTTAATGAAGTGGCCAGTCGGTGTTTTACACAGCCCCTATACAGTGTACACAATCCAATCGCACATGATTTGATGTTTTACTTCATGCGTTTAATAGATTTTTCAAAATAAACACATTTTAATTTTGATTCTTGCAACATACTTCAAAAAAAATTGGGACAGTAAAGCATTTACCACTTTGTAATGCTGCCATTCCCTTTCACAACACTTAAAAGATGTTTAGAGACTGAAGATACCAAGTGATGAAGCATTTCAGGTGTAATTTTGTCCCATTCTTCCTGCAAACAAGATTTGAGACTGCAAGTAGGCCAGTCCAGCACCTGCACCCTCTTCTTTCACAGCCATACCTTTGTAATTTTAAATGAATGATCAACATGATAACATTTATACGGTATAGTTTCAGATGAAAAGATGTTATTTTGTAATTCAGTAATTTATTTTTATACATCTGAAGATTAAATTCACAGGTGTGGGACATAAATAAAACCAGTGTATTGACCAAAAATATGTTTGATTACAGTTAGCACCAGTTTATGTGAAAACATAAAAGAGTCAGTAGTTGCAAAAACCCCAACCAATACGTGATGGATAGCTTGATGCTACTTGACCCTAATGACCATCAGTTGTGTAACTCTATGTTTATGTAATGATGTAATTCACCAAATAGTTATCAAACTGAATGACAACAAACAACATAATTCAGAGTAAGAAAAAGCTAGTATGCCAGTTCACAATTTATTTCAGCTCTGTAGATTTAATGAGAGTAAGTAATGCAGCCCATCACAATAAGCGTAATGTACTGCCTTAAATCAAAAAGCTTGGCCTATGCTAAGATTCACCCATCTATACAATATTATGATTAAATTGGGTGAAATTGTGAAAATACGTGTTTGCTGCAATCACAATTACTTCTCCCATATTTACTTTGTCCATCTTCTCAGGAGCATATTTCCTGCTGAAAAGCTGTGTTTATGTGCCAGAGAGCAAGTGTTTGGAGGTTATCGGACTTAAGAGGTTTCTGCTTTATTTTACAGTTGCTTAGCAACAGACTGATTTCTGGAAAGTGCAGAGGGGAAGGCACAAATATAAAAATTCTTAAGAGCTGTTCATCCTCATTTCATATCAAGTTCTTGACTGCAAGCGAGCCTGAAATTTGGATTGTTTAGCGATTACTTTTGTGCTTTCTGAAATATGAGACATTGAAAGAAGTTAGAGGAGCTTGCAGTCGATCTGAAACACACTGAAGCTTCCTGAAAGTTTAAAATGGTACAAAATCTATAATTGTTTTGATGTTTACAATTCAGAGAGTATTCAAAAGTTTCCTTCTTAAAAAGTATCTTATTTCTGCTGCAGATTATCAACAGATATGCACATAGTGTCAGTGTCTGAAGGCGTGACTAGACCTGGACTGAATACAAACTGTATGATATCAAATATTGAAGAGGCATAAGACTTTGTGCATGAATCATCAGGAACTTTTACATGCTGAGCTGGGATATCCCTTCCCATTTACAATATGCATATTTTATTCATGGTTTCATATTTATTTAGCTTCTTAGTTTATTCATTAAAGTTACGGCCTGCACTGAACATCCTGAACGTCCAGATTGTGTTTGTGGTCCCAAATGCAGACTAAAATGAGAAAACACAACAGAACGGGTTTAGGAGGTTTAGGTACAAAGTCTTGTGCTAGATTTTCCAGTCCACCAATCACCAATTGATTGAGTGAACATATGAGAATGTTTACCAGCTACATTCATCCAAACTCCCATATCTAAGTCCAGTATGTTACATGTTGTGTTTTGCATTCTGTAGTGCAGAATCATATCCCTCATTATCATCGATTTGACTGTTTTCAATACCCAGCATGCACTACACAAATGTGTCATGCAACCTTTGGGAATCCCTGTGGTGTCAACCAATTCTGACTGCTAGCTTAGCCACTGACCTACAGGCTAATAAATACAAGCAAGCCAGCATTAGTTTAGCTCTCACCTCAGTCAGTGAAACAGTAAAGAGAACAGTGATTCTGTCTTTATTCAGCACAAAATGGACACCAGGAACACACTTCATCCAGAGAAAAGAAGCCAAACTCAGGTAAATCTTAGCTTTTAACTTATCCTCATCATCTGACAATTTATTTTTTGCTGGTTGAGCAATCTATTCTCCCCTTTGTTGTCATGATTTGAAGACAGTTACTACAGTTATGTGGCTACAAAAAGATATTTGGCCCAGCAATAACTTTAGCTCCTGCTTCCTTCTGCACCACCAGCTGAAAGAAAAAAAAATCAAAACAGCCCCAAAAATCTACCCCAAAGGGTTTGCTTAGTCTTTAAACCAGCCAGAAAAATCTGACTCTAGAGCAAAGGTCTCAAACTCCAATCCTGAAGGGCTGGAATCCAAAACTGGTGATTCTCCTGCTCGAACACACAAGATTCAACTCACCAGTTATTTGCCAGGTTTAGTGAGTGTGTTTGAGCATGGAAATGACCTAACTCTGCTGGACTCCGGCCCTCCAGGACGGCACTTTGAGACCCCTGCCCTAGACGCTCATGCCACTGTCACAATTTTTTGATTTTGGCCAGAGTGTCCATTTAATATGGAAGCATATCAGCATCGCAATTAAAATAAAAATGTAATATGTAAATGCAATGTAAATGTAATATGCAATGTATTTTTTGTTTTGCATTTATAATTTATCTTATTTGCATTTTCACTCTCTAATAATGCCTTTAAATTGCATTATCAAAGAGAAAACCAAGCTAGAAAGAGGGCAAAATTCAAATGTAAAAGGGAAACGGTGCCTCTCCTGTTTGCAGAGCTCGATCATGTTAGCAGGTCATAAAAACAGCAGATGGAGGCCTTGTTTGGGAATGTAGCGTTAGCTAGCATTAACAATGGCTTTTAGCAAGCTAAATTCTGCTGCCCTCCACAATTCACATAACATATTAGCAGGTGAGCTGATGACAGATCAATATATCCACCTCTGATGCTCACTTTGAGGAAGGTACTCTGTATGTCCAGCCTCACTTTCAGCCACTGTTCTCAGTTTATAAATGAGGCTGAAGTTCTTTTTCAAATTTTCCATTGCTGCTGTAATTGTCAGGTGCACTGAGGCACCAGAATATACCTGCTGCACTGTTTAAGGTGGCCTGGAAAATTTGAAAAAGAAACAGGAGAGAAGAAAAGTTTGGCCTTGTTTTTGTAAACCAGTTTGATCAACCAGAAAACTATACACTTGATTAAACTCTTTCTCATGGGGTCATGTATAAAGACATAAAAATCACAAGTGGCTATATTTCTCTTCTTCACCTGATCAGCTAATGTAAGAATAGCTGTAAACTCTTTGGCCATTTTTAGATAAAAACAATATGCGCATGTAAGGTGACAGTATGTAACTGCAAACAGGAGAGGCACCGTTTCCCATTTACGTTTGAATTTTGCCCTCTTTCTAGCTTGATGTTCTCTTTGATAATGCAATGATCATTTTGACACAATAATTGCATGATCACATTCAGCATAAATACGCATTTCTGGAAATCCACTTTAACATAAATAAAGCTACTGATAAGGCATCAAATCTTTGTGTAAATGAATTGTCAATACTAGTGCACCAAATGGCAAATTCAAATTGCAGTATTGACTTTAAATTTTCATTTTGAGCTCAACATTGCATATGTAAGTGGGACATTCAAATGCAATCATACAAATACATTGCCATTTTACATATTACATTTTCATTTTAATTTTGATTCTGATATGTTTCCATAATTTTCTCTTCTAGGCACTGTGTTTGATACACTGTTAGATCCATAAAATGTACCAGATTTGTCCTGCTTATACAAAAAAGAGTGGATTTAGGATGTATGAGAACTTCAGTATGACCACAATAACTTCTACCATATTTATTTTAATCCATCTTCTCAGCACTGTCTTCTACAATGTCTGATCCATAAACTGTAACAGTTTTATCCCACATAAAGCAAAGTCCCTCCACCCTCTTCTTCTTGAATGACTATCTGCTGAATTTGTCTGCCGCACCACGGAATTCATCTCTCTCCTTCTACGGCCTCAAAAAATACAACACCACTGCATGTAAGGCATGAAGCTGACATAGCATTATTGAACTCATTGATTTCTGACTGACTGTTGCTGCACATAAGCAATCCTTCCTGTGAAAAGACCAGCATATTAGTAAAAAGAGTAAACACCTGATCTGATCTGTGAAAGAAAAATAGTGATCCTTCATTCTTTTTGTTCACACATATCGACTGTTCTAAAATTACTTTATATTAGTTGTACATGCACTTACTGCCTACTTTATTGGAAACTGCTGTCTTGTAGTCCCACCTTGCTGGTGTACAGTAAGAGACTGTAGCCCATCTCTCAACCCACATTTTGGGTTAAATAATCTCTAGTCCTTCATCAATGGTCAGTTTCTGACCACACAGGCACTCCGGGCTGTATCACTCTCAACCAAACAGTAACACTGACATGTGTAAAACCCCCAACAACATTGCAGTACATGATACAATCATACCAGCACCACACACAATACTATATCAGTATCACTGTAGAGTTGAAGTAATATCTGGTCAATAGGGGCCCTGTGGTCAGAAGCCGACCAATGATGAGTGGGTAAGTGCAGCTGATAAACTGCCATCGTAGATGGGCTGCATTCTGTAATTGAGTACTTGTGGACCTATGAGGTAGGTGCAACTCATAATATGGCCACAGAGTGGGAGTATGCAGATGTTTCTAATAAAGCAGATTGTGATTGCATGAAGCTGTTATTGGAAATGATTTGATCCCATGTCAAAGTACATGCACACTGGAAAAAAGTGTAAAATACTAGCAGCAATTTCTCCAGTAATTTACTTAATATGTACTATATTGATATTGTGTTATGAAACTACAGTACTTCACTGTAAGTGAAAGTTGATTACTTTATTTGCTCAGTTTTTTTCCTGCACCTCCGTGTTCCTAATGTACAGCTCATATGTGCTCTAATTTGCACTCGCCCTAAAAGATGGTGCTTCAAGGGTTCTTAAGCAAAGACAATGGTTCTATATAGAACCATGAACACTCAAAGAACCTTCCGAATAAAGCGTTCTTTGCATCAGGAAAGTGTTCTTCATATTGTTGGAAAATGTTCATAAATGTACTATAGACGGTTCTATAAAAAGGGTTCTGAAAAGGGTATAGAACCCAACATTATAACAATAAAAGAACCATTTTGGGTGCTACATAGAACCATTTTCAAAAAGGTTCTGTGTAGAACCACCTACAGCACATTCTCCATCAGACTGAAGAACCCTTTCATGATGCAAGGAACCCTTTAATCATGCAGAGGGTTGTTTGAGTGATCGTGGTTCTATACAGAACCAATTTCTTTACTAAAGAACCCTTGAAGAATCATCTTTTTCAAGAGTGTAGATATACGCAAACACAACCAATCTGTCTAGCTAGCTTCTGTTAACAGGGTGGTATTTGCACTCAGCAAATGTAGGCAGTCGCATAGGGCCCCATGAGCCAAAAGCCCCTGTGAGCCAAGAACTCCATGAAAATACAAATTATATATACTGCACACGTTGATGTTAAAGTCCTATTCCAAAATATGTACATTAAAAATATCTGTTAGTTGTGATTGCAGGGATTATTTTCAGTAATTTTAATGCAGCCGAACCTCCAGTCATGGTTAGAATGGACAATTTCGTGTTGTAACATGATGACACAACTGTGTAAAGACAGACAAGGCATTTAAATGATAACATACATAATAAAGAGGAGGTCCTTTGGTGAGATTTTCTGGGTGCTGACAGGGAAAATGTAACAAAGTTATACAAGTGTAGCAAAGATACACAAAAAAGGGAGAAAAGCAAAGTCGCTAAACTCTCAAAGCTAACTCGGTCAGAACAGAGCGCTGCACAGGCTCAGCAGACTGTATGCAACACAAGCATTGATGTTGGCATAGTTAGCTTCACTGTTGGGGTAATTACTCAAGATTAGATTGTGTTAGTTATTACTTCCTGTTAAAAGGATTCTCATTACTTTACTTCTACCTTACTCTGTACCACATATCTCACTATGTTAGCAGATAGTTTTGCCTGTTTCAAGCATTACTTCTCAAAACAAGCCATTTATCTTCCAATGTAGCAAGATAATTTCATGTGAGATTACTTATGCCAAATATGTTTAGAAACTATATAAATAATCCTATAAGTAATAAATAATAAATAAATAATCCTATAATATTCTTGATTTCAGAAAAATCTATTTCACAATGAGACATGTTAGGTATAAAGACTAGATTTACAATAAGTTCACTTGCAGTGTTCACGGTTGCATCACTAATTGAAAAATGTGGCCCCAGAATCTGGACAAATCAAATGGTAGATCTTGATGGCTGATCAGATGACACTGTAGCTGAAAATCACAGGACCCCCTCCTCGATCTCTTTGGAACATTCCATCTCTGCCCCCTCATTATCCCCAAACCTGCTGCTTGTTGTGTTAGTTTGTCTCTGATTTTGTTCTCTGCAGTTTTAATGTAATTCTTAGCCATGTTTCCAAGTGTGCATCATTAGTTCTTCTGATTCTTGACTTTTACATGCCTCTGTTTGTTGCTGGATTTTTCTGCATCATGCCCTTCTGTCTATCTTGTCAGCCCTGACTCTTGAAAAATTATCCAGTGAAACTACTTAACATCTAACTATTTTTACAGCAATCCTCTGTTTATAAGGAGTGCATGACATTACTTCAGGATTTCTGTTGTAATTTACATCAGTCTTTACAGTGCAGGTGTTGGTGGGTTGAACTCACAATCCTTTTTGGAGTCTGGGTCATTTGCAACAAGGTCAAGTGCCGATGCAAAGTTTACAGCTCATATAAAAAGACGAGGATAAGGATGAGCCGAGGTTAATAGCTGATGGGGTTAAAGTAAAAAAACACTGGATACGTTTCTCTCCTACTGCAGTCTCCTCTGAAGGTTAAAGCTTGCTGAATATCGCAGGTTCAGCACCTTTTCCTCTACCAATACCTGGAAACAGGCTTAGCAGCTAGGCCTATTGATTACAGCGAAATGAAAGCTCCTCTTCAGAGCATGCAACTGTCAGCACAAGCCTGGAAACAGCCAAATCTGTGTGTCCAACATTTCTAACATCATATTGTACTGTATTCTATATACAGTGGAGGAAATAAGTATTTGGTCCCCCACTGATTTTGAAAGTTTGTACTCTGACAAATAATTAAACAGTCTATGATTTTTATGGTAGCTTCATTTTAACAGTGAGAGATGGAATATCAAAAAGAAAATCTAGAAAATTAATTTAATTTAATATTTAAATAAAAAATAATTTGCATTTCATTGAGGGAAATAAGTATTTGATCCCCTAAAAACCATGACTAATGTTAGCTCCCACAGACCACTGACACACCCTAATCTCAGTGAAGTCGTTACCTGCGAGACACCTGTCCCAAATTGTCACCTGTATAAAAGGCCACCTGCCAACAGACTCAGTGACACTCCAACATCTCCACCATGGGCAAGACTAAAGAGCTGTCTAAAGATGTCAGGGACAAAATTGTTGACCTATACAAGGCTGGAATAGGCTACAAAGCCATAAGTAAGAAGCTGGATGAGAAGGTGACAACTGTTGGTGCAATTATTCAGAAGTGGAAGAAGAACAACATTACTGTCAGTCGACCTAGGCCTGGAGCTCCATGCAAGATATCACTTTGTGGAGTCTCATCGATCATGAGAAAGGCCAAAAATCAGCCAAGAACTACACGGGAGGAGCTGGTTAATGATCTCAAGGCAGCTGGGACCACAGTCTCCAAAAAAAACATCGGTAATACACTGAGACGTAATGGTTTAAAATCCTGCAGTGCACGCCAGGTTCCTCTGCTCAAGAAGGCTCACGTCCAGGCCTGCCTCAAGTTTGCCAATGAACATATTAATGACTCCGAGAGAGACTGGGAGAAGGTGCTGTGGTCAGATGAGACCAAAATTGAGCTCTTTGGCCTCAACTCAACTCGACGTGTTTGGAGGAAGAAAAATACAGAATATGACCCTAAGAACACCATCCCCACCGTCAAGCATGGTGGTGGAAGTATTATGTTTTGGGGGTGTTTTTCTTCTAAGGGCACAGGCCAACTTCACCGCATCGACGGGAAGAAGAACAGGGCCATGTATCGCAAAATCCTGGGTAACAACCTCCTTGCCTCCGCCAGGGCACTGAAAATGGGTCATGGATGGGTCTTCCAGCACGACAACGACCCAAAACATACAGCCAAGGAAACAAAGGAGTGGCTCCATAAGAAGCATATCAAGGTCATGGAATGGCCTAGCCAGTCTCCTGACCTCAATCCCATAGAAAATCTATGGAGAGAGCTGAAGCTTTGCGTTTCCAAATGCATGCCTAAAAACCTTAAGGATTTGGAGATGATCTGCAGAGAGGAGTGGGCCAAAACTACTCCTGAAGTGTGTGCAAACCTTATAAAAAACTACAAGAAACGTCTGACTGCTGTGCTTGCCAACAAGGGTTTTGCCACCAAGCATTAAATGATGTTTTACTAGGGGGTCAAATACTTATTTCCTTCAATGAAATTCAAATAAATTTTTATTTCTCATTTCATGTAATTTTCTCGGTTTTTCTTTTGATATTCTATGTGTCACTGTTAAAATAAAGCTGGCATAAAATTATTAGATGTTTCATTTATTTTTTTGTATTAAAACTTTTAAAGTCAGTGGGGGATCAAATACTTATTTCCTCCACTGTATATATATATATACATCATCTAAACCGCTTATCCTTCTGGGTCACAGTGGATTGCTGGAGCCTATCCCAGCTGTCATTGGGCAGAAGGCAGGATGATCCTCTTTTGACTTTAGGCCATTGTGTTTGGTATGGTCAGATGGGACCAGTTCCATGACATCTGTGGAGTTCAAATAAATTTTAAGTTCATACAATGCATTTATTAACAGACATGTCCCTCCAACTTTATGACATTATGTGAGATCATTTTTGTGAGGTAGGAGGATAGTTGTAAAATGAAGTAGGAGGATGGCTGTAGAATAGACCATGTAATGAAAACGCAGTGTACATACTGAGCTGTGCCCAAAAAGAGTCTCTGCCAGTGTGCAGCAGCACTTAGTGAAGCAGGCAGCCTAGTAGCGAACTTCAGGGCCAGCTCTAGCCTTTTGGGGGCCCAAAGCAGGATTTTTAGGGGGGCCTCACATCTTGCTAGCTGATGTACTGTAAAATTAAAGGCTTACTAATAACAATGTCTGGCACAGGCTCTGTCTAAATTATATCCATTTTATGCTCATTTGGGATTCTAATAAGTTACAGTTTAAATTACAGAGAATCTTCTCAGCATACTGGATCCAGGGGTCTGTCCAAAGACACAGTATCTTTTTCTTGCCCAGCTAACTTTAAGCTTAATTGGATCTCACCCTGGTGGCCGTGGCATTAGTATTGCTTTGATGTTATGAAGCTGAAAATTAGTTGAACCTGCTTCAGTACACAGACCACAGATCAACTGCTTTAAAATTGACTACTACAAGCTAAAACAAATGGTATAAAGTTAACAACACGCAAAAAAATCTTTTTCTTTTCATTTTTCATCTCTAGATGCATACATCCAGTAGGGGCCAACTGGCACACACAGGGCCCAAAGCACCTGCTTATGTCTCTTGTTAGGTCGAGCCAGCACGGTTTACTACCTTATATTTGTATCAACATTATGTGATTATTATCTGTCAACACTACAATGCACCAAATCAGTATTATTAAGGTCAAATTGTTTCAAATTTATGATTATCTATATTAGCGGATATTGAGTTAAAAGAAAGTAAGACACAGATGTTTGTTCTGTTAATTGACTATTAGAAGTTTATTTATTTCACTCAAAATTTTATAGCAGTATGGTTACATACTGTTTTAAGTTAGGACACCAGTTTTTTACAGTGATCACTATGGGTCTGAAAGACTGTGTTGCTGTCAAGAAGCTGTTACTCAGAAAAGGAAATAGACAAAAAAGAAGACAATTCTGATATGTGAACACTTGATATGTGAAGTTCACATTTCTTTTTCTATTGTCTAATGTCAAAAGCTTACTTTCATAAATCACTTGAAGCACAATGAGAACACATGTTAAAGGATCTGACACAATTCTTCCATTCAGAACCTCTCTAGAATTTTCAGATTCCGAGGTCCACACTGTAGACTCTCCTTTTCAGCTCATCCCACAGGTTTCTAAGGCCTTTAAGTCAGAGGACTTGGGTCACCATGAAAAACCTTAATTCTGTGGTCAGTGAACCATTTTTTGAGTTGATTTTGAGGCGTGCTTTGGATCATTGTCCTGCTGGAAGATCTAAACTATGGCCCAGTATAAGCTTCCTGGCTGAGGCAGTCAGGTTTGGATTTTATTTCTGTTGGTATTTGATGGAGTCTGTGATACTTTGTATCTGAATAAACTGTCCAGGGCCTTTAGAAGAAAAACAGCCCCACAGCATCACAGATCCACCACGATACTTCACAGTGGGGATGGGTTACTTTTCTGCAGGGATTTGTGTCCATGCTGAACTCACCTCTTATGTTTGTTACCAAAAACCTCATCTGACCATAGAACATGGTCCCAATGAAAGTTCCAGTAACATTTGGCAAACTGTAAGTGCTTGAGCTTGTTGGTTCTTGACAGCACAGGCTTTCCTCTGGCAACCCCCAAACAACTTGTGGTTATATGGATGGTGTTTGATTGTACACTCTCAAAAAAAAAGGTACAAAACTCTCATTGAAACATAATTGTACCATAATCCACTGAAATGATATTTTCTAAGTTGTATTGACTCCACACACCCCATCTCATCTCCAGGTCTTTTATTTTATTGTTCTGTTTTAAAACATTTGGTTATGAAAAAGTACAAATACATACTTTTCCACTGGGATACACTTATTTAAAGTACCTTTATTTCTAACAGTGTAGTTTGGGAGACATCGTGAACTAACTAATGTCTGCAATTCCTCATCTGTGATGCTCTGTGATTCGTTGTCCACTTGAACCATGCTCCTCAATGTGTGTGGGGGTCAGTATAGACATACATCCTCTTCCTGGCAGATTCTTAAAATCACCTTAAATAAAGGTTAGATTTTGCTAATACTTTGAACGAAAGATCAAAAGGGTAAGTTGTTAAGAATATTGTTTACAGCTCAATTTGCTAATGATTACCAGAAGTGTCAGTATTTGTGGAGGACACTGTAGAACCATTGTCTCTACTAAAGAACCCTTGAAGAACCATCTTTTTTAAATTGAGAGCATAGTACATGACAATTCATTCTTTTGCCAAAGTAGGGCAGGCTGTTCACTCCTGACTGTTCTGACCACACTCTGAAAGGTCATAGCTGTATTAGGTAAGGGGTGTGACTGTGTGGGTAACAGGTTCATCCACACCCTGCCATGCTAAACGTTTCTGAGCACTGCTGGCACGATACATTACACATATGCATTTCTGAGCCATGAAAGGCCAGCGGGAGACTCCTGCCAAGTCCTGTCCTGTACAAAGTAGTCCACAGTAACAGTTCTTCAGCTCAGAACTCAGGACTGTTTAGAAGAAAGAACTTCCTTTAAACACACTTTTTACTGAATATGCTAAATCACTGTAAGTAGCGCTGCATGGGGTTGTGCAAAAGATCTCCTCATGAAATTCAAATTCATTCAAATTGGAGTAAGTGCAGCTGAACAAATTAAACTACTTACTGAGGATAAGAGATTAGAGAGTGGTCATTATTGTCCATATAGTTCACTGTGTGTCCAAATCAATTATGTCAGTTTCTTTAGTGCATACAGTGCAGAAGGTCAATTATATTTTCACGCTACTACCATATAATCAGACTTACAGACTTGAAAATTTTCAATGGCAGCTCCAGAAGCATTTTACACTGTAAATCCTTGTGTGTTTGTTTTGGCTTGAACAATCAACACTTCATGTGAAAAGGCTGTGGGGGTGGGAGCGTCTCACTGCCAGGACCGGCTCCTCACGCCATGGCACCAATTATATAAGTTCTTCACAGTTAAGCTGTGCTTTATAAATGGGCACTCCAGTAAGGTTGGCACCAGATCTCCGATTTATGGATTTATTTAACAAATCGGTTTGAAAATTAACTTAATTATATATATATATATATATATATTATATATATATATATATTTTTTTACTTTAATTAGAAATCTAAATAAATGAACAAAATAACAAATAGTTAAATAGTGGCATAAATATGGTGTGGTCATTAATGTGAATAACCAGAAATATTAATTTCTCATGAAAGGTGTTATACATCAATATTCATGACCTAATTGAATACTAAGGGTTTTCTAAAACAAAACAAACATTATTTTTTCAAATATTCTAATATTTGTAATAAAAGAAGGATGATTAAACAAACCCATTGGTGCATATGAAGAAAATGTTAGTGACAGTACGTACTGCAGTGTGTACAAAATGTTCTGCATGTTAATTTTGGAGTATTAGTATTAAATACAGCTTTTGACTGACTTTTGTGTCAGTTGCACCTTCTTTGAATAACGGTAAACACTACATTTTTTAAGTGACTAATCAACAAAGTACCCCTGGTCAAGTTACATGTTTTGTCCATTTTTTAAGTGAAAACACATCCTCTACTAAGAACACACTTAAATATGGCATTTTCTGCACAGTTTAGTGCAAATTTAGTGTTCATTTTTTAGTTAAAAAATAATAATATAACATTAAATATAAAATTTGCCATTACTTTTGCACAGGCCACATTTTATGTTTTTTTTTTTTCAAGTATACTGTTAGAAATAAAGGTACTGTGCAGGTACAAAACAGCAGTTTTAAGGTCCAGTTGTGTACCTTGAATGAGTTTTTCCAGGTGAAATGTACATATTTATATTATTTCATAACCTAATGTTTTAAAACAGAACAATAAAATAAAAAGCCTGGAGACGAGACGAGGTGTATGAAGTCGATACAACTTAGAAAATATAATTTCAATGGATTATGGTGCAATTATGTTCCCTGACTAAAGTTACTGAGATGTTCCCTTGAGGGTACCAACCCAGTGACAAGACGGGTACTGCGCCAGTGACCGTTTCATACCCAAGGCCCAAGTGTTCATCAGTAGAAAGCAGGAAGGCCCACAAGATAACAAAACTCAACATTTTTTATTTAAAATGTAATTTTGGGGAAATTTTCAACAAAATGATTTGTGGGGGCCTACCTGTGCAATATGTGATGTGTATCAGTGAACACAAAATATCACCAGAATATTGGTGCGAGTGGACAACTGTAAGGTCAGGTGTTTCTAGAGGCAAAGGGCAAAAAAATGAAGAAGGTGCCTTTGTGCATTATTGTTATTATGGGGCTTGTATTAATGTTGTTAACTGTCTGAAAACATTTCTCAAAATATTTCTGTTTTATTCAAGTCAATTATTTTTTCACTGATTTTTATGCCAGAGTGCCATCAGAGGCCCACTACAGACCACTGGCCTCCCTCAGTATAGGTCCAAGGACCACCAAAGGGTGCTTTGCAGCCCAGTGGTTGAGAGTCCCTGGTCTAAGGAACGCTACTACACTGGATGAGTTTTTCCAAATACATTGCATTAAATTTCTCTGAATTGTGAAGAAAAAGCACTGAACATCCACCCAACATCTTTGGAATACTGCTCAGCAGCAGGGACAAATTTCACAGACGACTGTTTTAAGGTGAAAAAAATAGATGTGGATCTGCCACAAACTGAACACATGCCTGAAGATTGAAAGCTGAAGTAAAGGCCTGACACAGCATTACGTGCTAAGATAATCAGTACCTAGTGGTGCTTATGCTTGACAGAAATCAGGATGTAATTACATGTTAAGAATATGTAACCGTGTATTAAACAGAATTTCTTCCTGAACATAATATGAAGGTACCGTTATACTTGTGGTTCCTACCGTATGGTGAGCACAGTAATTTTATTTCTAAACAGGTTATTTTATGTCCATAACAAATAAATCATGAACAAGAAGACTAAAACTTTCGTGAATTATTGTTATCAGACTTGCTTAGGTTCCTAACTTCAACCAGGCATTATCAGGTGATCTGTAAAATCTGTAAGTATACAGAAGGGGGAGACACTGCTCCTCGTTTGATGGGAAACTGGAGCTCAATACGCGCATGTATTTTTTTCGCACCTATTTTGCGGCTACTCCCGCCTCCTGAGCTGTGACTGACAAGCAACAGCCAATCCCAGCGCAGAAGGGGGGGGGGCAGCGGGACAGTACGAGCCAGCAATAATAATAATAATAATAATAATAATAATAATAATTAGAAGAAGGTTAGTCAATATTATGAACTATAATAATAAAACGACCTTTCACTAACCAAACTACTCTCACAATGTCTAAAAGAAAAAAAAAAGTCTTATTTATGGTAAATTTAAGGAACAATCTGATGTGCTGAGCCAAATACAACTATTTTAAAATTTACTTTGGACATCATAGTTAATTGAGAAATTTAAGACTTAAAATCATGAAATCGCTCCCCGACATGTTCAGCCAATCACAGCGCCGGGAGGCAGGGTTTTCCAGAATACGGGTGGGAAACAAGGCACCGACACAGGTAGGTTTTCCCAGCCGCGCCTCTACTGGTCATTCCAGGTTGTCTCGGATCTGAGGAAGCTTGGCAACGGCAACAAGTGGCTTCGGCTTCTAAGTGTAAGACAGTATTTTTGTTTTGTTTTGATGATTCGTTGGAGACACATTTAGCAAAGTTATCGAAATGTTTATGTAGTTGTTAAATGTGTTTGTGTGGATAAATAGTAGGTTATCTTTCTTGGCTGGGAATAAAGCGAGGTAGCCTAACGTCGTTGTTAGCTAGGCAACGTTAACGCTGCTGCTGGCTCTGTTCGCACTTCGCTTCAGTTTTTGTTCATGGATGTAACTTGCCTTCGCTCTCAACACGTATAAGTCTCTATAAAAGTTTTTTTATTCAAACGGCATCGTCTTGAATCAATTACTGCCCACTTTAATTGGAATTAGCTCTGTTCTTGATTAACGTTTGTGCTGCTTAATTTTAATCAGCTTGCTAATTCTGCTTCGTCAAGCTAGCTAAGCTAAAATCCTCGCTAGCAAAGCAAACCACAAACTATAAAGTGTCAATAAACTTCCATAACACGGTGTTTTTTCTGTTTTTAGTTAGCTCTGCTGCTGTGTAGGTGCCCTCAGCCATGCCAGGAACCTGACGGCAAGAAATATTCGAGGAAGAAGATTTATTGACACACTTTCGGCTCTTTCTGGGAAAATGCACCCTGTTTAACGGGAATGCTGAGAGGAGAAAAGACGAGGAGCCATCACAGTCATTACCACAGCAAAGCCACATTTTAGGTATTTTTGGCACGAAGCCGAAAGATGGGCCATCTACTCTTGCAAGACAACAACATGTTGCTTTTTAATTCTCCCATTTAAGAGCATTAAGAGTCTTGTGGGTTAACAGGTGTTAACGCGGCAGTGACCATATGTGGCAGCCAGCTTTTAGAGGTTTTCGGGGAATTTAGCTGCTCACTTTTTTTTTCCAGGGATGAATTAAGTTCCCTCGCTTTTTTACCAGGCTTCTAAACATGTACGAAGTGGACACTATGGGTGACCATAGCTTGGACTCCAGATTCACTGACCGAGATGATAGACTAATCTATGAGTCAAGCAGGACTTTAGATCAGAATGGTGGTGGTGGTGAATCTGGTGAGGGATGGAGGTTAGTGGGTGTCTCTCTGTGTGGAGGTGCACCATGGGGTTTTACCCTCAGAGGAGGTCGAGAGCATGGAGAGCCGCTCATCATTACTAAGGTAAAACAAATATCTCCTTTCTTTCGTTTCTTTCTTTCTTTTTTTGAAGATAGGATCTGTTTCTTTAACTCACTTCTGTGCCAGAAAGTAAATATGATAACCACACTGTCTTTAGTTGAAGTGTGTTTGTCTGTTTTGGTGTTGGACAGAAATGTTACTCCTTGTTATCTTCCTTATGATTAACACTAACCAGCGACAACTTGTAGAATTTACTCACAATCTTTAGGTCAAGCTCCGCGCAGACGATCAGTTACTCAGAGCTTCTGAATTTTTTATGTCAAAATTGTTCCATTCAAAGCTGAGGCCTATTTCTGGTTCCTGTTGACTGTAAGTTGGTTAGCCGGTGCCTCTTCCACCCAGGAAGTGTATTGTCATTGCTTGTATAAACGGTGAGCTCAGTGAGCTCGAATAATGAGTTGTCATCCTTTAGCACCTGTCAGCAAGCCTGCTCAGCTCAGAACCGTCTGTTTTTTCTTTCTGTTACGCAGCTTAAAGGTGCAGTGTGTAAGATTTAGGGGGATCTGTTAGCAGAAATGGAATATAGTATACAAAACCATGTTTTCACTTGTGTATAATCACCTGTAACTATGAGTCTTTGTGTTTTTAGTCAGCTTAGAATGAGCCCTTCATATCTATGTAGCAGGTCCTCTTCCACTAGAGGCCGCCATGTTTTGCCGCCATGTTTCTACAGCCTAGAACGGACAAACCAAACATTTAAGCAGCAGTTTCAATTTTATGACGCTGTAGCGCCAGTTGGAAGACGTAGAGGGAAGAAGAATCCGCAGTTGCTGCCTGTGCTAACCATTTTTTGAAGAGATGGACCAGTTAGTGATTTTGGGGCCGATGATGATTGTCTTTCAGCAAAATTGACTGATACCAATGGAGATAGCCAATACCAATTGGGGACGGGGCTGGAATGTTAAGGTTTATCCACACCAAGTACAATTTTTTTGGATGAAAAAAACATGCAACTTTAACATTGTGGGCATTATTCTGTCTAAACACTCTGAAAGCTTTTTTCTTTTAATATTCTGCAGGTGTTTCAGTCTGTCATTGGGTGAATTCGTGGCTCTGCTTTTGCTTGTTGCTCCTCTTATTAAAAAGGAGTGAAATAGTCTGTAAAATTAAGCCTTTAATCCTGTAGTCAAAAGTCAAAAGGTCTGTATTTCCATCTGCCATCTGAACAAGGAACTGCAGTGTCCTGTGACCAAGGAGCCTCACGCAGGGCTGGAGCAATCCTGAAATATGACTCATATGCTTTACGTCACTGATCAGCTCCCAGAATCAGCTTAGTTAGGCTACGTTCACACAGCGGATTTTCTCACCAGATCTGATTTTTTTTGTTTGGCTGTTCATATTATCTTTTAAATGTGACCTGTATGTGACATTAGTTTGAACAGATCACGCTCCCAAACTGACCCGCATGCGCAAAAGAACAATGCTTCACATTGCTTCATGTGGCTCATCCAGGGGTAAACAATCATGACTATGAACGAACAGTTTCAGTTTTATCTTCACCAGCATCACAGGAGCGATCATGAAGTTCTGATGGCTGACAGCTGGGCTCATCACCCAGAATGTGTTCGAGTTAGCTGTAAAAAAGGCACGTTATTCGGCCATGGTCACTTCACATCCTCGGTTTCTTTGAACTTTGCTTTCTGACTTTTAACTGTTCCTTGACGCTGCAGCCTTGTTCTCCTGTGGCCGTGTTCAGTCATTTCTTTCAAAATCTCTTTGAACACGGAGCGGTTGCAATAAGTCTCCACATTTTTTAGTGCGGAAACATCAGCCTAAATGTGTATGAGGTCTCAGCAGCGCGAAATTATGACAAATGTCGAGTTGGATTGGCGTAAAAGCTGCATGGTGATAGGAGTAAACCTGTCTTCTATCTGTTGTCATAGATGTGAGATGGTTTTTGATAACTTAGTTTGGCTGGACACAAGAATGTTCTGATGGACATTTTTGGAAATGTGTAGCTTAATGTTTGAATGAATAGAAACTGACTACTTTATTACAAGTACTGAAGGAGATGGTCATGGTTTTAAAGCAGAATTACCTTTTCAAAATTTCTGTATAGTTCAACCGTTGAGATGTAAACAAAGCAGTTCATAGTGGTTTGATGTGAAATGGTGCTGTGTAGAACTAACAGACTTGTTTGTTTACAGTGGTGGTAGGAACCAGGGGCCACAAGGTGTATGACACAAATATGGCTGTTAATTTTGCTTTCCAGAATGACCAGTGAACCTACATGTGTCTTATATATAAAGTTGGAACGAAAGGTAGTGGTTAATTTAAAAACATATTTTTTGGGGGAGTGTTTTTCTTTATAACATCTTGCATGTACCATCATGAACGTTTTGAAAAATGTTTTAGGTCAAAACTAAAGCAATGTCTCAGACGTCATGCAGTGTACTTGTTACCATTTCACGTTATAGCTTTCTGTGAGGCAGCTTTTAAAGGCATTAAACGCTTATGTCCAGATCCTGTCGTTACCACTGTGAACAACTTGGTACATTTCACAAGAGTGCCACATTTCACATTAAACCACTCATTGACTTTTTTTACATTTCAACAATTTAATTGTGCAAAGATTTTGAAAAATGGGTGAAATTCCTTTTGAAGGAAAATAGAATTTACAGTTCAAATCAGTATAAACAGTTTGGTTTGGTAGCAACACATCCAAAAGACACACTGTGACTGCAGTAGTCAAGTTATTTTGCCGTTCTTTTCTCAGTATGCAAATAAGAACATGAGAACACAAACCTGCCCTGTGCAACTTAATAGAAACATGAACAGGTGTTGTTCAGGCCCTAAACTACAATATTCTTACAAGGCATTCATTGTTTGAAAATAACATTAGGTTTACCTTTCTTCCTTCATGGAAGTGTCCTAAACTATGGTTTCATTTGTCCCAATCCAAACATACACTGTCACAAAACAAGGTGTGTCTTTTGTTTTCTTGTCTAGTCAGTCCAGTAGCTATCTTGGTTCTCCTAGGGTTTTTGAATATGGTAGTTAATGGTTTGCCACTCTGTTGAGAATATATATATTATATATATATATATATATATATATATATATATATATATATATATATATATATATATATGTATGTGTGTGTGTGTGTACATATATATATATATATATATATATATATACACACTTAATATATAACATCAGTTTAATAACATTATTAAACATTACTTTGTTGGGATAGTACTTGTGTATATATACTGAGCATTAACTTTATGTAATATGATTGTAGTATAGCTGAAATATGCCTGTCATACATTATTGTGCTGCTATTTAGCCAAAGGGTAAAATGACTGATACAACATATTGGTAGTACAGTTTCATAGACCCCAGAACAATTTAGTGATTGTTAAGTATTGGGAGGAATTTTTTTTTTACAGACAAGCATGCAGAGGCTAAGCTTTATTTATTTTTGTCTTTTTTGAACATTGAAAATATCATTCATTGTCTTAGAAAGTTGCGGTGTAGGGGCAGGCATTAGTGTGCATTCAACAAGACAGGTCTGAAGCTAGTCACAATGATTACATAATCATCTAATGGCAGTTGTTTGAGATGATTGCAATCATGTAAATAAAAGGAAGCAGTAAATACGTTCATTGAGACACCATAACCAAGTTATGAAAACAAAGTTACTTCATTAACTCTAATTCAAACATTTTAGCATGTATGGTGGCTTATATTTTCACTCTTGTGAAGAACATGTAGCTTCACTCTACACACAATTCTTTGTAACTAGACATTGTGTGAGTATGCACACGGTATTGATTAAAAAGTACAACCAGTGTTAGCTACTAAGTAAACATAGCTAGTAGGTAAAGTGGCTGATCAGTCAATTTGGCCGCTTTAGGCTTGTATTTTAATAGTTGCAAACAGTGAACAAGAAAAGACAATTAAATCATTAATCACAATTATTTATGACAATCATTAGTTTACATTTCATGATCATGACAGCTCTACAGGTCTGTTTCTTTACGGAAGGCAGTTTTATAAGTTTATAAAACTGTGAAGTGTCTGTAAGATTCAGGGGTAGAGTTTCTGGGGTATTTTTTGGCCAGTCATTGAAGTGTCTGTTGCCCAGAGTTTCAGTCCATGTAATCAGTAGAAATTTGACATTAGCCATTCAGTACTGTTTATGCCATTTCAATGATCTAAGATGTTGTGTTGGTGTGTCTGAGCCTATTTATTGTACAGTAGACTGAGGGAAATCTAATGTCTAATTACCACTTTCAGTATGTATATATATGTGCCTATATATGCATATTTGACATTAACATGTAACTACAGTTTTGGCAGTACAAAACTGTAGTGACTGTTTTGTTGAAACATAGTTGCTGTAGGGTGTTTTGAAGAAGTTTCCCTCTAATTCTGTTTTAGCTAGCTGATTTGAGCCTATGTATTAAAAGCCACTCTATTCTAATGAATAAGTGTCTAATTTTGCATAGAATATATGAAAGAATATTGAAAAAACTGCACAGCCCAGAGCCATGAGTTACTCACAACCAGTATCATTATTTTAAAGAACAAGCTGCAGTGCTATTGTGGTTTTCTTCTTTCTGCTGCAAAAATATGGCACTTATAGTATGTCCTACTATACATTCATTAACAGCCTCCATTTAAGAGGAGTCTTAGTGAACCAGAAATAGAATTAATTGTGATTTTTCAGAAGACCTTTGTAAACCGTTCTAGTTGTTTATGTAAAATGTAAGTTCTGTATTCTATAGAAAGAGTGGTTTTCTGGTTACAGATTAAACCCTTTCTTGGATTGACATTATCTGTTGGAGATTTTAATAGGAAATTCATGAATTGAGGTTGCACTATTTTTTTGTCTGGAAAATGGGTCCAGAGTCTTCTGCATAATTGCTCATCCTGAAATGGAAGTTTTGCATTTTCAGCCTTGAAACACATTCTTTGGCAACTCCTTTAGAACAGAGGCCGAAACTCCTGTGTGTTTTGACTGGTTAATGATCAACTCTGAAAGACCTTGCTGGTAGATTTTGGGGGGTAATGGCAGCAACTCCTACTTTCGGTGTAGAATTTGCTGCATGTTTTCATTGAGTACACTTCAGCTTACATTTATTCCAAAGTCCAGCCGTTTTAGCAGTTGTGCATAGGCTTTTCTGCTGGGGCATTGCATCGACTTCCTCTGTGAACTCACTGTACTTTTGAAAGACATGTGACCTGCAGAAGTAGAATTCCTACCATACTTAAGGTTCTTAAGGAGCTCAGAACTTTAGGTTGGATCTGTTTTCCTGAAGACTTTCTTAATTGTTGGCACCATTAGAGAATGGTTTTGCATTTGCTTGGCTGAATGGACATGCTGTTATTCTGCTCCTCACAGTCTTACTCAACAGGAGACATTGGCATTTTTCCGTACCCCCTGGGAAGGCTGTCACACCTCAGCAGTTGGTGAGATCAGTTAATGTTGTACTACTGGATTAAGACCTTATTCAGTTCTGTCTTTATAAAAAAGTCATCCATTGTTCTCAGTCAGTTAAATGATGAAATGCTCTTGCATGAATGTTGACGTGGTATTTTTTCCTGTTTAGAGTATTTAGGCTTGCTTACAACAATTGCGTTTGATATTTTTTTTTTGACATGGCCCTCTTCATATAGTGTTTAAATGAGATATGAATAGACAGTTTCACATGCATGTGAATTGTTCATTTGTGCATGTTTTTGGTACCTTGATACTTTCATGAAAGTACAGTTTGTTAATATGGACAAGGGATCCACAGTAATTAGAAGGACACTGAAGAAAGGTTTCAGTGCCGTATAACTCAGATTTTATATCCAGTGGGAAACTGCAACTGGCCCTCTGTTTTCCCTCCCTGTTCCTAACTGTAATCCTCTTGATTTAGTAATGAACTTATTAAACTGTTCTTCTGGGTTGTAGAAGATAGATGCCAGATTTTGTTGAATAATGCCAGATTTTGCTGAATAATGATTTTTAGCAATGCACTTCCTCCTGCCTTATCTGCGGCATTTCACAAGGCCAGTGTCAGAGCTGTACTGATGTCTGGATGGCATCCATTCCCATGTCGTATTTACTTTTTCCTTCTCAGTTCTTTAACAGCTAGGCATGTTTAATACTGCTCTGCTCTGACTTCAAACATCATACAAAGTACAGACCATCATTTGACTGGATAGAAACTTTTTTTAGTGTTATTGTGTGCAAGATGTAGTCTTTGGTTTTAGATAGGAAAAGCATAGGTTATTACAAAAGTGTGTTGTTGGGAATAAGGGCTTGCCCTGCCTGAAACTCAACCAATGTATGAAATTCTGTATCCATTGGTGGTTTCTTCTAGAATTAATACATTTTGTGTGTGTGTGTGTATATATATATATATATATATATATATATATATATATATATATATATATATATATATATATATATATATATATTATTTATTTTTCTTTTTTTTTTCAGACCAAGTACATATTTTTAGTACTCAAAGATACAGAGTCCGATACCGTACTGAGTAATATACTTAGAATGAAGTAGTTGTTGGTGTGCGTGAGTGCAACGTTCCTTAAAAATTACTGGGCTACATTAATGACCTTGGATCAAGTAGAGCTGTGGAGAACAGCGGGCAGAAAAGCACTTCTGCACAGCTGTAAGTAAAGTAGAAATCATAGCAAAGCCCTACCAAAGGCTGCATAGAGGCACTTTGGTAGGAAATGTCAACATTTTTTTGACTTCGTTTAATTGACCCACGTTTCCACCCATATTAGGGAAAGCGGTTGTGATTGTGTTTGTGTGTGTGTGTTTAAAATGGGCTAAAATCACACAGTGTATTACAAGCGAGAATCTTCCTAAAAGTAATGTTCAAAATGGCCTCCTTCACTGTGTTTATTTATCAGCAAGGCAGTGTACACTCAGCAAACAGCAGGTATCGGAACGTCTGGAACAGCAGGTATCGGAACGTCTGTATTGGTGAATTTTTGTGAATGAGTTTGAGTATGAGTGAACGAGCACGGCATCAGACCGATACCGATACTGGGATGCATCCCTGTCACACAGTCACACTTAATGCTTTGATGTGATTTCTCATCTGTTGGATATGCAGTACTGTGCAAAAGTCGTAGTAAGTTTATCTTGGTTTAAGTCACTGTATAATTATAGAATAAATAGAAAATAAATTAATATTCTGTTTACACAGAGAACACAGGTTTGTTTCCTGACTTCTCAGTGCTCCCCAACTATTGCGTGGCTTTGTTAAGTTCCATCAGCAGCACACTTAATTTAATATAATGAAGGATTGATTAGACAAACTAGGTATTGCATGATAACTGTACATACTAGACTTCTTCGGGGAGAGCGTTGGAAATGGTTAGGATAACACAGTGATACACAATGCTGTGTTTTATTTATTTATTTGTAGTAGCTTGTATTATTAGTATTTATTTGTATCAGTTTTTTTGTGTTTTGGAACAAATAAATGCCTGCTGTCCAGATAAATGCTTTACATATTTCTCAATATTCCAGTATAGCAGTGGTGATGATATTGATGAGGTTTAATTAATTAATTAATTTATTTATTGTTTGGATCATGACATCAACTGAAATATGACAGTATTGAATGGCCAGTGTTAACTAAAACCTACATATAACTTCACTACTTTTGATGTTGGTTCAGCCTGTTTCTCTGGAAAATGTACTTTTCACTTTCTAGTTCCACTGTCCTTTCAGATGATTGCTGAGTGTTCTCCGTGGCTCCTAGAGTAACTGGCAGTGCCAGGAACAGAGATGGAATGTTGAAGCTTTGTTGGATTCTCCAAATGTACTGACTTATGCCTGACAGCCTGAAGCCTGTTGGAATGGCATGATCTAGCATCTGGAATAAATTTAGCTTGGATTAGAGAAACCTGGACAAGTTTAAAACCTTCACTTGGAATTCTGCCTCTGATTTTTAAAAGAAGAATGTGTACAGGCTGTGCTGAGGTCACTCTGTTCTATGAAGGGACCCTTATTTTGGGGAAGTGTGTGTTTTTTGTTTTTAAAGCATTCCAGTCTCCATTATTCTGGATCATTAGCTACTTATTTGATTTAGTCAGTTTTGTCAGTTTTGTTAGTGTTAAAGAGATGGATCAAGATGAATGGTATTAGTATCATGCTCTCATTTCTCTTAACCACACTTTGCTGGATTATTTTGGAAAAGGTTTAGCTCTCACTGAGTGGCTTTGTGTATTACCTCATTTTTAAAGTCTTTCTTGGTTTCATGAAAGAAAATAATGGTACCCTTAACACTGAATCAACAGGAAGCTAGCTTTATTAAACTGAAAAAGTATCTAGAGGAAAAAAGAGAAAGCTGGAACTAATTAAAATGCTCAGCATTCTTTTCATACCACTGGTTTTGCCAAAGGTCTTCATCGTGTTTATTTTAAATCCCCCATTTCAATAAACCCAAATAATCCTGTTTTACACTGCGTGCACCCTGAATGCAGACTTTCACAAGCCCCATCTGTCTTTTGTTTTCCATATGAACATGTTAATATGGAATGGTGTGGTTCTTACAAGCCAGGCATTCTGTCAGTGCTAAACCTATTTGTAGACAACAGATTTAAAGTTATGTATCGTGTTGAAACCTGTTAAGAACAAGATGACTGTAAAGGCATGTGTTACAGAATGAGACCAAATATAAAGTCATTCTTTATCTTTTCATCTTACAATTAGTTTGAAATGCTCAAGTAATTTTTTTGTCTTATCCCTTACAGAGCAGTAGTGTCACTTTGAATTGAGTTTTGGATAGATTACATCAATCCTATACCAGATTTGGACATTGGGTCAATATCGGCAGAAAATGCTGGACAGATTTTGAAGAGAAAAAAAGAATATCTGATCTGGTAACAAATATAACCTTTTAATAGCAAACCTTTTAATAGCACACACTCACACTGTGTGATGTGATGTTGTTAGCTATGTATTTATTCCTGTAGGGTGGTACGATGTAATAAACATACTTTTATTGATAAAATCTGCTTTCAATGGGACAAAAGTGAAGATACATACTAGAAAACTATTGATCTAGAATACTGTTGTAGCCTACATACTAGTATGTAGGCTACAATATGTGCCTATGAAATCCAGTGTTCACTATAACGGAGAAGTTGGTCTTTCAAAGCAGTAAATTCCAATCTTTATCAGTTATTCTTTGCACTTTGGCTCTGTCATTTGTGAATTTTTTTTTTTGTGATTTTGTGAAAAATTGTGGCTATAGATGCACTACAGGGTATCATTTTTGGCTGAAATGTTTTGGTGGCTGAACTTTTGGTGCATGTCTTTTAAAAATAGCTTATGTTCTAGCTCAGTATAAAGAAAAGGTGGGATTGTGTCGCATGTAGTTTTAGAGTAATATATATTATTATAATATGTTCAAATCGAAGTACCAAACCCAAATGGAGTGTTTTAAGCTTCACTAAACTGCTGAACTGTGTATGATTGCGTGAGAAAGATGTTTTTTTCAGTAAAGGAATATTCGTCAGACTGTCCCTGTCTGATTTTAAAGGTGCCACAGAATGCATTTATTCAGCATTTAAAATTGTCCTCTGATGCCTACGTAGAAGGCCTGTGACTTTGGCCGGGGTAAATGCTCAGATGAGGTTTTACACGCCCATTTACAGCCATATTATTTGGCCCTAGAGTGAAACAAGCTGTTTTCCCTTTTTTGGTGGGCTCATGAATAATCTGATTTGCTGATTTACAGTGAGGCACCATTATGGCTCACACAGAATCAACGTGTCGACATAAATGAATCTGTGTAAATAAGGTCGTCAGCCTATTTAGTTAGCTACACTAGTTGCTTGGAGCTAGCTGTAGCTAACGTTACCTATACTAGCTACTTTCAGTCTTGACGACAACAACACAAAGTAAATAAAAGTTGTTAGTGTGGTCACAATGAAAAGTTTAATTTAAGCTGATCTGGCTTCAACTGCCAAAAAGTGGATAAAAATGACACATACTGGCTGCTGCTTACAGGTTGCAGTTGGGGTTGTGAAGCTAATGAAGTTGAAATTGCCCCTCTCTTCGGTCTATTCAAGGTCAAATGCTGAGTGAAGCTTTCTAAATATTGTCTAAGGTTTGAGAAAGTCAAAGAATCCAGAGTGAAATGTGCAGAGCAAACTAACAACTTTAATTCAAAACTTTTCCAGGATCTTGTTAAAGGTGTGGGAGCTGAAGTTAGCTTCCTAATCCGCTCCACCTTAAATAGTGCCGCATCACATTCTGGAGCCTCTACAAGCTGCAGCTTTCAAGGTGGACTTGAACATTTGATTGAGAAGCCAACTTCAGCCTCAGTCTAAGATTTACCATGCCTGTTGACCTTAGTTAGGCCTTCAGATAAAAAGTTGTACGTTTCTTGGAAAGGGTATAAAAAGTGCTGACATCACCTTCACAGCCTGGAACGATAGATAGTCTACCATTTTCTGCTGTTGCTTCGTTGTTGTTATATGTAAATTATGGGGGTGTAAATTCAAGACTGTTAGGTACCAGATGAGGATTTTTGGAATTTACCACCCTCTTTTCCAAATGCAGGATTTGTGTTTGAAGGAGGAGACAACAGTGTTTCAGATTCATGGTATGTCAGTTCTGTGTACCGAACTCTCCGTATTCAACTGTGCCAACATGAATACAGTTTTCCATTCTATGGCACCTCTAGGTCTGCGTATATGTTAGGTATAGTAATTTTGCGCCATTCTCAGTGCCTTAATTATTATGGTTCAGCAGCAGTGTTGGGGTAGTTACACATGACAAATTGCTAATTACTTCTCTTAAACTGTGGTGGGATTATTTTACGCATTACTTTACTGATTACCTCAGTGTTACTCTCTAAAACCTATACAAATCTGTACAAACTGGAAAATACAAGACAAAATTCTATAGTTCGTTTCGGTACTTTATTTGGAAAGAAATAGTCAGTCACAGTAAATATCATTTCAAATTCTTGTTATTACTCCTGCATTTAAGCTGGCAGTGTACTTCAAATGATGAACGAACCATAAACCTTAATTTAAAAAATCTGGTATGGTATGTGAAATACTAATAAAAAGGAAAGTTATTAAATTCACCTAGAAAAACACAATTTGTGGTGTTTTACCTAATGATTTTTTTTTGGTAACTATACGCTCATTCTAAATTTGATGCCTGAATCTTTTGGCATTCTTTCATTACACAAGTCTTCAGCTGTGCAACCATACAGGGCCTTCGTAGTTTTTTTTGTTTTGACATGTTTTCAGTAGGACACAGGTAGGCCAGGCCAATCTAGCACCCACACTCTCTGATTACGCAGCCGTGCTGTTGTAACAGAATGTGACTTAGGATTGTCATTTTAAAATAAGCATAGATGTCTCTGAAAAAGATGACATCTAAAAGGCACCGTATGTTGCTCAGAACTGTGCATATATCTTAGTGTTCATGGTGCTTTCAGAGATGTACAAGTTACTCATACCGTGGGCACTAATACACCCCCACACCATGATGCGCCCTAACTTTGCTGATGCATTGAACATTTCAGCATGTTGTTAGGCTTCATTTCAGAATGAGCGTATATTTACAAGAAACTGTGAAGTTAATAAGGTAAAACATGAAATATCTTGTCTTGTTACTGTTTTTGTTTAAGTAGATGTTTAAGTTTTGTTTAAAGTGGATTCATTAATCACTGCTTCCTGTTTTTATTGCATATCACATACTGTCCCAACTTTTTTGGAATTGAGGTTTGTAAAATCAATTGAACAACCACTGAACACGCTGCTGTAAATACACTTAAAAAGAGCTCTGTGTATGTCTCAGCAGAAGCTTGCTCTGTGCAGTAGTCCAGTCAGGGGAGGGTCTCAGAACAAATGACGTGGTGATTAAGAGCTCTGTTCAGCAAGCAGCGTACATCGCACCCCGCAAGCTCAAACCACATCATTTTGGCCAAAAAAGACATTGTTAGCTTTGAAATGTCATTTTTTGTTTGAATTAAACTGACGCTGTTACTCCAGCCAGTAACGCTGGATTAAAACGATTAATGGCCGATACTGTGTGGTTACCCAGAAACTGTCAGTTATTGACAGATTCTCAGACTTATACAGTCGGCTGTCACAGGTATCACACCTGTGCAAATTATGTACAAGGACAGGCATGGATAATCTCTACAGAAGAAATTTAAATGCATCACATGTAATTAATATTGTTCTCTCAGAGACACATAAGTAGCTCAAATAGCTAAGCTCTTATTGACTCTTAGTAACTGTAATGTGATTACAGGAATTTTAAGTGTAATACATTACACTAGTTCATTACTAGTCATTCGCGGTCAGATGTGATCTCGTAATGAGAATACACATCTGGGGACAACATGTTAAACTTTTTGTGTTCAATTGGGTAAAAATCCACCATAAACAAGGAAACACCCCCTCTAAAACAACTTCCTGCTTGTTTGGAGTATTTTGGGAGAACTTTTCAACCAGGCTTTTCTTTAACACCATGCTAAGTTATAGGGATGGGGGGGAAAATTGATTCTTAGATGCATCGCGATGCGGACGTGGATGTCAAATGTCAAAAATCGATTTTCTAAATTTTATTTGATAACATAATGTTGACGGAACGCAAAAGGTGGGACTTTGCAAAGTGCGGAAGTGCAGCGCCCGGAAAGTCTGTGGCGGCACATTGCATTAAAAGCTAGCGCAGGGGTCGCAACCCAAATGGTAATAAGTCATTTTGTTTTTTCAACAAAAATCCAACTACCTTGGGAGCCACAACATTTTGAGTCCATTTTACCATCTTGGCTGTACATGTGTCTCAGTATGTGCTAATGTCCTAGTGTAGGGTAAAAATATAATACAAACAAAAACGCAGACTTACTTTGCTCTGCTTTAAGCTTTAGCTCAGTTGTAGCTGGTTTTCTTGCATCACCAGCTGTAAACATTTCCACAAAAGTAGAATAGTTTCTTGTAAAATGTCTCTCAATGTTCTACTTTTTACATGGCTGAAGCCAGTTTCTTGTTCTCCAGCTTCTCGTTCGAATTTTCCCGTTCCACCTTAAATGTTGCCTGAGGCACCAGTATGTAACTGCTGCACCATTCAAGGTGAAACGGGTAAAATACGAACGAGAAGCTGGAGAACAAGAAACTGACTTCAGTTTCACGTGTTTTTTTTAGTGCTTGACAGTTTCCTGTTGCAGATGAAATGTATCAGTAAACCAGCTGGAGTAATTATAAATGCAAATAAGTCTATTCGTCTCCAAATTATTGATGTTCTTCTTAAATCTTTCTCTTTGCCTTTTTGTTCGGTACTAGCTAGATGAACTAGCAGTTATAGGCTACATTAATTACAGTGTTTAAGATAATTTATTTTTAAAACTGTGTTTGAACGATCAGCAGAGCTTTATTTTACTGCAAAGGAGGATTATTTTATTTTTTGCCTAGAAATCTAATTCTGATGTGGAGCCGCAACAGGACAGTAAAAGAGCCGCATGTTACCGACCCTTAATCTAGCGTATGGAAGCACTTTGGCTTCTGTGGAGTTGAGGGGGAAAACCAAATTAGATGTTTTGACCTATTTTCTGCCCGGTTGTAGTTGCTGCCGACCAGAGGACCATCAATCAAGCGATGTCAAAACTTCCACCCAACTCGGAAAGGACAAAGTGAACTATAAACTGTATCACAACTTTTATTGCCAAGGATTTGTGTCTGTTGTCAGTCGTTGAGAAACAAGGCTTTTGCGCTATGTTGCACACTTTGGGACCGAGATACAGCGACCCGTCTCAAAGATATTTTACTCACACAGCGATCCCCCACACTCTACAACAAGACCGAAACCAAAGTTATGAAATCACTAAAGAAAACGGGTGGTATGGCTGTAACGTGATGCGTGGACATTCATTGCCACAGGATCTTATTTCACCATAACTGCGCTTTTTATCGCAGATGAGTGGCAACCTGCGTCTCGTCACGAGAGCAGTGAATGAGAGCCTTCCAGTTCACTTGCCACATCACTTCCATTTGATTTATTAATAAAAGATATTGGACGTAAATTCATTATGGACTATTACAAATACTTGGCTTTAAAAGTACAAAGTTGTCACACAGTAAGAAAAAAAGATCCTGTATAGAAAAAAAAGATGCATCGATAATCGTTTTATAATCGCATCCAGCCCTCTGAATTGTAATCGAATCGTGAGCTGTCTAGAGATTCCCACAACTACTCAGTTCCCATTCTAAGTCTACCTCGCAGCCCACATTTAGCCCAACTTTTATCGTGGTGGTCCACAGACATTTGTTTATGAGCTTGTGTCTGACAGCTTTGTTACAGGAAAAAACAATGACATTACTGTAACATTATATAATGTAACATTATTTTGTACCTTGTTACTACCAACTAGGGGTTACATAGACTAGTTGACTAATAAGTCCACTTGTCAGTGCTGTGGGCAGCAGCCAACTAATTATAGACAGGTAAAAACTGCGGTGAACCGACAGGAAAAGAGAACAGAAATCAGTTTTTCTGCTAAACACAAAGCCCAAAGTACTTTAATAGTGTGGAAAAACTACATAAAATGAAACCAGTTCTATTGTAAGCTGTACAAGACCGCGCTGAAATACAGTCTCATTAGCCAGACTGGGTAGGTTTTGAGAACTGCAATAGGAAAGGGCCATTTGACTGACATGCAAATCATCCTGTGACAGACTGTTTAGTACTTTTGGTGCAACTAGGCCTATATCTTGCTCTGAAAGGCTTATTGGTGAGTCGATGCAAGTGCTTGCATTTGATTTGATAAACAGTCATTTCTTTGATGCTGCATGGGATAGAGGCAGTATAATTCTCGGTGAGAGGGGATATTCTAAAAGCTATTTAGCGTGCGGTTTAACTCAGATAGCCTATATACTTCTATTGGCAGGGTGTCTGAGGTTGCTGAAATCCAGTTCTTCTACAGTCCACATTTCACACCTCAAACCGCAGAATCTACCGCTAGAACCAGACCCTAGCTACTAACAAAATATGTCCAGAACGCTTTTTTTTTGTTTGTTTTTTTTGTGGTTGTTTTTTGGCATTGACAACTAGTCAACAAGTGAAAATGAAGTCATGCAATGCCCTGCCTCCATCACTGTTCAGCAGTGCTTTTAAACCAGTATGACACGGGTCCTAGAAAAGGAGCAGAGATTCACTTTTGTTATAGGCTGACAGTACGTACTTGTACTTAGACGTACCATTTTTTTGGTATTATTCACTTATTTGTGATGTAATTTGTGATGTAAGCCTTTTTGTAACGTTATTGCTTTCTCATTGTTCAAACTCTTGATTTGACAATGGGCACTTTAGACACACATACACAAACTTAACGAACGTGATGTCCCTTGCCGTGCTCACACATTGTTGGTGGTTGGAGAGCTCTTAGTCCTGACCGTCCTGAAGGATTTATAACAAGGAAACAAGAGACAGCTTTGTATTGTGTAAGTTTACATGCAGAAAACAAAAGCATTTTGTGCTTTTGTGTTTGTTTGTGTGTATTTGGACCTTGGGTTGTATTCTGAGCCCTGTGTGGGAGCGCTGCAGGACAGACAGAAGCTGACAGCTCAGCGCCCTGTCAGCGCCGCACACAGGACGTCAGTCAGCAGAACACACACATTCCTCAGAGCCACATCCTTCCCCCCCCTCAAACTGCACACTCAGGCAGTGGAAGGACACGGGTGTTTGTTCCAGATGTCTAAGATGCTATGAACGTTCTAGAACTCCCGAATCAATGAATACCTAAATGCTTTGCAGTGTGTCTTTGTGGCAGTTGATCATACAGATGATAAAGTTCTCACTTATAGGCTCCCACTCTTTATCCTGTACGTGACTTTGATGGCTGTACTTTAGCTAGCTCTTATGCTCTTCTATTGTTCTCTATCATTTATTTTCTCAGTATGATGCTGATTGCCAGAGGGTGGGGCATTCATTTTTGAGCCTGTTTTAGATTAGCATTTGAGGTTATTTTAAGTTCTGCTTGTTCAGGCATTCTCAAACGCCTTCCTTGTTTTATATTCTCCGAGGGGATTCTGACTTGCAGAATCCTGCACATTCTGAAATAATAAACACAGCAAAGCCTGGATATACACAAGTCAGAACTAAAATAACCACTGTTGTGCATTGTGGGTTTGATGATTTAAGATGTTTTGTTGTTCAGGAAGCCCCTGGAGGTGTTTAGCCAAGCAGCTTTTGGATTTTACTTGCAACTTCAAAGAATACTGTAGTGCCTTAAAAGAGGCATATGAAGTGGTTAAACTAACAGTGTTGCATGATAAGCGTCAGTGTAAACTGTCAGATATTTCATTTATAATGATATGAATATGTATTCTTGTATAACCATATTTTAGCAATTTGTTTAACCTTGCCTTTGTAGTCGTTGGTGTACGAGTGTCCAGGATTTTTTTTTCCCCCAGGGCTTACTGATTTGTTACTCTTGAAGTGCTGAGTTGCATTTGACAGGGCTTGGAATGCTCTTAACAATGTAAATAAGCTACTAAATACCAGGATGTTATGATTTTTCATTTTAATTTTCAGTACCAGTGTTAAAATCACACAGAATATTACAGAAACTTAACTTTAGAAAGAGTTAAGTCTTTGACCTTTTAGATGACCTCATTAGGTTGCCCCAATTGTAAAGCAGCTTTGCTCAGTTGATAGTATAACCTAGTACATTGTGATGTTCAGCAAAAGGAATGCAGCCTAATGTCCTAATACTTAAACTTCTAAAAGAAATCTCTGCAATGAAATTCCAAGTTAAGTGAATGCAGTGGCTACCTGGGTGTCTTAGTGGACTTTGTTACTTTGTAGTGGACTTTGTTACTTTGAAGCCAGTTATTTCACTGTGATACTTCAGTGTTTAAGTCTTGACCATCAGTATTTGAAGTAGCACTTCCATTTTAGCACATAGCATGACATTTCATTTCAGGAATTCATGTAGACCAGACCTTACACTTTTCTACATGGCCTCCAAATCTGCCCTTTATGAGAGTGTAAGTAAAAGGCTTGCAATTAACCAGGTGCTAACTTGGCTCTGCTGGTGATCTGTGCGCAGCTTATGGCCTGAACCCCAGCGTGCTGATTTAATATGTAGAGCATGCCATTCCTGTGTAGTAATTCAGGCTAGAATTCTTTTAACAATAACACTTGGCAGCTGGAGAGCCATCGTTTGCAGCTTAAGTGAACCTGCTGCCCTTTGTTACAGTGAATGCCCTATTATACCCACCCACCAATTTGACCTTCAGAGGGAGATGATGCTTGGCAGATGATGATTGTTAAGGTCAGATAAGATCAAGGGCTCACATTAACCTTTATAGTACTGACCAAGAGAATCCTGGAGCTGCATAGTTGTAGGTAGTGCTTCTAATTGTAAACTGGAGGTCCAAACATTATTAAACAATATAGTGAAAATGGACTAACAACCATGCAAGATCTGGTAGACAACCAAAACTGTCAGATAAACATTATTTAAAGTAGTGCAGCACGATGATATCGGGTTCATATCTGTAGATATTTACTTTTGAAAATTTTGACATTGGACAAATAATATGGTTTGACCAATATTTCAAACGAATAGAGACACTGGACTACTGTGTTCATTTTACTTAATGTGTAACCCATCTGAAATAGATGTTATGGTTCTCTGTAATGCTAATCCAAGTGGTTCTAGTCCCAGTTTCTGCATGTTATGAATGTTTATGCATCAACATCAACATTGGTGTTGGCAAATACTCACATTAAATATATTGGAAATCTGCATCAGCTCACAATTCCCATATTGGTACATTCTTAATTTAATAATTTTGTCTTTAAGAGAGAGGAGAAAATCACTTTCCGCTCTTGCAGCAGATCTGAAAAAATCCATAAATTGTTCTGTCCATCTTTCCACTGTGAGAAGGCAACTCAGTGCTATGGGCCTGAAAGGATGTGCAGCTGTCAAGAAGCTGTTACTGAGAAAAGGAAATGGACAAAAAAGAAGAAAATCTGCAAAACAAAGAAGCTGCTGGTGTTCTCAGGACATTGGACTGGCCACCCCTAAGTCCAGACCTCAGCATTGTTAAATATGTTTATGGTATTATTTTAATTGTCAAGAAACAGAAAAGGTAACTGACTTCAAAGACTGAACTTGGTGATGTGGAAAAATATTCCTGTAGATTTCTTAACAAAACTGAAAGCCTGAAAACCTTCTAAAAAGAACAGAAGCTGCAGTAAAGCCAAAGGGTAGACACACTAAATACTGAAAAATGTGATATTTAGTTGATGAGGCCTCTGTGTAGTATCTGTTAAATGTTATCTGTTATGTTTGACTGGAAATTACACAAATGAAAAGGTGGTCTCCAACTTTTGCACAGTACTGTATATTCATGGTGTTTGTACCCTGTACTAATACTTCTGAATAGAGTTGACTGACCTATGCTGAAGTGGCTTCTTTAGATACTCTGTGGCACAGCAGATGTCTGTAAGCTCCTGCCATTCAGGGACATGTTAGCTGTTTGTTGTAACCCCCCCTTGTGTCCTTACGTGCTGAAGCATTTTTCTCTGCAGGGTTTTTTTTGTGTGTGTGTGTGTGTGTGTGTGTGTGTGTGTGTGTGTGTGTGTGTGAAAGAGTGACTGTATTTCTGTGTACTGTGCCTTATCTGACTCTTGTGTGTTGCAGGTGGAAGAAGGCAGTAAGGCTGCTGCTGTGAGACTTCAGGCAGGAGACGAGCTTATAAACATCAATGACATTTCCCTCAGCGGCTACAGGCAGGAGGCTATCTGCCTAGTGAAGGGCTCCCACAAGACACTCACTCTGGTGGTGAAACGGTAATCTATGTGCACAGACACACGCAAACCCACCCCTGGGCCTCACACACCTGTTCCCCATGCGCCAAGAGCGCCCATCTCCATGGCTACTTTTTGAGTGCAACCATAGTGACAGACCATAGTACCACGGGCAGTGATGTGATATGGGGACCTGCTCTTTGTGATGAGAATTACTTTGTATCAGTGCATTCCTGTAAAATTCTGTGTGCATTATAGGTCAGTTAGAACGTAGGCATAGCTAAAACTATTTTGTGCGCCCCATAACACGTAACATATACAGTGCAAACAATGTGCTGTCATGACTGTTGGTAAGAAGTCTCTGAGCTGTTCATTTATTGATTTTAGAGAATAATTACAGAAAATTGGTAGTGGTGCTCAGCAGTTCACTTTGCCCTAATTTTGCTGTTGTACCTTGATATGTGTTTGTAAGCTGACTATGATGCCACCTAGTGATATCTTACTAAGTACTTGGTAATTACCATCATCTTTGCTTACTCTGTAAAGTATGTCAGTGCACACGTATCCTTTGTTTCATATTATGTTGTTATTCTTCATTTCTGAGCTAATGAAAGGACGTTTATGACTCAAAGTCCTACTTAGACACCTCACTCTTTCAGTGTGACCTGTTTTTCATGCTTCTCCAGTAGCGTATTTCCCCCATTATGCGTTGATTTAATATACTGACTCTAAGGCTATTCTTAAGAGTGTATTGATCTGTACTGATTATGTACTATTAGTCATTAAACTACTGTTTCTTGTGGATGCAACAGGAATTGTCAGTGGCTTGTTGGTTTCATTGAAAATTGGTTGTTGGAAATGTTGGTTATAACAGAAAAACAGATGTTTTTAAAAATATTTTTTTGTAAGTGAAGTGTTGACTTCCTGTAATTCCAATTCTGCTTCTTGTTATCACATGACCCACAAACGGAAATGTTCCTCAGCATTTCTGGGTTGTTTGCATATGTAAACAGGGATACAGCCTAACTTTATGATTAACGTTCAGTGGATCAGTATGTCCACGTATGGTGGAGAAGTCCTGATAGGCCAGTTTGGCCAGATTGTTCCTTGATGTTACGACAGTTCCCAGTAAGTGCTACACATGAGTGGGAAGCATGGCAGGGAAGTGAAGAAAGTGACAGGGTGAGTCAGGGGTGGGCAGTATGACTTTTTTTATTGTTATTGTGCTAAATTACATTAAGCCACAGCATGAGTTTATGGACAAATTGTGCATATGGTCAGTACTTCAAGTATTATAGTGACCAACTGCCTGTTTCATTAAAATGAGTGTGATTTGGCCTGGTTAATTGGATTTAGAAATGTTGAATACAGTTTTTGATAGTATTTTTATATGTCACACTGTGGGTTCTTTTATGTCTGTTTCAACTCACCAAACCTCACGAAAGCTAAACACTGTGATGCGTATAATGTATCCTAGAAATGTCTTAAAGTATCATGGTGTTATATTTTTTACCATATCCACCCTGTTAGTTCATTGCCATTACTTTCATTATTGGTTATACTTTAACATTTTAGCTAGCTGCTATTGTGTTATTGTTGTCAGCAGCTAGATCTACAGTTTCTGTCTGTCACAGCAGATTTCATGCAAACAGTAGTAAATCTGTAAATCTAACCTCTGAGGTTGATGTGTTTTGTTAACCTTTAGCTAAATGGAAGCCTCTGGGATTCTAGGCATCCGACAGTATAAATGCAGTGAGTCTGATCCCTTTTATTTTGTTGTTTTGGATTTGAAAGTGTATGTAATCAGTTTCCACAGGGACTGCCTTATCTTACAGTAATGAGGAAACTAGCTTTCAGCACTTGCTCATGTTTAAGGGTGTTGCCTGTGTTTTGCATATGATGACCTCATTTGAAACTGTGAAGTCACAAAGAAAGAGTTGTCAGGCTTGTTCCAGGTACTGTACAAACATTGGAGGTGGGATGAGTAGGTGCAAAAGCTATGCTTATTTAGCAAGAGTCTGTTTATTACGGTGAATAATGCAGCTATATTTGTGTATTGATTATGTTGTCTAAGGTAGTCTGACCAGTTTATTTTATGCTATTTATTTCTACATAATCATGGAATAGCACAAATAATAGTGCTATATGAGCTCATTTTTTAAAAAAACATCTTTGCAGCAATGCAGCAATAGATTTTGGAGTAGGGTCCACTGTGGATTTGTCACCCACTTTGCTTGTACAGACGAGTATCAGCTGATAACGAATTTGATTTGATACTTGCATTTTCATAGATAATGCAACCACACTGTGTACATCTCAAGTTATACATTGGAACAGAAAAGAACCCGTAGTGCCATATAAAAAAATAGTAATTTAAAAAATGATGAATACATTGATTTTTGTTCAACGTTTCACATCCAATTCTGCTATAAATCCAGTTAAACAGAACCATTAAATCTTTCACTGTAACAAAACATGCAGTTGTACAGTGTTCTACAAGTAGTGAGAATATCCACAATATGCTCAGAAAAGTATATGGTAACATATTGTGAAGTATATTATCATGATAACGGTAAATATTGTTTCATGCACGAAAAATGAAAAATGTGTTACATGTATTATGCACGTGAAAAATAGTGATTTTACTGTGGCATTAAAATTATTTTTTACATATGCATAATCTGGTAGTCTTAACTGATTTTTTTTTTGCACCCCTTTTTTATTCAATATGACTGACTGAGCTGATGGTTTCCTTGCCAGTTACTTTTAAAATGCTGCAGTGAAATCACTTCATTTTGCATGTTTGGATAGTGTTGCACACTCTGAACTGATATTTTTTATTCCTTTGGATTACTTACCTGTTAAATAACAGTTGTATACTCTTTCACCATTCAGTTTCAAATGAATTATTTCAACTTAAACAATACAATTACTTTAATTCATGGTGCATCAAAACTTTTTCAGTGATTTGAAATATCTTTGAAGTTAATTATCTAGGCAGCTTTCACTATTTCATGTAAAAACGCATGCTAGCCACTTGGCAGAGTTTCTAACAGCATGCCACAAAAGAAATCTCCATTCCAGTCGAGTGAGTGCACTGCACACTGACCCAGTGAAACAAAAGTGGCCTGTGGATGGCTCCATTGTTGCTCTGGGCAACCACAGTGCCCAGTAGACTTTATTTGTTTGGATTCCTGAGGCCTTCATGGGCTTGCGAGGGGCATGGATGGAGGCACTTATAACATTTTTCGCCATACGTCTAACGTTACATATTTTTTTTAAAAAAGTGGTTAACTTCAGCTTTTTTTGTTTTTTTTTCTTGCTGTATAACAAATAAGTGAACCCAGTGCACAATTTTCATTTCATTAAAGCATTAATCAGTAAATGTAAAACCGTCCATTAAACAATTGATAAATGTTAAACAGTACTGCTAACTAGGAGAGAGGAGCTGGTTAACATTAGCTTCACTAGAACCACAGAACATGTTCAATTTTGGCTAACTAAAGTAGTCACAAATTTAGATGATTACAAATAATGAACAAAAATCTGAGAGAGTAAAGTCGAGCAACCATGGAAGGGACAGAAAGACGAAATTAAACCTGTTTTATGGTGGTTGGATCCGTAGCCTGATAGGCTACCATAACGTTAGCTTTTGAGAGAGCAAAAGTAGAGTAACAGTAGGCCAAAATCGAACTGGTTCTGTGGTGTTTGGGAGAAAGCTAAGTTAGCAGGCTAAACGTGCCACACCAGCACAGGCCTGGCTGTAGCTAACTGATGCTAAAATGAGAGGAAGGTCGAGAGACTGGTCTTGAAGTGAAAGCTGAAATCAGATGTGTTCTTTGGTTTGTGCAGAGAATGTGCGGTTCTGGTACCTGTAGCTCTTTGCCATGGCTGAGCTACAATCATGCTTAGCTTTTCCGAGGTGTTTGCTGGCTCTGATAGCTTCCTACCTTTTTCTGTTGGCGCCATCTATCAGTGAGCTCCCACACCACCAAACAGTGAGCCCCCTAAAATATAAATGGGTGGAATGTGTTTATTTATCTGTTTAGACATGGAATAGAAATTTGATGTCATAATTTTTGAAATAATGTCATAATTTTTAAATATGGTCATCATTTTTACATACCGCAATATACCATATTACTGTCATACTGACCCTAGTCAGCCCTAGTCAGCATTATTACGTCATTCAACAGCAAAAGGACCAGCTACTCATCTATGGATCACTTGGTATGGATCCAAGGAGAAGAGGTCTGCACGGAACCCACCGCAATATCTCGTGGCGCATAGGCGCATTTTCATTGTTGTGCTCGGGATGGGTGGGAAACCAGCCCACTGCAGATGGGAGTGGGCCGAAGCATGCCAAGCCCAGCAAAATACCAAAAATAACCATTCTGTGGTTTAGGTCTTGCTTTGTGTTTGCTGGGAATAAATGCTGTATGGTCAAGTTACTTCACAGTGAGCCTGATGACCATGGACTGCTGTGTTATTTCAGCAGAGGGCAACATTTTTGTGAACAGACTGTCAGATATTGAATGTCTCTTTGCCTTGACAGAACTGCATGGGCGGGAGTGGGCCAAAATGTTTCGGTTGCGGGCGAGGGCAGGACAAATGTCCCATGCAGAACACTACCAGGGAGCTTAAGCTTCTTGTGTTGCATCAATGTCCTCTATTGTCTTTGTCTTCATGCTAGTTCTGTGATTACTGCTAAATCACACATAGGAAAGAGTGAAATTAAAACCTTGCCACACTTTTGTTTACTGTTGCTTAGTAATCAGATATGTTCATTGATATCACTGGCGTTGGCACCTGGAATGAATAAACTCTTCAGCAATCTACTGGATTCTGTATTTCAGCTCTTGAGACAAAGTCATTAATGCCATCTAGTGGCTAAGCAGGCAGGGAGGCTTCCAGATGAATACTGAATGATTCATGCATTTATAAACATTTTTTTTACTTTAGTGTTCCCATATTCTGCTTAGGTTCTACTCTCAGAATGTTAACAATACAAAGGTAACTAGGTTGACTTTCACATTGTAGAGACATATGTTGAGGATTATTGGTTTGAATTTGTGTTGTAGCACATTCAACTCCAGGTCCATTAAAAGTTACTACAGACTTTGTTAATCATTCAGCGCTCAGCTACCCAAGTCCTTGTTTTTACCATCTACCATCTAATAGAGTACAGCTGTGAATTGTCCTCAAACATAGAATCATGTTGCTTTGTGCTGATAATGACCTGGGCAATGTCCATGTAGGTTTCAGAAGCCAATTATATCCAGCAAAGCTCCTCAGTCACATAAGCTTAGAGAGTACTAATCAAAGCAGGGGATATGCTCAGTTGCTTATTCAGTGACTTGCAGAATATGTCAAGGGAAACACTGGCATTATGTGGCATTCCAGACTATAAACAGACACTGAAAGCTGGTTTTAAGTTTATTTCTTGATGTTGGGAGGAACTGTCATACACAACAGTAAGGACTAGTGCTATAGCTGCTTCTCTTTAAACAAACTGTTGAGTTTTCCATCAGCAAGGTGAGTTGACACTAGCGAGTTAGACGCTTTTCATTAGTATTAATGGAAAAGCTGTTGTTTTCACAAGAAGGCAGTGTAATCAAGCTGGTATAATTACAGGCAGTGTAATCTAACAGGGATAATTACAGTGCGAGTTAGCTACCTAAGTTAAGCACATTCTACAGCAGTATCAGACCCTGAGTAATGAGTACATTTTGAAGCAAAAATTTGCTGAAAGTACAATTTTTTTTCTAGAGTGGATTTGACAAAGTTTGTCTTGCTTGTTTCCTTCTTGTCATTTTTTAAGCAAAATGAAAATGGAAACAAAATGAAAATAGTAATTGTCTATTGGTTCACACTGAAAGTTTAGTATTTATCATCCCACTTGCCCTCCTCATGCTATGATGCCAAGGACTCTCTGTTCTTGATCTGTTCTTGTCATGGCTGGTATGTGAACAGTACATGGAAAAGATGGTGATGTGGGATTTGTCTGCCTGTTCCTGGCTCAGTCAGCACATTTCAAAGGCTTAAGGGCCCGTGTTTGACATTTCCCATGAACAGCCTCATGATAAGCCTGTACCCAGTGTTACACCAAAAATTTCATAGCACTGTTGGGGCTAAAAAGTAAGTTTGTGCTAAATGATGGTTTTCGCATGTGGAGGTGGTGTTTGTGTACTAATGAAGTGACCCCTTATTTTGTTACTTTAGATACTTTGGGTAAATATATTTATTTCACTGAAAATGCAAAAGTTTTGAGTGTTCCTTTGCCACTTATATTAGTGCCAGGCTTCAAAAATATCTTGAGAGCTTCTTTGGATTTTACTTAAACAAAAACAATGTAGACTAGTGTATGGGAGTGGTGATCTTGACATCTGTGTCACGATAACGTACAAGGATTTTATGCAAACAGAGGAGCTCCAGTTTTCAGAGTGGGGGGGCAGCCAACTGTGCAGCCACTGACTCAACAGTTGGTATGACATGCAGCCCAGGAATGTGTTGGTCATTACGAGCAGCTTACGCTTGGCCTCTCTCGGCCCTCTATCAGGGGTCTGATTCAGATGGTTGCTGAAAAAAGCCTTTGTGTAGGCCTTCAAAAACTATGAAAATCGCTGAATCCCTTATAGCTAAGTCTTCTGTGTGCTTCATCAGCATTTTTTTCCAGACTCGGTATCTAGTGTTACCTTTAATGAAGTTCTACAATTTCTACCTGCTGCTATTGAGCAAAGCCTATTAAATGTGGACTATACTTATCAGATAAGCCATCTTCGTTGGTCACAGCACTAGATAAATGTCTACATTTTCACCTTTTGTCAGTTTTTGCTCAATTAAAGAACCTGCCAGGATCTTATGGTCCATCTGTCTGAGATAAACTTTTGTTTGTGAGTTTGTTTTGTGAACTGTTTGTGAGTTCCTGGAGTAAATTATTTGATGGTTATTATGATGGAAAAGCTTCTATCTGGATTTTGTTTCCTTCAGACCAGAACAGTTCTTCTGTTATCATCTTGCATTTCTTCTATAATCTGGTCTGTAGCAGACCACTTGTTTGGATGGCGGGGCAGTTATGTGTAAAATTATTAACTTTGTAGATCAAACCGTAATTGATGATCACAGTTTTTCCCTTTTAATCACTGATTTTACAGGCTATTTTTAGAAAAATGTGCTACAGGTTGATCATTGAAGGTCCTAACCTGGTCTTAAACCAGATGGTCCACGTCAGAACTTGAGACATTCAGTCAGACAGAGCAAGTCACTTGATCCATGAGGGGAGGCTGAGGTCATGGGGCATGTTTGGTGAAGTCTGGTGCTGCCTGAGACAGGCGCCCCACACAAGAATGAAGAGGGCAGCCCTGGTGTCAAGTAGCTTAGTACATGAACAACTTTGCACAGAGAGCTTTGTAAAACCCAGATGCTTTAGGTACGCCTTTTACTTTGTGTGATTTTCAGCTATTGCTGAAGCCTTCTTCTTCTGCTTAATAAAGCAGTGCATTTGCACCCTGCAAAAAACATGTTGCCATAGTAATGGAAGACACGTAGGACTGCCGTTCAGCAGGGGATGGAGCAGCAGAGCTCAGCCCTCTCAACTGCTCATTAACATACCATCATTGAGCCAATGGGGAGGTGGAGGCTGCTAGATTACTTAAAGGGGACTGGCTATCACAATAGCCCCCTCCCCAAACCCTTCCAGGGGTAAAACCATCATAATTCTCGTGGAGACCTGCTCTAGCTGAAACACACAGAGACTTTAAGATGTAGATATTTAGGGTCCAGGTCTGTAACAGCACTTCATCATTTTTTTTCTTTCTTTTTTTTTATGGAAGCAGCAGATGTTTCAAAAGACTCTGATCAGGCACTGGTCATCTGTGGAGGACCTTTTGTCCTGCCCAGTCTTTGATGTGAATGTGGAATGCAGTGCCTGAGGAGTCCACTGGAGCAAACCCGGACTTACAAACCTCTCAGATCTCCCTTTCTGGGAGCCTAATTAGGAATGTTTCTCATTGTGTTCATGTTGCCTTGAGGGTCTGCTTGGTAAGTTCAGAGACTTATTTTGCTCTTGTTGTTTGCTTCTGCGTTTTTCGTCCCACACCTGTGATGCCTTTCTGTTAAGCCTTCTGTTTGGACTTGTATGAGGTTTTAAGTAATAGTATAGAATATCTCAGGCTGAATATCTGTGCTCTCTGCACAACCTGCAGAGTGGTTGAAGAAGTGGTTACAATGTGCAACTTGTTGCGTGTGTATTCTGATCCTCATCAGATTCAGGCCTGATTTTCATACCAGGCACCATGCAAAACCTTGACCTACATAAGCAGCTGTGAACAAGCTTCGGTGTTTAATTCTTCTGAACTATTTTATAATCTGTGGAGATACTCCTTGTCAACACAATGGTAGCAGCAAAATCCTTTTATTCCTCACTGCTTTTTCAGTGGAATTTGTGATTTTTGCCAGAGCTGGTCTTCACTGAATAGATTGCATGAAGGAGTTGGATTGGCTGATGCCTTTTCAGCAGCGATTTGTTTGTTTTTGAACGTGCCTCTTTGTGAAAACAGTGGAAGGGGACTTTCCCTTCCTAGCCCCCCTCCTTGGCCTCCATTCTGCCTGGGCTCTACTGATCCAGTCCACTGGCATATCTGTGCTGAACCAGCTGTAGCCCTGACAATACGTCTAATAAAGGGACTTGCATTAGCATCTGAATGAAAAGCGCCATGTGTGGCTAGCGCAGAAACACTTGAAGCATTTACACAGTGAAAGAGAACAGCAGGGAAACAACCTCTTTTGGGCCTCTCTTTCCTTAATTTGTCATTAAATCTGTTCTGTTTTCTTGTCAGTGTCATCTGCTTCTGATTTTATCAACCAAAAATGAAATGATCAAGTTTAGACTGAAGATTTTTGAAGCTAACAACATGGTTTCCTTTGAAACAGTTGTGTTTTACATAGCTTAAAAAGATAAAGTTACAAAGTGGGGTATTTGGTTGAGAGTGGTTTGTAATGAGATAAAAACTTAAATGTCAAGTGTAAGTGGGATAGTGTTGAACGGTATCGTAACTTGCGCAGGAGCGTCTTGTGCAGTGGCTGAAACTCACTAAAGCTTGTGGGCACAGCTTAACACTTTGTCATTTTTCCTATTAGATAATTTTTACTTGAAGGTCAAGCTTTTTCATGTGACCATCATGTCTTATGTGATACCTTTTTCTAATGTGATGCTTTTTCCATGTCAAGGAAGATATTCAGTGGTTGCAACGAAAACAAGTGGAAATATTGAGCCGAAGTGGTATTGCCTATGTTCTTCGACCTTTTGTGATATTGCTGTAATGTATATTTTCATGAACTGTGAAAGTTTTCTATGGCTCATTAACAAATTGGCTCAGTCTTGCTATCATTTGAAGATGGCTATATTTCAAAAAGCTGTTCATTTATACAGGCAATAAAGGCTAAAATTATACTGATATTAGGAATATATACACTAAGAATGTGATGGGCACTTAAATACGCACAAGTATTGAACAATACATTCAACAGACTGGAGAAAATAAAGTACTCAGTTTATTACTGATTATATTGCATGAAGTATTATTAAATAAACTAGCAAGCTTTTAATGAGGGCAGACCTTCCCTCTGAAAATATCGGCTCTTTAATTCCTCATGACCTTAAAATTGAGAGCAGGGAGAAAAATTATACCCCCCATAATCACAGATTAGCTTGTGGCTACCACATTATTTAAAAAAAAAAAAATAGTTTAATAATGTTCAGTGCTCGGATACACGGAACACAAACATATCAACATTATGGGTGCATTATGCTGATCAGATAGGGTGATGTAACCGGATATTGTAGATGACTGATAAGTAACCCGATGATGCTTTAAAGGCGATAAACTTCATGTTGGGAAACAGAGGAGAACTAGTGTCATATAATTGTTAATTGCAATTTTTTAACTGCATAATATCATACTGATTATTTTTAGATATCGCCCAGGCCTGATGTGCATTCCATATAATTTTGATATTGGAGTATCTGCAACATATGCAACTGCTTAAAAAAAAAAAAAAGTTATTTCCTAGTTGTTTACAGATTTTGTTGATTTTGACACCATGCTGAGGCATGACAGGCCTTGTATGGTACAGTGTAGCACATGGGTATATAAATAATTGGACTGTTTATTTCAGCTACAGTATTAATTTGACAACTATCAAGAAAAACAAGTATTTATCTGTTTGGCACATGACATTTTTTGTCTTGTAGCGGCTGTATTAATGACTAAAGATGCATCAATACCGAAACTGGTATCTGGTATCGGCCCAATGCTGAGCATATATCCTAAACATATATCCTGCGATGCTAATGAACAAACCACTCAAGCTGGCACTGAACGAGGGTTTGCTCTCTCAGAAACTGTTTCTGACTCCATGGCAGTTGGACACAAAGTCATTAGTCACTTAAAACATTGCGAAAACATCACTGTGCGATTTTGGCCTGTTTTTAAACACACACAGTCACAACCACTTCCCCAGTACAGGTGGAAACACATAGGAGTGGAAAAAGTCAACAGTTGCAGTACCAAAGTTCATATATGCTGACTTTGCTCTGTTTAACTGAACAGAATTCAGAGGTATAAACATTATGTTGATTTTTTTTTTTTTTAATTATCTTTGTAAGGCTGTAGAGACTGTAATGTCCTACTGTATACATCACCTCCTGGTATATTTTCAGTGCACAGTGTGGCACAAGTTAGCAGCGCTGCTGTAGCTCAGGTTCTCAGCTTCAGTTTCGTTTTGCTCAGTACTCGGGTGCACGTTACACATTGCATGAGTGTTTTTTGGCTTTGTCCGAACATGATGGTCTATTCAAATGTACAGAGTCACCATAGAACAAGATTTCTAAAATTGCTCAGTGTATGTCTGACGTCAGTGGATCGGGCCAAACAAAAGATGTATAACTTGAAACCTGAGCTCCTGGGATTAGCCTTGGATGTGATTCCTGCTGTCACAGTGCTACAAAGACTACACAGTTGTTAAAAGAGACAGATGAGGATCAAAACTATGAAACTTACCTGGCCTCAGAAAATGCTATTGGTGCATCCCTGTTAATAATCATCTTCAGCTGTTTCGATGGGAGAGTGATGGTGGAGAAATAAAACAGAGAATCTTAGTTTTGAAAAAACAGCAGTTTGTTAAAAAAAAATTAAATGCAATTGATTTTGATTAATATGTAAAAATATATGTAAATAATATCTATAAATATCTCTAAATAAAACAGGTGTTACGTTAGTTTCCTAACGTTTGGTAGATGATTTAGGGAAGTGGACCTTTAGGAAGGTTATGTGTGGCAGTTGTGTTGATCAGTTTCAACTGATTCAACAAAATTTGTTTAGATGGCTTTGCACAGTAAATTCTCACTGATCTCTCATCAAACTGTATGGTTCACAAAATATATTTCAGTTCTTCTGGCCACCAAAATGGCAGCTCACTCATATAGTGACAGTACGTGAGACAAACGTATAAGAGCAGATCATATTTGATACTACTGCTAAAATAGTATGACTAAAGTTACTATTGCATATGACTACTGTTCTGAACTTTCGTTTTTTTCAAGTCGACTCAGCCCAGCTGTGAGCAGTAAGAGAGCGTGGGTGAAGAATCTTTCGTATTCTGTCTGTGCAATCAAGTAAAATAAAATACTTTTTCACACATAAGAAGTGCCCAATCAGGCATCCTCATAGCATTTCCTGCTGGCCCAAATCGCTGATAGCGGCTGAATAAAATGACTTCTTTAACTGGTTTACTTTCATTCAAATGTTAAAGCCATCTTACTGTTTGGTATGTAGATTTTCAGTGTTTTTTTTATCCACCACAAGATGTCTCTCTTTGCCTGTGATTCCTGCCAGTTTGCCCAGTGACGTGTCCAATGTATGAGAATTCATAGAGCCTGATTTCTGTCTGGGGACAGACAGCAGCTTGGGAAGAGTTAGAGGGTGACTGATCTGGTGCTGTGAGGAGATTTTCAGGCCCTTAAGCCTGGGCATGCTGTTTCCCTTCTAGGCCATATGGTTGAAGTCTGAGTTTAGTGCTCCTTGCCTACCCTTTTTGCTGTATTGGCTGTAGATACACGGTGGCTGCTTTGAATTTTTGTTTGTTTGTTTTTTTTTCTGACTTTTGTTCTAAAGTTTCAGTTTTTGAAGCTACAAGGTTTCCTGTTACAGAATGTAGCTCATAGATTTCTGACTGTGGCCAATATTTGCCTGCACTGCACTAAACACCTGTACTGTTTGCTGTTTTCTGTGTTTGTGTAGATAGCACTAGGTTCATGCGGTCATCCTCACTGCTGTGCCATTTTACTATTAAAGACTTGTTTGTCTTACTTAAAGGAATAGCACTAGAGTCCCTGTCCCTCAATCTTTGTTGAGGTTAGAGATTCAGTCTGTTCCCCTCCTTCTAACCCCCTTCAGGAGAATGAAAATGGTGGATATTGTAGCACAGAAAATGGCATCAGAGAGTGACGTTCATGTGGCCCGGAGCTTTCTTACGAAGATATTGCGAAGTTCAATGAGGTGTGGTATGGATGTAATCACTGGCAGACCCATCTTTTTTCTATACCATCCCATTCAGTCCAGTCACATCTGCACCATGACTCTATTTCACTATTTATGTTCAATGCATTTGTTCACTTTTCAGCCATTTTTTGTTGTCTTTGTCGCCGTTCTTCCTAAGCTCTTAATTTAGACACATTTTTACGATTTGAACTAACATTCACTGTTACTATGCATTACAATACCTTTGCAATCCTATTATTGTGATGTCTGCAATATGATCAAATCACAACATATGAGCATTCTCATCTTTAGCCCTGTAATGTCAAGGATTCCTCAATGTTTACTACATTGCAAGACATCTTGCAGACACTATATGTTATTTTGTCCATTTCATGCAGCCCTAGTTTATTGCATTTTTGGGAGTTTACATTTGGAATGTTCAGACAAGAAAATATGCTGGTTATCTTGGTGAAGAATGATGTATTTGTTGATAGTTTGTGCCACAGTCATGTATCTCTGACTTCTGCCCTGCATGCTTTGCAGAAAGAACCGCTTCAAAGGGTATGTTTCAGTGGCATACAAATTCATGTATTACAGTGAAACTACATTTTAGCATTTGTGAAATACAAAAGTAGCAATTGGTAGCTTAGTTGAATGTACTTTTTTAAGAGGTTGACATTCAAAAGAAAGTGTATGGAGAGAGACGCAGACTTTGTTTTTCCCCTTGAGTATAATAAGGGTGCCATAGTTATGTGTACTGTAACTGTTGTGATTATGAAAGTAGAGTTGAATGTGGCTGTTAGTTGTAGCAGTTGTACAGAGGCATGATGCTTTGTTCTCTGTTCACTTTTCCACTCTGATCTCTTTCTTGCTCTCTTTCTCTTTCTGTCCCCTTTTCTCTCTCTCTCTCCTCTTCTTCCTTTACCTCCCTCTTCCCTTTCTTTCAGGAGAAACGAATCGATGAGTAGGCCTCACTCCTGGCACTCCACCAAATTCAACGAGAGCCAATCAGAAACTGGAAAAACACAGCCCACGCCCTCACCAGTCTGGCAAACAAGATACGATGCAAGGTAGAAAACCCTGTTTAAACATATTATTATATCATTCTGAAAAGAACGTTTTGTCATTTTTGTTCCTTGTTTATTCTGTTAATGAAATCTAAAATATATGAATGTTTTCTCAGTTCATTATCCTCTGACCTCACCACTGGCTGGGACCAGACAAATCTGCGCAGAGTGTCAGATCAGTTCAGTTCCTTGGGCAGTATGGACAGCTTAGAGCATGGCTCTCACCCCTATCCACCTGGCCGCCTCTCTCCAAGCAAGTCTAATGCCAACAGCATTGAACATTTAGGAGGTGGAAAACGAGACTCTGCTTATAGTTCCTTTTCAACTAGCTCAGGGACCCCAGATTATACGCTGTCCAAAAGCAACGCAGCTTCAACTGAGAATATGTTGTATAAAATAAGCCAGTGGGACTCAGGAAGCAGGCCTAGCAACGGCAGGCACAGTCAAAACCTAAATGAGGGGGTGCAGCAGGATGATAGGATTGGATACCTACAGCTTCCTTCCGGGACCAATGACAGAGAAAGTCCTAAAACAGTGGAGCAGCCAGGCTACCGCCATTCTGGTTCTGGAAAGGCAAGCAGCGGACCTGTTTGGCATATTCCAGACATGAAGAAGACTATGGCCCCTTCACCTCCACCGCCTACACCACCAACACGCAGGGATAGTTTTGCTGCTACCAAGGTTCATGAAAAGGGTCTGGTTCCTAGCTACCCTGAGGGCCCTGGTGTTCATGTTCAGTCAAAGATTCATGTGAAAGGAGTAGACAGAGTATCAGAGGTCTCTGACTGTACTCAAAGGATTTACCAAGCCAGCGAATCAGCCCTTGAAAGTTGTCAAAACTACAACCCTCCAACCAAAGGCGAAACAGTTAATTCATACATAGCAGCTGAGAGCTATAATCAAGAAGCTCATCATCTAAACTCAAACAAGACATACTCGCTGTCCACCACCGATGTCAGAGCAGGCCATTCATCCTACGCCCACTTGCCATACCATCAACGGCAGTACAGTGATGAAAGCACTTTCCATGCACCGTCCAGGATGTCCTCTAAGCCTCAGAACATAAGTAGTTGCTACAGCAGCATGCAGGAGTTACCTACCAACAGCCACACACTGCACTATAGCCAGAATCAGGTTAGGAAGCCTGTTGCATCACTGTCCAGTACCACCATTGACCAAAACACTGACATCCACAGTACCAGCAGATATTACTGTGTCACATCTCGACAACACCCTCCTGGGTTGTCCCAAGCCTCACTAGTGAGAGTGGAGGACTGGAAGGCTAATTCTGTTATAGATGTGTCCCATAGTGGAGATGACAGAAGCTCTCAAGGATTGCAGAAAGACAGGTATACACCTCAAGTACCACTTCACCTTTCAAACACCAAAGACAGCAATGGGTATTACAGGCAGGTTGACAGCCAGCATCGTACATACACAGCAGTCAATACCCCTTTGCTTGATGATGCACCAGTAAAAGCTTCAGAGGTCAGAGGAAGCCAGAAACAAAGTGTTGTGACAAACTCAGACACTCATTTTATCAGTTATCCCCCTAATGAGGAATCTGAGCAGGGAAGAATTGCTGCACCTCTCCAGTTGAGAGAGTCCTCCCAAGAACATTTACTGTCTAAAAGTGGTGCACATGTGTGTCCCCAAAACACCCCTTTGTTACATTCTCTGTCCCAAGAGAGCAGCAGATTGAATGAGAACAAAGAGGAGATGGAAAGTGAAAATTCACAGCAGGAATCAGTTGATCCCCAGACCAGTAAGCAAGTGCGACGTAGTGACCGATTTGCCACCACTTTGAGAAATGAGATACAAATGAGGAGAGCTCAGCTTCAAAAAAGTCGAAGTGCAGCAGCCTTGAGTGGTTCATTGGAGACTGAAGAAGAGCCTTCTTTCTGGAAGTCCACAGAAAACTCTGCTTCTTCGTCTGATGGTTCCTTCACCAGCACTTATAAGGATCATCTGAAGGAGGCCCAGGCACGGGTCCTTAAAGCTACTTCGTTCAGGAGGAGAGACTTGGAGCCAGTGCTGCTGGAGCACCCAGGATCTGAAGATCTACCCTCTGTTTGGAAGGATACGCCATCCATGCCAAGTGTTTCCGAGGTCCCATTGAGCAAAGCTACTTCAGGGGGTAACCAGGTGACCCGCATATGTGGCCGAAAGCGGTTTCCAGTAGAAAAGAAAGTACGGTCATTGTCTGAGCCCGATAAAATTAATGAGATGGGTGTTGATGAGGAGCCAGCACCTCTAGATAATACTGTGTCTTTAGTTGGCAGGCGTAAATTTTTTGAGGCAAAAGGAAAACCTGCATACCAAAAGCCTTTACCAAAGCAAAATCAACAAATATCTGATGATCCAAGGTTGGCCAAGCCTGAAGGGAAGCCTCAGCCTGCACAAAGTGATACAACCACAGGAGATAGTAATGCTAAAGCAACAGCTGCTGAGAACAGCCCTAAAGAAGGCCAGGATGGTCCTACTGCATTGCATAGACTGGGCACTTTTGCAGAATATGAAGCCACATGGAAAACACAGAGAAAAGTGGTGGAACCAAGGACGTCTGGAAGGTACCACTCAGCTGATAACATCCTTGATCAAGCGGTGGAGCAACGGAGTAAGCCTGCCTGTTTTCACGAAAGGTCACGGTCCTCTCCTTCTGATGACTTCTATGGTCAGGTTAGTGTTTTGCTTTTGACATAATCATTACAAATGCATTTTATCTTTTGTCATTGTTCATCAGACATTTGCATATTTACCAGTGTTGTGCTTTTTTTGAGAGCTCGTTAGCTTTTAACCTTGTTCAGGCAGGTTTGCTGAATGAGTAATGCGAGAATAAAGGCAGGACATTGGTCAAACATTAACCCATGTCTACACACAAAGCCACACCCTCACACAAGGAGAGCAGCCAGTGTCAAGGAAAGCACCTCATATATTGAAGTTAAAGTTGTGTTCTAACAGGGAAATTGTTGCGTCATTTGATATGAGGCAAGTGCATGTGTTGATACTTGCCTTAGGTTGTAGAATGTTAAAAGTTGTATGTGTTGTATTCTTCTCAGAACATCCAAATACAGGGAAGGAAGTCAGCTGAATACCCTTCATCTGAAAGAAAACTCTCTGATCATGACAACTCTAGCCCCAGGTAAGTGACGAAGTTTTATTTTTATTTGTTGTCCCACCTAAAATGGACTAATTTTGCAAGTGTTGAAACTGACTTAGATTTCTATAAATTTGGTGGTGATTGGAACCAGGGGTTGTGATGTCTAGCCAGCCACGTGTCCTTTTAGAGGGTAAACAATGCTAATGGTAATAAGTGTCACTTACTTTGCGCTGCTGTCTTTGAGAAGCTGAGCTAGTACAATGACCTCTGCTGTTAGGCCATTCATTCAGACCTAGTTGGGTCAGAGAGGAACAGTAGTCCCTTTGTGGACACCACAGGCCTGACTACAGTATGGCCCTGACCCAGCAGTGACAGCCATCCTTAGTGACTGGGGTTTGTGTGGTGAGGCGATCTCTGAGATGTAGGCATTTGAGTGTGACCCATTTAATTCCCAGAATACTAAAAGTGCACCCAATTTCACTTGGCCAAAGAGAACAGGACACTGTGTTAAAGTGTCAATATTTTGTCCTGCGTGTACGTGTCACCATTCAGAAACACGTTTTGTATCTTCATACTGTTCATTTTTGTGTATATTTGCAGTAGTAAAGGCTCACGTTTCTGGCAAGAACATTCTGAATCAACATTTTAGTCTACACTTACAGTTACAATTAGAATTCATGTATTGGGTTCTATATTTCTTCATGCATGAGAGTGCTTTGCATTTTACCTCTTACAGGTGATGAATAGTTAGCCTCTGACTATTCAGAGGCTAACTAGTGTACTCCAGTCCTTCAGTACACTTCTGAAACTGAGTATTTGTGTGGTGCCAAAGTGGAAAACTTTGGATTCGATGAAGTTGCAGTCTTCAGACACCATACAGAACTGTTTGAATATCAAAACCATGCAAGACCATATATGAAATATAAGACTTTTGTGTGGTCCTGTGATGGGTTAATGTATTAACCATGCATGTAACTGGGCCAGTACAAGCTTGGCATCACTATATTTCTTTACTCTCTGAGTGATAGAGAATCAGTGCTGTGCTATCCCTTATGTTTGTCCCTTCTTTGTCTAAATTGGAAATGTCCAGGTTGGCCACCACACTTATCCTCATATGCATGTCCTTTTCTTCTCTGGATGCTTATTGATTGGTTGGGCTATATGGCAAAAAATTTATCATCACAGTACTATACGCAATATGCATCACAATGTTGAGTTTCTAAGACTGGATAAATTGCAGCAGACAAAAAATTTACTTCAGAAATTATGAATACATTTAACATACTGGGCTGCACAAAATCTAGTTAAGCAAGAATAGTTATTCTCTCTTTGTAACCATGCAGTTGGTCAGTGTTCTTTAAGTGCTGATGATATTAGCAATATGCTCAAAAAGGAATGTTGTGACCTAAAATAATTTGCTCCATTTATTGCTCCAGCAATAAATATTGTCATATTGTCCACCTCTAGTTTGTGGAAACTAATGACAGTTCTTTAAAATAAATGTCTTGCCATTTGTGTTGTTTTTGTATAAATTAGTCAGCCACTGGTTTAGCAACAAGCTTTATAAAGTACAGAATGGACTTTATTTAAAACTAAGGTTTGTTATGTCAGAGAAAGCTAAAGAATTGTTATGTAACAGGTATAGTTGGTGCTTCTGTATAATATATCAGATGACCTTGCAGGCATTCATTTTTTTCCCCCTCTTTCATTTTTTATATGTTGAACTTACAGGCCTCTCTTCATTCTCTTATCTGTCTCCTTTGGGTAAAAGTAAGGGGTGGTTCACTTTAATTAGCATGTTGCCCACTTAAACCCTGCATCCATCATCTAAAGCTTGTTAAATTGCACCCTATAAAATGATCATGTCTTCTCCTGCCTGTAATTAAAGTGTTGTGAAGAGCATGGTTATTGTCGAGACTGTCCACGAGTAGCTTTGAAGCTGAAAAGTAGGGAGGTTAAATTAACTCCTTGCATTCAACCGTGACTTCTACAAGATAGTCAGGTTAAAGATTTATTACTGCTAAACAGATATCATTACTAAATGTTGTTACTATTACTTTTTTTTTTAAAATAGTGTTATAATAGTAGAAAATTATTTGAGAATTTCTCATACCACACTTATTGCATATGCAAACTCCACACTCTGCTGGTGAAACAGGACTTTGCAGTGAAACTTAAAGGTGTCAAGTATCTAGTTTGAGTTAGCCTATTGACTTTGACTTCAATGTAGAATAGAGCATAACTTGTGTGACAGAAGCTAGTGTTAAGTAAATCCGTGGTAGAGCCTGCAGCCCCACCCAGCTTGCACATACAGTGCTCCAGGAAGCACCTGTCACGGCAGACGCTCAGATGTGTTCAGACCTCCCTGTAACATGAGATTACCCGATCAGCCATGGTGAGTGGAGTTTGTTGCGTTGTATTGAGGTTGAAATTCAATTGTATTAGATTTTCTGTATGACTGAAGATGTAGACAAAAAGTTGGCAGTAAGTTGTACCCCTGTCTTTTTGGATACATTTGCTTTTTCAAGACAAGGAAATGGTTACTTTTAAATACTGAACTGAGATAGTGAAAAATAAGCAATGCTTATGTTTAGCTTGTCATAACTGACTGACTACTAATTATGGCCAGAATAGATCTGTTCTCTAGCATATTTCTTTTTTTCTATGAGGTTTTTATTATTAGAAGGTGATAATTACACTGTGACCAGAGTGGTTTTCCTGACTTCGATTACAGACTGTTGACACTCAGTGAGGAAACTCACTGCATGTCTATGCATGTTTGCATTTAATACATGTATTCTGCTCACCACACGTATTACCTGCTAGATGATACATTTGTATCCCTTTTCTGTCCTTGTAAAATATGTTTGGCTTTGAATCCAAGCATACATTTTCTGCTTCCAAACATGTATGTCATAATGATGACCACTTCTTACGGCATGCATCATCTAAAGTGTTGTGAACTTATCTGCTGAGTTTTTTCAAAAAATTCTGCAACACTGCATGTTCTGACTGTCATTACTTTTCTTTCCTTTGTTATCTTTGCTTTTTCTTTTTCCGCTCCTTGTTCCTCTTTTTCTCATCCTTCAGTCAAAATCTTTCTTCGTCTCTGTCTACGGAGTACGGCGGCTGGTTCTTTGTGCCTGACAGGTACTTGAGCTGTCCTTGAAAAAGTAAATTGTGGCTAGCCATGATTGTGAATTCTGGCAGTGAGGGTCTGCATAGTTTGGCTTCATTTTGAACTATGAAAAAATATAAAATATTACAATATACAAATATAAATGTAGTGATTTTTGTATTTTAAAAAAAGATTTTTTTTCACCACATGAATGAATGGTGAATTTTGAAAGAATCCATGCTGTATTGAAATACTAATATGTAAAATACTATTTTTGATTTATTTATTTATTTTTACCAAACAAGTTTGTTTTTTATAAAAGTTTGGGCCACAGTGACCCACTATTGCTTCATAAAACACTTCTACAGGGCATTTTTTGTCCCTCTCTGCTGTCATGACTTATAAATCTAAAATCACTGACAGCAAAAAGGGTAAAAAAAATAAATAAATAAACCAAAACAATTGAGATTAAGGAGGCAAAGTGTTCTCTTAGCTGTTGACTGTGGGGGAAAGAGCATTCATTATCCACAGCATGACAGGCTTGTGGGAACAGAAATATGTGGAGTATGACAGCCAGCCTGGGAGTTACCATGGAGAGATGGTGAAATGTGGGAGAAATGAGTGCTCTCCTATCGATTTACACATAGCACAGTGGCGCTTTGTGCACTAGAAATGACAGACGCATTCACAGTTGCAGCCTTTGATATGTGTTTCTAACTTAATGCATAGACAGCATGAATATTTGACTACACAATGCAAGTACATAACTTTGTTTTTTTCTCCTCAGGTTAAATGAAAGAGGATACAGTGATTTAGTATCTAAGAATCTAGAACCTCCACCATCACTTTCAATTAGAGGAGACCTGGAGAAAAACCTCTGCTCAGACCCTCTACCAGCCCATCATAAATCTCTTCCCAACTCTGCTTGCCCTTCTCTCTATTTCCCTGACCACAGCATCCTCCCTGAAACCTCCTCCTTCACCAAAAGCAAGGGCTCGATTTCTCCGAGACCTCCCCTGCCCCGCCTGGACAAGTACAAATACCCTGAGACCACGCCTCCTCTCTCCAGCTCTCAGGGCAAAGCCACAACTTCGCATTCTCCTGTTAGAGATACCACCTCCGCCCCTGTTCCCACCCAGATTTTCTGGAAGGACCCAGATTATAGCAAGGGTCCGAAAAGCGAGGAGGAGCAACAATCAGATATCACACCTCCTGTCCCTCCTACCCCTGCTGCTCCGCCTGTCCACCAAGCCTCTGGCCTGACCCAGCCCACCATGGAGGGACAGCGCTCCCCCTCGCCACAGTTTGCTCCCCAGAGACTGACTGACAAACCTCCGGTGTCTGTCTCCCTGCAGGATGAAGCCTCTGGAAGGTAAGAGTTTTCCAGATCTCCTTACTAAAACTTTGGTTAAAGTATGTATAAAGTATGGCGGCTGAATGCAGAGTTTGTGCTTGTGGAGAGCTTTTCCACTGGCAGACCACAGCTGGGCTTCTCCTTCAGCTGCACTCCTAAAATGATCACTGGAAACTGTCCCACTCTTCAGCCCAGTAATTTAATGACGATGCTGCTTTCCTTATTATATTCAACTCTATACAAGAGGCTTATTCATACGCTTCTGGCCACTGCATGCTACTGTAGTTAAAGGCAGTCAAATTCAGACCACCCCCAGCCTCTAGAAAAGACGTCTAGCCGACATATTGTTCATTGAGAATCTCTCTCGCTCTCATTTGTGCTCACTCGTTTTTTTTTTCTGTAGAGCAGCGGTATTTTTGTGCAGTTCTTTCTAGTTCCCAGAAGTCCTTTCATGGGGAGGAGTCCAGAGGTCGGAGTATGCCATTATGTTGGGCCTGGAAAGAAAAAAACCCTGTCATGTCATATGACTTTTAATCAGCCACCGTGTATGGATAGGCTCACTGTAACTGCTGCTGAACTGTACACCTATTTGGAATTCTGTGGTAGTGGTTGTTCTATGTATATATCTCAATTTACCAGCTTGTATTTCCATTTTGCAAGTTCCAGTTGACTCATGAACATAATAATATTATTTAGAGAAGTCATCTTTAGTCATCTTTTCCAGCACTTTTTTTCAGTATTGTTTGTTCTGTATTTGATGGCAAACAGCTAGTGTGCTTAGTCTGTCTGAATATACTGAGTGATCTCTGAATTTTTATTCTGTTTTAGGATGGACAGGGTGACTGACGACAACACCACAGTGAAAAAGGTGCCCATCAAGATAGTCCACTCCGAAAGTAACACAGAGAAAGAAAGTCGACAGTATCTTCACCCAAGCAGTGAGACCCCACCCAGCCCACAGGGGTCCACAGTCTCATCTCTCTCCTGCTTGGCAACCCCGAAGCAGTCCTCCTCTCCATTCTGCACATATACACGGCAAAAGGACCAGGAGGCAGAAGTCCGAGACACCATGGGCAATCAGAAGGAGCAAGAACCTTACGCCGATGTCACAGGGCCCCTGGAGCAGCATGGCCAGCTGAAAGACTCCAGTGTGAATCAGAGCAGTAATGGGGTCTCTTCGGTTAACCTCGGATCCTCCTCCTCCCACGCTGAGGAGGATGAGAAGAGAGAGGTGTTGGCTAGGGACATCATCGACAAAGATAAGTCTCTGGCTGATATTTTGGACCAGAGTAAAATGAGGACTACCATGGACCTAATGGAAGGGATTTTTCCCCAAGAAGAGCAACTGATGGAGGAGGCTCACCAACGAAGGAGGGTTGCACCTAACCAGGCCTCATCACGCAACTCTGAGGACAGGTCAGTCCCACTGTCTGTCAGCCACAGACTTTGATGTATGGTGCCCTTGATGTCTAGTTGTGTCCAATTTAGTGTGGACTTGAATATAAAATGTAGGCTAGTTTTGTGAACAGTGAGCTTTTATTAGAGTGGAAGATGTTTTGAGCTCAAAAAGCCCATAAACAGTTGAGAATTCCCTTTAGTGAATATTATTAGTTTACGATTTCCCCCACAAAGTTATTGTGCACGCGTGGTATATCTTTCTTGTCAAAAATTGTTTTAAAAGCTGTCTTCAAAAGCCCTCTGCTGGTTAAATCTTGTATTGCAGTTCTTCAGTAATTTAAGGTTAGTATAGCTAAAGAAAATGTGTGCCTGTTTAGCTTGTCCTTTCACAGTTACAAAGAAACATTGACATGAGAACAATAACCTTGATAAATCTTAACATTCTGCATTTTTATCTTTGGTTCCTTAGAAGGGAGGAGGATAGCATGGCGGCAGTAGCAGCTTTGGTGACAAGCTCAGCTTATTATAGCACGTCTGCTCCCAAAGCTGAGCTATTGATCAAGATGAAGGACATGCAAGAGCAGAGCGTAGAGCTTGACTCGGAAGAGGAGCTGGAAGAGGACAACGACAGTGACCTTGCAAACAAGAAGGTAGTGTATGGTCTCTCGTACTACTCTGTACTCTCTACTATGTTAAGCCACCCTTCCTTTGCTAACATACTGCTTAGGCAGTTGTTATAAGTTTCATAATGACACTATGTTGAAACAAAGCCATCTGAGATTGGTGAGTGAGATCTGATTGATTCCATCATGCTTGCACAGGCCTATAATGTTTACTGAGCAGATTCTTTGAAACAGATAAGTGACAGTATGAAATTCATTGTTGAAAATGTTGAGTGTTTCTGTCCTTCAGAAAATGCTTATTATTTTCTGTAGTCCAGTGACTACAGAAGCTTGTTCAGTCAATTTCCGGGATAAACTAAATGGATAGCGAAAGAAACTGAAACATAAAAATTGCATCATTGTTGTGAGTTGTTTATTAGTAATGTGACTTTAACTGTAGTTTTTTGTGTTTTTTAAACTTACTGGGTTCAATGTGCTCTTTTAAAATCCTAATTTGGTATACGTTGGTGCAGCATGGAGGGAAATGTCTATAGTACAGAACTAAAAATGTAAGTCTTTTTTACCTTGGTAGTTTGTGTTCCTGGTCCTATTAGGATGATTCATCATACTGCATCACTTAAAAGACATAATTCTTGTTTTCCCAGTAATCTTTTATCAGTATGTAGTGCCTTTGCCAGCCTCAAAAATGTTCCCTGATTGTTAACACCATGCACCAGTTGGTGAGGAAAAAATATTAACGATTAATTAATGTGATGTCACATTTCACTTCCTCCTCCCACTACCTACACCTATCATTGAGTGAAAGCGCTCTAGCTCAGACAGCTTCTCTGATACCGTATTTCACTCAAATGTACATCACAGTATGATAGGAAAATGTGTTATGATTTCCGATTAACTTTGACTTCAACATGCCAGTGAAGAGGTGCTATTTATTTCATAGACGTGCAAGGTAAGGTGAATGTTACTTGTTCATCAATTTGTTTTTTCTGTTTGCTTCCACTCAAAAACCTCTATATGTGAAGATTCAGTTAGTCAGATTAAAAGACAGTTTCAGCTTTCAACCCTTTTTTAGGCTATGGTGATGGAGAAGAAGGTACTAGGAGACCTGCTCACCAGTGACCTTTATTTCTCCTTTTGCAGCATGAGCTGATTGACAGCCTGAGCAAGAAGCTGCAGGTGCTGCGGGAGGCTCGAGAGAGTCTGCAGGAGGACATGCAGGACAACAACGCCCTGGGGGAAGAGGTGGAGGCCACCGTGCAGGCTGTGTGCAAACCAAATGAGCTGGAGAAGTTCCGCATGTTCGTGGGGGACCTGGACAAAGTGGTCAGTCTGCTGCTGTCTCTGTCTGGGCGTCTGGCCCGAGTGGAGAATGCTCTCAACAGCCTGGAGGAGGATGCGTCACTGGAGGAGAGGGTGAGGAGACAAAAGAGAAAGAACAGAGTGGATTGAATTAGTTGTTTAAATTAGTAATGTAAAGGAGTTCAGGGCCATCAAAATGGTACCAAGACAAACACAGTTTTTCCCAAATGTAGGTGATCAGCCAAGAAATGTTTGGTGTCCAAAGTCTTTATCTTTAGTTTTACATTGGGGCTACTAGGAGGCTAATGTAGCGAAAAAAAAGAACGGCATTATGCAAAATGCATACTTTAATCACCTCACACACTTGCCTCAAACTGCATTAAGTATTTAAATAATCTCATACAGACTTGCTAATGTTATTTCTGACAATGTATAACATACAGAAATGGAAGCGCATTGAATAGCTAGCCTAAAGAGTAGCAACATCCATCTCTTAAGCGGGTTTTATCTGTGTGTTTGTCAACATTGATAGATTAACAATGTCATGCAGTGTCAGAGACTTGGCACAGTTTGAGGGAAGTGTGATGATTTCAGGATGAAAGTTTGGTGCTAGTTGGTGGACTGTAAATTTCCACTAATTGTTGGCTACATTAATATACAGCCTTGTATTTCCAGTGTAAAACTAAAAAAATAAACTTGTCTCAGCTGATCGATTTGAGGTACAGGGAAAATTGTGTTCATTTCATTTTCTTGCCAAACGTCTCCTTTCTTAAGGGAAATTCCACCAATTTTTTAAAATTTCAGCATGATTCAGTCATTGAGATCTAAGCGAAGTAATTCAGTGTTTTGATATGGAAATGGTGCCTTGTAGAGAAATGTATTGACTGTTTTTCTAATGATAGGACCAGGGGTCACAATGTCTACAATAGAGAGAGCCATTTTATTTACTATCCAAAACCACCAGTAAACCTACATGTGTCATCTAAGTTAGTAATGATAAAAGTGATAAATCTGAAAAAAATGCATTTTATTTTGGTTTTCTTTTGCCTCACAGTGCTCTGCATGTATCTCTCTGCCATTAATGTACTTAAAAAAAATAAATAAATAAAAATGTTTAGGCCATTGGCTCCTGAGTGGCGCAACCGTATAATCGTTGGCCCTATCATCAGGAGATCGCAAGGCGATCCCTGGTGATGCTACAGCCATCCTTAGCCGGGAGTCCTAGAGAGCACAATTGGCCTCACTCTCTCTGGGTGGGTAGGATGGCCCCTCCCTCTCCCCCATCACTCAACGCGATGCTAGTCAGCGCAGGCGCCTGTTAGCTGACGTAACAGATCTGGCGGTTGGTGCTTTCCTCCGAGCGTGTTCAGCTGTCCAGTGACGTTGCGTGAGCGGCAGTTCGAAAAGAAGCGGTGGTTGGTTTCACAGGTCTCGGAGGCAGCCTGTGTGTTAGCCTTCACCCTCCTAGCGTTGATGGTATTGTGTGATTGGGGGAGTCCTAACTAGCGGGTGGAATTGGAGACGACTAAATTTGGGGAGAAAATTGGGTAAAAAAAAAAATATATATATATATATATATATATATATATATATATATATATATGTATATATATTTTTATATATTTATATATATATATATATATATATATATATAAATAAATTGTTTAGGCCAAAACCTTCTCAAAACTATCATAAAACAATGTCTCAGGATCGGGCAGTATAACTTGGAGATTTAGCTTTGAGAGGCATTCAGCTTGAATGTTTGGTTATCACCACCACTGTGAAAAATCCCAACTGGATGGAGGGGTCTGAATCTGCTTGATTTATACATAGCTAGTTTTATTCAGTGTGATGTTGGAAGTTGCATTCTGATCGTTCTTCTCTCTCCTCTGCAGTGCACACTGACAGAGAAGCGCAAGCTGCTGATCCGCCAGCATGAGGACGCCAAGGAGCTGAAGGAGAACCTGGACCGCCGCGAGCGTGTGGTTTATGACATCCTGGCCAGTTGTCTTCAGGAGGAGAGCCTAGCCGACTATAAGCACTTTGTTAAGATGAAGTCGGCCCTCATCATTGAGCAGCGCAAACTGGAAGACAAAATCAAACTTGGCGAGGAGCAGCTCAAGTGTCTGTTGGACAGTTTGCCTCCAGACCAGAGGATGCCTACCTGAGGACTGGTCCTGACCACACCACTGAGGGATAATCTTGCCTGACAGGGTGCCACAACAGCGCTGTGTTTTTGAGTGCTATTAAAGTGATTTCTGGCCATATTTCAAAGACTCTTTGCCAGATATGGACAAATTGAACAGATGTGGTTCTTATTAGACTCTCTGCTATTGCTGAGACCCTGATGGTGCTGGGCGCTTTCAGAATAGTCTTAATGAGCATTTATGAACACAATATGAACACAGCTGTATCACTTTCTGGATGTTTTTGGACCTCTCCGAGCAGAACTCTACTTGGGCTACGTCTTCAACACTCTATATTGTGTGATTTAAAAAAATTGTACTGGAAGAATGTCGATTTATCAAAGCGCTTACTGTAACTTGCTCTGACCGTGTTAATACCTTGGTACTGTTATTATGGTGTTCTATCCTCTCATTCTTACTAGGGCAGTCCAGTCCATATTAATCACAAGTATATCTCTCTTATTGCTGTTTTGCTGTTTAACCACCAGTGGGCGATCAAAGATGATTCTTTGAGTCTTCCTTGCCTCGACCCATTGCGCAAACCACTTTTCTCCCTAGCGTAAACTTAGAGGACTTAAATGTTACCATTTACAGCTTATATTCATAACATTTCTTCTTTGTTTCACTCTTTCAGTATCAAATTCCAGTGAAACATGTATTTCAGGAGGTTACAACTTCCAAACCTGATTTTTATGATGGTGCATTATTTCATATGGCATCATTCCCTGTATGTGTCATGCTGAAAATAATTCCATGTTGTTTTAGTAATTTATTGTAGGCTTTTAAATGTGTAAATACAACTAGAGTAGGCTAGTATTTTACTCTTTCACTTCATTATAGCCAAGTAAACTCTCCCTTTAGCCTACCTGCTTTTTTATAGAAATATATCTTCACACTCTGAAGTGTAACATTTGAAATTAGAGCTGCCTCAACATATGACTTTGTTTAAGGTATCTGAGAGACTTTCCTGAGCAATACAAGATTTTCACTGAGGATTGAATGCTTGCCTATAAAGTACTGGATGCCTTTTGCTCAGCGTTCTGTCTCTGTGTAATCCTTTGTGTTTTGTGATACATGGTACATGATATTACTGAATTTTTTTGCATTAATCTATTATTTTTTAAGGAATGGCTTGATACATTGTGATAGATACTACTAGTGTTCTCCTTCCTCTGTGTAGCCAGCATGTCGCACTTTGCCGAATTAGGAAAAATACTTTGACATGAGCTGAGAGATGGACTTGATAGAGGGTAAATTATTTTAATGACACTGCACAAAGTGGAACATGGAAGAGACTGTGAGGTCCTACTTCTTGCATACCCACAGGAGCACCAAGTTATTTTCAGATTGGCAGAAATGTCCAAGTGTCCTCAAAATCTTTTAATCTGTGACTGGAATGCAGAGGTACCAGATAAGAATATCTCTGCAAAGTCCTTTTAGAGCAGTTTTTCAAGCAAAGAAATCACATCACTTCCATACCAGACACATTTAAAATAATGTTGAGCTTTAAAAGGAGCAGTTTAAAAGGTACAGTTTAAAGATGCACTATATAATAATTTTATCACGTCATACGTCTTTATGTATTAACTTCACATGCACAGGCTCAAAAAGAAGGCTCGATGTTTCAGTCTCAAATACAAAATCAGCATTATACTGATGAAGATATGACAGTAGATCACTCACATCCTCAGAGGATGTCCTTTACCAAGTGTTGACTGAGTTCCCTTTAAATAATCTTTCAGTGCATTTGCAATCATCAGATTCATCCCCCCGGGGAAGGGATCCAAGCACAACTGATGTTAGAAAAAATGTGCTACCTCATTTTGCATGCAATTACACAGTTCCACCAGAGAGGTCTCCAAATTCCCAAACTTGAAAAGTGTACTTTTAAGTTAACACGTATAGGAAATATGAATCATTTTCCTTCCATACCATGATGCATTTATGAGTGAAATCGAGTATCAGGGAGGATCTCCAAGTTGGTGGTGGGGTTAGTGAAAGGGGGAGGTGAAGTATGATATTATTGGTTAATATTGTTTTTCCCTGCCTGATGGTGCGCAGATGCAATCAAAATTAAGAAGATGTTTTAAAGATTAATGTTTTGAAAGAAGAAAAGACTTTAAAAATGATGTATTTTGCATAAAAACTTCAGGTTGACTAACATTTAGCACACAACAGGCAAACCAGTGAGAGGAAATAACACGTTATATGGAAAAGTAAGGTTGCTAATATATGTAATAGAAATGGCAGCATGATAGCTAGAAAGTTTGGTTTTCTAGGCCTCTCTTCAAAAACTTCAGGAGTGGGAGTGCTGATCTACAAGCAGTTTTTCTGACTGACTGTCATAAATATGAAGCAGTCTGATCTGAGATCAGCTGTATAATACCACTGCTTTGTGAATATCAACGCTAGTTTACAAATGCACTAAAGTGTACTCAAGAGAACTTATCTTAAAAACTGTGTGATTACAGTGAGTGTTACTGTTTTTGGATACATGTGATGGAACTGAATAATTTCTTGCCTGCCAGTCCTGCCTGGCTTTAGTGGATAGGATGTATCAATCATTAACTGCAGGTCTACTTGTCCTTTTCCTATCAGATGTGATAGCTGTGTTGTTAAACTTCAGTTTATGTTCAGTTCAGTTCCACACTTGATTTTATGCATCTACAATTTTTGTGGATTCTTCAGAGCTCATACTTTCTGAGGTAATGGACCCCTTTACTTGTTGGCTTTTTTACTTGTTTTTTATTTAACAAGTTTAGTCCAAGAACAATAGAAAACAATTTACTAAGTGTTTGAGGAACACAGAGTAGTATTGTCCAAAGTGGATCTCTGGACATAGATGTGCTAAAAATGACCTAAATCGCTTTCTGTTGTTTGACAGTGACGCCACATTGAACATGCAATGTTTTCACAGCTTACTGTAAATTATATTTTGGCTTTTGACCTGCTGTTTAACTCCGGGTGGGAATGTCGTAATTGTTTCTCTCACTTCACTAAATACATACTATACTGTGCAAAAGTCGGAGACCACCGTTCATTTCATTTCTAGTCTAAATGGCCTTTGAGTAAGAGTTATTTTTCAACATCAGTGGAAAAAATCAGAAAACCTGTTCAACAGAAGATTACACAAAAGCCTCAACAACTAAATACAAGAACTTTTTTAGTATTAAGTGTGTCTAGTGTGTGCCTTTATTACACTCTAGCAGGCTTTCAGTTTTTAAAGAAATCTGCAGGGATATTTTTCCACACCTCCACAGTTCAGTCTTAGAAGTTGGTTGCATTTTCTGCTTCTCACAATCCAACTAGTCCCAAACACATTCAGTGATGTAACAGCTTCTTGACAGCTACACATCCGTTAGACTCATAGTGTTGACTTGTCGTCTCGCAGTGGAAGGATGGACAGAAACACCTATGGATTTTTTCAGATCTGAAGCAAGAGTGGAGCTTGATTGTCTCCTCTCAAATATGAAAGCTGTAAGTACTGCTGATATGGTGCTGGCAGGTTTGGTGGTCTACCAGGTCTTGCACAGTTGCTGAAAGTCCCATTTTCTCTACATCTTATAACCATTTTTCTAACTCTAGTTTTGTAAGCTTTCCTTTTCACTTTCCTTCGACTTTCCCCTTCCTTATGCAAGGGGATTACATCATATCTAATCAGACACATCTCCTGAAATATGAGTATTTTATACTTAATGGCCTTTTGTCTCTTGTGGACCTTTTTGAGTTTGTATAATTTTGCACAAATATTTTGAAGTATAGCCTTACAGTGCCTCTTCATCGTATGTATTTAAAAAACTAAGCTGTAATATATCATCACTGTCAGAACAAAACCTTCTATCTCCAAAAAGTAACATTGGAGGAGATGGGGGGGGGCATCCTTCATTTTTAGTGAAAGTTAATGGTACAAGATTTTATTCTAAGTCATTGGAGATAAATATTTGTCCGTTCATGATGAAGTTTTGCCGCAATGTAAAGGGCAACTGGCATTTTCAAATCATGAGGAAAAATAAAAAACAGCAAAAATAGGAATGCAAGGTTTTGTTCCTTCGGTGATATGTTTAATGTGTTATGATGACACACACAATGAAAATAACAATGAATAATGAACTGTTTTACTTAGAAATACCTTTTCTCTCAGTGAACTGTAACAGTTAATCTGAAGTGGCATTCCCATATTTCTTTCACCAGTGACGGAAGCTGTATGACTGCACGGCAGCCATGTACCAGAGACCAGTGTGAGGAGGACCTCAGTGACAGTCATGGCCTTTGTGGCCAAAAGAGCCCACAGGCAGTTCCTGGGTCTGGTGCTGGCGGTATTGGGACTTATCTTAACGGCTGGCACTAGTGGAGTGAATGATTGGAGGCTATGGTACGTGGACGACCTGTCAGTCATCAACTCTGGCGTGGCCTGGGTGGGCATCTGGAGGGCCTGTTTCTACAGCCATGTTCTTGACACGTTTGAGTTCTGCCAGAGCATCAGCATCACAGACTCTTTCATTCCTCCGGAGATCGCTGCAGCACAGGTGCTGTGCATGACTGCCATTCCTATAGGAATTGCTGGAAACCTGATTGCAGGATACGCTGTGAGACATGTGTACTTTAATATTAACAGAGGCCACATCAGATGGGCCTTCGTGTTAGCTGGAGTCTTGTACCTCCTCACTGCGACATGCTCTCTGGTTCCTGTGTTTTGGAATATGAATTCAGTGCTGGAGAATCGCACTATAGATTTCCCCCCAGAGTTCCACCTTCCCCCTGCTCCTTATAGACAGGAGGTGGGCATGGGCATCGTAATGGGGATTTGTTCCTCTGTCTTGCTCATTGTAAGTGGGCTGCTCTTGTTGTCCTACAGGCAACCGGTTAAACTCCAGAAACCCAATGCTGAGGCCTGTGACACAGAGGAGAAAGCTCAAAGCGACACAAACATGGATGCTATTACAGAAACTGGAGAGGAAGGGAATGAAAACCCAGCCTTTCAGGCTGAGGATAAACTTTCATGAAGAGTTCTGGATACTCTTCAAAAATAAATCTAGTTGACGGATCATCCCTGACAGATGGACACTGAAGTGCTGTGTTGTTTGAAAGTCTCTCTGGTGTTTGTGTTGACCACAGCTAGATTTCATTCCTCTCTATTGGTTCAGGTGCCACTGCAGAACTCTTCTTCTCTGGTATTGAGATCAGGATTCTTTACCTTTTCATAATTCTGATTCTGCTCCACCATCTATTTAAAATCTACATTAATGTCAGACTGGACTTTACATTCACGCTAAGTAAAAATCCATACTTCACTATTTGTAAAGGCCTTTTTTTTTCAGGTAATCCACAAGATCTTTATCTGGTCCTCTGATAGACCTTTAACACTGGCTTATCTCATGGCTCCTTTCTCTGTATGATCCTAAGTGCCTCTGTGAAGTTCTATTATTCCATTATCTGGTGCAACCCAGAGGAGAACAAGTTCCCCATTTCAGTCTTGGTTCCTCTCAGTGGTTCTTTCTTATGCTCTCAATCCCCAAATTATTCCTCTCTTATTCCTGGGTCTGCACCCAGATATATGGAAAGCTGCTTTGGGACAATGTCTTGTGTTGAAAGTGCCATACAAAGAAAACCCTTTAATTGGTTAAAAGAATTCCCTTTATGTACCGTATGTTTCTAGGTGGCTAGAGAGTGTTTAAATTACGAAGTTAAAAGGGAATTCCACCAAATTTTTGCATAATTCAATCAGGGTTTGATGTGAAATGGCTCACTGTAGAGAAACCTATTGACTCAGATTTACAGTGGGAGTGATTGGAACCAGGACTCTGTGTTCACAACACAAATATAGCCGTTTTATTTACCATCCAAAACAAACTGTGAACTTACACGTCTTTCTATATACATCGTAATGTTACATCATGTTATACAATTTTTATATATGTTATAAAGGTAAACTAGTGTGAAATCTGAGAAATTATTTTTGGGTCTTTGTTAACTACTTTGCCCTCAGAACATCCTGCATATACCACTCTAAAATGATCATAACACAATGTCTTGGGCATCAGGCAGCATATTCATAATCATGTCACGCAGTAACTTTCTGTAAGGGAGCTTTTAGAGGCATTAAACCCTTTAGATGTCTGGTTCCCATCCCCAACACTGTGAACAGTTCTGACTGGATCTCTCTATGATGATGCATTTCACATCAAACCAAGCCCAAGACTGGACTTGCAACTGTGGGAAACTGACCTCTAGAGTTTCTAAACTCAAATGAAGTCATTCAGAGGTGGGAAGTAGTTTTGTAAGTTATTGTTTTGCGTCTAGCTTTGTCTATGATTTAGACAGGAGAAGCATCCACAGGCTTCCGTCAGCGCTTTAGTAAATCCCATGCTGGGGGCCTCTGTGTTGTAAAATGACAGGATGTGCATTACGCTGGGTGTAGCTGTTATTTAGTCTAGCAGGCCTAACCCATCTGTTATTATTTTTTTGTGAATGGCAGAGAGGCATACTCAACACAACAATGGCTTAAACAATCTGGAAGAGAATTAAATACGGCTGAATATGAATGAATATTGTCACTGCTGGAACAAACCCTTGTACCCCCAAAATGGTAGAAAGATGGTACAAGAGAAGGACAAAAAGGACTAAACTTGAAATGCAAGACTTTATTCCATGTCATTTTGGACCGTATATGTATCGTCTACAGTTTCTGCTTTTATTCTCAGCTGCTTAAGGCATTGCCTTGTTTAATGCAATGAGGTATCACTAATACGCATCTTGATTTAGGCCTTAAATCTCTAGTCTGTGCCTTTTTTGTAAAAGTGCAATAACAGACCAATATTTCATGCTGTAATTTTAGTGCAGCAGTTCCTGTTGTAGCTCATACCGTAATACAAAGACAGTACCAACATCAAACATCATCTCATATTTTACAGTAAAATGCAATAAAGCTGTTTTGCTGTGATTTATTTCTTTCATGTGATAAACATTCAGCACTGTGGACACATGTGCATGATGATGATTGTGATAGAACCTAATCGACGGTTTGGCCTTCAGTCTGCTTATCTTACCATGCATCATTTCCATGTGCACAGGCTGTTTCATGGTGACAGTGAGGCATATTGGGTTGTTTACCTTTATGTTGGCCACAATTGCCATTGATAAGGATCATGGGATTAAACCTCTGGTCTGTGGTCAGTGCTGACTTGTATTCGGTTGGCATTTGGCTGTCCAGAAGCTGATCTTTGAACAGAGGGATAAAGTGCTTCCTACCTTAAGTATGTGGCTTTTGTGATCCCTGCTAGGAGTGGAATGAACTTTGTCATTAGCCCACAGCGTGACACCTCCCCTTATTACTGTGTTTTAGCAGCCTTGCATGCGGCTCTAGTTTGTTGCTTGCTGAAATTTAATCTTGTTAATACTGAATATTAATTCTGACAAATCCCACTGCGAATTACATGATTTTCTGTTGTTATAAAACCACATAATCCCCCTGATTATACGATAAAGGGAAATTATTTCTTGCCAATTTAAGCTGATTTTGTTTTCCATGTTAGCACTGTGGTGTGCCCGGGTCTGTTTTTGTTCTTTTGAGTAGTGGAAGTGTTCGGGATGCTAAAAAACCATAATCATTTACTAATTTACCAGATGTGGTCACTTTCTTTTTTTTAAACAATGTTGTTTTTATGTTTAACTTCTGTCGAAAAATAGCTCAAGTCAGATAAGGGATTGCTTTTTACCAGGATGTTTGGGATGACATGGGACATCAGCTGCAGTGCAGTTGGATGTCAGTGTTTACCGGATGTCTCCATGTGATACAGTTGTATGCAAGAGTTTAAACACCCCCGGTCAAATGACTTGTCTTGTTTATCTTTATGTGAAAATAAGATAACACATCTACAGGGAATTCACCCAAATATGGCACTTTGCTACAAATTTTAGTTTCTGTTTATCTGCTGAGTTTAATATTTTGGACAAAACAATACATAAAATATAAAATGTGCTATACCTTTTGTACAGGCCACATTTTGTTTTACTTTTCCTAAAATATATTAGATTCATCAAATACACAGTAATTGTGCATTAAAATGAGCAGAAGTGTGTTCTCTGTAGAGGATGTGTTAACTTATTTTCACTTAGAACATAATTTGACCAGGGGTGCCCAAACTTTTGCATATGACTGTATGTTTTTTGTAAAATGATTTTGTTGTAAAAAAGCAACCCTTAACGATCAGACTGAGATATTTGAAGGTGAATTAATCCCTGATAGTGCAGGAGTCCAATCACATAAATGATAAAAATATGAAATAATTGGTGGACGTATTGGTTAATTTCAGTATTTGTTCTCGTCACTTTAGCCTCTGGTTTTATTTCATTCTGTGTTTAATATAAAGATGTAAGGCAAATTACGCTTGTTGGTTAAACTTTAATGAGCCGTGCATTAGTCGAGATAAATGATTATACAATCTTTTCTTCAGCCACGTAACACATGAGGTGGTCATCCTAGTTCAGAGAGACACACTCATTGTTTACAACCAAAACATTGTCCATTTCTTCTCTTGTAACTAAAGACTGCATGCTGATGATGGCTGATGAAGATAAGTGTGGCTACATTGTGATGGGATTAACACATTCCATTCCACCAGCAGAACAGAACTGATTTATATATTTTAAATGAATGTTAATCCTGTACCAGATTAACTGGCACGCTCTCGGCTTTCGTTCTGTGAAATGTAGTGACTGCGTTGAGCTGCTAGTGAGGAATGAGGGCTGATAGGAGAGGGGTGAGAACCCCCTGCTGTGAAAAGAAGTCAAACCTCTCCACAAAGACAGTTCCTCTGACAGATAAAACACAGTATAACTTCAGCTTTCTTCCTAACAAAAATTATGACTGCCAAAATAAAAAAACAGCATTTACAAATGTGTATATTTTATATATATATATATATATATATATATATATATATATATATATATATATGTGTGTGTGTGTGTGTGTGTGTGTGTAAAATATTGTACAAAATTAAATGGAAAACAAAATAATAGATAATCCAAAAAAGAGTGGAATGGTAAACACATGGTTTTTCATTGAAGGGGAATATGTATTTTTTTCATGGACTTGCATGCTCACATACAAAGATCCAGTTTGCTTCCTGTTTTGTAAGTCCATAGTGTATTGAAGGAAGATGCATATTTCAACTGAGGGGCCTCCTCGAAAAACAGGTGGAAATAGCATTTTATGGCTACTGTGAAAAGGGGGCTAAAGAACCTTTCTGTAATTGAGATGGATGAGTATGACGAACCCTTTTAGACCCTGTTCACAGGAGCACAAAGTGCAATTTCTGCCTTTTTTGGAAATCCTTCAGTTTTTGTTCTATGATTTATTCTCTTCTTCAATAACATTGCTGGAATATATTTTGATGGAAGTCTGTATAATTCACACAGTCGAAGAGGATCTGTCTTTGTAGGTAAGCAAGCAAGTCATCATACATAAATATATTTTCTTGTGCTTTTTGTTGTGGCTTCTGAATGTGATTTTTTGATAGGAAGAAAGCTGCAGTTGTGCTGTTGGTTTTATCTTGGCTGTCTTTGTGGTGAGGTGTGAATTGTTTTGGCAGCAGGGGGTTCTCAACCATCCCTTTTTTAACCGTTATTGCTCACTAGCAGCTCAACAACCTTTTACACATAGAGAGCCAACACTGTTTTAGCTAATCTGATAACAATAAACTGACTTATGGAGAAAATACTGTTTTGATTCTTTGGTTATATTACTTAAAAAGAGTCAATTTTGCCACAAGTGGGGCTGCAGCAACAAGCTACAGTTTAAAGAACCTCAACATAAAACACAGGATCTATACCAACTAAACTAAAGGTTTTTTTTCTCATATGTTCAAGCCAAGAATCTTTTAGGAATTTTATTTTTATATTTTATGAAATATAGTCCAGATTATAATCAAATGCTTGACCTGTAATGAAGCATGAATTTGAAATCATATGCATTTTCCTTATATACCATGACATATTAATGAGTGATTTAATACATTGAATCAATACACTTTAACCCATCCGTGCAGTGAAACACCACATACACACTAGTGAATGCACACACACACTAGGGGGCAGTGAGCACACTTGCCCGGAGCAGTGGGCAGCCCTATCCATGGCACCCAGGGAACAGTTAGTGGTTAGGCGCCTTGCTCAAGGGCACTTCAGTCACATACTGTCAGCTCAGGGGATCAAACTGGTGACTTTCCTGTCACAAGGCTGGTTCCATAACCTCCAGCCCACGACTGCCCCAATACTAACCGGTAGTAGTTGGTTAGTGTTGGATTCAATGGTGAAGGTCATTTCATTTTGATGGAAGATTATTGAAGAACAAGAATATTGTATTTTAAATGACATAAGAAATCATGCTTAATATGATATTGTCATAACATAAATTATATAATAATATTATCGGATACTCATACTAACAAGGTAAAAAGGGACATTTTTAAGTTTCTAAGCAGTGAATGTGCCTACACATCTACACATGTTGATATGATGTGTATCTGTGGTACAGCTGAGGCCTGTGCATGTAGAAATAATTGTGTAATAAGTTACAGACACTTCAGTTTACCACCGCCATGTCTTCTGATACACCCACACTTTCATATTATCATATAGCTCGTGATAAGACAGAAGTTTGGTTAAAGGTGAGGACTGATGTAATCAGTGTATTCCAGCATGGCCAAGGATTACTGATAAAAGGCTGCAGGGTTTATGTAAGTAATGGCAGTTTCTTTTGTATCTCCAATGCTTCGTTTGTTGCATTGCTGACAGGCTCTGTGGTGCTCAATGTTCGAGACCAATAACACAGAACTAAATCAACACATTTTCTCTGTAGGATCACAATATGTAAAGTGTCTGAGTATTTTCACTATATCAACACTCCGAGCCCATAAATACAGAATCAGCATTTGTTAACTGTAGGCCTCTGTTACATATCAGAGAGGCCAGAAGAGCTGTGCATGAATGGACCCAGCTTGTGCTCATCATTAGAGTACACTGACTGAAGTCCATCAGAAGAAATTTGTGAGCACAAATTTCCTTTCCAATAGATGTCTTTTGTATTTTATCTGAATGTTGCTGGATTATAATCTAAAGTATGTATAATCCAAATATCATTTGAAACATTTTTGTAAAACGGTACATCCACTGAGCCTGCAAAATTGCTCAGGGCTTCTCCCACCCTACTAGCAGACCTTTCTCGTCCTCACAAACTGTGGTCTGACAAACAGCTTCTTCCATCAGGCTGTCATGCTGCACTTAGACTGGCCAAAAAGTACAACCCCGTTTCCAAAAAAGTTCCAAAAATGTTAATAAAAACAAAATGCATAATGTGCGAATCATTGAAACCTTATATTTAATTGAAAATAGTACAAATATAACATTTCAAATGATGAAACTGAGAAATTTGAAGCTAACAACAGGTTTAAAAAAATATTGGTACAGGGGCAACAAAAGACTGGTAAAGCTGTGTAATGCTAAAAACACACCTGGTAGAAAATCTCGCAACTAATTAACTGGCAACAGGTCAGTAACATGAGTGGGTATAAAAAAGCATCGCAGAGAGGCTGGGTCTTTCAGAAGTAAAGGTGGGGAGGGGTTCACCACTCTGTGAAAGACTGCATGGACAAATAGTACAACAATTCAAGAATAACATTTCTCAATGTAAAATAGCAAAGAACTCTGGGATTTGATCATCTACAGTACATAACAACATTAAAAATTAAGAGAATCCAGATAAATCTCTGTATGCAAGGGAGAAGACTGAAAAACAATACTGGCTGGGCATGATCTTCAGGCCATCTGGCAGAACTGTATTAAAAAAATATACAGTTCTCTAGTGGAAATCACTGCATGGGCTCAGGAACACCTCCCAAAACCACTGTCTGTTTGTCGCTGTACATACAAACGTAATTAAAACTACCAAGCAAAGAAGAAACCCGATATAAACAGGATCCAGAAACGCTGCCACCTTCTCTGGGCCCCAGCTAATTTAGGATAGACTGAGGTGAAGTGCAAAAGTGTCCTGTGGTCAGACGAATCAAAATTTTAGCATTGACTAGAGGGCTGTAAAGCCCCCAGCATCGGGCTGTGGAGCAGTGGAACTTTGATCTCTGGAGTGATGGAGTTCCATCCAATACCTTTGGGATGAGTTGGAGTTGGAGTGTGTGATCCAGAACTGATCATCCAACATTAGTACCTGACCTCACTAATGCTCTTGTGACTGAATGCAATCAAATCTTCACAGCAATGTTCCAACATCTAGTGAAGTCTTTCTAGAATTTCTAGGCTGTTAATGCAAAGGAATGCGAAGGAAATAAAAAAAGTAAAACCAAACTGTAAAAAATGATGTTTTTGATTGCTTTTAATTATATCTGAAGCTCAAGATGTATTTACAACACTCATAAAGATAAACTCTTCTTTTTCATCTATTAGGTGTGATGACATTCAACACATGTTCAAAACAGAAAGTCAAAATTATTACTTATTTTCTCAAATTTCTGACTTGAGTCAATGAGTAACTGCAAATGATCAATGCAGAATGAGAACAGAACTTACCAGCTTTCAGTCTTTGCTCCTCTAAAGACTCAAATGTTGTCACTTATCATCAAGTCACTATGAGACAGAATATTATTTTATGGGTGAGTAAGTAAACAAAAATCGGCGTATATTTTTACATAAAACATTTTAAGTAAAATGATTGGTTTTATGTTAAATTGATGTATGTAGTGTTGATGTGGAGACAGATTAGATGCTGATTTAACTTTCTAAATAATGGAAGATGGAATTTCAGTGGCTGCATTTCAGTGGGTGTATATACTATATGGAGTATTTTGTTGTAATACTGTAGTAATGCAAGGGAATACAGTTCAAACCAAGAAACCAAAAAACAAAAACCTAAATGAGTTTTTTTTGACTTACTAAGGCAAAATCTTAAGGAAGTAAGTACTTTGACATATGAAGTCACAATTTGAGCCAAAATCATAAAAGCACAAAACACTTTTATTCTACAGAAATTGGACTTTCAAATGAGAAAGGATGTAAGCCAAAGAGGGGGTTACATTTTGCTAGTCATATATTAATTATGAAATTGTGCCTGTGTTCATTTGCATAGAAAGTGTTAGTAGATAAGCCGTTGAACTGACCCATAGTGTACCAAATACTCACTGCACTAACTGCACTACATTATTTTCCCACTCACTGACCAACCTACATCAAACAGTTCATAACTGTAGGCAAAGGGAGTCACTCACTGGAACCGCCCTACATATTCTGTCTGAACTGTGCTGCACTTAATTTACAACTACATGGGAAGTTGTAGGGAACCACCCTGCTCCCACCACCACCTTGAAAGCTCAGTATGTAAAGTATATTGTTCTAGAGTATACTGTATTATTGAGTTGTATCTAGATCAGAGGAAGCTGCTGGCTTAGATTATGCGAGAGACGAATGGCACGAGTGTGTGGTGAATGGTTATGAAGGGTTACATGTCTGGTTGCAGTAGATGTGGTGGTATCTCTGCTGGCCTGAGAGTGTTAGTCTACACAGAATGTTACCCTGCATTTTGCTTATTTGTCCTGAGTTGTTATTCTCTGAGTAAAGTACATCTAGAGGTCATTAAAGAGATTCATTTTAATATAATTCACAATAAGTAGAATATGTTATTATTTTGGTAAAAGCTCACCTCAGTGCTGCACCCCTAATTTCTGCCTTTAGTTTTTTTTTTTTGTTTTGTTTTAAGCCAAATTTCACTGTCCAAAACTTAAAGTTGACTTGCATAGCTTTTGTCCAGCAGATGGTATTAGTGAGTAACTCACATTTTTCAGTAACTCATTTTCTAGCCAGTGAGTGTGTTTTCTCATAATAATACTGCACACACAAATGCTCTGTGGCACCCTTTTCTCCCCAGTAGACACGCTCAGCTGAGTGAGTTTACATTTTCCTCACTTTTTTAAACAAAAGACTTACACACATATACAATAAATTATACAGTTCGTTTATAGAAACTAAGCTGCAAAAACAGACCACATTGAATTCATTGTTTTTATGATGTCACAAAAACCAACACATTTACATATACTTACCCATTCAGCCTACAGCACAAATCAGAGCAGAGCTCATGTGCATGCATTAATCTTAACAGCACACAAACACAGCCCATTTAATTCTACAGAATAAAGAGAGATTGAAAAATGGTCATGTAAGTATGTCACATGAATTATGGTACAGAAAAAATGCACATGTTGAAAGTGGGCCTCAAGGGAAATAATAAAATACAAGATAAAAGTAAGATATGGGCTCTTGAAGTCGAAGGAACTTCTGTACATCATTGCTTTGAATTCCAGTTATCTGTTATATTAATTCACAGCATATTGAAGAGAACAGCTACTCATCTATAAAAGGCTCAGGGCTTGTGGTTTAGCATTTGGCTGACAAAGGGAAGCAAATAATTTATGTGAAAGTCAACATGTTTTGGATTTTCGTTCCTTAACCTAAAGTATTCCCAAATGAAATGCGTTATCTGAGAGTATCAGAGCTAACAGAACATTTTTACTCGATATGAAGAGACAAAGAAAAAAAAAAGAATTGTGTGCCATAGTATGACAGCTATGTAAGAGGCCAGAGGCTAATTTTAAGGTGGTCTTTACATAATTAACAAAAGAACGTTCTCCACTTTTAAAGAAGTCATCCATGTACAAATGATGAGGGTTTGTCAGATTTCCAGTGGAACAAAAAGATATGCCAAGCTGTATGGCATTATGTTGAGTAGAAAGATAGTCTTCTGGTTGGATTGTAGCAGAAATTGCAGTGAATGGGTGAGAGCAAAGTGTCCAGTCTCATCCACAAAGGGCTGGTGTGGCTGCAGCTTTTCATTTCAAACAAGGTCTTGTAACGGCCAAGACTTTTACTGCATATATGTCAGAAAGACTCAAACATAGAACCCCAGAAATTGGTGAAGGCCTAAAAACAGAACGTATGTTCTAAGGTGGCAGATGACATCTATGGCGTTGAGGGTTTAACTGTGGGGTATATTAGATAACAGGATAATTGGAAATCTGTTATTGATGCAATACTTTAAATATTATTAACCCATGCTTTTTTACATAAAGATGAAGAAATCCTTGCTATGTTGTCCTTCCTTAAAATACAGGAAAACACTTTATTTCACTGGTACACAGAAGCAGCCAAAATATCCTGGCATTTGAAGATGTTCATTATGTTGTGTATCATATGAAATCACAGATCCATCACTGTTATTCACAGTGGAGAAGTGGAGGCTTGTTTTCTGCTTGACATTAGCATAAAAATTACCGTAGAATTTGTTCACACTGCGCCCTTTTGACCTTTTAGGACCGAAGCCTAAAAGCAAGGGGTGAAATACAGATACAGGGAAATGCAGCACTGGTCTTCCTCAGGTAACGGTGTAGCAGACTGCTTAACCCAGTTGGTCCTTCATTGCCAAGCAAGTGTAACTGTGCCTGGGATACCTCTGAAAAACTTCACAATATGCTGCAGGATATTTGTAAATCTGATAACTTGCTCAATTTCCTAAACATTTGGTGGAAAGAGTGAGTCATTTCTCAAACTGAACACAAAAGAGGAGGTGTTTAAGATCTCAGGTAATGTGCTGAAGACTGCATTACTGTTGCCATTGAAGCTAGGTTCAGCTGCACTATGGCAAGTGAGTTAGCAGCCAGCCACTGCTGAAGTAGCCAACCAACATGGGACGCCCTGAATACCAGGGGTATTTCACACACTGCCTAACAGTTGCTGGCTATGATTATCTTCATATCTGCCTGTAACTTTGTCATAATTACACTGTTATTTACACTGTGATTTATATGGTCTAATTCAACATAAATAACAACAACAACAACAAAAGAATAATAATGTGAAAAATAATACCCTTCAAGTGGCTATTTTTTCACATTTTTGGTAAAACAAATAATGAAAATATATATAACTTAACAATTGCAGTTATGCCAACAATCAACCACTTTATCAACTCAATAGAAGACTTTGTTGTCTGCATGTACAGGTATGTAATGGGATGCTTCATCTGTTATGGGCACTGGGGTTCTGCCCAGTTACCTCAAGCAAAAAATTACCATTTTGAACTATGGTTTTACTGTATACTTACATTTTTGCTGTGATATATGTCTGTGAAACTGCCTGGAGGGTCTAAAAAATTAATTCCAGTTTATAAATCATATTTATAACATATTTATAACTGCTAGAAGCTATCCTGGTGGTCTCTATCTGTGCTGCAGGGTGCTAATCACAGCACCCTTGTACATTCCAAACTCTGCATCAAAAAAGTACTGGCTCAGTGAGCTGGAGAAAATGCCTTTGCCATTCAATGCCAATCAAGTGGCTGTTGCTATGCAAAATTAACACATTCCTGGCCACAGTTGGCCACATTTTCTCCAATCAAAAGTTCATGGTATTGAAGTTTAGTAAAGCTAAAGTAACCACCAAGGTTACCCTGTTAATAAGTTGAGGCACTATTTTTAAATCCATTTAAATCCATTTGAGAGGACTCATGTTAAAAGGTAAATGCTAACTAAACAGAATTCTCATTTAAACAAGACAAAGAGCAGTTCTGGTGAGTACAGAGGCCCTAATGGGCTGTGGTAAAAAAAAAAAAATGACATTGTGTTCCCTCGCAATGATTTTGTGTTTTCTCACAACGATTTTGTGTTCCCTTTCAAATGCAAAATAATTGCGAGGGAATGCAAAGTGTTTTCAATTTTTTTTTGCAATAGCATTTTAGGGGTTCTGAAAGTGAGTATCACTTACCAGTCTGGTAAGTTTATTACTGCTTTATGTATTTTGCTTATTCTGGTTGTTATGATCTTTCAGCTCAGTGGCTAAAGGTTTATTTATATCGGAGTGTCATTTTGCTAGTCTTCCATTATCTTGTTTTTGGAGATTTCATATTTGTTGAATGCTATGCTCATTATGTTTTTAAACAGGCTTGTTAAGCTTCAGTTGGTCTTGTGCTGTCAAGAAAACTTTCTGAGCAAACTGCCAGAAAGGCAAATCAAAACCCCGGTTTTGACCTTCAGGAGGACTTAGCAGACTCAGGAGTGGAGGTGCATTGTTCTACTGTGCGGTGACACCTGCACAAATATGACCTTCATCGAAGAGTCATCAGAAGAAAACCTTTCCTGCATCCTCACCACAAAATCCAGCATCAGAGGTTTGCAAAGGAACATTTAAACAATCCTGATGCATTTTGGAAACAAGTCTTGTGGACTGATGAAGTTAAAATAGGGCCTAAAAAGCTGAAGATGAAAAGAGGATGGCTTCTACAACAGGATAATGATCCTAAACACACCTCAAAATCCACAATGGATAACCTCAAATGGCGCAAGCTAAAGGTTTTGCCATGGTCTTCACACTCCCCTGACCTAAACATCTTCAAAAATTTGTGGATAGACCTCTCACAGAAGAAATCTCACAGAACTAGAGGCCTTTTGCAAGGAAGAATGGGCAAAAATCCCCCAAACAAGAACTGAAAAACTCTTAGCTGGCTGCAAAAAACGTTTACAAGCTGCAATACTTGCCAAAGGGCATGTTACTAAGTACTGACCCAAACTTTTGCCTCTGGCATTTTTATGTTTTTGTTATTTTGAAACTGTAATAGCTGGAACTAAAAAGTTATCTTGATTCAAATATTAAAGATATGTGTCATTTTGAACTGTATGCCTTTTGGAAATGAGGACATCTTTTACTTGCTTAGTTATTCACAGTAATAGAAATTTTGACCAGGGGTGCCCAAACTTTTACATGCCACTATATGCTGGTTTTACTGGTCTATGCTGGTCCTTCCAGCAGAAAATACAAAGGGTTAGAGCACATTGAGAACACATTGACTAGGGTTAAACAGAGATGTATGACACAAAGCTCAGCTCAGAAAGCTCAGCCTCTGTAGTTTAAAGTGGAAAAGTTTGTTGATATCTTGAAGTTATTTATGTTTGAACATAACGTGTCATGAAAAAACATGTAGGTGGCAACATGTTTGTTCTTAAAAAGCAAAAATAGGAAATTAAAGATTAAAACAGGAAGATTGTGGTACAAATACAAAGGAAAAATTAATTAAATAAAAAGTCAAAACTAGGCCAAACACAACTGGAAAAAAGGCAGTAAAATTTTATGATACATGCAATATGCTGATATACACTATAAACTATACTCTATAAACTATTTGCATTCATGATGTGTCCTTACAAAAGAGCAACATTTGAGCAATTCTTTTTGTCAGTGTAGTGTTCATAAGCATTTTGTGGTTCCTCTAGTCTTGAAAACTGCTTCACACTGCTTTGTTATACTTTCCCAAGAATGTCCACAGTGGCTGGACTTTTCTTCTTTTCACAGTTCCTAATGTTGCCCTGCAAGATCTCAGTGGGATTTTCTGTCGTGCCTGAATTTCACTTAAAGAACTGTGTATTATCTTGCATTGTCTTGTTGGAATATCCGTCATTTGTTGTGGTTTTCCTTCTTTAAGTGAACAGACAGGATAAACACATTAAACATCATCTGCTAAACATCACCCTATGGCATACGTGCACGTGAACAGTTCATTTTGACTGCATAATTTTTTTCCGAGATAAAGAGTGACAACACCATGGAGACCTTTAGAAAAGGTGAGAAAGGAATCATAAATTCTTAAACATGTGGAGAGCATTGAAGTTATTCACTCTAGATGAGGCAAATGCATGTGTAAGCTTTTCACCGTTGGCACTAGAGAGAATGTTAGATCACTTAGAGATATTGCAGAAGTGGTAAAATGCTGTTTTCCACACAATCTTAATGTGGAAACTGAGATCATTCTCAAAAATTGTGCCAGGATTCTTGACGTACTTTTCCACCTTCACAGATAATGAGTCTAAATAAACAAATAGATCTTTCCTCTGAGCCTCATTTACAGTGTCCTTAGTTGCAGGAAGTTCTAAAGCATGCACAGTTTATGCAATCAAACAAGGAACATAGACGATGGAGGAAAAGGAAGGCCACTTAACACTGTGTGACACTACACAGTGCAAGATATATATATATATTTATTTATTCATATATATATATATATATATATACATATATATACATACCTCTGCCCATCTTTGCTTCTGAGAGACTCTGCCTCTCTAAAATGCTCCCAACTTTTTTGAGATGCGTTGCTGCCATCAAGGTCTAAATGAGTTAATGCTTTTCATTAATGTCTCACTTTCAACATCCAATATGTGTTCTACAGCATAAATATGTGTTACACTGATATGTCTTACACAGCATCTCAACTTATCTCAATATATATAAAAGAATCTTGCAGGCAACTGTCTCAAAAGCAGCACTGATATCTAGAAGAACCAGGATAGACAGGCAACCTGAATTTGTGTTTACTCCTACAAAACCAGAAACCTTTGAGAAGTGAGACCTATGAACCTGAAAAACACATAGCTCTGAAGCACTTCTCACAGACCTTGATTAGTTTAACACCAATCCCACCCCCACCTCTGATGTTTGTTACCAAAATCTGTTTTTTTTCTCCTGGGACTGTAGAACCCAGCACAAATCAAAGTGTTGTTTACCAACTTGCGTATGTGGCTTGACGACAGCAGAGGCTTTCTTCTGGCGAGCTTCCCAAATATTCTGTTGGCACGAAGGGAGCGTCTAATTGTAGTTTTAAAGACTTGGCGACCCCAGGATGCGACCAATTCCTGCAATTGTCCAATTGTGACCCTTGGAGAACTTTTTGCCTTGCAAAGCATCCTCTTCATTGTGCATGAAGGAAAATACACCTGCATCCTCTTCCAGGCACAGATCCAAATGTTTATCACATCTTAATTATTGCTTTAATTGTCAAGATGAGTATTTTCAGGTGAAGAGCCATTAGCAGATGTATGATGGACAACTTTTGTTTCATTTTGCATTCATTTATCTTGTTGATGGGCCTGTTCAAAAATGGCACCCTAAGCCATGTGATCATCCTCCAAGCTAGCACCTTAGTAAAGTCAACAATAAACTAGGAAAAGCCTGTCAGATGAGAGGTTTCTACATGGATCTCAGGAAGTTCTTTTGAGAAGTGGTTATAAAAAAAGTCCTTAAGGAATCTAGGGAACCCCCAAGGACCACCCAGTGTGATGACGTGGTAGTAGCTATGTAAGAGCCCTGAGGACTGGGATGCTGTCTTGAAAGCCTGACCAGTCTCTATGGAAATGGTAGGCCTTCTGAGGATCTCTTCTGTCATTTCAGGGGCACTTCGATAATTTGGAAGTAAATGAGTGAGTGATTTCTTGTTTTTATCATTTGTGAACATCCAGCTCATTAGCTATAAATTGTTTACCACAACTTCTACAGTCCAGTTCAGCTGATTTTGGTACTAGTGGACTTTTGAAGGTGTGCTTTGGTAGTCTTTATTGTCTGGGGCACAGGATTCATGTAGAACGAGGAGTTCCTGTCTTGAAGAAGAGCATGTTGACTAGCAGAAGGGTCTTGTGCATTCTCTCAAGTGTCAAAGTTGATGGTAGAGATTCATCACTCACAACAAATTTTGCTTACAAATGATGAAAACAAGAAATCACTCATTCATTCACTTTTGGATCACTGGAGCTCTCCAGATATGAAAGAGAACCTTTGAGAAGACCTTTTTTTCTTCATAGAGGCTGGTCAAATTTTCAAGACCCCATCCAGAAATATGATGGAAGAACTTAATGAGTACCGTCATATGATAAAGTCTGAACTCTCTGGTCAAATGACATTTTGTTGATTTTCTTTCTCTACAGGGCCCACACTTCTTTGTATTTTTACTGTTTATTTGCTGAATTTGACATGTTATGGAAAATATGGCCTGTGCTAAAGTTATGGCAGATTTTATATTTTGTGTTTATTTTTCCAATATGTCAAAATGTTTCCAATATGTTGTGCACAAAAATGTGCACAAATGCCATATTAATGTATGTTCTCTGTGAAGTATGTGTTACTTCATATATATACATACATACATACATTTGTGTGTGTGTGTGTTTGTGTTGTCAAATGACATATTTTGTTGATTTTCTAAGTGAAAATATGTTAACACATACTTCACATATATATATAAATAGGTATATACATACCTATGCAGTTACAATATATCATCACTGTCCAAAGAAAAACATGTATCTCCATTCTTGTTGATTTTTATTTTTCTACATACTGAACACACCAGCTGTCCTTTACATTATGTGAAAATTTCATGATGAATGGGCCATTAAAAATGATTGAAAATCACTTCAAATAAAATCTCTTTATATTATCTTACATTAACATATACGTATATTTTATACTTGAAGCTTAGTAATAACCTTAAACAGGCTGGGTAGAAGCCATAGTAGACCAGTGGTCTTAAATTTATGCAGAGAAAGCCGGTCATTCTAAAGTCTCTTAGATAAACAGACAACTGCTAATTATCTATCATCATGTATTACTTGCATAGTATTCATTACACTCAGAGAGGTATGGCAGGGGGGGGTTGTTGATATCTGAATGGATGTGGCTGTGCTGTGCTCTAATTTTGTTTATTTTTGCATCTAGCTTGACTGTCTGGGCTAACTGATACCCCAGGCCACTGAGAAATCTCCTGGCACTGCTCAGGGGCAGTCTGGGCCTGCCTGGCTCTAATATTTACATGTTCCTGGAAGGTTAAGGTCAAGAAGATGTGTATCTCAACATTTGTAGTGATTTCTACTCTAGTCTGATTAAAGTTGTTACTGTGCTTTGGATGCATCTGGAAAAGGGCTCAACAGAAAAAAGTCTCATCTTAACCACATGTGTCATATAAATTCAGAAACAGGCATACTGGAACCACTATGATTTAATGGAGATATCAGACCTAAAGCCCTCACTGATTTCAGAAGAACAGGCAGAAGGAACTTATCTAGCTGATGAAATCTATACAAACATGGACAATGATAATGATGATGAAAATGAAATGATACATATGAATTCAGTAGCACTGCACATAACAGAGTCAAAACACTTGAAATGATGGTTTATGAAAAGTCAGATTTGTTATTTTACCATCTTACTGTCTGTCTGGCTGATGATCTTCTCATGTTCTGGCTCTTTTCCTGCCTGTTTTGTCTCATCCACTTACCACATCAACTGTTTGCATGCTATTACTTAGTATTTGTGTTCTTCTTCTTCTGTGCTTGTATACCCTATAATGTTTGGATTTCTTTTAGGCCTATTTTAACATCTGTATGTTTTATCTTATGTATGTCTGTCTATGTACTGGAAGTGCATTTTTACTATTGTGGTATATTTGGTATGTTTCATACGTGTTAATTAACCCCACATTCTTTATTAATGTGTTTTTAACTGATTATCTGTGGAAACTAGAAGTAGATACACTTCAGTGCTTCATAATGTCTGTAGGTACAATACACTTTGGTCAAGTATACATTAATTTTGCAGCAACACTGTTATAGGATCAAAGTAGCACTGACCTCCATACAGCTAAAATGAGGGTAATCACAAAAGGTAACAAACTTGTTAATTGAGCCCAAGTCATGAGAATTACAGCACAGATGTTAGTGCAGAAGAGAGGCTCATGTCTATTCATTGCACTTTCTCTGATTTGTGGTATAGTGAAGAATCTTGGTCACAGCAAGCGCTCGTTTTTAAGATGCAAAGTTCATCTTGGGCTTAAACTGCAGTTAAATACAAATAATAAAGTGTTAATGAATTTTCAATGAGAATTCATTGAGGGAAAAATATTTTTGTTTTTCTTTTGAAGGGTTTTGTGGACAATAATATGAAAATGAATGTCAGTAAACCCTTGTCTCTAATTTTCCTACCTTATTGTGGTTCCTGTAATTATAATACTGTACACAACAATTATTATTTCATTATTCATTTTTGGTTTATTGTGTTTAACATTTATTAAACATCTTTGCTGGTGAAAAGTAATGAAGTATCATTTCTTTTTCATTCCTCCATACATCCAAACTAATGTGATTCGGCTAAGGAGTGGGCATGTTACGAAACTGTATATAATGCTTAATTAATGTGAAAAGTGGGCAGACAAAAGCTTAATGTAAAATTTATTGCAGCTTTGTTTATTACAGTTTTGTAACCACTAAGATATGAGAGAACTTTGGTTTCCCCAGATCATTGTTTTAGTACATTGAAGCCCCAGAGAGCTTTCTTCCTAAATAAGTCCATTTACATGTATATCTTGTTCCTCTAGGTCCAAAATATACATATACAAAGTATGTCTTATAATTACCTTCCCAAAGTCTAAGGCCTTGTTCAGACTGACAGCCCAAATCGGATTTTTGCACATGCGTCTCAGTCTGGACGCTGTGGATGCTCAAAACGGATTTTAAAGTGTCTTTTGTGTCACTTGCAACATGACAAACAATGATGATGTCAAATCCAGAGTGACAGAAGTACTGAGATTCAAAAAGAGCAACAAAGATTAATGCTTATGCCGTAGAATTCTGAAGAGATTGGAGGGCACTCCTGCATCTGTGTTTGCAATCCACATCACCAGTGTAGCTACATAGTTACTGATACCTATGTCATTACCACAGCAACCCATGCAGATAGGCTGGTGATGTCTGGATACATTTGATCTGATCACTTGCAAATAACAGTGCATCACAAAAGATCTGGTTTAAGAAACAAATCCAATTTGCCTGCAGCCTGAACACAGTTCTCAGATAGGTCTGATCAGTGGTTTTTAAGGCGGATGTTTAATATAATGCTCAAGTTTAGTACATGCAAACATTTTAAAATTTTGTCCTGTGTTCCTTGGGACTTTAGGTAAGTGGCTCTCAAACTGGGGGCTGCAGCCCCCTGAGGGTATCCCTAGGGGGCACTAAAGAGGCCACAGAAAAATCTCAGAAGTTGTACCTGTACTTTGTAAGTTTTAATTTTACCTCTTTATAAATCTATATATATATAGTATCTGTAAAATCATAAAACCGGGCCATATCTCTAGCAAACTAGACAGGGTTCTGAACTGCTGCGTTAAGCCACATTGAGCTTTTTTCATGTTAAATGTTTTATGTTCACATCTCAACAATGGACAAATAGTTTGGCCACATTAGTAAGCACACAGCCAGCAAAACAGCAATGTGTAAAAAAGATGATACTAGCCACTTTGAGGCCTGGTTGGTCTGGATCACCTGCTCTAGTTGGCTCTATCTGGCTGATTAAAACAGCACATAATGCAGTCACCCAGGGCCTTACAGGTATCAGGTGTTAAATGATGAGGAACAACCAACCAGAGAAGGCATTTTTCTGGTCTTCCAGACATTAAATGACATGTTATACATCTCCTCTTTTGTCTTTGATTTGGGAAATGAGTAAAAATTCACTCTCTCCACCAAACTTTTGGGACATTGGGCAAGTTGCTGCATATTTGAACATTTTTTATAGTTTTTTAGAGGTAAGTTAAGTATAGTTATAATTGCCAGGCTATGAGGGACAAACTGAATGAACCGATTTGTTACAGTGACACTTTGATGCAGAGCAGTGCTGCATCTCTACTTAGTTAAGAATATCAAAGACAGAAGCTTGTGTGAGTGAAGCAGGATAAACGATCACCATTCCCTGAATTCGCACTTGAGCATCAGTTTTTCCCTATTGAGCAGCATAATGTCATAACAAGTTTATTTTCAGGGATCCCCCAGAAATTTCAGGGGGTCCAAGAAATTAATTAGGGGGTCTCAGAACCCCAAGGGCCCCCTGTATTTTGTACTTTAATAAAGTAGCTGTTGAATAAGTATTTAATCCATATGTACTTACGTTTCACTACATTCACTTACATGTTGTAGATTGTGGAAATGAAGAAATACATGTACCTATATTTTTGTTCTCTATATGTGTTGCACTCTCCAAGCATGCTGAGGTGCTTGGCAATGCAGCATAGTCAGAAATTCAACAACATGCAGTGGCAAGCTTCATGTGCATGGGCGGATGCGTGTTGGCCTTTATCCCCCAGACAAGAAAAGGTGGATTAACATATGAGCAATTGGGACTTTAAAAAGCTTGTGTTGTATTACCTGTCTGTCTGCTACAGTTAGGCATACTTTATGTATTGTTTGTTCATTCTCAAAGCAATGTAAAAGATAACACTGTAGCTCTGAGCTCATACAGTAGCTTGTGATTTGTTTATGTCAGGAATTCACATTTTCATTTATATGCTGCTTTCACTTGTTTGTTTACAGTCCTTTGCGTTAGGATGTTGGTCTTAATGATGTGCTGAAATCGCATTTCCCCTTTCTTTGCAGATACAAGGTGTTCTCCTCCCACCGCCAGGACAAAATGGCCACAATCTTCTGCAAAGTCTAAACATTGCTCGTTTTCACGATAACGCTGCGGCTCCGTTTTTCTGATCACTATCCATCACAGGAAGTCATAAGGGCACACTCCCATTTATCTGGCGTCTTCTAGTCTGAGAACCTCTAGTCACAGCTGGGGCTTTTCCCCCTCATATCTAAAGCCCAACTGCAATAATAACTGAAAAATAAATAACTAAGATATTTGCTCTGTAGTATTTGGTGTTGCTCAATCATGCATGGTAGCTGGTGCAGGAGCAATGCTGTCACATGCAGTGCTGTCCTTAAAGAGGTGAAAGACAACTAATGCCCCTTTTCCATTAACAGCAAAAGACTTTTTGGGCAAAAGAGGGGGTCCAAAACTGTAATATTATGTAAATCACTACCGACAAGAACCCCTCCATTCACTAACAGGCCCTCTGAATTGTGTCATCTCATTGGGCCAGAAGCTGTCCTGTAGCTCCTCCTCATTAAGGAGTTTTAAAGAGTATGACATGTATGTTATCATTTGGTGTAGCTCACTACCGCCACCTTTCCCTTACAGGAGTAAACTCCTCAGTTCATCTTTAAAAATGATTTCACATGTGAAACAATGAACCTCTTCACTGAAAATAAAACTCATTGCTCATTTATTCACAACTGGTTGTAGCTTTGCAGCAGGATATCACGGCATAATAGAACAATCAGCAATAATCTTTAATCTTTGACATTTAAAGGCACCTCTAATGGTAAAAGTACATTTTAGTTGGACTATTGGAGTTGGGACACCGGGAAAGTAACCTGTACCTCTTGCTGTACCTGTTCCAGAGTCCAAGGACCCCCGTACCCTTGACCAGGTCAAATCAGAGTAATAATGGTGAAGAGGAGGCAGCGGGGAAGTCTCTGTTTGGCATTCCTCGCAGAACATGCTACTCGTTAGAGCCTTCATTAAGAACAGCTTAACCCACACGCTGATGGAGAGGCCATCAGACACAATTAGACTCAAGCTGGTCCTTTAACTTCTTCAAAACCTTGTCCACAGCTATTCAGTCCATTTCTTACACTAACAGATTAACAAGTGACATGTGCGTGACCTCAACTGAAATGTGAATTTGTTGTGCTCATGAATTAGTCTCAGGTACTTGACGTGCTTTTTTCTCCCAGTCGCTTAACAACATGTGCTCTTTGTTTATGTACGTGACGTAAAGTGGTTTCTCCAAGTGCAGGGAATGAACATGTAGTGTGACTGACACTTAAGGTCATTTTAGTTCAATTCTCAAGGACGTTTTATATATATATATATATATATATATATATATATATATATATATATATATATATATATATATATATATATATATGTTGCTGCTGTCAGAACAAAACCTGAAACGGTTTTTCAGTTTTTGATGCAATTTGAAAATGCCTGTTACCCTTTTACATTGTGTGTAAATTTCACAATGAATTGACCAAATCAAATGGCCCAAAATTCTGGTTCCATTGATTTCCATTAAAAGTAAAGGATGTTTGGTCCTTCTCCTGTAAAGTTATCATTTTGAAGATACAAGGTTTTGTTCCAAAATTAGCAATATGTATATATTTTATATACCAACCTGCATTATGTATGGTGTATAATGGACATTATATATATATATATATATATATATATATACCAACTGCTGCACTGTCACCATCAATCACCATCAAAACAGTACTTAAAGCTTTCATCTTTGAGAGAGAGGAGAAAATCAAGCTCCACTCTTGCTTCAGATCTCAAAAAATTGTTTCTGTCCATCCTTCCACTGTGAGAAGACAACTGAATACTCTGAGTCTGAAAAGATGTGTAGCTGTCAAGAAGCAGTTACTGAGAAAATAGAATTGACAAAAAAGGAAAAAAATCTGCAAATGAAACAAAGACACTGCTGGTGTTTTCAGCAAAATAACTAGGCATTTCAGAGTCCAGATCTCAACATCATTGAATGTGTTTAGAATTGCTAGGGCACAGAAAATCCTAAATGCACACATATATGTACACATATATATCTCTCTCTCTATCTCTCTCTCTCTCACACACACACACACGCACACACACACAGATATACACACATAACATTTAGGTACATTTACGTTTACATTTATTAGGTACACCCACCTTGTACTACACTCTACTCATTGGCTATTTTATTATATATTTATATATAGGTACATTGTAGCTGTTGTCAGTATATGACCTCATTTATCGTATGGTGATCCTTTGAATGGAGTACAGGGTGGCTGACAAATTATGTAAGGTACAAATGGGTTAAAGTCAGTAACTGTAAAATAATTGTAACCTACATTGAGCATCTTTGTCTGATAAGTGTATAGACACAATGGGAAATAAGTGTAGGTACAAAGGAGATGTACATTTTATCATTTTAGCATTTTTTTTTTACCATTTACACTCAAAGAAATAATGTGCACATTAATTTCTATAAAAAATTCTTTTAATATAAAATATTATATACATCCCTAAATGCACGTTTAAATAGTACATTGATGTGAAGCATAGACATATGGATAGCAAGGAAAACTGCCTTTGGCCAGGAAAAAGTATGCACATGAATATCAGCACTGCAAAAGTGAACAAATTACTGGTGTTGACACACCACATACTGGTAGGTTTAATCAAATGATTTACCTGTTGCACTGCAGTGGCCAAAGAAAAGTAAGAGCAGTGTGAGTGCAGTTGTTTTCCACGGAACAGGGAATTATGGAGGGAAGTCCATCATTCAGCTACAAGCTCTTAAGAATAATATTTTCAGAGAACAGTTTAAAAAATAGCAATTTTAGCAATAATTTGTCCCATTGTTCAATGTCCCAGTGGTACAGCTGTAGGTGTACTCATTGAAAGTCTGTTAAACATACTCTGTGCGCTCTTTTGATGATGGTCCTGAAGAAGTCAGGTACTCGTTCTGGCGCTGGTGGAATACCAGACGTGGCTCGGCATAGCCCAACCCTGAGCAGGAGGCGAAGAACAGGATCGCTGCGACCACGTGGAGAAACCCTGCGGCCCAGCCCACGAACATCGCATCTCCGAACTCAAAGCGAGGCACCACCTCTGGCAATGAGTGGTCGAAGAACTTCTTCACTATATCGTGGGCCATGAAGGAGACAGGAACGAGTCCCACAATGCCAGCTATTAAGCACAGGACCCCTGCTGTGATCTTCATCCCACGCTTCACCCGCCAGCCCTCCTCCCACTGACAGCTCTTCACTTGTTTCAGTCCAGGGATGGCGATGATGATGCCCAACAGGCTCAAGGCGTCCGACAGACACATAAGGATGCGGGCCAGCATGATGTCATGAGAGAGGCCCAGCAGGCTGTCGTACTCACGGCACTCTGTAGCCCCCCCCTCTTGCACCACACAGGTCTCCCACAGGCCCACCTCGTAGCTCTCTGCAGACAGCAGCTCGGTGGACAGGCTTTGCCATGAGGGCATGAGCGTGGCGGCCAGCGAGCAGAACCAGGCCCCAGTGCCCACTATTAATCCAAGCAGCTCCAGAAGACTGGAGCAGGGGTTAGACATGTTCACCTGCCCAAATGTCACCTCAGGAGAACAGAGAGAGATGGAGAAGGAGAGGTGCAGTGAACGAGAAAGAGAGGCAGGGAGAGAGAGAGAGAGAGAGAAGGAGAGAGAGGCAACAAGGCCCCAGAATAGCAACAGCGTCTTTGGAACCTAACAGCTGACCTCCACTCCAGCAAACTTTACAGTCCGTTAGTCTCCACTCAATGAAGCCCACATCATCTCACTTCGAGAGCTAGAACAGGAGGAGGAGGAGGAGGAGAGAGGGAGTGAGCAAGACAGGGCACTCTGACATTAGCCCTGCCCTCTAGGCTCCATCCCAGTGAGAGAGAGCGAGAGAGAGAGGAAAAAACACATGCAGGCCCTGCCCCGCTCGTCCCAGACAGGACACCACACGGGATGCCATAAAAGCGTAGACAGGATGCAATTAAAATGCTGATTGTTGTGGTTTTTAGGGGAAAGTGGCTGCTTTCAGCATTCCATTTCAGGTTGTTTGCATCTCTTTCTGGTAAGTTTTGTCACCATGCTGGAGGAGATGGTCGAGAAGGCTTATCATGCAAGAAACATGCTGTGTTGCCAGGAGCGGAGTGTAGGAGATAAGCTCCTGTGAATGCCTGGCAGGGCGTCTCATGCACAAGAGGAGGGCTAAGTGTGCAAATGCTGGGAGCCTTTGTTGCTGGTGTGCAACTTAATTTTTATTATTTGTTTATTTGATTACAGTAGCTGATTTATTTATTTGTTAAATTAGTCGTAAATACGCAAATTTGTAATAATTTTGTACATAAAGAAAAGAACAACAGCTTTGTCTGAAAACACATTTTTATTTTTCTGATAAGGGGGTACTAATCACAGTGTAGTGCTGAGATTTCTTCTATGTGTAAAGCCCACTCCCAACAGGCATATATCATGAAAAACAGTAGAAAATTAATGAAACTGGCGTTATTGAACTCTACATACAGTCCTTTTCTAAGTGAAAATAAAGTTAACGCATCCTCTACAGAGGACACACTTGAATATAACATTTTAGTGCACAATTTCTATTTCTTCGCTGGGTTTAACATAACATGCCATAACTTTTGCACAGGCCGCAGTTTTTTTTTTCAATATGTCATTTAAAAGAAGTGTATTTTGTTCTAATGATACACTCTCAGAAATAAAGGTACTAAACTGTCACTGGGGCAGTACCCCTCTAGTCACTGCGGTGGTACCCTCAAGGGTACATCTCAGTACCTTTAATCAGGGAACATAATTGTTCCATAATCGATTGTTTTCTAAGTTGTATTATAGTTGTACTTGAAAGTATTTTCTAAGTTGTATTGACTCCAAACACCCTGCCATCTCCAGGCTTTTTCTTCTATTATTCTGTTTTAAAACATTAGGTTATGAAAAGGAACAAATACGTAATTTTCACCTGGTCAGAACATTTAAGGTACACAATTGGAGCTTAAAACCACTGTTGTACCTTTGAGGGTACATTTACATTGTTTTCATTCATTTGTGAATGAAAAATGTACCTGCACTGAACATTATTTTGGCTGCACGTCCAAACTTTTTAAGGCTGTAGCCTTTCGCTCTCATATCACTGTTACATCTTGTTTCGAGGTGAGCTGTAGCCTTCCACTTTGCTATTACTGTTTATAAGTTTGCTCCTGCAAGTTCTGTTCAGCATAGCCCATGCAGACGTCCTTCAGTGCTAACATAACTCATACTGCCACCATCAGCACTGTGTTTTGCTTACTGAAGACTCAACATACTTCAATGATAAACAAATTCACAGCATGGCAGCTGTTGGACGTAACATTTTTCAAAAGATCCATCAATGGAACTTGCCATTTCAAAACTGTATTTGAACAAGATGACTACAGTGGTGATGTCACAGCAACAGTAGTCATGCAGCTGGGCTTCAGGGTGGAACTACAGATGGTTCAAAGGGTCAAACTATAGAAATAAGTTAATGGAGTAAAATAAATAGTGCGATTAATAATTTATCCCATTATTGATGGATTAACTTTCATACCACTTATATATAACAATCAGCCGTAACATTGTATCTACACTCATTGTCCATTTTATTAGTCCCACTGATCATGTAGGTGCACTTTATAGTTCTACAATGCAGACTGTAGTCCATCTGTTTCTCTGAATAATTAGTTAGCCCCCTTTTACCCTGTTATTCTATGGTCAGGAACCCCAGGACCACCACAGAGTAGGTGTTATTTGGGTGGTGGGTCATTTTCAGCACTGCTGTGACACTGACATAGTGGTGGTGGTTTGTTAGTGTGTGTTGTGCTGGTACAAGTGGATCAGACACAGTAGTGCTGCTGGAGCTTTTAGACACCACTCACTTTTGTCCCCTCACTGTCCACTCTATTAGACACTCCTACCTTGTCGACCCACCTTGTAGATGTAAGGTCAGAGACAGCAGCTCATCTGTTGCCGCACAGTTTGTGTTGGTCATCCTCTAGTGCTTCATCAGTGGTCACAGGATGCTGCCCATAAAATGCTGTTGTCTGTATATTTATGGTTGGTGGACTGTTCTTAGTACAGTAGTGACACTGAGGTATTTAAAATGTAAAAAATAAAATCAAGTTACCATTTTGAAGATACAAGGCTTTGAGCTTTGAGCTTTAGAGCAAAAACCCTCATTCAAGAGGGTTTTTGGATCCATACTTCTAATTTTAATTAGGATTTTAACTATACTTTCACTTAAAGGGGATTTCTCAACAAATGATGGTCACTGATTGTTCAAAATTTCTGCATAGTCTTTCAGACGGGATGTGAAATGCTCTGTTTTAGAAAAACTTACACAGTGAGAACAGCACCATATTAGTGATGATAGAAATCAGGCGTCTGAAGCGTTTAAAGCCTCTAAAAGCTACTTCACTGAAAGTTGTTACATGAGACGGTTATGTATATGCTGCCTGATGTCTGAGACACTGTTTTATTATAACACTGATATATGATTTGGGGGCCTAAAGGCCTAAAACATATTTTTTTTACAATACATTCAAGGTAAAATAGACCCAAAAGAAGACTAATTCTCAGATTTAGCACTATTTTGCCATAATCAACATTGCACGTAAAACCGAGAACATATGTGTAGGTTCACTGGTTTGGAATAGCAAGTAATGGTGAACATGAATCTATCTGCGCTGTAGACACTGAGACCCCTGGTTCCTATCACCACCATTGTAAAGACATCAGAGTCAACACCTTTCTCAACAATGCTGTTTCACATCAATCCACCCTGAACGACTCTGTTTACATGTCAGTGGTTGAATTATTCAGAAACGTTTACTGAAATTCTCTTGTATTTTTCAACTGCTGGGCTCAGTGCAAAAAAAGAAAGAAATAACTTGAAGAACACTTTGAAGAATGAAAGACCATTCAGTAAATATTAAACACAATGCATGTTTGAATAAAATGAACAGATAAACACTATATGAAAGACACCGTTTCAGATTTCAGACTGACAAAATCATCTAGCATTTTGAAAACATTGTCTAGTATTTTGAAAAGGTGAAGATCATTGGATGGAACAAATCAAAGGCAAATAGTGGAAAGACCCCTGTTATGAGGGGTTTTATAGTTTGTTTTTGTTCTTAAACACATGAAAAGACATTATGCTTCATTCATTCCTTCTAAAAATAACAGTACAGTGCTGTATTACACAGTATAATGCACATAAGTCTTTAAATTCTTGTAGTGTAAATCAGAATAGTTTGTGTATATTTAATGTCCACTTCACTTATAATATACTACTACTATTACTAATAATAATTATATATACATATACATATATGTATATATATATATACATTTATGTATATATATATATACATATATATATATATATATATATACATGTGTGTGTGTTCATATATAGATGCAAAGATTAAAAACTATTAATACATTATTGCTGGCAAAATGTCTGTTTTAATTATAAATATAGTTGTAGTACATATATTCACTTCGCACAGCACTCAAGTTGAAGATGCTTCCTAATGTTCTTAAACATCCCTGTCAGTACAATTATTTCAAGTGGAAAGTTCATGGAACAAAGACTTATCATCCCTGGACAGGCGTACCACACAAGACTTTATAACGCTCTCTCAGAAAGAGTTGCAGGATGACCTGAAAGCAGCAGGAACAACAGTTACATGCTAAACAATAAGTAATGAACTTCACTGCAATTGTCTCCATTTCTACACCCCATGCAAAACCCCTCAACTAAAAAGGAAGCACAAAGATCCAAAATTTGCACACGAGCATTTAGCATTCAGCTCATCATATTATGATCCCAAGAAGACCACTCCCACACTAAAGTGCAGAGCTGGGAGCATCATGATATAGCGCTGTTTCTCTGCAAACAGTACAGGTGCATTGCATGTCATCAAAGGAACCATACATAGAGAAATGTACTGAGAGGTATTAAAGGAGAATTTAATCCCATCAGAAAGGAGTGAAGAAAGACATTTCAACAAGATGACATCCCCAAATATACAGTTAAAATAACTCATAACTGTTTACTGAAAATGTGAAGGAGGTGAAGGTCCTTGGATAGCCCAGTCAATCGCTTGATGCAAGTATATTAAATAATAAAAACAAAGGAGTGTCTAAATATTTGTTTCCCCTCACTGTATCGGCTGTAGCACAGATGGTGTAGAAATGTGAACATGTGCAACTCAACAAACCTGATCTAACCTGAGTTGCTTTTTAACACAGTGCAGGACTTTTTAGGAGTTTTTCAGCAATAGTTTCTCCAACATCACACACACAGCTTAGTTTGTAGTAATGACAGATATTGTTTAGCCTTTTTATTTTATTTAATTTTTTGTTAATGAAGTAATCTAGCCCGCTGTAGTGGAGTTGACCTCTTCTTTCACAGGCAACTGTCTCGTGCATGGGGTCCACACTGGTATCTTTACAAGTCATACTTAGTACCATATGGGGCCTGAAGGGTCTCACTAACCAGCAGGGTCAGACCAGGGGCAGAGTACCTCAGAGGTGGAGGTAGCACTGTGGGATCCCATAGGGGAAATCTGATATATGGCAATATATTGACTTCAAATATATGTGTAAGCATATGTGGATTTCCCTTACATCCAAATTATATTTGTCACATATGGACATATATCGTCACTGTCAATAAAACAAACAAAAACAAGCATCTCCATTTTTTTGTCATTTTACAACCCCATTTCCAAAAAAGTTGGGACGCTGTGCAAAATGTAAATAAAAATAAAATGCAATGATGTGCAAATCATCTAAAACCTATATTTCATTGAAAATAGTACAAAGACAACCTATCAAATGTTGAAACTGAGAAATTTTATTGTTCTTTTTACATTTTTGCCTATTTTGAATTTGATGCCAACAACACGTTGCAAAAAAGTTGGGACGGGGGCAACAAAAGGCTAGTAAAGTTGTGTAATGCTAAAAAAAACACCTGGTGGTTGATTGGCAACAGGTCAGTAACATCATTGGGTATAAAAGAGCATCCCAGAGAGGCTGAGTCTTTCAGAGGTAAAGATGAGGAGGAGTTCACCACTCTGAGAAAGACTGCACAAGCAAATAGTGCAACAATTCAAGAATAACGTTTCTCATAAAGTTTATTATGTTAAATGGTTAGATATATGCTGCATGATTGTTTTATGATAGTTTTGTGATAAAGTAAATGTGATAAAACTGAAATGTATTTTAATCCATTTATTTTAATCCATCCATGGTGAAGTGGACATTTAGGGCTTTGTAAGACAAAATAGTCCTCAAAGAAAACTTTTTTTTTTCCAGATTTATGACTAGTTTCCTATAAAATTGGTGAAATTACCATTTCCAGCTATGCCTCTTCAGCCTTGTGACACAGTTTCCAGTAACAGCTCACATCAGTAGTTCCCAAAACCTGCTTTGTAGTCTACTTGCATGATACAATTTGAACAATTGGTTCAGGTCCAGATGTTTTTGCTCTTCAGTTGTGACTCAGATAAGGCAAAGACATGTAGGGCAGGTGGACCACAGAAAAAACATCATTACAGGATCAGCGGTGGAACATACTGTCCAAACATACTGTGTACACTGAACTTTATTTTAACTTATGAAAAAATTGCTTTTTTTGTTTTTCATTTGACGATTTTCACAGGTAAAAATCTCTTACTGGTATCTAAAATCAAGCTTCCTTTCCTCTTTAGTGCTATTTTTACACTCTGATGAAAAATTCTATGATTTTTCTGCTGAAAACTTGTCCTCGGTTGACGTTTAGTGCAGCCACAAGATGGCGCACTGTCTCCAGGGAATAATTGTACACCTCTGTACTAAACTGTTAGGCTATAAACAAAGGTCATTCAGGTCAAGATGTGTTGGTTTGAAACTCTACAGGCTGTATGTTAATATGATATTTTACTAGACATGCAGTTCACCCATGGCAGGCATATGAAATTATATTCTTGTAGACTCGAAAATAATTACTTTTCAAATAACGTGATGGTTATTGTTTAAGCTAGCCAACCCAAAAAATGGAGTAAAAACTTCAGGATTTTTTTTGAGTTCTGCGCACCTCTAATAATTTGGTTGTGTATGAAAGTTGCTAAGTGGTTCAGTGGAGCTGAAACGCCAATTTAAAGCTCCATCTCTGAAGTGGCAAAATCCTACTAACCCATTGGTCAGACGGGGCTCATTTAAATACAGCGTCATGCGTATATGGGCGGGAATTATGCAAATTACCCCTGCTCGAAAATGGCCAGTGTGGAATAGCGATGGAAAATTCGATTCAGTATAGAGAACCGATTCCTGCGAACTGTCCATTGAATTAATCGAACGACCGATTCAACGATTCATGGCACAGTGATTAGTCAGATTAACGTTATTGTCATTTCATCCAAATATAGCGACTTTCAATGCGAGTCTACAATGATAAGTAATTTCAGCTTTACTCCCACCTCATGCATATACAACGACATAAGATGGTGTGTGATTTGGCAAGTGACTCTGGTGTTCGCTGCTTCTACAATAACGCACAAATCACAACCATAACAGAAAGAGAGCCAACTGCAGTCGACAAGGAGTAAATGAAAGAGAACCGATAGTTTTCCATGGTGTGATGTTGCGAGGTTACATTGTGAAAGGTTGTTATTCGAATTAAAATACGTGTAATTTGCGTTACAGCTTATGATCTGTGCGAGACACGTCGACGCTACAAAAGGTTCGACTCAGTTGGACTTGTGAATCGGTTCATCCGATTTATTGAAAAGATTCGGTCCAAAAGAACCGATTCGCTCGCGAGTCGGTGCATCCCCAGTGTGGAATGAAACATGGCGGGAGAGGCGAACATGGAGGAGCAAACTTTTCGGAAAGTGGATGCGGGAGTTTAACGCCGTTCGGTCACCGAGTTGTGTCGGCTCACTTGTTTTTCTTACTGCGTTTCCGAGAGCTGATGGGAGTTAGGCGTTTGGTAATGCAGTAAAGGGAAAAGTTGACGTTTTTCGCGTGGAGAAAAGGCCGGGGAGGGTGGGGAGAGGGCGCAGGCGAGCCGTGCGCTATGCCGTGGGAGAGCGGCGCTAAGCGGAGAGAAAGCTCGGAGCTACCGCTGCCCGCGGGCTGGGAGGAGGCGAGGGACTACGACGGCAGGGTGTTTTACATCGACCACAACACTCGGCAGACCTCGTGGATCGACCCGAGAGACAGGTAAACCCGGTAAACCTATCACACCGCGGACGGTCTCCGTCCTTACGGGCCGAGTTTGGATCATCCTCCGGGGTTGGCAGCCTGTTGCATCCGCCAGAAGTTTGTCTGGAGGGCGGGGGCTGTGTTTTAAATGATGAACATAAAGCTGGCGAAAACTTAGAAAACACGCAGCTTTGTTTTTGTCTCTGTTTGCCAGAGTTTGCGGAAAATACGGAGTGTTAATAGTGATAAACAAATCTACACTAGCCCACCCGGGTTGTGTCTATGTTCTGCTGCTTGTACTGATTTATAATAGACAACAGTGGCTTTTTGTTTCCGTGTAGCCTGATTGAGAAGTCAGATTTGCAATGATTGAGAACTTTAAATTAAGGCAGAGCACAACGTTTAAATGTAACTTATTAGTTTAAATAACTCATTTCTGAGTCATATTTTCTGTGAACAAATGTGAACTGTAGATGAGGCAGAGAAACCTCTAACCTCTATCAAAGATGGATGGTGTATCTTCTCTGCCTCTTCTGTCATTGTAAACTCCTGTGTTAGTTGATGCTCTGTGTCTTCAGAATCAACACTAAGGAAAAGTGACCGTCTCTGAGAGATCTGTTGTTACAGGATCCCTTAATATGAACTTTTGGTCAACCATCCAGCCAGTGTGACCATTTAATCTGCTGTCAATTTGGTATCATTAACAGTCAGAGGTCTTGAGTATCATAAAAGGAGGAAAGATCATCAATAACATCTCAGTGAATGATGGTTTAACCCCTAAAGAGAGATTTGATAGTAGAGCTGGGCAATATGACAATACTTATCAGTATTATGGTATTTTATCCCACAGTATGTCACAATATGCTTTTCTCAGCATGTTGACGATCAGTACTTTAAGACCACTTACCAAATGCATGTGTGATTACGAGGAGAGCCTGTTTAATTGGATTTAGTGTAGCAAAGTGTGTAAAATATTGAGTACAAATATTTGAGTGCATAGTGTTTTATAGTATGTTTAAAATATGGACTTATTTTGTCTGTTCTAACTTATCAGATGTCAAAATAAATAAATAAATAAATATTGTGACATTGTGTATTGTAGAAGAAGTCTTGAAATATCATATGACATTTTGCCATATCACCCTCCTCTATTTGATAGTTTGCAAAACTTGCATGTATTCCTTATTTGTGAGTAATATGGACTAAAAGATGGATTTAAGGAGTCCATGTTTGTTGTCAAACGTGTAAGTCAGCGTTTTGTTAATCAGCAGGTCTTTTGACAGATTCTCTAAAAATAACAGATCACATGTAGCACCTCCTTAATATCAGCAAATGAATACATCATTGTGGAGTAACTAAATATTAAACAAAAGTGTTGGTAGTGAATAATATGTGTTGGTAATGTGGCAAGTAGTTAGCTGTGTTTCAGTCTATATTACTTGGGACGCTCAGACACACACATACAGTGTGCTGGTGTAGTGATCTGTGTCTGGAAAGTGAGTCCGTGATGTCCCTGTCTTTAAATTTCAATGGGCTGTAGTGGTGAGTGCACAAGAATTGCTCAAAGTGGACTTAACACATTCATCACACAGAGCTGTAGGCCTTCCTGACTCATATGTCAGCTCCATACTCATCACCTGAGCTTCTTTACAAGTCTAACAGTTTCTATCAAAAGTGCATTTTATCCCTCAATATTCATCTTGGAAAATTCACCAACATGGAGGCTTTACTTTGCTTGACTGATCCAAAACGTGTGTAGCACTTTCCCGACTTGCTTATTACAGAGTTCATTACAGAGGCCTGCTGATGACATCTCCAAATGACTTATAAATGGTATAATTTTTACCGTCATGATTGCAGTATCCCCCAAGGTACTGGGTGAACATGCCCATCTTATTTCCTAAAACAGATTAACAAATCATCCAAACTGAATTTTCCCATCATTGGACACCATTGTCATAAAATTACCTCTTTTTTTTTCTCTTTTTGAAAAAATATGGCCACATAATGTAAACAGAGTGCAAATGAAAGAGAGAATTGAAGTGGAGCTCCCAGAGTTCCATGTGCAAATATGCGAGGAATGCTAGCTGGGCCACTGGGAAAGCACTGTGGATGGGCTTTGTGAGGTCTGTATTTTCACCAGCAGAGAAACAGGCTAAAACCAGGCTTTCAGCCGGCCTCACTGAGACACGAGTTCACTAGAAGCCCTAGCATGAATTGAATAGAGGGGATTTGCAGCCACTGGGAAAGTTGTAACACTTTTCATCGTGATTGTTGTATAGCTTATCATTTTCCCAAACAATTTATGTGTGGCTGAGTACCTCAAAGAGAGCAGTGTCTTTGTAGTGCTGGCCAGTTTCTGGGATCTACTCAGCCCGTTTTGGAGTCTGTGCTGCCAGTGTGCATTTATATATTACTTCAGTTCATGTCTTTGTTTCTGTATTATACAATGCAGATTGCTATCTGTGCATAGTTTCCTTATATCCCAGTAGCTGTTTTGTTTTCAGAGGTTCAATGGCTCTATTTAAATAAACACAATGGGCTGGTTTCTCAGACCCAGATTAAGTCTAAGCCTGGACTAAATGGGATTTAATGCCATTGGTGCAATGTAGTCCAAAACTAGCCTTAACCCATGTCTGAAAAACCGGCTGAATGGGAAAATTGGTTGCTATAGGGTCGTACATGTCTATAAATGTTAAATATTGCTTGTTAATAATTTGTCAAGCTGGTAATACAAAACAAGCAAAATTCTGACCCTCCCTAGTTCCTCAGTGCCTCTGAGCTACCAGTTGTTTGACTTCGGCCTATGAATTGAAGACCATTTAAGCTATCCCAGTTTCCAGCTGAGGATGGTTGGATGAATAAGAGAGGCTGGTGTTCATTTGCCATGCTGTTTAATTACACATGGTAAGTGCAACAGAGAAGCGCACACAGAGCTTGTGAAAAAAGATTAACCTAATGTTTTCCAGTACTGATGTTTTTTTTTTTTTTAACTGTTTGTTAGCGATCATAGGCAAGGCTTTAAGCATTTCTGAGTTTTTTATGCATTTTTTTTTTGGCATAAAAATTGCAATCATTGGTGGTCTGTAGTGACCACGATCAGTTATTACAGTGATCTAGAGATGAACTTGTGCTTTCAGGCTGACATAGGACCTGGTTTCCCCCCCTGCATTCTCCTCTTATCTGCTTACAGAGCTCATAGCAGATCCGATTCATCTAAGGATGACTGACTGGCTGAAAAATGCAGAGGTCTAATCAACAGCCTAAGTAAATTTGAGTAGTGGGGCTGTACGATAGTGACATAAAATGTGATATTTGAAAAAAACGACGTGCTGTGTGCAAGTATGAGGAGAAAATGCATGATATAGATAATTTATAAGATTACTATAAGAGTCTGTGTGTGTGTGTGTGTGTGTATGTGTATATATATATATATAACACCTTCAGTTATTCATTATATTGTTTTGGTAATCACCTTGTATTAACATTTGATTTCTCTAATAAACTTCCAGTGCCTTAAACTGCCCAAGTAAACGCTTAAAATCCAATACATATTCATGTATTTTCTTTCCCTATGCAGTGAGTTAAAGAGCACATATTAGGACAGTTTTCCTTACTTTTTCTGAAAGAGCTTGATGTAGTATACATTGTTAGTGTTTCAGCACATACAGTTCACTCCCTAATCCAAAACATCCCCTTTTGAATTCATTGTTTTTGTGATGTTACAAAAGCCATTGCATTTACGTGTATCTGCCTAGACAGCAGTTCAGCTCTGCTCCTGTCAATGAAGTTATAAAGAGTGTTTCAGTCTGGACTGCTATTTCAGTGAGGCATAGTATCTAGTACCCAATCATAACAAAAGTAATTTAGGCTACAAATATCAGTCTTAAAGGCACAGTAACAAAAACAGCCTGTTTAATTCTAAAGGATAAGTTGGGAAATGATCTTATGAAAATGAATCATGACTGTTTTTGATGCGTAAAAGCACACAAACGTTGTAAGTAAGGCTCAGTGGAAAAAATGTGGGACATGGGCCGTTTAAAGCTTGTTTGATGGATTACAGAACCATAAATGAGTCAAAGTAAAACATCAGAAAACTGATAGCAACCCTGAAACACCATAAAGAAGAGCAAGTTAAAACTTAGGGCTGAGCAATATGACAATTTTTTATCATCATCATGATAAATTACATCGCTGTGTGTCACAAATACGCTTTTCTTAGCCTATGGCGGAGATCGCCAGAACTTTAAAACACTTCCCGTGTTTAATTACAAATAGAGCATAAATAGTCCTGTTTAATTGGATTTACTTCAGCACAGTATGTGAAATGATAAATACTAGGTTTTGACAGTATATTTAAATGTGGCACTGTGTCATCGGTTACAACTTATCAGATGTCAGAAAAATTCAATATTGCGACATATTTATCCTGAAAACCTCTTGAAGTATTGTGATATTGCTTTTTTGCCATGTTTGACCAGATCTATTAAGACTCTAAACGAATTCTGTTTGTAAATACTGGAGCAAAAAGCCTCTGAGTTTTGCCTCATACTGAGGAATGACAGTAATGCTTGTCAAATGAGATGTGTCATTATCAAGAGTCATGGGTTTAAACTTAGATGTGTCATCGGCAGACAGGCAAACAAATTCAGGACTGTGACTTTAATTATTCTGCTTCAGAGAATGCAGGCCAAAAGGAAAAGCAGAATAATTAAAGTCACAGTCCTGAATTTGTTTGCAATCCGTTGCATTTTTGTTATTTAAAAAGAAGAAGAAGAAGAAAAGTGGAGTTTGCTGCTGGAATATAGATAAGAAAAACCTGATCTACTTGAAAGCTGTGAAGTCATATGACTAGCCTTTGTAATGTGAAGCTGATTAGTGTCTGAGAATCTCATATTTCCATCAGTGTCATGAAAGCGGTCATAGAGTGTAGGGTTTGTGTTTAGGAGGGCCTTTAAACTCTAGGCTGCTGTGTAACTCACCTAACCGAAACTTATGTCTTGGTGTTTACTATAACCCTGCATTACTAAGTCAGAGAGTCATGGATGTGTCATGTCTGGTAGTTGCAGTAAGTGGGACACAGGATGTGTCACAATTTGGCTGAGATGTCTAACTGTCTTTACTAGGGAAGAATTGGAATCTAGTAATGCTAAAGGTCATTTTGAATATTATTGTGGTGTGGTAGGTAACCTAACGTGTTGAAATAAAGTACAAGAGTGAATTATTTAAAAAATGTGAACTTTGTCATTACATAGTAAGAGTAAATTGAATGCCATACAGGCAGTGATACTGTATAGGTGCCATACAGGTGTGGGTATCATGCGCGTCCTTAGCCATCTGCAAGTTGAAGCTGACTTTTAAAGAAGTCTAGTGTATTTTGAGGCTTGCTTTTAAGTTACATTCAACCACATTATCTTTAATGTAATTGTATATTCATATAATTTGTATTGTACATTATTAGGTAATTACCTGATGATTTTTACTTTGAACTACGCTGTGCCGTCATTTTTCTGGAAATGCTGATACTCTATTTGGAAGGTGCTGTCAGTAGCCTTATAGAACAGGACCCGTTTTATGAAACAAGTAATAAATGCTTTATACTCTTGATATCTATGTAGCATCATTTTGTTTCTTTCACAAAAAAATATTTTTTATTCAACATATGTGACATTGATGTCACAGATGTGACAAAGGTAAAAAAAAAAGTCCATGCAAATGAGAGAGCTGTCCCTTATTGGTCAGATGTTCACCCTGATTGGTTGAAGAGCTGTTTAGGATCCGATACTCAAAACTTACCAAGCTTTGAAGCAGGTTCGGTATGCAGCCTCAGTGTCATGATGTAGCATGGTATAAAGTGATCCGCAATAAAAGTGGAATAGAAAATCCAGGATTAACTAATTGACTAACTATAGCTGGGCAACATGGCAAAAATGTAATATCACAATACTGCAAGAAGTTTTCACAATACACATCACAGTATTTACTTTTTGTAACATCTGATAAGTACTAAAATCAAAAGTATGATTCTAATTATTTGTATTCAACGTGTCACATATTGTGTTGCGGTATTTCCCATTAAACAGGACGAATTATGCTCTCTTTGTGATCAAACATGCAGTTGGAAGTGTGTTTAAATACTGACAATATCAACAATATGCTCAGAGAAGCATAGTGATAGATCACAATAACGATTGTCATAATGTCATATTGCCCGCTCCTAAGCCTGATGTTAGCTGGCTAGGACAGAAGTCTTGCTTTGTGAGACAGGCACCTGGTCTACAACAGCGTTGGCACATTGTCTCAGACTTTCTCTTTGTTTATGGCTCTGCCAAAGCATATGTTAGCAGTGGTTGCGTGCCAGAAGACATGAGCTTTTGGGTTTTGCTTGTAAGGTGACGACTTGTAGTGAAAACTGTGATTTGTCTGTGAATTCACTGCACAGTCTTTTGGGGAAGATGTGGAGTTGTTCTGTGAAGTGGGGCTATCCTCCAACAGGCTGGCTCTCAACTCGCTCTCTCTCTTCCTCTGCGCTCACACACACTCACACACATGGCTGCATGCTTAGTTGAAGCTGCAGTTCATGATAGCTGGAGGTCCTTGCCAACAGTTCTGTCTGATTCTTCTGATTCGTTTGTGCGTCTTAGTGCATAGGTAGAGCGTTCTTTCTGAATTCATGATCTTCTGACAATACGCAGCATGGTCAAAACCAACATTAGAGACTGGTCAGAGTGTTCACACTAGTTTATTGGCATGTGATTTCTGCAAACACTGGATTTCCAAACAGTAATTTTATAGGAGGAGGGAAAACTTCAACGTCTTTTGATATATTATTCTGTTTTTAGGTTTTTTGACCCAGTTCCCGCCCACCTCTGTTCATTTAGTCTTTGGAAATTCCTGCTAGTTAGGTCTCCCCCATCACCCAGTGCTACCAAGCCGGGAGGGTAAAGGTTAGCATGTGCTTCCAAGTCATGTGAAGCACCACTGCAACTTTTTAAACTGCCGCTGATGCACACTTGGAGGAGAACACTAACTAGCAGCTCTGTCAGCTAACAGATGTCTGTGTTTTCTAGCATCGTGCGGGGGAGGAGGGATAGCCATCGCTTAGAAGGGATTGAACCGGCAATGATGGGGCCAATGCTTGGATGGTTTTGGCACTTGATAATCTAATGAATAAATCTCATTTAAAAAACAAAACAAAAACAACGTTTTATAAGCTTTACTGTTCAAAGTTGCTCTTGGCCCATTCAGCATGAATTATCAAACAAGGTAAAGCTAGTGGTGTCATGATGTTTAAAGCTGCGCTGTGTATGATTTTTTTGTTAAAATTAAAAGAAATAATGTGGTGTGCGAGTGCTGCTGCGGGTTATCCTTTAAAGCCTGAAATAGTGTCGGACTAGAGTTTTTTCAGACTTTATGAGCTATATAACTGGACCAGCGTTATGTATTAATGTTGCTTGCGAAGGTCCGACTCCATGTTTAGGTCTCCAAATCCCTAAATCTTACATAGTATAGCTTCAAAAAAATGAATGTTTCTAATGGCAGTAGTGATGGCTTATTTATAATTGGCAAGTGTAATTTTACTACTTTTATTGCTGGTTGCAGTTCATTACAGTCTTTAATAATTCATGTAAGCCAAAAATGCAGCAACTGAAACACTGTGAACTGTGTAGGTGGCATATGCTAATTTTTTGAGACAATAAATTCAACTGATTGATGCCTTTGAAGTCACTTTTGTTACAGGAAGTGTACTGCAGCTGTATGAGGCAGCGGACTCCCTGTGCATCTGTGTGGTGCGTGTCTGAGGGCCTCCTCAGGTAGCTCCTCTGTCCTGCTGCTGCTGAGTTTCTGTGGGGAGTCTTTTGTGCCTGTGGAATGAGCACAATGTCAGGCATGCCTACACTACCGCCTGAGGGACTGTGCCTGCCTGCGGCCCCAGACAAAGCTGCCCAACGGTGGCAGCATTTCCCACGTGTCTCCCCCACCCTCCCCTTCCCTTTTCCCCCAGGCCCCTGCAGCCCTCCTTTATTCTTTATTAGCTCTGTTATGCAATGGCTGTGGCCAGGCCTGCCGCTTGGCAAAGGGAAGCCTTTATACGTGGTCACAAAGCACACCAAATTCAATTATTCTGGAAAGTAGGAGCTGTTTTGCCAGCACCAAAAGGTTATTCACATGAGCTCAACCCCCTCTCTGCTATTTTGCTTCTCTTGGTGTTTTCATTATGCTTTTTCTGGGTGGGGGGGAGTGGGGGTCTTTTTGTTTTCTTTCTATCAGGGTTGGCAAACGTGTCATTGTTTCATGTATTGTCAATTGTTTGTGTGTTTTTGTGCGTTTGAGGTTCTGCGTCCTGGTGAGGCAACAGGTTGTTAACTCATTCTGTTTTACTAAATCATTTTAATGCACATGTCAGAGAACAGCAGGCCTTAGTGGTGTCATCAATAAGAAATCTCACCATTTATATATTCTCTTAAAGTCAACCTGAAAATCAAGTCAGAATTGACCTTTTTTTTTACATTGTTAGCTCATATGGTCAGTCATATAAAGCATGATTCATCACACACCATTTAAAAGAGAAAACTCTTGCTTTCCTGTACATTTTCATGGAAGTATAACGACTTTGGGTCGCCAAGAGTTTTGACTGTCACTCAGCGGGCAGAGAAAATTAGTATCAACCAATAGTATCATGTTTTAGCCCCCACCTCCCCCTCCTATCATAGACCAAAAGCACTCAGGTGGGGTGGTTTTATTGAAATATCAGTGTTTCCTGTGGGTCAGGAGGTTTGGAGTCGGGGCAGTGTGACCAGGGTGGGGGTTGGGGGGGTGTTCGCAATGTGACCAGGGCTGGAGGGGGGTAACTACTACTGAAAAAATTGCAGACCATTGTTGCACATAAGTTTTTTTTTTATTGTTGTTTAGCGATGGCATAGTTGGCAGGCATGGTTGGAGCATTTTACTCTTGGGGGCTCCTGCTGCCATCCTTAATCCATGTTCCCTCTCTGTCTATGGTAAACAAATGTTTAACAATTATATGAATTAATGTAGGCTAGTTATTTTTCAGTGACAGTTACAGTGGGGGTGAGAATCAGGCTTCCTGGATACCAAGGTGTTGGAGTCGATGATTGGTTGGGATTTTTTATTTTTTTTTGGCTATGGCACCAAGATTTTGGTGTAGCGTGCCGCCATGGAGTAACTTGCAGTAATTTACTTTGTGTGTCTTGTGGAGCTGGGCAATAATCATTGTTTTTTCCTTCGAAATATACATTTATAAAATGTAGAAATTGAGACTAAATATAACTAGGTTAGTATCACTGCAATTTTTGTTATTTGTATAGTGCAGTAAAATGACTAAAAAAACAGATATAGCAGTCCAGGGTCACAGATATTTAGCCTTTTCAGAATGCAATAAACATATCACCTAGCATCAGTTTGAGTTCAAATTGGTCAAATTTGAGCATTGGTTTGATACTTTATCTGCTGATACTGAAATGACTACAAGACTTATATTTATTTGTGACCACAGTCAGTTATAGTGTAACTTTGTGGGGATAAAGCAAACAGTCAAGCTGACACTGATCAAACCTAATTAGACATGATAATGTACAATATGTATTTCAGTTTTTGGTTTCATGAGAGGCACTCCTGATTTCCAGATCGCAACAACTGCACATGCATGAAGAATGAAGAACTTTTTTCTGCTTTTTGTTGTTTGACACCAGAAGGGAATTGGCTTTTTGAGATGCTCCAGTGAAACTCTTCTGTAAAGAAGGTGTCAACAAAAAAAGTGTGTTTAGTATTGGTGTCTAAAATTTCAAATGATACGCAGCCCTAAGTGGGAATAATCAATACAAAGTTAAGTCGGTGTTAGATTGTTAATAATTGTGACAGACGTAGCTGAGGGAGCTAATTTCTACTCAAAGTATCAGTCAGTGGATTCACAAAAGTGTTAGGGTTAGGCATGGGATTAATACCAGCTTTAGGCTTAGGACCAGGGTGAGGGTTAGGTTCAGGTTTTGGGTTGAGGTTAAGGTTAGGGTAAATTTAATGAGTAATTAGTAGAATATAAGTTAAATGCATCTACAAAGCATTTGCAGTGGGTGTTCCAAATAAAGTGTTATCTGAAATTTTAGCTGATGATTCATTGCTATATAAATATTTATAATTAACTGTTTAATTTTTATTTATTGTACAAGCGTGGTCAGAATGGCTCATTAGCTATCTTTCTTTCTAGCTGTCGATACTTAATAGCTCCCAGATGATGATGGACGTGGCTCAAGTAAAAAAAAAAATTACTCACCACTGCCCTCAAAAGATTCTGCCGCACCGGCTCAACTTAGAACTTTTCTTGTTTTTCGTAAGACACGTGACGTGTCTTAATATGTGTTTTCCGTTTTCTTTCATTTACCTGTACATCTGAACCTGGCAGCTGAAAACCAGTTCTCATTCTTTTTGCTGCAATGTGAATGTTTGATTCTGAACACTAACAGCTGTGGAAAGTAACTGTGGTTGGCTTAAATAGTTGCCTAGCCTTAGCTTGCTCTCTTGTGCTTTTGTGCCTGAACCATAAAGACTTACCAACTGTACCAACCCATGTCCTGCTTTTTTCCCTTTGAGATCAACATATAACATTTGGTGGTTTTATGTACCAAGAATGGCCATGATTTATTTTTACATGACCATTCCTCTGTTTATCTCTTAGAGTTAAACAGACTGTTATTTTGTTATTGTACCTTTTAAGACTGATATAGAAGACGTCTGATTTGATTGGCTGTCATGTATTAAGCCTCATTCAAAAAGCACTCATAGAGGCTGAATAGGTGGATATATGTAAATGAGTTGGTTCTCATGACATTTCACAGTAACAATGAATTCAGAAGAGTTTTTCAGAATGGTTTTCAGATATTGGTTGTATGGATTGAATAGTAAGTAGTATGTTAAGAAACTTTTGACAGTGTTTACATATTACTTCAGACTCTTTTATTACAAAAACAGTGGAAAATTTAGTTTTCCGTCATATGGATTCTTTAAAAAGATCATGAATAACTGAAATGAAGTGGCTAAATTAGACATTCTGAATATCTGGTACTTCTTTTCACTATTTCAGAATAACATATTTCCTAAATGTGCCATTTCAGCAATTTCACATATTATGGGTGCTCAGTTTGGCCTCCTTGCCATTCGTTGTGACTTTTTGACTCTGAGAGAAGAATGTGGCACTTTTGCAGCAGTGAATATGGTGTTTATAATTTCAGGAAAGGCTATTTGTTTATGTAGTGCATATATATATATATATATATATATATATATATATATATATATATATATATATATATTTGGATGTGTGTATATATAATGTGTGTGTGTGTGTGTGTGTGTGTGTGTGTGTGTGTGTTTGTGATTTTATTTATTTATGTATTTATTTTTTATATATATTTTTTAATAGATCAAAGTTCGCCTCACATAATTTGGAAAGAGGATAGGTGAACCGAGCACACGAATGGTTGCCATTGCACAGCCTGTCGCTGACACGCTGAGTGAATAGCATGTTACTCATTTTTACTCACAGGCATTTGCCCCCTGCTCAAGCCTTATTTATGCAGGGTGCGCTCAGCCGCTTACAGGTTATGCGGATCATGCCAGGAATTTTAGCTGAGCAGGATCTGCCAAACTTGTCATGGCTGCTTGCTCTGGAATCTTCACACCTGAGTGTCTGAGGAAAAAGAGCGTGTTGGGAATCTAACACGAAACCAATTAAACATTCGGTGCGTCTCAGACATCACGAGAGCGTGTTTACAGTTTGATCTGAAGGCGTTTATTGCTCAGCTCTACTCTTGTTATTAACATACGCAAGTATTTCCTTCAAGGATCACATCATGTCTTGGGACTTTTTTTACAAGGCTTGGGCAGAAATATTTCACCCACATTTGTGGTTTTCAATCTTCTGCACCGAAGAACAGAAATGTGCGAAATATTTTCACGTTTTGCATTATTTTTCACTGTACTTTATCACTGCAGTTGTCTGTAGTTCTTTTTTTCTTTATTTTTGTCTATGTCTTTCTGCTGTCTACACAATAATTGTTGGCAATGCTGAGCAATTAAATGCCCCTCAGGGAAAAACAGGGTTTATATAATTCAATTCAATTTTCCATTCTTAGTCATCTGTGGCTTATGAAGATGAGAGTTAGCATGAGGGATGGTGTCCCATGCAATGGCAGACGGTATCTAAATGTGTCTGGAGACAGAGATTCTCTAGTCAAAGAGCAGTGGGCTACTTATAGTAGACCTATTTCTATAAGATGCAGGGCATAATGGAAGGAGGGGATGTCCGCACCGTGCTGTCTGAAATGCTCAGCTGCCTGCTCGCTCGTTCTGAAACACTGCAGCAGGCTCTTCGGTGGCCGAATACATAAATGACATTCCTCCCAAAGTTGTAATCTCATGTCTTCTTTTAACCCAGGACTGGAATTTTAAGATTGACACTTGTGGACGCTCGTTCTGTCCGTGTCTGTGTTATCTGGCCCTCCGAGGCATCAGAGTTAGCAAGGAGGGTGTTTGGTTATTTGCGGTTCATATTAGGGTTAAAAATGGGCCATATAGCATTTTCTGCTGCAGTTCCATGGCCATGTATGACTTGGTCTAAACTCGGGGACACTGAGCATTTGTTGTTTTTAGTGTCGTGTTATTCAGTGCATGTCGTTCCCGAGGTCAGTCTTAGACTTTTTCAAGCCTAGCACAGGAGTTGTTAATATTTGAGCATGACAAAAATGTTAATGCCTGGCTTAATGGCAAACAGAATCCTTTTTTTAAATCTGTGGAGTTTCACTAATGAACAAGTCTGGGACAGATGGCTGATGTGTTTAGAAATGTGAAACAGGATAGAATGCTGTGAATTAGCTTGAACAAATGGACACAGGAGGATGTGGTACTGTGTATTGTTTTATGAGAACTAGAAGCATGTATTGAGCTACCCTATCATTTAGTATCATGAATATCACTCTGAGGTAATGGCTGAACTGTTTGTCAGATCTACATTACTGTGCAGAAGTCTGAGACCACCCTTTCAGCATCAGGGGGAAAAAAGCAGAAGACATATTTAACAGAACATTGCACAGAAGCATCAGCGAGTAAAAATATCTCATTCTTTGGCTTTTAGTTTGTCTACCCTTTGCACCTATTACAACTTCCATTGTTTTCTGTAGACTTGCTTTGTTTTCGAAAAAATTTGCACACCTCCAAGTTCAGTCTAAGAAGTTGGTCGCATTTTCGGCATCTCGTGATGCAGATAATCCCAAACACATCCAAAGATGTTGAGGTCTGGACTCTGGTCAGTTCTTTGTTCTGGGAACACCAGTAGTTTCTTTATTTGATTTGCATTTCTCTTCTTTTTTTTGGTCTGTTTCGTTTTCTCAGTAATAGCTTCTTGACATCTGCACATCCTTTCAGACTCATAGCACTGAATTGTCTTCTCACAGAAGAGGGATGGACAGAATCACCTGTGGATTTTTCCAGATCTGAAGCAAGAGTGGAGCTTGATTATCTCTTGTCTCTCAAAGACGAAAGGTTTAACTACTGTTTTGGTGGGCTACCAGGTCTTGAACGATTGTGAGGAATTACATTTTCTCTGTATCTTTCAGTAGGTTTTTGAGCTGCAGTTTTGGAAACTCCCGTTTTTAACTTTTTTTTTTTACTTTGACTTATTTTATATCTAATCTTCTCTGAAGTATCTCCTGAAAAATGATCAACTGTTATGTAATGGTCGTTTGACAGGAAATTATTTCGGAGTTATTGTATTTTCTGTAATGGATTTACATGCGAATGGATATGAGTGCATGAAGAGATTTCAAAGACAAGCCTTTTACTTCTAGCACATCTGATCATAAGGATAGTCTTCAGTCACTGGATGGTCACTTTAGTCTAAATCTTCATTTCATCTTAGATGGGGGGGGGAAGCTTAAAGTTCAATTAGAAATTGCATATATTGCAGTTTATGGCATTAATTTCAATTTATAGCACAGAGACGTCCACGATCAGCTAGGTTTTGTTCACTCCAAAAACGTTCCAAATGTTTTTTGTCGCTCTTCTATCTGCATTCTGGACTCTGAATTAGCTAAGATAAAGCCAGTGTTAAAGTCCCAGCCGTTCTCCACCAGCCATTCCGTGCAGTGGCCCATAATAGCCTCTTTGCGGCTGTGTGCGCTGTGTCAGGTTTGGCTCTGTTGCTAATGAGCGTGGGTGACAAGTTACTTTAACAATACAATTACATCAGTGGCAAAAAAGCACCACTAAAAGTTCCACACAAGCGAGGCCACCCTTAACCATGGCGGCATGTTGTCTAAATGTAGGCAGTGGATTAATTAAACCAATAAAAGTTTCCTCATAAAGTTATACAGAGCTGATCAACCCGCATGAAAGGCAGTGCCTACAGCAACGGCGTTTGAGTTTATTAGTCTCTTACAAACATGTGGCTGCCAAATCCAAAGCTCTGCTACTGGACTTTGCACAATCAGGCAAGAAAAACAGAGCGAGGAGTACCAGAGGCATTAAAGAGAGTCCTTCTCGGCTACTGTAATTAAGTTTATTTGGGAATATTTTTAGGGAAACACATTCATGACGAGGAATGCAGAGGCTGTTATTTGGGAGCATCTTAATTTGCGGGCGGATTGTTAGTCCAGGCCTTTGTTGTTGAAGATGGCTGAAGCTGGAGGAGCGACGGGGTGGATGTCCAGACGAGGCCTGGACTCTCGGACCAGGCTCCGGTTACACATGCCTTCCCCACCAGGGAAAAGAATAATGCTCCGGATGGAAATATCCACTGGGAACCATCGGCGAGAGAGTGCAGATTATAATAGAATTAGCAAATGTCTCATGCTAAATGTGTTGTTAAAGGAATTTTCATTTTTAATTTTGGCCTTCACACTCCAAATTTTTCACACTCCCTGGAGAAGAAAGATTCCTGAGAATGTGTGCATCTCTCTCTCTCTCTCTCTCTCTCTCTCTCTCTCTCTCTCTCTCTCTCTCTCTCTCGCTTTCTTTCTCTCTCGCTTTCTTTCTCGTTCTCTGGCCTTCCCTCCCTGAAGAGAAAACAATCCCAAGATGTGGACCATGTGAAAACCCACTCGCTGAATTTTTCAGCCTTCCAATACAAGAGAGAGAGCTTGTTCATAACATTAGCCTGTAAAATAGTTGAACTTTTACCCAGCAGCGAGCATCTTTTTGAAGGAATTCTTTTATTTGTGCTGCCCTACTTCTGTTGCCTTTAATCCATGGCCTGTTCGTCAAAGTTTTGCCGCTTGTTTAGCAGTTACTCATCCCCCCCTCCCCTCTCTTTCCTTCTGGAATAATCTTTCAGAAATTCCCAAGTCTTAAAATAACCCTCGAGCCCATAACCCTTTTTCTTTCTGATGTTGGTGGGTTTGGGGAGTCAGCACACTGAACGCTCTGAGAGCTCTCCTTCTGGCAGCGCTGGTTTCCTCTCTGGAAGAAAGGCGTGGTATGGGAAGATTAGCTCTCTCAGAGCTCACAGGGTCTCTCAGGAACTGAAAGAAAACATTGGAGCAACTCACAAGTGACTGCTACTACTTATTCCAGACTGAACTTTGTTCACAGTGAAGAGTTTTTCAGCCCCCGTGTAGGCCAAGTACTATGGTTATATAATTGGTATGTGCTCCAGTAGTGACCAGTAACAGATCCAGGTTGTGATGAAAATGTCGGCCTGCATATTTTGTTGCTTAGTCTTACGAGACTCTGGCTTTTACGCTGCCTCTAGAACTAGAAGGTGTCAGAATGTTTCATTGCTTATATTGACCCTCACAGACGTTCACTAGTATTTATCACATCATAAATAAATAGGCTAAATAGAGCTTACACACGGCTATGTGGATGCAGAGCCTGGTATTTGGAGTCCAGCGTGCTGTTCACTGTTGTTTTTGAAAGCTCTGCAGAAAGAGGAAACTGACCCGAGGTTCCTGGTGAGAATGTGGGGTGGTCCTGTTTCCTGTCAGAGCTTCACGTCTCCCATTATGTCCAAGCTCATAGTTTGTGTGAGAAGCTGAACTGGGCGGGCCGGGCCGGCCCTGTGTGTTGTGTCTCTTTGGGAATTTTTTCTAAATTCCCTAAAAGATGGGAAAGAATACTTGAATACATGCATTTGTGTAACGTGATGTACTTTTATTGTATTTTGTTATATTGTGAATGAGTAGGGCTGTCACTGTTAGTTATCTTAAATTATCTAAATTAACATTTGGTTTAAAAAATGAATATATGGATGTGTTCATCATACTGTTTTTAACAGTAACAGAGGCCAGTAGAATATTTAAAATATGCTGTATTGTACAAATTGCCAACTAATCAATGCTGGTTCATTGACTATAATCTAACTTCATATTTAAATTTAATATCGTATACTTTTTTAATTGATCATTTTTAAGGCTGGAGGAGTCTTAAGGACTTTTTTGAGATTGAATGCACTGAAACCTTCACATGAAGTTCAAAAGGCTTTTTTTCTATCTAAGACTTAGAACACAGCAAGACACAGAGGAATAAGAAAAAGCTTAATCGAGTAATAGCGACTACAAAGTGATTATTTTCATGTCATTATTTGCGTTATTTCACCCATCGCAACGTTTTTCTTTCTTATTTAGCCACATTGGTTAGGAAGAAATTATATCCCTGTTTCTCCAGGTTTTGGTCGTTTGACTATACACTGCCTGAAGCCTGCTTGGTCTTTCTTGGGCAGTTGTAAACAAATGGTTAGACATTTATTCCGTTCCTTTGTGGTAGTCTAGAAGTTTAACCAGCATGAAGTCCTTTTTTTCTCTTTTAGGTGCAGTGGTGTCCAGCTGGGTTACTGGGTCGTGCATGAGGACCAGTACCATGAGAGCGGTTAACTTTGGAGCTAATTGTCTGGGCAGCTATTGGGTTGTGTGTAGTGTTTCAAACTCAGCTTGTGTGAGTGATTAAAGAGAGCTGTGGGTAAGCGGTAGTTAAAGCCTGCCCTGTGATGTGACTTGGCCAGGGCTGCTGTCACAAGGCTACACAACAAAACAAATATTCAGAGCAAACCATTTCTTCACCATTGGGATCTGAAAGACCTGCAGGGAAATCAGAAATACTTTCTGTTCTTTAGCTCTTCATTGGACTGCTCTTGCCAGTGTTGCCCCTGTTTTGTCGTCTTTCCCCATCTAGGTTGTGATGCAATCCAAACTTTCTCTGGAAGCAGAAGTTCCGTCCACATGCCCCTCTGATACGAGGTACCAGCAGGCCTTATGTAATTGTGGGTAAAGCTCTTCCTCGATGCTGTAGCTGATGCCTCACACATTGTGCCCATCTACCTCTAATAGATCATAGTTAGAGTTGTGTAAATCCACCCGTTCATTCGTGTCGTTAGTGATGTATTACACCTGTGTGTAAATTTTAGAATGGAACTAGCAGCTAGGAATGTCTTGTATTTCACCCTCTCATATGAATTGCTATAGGCTTTTAATTAATGTAGATGTAGGTTCAGGAGTCTAGGTGTATTCAGTGCTGGTTGTGGACAGGTAGTGTCTAGTGTGGCACCAGTACTGGCATGTAAACACAGTATCAGTATTGCAGTAGAACATACTGATATTTCGAGGGGAGACACCTGTAGTGGGCAATATATCGTAAATTATTCATACAGCATTGCAAATCAGTGCAAATGATCTTGTTTAGCTGAGTGGCTGTGTCAGGCTTGGCTGCGTTACTTGTACGCACCATAGGTTTATCTTTGTTGTATTCACTGTATTTACTGTTTTGTACAATAAAAATATTTAAAATTTACTTCACTTATTAAAAGTGATCAGGCATTCCAGAATAATGAGCTGCTGTTAACTTACCAAAATAGTTTTTTCTTAAGCATCTAAAATTATTTTATTATTATGAGGGGGGGACTTTTACACAAGAACTTTGCTGTATTAAATGTAATATGATACATATTTATATTAAATATAATGCAACATTGACTTGATTAAATAGAATGTTTACATTAGTTTTATGATTTCTTAGTATTTAGTATGTCCCCCTTTTGTTTTAATGACTGAAATCTGAACATTTTGTACAAAATCACTATTACAAATTTGGTTCAGCTTGATTGGTTACCTAGACGCAGTGCAGAATTTCAAATATTTCTTCTTTATTTCAATTGTCATAACATTCCTTTGTTTTAAAATTTTAAAATTGCTGTTGATTATTTCCAGGTTTAAATGAAAAGCAAGTAAATGGCATCATTTAAGCTTTGTTTTATTTGTGACACAGAACACTGCTTTTACACAAAAAATAAAATCTTAGAATTGTTAATATCATGTAAATATAAGGATTTATAGCCACTTGTTGAGTAGTTGGGTTAGCTAGTTATTATCAGTATCAGCAGACACTTCAAGATTGGAAGGGAAAAAAGTGGTATTGGGGCACTACTGAGAAATAACAGATGAGCTGTGCTGGATTGAATAGCCCTGCAATAGTAAATGGAATGGTTTAATCTTGAAACACTGATCATGATGAAGGGGTTTGATGGAGTTGAATAAACTGAATACATCTTATCAAATGGGCTTGGTAGTAAAAGTGTGGTATTTGCATATGCGTTAATGCTAATTTATCATTATCAAACCACTCAAACACTACTGCTCTGCAGGAAGAACTACACAACTCTCACATCAGATCACACAATGTAAGTGTATATCATTTTAGGCTAGAATTGTTACAGGATTGGAGATTCATTCATTTTTCTCTCCAATATTTGATGCAGCATAAGGTTTTTTTTCCCTAAAACTGTCTAGCAAATTTCTAAATAGATAAAAAAGTAGGTGTTTAAAGTAAATGTGAAGTTTAAAAAAAAGGAAAAAAGTGAACTTTCCAAACTTAGTGAAAGATTTGTGATGATTACATTATGCCATGTAATCTGTTTGAGACCAATAGGGGTCCCTAGTGCAAGATTGAGTCGTTAACCCGCATATCCAGCTTTTAAAACATTATATTGCATGTGTTTCATGCTACCACCACTCATACACATTCATTTATAATTAATAAATGTACATCTTGTGGAAACAGAGGAGTTTGTAGCAATCCTCATTGCTGAATATCTCCTGTGTCTGGCATAACTCGACGTTCGCAAGGATTTTGCACCTCTTGTTTTCTTGAGTATGTTTGCCAGAAATGTTGGGGCTCAGATCAGTGTCCAGATCATAATTCAACCTGTTTCAGCAGTCATGTAATCTATTTCTCATGAAACAGGAGCATTTATCTTATAAAATCCTGTGTTGTTGTTTTTTTTCTATGATATGTTAACTGATAATTGATTGACTGGTCAGATGATTCAGCTGGACTGACACATATGTATTTACAAAAGGGAGATTTGCTTTAGAATAGTGTAATGCAGCATCAGAGGGGCAAGACCAGGTAGAGTTTAATCTTTATAATGAGTTTGTCATATTTAAAATTCTTGATAATGAACAATCAGTCAGCATATAATACCTAAACAAAGCTTGTTCTAGTAGTTCCAAAGAAAATGCTCTGAAAGTTTTAAAGACTGGCATGTGCTTACAGGCATAGCTACCGTACATTCCATAGGTGCTGTAGTTTCTCAATGACTGAACTGTGTGTTAGAATGGAATGGCCAAAATGTGGTGCTGAGGAATGGCAGGCATGCAGTGGGGCTGAAATATTAAAATCAGTGTGCTGTGTGTTTACTTCATTTTAAGCAGTTTCACTGTGGGTACATGAATGCAGGAATCAGTCCCTCTAATTCACCATTGTGCAAAAAGCAGAGATGCTAAACTACAAATCATTGTATTCATAGTTTTTGAAGTTTATTTTTTAAATGTGTTATTACTTTGTCTTTTCCAGTGTAAGATGTCAGAAGAAATATATTTTGTAACTTATCGTGTATTCTTGAAGTATTGTGATCATTTCTTTGCAATGTTGCCCACCTTTATTTTCCAGATACATCACAGTTTCAGTGGTTTTTAAGTTTGTTATTAAAGTTTATGAGCTCATGCTTCCTGAGTACTGATAAGGGATGCATCAAAATTAAGTAGGCCTACAATGAAGTGTTCACAACTTTAACGGTAATGAAAAAAGAGAAAAAATGATTAAAAATAACCCTGTTCAATATGCAGAACGCAGCAAAAATGCAAAAGCAGAAAGGAAAGTCCCTCACAAGCCAACAGCATCTGTAGCCTCAGGTTTTGAAATGGCAAAAAATGTATGTAGTATAACTACAAAATGATGGAATTGCCACAAACAACTGTTTTCTGTTGGTGGAGATGTGAAAGACTGCACAATCAAATAGTGCAACAATTCAAGAATAATGTTTCTCAACATAAAATAGCAAAGAACTTTTGCTTTTCATCATCCATAGTACATCATTAAAAGATTCAGAGAATCTGGAGAAATCTCTGTATGCAAGGGACAAGGCCAAAAACCAGTATTTTCTGGCCGTGATCTTTGGGCCCTCTGGCAGCATTGCATTTAAAACAGACATGATTCTCTAGTGGAAATCACTGCATGGGCTCAGAAACACTTATGAAAAGCACTGACTGTGAACACAGTTCATTGCTGCATCCACAAATGCAAGTTAAAAATCTAAAACACAAAGCAGAAACCATATACAAACAGGATCCAGAAACGCTGCCACCTTCTCTGGGCCCGAGCTCATTTAAAATGGAAGAAGATGTAATGAAACACAGTGGTAAACATGCCTCTGTCCTGACTTTTTTTGTAACATGTTGCTGCCATCAAATTCAAAATGGACATATATTTTTCAAAAAACAATAGAATTTTTCAGTTCCAACATTTGTTATGTTGTCTCTGTAGTATTTTCCTTTTAAAATATGATTTACATGATTTGCATATCATTGAATTCTATTTTTATTCACATTCTACGCAGCGTCTCAACTGTTTTGGAAATGGAGTTGTGTATATAAACTGTTATTTTATTTATTTATTTTTTTAATTATAGTTTTCAGTTTTTTGCCCACTGTGTCCTGAATTTTAGCCGAGAATTTCCATTTTGATGCATCACTAGTACTTGTTACTCTAGGCTAAAAGTAGGGCTGAATGACTTGGAGAAATATATGTTTGGAATTTTTCTCACCTACATTGTGACTAAGATTAAAATGGAAATTATATATGGCCAAGAAGATCAGCATATCAATTTATTTCCTGCATTCACGATTAAATCCTAAACACAGTTTTCCAGACTGCCAGTTCGTTGTGGTTCTTTTGTCATGTACACAGATGTGTTTGGTTCCTTTTGAATGGTCAAACACATCTGAAGACAGTTCAGCAGCTCTGTGTTATTGGTTTAAAGAGTTCTTTTCTTTCAGCACTAGCTGAAAGAATATTTTTCATAGCTTGGACAGACTGTTTTATTCTGTTTTCTTCTGTTCAAGTTACCTTATATTGTTTCCATTTGCTTCCAAATTGTTTCCATTTGTTTCTAAATTGTTTCCATTTGTTTCTAAATTGTTTCCTTTTTTCCAGTATAGTAATGAAGTTGCTCAAGCTGTTACTGAAAAGTTAATGAATGACTTGCTTCAGCGTTCACAAAGGTGTTGTCTCCCAACTTAGTACTAGCTGTGATTAAGAAATGTGCTTAATTCAACATCTGATGGCAGTGTTTTTACACATGTACAACTAAAAACTGAACAACAGTCAAAACAAAACGCAGTACAGAGGTGCCTCGATTATTCCTGCATGCTTAAGGCTCATTCCTGTGCTGCCCGCGTTCCAGACGTCTTGCTCCTGGACAGTTTCACTCTCCTGCACATTGTGTTGAGGATGATCGATGGTTGCATGGATGTAATACATGAGCCTGTCCGTGAAGTTTTAGACCAAGAGAACAGATTGCTTTGAAATGCAATATCATTAGATTGGAGTGCCTAGACTGGCCTAGGCATGCAGGCAGTCTGACCACTGACCTCTCTGTTAGTTTTTGAATTAAGAGGGTATCTTGCATTTGTTTTTAATGGCGGAGTTAACCTGACCACAGCATACAATGTTCTGTTGACCTTTCTCAACCATGATTAGAAGAAGTCATAGGTCATGCAGTGCACCGCCTATAAACATAGCACTGATGCATTTTTGCTGTTGGGTAATGTTGGCTGGCTGATGAGTCGGCCCTTCCACTTTCTTTAAATTAGCATGTTGACTCTAGGCGTTATCATGAAACCAGCCATTAGGCCAGAGTGGCTGGCAAGAGGATGATCCTTTATCTCCATGTAGAAAGTATCAGAAAGCATTTTTACTGTAAGCATTATTTAAAACTCCAGACATGTAAATGTTTTGTTTGATCTACTCATATAGCTCTAAGCAGCATGATGCTGTGTCTGTATATGTGTGTGTGTGTGTGTGTGTGTGTGTGTGTGTGTGTGTGTGTGTGTGTACACTGCTACTGTGGCTGTAATGCTGGGGCTCCTAATGCTATATTACCTCCAATATAATTGTCACTGGCACTCTGTCGCAGCCCTGTATGTGGAAACTCATAACTTGATGACAATAAAAATGCTAATAATCATGCAGCCCTATAGCACATTGGATTAAAAACTAATACCTACCAAAAATATTCAGTTTAGATTAAGGTATTTACATCTCTATTGAGTGAACCACATGAACTTTATGTCCAAAAGCTTTGACACTAATTCTGATGAATGATTCCAGTTTCTTGAAGATTCACCCATAGTTGACACAGAGGTTCAGCTGCAAGCACACCTTGTATTATATCCATAGAAAAGCATTACCAATAGAAAGGGGCGCTCTGGGGCTCCCGCACATGATCCTGAGGTCACCATCCCCAAGAGTCCTCTGAGAACGTATTGTGATTTTGTAGTCAGCGTCATGCTCAAATAAAAAAAAAATTAAGGTGTAAGCTGGTTTTGGCAACAACAAAGTAATGCACAGTGTCTATACCAAGTGTCAGCACTGAGCTGTGGAGCAGTGGAACCCCTTTGAGATGAGCTGGAGTGCTGTATGTGATACAGAGCTGATCATCCAACATTTGTACCTGACCTCACTAATGCTCTTGTGGCTGAATACTGTCAAATCCTTACAGCAGTATTCCAACGTCTAGTGTAAAGTCTTCCCAGAAGAGTAGCGGCTGTGTTAATACCCTTGAGTTCAGTAGAAACGCTGGATAAGCAGGTGTCTGCATATAGTGTAATCACAGCCCTTTTTCATTCTGCCATTTCTGGCTCTGAGTAATGGGACAGTTGGCTGCTTGATTGTTTCTTGGCCAACTGTGTTTTACTGCGTAGTTCATGCGCAAAAGAGCTAACAAAAGGTCTAGACATTCTAGAGGTGCTGTGTGCATCTGATGTCTCTTGCCTCTCAACTTGAGTACCAAAAAAGTGTCAATGTCAGTAAGAGTATGTAATGGATTTTTAATCAGGGATGAGGAAGGTGTGACGTGAGAAGGAACTGCTCATGATTAAAGCAAACCACGTCATCTTTAACACATGGTAGCATGGGCACGTATCGCTGCAAGTGAAACTGGCTCACTTTCTTTACTGATTATGTGACTTCCGATGAAAGAATTCACAGGATGAGTTCATACAACTGAAGCAATTGTGGAGTTTTTTTCAGGCCAGAAAGTGGAATGTTCTTCATTGGCCAAGACAGTCACTCAATCTGAACCTCAATCTACATGTACTTACTGAAGACAAGACTGATAAAAATCTCTCAAAATAACCTGAAGTGACTGCATGAAATGGCTGTATTAAGGCCCTGGCAGAGCATTACCAGGGAAGAGAGACAGCGTCTGTTGAGATTTGTGGGCCCCTAACCTGGAGCAGTCATCAGTTGCAACAAATGTGCAACCACACTGTAAAAAATGGCTCGTCTGATCAACCTAAAAAATAACTTTATGTGGTAACAAGTAAATTAACTAGTTTTATTCAACCTAAATAAATACTTTCAATAAATGGATTTTTTTTTCAGTTGAATAAAACGATTTCAGTTGCTTTGTTACCACACGAAGTAATTTTTTTAGGTTGATCTAAAAAAATTAGAAGAACTAAGTAAGGCTGGGACCACTTATGAATTCAGTGTTATGGCTTATGGCCTCCCCTTTCTGCGTTTACTTGTTTCTCTTTTAAACTGAGTGTGAGACCGAAAAAATGGAAGACAAAAGTTCTTTATTAACGTTGTGTATTTTTTCTTTTTGTAAGAAAAAGTTTTTGTACTTTTTTATAAGCATTCCTGTGGAGTTACTTGTTTCACTTGTTTTAAGAATTGACTCTTAGTGGCTGCTTGAATCCTATTCGTAGAAGTAGCTGCTACGACTCATGTTTTCTTCTCGCTCCAGTAACTGAGGTATTTGGATGATGTTTTCACAAATGAGTTAGCATAGTTGAGGTATTAGCACAGATTTATTATTCTTACGCTTGTGTCTGCACACGGACATCATTCGGTCTTCCACTCCCTGCTCGTCATTTTGGTTTCCCAGTCACAAACAGAAGATGAAGTTCATCGCTTTGCTAAGCCAACCCAAGTAGATAAAACTGAAGTTAGCTTCTTATACAAATTTTCCTCAGGCACCAGAGTGCAATTGCTGCACCATTTAAGGTGGAGTGGAAAATTTAGATAAGAAGCTTACAAATAAGAAGCTGACTTCAATTTTGTCCAAAGTGGACTAACTAAACCAGTTTTTTCCAGTTCTAAAAACTGCACAACAAAGTTTTTTTTAACTGTGTTAAATAGAAACTGTTCCTGGTGTCATTTTATTTAGCATTATATTCAACAGTGTTTGATACACAGTGCATATCGTCTTGTGACCACATATTAAAAAAAATTATATTAGCATCCATTTTGCATTCATGTTTCAAATGCACTTCAAGTTGGTATGAAAAGTGTTCTATAAATAAAAGCTATTATTAAAAGATATTTCTACATGAACAGCTTGTTTAGAAACGGGCTGAGACTGATCTCCTTAAGGGGTATCAGTCTGATTGTTTGGTGTGTACCAGTGTTTGCACTGAACTGTACTATCAGAGCAACTGCACCAAGGGTTTTTTTAACTGAACCAAACCTGCCAAGTCTAAGCGCTCCCTAAGAGCTCTTAATTCATTTGCATAGTCTTTCTCTTCAGAATTGTGGCTGTTCCTGTTTGGTCTAATCTGATTTTGAATAGTAATTTAGGGCTACACAGTTTCACACAAATACAAATCTGACACTTTAATTATTATTTCTAGTGGCAACAAAGGTAGAACCTTAGCAGTATTTTTTAACGCAATACATTTTCACATTTTGACCCTTCGATATCTCTGTAGTTCCACACCGAAGCCCAGATGCTTGAGCACTGTTGCTATGACTTCACCACTGTAGTCTCATTCAAGTAAAGCTTTTAAATGGCTGAAAAGTTCCACTGATGGGTCTCTTGATAAAATTAAGTTATTTTCAGCTGCTGCCATGCCATGAATTTGTTTATCACTGGGGTACATCTAGTCCGAAGTATCACTGACAAGCAAAACATACCGCTGATGCAGGTAATATCAGTGATATTGGTAACATCAACAAAATGGACTGCTTTTTAAATGAAAGGATCTTCAGCATTGTGAGGAAATGTAATTTCTAATTTAATTAAAAATGTATTTATAAAATTAGTTATGATTAGCTGTGTTTTGTTTTTGTTTTTTTCTTCAAAAGAACACCTGCAGTAAAGGCAACATGAATTTCTGGAATTGTTTGCATGCTTACATGCATGGTTGACTAAGAATGCTTGATCATAATGCAGTGAATGTAGTCCATTACCTGTAGCCTTTCATAGTTAGCCAACTCTAGAGAACAAAATCTTTATCAGCAAAGGTTTAATTCTGTGAAGTCAAGTGGTTGTACCCTCTTAAGTTCAGCTCGTCCTTGGAGATATAAACCGTGCATGTAGTTTCGCATTCAGATTTTTGTTGTCCTACAACAGCCATTACTTTGAATGCCATTTGGGTTACCTGTAAGTGTCTGTATTGTCTGTATTCAGAATACTGCTTTGTGTAAAAAAAACATGATATTGTCTGTTTTCCCAAACAGTCTATATTCAATAATTCAGAGAGTGACAGATATGAGGAATAGTTAGAGGGTAAATACACATGTTGCATGTTCTTTTTCTATTTTGGTCCAATATGTTGAATTCAGCAAATAAACAGTAATTGTGCATTAAAATGTGCAGAAGTTTGTTCTCTATAGAGGATGTGTTAATACACTTTCACTCAGCAAATCAACAAAACGTGTGATTTGACCAGAGGTTCCCGAACAGTTACCTACAACTGTAGATGGAGGGTTTTGTGGGTGAAAAACTCTTCCTCTTTGATAGTGTGTAAAAGAGCTGAGAATTTGGTGGGGAATTCACTTCCTGTGTGAAACGATAAATCTGCTCCAGCTGGTGGAGCATGAGAGAGGTTATGCGAAGATTCTCAGGGAAGGAACTAAGGATCTGGGAGGTGATGTTAAGCCCCTTCACAGCCAAGCCAAACTGGAATATTGGTCACGTCACCAGTAACCTATCTGGAGGTCTGGTGGTTTGGCTTTTCCATGCTGTCAACACAACAGCCTTTCTCTTTTTCAAATGCTGTGCTGAACTTTTCTTCTACTGACATGCTTAATGGCTGTTTATACTGACCCAAATAAGAAAAGCTCCACCTCATTCATGGCAGCGGGAAAATGAAATGTCTTTTATGTGTAAAAGACTCCTCAATCACTGTCTCATTTGATAGGAGCTGATTTGTATAAGGAAACACACCTCTGTTTTTCATGCATCATTAAAGAGGACCTATTATGCTTTTCTATTTATTTTCCTTTCCTTTAGTGTGCTTTATAGCTTTTTATGCATGTGAACAAACTGCGAAGTTACAAAGCTAAAAGTACATGAGTAATCATTCCCACAGAAACCACTTTGCTCAGCTGCCTGAATCGCCTCGTTGGAATCCGTTTTTAGATGTTGGACGTTTTTCTTTGTTACAAGATGACGCAGTGTCATAACACAATCCTTATTGCTCACCTAGCGGTAAGCTTGACGCATTCTCACGCAACGCACAGCGACTTCAGGAGGCTAGGAAGAGTTTGTTCTGACTTTCAGGATTGGTTTAAATTGGTACGACAGAACTGACACCATTGTAGGAATAGCCACAGCTGTGTTTACAGCTGTGTTTACTGCAAGACAGGGGCAGAACTTGTAGGGGTGGAACTTAGGTCCTCTTTAAGGTGAACTGCAAACAACTACTCAAACAACAATTTAGTTCTCTTTCATTTTAGCTTTCAGTACTCTGTTCTTCATTTTCAGTAGGTGAACACTATACTATCTCCGTTTTTCTTTCATTTTCCTTTTAATTTTACTGTATCATTTGAACAGAGAAGGTTTTTTTTTTACCTGATGTCGGAATTTTATGATGAATAGACCAATAGAAATGTTCCAAAATTGCTAGGAAAAAATCTCATTACATTGACTTACATTAAAAGCCAAAAACATTTTTGCCTTCTCCTATACAATTACCATTTTGGGGATATTTTAATTTTATTTTCATTCTAGTTTTTTGGGCAATATGTAGAAGTTACATTTCTGCTATTTCAGTGGCCTTAGCGCTGGGTGAGTTGTGTTAAAAAGAGTACCTGAGGCTTCACTATTGGCTAAAAGCACAGGGGCTCTGATGGAGACCTGCTTTGTTCTGAGAGGAATGTGTTTATAGGCAGTTTCTTCCTGCAGAGCATGTATTACACCCATTTTTGACCTCTGGGTGAAGAGATCAGCAGCCACTGAGTGACTGAACATACATTCATGTCAGATCTCAAGGAATTTTCCAGATTTTTCAGATGCCTGTGAAGCTTTGTTCAACTAATGCTGTCCTTTCAGCTGATTAACTCAACTATCTAGCGAAGCATTCAGAAACAAATCACTTTAACCACTTAGTTTAGTAGGGACTGTGCCACATATAAAATGTGCTTGTTTTGTGTGCATGCACTAGACGTGTCACGATCATGAAATTTTAGCTGATGATTTAAGTGCCATATAAATAATTGTGATTAACAGTTGTCTTTGTATGCAACTATTAAAGTGGACAGATTAGCTTATTAGCTATCTGTCTTCCTAGTTGTCAATACGTAGTAGCTACCAAACGATGACAGACACAGCTCAAGCATAACTAAACCAACATTTCTCACTGCTGCTCTTCGAAGATGTTGCAGCAAACCAAAAGTGAGGACTTCTGTTGTTTTTTTCAAGCCATTTTGTCTCAATAAACATTATTATATTCATACATTTCTCTCTTTCTCTCCCCCCTCCCTCCCTCCCCCCCTCCCCCCCTCCCTCCCCCCCTCCCTCCCTCCCTCTCCCTCTCTCTCCCTCCCTCCCTCTCCCTCTCTCTCCCTCCCTCTCTCTCTCTCTCTCTCCCTCTCTCCCTCCCTCTCTCTCTCTCTCTCCCTCTCTCCCTCCCTCTCTCTCTCTCTCTCTCTCTCTCTCCCTCTCTCCCTCCCTCTCTCTCTCTCTCTCTCTCTCTCTCTCTCTCTCTCTCTCCCTCCCCTCTCTCTCCTCTCTCTCTCTCTCTCTCTCTCTCTCTCTCTCTCTCTCTCTCTGTAGGATAACTAAGCCCCTGACCTTTGCGGACTGTGTGGGTGACGAGCTTCCTCTGGGATGGGAAGTTGTGTATGACCAGCAGGTGGGGGTCTACTACATCGACCACATCAACAGTAAGTTCAGCTTCTGAACTCGTCCTTTCACCTGCGCCAAATTACACTCATAATGCGTCCTCAGGTCTCTTAATTACTTTACTTTTTTTGCATTTGAATAGAGCCGTTAAGGACCTCTTGTGATTCTTGTCAGTAGGCCTGCACAATTAATCATATTTTAATCATGATCATGATTTGTAATTCCGTCAGCTAATTAAACTGAATTGACTGTGATATTGGTACGTGTAGCTAAAGTTTGTGTCCATTTTAATTGATTGTAATGGATGTGATTTCTTTTTTGCTAAAACTTGTGAGCATAATTTAACTGCCCTAGTAAATTCTGTTTGACCTGTATTAAATTTAAAGCGAAACACTATTTTATTTTTTGCTATATTAACAAGGTTAATGGTTCAAGGTCATGGCCGTTTGGTTGTGGTTTTCTGCCTGTTCCTTAACAACGATCTCTCTGGATTTTCTGGATCTTTCAATGGTATTTTGCACCATATATGGTAAAATATCCTTCCAATCCCTGGCTAAGGAACGTTTTTAAACTGTTGGATTTTTTATTGATGTATTTCTGATGTGGTGAGCCTTGATTGATGCTTGTTCATAAAGGGCTTGGCCTTTCCTGGATGCTCCACATTTCACAACGTTGCTAGTCTTAAATTGCCCCATCCCAAATTTTTTGAACGTGTTACTGGCGTCAGTTTCAGAATGAGTGTATGTTTACAAAAAACAATGAAGTGGATAAGATAAAACATTATATATCTTGTCTACCACTTTTTTTTTTTCCAAAGACAGGTCAGAGTAGGTTTTATGAATCATTGCTTTCTGCGTTAATTTGTATTTTATCTGTTCTCCCAACCTTTTTGGAATTGTGTTTGAATGTAACTGCTGCATCGAGGTGCAACGGGAAAATCAAATAAATGGCCAATTCAGCATCAAAGTCATTTGTTTCTTTCCTGTGTCCCATACACAGCACTGATTGTCAGACACCGCTTGAATTTGGTAAATGCTCCATTCACACTTCAGTACCAGCTGGTCCATGGCTTGGTGCCCCATCAGGCGCCGTCTGATGCAGCTGACCGACGAATTGTATTGAAGCCAGTATACAGGCCACTACTAGTGATATGTGTTTATATTGAGTCTAATATTGTTTATGCTGAAAATTTGTTTATATTGGACCTTTGGTTCAGAGATTTATACATTTGTAGCAGTATAAGCGTATAAAGTATGTTGTAAAAGAAAAGGCTGTTTACACTTTAGTTTGGAACTATTTCGTTCCAAATTGGCTAAATAATTTTAGTCATTAGCTTGCTCTCAGGTGACTAATTTGCCAGGGCTCAGGCAATATGGGGGAGAGAAAGCATGCTTCAAATACAAGTCTTTTTCTTCTAGCAAATCAAAGAGTTGCAGAGATGTGAGGGTGCAGGGTTGATTGTGTTTTGCCTTCCACTGAAGTCCACAGAAGAGAACTGATACAATGTATTCAGATAGGACTGCTGAACTTGTGAATACTGGGCTTTTCAAGCATGGTGAGACTGGTGCTGTTCTCCCCTTAGAAACTACCCAGATAGAGAACCCACGGACACAATGGCGGCAGGAGCAGGAGCGTATGCTGAAGGAGTATCTGGTGGTGGCGCAGGAGGCTCTCAATGCCAAGAAGGAGATGTACCTGATCAAGCAGCAGAGGCTGGAGCTTGCCCAGCAGGAGATGCAGCTTTTCAACCAGCTCAACCAAGACGATAACCGCTCCATCACCAGCTGTGAGGACACACACACTCATAGACATTCACACACTAGCACAGTGAGTGACGGGCACATTTACGCTACTGTTCAAAAGTTTGGAATCACTTGTCATAATAATAATTGCTGTTATTTTATCCAGTAATAACTTGTACAGTGTAAACTGAAAGTTTTTCAGGAGCATCAAGAAGTTATGAAATGCTAAATAATATAAATAAATATGTTCTATTTATAGTATTTTTTAGTTATCTACCTCAAGAATTGATTCCCACTTTTCAAATAAATTGGATTTCAAATGTTAAATCTACTGTAACGGCGGCCTAGTGGTAGCAGACATGAGCCAAAACTGCCAAAGAGTTGCAGGTTTGAATCCCGGGACTAAGTGGGTGTGCTTGGTTGTGCCCTTGGGCAAGACACCTAACCCTCCACTGCTCCAGGCAGCGCTGCTCTGTTGGCGATATTCATGTGGTTGCAGATAAATCTACAGAATGATTCTAATATGCTCATCTTGTGTGACTTCAGAGGTTTCAGAGCTAGAAAGCTTCAGAAAAATGAAAATTGTTGATATCTAGAATAATGGACAGAACTGTGGATTGTTCCATAATGTCAGAGAAAGCTGTATAGCATCTTAATTGAAGTTATAGTAAAATCGATATCTAGAATGCTGCATATTTCAAAATTACAAATCAGATAACTGGATAAAAATAGTTGTAAATAGGTGTGTAGTGTATTTTTTTTATTTAATGGTGTTGCATAAAAAATATATATGTAAGATTAACTATAAATAATAATTATATATTATGTATTTTTTATAATTATATATGTATTTTTTTTATATATATATATATATATATATATATATATATATATATAAATGGGTATATATATGTGTGTGTGTGTATATGACTAGGTGATTCCAAACCTTTGATTGATGGTGTTTAAACACACACACACACACAGGCGCAGTGCTATTGTGAGTTGTTTGAATTAGGAGCAGCTTTTAACCCCGTCCCTTTCCTCACCTCTGTTTCCCTGACCTCCACCCTTCCTCTCTTTCCTTCTCCCTCCTCTTCACTGGACTCTCTCTCTCCGAATGACCCCTCCTTTTTCCTCTTCCCTCCTCCTTTTCCGCTTGCCCTCGTTCTCTTTTTTCATTCACCAGTTCTTGTCTCACATCCCTTCTTTTCCCTTACTGAATAATCCTGCTTACATTATGTACAGTATGACAAAGCTTTTTAATACACACGTATCAAATATTTATATTTGCCATCACTGCCTCTTTTTTTACTTGAGTACTTGTGCCATCCTAATTTTAAACCCATGCTAGATCAGCGTTGTAGATGCCTTTCATAAACCTGTATCTGTATTAAAGCAGAACAAATAACTTTGATACACTCAGACATCCAGAGTCAAACCAGTGATTTTTCTCCCCTTTGAAAAAAGACAAAAACATGGTAATTTACTTAAAATAATTATTGGTCTTATATTTATATACTTTACATGGCAGTAAGAATCATTTTGAACCTATTCTTGGCTGAAGTACATGTGTTTATGATTTCTAGACCACATTTTTGTTTATTGTATTAGTATTGGTGAGTATATTTAATATTCCACACGTTTTATCCATTATCTGATTTATGTTAACAAACTTTTTTTTTTGTTCTGGTGAAGAATGATGGAAGAATATGACTTTTTCCTTTTTTTTTTCTTTCTTTTTTTTATCCTTCTTCCATAGGAAATTGAGGAGGATCACAGAACAACTCATAAGCAAAATTTATTCGAAAATTCTTATCATGCTTTCACAGCATCAGTTATTTTGGTGTTGTTTTTTGAATAAATATATTAATAGGATCGTCCTAATCATGTGCTGCTTTATTCATTTTTTTTTTTTGTTTGTTGCTATCAAGGATGCCAGTAATTCTGGAAATTGATTTTGTCCTCGATTACCATGGACAAAAATGTCATTTGAAGAGCATGACAAAAGTGCATAGTGGAATGCCAAGCGAGTTGAAGAGAAAGCATGAAGGGAGAAAGTGAGGGATAGATAGAGGAGATGAAAGGCCGCTCACTAACACTCCTCAACCGTGGCGACACTGTATCCCCCACTTTTTCCTCTGTTCTCTTCAGGCCTGAGACCACTGGAGCAGAGTGGAGTTGGGTTTCATTGCCTGCATTCTTTCATTCATGTTCTCTTCCTCTCTCTCCCCATCTCTCTTTCTCTCTCTCCCTGTCTCTCTCTTGCAGCTCACTCTGGCTCTTCTTCAAATGCAAAATATGACCCTGACCAAATCAAAGCGGAAATCGCCTGTAGGCGTGAGCGGGTAAGTCATTATCCTCTGAGAACAATGCCTTGGACGTCATGCCTAGGAGGGGCCTGTTTGGGGAGACGTTGGGGCCCCTGATGTGTGCGCTGTGTGCATGTCAGGGGCACCTTTAGGAATGCGATGAGGCTTGGTTAGGGTTAGCAGACTCAGCAGGACATGCTGTGCGCTGTGCTGTGGTGTAGAGAGAGATTGAGATTGCTGCTTTCATATTGTCGCCATCATATCACTTCCCCATAACTCAACTTCTTTCAGTTGGTTTTTTTTTGGTCCTAAATTTCTTGGACTAAAATCTTGTTAAATTAACATAATATTAAATTTAAGAACTGTCCTTTGCGTGGATATGAGGTTTTGTTACGACAGCAGTTAAGATGAGTTAATTTCAGTGCATATTACTCACATTATGAGAGAAACATGTTACACAATCAATATCAAAGAGTTACAGTAGCTGTTTCACTTGGAAATTTTCCTACTTTGATCTGTGCTTTATTAAATTGAGTTGCTCTCAGGAAAATGAGCTGAAGCTGAAGTGGCGTGGTGGTATTGGAATGTGTTTTACAGGGTGGTGTGTGTGGGCAGGACCTTTTCCTGTTCCTGTGTGTGTGTGTGTGTGTGGATTGGGGGTGTTGGTGTGAGACCTTGCTGTTCACTGATGACTCAGCTGTTTTTGTTTTTTTCTTTTTTCATGAGTAGACTTCATTGAGGAAGGCCTACTTCACATATTCTCACTGGCGTGACAAAACCTCATATTTCCAAAATGACAACTTTAGAAAAGACAACAGAAAAAAAATTTCTTAACCTTCAGTGGACAGTGATGATATAAATATTGTGATACATGATATGTCACAATATTTATTTTTTCAGACTTCTGATCGCTTGTAACAGAGAAAAAAAGAAACCAGTAATGCTACATTTTTTTTTTAAAAATACTAAAAAAAAACTATGAACACAAGAATTTGTATTCAATATTTGCCATAATGTGTTGCATTAAATCCACTTACACAGGACTAATTTTGCTCTGTTTATAATGAAACATGCAGTTGGTCAGTGCAAATACTGACGATATCCATAATATTTTCAGAAAAGCACATTGTACTGTGTTGTGACACAATTTATCACAGTAATGATATATATTGTCAATATATAAGTCAAGGGAAAACCAAAACAAGCCCTGGTAGACCACCAAAACTGTCACCATCAGATAAACAGTACTTTCACCGCTTTCATATTTGAGAGAGAGGGGAATATCAAGCTCCACACATCTGAAAAAATCCACAGGAGTTTCTGTCCATCCTTCCACTGCAAGAAGACAGCTCAACACTATGAGTCTGAAAGGATGTGTAGCTGTCAAGAAGCTGTTACTGAGAAAAGAAAATAGATAAAAAAGAAGTAAACTGGCAAATCAAATTGGCAAAACAAAGCAGCTGCTGATATTCTCAGAGCAGTCCAGACCTCAGTATCGTTGAATGTGTTTGAGATTACTTGGATCGTGAGAAGCAGAAATGAAACCAATCTCCAAGGCTGAATTTTGGAGGTGTGGAAAAATACCCTTGCAGATTTCTTTGAAAAACTGAAATTAAGTCTCCTGGAAAGACTGGAAGCTGTAATAATGGCAAAGAGTGAACACAAAAAAAAACACTAAAATCAGAATGTATACAAATAAATAAACAGTTAATTGAGATTTGATTGTCAGTGTGTTCTCTCAACCATTTCCAGAGCACTGAGTAAGCACAGTACTTCTGGTGACCATTCAGCACCTAATTTAGCTGATCAGTCCATCATTAAATTAAATCTATTGAATGTGGAATTGAATCCTAATTTAAGTCAAAAGCCAAACTTGTGGTGTTCTAACTGTATTTTAACCATCAAATAAAATCTTTTAAAAATAATAAACCTGTTACATTTTGCTGTATTTGTTTATTTGTATTTATTCTGATGTTATGTTGTTATTCTGAGCGTTTGCTAGCTGCAACACAGCTGAGATAGGCTGCCTAAGACTTTTGCACAATGCTGTTTTTGAAAAGTTTCTTTCCAAAATGCTGTCTATCCATTTCTACCAAGAACAGATTTGACAAGAATCACAGCTGACATTTAATGCACTTTGTCAAAACATGTTATTATTTGAGTAATAAAGATGGTATTAATCATAACATTGCATTGATATTACTTGTATGTCTAAAGCCCTACTCCCAACAATATAGATCATGGAAAAAAAAATAATGAAGGTGGCATTCAAAGGAGAATTTGGCCGATGCTTCAAAATTCTTGCATAATTAAGCATTTAAGATGTAAGAAAAGTCATTCAGAATGGTTTGATATGCTCCATTATAGAGAGCCTTACAGAAAGTTATTGCATAAATGGTTGAGTACTCTGCCTGATACCTGAAACATTGTTATGGGAATATTTTGGTCCAAAATGTAGAGCATTGTAAGGCAAAATAGTCCCTAAAGAAAGCATTTTGTCCCAGATATACCTCTATTTTACCATCTCAACATAACATTGAAAACCATGGTGGTTTTGGATAGTAAATAAAATGGCTGCATTTGCATTTGTGCAGTGGTGGTTCCCATCACCACCACTGTAAAGAAACCATTTCACATCAAAACCTTCTGAATAACTTTGCATCTTAACAATTGAATTGTGCAGAGATTTTGATGTCTCTGAAATTCCTCCTTGCATTTTGGAAAGAAGCCCTTCATATATAATACATATAGTAAAATTGTATTATCCCACACACCGAATTTATGTGAAAGCAAACCTGTGTGTGAGTTGTAATGTCAATCTCTCTTGTGTTCACAGCTCTGTAGACTCAAACAGGAGCTGGCCCAGATGAGGCAGGAGCTGCAGTACAAGGAAATGGGAGTAGAGACCCTACAAGAGTGAGTTTTATACAGAACTCAAAACAAGTCCTGTGTTAAATTTATCTTTCCTCCATGCTTTTGTTTGGAGACTCAATCTGTTCCTTCCATTTTTCTGTTTCCATGAGTTTTTAGTCTCCAGTTTGTATCAGGTTTCCTCTGTTGTGAGCATGTCTGTATCTGTGTTTTGTGATGTGCGAGTCTACAGTGTCTCTTGCAAGTTTGTACGTTGACCTTGGCAAGATTTAAGGCTTTCGTTATCAGTCTGTGCAGTCCTGGACTGTGATAACAAATCTCCACAAAGGAGCATCCCCCACTCTGAGCATTTAAAGCAGTGGTTCAATGAAGAATTGAGTAGTTCATCAGCCAAGACTTACTTTGTTGTACAATACTGGGTTCTTGTTCTGTTTTGCACTAGAGCTACAAAGATGATATAGCCCACAAGTAATGTAAGCTTCTAGCCTTCATGTTAGCATTGTGCAAACTCTGTGCCTGTCAAACCATGTTGAGTGTTGCAGTAATTTCCAGTAGACCTGCTTATGTAGTTTCTGACACTGTATGATGTACTGTTATCCATCATAAGTATGTTGTATAGCTAGAAACTGTGGTAGCTTGAAGGCTATATTTTGTCCACTTTTTGTCCATTGTTGTAGACAAAGGCTGCTCTGATTGCTGTACACATACTGCTGTTGTCCATCCCAGTCAAAAGGCTAAAACATGTTGATTTTCTCCTCTAATGACTGCTGACCTTTTCATCCCAGGCTATCATTTCTCTTATACACAGCACAAACGCCATATATGTTCCATATGGAAAACACTGAACATATCCCATCATTCAGTGTGGCTAAATGTGGCACTGTTTATGTAGCAGTCCCCGAGTGCTGTGTGATTATGGCACTAACAGTCATAGACCACGACTAGTCCAAACAGGCCCCTTTTCCCCTCACGCTCTCGCTACATACAATGTGATTCAGACCAGTTTCAAATAATGCAGCTCACCAGAGCAGTTCAAATTTATTTAATGATGTAATTGTAAGTATTATTCAGTTCAGTGAAGCAGCAAACCAAACATTTACTGCGTAGTAGAGGACTCTCTTAAAATAGCTGCAGTGGAAAAGGCCCACTTAAAAATTCCTGGGGGTTTTTGTTGTTTGTTTTGTGTCCCCCCTTTTGTGAATGGTCTTCACATGAAGCTGTAGTGGAACAGCATTTAGATGCTATGTTTTGGATGAACACCAGCAGGTGGTAGTTGTTTTTTTTTTCCTTGTAGTCTTGAATGTGTGTGTTTTTTGAGGAAGGGGATATTTGAGGAGACACACACCTCTGTGTCTGTGTGTGTTCGAGAGAGAGAGAAGTTGTGTTCTGGAAAAGGAGACTCCACCTCAGGAAGAGGATGCACCAGTGGAGTGCAGAGAGCCAAGGCAGGAAAGAGAGAGAGAGAGAAGGGGAGGGAGGGTGGAGGGACAAAAAGTGCTTGAAAGCAGTTTGAAAAACACAGAGATATCTGGCAGCAAATTCCTTGCTTCTTCCTGCGTCCCAGTGAGAGCGCTTATCTCTTAGATAGAACACAACTCGAGTGGCTCCCAGAATAGCAGCTCAGCTCTCAGAGCTTCAGGAAGATAGAAGATGGAGGCGCCCTGCCTGGTTTCTTTCTCTGTCTTTCTCTCTCTGATTCAGATTTGACCTGAATTGTTAACAACTAATGAAAAAGCAATGAAACCACTAACAGTGACTATGTAAACGGGCAAAAATGTGTAAAGAGATGTGTACACTCAAGCATGTTTTTATCTGTTTCTGTCATTTATCTACATATCGTTGCTCTCCAAAGGAAATCTCCAAATTGTCTCTCCAAAATGGCACCTTTATGAAAAAAGTAGGGTTTTTTTTTTGGACAGTGACAATAAATTAGCAATGTACTGAATGTTTATGGCTTTTTCATGGGATTCTGAACTCTCTACAGCCAAATTGGCCCATGGCCTTATTTGTTCATTCATTCATTCTTTCATTCGTTCATTCATATATTAATTTATTATATCCGTAGCTCACACGGTGTGAACACCAGGAACACATTAGTACCAATACATTTTATTAGGCAAGGTTATAACATAACATTTATTAGCTCTGAAATGCCAAACCTGAGTTTCAGTTGCCTATTTAAATAATTTGAAATCAAATAGAATGCTCCATTGAAAGTCAGAGGTGACTCGCTGTTTAGCGTAATGACTACTGCTATAGCTGCGAGTTCACTTATTAAACTGGCTGTTTGAGCAAAATTTGGCCATTTCCTATAGTGCTCTGCTTATATATGTGTATATAAATATATGTGTGTGTGTGTGTATATATATATATATATATATATATATATACATATATATATATATATATATATACATACACACACACACACACACACACACATCCTTGCACTGACACACTTTGTCTGATTTATCAGTTCCACTTACCATATAGGCACACTTTGTAGTTCTGAACAGATTGTAGTCCATCTGTTTCTCTGTATACATTGTTAGCCCCCTTTTATGCTGTTGTTCAGTGGTCAGGACCCCCACAGAGCAGATAGTATTTGAGTGGTGGAGCAATCTTAGCACTGCAGTGACGCTGACGTTGTGGGGGCATAATAGTGTGTGGCTAAAGTAGATCAGACACAGCAGTGCTGCTGGAGTTTTTAAATGTTGTGTCCATTCACTGTCCACTCTATTAGACACATCTACCTTATAGGTACACCTTGTAGATGGAAAGTCATGTCCCACTCCCTCCTTTATTTCACCCAAGTCATCCTCATAGTTTTTCACCCTGGGGCTTGTGTACAGCTCAAAATCACTTCAATTAGCAATAGAATCACTAATTATTCCTCACACTACATCACAACCATCCAAACACACAGGACTACAGTGGGGAAATCCCGCTGAAAGTGATGTCAGAGAGTGACAGCCCTGTAAACGAGATGTCAGTGCAGGTTTTGCAGTGTTCTGTGGGGCGAGAAAGAGGAAAGAAAGAGCTTTATGTGTCTGAATATCAAATCAGACGGGTGGTTTTAGCTGCAGTGTCTGCAGTGTCGCCGCTGGCTGTAGACACGATGCTGTTTTTCCCTTTGCTGTGGTCGGACTGTGTCTAATGTGACAGACAGGTTGTTTTCCTCCTAATGAGAGTGGCGGGGCTTGTAAGCTAGAATTATAATGAGCGAACTGGCTTAACCCCTTCCACTGCAAACACAAGGAGGACAAAACTTTGCACGAATGCCAGACTTTACAATGGCTGCTGCTGTTGTTTTTTAGCTTTGCAGCATACGCTGGGTCTGTTTTTGACTGAACCAGGACGCATAAGCAGGTCTGTTGGAGACTATTTGAGAACTCAACCCTGTTTCAGGCAACTGTGTACGCGTGATTCAGGCATGCAGTTTGCATAATGATATGGGTACAATAAACATGGTATCTGTGTATGTTGGCTGCATTAGCCTTTTCGCTCCAGTGCAAAACTAAGCAAGCAGACATCACAAAATATGTCTTGACTGATTGACTAAATCTGGGGTAATGGGAAAATTATGTCAATTCTTCACAGCTGTGATGTCATTCATGATAACGTATGACCTCATACTGTTGCTTTTATACAACAGTTTGGCAAAGTAAAGAAAAAAGTAAAGCAAAGAAGCTCCCAAGTGTTAGCAAAAGTAATTCCAAGTGGTTTGCCAAGTGACCGTTGTTGTAGTAGGGGGAAAATTCAGATCAGGTTGAATACTTTTCAGCCAATCAGATTGTGTGGTCAAACCTTGCTATTGTATAATAATTGTATTGATTATTAATGAACTGGTAAGTGAGCGCTGGCTACCCCCGGTTTCTGCTGTGGCTGCTCGCAGGCTTGTTCAGTGTGATGGGTGGAGTGGGCTGGCTGCTTGGAGGTGTGTGAGTTGGTGGGTTGGGTGGGGCGGCCGGTGCGGGGAAGTGGGCAGACAGGGAGTGGGCCATGCGCCGGCAGGGCAGGGCTGCATGTGGAGGCTGGAGGTTAGAGGGGAAACAAAGCCCTGCTTGTGCAGAATGTCTCAGTCTCTCTGTCTCTGTCTCTCTCTCTCTATCTTTAACTCTCTCTCTCTCTCTCTCTCTCTCTCTCTCTCTCTCTCTCTCTCTCTCTCTTTAACTCTCTCTCTTTAACTCTCTGTTGGTTCAGTAAAAACCTGCATAATGAACTTCAATTGTTGACAGCGTGTCTAAGGTATTTTTTCAGAAGTTTAAATGTTTGCTGTCAGATTAAAGTATATTAGAGTAGCTGGTTTAAGTGTGAAGGAATGGCTTGTTGATTCTTATCTTTGTGTATGAGAATGGAGCTCACAGTGATGTGACTGTTTCTGGCTGTGGTCATGCTTTTATGTCACTGACTTGCTCCCCAATGAGGTTTTAGTAAAACTTCTTCTGTTTTCTGTACCATTTCAGTAGGATCAAAAAATGGGTTGTTAATCACAATATCTAAACTACTTCATTGCACAAATAAAGAGAAATGGAGGTGTAAGCTCTGTACTAGAGGTGTTGAAATCCAATGCATGTTTAGAGTGAGTAGCCTGGTTTTCTGCATGGCTCTAGGAGTGGCATTCTGTTACTCAGAACAACATTTCAGACATAACACTCATGCAGGAGGATGAGTGAGTACGGGTGTGCATGTGGACGCTCTGGTGCTTTGAGAAGGCAGACATTCCACGACGAGTGGCTTAAGCAGGGCTAGCTCCAGTTTCACTTGCCTAATTATTATGCCTTTGAGACCAGAGGCCACACTAAGTTAAAACAATATTATTCCAAAGTGGCTAAATGGTTAAGCTGTCTGTCTGACACAGTGGGCAAAGACCCTTCAGTGTTGTTTAACTTTTACACTTTCCTACCTAAAGTGCCGCCAGGTTTAAGAATCTCTTCTATAACATCATGCTTAGTCTTGATCTTCTCCTTTCAGACATGGACACTCTGCTGTTGTTTATTATGTGTTTTCTCTGTACATCATGGCCCTCAGTCAATGTGTGAAAATAACACTTAAGTGGAGTAACACCCTATTTAACTTAAAGACACGTTAACTTGATTGTCCTTTAACTCTGTGATTGGGTGTGGCGAAAGGTCCTTTTAAACTATGTTAAGGAGTCTGTGTACTTAAACATTTAGACACAAATGATTTAGTTAGGTAAAGACAAGGATTAAGAGAGAAAAATGTGGGCATGTGAGGACAGTCACTGTTGAATAAGTGTGTGTATGTGTGTGTGTGTGTGTGTGTGTGTGTGTGTAAACGAATGAATAAAATTCATCATGAATTAAATTTTTTTGTGTATGCTTAGGACAATTACTGTTGATTATATTAGTAATTGAATATTGAACCTGTTATTTTGATGAATAGTTAAGTCATCAGAGTTTTATGTTAAAGACCAAACCATCAGTGGTGCTGGAATGTCCACTCACTGTCCACTCAACCTTGTTGGTCCACCCTGGAGATGTAAAGTCAGAGACGATAGCTCATCTGTTGCTGCGCAGTTTGTTAGTCATCCTCTAGTCCTTCATCAGTGGTCACTGGACGCTGTTGGCTGAATATTTTTGGTCGGTGGACTATTCTCAGTCCAGCAGTGACTCTGAGTTGTTTAAAAACTCCAGCAGCGTTGCTGTCTGATCCACTCATACCAATGCAACACACACTAACACACAACCTAAGAATGATCCACCACCCAAATAGTACCTGCTCTGTAGGGGTCCTGTGGGGGTCATGACCATTGATAAACAGGGTAAAAGGGGGCTAACAAAGTATGTAGAGAAACAGATGGACAACAGTCTCTGTAACTGTAACTGTAGAACTACAAAGCGCGTGGGCTGATAAAATGGACAGTGAGTGTGGATGCAGTGTAGGTATACTAACAAAGTGCTCATTAAGTGTATAGGAGAGTGTAAAATATACATTATCATACTTAGTACCAGCTAACCACTGCTGATCAATAGGAAAGGTACATTTTATTTATTTATTTATTTATTTATTTGAGTTAATTTATGACTGTGATGTGTGTTTGTGTTTCCCTTTATAGAATTGACCGGAAGATGTCCAGCAGTCAGACCAACTACAAGCTGGACGAGGCACAGGCTATCTTCAATGAACTGCGCAGCATTAAGAAGGCTATCAGCTCAGGCGAGAAGGAGAGGCAGGACCTCATCCAGGTCAGCTGCTTTTTCAGCACAGGCACCCCTTTTTCCCAGACGTTTGCCTGACTGCTTATTTAGGTGGAGGAGAGATGGGTCCTGTGATGTTGGCTTACAGATTTTGGCTTGTTAGCCGTGCTCAGGAGTTTGGCTCTTTCATGGTGTCCTTCCCACAGGCACTTTCCGGCCGCTTCACTGTTTATTGTTTAAGTCCGAGCTGCACAGTTCCTTTCCACTCATGACCTGCTCCATACTGCCACCATGTGGCAAATATTTTATTCTGGTATATTTAGTTTGTGTGTTTTTTTAAAAACGTGTTTTAAAATGACACAGCATAGCACCTCTGTTTAACCTAATTCTATGCTGGTATTAATTAATTTGTATTTATTGACAAATGTAATCAGTCTTTCACGTATTTCTTTGTCTTTTCTCTGCTGGTCTGTGTGTCTCAGAGCCTGGCAAAGTTGACCGTGAATTTCCACAGCCTTTCCATTGGTGACTCCATAAATGAGGTGGCCAACAGTGCAGGAGCTCTGAGCGACTCCTGCAGCATGCAGCAGTACACAGACGCTGGCTGCCAGACGGACCTGATTGGGGAGGTTGGTTTATTCGTTTTCAACTGGGATTTTGTGGACATAGCATTCTTCCAGAATCAGTACTTTGGAATATGTTTATACATCTCAGTCAAGCCAAGACAGATAAAAAAAAAATTGCACTAGCCACTTGGGCCACCAAGCCAAGTAATCCTGTGACCAAAATTAAGGATTTGTGGCCAGAATAATAGAAACATTATCTTATGTGCGTTGTATTTACAATTAAGAAGCATGCTTCAGTACAAAAAAAATCAGGTGATGCTTTGAAAAAGGAAATATTTGTTAATAATTTACATTATTAAAGAACATTGCCATTGTGGTGACCCTGGTGGTCCCCCTCTTTGAAGCTGATGCACCTGATGTCATCGTAGGTTATTTTACTAGATGTTACTTAGCTACTGACTCTCCCCAGTTTACACCTTATTTTATAGAATAATATTAGCAAACTTCAGCCAGTAGAACAGCATTTATGATTAGCTGTCGCAATGGTTGCAGTTATAGAGTTGCAACAAAATCTGATTTTTCTGATTAGTTTCATGTCCAATCCAAAAAAGGGAATAAGTAGGCAAAACTCCAAGTGGCCTCTCAGTCTTTGCAATTTTAGTGGCCAAAATGTGAGGTCAGGAGCACTGGGCTGTAGTTACCATTGCCCTGACCTCATTACTGTTTGAAAAGACCGTCTTGAAAAACCAAAGTGGAAGCCCAGCCTGGTCACTGAACTTTCTAAAATACTAAAGGAAATGGTTTCCTAATGAGCGTAAAGAAACCTAAAGAAATGTTTAACTGTAACTGGTATGTTTTTGTGCATTGCTTGTATACATTGTACTTGAACCCAGGTGCTGTTATGCCTTACAATAGGGAAGAAAATTACATTTAGAAAAATAAAACTAAATACATCATCTAAATGCATACAAAACAGTTATATAGTCAATCAGTTATGTAAAAAAACTACTGATCATTTTCTGTATACAGCAAGTTTTACCATGTAAAAGTGTTATGAGCTTTTAGAACCACTGTATTAATAAAATTGTTTAATTTTAATATAATTTCTTCCTGCTCCAATTATGGATGACACTCTTACAATTTCTACTTCCACTCTGTTCCTTGTTTTATTCTAAGAAATCAAGAGACAGTATTGCCTTTGTTAAACATTTCTTCAGGCAGCATTGAGAAATATACTGACTGGAGATATTAGCTTTGCAGCTACTATAATTATAATAATAATGACCTCTGACTGTGACTCATTGCAGGATCCATTTTGTAATTTGCAAACTTGTCTTTTCAGTTTGGTTCCCAGGAATCATCACCGTTAGTTGACAAAATCAGGCTCAACTGGCAGTATGAGGAGGCCAAGAAAAAGTGAGTCCTGTTTTCCATCCTTCTGTAAAGGAGTGGGGATTGCTGTATTGCTGGAATACTACTTCTTCCTTCCTTTTTACATTCTAAATTTAGTCTTTTTTCATTGTGAAGATGCACTGTTCCATTGATTCACTGTGACCTAGGGAATAGAAAGGAAATTGTGCTTCAGATTATGTTGCATTTGATCCCTTTCTTTGCTGAGGCTCTTTCAGCTGCCTCTAGGAGAGTTTCTGTTACTCCTCACTGAGCTGAGAGGCTGGTGATCACATGCTTTATCAGCTGTGTGGCTCAGACTGACTCTGCTGTTTTTCTGTAAAACCCGCAGTTGCTCATGGCAGACATGTCTTTTGTAATTGTAGCTAAACAAAGTATGTAGATAACCTTGCTGCTTTTAAAGTGACGGTTCAGCAAAAAGAAAATGTGCAAAAAGTTGCATAGCTAAAAGAAGTAGTCACAGCCGCCATAATGGCTGAATTTCATTTGTATGTTTGGCCTTTTTTATAGATGTCATGCAGTGTCAGAAACCACATAAAATCTTACTGAGAAGCCACTTGTGAAGCGCCAGTCCCTGATGAATACGCTTCACTGCTCTTTAGTATTTAAAAAGTGCAGGACTGGGCTGGCACTACTGACAGATGTAGCAGCACAGCAGGGATGTCCTATGTTTTTATGCGGGCTGCAAGTGGACTTTACAAGACGCGTGTTGCCATAGCCACAGTGCTATCCACAAAGCTGCAGCTGTGACGTCAGTAGGAGAAAGAGAGGCAGAGAGGAGGAGGGATGGAGAAATGGAGAGGGGGAAAAACCTGTGGAAACTTGCATGCTCTGTGACTGAGTCATGTCGTCTGAACTCCAAAACACACAAACACGCATTCAGAGCCATCTTTCAGTAACTCACCCGTGTTTTACAACATGCATGACCGCTGAGGCACACCTGACCCTGCACTTTTACAGACAACAGACACAGTCACATGCAAAAGTTTGAACACCCCTGCTCAAATCACATTCTGTTGATTTCCTAAGTGACAATAAGTACACATCCTCTACAGAGAACACACCTCTGCACATCGTAATGCACAGGTACTGTTTATTTGCTGAATTGGACATACTGGAAAAATACATCCTCTACAGTAGTGATTCCTGAACTTTTTGCAGTCCTGTACCCCTCAGACATTAAACTTCCTGCTGCATACCCCCTCTCATTCCTGCACGCAGATTACCATGATGCATATTTGACCCCTTAAAATCCTAGACTTATTACATACTAAGCCGTATTATTCAGTAACTGCAGGGACTTCAGTGCAACCTGGTTCAGCTATTCTTAGCTTATGGAAGTGTGTAATAAAACTTTGGCCCTGCCGGCAGGTCCTGACCATTTAAGGGGTTAAGGCAATAAAAACGTTTAGTACAGGATACTTACTTCATTCATGCACACAGTAGACAGTAAATTGAATTAACTTTACTGCTGTTAGTTTCTCCTGAATACGCAGCACTCGGAAGGAGCCAGAGTGAAACGCCTTCTTATCCAGCACAGCCTTTTATAATAAAGAATTTATGTATTTCCCCATTTAGTTTTACATAGGCATTTTACTGATTTGGAATGACTGTGGACTGATTGTGGAAGGTAATGTAACCAAAGTAACTAACAGACGCAAATCGTACTTACGTAATTATCATATCGTAATTAAAAGCTTTTGCCTAATCAAGAGTCCTTAATCAGTCCCACCAGGGTTTTGCTGCCTTATTTTGTGAATGTTACAGGCTAAAATGCTTCATTATGCTGCAGCTTTTCTCAGTATTTCTGGTGATATTTGCACTTCGTTTTAGGGGGAGAGTTTGCAATTAAACTGTAAAAATCTGGGATCATTGAGAGCCTGGTATTTCTCCCATTTGTCTTGAATGTAGCCTAGTTAGTTCCTGACAAAAACAAGGGGGAAACAAACAGAAAAAATAAGTGTACCTCTTAGAAACTTGAGAATTGTAAAAAAAAATATATATATTTTAATGCTGTTTTAAACTCTTAAACAGGAGAGTTTGTAATGAAACTAATTGTATCTAAAAATACCTTGTTTATGCAGTATAGTATTTAGAAAATGAGGAGAAGAAGTAAAGAAAAGTGCTCTGAAACTTATTCTGGTAGAACATGCAGTAACACTGGATGACACCTCTTGGGCAGTATCCAAAGATTACTTCGAATTTCCCTCAGACTGTATGTTGCCGTGACAGTGGGGAGTTGTTCTACTGTAGCTTAATGGCTTATTAATTCAAAAGGGAACTACATGTGCATTTGTGTGTGTGTGTTGTTTACTAGTATTTAACTAGCTGTGTAAAACTAGTCCTCTTTCAGACCTCTTTCACAACATGGCAGCTTCTGAAGCATTGTCGTGTGGTTACTTGTCAGTCATTTCCTGTATCTGATTGTATCGCCCTATCTCACAGGCCCACTGCTGAACTAGATTTAGATGTTCTTTGAAACTTGAACACAGTGCAAAATCCATAAAAGTGTAAAAATTGATGTCATGACATAAAAGTGACAGTCATCAGGTTTGTGTGTTGTCTACAACAGTGTTGCACGATATACTAAGTCTGTACCCTTTTTCAGTGTAAAATGTTTGCCAGTTGGTTGTCTAAAATATTTGTTGACAAATCATTTCTGTGTTATCCATGGCTTCCTGGCCTGTAGCACAAAAGGTGAATGAAAGAAGTAGCATTACTGAGCCAGGAGGGGGAAAAAAATATGGCATGTGTGCACTGCTGCAAGTCACACTTTAAAGCCTGAAATAATAATTGAAAAGACAGAGGGGTCGGGTCAGATTTCTCTGGAGTTTTTTGGGCCATATTAAATGTCTTTATGAATTAATGTCACATGCACAGGCTCTAAAAGAAACTCTGGCTTGCTATTTAGGTCTCAAATACAAAATCAACATTACACTGATGGAGATATGATAACAATGGTATATAATTCACTTGCATCCCTGGAAGACATGCCCTTTTTCAGGTTTTGACTAAGTTCTCTTTGAATACTTATTCAACACACTTGTGAACATCAGATTCATTCTCCGAAGCACAACCAACGTTACAAAGTTTACTTCGGCATGTTGCATGCAATTCCACATTTACACAAGAGAGGTCTCCAAATTCCCAAAACTTACATATTGTAGCATTACAATAATTGTGAGATCACTTATACAGTTTACACATCTAGTGCAAAAATAATTTGATGATTAGACAAAATCACAAGCCACTGCACATATTGCAAGGGTTGGTTGCAAATTCTTGGAGGGATTGCTTCATATTAATAGTGAGGATATATTGTGTGTTGAATAATATTGAAGAAAAAGAGTGAACTTTTTTTTGAGTGTATACATATTATACCCATAAACTCTCACAAATGCACAGATTTTTATACAAATTTGTTTTTCTCTCTCTCTCTCAATTCTCTCCCTCTATATCTCATTCCCACAGAGTGTCCAGTATTCAGCACCAGCTGGCCCAGTTGGACAGTGAGAGCTGGTCGGGGCGTGCTGAGGCTGACCGAGACCGAGACTGTCTGCAGCTGCTGAGGGAGAAGGAGGCACTCCTGCAGGAGCTCACGTTGCTCTGCCAGCAGCAGCACCCCCCAGAGCTCTTCCTCCAGTTAGACGAGGAGAGGCGCAAGCTGGAGGAGGAGGTGCAGAAAGCCCAGAGCACACAGAGTCAGGGGGCCAACCAAAGGTCAGCACTCAGTACTACTGCATGTAGACTGAAGACTTGTCTTGTTCTTGTGCAAGCATAAAAATGCTATTTCAGTATCAGCTCAAAGGTATCGTCCAAATCCAGCCTATTTACACTAACTTAAGAATACTTTCCAAGTAGATGACAGAACAGCTCTGTAAGTTACTATGGATAAGAAGCATCTGCTGTAAGTGTAGACTGTGTCAGTACACTAACTACACTGCTTCTGTTTCTGGAAGAACATTTATGCTACAAAAACAAAGAGTAGTTTTGGACTCCAACAAGGTGGTGACAGGACTCATTACTAGCTACTAGCTACCATTTAAGATGTAGCAAGATGCTCCTGTATAATGGTGCAGTCACAGGAATGTCCCGGTTTGCAGATTTTGTTGAATTGTATGGTGGCCAACTGCTGCTTGTAGCTAAAAAAATCTGGGCACCACAATGGCAGGAGTGAAAAGGGTGTTATCAGCAATAGGGCACAGAATTGCAATGGCAGTAAGCTGTTGACACTGCATTCCAAAACATCATCGTGGTAGTTTCATTGTGTATCAGAATACTACAGCCATGGTGGTTTAGCATAGATACTTTCAAGTAAATAAGGGTCCCTCATCCCCCTACTGGGAGCAGAGACAGTTTAGTAAGGCACTACTGGCCGCTCATTATGAAGAATGATACTCCAGAGATACGACAAAGAGATATTGGCCACACAAGGAGCCAGTGCAGTGCCTCAAAGCTTTAATCTGAATTCAGACCACCGAAGTTCTGTGCTTTACAGACTGTGTTAACAACTTCTGTTCTTATGATAAAAAGTGAAGCCATATGTGTCATGTGCTGTGTCATTAGTCAGCAAAGCTAGTTGATTATGGAATGGGCATGTCTTAAAAACAAAAGCACTTAATAATTCTACAATTTCTTTGAATTATTTTTAATGTATTTATTTGTTGGTTACACATCATATATAGGTCTTTACTGTCTAAATGCAGTATTTCATACAGTATTGATATTATACAGTGCTATGCAATAGTATTAGGCATCTGGAGGGGGATAGAGCTATTTATCTGGGGAATTTATTTGTTTAAAAGACACTACATTAGACTAAATACCAATAAATGATACATTGTGATTAGGTGTCTCTTAGTGTGTTAGCTTAGCCATTTCCCAACCTCTCCATGTTGTGGATAAATATTTACATTTAAATCCAATACCTGCTTCTTCTAACCAAAATATTAAGAACTGTTTTTAAAAAACATTAAATTCTTGTTACATTTCACTGTTTATCTGCATTTATTTAATGTTGTATAGTGTTTTACTCAGAAAAATCACATTTACTACTGAGATAAATACGTTCAAAGAATTTTCTTGGCTGCTGAAGACTTTTGTATGATACTGTACGTGTCTGCGTGGTGTAGGATACTGCAGCAGGAGAAGAGGAATGTGTTGCTGCGACAGCTGGAGGAGGCCACCCGCATCACCACCTATCTACACTCTCAGCTCAAGAGGTACATTATAGCTTTACATATAGAACACAAATATATAGAATATATACCTTTCAAAAAGCAATGTGCTTAGTCATAAATGTGCAGCAATAATTTACGTAATTTTTCCTTAACCCCAAATGTAGTTGATAAGTAAAGACATGTTATTCAGCTAACAAGTAATGGGAGCTTATGTATACCACACCATTGTGCAAACTGTATGTTTAGATCATCACACGCTTCTATCAGTTACAGTGAGTTGTTAAGTAATTACATATAGACTGAATTATTTAGTTTCTGACACTGTATGACAATACAGTGAGCTATAAAAATGGACAAAAGTACAACAAAGACTGTTCACATTACAAGCCTCATTGCTCAGTTCCAGTTTTGGATCTAGTATTTAACTTGGTGGTCCACTTTTGTGTAGGTCAGTTCTTATGGTCATTACTGCAGTGCTGTTCTCTTGCAGTTCATGGCAACATCAGGTTTAATACAGTTTCAGATACCAAGTCTTTCATTATAGAAAAAAGCTTGCTGATCTAATGGACAGAACAAAGCACTAACAGTGAATACGATGTTTAAAGAAAGAGACAAAACAGCTTTTTGCTGGCATGTAGTTTAGACAGAGCTGGTTTATGAGGAGCCTGACCACTTCCACTTTCTCCTGTTATGTCAAAAACTTGACTGCAAAATGCGAGAGGGCACCCGTGAGCGAGTCCTCAATGAATGGGGGTAAATGGAGCTCAGCGGCTAAAAAAGAAACGTTAAAATAGTTTCTAATCACTCGCCCAGAACTTTCCCTTAATTTTAGATAGTAGAATGATGTATTTAAAACTATAATTTTTCCTTTTTTCTACAGCAAATGGGTTTTAGCCAGCAAGACGCTACTATTACTGCTACTGAGTGTTAATTTGTTAGTGAGCGGAGCAGCTCATTGGCTGTTCGCACTCACTGACGTCATGGACGTATATGAGGCACTGCTTTAAATTTCTAGAACTCGAGTTCAAAAGCTTTTAAAAAATATAACATCAGTGTTAAAATGGTTTAGGCTATTTAGTGTGCAGGAAATAAATGTATTCATTTACATTGAAAATGTTTAAGCATTTATAAACTATGATTTTGCTCAAATGCTCCATCTTAACCCATTCATTTTGGACTCGTCCGGGAGCGCCCTCTAGTGTTTGAGAAACCCGGAAGACATTACAGAGTGGTAATTCTCCTCCCTACAGGTTCTCTGGTTTGGATAGCACGTTTTAATAAGTTACAGATCAGATTCTTTTAAAACTTGCTTAAATTTCATCTGGATTAGTTATTGCACCTGACAGGTTTTTAGTAAGAATGTACTTTGGTGCAGTGCAATGCATGCAACTGAAAACGAGACACAACTAAAAGTCACTACTAAAGATTCAAGACTCGACTTAGACTGCAGTTGTGAACATCTCTCATCTCTCTGATCTTTTGTGTGATGCTAATGGTGTACATAAGCTTTTATTGCTTGCAGCTATAATAGCCATGTAATTCCAGTGTAAAACATAATGATGTCTAAACTAAGCCACTATTATTTGAGGTAAAGAGTAAATGAAGTTTTTTCTGGAACTCTTCCTTCTCATAGCCCTACTTAACTCCTCTCTCTTTCCTTAGTCTCTCAGCCAGTTCGCTGACCGTGTCGTCCAGCAGCAGCCGAGGCTCTCTAGCCTCTAGCCGAGGCTCTTTAGCGTCTAGCCGCGGTTCTCTGAGCTCCGTCAGCTTTACAGACATCTATGGTCTGCCCCAGTATGAGCGGCAAGAAGGCTGTGTGGATGTCCCGGACCCCTCCTTCCGCTACCTGCTGCCTGTGGAGGCCCCAAGCAGAGACACTTCTGCGTTCGTCCCCAAACGTGCCCACGACGCTCCGCAGTCGCTCACCTCTCTCTCCTCCCGCTCTTCGCTCTCCTCGCTCTCCCCTCCCAGCTCCCCCATGGACACCCCCTACCACTCAGGCCCACAGGACTGCCCCCTCACCCAGATGACCGAGGAGTACATGGAATTGGCTGGCCGGGGGATGGTGCTGGAGGGGCTCCGAGGCCAGACTCAAGCCCAGCAGCAAGCTCCCCTTTCTGTGGAAGGTGAAACAGGAGGCTCCTCTACAGCTCACCTTCTGGAGGGCAAGGGCCATAGAGACGGTGGAGTCCAAACACCATACAGTTCTACAGGTAAGAAAGATCATTCCAAAACAAATATTAACATTTTCGCAAGTGTGCAGTTGTGATGTATTGATTTGAAAGTGGCAATTCAAGTCCGTTTTGAAGTGTTATAGTGGGTAGTCCATGTCCTAAAATCTTACTTGCACAAAGGCATGGACCACTGAGCCCCTTGACAGTTGGGACCAGGCATCAGCATGTACATGAATGACCTGAAACATTACTTAACATACCCTGCAACTTACAAACGATAATGTTAAATATGTTAAAATAAAGAATATGTAAAAAAAGTGTCTTACAGGCTTCAAATGGCTGTAGATTTTTTTGTAGCCATTAGTAGTATTAAAAGCAGTGTGGAAAAATGAATGCGTGTGTCATGGTTAGCTCAGCGCTACACAACATTGGAAATCGCACAGAGGTGCTAGCAGCAGTAATTTCATAAGAAAAGGCTAATTAGAAGTCGAAGGTTTCAGAATTAAACACTGAGATACATTTGTGATTATGACAGGGAGCATGACTGCAGTATACAATGATGGGTGACTGAAAGCTCTTGTCCTCATTCAGTGGTCCATTTTTTTATGAACTGTATTTCTTGGTGAAATAATTATTTTTTGAGATTATGATTAATAATACATTAAATGAATATTTATTGAACATTGGTGTATTGCATTATATTTTATGTTGTTGTGTCATAAAAGCAGTAAGATGGTTTTTGGACACCACCCACCCTTGCTTATTGCTTTAGTAATCAATTATCTTAATATTCAGGAAAGTTTTCTGTTCAGTAAAATAAAAAGGCATTTAAAATTTTCAATTTGTTTTTAAAATTGTCTTTTTATTTCACTGTATTATATATTATAGACGTCTTACATATATACACAGTCACATTTGTGTATCATGCTAAATTAATCTAAATTAATCCTGGTAAAATTTGAGGTTTCGTGATGCACTGAATTGTTTCCTAAAGAACTGTAATCAAATCAAAATTACAATGTAAGCGATTTACGTCATAGTGAATTTAGGTTAATATTCTCTGTATCTCTCTCATGCTCTCTCTCTCTCTTTTGTGCTCTTTTTCTCTTGCTCTCTCGCACTCTCTCTCTCTTGCTCTTTCTTTTCTGCACTCACTTTCTGTCTCTCTCGCTCTCACACTCTCTTGCTCTTTCTGTCTCTCTCTTTGTGTGTCTCTCTCTCTCTCTCTCTCTCTCTCTCTCTCTCTCTCTCTCTCTTTCTCTTTCTCTTTCCAGGAGTGACCCTGCGCTCTAATGGTGTTAATCGAAGTGGTCGGAGAGCTCGCCGCGTGTCTGCTGGTGTGAGTGAGGATGTGTTGGCCACAGACAGCGGCGTGTTTGAGGCCTGGAGCAGGAGGTTAGAGCATCCAGCCAATCTTTACACACATATGCACTGCAGGGCAATTCATAAAGCACATATAGCACTATTTGATAGCCTTTAACTAAAATTAGAAAATACGTTATAATTAGTTTCTACATACATATGAGAAGTGCCTTTGTAGAGGAAGAATGAGGAGCACAGCACACAAATGTACTTCGCATTCTGTTTCTCCATGTTCCTGTGCTGTTTGGCCCAGAACACTAATTCTGAGAACACATTTATGGTTTCTCAGCAGAACTGGAGTACTCTGCCACTGCTGCAACCTTTCCCTTACTAGCCACAATCTGCTAACATGATTTAACTGGTTTAGCAACTCAAGCCTTGTTCATGCCTTGCATGACTTTCTCTGTTCCTCAGACTGAACAAAACCCAGATTATCTATAGCCTCTGTTTATTAGGATAGATAGAAATAATGGGTCTATTTAAACTCTTCTTTGTCTCATTATAGTGTGTTAAGAATAAAGCATGAGAACAGCAAGTCTTAGTCTGGTGTCTATACGCTGATACTCTTGCTAAATTGATCCTCACAGCAGGACAGAGGAGGTGGAAGAGGTGATGTTTACCCGAGACGCCATCAGCGCTCCCGAACCCCCTCAGGTCCAGCTCGGACTCCTGTAAGTCTGTTTGTCTGTCTCTCTGTCTCTCCCTTCTCGCTTACTTGCTCTTGCTCTCCCCCTCTTATTATTTCCATCTTTGTTTCCATCACTGTTTTTACTCAGTACTGTTTAGCCTGGCTATTCCAACTAAAGATGGCAAGCAATAGATTCAATACCAGGTACTGATACAGGCCTGATATCAGCAGAAAATGTAACATATTTATTCTGAAGTAGCACACACTCACATTATGTGATGTTAGCTGTGTGTTTCTTCCAGTGAAATAGAGTGTGAATAGATATTAGTGTTTGAGTAGTTTGGGCATGATAGCCTTCTTTTAGATCATCTTAAGTGAGATACTTCAATTAAAAACTTTTTATACAGGAAGTATCAAATCAGTACTGGCATATATGCTCAAGGTTTCAATATCTGTATCATGCAGAAAAAGTGCCGTAGTCCCGTCTCTAGTTTTCACTGAAATTTAGTGCCATTGGCTCTGTTGAGAATTTGTGTTGTTCTTGATCAGACTCTGCCTTTCTACAGGTATGATTCAACCTCCATGTCTCTACTGCTGCATGTGCTTCAGATGAGAAATCTGAGCAAGGCCACTGTGAGAGACGGCTACAAAGTGTAAGTCAGTTGCTGCTGCATGCATCTGTTATTTTTAATGATCATTTAAATGCCTAGTTGAAACAGCAGGCATTTGTTGAGGTTGTTTATTGCCCTGGCTGACTGTTTGTGTGTGTGTCTCAGCTTTGTGAAGGTAAACGTGCTGCCCATGGACTCCAGCCGGCCGTGCACATACTACTGTTGTAAGGCCCAGGAGCCGCGTTCAGCGCTCAGCTTTAATGAGGGCTTCCAGATCCCACTGCCTACAGGGGGCGCCAGTTCCCATGCCCTGCACCTGCAGCTCTGCACCCTGGGACCCCTTGGCCATGAAGAGCTGCTGGTGAGACCCAGTTTACACACACGGAGGCCTTTTACTGAACTCTAGGAATAACATGTAGGCCATGCTACCAGCTAGAAGTGATTTTAGAGATAATCTGAAGGAAGGCAGGTCCTCAAACTCCACTCCTGAAGTTCCACAGCAATGTACATTTTGTTTTCTGAGCTCCAACACACCTGTTTCAGCTCATTAGTTAAACCTAACGTTGAATACAGCATTACTGTGGTACTGCAGTCCTGGGGCCTTACGGGGTAGAACTGTGCAATACGTTGTTTGTTAACTGTCGTTGTATTATTAACCTTTGCAACACTAATATTGACAGAGACTACGATATGCAAATCGAGCCCTCTAACAGGACAGACATCAATAATTTTGACCAGTGTACACAGGCTAGTCTTTCACCACATCATGTCAGTGGTTCACTGGTGTAGTGTTTCCCACTCCTGTCCTCAGCGGCCCTCAGATGCCCCATTTTTTTCTCCAACCTAAATCACAACTCATGGGGATGAAGGAAAAATGTGGGCCATCTGGGGGGCCCTGAGGACCAGGTTGGGAGACAAACAGTGCTCTAGTACATTTATATAGTGTAAGCCGTATCATAAATAGTGAAAATCATTAGTAATCAAAGTATAATCACAATATGGTATTTTATCCATATTGTGCAGAGAGTTTGTTGATACTTGTTGATGACGTGTGTGTGTGTGTGTGTGTCTGTCAGGGCTCAGTTCAGGTGTCACTGGTGGACTGTGCGGGCAGCACAGAGATGCTGTTCCAGTGGCACCGTGTACAGCTGCTGCAACAGACCCCCAGCAGTGCGGAGAACCACCGGGCTGAACCCAGCAGCCTCTGCCAGCCCAGCCACAGTGTGGACGAGGAAGAGGAGGAAGACGAAGAGCATGGCACAACCCAGGTAAGCACACAGCTGACAGCTTAAATATGTCCTATTTGCTTTTTCATAGCTCCAGTATGCCGAAATTACTTTTGTTCTTGCCACTCTCACTTTCCTGCCTCTACCCATTTATCTCTCCCTCTTATCTCTCTCTCTCTCTCTCTCTCTCTCTCTCCCTCCCCCTCCCTCACCCTTGCTTTAACTGCATCTCTCTTCCTCTATCTTTTTTGGCCTTTTTCTGCCTTTCTGTCTTTTTGCATCTCTCTCTCTCGTACTCTGTAGGTGTCTGTTGGGGCTCAACTGGAGGAGGTAAAGAGAGGGCTGGATCTGAGTGAGGAGGAGCTGGAGAGGAAAGAGGAGCAGGGAGAGGCAGTGTCTGAGAGGTACACAAGCGCAAGCACATTTGTGTATGTTTAAATATTTGATATTCCACTTTCACTGCCTCTGTCTTGCATCTTATTTAGATACATAAACACTCATATAATCAAAGAAAAATCTGTAGCTTCACTCCTGTAATGTAGTGTGTTCACCTTGTTCCAGGAGCTGGCAGGCGGAGTCTGTGGACAGCGGCTGCAGTAACAGCACAGCGTTCGTCACTCCTTGTCCCGAAGGCTTGTGTGCTGAGGGAATCTGTATAGCCACCGGGGGGCACTGTGTCCCCCATTCTGACAGGTCCCTTGTTAAAAAGGTAACAGCCCTACATAATTATGTTTTTAACCCTTTTGAACTGGTCATCTCACTGACGAGACAGAATACCATGCTATGTTTAAAGTGTCCAAGTTTGTTGTTGTGGGTCGTTTACTTCCTGAGTGAACCCACAGCATAATTTTATAGAAACCATGCTTGTTTATTCGTTTTGTTCACAAATCAGTTTAAATCCACCATCTTTATTTATGATGTGATGTGTGGTCCACATTCTGCATTCGATTGGCTTTGGTTTGTGAACCACAGTCAGAGTATTCAGAGATTTGAAATTTGGGGTGGGTGTAAAAGAATTGAGCTTGTTTTTTGCTGTTCTGTGGGTTATTTCAGAAATATAGCATGTAGAAATTTTTATTCAATGACATTTTAGTAGCTGAGGTTACACTAAATCTGTGGATATGTACCATTTAATGGTTCTGTCCAAAAAAAAATGAATGTGCAAAACGCGGAAATATGCAAAGGTGGAGGTGTGTCAGTGTAGGGGTTAAAAAGTCTTTCAGCCAACATTCACTACTATCTTTTTCCACTGTATTAAGAGGGCGTATAATTAAAAAGAAGTGAAAGAGAAATGCAGTTAAAAATGGAGACCCGGAGAAGCTTCCTTTGGGGCTTTGCTGCTGGAGAAAGTGAATAAGTATTATATAACAGGTTGGGGCAGTTAGAAGGCACTTAAAGCTGATTATAGGGCCATTGTTCTTGTTAATGTTGCTTTGCCATGTTGTTTTTAAAAAATAGCTTCCCAACCTGGATTAATCAGGTCTTGATCCTGGTTAAAGTGTTGTCCACTTTTTAGAAACACACTCACACTTGAAATGCTCCCAGGTTGACAAGGCAACCAACACAGAGCTGATACGGATGCAGCCTAAGGAGCGGCCGGGGCGCTGGGGCCACGCCCCTCCATTCCTGCGCAGCAGCACGCTAGCCCGCTCGCACACGTTCTCACCAGGAGCCCGCAGCCAGTACGTCTGCAGAGTGAGTGCCGTTCCTTTCTTAATCAGGCACATACGCTAGAGCTGCCTATGCCGCTCTCTGAACTCATTTTCTCTCTCTCTCTCTCTCTCTCTCAGCTGTACCGCAGTGACAGTGACAGCTCCACTCTGCCAAAGAAGTCGCCATTCATTAGAAACACTCTGGAAAGAAGAACCCTGAGATACAAACAGGTGTGCAAAAGACACTGAAAGATATTCATTTGGCTCCCAATTACTACAAACCATCAGCACAGGTATTATTAGTGTATTTGCTGTTTGTGCATTGCAGTATGGAAGCAATTTCACAATTAATCGATACAAAGCACAAATGTGTTTATTGACAGTTTAGCGAAGAACATTTTTCCACAATATTCCCAGTTTTACATTGGTTTGCAGTGATTTACTCTAAATCTAATGTATTGCAGTTGTGTAAAAAAAAAAGTTTTTTTTCCTTTATTTCCCATCAAATTACTACAGAGAACAAAGATAAATATGACATTTTTTAGCATATTTGTATTTATTTGGTGAGACATTCGAAAATAGAACCTTTGCCCAGGCCACATTTTTGTTTTTTCCCAATATGTTAAATTCAGCCAATAAACAGTAACTGTATATTAAAACTTGCTGAAGTGTATTCTCTGTAGAGGTTGTATACTTATTTGAACTCCAGATTTCAGTGAAAACATGTAGTTAGACCAGGGGAGCCCAGACTTTTGCATATGCTTGTAAATCTGAAAAGCCTAAGTAGTCTGACAGTCACATACATTGACCAGTTTTTAATTATTTACAAACTCCTACTTTGATTCAGTTAATCTAGCCTCTTGGTAACCAGGTGGATATTATTAAGGCTGCAGTTAAACTCACCAGAAGACCTATTAGGAGCAAAACAATAAAGAAACTTTGGTAACAATAGCAACAAAAACCAGAATGTAAGCATTTTTAGTATCTCGGCTGTCTGAGCCAGCAAGGGAGAACTCTTTGAGTGGTGAGAATAATCAGGGAGAACTTTCATCTTCCTGTGCCAAAGTTTGCTCTCATCATTTTGTCACAGGTAAACAGTCAAGTGAAGGATAAGTTCTATAGTTTTGCCCTTGAACAGTTCAAGAACTGACAGTTGTTCATGATGAACAAATGACATTGACTGACTTTTTCAATCTAACTATTTATGCCTAGATCTCTTATAAAGCACAAGCTTTACAATGCATGCTGTGAACACCAGAACATTAGCAGGGCTCACAGAACTTAAACTAACCTCAAGACCCTGTTTACACATGGTCATTTCATGCATCTTGAGTTTCAGGATTATATATGGATGAGGCTAAGCCAAGTGTAAACGCACCCAAGACGCATTTAAAATGATCAATACAAATCCGATCGTTCAAACCACTTTAGAAGGTGGTCTGAGTCACATTTGATCCACGTTATAGCAGTATAAACACATCCATCTCTCCAAGACGCATTCGACAATTAAAACCCCTTCCAGTACAACTGAAACTGCTCCCCATGCAGTTTGTCAGTGGGCAGGTGATCAGTGTCTGCGAGGAGGATAATCATGGAGGATGCATGTGGTTGGGGACCAGACGAAACAAAATGCTTAATAGCAATATGGATAGACACGACTGTGCAAAACAAACTGCCAGAGAAGAGGCTGAACATATAAACAACTGGTGATTAGTTGCCGCCTATTTTAGCGGATTGGCATGTTCCGTTCCACACAGCAATCAGATTTCAGTCCGACTAATTTGACTACCATGGGTAAATTGATGTGGCTAAATTCTTATCAGTAAACAATCCACATAGTAGTCATTTGAAGTGGGCAGGTGTAAACGAGGTCCAAGTCAACGGTGTTTAACCCCAACAAACATAGATACATAGCTATTACTTACTTTTGCGACCACAGCAAAATTTAATGGTAGTTTATGGTACAAAAAAACAGAATATCACGGACCCTTCAACAGACTAAACAATGTTAATTACATGATTCCAGTGATTTCTATGCTTTTAGCTCCTGCAGCGTGTATGGTGATGAAGTATTTGCAAGGTAATCATAGACGTCTGGATATGTTTTGACGGGCAGTAACACATAATCGGGGCTCAAAGATAATTTATCGATTTGATACTGATTAACACCTCTGATCAAAGTGGTTTCTTTTTCTGGTATCTTGATTTGGAAGCCAGAGCCAGCGTTTATTGCTGACGAGAGTCAACATTTCCGCTTGACGCTTTATCTGGATTTTGCAAATACTATCTACAAAGCACAGCTTATTAAATATTTGTTTTAAATATTTACATTTATAATGTGGAATGCTATAATAAAAATAAAAATATTATCACACTAACATACGGCACATTTTGTCTATCATTACACCCCTAATGTGTGAATTCTCAATGCTTTTTTTCTCTGTGATTCACATGCAGCAGCCTCACCGTTCCTCCCTGGCCGAGCAGCCCACACGTACCTCTCTAGATCTGGAGCTGGACCTCCAGGCGTGCCGGACACGGCAGAGGCAGCTGAGTGAGGAGCTGACGGCGCTGCGGGAATTGAAGCTGCGGCTGGAGGAGCCGACCCCCCGTGGCCCCACAGAGCTGCCCCACTGGGTCCTGCGAGACGAGCGCTTACGCACCCTCCTGCGTGAGGCCCAGAGACAGGTATTGACTCAGAGTTCCACCTGCCCATGAGCGCAGATATATGTAGTCCATCCGTCCTACTATGGCTGCTGATAGAATATTGATTTTTGATTAGTTATTATTTCCACTCAGTTGCTTTTTAGTAACCTGGTCAAACACTATATGACTTGTAAAAACTTTTTTACTCAAAACCCCAAATCTCAACATTTTCACATGACACAAAGCTGGAACTGGACTTGGAACTAGGCTTGTTTGTGCTTTTATGCTTACATAAACCTTTTAGCTAAAATGCATGGAAACTGTTCATGGATGTGGTTGGGAAGACATGTTGCTGTTCTGCAGCAAGAGCTTGGACGTAAGTGTTTTGCTTTGAACTGGCAGCTGTCTTGAAATATATTGAGTACATACACATCTCTTAAGGCTCATTTATACCTCTGAAAAGATGCACATACACATCTGCGTAGAGTCAGTAGAATGTTATGCAGAGAAGGCTTAGCTTACAGAGGCCACAATGTGCTCACCTGCAAAAAGCGTAGCTACACATCGTGCGAGTCAACAGGGCTATACATTAAGCGTAAGCTAGTTTTTGGGTAAATTCTTAACATTATGATTGCTTTTCCTCTGAAACAACAATTAGACTGTCTTGATAAAAGTGTCTGCAATATCCTATAAATTAGTTCAATTCACGTTTTTCCCCTCTTGAGCACCTGCCCCCTCAAAATATCTGTGTATGTGCCTGCTGAACCCTAACCCCAAGTAGCACAAAATCAGATGGAATAGTTTGAGGATCGGCTGGTCAAAGAGGTGCAGTATTACAATAACATTTCTGACCTGTTTTCAAAATACAGGGTGTTCAAAAAGAATCATCTGATTTCAAAGCGCCATATTTTTACAACCGTGAGGCGCCTAGGAACCAATCACATACCAACTGAAAGAGGAGGTCATAGAGTTTCTGACTGTCACCGTAAGATGGCTCCCTTCAGTCTGCAAGGAGATGGCAACCCCTGAGCAGAAAGCGCTTTGCGTTCTCCACTTCAATAAGAGTGAATCTGTCATAACTGTGCAACGTGATGTTCAGCTCAGAGCGTTCGTTGTTGGTTCCACAACACTGGATGATCTCTGAAATCGCACGGAAAGAGCCACGAGTACAGTGACACCCGACATGCTGAATGGAGTATAGGATGAATGATCGCATTGATGTTGTCCATGCAGCTGGAGGAGGTCATACTGAGCACTTGTAAAATTACATAATAAACTTCATGCTCACTTAAACCATTTATAATTTGTTCTGTAATGATTTACAAGTGAAATAAATCATTTTGAATTCGGATGAATCTTTTTGAATCACCCTGTATTACAGAAACCTGAAGTGAGTGGTAATTCTTACAGAGAGAGAGAGGAAAAAATGTGAAAATTTCCTTTTCGTTCGCATAACACGTGCACATGTTCACAGATATGGAGACTCAGATGTGTAAATCAGTCTTTAGTATTTTTTTAAACATAGTTTTTTGTCACTGGCTATTAACTGTGTCACTCAGTCACTGACCATTTCACATTACAGGACTTGTAAATAAATGCTTTTGACCCATAAAAGTCAACATTGATTTGAAAATGTTGGGAGGTCTGCGGTCACTCTGATCAACTTGTTTCCCTTCACGCTTATAGATCTTTTGCCCCAGCAGTCACTTCTAATTGAATTCCTGATCTGGAAATGTGCTTCCGATTTTAAAACTTGTTGAAAGGGACAAATCAGGGGTAAAACCGAGCCTCTTATTCTCTCCCTGCCGCCCTCTCTCTAAGGCGAAGCAGACCAGACAGGAGCAGAGGCAGGAGGAAGCTGCTGAGAGAAGGTTGAGGAAGGCCTCTAAAGAAGTGCTGCAGATGAGAGGCCAGAGCCACAAAGAGCCGCTCCCCGTGCAGACCTTCAGGTGAGCACCAGTGCTACAGCTCTCAGTAAATCATCCTAACGTTTATCTGTCAGGACAGGATATTTCTGTATTACTGGGATACTGAGATTAGCATGTCTTCTAAAAGTTCTTGGTAACCTACATATGATTTGTTCTATCGTGTTCTGTGGATAGTGAAATCCTGTACATTGAGTTATTTAGTGTCTCAGAGAGAGTAACCATTGAGCCGTTTCTGTGACAGAGAGAAGATGGCTTTCTTCACCAGACCAAGGTTCAACATCCCCCCTCTGCCAGCCGACGACGTGTGACTCCCCTCCTGGACGCCATACTATCAGATATGAAGTATTTGTATTTTTTGTATCCAAGCCCATGAAGTAATTAGAACAACCATGCAGTTATTACAGCACAAAGAATAAAATGAAAGTTATAAATATGCAAGTTTCAACAGAAAGCTGCGGAAAGCTGTACAAAACAGTGTGTGTGTGTGTGTGTGCGCGTGTGACCGAGCGCGTGTGTACGTGTGTGTGTGTTTGTGTGTGTGGTTTTACTAATGCACACATGTACACCAATATTTTGTGTAATTATTGACATCTTGGCTGATTTTCCCCAAATGTTGAAAAGGGGAAAACGGTTGTTTTATAAGAGAACAAATTATCTTTTTACTCCTGTACAATGTACTTCTGAAATTTCATTGTTTGTGCTTACGTAAGGCTGGAAGACGGGAACAAAGTCAGTTTAGACAAATTCACTGTACTGTAACTTATTTTATAGTACTTTTCCTTGAAGGAAATAAAAATGCTTCCTGCTTGTTGATGTATTTTATAAAGCTTAAAACAAATAGCACTTACTGTAAGTGTTTGACGTACAGTAGAATGGACCTTTCAGCTGATTTTGTTTCTGTTACCTGATTCTTTAATGTTATTTACTTAAAATGTCACTTTCGATCCACTTTTATTACAGTTGTCATTGTCATTTGTGCTATTGTTATATTAAAATTATTAATATTAATTATTACTTGTACTTTTCAATATATAGATGACTATATGAAACACTGTTTTCAGATTTTTTTTATGGCGTCTGTAGGAACATCTGCAGTGTTACCTCTTTTGTAAAGATAAAACCATTAAACTGTAAAAGTGCAGCTTTTTGTGATCATTTGAAGTAAAGTATGTGCTTCACTGTTATGGACGTGTATTATCAATATGACTGAAAGAGTTGTAATAATAGTTTACAATGTGCATCTTTGTTGTTGTTATTGCTGTCTTTGGACAGGAGAGGGCGCTGTTATGACTCTAGATACCTGATTTCTCTGCTTTCATCAGTGCCAGAAAGGGTCAGTGGATGGCATCTCTTTTCTTACAAAGATAAATTAGTGACAATGACCATAAAACCTGCTGCTTTGAGTCAAAGCGACTGATGTTTTTTAGTCCTCAGCCGTGAACACAATTATACTCTGAGCCATACAGCCTAATGAAACTGATGGAGTCCAGTAAAAGTCACTAGAAAGAGCAAATACTGACATTCTTCAACATACTGTTATTCCTACCTTTAGGAATAATGAGGAAAGCTTCTGCTTTCTAGACATAACTGTGTGGTCATTTACACTGCATTCAAGTAAGCTGATTGTGTTTGGGTTTAAAGTGCACTGATGGTGCTATTCCGTGTCTAATACCAAAACAGGAAAACCGGAACTGTCTGGGTTTAAAAAAACAGGCAGGAAAATTGCTGTTGTAATCGTTAATAATCTTAAAAGTTGCTGAAGCATAAGGACATAAAACTCCCTCATTAGAGAACTTTCCATGGTGAAGTTTGGCAGCTTATCAAGAAAAACCACACATTAAATGTAATTATCAAATTGCATGGGGTGTTTTCCCCTGAGAGGGCAGGACTCTAAACTGTGACCCGTTTGAACGTCAGATATCTGCACTCGCAGTTTCCATGATCCCTACGGCACCGAGTTACTGGCATAAAACAGGACCACCAGCACTACTGTAATTGTAAAGCCACCCTTTATGGCCTGTCCCACTGGGATGAGAAAATAAGACACATTTGTGCAGGCCTGTGTTGTAAGTGGCTGGTAGGTATACAGTGGCTTCTTTTCAGAAAATGCACTCATATTTGTTTTAAAGCTGACCGGATGGATGCAGAGTGGATGCCTGCAGTCAGCCTGTCTCTCTCCTTCTCTCCAGTGAGTGATGTTCTGCTTCACACACTGCGCTGATGCACTGAGAGATTAAGAGCAAAGTCAGCACAAGCTGATCTATGGAGCTATTGATCTCCTGCTGTCTCCTTACCCCCCACACCCCCCTCCATACCTCTCTCTCCCTCTCTCTCTCTCTCTTTCTCTCTCTCTCTCTCTCTCTCTCTCTCTCTCCTTTAGAGAACATTTTAGAGAAGAGAAACAGGTCCACTCCTGCCTCAAATCCACAGGTGTTTCTGTCCATCCTTCTACTGTGAGAAGACAATTCAGTGTTATGGGTCTGAAAGGATGTGTAGCTGCCAAGAAGCTGTTACTGAGAAAAGACATTAGACAAAGAAAAAAAAATCCAATCAAATAGAGACTCTGCTGGAGTTCTCAGAATAATGGACTGACCACCCCAGAGTCCAGATCTCAACATTGCTGAATGTGTAAATGTTTACTTGGTTTTTGAGAAGCAGAAAATGCTAAACCAACTTCTAAGACTGAACTTTGGAGATGTGGAAAACTATCCCTGCAGATTTCTTAAAAGAACTGAAAGTAAGGCCCCTGGAAGGAATGGAAGCTGTGAACACACTAAATACTGAAAAATTTGATATGAAGTTCCTAAGACATCTGGGTCATTTTATTTTAAATAGATCCCTTAAATAGAAGCCTTTTTTTATTTTATTTTTGTAAATTTGAGCACAGCAGCTGCCCTTTATATTGTGTGAAAATTTCTTGATGAATGAACCAATAGAAATGCTCCAAAATTGCTTAGAATAAAATGTATTTATCTTAACTTACATTAAAAGCAATAAACATCTCTCTCCCTCTCTCACTGACTCTCACTTTCTCTTTGTTCCTTTTTCTCTCTCACACATTTATTCACTGCTGCACATCTGCCTTTTTCACAGCCTCTGTCAGAGCTGGTCAGCCAGTATCTTTACACCCATTGCTTATCTCTCTTGATCTTTCTTCAGGATCGCAGTTAATGTTCTCCAAGTTTCTCTGCTTTTCCATGAGAACACATTTCCAGCAGGGGTGACTCCAGTTAAAAGTAATGAGTTCAGTCCACTCTTCTACAGTTATTTCAAGGATTTTATCTCCTCATTGTGCACAGCCCCTGATGTCAGTGGTATTTTACTGTAGTATATCTGTATTGTCCTGCTGATTTAATTGTCATGCTGCTTTAATAATAATCACTGTTTTTCTCCCTCTTCTACTTCAGATGCGTTTTAATAATCCGGATTATCACTTCTGTCTGTGGCAGGCTTTCAGTACATAGTTCAGACCACAGCTATTAGAGCGGCTGGCCAAAACTAATGGAAAGTACTTTCTCCTTGTCAAAGCACTATTTTGCCGCCACTCCACATTAAGTTTGGCCAAGGGATCTAAGCTGTAAGATACCGATCAGTTTAACAATAATGTTATTGGTTTGATCCTGGAATTCCGGCCATCAAGGTTATTTCTCTACTGACATGGGTTTGTTTTTCCTTGAGTACTGATCTGGGCCTTGAGGTGGCCAAACATTTATTTATTCATTAGGAAACTGTAGAGCTTGGGTGAGCTTTCCTCTTATATAATGCTGGATTTAGCTGATAAAACCAAACTGTCAACATTCCTGTTCAAATAACAGCGCAGAATCCCTAAAAAACGAACCACAGTCTAGAATATACAGCTACAGTGTATCAGGGTTCACTCTATCTACAAACTGAATGCAGGTGAGCAAGAAGCTTCGGCACTGAGATAAGGCTGACAGGAGGGAAATATGGACACTCTCTGAAATCCTGCCTTTCACCTGTGAAGAATTACTATCTAGTCATATTGGTATGTTACACAAGAAGCACTATGGCAGTATCTGTAGCAGTATTTTTCTGAGTGCCATTTGTGAAGCCAGAAATGTGCTTAAAAACTAAGCAATTTCTTAGAGTTATGTTTCAGAGACTGGCCTCTAGCTTCTACCCAAAGAAATGGAACCTCCCCCTGCTCCTCCTCTGCTTTCTGTGCACCAGGCACCAGCAGGAACGGGAACAGGAAAGTTAGGGATCTTTCTGTTTCTCAAAGAGGCACTCTAGTCTAAATGAAACATTAAACCATCACTACAGCTGTTGTATACATGCTCACATACTCACCTCTTACAGTAGTGCTACACTCTTAAAAAAGATGGTTCTTTAGTAAGGAAAATGGATCTATACAGAACCATGAACACTCAATGAGCCCTTTGCATGGTTAAAGGGTTCTTTGCATTGTGATAGAGAATGTGCTGCAGATGGTTCTATAACACACTAAAAAGGGTTCTTCTATTATCACAATATCAAGCTTGTAAAAATAGAAGAACCCTTTTTGGTGCTATATAGGACTATTTTTAAAAAGGCTCTATATAGAACCATCTGCAGCACATTCTCCATCAATTTGAAGAACCATTTCACCATGCAGTGTTCTTTGAATGTTCATGGTTCTATATAGAAGCATTTTCTTTACTCTTTTTTAAGAGAACAATACTCCCTAGAGTGGAATTTTCCAATTTAAAGACTAGTCCAGGGGTCCGCAACGTACAACTTTTTGGCTGTCCTGTTGTGGCTCCACAGCAGCATTAATTTTTTTTAGGTAAAATTAAAATAATCCTGCTTTGCCATAAAATAAAGCTCTGCTGATCATTCTGACAGTTTTAAAAATAAATAACTCTGGAGTTAGTGAAGCCTACACCTCCTAATTCACCCTTTAACCCTGAAGGTTGGCGCGCAGACTGCAGGTCACCATAGCAGCACAGACAACAGTCTCACCTAGCTAGTAGCTAAAGAAAAGGCAAAGAGAGAGAATTGAGACGAACATCGATAATTTAAAGACCTACGTTCTTATTACATTTATAATCACTCCAGCTGGTTTCCTGATACAGTTAATCTGCAACAAGAAACTCTCAAAAACTAAAATGTTGCAAAGCTGAAGTCAGCTTCTCTTTCAGATTTTCCTGTTCCACCGTTGTGGACATTTTATTGTTTGAGAGTCTCTCGTGGGCTGGAGGTTAGGGAACCAGCCTTGTGACCGGAAGGTCGCTGGTTCGATCCCTTCAGCTGAAAGTATGTGACTGAAGTGCCCTTGAGCAAGGCACCTAACCCCCAATTGCTCCCCGGGCGCTGTGGATAGGGCTGCCCACCACTCCGGGCAAGTGTGCTCACTACCCCCTAGTGTGTGTGTGCATGTATGTGGGTGTTTCACTGCACAGATGGGTTAAATGGGGAGGTCTAATTCCTCTGTGTGCAAACACAGTAGGCTAATGGTTCTAAATTAAATTCAATAATGACTGAATTCAATAAATAGTGCAGCAGTTACATTCTTTTGCCTCAGGCACCATTTAAGGTGGAAAGAGAAAATTCGAACAAGAAACTGGCGAATGAGAAGAGACTTCAGCCCCGTAAAAAGTCAAACATTGAGAGACATTTTACAAGCAACTATTCCACTTTTGCGACAATGTTTTCTGCCGGAAATGTGAGAATAGCGGCTATAGCTGAGCTAAAGCTTAAAGCAGAGCAAAGTAAATCTGCGTTTTCTTTTAATGTTATATTTTTTAGCCTATATTAGGACATCAGCACATACTGAGACATATTTACAGCTACGTTGGTAAAATGGACATAAAATGTTGTGGCTCCCAAGCTGGTTTGATTCTTGCTGAAAGGACAAAATAGCTCTTCTTAACATTTGGGTTGCCAACCCCTGGACTAGGAAAATCCCCTTCTGATGACATATCTTGAAGGTGGGAGGAACTTTTGAAAAGGGCATTGAGCAGATATTTGAAGGTAAACTCTTTGAGATGTTTCTTCCTGCTAGCTGGCTAATATGGAAGAAAACCAAGTAGGTAACATAGGAAGCTAAATATAGCATCTGTATTCATTAGCCTACGTCAGTGGATATGCTAGCAGTCAGGGTTTCTTTATCACTGTGGGAGAGATTCTCAGTAGTTATATGATGTGTTTTCATAATGCATGCTGAGTATTATTGTGCAAGAGCACTGATAGATGAAAACACAAAAAGAACTGAATTCACAAAATCTCAAAAATAGCAAACTGAATAGACTGAGGGATGCAATGCTGTACTACCGATTATTGCATGATGTGGCAAATAAGAGGGCTATTTTTTCAATAGAGCTTACAACTAAATAGGCAAAGTTTGGTTTCTGTGTAATGTGCAGGTAATCAAAGACATTAAGCTTAGATTACTCAGTCATCCTCCTTGAAGTATTGGTTTGATGATGCACAGCACAGGTTCGGTTAGAATATAAGTCTTTTGCTGATTGTGAGACAAAGTTCTATTGTAATGTTGTTTTCAACTCCCCCCGCCCCCACCTCCCCCCCCTCACCTGTTTCTACCCTAACCCATCCAGGGAGCCTCCATCCATCTGGAAAATGGTCGCTTTCCCTTCCCACACAAACATCATCTTGCCAGACAACTCACCTCCCAGGAAATAGCTCCTTGGTATCACAACAATCGTAAAAATAAACGCACGTATCTGATTTAATTTATCTTCCAAGGTCAAGCTGGAGTCATCTGGAAGTGATTGGAGAGCTGGTAGACCGTCCAGAGCAGGAGAGAGGCAGGAGGAGAGGAAAGAAAAGAAGGAGCTGGGGGAGAGTAACCGCTTTCAGTCATCTGGGAGGATAGTTTTAGATGGTTCTGTCTCAGATGTTGCATGGAAGTCTGGAATATGTGAGTAACAGAGTAATGGTTATCAATTTCCCTACATCTGTTAACTTTCGCATTTTTACATTCCGATACGGATCATTCTACTGAACTGGTACAGAGTCACAGTTGAGAACCCATTCTGGACTTTTCACTGACATGGACTTTGGACTAAAATAGTTTTTATAGTGACGCTATACCTCAATTATGTTTATTTTATTAAAACAAATGACTGAACCTGCCATTTTGACACTGCCAAAACAATAATAAGACTACTGAAACTTTAGCAAATGTTTCAGTAGTGACTGTTTCAGTAGTGACACTAGAGCATAACTCAAAAACGATAGCCAGTACACGATGAGCAAGCACAGCTTTGAACAGCTGTACACACACATCATAATATTTTTCATTAATACACATAAAAACTTGCTTAAAAGCAAAAATATGTTTTTTGTTAGTGACAATTCTTAATGTTACATTAATTTTCAGACTTCAGAACACATTCACTCAGAACAATAAGACCTAACTGCTTACCATGACCTTGAGGGACAGGGATACAGTCTCACTTCCTGCTTTAAAATGCAGGGGTGTTGCTAAAACAGACTTTTCAAAAGATCTTTGAAAAATAACATTGAAAAAATATTTTTTAAAAATGTAAGTATTATTTTTACAAATGTATATTTTGGGGTTAGGGTTTGGGACAGTCACCTCCCAGTAGAAAGTACCTCATTAATGTTGATTTTGTATATATTCAACTTACTGCTATCTAAATTAATGCACTGGGTTTAAACAGATTAGAGCATAATGACTGAAAATGTATAAGGACTGAACTAATGGTAGAACGGTCCATACAACATATGTACACCAGAGTGACCATACATTTTCTTTTTCCTGGACATGAACTGCCAAAAAATGATATCTTCGCATCCTATATCTTATCTAAATATCTATAATGCTATAATTAGCAGATCATTTTGCATGTTTCAAGAAATTATGCTTGAATAAAGCTAAACTATCTGCAAATGGAATAAGACACTTTCAGTAGATAAATTGACTCCTTTAAGGACATATATACATATATATACATGTATGGACAGGATTTCTAAATTGCCTTAAATGTCCAGGCTTTGGCTTTACTTTCATGTTGGCATTTGCTTTCTACAGTGCTGCCCTTCTGCTCCTGTGTCCTCTTTTTTGAAAACCCAAATATGGTCACCCTAAAGTTCACCTACCTTATATCTACACCCACTGTCCATTTTATCAGCTCCACTTACCATATAGGAGCTCTTTGTAGTTCTACAATTACAGACTGTCATCCATCTGTTTCTCTGCATACTTTTTTAGCCTTCCTTTACCCCATTCATGAATGATCAGGACCCCCCACAGGACCACCACAGAGTGGGTACTATTTGGGTGGTGGATCATTCTCAGCACTGCAGTGACACTAACGTGGTGGTAGTGTGTTAGTGTTTGTTGCGCTGACACAATAGTGCTGCTGGAGTTTTTTTAACGCTGTCCACTCAATGTCCACTCTGTGAGACACTCCTGCCTTGTCGGTCCACCTTGTCGATGTAAAGTTAGAGATGAAAGCTCAACTGCTGCTGTTCAGTACAGCTGGTCACCAGCAAAACCAGCAAATGTTATGTTTTTGATGCTGGTATGCTGGTCAACCAGCATGAGCATGCTGGGTAACCAGCTAAATCAGCAGCAGACCAGCATTAGCATGGAATGCATGCTGGTCAGTGCTGTTTATTTTCAGCAGGGTTGTTCCTCCCTTTAGTCCTTCAGCAGTGGTCAGCATGCTGTTGGCTGCATATTTTTGATTAGTGCATTAGTAATACCTAATCAATGGTGGTCCTGTGGGCTTTTAATCAATGATGAATGGGGTAAAGAAGGACTAACAGCATATGCAGAGAAACAGATGGACTATGATATGTAATTGTAGAACTACGGAATGCCTTTATATGGTAAGTGGACCCGATCAAAGAGACAATGAGTGTAGATATGAAGTGGATGTTCCTAATAAAATGACCAGTGAATGCTTATTCAACACAAGTAGTATGAGAACAATTGTCATAAGAATTTTGTTGTTTGACTTATAAGACATTGGTCATACAAATAAGTAATACTATCTGAATTAAAGTTCTTACATCATTGCTCCATGTTTTTCTTTAGATCTTCCCTGGAAAACCCTTGGCTTTTCCTGGAATCCATGGATAGCTGGCCTCCACTGGTAATTGAAAGCCAGGGTAAGATTTGGGCCACTGTTGTCACAAATCCTACACTGAGCACCCAGCATTAGCTTTGGTCACCAGCGCCCCCAGCTGTAGCTTCTGTCATTTCCTTGTGTTGGCTTTGGGAACCATTCATCTGGGTCAAAGTTCAAACTGTGGCAAGAACAAAAACAGATTCCCTTCTCAGAAATCCTATGGAATTCTGTCTCAGGAGCATTGCGGTAGAGCTACTGAGGCTGCTGCGTGTGCTCTGGGATGAGTAGATGTACTTTCGCTGAAGGATGGTAAAGTGCTCTGTAATCTCCTCTTTCACTTGAAAACCACTAAACGTTGCAAACTGAAGCTCGCAGTACTGTTCACTGTCATATAGGAAAGTTTGTTCTTTCCTAAAAACTTTCCTCTCTTAGTGAGTGTGAGTGTTTTTACGTAGACGCTCAGTAGCTTAGTTAGCACAGTAATGGGCCTCTGAGAGTTATATCAGTGAAGACAAGTGACCTCCCCTTCCAGCTTCACAGATAAAACACGCTCTGTGGCTGCACAGCTCAAAGCTGTAGCCTATTTATCTCCACAAGTGTGTGTGAGCATTTTGGCTGTTGAAGGTTTGACGACAGCTTGCCTACTTTTGAATGTTTTAACACTGATTGATTTTCACAGTTACTTTTCAGGCAAGAAAAAAAGCTTTTTTTGCAAAGCCTTTGTTAACATCTGTTTGTTAATACTTTTGGCTCATTTCACAACAGTTTCATGTTCATCAAAGTGTCCTCAGTACGAAGGGCAGGTTTTGCCTTAATATTATATGATTTCACCCTTTTCTTTTCAAAATAATCTTCAAAGCAAACTGACTGACAATCTTTTGGCCTGAATGTGTTTTAAACAGCTGAGAGATTTGAGTGCTGATGAGTGCTGAAATCACAACTATTGGAAAGATTGTGAGCCTTTGGCATTGTTCCCAGGGTAGTGCTGTCATAAATATTGATGTGTGATATTGTTTTCTTCAAAATAAACCTAATCTTTAATACAAACCTCATTTCCAAAAAAGTTGAGATGGTATGTAAAATTCAAATAATGGAAAGAAGTGATTTGTAATTCCACTTTGACCTCTATTTAAACGAAAACAGTACAAAGACAAGACATTTATTTAACTTATCAACTTCACTGTTTTTTGTAAATGTACACTCTTTCTAAAAATGGAGGCCTGCAATACATTACAAAAAAGTTTTCCATCTTAGTTTAAGTTAACTAAGAACATTGTGAAATGCTACAAATGATGCTTTGGTATAAAAGTAGCATCCAGAAAAGGTCTAGTCCTTTATGAGCAAGGATGTGTTGATGCTCACCACTTTGCCAAAAAAATGCAACAGTGAATGATCCAACAGTTTAAACATTCCTCAACGAGCAGTTGCAAGGATTTTAGGTATTTCACCCTCTACAGTGCATAATATCAAAAGATTCAGGGAATCCAGACAAATCTCTGTGAGGAAAGGGCAACTGAATGGTCGTGAATGGCCGTGGCCATTATCAATAAGACATCCAAAGTGATGAGACTAAATAACTGAGAGTATTTAGAGCAGCTGCATAGAGCTTGTATTGTGACTCTCTTTGATGAAGGCTTAAGACAAAATATGTTGAAAGATTTTTTGTCCATGGCCATATTGTAGGCCTTTTAACTCAATGAAGAGTGCCATAGATTTTCACTTTTTTTTAAATGACTGTGACCTTCAGTTCCTTAACCGGCACGCTTCTCTGATAGATATCACCACATGGGTTTGGGAATACTTTGACAGACTGTTGTCAGTAAACACTGTTTGTTGCTGCAACCACAAATACAAGTTAAGACTGTACTATGCACAGCGAAATAACAACGCCCAGAAATGCCACTCAGTTCTCTGTGCTTAACCCATCTGAAATGGATTGATGCACAGTAGAAATCTGTATTGTGGTTTGTCAAATCATCATTGTCACCTTTCATATTGTTTATTATAAAATAATGAATGCTGTGTTCTCAAGACCAAAGAAGAAAAGGGCCATGTCAGGGCCCAGATTCTTAAAAGCATCTTAGTTTTAAGATCATCCTAACAGGTGGAGAGAGTGTCCAGTATGATTGTGCTATGTTTTTGGGAAACCCAGCCCAGATTGTTCCCTGCGTAAAGTCAAAAATCAGGGTCTGTCATAGTATAGAGGTGTATTAGTGCCCATGGTATGGGAAACTTGCACATCTGTGAAGGCACCATTAATATTCAAAGATGTATACACGTTTTGGAGCAACATATGTTGCCTTCTTGACAACATCTTTTTCAAGTACATACATGCTTATTTAAATATGTCAGCACCAAACCATGTTCTACACATGTCACAACTGCATGGCTGCATAAACAGACAATGCAAGGTGCTGGACTGGCCATTCTGTCCCCCCCTGAAAACGCAGGGTGCATTATAAAGTGCATAGTACGAGAACAAAGGCCCAATGCGGTTGTGCAGCTTATATAAAAGAGGAATAGAAAAAAAATTACACCTTCCAAACTAGATTAGTTAGTATCTTCAGCCCCAAATGGTTTTCAGTGTTAAAAGAAATGGTGGTGTAACACAGTGGGAAACTCCTGTCCCAACTGAGGTTAGTATATTAAGTTGTGGCAAACTGACAATGAAAATAAGCCCATTTGTGTGAAAAATATCTCAAAAAGCTAAATGGCTCAAAATGTAAAACAATAATTGATCAATTTGTATACTGTGCCTTATATTTGTCTTTAGAATCATTACTTCTGCAGCTTTTCCCCCACTGCAGCATCTTCCTACACACATGCATAATTCTACACTTTCTGTACATTAGCAGTGCATTCCATAAGCAACATAACAACACAAGCACAGATCATTATTACTTTACATTAGATCTACTGCACAGAACTGCAGTGATCACAACAGTGTTGTTTATCATACATTAGCAGAGGTTTTGCAGTTTTTCATATCAGAACGGGGTCACATAGACAAGCTGCTGACAAACAACCTCAGCCCTGTCAACACTCCAAACTACCATCCCATAATTCCACTATGTCCCTCTAGTCCAACTCCTGTCTTTTTATTTGAACTGAATTCAGGTCAAGAATGTGACACACATGCTCAGAGAAGAGCCGTGTCTTTGATCTGAGCTGTGTCTCTGATGGGAAAGGCTGAGGGCACCTAAGCACTTGGGTCTGCTGCATGTGTGTGCAATGGGTCAGTGTGGCACTGGGCTAGTCATTAGCACTACCGGCACAAAGCTCACTTGTCCCTGGCTAATTGAATGTATGTGTTGCTGAACAGGGGCCTTTTTAAACCAGACACAGTGGGCCAGGACAAATGAGCCAGGGTCCACTATTTAAATGTATCAGATATTTATTTACTGATTTGCTTGCTTATTTGTTTGTTCATTTGTCATAAATGTACAAATACAAACTGTCACGTTGTAGTTTTGGGCTGGTTTTGGTAACCTGTTTACCTCAGACTGCTGATTGAAAGAGTTTCGTAATTTGGTGTACTTAAGGCTACAGGGACGCGGGAAGGTCTTCTAATTTGGGGGTGCTGAAAATTTTAGCTGCACATATGTGACAAACCATGAAGTCATGCTAAATACTATGTGTTTTCATTTCATTTGTTCGAAGACAGCAACAGGATACAACTGTAAACAACAACCACAGCTGATGCACCCTGCAGTTTCTGCTTTCGCTGGACAAACGTTATGCAAATCAGCTGACCATCATTTAGATTGTTGATATAAGGCAAGAAACGCTTGTGTTAGTCAAGCTAGACTCACACCTGTAGCAGGAGATTATTACATTGGTTGAAAAAATGGATGGGGGTGGGAGATCATTATGTTGAAATGTTGAAAGCCCCAAGCACTTGGAGGGTGAAGACTACCACATGCTTCTTCTGAGTCTTGTGAAGCCAGCCACTTTTCAAACTGCCACTAACGCAATGCCACTGGACAGCTCAGTGTGCTTGGAGGAGAATGCTAACTACCCACCCAGAGAAGGCAAGTCCTGCCAGTTGCGCTCTCTTGGACTCACCAGGGAGTGAACTTGTGATCCCCCAATGATAGGGCCAATGCTTAGATGATTACACCACTCAGGAAACCTTCCAAAGAAAATTTTATAATGTAGATTGTATTTCAGACCCCTTCTATTATGAGCACGTTGAAAAAGTATTCAAAGAGGACACAGTCTGAACTTGGTGAATGTTGTGTTGTCTGAGGAGGTGAGTAAATTATCTGCTGTTGTCATCAGATCTTCATTAGTATAATGTTGATTTTGAATTTGAACCCTAAACTTCAAGCCTTCGATTTTTCTTTCTTGCAATGTTAATATGTAAAGATGTTTGACGTGGTCTGAAAAACATGTGCACCAATCCAGCCCAACATTTCTGATTTTAAATGATTATTTATTCATCTTATAGGGTGACTCGCAGCAGTGCACACACACCATATTCTATCTCTCTTTTTTTCTTCTGACTTAGTAATGCTACTTATTTCAGTCTTACATTGTGCAGTTTAACATTGTCAGTGCATGGCTACTGCAGGTTTGCACCACATATAAATAAAACAAAATCAAAATACAAACTCCACCCTGCAAAAAGCACATTTGCTATGCTCCAAATATCTTAAAGTTCTGTTCTTTTGTTTTTGTTTTTTTTTCATTGCAGTTTTTGGCAGGTTTACAATCTGGGGGTACTGCAGCACCCCATATGTAAGGGTTCTGTAAGCCTTTGCTGAAAGCTTTGTATATTTATAATCTGTCATTTAGATTTGCAATAATTTCAAGTTGACAAAATGAATTGACCAAAATGGCAGAGACAGCTAAAGCCGTTCCAGCTAACTTTAGGAAACACACATGCACACACTGCATAATGTAAAACAGATCTGTAGATGACCTTGTGCTGGTATAATGCTGTTATCCATTAAAGGTTCCTAAACAAGTCTCGGTGGACATTTTTGCCTCTTGTTTCAATCTAATTACATCACTGTGTGGGAACTGTGTGGCCTATCCCTGCCCCTTTGTTCCTTCCTCCTCTATCCCACAGAGCTGGGCATCCCAAGAGGAAAACGCTCCACTCTGGCAACCCACACCAACACAACCAGCTTCTATCATATAGCCCTGAGTCACTGCTCATTTGTTTACTGAGCTGTAAAACTGGTAGCCAGAACACATTCCCAACCGCACGCACACGCTTACAGCCAGGGATGATACACAGAAGACAAACACAAAAGACAGACCATGGATTAATAAGAAACAATGAACCAGTTAATTTGAAGTAGAATATCAAATCTATCAGTATGTAATTTGTCCACTCTTCAGTTTTGCACCTCTTCTGCTGCTTTAACTCCAACCTTAAAGAAAATCAGTTACAGCTGTGTCCTCCCAACAAAAGTCACTGATATTATGTTCCCCTTCAAACAGACACTAACATTCACACAGGTAACTACCCAAACACACCTTAACGATAAGTGATACAAGTCTATATATGTGCAATATACATGTACTGGCCAGTACATTAGGTACACTTGTTTCTACACTCATTGTCCATTTTACCAGCTCCACTTACCACATAGTTTTATTTTGTAGGTCTAAAATTACAGACTGTAGTCCATCTGTTTCTCTGCATAATATACCAGCAGTTACGACCCCCCCCAATAGGACCACCACAGAGCAATTATTAGTAGGGTGGTGGATTGTTCTCAGCACTGCGGGGACACTGACATGGTGGTGTGTTAGTGTGTGTTGCGCTGGTATGAGTGGATCAGACACAGCAGTGCAGCTGAAGTTGTTAAACACTGTGTCCACTCACTGTCCACTCTATTAGACACACCTACCTTGTTGGTCAACCTTGTAGATGTAAAGTCAGAGACGATAGCTCATCTGTTGCTGCATAGTTTATGTTAGTCATCCTCTAGTCCTACATCAGTGGTCACAGGATGCTATTGTCTGCATATTTTTGGTTGGTGGACTATTCTCAGTCCAGCAGTGACACTGAGGTGTTTAAAAACTTCAGCAGCACCGCTGTGTCTGATTGATTCTGTGCAGCGCACATACAAACATGTCAGTGTCACTGCAGTGCTGAGAATAAACCACCAGAGTAGTGCCTGCTCTGTGGTGGTCCTGTGGAGGTCCTGACCATTGAAGAACAGGGTAACAAATTATGCATAGAAACAGATGGACTACAGTCTGTAACTGTAAATTTACAAAGTACACCTATATGATAAGTGGAGCTGATAAAATGGACAGTGAGTGTAGATACAAGGTAATGAAGTGACAAGTGAGTGTGTGTGTCACTATATGTGATGTCTGAGCATTGAAATTTCAAACTGCACTCATAAATGCTTAGATAATTTGTAAAGTAGTATATTATAAATAAAATGACTAATCAAAGTCTATTATACAGCTCAATATTAGCTCCAGTTCAGTGTCATATTCAAAGTCTTCGTATGACCCAGAGGTTTCACAGTTTCATCACAAACGTGGCAGTAATGAAAATCATATTCCAAGTGGCTTTGTGGTAACAACCGAAAGTATGTTTGGATGGTTACAGAAATGAGATTCATCCAATCAAAGCTCCTCAGAGTCAAAACAAAGCGACTGCCAAACCCTAAACACACAAGCGAGACTGAACAACACATTTCTGCCATCACGGTTGGGACTGGGGCATTTTTGGTAAAGAGTTTGACTTTGAGGTCGAGCCACAATAAGGGAGAGGCTCATAGAGTTATCCTGCTATCGAAGGCTGGCTTCCCTCCTGAAAAAAAATCACAGAAACCATCAAAAGTTTCTGTTGATTCCTGGTGTCCAATAGTCTCTAAAAGTATTCTGTGTTCTCCTGATGGGTTGGTTTCACAGTGCGAAGGATTCTCATGGCTTAACAGGTGTTGTGCAAACAAACATACAAGTTTCTTGAAGCTAACATTTCTGTAAGCAGCTGGCGTAACTATCCAGCCAATGCTAACAGCTGTTTAAATGGCTGCTTATGCTACTTCTTCTTGTTGGCCTGCTGTTTTCACAGTCTACATTGTTGGACTACTTACTTTCTCCACTTGCCCCCTAATTTTGAGCAGAGCAGAGATTCCTTTGGGAATCAAAGGATGAAAAATATTAACATTACATGACTGAGATGTGGCCTTCTAAGAAATTAAGCTGCTTTTCCACTGCATGGTACCGGCTCGACTCGACTCGACTCTCCTGGCTTTCGATACCAGCAGGCTACCTCATTTTCCACTGCAGATACAGTTCCACCTCAGTGTAGCTGGTTGTCATAGCGCCGCAAGGGTCAATACTACATCAGAGTTCAGATGACAAAATGCTCTGGTGGCTCAAAGGCGATGCAAGAGAATATGCTAACCTGGTAGCTAATGTTAGCATATGTGTTTAGAGTGATAGTGACAATTCCCTCTGACCAATCAGTAGTCTGCAAATTTTGCACATCACTTTTGGTATCAGCTCAGCTCGCTTGGAACCTCAACGGAGGTGATTTCAAAAATAGTACCAGGTACCAGCTTTGCCTGGATAACCAAAAAAGGTGAGTAGAGTCTAGTCGAGCTGGTACCATGCAGTGGAAAAGCGGCTTTACAGTGCTGCTAGGACAGAATGGGTGAGGCATCTAGTACAAGTGTGGCCATTTAAACCGTAATTTTCTAACACTTAACATACACAGAACAGATTAAAACAGTCTAATATAGTAAAGAACCAGCAATAGACAGAAAGATAAAAGAAGGCAGTGATAGGTTAAAATGATATTAAAACAATGACAGGCCTTATATGATGACAGGCAATGTTAAAGAGCATGTAGTGTATATAGGTAAACAGCACTCAATAGCAGTGACAGAGCATTAAATACTTTGATATATGCATATATTTCTGTACAGTGCAGAGCTGGTGTCTATGAAGTGGTAGCCTTAAGGCCAGAGTACAACGATGGGACAAACACGAACAAATACAGATGTTTGGTTGGTGTGCCGTACCCTTATTTAACTGCTGTAAGTCTCTAGAATGTTCTTTTCTCATGTACTCTAGTTCATTTTACTTTTAAGTTCTTTTTCTGATCATTCTAAGGACAAAAGCAAACATTAGAATGTTTGTGTTTGTTCGTGTTTATCCTGTCAGTCTATTTTGGCCACTGGAACTGTTAAGGACATCACACTGAAACTAGTGAAAAACATCTTAACCACAAGATAGTAATGGAGAGAGCCAAACTGGAATATGAGGCATTCACACATAAATCATACTTCATGCATCATTATTTTTTAGTCACATTTTAGCAGTTATGGTTATAAACACATACATTCACAACACACAACTGCAGAATCCCCAGCACAGAGCAGACTGACTGAACATATGACATTAATATATGACCACCAATAAGGTTAGTGGACAGCAGTCTTTATCCTTATCTTAAGTGTTCAAGTTGGTACCATTTTGTTCTAAAATCACAGCAGCTGTATCGTGTAACTATACTGTATTTCATGAGGCTGTTTATGGGAGTTCTGACATAGGGAGGCTTCTGCGGAAGAGAGAAGACCCAGCTGCATAAACATGTCTGTCTGCACGGGTGTGGATGGGCCTGGAGAAGGGGGGATGCTGGATCTTTTTAGGGGTTGGGGCCAGGGCTCACTGGCTTCAAGATTAATCTTGCTGTGTCTTTGTTTTTTTTTTTCTCCAGAAGGCTGTATATAAGTGCAGTATGATGGGGATAACACAAGAATGGAGGAAAAAGCAATAACAATCATTACCCTAAAAAAATACTTTGAAAAGGAGTGTAAAACTGTGCAGTGTGATCTGATGGTGGCAATTTGGCTGCATCGAATTTGGAATGTTAAAATCGATTTTATAAAACTGTAAATGCTGTAAATGGAGTTTTACAATGCTCATATGGATCCCCAAGTGTTTTTGATGGATGAAGAACCTGGTTTTGTTTAAACTTTAAAGCGCTGACAGCTTATTTTCTTAAGAACTGCTACTAGGCTAAAGGCTAGACTGAAAGTTAGAAACAGGTTAAACTGTTCCTCCATAATATCCTGGGTTAGGCTTTGAACTGAAGTATTTTCCGAATGATTCACAGTAAAACTGCAATATAAAAAGTAAAGAACTTGTTACTAGAATGTCTTACAAGCTTCAAATGTCTGTGCTTTTGGGTAAGTCTGCCATAAGTAGTGTAAAGCTCAGTGTGGAAAAACAAAGGTGTGGTGCTATTAGCTTGATGCTAACCTAGCACAGGAAATCAGGCAAAATGTACTTAAACAGTGAAGGTTTATGCATTAAACACAACATTGCATTAATATGACAAAAATTAAAAAGGTTTGTGAAATGGTGCAGCATACAGTGATGGCCAACTGAAAGTTGTCCTCTTTTAGCAGTCCAGCTGCATGGCAACAATAGCGTACTCTAAATAACTAAATTTTTTGGTGAAAAAATAATTTATTGTGGTTATTATTAATAATATCTTAAATTAATAATTGAAAATGTTGTTGTCCAAAAAACATATATCTCCATTTTTGGCAATTTTTAGTTTTTTACATAATTTGAGTCCTGCCTTCTGCCCAGTGACTGCTGGGATAGGCTCCAGCTGCCCCCATGACCCAAGAGGATAAGCAGCACAGATGTTTGTATGTGTGTAAGTTCAGCAGCTGCACTTTACATTGTGTTAATAGTTCATTATGAATGGACCAATAGAAATGCTTCACAATTGCTTGAAATAAAATCACGTAATATTAACTTACATTAAAAATAAAGAACGGCCAGATAAAATTCTCAGATGATTTTCAAACATAAACATCAAAGAAAAGTAAAAACAAAAAGGTGTGGTTTAAAACACAAGCCCTCCAGTCATAGTTGTGTATTCAAGTAATCATTAAAAGTAATTCATGTAGTCATACCAAAAAAAAAACTAATAAAATTCTCAAAGATGGAAAATAAAGTAATTTGAGATGTCATGATGGATTGAATTGCTCCATATAGAATTACTATTGAATTCTTTGAAAGTAAGCAATTTACACCTACAGTCATGAATAAGCCTCTCCAGGTTTGGCTCCAGATATGAAGCTTGGAGTGATGTGACTGTAGAAGAGAATGTGTGGCTGGGAGAGACGTGTCCACATGGCCACTGCACCCCGCTTAACACTTTACACACAGAGCATAATCCTGTGCAAATATGATGTATGAAAGGCCAGATTAAGTCCACCGGCCAGCCATGATACTGTCTGTCTAGCCACTTAGTGTACATTCAGAGTGTCAGATGTGTCTGTGTCCTTGTGCCAGGTGGCCAGTGTGTTCCAGTTTGTAGGTCAAACAATATAGTGTTTAGTCTGCAAGGCTGATCAAAATATAACAGCCCCGAAATCTAAAATAACAAGCCAGAATGCAGTGTTGCATTTTAGAAAGCAAATCCAGATTAACACTGATTTATAAAGAGTGATGATGAACTGGTCACACACTGCATGGACATTTCTCAACCATTTGTACGGCTTGTAATGCTGGCCCATGTAAATCAAAGAATGCCGAATAAAAACAAAGCAAAACAAAGAAGTCTTTGATGACAGGGTGTTGTGTGGGGATATTTCCCGAGTTTTTGTTTTGTTTTTGTTAGATAAGATGCCAAAAGCTTCCCGTCTGAAACCCAAGAGAGCAGAAGCTGGAGGGATAATGTTTTGGAGCATTCAAGTTTTTGAGGTTCGGATGTTTTCATCAAAAACAAACCCATACAAAGACGTAATGTAAGAAATATCTTTAATCACATCAGAAGCATTTACAGCTGACCGGTGGCCATCATTCAGGGTGAAGAGAATTCTTTTAAACAGAGTTCACACTGTGTACTGTAACCAAACTAAACAGAGACAGAAAGGACTTTCAAATGCAGTTTCGCTGAAGTTAAAGTCTGCAATTCCTGTAAGAATCCATTTTAAGCGCAGATCTTGAACTATGCATTTTATCAAAATAGATCTGCCACAACCATTTCCTACAATTCTTATGAGGGTACAGGATGGAGGAGGGCTTTTTGGGAGGGGGCAGTGTGAGGAACAACTCTTTTCTTTCGGTAACTGCTCTTTTCTTGCGGTAGTGGTCAGGTGTTAATGAACAGAGGGATTGGATGAAGGCCACTACAAGAAAAGAGAAGCGGAAATGTCCTTTCATTCTCCCTCCGGTCTTTCTTTCCTTCTCAGGCAGGGTAAAACAACTGGCCACTCTAAAAGAAAAGCTTGAAGCAGCCAAAAGTCCCCAACGCAGGACTGTACAGAATGTGAGTTGCCTGTTAATCACAGTAAAGACCGGCCCATTGGGCCGGAGTGTGGGAAAGACCAGGTTTGGTGCCGTAAGGTCACAGCAGACTGGTCAGCAAGGCCACACTCACATTGTGTCATTATGAGTTTGAGTGTATGGCCTATTTTTTTTTCAATATAGTGAAAGAAATAGCAGAACATAAAACTCCTCATTTTTTAAATTTTTTATGACACTGTGTAAATATTTAATTAAGTATGGACCAATAGTGGTGGCCCAAAATGACTTAGCGTTAACTTACATTAGCAGGGAGAAGAGATTATGTTGCAACAATATAAAGTCTGAAGCTGAGAGGCATTACGTTTGATGAGCAAACTCACATGAACCTAAATGCCATCTTAATAACCTAATGCCTATTATATCTATTGCTTTATATGTCACAGTGTAAGGGAAAAACAGTATTTCATAAAAATAAACGTGTAATAGATGAATAAAACCCTTATCTTCACCAGATGGGTGGGCTAATCTGAATGGCAAGCCATCAACTAAAAGGAAAACTCTTTCTTGAGCTTTGGCTTCAGCAGTGCCCATACCTGCCAATATATTACATGAAGCAGAAGAATATTAAAAGGCCTAAAAATACCCCAAAGAAACCCACATATATACAATCCATTTACACATACCCGAACAGCCAAAGGAAAAAGTACATCATTGCATGCAAATGCCTTTGCCCAGTCATGGCTCAATCAGTGGGATGGAGCAGGAGGGAAAGATTTACACGAAACCCACTTTTACCAGCGCATAAAAATGGGCAACATGTCAAAAAGCAACTATAAGTCTGCTGCAATGCTCCACAGTCGTTTTTCTCTTCTTCCTTTTTTCGTTGTAGCCCCCTCAGTTTAAATGTGTACACTATTAATGTCAGTGTCGTTTGGCAATTTCTACCAGTACACAGTCTAAACGGGGGAGTCAGTGGGAGTGACAGCTGTGTTAAAGAAATGAGGCAAACGCTAATGCTAAGCCAGTGTGTTTTATAGTGAAAGGGAGGCATCTGGGGTCGCGTTAGACACTGCGCTTACTAAACAAAGTCTCTCATTTGGAACCCATTAGCCGCATGAGTGTCCTGCTGTTCGAGCGAGAGTGCTGAGTGTGCCACGAGAAAGCCTTTAACAGGGTTATTACAGCAGCACAAGCCTGACCGTCAGCTTTAAACCCAGCATTCACACTGACCACCCAGTCCAACAGGCAAAGTACTGAGCAGAAACAAGAACAGAGGAAGATGCAGAGCGAGTCTGTCTGTCCATTCATCCATTCATCCATCCATCCATTCATCCATTCCTCCATGCATCCATCCACCCAACTCTCCATCTATCTATCTATCTATCTATCTATCTATCTATCTATCTATCTGTCTGTCCGTCTGTCTGTCCATCCATCTATCTCCCAACATCTCACCTTTCCACTCTCTATCCCTCTATCTTTCTATCCACCTTTCATCGCTTACTCTCTATCTCTGATTCATTCTCTTCCTCATTCTCTTTCTCTCTATCTTTCTGCTGTCTATGTATGAGTCCCCCTCTCTCTCTTTCTACCTTTCTTGCTCCTTTCTCAACCATCTGTTCTCTCTAGCTTTGTTCACTTCTTCTTTTGCCATTCTCCTCTCTCTCTCTCTCTCTCTCTCTCTCTTTCTCTTGTGCTCTCTCTCTTTCTTGCTATCAACCATCTGTTCTCTATAGCTCAAATCACTTCTTCTTCAGCCAAATTATCACTCCCTTTCTCTCTCTACCTCCTCTTTTCTCTTGTGCTGTTCATCTATCTATCTATCTATCTATCTATCTATCTATCTATCTATCTATCTATCTATCTATCCTCTCTCTCTCTCTCTCTCTCTCTCTCTCTCTCTCTCTGTCTCTCTCTCTCTCCACTGTTGCTCTACCTTCTCTGTCTCTTTCTACTCATGTCATCATCTATCTCTCCCTCTCTCTGCTACCCCTGGGACTGTCTATGTTTTCCCCGGACCCTCACTCTACAGCTGTACTCACTCCCTCACACACACTCACAGTAGTCATGGAAACGCTTCCTAGAAGCGCAGACATTATTAGCTCTCAGTGTGGGTGTCTAGTGGGAACATTACTCTCTCATGTTTGTCCTACACCAGACGCTAGCAACACATTATAGAGCGCAAACACAGTTTCACAGCTTTTCTGACACTCATGCACAGAAATCACATCACTATAAACACGATGAGGAATCACCATGGACCAGGTATCACCATTTATTACGTAACACAGTGAATATTGAATACTGATTGCGGCTTCGTTTGGTTCCTCAGTTACATGAAAGTGCAGTTCTCTTGGCAAGAGTGAGACAGGCAAAATAGAACCACATCCAGTGACACAAGGGTGGTCAGGCAGAGCACAATAATACGAAAATACCTTCAGCTTAAATAATATACAAATTAGCATTTTAATCAGTTAACAAGTGCATTCCTTCTAATAACACTAGACCTCTCAGAAAGCTTTATGTTACCATTAATGTTTACCCTGCAAAAGTACTGAGTGTCTCAGAGCCTTATGATCAAAGCCTTGCACGTTCTATTGCATTGGGTTTAAATGGCCCTGTAAGTTTAGGAGGCCTCCAATTATCACAATTACCTCATATACAAATACACAGTCATGTGAAAAAGGAAGTACACCCCATGAAAGGTTTAGACTTTATCCACATAGTTGGACATGCAGATGTTAGATCTTTATTTAAACAATGTTGACAGATGTGACCTAAAATGAACATTTTGCCACGGTTTGTATAATAGAAATTTACAGACATGCAGTTTTCTTACGTAGAAAAAGTAAGTACACCCCTACACCTGATCAGGTGCTAATGATTAAAACATCTAGGAGGAAACTGTCTTATTTGAACCTCTGGTCTGATTTGCTCTAATTGGAGTGTGTGGTATCATCATGCTTTAATCAATAGAGCTCTTATAAATGCCTATGAGTCTGGGAAGGGGCTTAAAAATATCTCCAAAATATTGGAAATCAGTCATTCCACTGTCAAGTCTTTTACAAGTAGAGAAGATTTTAAACCACTGCCGATTTGGTCAGGCAACACTGACCTGAGAGTAGAATGTAACATGCTAAAAGAAGAACCCCAGAATTTCATCACAGGACCGGCAGGCAGCTCTTGCCATCGTTGATTTAAAGTGCATGCATCTACCAGTAGAACAAGACTTTACAAATTCAACCTAAATGGGAGTGTGCCAGGAGGAAGCCTGTGCTGCCTAAAAAGAACAATGGGGCAAGGCTAAAGTTTGCTAATGAATATACAGGCAAGGTTAAGGACTTCTGGAACAATGTGCTATAGACAGATGAGTCAAAGATAGAGTTGTTTGGCCACGACACCAGAACCCATGTAAGGTGAAAACCAAAGACAGCATTTGATCAGAACCTCATATCATCTGTAAAGAGTAATGGTGGAAATATTATGGTTTGGGGCTGCTTAGCTGCCTCAGGGCCTGGCCAGCATCCAATCACAGAATCAACTATAAATTCTCTTTCGTACCAGAGAGTGCTTGAGGAGAATATGAGGTCATTGAGGTCATTCCGTCAAAAAGAAATCAGGGGTGTCTAATTTTCTAAAGTAGATGATTACAAAGTCAAAATTACATTGTTTTTTTCTTTTATTATTGACCATTTATCTAGGTTGTGCTTACTTGTTCACATGACTGATACAGTGACCTGCATAAATATTGGCACCCCCGGTAAACACGAGCAAAACAGGCTGTAAAAACCATTCTTTATTGCTAATCCTTTTGATATTTCATTCAAAATATTAGCAAAAATCGAACCTTTATTTGAAGTACAATGACTGAAAAAAATTAAATCTTATCACAAATAAGAATGTTTCTTTACAGCTCCTCTTGCTCATGATTACCAATATTTGAAGTGCCAATATTTGTGTAGGACACTGTATTTATATGTTTTTTTCACTTAACATACTGATTATATATGCTTCATATTGTGCAAAGCAGTTCTCAAGTAGGCAGTTATATACACACAAACCATTAGACTCTGAATGAATGATTAAAATTCCCAAAACATTCTGAAGAAATCACAGAAGTGATTCCTGAACTACTAACGCAACAAAGGTGAAGGCCGTCAAGAATAACTGATTGGGTGAGAGCTAATGCTAACCTCACTTTAGCTATTATTAGACAATTATCAGTAAAAGAATAACATTTCATTGTCTTTCTTTTTGCATATTCCCATCTCCACCCTGAGGGTCAGAGCACAGGTCAGCCACACTGTAGCCCCCTGTGCTGTAGAAGAAACAAGTCCATTCATTTGATACTGCAAATGTGATATGAACTGGAAAACACTAAGAAAACACTGCATGGATTGTATTATATTTACGGAACCTTAAACATGAGCACAGGTACAAAAATAATATCATCATTATGATTTCTTGAATGAACAGCTAAAACTTTTGGTCCTCTCTAAAATACTTTAAAAATGTTTGCTGTCCCACTTCCAGGTATTTATATTCCAGACTGTGTCTCAGCTGCACACACACAACTCATCATTTGCTTTAACAGATTAATAAGCTGATCTTAACTAGAAAACAGTATAGTCAATTTTCATTGTCATCTGTATCCTTTCTATCACACATGATTACAGAAAATATTAATAAACACTTTGATATTAAACAGAGAAAGCATTACAGTTTATCAGTTCAGTCACTTAAAAGAAACATTTAAAGGAAACTGCATTCCTGATGAGATTCCACGAGCACAGCCATTTGTAATAGATAAACACCAGCACACCTGATTGACTTTAGTTGCTAAAATTAAATTCATCCTTTGAAAGCTCTGAGCTCGGCGGCTCTTTGACATCATAAGCCTATGCCTTAATTCATTCAACCTATGACCTCAGTTATGAGGCTTCTTTTCTTAAAGGCTGCTCTTATGCACGGACATTAGTGTGCACTGAAAAACATGATGCACTTCTGCAAATTGTAGTGCACAATTTCTATTTATTTGCTGAATTTAACATATTAGGAACCAAATAAAATAAATAAATAAATAAAATGTGGCCTGTGCAAAAGTTATGGCACATTTTATATTCTATGTTTTATTTTTTCCAGTATGTTAAACTCAGCAAATAAGTAGAAACTGTGAACTACAAATTGCAGAAAAATGCCACATTTAAGTTCTGTGTAGAGGATGTGTTAACTTAGTTTCACTTAGAAAATCAGCAAAACAGGTTGGTGTTCAAACTTTTGCGCACAACTGTACATCATTTCCACATGAATGCACAATTTTACATCAACACAGTTTTGAGTGTCAGTTTCCTTCATGTGGAGATGTACACATTTGAATAAAAGTGAATGCATCACTTTTTCCAGTGCATCTGTCCAACTTGAAAGTTCAGCACCTTTTGCTATGTCACTTCAGTCCTCACAAAAAGGTCACATCGTCTTGCGACTGCACCCAGCGCCAGTGTGCGTCATACTCCAAGTGCACTTTACCATTCATTTTACAGCTTTCCAGCTCCACCTTGCCATTTTTATACGCTTTGCCTTTAGGGCTGAGGTTCTTCCCCAGCTTCTCAGCAAGACGGGCCTTGGGGGAGTCCATCTCAGCAGCTCTCTTCAATGCACTGTCCAGGACTCCATTATCACTCCTGTTGGCTTCTGGATTATTGGAGTCACGGCTGACCACAGAAGAAGGTCTCCCAGCTTCGGGTGCTGTTTTGGCCTGCCTCGCTTGGGGATCTTCTTTAGGGACGTCCAGTTTTACCTTTTGATTTTTCACCTGTGACGTTTCCGTGCCCTGTTGGGCGGGGCATACCACAGAGTCCGCCCCGCTGGAAGGGCAGTACTCGTCCAGGTCATCCGCCAACGTGTCCAGGTAGCTGCCGATGGAGATGTTGTCCAGCTTGTCGTGGGGATCCTGCAGGCTGCTCCAACTGCCCCTCCACGAGGTGTCTGGGCCCTCTCCCAGGCTGTACTGGCTACTGGTTAGGCTGCTGCAGTGGCTAGTCAGTGGCCCACGCTCCTCCAACAGCCATTTCACTGCCTCGATGCCCTCATGCAGTGCCAGCAGCTGCTGTAGGATCCGCACATCCACCGCCCGCAAGTGAGCCTGAGCAAAGAGACACAGAGGCACTCGCGTTAGCAGAGAGATGATGAAGGAGCAGGAGAGAATCTCTGCTCAAATCCAGTGGAAACAGAAGGAGGAGTTAAACTGAATTGTAACATTACAGCCAAAGTACAATTCCGTGCAAAAGAAACCACCCTTTATTTATTTCATTTACAGTTTAAACCGCCAACCCCTCCAAACTTTAGTCTTAGAGGTTGGATACATTTTCTGCTTTTTTATGACCTCAGTAATCCCAAACACACATTCAGTGATGTTGAGATCTGGACCCTGGGGGAGACCAGTCTATTGTTCTGAGAACACCAGCAGCTTCTGTGTTTGATTTGCAATTAGTTGTCTATTTCCCTTTTTCAGTAACAGCTTCTTGACAGCTACACATCCTTTCAGACTCATAGTGTTGAGTTGTCTTCTCCAGTGAAAGGATGGACAGAAACACTTGTGGATTTAGAGTGGAGCTTGATTTTCTCTCATCTCTCAAAGATGAAAACTTTAAGTACAGTTTAGCTGTAAAAGGTTTGGTGGTCTACCAGGTCTTGCACGGTTGATAGGAGTCCCATTTTCTCTAGATCTTCTAAAAATGCATTGAACTCCATTTTTGGAAACTCCTACGTTTTCACTTATTTTCCTTTGACTTTCCTCTTCTTTATGCAAGTGGATTATCTATAGTCTAATCTCCTCAGAAATATCTCCTGAAAAATTAATAACTTGTATTTAATGGCCATTTTGACTGTTAATTAGGTAAATGAAGGGTGGTCCCTGAATTTTCCACAGCACCGTAAATCCATAGCATTCTATTGTATAAGTGTAGTTTTCATAACTAGGCAAAACTGTCACTACTGTGGTAGCTACATCAACTTTCTTTAGGCCTATTTATTGATTTTTCATTAACCCCTTAAATGGCAAGGGCCCACTGGTGGGCCCAAAGTTTTATTACACACTTCTATAACCTAAGACTAGCTTAACCAGTTTGAAGTCCCTGTAGTTACTGAATAATAAGCCTTAGTATGTAATAAGCCTGGGATTATACTCAGTGGCCATTTTATCAGGCACATCTACCATCTTGAATTGTGGATCATTCTTAGCACAACAATTATACTGACACAGTAGTTGCATGGTTGTGTTAGGCTTTGGTACGAGTGTGAGGTGCAGCAGTGTTTCCATGTCTTTATGGGTGTCGCTGCTGGATTGAGAATACTGTCAGACAAAAATATCCAACCAACAGCAGCCCTGTGGTTAGAAACAGACCACTGGTAAGGGGGTTGGGGGCCTAGCACATAAAGATGAACTATAAAGATGGACTACAGTCTCTAACTGTACACCTACAGGCTGTACCAACAAAGTAGACGTGTCTAATAAAGGTGTAATAATAGGGATCAGAGTTCTAATCACAATGCATAGTATCACAGCTGAAACCTCCATGTAATACCACACAATACTGAAAGACGAAGGGCTACCCAACCTCCTAAAAATCCCAAATGAATCCATGAACAGAAGCTGTGACGTATAACATTTAAATGAACAATTGGGAGATGAGCCAGCTGAAAGGGAAAAGGAAATGAAATGCACAGCTCTAAATCTGTTCTAACAAGGCTGATTGGACCCGTGTGTATACGCAGCAGTTGTGCTTAATCTTAGTGTGAGTTTGGGAGTTGTGCTGACTGCTGACGAGAGCCAGAGGGCCATTACAGTAAGTGCTGTTGAGATTTATGGAGCACTCTGACAACATCAATTCTCTGTAGCGAAGCCTTCACCAGCTCTCTGCTCTCTTCTGCCCACAGCACAGTGGACAGCCTTTCGTACACAAACACAAGCTAACACTAAACAGTAAACATTATGCTTCATAACATACTGTAACTGACACAGTTTCTATAACAGATTAAGCAAGAATTTCATTTCTTAATTCTGCACTTCTGAATGAAAGAATTCAGACAACTTAAATATGACAGAAATTTGGAGTAACTTAAGCTGATGAATTTAAACTGAATACATTGCTGAGACAATAACTCAAACAAGTTACTTTGAGTTAAGATGAATTTATTCAAATGTATCATATTCACTATTTTTCTCTAAGTTGACTTTAAAGGCAAACAGGCCAATTATGAGAAGTTTATAAAGATGGTTTGAGATTTAGTGTCATCAGATTGCAGGATCTGAAAAGTCCTTCGTCTGCAGTCAGTGATGTGACAAATTTAGTCATCCCATCTGGACATTTACTGTGTTAATATCAGGGCAAAAATAAAGAAAATACAGCCTGTATATGGATCATTCTACTGAACTGGTTGAAAGTCAGCTTTCAAGAAAACATTTTGGACCTTTAGCTGACTTAAACTGACTGACTTAGAGCTAAAATGCTTTTGCTTTGAATGATCCTCTACCTTAATTATGTTTATTTTATTAAAATAGATGATTGAAGATTCCACTTTGTCACTACCAAAACAATCATAACACTACTGAAACTTTAGCAAATGTTTCAGTAGTGACTGTTTTGGTAGTGATAATTTTAGCTAAATTGGAGCAGAACTCAAAAACACTAGCCAGTACATGACTAGCAAGCACAGCTTTGAACAGTCGTATCACATAAAATCATGATATTTTTCATTAAAACACAAAAACGTTACAGAGAATATGTGTTTCGGTAGTGACAATTCTTAATGTTACACTGATATTCAGACTTCAGGACATTTACTCAGAACAATGGGATCTAACTGTTCACCATAAGGCCATGAAGGACAGGGATGCACTTCCTGATCTAAAATGCAGAGGTGTGGCTAAAATAAGTCTCCGCCTATCGACTCTTTCTGTTTTGGTCGTGACATGAAAACATTGGACAGCATTTTTGAAAAAAGTTTTCTTTATTTATATGTAAAAAAATGTAATATTAGTATAATGTAAGTTCAAATTTAGGGGTTAGGGTTTGGGACAAACACCTGCCAGTAGAAAGTACCCTATAAATAATGCTTTGTATATATGGGGGGGTTGGTGGTCCAAATTTGAACCAATTTGTCCACATATAAAACAACTAAATATGCACAGTTGTAATGGACGACAGATAACCTGTCACCTCAGCACATGTGGATCAGCTTCTAATGTTTTTAGGCAACACAAAAGTTAACAAGTCTTAAACATGTTCCACCTGATTCAGTGGGTGAGCTGTTGGCATATCCTGTATCAGTTTATCTGCATTCTCAGTGAATTTAGACTGCATCAATGTTTACATTTAAATGTTTGGACTTAATAACGCGTACTTAATAAATGTTTTACCTTTAGTAAGTGAATGTTAAAACCCAATATAGGCACTTTATGTCTTATAAATATGTTATGAAGTTTTTTTGTGTAGTACACTAATCTATCCTCTGTAAAAGCAGCTTCTAAATGGACAGAGTGCTCTTACAGTGCATAATACATGGGCTCATACTGCTCTTTTAACCCCTGGAGACCAAATCAATACAGAGTCAAAACAGAGAATATTGATTCTCAGAATGCTCCTCTGACAATTTTGCAAATCAATATTGTAAACTCCATTCACATTTCAGCTGTCATCACATTAGAGAAACACTATGTCTACAGGCTCGAGCTCCTCTGCAAGACTTTATGATGTGTATAGCAATGCACAATACTGTTCAAAAGTTTGGAATCACTTAATAGTAATCATAATTTTGAATTTTATTCAGTTATAACTTCTACAGTGTAGATTGAAATATTATAACTACACACTAGTATGTCACTAGTATGTAGTCATTTCTTGATGAGTTATCTTCAAATATGAGGCATTCTGGCTGTTTATTTTATTATAACCTCTGGTTTATAACTGGTTTTATATTATTGAAAACAGCGATTCCATACTTGTGAACAGTATTTGCAGGTCTGATCCATAATTAAAGAATGAAATTTTATGCATTAGTTTGCTATATCAGTATTCAATATGAATGTCTTAATTCATCAAAGCACTTACATCAATGGAGTATCAACAGGGATGTCAGAGATTCGTCAGGATGCTCACAGCACGCAATGAAACATTTGGTGATTTGTTTGAGGGCTTGTTTACATATTGCAATATCACTATAACAGTTAACACAAAAATAACGGTTAACAAACGATATATTGTGCAGCCCTGTATGATAATGTATGGAGCAGTAATACCCTCTCAGTGAGGCACTCTGTTGATGACAGCATTAAGCACCCATTCTCCGCTTCCGGCAGCTTTTCCTCTGAACTCTACGGAACTCCAACAGCTTCTACCTCCCACTGATATCCAGGCTGTTGTAGCCCATCTGTACTCTCAGAGCCACCAGTCACAAATCATCTCTGTCAAAGACCTGCTCATGGATTGGGCTGTTTTTTCAAGGTACAGCTGACTAGAAGTGTAGGGAAACCTGAGTCTGTACTCATAAAGCTTCTCAGAGTAGGAGAACTGATCTGGGATCTGATTTCTCACTTATTTACCTTACTAACAAGAACGAATCCTCTTAGAAGCTACTCCTGCTCTTAGAAGCTTTATGAATATAGCCCTAGATCTCAGACCCTGAAATACTGCACTGACAGAAATTATGCCTTGAAGTTTGTCGCTGTCCAAATAAAACCAAGTATCTCATTTTCATTTTTCAGCATTTGAGCACACCAGCTGCCCTTTATGTTGTGTGACAATTTCATGATGAATGGATCAATACAAATGGTCCAAAATTGCTTGGAATAAAATCTCTTTACATTAACTTATGTTAAAAGTACCCATTTTGCCTGTAAAGCTGTCACTTTTTGCTTTTGTCTGGACTGTGATGATTTGCTTTATACAAATGTGTGCACCATTCCTATGAATACATTTTTCTGCAGGTTTTAGTGCACAGTTTCTATTTTAGTTTAGGGGTGCAAATAGGGTCTGACAAGTGGTGGGGGACCAACATCAGGAGGCAGTAGTTTACATACAGCAATTCAAATGTGAAATTGGGTAAACACAGTACACCTACAATTACATGTATCATACTGATACCTCATGCTTTGTATGTCCATATTAAAACACAAAAACTAATATTATCTACAGGAATATCACACATATTCAGTAGAGATTCAATACTGTTTACCATTACAACAGCTTTTTTCCATTGTGTCACTGAAACTCTTAGTCTGATCTGCACATTGTTAGAAATATTTTATCAAACATAGGCCAGACATATCCCACTACCCCCACCACCGAATTTGCACCAGCAGCGGTGGAGTTTAGCACTGTTAACATAAAGTGTGCCATAAACTTCGCACAGCCCACATTTTATGTTTTATTTTTTCCCCAATATGTTAAATTCAACAAATACACAGTAATTGAACAGTAATTGAAATTAAAATATGTAGAAGTGTGCTCTCTGTAGATGATGTGTTAATTTTCACTTAGATCAACAAAACGTACTTGGACCAGAGGCGCTCAAACTTTTGCATTTTATTAATGTGGGAATGATGTACACTTCTGAATGACTGTTCTACACTGTGTAGCTTGTATTCATACATGCTGTTATTTACTTGCGTGACACCAGATCTCTCTGGTATTCAGCTTCTCTCGCACCACCTACATGATAACCACCCCTCAAACTAACTGTAGCCTCCTGTTAAAGAAAAACATCAGCAAAGCAGCAGTGAGAGGACGGTCATGGAGACCCAGAGGAGGCAGTGAAGTTAGCTGTGACCAAACTGCATTATTTACTGCTGACGTCAGCCTCACTAATTACAGCACAAAAGAAAGAAAAAGAGGTGGACGAGAGGGAAAGGGAGCATATGTGTGTGTGTGTGTGTGACAGAGAGAGAGAGAGAGAGAGAGAGAGAGAGAGAGAGAGAGAGCGAGAGAGAGAGAGCAGACAAAACAATCATACAACAGGAACAAAGAAACAATATTTTACAGTAAATGGAAGGAAACTGTGTAGAGAAGAGTGAGATAAAGTGCAGAGCCTAAAATACACAGTCTGTGAAACTGCCGTCCCACATCACGACTAATATTCAGAATATTTACAGTCTTACAGGTTTCAGTGCCTGAATTAACTCATGCCATGCTCCACATGTATAAAATACCTACTGACAACTTTACAGCCTTATAAAACCCCTACAACACTAAAATGACCAATAAAACAGAAATTTTACAGCTAAAAGGCTACTTTCTAATCGATGACACTGCTGAAGTGTTTGTGAAAGCCTGCATGTCTGTACTGGTAATGTCCAAACACACCCAGCCAGTTTCTGTACAGGATTAAGCAGATGCTTTAATTTAATTCCTCATAACACTTTTTTTGTGCTGCAGCTTTTGTACCCGCACACACACACACACACACACACACACACACACACACACAAATTCTCAGTGAGTCTGAGGGAACATGTCAGTTTGGGGGCTAAAGTATAAGACAAGCTTCAATGTATGGGAAGAACAGAGGTAAAGGAAATTAGAGAGAACAGTGGTTTGGCACATTTATGGTAAGGTGCCAATGGCTACACTGATTTGAACTGTAATGACTGTTTGATCTGATTGATTCCTTTTATTGCCACATGACATGTTGGTGGTAATTGTATCTGGTGCAACAAGATGTAATTCAACTCGTAGCACAATATACACAATATACCACATACAGTAAACAATATGCAATACAGTACACAATATACATGATTTAGTATAGGAGAATCCTACAAAAATTACACAGTAGTTTTATCTGTGCATTCTTACAAATTCTGGCAATCTTACAGTTAAACTATATTTACACTACTCAGAAGAGCTTAGTAACCTTACAGCAGTAGGAAAAAAGCTGTTCTCGAAGTGGGTTGTCTTAGTTTTTATGGATCTGTATCATCTCCCAGAAGGAAGAGTCTGGAAAAGACAGTTCACTGGATGAGATGAATCTGTAATTATTCTCTTTGCTGGCTTCAGGGTGTGCTGAATGTAAACAGAATCAACTGAAGGAAGTGATATTTCGATTATCTTTGAAGGTTTACTCACAATGCCTTGCATCCAGAGTCTGGATATTTATATTTCCATACCACGCTGTAATAGATGACATAAGAACGTATATAATAAGTGGTTGGTATAGTGTTGTGAGTAACACGTCTGCCTTCTACGCTGTAGACTGGGCTAGACACTATAGCAATAAGAGTCCTTGGGCAAGACTCCTAACATTATCTTCGCCTACCTGTGTAAAATGGTCAAACTGTATGTTGCTCTGGACAAGAACATCTGCCAAATGCTGTAAACACAACTGCATCACTGGATATATTTTCAGTACTCTGCAAAAGCTTTTTAAATTTTTTTTTTTTTTTATTTCCTGTCAAAAAGTGCTTTATAAGTTACTCATTTTCACTTACACAAGGAAGGGAAAAGTAAAAGTGGAAAAACAGACATTTCCAAAACTAGAGTTCAAAGATGATTTAATGATATAGAGAAAAAGGGGCTCCTAAGAACTACGCAAGAACTGACCATCTCAGACAAACAGTACTTAAAGCTTTTGTCTTTGAGATCCACAGGTGTTTCTGTCCATCCTTCCACTGTGAAAAGACTCAACACTATGAGTCTGAAAGGATGTGCAGCTGTCAAGAAGCCATTACTGAGAAAAGGAAACAGACAAAAAAGATGTAAAATTTGCAAATAAAACAAAGAAGCTGCTGGTGTTCTCAGAACAACGGACTGACCACCCCAGAGTCCAGACCTTTACATCACTGAATGTGTGTGGAATAACTTGGATCAAGTGACACAGAAAATGCAACCAACGTCTAAGACTAAACTTTGGAGGTGTGGAAAAATATCCCTGCAGATTTCTTTGAAAAACTCAAAGCAAGTCTCTTAAAAAGAACAGAAGCTGATAATAAAGGCAAAGAATAGACACATTAAATAGTAAAAATACTGATATAATAATTAGTTGTTGAGGCTTCTTCATAATTTTCTGCTAAATGACGTACTTAGTAGCTGTTTTTACTAAAATTAAATAAATGAGGGGTACTCTGTATATGACTTTTTCACAGTTATGTATAGATATATAGGCCCAGTTAAGGTAAAATGTGATGTGAGTACATATGTGGCTGAGAGCTCTATGAGAGAGAGAGAGAGAGAGAGAGAGAGAGAGAAAGTAAGAGAGAGATGGCAGTGGAAGCGTTGGTGTGTGAGGTGTATTAAGAAGGTTGGACTGCTCTGAGGCTTTGGGCTGGGTTCAGTCTGGCTCTGCGTTCCAGTCTGAGGCTAATGGAGCCACTCATAAATCCACTGTTCTCCCTGTCTCAGCACCAACGTGGCTCAACCCCCCTTCCCCACCACCACCCGCCGGCCTCCCTCTCTCACTGCCTGCAAGCAAGCATGCATGAGTACATCCATCAGTAATATTCAGAAATATTCCATTATTCCATTCATGCTCTAAAGCTGCATTAGTCTTTCAGAAACAATGTGTGCTCTGACATGTTTGATCACTTTATGAGATTTTGATTATGAAGGGATTTGTATACACAGTCCTCATTGTAACAAAATCAAAAGTCTCTGAGAAGATAACTTTGTAGAAGGAGACAATGCTTCTAACTTCATGCTTTTATTCCAAGTCATTTTGGACCATTTCTATTGGCCCACACAAAGTACAAAGGGCAGCTGGCATTCAATAGTGTAAAAAAAAAAGAAAATACGTTAGATTTGTCTATGACGGCAACAATATAGAATAAATAATGTCATTAGCCAGTTAATCTCTTTGTCTCTTGTACTCTATACTGCATATCCTTCCTGTCATTCTGTACAGTCACGTTTCAGTCAGGCTAGTGTAGACGGCTCTTTATTTTCACAGCCAGGCAGATCCCATTTTCCCCCAACGTCTCCTGCTCTAATCCCTGGAATTCTCATTTTCCCTGCTGGGCTGTTTCGCTCAGTTAAATATTACACCGCAGACATTGTGTGTGTGTGTGTGTGTGTGTGTGTGTGTGTGTGTGTAACTAATGTCTCAGTGCATCTCCCACTTATCCTACTCCTTTCTATATATTTTTTATTAAAAAAAATTAATCACCCCTACATTTTTATTGTTCTTTAATTCTTTTTTTCCCTTTCATTTTACACCAAAAGTACCACCATAAGAGAAGCGTTACCTCTGAACAAACTTCACTTCCTGTGCTGGCAGGTGCTGGATGTACTAAGAGTTCCAGTACAGTTCCGTAGTGAAGTGAACTCGGCACTTGAAAAGTTTTTGAACCTGAACCTTTCACTCTTACACAAGATGTTTCTTGCTAGGAAACCTTTTCTTCTATATAACCCAAACAGTCTAGATTCACTGAAGCCTCAAGGCATTCTAGGCCTCCAGAGATTTTTTAGTTTATTTTTATTTAAAGGTGCAGTGTAAAAGATTAAGTAGAAATGGAATATAGTTTACAAAACCATGTTTTCATTAGTGTATGAATTGTTGTGTTGTCGTTGGGTTAGAATGAGCCCTTCTTATCTACAGAGGTAGCGGGTCCTCTTCCAACATGTTGCGCCGCCATGTTTCTACAGTAGCCCAGAACAGACAAACCAAACACTGGCTTTAGAGAGCTCATTTTGCGTTTTTACATTGGAGCGGCTGCTGGTGCTGGCTAACCATTTTATGTCGTGAGACGTTCACGAACACAAATTTTGAAAAATTGAGGATCTACTTATGATGTAGCAGAAGTAAAAGCAAGGGAGGGTGAATCCTCATCGTCAAAGAAGCGAAAACATGAAGAAGCAAAATGAAATCTGGACAAGCAATGGCAGAAAACCTGATGGGCATTGTAGGTTCTACTACGTGCTTGGAAAGGGAGGGGTGAGGGAAGAGTATTCAGGAGGTTGCAATCTGCAACCTCACCGCTAGATGCCACTAAATATTACACACTGTTCCTTTAAAAGACTCATTACATTTGTTGTATTTAGACTCTGCAAGTACCGTAGAAATATTATTTCATTATCAAGTTTTGGTTGGAAACAAAAGGGTTAAATTTGTGAAACACCCATAATTGACAAATCAAGATTTTATTCTCTGTGGTAGATCTTCTAGGCAGATATAGCCAAGTGAGCTCTGCCTTTGGTTAGGACTTCAGGAGCTGAACAGAAGGCCAGATTATCCCTAACATAATTAGAAAGTGACAGTGGAATCAACCAATCACATTTAAACAAAACATTTACAAAAAGTGGGACAAATGTCACTCTAGGCCTTGTGGACGTCACTGACCACAAATATGAGCAGTAGCCTGATCAACATCTGTCAAATGTTAGAAATGGAAAACAGCTGTAGCAGCTCTAAACCAGGCCCCGTTACTGAAGGAGTCACTGTAAACCTGTTACATACATGGCAAAATATGTGCTAGTGTCTATTACAAGCTTCAAACAAATCATGGAATTGCTGTTACAAGCTTCTTGTTTAATCTAGAATGGCCAAACAATTGTAAGTTAGCACTAGCAAAAATTAGCATTAGCATAGAGGTTTTTTCCTTGTTTTTACTGGGGTTTGACATGTAAGTCCCAAACTGAAGGCCTAGCTGTAATAATCATAATTCACCATTGTCTAGATTTATTTCTGTTGTTTTGATAAACTATTTAAATAGAATTAAAAATAACAATTACTTAGATGCATAAATATTATTTTTTTATATTATTTCATTTACATTCTGTACTAACAGGCTACAGTCCACACTCCTGAGTTTGCTTCAATGTCGAGAAATGACATAAATATGGGAAAAAAAAGTAAAGCATAGTTTTTTGTCCTGCTAAAGTTCACACAACAACTTTTAATCAAATCATAATACAATATGTCCTCTTATACTCGTGAACATAAATGTGGCAACATTTGAAAGGATCTGTTCCTCTGACAGAATTTCTCAATTTATTTCATTTACCTACAAATGAGAAATGGTTCTGATAGCTGCAACTGCTAAGGGTTAAGTAATTCTTTCACTGAAGTAACAGCACTTTTACTCGATAATTTACATACCTCTGCTCAGAAAGCAGTGACTCACTAAGGGAAAGTGAATGTCACTTTGCCAAAATATCGCAAAGGATACATACACAGCCTAAAGCTGACACATAAACACGAGCTTGTGCACAACAAAGTCATGCCAAAGGCAACCTAATGTCAAAATGCAGGCATCAGAACGCGTGACTAGACATAAACCTTGCAGGGCCATTCCACTGAATACACTCTTTCTTTCTCCCTCACACACTCCTGCAGACACATTTAATTACAAAACACTGATAGACAGTCCTCTTTCACTGATACTGCACCATGCCACTTACACTGTCCTTCAGTGCCTCTCTGTCCTCCTCCGCACTTATCACTCCACCTGCCCTCTCTCTCTCTCTCTCTCTCTCTCAAATCTAGACTGGGAAGTGGGAGTCCTCTCTCCCATCTGTCAGCACACCATCCCCTGTGTTTTCCATCTGCACAGCAGAAAGACAGACAGAGAGACTGTGTGCAAAGTCATTGAGGACTTTAAGCTTGTTCCACAGTGCACAGGTGCTTAAAGGCCTGCTACTGTTTATTTCCTGCAGAAGAGCCACAGGTTTTTAACTGCAGGCTTATTGGTCAGTTACTAATCTTAGATAAACTTACAATAAGGAAAACACACTTATACTAGTAGTAAGTGGGCAGTTGTTTCAGTATGTACCCCAGTGGCTTCTGTTATAAGAGTGCTTAAGAAAAAACCCTGGTTGATTTTGTATCAATTAATCATCTATGGAATGTATGATTTACATGTCAGATCATTTAGTAGTCAAAACAGTTCAGGTGTCGATGTATCTCTAGTCAGTGAAACGCAAGTGAGCAACTATGTGTCTTTATGATGAAAATCTAAAGTAAATATATTTTAATATACTTGAATAATTTAATCTAAATACATTTTAATATAATTTACATAACAATTTTGGGGCAATATACTAAAGGGGGCTTTTTGCCCCGTGTCTGCGGCGACATCTTGCCCCATATTTTTTTCCTCTCAAAATCGAATGGGACGCTCTCTCCACAACCACCCCTAATTATATATTGTTGAGACGTTTATCATACAATTTAACATAAAGGCATAGATCACTAAATTATCCAATAACTAAAAAATAGATCAACAGACCCCAAACTTTTCCAGAGGAATGAATCCCAGCAATGCAGTGATCCAGATGAAATTTCAGAATTAATTAGAGCACAGCCATTCAGTAAATGCGCTGAGATTAGATTTGCCTCCATCATCAGGAGAGAAAATAAGGGGGCAATGTTACCCTGGGGGGCTTCTTCCCCAAGTTCCCCTTCTATGAATTATTTAGTAACTACTATGAAACTAATACATAAGTCATGTAGTTATGAGAGTGAAGAACTGCTCTCTACTGAAGTCTAAGTGATCTCAGTGAAAACAAATAGCTCACATTACATTAGATCTAGTAAGATCTAATTATCTGATGTTGTGCACCTTCACTATGATTATTCCAAGCCACTCTCAGGCCTTCTCTCTTGCTACCTTCCTTCGGACACGTGGGGGGAGCGGAGGAGAACACACTGCCGTCACACACTGCCGCAGCGGCGGGTGACACAGCCACACAGCATGAGGTCAGAGCCACTGACAGCTCATCAAAGCTCAGGAGAAACAGAGGGAGGTGAGAAACAGCATCAGGATGAGAGAATTCCGCATGAGGAGAATCATAACTGAGAATCAGCTCTGTTAACATTCTGGAAGAAATGAATGCATGTTCATCCTGTCAACTTCAGACCTTTGACATGAGTAGGAGGACTGTTCAAACGGCTAGAAATAGCACTGCCTGCACCAGCTACTTTACAGCAATAGTTCAGTGAAAAATCAAGTTTACGGATTTTTTCCCCAAATATAGTCGATCAGTGTTTGAAGTTTGTTTTTTCAGTTTTGCACTGGAGCTACAAGGCTAAAATAGCTAAAAAGTAATGGAAGCTTATACCCCACCAGTTGGCATCATCCACTCAATCTCAATAAACCTGCTTATGTGGTCTTTTAACACTGTATGACTTACTGTTATACCGTAAATGGGCACAAGATTTCTGACACCACTGCTTTAAGCTATGCAATGCACTTACATTTTGTAGTTAAAAATATATCACACAGTGTCAAAAACCACATAAGCAAGCCTTTTGAGATTACCGAACAAATCAACACAGCTTGAGGCAAGTGTGTGATGATTTAAGCATGCAGGCTTCACAACTAACATGCAGGCTAACTAGCTTCCATTTCTTTTTACATTAGCCTCACAGCTTCAGCACAAAACTATAGAAGCAAACTTCAGATAGCAACACATCTTGGTTAATTGACTACATTGGTGGTAGGATGACCAAACATCACATTCAGTGACTACATGAATACTATACTGTCCCAGAACTCCTTTTGTGTCTAATTCTGTCGATTAAAGTGCCATCTTTCCGTAACTGAAGACAGTATTTTTTAATATGTGAAGGTACCTAAAGAGAAACTCTGTACTGTAGCATTGAGATGTAGTGGTCTCCAAAGGACATGTTTTTTGCCTGTATTTCTAATGCCAGTCCTGCAGACCCATGCTCTGGACAGTTTTGTGCTTTCTGTAATCTCACATACCTAATTAGATAATTACCAAGAACTTCATGAGCTAATTGAATGTGCAGAGTCTAAATGTGTCTGAGACATCAGGCCTGGGAATGTAAACCATTGTGATAATTTGCCTCAATATTTTTTCTTACTTTAATAGTTTCATTGTATCACATCACTCATTTGCAGCAAAGCAGAATTCCACCAGCTTCTCAAAATTCCTGCATAATTCAGACACTGAAATGCAAACAAAGACATGCAGAGTGATTTGATGTGAAATGCACTGTGGAGAAACTTACTGACTCAGTTTTCAGATGAAATAACTCAGAAAGTCAGTTTATTTATTAGGCAAAACTGTGGTTTTTAGGTTTTATGTATAGTGGTAAAATAGTGGTAAATCTGAAAAAAAATGTGGGGACCATTTGGCTTCACAACACCTTACCACACCTCTGCTCAAAAAATCTATGTTTTAGGTCAAAATCTCAGAACTTTTGTAAAGCAATAACTCAGACATTATGCAACATAGGAGCATCTTTGAGCTTTTAGGTGCATTTAAACTCTTTGGACATCTGGTTCCTATGACCACCACTGTGAACTATTCAGACTTGGTAAGTTTCTCTAAAACTGAGTATTTCACATCAAACCACTCTGAATGGCTATTCAAACGATTTAGCTATGCAGACATTTTGAAAAATAAGTGGAGTCCCCATTTAAGTTCCCTAATATTGCCTGGAATACACATGCTAATCTCCTAACGCCCTAATCAATACTGATGGTCACAACTAATCAGAAATAAGGCTGGCAGATGCTCTATAAATGATGACTTTTGAGTCCCTTGATTCTCTCACTCAATCAAGGGGCACACAGTGACAGCATCTAGGCCTCATTTCCTTAATGGGTCTGTCTTATTTCAGTCTCTACCATTTTTACAAGAACACACAGATTCAGTCTTATTTCCCTGTGGAATTGAGTGGAATGAGCTTGACAGGGTTGTGTGCACAATGTCAATGGAAAAATGCAGTAAATCTTCTCTTGTCACCTTTGTGTAGTTATTATTGATTCACTATCAGAAATGGACAGGCTGTATTTCAAATATGCAGTGGTGTGACATGTCCAGATTATACTGTCACTTAGTAATCAAGGCTGGTATTTTTGCAGCATGTTACTCTTCAAACAGAACAAACAAGTTAGTTAAAGGTCTCATGCCAGACAAATCTATATATCTGAGTCTATGGTGATGACAGGTGTAACATGTTTACATCTTTGTTCCAAACTGACCAATCCTGCTAGCACAAATAGGTCATAAATCACATTTACAGCTTTGTTACTCTACAAACCACTGGCTGGAATGGTAAGAAGTGCTTTGTGTCCATGCATTTTTTGAATGTGGTTGAACTGGTCTGTGGAATTTGGGCTGGAACATGTGAAACGGGGAAAAGAGAAGAACGCAGATATCAGGATAACTTTACTCAGCTTAAGCAAAGTAACTCTAGACTGCCAAGCACAAAAAAGACATCAGAGCTTGTGTAGAACTAGTGTTACTCATTTTCCACGTGGTTCAGTTGTTAGAATATGAAAAACCTTAGCAGTGAAAATATGGTTCTTGGTAGAAGTTGGATGCATTGATGTAGAATGTACATAACATCATATATATGGTACAGTGAAATTCTTGTTTGAACTGGCAATGGGGGTTATTCTCCATTTATTCAATCACAAGCCAGCAGAGCTCACCACAGACTCGAGCCCTGGATGTCTCATAGTGGCCAGATGGATGTTGTAGTAAATTCACATATCACATACACATTTAGTGCACATGACTCATTTAACTACACCAGCACACTGGATTTAAAACCACACTCGTAAACATAACATTCACATACATAGTGGCAGAAAAGCACTGCGGTACAATCAGCGCTGAAATATCTCTGGTTGCATGGCAACCTTTCAACATGGTGATGATTCAGTGGAAGTCCGAGCCTTTCCCACAGCTTTCTACAGAACACTCTAGCCATACAAGCGCACTGAACCCCTATAGATACTTAGAGACTAGACCATATTCCAGTCAAGTTAAACTTTACTGTCATTCCTTCTCATCACAGTCATGTGTTGAGAGAGGAATGAAATGGAACACAGTGATACATTAACACAGCAGCACACAAGAGGAGGAGGTGAAGGGGTCGACAAATACCATAATATTCAAATCTCACATCCAAATCCAGAGATTTTCTAATTCCTGGCAGCTGAATTAACAGCTACTGCATCTGGTTGGTCAATTTTGATCACTAGGCAGAGAGAAGGGAAAAGCTGTATCCCACACCTAGACCTTCAGGACTGGTATACTGTAGATGTAGATTATATGTAGATTATTCTAATGCCTGTTATAAATTAGCGTGACTACAAAATGCCTTACCATCTCCACTTTGAGTCTCCTGATCTTTTCATCAAGACCCTTCTTCTCTGAGTGGCCACTCTCGGGGCAGCTGGGCTTGGGGTGGCCCTGGAGCCCTGCCTCCTGCCGCATCCATTTCAGCAGCCCCTCGGGTGTCTTCCTTCCCACTTTCACCTCCAGGTCTTTTAAATCCGGGACACATTCGTTGACAGCAACTTCATCCATCACAGAGTGCCTTTAAAGAGCCTGCAGTGAAATCTCTACAACCCCAATTCCCTGGCTTTGATGGGTCAGCAGGCTTTCAAAACAGTCCTTTCAAATCATTACACACTATGCATGTCCTGGCCATAGGTACTGAAAGTGGCAGGATAAACTGATAAACTGATATGATAAACTGACAATGAACCAAAAACGTCCAGCCCACGTCTAGCCTTTACCAGACTGATGCTCATGTCCAGTTGTGCAGGGACGTTTGCAGTAAAACATCATGTAACGGACAAGGCTTCGTCCTCTCAGCACTGGTTCATGCTCGGGCTTCCGCTCTCTTGTCCGCCAGTCCTAGAGGCGCTCCGTCCAACACGCAGTCTTTCCCCTTCGGCTATGATCAGAGCGACCAGGCGCAAATTCCACCTGCGTTCCACCAGTGAGCGCGCAATAAAACGCCTTATTTCTTTTCCCACCTGTATTACGACGAAGCTCCGCTTTCCAGCGCAAGGATTGGCTGCTCCGCGAATGTGAATTTGAAAGACTAGCCAATCCGAGCGCAGGAGGGAGGGGCATGTCAGAATACGGGTGAGAAAAAACATAACACGGAGGCCATGAGTTGTCTACCGTAATAACTGTAGTAAGAGAGAACAAACGCAATACCGTAAACACTCTACACTTAACATATAGGTGCACTTGGTAGTTCAAAAATTACTGACTGTAGCCCATCTGTTTATCTGTTTCTCTGTATACCTTGTTAGCTCCATTTCGTCCTGTCCTTCAATGGTCAGGACCACCACAAGGCAGTTATTATTAGGGTGGTGGATCATTCTCAGCAAAGCAGCGACGCTGATGTGGTGGAGGCGTGTTAGTGTGTGTTGTGCTGGTCTGAGTGGATCAGACAGTTTTTAAACACTGTGTCCACTCACTGTCCACTCTATTAGACATTCCTACCTTGTTGGTCCACCTTGTATATGTAAAGTCAGAGACTGTAGCTCATCTGTTGCTGCACAGTTTGAGTTGGTCATCCTCTAATCCTTCATCAGTGGTCACAGGATGCTGCCCACAAGACGCTGTTGGCTGGATGTTTATGGTTGGTGGACTGTTCTCAGTCCGGCAGTGACACTGAGGTGTATAAAAACTCTAGCAGCACTGCTGTGTCTGATCAACTCATACCAGCATAGCACACTCTAACACGCCACCACCACACCACCACCACCACCACCACGTCAGTGTCACTGCAGTGCTGAGAATGATCAACCGCCCAAATAATGCCTGCTCTGTAGTCAAGCTGATAAAATGGACAATGAGTGTAGATACAAGAAGGAGGTTTTAATATTACGGCTGATCTGTGATCTTTTTTTGAGATCCTGAAATAATCACTGATCCGATGCTGTTATTTATTGTGTTTTTCTATTTATTGCTATTATCTGATCCTGGCCTTTTTAGAAAATGTAAAATAAAGCTAACTCCTGCTTCCTATCACCTCCATTGTAAAGAAATGTAAGCTGGTATTTTTATTTGCTTGTACATACACTCACCGACCACTTTATTAATAACACCCGTACACCTTCTCATTCATGTAATTATCTTATCAGTCAATCATGTGGCAGCAGTGTAGTGCATAAACTCATGCAGATACGGGCCAGCAGATTCAGATAATGTTTACATCAACCACCAGAATGGGGAAAAATGTCATCCTAGTGATTTTGACTAGGTAAAGGAATGTTTCCAACATCTTGTGGAATCCATGCCACAGAGAATTGAGACTTCTTCTTCTTATTGTTATTATTTTTATTAGTCTACTTTCTGACAAATCATATATATGGGTATAATTACCTACTCCCTAATTAATGCTACTAATTCTGTCTTTTCCAGGTCATTTTCTAACTACACGTCCTTGTCCTGACATTAGTATCTTCGTGTCTATGAGATTGAACAGGCAGCCATGGAGGGAGGCAGCACAGAAGAGGACATTGAGGCCCTGACCTGACAGATAGCAGCCTAACCTGAGGCACAGTAACACTGTATTACATCATATTAGGCAGATCAGGAGGTGTAACATCTGCCTGTCAATTAGACTTCCACACATAAAAATGCATTACAGCAGAACAAACACCATCCTCCACACATGTCCATTCTCAGAACACACCAGCCTTGCAGACTCCAGCTCATATCTTCTGGTAAAATACTATATATGGTCTACAACTGGTAAATTAATAGGCTGACTCTTTCCAGTGGAGTCTCAACTGCTGCAGTTGCACATTTCTTGAAAAGCAATTCCATTTCTCTCCGCTGCTTCCAAATGAGGCTCCCTCCAAGCATTGCTAATATTGAACACATAAAACACATGGAATGTGCCTGTCGGAAGTGGAAGGGGAGAGGGGACTGGGCTACTGAAAGCTTGCCCTCATTGCTCTGTCACTTTGCAGCTATAGCACACCAAAAGCCCAGAAAGATGATATCATCAAACAGCTGCAGGCCGCACAATGTGAGGATCTCCTCTCTGCTAAAATCATTATGGTGGAAAATAGAACAGCAGGGAGAAAAGGATAATCACTCAGTGTAGACTCAGACATTGAAGATTTCAACAGTTTCAAGCTGAAGTACATTCAGTTCTTCCATTAGTGGAGAGAACATAAGGTTATGACCACTCCATAATGCATTTGTATTGCTGAGATGTGGGGTGATGTACTACTTTTCCAATAGTATTGATGCAGTCATGCACTCCTTCAAACGGTATTCATCTTTAATCAAGGAATAGAGAGCATCTTCATCACATGATCTAGATTGAATGCATTTATAATGTATGTATTTAAATGCTTGTATGGTTACAGGCAGTTGCTTGTTACTCTAGTCCAATCAAACTCTCATCTGAATGGTGAACGCTCACTTTATAAGAACTCATTTGACATCTAGTGGTCAGAAGAGGAAATGCACAATGGACTTCCTTTCGGCTGACGAATTAGAAAAATATTACTGAACAGGATTATTTCGTAATGCCTTGCCTTGTAATGCCTAAAATACTTCCTCTTTCCTATGATCTAAAAATGACACCACAACAGGTATCAGAAAAATAATTATCTAGAAAAATGCCTTACACCTGACCTGCATGCATATTTTGGAAATCAGCATCTAAACAATGCAGAAGTCTTCCATCTTCTCCTTACCCAGAATAGTTAAATCATCAGAAGGGCTTATCTGAATATCAGATTAGCAAGGCTACAGTACTGAGGTATACTGTAATCCTGTAAAAGCATTGGTCATTCAAAATGGAATTTAAGATGATGAGAAAAACATGTGCAATGTTAGGCCAACTTCTACTTAAGAAAATGTAACCCTTTAAATTGCCAGGGCCCACCAGCATGTCCAAAGATTTATTACACACTTTTATAACCTAAGAATAGCTCAACCAGTTTACACTGAAGTCCCTGTAGTTACTGAATAATAAGGCTTAGTGTGTAAGGGTGGTTGGGGAACCAGCCTTGTGACCGGAAGGTCGCCGGCTCGATCCCCAAAGCCGACAGTGCGTGACTGATGTGCCCTTGAGCAAGGCACCTAACCCCCAACTGCTCCCCGGGCACCGTGGTTTGGGCTGCCCCCTAGTGTGCGTGTTCACTAGTTTGTTTGGGGTGTTTCGCTGCACCATCCGCGGTAAAATGCGGAAGTGAAATTTTCCAGTTGTGGGACTAATAATGGTCACTTCATTAACCTAATCTTAATTAATAAGCCTGGGATTTTAAGGGGTTAATACAGTGGATCTACATGGTTATGTTCTCGCACCACAGGACCAAAAATGTGTACCATTACTGTGAACTGTTCTGATCTTTTGGTTGAAAAAGGCTAAATCTATAATGACAAAGCAGGCATGTTATTAATTGTGAATAAATAAGTATAATTGTAGACATATATCTTTCCTAACCTCAAACAGTTCCTAAATCCTCAACTCAAATATTGGGCAATACCAGTAATTGTAGTAAAGCTAGGTATCGTGTGGACGGATTTTCAATATTTCTACATAATTGAATCATTAAGATGCAAACAAAGTCATTCAGAGTGGTTTGATGTTAAATTATTTATTCTAGATAAACGTGAAGAGTCAGAATTGTTCACAGTGGTGGTGACAGGAACCAGACATATGAAGTTTAATGCCTCTTAAGATCCCTCACAGAAAGTTCGTCCTTGAAATGATTCCAGATACATTACTTGATACAATGTTCTGAGAAAAGGTTTTGGACTAAAATATATTTTTAAAGTACATTTAGGATGGAGAGGTACAGAGTGTGTCAAGGCAAAATAGTCCCCAAAGAAAATGATCAATCACCATTATCAATGTTACAGATAAAACCTGAGAAGCCTGTTTGAAGGTTCACTATTTCACATCAAATCACTCTAAATGACATCTTAATGATCGAATTATGAAGAAATTTTGAAAAATCAGTAGAGTTCCCATTTAAGCAGTTGTTTGAGCCTGTTTAAGAACATTTCACATAGTGGATCTACATGGTTATGTTTTTGCAAGACATAGCCAACAAATCTGAATCATACCCTTAATCTGTTCTGATCTCTGGGTCGATAAAGGCGCAGTCCATGATGGCAAAGCAGGCATGTCAATAAATGTGAACAAACAAGCATGATTGTTCACACACCTCTTTCCCAAACCTGAAACATTCCCAAATCTTCCATTCACATACAAGCAAGCTGACAGTCATTGTACAAGAAACAAGACAGCACTTGCCAAACCACATGATTCTTCACTCCTCCAAACCTGTATTTCCTGTCCTTCGTACGACACAATGACATTTCGAGTACACGTCCATGTCCTGGCGTTAGTATCTTCGTGTCTATGAGAGCGAACAGACGGCCATGGAGGAGTGCAGCACAGAAGAGGACATTGAGGCCCTGATGGAAGGCCTGGCTTTCATCCCTGGACATTTTCATCTTCTGCTTCATCTGAATAAAGAGCCTGAAGGACCAGAAACCCTCCGCCAACGTGACACCCAGTTAAAGCAGGAGAGCCTGCGGGCTGAGCTGGAGGCTGAGACTGGGAGACTGCAGTATGCTGTCCGAAACATGCTGGGCCTGCTGGCCTATCATTTGGACAAGCTGGACACAGCTGAGGAGGTTTTTCGAAGCATCTGCCAGGAAGACTCTGGAAATCTCAATGCTTGGGCCAACCTGGCCCATGTATACGAGCGGCTCAACCGTGAACAGGACGAGAGTGAGTGTCTGGAGCGGGTGGCCGCTCTCATGGACCCGGAGACAGGCGAGGACCAGCCAGACTGCAGGCTCAGAGCAGCCCGGTGCTTGGCAGAACAGGCTTTTGCCCAGCCTCATGATGTGGAGCTGGAGAAAGAAGAGCACCGTCAGGAGAGACTGACAACTGCACTGACCCTGTATAACCGTGCTCTCCACTACGGAGGAGAACTGGTGAGATTCTGCCAATACAATTAAAAAGCATAGCCCTCTGAGTAAAGCACTGTGCTTTTCGTGGTAAACACTCTTAAAAATAAAGATGCCTAACAGGTTCTTGGAATGATTCCATAGAGGAACCACTTCCCTGAAGAAGCTTTCAGTGAATGATTCTTCAAAGAACCAAAACTGTAAATGAGATGTGCAAGTATGAAGGACATTTTCATTCAAAGTTTAGAGAACCTCCATATAATGTTCTATACCAATTAAAGGGTTTACTTAGAGCCATTTGTTCAAGCCAAGAACCAATTAGTTTCCATTATTTTTAAGAGTGTAAATGAATTTTGCTTTTAATTTGTTTTATCTTACATGGAATCCCAGATAATGAAACCTAAATATTTCTATATTATACAGATATATTGCAGTGTGATATATAATATGAGCAAAAAGCTATTAAGTGCACAGGGAAGATATAACTTAGTAAACCTAGCCAACTATAACTATAAATGTAATGTAACAGACGCTAAACTGTACTCATATACACACATCTAAACATACTTAAATACACAAGCACACGTAACTGCTTTTATACATTTATACCTATAATGTAGTTAAGATTTTCACGCATTTGCTTTTTTTGCTATTTGTTACAGGTACCTGCAGAAGAAAAGTGGAACTGGTACTTCAAAATGGCAACAATTTACATAAGGTCATCTACTTTACACTTTTATAGTCACTCTTTAACCATAGGGGCATACAGTTGGCTAAATTTACAAAACATCAGATCCAAAAAAGTTGGGACAGTCTATAAAATTCTAATGAAAATTATGTGATTTGTAAATCTACTTTACAAATAAATAAATGTATGCTCATTCTAAAACTGACATCCTCAACTCAAAAAAGTTGAGACGGGGCAATTCAAAAAACATCTTAAACATATGATGCGACCATGCTTGGGTGTAAAAAATCCAAGATAGGCAAGGATGAGCAAGGATGGGTTGACGCTCACCAAAAAATGTGTCAGTGAATAATCCAGCAGTTTAAGAATGGCATTCTTTAATGAGCGATCACACAATTTTTATGTATTTTATCCTCTACAGTGCATAATATTATCAGAAGAATCAGGGAATCCTGAGAACTCTCATACGTACAAAGCAAAGCCAAAGAACACAACTGAATGCATGTGACCTTTGATCCATTAGACAACACTGCATTAAAATCCAGGATGCTTCTGTAATGGATATCACCACATGGGATTGTGAATACTTTATCAATCTGTTGTCAATAAACACCATCCATCGCTGCATCCACAAATTTAAGTTAATACTGCTATGCACAGCAAGCTCATCTGGAAAGGACTGATGCACAGTGGAAACGTGTTGTGTTTGGACAAGTTAACCTTTCTCCTGGTCAAAGAAAGAAAGTATCATTCAGATTTATACAAGTGTGAAGTTCAAAAGCTAGGGTCTGTCATGGTACAGGGGTGTATTAGTGTTCAGCATTAACGCTGAATGATATATACACGTTTTAGAGATACATATGCTGCTTTCTAGACAATATCTTTTTTAGGAACCGTCCCAACTTTTTTTTGAATCAAGGTTTACAATAATAGACTATTACAGTAATACAGTAAACAGACACAAAACAGCTCCTCCTAATCTCCCAGACAGGAGACATTATTGCAAAATCTACTTGCTTTTACAGATTATATGGTATTGTCAATGATTCCAAGGATTTGGAGTATACGAGGCTTGGACACTACAACAAAGGCCTAAAACTGCTTGCAGAGACACTGAAATCAGAAACAACTCATCTCAAAGGTAAAAGCTGTCATCAATCACATCTATGTCAATTGTGTTTTGTTATGTTCAGAAACAAAACAATTTGCCTTTATTTTGATCAGTTAATGTTTTGAATTTGCTACAGTATCTGTGTGCCTTAGTAACTTGTGGCTTTTCACAGCCTATGTGATAATTGCTCCATGATCTCATGCAGTCAATCGAGAGCAGGTGTCATAGACCTGCCTATCTGGTTTCTAACATCAGTTCGCTCCCCCTGCTTCTTTCAGTTCATGTAAGTGATCACAAACATCTGTCAATGTCTTTATGCTGACTAAAACTGCCTCTGTATGTAGCGCTTGCTTGGTGTTACATTGGTCTCATGCTGGAGAGGCAAGAGGAGTTCTCTACGGTTCCAATGGCAATTCATGACTGCGGCCTGTCTGGATCTGACCCACTCTCATGCTACGGATCGGTACTGTATATCAGAAGATATAGCATTTGGATAATTTATTGATAAGGGATGCACTGCTATGGTTTTACAGATCAGAGCACGCTGACCCAACAGACATGAATAAACACTAACATTCTAATCACTGTAGTTTTTAAAGAAAGTTCAAGGGAAAAATAAAGTGTGAACGGGGAGAACATTCTAGAAGAGTTGAGTGAGGAGAACAATCGAGAACAGTTAAGTGGGAAGAACATTCTAGAACAATTTAATGGGGAGAACATTATAGAACAATGTAAATGGGGATAACATCCTAGAGCAGTGTGAATGGGGGAGACCAGTGTGAACAGTTGAGTGAGGAGAACAGTCTGAAACAGTGTGAATCTGGAGAATGTTCTACAGCAGTGTGAATGGGGATAACATTCTAGAACAGCTGAGTGAGGAGAACATTCTAAAACAATGTGAATGGGGAGAATGTTCTAGAGCAGTGAATGGAGAGAACACTGTAGAACAGTGTGAATGGGGAGAACATCCTAGAGCAGTGTGAATGGGGAGAACATTTTAAAGCAGTGAGAGTTCCTTACTCAGTGTCAGCTCCTAACTAACTGTCAGTGTGTTCAAAGGTCATCTGCGTTGCAAAACACGTTCAGATGTTTTTAGAGTTTAACTGTTTTGCCTCAGGCCTGCATATAGTTTGACAGTGTTGCCCATGTTCTGTATCGCTGCTGTTGGAACAAAACCTTATATCTCAGTTTTTGTCGTTTTTTAAGTTTTTGATATAATTTGAAAATGCTTGTTGCCCTTTACATTGTGTGTAAATTGCGTGATGAATGGACCAAAAGAAACGGCCCAGAATTACTTAACTGAATAACATTACTGATTACTTCCTGAACAAAGCAATCTCAAAGTTACATTACTTTTATGTTACTCTCTAAAACCCAATTAATTGGAAGTTCCTAGCCAGTAAAAGCAGCACAAAAATAGCTGCCTTGAAATAAAATCTGAAACACTACAATGTAATACTTGCAAAGCTAAATGAAAACTGGGTCTGGCCAGTGTAGACCCTTGCATCACTGAGATCTCTATCCATCAGTTTATTTTTAACATGGTCAGATGCATTATGCGTAATTAATTGTCTGAGAGACAACAGATGTCACCAAAATTATTAGGTATTTGGTTTAGACTGTAGTGTATTACAGTACTTTCTTACAGGAAAACGTTTATTATTATGTCACAGTACCAAGTTCAGCTAGGACAGGCATTGTAAAATAGTAAAATCTTCCCTGTCTGTCCTTACAGGGTATCAAACTGGCTACAGATGATGCATTCACATTAAATCAGCTAGCCAGTGTGTTTTTTCAGTCAGGCAAGCATGAGATGGCAATGGGCATCTGTAACATGGCCCTGAATGTGCTGCCTGATGCAGAGCTCAACTGGCAAGCTTACTGCACCCGGGCAAAGGTAAGTAAAACCCTCAAACACCAGCCAGCCCATCAACAACCATCTAGTTCAGTAGGATTTAATTTATATAAAAATCAATGATTTTTTATTTATACTTTGGACCACACATTGGATTTGAGGTCTAATGTTCTATTTTAAGTGTAAAATGTAGAAAGTCAGTTTTAATTCCAGGCTATTCACTGACCGCATAGGAATCACAGGCCTGTGTCTGGGGACCAAGAGTAATTGAGCAACTGTCTGTTCAGTTGTTTGTGGGCCAGCTGTGTCACTGCATTATTCAGTCATGCATGAGAGAGCTAATGCTTGATTGAAGACTTGATTGCAAATATGGCATTTGCATGTGTTGCTGTTAACATGAGGACTAAGAGAGAATTAATAACAGTACAGCAGGCAATCATGAACCTGAAAGATCAGAATGAATCAGTCAGAGACAGAGACAATAAGTGTGTGTGTCAGAATTAGGTGTGCCATACTCAACTCTAATCCCCTGATTTAGTACATTGTTAAGAAAGATTAAGATATATTTGAGTCACAGACTTTAGACAGTAATCCACTGCAAAGCATTCGCAGCCAAGTACTAAACATGACAATTTTACTCAAGATGTAAGATTTATTTAACATTGCCCAGTAACTTAAAGTTCTCTGCAATGATTTTGATTGCATAAAAAGTAAGTGGTTCACCCTGTGCAGATTGAGAAACCTCATTATGAGGAACATACTGAGCTGAAGTACTGAGCCAAAACAACAACAGTTGTACCCAGTTTTTCATGGATGCACTGTAAGGAAAGCTCTAGTTATCTGACAAATCAAATGAGGGGTTATATTTAATGCTTAATTTGCTTCATTTGCATTTCCCTTTATACTGTAAGCATTCTGTTAGTCTAAACAGTGTCATACACACTGAACAGCCCATTTTAAAAAAGCAGTTGTTTTCCATACTCTCCCCAGCTTAAGGTCACAGCTTATGTGAAGGCCTTGGACAGAGCTAAGCAAGGACTGGATGGCATTCCTGACCGCCAGGACCTGAGAGAGGCCCGCGCTGACCTCGAGCGAGTCCTGAGTGTCCGGCCCTGTCTGAGGACGCACCTGGAGATGGGACAGGTGAGACAAACGGAGCAAAATAAATAAAAAAGATCTCTTCAGACACTGAACATCATGCATTAGGTCAGTGTTCATGGAGCTTGTTAGCTGCTTTGTTGGACCATATTAAAAGACCATACTAGAGCAGAGAAAACACCAAAACACTCAGGGGAGGTGTTCTCCAGGACCAGTACTGGAAACCACTGCCTTGGGTTACCTCTTCTGTTGATCATGTGTTGTATAGGAGTGTCAAACTGAGATTTTGGAAGGCCAAAGCCCTGCAGGGATTACGGTTTTCCCTCTAATGCTGTTCATGAATTCTCATGAAGTTCTTTATCAGCTGATGAGTTAAATCAGGTTTGTTTAAAGTATAATGCTAAGCTCTGTGGCTAATATATTGCCACAGTGAATCTTTGTCAACAGATTACCTAGATTTTCACAATAATTTTTTGTACTAGAAGTTCTGCCAAAAAATGCCTTTTATGCAAATGAGACTCATCTACCTAAATATTCATCGATTTGAATATTGGAAAATTAAAAAATGATGTTACAACTAAAACGTTTATTTCATTGTGAACAGTTACACTGCAGAAATAGGACTTTACGGAACAGCTCATTGAAATCTCATTTTTTATTGTTTAATGAAGAAAAGAAAAACATTTTTTTAATTTGTATAAAACATTTTAAGTTAATTTTGAAGTACAAAATCTAGTATACAGCAAACCCAGTTATGAGCAGTATACTGGGGTATCCTTCTGTAATACACTTTAGAACATGGTTAGTTCTTAACAAGTAAAATTTCACAAATGCAAGTCCTCTAGAAACTGAGATTTTTGGTTCTGAATGTAAAGGAAAGGCTGATTTTCAGGAGAGTTCTGAAAGAACTAAAGTTTGGGTGGAGGATCGCGCCTGAAGCACCTTCTCCTTCAAATCTAAAAAATTCCATATCTACATTTGATTCCTGTGATAAAGTTTTCACACCACATCATCACCTCATCTCCTCCCGGTTCGTGTCTATCTCTGTTCATCAATGGGGGGTCCTGCCTTCTAGTAGAAGCTGCCCAGAACTCCAGCACGAGTTCTTAAAGTTCTCTCCCCTCCTGAGCTCACACATTGTATATTTCAAGCATATGTTGAAGGCACAGTCAGAATTAGCAAAAGAAAAAAAAAAAAGGTAAAAATTACCCTCAGAACTGCATTACCCAGTAAGAGCTCAGAAAACATGCACCATTTGTGGGAATGTTGTTATTAGTACAAAGGAATATTTGTATATCCTAGTTAGATTCTACAAGGCTTTTCAGTGGAATGTTTTAATAAACATAGTAAATTCTGGAACATTTTACAGTTAGATACGAGAATGTAAATTCACTAAACACACTGAAGTAAATGTATTTCAGCTGAATTTTGGCATTTTTATGACTACAGTTCAAGAAAACATATTATAGATGCATTTTTTTTCCAAAAAATTGAGAAAATGATTGACAGGACCAAAATTCTTCCAGTATAATCCTACATAAAACTAGGTGCCAAATGCAAAATGTCTTGGAAGAACCACTTTTTGTTCCCTAAAGAACCTTTCAATGGATACTTCTTTCAATAACTATTTTTGTAAATGAGATTTTCGTGCCAGCGTGAATTTTCTTTCTAAAAAACCTTCACATAATGTTCTAGGGGGAATCTTTAAATTGGTACAGAACATTTACATTTCTTTCTTCAAACATCATTCTTTGGTAAACCACAAGAGGTTCTTCTACAGCATTCCTCAAAGTACCTTTTGTGGCACCTGATTTTTTAAAGATGTGCACTTTTAGTAGGTATACAGTTATACTCACTTATATTACCCATCTGTTGCTGCACAATTTATCAGCCACCTTCTACCCTATACATAAATGGAAAGGGACAACCACAGGTCCACCACTGACCAGATATTGGGTGATGGATCATTCTCAGCTCAGCAGTGAGCAGGCGTATGAGTGTATCAGTCACAACAGTGCTGCTGGACTTTTTACACAAATTGCCTACACTCTCATTTCTCCTCCCTCAGGTCTATTACTACATGGGTGTGGATGCTCTGCAAGAGAGCCTAATGGTGGACGAAATGGCAGTCAATCAAGCTTTGGTCAGCCTGGCCCAGGCTCTGCAGTGTCCACTGGGCTCTACTCTGCCAGAGCTGCAGCTGCTGAGGGGCCGCTGCCTGCTGCTGAAGGGCGAGGAGCAGAACGCCATAGACTGCTTCAAACGAGCGTTGGAGCTGGAGCGGCCTGCCAGTCAGGAGCTACGTGCCCTGCCCTTATTGCTGCAGGCCCTGCTGACTGCCTTCTCTCAGAGCACAGGAGACGTGAACCACATTATCGCCCAACTGGAGGAGTGCTTACAGAAGGCTGAGGAGAGACACGGCACCGGCCCAGTCCGGGCAGAGCTCAAGCTGCTGTGCCGGACAAACACGGAGGAAGTGGCAGAACTGTCCAGGGAGCTGGTGAAGAGGGGCAAGCTGGGCATTGTGAGGAGGCTGCTGCAGAGCGTACAGCCTCAGGGTAAAAACACAGTGTTGGGCAGGTCTCTGTCTGTGTGAGAGGAAGAGGAGGAGTTGCAGGTTCCTCCCAGTGTGAGAATATTAATGCTGATATGGAGGCTGTAAGGGGACCTTTCATAAGCATACTGGATTAGAGTTCATTCACTTTTGGAACAATACTGACTTTAAATATAATGACAATGAATGTACAGTAGAAGGGCTACTGACCTAGGACTTATGAGTTATTGTGAAATATTTATAATATAATGTATATAATATGATATGTAATTAGAACTTGCTGAACTTGTGAAATAAAAAAAAAGCTCCAAAGAAGTTCCATTTTTTGTGTTGTCATGCTCAGATTCAGTTTCACATACACACTACAGTAATGCAATTCCGTTCACTATTCAGCCCCAACAGAATTCTAGAGCACTCTTGTGTAAAATCCACGATATATCAGAGAACTTGTAGAGTAACTGTCATAAACCGGCTGTGGATATATGCACAGCTATGACCGCTTCACAACAACTGAATTGCGTATTACTATGCCAAGGCACGGAAAAAAAAACCTTCGGCTGTTGATGACTCTGGTTCTGCTGGCGCGGACCACCGAGTATACTGATGAAGTAAGAACCCGTTTTTGTTGAAATTGAGGGACTTACAACTTGTGTTCTTAACTAGAACTAGACTGGTCGGCTAACTAACTAGCTAACAGCCTAAACAACTCCTTCATAAAACGCCACAGACTTGAATTAAAGGGGAACTCCATCGATTTTGCTAAATTACTTAATCATTCAACCGTTTAGATGTAAACAGAATCATTCAGAGTAGTTTGGTGTGAAATGCGCCTTTCTAAAGAAATGTGCCGAGTCAGAATTATTCACCATTATAGGAACCAGACGTCTGTATGTCTACACTGTATCACCATTTTATCTGCTATCCAAAATGACCAGTGACCTTACATGTGTCTTATAAGGTTTTACATGTCACGCTGGTAATGGTAAAATAGTGCTAAATTCGAAAAAAATAAGTTTTTGGGTGCTATTTTTTCCTTATAACGCCCTGTATGTACCTGTCTGCCCTGCACGCGTTTTGTGTTTTTGGGTTGGCGGCGTTGCGTCACACGGTGTCAGCAAAACTCAGAGCTTATGTGAACAACGTTATTCATCAGAGGAGCTGTGATGGATCACAGTTGCACGTCGCTGCCGCGCGCCCATAAAGTAGTGAGCAGAGTAGCAAGTAGTTTGTTGTTAACGCCGTAAAATTCCATTCGCCCTGGGTTCTTCTGCTTTGGCGCCGGCGCGTTCAGTGTCTGTCTGTCTGTCTGTCTCTCTCTCAAGCCGCAAGTTATTTGTGTATTCTGGTTGAAATCGATTTGGCACTACGACAGTCTGTAAACGGACCTTATCAATTCCCTCCACACACTTTGTCATCTTCCTAAAATAGGTAAGAAAACTGTAAAAATAAACTGTACGTAAAAGCTGCTGTTAGTGTTGTATCCGATTCGGTTCCCCCTCCAAATTCACGTTCCCTTTGACAAATCAGGTCCTCGGGCGCGCGCATTCCCTGAACAGATAACAACGCCAAGCCACACTGGAACTACGGAAAGCGAAAAGGTTCAAAAAAGACTGAATGGCCACGTGTTTTCACCCAAACCCCAATATAAATTCACACAATATAATAAAACATAATTGTGATTCCGTGAAAAATATTATTTTCAATTCGGGTAAACAGTAAACAATCGTACTGATAAATACTTTTTGTACTATTCGTCGCCGATTGGGTGAATGCAGCTGCCTTACAGCCCTTTATTGAAACTTTTGCTTTCCGTAGTTCCAGCGTTGCTTGCCGTTGTTATGCAGTCGGTGCGAGGAACCTGAGCGTGTCTTGCTTGTTCTGTGTAAATTTTAAATTTCTCTCGCGTTTGAAATGTGAGCAAAGTTTGGAAATTTTTGACATTTCACACCAAACCAATCTGAATGACTGTTTAGAACTCAACCATTTAATTAATGTAGAATTTTTGAAAAATTGGTGGAGTTCCCCTTTAACTAGCTGAGGGACTGACACTAGCTGGAAACTGGAAACACGGAGATCACCGGCTAGCTAAGTTGTTTCATTTAGGCTATGAACTATCCCTATACATCGATATAAAAAACGTCTCTGGTGTCTTGACAGGTCAACATAATTATTCTGCTAAATACCTATCTCAGTCTCTTCCCAGTTAAGCCTTAAAATATTCATGCTCTTCATTCCATAATTACAAAAGGAAGCTGCATTCCTGTGCAAAGTCTAACATATTCATTAAATGATTCAAAAACAGGGAAAAAAACAACATAGAATGGAATCTTGTATTGAACCATTAGTCTGTGTACCCGAACAACCCAGAAATAAAATCCACACTATGCCGAAGGGTTTTTTTTTTTATATGTTACACTCAAGTAGTGAACTCACTTTAAGCAGCATTGGCCAACATAAGTTGAAGAAATGCAATAAATACTTTTGAGGGCTGTTTATTTAAAAAAAAAAGTGGAATGCATTTGCAACATCTCATTAAAGGCATTTATTTGAATGACGGTTTAGTATAACCATTATTTTTAATGTATTTTACTACTTGCTCCATGAGTCAGTTTTGCCTTTCTCAAAGTGACATGTCTTTTGATCTATAGGTTTCGTGTGGAAACTCTCAGACCACACTGAAAAAGAAACTTGGGGTAAAACTACAAGAAACAGTTATGGTCTCAGCCTGGCTATATGGTTTTATGCCACATCAAAGTGTCCTTGAAAAGATCTCTTACCCACCGTTTCCATTATTAAAACATTTTCAGCTTAGTGAATTCATGAGCAGCCACTTATTCAGCACTCTAGTTTGAGAGCTTGGTATAGGTGCTTGGTTAATGACCAATACAGTGTCCTTCCATCAGTCTTCATTTCAGTCTTTGGACTTTCTTTCCTGATAAAAACTGCTTACAGAATGGAGACTCTTTCACCAGCACAATAAAGCTGGGTGTTCCTGCCTTAACAGAGCACCTAGAGGAAGAATAAAAGTACCAATCAAACAGGGGCATTCTATAGTGCTTTTCGCAAATAATCAAATCAATGAATCTACATGGACAAAGAGAAAATACCCTGGGTGCCGAAGGACGTTAAGAAGAGACATCTCCAAATCTACCTCATAAAGATGCCCTTTCTCATGGTCTTCAAAAAACAGCTATAATGACAAAGAAATAAATGAGCATGTAGACAAGAACATCATTCAAGTGATTACATGCAAAGTCAAAGTAAGAACCATGTTCATAATGGAAACATTTCTGTGGTTCAACAGCAGGACATCGAGACTAACCTGAAGATTCTGTGGATAATATTTTCTATCTGTGTCCCAGGGAGGCAGTTCCTCTCCAAACATGACCGCCAAGTGATCTATGAAGCTGAGCAAAAGGTAAAAGAGACAGTGTAATGTTTAATAGTGAACAGAGCACTGTGATGAACTCAAGAAAGCAAGACTCACCACTCATTTGTCATTTTAGGTAATACAAGATTTTCAACTGAGAAATAAATGTAATAATAATGTAAACAAAAACAAAACATCAGATTTTATGTGCCATTATTCACAATTATTTCCCACTGAAAGGCCATGAACGATGAAGACTGTTGCGAGATAAATGACATACCTGGAGTTTTCGCAGAAGGCTGAGATAAAGTCAGTCTGTCTGTACTCAGGGTACAGGAACAGCACTGGCCAATGGAGCACACCCTGCTCATCCAGGTGCACATGTGCTCCTGTGGCCTCCTGCGTGCTCAGCCCGTCCAGATGCAGCTCTGCCATTGCTGCTGCAGATACATCAGCTCCATCATCCTCGCTATCAGAGCCTCTGCGCTGAGGCTGCTCAGGTTTCAGAAGCCTGATGCCACGCTCCTGCTCCAAACAGCATCTGGATCAGTCTGACTTACTGGAAAGCACTATGAATGCGTAAGGTATAAAGTAATACAAGGCTCAATACTTACTTTAATAGCAGCTAACAATGCACCTCTCTCATTCCGCTCCTTTTTCTCTTTGGCCTTGGCCTTCCTGGCATCTCTGTCTGCTGCCCTCTACAGCACAGAAAAAGTAGAAATACAGACATTTTACTGAACAAGTGTGCCATAAAATGTAAGAGTGTAACAATTTCAACACAATATCAAACAATCTGACAAAATTACTGAAATGTAAAATTGTACCCCTGCTCTCCTGCAAGCTCTCTTTACCGTCTTTACCGTGCAGGTTTTCATTTCAAACAAGAAGTGCACACCTGATTTCACTCTTTTAATTAGTCAGTCTCAGTCTTTAAACAACTGAGCATGTGTGCTCCTGCTTTGTTGCAATAAAAACTTGCAGCCACACCAGCCTATTGCGGATAAGATTGGACACCCTGCTATACACAACACCACAAATGACCAGGCTTTTATTCTGAAGTGGTTATAAATTCTAGGAGTTGTGATTTTCAGGGGCAGCAGGAAAGGCACTGAAAATAATTCTATTTGTGATCTTTTACATTTCTGAGCCAAACTAACCTGTGCAGTATATACTCAGAGCTCTTCAGCTATAATAAAATAAATAAAATAAATCACAAATATCAAATTTTAATTGAAAGTCAGATCAAACTTGAAAATATGCTCACCACTAGCGAAATTGTGATTTATTTGTTTGACAGGCAGGGATTTTGTAACCAAAATATACTGTATGCACAGTACAAAATATTTACCGTACAAATATACATCACTAGAACCTTGTATCAGCAAGTCATGACCACTCATCATATGTTCACACTATCAGGCTGCTAGCCATCCCAAATAGTATAAAGAAAGAAAAAAAAACAAAAAAAACAGGAAAACATGGAATTACAAGTTTGACAGCAAGATATACTGTATAAAAGATTTGTGTGTTAGTCATAATTATTATTTTATGTAAAGGTGCTGGAATATGGTTTGTAGTTCTGTAAGCCAGTCTTGCCCCAGCCTACCTTCTGTTTGTCTGCTGTGGCTCTGAGCTCCTGCAGTTTCTTCTCGGTAGGCAAAATCCTGAGACCTTCATCACACCACTGCAATGCAACTGCATAACTGTGCAGTTCCATACAGCACTGGGCCCCTACACAGATGTTTACATATTTACAGGTTACATAAAGAACAACTACCAATGTATACTACCCAACTGGATATTTAACATGCACAGAGTTAAACAAAATATAAAACTGGCTGGATAATATGGTGTCATTCACCTCTTATGATGGCTTTAATATGGTCTGGTTTCAGTTTCTTTGCAGCAGTCGCATCATTCAAAGCAGATCGCATATTTCCTGTGGAAAAATAAGGAAACATTTAACTGTACAAACAAATTTATCTAACAAGCAGTTTCACAACACTTCTTTTGTGATCACTGCAGTGCTCAACCTTGTCCACAGAATCAAATTTCAATCAATATATCTTACCCATCCAAAAAAATATTGGCTTTAAATAGCCACATGTGAGATTCTGTTCTTACCTAGATGGAAATGGGCTGCAGCACGATTAGTGTAAAGGATGGCATTCAGATCAGAGTCTGAACAGTTCTTTTTCAGGCCCGCTGTGTAGGCCACTATTGCTTTCTTATAGTTCTTTTCCTTGAAATACTCATTGCCCTCGTCCTTTAGACTCCTTGCTTGCTCTGTTGAAAAAGAGGCAGTATTAGTTCAGCATAGTTAATTGAACAGTAACTACAATTAGTTAAGTTGCACTCACTGGACACTTTATTAAGCCTGGGCATCTACGCTCATTGTACGTAACATGTTAGCCCCCATTCAGGACCCCCAAAGGAAAACCACTGAGCATGTTTTGGAAAGTGAATTATTCCCAACACTGCAGTGAGTGTATAAGCATGTGATACCTTCTGGTGGCCTATCATCATCATGTATAATGGACTGAATGCAGGCAAGCTCAGGGTGCTTCACTGGGTCTATCTCCTCTGGAGCGGTCTTCATGAACATGGGCACTTTGTCAAACTCCTGTAATACAACACAGTAACGTTGTAATTTCAAGATATGAACTACTAGAACCTTTTCTTGTCAAGGAAAAGGACTGAGACAAAAGAGTCACTTCTTACCTCCTCCCAGTTGCTTTCGTTAAATGCATTTTTGTATTTCTGTGTTTTGAATTTCTCCATAAACTCATCCATTCCATCGTCGCTGTCATCCGCCTGAGCCATTGCCTCGCCTGTTAACTACAGTGTAGTCTATGAGAAGATGTACTGCTTTATGGCACTACAGACCTTATTTTATTCCACAAGCTCGGTTTAGAAAGCGCGGACTAATTACACATAATATATCAGTATACTTTAAGGTTAAAAGCACATGTGTGTGCCACACTATAAACATTTACTGCGGTAAACACGTGTCCATGTTACTCTAATACGTCGCTCAAGCGGCTCTTCGAAGCAGAGCTCTCTGCCTCCCCGCCTGGTCTGGAGCCGAGTGGATACAAAAAAATGCTCCGGATCGAACTAATGTAGAGAGCAAACTTTGCGAGTCAGAACCGGAAGACAGCTGTCTCGATGCCTTGCTGTCTGTGCTGTGTCATAAGTTAGGGTCTTAGAAGGCAGCGCTGTGATGAAGACACCTGAAGGCAAGGATACGTCACGTCGTTGCCAAGATACCGACAGCTCACTGCTAACTGTTAGCGTTAGCATCTTTCACGCAGAAAAAAAGTCCTTTAAGAAAGCTAGCATACTGAAATTTCTAAAACCAAAATAAGCATTGTATTTGTACACAAACCAGTCTGTCTTCTCCACTGTGTCAGTGCTGGTGCTTTTTGGTATGTTTTCCCCAACCGCATCGGAACTTACACAGAGGATTATGGGAAACGTAGGCAGCGAATGATACTTCCACACTGCTCTCAAAAAATGACTATGGGGTTTCGTGGCTTAGACCACAGTCCGAGTGGGCAGCTTGTGTAGAGGATTTATGCTGCGTTTGGCATAAACTGGGAAATGGCACTTTTCCCCTCTTGTAAACTGCGCTCGAACGCATCTTTACGAGATGTGACGTATAACGCAACCTTCTACATTTTATATGTAAAAATATATATACCTGATGCTTCTGATATATCTGTCCTTTTTTAACACAGCAAAGAAAACATTATTCTCCGGAAAGTAGAAACACATAAAAGATAACTCTGTTATGGACAAAACCTATATTTCAGGCATGCACTGAGGTGGAAACTGGAGGCCAATTCTGATATCCCTTATGTACATATCTGCAGATGCCACTGAAATTACGCTACAAATGCATTAAAATGAACAAAATGCAGATTTTAGGGCAGCAGTCCAGCATCATGTAAACGTTCTGCTGTTCTGGAGCCAATAAATCTCATATCATTTTGAATATCAGTCAAATCTAAATCTGTCCAACGGTAATTTTTTGGGACAAAATATTCATATTCATAATTGATATTACTGTGCATCCCTTATATATATGAAATAAATAAAAATCTAATAAATAATAAGCAAATAAAATATTACAATGATAAAACATAATGGATAAAAACTGAATACACATACATGAAGAATCCTAGTAATTTTCAAATGCATTATTTTAATACTGGTGGTGCACCCAGGGACAAAAAGACAAAACAACATACAACTGAAGAGGTAATAAGAATATAATAAGTTACATACACTATGAAAATATATTTTCTCTCATTGGGTGAGTGAAACAGGGTAGGGTAACTTTCTGGTGGGCCATATCAAACATCCTCACGGGCTAACTTTGCGCACCCTTGCCATATTTATTTCTATATGTTAATGGATATGTAAAATATTTATTCATTCTGAATCTTAATACTCCCTCAGTGCAGAGAGGTGAGAGAGAGAGCAGGAAACAACAGTCTGTGCAGTGCAGGTGGACTACAGGACTGGAAAAGAGAAGCAATTTAAAATTCCACAGTTAGAAACAGAACATATTTATTAAAAGTTTAGCAGTCCATGTAACATCTCCATCATCAGCACATACAATTACGTACACGATCACCAGTATGTACATAAATGTCCCTTTGAAATATTACATACCCCATTTTAATTGCTAGTACACATACAGACTGTATGTTTTCATGAAAGCAACACACCCCACTGTATTTCAGTTTAGGTAAATTATATTGTCTCTACTCCACTTAAGAGGTCCAGCAGGCCATCTCTGCTGAGAAACACAGTCTCCCCATTGTGCTGACACACTACCTCAAACACTGGCTGCTCCTCCATGGCCTTCTGTCCTACAACCACCACATACGGGTAGCCTAGCCTATTAGCGTCCTTCAGCCGCTTCCCAATGGTCAGCTGAGTCCTATCATCCAGGACCACCTCTCCTTTTAGATTTGGTAAACTGTTTCCTAATCTCTGGACAAGTTCCTCAGCAAGGTGTATAGCTTCATTGGCCTTGCTGCCCTTTTTAGGAGGCAGGACGCAAACCTGATAAGGAGCGAGCAGCCTAGGCCAACGAATGGAATCTTCAGAGGAGAGCACCTCAATGGAGGCGGCGAGGATTCGGGTGACACCAAGGCCGAAACAGCCCATCTCTGCCACTGCAGGCTTGTTCTGCGCATTGGTAAATGTGGCATTAAACACTTGGGAATATTTTGTTCCAAGGTAGAAAGTATGTCCTACTTCAATGCCTTTTGACTCTGTCAGAGGTGCTGTGTGGCATTGAGGGCAGTCAGCTTGTCCTGGTTCTACTGTTTCAACATTAGCAGAGAAGCCACAATTCCCACACATAAGCAAACGGTCTTCTCCTACATCGGCCGGAAGATGAAATTCATGAGAAAGCGTTCCTCCGATGTTGCCGGTGTCAGCCTGCACCTGTACCCACTTCAGACCCAGCCGGTCCAAAAGGCGGCCATAAGTGTGGCACACAGACTGATATGTGTGGAGAGCAGCCTCTTCGCTAATGTCAAATGAGTACATGTCCTTCATGTAGAATTCACGGCCCCGCAGCAACCCAAATTTTGGCTTCTGCTCATCACGAAACTTTCGGGTGACCTGCAAATCACAGTCAAAGCCACATGCAAGGTTCAGACAACATTAAAACAATAAAAGCTGACAAGATCTAGCTATAACGACACCTTTTTTTAATTAGCAAATGCAGCTATTTTAAAGAGGCATTCAGGCCTTAAACTAGATTTGAATGTTATTTGTTGTTTAACGCTGTATTTTGTAGAGTAGCATTGTGTGCTTCAACCTCGCCGCTTTGACAGAATTTACAATTATATATTGTTTTCATTCATCAATGTTTCCTCACTACATCAGACAGCATGCATTACTTAAATACATTGGGAATCCCTGTGGTCAACCAACCCTGTGCTACTGATTCTATCTCTATTCAGTACAAAATGGATACCAGAGACAAGTTTTTTTATCTTTTCAGTAAAACAGAATAAAAATTTGTCTAACTTTAGCTTTTAGCTTGCTGTCTACCTCAAGTGACGAGTCATTTGTGTCACTTGAGGAATCTGTTCTCTCCTTCACAACGATGATTTAGTGACAGCTGCTTTCCTTCTACATTACCCAGCTAACACAAATTTTCAAAACACAGCGCCCCCCAATCCACCTCAAAGCAGTTGTAGTTTTTCAAAAGTTTGCCCCACCTTTAATATATACCATCAAAAGGGGTGGAGGTGGGGTGTTCCTAGGCTTTAAACCAGAAATCTCACTTTAGAGGTTAGGCATGTTTGTAACAGATATATCCAACATCAGTACCTGACCTCACTATGGCTCTCATGTCTGAAACCCTGTCATTGCACAGAGTTATTAAATTTTTCACCTGCACACCTAATTTAACTTAAAGAATTAGAACCTAATGAAGTACTGAGTTTATTAACCAGGTTTGTAAATGGTTGAGCTAACATACTACCAGACATAAAATCACAATTTTATGTATTAACATTTTATACATAATGTAAGAGCTTTTCTGAGAAAATAATGGCTTTCTTGTTAAATAAATTGCTTTAAATACAATTTTATGAAGTAGCCTTAAACTTTTCTTCCAATTACTTTATATGAAATGTTTATAGAACATGCAATCGTGCAGACCAAGAATCTGCCAAGCCATTTCAAATACCTGGTAAAGAAGCAGTGGAAGCTGTCTGTAGGACAGGGTACTCTGTGAAGCCAACAGTTCTGTGACCGCCTCCTCATGCGTTGGGCCGAGGCAGTAGTCAATATTGTGTCGATCTCGCAGCCTGAACATCTCTTTTCCCATTAGCTCCCAGCGTCCACTACGCTTCCACAGCTCCGCTCCGCACAGCGCTGGCATGTCCACCTTCTGTCCTCCAATGGCCTGCATCTCCTCATCAATAAGCCTCACCAGCTTCTCCATGGAACGCAGGGCAGCAGGGAGATAGGAGAAGCAGCCTGGGTTGGAAGGGTGAATGAGGCCAGCCTGCAGCATCAGTCTCTGGCTGCGGCATGTCATGTCCCCCCCTTCCTGGCCTTCGCGAAGGTTTGAGGGCTGGAAGAGACGGGACACCAATGGTGTCGGAGCGACTGGCTTGGAGGGCACATGGACTGAGTGAGAAGGCTGTGGTGTGCAGTGGTGGTTTCGTCTACATGCCCTGCTCAAGGTTCTGGGCAGCAAGGTGTGTAGTTTGTGGTGACAGAGATGCATCAGCACCTCCATTGTAGATTCTGCAGTTCTGGAAAACTCTTAAAGGAGAAACATGAATAATATTGTAATATAGAAATACAGAGGCATTACAATCACTCTCTGAGCACTCTTGGGTCTAATGTAGCCCTACCACAATCACCACAACCCTGCAATAATAATAATGATAATGATAATGATAATAATAATAATAATAATAATAATAATAATAATAATAATAATTAGAGATGGCACAATACCACTTCTTTTTTCCCCGATACCAGCTCCGATATCGAAACCTTCAGTAAAAGCTGATACCGACACTGATCTGACATTCATGTCTCTGTGAGAGATTATTTTAACAGTACTGTTGAAGGTCAGCAAAAGAGGGTGGACTGATATAAGTGCGCTTCAACAGCTGTAATAAGCATTGTGTGAATGACAGTATTACAAAAAGGAGGTCAGTCATACAGAGAGAAGAATAACTCTGTGTAGTGGAGCTGATTCAGTCTGTCAGTCACACTTAGCGCCGAGCTCTCCGTGTAGTTTAGCTCAGAGGAAAGTGAACACCAGCACAGGACGCTCAAACACGCTTCAACAACAACAACCTACCGTGTAGAAACCAATTTGGTAGCTCTTATTTATCTGCAGAGACCTGGACTCCTCAGGCACAAAGCCCTAAATGTGTACGGATAACGCAGACAGACAGACAGCGGGTTGAAATGAACACACATGACAGCTAAAGACAGTCTTCTTCAGGGGAACTGCGCACTGGAGTACATTTAGCTCCCACGATTCATCCTGCCACCTAGCGGTCGGGAGTGTAAACCTGAGCACATTCTTCCATTCATTTATAGCTGAGGGTCATATATATATATTACATTTTTTAATGTTTGAAGATATATTCACATATTCAATCCGATACCAAGAAATAGCAAATCTAATATCCACATATCATCACTGATACCGATCCTTTAAAAAAAAAGGGGGGGGGGTCTTTATGATTTCTACAGTGAAAACCAGTAAAAATGTACATTAAAAACTATATTTGAAAGCTTTTGCATTAGTATAAAATCGATTGACACATAAACTGTCTGTTTAGAGAAATAACCCCACTGTGCTGAACTTTTAGTCCAGGATAGGCACAGATGAGTGAACAGAGGCAGGATTTAAGGGAGATCTCATATGCAAGGTGGTGTCAAAAACAACAGAAATCACCCCCTTGGAAAACTACCGCTCCTTCATGCAATGCCCTTTGGATGATTGTCGTTTTATGACTTCACTTCAGATGTATGCTATCTTATAATATGTAAAATCTTATTTAAATGAATATTGCACTTCTAAAATGTCTTGTATTACACTCATATAATGTCTTATTTCTGTATTGTGTACGTTTCTATCTAAGTATCAGGACTGAAAAATTAAATTAAAATAGAATTACTTAATAATTACTAAAATTAAATGAATACACACAGAAAGCTATAAATACATAAACAAATTAGTACAAGATATAAAGAAATAAATAAAGTGAGCAATACAAATATATGTAGTTTCGAATATAAATAAAACAAAAAAATACATATATTTTTTGAAGATGTGTGTTATTTTTATGCTTCTAATTATTTGGTAAGTCATTTTATTAATTAATTAATTAATTTGTTTGTTTGTTTGTTTAGGCAGATCCTGTACTCTATTGCCTTAACCCTGTACTGCATGTGTTTTAAATGTGTAAAAAGGGCTCAGCAGCATCATGTCCTCAGATTACTGAGTGAGCTTAGAATGATTAGTGTGAAATGGTTATTTTCCTGTTAGCTTGATGTCTTGTACAGTGTCTGTGCTGCTCGTGCTCCTCTGAGAGGGAGCAGAGCGACGAGGGTGATACAAACGCTTCACTAACCTCACTCACAACATTTAAACGTGCCATTAGTAAAAACAGTCCCAGGTCAGTTACTAGCTAACAAGCTAACATGGCTACAAGATCAGATGCTCTGCTCTATATCAGTCCTTACCATGAGGAATGGAAATAACCTCTTATTATTCCAATAAACTGGAAACAGTTATTGAATAATATAGTGTCTCTGTTTTTGGAGTAGTTTTTTGTCTCATTGTAAGTCTATGGAAGGTAAAATCGTTTTATAAATCAATAAATAGTTTTTGAGGAAAACCGTTGGACTTTTAACTGGTGGGCGGGATCTGTTACCATGGTTACATTAAACAAGCTCCTTCAGGACCTGATTCGTGAGGACGCGCTGGAGGAGCCGCCTGTAGATTTAACGTTACTGTTTTATTAACTGTAGTTCTGCTCTGTCTTCAGTAAACATGTCCAGCTCCACGGCAAAGCACACCAGACCTACTCTGAAAGTGACCACGTGAGTTACTTTATATTACTGACCAAATTCCCCGCTGTTCTGACGAGTTATGCCACCTTGTCGAAAAAACCCACCGTACGCCACTAAAACGATGGTTCTTCAAGGGTTCTTTAGTAAAGGCAGTTTTGTATAGAACCATAAACACTCGAAGAACTATTAGCATGCTTAAATGGTTCTTTGCATAACATGGTTCAGATGAATGAAGTATGTGTTGCCTATGGTTCTACATGGTTGCACATGGTTCTTTATAGCACCAAAAAGGGTTGTGCTATCGTTACGTTGTCAAGATTGTAAACAATAGAATTACCCTTTTTGGGTTCTATATAGAACCACATACAACACATTCTTCAACAATCTGAAGGACCATTTCACCATTCAAGTACCATTTAGGCATGCAAACGGTTCTTTGAGTGTTCATGGTTCTATAGAACCTTTGTCTTTACTAAAGAACCTTTGAAGAGCCATCTATTTAAAGAATGTAACACATATTTACAGACAGCTCCTTACATAAAACTGTAGACAGGATATTTTCACAGACTAAATCACTATCAGAAAGTGCTACCAGCATTGAAATGTATTTCATGAATAAAATCAAATCAAATGTTTTCAGAATAAAAAAAATTCAGAATCTCTTAATTTCGGCAAGTATGTTACACTTACAAGGAATTAGTCTTAGTGTATGACATGTAACATACTGAGCAGAGCAGACAAGCACACAGACTATTAGCAACTATTTAACTGAAGGAAAAATAAAATAAGAATACAATAAATAGAGAATAAGAAAGAACATTGCAGAGCCAGTGTGAATATTTGTACATATGCACATGTAAATGTCTATACAAATGCTGGTCTGAGGAGACTTATTATAACTATATATGCGTACAGAATATTACAGGATGATATGAAAATTTGTCAAACATAAATAAATCAGAAAATGTTGTCTACCTAAAATAGTAATTAGGATATTTTGATAGCCTAAATCATCTTATCAGGGGCTAAGTAATAATAGTAAGCTTAGGCTGTACTGAATAAATATTAAAAACGCAATAAAACATTTGAGACATTGAGTTAGAATAAGACACTATTCTAATGATATCGGTAAGGCTGCTCAACGAATAGGACAAATTATTAGAACACCGGACATACTTGCTGTAGGTCAGCGAACACCAACATCCATCGTTTATGACTAGCTAGATCTCACAGTTTTCTTAGGAAATGTTTTATTTCACTGTATTACTGACATGACATTGTGTTATTGCTTTATGTTATAATTTCAGCAGTTCCTTTATAACATAGCTTAGTAATTTTGCTGTACTGGTCAAATATCGTTCCCTCTCCCCAGGTCATCAGGCAGGATGAACCACTCATCTTCAGGAATACTAAAACCAAACTTAAGTGCTACACGGAGTGTCAACGCCTCTGTAAGCCGAAAGAGCTTCAGTTTAGCAGGGGATAGTAAGGTTTTGGATAAAAGCTCTGCTCAAACTCCTAAACACATTGTACAGGTAACAGCCATCACTGATCATTCACAGCATAAACTGTGACCCAAGTTGTTCAGTCACTATTGCGTCTAATAATGCCGTTCTTTCTACTCAGGTTTTGGATGAAGCAGGGAAGGATGTCACACCTCAGCCTCTGTACCAGCCAGAACCTGGAGCTGTACTAACCAAACAGAGCAAAATCTTCGCACCTCATGACACATCAGGGGGGACCATCTCTGACTTCTTATCCACAGCTTTCCAAACCACTAACGCGAGCTTCGCAGCACCCTTTACACGGTAAATGATAAGTGTTAAACAGATTAACCTGATAGGTATTGTTTACTTTTCCCTATTGCAAATAAGCTCACTCTATTTATGTCAGTGTTGATTATGTCGGGAAGAAGAAGAGCACTAGGTGAGGATGAAAGTCATGAATGATTTGCTATTTTAGGTCCATTTTTGGCAGCAGCTCTGTGTCCAGATCGAGCCAGTCTACAATGGAATCAATCAGTGATGAAATTGAGGATCCGTCTTTGAAAAGAGATATCTCAGTCGGTCTCTCAGGTTTGCTCATGTCTCTTCAGTGAAGCCTAAAATATTTAACTCAAACTGTGACTTCTTATTGATATTGAAGAAATACTCACAAAACACAGGGAAACCTATAAAGCACAGCAAAATAGCACACTAATCATTATTAATGCATTTTAATCCACACCCACTTCATATGAAACAGTTAAACTGACTCATGCTTGTTGAATACAGATGTCCAGGTTTGGAGAGAGGAGACGAAGGAGCAAATCAAAGAGCACATGCTGGACAGTATGGTGGATTGCTACCTCACTGAGACAGAAACCATCTGGCTGCTGGACATGCCTGCAGTGTCTGTGTCTGTAGACTCAGATGAAGCTGAAATAGTCAAGTAAAAGCTCATAACATCCTTGATTATATATATAACCATACAAATTATTAAACAAGATAAGGTATGTTGTCAGAACTTGTATTACTTATTATTATTGCTGTATTTGCTTTTCAATAAACCTTGCTGACATTACAGAAATTGTTTGGCTGTAAGCACTCAGCTGTCTTTCTGTGGATTTTTATATTTATTATAAAACTTGTTTTACATATATAATATAATTTTCATGTCTAATTTGGTTCCTTCTTTGTGCCGGAAGAGAGAGGAACAATGCATATACAGAACTTTGCAAAAGCAGACTGGGCAATGATAAATACGTGGAACGCTCAATGCAGACATTTAACGGGGCACCCAAAGCTAAAGAGATCCAGACTGACAGCATCACCATGGTGGAAAAAGGCAGGTTAACTCATGTACCCGCATTTTTTAATGGTCATCAAGATCTATTTGAATTTCTAAACTGTTTCATGCTGCATTTCCTGATCACTTTACATCTGATTTTATGTATGGATGCATTTATAATGTATTCTTAAAAAAACACTATTTATTGTGGGAGATTACTTTAAAAATTGTCTGCAGCTACCACAGCCACCATTTGGGACATGTATGACTCGTGTGTGAGTGGCAGCGAGGCAGGAGAGCCCATTTCTTCAGATGGAGAGAGGCCCACCATCCCACAGATCTCCTCAATTCATCGCCTAGATTCAACCAGACGTCTAGACAGAACCACGTCTGGAGTCAGTGCCAACAGCATAAGTAAGTTTGGCAACTGTACCTCACTGAAATGCAGTAGAGTCAGATCTTATAGACTTCCACAGTTCACACAAACGTTTTTTAAAATGATTAGTTCACTGAGTCACAGTTGAATTATGATAAGATGGTACAAATTGATACTGATCTTACTCCATCATCTGCATTTAGCCAGTACCACCAGCTCCAGAATAGAGATGGAGGCCTTTGTGGTTGAAGTGGAGGACAAGCCTGACCCCGAGCTGGTCCTACAGTCTGAGAAGTTCCTGCAGGATCTGCTGGTTATGGAGCGGACGATTCTGGAGAACATCTACCAGCCCAAGCTCGCTGCCTACAGACTGCTGCCAATACTGACAGGTAATCAGCATCATTATGTATAATTCATTGTGCTAAATAGCCACTTGCCTTATGATTTCAGTGTAGCACTTGGTTTGATTCCATACTATTGGAATGAGCAACTGATTTTATGTTAATAATTTAAAATGCTAGCTTGGCACATTAAAGAGCAAATAAGATTATTTGTCTTGTGTTTAGTCCACACAGTGTGAGCTTTAGGTTAAAAAGGCTAAAAAAAATTAGGCAAAAAAATCTGCCCATATTGCTGTGAAGAATGACTCAGAATTGGTCAAAATAATCATGACCGGTTAACCTTTAATCATGAGGCATCAATCTGGTGGTGGGGATTCAACTACATCAAATTTAAAATGTTAGAATCAGTTATGATCAGTTAGAACAATGAAATTTTTGTGAGCAAAATCTCATAAAAACGATAAAAATCCTCCCAAAAGCTTGGTGTGTCCCAAATCAGTTCTTGCATCAAATAGCATGACTGCTTGTCAACAAGACTACTTATTACAGATGCTAGAGAGGAAACTGTGCTTTATCTTCTATTGCCACTCTGGATATTGTGTTTAATGTTTTGATGTGTGATACATTTGTTAATTACAATTTCGAAGGTGTAAATCTGAATGTGCAGATCCAGACAGTGCAGCGATTGAGACAGAGGGCCAGGAGGAAAGTTCTCTCAGCCCAGCCCTGGAGCGCCTATGGGCCTTCAGCTGTGAGCTCACTATGGGTCGCAACGTCAGCAGCATGGCCTGGAACAAGAAAAATCCAGTAACTGCTCACCACGTCACACACTGATTGCACTGTTCTCTGTCTTTTCCTGTAAAATCTAATCAATATTATTATGAACAACATAAAACAGAACAATCTGTTTATCTGAGAACAGTCAGTGGGGCCATATGGTACAAGACTATATGATGAACAGCCTTTTGTCTGATGCTCTTCTGCAGGACCTTCTAGCTGTGGGATACGGACAGTTTGACTTCAAAGATCAGAAATCTGGACTTGTCTGCTGCTGGTCTCTGAAGAACCCTACTGTACGGTTCACATCCAGTTGATCAGTCACAAATAGTGCAGAAAATCTGCTCTCACCAGCTTGTTTATCTCTCTCTAAATGTTACTATAAATGAATATCACTTTGTGTGTGTTTGTGTGTGTGTGTGTGTGTATTGGTGTGTATTCTAGTGGCCTGAGCGGATCTTTCTCTGCGAGAGTGGTGTTACGTCCCTGGACTTCTCAGCCTCGAATGCCAATCAGTTGGCAGTGGGCATGCATGATGGCAGCATCGCCATCTACAATGTACAGAGCAGAGAGAAAACACCAGTCATCGACAGCAGGTGGCACTATAAGCACTTTTGCCTCGTTCTTCATCTGGAGTGAAAAAGTCACTGTGATTGCTTAAATGGACTTGTCAGTATATGCATGTTATAGATTGACATACAGTACTCTGCAAATGTTGGAGATCACCTTTGATTTATTTCATTTCCAGTCAAAATGGCTTTTCATTTTACAGCATGAGGAAAAAAAAACAGAACATATATTTAACAGAAAATTACACCGAAGCCTGAACAACTAAATATAATATCAGCTTTTTTCAGTATTTTGTCTGTCCACTCTTTGCCTTTAATACGGCTTATGTTATTTTCAGGAGAGTTTCAGTGCTTTCAAAGAAATCTGCAGGGCTACTTTTCCACACCTCCAAAGCTCAGTCTTAGAAGTTGCTTGGTTTTTCATAGTCCAGGTAATCCCAAACACATTCTGCAATGTTGAGGTCTGGTTTCTGAGGTGGCCACCAGCTACACATCCTTTCAGACCTATAGTGTTAAGCTGTCTTCTCACAGTTGAAGGATGGACAGAAACACCTGTGGAGTGGAGTGGAGCTTGAAGGCTTTAAGTTCTATCCCATTTTCCCATTTTCTTTATATATTTAAAAAAAATAACTCCAGTTTTCCTTATGCTTATCTTATTTCTTTGAAGGATCTCTTGGAAAATGTATAACTTGTACTTAATGAAGGGTGGTCTCCAAACGTTGAACAGTACTGTAAAAATCTAATGAAATTAAATGAAAATGAAAGATTATTTTTTCAAGCAGATCAACACTACAACAAGAAATGTTTTTAACTGGGAAAAACCACACACTGGAGGTAAAAAGATTCACAAAGGCTACATCTGATCAGACTTACAAAGACGTCACTGAACTGTTTTTCATGATTTGAATCACATGAAACTTTCCAACCAAAAACATTATAGTTTCCTGTTTCCCATGCATTCCCATGTGTTTGGAGGCATTTGCTACAGCAGCTCAAATGTTTACTGTTTCCACTGTGTTTATACATCCCTGGATAAATTATAGTGTGCACAGTGGCGCATAGTAAACACAGTGCAATATTGTGGCATACAGCTGGTAAAAAGCACTGATCACTTGACTAATGTTGTGCTTTGGGATGTTATTTGCTATTCTAGAAAAATAAACAGATCAATCGTGCAGAGATTACGTAACTATAAATATCTGTGTTGATTAAAGGGTTCTGCACAAACAGTACATGTTGGCTTTTTAGCACTTCTACACATGCGACGGCACACAGCCTAGGCTGAAGATAACCTGAATGAATGAAGATAGCCTTGTTTGTTTCATGCTCTTTTGCAGTGACTGTGCCTACAAACACACGGGTCCGGTGTGGCAGGTGAAGTGGATAGATCACGAGCGGGGGCCTTCAGGAGAATATAAAGGAGAGACACTGATCTCTGTCGCTGCTGATGGGAGGATCAGCAAATGGTTCCTGCGCAAAGGCCTGGACTGCATCGGTGAATTCCGAATGTGTTTTATCAGTGATACATAAAAAAAATTTCTGGATCAGGATTCGGTTTGTTCCCTATTAATATCAAGGATTAATTCATGCAATGTTTTATTTATATGGGGCATTTTGAACAGGCACATTGTTACAAAGCAGCTTTACTTGATGAGACTCTCGCCAGTGCTGTGAAAGATCTGTTTAGAACTTCACTTATCAAAATTTAAGCCCCTTAAATGGCCAGGCCCCACTGGCAGGCCCAGAGTTTTATTACACCCTTCTATAACCTAAGAACAGCTCAGCCATTTGGAAGTGAAGTCCCAGTAGTTACTGAATAATAAGCCTGGTTTGCAACAAGCCTGGGATTTTAAGAGGTTAAGAACTTTAAAATGTAAAAATACTGTCAAAAATAATGATTAGTTTATGGCATGCTAGATACAGCTGTGTGTATCTCTTATGTGATTTTATTTGAATCAGATCTGATGAAGCTGAAGAGGATGAGAAATGACAAGAAACTGCTGGGAGAAAGAGAGAGGAAGAGTGAGGCTCTGATTTCTCGCCAGGCGCCTGGACTGTGTTTCGCTTTCCATCGTAATGTTAGGAGCTTTGCATTGGATCACACATTCACCAAGTTTGCTGTTGAAGGGGAATTCCACATGCTTTTTTATTTCCATGTAATTCAATTGTTGAGATGTAAACAAAGTCATTCAGAGTGGGTTGATGAGAAATGGTTCATTGTAGAGAAGCTAACTGACACATTTCTTCACCATGATGGTCAAGGGGGTGACCCGGGGTCATAATATCTATAACACAGATATAGCCATTTTACTTACTATCCAAAGTGACCAGTGACTCTTCTGAGTGTTCTGAGTTCTTATATGTAATGTTCATAATGGTGAAATAGTGGTTCTCGCTTTTAGAGGCTTTAAACCCTTCAGATATTTCACATCCAGTAAAAACTCTCTGAATGATTGTATTTACATTACACTAACAATTTCATTAATCCGAAATATTGAAAAATAGGTGGAATTTCCCTTTAAACCAGCCTGCACTTGAACATATTTTCACTGGTTTTGCATATTTCTATTTATCAGGACTCAAATATCTATTTGAGTGGAACAGAAGAGGGACATATTCACAAGTGCTCCTGTTCATACAATGAGCAATTCTTGGAGACGTACACAGCACACAGAGTAGGTTTCTATAACGCGCACAGCCTCCTAGCCTGGTTAGATGAACACAGTGGGGTTTATCAAATCAAATCTCTGAGTATTATACTTTTTGTTTGAACTCATAAACTAATTATCTTCGTTTTCAAATGTGAGATGATATAGTGTATATACTATTATAAAGTATATATTTATGTAGTATGTTAATAAATACATTCACCATCCATTTTAACATTTTAACAAAAGTGCATACACTTTTACACGTATCAGTGTCACTGCTAGGTTTATAGTGGTCCATCAGCCAAAAATACCCAGCGAAAAGAGGTTTTGTCATCAGACAGAGACTAATGATGATGGCTAACAAACTCTACAGCAACAGTCTCTATCTGAACACCAGCAAAGTCTTGCTAGATGGGGATTTCTAATAAAGTGGCCATTTTGAACAGTTTACATTGTAGTGGATGTGTTGTTTTTGTTCAGAGGTGTCTTGTTGGCTACCAAATATTGGTCTAATCACAGCAGTTATTATTGGGGCTCCTGAAAACATTTGAAAAGATTATTTTTCATTATTAGAGAAGCTCCTTTTATATGTTTTTTTTTTCATTTATTTAGGGTCCCATCTATAAGGTCACCTGGTCACCCTTCTGTCCAGATGTCTTCCTAAGCTGTTCTGCAGACTGGACCATTCAACTTTGGAGGCAAGATCTCCTCACACCTGTTCTGGCCTTCACCTCCACACAGAAAGCTGTCCATGATGTCATGTGGTCCCCGCGGTGGGCCACTGTGTTTGGGGCAGTAAACGAGGGCAGGGTGGAGATCTGGGACCTGGGAGCCAGCATGTAAGAACTTGCTCATTCTCTGTGTTTTTAGTTTAGTCCCCCATTAATAATCTTGAACAACTGGGCACAAACTTTATATTACACATCTATTCTGAGTGTTTAAGGAAATCAGTGTTATATCATTTGGTGATCACTAAGCTTGGACACTAATGTAAATTTCAACTATTATTGTCTGCAGAGCTGCGATAAATTATATGATCGGGATCCAAATTAATTTACGAGGTTCCATGTGTGAGTGTTACAGATCGTTACCCTGTAGCTTGCATTTTCCCAGACTGTAATATAATTACCATATTGGCACCAAACTGGGCCTGCATCTAATATTACTTAATAATGTATAATGATATCCATATTTTACACAGCATGTAACGCTGTTAATATTATCTCCATTTGGGTGGAAACCGAAATGTTGCTTATCCATTTTTCTCTCTATTGGAAAGTTGATCTCATGTCCCAGAGTTTCTTTCTGTCATTTGCAGGTACCCCAGAATTATTTTACTGAATGCGATTTGTTCAAGATCAGCATTTTTTTATTTGAGACACAAAACACTGCTTTTACTAAAATACAGTATTTAAAAAGTGGAATTTTATAAATTTTAGGATTTATTGGCACCTGTCGAGTGATTAGGTTGAAGTTAGTATCGGTATTGGTACTTGCTATCGGCAGATACTTAAGGAATCGATATTGGAAGGGAAAAGTGGTCACGATGTGTCCCTAGTTATAATTTTTCCATGTAGCATTCAAGGTTCATGTGTAGTTAATTAGTTTGTGATATTCTGCCGATTATTAAGTTCAGTGTTTTCTCTTGTATACATTTTTTACTAACCATAGATTAAATTGATCTACGTTCAAATTACAAGCACCATTTTTCAATTCCGAATTTTTGCTCAGATTCAATCTTTATAACTTGATAGCTCACATTCATGTGAGTAAGTGACTCAAACCTGTCATTAATGTCAACCTGTTCTGAAAAGAGCAGCATGTGAACATCCTGAACTATTGAGTGTTGCTTAAAAAATACGAGTGTATTAGATTTTACTAGAATCTGTTGTAAATCTGTGCTGGATGAAAGCCCCCTAGTGGCTGAGCTCATGTTCAGCAGGGCAAATAGGTAATCTGCTCCTGCTCCCGTGTTGTTTATCACTCCCTGCACTTTTCCTCTTGCAGTCTGGATCCAACTATAGTGAGTGTCGCTAGTCCGGGTGTGAAGCTTACGTCTCTGCTGTTTGCCAGTGGGACAGACTGCATCTTGGTTGGGGACAGTGAGGGCCAGGTCAGCATCTACAAACTGGAGAACCTCGGAGTGGGAGCAGGCACACAGGTGAGCTTTGACAAGCATCATTTTACACATCTGAAGAAGCCTCATGCGATTCATTGGTGCTGATACGCGTCCTCTCCTTCTTGGCAGGTGGACACACTTGAGGACATCATCAGGTCCACGCTAGCCAGCCAGCTGTGAGAAAGAGAGAGGCTTTAGTGTCTGCTGGTGGGGTGCTGGCTGAGGATCAGGCTGTTGAGCTGCCTGCTCTACTCCATCATCCGTCTGACAGTAATGTCTGTTATCCATCAGACTCAGAGACTCCATTTCAGAATAACAATGAGATTACAACAGGCTGGCCATGTCTTGCATGAATAGAATAAACATATTGCCAAAATAGGACCACCTACCAAAAACAAGTCTCAGAGTTACTGGTATGTCTGAGCCAAGATAACCAGTACATCTCCAAGAAAGTTGTATTTTGTCTCAAAATGGTTCAGAGCAGCTCCTTGCCCTCTCTTTAGGTTGTTTTGTCCCATTATTCCTACAACTTAAAGGGGAATTCCACTGATTTTTCCAAAGTTTTCCAGAATACAGTTGTTGAGATGTAAACAGATGCAATTCAGAGTGTTATGATGTCTAATGCTGCATTGTATAGAAACTTAATGACAATGATTTCTTTACAGTCGCAGTGATGGGAACCATGGGTCACAATTTACTATCCAGAATGACCAGTGAACTTACACGTCTTCTGAGTGTTTATATGTAATGTTTATGATGGTGAAATAGAGGTAAATCTGAATAATTCTGTTTTCTCTGGGTATTATTTTGCCTTAGAAAGCACTGCATGTACCTCTTCACTATGAATGTATTTTTAAAAAAGATGTTTTTGGCCAAAAACCTCATCTAAAAAGTATAAAAAACTTATAAGGCAGCATATTCATAACTATTTCATGACATGACCTTCTGTGTGGTTGCCTTTAGAGGCATTAAATGCTTTGGATGCCTGGTTCACCACCTCTGTGATGCAATTCTATCTTTGTAAGTTTCTCTAGAACTGAGCATTTTGCAGCAAACCACTCTGAATGACTTTGTTTACATCTTAACAATTAAATAAAAAAAACTGATGAAGTCCCCCTTAACTCTTTAAAGTCAATGTGAACACATTTTTGTTCCATACAGAGTGAAATATTTCTGAGTGAAACACAGTATCAGGGAGGGTCTCTGAGCCAGCTGAGCGTTTTGCTGGATGGTAGGTGGGGATAGCGGGTGATAGAGGTTAAACATGATTTTATTGGTTAATATTGTTTTTCACCGCCTGCTGGTACACAGTCACATAATCAGAAATAATAAGCCTTTTTTAAGGTGGGCAAAAGCCACTACACTTTAATCAAACATGACAGGAAAAGAAGAACTTTGTCCACTAAGAATTTATGCATATTTTGCCAGTTCCCAACTAGCTAAATCATGATTTGAAAAGATATTTGAGCTTAGTATTTTTTGACAAATAACTGTCAAAACACCTACTAGTTCACAGAACTGAAAGATCCCCAGAGCATGTGGTCTTTATGACAGTGATACACTGAAAGTTAATGGAGAGGCTATGGAGGTCTGATTACCAGAACCTCTCGACAGATTACAACCCATCCATGCCATCAACAGCCCCATCACACCTCAGCAAATGGCTATCATTATGGGAACTGCTGTAATCCATGACCTGTCTGAGAGGTCCCTAATCTGAGTCCTTTAGTGCAAATCAAACAGTTTAATGCTGAAGCTCAGTCAGAGGCTCTGAGCAAATACTGTCTGTAGCTTTACAAGAACAGCAGTTATGGGAGTAAATGGATTCTAGATGTGCTTTTGCCTATGTTTAGCATATGGTTTATTCAGTGTGTCGCTTTTCTGTGTGTCACAGACCTTTCCTAAGTGCTCACCCATCTTTCATCTCATTGGGTTTAGCCTGCACCACAGCCTGTAGACTGGCTTTTATTTTATTTGTGATGAACAACTAATTGTGCTTGAAAATGAAAGTCTGTGACTTTTCCTGAATGGTCTACATGCACAAGCAGCCCTTTTTTTACATGTTTAAAATAATATTATCAAATTTAATTTCCAGTCATTAAGTACAAGTTATTCATTTTTCAGGAGATAATTTTTGAGGAGCTTAGATGTAAGATAATACATTGCATAAGGGGAAGGTCAAAGAAAAATAAGTAAAACAACAAAAACAAAACAAAACAAAAAAAAAACAGTTTCTGCAGCTCAGAAAATGATTAAAATATACGGAAAAGAATGGGACTCCTAACAACCATACAAGCCCTGGTAGACCACTAAAACTCTCACAATCAGATAAACAGTACTTACAGCTTTCATCTTTGAGAGCGAGGAGAAAATCAAGCTCCACTCTTACTTCAGATCTGGAAAAAAATCCACAGGTGTTTCTGTCCATCCTTCCACTGTGAGAGGACAACTCGACAGTACTGGTGTGAAAGGATGTGCAGCTATACAAAAGCTGAGAAAAGGAAATGATCTCAGACCTTAGCATCACTGAATGTGTGTGGGATTAACTAGATTGTGAGAAGCAGGAAATACAACCAACTTTTAAGACTGAACTTTGGGGGTGTGAAAATATCCCTGCAGCTTTATTTGAAAAATAGAAACAATTGAAAAGAATGGAAGATGAAATAAAGGCAAAGAGTGGATTCAGTAAATACTGAAAAAATATATATTTAGTTGTTGAGGCTTCTGTGTAATTTTCTGTTAAATACATGTTTTCTGCTTTTTTCTGATGCTGGAAAATTAATAACTTCTATATAAGAGCCATTTTGACTTGATATGAAATAAGTGAAGGGTGGTTTTTGACTTTTGCACTGTATATTATATATATATATATATATCTCTTCACCTCTTACATTGAGTTCTTATGTGGGTTTACACTTTTATTCCTCATTCTTATTACTACATACAGTAATTTGCATATTAGTTTCATATTAGTTACCAAATAGCCTGTTAGTTTACGGGTTTAAACAATGTGCTTTCACAATGGTGCCTTAGCTGCCCTTGTCATTAGTCAAAGTCTAACATCACTCTATGATATCTGATACATATTTATATCATTTGGGGACGTTTTAACCATCCCGAGGGAGGCAGTGCTCTGACGGTAAAGCCATAATGGGTCATATGATTGTGATCATGATCATTTGCACTCTTTATTTGTAGGTCAACTGGTTTTTGAGGACATAATTTGTCAGTCAGATCAGCAGATATTGGACATCTGTTTTGCAGGGGGAGCTGCGCTACTCCATGTATGACTTGATTAGCTTTGCATTATAGAGAAGATCACTGCAATCAAACCATTATGCTGGAGCGGTCAGGAGACAAGGCCTTGTCCCAAAAGGATGTAATTTGATTCCAGATTGGGGCAGTAAAGCACTTTACTACCTGTCGAGAATGCCTTTTTTCGAGATACACATCCTGTCATTAGAGATAACTGGCAATAAAAAGGGACTCCACTTCAGGGTGGAGTTTGAAGAAGAGATATAAGAAGCACACCTTAGAGCATCTTTCAGACACCAACCTCCAGCCTTGAAGACAGCACTACAGGGAGAGACACAAGAACAAGACAGAGAGCAACAAGGGAAAAGGGAGGGAAGTGTGGGAGCAACTATGAAAGCACTGCGTTCTACGCTGCCTCTGTTGCCCTTGATGCTGCTGTGGGCTGTTTGTAGTGTGTCGCAGGTGCAGGCGGAGGTCAAAACGGTCAAGCTGTGTGGCCGTGAGTTCATCCGGGCCGTGGTCTACACCTGCGGAGGGTCCAGGTGGAGGAGGCTGCTCACTCCACAGAACATGGAAGGTGATTCATACCACTACTAAGAAAATATTATTAGACTATAAAGAGGTAACATGTTTTTCTTTTATTTGCTACAGAGGCTGAGCAAGTAATGCATTTAGATGCTGTTATTTCTAGAAGTAGTAATCTAAGTAATGGCCTGTCAGTTCTGGGCTTTTTTGGAATATGAGTTGACCCTCTGTGAATTGACTTTATCCAGCTCAATGATGATGATCAAATTTTGTCCCCTTAACCCAAATGCATCTCTGCGAGAAACACCAGCATAGACCAGCAGGGCTGGTCACCAGTAAAACCAACATATGTTGTGTTTTGGACATAGATACGCTGGTCAGCAGCAACTGAAGTTAATATGCTGATCAGCAGCAAAATCAGTATTTGTTGTGCTTTGGATGTGGGTATGCTGGTCAACCAGAATGACCATGCACAAGTAGAGTAATGACAAGTGCACAAATAGACCAGCATAAACCAGTTTAGACCACCATGCTGGCCTGTGCTGAACAGAAACAGAAGCAGGTGTCTTGTAACCTACATTTTGTACTAATATTTTTAGTGTAGCATTCAAGGCATGTCTACAATATACAGTTTAATTTGAGCTTACTCAGAATAAACCGTGAATGTGGTTGCCTTAAAAGCTAAAATTGCTTTTTTGTTGCTTAAATGCTTTGTGTGATGGGGGAGTTTTAGCCTGTGGGTGGGGATTAGCAATGACTAAACTGGGGGAGAAACTGAGTAGTACAGAGTTTTACAGATTTATAACAGTCATATAGGTCCAGTAACCACATAAGCAAACTATTTGAGACTAACTGAACATGGTTTGAGGCAAATATGTGTTGATTCAGGCCTGTATTTTGCATGGTGCTAGTTGTTAGCCTCATAGCTCCAGTCCAAAGCTAAAGAAGCCAACTTTTTTCTTCTGTTGGTGAGTCCTGCAGACACAACATGTCATCTCTGTTGGAAAAACAAAACATTGAATACTCCTTCAGTTGTTTCTTAAAGCATCATTGAAAGTTCCTCTGATGCGCAGATTTAATCTCATTCGGTAAATGAGATAAATGCCACAGTCATAGCTCTGGCCAAATCCTCCAGTGACCTGTGATTCATTTGATCTTCAAGCATCTGCTCTAGATAAACCTGATGATAGCAACAGGACCCAGACCTGATCAATTAGGTAGTTATGGCTCAAGGCAGACCTGCTTGATCTAGGAGAGCCACACGCTGTGCTAATGTGCATTACTAATGCACACATCACGTTGTGTTACTGGATTTTCTCTGTACTGTAATTACATAATCTTTCAGGACAGCTCTGGAGTCTGGACCCTGGAAAAAATGATTGTACACCTAATTTGACTCTGAGCGGTGTAATTTCCATTTGCAGGTTATATATTGGATATATACATTGCATGATGATAATGCATATTTTAAATTCTCATACTGGACTCACTTACAGTAAGAAACAGTCCGGTAGACTCATTTATGTAATTTTTTTTTTTCGCCACAGGGTATTTTTGTACATATTTTATATTTATCTTTTTTAAATATTCTGTGAGTCAAGTATTTTGCAATCTTCAAAAAGTTATACATAGTTTGCTGTTGTCCATTATTAATATAATCAGCAGTTACAGACTTAGTATGAAACATGTCTGCTGTTACTATGTACTGCATGTATTCAAACTGCCCTCTACTAGCAAAGCTTATAATTTACCAGAACCTGCATGGCTAATTATAATTTGCACAATTAGTTATTTTTTCTTTCTTTAAATGTCTGCGTAATTACACTTTATTCAAAGTCATTCAGAGTTGTTTGATGTGAAATGCTCCATTCTAGAGAAACTTACAGAGTCAGAATTGTTCAGTGGTGGTGATAGGAACCTGACATCAGAAGAGTTTAATGCCTATAAAAGCTCCCAAAACAGAAAGTTATTACAAGATATCGTTTATGAATACATTATCTGAGACCTGATACATTGTTTTATGATAATTTTGAGATGAGCTTTTCACCTAAAACATATTTTTAAAATACATTCATGTTGGGGTACATGCAGGGTGTTGTAAGGCAAAACATTACCCAAAAAATCTTTTTTTCTACCATTATCAACATTACATATAAGAACTCAGAACATATATGTAGGTCTACTGGTCCTGTTTTTAGGTAGTAATAGAATTGATGTATATTGCTGCTGTCAGAAGAAACCCTCATATCTCCATTTTTGTCGTTTTTCAGTGGGGGGCAATTATAAGGACCTGTGACTAACAGGAGCCCTAAAAAGTTGTTAGAGCATTAAGTAAATTTGTAGATTTAGGCAGATGTAGTCCATGAGTGGTGGAGATAAACCTGTTAGCTTAGCCAATAGTGAAATAGGCTACTTCTGCTCCCCTAACATAGTTACTTGTTTACTTGTTTACATTTCGCTCCTCTTTTAGCCAACATTTAATCAATGCAGGCAAACTTGTAGCAAGATGTTCTTACTAAATCAGTTGTTCCAGTTTGTTGCCTGGTATGAGACCCAACAGATGCAGCTTCAGGCTTAGCAACCCTGTCTCCCCATCCCTAAAGGTTAATTTATATTTATGTTATTCATTAGTGTTAAGAGGATTTTCTATTCAAGAATTTTATTATTAAAATTACATTTCTTATAGATGGTATCAGTGTTATGGAGTGTATAAATTCTACTGTATGCAGAAAGTTGCATGCATGTCTGTAGTGTTATATTTTCAGGCTTTGCGCGGCCTGGGGTGGTGGGGCCCGATGTGATAACTTTTCATGGGGCCCAAAATCCCTGGCGGTGCCCTTGACGCCATTAGTAAGAAATTTAAAATGTAGTTTCTCTACAGTGCACCATTTCACATCAGAATTCTCTGAATGACTGTGTTTACATCTCAGCGACTGAAACATGCAGAAATTTTAGAAATTTTTGGTGGAATTCCCCTTCCTTCTTCTGTTGTTGGTTTGTTTCCTGCCTCAGTAGTTTAAAGTGTGCATCGTCAGCCTAGTCTGTGACTGAAAAAGCAGATACACCCCATACTGAACCAAGTATGAACTGTGCTTTACAGGGATTTTGAATGGAGAGCAGAACAGCGCTGAGGACCTGAGTGAGAGCGAAGGATTAGACCTGTCGACACGAGATATAAACCACCTGATGACCAACATGTGCTGTCAGGTGGGCTGCCAAAAGAGAGACCTCACCTACCTGTGCTGAGGAGCGGACACACACTCTCACACGCTCAGTGGTGTGTAAGGGATCCTAAGGCCATTACTAAAGATCAGCTCGCTCTACGGCTCATGGCATGAAAGATAATTGGCAAATCAGTGAGTGCCTGTAAAATAAGTGTTAAGGGCATATAAACAAACATTTAGTAGCCAAACCATGTTGTTTAAATATGTGTTCAATATTATACAAAAGGTTTGTGGAGAAAAAGAGATTTCATGCCAACTATTTTATGTTTTCAAATAATTTCAGTCTTGAATTGTATATTTTGCAAGTTTTGTCTAATAAATTTTGCTGCATAATCATGGACTTATATGGTGTCTTCAATGTAATTAATCCTAAATGGTAGTTTATATACTAAAGCAAGTCTCAAAATATTTGTTTATAACTTTTCAGGCTGTTATCACTGCTGAAAGAAAGCAGCACAAACCAGCATGGCATACATAATAAGCTGGTTTATGCTGGTCTAATTCTGGTTTAGCTGGTCACCCAGTCATACTATGTCTATTACTACCGCCTTTATTTACCAAACAGTGACCTGTAAAAGAGGATTCTGTTACCATCACAGGCCTAAACGTCTTAATTCCTGTTGCTAAGTCCATCAAAAGGGGAATTACACTGATTTTTCAAAATTGCTTGATAGTTCAATGGTTGAGATGTGAACAAAGTCATTCAGAGTGGTTTGATGTAAAATGTTGCACTGTAGCACTGTAGGAAACGTACTGCCTCAGATTTCTTTACAGTGGTGATGACAGGAACAGGGGTAACAATGTCTACAACACAAATATAGCCATTTTATTTACTATCCAAAATGAACAATGCACCTACACATCTGAGTTTGTACATGTAATGATAATGGCAAAACAATGTCTCAGGCATCAGGCAGCATATTCGTAACCATTTCATGCAACCTTTCTATGAGGGTGCTATTGAAGGCTTCAGATGTCTGGTTCTTATCACCTCCACTGTGAACAATTCTGACTCGCTAAGTTTCTGTTGAACGGCGCATTTCCCTTGAAACCATGCTAAAGGACTGTTTACCTTTGCTTACATTTTGATTTAACTATGCGATAAAAAGAGAAAAAATATCTGTGGAATTCCCACCAATTAGGTCTTAGAATGTGATACATAATTTTTTTCGCTAGCTCCAATAGACACACACAGTAGCTAATTATAGATTTGTTAAGCACATGTGGTTATTAGATCATTCAGAAAAACAAATTCATACGTTCCGCTTACATCTTTTATTGGTTTGGAAAGAGCAAAGTATCTCAGTTCACTGTTAACATCATCTGTACAAACACAGCTTGCACATGTTGCTGGGCAGAAATGTTGAGGAGTTAAGAATGATCTAACATACAGTCACACAAACAGGCAGTCTCAGACACACTCTCTCATACACTCACACACACACACACACACACACACACACACGCTACTGCACTTACAGAACCTGACTGACTGACTGACATACAACACAGCATCTCACCTCCAGAATATCATCACTGCCCAAAAAAAGGAAAAAACTAAAACATTTTTTTTTCCAGATATTTCTTTTTCTTCAACATTTGAACACAGCAGGTGTTCTTAACAGTGTGTTAAAATTTCATGATAAAACCGACCAATAGAATGCAATTTCTTGGGGTAAAATTGACAAAGTTTAGAATGTTTCTGACAGCTCCTATAAAGTTACTATATTGGAGATACCTCTTTTTGGACAGCGATGATATCTCGACTAATACTTCACTTTGGACTAAGCAGACAAACTCATCAGCTGCTACACACAACTGCATTCATGTGGTTTTCTGTTAGCGAATGGATTCTGTTTCAATTCTGTAATCTATTAAATTCAGTGCAATTCAGAAATCAATGCAGGATGTTGTGCGATGTAATGTTAATGTCCAGTGCACTGCTCTTCCCCAACGTACAGTAGATAGGAATGGGAATCAAACGCCAGTGTTCTCGTTAAACTGGCACACACTCGTTTCTGTTGTCAACATGGAATATCAGAGCATCTGGGAAGTTGAACAGTAGCACAGTGGTATTTTTTTTTTTCCACAAGAAACAATATTTTTTCACTTTATTAATAGTTTATAACATTTAAAAAATATGCAGCTTATTCTCTCTTAGAGGACAGTTCTGGAGATACACACACAAATACAAATAAAAAAAAAAAAGAAAAGAGAAGAGAAGAAAAAAAGCATTTTGGTCATCCTAACCACTCCCCAAACCTCGATCTTGTCATCTCACAGAGACATTTACCATTTGCAAAAATAATAAAATCCATGAACTCAAGCGCCAGGGCGGTTTGGATAGGGGTTCATGCTCAAGACGTCGAATAAATTGCACTGGAGGAGAGCGAGAGAGGTCAGATACAACACGTTGGCGTGAATGGAAAACGTAAAGTCCGAAAAGATGACAATCCATGTTTCAACTAATAGTGCAGATATACACAACACTGCTTTCAGAAAGCATGATGCACCCAGGTAGATACAATATTCATCCTTTAACCCCCCGCCCCCCCACCCCAACCCACCCATATACAGCTCAAATCCTCTGTTGCACTTCAGTTTAAAAAATTATATCTGAAATAAATTTAAAAATTATACCTCAGCATTGTACTGTACACAGCTTACCCAACTACACAGATAACAAAAAAAATAATAACTTTAAGGATCCTAAACTGTGATACCATTCAAAGTCTATTCATATACAGTCACAGAGTTTTTTGTTTCTTTTTTTGTACAACAAATTATCATGAATAAATAAAAATAGAATGATGTACTCAGAAGTCTAACACTGCTGTCTTGGGAACAACAGAAAGGCTATTCAACAATACAAGGAAAACACCAAACGCCCTTCAAGATATATATTATCCATTTAAAATTACATTTTAAACAGCTCTTTTTTTTCTCAAGGGAAAAACCTTTTTTTTGATACAATTGCAAGCAAGACGTATTTTAAGCTGTGGCTGCCCAAAAAAACTGAACATAAAAGTCACCTAAAACACAGTGCCAGTGCAGATGTGGAGCAGAAACGAAAAAACCTGATTTTCACATTTACATACGACTCAAAGCTGTTACCAGTTACCTGCCACTTTCTATACCTGATTTAACTACAGTGGTATGCAAAGTTTAAACACCCCTGGTCAAATTATATACTTTGTTGATTTTTTTAAGTGAAAATAAGCTAACACATACTTTACAGAGAACATACAGAAATTTTATCTGCAAATTTTACTGCACAATTTTATGTATTGAACTAAACATATAGGAAAACAAATAAAACCTAAAATAAAAAATGTGCCATTGCTTTCGCACAGGTCATATTTTATGTTTTTCCCAATATGTTAAATTCAGCAAATAAACAGAAAATGTGCATTAAAAAGTGCAGAGGTGTGTTCTCTGTAGAGGAGTTAACATGTAATTTGAAAAGGAGCACCCAAACTTCTGCATATGACCGTACATTCCAAAAACTACAGTAAATAACCTGAATCATGAACTATGACCGAAGTGTTCCGTCTTGCAAAACATCGCCCCCTTGTGGTAAAGATACATACCCCAACAGCAGACTGACTCCTGAACAACCCTATACAGACCCATAGTAACAGGTCAAAATTTGGCAACAGGTAAAAAGTCTTGGATGAAATATTCCTTTGTTAACAGAAAGAGTTTGACTGGTCATGGACTTACGGACACTAGTGGACTTCATTTCACTCAGGTTTCACTCAAGTCCCTGAGCTTCTTACCTTTGTCAAAATGCACTGCCTTGCTGACTAGACTCAACACTGATTTGTCTGTACCAGGCCTAGACAGATAGAGCATTCAGGCAGCCACAGCCTGTGGGTAGAACAACAAGACGTTAGACAGACGAGAGGCTAACCTTAAGGGAAAACCTGTGCTGTCTAACAGCAGCAATACAGTTTTGAAATGTTTACAGTTTACAAATACAAGTAGTACACCCTAAAACGGTCCACGATTCCTATATGCAACTTATACAATACTGCTGGAGTGTGGGCTCCGCCTGTGTCAGACATCTATAAAGGGATTCTCCGAGGGGTCAGGCAGGGGCCAGAGTGTTTTGGAGTAATTTTCTCTTAGTCCATAAAGACACACTTTCTTGCGCAGGGCTGTGGTGCTGATTAGTTGTCTGCCATGTATTTTCCTAAAAGTAAAAAGGAGAAAAAGATTTAATAGGTTAACACTGTAAACAACAATATGGTCTCTGTCAGAACAAAATCTTCTTTTGTTTTTAAGGAATTTGAAAATGCCAGTTGGCCTTTGCATTGTGTTCAAATTTCATGATTAATGTACCAACACAAATGCTCCTAAATAATTTCCATTAAGTTCCATTGAAAGTTCTGAATGTTTTCCTTTCCCTGTACACTTACAATTTGAGATACAAGGTTTTGTATAGACAGCAACAATATGATAAAATCATTCTGTTATACGGTTAACTTAGCGTTTCCGAACAGCAATCCTAATAACAGACTGATTGGTTTGAAGATTCATGCCCAACTTCTTTGAGGAAGATTTGAGAACTGACATAATGCTACCATGGCAACAACTCCCCAGACAGAATATGACTGTTGTCGCAGAGTGATGAACAAACTCGCATAATGTTGGTGTGTGAAACTGAGGCATTTTTCATCCTCACCTGCAGCAAATCTCTTCTTGATGAGGGAGAATCTGTATCCGGGGCCGACCAGCTCAATGTCACAGCCAGACAAGGTGCTGCCTTCACTGGTGAACTGCACTGCCAGTGGGGCCGGCTTACTGGGGCCGTCTGTCAGCTGAAACCGTGCCAGCAGAGAGCCCACACCTGGAGCCAGAGGGAGCAGAGCAGAAAGCAGGACAGTGGAAAAGATGAGGAAGGCATGTTGGCTACATTTTTTATAAGGGACAATTAAAAAAGAAAATGAAAGTAAATAAAAAGAACATTTCACCTCCATTCTCAGACTTCTGAGAGATATCTGGAATCTTCCACAAGATTCTCTGCTGCTCTGCATTCCTTTGCAGAAGAAGAAAACATCATTTGTCAGAACCACCACTCCTCCTCCTCCTCATCCTCTTCTCACTCACTACTCTTCCAACAACTTCATCAGCCTCCAAAATGCTTGGCATGTTGTACCTTCCCACATTCCCTTACTTTCTCGTGGTGCATCCACATTAAATATGTATCATCTCTATATCACAGCAGCCCAGGCAGAATGTTATAACCCTACTGTTTTTGTGTAATTTTTCTTATCATTTTTATTCTCATTGTCAACAATTATTTGACCAGAACAAACAAAAGACAACAACTGCCAACAATCAACCAAAGACCGCTACTGGCACATTACCATATTAATAACAGTGTTACAGTTAGTCTTGGCAAAGACTTTAGTGTATTAGAGATTCCTGATCCATCTTTCTCACCAGGCAGCTGGGGGAAGCACAGCCTGCAGTTTGCTGACCCCTCCATCCACAGGAATGAGGAACTGGACGTTGTTGAGGGCCACCGGTGTGGTCATGGCATTGCCATTATATTTGTAGTCTATCCTCAGGTCAGTGCTTGCAGGCTCACACCTCCAGTTGACAGCCAAGTTCAGGGGAGTGGACTGTAGACCCTGTGCTGATACCTGGTACACACATACAAAGAGAGTTTCAGACCAGAGATGTGGGAAGCTGTTTTAAGTTGGGGATGCTGATATGTTAAGGAGCGTGTACAGTTGTACAGAAAGGTTTGAATATCCCCTGGTCAAATTACATGTTTCGTTGATTTTCTACATGAAAATGAGTTTATATTATATACACATATACATACACAATATATATATATATAGCAAGCTAGCTACTGAGACATCAGCATACTACAAGTGATTTTTTAATGCTTGTTATGAAGAAAAGGACCATAATACAAAATTACAAAATTAATCTAAGATAATACAATGGTTATCGTAATTTTTATCCGATAACATTCTTACATTCATGGGTTTCTTCGGTCTCTTACGCAGCCATCTTGCTGGTTTTTCTATCATAATACTCCATTTGAAGTGTGCCTCTGAAAAACCTCTGTTTGGAGGGCCACATATCCCTAACACTTCGCCCTACCCCTCCATCTCAACAAAAATTGGGACACAGACCCCTCGGTGTATATGTGCAAAACAAAGAGGTAGGGCAAAGTAACAGCAAGGGGCAAGGGATGAAGTGGGATATGGTCCCTGAGTCCCCTTTATGACAGTCTCTGAATCCTGATTCATTTTTCTCATCACTAACACAAATTCATTATCACAAATCCAGTCCAAGTCTGCAGGTTCTTACCTGATATTTCAGCATGTCTACATTATAGTACGTGGCCTGCGGTTTCTGTTCAGCCACCTTCTTCAAGTGGGTCATGAGGTTTGTCATGTTCACCCAGAATTCTTTAGCGTTGGGGTTGGACTGTGTGGTGTCGCTGTGGGAGTAATGACAGAGAAATAAAACAAAGCACAGAGCCAGGTCTCGTGAGGTATGAGGGCAAACCCGCAGCCAAATTAAAACAGATAATCTTTGTTCGGGGCTAGGATATGAACAAACGCTCCTACCAAATAAATCTCTGGCAAAGAGAGCGATGAGCTCACTGCCGATTAGTCATATGTGAGTCACCATCAGCTGACTGTAAGCTGTGATGCTGGGTTCAGGAGAAAGGCTTAGTGATGTAGGGCTGGTATATTAAGTTTGCTTCTTTAGTTTTGCACAGGAGCTACGAGGCTAATGTACAGTACTGTGAAAAAAATCTGAGACTATGCTTCATATATTTAACTCCCAGTCAAAACAATCATTTGAGGTATTTATTTTTGGGAGATATTTTTGAAGAGATTAGATATAAAATAATCTACTTGCATAAGGGAGGGGAAAGTCAAATGGAAATGGAAAAAAAACAAAACAACAAAAAAACAACAGGAGTTTATAAAACCAAAGTTGAAAAAACTATTTTAAAGATACAGAGAAAATGGGACTCGACCACCATGCTGGTAAACAGCACGAAAGTGAACGTTCGTCTTTAAGAGAAAAGAGAAAATCAAGCTCCACTCTTGCTTTAGATCTGTCCATCCTTCCACTCTGAGAAGACAACTCAACACTATGAGTCTTAAAGGACGTATAGCTCACAGGAAGCTGTTACTGAGTAAATTAATAGATAAAAAAGAAGAATATTTACAAATCAACCAAAGAAAGTGTTGGTGTTCTCAGAACAATGTCCTAGAGTACAACCCAGAGTACAGACTGAATGTGTTTGGGATTACTTGAATGGTGAGAAACAGAAATCAAACAGAAACAGAAACCAGCTTTAAAGAATGAGCTATAATAAGTCTCCTGAAAAAAACAGAAGCTTTTATAAAGACAAAGCACGGACACACTAAATACTTAAAGTTTTGATTTTATATTTAGTTGCTGAGGGTTCTGTTAAACATGTTTTCTGCCTTTTTTAATTGGTGTGGAAAAATGAATAATTTGTACTTAATGGTGCTTTGCTACTAGAAAGCAAATAAATGAAATAAATAACTTTTGTATAGTACTGTAGCTAACATGTAATCAGAGCTTATAGTTATCACCGTGGGCCTAAATCACCACACACCTGCTTTAATCTGTATCAAATTGTTCAGTAATCACAAATAAACTTGCATATGTAGTTTCTGACACTGTATGACATTCTATTCTCTCTAAAATGGACAGAAGTATGTCACATAGATAAAACAGTATGAATAGCCTTCTTGAAGCATGAATGTATGTACTTTTTTCTATGTTTACAGACAACAATATGACAAAATGTCAAAACCAACATGGGTAACTTATGACTTAACAAGGTTTGACATGTTGATGATGAGGCTGGTTTGCACCATGCTAATTTGTGGGGTATAATTGTCCATTAATTGTTAGCTACATTAGCCTAACAGCTCCGCTCTAGTGTAAAGAAGCAAACTTCAGACACCAAACATGGCTAAATTTGGGTAGGTGGAAAACCATTCAAATTCATTTCTCATCAAACTATTGTTCAAAGACTTCTGCAGACAAAACGGCTAAATACAACATGCTAATAAATGCTAAATGGTTAAAACGTGGTTATCATGGTTTTGTTGTTATTCCTTTGGCTGAGCAAAATCAAGGTGGCACATGCCTGAACCTGTTCGAGATGTAGATGGAGTGAATCGTAATCGTATGTGAATCGTGTTAGAAGTGTCATACCAGCACAGTAACTGGGGGTTAGGGAGGACGTGCTCCAGACGACTGTAGTTGGTTATGCTGAAGGTTAGCACTGCAGGTGAGGGGTTATTGGCAAAATGCCTGGTGATTCCAGCCGGGAAAGATAAGACCATCTCCCCTGTGATCTTCACCACGCACCTTAGAGATGAATACTGGGGTTAGACTAATAATCTTGCGACTGCTAATAACAGAAATACCATCCTTCATGTACACAACTTGTCAAAGGCTTAGGTACCACTTGCTGTGCCTTCTTTAAAAATTGCTTATTTCTAGCTGTTACCCTTCAATTAAGTAAGACACCTGTGAAGGGTTTGTTAATCTAATACTCAGTAACTAATACTCAGTTTTCCTCAGAATGACTAAATTATGATTTGACTGTTTTCCAAACTTTTGTTAGAAGCACATACAGAAAATCTTTTGGCCCAAAAATGGTTTAAAGACCTGGAAGGTTTGAGTGCTAATAAGTGCTGACATTACAACAAGGGGATAAAATAGGTGGGCTTCAGCATTATTCCCAAGGTAGCACTGTCACAATTATTGTCAAAAATACCCGCAAGTGTGATACAGCCATCCGCAAAATAAACCTGCTTAGTGCTTTATACGTAAAGTTAAATGTGCAAGTTATTAAAATACGTGTTTTTATTAAACAATTTTGATGAGCAGTGTAGATATTAACAGTGCAATATTAAACATTTGTGCTATAAATCATGAAATGGTTCAAAAGGCAGTTCAAATGGGTCAGACATACTTGCTGGGATCAGTTCCCTTAAAGTAAGCATTGACCGTTTCAGTGAAGGCCGCTGCCACTGGGAGTGTGTCCTGGGCCCCCATGGTGAGGGGACTGGGCCCACGTGAGCATCCTGGAACACATACATGAGACATACAGCCCACATTCAATGTGTATTCATGAATTCCCAAAATATGAAAACTGCCCTCTACACCTCTACAATAGGATCTAGATCAATTCTAGATCACTGGATTGTGAAAAATAAGCCTGAGAGAAGGAGAATGAAGAACAGAAACAAAGAAACAAAAGAATAAAGTAAGAAACAAAACAGATGATCAGACACACAGAACACGTACAACACTCAACAGCTCACAAACAGACATTCTCTCTACTGAGACCGAAGGCCTCTAAAACCAGCAACCACAACACTGAATCGCAGCAAGGGAAGAAAAGCATCAAGCCTCACTACTCTAGTGAACAATTTTCATTTTAATGCCATCAATGCCATCGCAATATATTTCTGCACACATTCAACATAGAATTAGTAGTATAAATGTAGCAAGTGCAATCCATAAAATCAACAGAGAATGTGATGTGAAATGATACGAACATGAAAGAACTAAAGAAATAAAGAGGCAGATAAAAGTCAACTTCAAACACATGCAGCTGATGCTGAATTGTTGTGTCATGAGACCAAAATGATCAAAGCAAAGATCCACAAAAAAAGACAAGAAAAACAGATTAGTGACGGACATGAAAATGATGATTCCAAAAACAAAGGCCGGGCTGCTGTGTTACATGAGCAGATGAGCATGGTGATGTGGAGTAGAGCAGGCCAAAGCAGGGGTGGGTGCAATCGCTGTGGGTGGAGGAGGCGGGGATGGAGGGAAAAACCGAATGAGAAGAGGGCGGGACAGATGAGACTTGAGTGTGTACGCTCTACATCCTTTGGCCAGAAAGCCTGACTTACCTTCAAAGGTTAAATAAAACTTGCCTCTGTCAAACCATACGAGGGAGGGCTGGTCTGTCTCTGTGTTGGGGAGGAGGGGGAGGAGGTGGGCAGAAGGGGAGGAGGGGGGGGCGTGAGGAAGGGGGGAGGGGGAGAGGGGAGAAAAGGACAGTAGCGTGAGTCACACACGTCTATTATATGTCACAGTGTTGGGGCCAGGGGCTTAGGTCAAAAGGCAAAGTGGTGGTCACCATTCACTTCAGATGGGGACAACTGTTACTACTAAAGAAGGCTACATGGAGCATCATGAGCTAAATCAACACTTAAAACAGGGGAGACAGCCTTGGTTCAGAACAGTCTGGTGGTTTCTCCACTCAAAACAACCTGTTTCAACACACGTGTTGGTCACCAGGTTTGGTTGGTGTGTTTTTGTAGGAACTGTGCTGGACTCTGGTCTTGATCAAACTGACACCAATGCTTTTGGGTGGAACTGACCCATCCTTGCCCCACCTACAAATGGATTCCTTCTTATCAACTGTTGTGAGGTTGGACAAGCTTCACAGAACAGTGGAAAAATCCGAATCAACCTCATAAAATATGTCAGCGCAACACGATCGCAACAATCTTTTTCTTTGTGGTTTTGTTCAATTTGATGGCTATACTTTACATTGTAAGAGCACAAAGAGAAAACATATATAAAAAACATAACATTCACAAAATGTCAGCAGCAGGCATTGTATGTTTTTTAAACGTATGCTTTCATTTTATTTCTCAGTTCACTGCAACCTGCTGTCTTTTTTTTAGTTGCAAGGACAGTATTTATTCGGTGTATTTATTCTTTTTTTTAATCCATTTCAAAAGACTGTACAAACTTTTGTGCTAATGTTTTCCATGTTTGCCAATTCCATCAAGTTTATGTGATATGCCAAAATACACATAAAAATATGAAAAAAAAAATCTAGCTAAGGCCGAACTTACTTACTTATGTTGAAGTGCATTTTTGCCAATTCCATCAAGTTTATGTGATCTGCCAAATACACATAAAAATATGTGGAAAAAAAATCTAGCTAAGGCCGAACTTACTTACTTACTTATGTTGAAGTGCATTTTTGCATTTCTGTAAAGCTTGTCAAACCTCGCAACAGAACACATCTGTGTGTGTAGCAGTGGTAGGTCAATTCCAACCAAAAGTACGAGTGTCCTATTGTTGGGCCTGAGCCCAGCAGTAACTTCACTGCTTAAGCACACCTAGTAAACCTGGTGACTAACTTCTGTGTTGGGGGGAAAAAACCAAAAAAACCAAAAAAAAATCAGTAAACTGTGCTAGACCAAGGCCCCCCATGACTAGAGCTGGACACGCTTCATTTATGCATACTTATGCATTAATGCACTTACATAAAAATGGAAAATATGTCGTGGCCAAACTCAAACTCAGAGTGTGTTGAAGCTTTTGTGCTGGGTAAGAAAACAGCAAATGAACTGTAAACTATAGCGCAGTATGTATCATCTATGAAAACTCTGAATGGTCAGCCCTTTGTTCCATATATTGTCACAGGGGGCATAAAGGGAAGTCCAGCAGACAGGCCTCTGGTATGGCTTCCATATAGTATCCAAAACTAAGTGGGATGAAAATATGCTTTTTATAGGAAAAAGATTCTTTGTGTCTAATTTGTGTTTCTGTGTACTTTGACAGAACATGAACTGTCAGTCTGTGACGAGGATGAGGGACAACAGGGGGCAGCAGTAGGTGAAAAAGACTACAGTAAGGGTGGTAGTAGTCTCACTGGGACGGACATGATCTTGTAGTGAGAACACGGGTCTGGGGACAGCTTTGGGTGTTGGATTGCAGCAAAATTCCTTTAGTCTTTGTTTTTTTAACATCCGGAGTACGGAGCTGCGTTAGCGTCCAATCGAAAACACAAGCAAAACTGGTTACCTACCAAAAGAATTGTTTTCCATCTGCATTAAATAATGTTTAATTTTATTGCATGTACATGCTTGATTGGAGTTCTGGGGGTGGGGCTTTTTAGCCATTCTAACTTGTGTTACATCTATGGGTTAACATCAGGCTTCTTGTCTGTTGGACAACACTGATGAGCTCTCCACTGCCCCTTACTTTAAGCTTCATATTTATGAATCATTGGATTGGTTTACAAATTTTACACTCAGCTTGTTCTCACATAAGTCTGTGTTTTTAAGTCTGTGTTCCCACTCACATTTAGCCAAAAATTTCTCATGCAAGATCACGTCTGGCCCTGTGAGACCAGGCTGGTACACTCACATCCTGTTGCATCTAATTCTAATCCGGAAGGAAGGAATTTATAGTAACACAAAATAAGAAGGAGGGAGAGGATGATAAATCTGGGCTGGAAATTTTGTTTTCACAGGTGAGGACCTTTAAGCCTGTGTTACATGTGAGTTATAGACACCAGCAGTGAGCAACATGGGTGTTCTTAAGATTCAGATTAATTCACTGAAATGTATTCCAAAAGAAATATTAAATATAATAAAGCGTTAAAATTCCTGAGGTGTTTCTCGTACAAGTGTAATCTAAATGGTTAGGACTTGAACAGGAGTTTGACCCAGGTCTAATGTGTGAGTGCACTCCACTTTAAGATGAGAGGTGGAAAGCATACTGATTAGCACTGTTACCATCTGGGCTGTAGTCCAGACCAGACTTCAGAAACACAGTGGGCCGTGTGTGTGTTTGAGTGTGTCTGAGTGGGTCTACTCTCTGGCTAGAGGATGGCCTCCATCCTTTTCTGAAGAGTGAAGACAGATGCTCCTTGGACACACTGTTTCCAGACAGTATACACTTAGGCTAACGGTGTCAACACAGCATTGGAAGACACTGTAATGGCAATGCGGGTAGAGCAGTGTGTGACATCGCTTGTGGGACAAAGAGCGCATGTCTTTTCAAGCAAATGGGGTGAATTATGAGAAGAAAAAAAAGTGAAAGATGCACGTTGCTCCTGCCTTCTCTTTTGAACTTAAGGATAGGATAGCAGTTCTTCTACATATGTGTGCGGATGGGAAGACAGTGAAACCATGTACAGTAAATGAACGTCTGATCAAACTTTTCCTCTTCTTGTATGCAAAGAGTGTGGGGAAAAGTGCGGGAGGAGGACATATTTATAGCGATGAACTAAAGACTGCTCAAACTTTGGTGTTCCTTCAATGGTTCTTTCATTAAAATGCAGACAAAATACTACAAATCTCAAATTCAAAAAAGTTGGGACAGTATGTGAAATGCTAATAAAACCAGAAAGCGATGATTAGTAAATTCTGTTTGATCTGTATTCATTTGATGTTTTACTTTATGAACTTTGGGCCTCATTCACCAACTGTTAGTAAGAACAAATCTCTCCTTAAATGCACTGAAGATTCTGACATCACCAATGTTTTCTTATTTGAAATTTATTCTTAGGTAAACAGTTCTGCAGTTTGAGAACACATAATGAATCTGATGAAGACTTTTTCTTATGAACTTTCTCAGGAACAAGTTTAAGATATTGGTAAATGAGGCCCTTTGTTTTTTTAATATACGCTCATTTCTAAGTCGATGCCTGTAATACATTTTGCGTCGTCATGCTGAAAAAAGTAGGTCTGGTCCTGAACAAGATATTGTCTAGATGGCACTAATATATCCCCATATCAAGACAGACCTTTTAACTTTATGCTGGTAACAATCTGGACAATCTTTATATCTGAGAACATCTCCATCATCGCCCTAAACAATCTGACTGATCAGACCACAATACATGTTTCCACTGTGCATCAGTCCATTTCGGACTCATTTGTCTCGACTCGTCCCTGCTCAAAAAGGACGAATATTTAACATTCATAACATTCTTAGTCTTAAATTGCAATGTCCAGACTCCTTGGTAATGAGTTGCAGGTGCCAATTTCAGAATGAGCTTATGTTCACAAAAAACAATGAAGTTGATGAGGTAAAACATTTAAAATCTTGTCTTTGTACTGTTTTTTTATTTTAATACAGGTGGATTTACAAATCACTGCTTTCTTGTGCTTTTTTGCATTTCACATATTGCTTCAACTTTTTTAGAACTGAGGTTTGTAATATCACGCAGGTATGGCCAATTTGTTGGCTAGTCTATTCAGTGGGCATAATGTTACAGTCAAAAAAAAATCATGATGATGACTTATGCCCTTCAATCCGACTGCATTATGGGTAACACAGGCATTTGAAATCCATGGCTTGAATCAGTGTTACCCATGTCATCCACCGAATCAGGAAGGGCCCATACCGTACCTGATGGGAGGTCAGCTCGCCTCTCAAAGCTGGGCAGTTTGTCTACAAATGCGTCATCTTCTGACATCAGACAAAAACGTCAGCCCAAAAGACAGGACGAGAAAGACAACAAAATAGAAACAAAAGTAAAAGCAATTCAAATCAAACAACAAAGACGTCAAAGTAAAAAACTACAAAGAACAGTTCTCAAACTCAGGTCAAAGTCACGCTACACAGACAAACAATGAGAAGGGAAGTAAAAAAAAAAAAAAGATAAAAATAAAATCACAAATGAACAGAATGGCAAAAGCACTACGCATACTGAAATCCATCACAATTCTTGAGTTAAGAGACACTATTCAAGCCTTCGAGACAAAAAACTTTGCTGAAAAAACGCAAAGTCTACAGCATTGTATTACAATTCATCAACCAAAGCTGGCAAACTCTTATCAGACATGCAGCCATGCACTGAAAGACTGAAGAAAGCACTGTTTAAAAACTATTTCAAATGAGAATGAGGCTACAAACTACAGAAAGTGGGATTTGTACAAATCCAACCATGCTTGTTAACAACTTTCTACCTCTACTTGTAGCTACATAGGGCTTGCCAAACACATCAAGCCATATTAATTGTGCTCCACAGCTCATCATCCAGTGACATGCAATGAATCTCATACAAGCTCACTTGTATTTTTAGGCCAGCAGAAATCTTACAACAGTCATGCATCACATAGACATGTATGCTATTATCATCCCAAACAGATGTAAAGAAGTACAGACTACACTGAATAAATGATGGGCTACTGAGATAAGTTCAAAATTACTAATGGCCATAACACTAAGGCCATAATACTGTCCTTCCATTAACAGTCATAAAACAAATGTTCTGAGCACTTATGGGGTTTTTCAGAGCACCTCTGCAGGACAAATGTGTAGACTACTCAGATATGAGGCCATACTAGACTTTCAAACTAGATTGTATTTGCCAACACATACACACAGAGCAGCAGAGCAGGAAGAAGAATGATGGGAAATGGAGTCACACCTGACACAGACACGGAGAGCTCTTTACCGACGGTGGGCGTGGTGGCAGCACTCAGGGAGTTGGTGGAGGAGATGGAGGAGGTGCTCTCAGCCCGGGCCAGCGGTGCGATGGGTGGGGGGCTTGATGAGTGTACCGGGGGGCTGAAGGGCCGATTCTGAGAAGACAGGCAAGGAAACAGGAGGCCGGGGTGATACAGGCAAGGTAAATCAGTCTTTGAGAGCAAGGGATTCAGTCAAGGATTCAGTGGTAGTGTTGCTACTGCAGTCTTCTATTATGTGCAGTGTTTGAAAAGTAACAGCAGTAACCTGCGGCTGTGGACATGTATGGCCAAAAGTATCCAGACACCCCTTCTAAATGGTGAGTTTAGCTACTTTAAAGTGCATGCATTGCTGAACAGGCATTCAATTACATGCACACGGCAATTAAATCCTCAAGGCAATGTTCCAACATCTAGAGTAAAGCATTAACAGAAGAATCGCTGGATGAGCAGGTGTCTAGAAACTTCTGGACACACAGTGTTTGTATAATAGGGGTGTAAATCTCTGACCTCACAACTCTATTCATTAAATTACAATTCTTAACAAAATAATTCAAAGCGTCATAAAATGTTACATTTCTCCACAATTTAAGGAGATTATTTTGATTCGATACAATTTGATACAAAAAGACTTTTCAGCATTTTTGTTCAGATTTGTTTTCAATCATACTGAATACACAAACGTGACTAGGGGAAATATCTATAGAGCAGCACATAAGAGATAGAAAATGCAGTAATATTTTATCTAAGTTTTTTTCTCATTTTAAAATACACAAAGCTTTATTTTAAAAAAGTGAGCATACACTTTATTGAATATTATAAATGTTAATTATTAATACTATCATTAATATTATTTTTTTTAAATCAGTTAAAAAAAAATCAACGTCGTCGAGTAGCTTCAGAATGCTGCAGCATGATGCATCAACACATTTTACTTACTTAACCTACAATGAACTGTGGCAATCATTTCAATCAGGTACTTCTGATCAGATATAATGGCAGGGAAACCCGATTACACTGAAAGGCACTCTGTTCGCAAAACGTGATTTATATCAGAGATCTTATGACCTAAAGATGAACTGTGTTCTAAGCGTGTTACAGTGTGGAATGTCTGAGCTGCCACATACCACATCCCCTACACTCGCTTTCCCAGGAGCCAGTTTGGGGCGGGAGGGTGGCCGTGGTGGGGGAGGGGGTGGGCTGCTAGCAGCCAGTGGCGTTGCAGGGCGTGCAGGGGAGGAGGAGCCTGTGGATTAAGGGTATGTCATTAAAACAACAATCTGTAATGGAGAAGGGATGTCATGCATCGCAGCCATTTGTTAAGTTAAAATTTAGCGCAAACACACACATTACAATGACTATTATGGCATGATGCCAAGGGTTAAGCCTTTAGAAGCTTACACTTCATGTATGGCATACACATGCAGTCTTCCATGGGCAAACACTGCACAGATCAACACAATTCATTTCACAATAGAGTAGCAATCACTTAGTATAAATTTTTTCCTTTCGTGTATACACATCTTCTTTAACCCCATCAGTACAAGTTTAAACTCAATCTGAATGTACCTGAGAGGAATGGCGATTGTAAGAGGGCTGAATATGGGGTGATTAAAAACCTGGTGTATTGTTTATGTGGACTGTCTCTTTTCTCACGCTGGACCGACTCTTGGTGTAGACTGTTCCATTATTACAATACAAACAGTCAACCAGTCTCATTAACTACACCCATCGCCTCTATCCAATATTCAAAAATCATAATGTTACTTAGACTTCCTCACAGAAATTTTGATACATTTATAGTCAATATTTAAACCATAAGTATAACTAAAAAGTTCTCTTATTACTTTTTAGAAGCAGTGGGACCAGTAAGATAAAAACAATCCAGCTAATGAAGCAACACAAAGCAATTTTGACTACTGAACAAGGAAGCCCTCTTAAAGCTCAGTTGTCTGGGCAAAGATTCACCTAATTTTATTATCCTGCTAACTTTCACCCCATTATAGTCAGAAATTAGTCCTAATATATGTATTTATTGTATTCAAATATGGGTTACAATTGTATGTAACAATCTCTCCAGCTCACAGTTTTCCCCACAATTAGATATTTCTTCAGTGAATTTCCCAGGAATCAATTACATCCCAAGTAGATTTAAAACAAGGAGTATACATTTATAATCTGCTCTCTAAGCACAGCTAAATACACATGCATGCCATTTATGAGTCTCATCAGTATGACATTTCTCTGGAGATTTGTAATAATAATATATTAATAATAATATACTGTAATAATAATAATAATAATATATTGTTAGTACATATGCTGAATTGCATCATATGCATTAAATATCATATTGTGTGATTATCCTGCCTAATACTGCTGTTGTACCTTATACTATATTTAAACACATGAGTGAATCCCTGATGTGATACTATTAAAGACTGACCAGCATAATTTTGGACAATGATTTTTTTGGACCATATGATTGCTTTGATTCATCCAAACATCCAAAGAAACTTTTCTGGATTATCTGAGGTTGGTTTTGATGCTCAAAACGCTCGAAAAAACATATTAGGCTGGTTTCCCAGACATGGATTAAGCCTAGAATTCGACAAAATTGCAGTGAAAATGGTGAATCACCACTAAAAATTCTTTTTACTCTAGGCTTAGGCTTAATCTGGGTCTGGGAACCAGGCTCACATTGAGTAAATAGATGCTCATTAGCATAATGAAGTTTTCAGAGATAACAGTATTGCAAAGACATACAACATACAACCTATTGTGGACCTGTATTACTAAGCTGAGACTGAGCTTACCGCTGCCGCTGCCTCCACTACTGGCTCCTGGGACAGGCCCAGGGGACGACACCACAGCCCTGTATGTAGGGGGCGGAGGAGGTGGTGGCGTGGATCGGGGGCCCTGACCAATCTCTTTGGGCGAAGCACTGCTTTCACTTGGGTCGTCTTTTGGATGTACCTCTTCAGGGGACTTCTTCTCTTCCTGATTGAGGATCAATGGTGGGGGGATTGTACGTGCATTTGTCTCTAGAGTGCTGGGTGGGGTTATGGCTGAGCCAGGCCCCGCATCCACAGCATGGGTAGGTGGAGTCGATTCTGTGTTGAGTGGGGCTGGCTCATCTGGTGGAGGTGGGGCCTCTTCATCAGGGGGTGGCGGAACTGCAGGGGGAGAGGGAGTGGCTTCTTTGGGTGGTGGAGGAACTGATGGAGGAGAAGGTGTAGACTCTCTTGGTGGTTCATTTGTAGGAAGGGGAGGGGCCGGCTCGTCAGGAGGAGGTGGTGATTTCGGTAAAGGTGGAGGTTGCTCTTCTTGTGGGGGTGGGGATTTAGGTAATGCTGGGGCTGGCTCTGCTGGAGGAGGAGGAGATGTGGGGAGTGGTGGGGCAGGTTCAGCTGGAGGAGGGGGCAGTCTTTCTGGAGATTCGTCGTTGAAGCACACCCACTTGTCTGCAGCATTGTCAGTGAGTTTGGGGGAGTCCGCTGGACCAAAGATGTTGTCCAGATCTGCTATGGAGGGTCTGTGCGGTGCGGGCACCGGATTGTCCTCCGCTTTCACTTCTGTGTCAGCTGCCACATTGACAATACATGGAAGCAGAGAAATCATTAAAAGCTACACTTTTTTCTTTTTTTCAGTTTTTTTTTTTCCCCTTTTGTTCCAGTTTTTCATACTAATTTAGTCATGGCCAATGAGCACCTGCTAGCTAGCAAAGAAGATACAGGGAGAGCAGCAGAGCCAATCATGCTTTCTTGGACTCCTGGAATGACTGGCTGTGGCATCACTGAGATTCAAATTAATAATCCCCTGTTGACAGAGCAAAACCTTAAACAGCTGAATCACTCGGGAGCCTCTAGAGGCCATACTTTTGAGACAGTAAAAGAGAAAGAGAAGACAGAAAGATAAGTGGACAAAATACCAGACAAAAATGGAACAGAACAATAGCCGTTTCTGATACTAAAGAATTCAAAAAAGCTCATGATCTCATCATAACACACAAGACAAAGATGGAATGGGGTAACATAGAGTGGATGAAGAAGCACTGGGTCGAGGTGCAGCCTTACCAGCAGATTCTGTGGTTGGAGAGTTGCTTGGAGGGGGGGAAGTCGGCACATTCTTGGGTGGAAGCGGAGGTAGCGCTGCAATGACATCAGGGAGGCTGAGACAAGCTTTCTCAATCACCTCCTAGTGGTAGGCACTACGCTAACTCAGAAAAAAAACAGGACTGCTTCCATGCCTAAAGCACCATGCATAGGCAAGGTCTCACTCAGTAGATGCAAGGAAAAACTGGGAAGGGCTGGGGCATGGAATGTTTAACTCAGAGAGGATGACAACACTGTGGCCAACCAGTTCCCTTTTAATAATAGAGTACGCTGTGGGTGTACTGGACCCATTTCATGTGAACAGCAGCCTGAGAATATAGACTAATGATTTACTTCCATTAATAGCTCCTGAAAAATATTATTTAAAACTATTAATTTCACTGCACTGAAAGATTTATTGATATGACTGTCTTTTTTACACAGTGTGAAATAATGGCAAACTAGGCCTTTATCCCAAATGTACTAAAAGCTATGAATAATAAAACATCTGCATACAAAAACAAGGTTGAGACAGTATGTGAAATGCAGATAAAAACAGAAAGCAGTGATTTATAACTCTACTTTGACCTGTATTTGATTGAAAACAGTACAATGACAAAATAGATAATGTTTTACTTTATCAACTTTATTATTATTTGTAATGATAAGCTCATTCAAAAACTGATGCCTGCAACAAGTTGGGCCAATTAAGGCTAGTAATGTTGTTAAATATTCAAAAAACATCCTAAACAGGTGATGCAGTCATGCTTGGGTATAAAAGGAGCATCCAGAAAAGGCCTATGAGCAAGGATCTGTTGAGGCTTGCCACTTTGCCAAAAATGAACCAGCAAAATATCTAACAGTTTAAAATTAATGTTCCTCAGTGAGCACTTGCAAGGATTTAAGGTATTCCACCCTCTATGGTGCATAATATTATCAACATATTCAGGGAATCTGGAGGGAAAGGCTAAAAACCACAACTGAATGCCTGTGATATTCGACCTCTTAGACGACACTGCATTAAAACCAGGCTCTGCGACGGATATCACCACATGGGCTCAGGAATACTTTGACAAACTGTTGTCAAAAAACACAAAAATCAGCCATGACATTTTGAGCAACATATTCTGCCTTCTAGATGATGTCTTTTTCAGGAACGTCCATACTTATGTCAACATGACATAAGTATGGACGTTCCCTACTTATGTCAACATGACAATGCCAAGCCACAATCTGCATGTATTAAAACATGTCTGCGTAATCAGAGTGCGAGTGCAAGATGGCCTGTCTACAGTCCAGACCTGTCTTCCTTTCGAAAACGTGTACAAAACATAACATTAAAAGCCCTGTATGGTTGCAGAGCTGCAGACTTGTACAACAAGAGAATGGCCAAAAATTATTTTCTGTCCCAGGTGCCAAATGATTATTGTTGTTAAATATATTTACAAAAAACAGTGAAGTTCACAGAGTAAAACCTGAGATACTGTCTTTCTGTACAGTTTTCAATTTTGTATAGATCAAGCAGAAAGTACTAGTCACTGCTTTCTGTTTTTATTAGCATTTCACATACTGTCTCAACATTTTTGCAATTGGGTTTGTAAAACAGCACTTGGATACAGTTTACTCTGCCTGTCCTTACTACATTTACTCTGGAAGCACTAGTTATTTCTTCATATGCAGTAAACTATCCAACTATCCAAACTGCATCTGTCTTACATTGCTAGCCACTGAGCTCAGATGGGCATAAAAAAAATCTTACAGCATGAAATGGGCCCATAAAATATTATATAATCAGCTACACCTATGCAAAAATCAAGCTGTCTCACTTGTATAGTATTATAAAAAAATTAGCATATTGTACAGAGTTTTATGTGGACTTAAAAAAATAGGCCACATCAAGTAAACTGTTATCACAAGAGACTGCCACAGGCTGAACTGGATGACTTCAGGGATGCAAGTCTGATTGGTTTTCCTGGCTAATGATCTGTGAAATTAGTGGGTTAATGGAGTCTGTGCAAGGGAAAAAAGTTAATGAAAAACACATTCCCAGCCGATTTTTTACTCAAATGACCATTTGGGAGGTATGAGGAAAGTTCATGATTCCGGATGGGAGGCTGTCGTGCCACATGATTGGAGACTTACTTCCTGAAGGAAAAGGTCTTCCCAGAGAAGAGTCTGGGTTTGGGTCACGTAAGGGAGCACCCCAAACCTCAGGTTCCTCTATCACCACTAGTGTATGGAAGATGGCACAACACACACCCAATGAAGAGCAGTGTTAGCTACCATATAACTCAGAAATGAAGGAAATTTCCTTCACAACCCCTCTCAGTCAGTCCTCAGCTACTTAAATGGCTTTTCTTCAGTTTAGGACTGGAGCTGCCAAGGTTCAAAGTTGCTGATAAACTACAGAAATCAATAGACACACTATTTTTTCTGCAAAGACATCCCAAAAACTTTACTCAACCAGCTCAAATCGCATCCTAGTCTTCACTGAGGTCATGCAGACCTCATGCAGGATGATGCAGTTTAGGGGCCTTTACTCTTAACTATACCAGTGTAGCTAAACGCAGCTAAACTACAGTAAGTCATACTTTGTCCTAAACCAAATTCGACAACTCTGTGTGACCTTACTGAAGACCTGGATGAGGCTTGAGCAGGTTGAGAGAAGTATTAGAGATGTATTTGTGGAAAGAAAGCTTGGGTGACTATTGACTCTTAGTGTTTGTTAGCAATGTTAGCTTTGCAGCTCCAGTGCTAAACTACAACAGCAAAATTTGGAAGCCAAACTTGTCTTGTCTGATTGGCTACATCTGGAAAAATGTATATTTAATTTTTCATATGATTCATTAATCTAGTTTGATAACATAATGCACAATATGTACCTATTCTCTATTTCTAAAATAGATGTTTTGAGATCTTGGGCCTAAAAAAAAAAAGAACTGAAGTGTTGGATGTGTAACATCCTGTCTTGCCCTGCTTTGTCTTTCCTTGTTCCTGTCTGCGTCTGCCTTATTCTATCTTGGTTTATCTGTTTTCATTATCTCCCGTTTGTTTTCTAGTCCTCTTTAGGTTCTTTAGTCTTGTTTCCTTTCTGTTGTAGTATTTTGTTAGTGACTGTCCTTATTGTTTTGGTACTTTGTGGATTCTTTCGTCATGGCATTCAATAAAAACAAGGACTTGTGCTTGCATCCTGCCTCTTCGTTATCCTCTATGTTACAGGATGACAATCACAATAATGGGAATCTTATCAACCTGAGGCTCTTTAGGGCTGTGTTGCACTGGGCTGTGTTTTGGGTTATAGCACTTATATCACAGCTGTCATAACAAAACCTCATTCACCTGAAATCATTCCTTTACAGTAAGGACAAGAAAAAAAATCACTGGCAACCTATGTTAATACAAAGAGATATTTAAATTATTTTTTGGATAATTTCTGTTGATCCATTCATCATGAAATATACACATAATGTACACATATACACAAAGAGTATCTTGTATTTTCAAATAGTTCAAAGATATAGAAGACAAAGTAACTGGAGTTATGAGATTTTGATATGACAGCAGTGACATTCTGTATGAATCACCTAAATACACATACATCACACAAATAAATGAACAATGATACTAGTGAATGGAAAGATACGGAAGGAAAGAGCACAATAGCTTAGCTGTGGTGTGTCTGCATTACACTGTAGCAACGTTAATATAAAGCATATGTATGGGTATACTCTGCAGTCCATTTATACTCTACACCTTTTCATTCTATTCCAAGCTTATATACATGACTCCAGACAGCACATAATTCAAAGACTGTTCTATCTATAAAGAGAGGGATAAAGCTTTGTACCTTCAGTCTTCTGCTCTTCAAAGGCAGTCTCCAGCGGAGGACCAAATAAGGCTGTTGCGTCCTCCGGCACTGGAGATTTCTTACTGCTGAAAAGGGGAAAAAAGAGGCAGATATACATGAGTCATACACGTTCACCCTCTCCAGGAAAGACATACTGGAGCTCCAGTCTCATCCACTCTGCAACCATATCCACCCTAAGCCTCTTTCATCTTCCTGCCTGTCTCTTCTTTCTGACACGGGCAGTAGAGCTTTAATATCTTCTAATGCAAGGGTAAACCTTCCAATGAAAAGAGAGGACATAATTACACATATATTTAGTAAAGCTGCCAGGATTAATCAATTTAACGTGATTTCTTGATTTGAAAAATTTGCCTTCTCAAGCAATCAGCAGTGACTAGCTGGCAAACTGACGATGTACATTTTTAATCCTCCTACTGTTGGCTCTTACCAAAACAAACAGAGCACAGTTATTTATTCATATGTTTCTGTCACATGCTCATTTACTCTTTCCTTTTTAAATATATCTTTTTCATTAGGCTTCACAAGGTATTTTATTTTGCACTAAATTTTGAATCTTTGAAATATTATGTATACCTTGTTATTGTTCTCTATATTGTTCTCTCATTCTCTGTCTGGCCTTTTTAATCTCCTAATTACTCAATTAATAGTAAAAATAATCCAGAGATTAGCCATTTACTAATTAGTGATGCAGTGAAAAGGAAAAACCAAAAACCGAAATTCAGGGCACTCTTGGGCAAGAACTGAAAATCTAAAGAAACGGCTCTTTTATATATATTTTACCATTATGCTTCTGAATTCACACAATAATGATAACAGCCCTTCAAAGGTGATAATCATCATATTAGCAAATAGAACTACTTTAATTTTAAACAGCTTGCAAAAAATACTAAATACTGAAGCTGTAAAATGCTAAAAATATAATACTTCATGATAATTTATAAAAGCAACAGCCACAAACCACAGCAGTAACATGTATTTGTATTTGTAACAACTTTCAAAAGTAGAGGTTTAAAAAAAGTTTATTGCATAAAGAGTTCCACAGTATTATTTACATGATTTCCATTAAACAATTTCATTAAATGTGTTAATGCTAAAAAGTATGTAAGCTATAGACCGCACTGAACGAGTGCTTTACTGTTTATCTGCTGGTGGTTTAAACACATCTGTGCTGACTGGAAGAGTGAAGGGAACAAAGTGTTTTTAATCTCTGTTTTCATTACTATTCAGAATATCTGTTATGTGTTAAGATTTTGACACTTCATTATATATCTTATCACATATATTCAGCCATTTTTGGTTAAACATTTTTGGTGGCAAATATTTCAGTGCATCTCTTTTACTTATATAATAGATTTCTAATCTAGAGTTCTAATCTTTATACACTCTGTTCATCTGTGTGTATATGTGTATGTGTACCTGGGAGGTTCAGGTGCAGGTGCAGGTGTAGGTGAGGGGGCAGAGGCGGGGGCAGCTGTGGGAACAGAACGTCTTGGTCGTGCAATTTCTTCATCTGAGGACAACAGCCAAATGAAACATGAATACATTTAGTCTAAATGACATTTAGCACAAGAAGAAGAACAGTAACTTCAACATATTTACTCACGTGAGCAGATGCAGACACACACACACACACACACACACACACACACACACACATACACACACACATATACACACACACACACACACATATACACAGCATTTGCAGTCTTACTGTCACCACACACTTTCACAATGTACAGAACTGTGCAAAAGTCAGAGACTTTTGTATTCATTATTAATTATTCATTTTTCAGCATCAGAAAAAAAACAGGAATATTACACAGAAGACTCAACACCATTTTTTCCCAGTATTTAGTGTGTCCACTCATTACTTTTATTACAGCTTCCACTGTTTTCAGGAGACTTGCTTTCAGTTTTTCATAGAAATCTGCAGGGATGTTTTACAACACCTCCGAAGTTCAGTCTTAGAGGTTGGTTGCATTTTCTGCTTCCTGCAATCCAAGTAATCCCAAACACATTAAATGATGTTGAGGTCTGGAGTCTGAGATGGACAGTCTGTTGTTCCACCAGCAACTTCTTTGTTTAATAAGTATATCTTGATCTTCTCAGCAGTGTGTGTGGGATTGTTATCTTGCTGTAGAATTAATTTCTTACTAATCAAACTGCAAATCATCAACTCTACTGATTGCACTCATCCTTGCACTGATTCCCCACCATGCTTTGCTGATGCCTGTAGACTTGGTTCGAAGAGTCTTTCATTCACTCGGCACCATACATACTGCCTTCTGTTACTTCCAAAGATCTCAAATTTAGACTCATCAGTACATAAAACCTTACTCCACATCTGAGATGTCCAGTTTCAGTGTTGTAGCGGAAACTTATTCTTTTTTGTCTTTTTCCTTTTGCTTTTCCATTTCCTTTTTACAGTAACAGCTTCTTGACAGCAACACATCCTTTCAGACTCATAGTGTTGAGTTGTCTTCTCACAGTGGAAGGATGGACAGAAACGTCTGTGGATTTTTTCAGATCTGAAGCAAGAGTGAAGCTTGATTTTCTCCTTTCTCTCTCAAAGATGAACTTTCATGCTGTTTACTTGATAGTTTTACCAGCTCTTTCATGGTTTTCACTCCCCAAACCATGTGAGTAGTCTCATTTTCAGTCTCATCTTTTAATCATTTTTTTAAACTTAGGTTTTGGAGTTTGATATTATACTTTATATAATATATCTGTTTATTGAGGCTTCTGTGTCATTTTCGGTTAAACATAGGTTTTCAGCTTTTTTCCTGACATTGAAAAATTCAAATGACACCACTGTACTCATTTTGCTCATCAGAATCATTGATATTTTATGAAATGTACTCACTAGGCGTATTTCTTTTTGCCAAACCCTGAAACAAAACAGAAAATCAAAATATTCAAAAATGCACAAAAAACGCACAACAACCTCAGGAAATGTATCCATCATTGAAACAAAGTGAAATCTCAATTAATTAAACGTTTCTGTGTTTTATCAAATAGAAAAACCTGTTGGCTGAAAGCTTAGATCTTGTGTTTAATCTACAGATGCAGGACGGGGGGACTGTGGGGAAGCAATATTTTCTTGCTCAACAGAACAGTTCTCTGGTGACTAACTGCATCACAAGCATCTGCCGAGAACTGTAATAGTAATAACGATAATTATAGGTGTTGTATTATCATTATTATTATTATTGGATTAATCATGTGCTTTTTTGCATCATATATTGTTGCCTGACTGAGAATGCTTACAATTATTCAAAGTACTCTTTCACAGCTTATGGCCTCAGCAGGATTCTGAATAAACCTCCTAAAGTAATAATAAAAAGGCTTTTGCTAAATAACAAATGTAAGCAGTTTTGTGCTCACATGGGTGTTCTAGTTATTATAGGCCAGGCGGAGCATTCAGCATAGCAGCTCAGGTTACAACACATCAATAAATGACCTTGCAATGCAGCACTGCTGGTGTGCATGCATATCTAAAAATACTGAATCAGGACAAATCTGACTAATCTTCATTTGCTTCTAAATTAAGAATGCAGTGTCCTGAACACAGATTATAAAAACATGCACAGTTCTCAAACAGTAACTGCAAAAAAAAACCTGCTCCCGCTGCATCATCTGAGGCAGAAAACATTACACAAATTATTGTATTTCACACAGCACTTACCGGGCTACGTCTCTGTGACCAGCAAAAAGGAAGAGAGAAGAGACACCTGGTCAGAGAGTGACAAATCAGTAATACAGACTTTCATCAAAATAAACTTCTGTCCTCATATAACACAGCACATTGTTTTCACTCCCCTCACCATGGCAGTACATTAAAACTCTCCAAACCACCATAAAGATATGACAAAATATGTTTGGCAGTCTTGCTATTTAGACCCAAATTGGCAGACCCACAGAAGTGAGCCCCACCTGCAGAATTCAAGTTTTAAGAAGAGGGCAAGTTAAAACATTCAGGAGAATCGCCTTTAAATAGCCCACATTCTAAATTTAATGTATTTTAACTTTTCCCTGATGTCCATAAATAAATATGTATCTGAGCTCTGATCTGATCGGCTCGCCTGTATTGTACCTCATTCAAACAAAAAACAGTTTGGGCTTAAACACTCCTAGTAATGTCAATGTGAATAGGCAGAGCTAAACTGCTGTAGTCTGAATAGGAAGAAATATGTAACTGCATTGGATTTTGTGACATCACAAAAACAGTGAATTCAAAACAAGTTTTTCTTACAGTTTGAAACTTTAATAATGCTCACATTCTACATCAAACTATTTAAAAAACAATTCAGTATTACATGATATAAGCCTTTTAAGTTAATCCAATTATTCAAACTGTTTGTCCAAAAGGATCCAGAAATCCCTATTAATTAGTGAATTCAGCTACTTAAAGGAGCACCCATTTCTGACACAGGCGAATATAATCTCCATGAGAAAGCACTGCCAGCAGAATGGGATGCTCTGGTACAGCTGCACATGAGTCCAAGGTCATGATGGCCAATGCCTGAAGGGGTATAAATCCCCCCAGCTTTGGGACTGCAGTGGAACTGTGTTTTCTGGAGTGATGAAGATGATTCAATACCTTTGGGATGAGTCTGAGTGACATTCGTGTTCCAGAACTAATCATCCAATACCCTCGTTAATGTCCTTTTGGCTGAATGAAATCAAGTCCTCACAGCAATGTTCCAACATCTACAAAGCGTTCTCAGAAAAGCAGAGGCTGTCGCTGCAGCAAAGGAGGCACAAACTCCCTATTAATACCCCTGATTTCAGAAGAAAAGTTGGATAAGCAGGTGTCTACAGGCTTTTGGACATATAGTATAGTTCACAACTAAAATGTCAGTGTAGTGTAAATGGAAGCCTGCATGACCATGCTAACTGCTGAGTTTCAGGCCTATTGTTAGCCACATCAGCATTCTTGGCTGCACAAACCCTTTAAGATTTAGCTAGAAGATTTATTATTCCTGTAACTGCTATTTTCCACTGTGCACTATGGAAGACCTTTGAAAGAAAGCAGCTTATACGAGTTAACTCCAGTCAGGTGAAAATGCTGGAGGAGACGACTGTTGAGGGAGAGGTGAAAAGTAGTAGCAATACTCCAAATACTCCATAAATCACAGGAAAAAGAATGGGATGAACATATGTACATACATATATCACTTAAAAATTCAGTTGACTGTCAGTTTTCTGACTGTTCTACATTCTACTAGTTTTAATTTATAAAACCAATGCTATAGACTTATTCACATAAAGGTTATTTATGAATGTACTGAGTGGGCAGACTCTGTCCCTGCTGGGCTCTGGTATAGCTATGTATATATAGCCATATTTGAGTTAGTTCAATGTTTGGAGAAAGAACTGTCAAAGAGGTCACTGAGTACTCATTTCCACCATAATGAAAATGTCATTCTTGCTCTAACTTATTGTATTTCAGACAAGACGCAAGATTAGCAAACTGTCTTTCTCTATCCTTTTCTTCCTTCTCTGCACATATTACATCAGGAGCTTCTCAGGGTGCAGACTAAAGAGAATTCAACGGCCTGTGAGTTGCACCTGATTATGATGATGTAACAGAGGCTAAGTCTAATTCTACTGGCTGAAGAGCACGGTGACCATGTTTCAGCGCTGCTGAACGGTAAGAGAGGCCGGCAATTAAAGAGTTTAACCAGAGCCCAGCTGGGACAAAGTCTGCCCCTCAGTGCATTCATAAATAACATTCTGTGTGAGGTGAATGAGGCTATAGCTTTGGCTTTAGAAAATAGTTTTAAGATTCAAGTACAATTAAAACTAGTAGAATGTAGAACTTCAATTTACACTGCATTCAAAACTGACAGTCATTTGCTACATGGATGAACTACATGGTGTACATACATACATATACACACAAATAAAACCATTTTAGATGCATAAGAAAATCAATTTTTGTAGGTTAACAGTGATATTCTGAATTTTTTAAAAATGTACACTTTTTAATAAGAAGCATTTTTAACATTTACCATTTGTGCGAAATAGTAAAAACAAAACTTAACAATATAAAGTTGAGCCTATGTCATCATTTCACTCTAACATCAGCCCTGCAAAAACTGAGAAGATGTTCCAAATTTTAATTTCTACAGGGCTGGATCATTTAAGGTGTAATGGAAAATTCCAACTGGTACAAGAAGAAGTGCAGCAATTGCCCTGGTGTCTATGTTAGGCTAAGGCTAACCCCAAAAGACCAGTCATTCTATGTCCGTTGACTTGAGAACAAAGTGGACTACTTCAGATGTAACAGACTAGACAGCGGCAAATGAGCGTCTGCTCCGTTTTCATTTTCATTTGGACAAACATCCCTTACTCAGCCATCCAGTTAAAGGTACTAAAGTTGGCGTGGTTTGCACTGTTCATATATTCTGTTATCTTCGTGTAAATCTAGGATACCAGTTTAGCAGTTATCAAAAAACTCATACCTGAGGAACAATTTTAATGGGTATAGCAAATGAACCAGTAAACCACACACTACTACTAACAACTGTGGAAAATAACCAGCTTCAATAATTGTGATCTGGAATAACTGTGACAGGCCTAACAACACTGATTACACGTGTTACATTGCTGCTTTAGCTGTAATAAAACAAGCTTAATGCCAAAAAATCCTTTAAACATGCTCATGCACATACAGAAACTCCCTGCCACTTCTATGAAATGAATGAAAGTCAGAGTGCATTATGTTAATTAGCCTAGCTTAGAATGTTCAATTTATGCTACAGTTAAAATATACATCCAGCAGAAAAGATTCAATTTTTCATTTTGCCATGCAAAACTAGCTCCACAACAACTGATGTATACTCGGCTCCAACTAGGCCCTGTCTCAGTATCAGTTCCAAGCAACAAACTGTCTGAACCAGGGTCGTGCAGGGCATGGACCGTGAATCCTTTGCCCGCCGGTCAGACTAATGAGCACAGAGCACTCCAGAATAGTGAGAGAGGTAAAGAGCTTACCGGGCTGCTCCTCTGTGGAGGCCAGCATTAGAGAGAAAGACAGAACGAGAGGACATAATATGTACTATAGCAGTGCAAAGGCATTAAATAGTGTCATTGGTACAGTGGCAGTGGACTGAAGGTGAATGGAATGGCAAAGCAGTATGGCAAAATCTGTGTGTGCATTTCTTTAAAAATCAAATCCTCTGTACTGTGCTTGTTCACATTTTACTGTTCACCCAGATATCAGTTTCTAAGCAAAATGTTAATTGAAAAAATTAAAATATTAACATCCTGACTGATCTGCCTAGAGCCACGGTCCTTCTAGTTAGTGCTCATAAGCACTAATGACATTTGATAAAAATGTTTGGTGCCACACCATTTTGTCACTTGTTGCTGTTTCTGCTGTTTTCTTAATGGTTGTTTGCTATACATAAAGAATTGTGGGTGACTGCAGGTCTCAACAGACACACCAATGAAGTCCTTCGATTTCTCAGAAACAAAGCGTGCATTTAATGGTCACATCAAAGGATTCTACAAAACAGGACAGCCTTCAGTGATGGCTGAGAAACCTTGGCATTGAGAGACGTCTTTGTGTGTGTGTGTGTATATATATAGTCCTGGAGGGGCATTTTTACAAAGCAGAATTTCTCTGTTAGCAAGATAACTTAGGCTTAACGTCAAGCCTGTCAAAATAGGAGGCAGGCTCAATCCTCACTGTGGACTTAAATTATTCAGCTTTACTGAGTAATACAGCTTGGTGGAATACCCCCCCCCTCCAAGTCTGGTTTTTGTAGTCTACAAAGTCATGCATGTATCCTGTCCATGTAAATCCAGACACAACATTGGCAATCCCAATGTTGCAATATCTAAAGAAAATTTTACATAAACACACTTGTAAATGCTCATTCAAAACTACACAATACAGTTAAACAAGAAATACTGACAATCTGTACCACAGGTATGACTTTTTGTACAGAAAGCAGATTTTTTAGGCCATTGTTAAGGACTTGATGGAAGCCTGGCCACAGTCAAGCATCCCAACAGAGGAGCAGGCCTTATCAATAAAACATGAACGCCACCTGCAACCCAGCACCTGCATCGGCTGTGTGCTATAATAGGAAAGGCTGTGCCTTTGTGTAATGTTTCAGCTGGAGCGCAACCCCTCCGATACGTCTATCTCGAGTCAACCAACTGCATTAGTGTTGCTCTTGAAAGAATACAACAACCTACACAAATTATCACTGCGTTCTGAACCATGGCAAAGAAAGAAAAGTTGGGGGGAGGCAGCTGAGTCTCCATTGTTTAGTTTATCAGGCCTGTTAACCTTTGCTCCTTTTGGTGTTCTTTAGGCCAGATTTTCATGCTCAATCCGTTGCCATGGTTACAAGTGTAAGCGCGAGTTGCCATGGTACAGGCGAGCATGTGACTTGAGTTTCATTCAGTGAGAGTGAGAAATGCCAAGAGTTCCAGTGCACTTGACAGAGTGAAGCTCAGAGAGCGGAATTTTTTATGGGCATGAGTGTTATTGCCATACATGAACCCAGTGCTAGTGTGTGGTTTTTGTAGTCAATGTGATGAACACAAAAAAAAAACGGCAAAGAATGAAAACATTTACTGAGGGCTAGGGTACGTGTTTGTTTCAAAGTGTGTAAAAGTTTTGGTTTATGTAGATATGGTTTAAACAGACAGGCTTTATATAGTGTACAAATGCAGCAATGCAAATGTTTAGGAGTGCTCAAGATCTACAGTACTGTGCCAAAGTTATAGACTTTATTTTTTTAATTTCCAGTCAAAATGGCCATTGAGTACAAGTTATTCAAGTTTGGCATCAGGAAAAAAGCAGAAAACATATTAAAAAGAAAAAAAAAATATATAGAAGCTTCAACAACCAAGAAAAAAAAAAAATCAGTATTTAGTGTGGTCAGGAAAAAATTTATAGAGCTAACATTAGAATGTTTTTGTCCTACAACTAGTAAAAATTCTTTGAGTCATACCAACCTTTCTGCTTTCATAAAGACATCACACTTTGGCAAGTGCTTTAAACCAGAGTGATGTAGAGTTTTAATCTTGTTACAGAGGTAGGCGAATGTAGTACTAGGCATCTTGCTCAAGGATTCTTTCTGGTATAGCAGAGAACTGAACCCTAATCTGCTGTGCTGTTGGCAGCAGTGTTACTCAGTATACGGCATCAATCTCTGCATAACCAGTCGAAAAAATTAATTACAACACCATTAGGTCATTTAATGCAGGATATATAAATTACACCATATGTGCTAAGTACAGATATTGACTTGCTAAAGACAGGCTATGTGTCTTTTGAAATTTGTACATTATAAAGTTTTGAACTTTTAATGATTTATTTATGTTGTGTAAACTCATTTTTAATGTGTTTTAGTTTTTCAAAGAAATCTGCAGGGACAGTCTTGGAAGTTGGTTGCATTTTCTGCTTCTTACTATCCAAGTAATCCCAAACATGTTCAGTGATGTTGAGGTCTGGATGTTGAGGTGGCCAGCTTATTGAAAACACCAGTAGCTTCTCTGTTTGATTAGCAAATGTTCTTCTTTTTTGTTTGTTTCCGTTTTTCACTAACACCTTCTTGACAGCAACACATCCTTTCAGACCCATAGTGTTGAGTTGTCTTCTCAATGTGGAAGGATAGACAGAAACACCTGCAGATTTTTTCTTCCTCTCTCTCTCAAAGATGACAACTTTAAGTACTGTTTATCTGATGGTGACAGTTTTGGTGCTCTACTAGGTTTTCCATGGTTGCTAGAGTAACAATTTCTCTATGCCTTTTGATAATGTTTCACTTATTTTCTTGTAACTTTCTCCTTACCTAAGATAGTGGATTTTTTCTAATCCCCTCAGCTACATCTCCTGAAAAAGAGTTTGGTTCAGACTTTGGTGCCCCTGTTTTTCCCAAAGACAATTCCCTGCCCAATGCCCCATACTACTGTAATTTTCAATGAGGGCTTTAACGCGCATGTGTGCGTGTGTGTGTGTGTGTATGTGAATAATTCAGTGTGCAGGCTTTCACATGATGCACACTGCTCTGTGTGCTTCTGTTCTTACAGTGCTGTCATACAGCACCACTGAGCCCAGTTTCCAAGCTGAATTATTGAAAGAGAACACACTGACACCCCAGTCCCGCAGCACACAAGAGACTCTCACTGCCTGCACACTGGAAGAGTCCCACCAGGTCACAGAGGACACACAACTCACCTAAAGTGCACCTCATATGAGTCAAACAATGAAAGGACTTTAAAACAAGGTCATAAACTTTTACCTTTATAAAAGTATAGCTTGAAATATACACATTTTAACAAGAATACGTGAGGAAACACTGTGTGCAGCAGAGCTGTAAACCTGTTACAAATTATGTGTAGAGGGATGTATAAAAAATATAACATTGGCAATGAACAAGTTCTTTAAGTAGATATTCACAGGCTTTCTTATGTAGGTGCTCTTTCACATAAGCATGCTGCAAATACCCTCAGGATTAAAGGAGCAGCTCAACTATACTGAAAATGTATATAAGCAACTGACCACCAATTATTAAATGTTATTTTTTAAAGTCAATTAGTGGCTATGCACTTTCATTCATTGTCAGCAAAAGAAGAATTACTGACAATCCATTCATTTAACCCAAAGCCCACAGTGCACATATTTACCCATTATCTGTAACATATTCTTAACACCTCCAGTATCACCCATGTGGATTACAAGCCACAAAGACATCCTCATCCACATAATGAAAACAGACACAGGCCCAGTTCCAGTAGTCTTACAATGAATCTCAAATGTACAACTGCAGGAAACGCAGTAATGTGCATCCATTTCATCAACCCACTTCATGCCTACTGAACCACAGGAATGAATGAGTGCAGATATCTTCAGTGGATCAAATTAAACTGATGGTCTCTTTCATCTATTAACGAGCTACAGAACAAGCTCTCTGCTCAGTGAGGCCTGACCTTCTGACAGCAATGCTCTAGAGGTTAAGCAGGGCATGTATGACTCAAGGCTAATACATGAACCCAGTGACCCGATAAATACCAACAAACCGAAATGTTTGGTTGGGTAGCCAAACTTGTGAGAGACTGGGAAACTCTAGAATGTTCTACCCAATTCCAATTGTTCTAGAATGTCCTCCCCTATTGCAATTGTTCTACAATGTCCTCCACCATCCACATTATTCTAGAATATCCTCCCAATTTACATTGTTCTAGAAGGCGCTCCTCCAATCAACGCTGTTCTACGACAGTGTGAGTTGGGCAAAACACTGCAGAACGTCCTCGCCATTCTAACTGCTCTATAATGTTCTTCCTATTTACTTTGTTGTAGAAAGTGGTCACCACTGTTCTAGAATGTTCTTCTCATTCACACAGTTCTAGATTGCATTCCCCCATTCATACTGTCCTAGAATGCTTTTGCTTTCACATGGTTGTATAACGTTTCACCCCATTTTTTCTGCTCTAGAACATCCTCCCCTATTTACACTGTTCTAGGATGTCCTCCTTATTCATGCTGTTCTAGAATGTCCTCCTTATTCAATCTGTTTTGGACTGTTCCTTCATTCACACTGCACTGTTCTAGAATGTTTTCCCCATTTACATTGATTCATTTATCAGTTTTTTTCTGAATGTGTCGCTGTTTGTTGGGCCAGTCTGTTTTGACCTTTGTCATCAGTGACCAACAAAAGATATGCACCAAGTTGTGGCTTTTGTCAACATGTCACTCACCACCATGTCCCCTAAGGAGTCCAAAAGCACTCACCACTTATCTTTTGAGGGACTCATTATGCATTGAGCAGCACAGTGAGTTGTGTCCTGGCATCACTGCCATCAGTACAGAGTGACCGTAATTAGGCCTAACAGGCCCTGATATCAGATCATGCACTCCTATGTGTTTCTAATGTGAGCACAACAGAAAATGTACACAGCATATGAGGCATGGGTGAGTGCAGACATCAAAATCAGCAACGAAGTCTCACAGTCCACCACTGTGACTGAAAAGGCATGTATTCAAACACATTTAACAGGAAGTGAAACCCAAAACAACTAATATGGGAGACAGAGCATTAAAAAAAAAAAAAGAACTGGGGGTAAAGTAGGCAGGACTCACCAGAAGCGAGGGAGACAGAGCTATGTTGCCTATGGAGGCTTTTAATTCATCTACCGAAGGAGCCACAAATTCAGCATTGTCTGCAGGCAGGGGTTTGATCTTGATCTTAAACTTTTTGCGGTGGTCTTCCTCCTCCTCTGATTCACTGGATGAAAAGAAGTGGCTCTTTTCTTTAGGGGTTGGTAAGCAGTCGTTAAGGAGAAACCAGGACAAAACTGCTTGGAAGATGCAAATACTAAAATAACAAAACAGATTACTATCAAGTTGTCGACTATGCGTGCGTGACTTGCACCAAACAACTGACGTCAACAGACTACTGACAATCAGGTAGATAAAGAAATTCTGGTCACATTCCTCAGATGGTTTAGATTCCTCAGATGCCATAGTTTCAGGATATCTGCTTCATCATCTGGCCTGATGCTGTAGCCTTCATCGTCCACCATGGGAGAGTTCTACAACAGAGAGCAGTCATGATCAGCTACAGGGGTTTCATATTAAAGGTTTTGTAAGCATTTAACCTATAATATATACAATGGTAATCAATGTTGCTAATGAGGCCAACCAGTGTGGATAATAATCATATTATCTAACTGGGATGAATAATAATATATCACATTTATCAACCACTAAGAATTATTCAGTAACTACTATAAATTATATGGTAAACACCATGCAACTAACAAAGTGTTCCACAGATCATCAATAACTTCTTACTTCATGGGAGAAGAGTCAAAATATTAACTAATAGTGTAACAATAATAATAATAATATTGGATATATTTCAGTCCCCTTCCATTAATGTAATGAAACCTGACTTACATATCGGTCCCAATCGATCTCTCCATAGAAACCATTGGGAGCCCCATTGGTCTTCTTCTGTGGCTATAAGTGAATCAAAGCAGAAGCTATCATTATTTAATAAATAATCATTCGATGAGCTTTACCTACACTAGATAAACTATGCCACCATAATGGCACTTCAGGGAAATCTACAAGACTGTGAGTATTCTATATGAAGGAACACTAACACTTATCTTAACACTAGTTTTTCGACTACATGACTAGGCTCAGGATTCTATATGCAGTACCAATTCAATCTGTTGCTGGTCCTGCTGTAGTGATCCATGACACATGGAATGGAAATAGAATGCAGATTATTCAGCTTTGTTATGCCATTTATTAGACAAGTGCATGCTTTGCGTGAAATAAGGCTTGTTTACAGTAAATCTGAAAGGTTAAGAGCATTAAGGCAAGCTGGTTTAAAAAAACAAAGGTCCTGGTGAACAGAAGCCCTGAAAAACTGCTGAGGTTTTAGTTTAACCTCTAAAATGTGCAGTTATCGCTGGCATTAGTGAAAGCATCACCATCAGACATTCTAAATTTCTCACTCATAGCTTAACTCTTTTCAATAGCCAGAGCCACCAGCAAGCCCAAAGTTTTATTATAAACTTCTATAACGTATGAATAGCTTAGCCAGTTTGCATTGACGTCCCTGTAGTTACTAAATAATAAGTCTTTTGCATGTAATAAGCCTGGAATTTTAGGAGGTTAAACAAGCAGAGACATTCCAAAACATAGGCAAATTCTAAATGTCCAATCGATACCTTCTTTTGTGTTCACGGAAGTAAAAGAGGATAATTTATGGTTTGAATTTGATGAAGGTACTGTCTTGCACACGGTCTTGTTTTGCCCAAACAGGTCTAATTAATTTATAATGTAACTTTCTGTGTAATTTAATATATAATTACATCATTACCTTTAAACAGATTAGTAAAACATAACACAACTGCAGGGTTCCAGACTAACTTGTTTTAGAATGTCCCATCGTGTAACCATCATGAAAAATGTCGTCAGTCTTCCCAAAGTGAAACCTGGCCATTCAAAATGTGAACCCGCTTTGTTTTATGCTACAATTTTCTCTAACATCGTTAACCCACAATGCATATGAGCACATCCATGGTAAATAAATACATTTATGTGCATATGTCTGAAAGTATGTGCATCACAAGCCAAAATCTACAAGGCATATGCTAGCCTAAATCAATGTTTTAAATATAGATTTCAAAACTTTGACTCAGCTTGAATTCCTAATATTCTCTGGAATACTATTGCAGACTTTAGGAGCTATATAGGACACTGATATACACTATATGGCCAAAAGTATGTTGACCATCAAACCTGGACTTGTTGGGTATTAATGTGGAGTCCCCCCTTTCCATCTATAACAGCCTGCGATCTTCTGGGAAGCTTTTCACAAGATTTTGGAGTGTGTCTTTGGGAATTTTCTTCCACATTCAGTCAAAAGATCATGCATGAGGTCAGGCACTGATGTTACAATCGATGTTCCAGTTCATCCCAAATGTGTTTAGTGGGGTTGAGGTCAGGGCTCTGTGCAGGGCACTGGAGTTCCTCTACACCAGACTTGTCAAACCACATCTGTATGCACCTCGCTTTGTGCACAGGGGTACAGTCATGCTGGAACAGGAAGGGGCCTTCCCCAAACTGGTGCCACAAAGTTGGAAGCATATTTGGAAGCATCTAACTGTCTGAAATGCTTTTGCATACTGAAGCAGAAACATTACCCATCAATGGAACTATGGGGCTGAGCCCAAACCCTAAAAAACAGGCCCAGGGCATTATCTCTCCTCCGGTAAACTTTATTGTTGTCACTATATATTTTGGTAGGCTAAATTCTCCTTTCATTTGACAAACCCAGATTCATACAACAGACAGATAGTGAAGTGTTATTCATCTCTCTAAGGAACATGTTTCCACTGCTCCGGAATCCAGCAGCAGTGTGCTCTACTCCACTCCAGCCAACATTCGGCACTGCACATAGTGATCTTAGGTTTGTGTGCAGCTGCACGGCAATGGAAAACCCATTTCATACAGCTCCTGATGCACAGATCTTGTGCTCACATTGCTCCCAGACGCAGTCTGGAACTCTGTACTGAGTGATGCAATAGCTATGTGCTTCATTTTATTCATCTGTTTCCAATGGGTGTAGCTGAAATACCTGAACTCAATAATGAGGGGGTTCGACATACTTTTGGCCATACAGTGTATGTAAATCCCAAACATATAAATTATTCATACAACAGTTTCAACAGCACAATCCGCGCAAGAAAAAAGTGACTTGAACCTGCCGATACAGAATGTAAATCGAAGGTATGCATAATCCATTGTGTAAAAAAAATACACAATATGTAAATACATAAATACACATTACCTTTGAATAGGATAACAAAACATAAGTCTTGAAAGGTTAAATGTTTAAATGCAAGCAATTGCAAGAGAAGTACTTACTGCTCCTTCTCTGTCTGGTGACCCTCTGAGAAAGAAAGAAAGAAAGAGAGAGAGAGAGAGAGAGAGAGAGAGAGAGAGAGAGAGAGTGAGAGAGAGAGACAGAGACAGACTTTAATACCCACTTGACATGCAAGTCTTCCTTTATCCAAACTCACGAGCAACAAAAACAATTTGCACTCAAACACCTGTTCCTTACAACACCGAAAAAAGCACACACTTACGCAGATACACACAGATATACAACGCAGACATGCACACACACACACACCTCCAAAGTAACTAGCCAATGTTTATTTATCAACGTCCTTATTGCAGCCTGAAGGTCCACTGTGGACTGCAAAAATCTTCAAAAAAGTTAGTGCCTCTTAGAAACAATGACAGTCCACCTCTGGTCAACAGTGCAGAGAGTGCAGTTAATCTGCTTATAGTCACAACACATTCAGTGATGTAGTCTGCTGCGCTATTGACTTTACATTCCCTATGGATTTAAAGGGAAAGCGGCTGTGTGGAAATGACAACAGTGACTGTTTTCACAGGCCTAGAGGAGCCATCTGAGAGATTTAGCGGCACTTCTAGCTCCTGTGTTCTTTAGAAAAGCTGCAGTATGCTAGCTCATGATAACTGCTTCATATCCTCTGTGTGATATTATTATGAGTCAGTGACACCAAAAGTAAACGATACTGACGTGGAGTCAGTGTCCTTCTCTTTCTTCCGTATCCCGAAGGCCTTCCTGGTACGTTTTTTCAATCCTGCAGATAAAAGGAGAGAAATGGTCAGTGCTCAGTTTAAATCAACAGGCACAAACACATACACAACGACACACTTATATAGCATTTTTCAGTTTTGTTACAAGTGCCTTACACAGGAATATAAGTAAAACGCTGAATATAAAACACCACGGTCTAATTTAAATAACAGGAAATTACAAACACAAGAGAAAATGAGCCAAAATATACTAGGCACATGCTAGTCTAAACATATTTATTGTTAATTTGGATTTACAAACTGATATTGAGCTTGCATTCCTCATATTCTCTGGAATCATATTTTAAAAGCAACATAGGAAATGATATATGTAAGTACCTATATGTAATAATAAATACGTATACACAGTGCCCTCCACAAATATTGGCACCCCTGGTAAACATGAGCAAACCAGGCTATAAAAATTTTTATTGCTTATTCTTTTGATCTTTCATTTAAAATATGAACAAAAATTTATTTATTTGAGGTAGAGTGATGGAAAAAAAAAACTAAATCTTATCAGGAAATAAATATTTTTCTCAAATCTCTGCGTGCCACAATTATTGGCACCCCTTCTTATAATACTGTGTGCAGCCTCCCTTTGCAAAGATAACAGCTCTGAGTCTTCTCCACACAGAATCTCTCCAGATCCTTCAGATGCTGAGGTCCACACTGTGGACTCTCTTCTTCAGCTCATCCCGCAGGTTTTTTTTTATGGCATTTAGGTCAAGTGACTGGGGTGGCCATGGCAAAACCTTGATTCTGTGGTCAGTGAACCATTTTTTTGTTGACTTTGACTTCCAAACTATGGCCCAGTTTAAGCTTCCTGGCTGAAGCAGTCAGGTTTGGATTTTATTTCTGCTGGTACTTGTAGTCTGTGATACCATGTTTCCAAATAAATTGTCCAGGGCACTTGGAAGAAAAACAGATCCTTGGTGATTCTTTGGCCACTTGAACCATCCACCTCACTGTGCGTGGCGTAAGTATAGACATACGTCCTCTTCCTGGCAGATTCTTAACATTTCCAGTTGTTTTAAGCTTCTTAATTATTGACCTGATGGTGGAAATGGACATTTTCAACAGTTTAGCTATTTTCTTGCTGCCATTTCCTGATTTGTGCAGCTCAACAACCTTTTAGTGCACGTCGTTGCTGTTTTCTCTGGTCTTTCTCATAATGATGGATGAGGTCTGTGTTTCATCTCATGCATATTTCTCGGTGAATCAGGAAGTCATGGCTGACCATTTAAGTGTTCCTCATCGCTCCGGCAAACTTAAAAACAAAAAATATGAATGGGAATAAACTTCATTTAGATTTCACTCTTAAGAATTTCTAGGGGTAGAAATATTTGTATCTATAAAATATTTGTGTATACACACACACACACACACACACACAGTATATGGGACATCACCTATACAACAGTTCTGACAGCCCAATCTGATTGGTTGAGATGTGTTTAACTCATGCTGCTATTTGTGATAATGTGTTTTGTTTTTTTTACAGTAACTGTATTACTCTGCTGAGCACTGGTTGCAAAGTAATAACTCATTTTACCCTACAGCTAACGGTTATTAAGTTCTTTCTTTCAGATTTATAAAAAGAGAAAATTGATACATTAGATAATTAAAGACCTGTAGCCCGTTTGGTCTGATTCTGAAGAAGAGAGTGACAGCAGCCCTTCATCAAAATCTGAACCTGTCGTTGTCCCCTAAGCAAGCTTTCATTAGGCAGCTGTGACAGCAAAACTACTAACAAACTGAAATTAGCCAAAAATGAACAGATTACAATTTAGCAAACAAGACATACTGGGTGGAACAAAATCACATTCAGGTTAGTCTGGCAAATACTGAAAAATTTAAACCTGACACTGCAACAGGCTACTACTTTCTGGCACAAGGCATAACATCAAAGAACATTTGACATAATCTTCAGGGCTCTGTTGCTTTACTTTTTTCTTTATTGTGCTAGAACTGTTGCATAAAAGAACACTAGGTCATGTTATTGCTAATAACATCATGGCTTCAGCTCGTGTTGTTATGTAATTCATAACAAACTCCCTCTCATGTCCTATTAATTGAATTTACATATCATTATGCATTAATATGTGCATACTCAGTACTGTACAAAAGTTTTAGGTACCTGAGGTTAAAAAAAAAAAGCTGTTTATCTGCCTGTTTAACGATTTGCACAGCTCTCCTGACAGTAGCCCAGTATTAACTGTAGTTATTACCGAATACCTGATTTGGCTAATCAGTGCCTCATTTTAATGAACCAGGTGTGCTAATGATGAAAATTAAGCAATCCATGCAACAGCTGTGAGTGTCCAAGAGAATTCTGAAACCAAACTTTGCTCTTCAAACTAGCTCATAAGTTATTAACTACTTTTTTCACTTCCTTTTTACTGCATTTGCGTGCATCTACTCTAATTATCATCTTTTTACTGTTTAGATGCTACAGACTTTGTGTACAAGTATTTTATGTACAGGGACGTATCTGTATCTATACGTAAATGTCATAAAAAATAGTTTAAGCCTAAGCCTCAGCTTAACCTTAGTAACAAAAAAAAAAAAAGAAATTTTCCATTTTTGGAGTTCTAATATGAAACACAGAGCTTTCATTAAACAGGTTTGTCCTGTTTTCTGGGATTTTCCTACATAGTCAAGACCTTTTTGCCCTGAAAACATACAAAAACACACACACACAAGCTTCAGAGACACTACTTACTGTGACTAAGAGGTGCATATGTGTTTGAAAAGTGAGTGATGATTTAAAAAGGTCAGTACAGAAAGACTTCAGAGAACCAAACAGGTTTTCATGTATTACTAAACGACTTTATGCTGATAATTTGCTGCTACTGAGTGACAAAGTGATGCATTTTAGACTTTATGAAGTGTCTTCTACAGTACTACTCTAATCATATTAGTGTAACTTTACTCCATCATCATGATACTGCACTTGGGGTTCTTTGAGAAAGCAATTGGTCATGCTTTTATTAGAGGCATGCTTTTATTGGGAGTCCCTTTCTCCTGTGAACAATAAAAAAAGCTCAAAAGTAGTAAATTAACCCCTTAAACTGCAAGGGCCTGAACGCTGGCGCAAACTTCAATCCCTCACTCTTGTAACTACACAACTTACCAGATGATATGTGATTTGTGGGCTGACGCTAATACCTGACATTTTTCATGTACATACTTGCCAGTGCAGAAACCAATTTATAAACATTGTAAAATTTAACAACTGGGACTAAAAGTTTTATAGAGAATTCTAACATTTCTATCTGTAGGGTTAAAAATGCAGCAAAATTAGAAAAATGCTGGAGTATAATAAATATGGTATAAAATATTGTTTTGAAATATTGGTCAAATCTAAGCATTTGCTGAATAAGAGGTTTTAAGATTAGTTATTTAAGAATAAGAAAGTCTACAGTTAAGGGGTAATTAATATTAAGACAACCTGGCATCCTTTAATAAAAACCAGAAAGACCTATAAAATAAACTGTACCCTACAGTTCCTTCACAAACCCTGTGTCTTTGAAGAAATAATCCTATAACCTTTTTTCTAGCACTTTCAAATTAAGCAGCATTGCTAAAAACTGAAAATATTTTAAGCATTTGGCAAATTACTTTTCAGGAGCACATCTATGAAAAGGCACATTAGGGATAATCAGTAATCAGCAGACAGAAAGGATATCAGGCCCCCATCCAGCCAGGCCTCTGCAGTGACAGGCAGCTGCAGCATGGCTCATGGCTTCATTGATCTTCACTAAATATTTCCCCACACCTCCTCACGGCCTGGAGAGACCCGTCTGGCACACAAAGCGAAGCCAAGCTAATCCTTCTGGCCAGTGAAGCACTTCCCTTCCTCCCCTCCACACTTTTGCTTTTTCACTGTGCAAAGGAGGTAAACCTTTTATTATTCAGATATTTCTGTTCATTTTTAAAATCTTTTGTACAGACAGTTGACACAAACCCCGAACTGCTACTCATTACAGCACCCTTATCACAGCTTCTATTCTTTTTAGGAGACTTGCTTTTAGTTTTTCAAAGAAATCTGCAGGGATATATTTCCCGTTCAGTCTTAGAGATTGGTTGTATTTTCTGCTTTTCACGATCTAACTAATCCCAAACACATTCAGTGATGCTGAGGTCTGGACTCTGGGTGGTCAGTCTACTGTTCCAGCAGCTCCTTTGTTTGATTTGCATTTTTTCTTTCTTTTTGTCAATTTCCTTTTCTCAGTAACAGCTTCTTGACAGCTACACATCCTTTCAGACTCACGATGTTGAGTCTTCTCACAGTGGAAGCATGGACAGAAATACCTTCAAAGTGGAGCTTGATTTTCTCCTTTCTCTCAAAGATGAAAGCTTTAAATACTGTTTATCTGATGGTGATAGTTTGGCGGTCTACCAGGTCTTACATGGTTCCTAAGAGCCCCATTTTCTCTATATCTTTTAAAAATGTTATGATTTCCAGTTTCAGAATCTTCAGTTTTTTCCACTTATTTTCTTCGACTTTCCCTTTCCTTGTGCAAGTGGATTATCTTACATCTAATCTCCTTGGATATATATCTTGAAAAATAAATAACTTGCACATAACGCATTACTGTTTTGACTGGAAATTAAATAAATGAAGGCTAGCCTCTGACTTTTGCACAGTACTGCACAAAAATGTAATGAAAAAGGGGAGGGAGGCATTTGATTCTGTGCTTAGTGAGGAAAATTCATGTTCAGAATACGACAAACAGTTGGCAGGCCTCAAAAGCCTTTCTGGTGGGAAAGGAAAACTTTTTTATTTGGTAAATGTTAGCTTATTTCAAGTTTAATGCTACAATGCTACGGTGCTTTTAGGGAAATGGGCCAAGGCAAGCCAGACTGTGTAAGAGTGAAAGCAATGAAAGAGGAGAAAAAAGAGCAAACAGGGAGATGAGGGAGGAGAGGAAATATCTGAAAATTCAGGAAAGTGCAAATGAAAGAGGGGAAATGAGAGAATATGTATCCAAGCCTCACACAGCAGTGGCAAATTCACACAGCTTGGTTGACCACACACACACTCACACACACACACACACACACACACACACACACACACACACACACACACACACACACACACACACACACACACACTTTGATACAGTGCCAATGATTCTAATCCAACATGTATCTGACAGAAGCGAGGGACATGTTTACAGCATTAAGAAGAAAGAAGGAGGCCTACAGAGCCCCTGGAGGATTCAATCAAACAGCAGATCAGGCTAATCAAAACAGCCATCTCCCTGACTCCCCGCTGAGCTGCCTGCAGCACACACCCACTGAGGCCCACAGAAACGGGCACTGGTACCAGCCAGTGTGCCAGCGGAGATACCAGCCTACACACTCCTCCAAACGATGAAGGCTGCCTACCTAATTCACATGAGTGGGCATTTATGGTTTTGTATATTTGCAGGAACCTGAGGACATCCCAGAGGAGCCGACAAGGATAGCCATCAAATGGTACTTAAAGCTTAAAGCTTTCATCCTTGGGTAATAGGAGAAAATCAAGCTCCACTCCAGATCAGGTTTGAAAAAAATCCACAGGTGTTTCTGCCCATCCTTCCACTGTGAAAAGACAAAACTGAGTCTGAAAGGACGTGAAGCTGTCAAAAACCTGTTACTAAGAAAAGAAAATAGACTGCTGGAATTACTTGGATCGTAAGGAGCAGAAAATGCAAGCAACCTCTCAAACTGAACTTTGGAGGAGGGGAAAAAATATCCCTGCAGATTTCTCTGAAAAAGTAAAAGCAAGTCTCCCAAAAAGAACGGAAGCTAATAATAAAAGCAAAATATGGACACATTAAGTACTGAAAACTTAATGTAGTTAAATGCATGTTTCCTGCTTTTTTCCTGACACTAAATTAGTCGACTTGTACTTAATGGCCATTTTAACTGGAAATTAAATAACTGAAGGGTGGTCTCTGACCTTTGCACAACGCTGAAGAACAACCTCAACTTGACTGCTAGCATACCATACATTTCCATGCCAAAATTTAGCATACACTCATTATTTCTATGCCAGTGTAAAACCCTACATCCAAGCACAACACAGGGTTAATAGTTATGAAAGTAATAAGGAAACAATCCCTTAATAGCTTCCATATGTAAGTATGGTGACGGAAGTAGTAACACGATTAGCAGCAGCTAGCCAGGGCTAATGTTATGGAGGGACAACCACAAGAAATGACAGCAATAAGGGCCTCAGGACGCCTGCTCAGCAAACAGGAAGCCAGCAGAACCATGAAAATAAACTGAACGGGCTAGCATTGAGGGTGCTGTAGATTAGGAGGAAAATAGCTGCGGTTGAAAGAAACAAGTCGTAAACTTGTTTATAGAATGCCAGCTTGTGGTTTAACCTCCACACTAGTCTGGAACACTAGCAGAAACCATTACCCTTTCTGGAAGAAGCAGACTGAGAGACAAGCAGACAAGAGAGAACAGGAAGACAGAAGAAAGCTTTAATTCATAGTACATCTAATACTAAAGCTTACTATTGCGTTATATAGAATGCAGTACTGGGCCTGTCTACTGAGAGAGAAACAGAAAGGTTTTTTGTTCATCTGCTGTACTAAAGCCTCCTGGTGCACAAACAGCATTATGAAACAGCATTATTCTTTGCTCTGTTTAGTGATGTTATCTTTCACACACTGCCCATGGAGCAGACAGATAAGCATCATCCAGTGAGACACAGATACAGCCGCCCAGTCCCAAGGGCACGCTAGGCTTTTTCCACTGCAATAGCACGTAGACCTCTTTTACTTATGACTGTGCAAACAAGCTGCAAAAAAGCATTTATATAAAATGCACAGCACAAGCATTTATAAGAGCACTCTCACATACAGTGAGGCTACATAACTCTATTAAACCTAACCTGTTGAAAATACAAACTAAAAAGTGGGTAGCTGGGAGATTGCATGTCTTTTTGGTTGTTGGAAAATAGAAATATTAAAATGTAGATGCTTTATGTTTCCAAAAACATGCACCAAGCTATTCACAACCACCAACAAATGTAAATAATTTGTCAAAATAATTTAAACTATTTTATTTACAATTTTATATGACTAATTTATCCCCCTTTTTAATACATAATCAGTATGTTTGGTTGGATGCGCGCACTACCTAAATGCCTAAAAACTTTATAAAATTTTATTTTGATGCATTGAAACTGTATTCACATAACAGAGGTAGAATAATGTAATATATCACGCATTTATTAAATTGTTTAATCAAAACAATGGACTCAAAACATGTCATGTCATTGGCTCAGTATTAGTTGTCCTAGTAGTACTGACAGTAGGCTATTATTATTCAGTGACTACTACGAAAGTGTGACAGCAAGCAAGAGTGTTGACCCACATACCCTTAGAGCTTACAGGGTTACAACATGCCATCAGCATTTCTAAGCACCTAACTACAACTACACTCTTTATACACTACATTTCCAAAAGTTTGTAGACACCTGATCATCCAATGTTTCTCCTGAACTAAAGGCGTATTTCCTCCTATGCTACAATACAACCTCTTCTCGTCTGTGAAGGCTTTACACTAGATGTTGGAACATTGCTAAGAGGATTTGATTGCATACAGCCACAAAAATATTAGTGAGGTCAGGTACTGATGTTGGATGATCAGTTCTGGATCACAATCACCACTCCAACTCATCCTTAAGGTCACTGCTGCACAGCTCAAGGATGAGAGCTTTATACCCTTCAGTTAATGTTTGTTCATGGTGACCTTAGGCTCATGCATGGCTGCTCCAGAGCATCCTATTCTATCGGCAGTGCTTTTCTAAGGAGATTATACAAGATGTGTGGGTGCAACTGAATGCCTGTGTGCTAAAAGCAGAGGCATTAAAAGTAGCCGAATTCACTAATTATGCATACTTTTGGACCGAAAGTGTATCATATCCTGTTCCATCTGTTATGTAGTGACTCATTGTAAAATTGACCAACATCTCACAAATATGCAGATTTCATATAATGGCCACTAGTCACTTTTAGTACTATAGCATGTAGACAATAAATGCACTGGCTAGCTCTTTTGGCTCTGTCCCACTAACTGCAGTGTAAGTGATGAGCTCTAAACATGCAGGCTACACCGGTTTGATGACTGCACATACTGAAAGGACACACTTCGCTTGAGTTGTCCCTCAGCGAGCGATGGGCAGTACACTGCAAAGTGGGTCACAGGAAGAGCTCATCTGCACGACAGAGCATGCAAACACAGAGACAAAAGAGTTCCGGCAGACTAGGCCAAAGGCGAGAGGGCCAAAACCATGCACCATGCAACAGCTACGATCGAGCTATTGTACATCTAAGTAATCTTTTAAGCCTATGAATCAAAAATGTGTATGAAATCTGTTTCCTTAAGCACAAAGATATTTTGCAGTGATACATTTGCTGAAAGTCTCATTCACAAGAACCCTAAACTAATCTCCATGCCAGGGCCCCCATCTGTTCCTCTTCATCTGTGCTGTCTTTCCTCATATCACCCGCTCTATTTCTCTACCCGTCCACTCCTGATCCTCTTTCAGTCACAGAGAGGAGGATTGATGTCTTTCTCTTTCGCAGACTTTGTCAAGGATTCCTAATTCACTTAGGTCAGTAGAATTTACGGCTTTGCAGAAAGGTTTCACTGAGTTTATACTGTCCGCCATACAAAAGCTCTGCTAAACGTTCAGCCCAAATCGCTGGGGACGTTTAACGGCTGAGTAGAGAAGGTCTCTACATATTGCGCAAATAAAATGATGTTCAAAAGAGTTTCTTTTATGAAATTCACAAAATGGCAGTCCATCTATGTTCATATAACAGCTACAATGTCTACGACTAATTACTACTACTACTACTACTAATAGTAATGAGTTATTATAACCAATGTATTTATATAGCACATTGTTAACACATGTTGACAAGTACTTTACAAGACAAAACAATACAAAGTAAACAAAAGCCATTAAATGCAGTACAATGTAACTGAAAAGTAAAGGACTTTACAATAGAGAAGAAAGAAGAGAAAACAAAACAACAGAAATAGGCTACTAATGTACAAATACATCATGCAAAACTGCAGATTCTTTTTAAAGGGCCTTTATCATACATTTTTGTCAAATTTGATTTCCTTCCCCCTGAGGTGCATTTAATACATTTATTATTATTTATTTTTTACAACCCAATAACGTAATTTATTTTTACACTATCACTTCCCGACCACTCTTTATCCCTTAGAATTAAATAGGCAGCTTTTGTTACTGTGCCTTTAAGACTGATTTATATAAATGATCTCATTGACAGCCTCTGTGTTGTGCCTTGTTCAAAACGCAGTCCAGCCTGAAACACTCTACTAAACTCCTATATGAATGGGTGGGCCTAATCTGCTGTAGGCTGAATAGGCAGATATATGTAAATGCATTGTTTTTTGTGACATCACAAAAACAAAGAACACAAAACAGGTTGTTTTTGCAGCTGGACAGAGAAGTGAATGGTATATTTTTGGAACTTCACCTTTACATACATCAAACTCTTATTTGTAAAAGATGAGTAAAAAAAAAATCCATGATATGGCATCCCATTATTTTGTTTAGTCAATCTTGATTAATCGCATTTGTCTTATTTGCTCAACTTTAAAAATCTAAAGAGAGATTTTTCCAATTAAAAGCAAAGCGTTTTAATCTTGCTGTACGAGTGAACAAAATACACTTTACCAGAATGCAATTGTTACTTTCAATAATACAAGAACATGATTTTCTTCAACCTGAAAACGTTCAATCACATGATTTCCATAGGATGAGTGCAGTTTCCAGTCTTCATTACCAATGTCCGTCAGCATGTTTCAACCAATGAATAAATATTTCATAGATACAGTCAACAGCCTCTCACTCTTGTTCAGCCTGTGCATTCTTCTCACAGTGAAGCCTCTTGAGAACACCTGCAGCTTTACATCTTACTGTTGCTTTTGTAAATTTGCTGCAGTTGATTCATCACTCGTGAGCACTGTCCAGCGCAGTCTGCTGAATTACTGATATTGCCAGCATCAGTGGTGTGCTTTACTCATCAAAATTACCTCAGACTCTTTATACTCTTTACATATCTGTGAACAAATTAACCATAGCAGTGAGAGGAAATAATGTTTATTAAGAGAACCATAAACTTGCTCTTTGAAAACTGTATTTGAATGAGAGAGCTACAGTTGCAGAGCACATGAGCAGCTGGGCTTCAGCCTGCACTACTATGGATGGTTCCAAGAGTAAACCTAGGAACATGCTTTAATTTCATTCAAAAAATTAATGTAATTAATAATTGAATGCGTTATTGCATTATCAACCTATTATGCTTGCTGGTGCTGATCTTTTGCAAACTTTGGTACTTTCATACAGTGCAGCTGCATTAGAATAGCATAATTAACATGTCAATTTTCCAAATTATCTTGCAATTTCACATCTCTCAGACACAAATTGTCACAGTTTTGCTTTGCAATATTACAAGGTCACAATTCCTTTTTTACACCCCTAGTTTTAGGCTGTGGTGATATTTTGTACAAGAATGCCTCAAACACAGCTTTGCATTCCTTGGATTCCATTTATCACTGAATCTGTGGGAATCCAAAATAAACAAAATAATGATTGTAAATGTTTACGCCACTTTTCAAACCCTTAGAATAATGGTTTTAACAAACACAACCTAATGAGAGCAGTAAAACAAGAAAACACAAAATGAACTGGAATGGTTGGAGCTGATTGGTCTGGTTTATCACTGCTTGACTTAGCATGGCATATTTGCTTAGACAGGGATTAATGCACAACAATCAGTTGGGGCTGGAGAGCAGAGGCTATTACAGTCAAAGCAGAGAGAGAAGCAGTAGCACTACTCTTGCTGTCCCTCTTCTCTGGGCTGATGAAATAGCTCCCAAATAACTCATTAGAAATGACCTAATCCCAAAACTGGAGCATATGCTATCTGGAAACCCATTTTCAGGTTGCAAAGATACTGGAAGATGATGAAACTGGCCACTGATGAAGGTATACACAAGAACACAAGGTACTGTAGTATAAAAAACACATATTTTAGAAATGGTATCTTAGAGAAGAAAGAAAAACGTTCTTAATTGTAAGGTACGTTAATATAACAAGATTGTATTCCAGGTGATTTTTTGGACAATTTCCATCTAAAATTTGTCATGAAATATTCACACAATAAAATGAGCAGCTGGTGTTTTTAATGGGGTAAAAAAGGATGTTGTGATGTTTTACAATGTAAAATACTCCATTCATTTTAATAAAACAAAATTCAACTAAATAAAACAGACAGATATTTTTAAAATCCTATCCTGACGTATATTCTGGGCTGGGAACTACTGTATGCATGAAAATCCCATGATTAGATGTGTTGTAAATCCAAACACATCTAATCCCATCACTTCCGTATCAGGAGAGATTAAACTTGTAGAAAATCAATCATTTATTGCATAAATGTTCCCCAGTATCACATTGCCATTCCGCTGAAAATGTCAAGAACAATTAATTACATTCCTTCCTATAGAGCAGCACTGCTGCGGTTCAATATAACAATGTAAAGAAAAAACAGCTTCATTGATATTATATTCTCACTGCAGGGGATCCAAAACATGCATTATTCTCAGAGGCGAGGCTTGTTCTTTGCTGATCGATTTTGCATCACTCTAAACAAACAAACTGCTGACCTGCCATGAAAAAAGACCTTTTGACATTTCAGCTACAGCATCTATCCTAAAGCCAACTGACTAGCTGTAGATATACAGTGATGCAGTCATGGCAGTAGACTTGCTGGCTGATACTTAGCAAACAGCCCAAGGCAGAGAAAAATGGGCTGAAGAGAATTAGCGGGGGACTCCATTAGCCACAGGCTGCTTCTCAGTAGCCTGTGTGCCTGGCTGTTAGCAATGACAGCATGCTTTGCTGCTGGAAGCGTTCCATTCAAACCACTGGCGAATCTGCTATGAGTGCAGTGAAGAGATTTATGGTGGGTGGGTGTTTTAATGATTGTTTACCTTCTGAATAGCTGAACTGGCATAGCTTTTTCTAAATCATCATAGCTTTCATAGCTTTCACCCGGTTCAGCTGTTACCGAAAACTTGGAAGAATGTCATTTCACCATTAGTGGAAAATAGGTAGCCTTCTCCTGGACAGCTTTATTTTTAAGCCATTTTATTCAGAAATGCCACTATAAATGTGATAAATGAGTGAGCATCCAGTCTGCATCTCCAGGCAGCATGTTATATTGGTATAAACAGAGCAACCAACTTTGCCTCAATAAACACCACAGAAAGCCCATCAGTACACACTTCAAAACGTGTCAGATAGGTCAGACAGGTCTGCTCAGACTCTGTAAGAGAAGCATTCTTGAATTGAAGAATGACCCCTCCATAAAGTTATCTAAAGCCTAACGTTAAGGACCATCATCTGAGGAGCAACTATATTGGACAACTCTCCACTAGTTTCTTAATCTCACCAGTGTTAACTATGGCAGCAGTACTGCCTCAGAAAAATGTGTAGCATCTTAGATCTTATCATGCCAAGCAAGTCAAACACGTTATGTATGGTATTCTTGTTTTGTTTTGTTTTTTTTACATAAATATTTTCAGTTTATAGTGGATTTGGAGGTTTTATGCACTTTCCAAGAACATTACAGACTCCCTTGACACTCTTCTTAAGATGGTACAGGACTTTAAACCTACAATAAGGTTCATTAAAACCTGACTGGCTGATTTCCCAGACTCAGATTAAGCCTAAAACGAGACTAAATGGAATTTATTAATGGTGAAACACCAAGTTTCGGCAAAAGCTTTATCCATAAAGACACATTTATTACTGGGTACATTTATCCATTAGCCATTTAAGATCTTGCACAGTCTTGGACAGATGGGTCATGTGATGAGCTGCAGCAGGTCCACTAACTGTCCCTTCAGATTCTCTATATATGACCCTTCAGGAGAGTGAGAGAATAATAACCCGCTGCTTTGAGTCTGGAAGACATCAGTTCTCACTTGACAATGACTAATGACATAACATCACCTTCAGCCAGTCACTCTGCAGAATTTCACATTTACAAAGTAAACTATTCAACCATAGGTGTAGGACAGGGGTCAGAAACATGGCTCTGGAACTACATGTGGCTCTTTTACTGCTCTCTTGCCGCTCTATGCAGAATTAGATTTTTAGGCAATAATAAAATAATGCTCCTTTGCAGTAAAATAAAGCTTGGCTGAGCGTTCTAACATAGTTTTAATACAGTTTCAACAATAAATGGTCTTAAACAGCAAAACTAATGTAGAACTGCCAATTTATCAGTCTTTAACCCTGAAGATTGGTGTGCAGACTACTGGACACACAGCAACGCAGACATATTTGCATTTTTAAGCACTCCACTAAAAAGTCAGGAAGCTGAAGTCAACTTCTCATTTGGCAGTTTGTTTGAATTTTCTCGTTCCACCTTAAATGGTTACATTTGTTAGATTTGGAGGAGGACTCACTGTCTTTTACATGAGGTCTTTCGGCAAACTTCAGTGTAACATTACAAAAAAATGGTACGTGCACAATAGCATTAATATTAATCTTTACACAATATTTTAAATCACAAGTATGAGCGCTATACAGTCCTGTTTGATCTGAGTGATTTATCAAGCTGTCAGTGGCTAAGCTAACTAGTTATCTAAGTGATACGTCATGTAGCATTTTCATCAGACATCATATTAAAACGATTTTAGCAAATACACTAACCCAGATAAAATGTTAATAATTCTGACATTGAGCTGTGAGTAAGGACTTCCAATTTTAATCCAAAACTTTTTTTTTTTTGTTTCTGCAGCTCTCTCTAATGCCCAAGGTAATTTTCCTTGTCACAGTTGTATCTTGTGTTCAGTGTGTGAAATGTAAATCTTTTACACACCCTCAAAAAAGCTAGTTTTAACTAATTTAGTTAGTAGATCTACACATTGTCCATGTCATCATGTGTCCTTGTCCTCTGTTGTATGTTGTGTTGTATACTTTTGGATTTGTTAACTTTTATCGCTGTTCCTTATATTTGATCAATGTACTGTATTTTAAAATGGTTTTTGATGTTTCTTGATGCATTTTATTTTTGTCCTTAGTATATCCTCTTGCTGTTGTACTGTGAGTTTAAGAAGCCCCTACAAGAACCTACACAAGTGAGGGCAATTAGTTTGGGTCTTCAAAAAAGAGGTAAGTTGAGAGAGTTGATTCATGAGCACCGATGACAACAAGAAGCAGAAACATTTGCTTGGTTTGGTGTCTGGCTTTTTGTACTCTATGTAATGTAATGTAGATTTTTGCTAGACTTGTCTGACTTTTCAGCACTGTGCGGGCAACGCTTTCTCCACTTCATTTTAATTTTGACTATTATAAATAATTAACTATTCATTGAATATTGGTATATTGTGTTGCTCATTGTAACGCAAGGCCTTTTTCATTGTTTTATTAGAGGAACAATGCATAATCGTAAAACCAACTCGAACACACCCCCATAAAAGACTATAACCAGTACTAGAAGGCTAATCATTTCAATTGGAAAGGGTTTGACTCCATCAAGAAATGTCCTATAGAAATGTGTAAACTTATAATTCCTGTGCAGCTTTTTTCTGCTTGTGGTTAAACTGCAGTTGTAACACTCCCACTCATGTCACCCAGACACATTATGACAAACAGTCATGGGCCATTGGCGCCAGGGGCTGCTCTCAACCTTCCGCCCATCTACTGAGGATTATGCAACACATTATTACAATGTTCTATCTAAAACAACAGCAAACAAAACATTTCAAACTGCAGCTAACTTTAGTGATGGCCATCTAGGCAGGTACTAATGAAGGCAAAGCAGACTAGGAACACCTATTTACTCTGAATGGCTGCAGATCCTGGCCATTATGAGTGATATAACCTGTACTAGATTAATGCTCAACTTGACACATAATCTTAGCAACAAGTACCATTAGTGTTTATACTGTATTATTAATGTTTTATACATTTTTATTAGTCTTGATACATGGATGCTAATCCAGGTGTTAGTATCCACAGGCTAAAACTATGCTTGCTTCAGGTAATGATAAAACATACAGAGTGTGCAGTGATGTAGGGGAAAGCGGGGCACAAACTAACATGAGGTAAACTGCAACAGGGATGTTCCATGTAGTTAAACAGATCAATGTATTTGGTCAATGTCTCATATGTCCATAACAACATCACCTTGAACACTGTTTCTGTAACATATGTAACTTTTTTCAATTACTAAGTTGTTGGTATCACTGAATTAATTCCTATATTATTTTGATCACCCTCTCAGGGGCTGTATTACGGCACCAATCTGAAGCATGTAAACAACTCACAGTAAGATTTAGCCAGGCTAAATCACACCTTCCCAAAGTAAACAATAAGAAAAGTCCAAATCCCATCACATCAATACAGTCATGTTTTTGGGTATGGGTAAATTGTAACATTTGCGCTCTCTCACATTCAGCTAAATTGTTCCTAAATGGTAGGTCTTGGAAATACCTTTCGCATTTCATTTGTAGCAGAGATATGTAGGCTGCTTGTATTAATACAATTCATTTATAATATTAATATAAAATGAATATTATTCTTGCTTGAAAAAATTTTAAAATTATTTAGTCAAAACCACTGTGTGTTAGTTTGTGCCTTGCTCTGTCCTATAGCACTTCTTTATAACAAAAATATAAATAAGCGTGATGTACCTCTAAAAGCAGTTAGGCTCTGGATTAGTGAAAAACCTGCAAATTTAATGATGAAGTACTTTCACTCAAGTGCAGCTGTGACTGCAGAAATGAGACAGGGACTACGAACCTTATCTGGCCTGGTTTACAGGAATACTAATAGCCAAATAGTTCAAAAGGGGACAGCCTCGATGCACTGCACTGCACCTGATTACATAATGCATGCACTCCCCCCCCACACACACAAACAAAATGCTTCCCTTTGAAGTAAATAAAGATAAATAAATAAGTAAATAAAAACTCTCAAAACAGCAAACAGATGAAAAGCACACACACACACACCTTTCAGAAGTGTTCATTTGTTTGACGTTATACCATAGTTTCCCAGGAAGAAGCAGTCCTTCTTTTACCTTAAATGACCTCTGATTACATGAAATCATTTTCTCCCTAATTACGCTGGCAGGAAGTCATCCCTCTGACTGGAATGCCGAGTGGTGGGTCTCAAAAAGTAAGTTTATGTTGACTACTGCTTAATGCCTTACCTTAAAAATCACTGATCGCAGGGCTGTAATGCCTAGAGCCCTACAGTTACGATTTGTTGAGTCACAGCACTGGATGGTTTCTGGTAATGGTCTAGACCTTCAAGCCTCAGGCTAAAGAGGGAAGCAGCATTCCCCTGCCAATACGTGTCAGCTCTGCCAAATCCTTGCCTGCCTGTGGAACAACTAATCAATCTAATGGCTTTCTCCGAGCTTCAGAGCATAGTGTCTGGGAATAGATGTTGTACTGTAACAGAGGCTAGAAAAATGGTGACTGGTATTTGACATAAAAGCTTTTTCTATTCAGTGATATACAGCTTCATCCAAACACTGAGCTGGCTCATATTCAGCTATATCATTAAACTACTTTGTGCAAAATTAATCCACTGGTTTTATAGTTTCAGCTCCAACTACAGCTTAATGAAAACATACAAACAGCCATGTTTTGGAACATAATATAAACCTTCTGATTTTGCACTCTATGTATCATTTTAGGTCATCACATCATAGACATTGTAATCCCTGGTTCTGATCAAATTGGTGGAATTCTTCTTTAACATCTTTTTGTGGTTGATACTGTTATCAATAACCATTTTTTAAATTTAAAACACACCAACACTATCATCCATATATGAAGTGCAGTGAGTGTAAGATAAGTTAAACTTCAGGTAGATTAATAATTATTTCTACAGTCATACGCAAAAGTTTAAACACACCCATGTCAAAATGACATTTTGTTGATTTTCAATATGACAATAGGTCCTCTACAGAGAACTTATATTTGGCATTTTTCTGTGCACAAGTTCTATTTATTAACTGAATTTAACATACTGAAAAAAACAAAATATATAAATGTGCCATGACTTTTATACAGGCCTCATTTTATGTTTTTTGCCAACATATGTAGCAAATAAACAGTAATTGTGCTTTGAAATGTGCCAAATGCATTCTCTGTAGATGATGTGTTGGCTTATTTTCACTTAGAAAATCAACAAAATGTAATTTCCCCAGGGGGGCCCGATTTTTTGTAAATGACTGAACATATCTAAATCAGACATGCTAGGTATTGTAAATATCTACATTAATTTATGTAAATATTTTACATTATACGACTTTTCAGAGCCATATACAACTGCAATGCAGCATTAGGACAAGGACTTGTCAAGCACAATCACTCTTATGATTGCAGCAGTGGGCTATCTGCCTGGACAGGGAACTGACCTTCTATCTCCTATGTGTGGGGCAGTGTTGTTATACACTATATTCTTTATTTCAGTTAGTTGAAAAGAATATAAATAGTACTGAACTGATGATAACAGTTTTACAATATAAAATCTGCCAATATGGTGTGCACTTCTATCTGTCAAGTTTCTAAAAACACACAAAAACGGAATACCAGTCCCAGACTGGCACTGCAGTGACAATTCCAAGGCCCACCTTTCAGGCTCACAGGGTCATCCCAGGGGACAGCATGAAGTCACCTATTTGGAAAAAAGTTCTGGCCTGTAGGACACACTACGATATATGACTTAATACTCACAAGGCTGTGGGAACACAAATTAGTTTTGGTACAACCTCAACATGGGTGACTCAAAGAAAAGATTATATATTCAGTCCAGCCTACACAGTTAGCTTCTACTGCTGTCACTACATAAGCATCTCGATCTCCCTCTTATTTTCTGCCTCTGTCTGGAAGTAAGTAGCCCCAAAAATGTTTGTGGGCTCTTTATATCTTAACCCCTATCTTTAATTTTCATTCCAACAGTGCCAGTTCCCATCACTTCAGTAAGCCAGTAACAGTAACCTTGGGAATTATGGCTGACGTGGGGTTTGATACCCAATTCAAATTCCTCTCTTCCTCCAACAACCACGTATGACAAAGTATATAATTCTCCTGAAATATTAAACAACTCCCTGTCTCAATTCTCTCTCTCTCTGTCACATACACGCACACACACACACGCACACACACACACACACACACACACACACACAATATATATATATATATATAGGTATATTCTGAATGCAGTAAGATGTGACATAAGCATATGAATAGGAAAATAAAGATAGCTTAAATATTTTAAAGAACACATTGATTTAGGGGTTCTCTGCTTTGTGAAAGGGTTCATGGTTCTGTTTATAACCATTTCCTTAACTAAGGAACTGTGAGGAACCAACTTTTTTTTAAGAGTGCGGGACTTGGGGAAGTAGAAGGGAGCAGCACTGTGTCCTCTAAAAGGGCTAACATAGCCTTAGGCCTGACCACTGACATTCCCAGTGTCCTCAGTGCAAGAGCACATGCTGCAAATCTAAATCTCCGGGCGCTCTGCCATAGGAAGTCATTAAAAGACAATAATATGACACATACAGTAAGAGCACAATATGGACAAACTTCCTTTGCAAAGGGCTGATCCCTGATGTGATGTGATTAAAGATTACGGGCACTATTTTTTCCCAAAATGATTTGCATTGGATTCTATCATTGCCATGATTCATGTGATCATGATTGATTAGACAATGAATAAGTTTAGTGACTGATTACAGGCTCATTTACACATTGCAGCCTTTTGCAATATCAGTACCGTGAAGGCCAACATCATAATAAATTATCAAACGATATGTCTTGAGCCAGCCTGATATCGTTTTTTGTGGACTACTTACGTTAAACAATCATTTTGAAGGGTATGCACATTATGCCTTCTTACTGCGCTAACACTGTGAAGTAGTTCTTCTTGATTCTGAATGCAGTCTTTGTGCTAATGCCGGTAAAACGGAACATTTCCAGATTACTTTCGTTTTTAACCACTCACAAATGAAAAATGCGGAGGGATAGTATTTTGACAATAGACTCAAGGTGTAACAGTCACATGGTCACATTTTACATGCCTGTATTAAGATAAAACATGCCTAGCTCAAATACATCAAAACACTGGCCCTACAAATATTATAGATTTACATATTCCATTGTAAAATAGTTCCACACTGCAGAACTTTTAATTTTTAATTTCTGAAAACACACCTCACTTCTGCAGGATGAAGATAACAAGCATTCACATCACCTCTTCACTGTAAAAAATGATGTTTAATAAAAAAAAAATTAGGTTGCCTTAAAATGTCATTTGGAATGGAACTTCTAATGGTACAATAATGTGTTAACAGAACAACAACTTGTATTTTACACTCTGTTAAATTATTTTTTTGAAACTCAATGAACTCAAAAATTGAAGGCAACCAGGTTAGTTACTTTAAGTTAAAACATTGAATTTTTGTTACAGTGAGTGACTGTGCCATAAGTAAAACACAAAAAACAAGGAAAAAGTATCGGAATTGGATTGTTGGATTGTACTAATGTATGTGACCACAGATCCGTTAAAATATGCCTGAATAAGCTCTGATCCCATTCTATTGCGCATTTGTACTGGTTGAAGTAGACAGCGATGTATGAGGGAAAAAAAGAACTATCATGACAGATGTCTCCCACACTAGCTTTACGATTCCACATTCAACTTTAGGGACAAAGGCCAGGTCATCTCATGATCTGAAGAAAAAAAAAATTACACTCAGTAGAGTGTGTTGAGCTCTCTAGAGCGCTGAAGCGCTAACATTGCCTGCTAGAGCTTCAAGAAGTGTAATTCCAACCCGCTTTAGTGGTCTGTACCCAGGTTTTGCTGATTCTAATGCTTCTTCTTGTTTCTCTTTCACTCTCTTGCCTCTGCTCATGCCAAAAATCAATGGAGGCTCTATTGTCCAAAGTAGAGAGTAATGTCTCCTAATGAAACCTAATCAGCATGACTCATCTTTGGGACAGGGACAGAAAGCAGCATAAGGTCTAAATCTCCTATCTAAATACAGCACAGTACTGTCGCTAATACAATATAAGTAAAAAATGACTTATGTAGCGAGTGCCTATTCATGATTCTATATCACACAGATAAAAGAATGGCATGTGCGTTATCTTGTAGACAGCAGCACATTTACTTTTCTCTAATTGTGCAAACTGCATCATCAAAATATAATGCAACAGCATGTATGCGTACAGGAGGTTTACATAAGAGAATATTAACTTACATAGCTCAACCAATAGTCATTTTCAGTAATAAATAGACTATTGACTATGACTATATGAAATTGATAACAACACAGGACCTGAACTATAGCCCGCTTGCTGCGGTTTGACTGGCTGAAAAGATCAGGCAAGAAAGAAGGACAGCTAAGCTGCTAGCAGCTAATGCTAACAGCGCCTGTCAGCTTGGAGCTAATCTCCATAATGTCTGCCATTCTTGGGATGACACAGCCCACCGAGGAAGCAGCGCTCATTCAGATGACTCATCCACTGCCTCAAATACACGCCCGCACACACTTCCAGCACACAAGATATTCACAGCCACATGACCAGTGCTTAAACACAGGCTAGAGTGATATATAAAACACAAATAAAATAAAGACACTTTAAAATGTGCAACACTTTCTTCCCAGATCAGTTATATAGAATATGACAAACCCATATGCATAGATCCATAGAGCTACACAACATACTGTTCTTTAATTGATATTATTCATAGGCCTTCACAATCGCAGAACAATATATATACAATATGTAAATCAGAACTAAGCCTTCTGCAGCAGCCTCAGGCACAAATCACATGTATGAAACTGGTGCACAAGCCTAAATGCGCAATTTACAGGCCATGAGAATGCGCTTCACTCCCTCATACGATAATGGGCGGCGCAATTGGATGTATGGCTGATTACATATTTCACTTAATTTACAAAAGTTTGAGCAAAAAAAGTGCCCAGTTTTGCTTGGATTTTTCTCCCTCTTTTAAACAAAAAAGCAAGTAGTTGGGAGATTTTATTCAACAACGGCAGCAGCCATAGCAACTTGACGGAGGCATGAGCTTTGAAGACATGCTAAAAGAATATTTACCAACAAAATAAAACTATTTCAACTCTCAAGATCATTTCCGTAAAATATGCAGTGATTTGGCCACAATGTGATCTTACAGGCTGTGTTACTGCTTTCCTAATTCATACACCCAAAGCATTTGGCCTAAAAAAAACTTTTACTAACATTATTATCAATATTATTATTATCTCTGTCACTGAACTGTTATTTTCTATTTTTGTCTCAGCTTGTTTAATCGCTTGTTGAATCCAGCTTTTAGATCTTCCAGGTAGGAAGAGCACACACAGTCCTATACACAGCTTTAATAAATCACATGTTAATTTCTGACATATTGTGAGCACATACTGTGGACACATCAAGTCACATTTTGTGCTGCATCTGCACTTGTATGTACATCTGGCCCTTAGTAAACCTGGACGATATTGTAAATTTAAACAAATGACTATTGTCTGCAGAAATATTGCAATAAACGAAATCACTGTTATCCAAATTCAGTTATGAAGTACCACACGTGAGCATTACAGAGCTTTATGCTATAGCTTGCATTTTCCCGGATGGTAACATAATTATCACATAATTACCAACTGGACTAGCTTCTAATATTACTTAATAATTTTACTAAAAAATAAATAATAATAATAACTATGTTCTGAACTGATGACATGTAACACTGTGAAGATCCAGTGGTTCTCCTTGTTCATTTGGTTGAAGACAAAAATATTGCCAAACTGGCGTGTTGGCAATCTTCTTCTGGATAAGTTCGTCTATTTTACTGTACTGGAGAGCAGATCTCATACCTTCCAGTTCTCTTTATTTCATTTGCATATTTCCTGACATTAACTGCAAGACAGAAAACCTGTTATATTCTTTTCATGCAAAGTATGTGTGTAATTAATTAGTTGATGATGCCATGTTTACATAACCTATAATTAAGTGCAATCTTTCTTTTTAAACCTTCTGAACTAACCATACAGTTGAGTAGTTGTTCAAAGAGAATGGTTAAATAACAGCAAAGCAATTCAATAAAATGATGTGGCATGTGAAACAAAACAAAATCCCATTTTTTTTGCATTGCTGACCCAAGGCTAGCCCTGACTCTTTTATTGTGTGCTGTAAGCATTCTGAACAATCATGAATAATTTTTGAATCTCTGGATGCATCAAAGCACTCACATCAACCAAAAAAATCATTCATACTTGTTTGATGACGTCCATAATATATGGTTGAATATAGATGCTTCCAGTGGTCATCTCACAGAACTGTCCATACAGCCATGCAGCTATCAGTAAGAGCATTAAACTGCACTGACACTGATGGACAATACAGAACCTTGCAGTTGATGCTGATGATGTCTGAATGCTCTGCCTCTGTTTCTCATTTTTTAAAAGCTACTTTACCTACACATATGCACACGCTCCGGCTCTAGTGTGAGAAGAGGAACTAAACCCTTTATGCATATATTGGATGGTTGATCAATAAATAATACAGCTAAATTAATAAAACATAACCAAAATAAATCAAGCCTCCCACGGGGCAATCATCTTTCTGCCTACTCCTAGACAAACAGGAAGTGGTGATGGGAGAGAGAGAGAGAGAGAGAGAGAGAGAAAGAGAAAGAGATTTAACATCCTCCCCCTCTTCTTCACTAGTAATCTTGTTTATCTTTATAAACATTATAAACTTACACTCAGACAAAAAAAAAAAAAAAACAGAAAGCAGTATGGTATTTTATATAGTGGTTCATTTTTACCCCTTTGTCTTTAGTTTGTATATACGCTTTTTTTTTTTACCACAAACAAAAGACAAAAAGTTATATGCTCATTATAATTCATACATCAACCTCCCAACCATTTACTCATTAAAGCTGGAACTTAGCAACATCATCAAATCTACCCTATAACGCCAACACTTTTGCTTCAACTTTAAGAGCTCATATGTGGCTGTGTTTATTCTTGATTCCTGAGCAGGATTATAATCCTGTCATTTTTTGTGTTAATTGAAGGTAAGCATTTTTTAATAGCACCAACATTCTTTTAAAACAAGACAGCAACACCTAATGTATGGAATTATAAGCGTTCTGTTAAAAAACCCGTTGCTGGGTTAAGCCACTTCCGCTAAAACAACAACAACGAGTCCATAAATAAGAGCTTTTGCAGCGTACCCAAGCATTCTAACTCAATGCAAAAACATTACCTCAGTGCCTATGGCTCCTCTGCTGATGAAGAACAGAGGAAAAATAGAGCTGTGCAAATAGGAGAGATGAAGAATAAAGAAGGGCAAGTAACTTTGTGTCAGTATTTCACCGCTGCTGACTAATGTTACACTAAAGTCAGCTTGTGCTTTTAAGTGCTGTTCCCAGCCACCTTCAGTGGAACAGTTTTCATGCTCCCCCTCAAAAACTGTCTGCATTTGAGAGAGAAAGTCATTCACTGGAGTTGGTGACTGCAGAAAATATCTACAGTTATGCTACTGAAGATGACTACGCTGCACAATCCCCAGTTGGTATGTCGGCAGGTTTACATTTTTGCCAACTAGTTTATTGTCAGCTAGCTGTTTCAGCTAACGTGGCCAACCTAGCCTTTTGGCTGTAGGTAATTTAAACTTACATCGTTTTATCACTCTGTTGACGTTAGTTGACATTACAGCTGTGAAAGAATTTTTCCACAATGAATTTAGATCCTTTATTTAACTTGGACTCCTGGAGTGTTGTGTGTTTGGTGTTCTCCAACAATTCTGAACACACTCTTGAATGTCAATCTTGGCAACTATGACGAAGATGAAATGACACCTTTTCATGGTGAGTTGAAGTGATATGAACATCAGTATTTCTGAGGTTAAAAACTGTCTGTAAGACAATAGCAGAATTAGTTTACGCATTTGAGTTTCTTCTGAAAAGGGCCTAACAACTTGCTCATGCTCCGGCCACTAACATGTTCTTTTGTAGCAACAGTTACAAGGTTGGACAAGTTTTAGAGAACACTGGCAAAAATCCTATTTAAACTAACAAATTCAAGTAAAAAAAAAATTGTTAAAAATTCATGTTTGGGTTCTTACAGGCCAACACCCACTTTTTAGTTTTCTACTTAACCATACATTTCCACCTGCCATGGAGCCTGTTTACACCTTGCATTAACATGTTTTGTGCCCATATCGTATCTGGATAAACTTTGGCTGCATTCCATTTACACTTTTCACTAAAATGCGTCCCCAGTTTTACCTGACTGAGCTTTTGCCGTGTAAAAAGCACATCAACACATACAGCGTTTTTCGTTTTACTTTTAAATGCTCTTTTCCCTGTTACGATACAAGCGGACAAGCCTGGCCTGGACACTTATCACCCTGAAGTGCATGAAGGCACTTGTTTTGGGGCTAACTTCAGCTTGTGTATCCTGTATCTTTCTTTTTATTGTTTATTCTCTCACCTGCTAGGCAGCATTCAGCAGATGCATTTTCTTTCACATAATTCTATATGTGTTTTCGTTATCCATTCCATTTACACTTACACCATCTCTGACCACCTCTGAATGTGGTTTGAGTGGTATCTGACGTGCAATCTGAATGTGATCAGATTGCCAAAAACGCATGTTAATGCAAGGTGTAAACAGGCCCCTAGTTTTCTCCTTTATTTATTTTTGCTCTCTACTATGATAGCCTCGGGTCAATTTCGGACAATTTCGTTGATAATATGATCTGATGATGATGTGTTATGGGTCAGACTCAAACAGAATTCTGTTGGGCTGTATTCGGGTTTTGACCTAATTAAAGCTTTGCTTTTAATAAAACAATGCAAAGCAATATTTACACTTTACAATTTACAACTTCTGCCTACAGTGAGTGTGACCTGTCACAAGTACAAAAAATAAATACAATTTGAAATGAATAACACACTCCAAATTGAGACGTTTGGACAATGTTGTGCGCTACAATATTTCAACAGGCTGAACAGGATTTGTCCAACCTTGTCCAACCTCTTAACGGTTACTGCAATAGATCCCCTTGTCAGCGCAGCATTGATCAGTGTCATTTGCACTGAGACCTCTCCCTGACTGCAACCAGTCCACTGCATGAAGCGGATTTCAGCCTGTGTTGAGACGTTCTTTTTAAGTATACGCACAACAATGTGTTCAGCGGTAGTTCGATTTCATTTAGTTCTTTTGTCCTCCTGTTTTATATATACTTTCAGCTTAAGGGTACTAAACTTTAAATTCCAGTTCCAGCACATCATGCATATACTCTTTTCATTCACAGATATAGTGAATAAGGGAATAAAATATATACTCTTTTTTCTATGTTTTAAAACTGTTCTTACAGCAAGCTGCTTTTTTCTCTACCGCCAATCCTTCCATTCCTTCTCATCACCCTGGGGTTAACTGAACCACCCCGGCTTTTCTCATGGCTTCGTGCCTATTATTTTCAGCCCTTTACTCAGCAGTTTCCCCCTCACTCTGCAAACTGGATATGCGTTCCTGAAACACTCCTCACTGTCCTCTGGTGTTGCTCTGTCTAGCTCAATACAGCAATAATCTCTCTTCCTTCCTGCTGCTCTCTACTTTCGCCTGTACTATCTCGCACACTTGTTTTTTTGTTTACTTCTCTCTGCTTGCCTCAGAGTGGTGGAAAAAAAAGTATTCCTAATCTTGGGTCATGTTCAGGGAACAGTTTCCCTACCACACACACACACACACACACACACACACACACTTGTCTTCTTTTCACCAAGATTTCACCTGATATATATCAACCTAAACTATACAATCAACCACATACTGTCTACAATAGAGCTTCTAATCAGAGAGACCCCAGAGGGGGGCTTCAGCCCCTGCCTTTTCGTCTTCAGATTATAAAACTGTCATCTTGGTTGGTGTGGACAACTGTATTTTGTATCCCTCCACCAACCCTTAATATTCATTTTGCAAGTTTCAGCTCAGCCACGCCCCAAAAATAGAGCTTGTGGTCCCGTTTGTTCACAAGCTTCATTGCTCTTAAGTGTCTCCTCTGGTGCAATACCGGCCATCTGTGGATATTTCACCTCAGTAAATCCAACCTTTTATAGATGTATGCATTACGTGCTGGAAATCCTGACAATAAAATACAATAATCTTTTCAAAAGCGTGTCACATTATTTGCATTATCATTGTGTAGTTATTTGGAACAGTCACACAATGTTGGCAGTGGGGGTGCTAATAACTTGCTAAACCACATTTGTGTTAGTGTTAAAAAAAACAGTGATTTATAAAGGGGCTCTGTGGAGCTCTTAAAGAGACCAACTGCTTAAAGAAAGCTCAATTTTCAGATTCTTTAAAAAGCAGGCATATAAAGTAAATATTTTGAAAACAGAAGGTTGCCAGTTCAATGTCCTTCTCTTCAAAAACACCCTTATATCAGCATGTAATGGTGTTATTTTAGTCTGCTGATAAGAATCCTTTAGGATGCAAGTCCTAACACTATATTTGCCTTTTTTCAGAAATGACAGAAAATTAGTCTGAATAAAAGTGAATGCCTTCTGCTGTGCATGAAATTAAGTTTCATTCACATTCAGTGTGTCATATTTTTCCTTTGAGTCTCTGCCCTCTAAAATGTCTTTGCATAGTCCTGCTTCTAACATATTTTTACAGGTAAAGCCTAAGCACAAGCCAGCTGTGTGCGTATAAGTGCAGGTGCAACACAATGTAAAACATGCTCGATGTGACCGCGGTTTGTGCTCCCAATAAGCCAGAAATTCACATTTGATTTACTAAGACCTATCCTGGAAACTGCACAAAGCCCTGCCTACTAGCTGCTCACTCGAGAGGTACAGGGTTAAAAAGGCAGAGTAAAATATAGGAGACAAGCTTGAGACAAAACAGACAATGAAAGTTCAACGATGAAGAGACAGTCGTTCTTTCTCCTCAAAACATTCTATGGGGGTGTTATTTTACAACAAAGATAACAATAACATTCCGGCAGAAACCTGAAACTGAACATCAGGCCCCAAGGCTTTGTTTTAAGCATATTACAGGCCCATTTCTTGACATATGACTTGTTTTACATACTATCACATTAACATTATTATTATACAAATGCTGCTCTTAGCATGTTTGTAAATCTAATTCAGGTTTATATGTATTGTCAATAACACTACTTCACTCTGTAACTGCATTACAGGCCCAATTTTTTATAATAGCAGAAAATTGCATTTGTGTGTTACAACATACTGAAATATACTGAAATACTGAAAGCTGAGGCAGACCCACTCTGAAAGCTTATTAAAAGAGGCTATTAACTCAGTTCCACAGTACAGACAATACAGACTTCCTTTGTTGTGGAAAAGTTCATCCCAGTCCAACTCATTGTCACCCATTAAACCAAAAACATAGCTAACAATGCCTCCACAGTAGCAATCCAAGCACACTTGGCCTCCTTCAATGCTAATGAAATTGCAAAGAAACAATAATGCACCCACTTACACTTTCAACGCCAAAATGATTCAGACACAACAACCAGCATCCTAATTAAGAGCTAAAACGATCAATTTAAATACACAGATACTGTATGTTGCCATGTATATACGATTGCAAACAGTGGAAAAATGCAAATGAAACCTTCATATCCCAGATTCAGATAATTCAAGACATGTTTGGTGTCTGAAGTTTGCTGCTTTAGTTTTGCACTGACTAATGTAGCTAACAACTGGAAGCTTACATACACTAATCTGATTTAGATGTGTAAACTGGATGCCTAAACCATCACATACTTGCATCAAGTTATTAAAGGTGCCACAGAAAGCATTTATTCAGTACTTTAAATTGTTCTCTGATGGTGACATGACTTTGGTCAGGCCGAAAGATGCAGTTTTATACACCCATTTCGAAAAGTATGATTTGGCCCTAGAATGAAATGAACTGTTTTCCCTTTTTAGGTGGGTTCAAGAATAATTTAATGAGCTCTGCTCTGATTTGCTGGTTTAGAGTGAGGCACCATGATGGCTTACATAGCCATGCCCGCTGACAGTTTGGTTCTTTGGGAAGGGTCTGAAAGGCGGTGACCTCCCTTCACAGCCCGGAACAGTAAATTTCTGCACATAACCTCCATTTTCATTGCTGCTGCTCCATTGTCATTGTTTCATTGGGCTAGAATGTGGGCTGGTGTATGTAAATTCTGAGGACATAAATATTAATGAGTCAAGACTGCTACACAACACTTTAGGATTTTGGAATTGACCTGATTTACCTCCCTCATTTGCAGGATTTGTATTTGAAGGGGGAGACAACAGTATCAGTTCCATTTAACTTTCCTTATTCAACTGTTCCAATGTAAATACAGTTTTCTATTCTATGATACCTTTAAGAAACCTCTAATAAACTTACTTATATGGACTCTGACACTGTATGACATAGTATGACAAAGGGACAAAAGTACAGAAAAAAAAAATTGTACTAGGGTATAACGGTTCGCAAAGTTCAAAACTTGATTCAATAAGGAGGTTCTCTGGGTGGGTAGGACGGCCCTCCATCTCCCCCAGTCACTCAGCGCTAACCAACACGTGCATCTGATACTAGCCAGCACAAGTGTCTGTTAGCTAACATAGCAGAATTGGCAGTTAGCATGACCCACCAAGCACATTCAGCTGCCCAATGACGTTGTGTTAGCGGCAGTTCAAAAGCATAAGCTTCACATGACCCTGAGGAAGCATGTGCAGGCCTTCACCCTCCTAGTGCTGGCAGTACTGTGTGAATGGGGAAAACCTAGCAGGTGGAATCTGACATGACTAAACGGGGGAGAAAAATGTCACTAAATAAATTAATAAAAAAAACAAAGAGGGGCCTGAATATGTATCTTGCATTCATATGCCAATGCTAATATGTTCATGTTTGCACCATGCTCACAGCATGCCTGCATGCGCACTAAGGGCATATCGATGCACATATCGTCAGGTTCGACACAACTGTCAATTCTGAGGTCAAGATTCAATTTTTTTTTTATATTTTGTGTTTAAAAAATATTCGCATTAGAATTTATTTTCTTTTTTTCTAAAAAAGCTTGGACATTTGAGGGTGGACCATGCATAATATAAGCCCTCCACCTCCCGACCCATTTCACTCTGATATGCTGCACCCAGGCAGCTAGTTTTGGTCACTGACAGTGGTTTCCACAAAAGACGATAAATGAAAGTCCCTCAAAAGAGACCAAGAGATGTAACAGCAAAACATTTTTTAAATTTTAATGCACTGCTTCCAATGTGATTTTCCAAAATATACTGAAATCTTTATGGCCTTAGTTTCTAGGTTGCTGCTACTGCTGCATTTAGCCATGCAAAACACTTTTGCCCTTTTTTTAAGATAACATGTCATACAGTGTCAGAAATCAACAATGTATTTGAGATTACTGAACAACCCATCAAGGTTTAAGGCAACTGTGTGCTGATATATATATGTATGCAGTTATTGCAAATCTTTGACATATTACTATCCATTACTTGTTAGCTACATCAGCAAACTTCAGACACCAAACCACGGACTGTGTCTGTTCTTTGGGCTGGGTGTTCCCTTATTCAGGCACATTTCCTCGTGTTTCAGCCACATGGCCAGCCTCTGTTTGCTTTAGCCTACTGGGAAAGACCACTTCTCACTCCAGCGTCTGCCAGTCAACCAGCAGCCTGTCTCACAGTTATCAAACACAAGCCAATTCAACACTGCCTGACATCATAATCCTTCAACTCTATCAGGCAAGCAGTGTTATATAAAATCACAATACATCTTTCCTCAGTGAACATGACCTACTCAGTGTGAGAAGTTCATTAACAGTCATGGGAGACGGAATAACTGAATTGTTCTTTTCTTCTCACTGGGGAAGGCCACAGCAAACCAGTTAGATATTTGATTCACACTGCTGCACAATGATCAAGATAAAAATTCAAGATATAGTAAAAATCTCCATACCATAGCAATTAAGGCTGTAACTATCAATTACATGTAGTAATGAAGTAATTTGCTGATGACTTTGAAGGTTAATAAATTAAAAGGCCATAAAATAAAAATGTAAAATGTATGTATGATACAAATTAACAGCGTTCAGGAAGAACCTTTTAAACACTGCAAAAATACTTTTTAGAAAAACATACATGAAGAGGCATTTAAAAAGGCTTCAACAGGTTTAATACTTTGAAAGACCAGTTTGTTTTACTTTAAAAAGAGACCAACTATAGAATTTACATATTCATTATCATCATGCAAACTAGCTGCTAATAAATGTCAACTGAGAAGATAAACTTTAATTGATGAATTTCCTTAAGAGTGTAATTGAGTTTCAGTAATAGAGCCTACAAAGCAATACGGATATACAAGCGTATGCAAAACACTCAAATTACATATTTAGTTTATTGTCCCCATAAAAAAATCCACATCCTCTACAAAGAACAAATTTACATATAGCACTTTTCTGCACATTTTTAGTGAACAATTCTATTTATTTGCCGAGTTGAACACTTAAAACATATAACATAAAAAAGTGCCAGAACTTTTTCACCAGACACATTTTAGATTTATTTTTTCCCCAATATGTTAAATTCAGCAAATAAACAGTAACTGTGCATTAAAATGTGTAGAACTGTGTCCTCTGTAGAGGATTTATTTTCACTTAGGGTATGGCCAAAAATGTTATCACGATAAACAAAATTCATATCGTTCGATATCGATACATATCGCGATAAATGTCAAATCATTATTTCTTTCAAGTTTGAAGGCTGATTTTTGCTCCTGGGTGGTTAATTGCTGTTTTAAACTATCCTTTATGGTCGGCACACGACAAACACTCACCAAACAGTGGAACATTTCACAGATCTGTCATGGGAGAGTGGGAGTAAGTGTCTGCTGAGCTGTTTTTACCAGCTGGAAAAGCATGGCTATTTTGTAATAGTCATAATTTAAGTAAGAAAACAGATTATTTTTAGCTGATGCCGAGCGCTCGGCTACCCCGTTACAAATGACATCACAGTATTCAGACACCAGCTAGCGACGACTGGATATTCAGTTGTAGTAGTTTAAGGGGTGAACCGCAAAATATCAACACTAGACAAACAGAGTCCTCCTTTTAGGTACGTTTAAACTGAAAGCGGTGCTTTTGTGTCTACAGTATCATCAATTCTCTGTGTTTTGGAGAGTAACAGCTAGCCTGGAAAGATAGCGCTCTCCTCCTCTCCAATGCCTCACAGCTTCCTCAGTTTACTTTTGTTTAAATCAGGGCTGTAATTTACATGAACCCACTTCTTTCTTTCACTTTCGTTGCTTGGGAATGCACTAATATTAAAACATGACTGCCCGAGCGCTGCAACAGCGCTTTAGTTGTGAGGATTGTGATTTAACGCTGCTAAAGCTGGTTAGGATGTACAGAAAGAGGTGAGTTTGTCACTCACACTCGGTCACAGGAGAACAGATCGCCGGTCGCTCCACTCAAACAGGGAATGTATAACTCCGCGTTTCAGCCGTGGCTAAAGACTCATCTTACTCGTGGCCCCCTCCCTCACTAATCATGTAGAAAAACTCGGAAGTGCGCCCTCTCCTGGCGACAGCAGAGTAGTGTCGCCTTCCTTGCAGTAGAAAACGCCTCCAAGGCTTTCGCTGAACGTGGAAGTGTGAGAGCGGTGTATTATAACGAACATTTATCGAACATGTCGTATCGCTCTATCGAGGAAAAGTTAAATCGCAATAATTATCGTTATCGTTTTATCGCCCAGCCCTGACTGTACATCACACTCGCACAGGTCTAGACATGGCCTGTGAGGGAAAAGACTTCAAGGACAGATGTAAACATTTATATTCTGATCTGGACTCAGGTACACTGTTCTGCTCCCCAGTTATAACTGTAGTATGAAGGAATTCCTCACTGCTCTCACCCACACTAACTTTACTGCCCCTACCACCACACACCAGTGATCATCTTGCCACAAACACAAGGGTGGGGTTGGGTGGGAACAGGAAACACTATCTACCACGAACTCTATTTCCAGCAAGCCCCCATGGCCAGCTCTGCTATTTAAAATCACAGTCTGCTCCCACCCAGACCTTACCAGGGCCAATGCCATTAGAGCTGAGCCAGAAATATACACCTTGACAGCTGAAGGTAAATGGTTTACATAATGACAATTATGAATATATTTGGGTATTACTAAGCACTTTGCTGCCCTCATGCTGGTCTTAAGGAAGCACTAATTGTGGTAAGTGGCTACTGGATATATACTGTAACACAAGTTTGTGATGTCAAAGTACAATATTCATTTAAAAGAAGGGCATTCATTTGGGAGTAGTGGCAAATTCAGTGAATTACCACATAAACGTTCAACAAAATCCTGTAACATAGCATATTTTCTAAAGAGGTATCGTTGGACTTAATATAAATAAAAAAATATGTTCAAATTTTGAAAATTCTGATTTCTTCAAGGGCATTTCCACAGATTTTTCAAAATTTCTGTATAATTAAATCATTAAGATGTAAAGTCATTCAAAGTGGTTTGATGTGAAGTTCATTCTAGAGAAACCTACCAAAATTGTTCACAGTGGTGACAGGAACCAGACTTTAATGCCACTAAAGGTTAAATCACAGTAAGTTATTACATGAAATGGGGACTGATGCCTGGGACATCATTTTAGGACACTTTTGAAATAAAATTTTGTCCTAAAACACACGTTTTAAATCCATTCAAGGCAGAAGACTACATGCAGAGTTAAAAGGCCAAATAGTCAAAGAAATCCTTTTTTCGGATTTACCACTATTTCTTCATTATCATAATTACATATAAAACTCTGTTGGCATGTAGGTTCACCCATCGTTCTGGGTAATAAACAAAATGGTTTGAGACTGTGTTGTAGACACCATGACCCCTGGTTCCCATCACCAGCACTATAGAGAAAACCAAGTCAGTACGTTTCTCTACAAAGCACCAGCTCACATCATGACCACTCTGAATGACTTTGTCTAAATCTCAAGGACTGAATCATGCAAAATAAAATTTGAAAAATTCACTGTGTGTCATGGAAAGTGACATACATTCAAACACGGAAAAGGTGGAGAAGATCTGTGAGTATTTAAAAGGCCTCAACTGTACACCAGAACACCGTATAAGCAAAAAGAACTGGTTTACAGGTCAATAAGTTTCTAAAAATATCCTGTGATGGCATAGGCATAAGGTGCATGAGGCAGAGAGGGCCAGAGAAAATCTGAAAATATACTGCACACATAATCACTTTAGGGGGAAAAAACTTTCTCGCCTCTGCAGAGTGCTGCTGATACATATTATATTTAAAAATGCAAAACTGCTATACTGACTATGTCAGCAAAACTACGAGAGTATGAACTAGTTGTCCAGTCTCAGTTTTGTATGAGTTTACACTTGACAGAAATGTTATGCTGGCTTATATTTATGGCTTGACAGTGGGCTTCTGGCTAAAACTAATTTGATGAACATTGATTCAATTGCAATGACATTTATGTTGACATGGAGCAACAACATCAGCGTCATTAGCATGATCAGTGTCAGTGTCTATATAAACAAACTAATTAAAAGAAGTTACAATATTCAACATTTTAATATAATAACAATATTATTCTTCGTATTATTATAAGCAGTATTAGTTTTCCTACTATGAAATCCTGTCAAGTAATTAACATTAGGTGATTTCAGTTGAAATGCAAGAATATTTTCTGAAATGTTACAACAGTTCAAATTAGTTGAACATTTGCTGTATGTCAGTAATCTGGCTGCATTGCCCCCGGGTGTTCTAGGAAGAAACCACAGGCCCATTAGAAACCTTTTTCACCTTAAACTATGAAGATATAGCAGCTATAATCAGACATACAGGCTTCATTAGAGTGTGCGTGGGTGGCAGAGTTTAGAAGGCACTGGGCGAAGTGGATTAGCTTCCTATTTTACACCTGCAGGTAATCCAGGCATGGCTAACCCTGCTAAGCCTGTGCTAGCCACGCTAAGCGCCATTCACCTTCATGTTACGCAGCTATGTGGAGGTCTAGAGGTACCGTACCTGTCACTGATGCTTTCGGCTGTTACTTAACATCTAAACACCTTAGCTGACACACACACACACACACACACACAAACACACACACACGGAACAAACACACACATCCACAAGTCACGTCAGGATACACACACATGAATGCATACTACAGGTGCTCAAAGGATTATGAACACACCTAGATGGCCTAGATCCCACAGTAGGGTTGGACAATGTTACAATATTTATTGTTATCGTGATAAATTAGGTAGGTGTGTTATTTAACACAATTTTTTAGAGTGTACAGTTTTGCTATATCTCCTAGCTGTATCCCATTTACACTTGAAGTACTATATTTCAGTTCTACACATTTTAAATTAATTAAACAAACTGTGCACATAAACATCAACACGCTCTTTACTGAGAACTAACAAAAGGGGTTTCTGCTGATTTCAGCTGGGTACTGATACCTAGCATTAGATTTGTACCATCTGTAGTTGGGATGTTAACTCTGCTTTAAATTATTCAAATCAACGATCTGTTTTGAGATTGAGGAGGGCAATATGATGCTATTTTATCATTATCACAATAAATTGTCAAATTTGCTTTTGTGAGCAACTCATGACTATCATCAGTACTTAAGGAACACTGACCAGATGCATGTTCAATGACAAAGAGAGAACAATTAGTCTTGATTTACTGGATTTAGTGTGGTGCAGTAAGTGAAATGTTAAACAAAAATCATATTCATAGTTTTTGATGGCGGTTTTTAAACATGGCACTACTAATACAGAGTTCAGTAATGCCAAAATATCACGATACCTATCAGGAAATTGGGCATTTTTTTAAGTGGGCATATTTCTGCCATATTGCCCACCCTATTTGAAATATTCAATAGACTGGACTGATCAATGCCCAGCCAGTTGTGTCATGTTATTTTCAATATGACAGTAAGTCTCCATTAAGCCCTTGTTTCACAATAACAGAAACAGAATGGATAGCGTCCTCAGATTTTTTTTTAATCAAATAAAATGTTAACTTTGTCCTTATTTTGCTTCAACCAACAGCCTACACAGACTTTAGAAAATGACATTACATGCTGAAATATCTATACAAGCAATGGGTTAACAAATCAAGTTAATGGCAATGTTCCAGTACATGCATTTGCATGATCATTCAGTACTTGAATAAACAAACAAAAAAAAGGACACAAACATACCAAATTATTGGATCCACAATGTATGACTCACATACTACATTTGTGTTTATGAATATGAATACATATATTTACAATATTCAAGAGCCATGTGAAAATGAGCTTTGATGTATGACAAATTTAAATAGCACTAATAAACCTGAACTGGAAAAAGAAAGACGGTATCATTTAAATCTAGAAATCTGATATTGATTTGATAATGCACTATTATAAATACATGGCATGCTCTCATCAGACCGTTACATAAAACCTCCGTCACGCATGTGGATCAAGCCAGCCTCCATTTCTCTCCCAAAAACACAGCGGACAGCCACCCAACCTCCACTTCCACACACACCCCTTCCCTGCCAAAAAAACATGAACCTGCACTAACATAGATTCACACAAAGCTCCTATATTATTACAGGAGTAAGCGTAGTGACAGTGTGTGTATCTGCATATGTGTGTATGGCTGTGTGTGTATGTGTGTGATGTGTAAACTGAACTCCATATACAAAGAGAATTCTGACCCAGCCAGCTGGGCACATAAGCTGTAAGTGCAAAATCCAAATAATCCTTTACGACAGCAAGCCAAAGGAAGGGGGTAAGAGGAAAGACGGGGGATTGGGGGGCAGCAATTATCCTTGCTATTGTGTGCGCGTGTGTGTGTGTGTGTGTGCCTGTGCTTAAGATAGCCAGTAGCCTCTGCTCTTTACCGAGAATGATATGCAAGTCACTGGAACGGCGAAACAGCAGCCGCTCAAAAATAGCAGGCTGGCTAATGGCATTTATTTAAAGCTGCTGCACTGAGAAAAGCATGAACAACACATCAATAAGAAATAGAAAAATAAAGCACAGCCAGGATTTATTCTTACCTTCCATCATGGTTGCAGATTTGCATTCCTCTATCTCCAATGAGCCTGGAACGAAAGGAGGAGAGGGTGAAGCCCCTGGTCAGCGGAGAGATGGACAAACGGAGTAAAAAACAGAGGCAGAAAGATTCCCAGCGGCTCTCGTACAGCCCTAACGTCTGGCCGTGCGTGGTTTAGGCCATGGATGCTGCTGCTAGTCACTGCGGCTTTCAGAGGATGCTCAAAGGGAGGAGGGAAAAAAAGCAAGCCAGAGAGAGAACGACAGAGAGAGAGAGAGAGAGAGAGAGAGAGAGATAGAGAGAGAGAGAGAGAGCGCAAGAGGAAGGGAGAGAGGGGAGGGAGAGAGGGGAGGGAGGGAGAGAGGGAGGCGAGGGAAGGAGGGAGGTAGGCTTGTTGATGATGTCACAGCCCAGCTCAGCCAATCAAAGAAGACCTTGCTTCACGTCACACAGCTCATAGCTTCTCTCAGCGTCTCTCCACCCTGGGAAATACACACATGCACATAAAAACACACACACAGACACACATACACAAGCCTATACCTTGTTATGGTGTAGCAGGCAGCTCCTAGCAGAGCAGAAAGCGAAAGGGATTAATGAAGCGTTGTTCGCTGGAGGAGTGAGGCAGCAGCTGAAAGCAGCCTGGCCATGCAGTCTACTTCTGACAGTGTTTCTAGATAACTTTTAGAAGATGCACTGTCACTGTCCTCAATCTGCCTTTTCTTCCTCTCTCTCTCTCTCTCTGTATGAGGGTTCACTGGCAGTCAATGCTGTGTCCCTCTCTCGCCCTCTCTCTTTGATCTCTCTCTCTCTCTCTTTCTCTCTCTCACTTACTGTCGTATCTCACTTACTCCCTCTCTCCCTCTCCCCCTTGTCTCTCTGTCTCTCTCGCTCTCTTTCTCTGTCATGTTACTTGTTCCCTCCCTCTTTCTCCCTTCTCTCCCTCTCTCTCTCTGTCATATCTCACTCCCTTCCTCCCTCCCTCCCTTTCTCTCTTCTCTCCCTCCCTTTCTCTCTTCTCTCCCTCCTTCTGGATAACAATCAATCAAATCTTACGTCACATCGGAAACAGTAGCTGCCACTGTGGGTGGGGTCAGTCCAGACTAGAGGGGATGTAGAGGAATACATGAGGCGGGGAAGAGAGGAGAACAGGAGAGCGAGAGTGTCTGTATGTGTGTGTGAGTGAGTGAGTGTGTGAGAGAGAGAAAGAGAGAGAGAAGCGATTTATTTTACATGAGGAGGTGGATCTCAACCAAAGAATGGCCACTAATCAGTAAGAAAGAAAAATAAAAGGCGTGGTGTTCTGGGTGGGCAGTTCTTTGCTAGCCTCTAAAAGACCATAAGCAAGACTACAGAAAAACATGAGAAACATCACAGCATCAGTTTCTACTGTAGTGAAAGTGTGGCATATGCAAACTGGCAAAATATTGTAACACTTTGAACCCTCGACTACTTACTTTATTTACATTACGTTGTATTATGCAGTAACAGGATCATAATACAAAACCAATATCTAAGCTATTTAGTTATGAGTGTGAGGAACTGAAATGTGGGCCCATGTACAGATCCTTACCAAGTAAAAGCGGTATTAATTAATTAATTATTTAATCAACTAATTTCATTCATTTATTTCAAGGCAAGTCCCTGAAGGAGAAGATTCAATATAAAATAAATCAACTTGTAAACAGAAGAAGAAAGTCAAATGAAATAAGTGGAAAAAAACAGGAGTTTCCAAAACTAGAATTAAAAATAAAATAATATATTCAAAAAACCATATAGAGAAAATTGGACCAAGCACTATAAATGAAAAAAACTGTCACCATCAGATGAAGAGAACTTAAAAGTTTCCATCTTTGAGAGAAAAATCAAGCTCCACTCTTGCATCTGAAAAAAAACACAGGTGTTTCTGTCCATCCTTCCACTGTGAGAAGACAACACAAAGAGTCTGAAAGGATGTGTAGCTGTCAAGAAACTGTTACTGCGAAAAGAAAATAGGCAAAAAAGAAGAAAATAGAACATCTGAGAAGTGGAGTAAAGCGTCATGGACTGTTGAGCCTAAATTGGTAATTGGAATTGCCTGGATCATAACAAGCAGAAAATGCAACTAGCTTCTAAGACTGAACTTTGTAGGTGTGCAGGAAGGAAGGAGAAACATCCCTGAAGATTTCTTGGAAAAACTGATAGCAAAGAATGTGATATCATAGAGGATCAGTAGTCTTCGTACATAGGTCAGTAAAAAAAAAAAATTACAGGAGCCTTATGTGAGGACAAAGCAAAAGCAGAAGATTCTGAGCACTTTTTATTTCTTTGAAAAACTGAAAGTAATTTTCCAGAAAAGAATGGAAGATGAAATAAAGGCAAATGAGTAAACGCAGCAAAAACCTGTGTGTGTGTGTGTGTGTGTGTATAAAATCAGATCTGTATTTGCATCAGCCGATACTCCAGGTATCAATATTGAAGTGTTATTGTGCCATCTCTGCCCAAATCAGGTAAAACGACCATTGCAACAAATGACCACAAAGACCTACATGGCTGCAAAACTTTATATCAGAAATTGTCTTTGTATGATATTGATTTAGCAGTTAGATACCCAGCTTGATTCACAGGCATACCACAAATCAATAAGCGGGCATGTGATGCATCCTCTTGTTTGGCTGTGAGTGTGTGCCAAGTTGTGACTCATGCAGACTGAACTTCTGCTTCTTTCTCTGCTCTCTGGCCTTGTATCCCTCACTTTAAGATAGAAGATGCTGCTTCACTCCTAGACCTGCTATTCTCTAGTCATGCTCTAATCCATGTGAGTGCATCTCTCACTCACTCACTCTCTCTCTCTCTCTCTAGTGCCCCCTGTCTCATCTTCTCTCCGCAGCTGCTACGCTGCATTTCTCCTTTCTCAACTCACTGTAGGTCTGCTAGAGCACGTGCTTAATTATGCATGCTCAGTGTTCACACAGATTGAGTGAGAAATATCAGCAACCTAAATTCAGCGAGCCCCCACTATCCCAGCTGTAATAACAGATGCTGTCTGTGCTCCCCTCCCCCACACTCACACTCCTCCCTTACCTCTGTCCCCACCCCTACAGCCACACTCATCTCAGTGTGTGTTTGTGTTTGGGGGTGGCGATATCAAACACAGGATTCCTAAAATAATCCTTCTACCGTGACACTGCCTGGACAGGTCAGTGTACCCGCTCCTATCTGGCATGCATAAGGCCTTTGACAAGATGCATGTGTGTCCATTCTCAGCAAGCGTGCTAAAAAAAGCCTAATGCGCTAATCCTTATTGCTGGAAGGGACCTAGAGTGTGTGGACAGCAGCATGTTCTTTAACTGCACTGTGTGGACAAAGGCACTTTTTACTACATTATTCCGACTGCCACTTGAACTCCTAAGCAGTACGGATGCACATGATCAACTGATTATCTGTAAACCAACAAATAAACAATTGTTTAACCAATGCTCTTCGCTGAAAAACATTAATTTCACTTCCAATAAACAGTAGTTCCTATCTTAATAAGCAGGTTTATCATTCAGGTTGAGGAACATTTTTGCACAAGGGCGAAAAAGGCAAATGATTCTACTACGAAATGAAGCATGCAACTAAAATTAGTGGTGCTCAGGACCACTTTTTTGAGAGGACAACAGCACTACTACAACAACATACCATACCAAAAGCAAACATCAACAAGCAGTAAGACAGACAACTATTCAGTCCATGTTGTCTGAGAGAAAGTGCGTATGGTGGTGTGAGGAAATCATATGTGTACAAAATTATAAAGAAGAATGTGGTGGACAGTGATACCTTTTAAGAGCTACCGAGGTACACTGAATAAAAGCTAGCCCCGTCACAGTGTTTATGTTCGTTTTAATTAGGGCTAGTAATGAGAATCTCTCTTCAAGTTGCTCAGGACTATACATTACAATCATTTTGTCAACTCTCTAGTATTTGGGCATGTAATAGCTAGCTCTTCTGTTCTTATGTAAAGCTGTTTATATCATATAAACACTTACAAGGAGCATTTTTTAATATCTCAGTGCATTATTAAAGAACAGTTGATGTGTGCAATCATAAATGTGCATCTGTCAAGTATTTTACAATGTTTTTGGACACAGCTGCTTTTTGATCCGGAAGCTTCTGTTTTATAACTGATACTTTAATGGTTTGCATCCTTGATTTTAGGCTTGTCATTTACCAATGAACTGCTAATGACAGTAGATTATTGGCTAAAATAATTTGCGAAAATTTGCATCTCCTGAGCACAGTGAGTAAAATTCACACAAAAGCAAGAATTTCTGAAAACAAAATGTAAGAAGGCCACTGTTTTGTGTATATATTAAAACTGGACAAAAGCACAACAAGCTGGACAAGCTTGACATCTGGTACTAATGCCAGATAACAGTATGTCACACGCAATTATGTGATCACGCAGTTTGATTCTAATAAGTGGAAATAAAGCTTTCATTACTTCTTATCCACATTAGCCTGAAAGCTTCAGTGCAAAACTGAAGAAGTCTACATACTCACTGAACAAATTAACAAGCAGAAAAAGTGCTGGACGAAACTACAGCTGCACAATAAAGTCGTAAACATATTGGTATTGGCAGAAAAAAGTTACCGGACAGATCAGACAGATGTTTAGGTTTGACTGATATTTCTAACTGGTATTTGATTATGTATATTTATTGTACTCGAAAAGAGTAGAACACTTAGAAGATGCTGGACTACTGTGCTAAAATATCTGGGTTTTATTCATTTTACTGCATTTGTAACCACAGAGCCCCAGTTTCTACACTGGTCTCAACATCAGTAGATAGGTGCACAAAAAATATCAGCACTGGCACACAATTACCATATTGGAGCATCCCTAAACACCTTTCAAGAATGCAAGAGATATCGCACATTTATTTCTTTGCCACACCACAAATCTCAGCCCATAATTCATAAATCAACCTCACAGAATACTTGAGGAATGTATTAGTAGGAAACAGCAGCACTGGGTTGAACCGAGCTGAGGACAGCAGACACACACATGCATGCTTGCATGCATACACGTGCGGATGAACGCATCAACTCGCGTACACACACATTCATGCAAAGATCAGGAACAGCAAAATGAAGGCAGTGAAACAAGGAGCTTTCTGGTCCTACACTGCCATCTACTGTTTACACTTAACCAAATCCTGCCACACAGTGACAATACATACATACACCGATCAGGCATAACATTATGACCACCTCCTTGTTTCTATGCTCATTGTCCATTTTATCAGCTCCACTTACTATATAGGTGCACTTTGTAGTTCTACAATAACAGACTGTAGTCCATCTGTTTCTCTGTGTACTTTGTTAGCCCCCTTTTACACTGTTCTTCAGTGGTCAGGACTCCCATGGACCCTCACAGAGCAGGTACTATTTGCATGGTGGATCATTCTCAGCACTGCAGTAACACTGACGTGGTGGTGATGTGTTAGTGTGTGTTGTGCTGGTAAGAGTGGATCAGACACAGCAGTGCTGCTGGAGTTTTTAAACACATCAGTGTCACTGCTGGACTGAGAATTGTCCACCAACCAAAAATATCCAGCCAACAGCGTCCTGTGGGCAGCATCCTGTGACCACTGATGAAAGACTAGAGGATGACCAACACAAACTGTGCAGCAGCAGATGAGTTATCGTCTCCGACTTTACATCTACAAGGATGAAATAAGGAGGTGGTCATAATGTTATGCATGATCGGTGTATACACAGTACTGTGCAGAAGGGCCCACATCAAGGGATAAATTCGCCTCACTGTTATGAAATTAAAGAATTTGGAGTATTATTTAACATTTTAAAGTACCCCCCTGACTACCCAGTTAATCCATACAGTCAATATATGTAACAAAGAAAATGCTGCAAAAACAGTCGCTTTTGAACTAACGGTTTCTGCGATGTCAACAACTAACCAACTAATTTACGTCTATCCACCTATCCAGCATACAGAAGGTTAGCCCCCGGCATTCATACTGAAGTTCTAAGGAGTGTTTCATTGAATGAGGCACAATGCAGGGCAGCTAATCAGAACAGAGCTCATTTATCTGATTCATTTTAAAATCAGTCTTAAAGGCACACTCTTAAAAAAAAGATGGCTCTTCAAAAATTCTTTAGTAAAGACAACTATGTGCATGTTTAACCATTTTCCATTTTCTTTACTAAAGAACCCTTGAAGAACCTTCTTTTTTAGGTGTGTAGAACCACATATGCTCTTGAAAGAGATAAAGGGTTCTTTGGTCGAGACAATGTTTCTATACAGAACCATGAACACTCAAAGAACCGTTTGCATGCTTAAATGGTTCTTTGCATGACAAAATCACTCTTCAGATTGATGGAGAATATGTTGTTTTTGGTTCTATCTAGAACCTTTTTGAAAGTGTTTCTATACTGCACCAAAAAGGGTTATTCTATTGTTACAAGCTTGACATCGTAACAATAGCAGAGCCCTTTTATGGTGCTATATAGAACCACTTTCAAAAAGGTTCTAGATAGAACCATAAACAACATATTCTTGATGAATCTGAAGAACAATTTCACCATGCAAAGAATCATTTAGTTCGCAAGTGGTTCTTTGAGCGTTCATGTCTCTATACAGAATCACTGTCTTTACTAAATAACTCTTTAAGATCCATCTGTAACAAAAAGCAGGCTTAGTGCTGCGGGATAAAGAGAGCTCAGTCATGTGAAAATTAATTATAAACAGTTTTGGTACATAAAGCCACGTTTTAAAACCAAGTGTTATAAGTGGACCTCAAAGAGAAAAAAACAAGAAAAGATAGCATCCACAGGGCAGGCAGCACAAAAAGAACTTCGACAGTGTTCAGATAACACAAACACACACCACACTTGATTTCAAAAGGACATTACCTGCAACGATATGGAACCAGCAGTAGGGCTGGGCGATAAAACGATAACGATAATTATCGCGATATAACTTTTCCTCGATAGAGCGATACGACATGTTCGATAAATGTTCGATATAATACACCATTCTCACACTCCCACGTTCAGCGAAAGCCTTCGTGGCGTTTTCTACTGCAAGGAAAGCGACACTACTGTGCTGTCGCCAGGAGAGGGCGCACTTCCGAGTTTTTCTACATGATTAGAGAGGGAGGGGGCCACGAGTAAGATGAGTCTTTAGCAACGAGTTATACATTCCCTGTTTGAGCGGAGCACCCGGCGATCTGTTCTCCTGTGACCGAGTGTGAGTGACGAGGTCAGTGGTGTAACTGTACTGTCCTACAGCGAACTCACCTCTTTCTGTACATCCTAACAAGCTTTAGCAGCGTTAAATCACAATCCTCACAACTAAAGCACTGTTACAGCGCTCGGACAGTCATATTTAAATATTAGTGCATTCCCAAGCAACAAAAGTGAAAAAAAGAAGTGGGTTCATGCAGTTACAGCCCTGATTTAAACAAAAGTAAACTGAGGAAGCTGTGAGGCATTGGAGAGCGGGAGAGCGCTAAGCTATCTTTCCAGGCTAGCTGTTTTTAGCAGCTGACTAACTTAAAGCAGCACTTCATCACTCGCACGAAATGGCGAATTAATGATACTGTAGATCAAACACGACACAAAAGCACTGCTTTCAGTTTAAACGTACCTAAAAGGAGGACTCTGTTTGTCTGGTGTTGATATTTTGCGGTTCACCACTTAAACTACTACAACTGAATATCCAGTCGTCGCTAGCTGGTGTCTGAATACTGTGATGTCATTTGTAACGGGGTAGCCGAGCGCTCGTCACCAGCTAAAAATAATCTGTTTTGTCTCTTAAATTATGACTATTACAAAATAGCCATGCTTTTCCAGCTGGTAAAAACAGCTCACCAGACACTTTCTCCCACTCTCCCATGACAGATCTGTGAAATGTTCCACTGTTTGAGTGTTTGTCGTGTGTCGACCATAAAGGATAGTTTAAAACAGCAATTAACCACCCAGGAGCAAAAATCAGCCTTCAAACTTGAAAGAAATAATGATTTGACATTTATCACGGTATGTATCGACATCAAACGATATGAATTTTGTCTTGGAACATTACCTGCTTCCATTTGTTTCAACTAGTTGGGATTTCCTGCAAAAACATGAACTTGATTTTGAGTTGTTAGAAGCATGTGCTGCCCCCTGCTGTTCTGGACTTGTCATTACAATACTCTCTCACTTAGCACTGTTCAATCAATTATCATATGAATAGATTTAAATACTGTAAACTAGAAATGAATAATGAATCATTGAATATTTCAAATATTTTGGGAACAATAAAAAACAAAAACAAAATATTTTCAAAATATAAAAAAGTCTATTCAATCTGTTCAAATGAATTTTTGATTTAACGTATCTGCCTCAAGATCACCGCTTCTGAAATATGAGGGATTAATATGATGGAGGTTAATTTTATCATACACTATAAATCCGAAAGTGTCCAGACACCCCTTGTAATTAGTGAATTCAGTTACTTTAAAGTGCACTCGCTGCTGACACAGGTGTTCAATTGTGCACATATGGCTTGTTGTCTGCACAGAAAAGCACAGCCAGACGTATGGGTAGGGGCCTATTACATACATACATACATCCATCATCTAAACCGCTTATCCTTCTGGGTCGCGGTGGGGTGCTGGAGCCTATCCCAGCTGTCACTGGGCAGAAGGCAGGATACACCCTGGACAGGTCGCCAGTCCATCGCAGGGCAGACAGACAGACATACACAATCACACCTAGGGGCAATTTTTGCATGTCCAATTGGCCTGACTGCATGTTTTTGGACCGTGGGAGGAAACCGGTGTACCCGGAGGAAACCCACACAGACACAGGGAGAACACGCAAACTCCACACAGAAATGACCCTGGTCGCCCGGCTGGGAATTGAACCCAGGCCATTCTTGCTGTGAGGCGACAGCGCTACCCACTGCGCCACCGTGCCGCCCGGGGCCTATAAGTTCCTTATTAATACCCCAGATATCTGTCTCATCTCTTCTCACCTGCAGCGCTTTCTTTTTTCCTTTCTCTACATACTGTAGGCATGCTGAAACAGCAGACTTTTTAACAGCTCTGTAATGACTATGTGAAACCTGTAATGTTGCACAAAACTAGCATCACAACAATCTATACTTGCATATACAACAAAATTGTGTCTCATATTTTTGAAAACAAAGATTGCAAACTTTTGGTAATGTACATAACTATCTCCCAGTTCTGGTCTAAATCTGCACCACATCTATCCGCGCCTCCCACAAGCTTGCAAATTGTCTGATAATAAATAATTAAAATTTGCAATGCAATGCCACTCTGGGACCACGTCTGGCCATCAATAATATTACACAATATACACTATATAGACAAACATATGTGGACACCTGACCACATCCATACAAACTTCTTGGAATACTGTTCCAACTACGGGCTCCCTCTTTGCGTCCACTCTTCTTGGAAGGCTTTCTGCAAGACTTTGGAGTGTATGCCTCAAAAGAGCATTTGTGGATCTGACACTGATGTTGGAAGAGAAGGCTTGGTTTGCAATCGATCAATTGATCAATTAATTTCAAAGGTGTTCAGTGGGGTTAAGGTCAGGGCTTGGTGCAGGCCACTGGTGTTTCTCCAGACCAAACTCATCAAACCATATCTTTAAGAACTCTGACAGTGTTCAGATAACACAAACACACACCACACTTGATTTCAAAAGGACATTACCTGCAACGATATGGAACCAGCAGTTAACACATTTCTCAGTCATCTACAGCAAACCCCACTGTACAAACACATTGTTCAGGAAAGAGCAGGTGAGCAGACAGACGTTTGGATAAATGGACTATTGAATAATGAATCAAATATTAATTTTTAAATATTTAATTAAATATTTCAAATATTTTGGGAACAATAAAAAACAAAAACAAATTTTCTTCAAAATATAAAATGCTTCCTAAATGTTTCCATTTCACAGTAACTGCACTTGTAGTTGACCAGGGCAGACCTAGCAGGGCAAAAATGAACTGACTTGTGGCAAAGGTGACATTCTATGACAGTGCCACATTTAATGTCACTGAGCTCTTTAGTACAACCCATTCTATTGCCAAAGTCTGTCGACAGAGATTGGATGTCTATGTGCTTGATTTTATACACCTGTTAGCAGTAAGTGTGGCTGAAACACCTGAACTCAGTAACAAGGAGGGGTGTTCACATACTTTTGACCATACAGTGCATAATGGGGACCCATCCTTCCCACTGATTCCTATTCTTTTGCCAGCTCACGAACACCATGACACCAACAGCTGTGCACATGCACTGTACATGTGCCTCTCCAGCAGAGCTCAGCACTGTAGATTCTGACTGGAGTCTGAAAGCATGCTGCATCCTGAGGAGGAGGTGTAAGGGCTTGCACTGCCACAGCTCCAGGGAGAAAACCCCGGCCCCTAAAGTGGGACAGTCTGCAGAGATGGAGTGTAAAAGTGGTCTGCGGAAAGTTCCTGTTGCGTAACCCTGCGGCTGTCTGGACCGATCACGAATAAGGACCACATACTGAAGAGTGAACCATGAGGTACTTTTCTTCAGAATGCATCATAACTATAAGTCAGCTTTTTAACAAGGAAGCTAATAATCTTCCGTAACAATGTTAACACTCTAACTGCACTGCCAGTGCTTAATTTAACAAACATTTCATGATTTTGTGCTTATCTACTACTGCCGTAGTTTAGAAGGCTCATTTGAAAACCAGGTTGTCTGCTTAATTACCTCTGACTGAGTACTAACATTCTTTAAATAAGTGTTTTAGGGTATCCAATTAGGATAAGCAGGGATATACCAATACCACTTTCTACCTTCCTAAACCGATACCTGATCCTTATATATTGGCTGATAAAAAGTATCAATACTGATACCAACTATGGTATATAAGTCCTGAAATTTATGCAATTCCACTTTTTAAATATTGTAACTTGGTAAAATCTGTGTTCTATGTCACGTAGAACATTAAGGAATGGCAGTAAAGGAGTTTAGTAAATACTAAAGTCATTCAGCAGATTTATCTGATTGATTTAAGCATTAATTAAAGCAGCTGACTGCCAGAGGCACACAGTAACAGCAGGCTGCTATGCTAAAGGCTAAACCAAGACTAAAGGCTTTCATTACCCCAAAAGACCGGCTATTCCTTCCATATGTCTCTATCGTTCACTCCCTCAATAACAACCTGGACTAACATTAACTCAGATGGTAACTGACTACAAAGCAGGAGATGAGTAATTACTGAAAGACAGACATTCAAGTTAACAGCTCCTATTAGTGTGCTTTACACATTAGTGTGTTTTGTGATGCACAAGTGAAACAAATCCCTTAGAAATAATTCCAGCTGGCCTATCACCCACTGTTATTGCCTCAAATAATTGGAATCCAGTGATTTTGCAATAACTATGACTGGCCTAAACCCAACATCAAGTAATATGTGAACATGTAAGCCATATTTGATGATTTGAGATAATATCTATGAAGTTAGATATTATCATAACTATATATATGTTATGTTCTAGCATCAAAGACAAACCATATACTCAGTGATTAACAGGAGGAAAAGTCACAGGCAGTAAAGCAAGACAATTCTCATTAGATGTTAAATTTGATTTAAGACAGTATTTTCATTAAATGTCATTCATTTGGCTGAAACGACCAAATAAAGGCTTCAAATCGGTTTCAAACCTTTTCACATTGCCCTATTATGCTTCTTAGTGTCACACATTAGTTTAATGTCACCTGGATTCATGATCCCAAACAAACTCTTCGGTCATTTACAGCCGTAGAAAAGACAACAACATCTTTGCAGATGTTCTTTATCCTTTGGTCTATGTTAATGCTGGCATAATGACAGTCAGTCACCTCACAGAACTCGTCAGAGTCTTAAAAGCTCCACACAAATGAAGAACATGGGCCATCAAACCTGTTTACATTGTAAACAATATAAAAGGATGGAGACAGAAAATGATCTGGACACATGTGACCACACCATGCAATTATAACACATCTGCTAAGGGGCATAAAAATCATTTCAGTGCATTCAGGAAAAATTCAGAATAAAAGCCAGAATGTAAACACAGTACTAAGTGTCTCATGTGCACAAATGTCCGGTCTTCAAGGGAACATATATTTTAAGCCACAGTTCACACATTTACAATTGTGCATGTTTCACAGATGAAAATGCCTTTTGTTACTACTTACAATTTATTCCGCAAGCTTGCCAACCCCTTCTCCAATAAAGACCTCACAAAATCCATCTAACTTGAGTTTTACAGCATTTGTGCATTACTGGGCTGTTTGTACACCAGCAGTTTGGAATGCTAATAACACAATGACCACCAAAAGCTTTCATTTAAAGTTTATAGTTTGCTGAAGAATCAAATGTACACAGTTTTCCCCTTAACTCAAATGTGGTAGATGAGCCAAAACATATTTGGTATCGTCTTCAATAGTTTGCATTGAAATCACATTGAGTAATCTCAAATAGACTTTATGTGCTTTCTGTCATAGCATACTGTTACCTAGAATAATTATAACATACTGTTATCGATACCAATGGACAAAAGTATGTTGTATAGCATAAAACAGTAGTATCAACCAACTTGAAGCCTGATGTCTTGTAGAATCAGCTACCTTGAAGCCTGAATGACCACTACAGTGCCTCAAAATAGGGCATATAGAGACAGGTGACAAATTTAACCAAAAAAACTGAATAATTGAGCAAATGAGTTCGGTTGCTTCCAGACAGGTGTACTACATGCTGAGCAATCAACATCCTACCATGCCCTGTGGTATGTGTAAAAAATGATGAGCAGGCCCAGTTGGCCACTATGTTAGACAAAGGTACCAGGAGGAAAAGATATAAATGACTTTGAAAAAGGGTTCATTATCGAGGCACAGATGGCAGGAGCTTCAGTCACAAAAACTGCTCAACTGGCTAGTATTTAAATAGTGACTAAAGTGACATCTGCATTTAGATCTGTGGGAAAGACATCAGTAAACAGGGTTGAACTTTTGGTTGAAAACGTACATTCAGGGACTGTAATGCTCATGCATTAGTATAAAAAACATGAGGAGCACCTCAGGTGTCTCAGGTGACTGACAATGTCAAGATAGGATGTGATCAGATGTGTCAGCAACAATAGTCTGTCCAAAGTACATAGAGAGCAACACTGTGGCAGGTTTGCAGTTCATAAAGACCTCAGTACAAAGATGAATGCACATTTGAGAGGTCAGTGGTAGAAACTATAGACAATGATGTACAGAGATCCTTCACCATATTCTCAAGTGTGGCATACACCAGGGGTTCTCGACCTTTTCCACCCCAAGGCTACCTGTGTATAACTGCAAAGCATAACGGCCCATGAGAAAACTACATTGTTTAATGCAACTTCTTTTTTCTTTTCTTAAATGCTGACACCGAAAACCTAATAATTAGGTCCTGAAAAAGACTGAATTGGCCATTCTAGTTGTATGTTAGCAAAATTTGCAGGTATGTAAAAAAACATAAAATGTTTTAAAAAACGGTTGTAGTGATGACAAAAAGGGGGAAAAAGTCTCTTAAGTTTTGAAGGTTTTTATAATTTATGTGATACCACACTCTACTCACCAAGCTTATGGATTAACGTAATGACAATCAACAATAATGATAAATCTTACTAGATATCTGCTCCTTTGTTATTGGTTTAGCAATGTGAGTTTAACCACTCAGGTCGCTGATGCTCGGCCAAAAGACGCTCCACTATGATCCATGAGCATCTTTTCTCTATTATTTTATGTCTATCGTTTTTAACAGCAGCTTGTGCTGAGAGTCTGTAAGAGTCAGTCGTTAAACCAGTCATTATGCTGACTGTACAGCGCTGATGTGCCTCTAGAAGAGAAGGAAAGCCAGCTCTACTGATTAACTCCCTTGTTTAATCACAGAGCTCGTTTCCATTAGCAGTGAACCGAACAGGGTTCAGTCTGAAGTGGGCCGAGACCTGTGGTTTCTGCCAGACCCGTTCAGCTGTTTGTTGCAGACCCGAATAGCCCCAAGCCCTGACCCTGGAGTAGCCAGAACAACCCAAAATAAGACTTTTTTATTTAATCAGTGATTTCAAATATGTTTCTGAAACGGTAATTTGATCTTCAGTTTTGAGTATTTTGGTCTCTCCCATTCAAAGAGAAACATGCCTGGTCTTGTATGGCTGGAAATAACTGCCCGGCGGTGTTACAAAGATGGCCACAGAGTGAAAATTCTATGGATAGCTGGGGTAAGAATCAGTGCATGTTGTATGGGCAGGGGTGGTGCGCAGTTCGTGAAGGTAAACAAGTCTTTCTGAACTTTTGCTGTTGCTGAGCAGTACGAATCTCGTAGGTGACCTACTGTAATCTCAAGACGGCAAATTTCAGTGTCCACTCCACTGTAGTAGAAATGGAGTTAAAAGAACAGAAGAGTTTACACAATATTAAAAATTATACACATCAGCTAAGAGCAAAAGGTGCAGTTTAGGCCAATGGCTAAAGGGATAAACATTTAAAACGGGGAAAATGTGACAATAGATGGGCACCATTCTGTCAAGACAGCTAGGTTTAATGACAGATTGCAGAGGGCGGGGAGGGGGTCAGGGGAAAAGTAAGAAAGGAGAAAAAGAGAGTGAGAAAAAAAAGGGGAAAGATAATGAGATCTTGTTTCCCCATTCACTTCTCTTTTCTTCTCCCCACTCTCTATACGTCATTTTTCTCATTCTCTATTTTGTACCTTACCCTTCCCGCTGTGTTTGACCTACTTTCTCGACTACCGCTGTCTCCAATAGATGGCAGGCAGGCTCTGAGTGCAGAATTCATTTGTTTGCCCTACACCGTCCCACCTCAGCAGTAACAGCTCGAGTTCTGCCTCACACACTCTCAGACGAGCCTGGAGTCTGGGGGCAGGGCGAGCACCTGCCCAACTGTAATTGTGAGCTAAATGATCTGAGGATGTTTGGAGGGTGTGCTGCATGTGCGGACGTGTGATCGCATCACACTGCAGCAGCAGTGGAAAAGCCCCTAGAAAAGTACTGGAGGAATTAGAGGAAACTGCAATATTTCCCTTATGACAAAATCCACCCTTACTGACTACAAATTATAAATGGAAGCATTTTATTGCAAGAGAAAAGAATATATTTTTAGGTATATTTTCTTAAGAATACAAGCATTCCATCTCAAATATCACTAAATAAAAGTCATTTTAACAGCAGTCCTTTGCCATGTCCAAATGAACATCGGCTTCCACATTAACACAATTTTAATTGAAAAACATTAGTTAAAAATTACTTTATCTGTGTCCTTGAGTTTTGCTTTCAATCCCATCAAATTATTTTAATTTAGCATTAAAAATATCTTTCTGTCACATTAAGTAACACTGTGAAGAGTGACATCACTTAAGCCTTCAGAAGAGCATTTCATAAATGAAAAGGTTTTGTCTTTTATTCAACATTGATAATATGTTGTTTTCTCTATCTTTGACAGGTTACGTCAAGTGCACTATGTCTACCCCATCACACATAATATATAGAGAATTTTTTATTAACATTTTTGCCATATTCAGAGAAAATGCATGTAAGTTACTGTTAAAAACTAGAAGGTCTACTTTTCGCTGCTGTTAGAAGAAAACCTTGTATCTCCATTTTTTTTTTGTTTTTGACATAATTTGAAAATGCCTGCTGCCCTTTATATTGTGAGGAAATTTCATGGACCAAAAGAAACGGCCCAAAATGACATGGAAAAAGTCTGGTTCAATTGACTTACATTAAAAGTAAGGTAGGTTTTTTCCTTCTACTGTAAAGTTACATTTTGGAGATACAATGTTTTCTTCCGACAACAGCGTCTTGCTAACAGGGACTGTGGTGGCCAGTTTAGCCTGAAATATTCAACCTGTGTCACATGTTCAGTATAATAGTGTTGGACTTCTCACTGTTATTTGACACAAAAAATAAAAATGGTTATCAAGGTGTGAAACTCTTTTGGTAATAGCAGTACATAATCAAAACTACAGAGTCCAAAACACTGATTCCTTAATATGAAAAATGCCAAAATGGCATCTCCATGTCACTGTTCTTTAACATCAGCTAAACTACAGATCTTCTGTTAATACTCCTAACTGCTAGGAACTAAGAGGTGAGTTCTGTGATTATTGATTAAGTAGTTATGGGAGTGAGGAACTGAAGGGTTTGCTCACATGAGGGCCCTTTCAGGATAAAAACTCTTAGAGATGTACTGATGCCACTTTTTCCCTTCCGAAACTGACTGATCCTGAAGTACGGGCAGATACCGAGTACTGACACCGATACTAACTATCTAATCTAACACACCCATAAGTGCTGATATTTATACAATTACAATTTTTTAATATTTTATTTTGGCCAAATCTACATTCTGTGTCACAAATAAACACATTCAGCTTGGCTAAATGGCACTTATTTATTGGATTATATTTTTTAGATTATTAAGAAAACTTATTTTTGTTTATGTATTGTATATATTTAGGTTTGACTATTAAATAATTAGTAATAAGAACCATGTTTAACAACTTAAGTAAATGTGAAATATCTTTTTCTTTATTGTGCAAAAACATCCACCAGAATGTGTAAAAACAGAACTGAACAGTACACAAATAAACCTGTGGTGTTTACATGTTAGCAAAAAACGGAGCTGAATGTTGTTTCAAGTCAAATTTCGTCTCATACATGCGTCTTCTTTACTCACGCTGCTTCATCTCTGGGCATCATTTCAATAAATATCACCATCGTTCACACAGTCAGTATTGCCGACTTTCAGAGTTTGTCTGCCTTAGTTGAAGCGACTGGCCCCAAGAGCCCTAGTGGATGCACAGGCCCAGCTAGCGGGCTGCTATGCTAAAAGCTAAATTGAGACCAAAGGCCATCATTACACCAAAAGTCTGACGGTTCCTTTTGCTCTCTAAATAACAATATGGAGTAATATTAACATAGACTGTAAGTGACCACACAGCGGCAGATGAGTGATTACTGAAAGAAGCAGCTCAGTTGTTCAGGTAAGCAGCTCTGTTAGCATGTTTTTCACACCAAATGCTGCTGTGATATGAGCATTTTTACTGCTGCTTGTCATCCCACACCACAGATGTGTTGTTAATTTCTGTCTATTGGCATGCATGCACACAACAGAAATTGCTTCGTGATGTCAGTCATAGGTATTGGCATCCTCATCACTGACACTGCGTTTAAGTGTCAGTATCGGCACCAATACTGATACAGTATGGGTATCGGCACAAAACTAAAAACTATTACATAACACAATGGGCAAAATTTGTAACTAGAGACCAATGGGGCTAACCTGACAACAAACAGACTGATAGGCAACAGACTCAGCTATAGTTTTTGGCAGGAACTGAACCATTTGTCAGTGGTTAAACTCTTAGTAGCGAACGTCAGCTCATCTGTTTTCACAGTAACATACTTTTGTACTGAACCATACTCTTAAAAGGCAATATCATTCATCCCCAGTCCACCCAAATCAGCCAGTGACATCAACAGAGGAAGTCCTAATTGCTCTTAAATTCACCGCTTGACTCAAGTGCTTTTGGTCCAGAAGGGTCAGGAAGCGGGCTGATGAGGGTGTGTGAACGTGTGTGATGTCTCGTGTGCGCCTAGTGCAGGGCACCGCTGGGCAAACAGCACGTAGGCAAGAGGAGAGGGCCAGACGGGCAGGGCGCTAATCTGAGCCATCGCATTGTGCCACGGCCGATGGAGGAATGTTGTTTTGGGTTCATGAGCAGCTCCAGTAATCACCGCCGCTGATCGTCAAGGGGTGTGAGCTACCATTACAGACGCAGCTGAGGCGTGTGGGGACTTTCCACTATCTCGGTCACGTTCGACAGCTGGTCCTGTTTTGCGCTTAGTTTCACAACGGAGCATGACGAGAGATATCAAAGGTGAAGCTGCTGTATAATGCGGGTTAGTCTGAAAGAGTGCCAGAATCAGGATCAAGAGATTTGTGACTAATGTTAATAGAAACCCTGGGCCAACATCAACACACTGTCAGAGTCTTCACATGTGGGAGCATCCCAAAGCACAAAATAACTAAAGAGAACCATCTTATTGAGATTCATGTCATGAATGAAGAAGAAACAAAGCATTTTTCTTGTTACACTACACTATGCTAAGAATCTTACGCTTTTCTTTTACCCTCATTTAAGACACTTTAATGCACTTTTAACAGGGACTACTGAGCTATAATGTCATTTTTTTTCTTTCAGTTGTTCACAGAAATCTTCAGGGATTTTCCATATTTTTTGTATAAATCTATAAAGTTCAGTTCTAGACGCTGGTTGCATTTTCTGCTTCTCACAATCCATGTAATCCCAATTACCAATTTGGGTTCATCAGTCCGTAAAACCTCATTCCACATCTCAGATGTCCAATTTCTGTTTTTTTCCCTACTTCATTTTCTCAGCAACCACTTTCTGATGGCTACACCTCCTTTTGGACCCACAGTGTTGTCTGCTAAAAGTGATAGGAGGAACAGAAATACCTGTGGATTTTGTTAGATCTGAAGTAGGAGCGGAGCTTGATTTTTCTCTCAAAGATGAAAGCTTTAAGCATTGTATATCTGATCTCCCATTTTATATATATATATATATATATATATATATATATATATATATATACACACACACACACATATTGTGGATAAAGCTTTTACAGTTGCTGGGCTACTAAATCATGTTTGGGCCCCAGCAGTGCGCTCCTGAAATGACAAGTGTCTAACATACAGTAAATTCTCTGAACTCAGCAGGTAAATTGATATGCACTCAGCCTTTTTCTAGGGCAACAGCTTCTGTCCACTCGTCTCAATCAGGCCAAGCAGACTATGACCTTAACATGAGAAGCAAGAAGTATGCAACCAAGATTTAATTAGAATGACGCCTCCTTATTTTCTGAAAAATATGCTGAGATGACAAGGGCCAACATAGCATATTACTGTCAAGATAGCTGAGAATGTATAGTGGAAATCCTTGTTCATGATTAAAGTGAAGGATCACACATTTTCACTCTTTATACATGCACTTGTTCTGACACTTAGAACATAACATAGTGTAAGAATGTAGGTCAGTGTGAGAATATGCTTGATTTTTAGATTGTATTACTGATGGAGGTGTGTTTAATACAGCCTAATACAGTCAGTACAGTTCAATACAGTAAATGTAGAGTTTTGTCAAATTCCCTCCAATTATAAGATAAATCAATTAGCAAAGCCAAAGATATTTTACTCCAACACTTGGGGTAAAAATAAAATAATGCCATTCTGAAAAAACACTGATCTTTTACTATAGGCCCTTCCTTTTACAACTAATAAAGCCTTTCCCATTCCTTGTATAAGCAAACAATACTCAAGTTCACATATTCTCAGAGAAGTGACAGATTGAGGCCTCTCAGACATCAAGGGAAATTTCACCTAAAACACACAGTTTCATATTTGCCCCAATTGTCTGGCACTGACATGTGGAAAGATGAAGCTTTCTGAAGTGCTAGAAGTCTACTTTCCAAGACCAAGAATGCAGCTTTGAAACAAAGCAGCCTCTAAGATCTCTCTTAAACTCAGCAGATACATTCTGGCAAGTCAGGACTGGATAAAAAGCATTCTCTATGAACTCTCGGGTCACAATGCTTTTACTTTCAGTTAATAAACTGCAAAAGAGTTCAGCAATATATTTTTTATTCAACCCAACAGCCCCAAACCCAATCTTTCCTTCTAAAATAATATGAAACTATACCAATGAAGCCTGGTGACATTTGCACGTTTAATGTCTATCTTAAATCCTTACTTGTAAACACTGTAAAAATTCTCTAGGCTGTCCCCTAATCCCCTAATCCCTGTTTCCAGTGCACTGGTTCAGGATGTAATGCAGGACTTTCACATGGTCATCAAGTATCTGTTTCCTTATTTATTCTGTAGTCATTTTTTACGCAAAAGGTGTCTGCAGAAATGTTTTACAGCCAAATAAAACTTTGAGCAATATCCTGTTTGCTACCTAGCTATAAGCGTCCTGTGACATCATGGTTTGAATCATTGCTCAGTAAATATGCACATCTCCGCTTGTTTCCTCACTTCTCAGAACAGACAAAAAACTGTGTATTCACGTAACTCAAGTAAGCAAGTCCTGTGTTGACCAGAGGTAGTATTTTAGGAAAATAACAACTGAAGGATTTTATGTTATCTAGATTATGCTAGAAAACCTAAATGCTCTCATTTCTAGTGTACTGTGTGGCCCACGATTTGATTCAGGCTCTGCAAAAGCTCCTGAAGGTACAAGAGGAGTGAGGACAGCACAGCTAAGATTAACATCAATTGCTGTTAACATCTATTTATTGTAAAAGAGATACCTCAGCCGGCTACAGGAGGTAAATTGTGCACTTGTTTCCTAAAAGCATCTAAAGAAGTAAGTGTGAAAATGCAGTAAAAAAATCTCATTCAAGCATTTCAAAATGAGCATTTCTTAGATTTTCTAGCTTTTCTTAAGTTTGGTTAAAAGACAAGAGTTTTCTTCCATCCAGGAATTATGTTCGCTGTAGTAAATGCTCAGAATGAGAGAGTGGAAAAGCTGCCCCTTCTTTTGCCCCTTGCCTAATTTGAATTCTCCTGAGAGGGTCTTACTTTAGCCCTTCTAATGGGCTGATGTCATTACGGTTCATGCGGGTGTATGTGTGCGTGCGTGTGTGTGTGTGTGTGTGTGTGTGTGTGTGTGTGCGCGTGTGTGTGAGAGAGAGAGAGAAAAGACAGAGAATGTGTTATTCATACCAGTTTGTGCGTCCAGAGGGCAATTCAGGCCTATGTAAACATGGTAAATGTATTCCGGAATCAGTTCCACATCTCCAAACATCTCTCCACCACTCCCTTCTCTGCCTTTCCACTACTGAGCCTTGTCTTTCCTCTGCCTCAGAACACGTAACAAACGCACACCTGCAAGACTGGACATAAAGCATTCTCTTTCAGTAAAATCAGTCTCACAAATATTTAGCAGTGCACAAAAGAGTACATTTGAAAACATGTTTTATTATTCAAAAAAAGCTGAAGGAAATCTGTAGCTTTTGTGTTGTTTACAACACTGGAGGTTGATGAGGACTCGTCATCTTACACGAGATCTTTTTTTCCTCAGTGGATGATCTACCAACATGCTATTTGTCGAAAAATATATTTCCACTGGACCTAGTGAACATCAGCTAGAAAAGTTAGCCTGGTTAGCAACAAAGGCGCTCTATCCCAGCCTTACCATTCATGTCCTTAACAGCGCGTCTTTGACACTGTAGACACAGAAAGGCACTTGTGTTTTGGAGTGGCACAGTGTAAAGTACATACTTACAAATATAAGCAAAACCATAGCATGTTACAGTCCTGCGTAAACGTAAAAGTGGCATTTCACTGAACTGTTGGTGTAAATATTTTCTCCTTCTTCCGGCAATAAAACGGAAAGAGTCACCTAAATCATGTGTCGGACTCTAGTCCTTGTGGGCCAAAACACTGCAGACTTCAGCACATTGCCTCATTAAACACACCTGATTCAGCACATCAGCTAATTAGCAAGGACTTCTCAAACTGAATTCAGAGCGTTAGATGAAGGTATATGCTAATATCCACAGCACTTTGGCCCGGAAGGTCCTCGGTTTGATATGCCTGACCTAAATACTGATTTCAATATTCAGATACTGCCACTTCAAACAGTTAATGGAGTATTCGAGTGAGGAAATAAAAAGGTGTCTTGAAGCACCTAGTCAACAGGACATTTTGCATGATATGTAGGTGGATAAAGCCAAGCTTGTCAACTGGTTAGAACTTCAGGACAGAGGGTCGTATGCATCAGAGATATATATACATATATATATATATATATATATATATATATATATGCGTAATACATACATTAATACATTAGCAAATGTTTGCAAGCTTTAACTGTCCACATTCAAGCTAAAATGGTAAAAATGTTTATGTGCACCACCGTTATCTTAGCACTAATATAATTACTAATCTCACAGGGCTGCAGGTGAAAATTATGTTAATCATAGCTGTATTTTTGAGTTTGACAACTGAAGACCTACGTCTAATAGTCACAGTTCACCACTGTGAATTTTTTTAATGACTGAATCGACTTTTTTTGGAATGATTGAATCGACTATAATTAATCTAACAATTAAATAATAACATTAAATAAAGTATGCAATCATTTTTGGCCAAGATATATTTGTCAAGATATTTCCAAACATAAAAGTTCATGTATATATTCCAGTGAACAAATAGTATAAATAGTTTCTTACATTGTGTATTAAGCATATTTTAAAAAAAAATATTTTTTGAATCATGGTAAAATAATCATGTCGAATTTTATTATACTCAAATTGCAGATTTCATGACCCATTAAATCATCTAATAAAGAACAGTAAGTGAATCAATATCTCTGAGAAGTCAGATTTAAACCCCAACTAATCAGAATACTTGTTTTCCACTAATGTAGGAAACACATTCACAATGTTTCTTCTGTGATGTTATTGAGAAATACACGTCCTGCCCTTGCTCTATTCACCTTCTCTGCCTTTCTCTCTGATAGCAGTACCAAAAGAGAATCGACTGCAATTTGGGTTAAGCGTCTGCAATGACGAACATGTGCTCCATAGCGGCCCGTTTGACGCACTTAACTTGCTCTCTATAACGGATGTGTGCCTTCTCCGGTGAAATTAATTTCGGAGTGGGCTGCCACTTTTGGTCAAGCCCTATTTCTGGACGCAGGAGAAGTACTGCTTCCGTTACGTGTCCTTCTGATGGTCCCACAATGGTAAGGTCAATTGACTTAGGCCTCCTGGTTTTGGAGCTCTTCTCTGAGGAACTGGTGAGAGAGATCCTGAAGAAGCACAGGGGAGCCTGTATCTAGGGCACTCCTACACACAAGAAAACAGCAGCACCGACACATGAAAGGGAAGCGATGGCGCCCGCGCTTCTGCTTTAGGCATTGTAGCAAAATATGGGCACTTCAGAGGGAGGCCAAATGAAGCTGTCAGAGATGAGGCTTATGCCTCCTCCAATCAGCATTTGCAGCTGTTTCTCTGGGTAATTTAGCCTCACTTAGTATCAGTTACCTGTCACTTCGCACACAGAAAGCCCCATGCCTATATTTTTTTTTCAGGAAGGACTACGTTGACCAAATGTTTGAGTCTGTTGGTGTTCAGTGGAGTATGCTGAACTGATGTGCTTGGGGCTTTTTGGCCTCTAATCTACTGGGAGAATGTTCCACCAAGTTGGAGCATTTCTGCGATTTTTACTCCATTTCCGAGATTTTATTCCATTCAACATCATCACCAAGGTTAGGTGCTGATGTTGACTGATTAGTTCTGGCTTTCAAACACTGCTCCAACTCATCCAAAATGTGTTCAGTTGTGCTTCATCACTTCAGACTGCAAAGTTGGAGAGCTCTAGCTGATGTTTGACAATGCGCATGTGTGTGCAGCTATTCCAAAGAATCTCATTCTCCTGGCAATGCTTTTCTACAGCGATTATGTCACTTACACCACCTGTTTCATCAATAGATGCATGTTAAATCAACTGAATCTTGTAATTAGAAGTGGTGTCTGGATACCTTCAGACATACATGCTCATCTGTGCTGTGCAGCAAGTGGACAGGTTTTCACCACCCCTTGAAATATAAATTGTAGTCATAGCCATTTCTCAACTTAAACTAATGGCCTCAATGTAGACACCACAATCAATAATCTCATGGCTGTTAAGAGTGCTGGTTAATCAAGATCAACATGTAACCAGACATGTATCAAATTGTATAACACACTGCCTTGTTGCTTCAAAAAACCTAGCCTTAATACATGAACACTTCTCAATCCAGTATGTTCAGGACTACATTTTCTGTCAACCTCATATTATCTGCTCCTCTGGCTGAATCTCGTGAGATCTAGGAAGCATGTGCATCTTGCTTGTCCAGCGTTTGTTTTTTGTGAATGCACATGTCACCATTAGATCTCGAGTATCGAGGTCAGAGGACGCTGCCAAACGCCCATCCTCCTGGAGCCCTGATTTATGAACAGTGGGATGGGCCAGGAGGACAGCAGCTGCTGTGGCCCTTGCTTTAGAGGGACTGGGTCAGCAGAGGGTGAGATGGAGGCATGTGTGCTATGACGTACGGAAAGGTTTCAGGATCCGTTGCGGCCCCTTCGCCGCACACCAGTGATATGACACCTCGTGCCAAGGCGAAATAAGAGGGCTCAAATACGTCAAAAGGGCTGGCGACTTTTCCGTCCCAACAGCAGGAATCTTGATTCAATACCACTTACGTAATCCTAATTACGTAATAACTTTATTCAGCAGCTTCACTTCCAAGCAATTTCAAACAAAATGCATTTTCTTTCCAAACAATAACAGTATAGTCTGACTCTGTAATGCTGTAGAGAGGATTTGATAGCTTGACTCTCTTTCTCCCTCTTTCTCTCTCTCAGAGAATGCTGTCTCTTCCTCCACCTCGCCCTCTTTCTTTTGACGACTTCTTGCTACTCTGAATTCCCTTTAATGTGGGACATTGCAGGATTGTGTAACAAATTTTAACCAGCTGCTAGATTCTCTCAAGTGGGTGTGATTTGAAGTGAATCACCATGGTGCTGACTTCAACAGACCCCCCACCACTGGCTCAAAGCAAGACCAACAAAAACACGAACAAGCTTTTCAGACCTGACTGGTAGTTTTACTCTATACTAAAAAGGTTATCCTTTCTTGAAGAATTCAAACAAGAGATCCTTTGTTTATTTTTACTGAATATGACCCAAACAAGCACATCAACCACTAAATGCGGTAATCTACACATAAAAAAAATTACTGTTAAAAAACATGTTAAAAATAGCTGCACTGATGTGAATTACATGTCCAGAATTATGTGGACATTCCATCTAATTAGTGGATCTGGCTATTTCTGTCACACCCTTTACTAACAAGTACATAAAATTAAGCATACAGCCATTCAGTCTCCATTAACAAACAGTATACTGGCAGTGTAACAGGTCATACTGAAGAGCTGAATGACTTGTCATAGACTTACTGCCTTTTCAACAAGTCAGTCTGTCAAATATCTGCTCCGCTAGAGCTGCCCTGATCATTTGTAAACGGAAATGTCTAGGGGCAACAAAAATTCAGCCATGAAGCAGCACGCCACACAAGTTCACAGAAAAAGGGCAACACGTGCTGAAGCGAGTAGAGCACAAAAATGGTCTGTTGTCGGCTGCAGCAATCACTACAATCTTCATGCTACAACACATTATGACATTCTACAAAACTGTGTGCTTTGGTTTCCTGTTTCAGCATGACAAAGCAAGGTCCAAGAAATAAGTTGCAAAGGTTGATGTGGAAGAACTTGACTGGCCTGTACAGAGTACCTCAACCCCATATAACACCTTTGCGACGAACTGAAATGCTGACTTTGAGTCAGGTCTTATGGCATAACATCACTGCCCGACTTGACTAATGCTCTTGTGGCTAAATGGAAGCAAATCCCCGCATCCATGATCCAACATCTAGTGGTAAGCCTTTTCAGAGGCTGTTTTTGTGCCAAAACCTGTATTAATGCCCATGACACTGTTTTACGAGAGTTTTGAGAGAACATTTTCACTTAAAACTTTCATGGCGGTCAAGTACATGCAGGACTTCGTAATGCAAAATAGTCACACACACACACACACATTTTCTAAGTTGCTTATCCTTTTTGGTCACGGGGGTTAGCTGGAGCCTATCCCAGTGATGCAAGATAGTCCCCAAAGATTTTTTTTTTTAATGATTTACTAATATTATACCATCATCAACATTACATATAAAATTTGGAATACATTTGAAGGTTCACTGGTGGTTTTGGATAGCAAATAAAATCGCTATACTTGTGCTGTTGACATCACAGCCCCTTGTTCCTATCACCACCACAGGACAGAATTCAGTCATCAGAAAGCCAATCAGAAATCAGAAAAAGTCAGCAAGTTTCCCTACTACAAACCACTTCACATCAAAACACTCTAAATGATCCTGTTTAAATCTCAACCATTGAATTATACATAACTTTTGAGTGGAATTTGAGTGGAATTCTCCTTTAAGTGTGGTTTGAGTCTACACTACCTAACTGTGCAGTAGTATGACTTCACCGTGGCTTTCCCCTGCTGTAATCTGGCATCAATTCCCACTTTTGCTTTATGAGGATGACTCGGCATTAGGTCTCTTTTTTCTCTACCGGAAACCAGCAATTTCAGCAATTCGTACTCAGATGTGCACAACGCAGCATAATTACTAAATCATCCATAATCAAACTGTAATCAAACTTTCATGTTTGTGTGTTTCTGCTCTTTCTCCACCTAATAAACTTGTATTATACAAAACTGTGCAGGAATTAATTTGCAGTGACAAAGTACATTCGAGAAATGGATCCCTACTCCCTCATCAGTATTGTGCTATTTAAGGCTAGAACTATTTAGCTAGATTACTGAATAGTGTTAAAACTATCCACTAAATTTAGCAAAAAATCAACCCCCTGATCAATTGTCCAGGAATTTCACAGGGCAGAGGTGGGCCTAGATGTTATTCACAGTCAACAATAAACCCACACAGCAATTTGATATATGGCAATATATGCATTTCAAACTATTAGCATACATCGTTTTCCCTTATTTCCAACTTCTGTATTACTCATATATTTTCATGCATCGTTCTCGTTTCTTCCACATACTTCTGAATGAGGTTAAAATTAGTATTATCAAAATTAGTGATTAGCTACATAACTGAACTCTAAAAACATGCACATTGTAATCTATATAATATAATAATTTAAACATGAAATATTTTTGGACATATTTAAATAATTTAATATATAGACATATTATGTAAGAAAAATGATCCATATATATTATTCGCATATGTTTCCACCCATCAGACATATACACTATATGGACAAAAGTATTAGGACACCTAGACATTACACCCACAGGAGCTTTTATGACATTCCATTCTAAATCCACAGGCAATAATACGGAGTTGGTCCCCCCTATGCAGCTATAACAGCTCCCACTCTTCTGTGAAGCTTTCTACAAGGTTTTGGAGTGTGTCCAAGGAGAGTGGAATGCTTTTATGGACCTTGCTTTGTGCACTGGGGCTCAGTCATGCTGGACTAGAAAAAGGACTTCCCCAAAAGTGTTCCCACAACGTTGGATGCACAGAATTGTCTAAAATGTCTTGGTATGCTGAAGCATTAAGATTTCCCTTTACTGGAACTCCTTCGTGGCTGAGCTGTTGTTGCTCCTAGGTGCATCCATTTCACAATTACAGCACTCACAGTTGACCAGGGCAGATCTAGCAGGACAGAAATTTCACAAACTGACAGAGGTGGCATCCTATGACAGTGCCATGTTTAAAGTCACTGAGCTTATCAGTATGACCCATTCTACTGCTAGTGTTTGTTTATCAAGACTGCAAGGCTATGTGCTTAATTTTATCCACCTGTTAGCAATGGGTATGGCTGAAACACTTGAACACAATAATCAGAGGTGTGTCCCAAGACTTTTGTCTATATAGTGTATTTATGCATTTTGTCCAGTATTTGATACTTACATATATGTGCACAACATATATGCACATGTGTTTTGAAATAAAAGCCCTACTCTTTATATGTACATATATGGCCATATATCAGATTTCCGAATGGGAACAAACCACTGCTAGTTACTTGTGTGAGGCTGAAGCTGGCTCCTTATTCATAACCCTGGACATGGATGGCAGGCATGTTTTGAAGAGCTGTTGTTTTAGTAATTGTTTCTCAAGAGAGTTGAGAGAGTCTGATTTAAGTGTAGTTGGATGTAAAATGGTGTTCGTACTAGCTAATTATGTTAGCTAGCTTATTTTGTTGGGGCTTAAGTTTGCTTCTTATTCAAATTTTCAGCTCCATCTTAAAATTCAAAGCTCTTCAGCTTCATCTTACTTTTGGCATTCATTTAACAGACATTAGACATTTTTTTCAAGGCACAACTTCCCCTATAGACTGAACTGTTTGGTAGTTCAAACAAGAAAGTGGAAGTGCTCTGGAATCTAGAAAACATGCTGTGTAACTATATGACCATGTAAAACGACCCATGGGCCCAGTCCCTGATGCTGTTACAATCTTGTCACGGAAAAATAACTATCGCTACATCTGTTGTAAACATGCATACTCACTTCTAACAGCTGTGATGTAATAGTCTCTAAAGCAAGATTTCCTTGTTTAAAGACAAGAAGAACCACTGATGATGTATGTTGAAAGTGAAAGTCAGTTTTCAAAGTCTACAGTACTCTGAGGTGGACACAATACAAAAATGTGAATTCTGTCAAACCGTTGAGGCTAAGGGCAGAATACTACGTAACATAACAAATAACATACCAAATGCTAGTTTTAGTCTCTTTAACCTTCTTTAAATTCACCAGTCAGGATAAACACACCTTGCTGTACTGAAACTAAACTTTCAGAGTAAATTTTAAAAATGAGGACACAAGCATAAGCAAAGCTTCGTGTATCTGCTTATAGACCTGACCATGGAGATAATAATCTGAAAACATAATCTAAAGTGAAAAAATATGAAACTACCAACACTTTTTTGAAGTACAAAGATTTTCTAAACTCCAGCTTCAAGGACCACTCCTAACGATGCACTCTGTGACCTTAGTGTAACTACATTATGGTTTCTGATCCTTAAGTTAGGGATGAAAGATGTGTTGCACTCAAATTGATAGAGAGGGTTCTAGGTTCAAGGACGTGCAATCAATAATTAGAGCTTTGACATGTTTCTAGAAGGTGTAATTCTATTTTGAACACTATCACTGGAAACAGTGGTGTCCAAAACCTTTATACACTGGACCTTGGGTAACAAAATGTTCTCTGAGGCATCTACATGGTATTCTGTTCAGCTTAAACATCTGCTGATGTCAACAATATGGCATCAAACGCTTCTTTTTGATCATTCTGAAAAATGTGCACATGGACTTTATAAATATCTGCCTGAGGCTTTTATTTGAAAGGAAAAGTTTTTAGCTTAAGACTATTTTAGTACAATTACATAACACCTGACGTTCAGGAGAAAGACCACGTCCGCGCTCTTTATCCTTCACCACTACTTAACCATATAAGTACATGCTGGTTGGTACTTGTTTTTAGGCCATTCACTCAGACCCACCCTCCCCTACCCTCTTCCCTGTTTGCTGTTTGTTCATAGGCATCAAAAACATTTTAAACATCAGCAAGATGCCACACAGAATTCCAAGGCAAAAAAGGTCCACGTTCTCTACTATATCTTCAGCCTCTGTTATTTCAACAAACCTAAACCTGGGCCTGTATTAGATTATCAGAGTAGGAGTGCTGATCTAAGATCTGCTCCTGTCAGTAAGGTCATTGTAAATAAGAGAGAAATCTGATCATAGCTCAGCAGTCCAACTCTGAGAAGCTTTGTGAAAATGGCCCCTGGAGTACACAGTGGTTTTTAATTCTAATGGGATTACTGTAGGATGGAGTTGCTATAACTTCTGTAGAAAACTGTGAAAATAAACACACTGCCGCAGAGCATTTTTAAACATCTATACCCATCAAAGACACTCACTCACTCATGAATATGTGTACAGTACTGTGCAAAAAAGAAAACGGAATGGGTTGATGGGTATAGATGTTTAAAAACGCTTGACAACACTGCCTTCATTACAGAGCCTGGCTTCCAGCTTTCAGAGACTAACCAGTCTTAAAAGATGTTCAATTTTCTGCTTCTCACAATCCAAGAAATCCCAACCACATTCAGTAATGTTGAGGGCTGGGCTCTGGGGTGGTCAGTTCTCTGTTCTGAGAACACCAGCAGCTTCTTTACTTGATTTACAAATTTTCTTCTTTTATGTCCTTTTCTCAGTAACAACTTCTTGACACATCCTTTTAGACTTATAGCGTTGAGCTGTCCTCTCACAGTGGAAGGATGGACAGAAACACCTGGATTTTTTTCAGATCTGCAGCAACCTGATTTATCTGACGATGACAGTTTTGGTGGTCTAACAGGTCTTTCATGAGTCAAGTCCCATTTTTTTAAATAATTTTTTAAACTGTTTTAGTAACTCCTATTTTTCAATTATTTTTCTTTGACTTTCCTCTTCCTTATGAAAGTGGTTTATTTTATATCTGTGATACTTTATTTTTGAGTGGTCCTTTTTAAATGCAACACTCAATGGACTCTTAGTAACATGTCAAAAATATATGAAGGTTAGAGTTAGGTTTTGGGTTGAGATTAAGGTTAGGGCTAGAATTAGGGCCAGGGTTAGGGTTAGGTTTTGGGTAATGGAAATAACATATTAACAATATATCTACTTAATGTAAGTAATGTATCAACAGAAGATATTTACTGTATTATACAAACTATTGTATTCAGATGCTTCACAACTGCTGCTCCACTGATGTGTTGTTGATGTGTTACTCATAATCTGTTAAGAGTTTATACTATAATATTCACCTACAAAGGACCACTCTAAATAAAGTGTTACCCTTGTATCTAATCTCTCCAGAGACTATCATGAAAAATGAACATCTTGTACATAATGGAAATTAAATACATGAAGGATGGTCTCTGACTTTTGTACAGCATGTACGTGTCTTTTCCTATTTCTCCTCTGTTAATGATTAAGCTTTCTCCAACACTACTGGCATTCCGGACAGCAGTCTTTGAGAACATACTAGGAGTTGTCAGAGTATGCTGTATTTGCTTTATTTCCAAGGTACTGCCTTTTGCTTTCAGTTTATGCTTTCTTAAATCTATGCATACAGACTGCATTCTGTGAATCATTTGCCTCGAGGTGATGTACAAAAGCACTGCACAAAGGGATCAATAAATCCGTACTGCTTAACAGTGGGAATCCCAGTTAAAGTTGTTGAGCAATCATCGCATCAAGTAAAACCTTGTCATTCATTATGGCTTTGTGGCCACAAGCGCTGCTAAATATGCCCTAATTTAACTCGAGAGTTCTGAGTGTTCTTTAAAACGTTGAAAATGGAGGGGTAGGGTATGAAAATGTTTGGGTGGTATCGCACAAAGCTGAGTTGAATAAGCCAGAGCCCTTTTTAATGGGGTTGCTATGGCAACATCAGCTCTGCAGTGGCCCAACTTTAGACATAACACTGTGGCAGCGCTTGCTCATCGTGTCTGCGGAAGAGATAGCAGTGATTAGAATGCAACGTCTCTCTCTCTCTCTCTCTCTCTCTCTCTCTCTCTCTGTGTCTCTTGCTCTTTCTGTCTCTCTTTTCACATACACATGCTCCACCCACACTATGCTCTCTCTCTATGTATCTGTTGAGGCACGTTGACTGTTCGGCATTCTAACGTGTCTTTTCAGCTGTACTGCTCAGGGCTGCCTTTTCCAAACCCATTGCACAGTAACCACCATTTTCTGTAATCATTCTAAAGTTTAGCCCAGATGTTGGCTTGGTAAATGAAGACGAATGTACAGGGCAGAGCACGGACCCGAAAAACACCAACAAACCACAATGTTTGATTAGTGTACCATATGTGTATGCAACTGCTGAGAGACTGAATGTGCTCCCCTGACTCACAGTGTTCCATTTGAGAGGAATATTTTGTTGCTCAAATGCTGTTTGTTGATTGCTCAAGTGATCAGACATGGGTTGACTAGCCTAAATCCATATTCATGTAAAAGTATTGATACTTGGGTAAAATAATGACTCAAGTAAAAGTACCTTCCCAAAAAACAGCTTCAGTAGAAACACAAAAGTATCAGGTCAAAAAACTACTTAAGTACTGAGTAAATTATAGAACTGCAGTGGAACTTCTTAGTAAATCCAGTATCTATCAGCACAGGAAATTATTGTTTGTATGACTATGCATCTCTTTTACTGATTCTTTTGGTCTAAAACAGAGGTGGGGAACTCTGGTCCTGGAGGGCCGGATTCCTGCACAGTTTGGTGACTGTCCTGCTCAAACTCACCTGATTCAACTCATCAGTTAAGTGCCAGGTGTAGTTTAAATGTTAGAGCAGGGAAAACACCAAACTATGCTGGACTCAGACCCTCAGTTTCTCAGCAATAGTCTAAAATACATGCTAATGCTCCGAAGTCAAGCATTAGCAATCTCAAAACAGTACAGAAACGGGTATCAACAAATATAATGAAATTAAACACAAAAAAGGAATGAGAAACTAAATATGAATAGTTAAAATCTAACTGAGTAAAATGTTTGTTCTATTTACTAACAAATACAAATTTAAGTATTATGATTTGAAAATACAAATGTATCAATATTTTACTAAAGTATGTGTATTTAAGTAAATGTAAGTAGTTACTACTCACTTCTGCAACTTAATGATAATTGTCCTAACATTCCTCAGGAGTTGCATTAGACAAAAAGGAGGAATTAGATATTCTGTCCCAGATAAAAAAAAAAAAAAATAATAATAATAATAGTAATTCACAGCATGAAAACTAAGAAGAATCTTAGTATTTTGATCAGAAACAGCGAAGACTTTGAAATTCCTGTCTTTAGTTCAGTTGCAGGTAAACATGAGCATTATTACCCTGGCAAATCTTAGCATGTGTGACTTTATTGAGATTTCGAACAAAACTCTTCAGGAGACCCGGACAGGATTACTGGGCTTATTCGCTCAGGAGAAATATCTGATCAGGAGGAGTCTTAAGCAAATCTTTCCATCTGATCTCATTGTTGTGTAGAGTCCTGTTCACACTTAATACTGACATCTGTCTTGAGTGATCAGATCATAAGTGGACAGTGAAACATACATCTACTTACTCCTGCTGTTTTCATGGGTCTCAAATGGGCTTCGCATCCCTGACCACCTCCGAGGTGGTCTGAGAGTTCTGATCACGATATGTCTCTGAGATTCACTGGACCCCATTCACACCTGTACTTAGTGTTGTCCACATATGATCGGATCAAACAGGACCCACAACACACACAGTTCTAGAATATTATTCCCTTTCACACAGCCCTAAAATGCTGTTTACCAGTGTTCTAGAATGTTCTCCCTCATTCACATTGTACTTAAATGTTCTCCAATGTTCACACTGCTCTACAGTGTTGTCCTCCCATTCATGCTCTTCTAGAATGGTCTTCCCCATTCACACTGTTCTAGAATCTCCTCCCCCCATTCACACTGTTCTAAAATATTCCAGAGTGTTCTCCCAATTCACACTGCTCTAGAATGTTCTCCCATATTTAAACCGTTCTAAATTATCCTCCCCCATTCAAATTTCTGTAGAATGTTCTCCCCCTTCATCAAGGGCATCACTAGAGATTAATGGATGGGGACTAAACCCTGACTAAAGAGGTCTTTTATGGACCCAAAATGTCTGGTCATCAAAAACAAGCAAAAATTTGTTGAAAAAAATATAAATATTTGGTCACACTGAGAAGACAAGATCTGTCTCTTCACAGTTTGTTGTATTAGGCATGAATCTATTCATCCACTCACAAAAAATAAACCAAGCAAAACTATCTCCTTAAAACTGCAGGTCCTAAACATATTATTCAAAGGCCCAATGCAATTTCTTATTTTTACCCCTACACAAAAAACAGAGGGGTAGGGCTAAGTGGTAGGGGCAAGAGGGCCAAATACACAGGCTAGAGATTAATACCTGGTCAGACTTGCTCCTTCAGCCTCATCAGTCTTCTTCAGCTTCTGTCTTTACCTCTCCTTGCCTGTGTTTAGTATCATATTATTTTTATTAAAATCAAGATTTATACAAACTCAAGGGTTAATGAGACAATTTTTTAAACTTTACCTGAAAAAATCTTCCCATCTGACTGGCCTTTAGCAGAGCTATCACTTTTTCTTTTGTCTGCAGGTTGAAGAATTGAGGGATATAAAACTGCTATGATTAACACTGTGTGTCTTTTACATTGACATTATGAAACTGTAAACAAGCCTATTGCTACTACAGGTGTGGTTGTGTCAAATACCAAGGAGAAATATTAAAACAAAGAATATAAAGTGCTGTCAATAACGTTGTATCTCTACTGCTCATTCACACTCTCAATACCTGTGAAGTTTCTTAAAATTCACGCTTGCACTCAAATAGGTGGCTGACATTAAATAGACTATCCCTCTTCTTTAGCTAGCTAGCTAACCTAGCTACCTCATGTAGCTAATATAAACCTAAAGCTAGCTAATGTTAGCTAAATAAGCAACCTGTAAACTAGCCAGCTAAATTAATTATATTAATACTTTCTCACAAATCTGTACTATAAGTAGGTATTTCACTCTGTATCCACGCACTACTTCAGTCTGTATATCATGTATTTTGAATAAAGCCTAATGTTTATTTCAATAAGCTTTTAGACAAAATCCTGTCACACCTTCAGCGGTTGCCGACCGACGCTAGTTTCCAGAGAAAGAACGGCCAGAGCCCCGCCCCCAGGGCTGATATGATTGGCTTACAGCTTACAAGGTTCTGATATGATTGGCTGAGCCGGCGGTCACACTTTTCCACAACGCTGAACCGCAGAGGACTATCGTCTCCTGCGCTGTCATGTAGAAAATCTGTGGTAGCTCAGCGGAGGCAGCGGTGGACGAGCAGCAGCAGCGCCATCCTAGTTCACACCAGCTATCACAGTGTATTGTGAATTTGGACACACGCTGACCCAGCTGAAGAATGAAGAATGAAAACATTGATGATTTGAATTAATGATGTACATTTATGGGGGGCTAAATTCCCCCCTAAAATTGGCCTGGAGACGCCCCTGTCGTTCATACTGTTCTAGAATGTTATGCTACATTCACACTGTTCGTTCTCCTCATTCACACTGTTCTAAAATGTTCTCCCCAGTCACACTATTCTAAAGTGATCTGGAGATCACAAGATAATTAAGTTGTTATTTCAAAATAACAACGTTGTTATCTTGAGATAACAAGACACTTAAGTAGTTCAGTTGTGATCTCAAGATAACAATCCAGAAAATTATAACTACCTCAAGGCCTCTGTCGACTTCTGTACCCTATTTACACTCCACAATTCACCATATTAGCTTTTTCTAAACATTCAAAAACAGCATTGGTGTTTGTTTGGTCAGTATAGATGCTTTACACATTATAAATAAATAAACAGACAAAAGTGTGGTCCATGGGGTAAGTTTGCCCGTGAGGTCATTTGATTTGGCCCACAGGTAATTAACCTGACTCCTATCATTGAAACAGATAATAAACATATTTTTATACTACATATAACTCATTCAATTCTTATTTTCTTTTTTAAAATTTTACCCTACAGCCAAAAATTTTAATAATGAAATACAGTGTGATGTTAAGCTTGATTTGAAAATTTACCTTCTTTATTTGTAAAGTGTTTTGTTTTTTTGGTTCTCTACCCACCACAGACATTACACTTTGCCCCCCAAGACAAAAAGTTTGGACACCCCTTTCATAGAGTGAACAGGCTACATTTTAAATGAGGTGTGCAAAAACACAAAGCTGATCTGTGACTGTTCAGCATTTATGACCATTAATTTTATATAAAGGAGTTGTAATAATGAAAAGAGGCAGTACATGTTTGTATGGGTGTGTGTGCTTATATGTGTGTGTGTTTGTGTGTGTGTGTGTGTTCTCACAGCGCTAGCAGCAGAATCAGTGTAGGGGCCAGCTGGGGCCAGGCACATGCAGCATCCACCAAAATGTCAGAAAGCATTTCGGTTTCTGAGCCGAGGAAGAGCATACTCCCCTGAGGGAAAATCTGCTTCCCTCCTCCATCCTTCCATCCTTCCATTCTTCTCTCCGTCAGCCTCGCTGTGCTGCAACTGCAGTGCGCCTGGGCTCTCCAGAGCAGCACGGCTCAGTGGATGTGAGGACACGTGGGTGGAGAGAGAGACTTGGGAGAGCATTTCCTTGAAACATGCTGTTTTACTGTTCACTGCATCAAAACCAAGACAGGAAATGATGTATAAATCCCTAGCAATAGAAGCTGTCCAATGGCAGCATCCGAAGAGTTTTAACTAGCCAAAGCCCATCTACCTTTAGAAAATGATGTTTTAAAAGCTATTCTGAAAAAGAAATTAGTGTCACTACGAACGTCTTGCATGTATCAGTAGAACATGAATTGCACAATACTGTGCAGTCCATAAGTAAATGGACAGTTGTTTTGGATCTGTACTCCAGCATGTTGGATTTGAAGTGAAACATTGACTATGATGTTAAAGTGCAAAATGTCTGATTTAATTAAAGAGTTTTTGTATTTACATTGGATCAACCATATAGGAATCAAAGCCCTTTTCATACAAGGTCCCACTGCATTTCAGGGGACCAAAAGTATTTGGCCACCTGGACATTCATTTTTCTCTTGGCCAGCTGTGAGTCGCTGTATCTTTATCTTGTGCACAACAGAGATAATGAAAGGTCTAGAGTTGCTTCCAGATGTCACATTTGCATCTGGAGGCTGTTGCTGTTGCCTCTTAACATGTGGCCTAAAGAAGCGTCAATGCCAGTAAAGTAGGCCATCATGATGCTGAAAAATCAAATACATCAATCAAAGACAGAGCCAAAATATCAGCTATATCACATAGTATGTAGAAACCTGCTCATGCAGTGCTTCTTCTGAAATCAGCGATATTAATAGGGAGTTTGTTCCCTCTTTGCTGCAGTAACAACCTCTACTCCTCTGGGAAGTCTTTACACTACATGTTGGAACATTGCTATGAGGATTTGATAGCATTCAGCCACAAGAGCATTAATGAGGTCAGGCACTGATGTTGGATGATCAGTTCTGAATCACTCCACTTCACAGAACTTCACTCCAACTAATCCCAAAGGTACTGGATGACGCTCCATCACTCCAAAGAAGGCAGTTCCACTTCTCCACAGCCCAATCCCTCTCTAGTGATGCCTGGAATTGGGCATGGCAGTCTTAGACTCATGTGCGTCTATTGGCAATGCCAATATGGAGATTGTACAAGGTGTATATCGCTGTTGTCGTAAGAAAATCTTGTATCTCCAAAATGGTAACTTTACAGGAGACAGAAAAAACCTACTTTAATTTTATTGTAAGTCAGTGGAACCAGGTGTTTTTCCAAGTCATTTTTGGCTGTTTCTTTTGGTCTATTCATCATGAAATTTACACACAACGTAAAGGACAACAGGTATTTTTTCAAATTATGTCAAAAACTGAAAAACAACAAAAATGGAGATACAAGGTTTTCTTCCGACATCAGCAATATGTTTAACTGAACACCTGTGTTAAATTAGCTGAATTCAGTAATTAGACAAGGTGTCTGGATACTTCCGGATATATATTGTGTATCTCAATAGGTGATGACTTTCAGTTATATAGAATAGACCAAGAACACCCTACAGGAAATCTGCACATAGATGTTAAAGATTACAGACTAAAGAATACACCAGCATGACCCCATAGTGTTTGCCTTAGCATGCAAACCCAAATTGGCCTTTTGCACTATATAGAACAAAATACAACACAATTGCATCCCTGTCCATTTATGTACAGACTCCACTGTATAGATAGATAGATAGATAGATAGATAGATAGATAGATCTTGTACATCATTGTACTACTGGTACAAGCTGAGATGCCACTATAGCAGCAGCTGTGGAGCACTGCCTGCTGAAGATTCCACAGACCAACCAACAAAGAGAGGAAAGCAACACTGAAGCAAGAGATTATGAGCATTGAGACATACTGCAAAACAAAGCTCTGTCCAAAAGAAGAGAGGACTGAGTACATCATGTGTGCTACTTTAAATAAACTGCACTATAAACAGAGACTTGACGTTTTTCCTTTGTAAAATTCCCAGACACAAAAAAGTTTTTGCAGCTTTCTTCAATCAGACTGCTCAGTAACAGGCTTGAGATGTTATTCAGAGTGTGATTACTCACCCTAAGCCCCTAGCATTCCTCCATGCAGCCCATTTCATCGCCATGATTAACTCAGCCTGACCTATTTAAGGCTTATTTGATTAAGGCACTGGGTCTTAGTCCTGGTCCTACAGCACCACTGCCTTGCATGGTTTAATATTTTCCCCTCTCTAACACAATCGGAACCCATCAGTAAATGCTTGTAATGAGATATTTTCTTCAATTAGGTATTTTAGAGCAGGGAAAACACACTAAAATGGGCAAGCCTGTGGTACCAGGGTTGGAAATCACTGGCTTAAAGCTACTCTATAAAAGATTTGGGGATTTGGAGACCTCTCTGGTGGAAATGTGTAATTGCATGCAACATGTGGAAGAGCATTACTACAAAGTCATTAATATAAAAACTACATAAAAGAGGTCCCAAAATTGATCCCTGAGGTACGCTAACATCAGAGCAATATTTTGTTGTTCTGAGGTTTGATAAGTTGGATCAGACAAAAAGCACCAGTCATGGCACATTTAAAAAATGCTATAAAAACTTTGAATACAACTATTATTATTTAATGTTTCACATTCTGCGCCAGAACACATCCAACTACGCAACACTAATTATGCTCTCTTTGTAAAGAAACAGTTGGTCAGTGTTCTTTAAGTGCTGATGATATCCAGAACATGTTTAGAAAAGCAAATTGTGATCTATCACATTAATGATAACTATCATCATTTTGCCCACCTCTAGGCAAAGCGTTCTACTGTTGATGTTTGAAGCTGTCCCTTGTTACTGTATCTAAAACAGCAACGTTTTTGATTTAATCCAGGTATTTGTATTATGATCTTTCATTATACTGTAATCAAAGTGATTCCTGACTTATCTGTAGTAGGCAGTGAGCATTATTTAAATGTAACCATCTGAGCAGCTTTTGAGAAAGGATCAGCTTTAACACTGCATTTTTATGATCATGCATTTGTCATCGCATCGAAAACCCTGCATGTGTGAACTGTTGCAGTCTACAAGAGACTTGGAAATGTACAAGCCTAGAATGCAGTATGCACAAGCCTATAAACTGTGCGTTGATCATTTTGAGGTTGTGTGCTAAATACATAAAAATAATTCAGAAGAATTAGATCATGTGTATTTGTGTGCACGCAAGGTTGCGCTGATGTGTCTAACACAACTCTGAGCAGATTCTGGTCAGCTGTGGAGCTGCAGATGCTCTCAGCACTCAGCGGCTCCTCTTGGAGAGAAAACACGTCACCAGCCTCTTCTCCTAATTGGCCAGCAGTTAAAAATAGCTGGGGCTGGCCATCACGGGACTGATTTGCAGCTTTCATTTACAAAGCTAATACGCTCTCAGGGGTGCTTTCCCTACAACACATTTTCAGCTCATATTCTTTATCTTGGGCCAATTTGTGCCAGCTAATACCATGATACCATGGCCTGCATCTGTCTTCTTGAGGTCATATTAACTATTTAGCTAAACACTGTATAACACTAGAACTATAACCAGTTCTCAATCTGAAAATACAGTGCCGTGAAAAAGTATTCACTCCTCATGTGATTTCTTCTATTTTTGCTAATTTGTCAAACTTAAATGTTTCAGATCATTCAACTAATTTTAATATAAGATAAAGACAACATGAGTGCAGCTTTTAAATGATCATTCCATTTATTGAAGATAAAGATTTTTTCAAAATCTATATCACCCATGTGAAAAAGTAACAACTGCAATCAGACGACTGCAATAACTTCGCGATGAGTTTTTTACATCCCTGTGGGGGAATGTTGGCCCACTCTTCTTTGCACAATTGTTTTAAATTTGTTACACTGGGGGGTTTTTGAGCATGAACTGACCGTTTGAGGTCTTAAGGTGGGATTAGAGTCAGGACTTTGACTCGGCCACTCCAAAACCTTCATTTTGTTTCTTTTGAGCCATTCAGAGGTGGACTTACTTGTTTGCTTCAGATCATTGTCCTGCTGCATAAACTAACTATGCACGAACTGACGGGCGGACATTCTCCTTCAGGATTTTCTGATAGAGAGCAGAATTCATCGTTCCATCAATTATGACAGGTCATTCAGGTCCTGCAGAAGCAAAGCAGCCCCAGAACATCACACTACCACTACCATGTTTGACTGTTGGCATGATGTTCTTATGGTGGAATGCAGTGTTAGCTTGCATCTGTACCTGGATCTCATCTGCATCTGTATTTGGATCTCTTTAAAACGTGGCATCATGTGCTGCTTTTTGAGACCTTCTAGTCTGCTGCACATTGCCAGAAAGGTTCTATTTCAGTGATACAAGATACTGCCAATACAGATGTGATGAAAATAAGTAACATTGCACTGTCAGACAGAGCTGATATAGAGCTTGGAGGTTAACCCATTCAATCATAAGGACCCATATCTGAGCCTACAGGTACAATTTTCACTCTCTGAACTACATAACTTACTTGTTAGTTTCATAGCACTGACTGAACAGTAAGTCTTAAGATTAACAACTAAAGCCTAGAGCTCAAGGGGTTAATAAACTAAGTCATAAATCCCGGCTGTGCACCAGTCAACCCCAGGAAACACAATGCAGTTAAAATTGAAAAATTAATTAAACTAGTCCCCACACCACCCACCCCACCCCAAAATAGTGCAGTCACAGTATAGTAAAATAAAAATCCTGCACAATAAAAAAAAAGCAGATCATGAGTCAAAGTGAGTGAAACAACATTCTGTGGTTCTTTGGAACCACATTTAGTGATCTATTTTCATTACAACCACCACTTGGTCTACTGCCACAGGGCTAAAAAGTGGGCACCACCCCATTAATACATCAGTCTCACCCCCTCAATTTTGAGCTTAGCAAATCTCTGGTTGATCTCTGGCTGCAGCAGTGCAAGCTTGTATGTAGTGACCTCATTATTCAGAGGATCTGGCGACATTTGGAGGAAAAATGTCCATATGGCAAAATGTATCAGCTTTGGAACATTGTAGTTTACGCTGTAGGGAGCGACTGTAGTGATTTTTTAAAAACACCATTCGTTTTTGTCATACAGAAAACCAACTTAGATCCCGGGTTCCTAATGGGCTTGATGCCACCCAGAATGACTTCACAGATCTTATTCAAACATCCCAATGCAAAACTATTATATTGTGTTATGCATGCAAAGCACCACCTGTACTGACATGAAATAAACCATGGGGTATTCCAGTTCATGAAACTGTTCATTTTTTTGTTATATAATCATAGTAGCAAATATTTCAAGTAAACACCTGCTTCTGAATATTATTGGAGGAGCCTGTTAGCGGTTTATTAAAATTCTTACATAGGGCATGTTTAGAATGTCACTTTTCAGCCTGAGAAATCAACAAGCTAAGCATCATTTGTTTTTCTTTTGTTATTGTCATGTTGGTGGTAAAAGTCTACGGGAAAAGCTCAGGCAGTCCAGCTGTTCCACATACTGCATTTTATCTTACATTTTACATCTTACATTTTACCTTTATCTTGTAGCAGCAATCAGATTAAAGAGGTGTGTGAATGTAAAGAGTGTAAGCACATTTCAGCAAAGTTTACATAAACAATCTAAAACCAAACCAAACTATCATAACCCCCATTCAAAGCAAGACAGTGTGTTACATTTCAGTGTTTGATCATTTGTGCTACATTTAAATGCTTGTTTTCAGTTAAAGTGCACTGTTATGGTAGGTATATAGTATAATATCCTGAACTGTTACTTCAAGGCAACATTTGCATTTTAACAATTTTCCATTACTTCATTACCAAATAAAGTATATTGATGTACTTTAGGTGTCTTTAGACCAATTTTGTGTCTTCAGACTGATTTTGTGGAGAGAGATGATGTGACAAAGGCTACAGGGGTTTAACATGGCTTCCAGGGATTCATGTGAGAAATTAAAACACTGCTACTGGTTTCTTTAGTGCCCTGCCACTTTTTTAAAGTACTGCAGTACTTGAGGGTGTATTGTGTGAGTGTAAAAGGCCAACAATGGGTATGTTACCTAGACGCAACGCTGTAGAGGGAATTATGAGCCACCTGCAACAACAATTTCATAAGCGACGTTTGTGATTCTGTGCCAGCCATCACTGCCACTAATAAATATCAAAAATAAAGCCCCTTAAACTCTGAGGTCCACACTTCAATTCCACACTCTCATAACTACATAACTTATTAATTTTATAGTATTTACTAAATAATTCATAGTTGTTGAACAATAAGCTTTGACATTAACAGCTGACTAGTAGGCCTAGAGCTTAAGGGTTTATTGAATTATGAATTAAATAGGTCTTAATGCTATATCTGCAGACTAATAATCAATTAGCAGAACATTTGCTGTACTTCTGTCTTTGAACAATCACTTCCTTTCATCAAGAAGTCATCATATACTCAAACGGTCTTTTCAGCAAGATGTTAAGATGAATACAAACAGCGTCCATTTAATAGCAGTCAAACAAAAAGAAATGTTCTGCCTCCTCCCTTCACACAAACCTCCATTAAAAGGCCTTGCTGAAGTTGAGCTGGCAGTGCAGACCGTGTGGTGTGATGTGAGGAGCCGCTTTAGCTGGAGGAGCAGAGCACGAACAGGATTCGGAGGACATGACGCAATGTGACCCTGTCATACTGCATTCAGCTCCGCACAAGCTGAGACTCGCCATAGACACAGGCTCAGTGCAATTCATCTCACTGCTGCCTCAAATAAACTCCAGCTCACTGTTCAGAAAGCTCAATGCCCCACTGTGTTGTGTTATGTTGTTACTGAATTGCTACTGACTTTTATTTCTATGATGATTCATGTCATATGATCCTGAGCAGAAAAAGTAGGGGCTACCTTGGGGGAAAATGTGGCATGGAGATTTCATGTAACTAAACAGGTTCATGTAGAAAGTGCTTTTGGTAATCTTTTCATATTCCCACAGCAACATCACCGAAGAATTTTGATGATAATTGGGCAGATATTTCTCAGGATTCTCAGTGAAGACCATAGAAGTAACTTTTCACAGAATTCACACCAAAATTATCTAAATCCTTTCTCTTTGTGGCTGTAATTTAGCACCATTTTGGAGCATGCACACAACCCAATGAGAGGCTAAAGTACAGCCTCCACATGGCGAGGTTCTTTTTAACACTGTGTTAGTCGTAAAATGTCTAAAGTAAACAAAGAGAGAAGTCTCTACCCCTCCATATATATTAAACAGTTAATTTTTTGGAGGTTTTTATATGAAGATTCATCAAAAATGCACTATAGATGTGATATAAATACAACGTATTTTATGCTGCGAATATTGACCTCTTCTACTTTGTTTTCAAAAATAAATTTGCCACGTTTGACGCAGGTATTTAGATTGGAAAGCTTATTCAAACAGCATGGTGTTTGGTGTTTGCATCGATTTATCAGTGGTTTTGTTGATTGAGAGAAAGTAAGTTAACACATCCTCTACAGAGAACAAACTTAAATATGGCATTTTTCTCCAAATTGTAGTACACAAAAATAATAAAGCGTAAAATATAAAATGAGCCGTAATTTTGGAAAAGGCCACATTTTATGTTTACCCACAACCCCCCCACCCACAACCCCCCCCGCCCCAATATGTTAAATACAGCAAATATATAGCAATTATGCATTAATTCCTTGCAAAGGATGTGCACTTATTTTCACTAATACAATCAACAAAACCTAATTTGACCATAGTAGCCCAAACTTTTGCATGTGACTGTTATGGGGAAAACAAAAAAACTCAGAATTAACAAAAAAATCACCAGGACAAGGAAAATATATTCATGCTTCGTTTTTAATCACTTCATAGAAAAGTAGTTTTAGATTTTATTGAACACAATATACAATATTATACCATACATTGTGTGAAACATTGAATATTCACCTGCAACAATGTGGGATTACTAGACGAAAAAACCCATCCCTCATGCAGATATTACTAACTCTGCCTAATCCTTTTGGACACAAATCGGACCAAAAGATCTTAAACATAGATGAACAAAGTTATACTGACAATTTGAATTTCAAAACTGCTAACAAGGTCAGAAAAATAGTTCACATTAGCACAAATAATTACAGAAGATCACATTTTTTGTAATTCATATCAATTTCACATTGGTGTTCAGAGATTGTGACGTTTGTGACCAATATGTGTGGTTTGCGAGTCCAACGTATAAAAAAAATTTCTGAGCCGTTCTTAGCAATCTGCATTCAAAAAGCTGTAGAGGTTTCAGCTGGAGTGCCACTCTGTGTACAATCTTGTGGTATCAAGTTTTCGATGTTGCACCAAACAGTGATACACGAAGCTTCTAATATCTGACAGAATGTCTACAGTATGTTCTTGTGTCTTATCTACAGACTCCCCCCGTAACCAATGGGTTGTGTGTCTCTTAAGCTACTTTTCTGGGCAGTTGTAAATTGTGCGATATATTTATATAGCCTATATAGTATAATATATATATATATAGATATATATTTATTCATCAATATTTAGAACAAAAAACAAAAACAAAAAAACAGTATTACCAAATATAACAGACTCAATCCAAGAGCCCACTACACAAAAAACACCACCAATTTTCGGTAATGCAAGTGCATATAAATTAAAAATAAATTTACAAAGAAACATCATTCCTTATGTACAGTCAAAGGTAATAAATACACTGTTATGAACAGCAAAGGACCGACTTGAGCTAATATAAACAAACCAAACAAAACAGTTGTGTGAAAAGGGCATGGGCAGATGACAGATGTAATCCTCATACATACAAAGACACACATACACGCACACGTACACGCTTCTGCATGCTACTTTGGCCATAAACTATTCCTACTGGTGAGACATAGACCAGAGAAACTGGAGAGTAATGGATATTATGGTGTGTAAAGAAAGGCAATTATTCAAACGTGGTCAAATATGACGGTAAGTTAGCCGTATGCTTGACCAGTTTTGGTGTTCAAAGTTGGAAAACTGGAGAACTATGTTTAAGACGCTAAAAGAAATGTGTCACTGGTCTTAGGGATGATTTGTTCTAGTGAGATTGATATAATCATGTCATCAAATCAAAAGCTGATAGCTCAAACCCCAGGAAATGTACTCTGTGATGGTGACACAAATTCAACTGACGTCAATGAACGGAAGGCTTTTTTTAAACCTTGTCTTCGAGGACCAAAGCAGGCAAGATTTAATTTCAAGATTTATTTCATTTTTCAATTCAAATTTGTTTAGTTGAGTCTTTTCCGCAGCAATCCCCTTACAAGAAAATAATAAAAATCACTGTCACAAAAGCTAATTCTGACAGGTCTAACTGCATAGCTTTCAGCACTGGGTGAATTAAGGTGAGGTCAAAGTATATGGGAAGTTTACAGAGAGAACTAAAGGAAGATTGCATTAAATTCCTAAACAGTTAGATTGTAAGAGCTCTTCTAAGTTTGCCAGATTCAAAATCCTGGGTCTTTGATCTGAAATACTAAGTATACAGTGAATTGTATGGGTATACATGATGCGCTCATTCAAAAAAAAAGACAAAATTTTTAAAAATGACAAAGTGCATCTTTCACTGGAATATACATTTCTAAGTTTTCTGAACGTACGTCAGACATTTGGATTATTTAGTCATATTGCCAAATATAAAGGAAGACACTGAGTTTTCTCTTCGGCTTATAAAATGATTCTGCAGGTAAGCTGTCTGGTTTGCCTTTAGAAAACGAAACAAAACAAAAAAAACATTTTTCATGTACAGTTATACTAAAGTGTGTTCAATAAATAAAAAAGACTATTAAAAAGACAATAGTAAAAAAGGCACACAAAGTCTTTAGACAAATGGTACAGAAAAGTAAACAGTTTCTTTCTTTACAAATACTTGTTCATCAGTAGTTCGTATGCTACCCCGACGTATCCCCATAGATAGCTTTAGAAAAAAAGTCACTTGGTACAAAAAACACTCCAGTCCTCTCAGTAGTGTTGACTCCTCAAAAACGTTCGCCCTGCCAGACAAACAAAGGTCTACAGTTGGCCCCGATCCTTCATGTTTCACACAGTCACCTGTCAATCATTCAGCTCCAAAATGTCTGCAGCATTTATTTCCTGAGAGCTCCACCCAAACTGGCTCCACACGCAAGTGCAAGGAGGGCCAGTCGTCCTCCTCCCGAGAGGGCCAAAAAAGCCCCCTCTCTGGGCTTCGTTAAAAAGCATCAACTGCAAGGTTGCGAGGAAAAAAATGGTTACTACCCACTAATGCGGGCAGCGAGGTCCTATGTGTCCACTGGTGAGGCGTCTTGAGTCACGATCTGGATGTGTGTGGAAACCGGCTCCATCTCCTCCCCCTGATCTTCCTCTTCTTCTGCCTCCTCCTCCTCCTCTTCCTCATCTCCCTGACTCTGCTCGTCTTTTTCCGTGCCTTCCGAGTCCTCCTCCTCCAGGGTGAGCTCGAATTGGAACTTTTCGCCCCCTGGCCCCCCGCCATGGCCCTCCTTTTCGGCCTGGTAGAAGGGCGGGGAGGGGCTCTGGGGGATCATGCTCTGGTACCAGTTCCGATTGTCCTCCAGCGTGTCCAGGATGTCCTGGGCGTCAGGGTGGACCAGATCAGCCCACGTCTCCCACAGCGGATGGACAATATAGTCAATGAAACCAACCTAGAAATAGAATAGACATCATAAGTTATGACAATAGTCATATTACTGCAGTAATTCATTGTATATGCCTTTTTAAAGTGATTCATAGTAAGATTAAAAAAGGCTACATAAAAAATGCTAATAAAAAACACTAAAAAAGAATGAGAATAAAAAATGTTAATTAAAAAGTAAAAGGATAAATAAAAGGATGAAAATTGCAAAAAAGACTAAAAATGAATCAGAAAAAAGGACTATAATATTTACCTTCATCTTTTGTTATGTGTTTAAATTATTAAAAATAATTATTACATTAAAAATGACCTATGCAAAGCTAGTGAATGAGAAAGACTCCTTTTAGACTCTGACCTGTGATTTCTCCACTGAGGCTGTGTGTTTATCACACATGGGGCTGATCTCCATCCCTCGCTCTCTCTCACGGTCACCTTGGTGGAAGAACTCCTCCATGATGCGGTCTGTCCACTGCCTGTACAGCTCGAGAGACTTGGTTGGGTTGCTCAGATCAGCGCAGTGCACCATATTTCGGAGAACCTGAATTGAAAGTCAATAGGCTTCTGATTAGAATGAATGGGTTTAATACTTATATGCACAGCTCTGGCCAGCCCAAATATTTAATACTAGCTAGGTTGGTTACTGCTTTAGACTGAAGGCATTCATTTATCTTAATGAAGATACAGTTGGTAAGGAAGCAGTGGAGGATGGGAGGAACTAAGACTATTAGGCAGCCATAAAAACAGAGTGGAGGAGAAGGATGGTTGGCTTTTCTAACGATCCAATCCTGTACCTGCCTTCCACTGACCATTAATTAGTTCAATCAAGAGTGGCTAGAGGTGGAGGAGGTTCAGTGCTTTGGCCAAGAGAAATGACCGCACATGCAATAAACAACTTGGATGTTCCTACCTGTATCCTGTCTGTGTAATTGTCCAGAAGCAGCACTCCTGAGCTGGTAACCTTCTTCGTCTCCACCATAGTCTTCAGATCAGCTAGTAAGCTCATATGTTTAGACATGTCTGTGGCAAGTACCTGGAGACAAGAATGAAAGCAAAGCTCAGACTTTGGATGAACAGAAGGAAATGGGAAATAATATCATTGTTGTCATAAAAAGACGGCAGTCGTATGAACATTTACTGATGAATGGACAAATAAAAATGGAAACAACTAAAGATACGAGGGCGATGACGTTAAAGCAAGAGACAGGAGCTCACCATGTCGATGACCATCTTCCTGAGTGACTGCCTCTGCTTCTTCGTGAGATTCTGGAAGATGTCACAGTTCTCCTCCTGGAGGAGCTTGAAGCCCACAGCTAGGTGGTGGTTCTCCAGCACTGACTCATCGTTATACATGAGGGCCAGCTCAGAGTCTGAGGAAGAAAAGAGGGAAAAGATGGAGGATGTTTAATCTTCTCATCGATGTTCAGGCTGCAGTCTTTTCTGAGGACAATACAACCACAATCCATAGCTGTTGCCACCACTTACTTGTATTGATGAGGAACTGGTTAGAAACACCAGGATGGTCTACGTCATGGATGGCTGCTGCAAAAATGGCAGCCAAGATTTCCAAATCCGTGAAGACAGCCTGTGAGAGAAAGAAAGTGAATGTCAGTAAATGTGATTTAATGTGATTTGGAAGACCAGCTCCAGCACATATTCCCAGATGAGTTCTGTGAAGCCCCACAGCTCCATCTAAGAGCCTAAATGCTAATTAAACTGTGATTAATGGAAGAGGGATCAAACAGTCTCTACTGAGCTTTTAAACATCTGCCCTTGGCATCATGATTATGATGAATGACACTGACCCCATTAACTGCCCTGTTAATGTCGCAATCTACACCAAATTGACGTCAAAGTCTCAAAAAGTGTTCTTACATCTAGGGCAGGTGTGGAGAGGAGAATATGTGTGGACTGAGCCACATCGGCAGCATGAAGACTGTTGTGGTAAGCCACGTCTGAGTGGTAGTGATCCTCCAGTGTCATCATATATGTCACAAACGTATCTGCTGGGATCTTAAACGTCTTCAGCAAATCTCGTTCCTGTCAAAGAAACATGGAGAAAACTGGTTGGACGAGATGTAGAAGGTGGAAAATCAAGAGCATGTGAATTCCAAGTGGAAGAAAGAGGACTGACCTGGAAGATAGCGTACATGATGCACGTTAGAGGCCGGTTGTTGGAATACTCTGACACGGTGAAGATATTCAAGCCCCATTTATTCAGATCTTCTAACTCCTGCAGATGGAAAATGCAGACAGACTTTGGTAAGGATTTTGAAATTCCGAACGTCACACTCAAAAGCTTTTCGCTCTGAAGGAAAATCTGACAGCTCATCTCCGGTTCTACCTTAGACAGCAGGTCTTCCTTGTCAGTTTTGACACCGAAGCGGGCGATGCCGCAGTTGAGACTGGGCCCATGAGACACCTTCTTCACACCGCTGATCTGAGTCATCAACTGCTGCTTCTTCTTCTTCTCCCGAGCTTTCGGTGTGGGCGGAGGGATCTCCACCTCGTTCTGTTTGTCTGCAGGAAACAGCCAGAACAAACATCTTAGAATTGTTCTTTCCTAAGCAAAAGTTTAGATTTGCAAAGAAGTGCATGTGGACTTGAAAATGGCTGCAGAAAAAAGTGTGTAATGTTTTTTCATTCTATTATTATTTTTTTACACCTTTTGAAAACCCTTTGCACTGCATGAATTTTAAGACAAATGGACCAGTGAAGACCTCAAAAAGCAAGCCTTTCAAGCATAACAAACAGTAAGTTCCCCCCTTCTACTATAAAATTACACATTCGGAGACTCTTTGGTAACTGCCTTCAATGATTCTGCTGATGTCTCGTCATTCTTTGGCTAATATAATAACTATAAAAAATCCAGGTGCAGCTGAACGGCTCACACCTGCTCTCGGTTGTTAAGAATGACCTGAGATCTGCACTCTCTCTGTCTCTCATTGAGCTTTCTCTTCTCCCTCATTGAGAAGCCTCTGCTCTCCTGCCTGCACTGCTGCAGCACTACCATCTGCCCACTGTAGGGGTCCCTGCCATTTCTGCGCTTCATGTGGTCTCTCCAAATACCAGACTATGGAGAATTCCACTGACAACGGATCAAAGAGCTGCACACTAGGGGAGCAGAATCCTGAGAAAGAAAACCCATTCAGAACCTGTCAGTGCTGGGGGATTCCTGTATGAAGGATATTAAGGGTATTCTATATTATTATTGTATAGTATATATATGAGTCCATTAGGTGTGTTACTCATAAGGTTAATAAGAGTTATTACGCAGGAACTCCTATGAACTAATATGTCATTACATAGTTCTGAGGCAAAGAATGGAATTCTGGACTAGGATCTTAGAGTTTAAGGGGTTGGTTTTTTTCCCCAAAGGGCAGAGGGGCTATAAACGGACAATTTCCTTATTTGAACTATTCTCTAGGGCCAAGATTCCACCCAAAGCCAGCACTCAGTCCCACGGGGCTTATTCAATTAGTCCAGTGATAACGGCTGTCTCCATCTCTCTGGCTTCCTCCTACACTAACGCGAGTGAATGAGCGCGATAATACGAGGTAATAGTCTCAAAAGTGTCAGAGCTGGAGAAGAAGAGAAAGAGCAAGAGGTCATTAATTCATTACAGTCGTTATCATCCTCGCTCCTGCACTTCATACTCTCAGCGCTATCAGAAGCTTCAGCACAGGCTGTACTCACTGTACTGCTCTCTGTGATGGATTTGGATTGGAAATCTCTGTTTTCTGATTAACGTTACGGAAAACTGGCAGCGCATCTGTACTGAGGGTGATTGAGAAATGGAGGGATAATCTTCTCACTGAATCGATCCTGTATGTCTTGACGTCTTGACTGTCTTTTATTTGGTAGAAGCTCTCCAGCAGGAGAAAGTGCCTTTCCAGCAATCTCCATACAGTTCAGTTCACTTTTTTATTCCATATCTCATCCTTTCCTCCCTCCTGTCAGCAAGCAGTCACATGTCACCCTCACACCTCAGCTCCCTTTACTCTCTATCAAAAATTAAAGAGCGTTAGGCAAGCTGCATATGCTTGCCCTGAGCTCCAGATGCCAAAGAGAGAAAGAGAAGATGAGAGAGAGAGGGAGAGAAGGGGGCCATTGAGTTTTGGCCACATTTAATCCCATTAGCTGTGCTATGCTTGCTCTTTTCCATGCGGACGGAGCCAGAGCAGAGCAGCGACACGTGACGGAGCTCACAGATGCCTCATAACTAACAGCCTCAATAATCCCACCGAACCCAAAACACACTTAATCATAATAAAGGAGCCCAGACTACGTATCACTACGACAAAATGACCAGGATAATGCTACGTGAAAATAGGTGTGGAAAAAGGCTGTCACTATTTCTAAATTAAATTTGATTGCTCAATCCAAAACCACTGATTGCTCGAATTTACCTTCCCATTTAGTCAGCAGTGTTTTATTATTATTGTTATTATTATTATTATTATTTTTTTCCTAGTTTATCTTTGTCCAGTAAAGTGTTTTGTTATCTTTGAAAGTGTAGGCACTGTTTATTATTTTATTATTGTTTAGTCCATTTTCACTGTTTGGCCTCAGATTACTATTGTCGAAATATTGAGAAGATTATTCAGTTGCTTATATAATTATTTAACAATACTTGATTAATAATACAACAGTGACGGCACTAGTTTGGAATATCTGTTTCCATGAATGTTACAGAGTCAGTGCTGTTTAAAACAATACACGCTGGCTGAAAATACCTCAAACCCATGTAAACGGTGTGTGCGTATGTGCTGCTGTAATGGTGTCCCTCTCTGAAGTACAGCTCTGGATGACTCATAGGTTCTGCTGCCTGGCGGTTCCATTACGGGGGTTCCACCGTGAGCGTCTCTCTACAGCAGGATCCCCCCTCCTTACCTGCATCTCTTACTCCATCTCTCTAACTCATATACCCCCTCCCTTCTTGTTTGTGCTGACTGCTGCATTGGGGATCTCTCTCTCTCTCTCTTTCCATGATGCTGAGCTGCCTGCCTAGACAGAAGCTGATGGCGCACCATGTATAAAGGCAAAATGAAAGCCTTTCCCAGTGACCTCCTGCTGTCCACAATCCATATTCTGACCTTTCAGTTTCTTCCTTCTTTGTAACACTCTCCTCTCTTCTTTCTCTACCTTAGTGCTTTACGATTTTGCCCTTTCGGAGCGATTCATCTTTCCTTTTTTCTTTTTTTTTCCTATTTTATGTCTTTCATTACTCTCTATCCATCATATGTGTTTGACATAGTCTAAATGCCCCTAGAAATCCTAGCAGCCTCACACAGGTATCCATTCCTTGGATATCCGTGACATTTAAAGCATGTGTGTGAGTGTGTGTGTATGCATTGGGGGTGGATGGTTACCTAGGAAGGTGTTGGAGATGAACTCTGACACCTGGTTGCCAGATCTGCTCATCTCTGAGAGGTGCGTCAGCTCCCTGTTCAGCATTCTCTTAAACTGTAAAGAAAGGAAGAAAAATAAGGAACGGTTAATGTGAAGCATTAGTCAGAATCCTACCTGAAAAACAAACATCAAGCCTTTATTAGTGTCTCCATTCCTTTATCTACTGTTCTGATTCATTATATCCATACAGATGAACTGTAAAGGTGAAAGAGGGGTTTATGACCAAATGATTATGATGATCATGATGATTATGACCAAATCATCCAATATTTCAATTCAAATTACTTTCAAATCTTGCAGAGCAGAGTATGGGGTACACAGAAAAATGTGAATTGGAATATCTTACGAATCTTAGTAGAAAATGCTAAAATGTACAGTATATAAAAAAATAAATGCCTGTGGACCCGCAAACTGGCAATATCACACAGAAATAAATAAACAAATGAATATATAATTAAATAAGTTGAGAAGAAAGGCAGCCATATCCTGCGTCACATTGGAAAAAGCACACAAGTTGTTCTAAACGGGCATTCATCATCAAGCAAAAATTCATGCTACAGTGTTTTCCATAGATATTTAGCACATTTCTCTTCATTTAGTACCATTTCTGTCAAGAAACTAAAAGGGAATCCAACACTGTACATTCCAGCAGAGGCGCCCCAGACAGACCAGCAGATCGCATTCATTCTCTGTGTCTCCCAGACCACCGAGACCACCAAGCCAGCCAGCAGAACACACACACACCATCACTCCCATCTAAATACACACCTTAATGTAACCCCAGGACACAGAGAGAAGGTAGTTCGCCTCAGGCATTTTGGATTCTGATTAATATCCAAAAGAAAAAAATAAATGAAAAATAAAATCCACAACAGCGCACTCGTCCCTCAAAGAAGGGGCGAGCCAGAGAGAGAGGCAGACGACAGGGATTCTTCAGAGTGAAAAAATCCCTTCTTCTCTCCTCTCCTCTGGATCAGCGGCCGCAGAGCGGATGCAGGATGAAGTTGCGGCTCTGGGCCGACATGCTCCGGCGCGCACTCTCCATGGCTGCGGCGGTCAGGCAGGCAGCAACCCGTCCGGGCTGGAGCTGGAGCTGGAGCGTCTGCTAGCGCTGATAAATTATGGAGGAGATGAGGCGAAGGGAGAGCGGAGGGAGGGAGGGAGGGAGGGATGGAGGGATGAGGAAAAACGCAGGGATGCTCATCTAGCTGGAGGGGGGCTTCCTCTGCTGGATTAGTGCTGCTCCACTGCTGCTGCAGCTCTCTCTCTCTCTCTCTCTCTCTCTCTCTCTCTCTCTCTGTTCTTTCTCTGTGTCTGAGCTTGCTTGCTTTACCCCCCTCCCTCTCTCTCTCTCTCCCCCTGCAGCCTGTCAGCCCCAGCAACACACTGGCCATGGCACAAACGATTTGACAGAAAGATGGTAGAGGAGGGAGAGACCCCCGCTTAGTTATGGGCAGGAAAGAATGGGAAAAAGAAGGAAAAAGGGAAAAAAGATAGAGGGAGGGCGAAGGATGTCCCTTTATCTTTTCTCGGTCCTTATTTTGCTCAGGTGGAACACTGGACTGGCCACTTTTACAGAGCTTTAATCAAAATACAGGCACTAAATCTAATAAAATAGGGCTGTGTATCGGAACCTCTGGCCTCGCTGTATAGAAATGCTTGCTATAACAACGCTGAAGGATAGTAGAATGTTGTGTTTGGGTTTTGCAGTGACCAACTGCAGACCAGTGGCTCTTTCTCCATCTCCCACACAGTGCGCAAGGCAGCCTCAGACAGAGTCCGGCGCTATTTTTACCCTGCAGGCGCAGGAGATGCTGGCAGGAGGGAGAGAGAGTGAGGAAGAGAAAAGGAGTGAGAGAGAGACAAAAGAGAAGGAAAGAGAGGAAGAATGAGAGAAAAAGATAGGAAGAAAGAGGAAGAGAGAGAGGAGAGACAGAGAGAAAAGCGAGGGAAGGAGAGAGGAAGAATGATAGAGAAAGATAGGGGGAGAAAGGAAGAGAGAGAGTGGGATAATTGCCTTCGCTTGTCTGCTTTTCCAGTGACATCAGCCCACCTGACTTTCTCTCCCTCTCTCTCCTTCTCTCTCTTTCTCTCACTGTTCCTTCTCTCTCTCCTCATCATTCTTTTTCACTCTTCCCCTCTGTCTCTCTATGTCTCTCTCTCGCCTATACAAGCACTACCAAATTACATCCCGATGCCATGGCAACAGCATCACGTGACCTGGGCTGCTGCAGTAGCTTCTTGTTCTGAGAGGCATTTCCCTGTCTGTCCAAACATGGCGGCCGCCAAAGCATCACGAGGGCATCTCTGCGGTTCAGCACCACACACCGCACAAAGGCAGCCCACACACACACGGCTCACCGGCGAAGGGCAGACAGCCAGAATCAATGGGCTGTCCTTGCTGCAACCAGGAGGGCACAGACCACTGGCAGGGAAAGCCCCAGTGAACGGGACCAACCACTGACCACCCTGCTGCTGTCCAGGCTGGTTGGCGTCCAGTATAAAATTCAACACACAAATTCAACAGGCAACACAATCCAACCACACCACTAAAATATCATCACTGCCATAATAAAACCTCCACATCTCAGTAATGTACTGCATACATTAATACAACATTTGTAAAGTCATTTTGGACCATATATATTAAGAGCCGGTGTTTCCAAATGGAGTTAAACGACTCATACAATACATTTACCTTGAATTGGCTTGTTTTAGTGTCATCACAAAAACAAAAACAGTGACTTTAAAACTGCTTTTTGCGGTTCAGCTTCCATAAATGGACATCATAGGCTGTGGAATGTTTACACACTACATCAAATTCTTTTATTTAAAAATTCTTTTTATTTAAAAACATTTTTCCATCATATGGGCCCATTAATAAGACAGTGAAGATATAATAATGAAGCTCTAAGATGGACTATTTTGGGCACGTATGCTGGGAGAAATTTCCTCAGAATCCTTGGGGCTGAGACTTATGTGGAATTCTCAGGGGGAGATTAAAAAGAGCCCCAAAAAAAGAGATGAGCACTGTGTATGTATTTCAGTGTGTTTCCGTGAGAAACAGAGTGGGAGGGAGAGAGAAGAGACGAGAGAGACGAGGAGAGGGAAAGAAAAACAATAGCAGAGAATCTCTCTGCATTCTGCTGCAGTGGGAGACAGCCTGTGTGTACGTGTTTGAGCTATTCTGGATCCTCAACATTTAGTGTCATCTTCCCTTCCATTTCCCACAGCAGTGCATTCCAATCTGCTCTCTGACTCTGCACAGGGCTGGAGTGCACCGTCAGCTGTTGTGAATGAAGGTGGCATTTCATTCTCAGAAACCGTCATCCTTCAGTATAATCCCTCTTTATGTCCTAAATGCAGAATATCTCACCTCATTCACTAAGTGCTGACAAATTAACACAGTAATAGAGTATTAAGGAAAAATATTTTGCTGTATATATTAGAAATGTGCTTGTTTTGAGTTGCTGATTATTGTGTAAATTGGAAACATTTAGTGATTTTGGCCTTACATTCATTTTACAACAAGAAAATTTTCTTGGTGATTTGTGCTTAACGCAATTCAGTGGAATGGAATCATTATTTTTTTTGTATGGTCACTACCCTTCCCTTCCACTTGTGGGCAGTATAAACCTAAGAAGACTGCAGTCCACTTATTCTGATCAGCTTTTTGTGCAATTATGAAATAATTGATCTACTTGATTCCAATTCTTTAGGCCAAAGAAGTAACTGGCAATAAACAGCATCAGCATATTTCACCATAGTGATCTATAGGCTAAATCAAGCACACAGCCCAAAATATATAGTATTTGTAAGTATATGTAAGTACACAACATGTGTAATTTAGACAAATCGCAATACCAATCACGCATTAAATACATTAACAAGATTTCCTCTATGATTTTGACTTGTCCAATGACCTCAATCTGGCTAAAAGTGTCGGAATGCCCCTTCTCTACGCACCACTAGAGGTGTGGGAGATGATTAGTCATGATAGTGTCATTCACAGAAGCCTGGACTGTAAGAGTGGCAAGTCCATTCTGTTCATCCACACACACACACACACACACACACACACACACAAACAAGTAACATCAGCATTAGGAAATGTGCTGACGCACTTCAAGGTGACAAACCAGTTCACGAGTAAAACACACGTTATGACATAACAGCTTTCTTGAGAAAGAAGCAGAGTGTAAGACTGTGCCAAATGACATACAAAACAGCCAGCAGCTATGAGCAAATAGTGGCTCACTTCCCCTAAATGACTGAAGCCTCTGTGCGTATGTGTGTGGGTGCGTGTGTGCATTTGAATGCATTCAGGTAGCACTCTTTAAAAAAATCAACCTTTGTTAGCTTGAAATGAACACTGGAGTATGTACAGGTGAATCTGTCTGCCTCTTCTCCCCAGTGCATTCAATGAAATTCTAACAAAAGCACACCTCTAGTGCTCATAACTGAAGCATTATGCAAACTGACCTGCAGATACAGCGAATATTTTTTGACAAATAAAATGGGGCAGCCAGGCGTTCACATTTTTTTTTCTCTTAAATGTGTAAAAAATGTAGGCACTGTTCATTTAATTCATGATTTGGACTTAATAAAATGCCATATTCTGGAATAGCTAGACAAAATGATATCCTGGTGTGCTTTTCGGATTATTGCAGGTCAGCAGTAACCATACAGCACATGCCAACATGAATTGCATTTAAACCTATAAAATATATAGTACATGCTAACATACTGTATTCAAGTCTATACAATATTATACTATACTGAATGTGATCATATATATATATTGCTTTCAAGCCTATACAATAGCATACAGCATATGCTAATTTACTGTATTCAAGTCTATAATATACAATACAGTATAAGACAATATATATTGTATTTAGGTCTATAACATACTAGACAGACAGCCTTAAACCCGGCAATTTCAGAGCAGACCTCAGACGCAAGCACACTGCCTGCTGTTTGACTAGACCAGCTTTGCCATCGCTGGCCCAACACTGGCCCAATGTTCCAGATATCTGAGAACCACATATAAATGCACTAAAAATCAGAGACATACACACAGCCTGACAGGAGCATGGAAAAAAAAACTCTACCAAGAAGGAAATAAAATCAAATAAGCACAAAATACAGGTGATCCCCTTTTTGCTTATCACCAAAAACAGCATGTAGAGAATCTTCCAACTAAACAGTCCTAACAGCAATTCTTCAGAAACCCACATTAATGAAGTACAAAATAAAATCACAGTAAACCAGATCAACTTTAGCGGTGGCTCACCTTTTTCCAGCAATTAACTTTTCCAAACTTTCTGTGCTCCTTTCTCTCGAAGCAGCAAGCTCCCATTTTGAGGCAGCGGGTTCAGTCCTGCTCTGTATATGTGTGTATGATCGTCTGTGTGCTAGGACTAAGTAATGCTGAGGTTTGGCATTTGACAGACGCAATAGTGTTACTGACTCACTTTAAGCTGTGTGCGCTGACTACCCTCCAGTGTGTGAGCATGTCACCCTCTACACACACGCCCTCCAACGCTGGGCCCTCCCTCTGCTGCCTCCAGCACACACACACACACACACACACACACATGCACACACAGTAGTAGTAGCTCTTACCCAACTGCAACATAGTTTACAATGCAAATAGTCTGTCACTGGAATGAGATCAAGCATACAAATGAGATCTCAGCTCTTCCTGCCATCAAGATAAACAGCACACACATCTGGATATCAGGACGGAGTCATATGTTACTTATGTAACTCAATATGTAAAAATATGTAACTAACATACGAAACCTTTTCTCACATCTCCGAAAGTATAATATTAGAGGCACTTGTTTTTAGAGATACTTGTTTTTCTTTGTACAGCGAGGAAATGTGATAAGAGTGTTTTTTTAAGCCTCAAACTAAATCTGGCCATAATCTTAACCTCACTGACCAAAAAGGAAAGGTTTTACTTTTTCAGTTAAAAAAATTGAGCTTTTTATAACAATAACACTTGACAAAGTCAGAACCATTTTGATCAGATATGGGTTAGCAGTTTTTTCTTCTACAAAGTCAGGACATTTCCGTCTTGAAAATGTGTGAAAACACACACACACACATCAGATATCACAGATGATCCAAAAACAAAGCTAGAACATATCAGGTCTTCTAGAACTGTTAGTTGGACTTGATGTTCACCTGATATGTATAATCCTGTTAACTATGCGCCGGGTCAGTGGACTAGACCTCCAAACTCCCCTTACATAAGGAAAGACCTAATTACTGCTCCTGGGCCATTCTATTGCTTATTAATTTGCCTCGGACCCATTTCGTTTCTATGATGTTTAAACCCTCACACAACTCAATTCCTCACTGTCTAAACTACATAACATAGCTGTGACATAAGATTAATGACTAAATAATAGGCCTGGAGCTGAAGGGGTTAACTAGGGGTTACTTTTTCTTTGTATTTCATTTTGTTGTTTTGTTATTGCTTTTCTGTAAAGTAATCTGTGGACTCAAGCTACATAAATTCTTCTTCTTCTTCTTCTTCTTCTTATTATTATTATATTATTATTAGTAGCAGTAGTCGTAGTATTAATACTTCAAATCCACCATAGCATCAGCTTGGAAACATCAAAATCTGGGATGAGATTACAAAACCATTGTCGTGTGACTGTGTTGTGTCACTGGGACGCTGCCTCACAGCAAGCAGACTTAAAGAAGAAAAATTTGCAGATATTACTTTGCTTTCTTGAGATAACTGCATGCTCACTGATCTCCTATTGATTCTAATAGCTGACTGACGTCAGTTGGCGTGCATATTGGAAGCACACTAAGCTGACAGAGAGGCTGATCAGATTTTGAACTTAGATATTCCAGCTGTCCAAATATTTTGTTTCAATCTAATCTTAATGTCAGGAGAGGATAATTGAAACAAAAATCCTGCCTTCAACTAGTACCTCTAGCAGCCTGACTGGGTGGTCATTTATATGCAACTGTGTGTTTGAGTGTCCTGCCTTCCGCCCAGTGACTGCTGGGATAGGCTCCAGCTCCCCCTGTGACCCAGAAGGATAAGCAGCTTAGAAAATGTGTGTGTGTGTTTGATAGTGTACTTTTATTAAGCACTTTTTGGTCTACGGCAATTGTATGTACATTTCTGCACACAATCTAGTGAGGCAATATGCCAAACAAATAACATCATGATACTTAAAGGAATTTTCATGATATACAATATGCATAATTTATTTAGCATTTATCTTATATTTAGCATTTATGAAATATGCAAACAAGTTGTAACAGACAAAATACATTTTTCTGCAAATGTTAGCACACAATTTCTATTTATTTGCTGAGTTTAACATATTGGGAAACAATAAAACACAAAATATAAAATGTGCCATTTTTTTTTTTTATTTCCAATATGTTTGTCAAATAAACAGTAATTGCACAGTAAAATGTGCAAAAGTGCATTCACTGTAGAGGGTGTGGGGGTGCCTAAACGTTTGCACACGACTGCATACCATTTGTTGATGTTTACAGGTCTTTCTACAACTAGTCTTTTTAATATCAAGCAGACATTTAGTGCTGAAGTACTGATAATCCAAGCGCCTTGCGACATAACTTACTGAGATAAAGATAATATATTATCATCTCGCCCAGCCTGAGTCTGCACTGCACTGACCTCAAGGGTTTAGTGTGTCTCTGGGTGTTTGTGAGTTGTGTGGCTATGAGCGTGTGTATATTCATCTCTATTGTGTTCAGCAGAGTCTCCTTGTTGTAGCGTGTGTCAGTTTGACGTCAGCAGAAGCAGAAACAAACAGGGAGCGCGGCCTTGCCCTGCTACACAGCACTCTCTCCTATTGTAGTCTGCACCCGGCATGGGCTTAGGAAGGAGACAGGAAACCTGAGTCACACAGCTGCGCCGCACACACACAGTCACTAGTGTTAGACACAGCAGCAGCTGATCGGATACCAGTCAGCATGTGTTTTCCACATGTACACATGCAATACATGCAAAAAATGAAAAATGACCATTGATGACACACTGACAGGCCTAACCGGTAGTTTTAGCTGCCTATTGACTGTTACGATTCTCTGTTTGAGTGCCTCAGATGACATGGTGTAGGGTTGGGCAATACGGGAATATTCTATCATTATCGAGATAAAATATGCTTGCTGATATCGTCAGTACTTATAGAACACTGACCAACTCTTTCATAACAAAGACATATTTGTTAAAGCATAATTAGGCCTGCTTAATTGAATTTAGTCCAGAGCAGTATGTGAAATATTTAAATATAAAATATTTAAATATTTATTTATTTTTAATTTTTTGTCTGTTTAAATGTATTAAACCTCAGAAAAATTAAATACTACAAAGCAAATCAGGTATTGAGATCTTGTTAAAGTATTGTGATATATTTTTGCCATATCGCCCACCTCCACATGGTCAAAATCATATTAGTTTTAAATGGCACATTTCAAATTTGACCACATACAAACAGCAGACCTACCATTATGCAAGCATTCAAAATAGTACAGGCTACAACCACACAACATTCTGCACTTTGCAACAAAATATACTAAATTTATACATTATTAAACCAATTTCCTTACTGCTGTAATTCTTTCAAGTAGGAATATATGAAGTAAAGGGGTTAAACTCATATTCATATTCAACTCCATACCAAGACACCAGCACTAACACATTACTGTCAATCCAAATATACAGGCTATTATATAATATTCTCCACTTTACACTGTTCTTTCCCTATAACTGGATCCTTCACACAAGACAAGGCTCCTAGACCTCGTCTAATATCCACATAACTGCAAGCCGGTAATGTAATCAACTCCAGGGCAGATGCAGTAACGCATCCCTGCTTCAGCCCAAAGGCTGAAATGCTTTACAGTAGACATGCTAAAACCTGCTTAATGAGAAAAGCAGACCTGCTCAACACGCAGCAGCTTCTCAGAAGCATTTCAGCCATGCTGGGGTCCAACATGCTGACAACTGCATGAAAATACTCAACCAAACTGATTTTCACACTCTCACTGCTATAAAATGTTCATATTAGTCTTATAGCAGTTACTGAGTTATTCACAGTAGTTAATGCAGTCTTACAAGGAATAACTGAATAATATTCCCCACATTCAAGGGGTTAAATGCAGAGGTTTGTATTAATACTGACATCCAAATAGTCGTAGTTTTTCTAAGTACTTCAATAAATGAGCAGTCTGAAGAGCATTCTTGTGAACGCAAGCCCTCTGGCTTGACTCTCAATAGCTCCATTCAGTAAAGCAGCCAGACACTGAGACGTATAAAAACTCTAGACAAAAACAACAAAAGTCGATATTTGGGTGCAGATCTAAGATGAAGAGACAAAACATCAGCACTTAGCTAAGTGCACAAAAACATACTTTGGAGAATGGTCCAGCTATGTGAGGAGGGCTTGAGTGGCTAGACTGTGTTTAAATGTGTTTGTTTTAGGACATTTTCAGGATAAAAACCATGTTCATATTTTAAAATAATTTATTTTTGGTTTCTGAAGTTAAGATCAGGGTTCGGCTTAGAAAATGACTATTACACACAGCTGAATCTATGTATGTCACACACATGGGATATATAGTATGTGCACAGAAAAAAGTGATTCATTAAACGTACTGGGTTCAAATGTGTACATCATTTTTATGTGGACAACATTTGTCTGTTAAAATATTTAAAAAAACTTGGTTCACTTTTGCAATAATTGTGCTGATGTAATACATTGTATTCATATAAAAAAGATGTACACATTTGAATCAAGTAAATTCAGTGCATTACTTTTTTTGCAGTGTATGACTCCAGGTCCTGACATTGTATGAAAACAGATTTGTGTGTGAGTGAGCTGAAGATTCTCTCCTCACCTTGTTGGAGGCCATGTCGCTGACCGAGCGGTACGTCTGGATGGTCTCCAGCTGGTCCAGGCACCAGTCCAGCTCCTCCATGGTCTCCACGGCCAGCTTCTGGTACGAGTCGTCTGGGTAGAGGCACAGAGAGACGGGCGCACGGTCAAAACCTTTCTGCATGGCCACTCCAGCACCGGCCGCTAAACGATCCTTCATCCTGGGCTCGCGCAAACACACCGAGTGGCTTGCGCTCACACACACGCACATACACACACTCTGAGACTACAGGAGAGTGAAATATGCAGTGTGTTAGCTGGCTAACTGGAAGAGTTTTTTTCTTTCCTTCTTTCTCTCCTCCTCGTTTACTGGCTGAGGCTAGGTGATACTGCCTCCTGGCTCTATGCCCCTTCCTCTCGCCCCCTCCCTCCTTCTCTCTCTCTCTCTCTCTCTGCTGGGTGAGTTGTCTCTTGGCTCCATGCCTTCACTCTCACCCCCCCCATGTCAGCTGTGATGTCAATAGAGGAAGATGGTGGGGGGGTCTGCAGACCCCCCTCCCCCCCACACAAACACACACTTCCTCATTTACAAAAAGCCGAACCTAGGGCCAGGAAACACAAACACACAAAGAAACACACACACACATACACACTCCAATGCACATACACACATGCACCCACCCCACACATATATACCGCATCCAACCCCCCCCCCACCCTTAAAACCACCCACCCACACATATACACACACACACTTAAACCACAGCTGCACTCCATTCATGCTCATGCTAACAGGCTAATGAGCATGTCTGATTCCATGCAGTCACGCTGACCTCAGCCTGGACTGAGATGACCTGTGTATGGGTCAGTGTATAACAGGTGGAGAGGGGCTGATGCAGCCTCTGAGGCTCTGAGACTCACACCGGCCCTTGCGTGGCTCCCAGCAGCACAACAACACAGCAGAGGAGTGTTAGCAGCGAGAGGCCCGAGCCTGAACTCGACAAGAGGAGGACGATATGAAGATACAGTCGTGTACAAAAGTTTGACCATCCCACTTGATACGTTTAGTTGATTTTCTAAGTGAAAAGGTTAACACATCCACTATGGGGAACAAATGTAAATGTGTGTAGCACATTTTATATTTGTTTGATGAATTTAATTCATAATAAAATAAAACATGCAATAACTTTTGCACAGGCCACATTTTATGTTTTTTGCCCAATACGTCAAAGTCAGCAAATAAACAGTAATTTTGTACTAAAATGTGCAGAGGTGTGTTCTCTGTAGAGGATGTTAACTTATTTTTTACAAAATTACTAAAACGTAAATTGACCAGCGGTGCCCAAACTTTTGTATACAACTTCATGATATCTTTCAGTTATCAAACGATAAATGATTTCACACTAAGCTTTTCTGAGCATTGCCAGTACTGATTTTTAAAATACTGACCAATTACGTTTCGTTACAAAGAAGTTTAGAAGGGGTCCAGCTGTCCAAAGTTCCCGTGTTGTTAAGAGGCGGCAAATCTGAAGCCTCAGACGCTCTGCCCACATGCAAACATAAACAGTGCGTCTGACATCTTTTACATGTTAAATTGCACAACTATGCAGATTTTGTCAGTCTCATTCTGATTGGCTACCCACACGTCCATGTGTTCTTACAGCATATTGTTTCTCTCTAACGGGGATTAAAATTGCAAGCAGTTGTCCGCTCTGCACAGTGACTGAGACTTTCAGAGTGAGAACGTTTTTGGATTGAAAGAAAAAAGATTGTGACGTTAACAGAACTACATCTTTAAAAGTTATTCAAGAGTTTTCTTTAAAGCGTTTAATAGCTCTTAAGTGAGATATCCTCACAAGTTTGATGACGCATTTGTTTCCTGTAGTCTTGTTGTGGTTACAGCCCCTACACGTTGTGCTAAAACAGTGGTCTGTGGTTAGCTACTTTCCCTGACAGTCAAATGGCCTTTTCTGTCAAAGTAGGTAGTTCTTGGGTCATGTTAGGCCACAGAACGCACTAGACTCTTTGATGATGGACAGAAGTCTGAGAATTCTGATAAAACCAGAAGTTGAAGGGAGCATAACTGGTCCTGCTTAACAAAATGTAGTAATATGCAATACATTACCACTCAAAACTTTGGAGTCGCTTGTCATATAAATAATTGATAGTCAATAATAACTGAAAAAACTGCTGCTTTGAACTTGCTTGATTCATATGCTTACATTGCTTTGACATGCATTAAATATATTACATCAACATGTAATATATTACATTACAACACAATTGCTTCATTTTACATACTTACATTTTTGTTAACTTTTGGCAATAATTGCCAAATAATTTTATTCGTGTGAAATCGATGTGCACATTTGAATCCAGTAAATTCAAAGCAACCTTTTTCAAGTGTGGATTAAAATTTTGTACACTAGATGCCAAAACATAAACCAAAAGAGCAAAACATAAAGGTACTGTTCAAAAGTTTGAAATCACCTGTCATAATCAATAATAACTTATTGTTCTACTTTCAAAGTATTTTGGTGACAATGAGATTTTATGAAAAGGTTAAAAAAGGAAAATGTTATTAAATAATAAATATAGAATAAATAAATAATAAATAAAGATAATTATGTATTAAAGTTAATTCTTGATGATTTAAAGTTAATTCTTAAAGTTAATTCTTTCTCAATTTTTATATCATCTACAGCTCTTACAAAGTTTCTTCATTTTTACAGCTTTGTGTGAATTGTTCAAAATCTATTTTAGCATCGTACTACAATCATTTTCTACCTGGATCTGCAGCAAAATCGTTTTTCTATTATTCAAAACAGTGATTTCAAACTTGCTAACATTACTCTAACATTTTAAGAGCTAAACTTCCGCTTTGCTGGTGGACTTGCCCTGTTCCATCTTATCAAACCTCAGAAAAACTAAATCTCATGATAAGTACCATGTATTGTGGAAATGTATCGAGACGTTATATTTTTGTCACATCACCCACCTCTAAACTCAGCCCACATTCTCCTCTGTTCTCAAAACAGATGTGCTAAAAGCAACCCACTGCTTTTTATTTTTTAACACATCTGTGGGTCGAGTTAAGGACAACACATTTTGCATTTCTCTTAGCAAACGTATGTGTTATCTCATTTAACCCAGGCTGCGTTCAGATTCTGAGCACAAAGATGTGTTCTAATTACACTATATGTAAGATTTTAAAACAGTGCTAACACCAAACATGTGCTGGTAATGCACACATCGTTTTTGAGAGCGCTCTCTCACCGCCATGACGTTGTGCAGTTTTTCTGTTCCTTTTTCTCTGCAAGGTGAGTTTCTTTTCTTCTGCTCAGGCTTGCAAAGCCGCATCGCTGCGTTGCTCCAGTGGAGCAGGGCAGGAGCTGAAGTGGAGCCAAAGCAACACTGAACAGATTGAGCTTCTGCTGCAAATGATAACAGGCATGCGATCACTTCATAACAAATGATAAAGTATATTCACGCTCATAAACATTATTTTATGCCTTGTGGATAAACAGTGGAGTGCGGTGAATCTTTACTGTGTAATAGATTAACAGATCACCGCAGCAGAGCAATTCACCATCACAATTTATAATGGCTTTTAAATTTAATGACTTTATGACTCTCTCTCTTTCCTTATTCTCTCTGTCTCTCTCCCTCATTCTCTCACTCCTTTTCTCTCATACACACACACTCTTCCACTCTATCTGTCTCCTTTCTCACTCTCTCTCTTTATTCCTCTGTTCTCCTCTATCTTAGGCACTCTCTCTATATATAATTTTCTCTCCCTCTCTCTATCTCTCTCCCTCTCCCTTTCCTATCTATTCCTCTCTTATTCTTTCCTACTTCTCTCTCTATCTCACTCCCTCACATTCTCTTTCCTCTCTCACTCACTCTCTCTTTCCTATTTCTTTCTCTCTTACTCTTTCCTACTTCTCTCTCTGTCTATCTCACTCCCTCACATTCTCTCTCCTTTCTCACTCACTCTCTTTCCTATCTCTTTCTCTCTTACTCTTTCCTACTTCTCTCTCTCTCTATCTCACTCTCTCACCTCACACTCTCTCTCCTCTCTCACTCACTCTCTCTTTCCTTTCTCTTTCTCTCTTATTCTTTCCTACTTCCTTCTCTCTATCTCACTCATTCACATTCTCTCTTCTCTCTTCTCTCTCACTCCCTCTCTGTCCTTTCTCTTTCTCTCTGACTCTTTCCTACCTCTCTCTCTGTCTCACTCCCTCACATTCTCTCTTCTTTCTCACTCACTCTATCTCTTTCTTTTTCACTATCTCTCCCTGATCTTCTTTCTCATTGTCTTTCTCTCTTACTTTCCTCTTTCTCTCTCCCTCACATTCTTTCACTCCTCTCTCGCACACAATCTCTTCCACTATCTCTATCTCTCTGTCTCTCTTACTTTCTCCCATCTATCTCCAGCACTCTTTCTCTCACACCCTGTCTTTATGTCTCTCTCTCACTCCCTCTCTCTACTTATCTGTCTCTCTCTCCCTCTCTGATTTTCTCTCTTTTTGACACTCTCTTTCTACCTCTCTCACTCTCTTACTTTCTTTAGCTCCCCTCTCTCTAATACTCTCTCTCTCTACCTCTACAACTGTCTCCCTCTCCTTCTCTCTTTCTTGATCTCTCTCTGGCTGATTTTCTTTCTGTCTCTCTCCCTTACATTCTCTCACTCTTTCTCCCTCACACATTCTCTCTCAGCCCCTCTACCTCTTTCTTTTTCTCTCCCACTCTCTCTCACTTTCTCTCTCTCCCCTTTATCTCTGGCACTCTCTCTCCCTCTACCTCTGTAACTGTCTCTCTCACACACTCTCTATCTCTCTGTCCCTCTTACGCTCACACTTTCTCTCTTTCTATCTCTCTCTTTTGTCTCCTTCTTTATCTCTACCACCCCTTCTCTCACTCTGTCTCTATCTCTCTCTCTCTCTCCCACATACCCACAGCAAAGGTGTGAAGCCCACAGTGCTTGTTGCTTTGACGGTTTGACGGCAGTGCAGTGGGAGTTAGACAACATGTAGATGAAAGGGCCAGTGAAGTGGCTGACCACACATGCGTAAGAGGAGTTTTCTGCACTGCTACACACACACACACACAGGCGCATTAGGGGCTAGGGGGGCGATGAGCCAGGAAAAATTCAAACATATGGCCATCTAGCATCTACCCACAAAGCATGAGGTCACCCACTTTTAAAGGGAGCGGCCACTGGAGAAAAGTTTGGTCTGTGGACAGTGCTCTGTGATTACAGAGTAATAAAAACTCTATAAAGAACTTAGAAAATGATTTATTTTCTAAAACAATATCTATTTTCCCCCTTTGATAAGCACACAGTTGTGTAGAATATAAGAGGTACAGGAACTGCGTCCTGAAATGTCACTCTGACATTTACAGTAACACTGCATTACATCTAATATCTTTATATGTGTGGGTGTGTTTTGTAGCAGTGTGTGTATTCGAGTAATCTTATCAGCTTCTTTAAGGACACATGTGGGGGAGTTGTTTAAGCTGTAGAATCAGAATCTGTGCACAGATGAGTTTTGTGGCTTTAAAGTGTGTATACATGTGTGTGTGTGACATTTCAGGCTCTTTCAGGATGCCTCATGCTGATGCATTACAGTTTGTCTGAGTGCACTGTGTCTGTGTGTATGCGCGTGTGTTGGTGCGCATATGTTTGAGATGTTGTAGAATGAAGAGGCGGATGTGGCGTGTTTGTGGTAACAGCTGTGTTTCTGATACCCCTGTCGTACGAGAAGTGTGAGAATCTGTGTCTGTCTGTATGTGTGTGTGTGTGTGTGTGTGTGTGTGTGTGTGTGTGTGTGCGCGTCTGTGTGCATGTGTAAGTAGATATGAGTGCTATGATAGTTAATTAACAACAAAATAAAGAAAACTTGGAACTTCATTGACATTAAAAGTAAAGTATGTTTTTACCCTCTCCTGTAAAGTTTGCATTTTGGAGATATGAGGTTTTGTTCCAACAGCAGTGATATGCTTAATGATGACTACACTTCTACATACGCTCAGAAACAGAAGAGGAACAAGTACGGCTCAAAGGCAATAAATGGACTAATGTTTGACCATTATGAGCACTAGGAATCGGTCAGTTATGTGTCCCACACATTTCAGATTATTTCTATAGGATTGTATTGGACATAAGCATTTAGTTTCAACTCATATGAAAAAAGCCATCCAGAGTAAAGATGTAAGCCAACTCATCTACTTTGTTCTTTTGGCTTTTAACCACTTAAACTGTTGACCAATTATTCACGTATGAAAGCAATACACCACATAAGGCCATGTGTTACAGTGGTTTGACCACAAACTCCCTTAACTGTGGTAAATTCACTGTAATGCTTCCAGTAAGTTTCTGCTTTTATAAAATGGCAAAACAGGTTTCTCTGCCAAGCAAAGCAGTTGGCTAACATCAAGCTAACATCAGGCAACATAATGATCAAAGATTATTCCTTGAGCAGCACATTGATTTACAATAACTTTATAATAGCACATTAATGCAGAATTCAGGCGAGACAAACAGTCGTTTGTGAGCATAGAACACTGCTCCGAAAATGGCTCAGCCAATCAGATTTTAGAACCAGACCTTTGCATTGTGTAATCAGTGTTGGGGCAGTTACTCAACAAAATAAATCCATTATTTCTTTCATTATTTACTTTCTGGACAAAGGTTCCCACTGCTTTACTTCTAATTTACTCTCTTAAACCCACTCAAAACTACATGATTATTTTTTAAAGAGGTATGGCCACAAATTAATATATTGAGGCCACAAATTAGTATATTGAGGCCACGAACTACCATACTAAAGCCACAATTTACTATAATATGGCCACAAATTACTATATTGAGAAAACAGATTACTATACTGAGGCCACAGCTTACTATATTAAGGCCACAAATAACTATATTGAGGCCACAAATTACTATATTAAAAACACAAATTACTATACTGAGGCTACACATTACTATACTGAGGCCACAGCTTACTATATTAAGGCCATAAATAACTATATTGAGAACACAAATTACTATATTAAAGCCAAAATGGACTATATTGAGGCCACAAATTACTATATTGAGGCTATGAGTAATGAGAATTTAACTCGTGGCCTCAATATAATAATCAGTGGCCACTCCTTATTTAAAAATTATCACCATGTCATCCTAGGTGCTCCATACAAATCTGTACCAGCTTTTTGGTAATTTATTTAGAAATATGAAGCCAATCACAGTAAACCTTATTTAAAAGGCTAAAAGTATTAGTGGAGCACTGATGTTGGATTATAAGTTCTGGATCAAGAACACCACTCCAACTCACCCCAAAGGTACTGATGGCGCTCCATTACTCCAGAGAATATAGTTTCACCCCTCATGCCAATGCTTGGCATTGGGCATGTTAACCTTATGCTTTTCCAATGCTTTTCTATGGAAATTATACAAGCTCAATTATAGGAGCACCTTAAAGTAGCTGAATTCACAAATCAGAAGGGTGTCTACATACTTAAGGACACTCTGTTAGAGACATATGGTTAATGCAAATAAAGAAATTCTTATTAAAGCAGTAACTGAAATATAATTTACTGTAGACTTTTCACTGCTTTTTACAGGAAAAACTAATTACATTACTGTAATATGTTATTTTGCACTGATCACAGATGGACAGTGAGCTGTATGGTTGTTTTGTTTACGCCTGGCATTTCCATGTGTCTCAAATCCATCTCCAGTGACTGCTTATGACATAGTGACTCTAGGAAGGGTGTCTCACATATTTACTATATCAGTCTCTCACAGTGTTTGCTGTCAGACAAAAATGTCCCACGGTCTGTTGCAAATGTTTAGATTGGATGGCTAATACAACTTCTAAACAATCAGAAGGGGAGACACAGAAGCTACGCAGATGCTTTCCTCTCTGCTGAGATGACGTAGTTGAGAACATTTCGAGGCACTAATGTGGTCATAAGCATCCCTGCCTTACCACTTTTGAAGGTGGTTTGATTGATTAGATCAAAATGCCTCTCTGAGAATTAACACGTAGTTATGAGAGAGAGGAACTGAAGTGTGGGCCTACATACAGATCTTTGCAGCTTAATCGGTCATCAGACACATGAAAGAAACACTACATCAAGCAGAACACATTAACATGGCCTTATGAATCAATCCTTTGCTAAAATTATGCTAGTTAACCACTCAAAATCCCAGGCTTATTACATACTAAGGTTTATTGTTCAGTAATTACAAGGAATTCAATGTAAACTGCTTGAGTGTGAAATAAACTTTGGGCCTTGGTCATTTAAGGGGTTAAACTTCTAGCATCTTGGTGACCCTTGAGCTGAACACAGTTTCAAAAACAGAGGTTTATATGTGGTCAGATGTTTACCAGAGAGAGGCAATACGCATGACTGTGTCACACTCAGCCCTAAGGTACTGAATACAACAAACAGTTTGAGCTGAACTGTCAGCGGTGTTTACCCCCAGAGTCACACTAGCATCTCACAAAACTCTGCTTTTAAATGTCCACAGGCCTCATTACAACATCATCCCATAATCTATATACTACACACCCACTATAAGGTCAACACTTAACAAAGCTGCACCATTCTTCTAGTCCTCTACTCTACTTCTACTCCCTCATTCTACCTTTTCTGAATGATGTCCACAGTGGCGTCACACTATTAGTGTTTACGGTCTTTTAGGCTGCAGCTCAAGTGTGTTATTTGTGAGTAGCATGAGACGAGCTGGGCTGAAACCTTTTTTTCATAAGGAAGCCTTAACCACTGCTTGGCGAACGAGGGCTTAAACAAGAGAGGCATTGAGTGAGCTGGGCGGGCTGGAGAGGAGCGCGCTCACTCAACCACATGAATGAGAAGGCTAGAAACCTCGGCAGACCTCACACGTCCCAGGAATTGTGAACACACAGGAGACCACACAAAATGAGGTCCCATTTTCACGCATATTTTTACATATATCTTTGGTATTTTCAGAAAGGAAAACATCAAAGCATATGAGTAAAGGAAATGGACAATTTCTTTCGATGAATTTGCCAAGACAACCTGGGGAGGCAGTTATGTAAATGATCAACTTTGGAATTAAATTAGTTACTATGAATGATTCAGAATAGTTAGAATAATTTTTCCAATATAGTAATGTCAGAACGTTCATTTGAGCATTTAGAGTAATGCAGACATGAAATTCCAGTGGTGAACCATGACTATAAAGCTAAGCCTTCAGTTCAGGCTATAAACATCAAAAACAGGGAAAGAAAACAACTCTACAATAACGTTAATTTTCGCTAGCACATCTATGGGATTCTAGTAGTAAGTCAGCACTAAGCTTACGGTGATTCACATGAACATTGTTTGGCTGTTCTAGATTAAACACAGACATTTTAAAAGACATTTCATGTTTTATTATATTAACATACACAGTTGTATGCAGACGTTTGGGTGCCACTGTTCAAATGATATTGCTTTAAATGATATCGCAGAAGTTATGGCAAAGTTATGTCTGCTACAAGCTTCAAATAAAACATATGAAATGTCATTTACAAACTTCAAATGTCTGTGTTTGATCTAGAACTAAAATGTTCATGTTCATACTACTAGAATACAGCATTATCATAGAGGAGTTCTGACATTTATGGCCCAAACTGAAGGCCTAGCTGTAATAGTCATAGTTTGCCACTGATGTTATCTATAAGATGGACACAAGCACATAGCTGAAAACAGAACTAGTCTTGATTTTGTCCAAACTTTTTCCATGCGTACAGATAACAGCATGCCCATTAGCCTGACAGCTCCAGTGCCAAATTAAAAAAGTAAACTTTGGACACCAAACATGTTTTGGCTGATGGACTACATTTACGCTGAAGAACAAATGGTGTAAACATAATTTACATGCCAAACGATTCTGATGTGTGCAATTAGTTGAGCTGGTCAGTAGTATTTAAAAGAGAGTTCCATTTCCAGGAAATGCATTCTTCATCTGTTTTGTAGTGATACTGGGATTAAGCAGAGCACATCTCGGCCCACTGTTGGATGTTTCTCCGTGTAGAGGATGTTTTAACTTATATTACAAAATCAATAAAACTTGTAATTTGACCAGGGATGTTCATACGACTATATTTTGCCCTGTATGTAGCAGTTTTACAGTGACTTTTTCAGTAAAAAGGCCTGGCTTAGAGCTGTTCCACTGTCCTAATTATGTTGTTAGTTAGACACGTTAGGCCTTCAGTCCATCTTCTAAAGTTTGCTTGGCTGTATCTACCTGGATACCACAGGGGAAAAAAATCCTGATCAGATAAATTTGGGCATTTCAAGAATTGAACGCTTCTGTTACCAACAAAAACATAAGAATGAAATAAGAATATTACTACAGCACAACAGGCATGATGATTCTATTCAATAAAAAATCAACTAAAAATGACAGACAAGTGTTTGTCTTATTTCACAAAATGATTAGGTCTTCTATTAAGGCCTAGAAGGCCCTGAGGGTTCCCCTCTGTGAAATTCTCTGTAATGGTTAAACACTGGGTACTTGTGTGTATGTGTGTGTGAGTAACTATGCCAAAACCCAGTGGCCTGATGTCTGTCTGTCCAATTGCCCCCCCCCCACAACCCCCTTCAAGCTTCTACATCCCTCCAACCCCTCACAGAGCGCTCCCTGTCTCTCTCCACAGCGGCATTCCGGAAAATATTCCACACAAATTTATGAGGCTACGCTTCAGAATCAAACACTAAAGCTGGGAGAAAACTGCCAAGGGGGTGTTATTGGTTATGCTGCGGCACGCAAGAAAGGAGTAGAAACACGCAATGGTGGCTTTGGCCACAGTGTCTGAACCCGAACCGTTTCATCATCCCAGCCTTGTTTCTTTAGATGCACTGCACTTCTCACTCTAACCTCACTAGATTTGTTTACAGTGCGATAGTCTTTTCTAAATAAAGTAAAATGACTACAGTTAAATACAACACAGTTAAGAAAAAGGTAAAAAGAATACAATCAAAAACAAATTTACAATAATTTAAGATTAAATGAGGACAATACAATACAAAACAATGTCTGGTTGTAGTAAAATTCAGTTTTGCACTACAGCTGAGGCTAATATAGTTAACTGATCCCATACTAACCGCATACTGAGCTAATTAGCATTGCACAAACTGCATGCCTAAATTATTGCACACTTGCTTCAAACCACGTCAGGTTGTTAAGTAATCTCAAATAGACTTCCTTGACACGGTATGACATACTGTTATCCAATAAAAAGCCTTCAGATAAGGCCTAATGATTTCTGTGAAATTTAAAAATACATGCCTGTAATTACTTATTTAATTTTGTTGAATAGAAGCATGCTTGTTTTATTTAAACTCCACAACGTATTGTACTAATATATTTACTTAATTACTAAGTTTTGGTTAAATGTAAAAGGGTTAAATTCATTAAAAGACCAACAGAAAATGATCCAATCAGGATTTTTTTCTCCATGGTATCGAGATAGATACAGCCAAGTGAGCTCTCCCATGGTTAGGACTTCTGGAGCTGAGCGCATTAGATTAACCCCAAATATACAATAAGTAGGAAGTGACAGTGGACTCAACCAGTCATGTTTTAATTTACAGTGGGTGGGACCAATTTTGTGAGAATAAAAACTTCGCTCTAGGCCTTCAGAAGTTGTAGATATGTGACTGACTGAGAATATGAGCGGTAGTCTAACCAGTGGGTTTGAGTCAGTTGTTAGAAATGGAAAACTGTGGCAGCTCTAAACCAGGGCTCTTCACTAAAAATTCACTGTAAAATTGCTACATAGAAGATGAAAAAAAATTACCATAGAGGTGTTTTGACCAAATTTTGATATTCATGACACAAACTAAAGGTCTAATATCTAATATTAATATATAATATCTAATAGTCACGGTTTGTCACTGCTGCTATCTTTAAAAATGGACACAAGTACATATATACAAAGAGCACTAGCCTAAATTTTGCCCATATTCATCTACTTTTAAAGATAATGGTATGACGATCAGCCTGATAGATTACATACATGTCTCGACTAACTGAGAACATCTGGGCTGAGGGGGAAATGGTGTGAATATAATGTTTCATCAACCGTTTTCCTTTAATCGCAAAAAAAAGTTGGTTAAGTTGGTCAGTAGTGTTTAAAACAGAGTTCCACTTCCTGGAAAACATACTTCCTCTGCTTTTTGTAGTGATACTGGGATTAAGCAGAGCACATCACAACCCACTGTAGATCAGAGCATTTGTGCATCAAGAATTAGAAAGAGAGCAAATGTTACGCAAGTCTAGAGAGGGCATCTGGGGTGAGCACGGAAGGACTAGATAACACTCTGATCATTCACCAGCGTGGGTTCGACTACGTACACACATACACATACAAGCAAACACACAAACACACACATACAGACACACACGGCACAGTCAGAGCTTTGTCCTTTCACCTGGCCTGAACCCATGTGCCTAAAGCTGGAGTACTGACAGAACTCAATAGGGCCTTTGTCAGAAGACGTCCTCTCTGAGCCATTCTAACTCACAGATTAAAAAGCCAACATACCCCAGTTAACTCCAACTTTCAGTGGGATTTTTTTTCATTCACTCATTTCAGAGCTTACTGCCACGGCCACAGTTCAAGTTAAAGACGGGATTGGGTCAGCGGCATGAGGATCCTGCGGCTGCGGTCTGGGTTTTCTCTCTCAGTGATGAAGATGTTGCAATGACTCGGGCTGGGCATTTTAATGGGCACCATCTGGGCTCTGAGTCTGTTTGGAAACTCTGCTTAATAACATCTTTTCCCTCGCGTAGCCCGAGCGTCATTCAATGAAAAAACTCCACAGAAATATCCACAGAGGTTGGGGGAGGGTGGTGGTGGACAGATGAGGGAGAGAGAGAGGTGTCATATGGAGGCATTGAACCACTGATCCAAAGCTAAAAATCACATGTTTATGGCCTACACCATACGCAGTAATAAAACAAACTCTTGGCCGCAGGGCCCATTACGCTCTTCCTTTACTCTCATTTTTCTTTCCTTTCGATCATCAGGGAAACAGGATGGAAAGGATATGTCTGGTGCATGAGAGAGAGAGAGAGAGAGAGAGTGAGAGAGAGAGAGAAAGAGAGAGAGAGACGGGGAGGGGGGTTAGGAAAGATTTATGGTGAATTCTCTGAACGGCCCAAAATCTGTCAGCATGTCTGGAGCGGATCAGTTCACCCTTCGCTGCTTTCCCGTGCGGCTGCAGGGGGGAATCTCCCATGGACCTGAATCACCAGACACTGAGTGCCCTACATTTCCTCTGAAACACATTTATGAGCAGAAACACTCATTCTTATTAGCTAAACAACATCATAAGGCCTGCACAGCTCAGTCTCTTCTCCAGTAGACTGCAGCCAGATCCACTGAAGATCCTTCACTGCGAAAAAAAGAGTGTTTGTTTCTTTTGAGATACTGAATTAGTACAGATGGACTGGGTTGCTGAAATGTAATGAAGACTGCCACTGTGCCCTTGATCAATGGAGCAAGAACTTCAGTGGTCCTGCAACATGGCAACCCATGCCTCCGGACCCCTTCTACCAATCACAGTGCCCATTAACCTATTCACTTCTACAGTTATTAGTGTCATTTTGTTGCAATTACATGATTACCCAAGTAATTATATAGTTGCATACTGAATCATATTTACATTTAATTTACATTCTGTAGGGACGGGTTTGAGTCTTACATTCATTTTGCAAAATTACAAAAACGTGGCAAAAATGTGAAGGGTTGTTTTTCTTTCTGTAAGCAAGACTATACACACACAACAACTTTCCATCACATTCAAATCAATAAACCTGTGGCACCAATTAGAAGTTTCAAATTCCCACCCCCAACAGAATTTCTCCACATTTTAAAAAATGCCACTGTAAAATTGCAATAAATTATTGACGACTGGCTACTCCACAGTCACCTGGACCACAAGATTACTGTAATGTAGCTGTATTCTACTGTACACTTGCAGTAATAAGCTGTAAAAATAAGGCAATTTCCTGTATTTTTACACAACAACAACTGTAAAACTCTTTTTTTTAAATAAAGTAAAAGATAAACTAAAACTATATCAAATGAACAAATTAACATATTTATTTACCATGTTTTGCACTGAGTATGTTTAACTCTGCTTATAATTTGCACAAACATGACCAAAACGCCACATCTGCCAACATTAATAAACATTTGATATTTTATCAACACCACGCGCTCCAGCATTTAAACGATCAAAAACATACAAATAAAGAAATAAACCATCTGAACTGAACTGTCAGAATAAAAAACACTTAAATTGTTTTTATTAAAAAGTTTACACCCATTTAACTCTTAGTTGCTGCCATATCCCAAAATGCTGTGTGGTACCGCTTAACATCAAACTTACAGCAATTTGCTGTGTTATTACAGAAAAATATGTTAAGATCAGTTGATTTCACAATAAAATGAAGAATCCAGTATTTTACTGTGAAAAACTAGTGTTATGATAATTACCAGTGCACCTGTTTCCATGAGCTACAGGTGAGAGATAATTACTATAAACAAAGCCATGCTCTGGTTATCCCAAGAGAAAAGACTCTTTATTACCCTTATAGTGTACATACATACAGTACAGTACAAGGCTGGCAAAAGTAAAATGAAATTCTGTACCATTTAAGTAATACAGGATTTGGTGACCATGCAAATGTTTTCAAAGCCTTTAGCTAAAAAGACAGCAAACATAAATACATAAACAGACTGGCTTAAAAAGCCTGGCTCACTTGCCAGAAACATAAGTACATGACAAGCCTGACATTCTAAATCAGTTGATGCTTATGCATCAATGACATCTTTTATGTACTTAAAAACTACTGGCTCAAATGTTTTAAAGCTCCAAAAAAGCTCTTCTGTTTCAGAAGCCAAAAGGCCGCTCTTCTACTGTAATTCTAGCGAAAGTTCCTTCAAATAATTTGTCACCCACTATCTTGGAAGCAAAGCTGACATAAATGAGTGTTGTTTTTTTTATTTCCTCCTTCTCTACCCTCGAGCAGGAACTGAAACTTAGAAACGAAGAAGACACTCTACATCTTAAATGTGGCAAAACATTTGGGCAGCCAGATTTTTTTCCCTGACTGTTTACAAAAAGAGATTAGATCCAATTCAACAAGCAAAACAAAAGGGCCATACTTATCCTAATAAACTAACTCTCTCTCTATCGCTCTCTCTCTCTTTTTCTGGTTCAGCTTGTTTAAAAACTTGCAGGCCCTTTGGCAGTGGAGCTCGTAGGGGAAGGGCAGTCTGTCTGCTTTAAGGCCGTGCTGACGTCAATGGCATAATTCAGATAGTTAGCAGGGTGCATGCTCGCAGCTTTCAGGAGCCGAGCCAGAGCCAAAACCCGAAACAGACTTTCCTCACACAGCCACAAAAACATCTGCTCGGCTCATACACTCCCATCTCACAAACTAGACATATCTCTCCCTGCGTTAGATCGTCTGGCTTTGCTTCTTTTCACTTCAGAATGACACATAATTACATATACAGCTGCGCATGACACATTTTGGGCCAGTACAGGTAAACAAATCATGTATAAAGGAGAGGAACAGTTCAGCACTTTTCCATTAATGGTATATCTATCTAGACTGGTTCCTGACCATATGTCCACAGCAGTCTGTTTGGCCTAGTGTCTCTCAAGCAGCTTCTTGTTCATTGTTTTAGAAACCTGTTTTGGTTCACATCATGAGAGACTGAATGAGCTCAAGCTAACGGAATTCTTCACAGGGGAAGAAACATATGGGTCCAAGTGAAAGAAAATTCTTATTTATTTATGTTAATGATAAGCAGATGGATTTTGTATCACTGGCCTCAGAAAGTGAAATCACTTCATCCAACTCTATGACGTGTTTGATGCCTATTGCTGAGTTATCTGCCCTTTCTGTTACTTCCCTTATAGACAGTAATACTGTGTCCGTTGTAGGCCTCCGGTCCCAGCTGGCGTGAGCGCCTCAATGAGGGCTCACTGCTCATTTGAGCCACCGGAGACATGGAGAACCTTTCCAGAGTCAGAAACCCAACCTCTCCCATTACCTCCCAAACTATTCAAGCTGGCAGTCAGCTGATGGAAGATTACAGACAGGAATTTTAGCAACAGGCTTTCAGCAAGGAAAGGTTCGTGGGTGGGTGGGGGTATTAATGTCAGCACTATAAATTTAACGTTTCTCAATTTGTTTGTTGACTACAGGTGCAGCAGTGAGTGGGGTCAAAAGAGCCCATAGATATTTAGAACAGAAGTTTGGGGGATCAGAGAAATGTTAGCATCAATTGTGCTGATTCAACCATTCCTGCATCTATTGTCACTGTCGGAACAAAACCTTGTATATTCATCTGGACCCGAATATTCGACTATTCTGGTATTTGTTTGTTGGATAGGTATCCGTTTTTCAGTTTTGGGATTCGGATATTAGTTAATTTGGGCTAAGTGTAGGGTATCGATAAAGGCGAACTGCACAATACTGTTCAGGGTTCTTGGGAGAAACTTAGATGACCGCAGGTTACAGTCCATAATGCAGCTTTACTTTTTAATTTGCTGAAAACAGCAGCAAACACAGCAAGAAGAAACGCTGACTCTCCAGCTAAAAACACAGCCCTCTGCTGTACTTCGAAAAACCCACCAGTCCACCTGTATTTAGGCTCTTCAGCGTAAAAGTCCTTGTATGAATAAACCTAAAAGAGCCCAATATAAACATTTCTTCTCTTTAAAAAAAAATAATTATAATGTGGCACTGTGATATATACCATCTCAGCTTGGGTGCCTGACATCCCACTCACGCACAGCAGTAAACGTCAAGCTAACGCAGTGCTAGACAGCATATATTTCCAGGGCGGCTGCAAATAATGCCCCGCCATACTGAACCCTTGCTAGAGTCATGATGTATGCCCTTTGTTAGACCATCTCCGTGAAGCACTGGTTAACCTGTGTGTGGATTATGCTATTACCCCCTAGCCTATGGCTAACACAGGCTAGCAGGCCTGGTAGACTGAGCAAAAGCTGCACTGCTAGGAAAGCAGCTAGCCTAGAGATTAGGATTTTACAGCATCTGAAGTATGTGCTTTGAACATGGACATGGGACACAGATTTTTCTGAATGACTTTCTCATCTTTAGAACTGTATATTCACACAGTGGATACTGGATATACCATGTACATTATTTTTGATCAAGAGGGTTACAATCATGCATTCTACAGTGTGCAATCAGCTGGGCCTGCACTACTATGGATGGTGTGAAGTATATATATTTTTTCTATGTTACTTTTGGAATTTATGATACCTACACCTACAGAAATTCCATGTATATACAGTACTTGACAAACAAAAATTATTCTGATCTTGTACAATTCTTTACTTTGTGGATATGAGAATGTTGAAATATGAGGCTCAAGCAACAAAGTTAGTTAAATGTGCAGGTAGCAGCACAGCCTATATTGAGCCAAAGAGCAATTTAACCATGACCCTCAGGCAGTGGTAAACAGCTACATTATGCAAAAGAACAAGCCAGATGTAGCAGATTTCTGGAAACTTTACAAAGACGCAATGCAGAACAGGTGTGGAAAGTGCGACATTTACCCCATAAGCAAACGACACAAACCTACTGAAGATCAATTCATTAGATTGGGTTATATAAGCCATTATGTGATTAAGAACAGCCTACAGCAACACTTTATCTCATACCCCTCCACACACAGGGCAGACAGGTGGATTTCTTCTGAGGAATGTGTGAGATCTCCCTGGCAGCGCAAGTCCAAAAAACCTGCACCTTAAGTCCCACAGCTGCACAGACCATAAATCACATCACTGTGAAAGACGATGAAAAAAAACAGCTGAAATCGTTAGAGGATCGTTGCACTTGCATAATGTTCTCGAGTGGGGAAAGAGGATGGTGACGCTTGTGTAATATGTCAGGATAACAAACGAGGGGAATATGTCTTTATAGATCCACCGTGTTCTTGCAGAAATACTATTGGAACGATCTGAAACGGCCGTAATGTACCAGGGCTATTATAAAACATCTGACTTCATACCCACGGGAACAGGCAGCAGAGCCTTACTTTGGATCACTGCTTCAGGCCTAATTGGTGCTACTTGATGATCATTTGAATGTTGCAAATGTTCTCACACAAATGCAATTCCTGATGTAACTTTTGTACTTTTGGCCTTTAGAGACTTATTTCTAATGTCTATAAACTACTAATTATTGAATAGATAATAACAAAATTATAGAATGTATCTTGTACTTCACTTTTCTGAAACAAAAAACAAAAACAAACATGTATGTGAGTGAGGTCACAGGTCACTTGTGGGAGGTACCCTTGAGTACTGTGATCATATTTCAGCATTTTGAGTAATGAATAAACCAGCCCTCAATAACTTGAATATTAAAAATTGCAACAGTCTCTGTCTAATGTTTATGCACTTCACAGCTCGGATAATAACAGAAACTTTCTTTTCCTTGTTACATGGCAAATTAGGCAGCTTATCAGCCACTGCTTATCAGGCTAAAGCCATTGCTTATCAGGCTCAGTTCTAGCTAATTTCACACCTTCAGATGTTATTCACAAGCCTTTCTTTTAAGTAAATATCCGGAAATAAACAAGACATTTCACATGCTTGCTGGCAGACACAGAACTTTGTTCCCCACAGGTGTGGTTTTATTGTAGAGCCCTTTTGATAATGGCATGCCCCTACACATAAAACAATCTGTGGCTTATCATTTTGCATTATAATGAAATCTACCATTCCTGTCACAGTAGATGGCCACATTGAGCAACGAAACCCACTCTCTCTGAGATGAGATATGTACTGGGATTTTTTTTTACTCTAATTTTTTCTATTTAATCAAAATCAGTTTTAAATTTTGAATAGTATTTTACGATTTGGGTAATAGGTTATGTAACAAGCACTTAGTTAGCCAATCACTTGTGTCCATTCCTGTAATATAGTGTAATTAAGTGGTGTAATATTCTTAAGAATTTCCTTTTAAATTCAAAAGGTTAAACTTTCAGCCCACAGTGTTTTGCACTCATCCTTACCCCGTTTCCCACATTCACACAAACAGACACGCCTCTCAGTGGAGACCAGAACTGTTTGAAAATGTTATTAATGATGTCACACCATCTCCAGGGGTTTGGAGTACATAAACATGGCGGAAGGCTCAGATCTGAGGCCAGTTTGGCATGTAGGAGTGGACTGAGGGCTTTGTGAAGGCAGTGCGGTATTCCTCACCTCCGCACGCAGAATACACACACACGCTAAACATCAGTCAGCTGGCCGGCCCGCCGTGACATGTAAACATCACACACAAGCCTGTTCACATCACTCAAAGTCATCTAGTGGTCAAGTATAGAAGACAAACGCAGACACCGTCACGTAGGCATAGCCATGCACCAACACACACATACAAACATTCACACACACACACACAAACACACCTGCGCACAGAAAGATACAACGATCTTGGCAGAAGACGTCCCTGAGTAACGGGAGCTATCAGCTTCAGCCAACATGCGCACACACACACACAGACACGCTGGTGGGGATGTGGTGTGCTGAAATATTGTGAACCCGTCATGGCCATTCCACAGGCTTCCTTTCAGCTGACGTTTTCCCGCTGGACAGGAAGACCCTGTCTGTTTGGGTGGGCTGTTGCCACCACTGTTGCTATGGCAACCGAGTCTGAGGTGGACGATGACTGGAAAGGATTTGGCTGACGGTTACCGCACTGTTTTCAGACAGTGGCTTCTCTTAGCGAGTCTCTGCACTTTATAATTGAAGGCTCTTTCCAAACCAGGGCTTTCCTGCAGCAGTCCAGCCATTACTGTCAATAACAGAGAACAGAGAGAGAGAGAGAGAGAGAGAGAGGGAGAGAGAGAGCAAGCAGTGGAGAGAATGAGAGGTAGCAGGAATGAAATAACAGAGTAGAAAATACTGCAGATGTGAGACTAGACCACCAACAGTTATACAGCAACACAGAGAGAGAGAGAGAGAGAGAGAGAGAGAGAGAGAGAGAGAGAGAGAGAAGGAATGAGGTGTAACAAAGTGCAACAGAGAGCGATGGAAGAAAAAGAGGGATAGAAACAGATAGAGTTATGAGATCCAGGGTAGAGAACGAGAGAGAAAGAGATTGAGAGACAGACAGAATAGAAATAGAGGGATAGAAATAGAGATGAGGGGATAAGATCATGGGATAAATAGAAAGAAAGAAAAATGTGAAATGCGAAAAAGCGTGATGGAAAAGGTTTTTTAGAATAAATGATGACGTATCAAGCCATAAGTACAAAACGACTGGCCCTACAGACGGTCAGATCGTGGTGCTTAGCTTTTCAAAGGTTGCTTTTGATATTCTGAAATGTCTAATCCAAAGCTTGTTTGAAAAATGGCTCTGCACAATGTGCTCCCAGAATTGTCCAGTATTGAGATTTTAGCCCTCATTAGGTGGGCCGTTGCTCGTCCTGCCTGCCTGAGCTGCAAACAACACAGCCATACAAAGATAACAAACGGCTGTAAATATAATTCTACTAAAACCAAAAACTGAGTTAAAATTCTTGTTCATGTTGATGTAGCCCCTAATCATGGTAGCCTACGTCATTTCTTCACCCAACTGTAGTGGATAGAAACAACTCACTTTGCATTTTTTCCTGCTGAATGGATATAACATTTGTGAAACGTTTGAATGGCAACCCAGCTAGAGAGACAGTGAGAGAGAGTGAAAAGAGAGGGATAGAATCAGAAAAAAAGAGATGGAGAGAGAAAGGGAGAAAGTGACAGAAGAGAGAGAGAGACAGAAACAGAAGAAATAAGGGGGTGAGATCAAGGGAATGCTACGTGCTAGCAGAATGCTAACCCATAAATCTCCCCTCTCCTCTTCCTCTATCGTTGATCTGACTCTTTCTGAGCTGTGTGTTGAATGAGGACAAATATCCCATTAGTCATTAGTGGGTGGCTAACCAATCAGGCTTAGCAGGGCATGCCAGTGTGAGTCAGGTCAGCCGTGGCCCTGTTCTGGAAAAGCGCCTGGATGCGAATGTGCACTAACCAGCTACTAACGCAATCGAGCCTGGGAACAAACTGAAAGTGTGTGAGAGAGGGGGGGCCAGCGAGGTCACTCACACTGAAAGTGATGGAGCGTCACAACATGTGTATGAAGAGCCAGTAGAGACCCCACTGACAGGCCTGGAGCTCAGAGCACTGAGAGAAGAATAGCACATAGTGCATAAATTCAATTTAATTGACCAGTTCATGCTCAGTCTACTAATGCATTCTTGGTAACACTTTCTATGAATTTTTACCTTTGTAAGCATCTATAAACACATTTATAACATGTTATAATGTATTCATAAGGCATTATAAACATGGTTATAAATATTCATAAAAAAGAATTACACTGAATTACACTTTATAGCCATGTTTATTATACATTATGAATTGTTAATATAATGCATTATAAATAGTGTTAATAACATGTTATAATGTCAGTGCCAAAGAAGTCAGTCCCAGCTTGGAGAGTGTAAAGGAAAGACAAATACCAAGCTAACGGTGGTGTAAATTACCTTTCCCACATTGGGTAAAACACTGATGGCAGCACTAGTTTAAAATCTGACATTTGAAGCCTGTAATGTGCTTTATTATGTGTGTTTTAGTGTTTCAGTAAATTCTTCAGTAAATACTTCAACTTGAAGCCTCACTCTTAACACTGGAGATGGCTTTAGTACAGTATGCTTCACTTTACTTAGAGCGGACAAATACGACTTATGAGCTCTTATAATTTGTTATGATCAGTACTTATAATGTATTATGTTAACAATGCATAATGCATAATAAACATGGCTATAATGTATAATGCATTCTTTTTATTTTTGTAGCTATGTTTATAATGTCTTATGAATGCATTATAACATGTTATGAATGTGTTTATAGATGCTTACAAAGGTGACATTCATAGAAAGTGTTACCGCATTCTTTTGTGGCAAAAGTCGTATGCACAAGTTTGAACACCCCAGGTTAAATAGTGTTGTGTTGGTTTTCTAAGTAAAAGTAAGTATTTATTTGCTGAGTTTAATACATTGGGAAAGAAAATACTTTTGCACAGTCCACATTTTATGGTTCCTTTTCACCCTCAATATGGGAAAAATATACACTCATTCACAAATTACACTGCCATACCTGCATTAACATCAATGTAATCAAACAAAGTACATCTCTATTAAGGCCTGACCGATACAAACATTTTGTAGTCAATGCCAATTTTAAAGTAATTTAATTTCAGATAATACTGCCCGATATATTTACATTTTTTTATATAAACAATTAATATTACATTTTAATTATGCACTCCATTAGTTTTAGTTAAACACTACTGAACTGACAAAAAGGAATGTCAGTACTCATTTCTCAATTAAAGAGCAGCAATTTACAGTCTTAGTAATGTTGTAGCACTGGGGGTCAAGCTACCCATAATTTTTTGTGGTTTCGGTCTCTGTTCATTACCCCTTATTTTTCTGATTTTTTATTACAAAATGAGATAACATACTCCCATGCTAAAGTAAAATAATTTTTGAATACATTTGCATGTTTGGACACATTTTAGACATTTTTGCATATCTTAGTGGCATTTTGTGTTCAGCCTGTATTGCTGTGATATAGTTAAACAGGGGACGACTCACATTGGGATTCCCGGTAGCACAACTGTTAAAGGTGTTGCCATTTAAGCAGGTATTTAATGGTAGATTCAGCAACATTTTTGATGATACTGATAAAACCATGCGTCACGGCTGATATTACTGGCAAACCAATATATCAGTCAGGCTTTAATCCTTATACATTCAGTGGGGTCCAAAAGTCTGAGACCACACTGAAAATCTGGCTTTTTTATTTAAGCCTGGAAACAGACAACAGAAAATTTTAAAATCTTAAAAAAACTGAAAAGAAAGTAAATTTATTGCAAGAAAATTTATGGCAAGTTGTGCTATTTTTAGGTCACTATTCAAGTTTAAGCAAACTTGTGACACTGACCATGTTAACACTTTTGTACAAAAAAGTCTGATTTTTTGAGTCTTGTCTCTTCAATTGAAGCACATGTTCTGACGGCTTTCAAGTGGATGTGATCTACTTATCAGAGGCTTGAGCACAAACCAACCAAACACCAAGAAGGTCTGAAATACTTGTAAATATTTAAAAGGATTCTACTTTTCACTCATATTGTTATCCTAACATACAATTTGAAATTGAAGACTTTCTATTAAATTAGGAAGGAATACAAAATAGAAGCATTTTCACTGGTGTTTTCAGACTTTTGGACCCCACTGTATATATAAATAAACCACACACTGAAACCAGCAGTCTATGCACATTACTGCTGGCCTGAACTGCATTTTACAGACTTTGAATACTCACTGGTGTTCCTGAACAAGCGTTTAGCTTCTACTTGACAGAACAGACACGCTTTTAATCAGTGTTTCAGTCCACATCGGCTACAGTAATCACCCATCCTACATCCGAACACCACATCAAAACACAAGTCCTTCTGAGCTCATATTCTAAGTGAATCAGACTGGGGTTTTTAAACACCTCAGTGTCACTGCTGGACTGAGAATAGTCCACCAACCAAAAACATCCAGCCAACAGCGCCCTGTGGGCAGCATCCTGTGACCACTGACGAAGGACTAGAGGATGACCAACACAAACTGTGCAGCAACAGATGAGCTACAGTCTCTGATTCCTCATCTACAAGGTGGACCAACAAGGTAAGTGTGCTTAATAGAGTGGACAGTGAGTGGACACAGTGTTTAAAAACTCCAGCAGCACTGCTGTGTCTGATCCACTCGTACCAGCATAACACACACTAACTTACCACCACCACGCCTGTGTCACTGTAGTGCTGAGAATGATCCACCACCCAAGGAGTACCTGCTCTGTGGTGGTCCTACGGTGGTCCTGACCATTGAAGAACAAGGCAAAAGGGGGCCAACAAGTCAGACAGATAAACAGATGGACTACAGACTGTAATTGTAGAACTACAAAGGGCACCGATATGGTAAGTGGAGCTGATAAAATGGACACAGAGTGACGATACAAGGAGGTGTATTTAATTTTGGTGTATGTAGTCATGGAACCAGTGTCATAAACACACACAGACACAAATGATGAACACACATATGCACAGGAACTCACACACAGGCAGCACACACCTCATTCACACACAAAACCCCGCTCCATTCATTGTGATAGTATCATATGAAAGAGCTGGTTTGTCTTGGCTTTATATGGATGTCCTGTGGCTTTATTGTATCCTACTGCTGAAAAGTGACATCAGCAGGGGGGCCACAAACCAACAGAGCTCTACAGGTGTATGTATGTGTGTGCTCATGTAACAAACAGGAAGTGCTCATACTATTTCCTGGATACTATCAGAAACCAACTCACTAAGAGCTTTCCTGTCATGGTGGGCGACCCAGACAAAACCCAGCACACACACATACATACACACACACACACACACAAACACACAGAGGCGCAGTTATTGATTTGAACTCTTCACAGCCCTTACGCTGTCATGTCGTGTTAGACTCACTCAAACCAGCTGCACTCTCTTTATCATCTAAAATGAACCACAAAACTCACACAGCTTAAAGAGAACTGTACTATACACAGGATAATCTGCGGCTCGTCTAGACTGCAGCAGCCAGGGTGATAACAGAAACACGCAAGACAGAATATATCACACCATTTCAGGCATTGCTGTACTGGTTACCACACTTTAAAACATAGATTTTATCGTAAAAGATAGATTTTCAAGTGCATTATGGACTGCCTGTCTTTGTATGCCACAATTCATTCTTTTAGATCCAGCTCTGCTGTCTTGCTTAAAGTGGTGAGACAGCTTTTTGTTTTATGTACTTAAAAAAAAATGTCTACCACTGGAGATCTACGTACCTCGGTACATAACTTTACGAAGAAGCTAAAGATGCCCTACACAAGAGCTGCTTTTCGTGATGTACAACCTTGTTTTCAAAAAAGTTGGGATGTAGGAGCAACAAAACTGGTAAAGTTGTGTAATCCTAAAAATACTCCCTGTGGAACACCTCACAACTTATTAGGTTAACTGGCAACAGGTCAGTAACATAACTGGGTATAAAAGAGCATCCCAGAGAGGCTGAGTCTTTCAGAGGTAAAGATGCGGAGGTGTTCACCACTCTGTGAAAGACTGCATGTGCAAATAGTGCAACAATTCAAGAATTATGTTTCTCAATATAAAATAGCAAAGAACTTGGAGGTTTCATCCTCAACAGTACATAATATCATTAAAAGATTCAGAGAATCTGGAGAAATATCTGTATGCAAGGAACAAGGCCAAAAAACCAACATTGGCTAGCCGTGATCTTTGGGCCCTCAGGTGGCACTGCACTAAAAACAGATGTGATTCTGCAGTGAAAATTACTGCATGGGCTCAGGAACACTTCTAAAAACCACTGTCCATGAACAAAGTTCGTCACTACAACCACAAATGCAAGTTAAAACACTACTATGCAAAAAAGAAACCATATAAAACATGATTCAGACATGCCGCCATTTCTCTGAGCCTGAGCTCATGTAAGATGGACTGAGGTGAAGTGGAAAAATGTTGTGTGGTCCGATGAATCAAAATTTGAAACTGTTTTTAGAAATCATTGATATGCATACTCCAGGCTAAATAGGAGAGACAGCATGTGGATTGTTATCAGCCTACAGTTCAAAAGTCAGTATCTGTGATGGTATGGGGGGTGCATTAGTGCACATGGCATGGGTGACTTGCACATCTGTGAAGGCACCATTAACTCTGAACAATATATACAGGTTTTGTAGCAACATATGCTGCCATCCAGATGACGTCTTCTTCAGGTAAGGCCTTGTTTATTTCAGCAAGACAATGCCAAACCACATTCTGCACGTATTACAACAGCGTGGCTCTGTAGTAAAAGAGTCCAGGTGCTAAACAGGCCTGCCTGCAGTCCAGACAACTAGCACTGAAAACATTTGGCGCATTTTGAAATGAAAAATATGACAAAAGAGATCGCGAACTTGAGCAGCTGAAATCCTGTATCAAGCAAGAACAGGAAAATCTTTCACTTACTACAGCAACTGGTCTCCTTAGTTCCCAAACGCTTACAGAGTGCTGTTTTTAAATGAGAGGTGACACAACACAGTGGTAAGCATAACCTAATCTATTTGGAACGTGTTGCTGGCATCAAATTCAAAATAGGCATATATTTCTCAAAAAAGCAATATAATTCCTCAGTTTTAATATTTGATATGCTACCTTTGTATTATTTTCAAATAAATATAGGGTGAAATGATTTGCACATCATTGCAATCTGTTTTTATTTACATTTTGCACAGCATCCCAACTTTTTGTCCAAAAATGTGTTGTACATATTTTATTCATTTCTATCATTCATACTATTACTATTTGATGATTTATCAACTGATTTAGTATTTTGCTTTCATATTAATATATTTGTTTTTGTTATCTTATTTTGTCATTTATATGTCCAATGGTTTTACAAGCCACATTCAGTGATGCTGAGGTCTGAATTCTGGGGTGGTCAGTCTGCTGTTCTGAGAACAGAAGCAGCTTCTTTGTTTGATTAAAAAAAAATCTTTTTGTCTTTTTTTTCTCCATAATGGCTTCTTGACCGCTACACATCCTTTCAGACTCATAGTGTTGAGTGGTCTTCTCACAGTGGAAGGATAGAGAGAAACACCTGTGGATTTGTTGTGGATCTGAAGCAAGAGTGGAGCTTGTTTTTTCTCTTATCTCTCAAAGATGAAAGCTTTAAGTACGGTGACAGTGCGGTGTACAGTATGGTGATGGTTTTGGTGGTCTACCAGGTTGTCAGGACTCCCTTTCTGGAAGCACCTTATGTCCTCCGAATATATCCTAAAGGCCAAATAGCCTCAATTTTGTAAAAACAAACCTTTTATTTTTTTAATAGGTACCCGACAGTAATGTATTTAGTAGCATGGGAGAGCAGGGATGATGTCAGATGTGTTAAAACAGGGGTAAAGAATTCAAATCAGGTCAATGATGTAGGGGGCTGTGAACAACAAAGACAGTGAAAGCTTTACTATAAAACACCCCGTCACTACACACAAATAGAATATTCTGGTGAAACTAGATGCAATTAACGTGATGTTGTGTTAATTCACAGCAAGTTGACTCCACTGTAAAACTGTTTTGAAACATTCGGAAATTTCTGTTTGCTTCCCCACTTTTGGCCTGTAGTGCACATGTACAAAACATGCTGCTATTAATCTCTGTAATTAATTTCTTCCATTAGTTTTGTAGCTACGGAAACTAATGCTGAGCTCACGTCTCCTGCTAAGGAGGGAATTACCCAGACAGACCTTAGTGGCTGCTTGGTTTGTGAGCTTCCAGCACTCCAGCGTTACTCCCCAACGTTTCCACTGGAGCGCACGTGAGGCTGCCTCTCTCGTGCCGGACTGAGGCCGGACCCCCCCTGGCCGTGACGATGACACTGACGCAGGTTCACTCTCCCTGGGGTGAACCACCATAAAGCCCACCATTGTGCCTCTCTACGCAAGCAGCCTTCGAAAAGCCCCAGCCAGATTATACGAGCTGGAGAGATTGAGCGCTTTATTGGGGGGCTAATGTGGCTAGCTCTAACAACATTAGCGCTTCGCAACTTCTGCCAAAGAAATAAGTTCAGCAGGGGCAGCTGGCCTAAGGCCGCTGCTTTAAGATCAGATTCCGTTGCCTTTGTCAATGCCGATCTAAAGCACTAAGCCTAAATCAACAAGCCTGACTCTTTGAGGCTGCTGAAACTCTGATCTGAAGTCAGCGTTGGAGACACATGCAAACGTCTTACCACTGTAAGCTCAAAGCTCCGAATGATCCCAGATCAGGGTTGGACCCCGAGGCTCTGCGCTGACGTAAGCAGTGTGTTTCTGAGCTCTGGTTGTGGGTCAGGCTTTTGGGTGAGGAGCATGTGACAATCCTGCGCACACATTCACACTCCTTCTTTTACACTGGTGAGTCGTTTAAGTTGTTCGGTAAGAAAAAAATGGACACAATTTTCCACTTTCCTCCATACTGATCAGCCAAGACTTGTTTGGTGTCCAAAGTCTGCTTCTTTACTTTCGCGCAAAGCTACAAAACTAATGTAGCGTACAAGTAATGGAAGTTTCTACCCACCAGGGCCTAAATCTTCACACACTCGCCAAAAAAAGAGAGACCAAATATTAGTAATTTAAGTAATCGTTGTCCATTTTTATCTAAAACAGTATGAGGTTCTTAATAACTTGTATTAACCCCTTAAAACTGTGGTTACTTCTGGTGTTTAATCTGCTATTCTTCATTGATAACATGATGATAACATGATTTCATGGTAACATGATTGCCGCTGTTGAAGACTGCTTGCACTACTTGTTATATAAAGAATGTGATCTAACGAAGTGGGAAATTCCTAAATTTCTATTTTGTTTGTCACAAACTAACAAGAAAACACACTAATTGCCTTTTATATTTCCCCTGATTAAACAAATCAATAATGAGCTCTTACTCCTTACTAATCTGTAATAAAAGGAAGCCTAATGCATCTTTAAACAGTGATAGAAAACATAACTCTATTCTACACACCAACATGTTTCACTCTGTCCAATTGGCCACAGGTTAAACAATTTAAGCAGGGATCACTTATCTTAACTACAAAGGTTCAGTGATGCTGCAGGTTTTCATTCTAGTCAAAGAGATGCCCACCTGATTCCACTTGTTTAATATGGACTGATTCCTCAACAACTGAACAGTTATATGAAGTGTGCTCCCGCCTCCTGGATAGAAAACCCGCAGCTACACTCGCCCTTTGTGTGCAAGACTGGTGAGCCTTGAGAAACTTGGTTCAGGTTGGCGTTGTGTTTCATGTCCAGATTGTACTTGGATTTTAGTGAAATGTGTAAATGTAATCCAGCTAAAGTGTACAGTCATAAGCAAAAGTGTGGGCACCCCTAATCAGATGACGATTTGTTGATTTTCTAAATGAAAATAAGCTAACACTTCTGAACACTTTAATACACAATTACTGTTTATTTGCCGAATTTAACATATTGGAAAAAATAAAATAAATGAGGCATGTGAAAAAGCATTTTATATTTTATGTTTCCAATTTTTTACCAGTCTGTTAAATTCAGACCAATTTTATTTTCCTGCATAAAAAAACATCACATATTTTGTTTCTGCTTTACTGACAGTAACTTACTGTAAACACCTGTTCCTGACCTGTTATTACCAGTGTATTACACAACCCCAAAGAAAAACTGGAAATTTTTCCAGCTTCTGGAACAGGCAATGAATCATCTGCGGTGGGTGAGAGGGCTTTTTCTAGCAGCTGCTGTGCTTTTGGAAGTGGTCAGCAGCACTGCTGTATAGAGGACTTTCTGAACACAAGAGAGACGTTACGAAGTGTGTGGACATAGAAAAAACATTCCATTTACACTTGAGTTGAGCGTGGTCAAGCTCTGTTTCTGGGTGATCCAAACATAAGCCGATCACAAGGCATCCTGGATGTGTTTACACCTGGTTTTTCATGTGGTCAAGTGAATAATTTGAATAGTCCAGTATTTGTTCATTACTTTGGTATTTATTTCTCTATGAAGTATTCCAAAGATTTTCTTTTTTAAGTCACAAAAAATAAATGTAATCAGAAGAGAGAAAATATATTGTTAATATATGGAAAATGTTAAAAATAAATAAAAGAAAGATGGTTTAGTAAATATACTTAGTGCAAAATTTGTGCTGGCCTACCATGGAGACACGTCAAGTTTGATTAATCTTCTCAAATATTTACGTACAGTGATTTTTATTCAAGTACCACTATGCATCCAGTCCACACTCAGAAGAGAAGGGTAGTCTCCACACAATGCTAGTACAGCACAGGAGCTGCTGTGAAACTACCATACCTACAAGATCATTGCAGGGAGTGTGTGTGATTTGACAATCTCTATGGAGTTTAGTTTGCGCTTCACTCACGTGAAATAAAATAGTCTTGCGTTTTGACGGATGTAAGACGCATGTCAGGCGAAAGTGTGGACTGAAACAGTGTTTAAAATGGAAGCACATCTGTTTTGTGCAGCTAAAAAAGCTTTACATATTACAGTGTTTAAGGAAGATTGTGAGCATTCAGGTAGTCATTCAGAACTAACAAAGAGTATTTGAAGCCTGTAAAATGCTGTTCAACCCAGCCCTGCTCAAAATGCAGTTTGACGCAAGGTGTAAAAGTGCTCAGTGTCATACAGTGTCAGAAACCACACAACTCAATGTGGTTGGAGTCAAGCATATGCTAATTTAGGCATGCTGTTGGCATGACGCTAATTGGTGGGTTATAAGTTTCCAATAGGCTACAATAGCCTCACAATGCTACATAGACTACATTTGGGTTAAGGGCAAAACTGTGTGAATTTAATTTGTTGCTAACTGGAGGGCATTATAGTCTTTCCCAAGTAACACTGCTTGTCTCCAGTCCTGGCCTATTAGCAAACAAAACAGGAAAAAACACAGTATTTCATGTCTGAACATCTTTTGTCTCCACTTCTCTGCTTCCCGTCTTTAGGCCTGTGACTATTAAAGGAGAAATGTTGGCCAAGGAAGGGAAAGTGATGCAGTGATTATACACAAATGAATGAGTAAAATTAAGTAAACACTCTCACAACAGCATTCTTCCTCTCTGTCTGTTCCTACAAACTGCTCTCCCTATCATGACTGAAATGGTGATGCTTCATTAGGGAATTCGGTCTAATTATAAACTTAGACTCTTCTTACGGAAAATGACAGCAAAAGACACAGTGGAAAATAAATAATAATAGAAAAAGCCTTTCCCTTGGGGGAAAAGGAAACGGACCTTTACTGGACGCAAGATGTGTCTGCTCAGCATGGGTTATACACACAGCTAAAGTGATCTGCCCTGCCCGGTCCTTTAACTGGAAGTGTCACTATATCTGACCCATGGCCCCATAAAGGGTAGTGGAGAGACGGGGAATGGGACACCGATACCATGGAAACCTAACATGGTTGGTCTTTAAGAATGCTTTTCAGCCTCATATCATTCCTGATTAAAATGGCATGGCAGCGATATGGCCCTTATGCCAAGGACACCTTGACCAGCAGTTCCGGGCAAGGCTTTAGGGCTGGACCGGCTATTGGGAAAGACCAATAGTTCCCGTACGCTTTGAGCCTTGAGCAAATAAAATCTTAGTCCTCAAACACTCAGCTGCTGTCAGGTTATGATCGATGGAGGGAGAGTTATGGTGGTGTAATATGAGCAACAAAAGCTGTTTGCCAATATAGTGGAAGCGTACGCTCTGTAACGAAACCTGGTTTAACTGGCATAAGAAGAGTTATGAAGACGGACGCTAAGATACATAATTTCTAAACACTAAAATAGCCCAAATTCCAAAGCAGGAAAAATCAGTGCCTGACGCCAGGCAGGAAGGCCAGACTGGCCCAGCCAGCTGATAAGAGTATCAGTGTAGGTACACGGACAGTGCAGACTGGTGACCTTCACAAAGGACTCGGTACACAGACCAGTCCATCAGCCAGTCATGCAGCCTAGTCAGCACTCAGCAGGCAACAAATTACTGTTATGGCTGTATAATGTTTGCTAATCTCACTAAGCTAATTTTTCCTTCAGTTTAAACTTCCTAATGGGGAATTCCACTCTGAAAATCTTTCCTCTCTTCCATTGCAGTCTCCAGGGCCAGCAAAAGTTTACTTTCTATCATATTGTAAAAACTCTGGAATTGTGATCTGTCTGTGATTGGCATCCATGCTCTGCCCACAAATCTATTCTCTTGTAGCATCTGCTGCATTGTTTGACACACTAGGCAGAAAGTGGTCAGAAATTCCACTCAACTTTCTGAGAAACTGTTATTTTTCATAAAAAAAGTTTTTGTGTTATATTACCCTCATGCAAAAAGTTAAGCCTGGATATATTTTACATGTTTTTATTATAGTAACCATGATAGTGTTTTGCACTCACTTTCACTAGCTCAGCCGGTACTGCTGTGATATATTTAAATAGGCGTTGTTCCCCACATTAGATTCTGCAGTGCCACTGTTCTCAGTCATCACGAGACTGTGGGTTCGATTCCCTTTGCCACAACCAAAAAAGGGTCATGGTTAAAGACTATTCAGCATTATTTTGACCAAAATAATTTACTTTGGATTACAGCAACGCCTTGTTTCATCAAAACATCAAAAGTAACACTCTGAAACTGATTGAAAAAAATAAACAAAAACAAAACTGTGATTAGGGCTATTTTGCATATTGCAGCCTTTTGCAAGTTCAGTGTTGCAAAGGCCAATGTCGTGATTATGACTAACAAACAATATATTGCCCCAGAACAGGCTGTGAAAAAGTTATTAACACCAAATAAAGAACTTGTTTGTGGACGTGCAGGACACATGCACTGTGATAAGAATAGGGCCCATGAGAGCAGCCGTTGGGGGTGTCATAAGGCTGGCAGAAGTGCTGTATTGCTTGGCATAAACACCTTGCGGTGCCCACGTGGCAGCGTGCTTCATGCGCCATGCAAAGAGCCTCTACCTACGTCACAACACAGCTAACTCCCATAATCAGCTTCACTCACTAAGCATTTTTCATAATCTAGCTTCTACCAAAAGCAACCGTTCATTCAATGGCTGTGACATACATATACTAGACACGTACTACATGTACAACATCTGCAAATATTTTTGTATCCATTATAAAAGAACACTGCATGCATTGTGAATCACTGTGCAAATACTCTTTAACCAACCTGACTGCACAGAACATCTACTCAGGAAGTATGCATGCTGCAAGAAAACAAAGCCACTGCACACTGTGTGAGCAAAGAGAGTTGCACAGTATATCACTTGATAGTCATCATTGCAAAATTGGCCTTGAACTGGCTTGGAATTAACGCACTGTAAAAAAAAAAAAGCTGTAAAAAAAACAGGAGTATTATAATACAGTGTATATGGATCATTCTATCAAACTGGTTCAGAGTCAGAGATTTTTTTTCAAAGTAAAATACTTTTGCTTTGAATGACTCTATACCTATATAATGTTTAATATAACTCAAAAATGCTAGCAAGGACATGACTAGCAAACACAGCTTTGAAAAGCTGTACACACATAAAATCATTATATTTTGCATTAAAACATACAAAAAAGTTTTCCTAATTGCAGAAAAATGAGTGTTTCAGTACAAATATACAAAAAGATGTGTTACAGTGACAATTCTTAATATTACACTTATTTTCATAATAATAAGGCTCCGCCTATGGACTAAAACTCTTTGTATTTCAGTACTGACATGAATACATGGGACAGCATTTTTTTGTGCATTTTTGTGTTTTTTGTATAAAATTTAAACTCATGATAAAACAAAATCTTTTAATTTCACTTCAAAACAGATCAAAAAAGACCTTTAAAACCATGTTATTTTAAGAAGTTGAAATTTAGGGGTTTTATATATATATATATATACATATATATATATATGTATATGTAGCTTATTACTATCTCTAGTTAATGCCTTGAGTTTAAATTGATTATAGCAAATATCTAAGGTCTGAATACTATATTATTGACTATATATATATATATATATATATATATATATATATATATATATAGTAAATTTGACAATCAAAATCCTCTTTCTCATTGTATGATAAATCTAAATAGTTTTGGTCACAATAATGCAGACCTCATCTGTGGTCAGGAGTCTAAGACCCTATTAACACCTGCTCACTTCATGTGACTAGAATCTGGATCGTATCCCGGTAAGGTTTTAGCCACATGCATTTACACTTGGTAGTCAAATCCATCACTGGTTAGTCGGACTAAAATCCGATGCTGTGTGGGATGGAATCAAATCAGCTTGTGACGTGGCAACCAATTACCTGTTCTTCATCTGTTCAGCCTCTTCCTGTGCTATGCTAAAGATGGTTGCCGTGTCTGTCCATATTGCTATTAAGCTTTTCGTTTCATCCAGTCCATAACCATGTGCGTCCTCCATGATTATCTTTTTGTCTTGGCTGTCGAATGTGTCTTTGAGAGACGGATGCGTTTACACTGCTACTACACGACTTAAATGCGTCTCAAGATTCTTCCTCTTGCCCTCTTTCAAACCCAGAGACTGTTTGAGTATTCATGAATTGTGCAATTGTCTTGACACATAACTGCTACATTTTTGTTGCTGCTGCATTTCAGAAATACTTTAATTTTGATTTAGAGACTACACTTATTACTACTTCCTGTAAAGTTGCTATGCATGACGGCATTGTATAAATCATGCCATTAGTTCAAAGGGGAATTTCGCTGATTTTCAAGATTTTTATGTTTTATGTTTTATGGCAGTTCTGAGATAAGATAATAACACTCAAAAGGCACATGTAACTGCACTGGTCATTTTGGACAATAAATAAAATGGCTATATTTGTATTGTAGACATCACAGCCTTGGTTCCTATCAAAACCACTGTAATGAAATACAAACCTGTTTCTCTATGAAACATTTCATATCAAACTATTTTGAACAACTTTATTTTTATATATCAATGATTTAATTATGCAGAAATTTTGAAAAATCGGTGGAATCTTTGAAGACTTTGTGCCTTAAAAGCTAAAAGCTATTGTATTTAAGCCAAGTTTAAGTGCATTTTTAAACGCCACATTTCCCTGAGATATTTCATTCACTAAGGCCTTTTCTAGCCACATAGCTGCTATCCAATCTGAATCTAGCAACAAACACAAGAGAGCTGGCTGATGAGAAATGAAATAGGTGCTAATACATTGTCTGAATAGGTATGTGTGTGTGTGTGTGTGTGTGTGTGTGTGTATTCTTGAGGTGACACAACAGGATACAGAACTAGGCACATTGTTCTATCAACATGACTAAATCTGAACAGTAAATAAACACGTGCGGAGGGAAGTTTGGGACAATAACAGGGTTCCGAGAGCAACTCTCACAGAAAGAATTCAGCAAACACCATTTAAACTCTCCATCACTTTAAACTCTTCAGTATTACTAATGCAATACTGCTATGACCTAAGCATGCTTTTCATTGTTAGCTCATCTCTCACAGGGAAAACAATGGCCTGTTAGTTTCCTATGTGCGCCGGGGCTTAAACACTGCTCTGATCTTGCAGCATTCCTTCCGCAAGGCTTCACCATTCCTCATAGCAGTCATGATGCAGGCTGGGAGATTTACTCTTATGGATTTCAAAAGAAAACAAGCATAAGCAAGTGGAAAAATGCTGTCAAAGCTAGCTATCTGTGGGCCTTGCGTCATTCACAACAGCATTACTAGAACAAAACGACATTTTCAGGAAGTGAGTTTCTTGGTAATGGCCATAGTTAAGAACAGAACTGGACAGCACAGACATCAATTACGTCAATAAAGCACAACAGGCTAGGACTGTTAATTCTGCTATTTAGATTATGTAACTGCTTTTTGGGTTATCACTCTAAAAATGAAAAGTGGTTGCTGCCAGTGACATTCAATAGGCCAATATTTCACTATGGAGGGGCTGTAAAAAATACATATTTTTCAACTCCTTAATTTGCCAGGAGCTGCAAGCGAGTCAAGGTTTCCATTGCTTACTTTGATACCTTAAGAGTTTGCATTGTTTTCTTTGAACTTGAAGTTCTGCTACTAGTTTTAAGGCTCTGAATGACCTAGCACCTGCTTACGTTACAGAATGTCTGTCTGTTTATGTTCCAACATGTGATCTTAGAGCTGCAGATACTGGCCTTCTGCAAATACCTTCCGTAAAATACAGAAAATGTGAAGAGGCCTCTTTTGGTTATTATGCTTTTAAACAGTGGAACTCAACTCCCTCTTCTATTAGACTAGGGGTGCAGGTGTCTAGCACAGTTTGGCAGTTCCCCTGCTGTAACACTTCCACTAAACCTGGAAATTAACAGTTGAGCAATATCAGGTGTGTTTGAGCAGGTAAATCATAGAACTGTGTTGGACGCCAACCACCCAGTACTAGAGTTGTGCACCTTTGTATTAGACAGTCAAGCTCAGTGCACACTTTTAAGAAACATTTGAAAATGTATTTCTTTAACTTAGCGTTCAATTAAAATTCTACATATCTTTGGTATAATACATCTTCCTCTTTTGGTATATTAAAACTGGTCATTTCAGTGATTACGCTTCTAGTTTACTGTTCTACTTTGCAGAAATCTGCATGAAATCAACTACTAATGGCAGGATGGGCATGCTAACATTGCCATGTCATCATCTAAACGTAGCTCTCAAAAGGTGTCTTACCAACTGGCTAAAGTACTCACGACTAAAGAATGTACATATATAGCATTTGTTTTGCTTTATTTGGGCATATAATGTTATATGCAAGAGAAAGTTCTGAAATACTTTAACTGTTTGGCCTCTTCCATGAATGGCTTTATTAAAGTAGGTCCATGTTTCGGTAAGCATTTGCTCCAATGCACTGCAGGAAGAAGTGCAGGATCATACCTGTGATTATCAGTTCAGACCAGCAGCAGGGAAAACACCTGCACAAACCTGCTCACACAACAGGATTACACACACGTTGACACATGCTGGTGTAAATGCAGTCACAAAAGGATATGCGCACGTTATACATCCTCACCAACTGCAGAATATGAGGAAGTGTGCACACATCGGAATTCTGAAGAATTAACACAGCCACACTAACCAGTTTGCTCTCTCATCTGAAAGCTGCCTCTCTTAATCGTTTTTCTGCCTCACACCTTTCCTGTGACTGTATATGGCCATGAAACAGCGATCTGACTGCTGTGATAGGATAGTTATCAATAAAGTTTACATGGATAAGAGTTTATTTACCTGGGCCACAGTACAGCTTGTGCTGATAACTGGCTTATGAGAACAGGGTGCTAAATGATCTTACAAGCAAATTGATACAGTGCCCATGTTATCTTTATCAGCATTGCAATAAAACGTTTCAGATATTAATCAGAAAGCTGTTTAGATCTTGTCATTTTCTTAGTGAAAGTTGAAAAACTAAAAGAATAATGGATAAAAAAACCTACCTTGGGAATAAAACTTTGTCCCCTTTTTGTGATGTCAGCAAACTTTTCAGGTGTTTAACCCAATTGAGCCTCTCTCCAGCCATACTCTTTGTCAAAGTCCCCTTTACTTTACAGAGGGGTTAAGGCACTTGCTGAAAAAAGTAAAATGGACCAGGAGGTAGAATCGGCATTTTCTGAGTGCTGCTGTGGTTTCTGTCTCTTTATAAAACATGTACAAGGCTTCCTTTCTTGTTGGCTGTGCTGAGATTTTTTGCAAGCTCATTCAGAGCATAGTTTGAATCAGTTAGAGCTTAATATTGTTTTGTATAACCAAAGTAAAAATAAAATAAAAAGTCACTGATGTGACCTATATTATTATACATTTGTTTCATTTTGTGTTTGTGTGACAGACAAAATAACAATTATTAACTTTTGGCTTTGTTAAATTAATGTTTTACAAATCAATAAATCACATTTTTAAAGGATAAGAGCGGATTATGTGGCAGATGATATTTTGCATCCTTAAAGGTTTAATGTTTGGGCCAAAATAGTGTAAATATGTGCTTTTAACAATAGCTTGGAAAAAACTCAAGTTAATCATTTAGTAGGGATTTAACAAAACAATGCATGAAATTGTGTAGAATTGTATCATAGAGTATTGTATTATATTGTTGTATCATGACTGGCATGTTTGTTTGTGGCTAGTATGTTAATTTGGGCAAACACATTAGCTTGTGGCTAGAGCACTGGATTGGGATACTATAAAGCACAACTTTTGCTTTAAATGTTGTATATTTATAATGTTGAATGCTCTAAGAACCTGAAATTAGAAAATTAAAATCATCAGTTACCTTTTATTTCTGCTGCACTGAGTTGAGACACCACTGTATTGAATCAAATTTTGAATTTTATGAATTGTTACATCTCTATTATCTATGCAAAACATACTCTTCATATCCAGGAAGACACTTTGATGAATATGAAGCTAAAAATGTTAGCAAATAGCTGTTTAATGTTAACAATGTTTTTTTTTAAACTTAAAGCTACACTTTGCAGTATTTGGTTGACACTTATTAACACTTTGGGGATTTGGAGACCTCTCTGGTGGAAATGTGTAATTGCACACAACACGCAGAAGGACATTTTTGAATCCGATGATTGCGGGCGCGTTAAAAAAGAATTAAAAGAGCACTCAGTCTAAACTTGTGAATTATCTATTATCTACTATCGTCATCATATTTTCATTTTTCATTTGAGACCTAAACATCAAGCAAGACCTTCTTTTTGAGCCTGTGCTTGTGACGTTAAAATGTATAGTTGTATAGTCCAACCCAACACCTCTAACTTTTAAATTGGTATTTCAGGCTTTACCGAATGACTTGCCACAGTGCAAGCACACCATATTTTAGCGTGTGTTCTTTCCTCCGGACTCAGTAATGCTACTTCTTTTAATTGTAACAAAAAAAATTTACATAGTGGAGCTTCAATTAAATATCCTTAGAAAAACACTTCGAAAATACTGAACATACTTCGAAAATTTCAAAAGAAAGAATGCAGTGTAAGAGCAAAAGCTGCCGCAAACGGTTCTCCTTTAAAATTTCCAAAAACGGAATTCCCATTCATTAACTTGCAGGGAGGCTCATCACACGGCATGTGAAAGAAACGCAAATGCGCACACATTCACACTCACACTGAAAAACACCTCCAGTGTTCCGGTGAATTCCATCTGAGAGGGAAAAACAGGAAAAATCTGTGCTCTCCTTCCTGCCCACTGACCCTGTTTGTGTGACACACAGGAAGCAGTTTAGAGCAGACAGGGGGTCAGTGCTTCCCTCATTGTCTCCATCGCCACAGTTACATCACCAGCCTGCAGCAGACTGGGAGAGCCCATACAGCCTGAGTGTGTGACTGTGGGATGAGAGGATGTTTTTGTGGAGGCATCAGGAATTCTCTTAAAAAAATGGAAGGAATTTTGTAAAAGAGGGAAGAATGAATGGAGGCATGAAGAGATAAAGAGACTGATAGCTTCCTTTCTTACTCACCTCTGTGAAATATCTGCATAGTACATTTTAGAGCATGTATGGAGCTCAGAAAGTGCCAGAAGTGCTTAACTGTAGATTCACATACAGAAAAACCCCAATGTAGCTGAGTTCAGCGTTTCCAAAACGGATTGTCTTTTAGGGGAATTCCACTGACTTTTTCCCCAAAATTACTGTACAATTTAATAGTTAAGATTTAAATGAACTCCATCAGACTCCATTCAAGAGAAACTGAAACAGTCAGAATTGCTCACAGTGGTAGTGATAAGAACCAGATGCCAACCTCTAAAAGCTCCCTCAGAGACAGTTACTACATGAAGTGGTTATGAATACACTGCCTGAAGCCTGAGACATTGACTTTCAATAGTTTTGAGAATGTTTCAGACTATAACACATTTCTTTTTTGTATTCATGGCAGAAAGGTGTGGCAGTGTTACACGACAAAATTATTATCATATAGAATTATTATATATAAAAACTCAAGGACGTGTAGCTTCATTTGTGGTTTTGAATAGTAAATAAAATGGCTATATTTGTGTTGTAGACAGTTTTACTATAAACCATTTCACATCAAAACACTCTGAAAATATAGAATAGGACCCAGCTTGTTTAGATGATTTTGTGATTTGTGAGTGTGACAAATCAAATATATGCATTTTTCCCCTTAGCCCAAATATATTCGACTGGTCAAGACATGTTGTGATGCTCGTTAGCATCATTAGCCTCTTAGCTTCAGTCTAAAACTGAGGAAGTAAACTTCAGACAGCAAGCATCTCTTATCCGATCAACTACATTTGGAATAAGGGGGGGGGAAGTCAAACAAACTTATATTGTACAAATTTGTCAACTATGTTTAAAATATTTCTGTATATACTGTAGCTCTAGACAAATGTGGCCATTTTGCTTAACCTTTACCTATTTCGTACTTCCTTCCTTCCTTTCTTTTTACAACCCCATTTCCAAAAAAGTTGGGATGCTGTGCAAAATCTGAATAAAAGCAAAATGCAATGATGTGCAAATCATTGGAAATAGTACAAAGACAACATACAAATGTTGAAACTGAGAAATTTTGTTTTTTGAAAAATATTTGCCCATTTTGAATTTGATGCCAATAACACGTTCTAAAGAAGTTGGGACGGGGGCAACAAAAGGCTGGTAAAGTTGTGTAATGATAAAAAAACACCTGGTGGTTGATTGGCAACAGGTCAGTAACATGACTGGGTATAAAAAAAGCATCCCAGAGAGGCTGAGTCTTTGAGAAGTAAAGATGAGGAGGGGTTTATCTCTCTGTGAAAGACTGCATGGGCAAATAGTGAACAATTCAAGAATAATGTTTCTCTACATAAAGTAGCAAAGAACTATTGCTTTTCATCATCCATGGTACATCATTAAAAGATTCAGAGAATCTGGAGAAATCTCTGTTTGCAAGGGACAGGGCCAAAAACTAGTATTTGCTGGCCATGATCTTTGGACCTCCAGAATGGCACTGCATTAAAAACAGCCATGATTCTGTAGAGGAAATCAATGCATGGGCTCTGGAACACTTCTGAAAAACCCTGTCTAAAACTCTAAAACGCAAAGAAGAAATCATATGTAAACAGGATACAGAAATGCTGCCGCCTTCTCTGGGCCCGAGCTCATTTAAAATGGACTGATGGGAATTGAAAAAGTGTCCTGTGGTCCGACGAATCAACATTAGAAATTCTTTTTTGAAATCATGGACACTGTGTCCTCTGGGCTAAAGAACACTCAACTTGTTATCAGTGCACAGTTCAAAAGCCAGTGTTCATGATGGTATAGGGGTGCATTAGTGCACATGGCATGGGTGACTGACACATCTGTGAAGGCACCATTAATGCTGAACAATATATACATGCCAACCAGATGACGTCTTTTTCAGGGAAGACCTTGTTTATTTCAGCAAGACAATGTCAAACCACATTCTGCATGTATTACAGCAGCATTGCTCCATATTAAAAGATTCTGGGTGCTAAACTGGCCTGCCTGCAGTCCAGACCTGTCACCACTGAAAACATTTCACACATCATGAAATGAAAAATACGACAAAGGAACCCCCGAACTGTTGAGCAGCTGACATCCTATATCAAACAAGAATGGGAAAACATTTCACTTTCAAAACTACAGCAGTCGGTCTTCTCAGTTCCCAAACACTTACAGAGTGTTGTTAAAAGAACAGGTGATGCAACACAGTGGTAAACATGCCCCCCATCCCAACTTTTTGGAACGTGTTGTTGGCATCAAATTCAAAATGGGCATATATTTTTCAAAAAACAATAACATTTCTCAGTTTCAACATTTGATGTGTTGTCTTTGTAGTATTTTTCCTTTTAAAATATGGTTTACATAATTTGCATTCCATTGCATCCTATTATTATTTACATTCTGCACAGCATCACAAGTTTTTTGGGAATGGGGTTATACATTTTCACCCGATTTTCTCCCCCAATTTAGTCTTGGCCAATTCCACCCACTAGTTAACTCTAGATGAAAGCTAGGAGGCCAAAGGCCAGCACATACTTCCTCCAAGACACATGAAACCCTATCGCACCTTTTTAACTTGCCACTAAAGCAAGAGCAGGAACATTAACTGCCAAAGATGTTAGGTCAGCTAACAGACCCCAAAAACTTTTTTTACAAGGATTCTACAGGGGTGCTGAAACATATAAGGGGGTGCTGTAATTACGACTGTTGCAGTGCCATTATGTGAAGTTGGGGGGTGGTAACAGTCACTGACCCACAGTCTAGCTCAGGGAAACACACGGCACTTTAACTGTCCTGTTGCGGCTCCACAGCAGAATTAGATTTTTAGGTAAAAATAAAATAATCCTCCTTTGCAGTAAAATAAAGCTCTGCTGATTGTTCTAATGCAGTTCTGACAACACTGGAGTTATATGTATAACTGCTTATTCACCAACCTTTAAGACTGAACACTGGCACACAGACTGCTGGTCACCATAGCGATGCAGGCAACAATCTCACCTAGCTAGTAGCTAATGCTAACCATACACTAGAAGACTTTGAAAAGGCCAGCATAACGAAAAGGCACAGAGAAAGATTTAAGACAAACTTCGATAATTTGGAGACGAATGGACTTATTTGCATTTATAAGCACTCAACCGGTTTTGGAAACAAGAAATATCAACTTCTGTGGAAACTTATCCTGCCAGAGATGTGAGAAAAGTGGCTACTGAGAAGCTACAGCTTGAAGCAGAACAGCATAAGTCTGCGTGTTTGTTTTTAAATTTTTTGGCCTATACTAGTACAGTAGCACATACTGGGACATATTTACGGCCAAAACAGTAAAATGGACATAAAATGTTGTGGTTTTGATTTTTGTTGAAAGGACAAAATGGCTGTTCTTAACATTCGGGTTAATGCTGAAATCAGTGCAGAGAAGATTCCATATTAGGTTTCAATATTTGAGCACACATAAGACGTGTTTTCATTTGCATTTTATTGGACTTTACACCTACTCTGTTATGTGTAGACCAATCAAACGTTTTCTTTAGTTTGACAGGTGTGAACACTCCGAGTGTACTTGTGTGTGCGATGAACCACGGCCCATAAAAAATCATGTCTCTCTTCACAGCTGGTGGGACTGCTTTTTTACAATGGTCCCATTCAAATGAGGGAAATCAACATCAGGACACACTTTCCTCTGTGCACGTCAAAGCTGCATGACCAGCCTGTTTAACATCTGAGTCTTTACAGAGGCTCGTATTGTTCTTGCAGCACGAGCTGCCGCTAATAACGGCAAATGAGCAATAACGAAACTTTTTTTGTCACATAGACCACAAAACTTATTTTTGATGGCCAGATATCATTGACCTGTTCTAGTTGAGTCAAAAGTGATGCATGATTGAACCAACTGAGAACTGAAGTAGAGTGGGTTTCTTTATTACTACGATTGTAGTACATGCACATATTTTTTGTTTTAATTCAAAACAATGAGTGTGATAATACGCTTTATCAAGTATGAGTGATAGATCTGGGTTTTATACCATGATGGGCTAATGAGAGTTAAAACCAATATAGGTCCCTTTCATGGAGCCAAATGGAACATTGTTCAGTGGGTGCTAACAGGCACCATGAGTAAACCACCTTACTACTCATCCTATGACCCATCCTACTCTCTTGGATGCCCAACCACAGATGTGGACTGCACTATTTTGACCAAAATTATATATATTTATTGAATCAGCTGAATTATCCATACTCCTACAGATGCACACCTGGAACATCTATGATTGGTTCAGATACTCACAGCCCACAATAAACAATTCAGACATTGGTTAGCAGGCTCATTTGCATATTTCAACCTCATGATATCTGTACTGCAAATGGCAATTTTATGATAATGACTGACGAGTGGTATATTGTGCAGTTCTAGTGACTACAGAGGGCTATAGTACCCAAATCGCCCTCTAGAGAGAGAGCAAGGCCAATAATATTCTCTTTGACACCCGGCCATGGATGGCTGTGGGATTGCCAGTGATCACACTTGAGTCCTCCCAACTATTTCAATTTCTTTTTTATTCAAAATTGTGAGACCTGCCAATCTTATCTTACTCACTCACAAAATATTCATGGAACAGTAGGCTAAACTTCTGCTACAGCAGGGCCAAAAACATCCCCTCCTCCGCTTCAGAATCTGACAGGTCTTACATTTCAAGTCCTACGCTTTGAGAAATGACTGATTGCTTAAACTAAACCATACAATGTTAAACATGCCACATCTGAATACATGTCATGTTTCATTATTGCTGGTGTTCTAAACTAGCACTGTAGTAAACTGAAACTGGTGCACAGTGCAGTGTGGTAAGCAGCGCTGCTACCAGATGCACTTTCACTTAAAGCAGAGTGCATGCCAACAGTAATAAAAACTTAAATAAATAAATAAAACTGAATGGGCCGCCAGACTGGCGGAGTCATGCACACTGGGTTCATCGGAGACATGCACACTGCTAGATTGATCAGGCCTCACTGCCTTCAGGAAGTGAATATCTGTCCACCTGGGCTGAGAGGAAGTCAACAAAAGCCACATGCGAACAGACTGACGTCAAACATAAACCACCGCACCTGACAGGAACACCTCCTACTGACAATACACCTCTCTCTCTCTCTCTCTCTTTCTCTGTCTCTCATCAGTCTTTGTCTATTTGAATTTGAATTTCTCTTCAAATTTTAATACTTACGTACTTCTAAGTGTTATATCTACCCATCCATCTATCTATCTATCTATCTATCTATATATATATATATATATATATATATATATAAACCATCCTTATTCATTGGCCTAAGACATTTGGTGGAGAACCAAAACTCACCCAGTACAGAGGAATTTTCTACTTGCCCCAGATGTAGTCAATCAGCCAAGACATGTTTGGTCTCCAAATTTAGCTTCTTTAGTTTAGGACTTGAGTTACAAAGCTAATGTTGCTAACAAACACCAGACATCAATAGCCACCCAAATTTTTTCCATAAATACATTCCTAAAACTGTGTGTACCTGAACAGAGCCATTTTAGACAGCAGGTGCTGAATTCTCACCCAACTTCCCTTCACGTTCATGCGTGTGACACTGACATTCAGACTTTAGATTACACTTGTGATTTCCATTGTTCTGTTTATAAACATATATCTTCAGTTTGAAAATTCTAGTTTAACCCATAATCTAGATCCTTTGCACAACAATGCAAACTGGCGAGTTATTCTTAGGTTACAGACGTGTGTAGTAAAACTTTGCACCCACCAGTGGGTCCTGGCCATTTAAGGGGTTTACAGCATTCATAAAAGGAAACAACAAAATTCACAGAAGTAATCTGTTGGGTCTACATGCCCAAACCACACTGAAAAGTCTGCGCAACCTTAAAGCAGCATGATGTGAGAATTGGTATTTTTTGCTCTTGGGCTCCCCCTACAGTTATGTATTGTATTTCACTGTAACACCACAGTCGTAAATACAAATCACGCTTTCAGCGCCCCTCATGGACAGCTATGCCCACTCATTTGTTGATGAGCTGAAGGATACAGAATCCGACTTCCCTTCACATGCACATGCATCTCGCATGCATATGGACGCTCCAGATTACAAATGCGATTTTGGTTGCTTCTATGTGCAAATAACCGAAATCGTCAGTGTAATCTGTAACATCCATATGTCTGCATGATGCGTGTGCACACAAAGTAGATTTGGAATTCAGCACAACACCAGCAAAGACAATGCCAGAAGAGAAAGAACCATGTCAAGTTACAAGGTAGAGTAATGTTACGGGATTTTTTTAGATTGTGAGAGTGTGAGATTGACAAAGACTGGCCAAAGTTTTTGGCGTGAGATGAATTTATTTCTTTGCATACTAGCCTGAAACAGGACTGGGTTAGATGACTTTTGGCATCCAGAAAAGCTACAAAACTCTGTGAGAGAGGGATGACACAGGTAAGGTTACAACCTACGTTGCATTCTTTGCATAACTTTGACAGGGATGCACACCCTGCTGTCAAATTCTCTTTGTTTTCCTGTTAGCCGTGAGACTGCCTCTTATGTCTTTTATCTCTTGCCAACAAGTAAAAGCCAGTGCCATGAAGTGTTACATACTTCTCGTGAGAGATCTCCTCCAAAGTCTCATAGCACTATAACAGGTGTTCTGGGCCCAAGGTGGCAATGACAGAGATGCTATTCTCACTATTATTAGTCAGTGTACCACCAAAGTGATTTTGAAGCTGTTATTTTAAGGTAAAATTGTTACATACTGTTGCTGAAGACCAGGAAGCAGTTTGAGTGGGTTCAGAGAAGTGTCGTGGACGTATTTATGAAAAAAGAGGAATGCTGGCCTTGTAGCGTTAAACTAAAGACGCAACATTTGACAACAAACCATGTCTTGCCTGATTGATTACATCCGGGTTAAGTGGAAAACTGCACACTTGATTTTTTTATTATGACAGTCTCTTGAACATGATTTGAGCGTAAAATCAGTTCTCCACTCTGTAAATGGAGACTGATTATAAGGGAAATATTTTTGAACTTAAACATGTCACACTTTGTTTACAATAAAACAAATGACTGGTAGCTAAGCCTTTCTTAAGAAAATCCCCAAAAAACATTTGTAAAAAGTCTAGCACATTTTGTGGATAAACACTTGATCCCTGTAAACTGCTATATAACGTGAAACAGAAACACCAATATTTCTCAAGTGCTGTTCCTTCCCTTCCAGCATTACCTCATTTTACCAAACTCAGCCAAGGATTTCACAATTACTACAGCATTCTCTCCATTTCAAAGAAATGCTCCAGTTTCTCTGTAGCGCCCTGGCTTCCACTGGTGCTGAAATCTCCATAATGGATTGTTTTCTGATGCCACATTCACAGCCTCCCTCAAGGCCAAAGTGGGGAATTTTGTGGAATTTTCCCAGCAGTTATCACAAAATAATGGCCTCCCAGTCATACAGCAAAGCTCCGTCATGGTATTGTGTAGTCTGTTTTGCAGGTGTGTGTGTCTGTGTGTGTGTGTGAGTATGTGTGTGTGTGTGTTTGTGTGTATGCAGATGTACAGTATTGTGCAAAAGTCAGAGACCACTCTTAATTTATATAATTTCCAGTTAAACTGGCCATGAGTTATCCATTTTTCAGAGTCAGGAAAGAAGCAGAAAACATATTTAACAGAAAATTAAACAACTAAATATAATATCACAGTGTTTCACACCTCCAAAGTTCAGTCTTAGAAGTTGGTTGCATTTTCTGCTTCTCACAATCCAACTAATCCCAAACACATTCAGTGATTTTGAGGTCTGGACTCTGGTGTGGTCAGTTCATTGTTCTAAGAACACCAGCAGCTTCTATGTTTGATTTGCAGATTTTCTTTTTTTGTCTGTTTCCTTTTTCTCAGTAACAGCTTCTTGTCAGCTACTCAGTGCTGAGTTGTCTTCTCACAGTGGAAAGATGGACAGAAACACCTGTGGATTTTTTTTTATCTCAAGCAAGAGTGGAGCTTGATTTTCTCCTCTCTCTCAAAGATGAAATCTTTATGTACTGTTTATCTGATGGTGACAGTTTTGGTAGACTCCCATCTTTTAATAATTTTTTTAAATTCCAGTTTTGCAGTCTCCAATTTTTTCACTTATTTTTGCTTCTTTATGACAGTAGACTATTTTACATTCACTATCCTGTAATGTATTAATCTAACAGAATAACTCCAACTTAATGGTCATTTTGACTGGAAATGAAAAAAAAATGTTGCTGTCCAAAAAATGTATCTCCATTTTTCGATTTTATTTTTTTTATATAATTTAAACTGTAACTGTCCTTCACACTGTGCAAAAACATTCACAATGAACGGACCAATAAAGTTTTTTTCTCTAACACACAATGAAGTGTCGTCTCTGACTTTTGCACAATACTGTATTCAGTGTCAGTCTGTGTTTATGAGAAGTGTGGGTCCACCATTCCCTGTAGTCTTCTATAGACCATTTACAGTAACTGCAATGACATCAGAAGTGGGTATTATAAGAAGTGCGTGTACACACATGCACCAGCATGACCATTCTCCATCTTCCTGTCCTTCCACAGCTCATATACAATAAGTAGACTCAACAACATCAGATATGGGCAATATAGTTTGTGCTGAGTGTGTGTGTATATGTGTGTGTATACGCATGAGCATGGGGGCAATGAGTGCCTGCCGTTTCCTGTGGGCTTCCATAGGCCCTATACTAGATTCAACAATGGATAGTGTGGTGTATGTGTGCATACACACGTATTGCCAGGGCAATCACCAGAGGCCAGTGAGGAGATGAATGATGATGAACGAGAGGTGCTACGAACAGTGTGGGCAGTCACGTAGTATAGCATAACATGGGGTAGGAGAGGGTAGCTCTAGACCTCCAAGGCCATGGCAGTGCAGGGCTTAATGACAGGCTGACTTAACATTGAGAAACTTCCAGGGAACTTCTATGAAACTAAGTTTCACTTGCGGTTCATAATGCAGAACCTCCTGCAATTCATTTGAAACTGGTTTGATACTCTGGTAACAACAGCAGCTGCCTCAACATCGTAAAACAACACTGATGACGTACCAAAATGCTGATAGCCCTCTAAAGGCGTCCAACAATAGCATTTCAACTCAGATTTACCATCAAGGTCAAGAAAATAAAAAATATATTTTACATGTTATGCGTTATATAAAAAATAAGTCATTTTTCATTTTATCAATAACCTGTGCCATGGCAAATGCTCTTTAACATGACAGCTGTTTGAGCCAGCGCTGAACATCTGCTTGAGCCAGCATTTTTTCTACTTTGTTAGTTCGAAATCTATATATGTATGTGTGTGTGTATACAGTGGAGTCCAAAAGTCTAAGACCACACTGAAATTAATATTTTTTCTTATTAATAAAAATTAATAAAATTTATGCCCTGCTAGATCTGCCACGGTTAACTGTAAGTGCTATTATTGTGAATTGGAAATGTCTAGGAGCAACAACAGCTCAGCTATGATTCAGCAGACCACACAAACTCACAGAGCAGGACCGCTGTGTGTTGAAGTGAGCACCATGTAAAAATCACCTGTCCTCTGTTGCACCCCTCTAATGAACCCACATGCCTTATGGTCACTTCAGTATCTATATAGTGTGCGGATGTGTAGGAGCGCACACTGATTTCCACTGAACTGAATGTCTGAGTGAAATTAAAACCATCCATCCAGAGTACTTCAGTTCATAGTGTTCTCAGAATTGTTGAGTTTGTTCTACTGAACTGTGTGAAGTGGCTTAACTTTCTGGTAATAAACACAAAACTCACTTCTCAAGACTTATTCCAACCCAGTAGAAAACTCACAGAAAACTCTCTAACTCACTGCAGAGTTCCAAATTGCCTCTGGAAGCAATATCAGTACAAGAACTGTAAGTTAGGAGGTTCATGAAATGGGTTTCCTTAGCCAAGCAGCTGCACACAAGCCTAAGATCACTATTCGCAATGCCAAGAGGTGGCTGGAGTGGTGTAAAGCATGTCGCTACTGGACTCTGGAGCAGTGGAAACGTGTCCCCTGGAAAGATCAACCAGGATTCAACTGGCAGTCTGATAAATCTGGGTTTGGTGGCGGCCAGGAGAATGCTACCTACCAGAATGCATGGTGCTAGTAAAGTTTAGTGGAGAACAGATAATAGTCTGGGCTTTCAGAAAAAGGTTGTATGGATTTGTATATAAATATAAATTGCTGGCTTACCAGAGAGGCAGACTCTGGTGATGGGGGGCTGGGTGGTCGCAGGTGATCTCCTAAATGGAGAGAAGGTAAAGGATGCACAATTGTAGTGGGCTCCAATACAGCACACATTTTGCAGGACAAAAATCTGCCATGTTTGAAAGCAACAGTGAAAGTGTGAGCGAGCGTGAGAGTGTATTTAATGTGACTAGAAACTGACACACTAAAGTTTCTTTCAAATTCATAATGACAATGTTAACCTCAAAAAATATATATAAAAAAATATATAGCAAATATCAGCCCAATGCAGAGTTTATATGAATCCAATATAGTACATCATTATCTGCATTTGAATATTGCACAGCATGCTTGTGCACTACATCATAGACTTGATTTGCTATTCCCTTCAACATTTTTGGACAATGCTGCTCTCAGGGTATTCCAATGTTTCCAGAGAGAGACGCCAGAGGCAGAGCTTGATTCGATCTCCATCTGGGCCAGTCTGGCCTGGACGGGCTTGAACAGAACCTAACAAAGGCCTTTAACAGAGCATCCTAATTGGTTTGACGTAGCTTGTGGTAATTCAAAGGAAAAATCAGCCCTCTGCTCAATAAAAGAGAGGAACCACCTTTTCTGCCTTGCCAGGTGGAAAAATGTGTCACTGAGGGGCATCGAAGGACACATGGAAAGTCCTAAGCAGGCAAATGCATTTTGGCTAACATTTAAGGTTTTTAACTGGTGAAGCGCTAAGTGGGAAATGGGCTGAGGAAAATGTCAGACTGTCTGTTGACTATGGCTGGCTGCAGCTCTAGCATTTGTCTATACTGCCCTCTTGTGGTGCAATGAAGAAACAACTGCTATTAGATGTTCAACAGATGGAAGACACATAAAAATAAGGAATAATTCCTGAAAAATTGCCCACTTTTCAGTTTGAATGTATTTTAACAGTTCAATATTACTGAATATGTTAAATGATAAGCCAAAAAACATACTTGTTTGAGGTGCACTGTACATTAGTGAGGACTGTGAAATTGTTTCTCACACTTCGAAGGCTGGCAAGAACCTGGACAGAAACAAAGAGAGTGACTGATAGCACTGTAATGTTTGATGAGAGCAAATTAAACAGTTACACAAGGAAGTGACCCATTCATTGCTGAGTAATCACTCTAGTGATGTTAAAGTGACATAAGATGACATTTACCTGAGCAAAAGGTGTGACGATTAGGTCATCCCCATGCCTGCAAATGAAACAGGATATGGCGTTATCCTCAATTTTGAGCTAGCTTTGCTAAAAACAAAACCACATTATGCAACAGTAATGATATCACATATGATGTCAGTCCTGAGGGTTGACAAATGACAGTGGACTCATTGTCAAAGAATGGCCCAAAACAGGGTGTCAATGACCGAGAACTCTAAATGGCATAAAAATGGGTTACAGAGAACAATCCGCCACAGTTCCTGGGGTCCAAAAGCAATTTGGCTAATAAGACTTCAGTGGGAAATGTGCTGTTACATAATAGCAGTCTGTCAGCGCCAGCAGGGGCCATCAGAGGAAATCAGGCCACATTGAGACAGGCTCGGGCGTGCAAGGCCTTACTTACCCTCACTCAGCACCACACTCAACTGCCAATCAAGCCTTTTTGAGGCTAATTTTGTTTTACAAACTCTACAGAAAAATGCTCATTCCTGTTAAAATGCTGATTACAAGGGCTGTCATGTACAGTACCAGTCGAAAAGTTTGGACACACCTTACTGAATGCATGTTTTTCATAATCTTGAATGCACTTGCGTCTAATGCCTTAAGCTTTAAAGCTTGAAATGGGTTTCTAAGGCACATATAAAGTGCCTTACAAACAGGGAAGTTGAAGAAGTAAATGTAAGCAATGCAGAGAGCAGCCTGATTGGAGTGGTGTCATTGATCTTGACACCATATCTTTTTCATTTGGTTCAGTTGTACAAATTATATATTGGTCAGGCATTCTGCAGGACATGAGCGCTCTGCTACTCTCACATTTGCCACCACTCGAGCAAAAAACTCCTTCTTTGCATGAAAACAGCACAAACCAATAAAGACACTTAATGTCTATATGTATCACTGTCATAGCAATAATAATAAACCTTACTTGATATCTGTTTTATGATTGGTTCGTCAATTTAAATGTAACCAATCAGGTCACTGATGCAATATGTTCTATCACCAATGGGGCAAAATGAAGGGCACTGCTTCACTATTATTTTATTACTCGTCTGCCATTGTTTGCAGTAGCTCATGCAGAAAGAAAGACATGAGCGTCTGTGAAGAGTCAGCCATTGAAACTAGCCGATTATGTGGACAGTGCAGCACTGACCAGCTGCTAAAACATGTGAATCTGATGTGAATTCCCTCTTTTGGTGTGGACTATCACAAAATTGCATTCCTACCAGCAGCGAAATGAACCAGGATTTATTTGGAAGTGACTTGAGGCCCTTGATTTTTGTTGAACCGTGGCCCATTCGTTTAGTGCGCACCTGAGGTGAAGTGTTTACACCGGACAAAACGGACTGAGCTATTGAAAAAGTTGATATGCCTACCAAACGTGGTAGGTGTGAAAGCACCCTAAGACACATGTAAATAGCTAAGTGAATGTATTTCCAAAATAAATTACACATTTTTGAAATGAGCCCGAAGTAAGTAGCTTTTGTTCTCAGCATATATGGCACTTCTTCAGTGCTGTTGGAAAAACATCCCTAGTTACTCCTCATAAAGCTGCTTGAGAGAAAGCCAAGTGTGTGTAAAGCTGCACCCGGGAAAAGAGGGGCTAGTTGCAGAATCTAAAACACTCACTAAATTAAACATCCAAATCCAATTGGACAGTTCAGCATCACAACCGATTAACGCATATTTTAATGTGTCAGTATTGGCTATATTTGTCTGATAATTTGTTAAAGGCAAATTCCACCAGCTTTTCAAACGTTTTCCATAATTCAGTAATCTAGATGTAAACAGCCATTTCGAATGGCTTGATGTGAAATGGTTCACTGTAGAGAAACAGATTTCTTCACAGTAGTGTGATCAGAACAAGGGGTCACGATGTCTACAACACAAATTAAACCATTTTATTTACTATCCGAAACCACCCATGAATCTGCATATGTCTTCTGAGTTCTTACATGTAATGTTGATGGTGAAATAGTGGTGAATCTAAAAAAAAGTTTTCTTTGGGGACCATTTTGCCATATAGCACCCTGCACGTTCCTTTTCACCCTGAATTGATTTTAAAAAATACATTTTAGGCAAAAACCTTCTCACAATTGTTATAAAACATTGTATCAGGACTCAAGCAGCATATTCATAACAATTTCATGAAATCACCTTCTATGAGGGAGCTTTCAGAGGCATTAAACTCTTGGGATGTCTGGTTCCTATCACCACCACTGTGAAAAATTCTGACTCAGTACAATTTAGAACAGAGCATTTCACATCAAACCACTCTAAACGACTTTGTTTATATCTTAACCATTTAATTACTCAGAAAGGTTGCAAAATGGGTGGATTTCTCTTTTTCCCTTGACATCAAACACTGTCATGCCAATTACTGGTAATGGAAACATGACACTGTTACATTACTGAACAAAATGCGTCTTGTCAACTCATGATGACAGAAGACTTCTGCCATGACATGTTTATTGCATGGTTACATCAATGTTATGCAGCAGGGCTCAAGAAATGTGTTACCAAAGCTTTTTTAAGGATGCAACAGTGGTTCTTCTATGGTATTGCACAAAAAAAAATTTAGGAACTTTATATATGAGTAAAAATTATAACTCCATGAATGGTCATTTAAAAAGATCAAAACACATCAGTCCATTGTGTGTCACACTACACACATTCTAAAAATTCACTGATTTTATAGTAGCACTAACTTTCATGATCGTGAATTGTGCTCAGTATCAAAGAACTCGGATTGGATTGGCGGGTAAATCCCTACTCTGCATATTTTAATGTGCTATTTCAGCACATTAGCACATGAGCAGGCGTTTTCATACTGGTAATGTATACACAGTGCTGTGAATAATTATTTGCCACCTCCTGATTTGCTCTATTTTTTGCATATTTGTCACACTAAATAGTTTCAGATCCTCATACAAAATGTAACATGAGACAAGGAGAACAAAAGGAAACCGTTTTTAGATGATTGCTTCATTTTCTGAAGTAAAAACGTTTTGTAATGCCTATATCACCCATGTGAAAAAGTAATTGCCCCATAAACTTAACTGGTTTTGCCATTTTTAGGAGCAGCGACTGGAACCAAACGCTTTCTATAACTGGAGATCAGGAAATTTTGGCGCACTCTTTTCTGCAGAACTGCTTTAATTAAGCCACACTGGGCTTTCGGGGTGGCACAGTCATCTCACAGCAAGAAGGGCCTGGGTTTGATTCCCCGGCAGGGTGACCAGGGTCCTTTCTGTATGGTGTTTACCTGTTCTCCCCGTGTCTGTGTGGGCTTTCTCCCACGGTCCAAGTCAGGCCAATTTGGACATGCTAAATTGCCCCTAGGTGTGAGTGGAGTGTGTGTGTGATTGTATACGTCTGTGTGTCTGCCCTGCAATGGACTGGCAACCTGTCCAGGCTCCAGCGACCCAGGGGGACAATCGGCTTTAGATTGTGTGTGTGTGGACGGCTTTCAAGCATGTCAAGTCAGGAGTCTGAGTAGGCCGATCCAAAGCCTCAATTTTGTGTTTTGTGAGCTTTTCAGAGGTGGACTTGCTTCTGTGCTTCAGATCATTTTCTTGCTTGCCCAGGCCCTGAAGTAAAAAAGCATCCCCACAGCATCACACTACCACCATCATGTTAGACTGTTGGTATGATGTTCTCATTGTGGAATGTGGTGTTAGCCTTTAGCCAGATGTAATGAGACCCCTGTCTTGGGACCTCAGTGTGGTTCACCGGAATCCCAGAACTTTAGAAATGGCTTTGTATGCCTTTTTAGACTGATACTTTCTTTCTAAACTCTTTTGGAAGTTCTTTTGGTCATGGCACGCTACTTGTTGAGACTGTTTAGCCTACTTCACATTACTGGAAAGATTCCATTTAAGTCATGTTAAGATTCAACAGGGCTGTCAGTAGGACAGTCACTAAATTTGGTTAACTGGTTTATTGAGTAACTAGGGACAATTACATTTTCATGATCATGTTAAAACTGTATTTTGTGTTTGCTCAGGTTGTCTTTGTCTTAGGAAATTTTACAATCTGAAACAATTAAACACAGCACTGTGTGTAACCTGTGGAAGTGCATTACGTAGTGTGACAGATGACTCACAGCTCTGAGGCAATGGAGGAGTTGCGGGACATGGATTTGGGCGACAGGTCATAGTCGCTGTCGGAGCGGTAGAGGAAGGACTCTCGTCGCTGGTTATGGCCGGGGAAGTTGGTGTGCAGGACCAGGCCGGAGCCGGGGGAGGCCTGGGGGTCCAGCGGACTGCAGCCTGCCGATGGCCCATTCTCCACATCAAAACTGCAACCACAAACACAACCAAACATCAGTATTAGAAGACAGGAAAAAGCCCCACTTTCTCTGCTGTGCACTTTATCTGCTGTGCTTTATCTGCTGTGCAGTTATGACAAACATTTACAAAATGAATACTCAAAGCAGCAGAAGCAACAGAGCATCCACTTCAGAGTTTACACAACCAATTCAGTCAAGTATACACACTTTCTGAGACTTTCCATGGGCTCATTTGGTTAAATGACAGCTGCTTTAAATCACTGTTCTGAATAGTAGTTGTATGAGGACAGCTATGAAGATATGCAAATCGTCTGTGTCATAACAAAACCTTTGAGTTTCTTTTTTTTTGTTAAACCACTTGGAAACACCAGCTGTCCTTTAATTGTGTGAACATTTCATGAAGAATGAACCAATATAAAGATTTTGTTGACAGTGATAGATACCAGGTATACAAGGTATTGGTACTGGGCTGACATCAGCAAAAAATTCTGTAGGACCAAATTAATTTGGTCCATTCATCTTAAGAGATGACAATTAAACATAGCTAATTTTAAAGCTTTGTAATTGTTAAAGAAGACACAATGGTTCGGTATTGGTTAATTGGTAGATAGTTTTGGTATCGGTATCGGAAAAGAATAAGTGATATTGTGCCACTTTTTAGAAAGTGACGATGTGAAGGAAAGCAACAACTATACTGAACCTGAATTAGTGCTGTGGAAGTCCATTTCTTCAACGGTGTCATCTAAATACTGCCAATATTCTGCTGTTAATTTTGTTATGTTTAAAGCAGTGAAACACTTTTGAAACTATTGTTTGTTCCACCAGATGAAGACCATGTGTAATGTTTAATAATACAGATTTTAAGCAAGAACAGTAGCAGGGATGGGCATAGTGGCTGGAAAAAAAACTATGCTGTTCTGCCAATTGTTTAAATTTGACTTGATAGAAAATTACACTATATAACAACACTATTGTGGCAATAATTTCAGACCAAATCTTTATTGCAGGGCAGTGTTCGCGAGGATAAATTACACCTATCCAAGCCCTTTCAGCCCTTAGCAACTGACATAGGCCTACATAAACATTTATAACTCATCCTAAAAATGTGTCACGTCAACTCAACATCTAGGCTGAGAAAACATCCTTTTTGTCTATAAGCCTTAATAAATGTTTGTGTACGTTTATGCCTTTTGCCATGACAAGCTTATGTAGGTCTCATGTAGCCTTATGAACACAGCCCTACAGTGTACAGTGTTCCTGAATTTTTTCACAAAGACTAGTTATTTTAGCTGATTTTTCACATTGAAAACAGCTAAAATAATAATCTGAAGATGTTATGCTGGCTTCACAAAAGTGGCTGTGGTAAGAAAATCTTAAATGTACCGTTTGTCCTAAAGGGGAAATCCACTGATTTTTCAAAGCTGTTACGTAATTCAATGATTAATATGTAACATAGTCATTCAGAGTGGCTAAAGAAACTTACAGAGTCAGAATTGCTCATAGTGGTGGTGATGGGAACCAGACGTCCGAAGAGTTCAATGCCTCTACAGCTGTGTCCATGAAGATTATTATATGAGATGGTTATGAATATGCTGCCTGATGTCTGATATTGTGAAATATTTTTTTTGGCCTAAAAGGTATTTTTTCAAAAGTGTGTCAAAATAGGCAAAACAGTCCCCAAAGATTTTCAGATTTACCACTACTTCACTTACTACTTACTTCATTTTCAACATATAAAAATCCAGGAGACAGGCGTAAGTTCACTGGTGGTTTTGGATAGTAAATAAAATGGCTTTATTTGTGTTGTAGACACAACATTTGGTTGCTATCACCACTGTAAAGAAATCTGAGTCTGTAATTTTCTCTTCAAACCACTCTGAATGATTTTGTTTACATCTCGATGACTGAAATATGCAGAACTTTTGAAAAAAGTTCTTCTTTAAATACGTACTAAGGACAAAAAGAGACAAAATTTTATCTTCAAAAACATCTCTTAAGAACAACTGCAAGTGATATTCTTGAAAAAAGTATGTATTTAATATTTTCTTAACCTTATGACAGTCTCACACTTTTCTGACTTGACAAGGTAAACTGTAACAAATGCGTTACATTAAATATACTTGTCAAAATAAACCAAGCAGGGTTTTTCCTGTTGACTACTTCCTCCCCAGTTACTTCATGTTCTTCATGCTAAACATTTTTCAGTGTTTCAATGGTTTGATTTTATTTTCCCTTCATTTGCTGACCTCGGACGCTGATGTGATTAAACTGAATACCCAATCAAAAGAAATATGGGACAATTTGTGGTAATCTGTAAAATGTTATATGATACTAATAATCTGCATGACACATGACCTACAGTCTATATATGAAAACAATAGGTTCTTATCAAAAATCTTTTGAGTTGCTGCTTGGTGATTTTGATTTCCACAGCTACAGCGTTAATGCAGATTTATGCTTATACTTATAGGGGAATTCCAGTAATTATTCCAACTTTCTGCATAATTCAATTGTTAATATGTAAACAAAGTCATTCAGAGTGGTCTGATGTGAAACGCACAATTCCAGATAAACTTACAGAGTCAGAATTGTTCACAGTGGTGGTGACAGGAAGCAGACGTGTGAAGAATTTGATGTTTATCATGATGGTGAAGTACAAGCAGGGCATAGTACAGCATGACAGTCCCCAAAGAAAACAGTTTTTTGTTGTTGTTGCTTTTTCAGGTTTACCCCTTTTTACCATCATCAACTAAGCAGGTTCACTGGTGGTTTTAGGTTGTAAATAAAATTACTGTATTTGTGTTGTACACATATGTTCCTATCACCACCATGGTAAAGAAATCCAAGTCAATAAGTGTCATCAAACCACTCTAAATGACTTTGTTTACCATTCAATGACTGAATTATGCAGAAATAAAAAAAACAATGTTTTGAATACAAAAATGCAAAGAATGTGACTATAAACAGCTATAAATATTCAGCATTGCTGTAAGATACAAGGCCACGGTTTATGAAGCAAGCCTGTAATGACTCACAATAAAAACATTTTGAAAATATTTATTTGAGAGATAGACAGAAAAGTTCACACAAGTTTATGTAAGAAGACCCCTGAGACCGGGAAGTTTGGGAAAGCCTCAGAGATTCCCAGTGCTAAGGGTGGAAGCAACAAGGCCTCAGGAAGTCCAGGAGAGATGTGCGGCGATGGCCTCAGCCCACTTCAAACGAGACACCAGACGCGGAAACACGTTACGTATTACCCAAACAAACACTTCTCAAAGTTTCCACCACTGGGTCATGCAGTGTGTTTTATTTCGCAGGTGGCTGAGGGGGGAGATAACAGTGGGGAATGAGAAGTCGATGACAGTTCACAGCGTTGGTGGCCTCAGGCCATGGCCTATGACCATCTCACAGCACGTGAGCTCAGATGGGACTCCCTTAAGTCGCAAGCAGCAGCAGTAGCATAAACCACAGAGGAAGAAACAGAAGAAACAGCTGTGTTAGGAGAGGTCAAAGAGCTACTGTCTGACGTGGTTTAATGTTTGCTTTATATTTAAACTCTAAAACTGCAAAAGTCAAGTTCCTCAGTTCCTTCAGTTCCTCCTTCTTATAACTACACAACTGAATAGTTTACAATATTTACACATGATTCATAGTAGTAACTAAACAATTCGTGGTAGTTTATGGATAATTTATAGTAGTCACTGATAATTCATAGGAGTACCTAAATAATACATAGTAGTTACTAAATAATTTTTGGTATTTACTCATACAACCCTGTTTCCAAAAAAGTTGGGACACAATGTAAATAAATGGGCAAAATGTAAATAAAAACAGAATGCAATGACATGCAAATCAATTAAACCCTATATCTAAATGAAAATAGTGCAAAGAAACTGAGAAATTGTATTTTTGTTTTTTTAAATATATGCCAGTTTGACTTTGATGCCAGCAACACGTTTTAAAAAAGTTGGGACAGGGGCAATAAAAGACTGGTAAAGTCATGTAATGCTAAAAAACCACTTGGAGGAACATCTCACAACTAATTAGGTTAATTCTGACAGGTCAGTAACATGATTGGGTATAAAAAGAGCATCCAAGAGAGGCTGAGTCTTTCAGAAGTAAAGATGGGGAGGACTTCACCAGTCTGCGAAAGACGGCATGGGAACATAGTGCAACAATTCAAGAATAACATAAAATAGCAAAGAACTTGGTGATTTTATCATCTATAGGACATAATATCATTAAAAGATTCAGAGAAACCAGAGAAATCTCTGTATGCAAGGGAGAAGGCTGAAAACCAATTAGTAGTTACTAAATAACTCATAGCACTTACTAGTATTTACTGCATTATTTACAGTACTGACTAAATAATTCAGAATATTTACTGGATTATTCACTGTAGTTACTGATAATTCACTGTAGTTACTAAATAATTAATGATAGTTAATGGATAGTAATTCATAATAGTTACTTGGAATTCATAATATTTACTGGATAATCAGTTTTAAAAGTGCCATGTCCTACATTTTTCTTGTGTTTTATTTTGAAATCAATGTTTTATGTACCGTAATTCATAAAGCAGTCCTGCTCTTCTGGAACATTTCTTATAACTGTGTGGAGCTAAAGTGCTAAATAGGTGCATGTAAAAGCACTGATTTGTGTCACATCATAAAAACAATGAATTCAAAATGGGCTGTTTTTGCAGCATGGTTTGCATATGCGGACCACACAGAGTGTGGAGTAAACAGTATGTTTAGAAACTTCAACAGTGTTTATATACTACATCAAACACTTCAGTAAAGCAAGACCAATTCAGTTTTCCATGAGATGGGATAAGATTAATAACTGAATGATCAGCCTGCAGTTTAAAGTATAAAGTAAATTAGAAAACTGTTTTTTGGAAAATACGAGTCTGTGAGAGGGCTTATCTTCCCCTAGCCTTACAAACAAAAAAGTAGGGGCAACATGACATTAAATTTAATTAAACAGTAAAATCCCCTTATACAATGACATTATTGTAATCACTGTTCAGCACATCATTGTTCAAAAATGTTTAATATTTTCTCGCTGGATAAGCAACATACAACTGCACACACTTTCCACACAACAGCTGCAGTCATTCCGAACTGACTTCTGCCACTATTCTCAACTGGACACCCTCCACAGGCTTGTGTCAATGGTATCTCCTGAAATGGAGTCTTATGAATGACCTTATGACCAGCAGGCAGGAGATCACGTCAGAGAGGAGCCTGGAGCCTGGCGGGGGCTTTGTCTCTGCTAACATCACGCAGCTTATTAGGCATCTTACAATGGCTCAGCAACATCCCTCCATTGTCATCCCTCCTTCCCGGTAGCAACCAACAGCAACACTGTGCCATATCACCCGTCTCCGAGCACGAGCTGTTTATCCCCACACATGGCCAGGGCTTGCAGGCAGGCCCAAAGCTTTAGTACACACTTCTATAACAGTAGTTTGCAATAAGGTCCCTGTAGTTACTGAATAACAAGCCTTAGCATGTAATATGCTTGTGGTTTTAAGGGGGTAACAGAAGCTGAGTGTTTAATTGGACTACAGTACATCAGATGACCAAAATAGACTGTAAATGGCATGTATATGGGTGTGAATAGCAAATGATTGCTCAAGAAGTTTTTCAGTCAGCTTCATACAGCCATGCCACCACATATATCAACCTACTCCAGAGAATTTCAGAAAAATATCATGGCCTGCATACAGTTAAAAGTTTAGACATACCTAATTAAACTTTTTTCATCATTTTAAGACATTATGATTTAAAGACTTATGCTTAAATGCTTTAAATTTGTTTCTAAGACAAATACAAGTAGCAACGTTGATGCCTATGTATGATTTCATTTCCAAAACAAATCTTTTACACTTAAAAAATATGATCTGAAATGCCCCCAACAAGTAGTTTTCAGCAGTAACAAGATCTTTGCAAACGTGGACATTCTTTTAGCTCCGAGGGGGCTCCTCATGAAGCTGCTTGACAGAATGCCAAGTATGTGCAAAGCTGCATCAAGAGAAAGAGGGGCTGTTAGCAGTATTTTGAAGAATCTAAAATATAGTCTGTATTTATATATCATTTTTTTATTCTCTCCATAATTCCGTATGTGTCACTTCATAGGGTTGATGTCTTCGCTACTATTCTAAAATGCAAAAAATAGTACAAACCTCAATTCCAAAAACAGTTGGAACAGTATGTGAAGTGCAGATAAAAACAGAAAGCAGTGACTACTACATTCTGTTTGATCTATATTATATAGAAAATAGCACAAAAACATGATATTTGATATTTAACCTCATGAACATTGTTTTTATTATTTTTTTACTATACACTCATTCCAAATTTGACACTTGCAACACATTCCAAAAAATTTGACACAGGAGCATATTGACCACTGTGTTACATCACATTTCCTTTTAACAGTAAAATTCCAGGTACAGGTCTTCAGTAGTGTAATTGTATGGGACCTTCATTGTTCTATTTTGCACTTCATTAAGAGCCACACGTTTTAAATGGCAGACAGGTCTGGATTACAGGCAGCCAGTCCAGCACCTGCACTCTCTGATTATGCAGCCATCCTGTTGTAACGCATGCAGAATGTGCATTGGTGTTGTCAAAATAAGCATAGATGTCCAAAATGTGCATGTGTTTCAGTGTTAACGGTGCCTTCACAGATGTGCCACAGACGCCATGGACACTAGTACATACTACACTACGACAGAACCTGACTTCTGAACTTTACACATCTGGATGGTCCCTTTCAATGGCCTGGAGAACACAACATCCATTATTCCCATAAACAATCTGAAAGGTTATGTTGTCAGACCACAACATATCCACTGTGCGTTAATTCTGATGAGCGCAGAGAACTTGGCCGTAATTCTGGATGTTGCTGACATGTTGTTTATTGACAATGGTTTGTCAAAGTATTCCCAAGCCCATGTGGTGATATCCAGAATCAGGGATTCAGGGATTCAGTTGTGGTTTCCAGCCTTGCCCTTTACACACAGAGATTTCTCCTGATTTCCTTAAGTTTTTGATGATATTATGCACCATAGCTGGTGAAATGCATAAAACCATTGCAATCGCTAATTGAGGAATGTTATTCTTAAACTGTTGGATATGTTGATATATTTTTTGGCACAATAGTGAGCCTCGACCTATCCTTGCTCATAAAAGACTAAGCCTTTCCTAGATGCTCCTTTAATATCCAAGCATGACTGCATTACCTGTTTAAGCTGTGTTTTTAACTTTTTACAAGTTTCTTCAACTTAATTTGCCCCGTCCATGGGTGCAGGCATCAATTTCACAGCTGATCTATACAAAAAAACATGAAGTCAGTACATTAAACAGCTTGTTAAGTATCGTCTTTGTACTGTACTTTGTACTGTACTGTTTTTGTTCAATATAAGTCAAAGCTTCCAAATCCAAATCAAGCCAATTTCCAAATCATTGTTTTCTGTTTTTATTTGCATTTCACATACAGTTTTTTTGTAACTGAAGTTTGTAAACAGAAATAGTAAATAGAAATAGAAAATCAAAACTCGCAAAATTAAGAAAAACCCCTATTTAATTACCCAAACATTTGACAGGCTGTCACGCATTCAGTCAACTCTCTGGAAGACACGGACTTCATCTCCCAGAATCCTCTGGGAGATCACATGACTGAACATCCGCACTCGGAATCCAGCTCCGGAGAGAACTCCATTGCCCAGAATTCAATGGGGTCTCATGTGACTTTGGACTTTCACCGGCGAACCTATCAGCGCTCTCAATCCCCTGAGTACTAAATATGTTCACCTGTGCATATGATCATACGACAGATTTAGAGTTAGCAGTATTTAAGCCCGGGCTTTAGTCTGAACCTTTGCGAGGTATTGTTTCCTAGGAACCTACTGAGCGTTATTTGCCTGTTTGATTATACTCTGTGTTTTGACCTTTGCTTCGTTTGTTCTGTTTTTGACTTTTTGCCTCTTCCCTTGGTACTTTCACTGTTCTGACGGATCTGTGTTTTGACTTTTGGACTGTGTTTTGACTTCGATTTGAGCTGTGCCCTTTTTGCTTCCGGTTGGTTTGTTGTTAATAAACCACCTTCATTTGTGTGTCACGGTTCAAATGCAGGACGCAGATCGCACATGCACAACTATAGAGCAACATCTACGTAATACAGCCTCACTGACACAGGCATAACTGAAAAGAGAGGATTATCCATCCAACAGTGCAGCTGATACACAAGCTCTGGTGAAATCTCCTGCTTCATGGATTAGAATATGAGATTTATGGTGTGATCAGATTATGTTGCTAATGATTTCCTGTCATGTAACTATCATTCAGAAAAGTCAAAAGGCCACAAAACACTGTGATAAATCTTTAAAAACTTCTAGACCCATGTGGCCCAAAGAGGTAAAGACTCGCAGCTGTAGTACAGCCCACTCAGACTGTGACGTGTTTATGACTGATGACACAGCGCTCTGAGCAGAACATCCACAGACTTTGAGGAGAACCACAGGCCTGGAGTGTGAGCTACTACAGTGGGCCGGAGTCTCGCGGGACGTCCTGTTCTCTGGGTCATTCTACACCCCCCCAGAGAGCTCAGGCCTGAAAAAATCAGGAAATAAAACCCCTGACCTCAGCTTTATCTTTACATCAAGTTCCCATGCCAGTGATCACTCACAGTGGTCAGTCCTGGTGGAATGGATGCAAGACGTAGACAATATGACAATGCAATCATGATAAATGATCATGGATACTTCTACAACACAGGACAACTGCATGGATCATATTATAATTTAGACTAATGATAGACAGCCGGTATATAACAATAATCATATAGTCATCTGCAGAAGTTTGAACACCCCTGGTCAAATTCTTACGTTTTGTTGAATTTGAAAAATCAGGAAATAAAACCCCTGACCTCAGCTTTATCTTTACATCAAGTTCCCATGCCAGTGATCACTCACAGTGGTCAGTCCTGGTGGAATGGATGCAAGACGTAGACAATATGACAATGCAATCATGATAAATGATCATGGATACTTCTACAACACAGGACAACTGCATGGATCATATTATAATTTAGACTAATGATAGACAGCCGGTATATAACAATAATCATATAGTCATCTGCAGAAGTTTGAACACCCCTGGTCAAATTCTTACGTTTTGTTGAATTTCTGAGATGAAAAGAAGTGAACGCATCCTCTACAGGGAGTAAACTTACACATGGCATTTTTCTGCAAATTTAGTGCACATTTTCTGTTTATTTGTTGGGTTTAACATATTAGAAAAAAATTATAAAATATAAAATGTGCCACAACTTTCGCACAGGCCACATTTTCTGTCCAAATCTTAAATATTTTATTTTTGCAAATATTAATTCTATTTTTCACATGATCATTTTCCAAATGAAATATCATCATGTGGATTGTTCCTGGTTAAACATCAAATATTCAGTAATATCTGATAAATGCAATAATTTAAGTATCAAGACATGAAAAAGCCATTTGAATAGCTGGCATGTTTTTCTTTTTTTTATCAAGCCAAATGCTAGCTAGTCACCGGCAACATGCAGTTACCAGCTCTGCACACTGGACTCTTTTTTAGATTTGGCACAACTTGTGAGACTCTTATAATCTGAAGTGACAGTAGAGTCTTAACTCCAGATGCAGTCCAATAGGTTTCCTACAGCTTCACATTGCTAGTTACCGCATTTTCAGTTATATTTATTACTGAGAATAAAGGAGAGTGTGCAGGCTAACTAGCTGTATAGAGCTGCGGGAAAACTAGACTGCAGGCTGTGTTAAAGTCGAAGTGAGTTTAGCATGTAATCCAGCATAAAGCAGTTGTGACTAACTTTTAAATCTTTATCACTTCCCTCTTCACTGACAAAAGACGATGCTTTAAAATATGCTGTTTCCTCTGCTTTCTTGCACTGCTCACTACTGTTCACATACAGCTGGCAACCTGTTCAGAAATAACTATTGCACTTGAACAGCACTTAAGCTTTGTCTTAATTCTGTAGCTTTCTTTCCAGGTATAAGCACTGGCTTTTGTTTCTGTCTGAGCTCAAGGGTAATTTGGACTGTTATCTGTTTGTACTAGCTAGGATACATTCTCTGAGTGGACAACAAAGCACTTTTGTAAGTCACTTTGGATAAAAGCACCTGCTAAATGCTGTAAATGTAAATAAGATAATATTCAATAGAATACTTGAAAATGAATTTGATCATTCCAGCTCTATTCACAATACAACAGAATAGAACAGCACACATAAAAAAAATAGTTCCCAAATGTCAGCTTAAGGCAGTTGCTCTGCTTTGTTAAGGTGTTTTTTCTGTAATGGAGCTTCTATTTTTCCATAATTACACATTCTACATACCACATTCTCAGACTTGAATGTCTCTGTGTAACAGTAGACTCAGAAACATCAATACAGCCATTGCACTATTGATACATGCATAACCATGAGCTTATTCATGATATACTGCTGTATTGATATTTTGAATACAGTCCTGATTCTTAATCTTGAAAATGTTTGCACATATTTGTGTATTTTTCTTGCCATATTGCCCACCTCAGTGGACGCATTGAGTATTCTATATTAAGTTCAGTGCGACCGCAAATATGGGTCAGACACATGGAGCACATGACAATCACACATCAGCTGAAGGGTCAAATTCTAAAGCTTTAATCTAACATCTCCCATCTTTGCTATTCATTACTCTTTGCTATTCATTACTGTGGTTCTGGCCTGGAAGGCACAGCAACGCTCTTCTGCATTTTAACGTAGACTGCAGTTTTCCACTTCCGTTAACCTTTCATGAAGTGAACAATTGATGCGGGTATCACGCCACTACCCATCACCCACTGCTCTGAACCTCAGATGCAAAACCAAAGTATTACAGTTATGTATTATAAACAATGCAATGTATTTTTAATTATCAGCAATTTTTTCCTCACCTATCATTCTATTCATGAGAGAAGTGAATTTATATATAAGTGAATTCAGTGGCCCTTTATTGGCAATCAGCTGATGCTAATGGAGTATTTGGTTAAGAAAATGCATCTCAAATCATGTCACGCTTTATGACAAAAGCAAACATTCAGCTGGAGATCATGCAGAATTCAAAAGCATTCAAAAGCTGGAGTGAGATAGGCAGGCGTAAACATCTCTAAAGTAGTCACCATAATCAGATCACAGAAGACGATGTTAGATGAGATAATGGCACAAATGAAAAGGATGTATTTCTTGCTGTCAGTGATGTGTACTAGCTGCATTTTTACTATTTATCATTTCAAGAAACATTTAAAAAGACGTATGTACATATTTGGTGAAAAATGCACCTTCGAATGTACATCTATGTATATGATCACTCCATTTAAAGGAGCCCAACTGTTTTACAAAGTTTCCACTTGACCTTCAGTTGAAAAAAATTTGTTTCATTTTCCATAGGACTGAATCCAGGGTAACCACATGGCATTACCACAGTGTGACAGTGGCTATATACTAGTAAAACAGTGTTTATCTATTTGTCATGTTTTTATAATAAACAAAACTTTTCAATTTATATATCATGCTTTAATAGTATTGGACATGTGTACAATTTTAGGGCATACAAGTCATAACAATCCGGTTCACTTTAAAACTTAGAGTATTGGCTGATAACTGTCCCACAAGGCAAGGTGTGAGTTTTGAGTAAATTAAACATAAGGAACGTAAAATACTACAAAGAAAACACAAAGCAAAAACCAATAAAATAAACACACAGCGCTATTTTAATTGAAACATTTCAAGATGAGAAAACTACTCAAACAGGCCAAAGATAAGGGTACACACTTAAAAAGATGGTTCTTTAAGGGTTCTTTAGTAAAGGCAATGGTTCTGTTTAGAACTATGAGTTCTATATAGAACCACTTCATGTCTAAATGATTCTTTGCATGATAAACTGTTCTTCAGATCGATGGAGAATGTCTGATCTGAACCTTACAAAGAATGAAAATAGCCTCAAATGTTCAAACCACATGTAATTATCACCTACAGTGTACAGTGCTTTAAGAGAAAGAAGCACAGTGCACAATCTACACTACTCTGCCCAGTGGGAAGCCACAAACCAGAAACACTGCCAGACATGTGTAGTCTAAGCGCACTGTGTATAAGAAAACAAAGAAGGCTTTTCTCTTCAGTAAACAACTTTCCATGACTTGAGGAAGAGACACCGTCTGCAACCAACAACAAAACAATGCCATCTTCCAATAACTTGCACAAGAGACTTACAGGAACACACTTCGAGTTCTAAATCAGTAATTACAGCAACGCACAGTTTCCTGTCCAGGGCCCATTCAGCAATGGGGAAACAATCAGCCCAGAATGACGATTCCGGTTCTTTGGAAAAGTCCTGGAATTCTGTTTTGTTGCCCATCTCGTCCATAAAGCAGTAATATGCAATCAATTAGATGTGATGTACTGTACATACTGGGGACACAACCCACAAACCACCCTACAAACAAACAAACAAACAAGAACAAAACATCAAACAGAGAGAATAAAGCTAGAATACTAGAATAAGTATCTCATATCTTATATGCTCACCGAGCACTTTATTAGCAACACTAAGATAAAACTGGGTAGGGCCTCTCTTTTCTCTCAAAACAGCCTCAATTTTTGTGGTATGGATTTCATAAGATGTTGAAAATATTTCTTAGAAATTCTGGTCCATGTTGACATGATTGCATCATTTCTAAAGTGCACTTCCATGTCCCGCTTTACCACATTGCAATGTTGGCCTATTGGATTTAGATTTGGTGACTGGGGAGGCCACTGAAAAACACTGAACTCATTGTCATGTTCATGAAACCAGTTTAAGATGACTTTTGCTTTGTGACAAGGTGCATTATTATGCTGGAAGCAGTCCCGTCATTAAAAGATGCTACATCATGGCCATGAAGGGATGGACATGGTCGGCAACAATACATAAGTAGGCTGTGGCATTCAAGCGGTGATTGATTGGTATTAACGGGCCCAAAGTATGCCAAGAAAACATTCCCCACACCATTACACCACCTCCACCAGCCTGGACTGTTGAAACAAGGCAGGTTGAGTTCGTAGATTTATGCAGTTGGTGCCAAATTCTGACCCTACCATCTGTGTGCTTCAGCAGAAATCAAGAGTCATCAGATCAGGCTATGTTTTTCCAGTCTTCAACTGTCCAGTTTTGGTGAGCCAGTGCCCACTGCAGCCTCAGCTTTCTGTTCTTGGCTGATGGAAGTGGAACCCAATGTGGTTGTTGGCTCTTGGTTATAAGGTTTTCTTACAACTGCGTGATATTTATGGAATATATGCAGACACATACATATATTTGAAAGGTTGTGGTACCAGTATTACACATGATCAATAAACAGAGTCTCAGCAGAGTCATAATCCTAAATTATTTGCATGTTATATATTTTGGGTTTTTAATATTCCACTCGTCACCTGGGTCAACTGCCTTGTTTAATGGTTTACTAGCTAAGGCTGCCACAAGGGAACTGAAGCAGGCCATGGCAGAGCTAAAGATAGAACTGAAAATAATAAATATTAAACAAAACTGAGCTCTATTTATTAAACATCCAGTTCAAAAAAAACAAAGAACAAGTAAAGGACAAGCTGACATTTTGAGAACTGGTCAAAACGATCTCATGACATGTGTGCAGGTTTGACTTTGGTCACATGACTTTGGGGAAGAAGGGGACTTTTGGCCAGGGCAAAGCATTGCTACACCTCCAGGAGCTGGCGTCAAGCGCTCCCAAAGAGATGGAGAGACAGAGGGAGAGAGACAGACAGAGAGAGACGGAAAGTAGCTTGCAAATGTGGTGTATGAGAATAAGCAGTGCTGAACCCTGCTTTAAATGGTATAAAATTATAGGGCAAATCAATGGTCAAATTACAGCATAGTCCACTAGTACATTTTTTTCCATTACATAATTTAGTCCCAAATGTCCAAAAGAACACCAGTCTGAGTAGCATATTTTGGGGAATGTATTTTTTTTAAATAGCCAGCCTGTGTGTATATGTGTGGATGTGTCAAAACGTAAAACTCTACAAACCATTTTAATGGTAATGAAAATGATAGTCATAAAAACACTGTTTGTTCCCTTTGCCTTTCACAAAGCTGATAGCTTCTTGCTCACCAGCTTCTTAATCTAATTTTAAGTTCCACCTTAAAGAGCATTGAAACAGTTTGAGCGGCAGCAGATCAACACTGAAAATGTTGGCTGTGTGCAACTATTTCACAGTTTCTCTGAGGGACATTAGACAAGTGATTGCTCATGTTGAGTATTAAGAGGAGGTACAGCACCAAGAACCTCTCCACCACAAGTTTGATTCCAGTTGAAAACACATCCCACTTGATACACAGAATACAACAAAACAACAAAAGCAGAAGCATGCCTGCTAGCATGCCAACGCCATCTGTAGCTAGTTTTTGAAATTAAGAAAAAAATCACAAACAACAAAGTTCAACAAAAATAATAAAAAAAACAACAGAATTCACTGCCTTGGATGAACAACCGTTCTCTGTTGTGAAAACTTCAGACTGCAAAGCGGGAGCTCCGAAGCCGTGTTCATATGCTTTACATATTGAAACATGAGGTGTTTCTATCATTATAGCTCTGGAATTCAGCTTTAGATATCCTTTTTTAAGAAAAGGTGAAATATTAGATATTATAATATAAAGTGATCACCACCTCTGAAGCATGGTCAGCATTATTAAAATTTAAATTCATAAATAAAACCTGTCATGTTATATCACCACCCACTTTTTGTGTGATCCTATTTGCTAACTGATGCAAAAGCCTTACTACATGAGCCCAGAGTGTCAAGAGTTACACACAGGGTGCATGGAAAGTATTCATAGATATATGTAGAGTGTGCACAGAATGTTAATAGTTATACATGGTGTACGGAGAGTACTAAAGGATATTATACTTACAGTGTATACAGAGTTAATAGTTATACACAGTGTATGCAGAGTGCTGATTGACATTCTGACAGTTTATACAGTGTTAATATTTATACACAGTGTATGCAGAGTGCTAATAGACATACTGACAGTATATACAGTGTTAAGTTATACATAGTGTATGCAGAGTGCTTATAGATATACTTACAGTGTATACAATGTTAATAGTTAACATAGTGTATGCAGAGCGCTAACGTATGTACTTTCAGTGTATGCAATGTTAATAGCTATACATAGTGTGTGCAGAATGCTTATAGATATACTCACAGTGTATAGAGAGAGAATGTTAACATACATAATGTACGCAGGTTGCTATGAGATGTATTTAGAGTGTATGCAGAATGTTCATAGTTACATTCTGTATATAAAGTACTAATAGATATTCTTACACTGTATATATAGTGTTAATAATAATACATAGTATTATAATTATTATAATTGTAACACTACACACTGCCACCACAAACAGTCCAACACTGCTCCACTCCACAGATCCTGAAAGCCCATAAAAGATGATAAAGTATTCAGAGGCAACACCACCAGAAATCTCTCAGCAGTATTGACTCAATAGGTAACCATTCACATAGAGCTGCTCAACACATATGAAGCGCAAAACAACCATGGAGAATCCCCTCCAATCCCAAGCCAAACATTTGATCTGCTGCCTTTTAGTACAAATCTGCCAGGCACAGAGATTATCTCTGTTGGTATGCTGTGTCAAGGGAGACCTTTACACACCCACCAAACGGCAGAGCATCGTGTGCATAAATACAGAGGTCCACTCATACATGAGTGTGTACAACAGATAAAGTGTACACACACACACATTACAGATACAGAGTGCAAATACATGGCCACGCATGCATGCATGCACTCAAAGGGAAGAATATGAGCATGAAGAACATCTGCTATTATAACGTCACAGGTCCTATTTGCTTACGTCTCTAAACACCCAAAGGCTAATACAGTAACGAACTGCTTTGCATCACATGTATATTTGTATTAGCTTTCACAAGAAAATATGGACAGAGCAGCGCGAGCAATAGCAACAACTCAACCCAGAAATGTACAATAAATTACTTAATTGTATATTAATATATAGCAATCAATGCATTACAACTCAACCAGAAATGTAAAACTACTTTTGCAATACAATGATTTTAAAATGCATAGGAAAATTAAAACTGTAAAATGAACTTTGCAACACTATATATATATATATATATATATATATATATATATATATATATATATATATATATATATATATATATATATTTGGAGATACAAGGTTGATGATGTGTCACTAAAATGATTTGCATTATAAATACATTTAAATACAGAAGATTATATATCAGTGTGATGCATTACACTGAGCCTTATTATCTGCAGCAGAACTTCATATTGACCCTGAAACCCAAATCTAAGTTACTGCACAGCTTGTTAACGACATCACATCTGCAAAGACTACTACAGGACGTTCAGTATGACCCTAGGTTACAGTATTCTGCTTCTGCACAGACTCAGCACTCAAAAGCTTAAAAACAACTTGCCTGCCAATTAGGACAAAACCCAATCCGTTTTTAATACTCTGTTTTCAAATCACCAAACTCTCACTGTGTTATATGCGTAGCACAAAGCAGAAGCACTATACAAGCTGGCCAGTCTGGTTTTCAATAAACTGTTGTCACTGCTGAGATGTCACTGAAAGTAGGTATAAGAAGTGAAACTATCTCAATTATGCAGTGTGACGTTGACAATACACTAATGTGTGAACAATACAACTGCACATCCCTAGTGAGTCACTGACTCAGAGGTTTATACTGTAGTTTAACTTTACATTAGCACAGAACTTCTGCTACTATTGTTCGCCTCTTACATGCTTTCACTCTGCAGACCGAGCAAGTGTTAAACTAGCAACATTATTGTGGGCATGGCCATGGCAAAAATAGAATGAGTGTGAGAGAGAGAGGGGAAGGGGGGAGAGAGGAGAGAGACAGACAGGTGAACAGGACAGGTAAACACAGGAGAGGTAAATACTGGGCAGCTGTTAATGGCATCTGCCCCAATTGCATACGGTTCAAACAAGTACTGAGAAAGAAAGAAAGACAAACCAAAATGTAAAGCAGCTAAACACCAAAAGGAAGAGAAGCTGGTGTGAAAGTGGGAGATAGACATGCAAATGAGCCAGTCAGAGAGAGAGAGAGAGAGAGAGAGAGAGAGAATGAGAGACAGACAGTGTGAATGCGAGAGTTCTGACCTGAGTGTGGACGCATGAAGCTTTTTGACCACCTCCTCACTGAAGTCAAAGTGGACCCTGCCTTTGTGGCAGGGGGACCTGCGGTACATCGTCCTGGGACACACACAACTGTAGTGTGTGGCACACACTATCAGTACCGGCACTGCATGACTCTACACACACACACTCTCTCCCTCTCTTTGGCCCCTCCCACAGAACTGAGCTCCACGGCGCAGGCACTTCCTCCAGAAGTCCAGCTGCACCGTGGGCCCCTATGCCGGGCTACAGGGAAAACCTGGAGTGGAGCACTGGACTGAGAGTTGGTGACTGACTGATGGAGGTGGAGTTGGGAGGGCTGTGTGCCGTTAAAGCGTTAACAGGGAGTGTAAAATGGACATATTCAATAAATATTATGATGAATAAATGAGTAAACATAAAATATAAATTTGATAACATAAAATTCTTGGGCTATTTTCAAATGTAAAACAAGAATAGGCTTACTCCACTTGCTTGCAGTGCCAGTGATTTTTACCAGCCACTACTACTAAGAACATTAATAATAATACAATTTGAAGAAATCATCCTGAAAATCAGTGTTCTCAATGGATTTGTTTCATAATTCTGACACGCTGTATTTCCTGTTATGTTGTGAATAATTCCATGAAGACTAACTTAGTCAGCTCTCTAGGTCTTAAATTAGCAGACTCTAGAACAGTTATTAGCATAATAACAGACTCTAATATGATTTCTACTCAAACGCACACTCACTCGAATGTCTATAGTTTGCTAAATTTACACAGAATTATGTGTAGGGCAGCAAATTCACCATTTTCTCTTGAGAGTGTAAAAATATGAGTAAAAACTGAAGCTCCCAAGCTAGCTAACGTTAACTTGGTGAATGCAATACAAAGTTATAATTCTAATAATAATGATTGACACATCAAAATACTTCTCTAGTTTTCTTGCACTTAGTAATTATGTACTAGTGCTTAATGACTTTATTCTCACCTGAAAGAGTGAAAAGTCTCTGAAGTCAGACACAGCCTGAGCTTAGACAAACACTCAGCACTCAGTACAATGACATGTCTTAAGGAATGTGTTTCTGCTTTCTTTCATTATTTGTGTGTGAACCCTACATTTGGGGTATGAGTATGTGGGTGATGAAGTCGCTTCTTTTGATTGGGTGTAAATGATCCCCTACTGTTTGTTTTGTGTGGTGCATGTGCAAGTGCGTGTGCAGTCCAGCAAAAAACATTTTTTTTATTGTCTGTTTCTTTACTGTATAAATACTTCCTTTAGTTACAGTTGTGTATTCAATGTACTTTTTTGAATAACTGTATTGTTCCAAAGCAATTGTACTGAACGAAATGGTGGTGAAATTTGAGATTTCATGAGTCACTGAATCATTTCCTAAAGAATCATAGTTGCATCAAACAACACATACACTCAGCATGCCTTTACTTCCAGTTCTCACTATTTTACTGGCTGTTTAAACGGAATTAGACTGAATTCCAGAGATGCTATCTTATTTTTTCAAAGGGCAGCAGGATGTGATTATTTTTTGACTGTATAACCAACTTTTAAGGCCTTTTCACAACAAGCTAAAATAATAAAAAAAGGTTTCTATGTAACCGTTGCAAAGATATGCTTGTATGCTCTACACTGAAAGAGCACATTTACAGAGATTGAAGGGTTTATTTTTAACATAACCAGAGAAGAGCACAGTATTAAATGGCGCTATAAAAAGTCTCAAAAGAAATAACAATACCAGCCATACCCTTAAAAGTGTCTTCTACATCATCTTCTACATTTTCAAATGAAAGGTACTGAACATATGCCAAATATGTCTTTCAGACAGCATGACATGAGAAAGCTACTAGACAACAAGTAACAATGACAGCACACAAAATGTGTTAAATGAATCAAACAGAAAACACTCCATTCAGCTCTGAAATTCAAGACAGGAAGAGAAACTGAAATCCACACCCCCACACACGTAAATGTGTTTCACTGGTAACAGGACATTGGTGTATATATATATATATATATATATATATATGTATATATATATATATATATATGTATACATATATATATATATATATATATATATATACACGGTATATAGCATTATATATATGTGCGTGTGTGTGTGTGTATGTATATATATATATATATATATATATATATATATATATATATATATATACACACACACACATTCTGTAAAATGCATATATAAGGCTTAATAAGGGCATAACAATGGGTTTATGATGTAGAATGCGTGTACAATATGATATAAAAAGAATGTTATAGTATTATATAATAAGCAGTGCAATAAGCCTTAGTTAAGGCTTAATTTTGTAGTAATACGCAGCCAGATAATTATTAACTACTGGATTAAAAACCCTTAAAAGGCATTATAACACCCCCTTATACTGAAGTGTTACCGATTCAGTGAGAATAGAAATTGTCATTAATTTTGTAATTATGTAATTTAAATAGCAGACGTCTAAGGGTTAACTGTGATAGGGTCAGAGATTAGTGGTCAGATTTCTTTTCTCAAAGGAAGAAAATTTCTTCTTAAGTGACTCTGAAAAAAGATTTGCTTTTCTGGTAGCCAAAGTCATCGACTAACATGAGTCAGTATTTAAAGAAGAAAGGAGTGAGTTGATTCTGAGGCAAAACAGACACCAGATTCACTTTAAACAGACGTCATGTGGCTACAGGACAACAATAAGAGTGGAGTGGGCCAAACAGGCCCGAGAAGATGATTCAGACGAGAACAATGCTGCACTACTGCGGGTGAAAAGCTTTTTTTCATGTTGCTTTTGATGAGTACAAAAGTAAGCTGAACGACGACCCGGCTCGTTCAATCATTAAGGCCATTAATCTGTCAATTAATCATTAAAGACAGAGAGATAGAAACACATTTGAGCAGAATTGCTCTGCCTATATAATCCTTCTTCTGTCATGAGCACCTTTGGAGTGGCACAGGTGCAACTTACGGCTTGGTGTGTGTGAGCATGCATGCGTGCATGTGTGTGTGACAGCTGTGCATAAAACACCATCATTTATCCATTATAACACAGTTTGGACACTTCAAATCCCATATCTGTCAACAGGACTGTAAATGCCACCTCTAAAATGTGAATAATTGATTACAAAAAATACCTTGCCGTCTATTCAAAACCTCAAAACCCTGAAAGTGTATATGTGTGTCTACATATGTGTATATATATATATATATATATATATATATATATATATATATATATATATATACACAGTTGTATGCAAAAGTTTGAACACTCCTGGTAGCAAAAAAACTTTAAACATTAAAATATTAAATTTGCCATAACTTGTGCACATGCCACATTTTATGTTTTTTCCCTAGTATGTTAAACTCAGTAAATAAACAATAATTGCATCACGTATACACATGCATAAACATGTTATATAGGTACACAAAAATGCAAGGGCAAAGAATGGCTACAGGCAGATTATACAGGTTCATACTGGCAAAGGTACAGCTTTTAAATTATGCTAGTGGACACACTGGCCAAACCCAATATCCAGACAGTCCACTAGGTGGCAGCAGAACACAAATAAGCGAATTCAAAGCTTTCCACATTTGGGTCACACTGTTCCTACTCAGCAATAATCCTCAATAATATGGAATTTACACGTCAATTAAATCCTCTACAGTCATGTAATCAGCTATGGGAGAGCTAACTAGTCCATGTACTATGAAAATATACACTCACTGTCTCTTTAGATGCCTTGCATGTCTATTCACTCTTCACCCTGTGAGGTCCACCTACCTTATAGGTCCACTATGTAGGTGTACATTTACAGACCATAGTCTAACTGCTGTCACGCACAATTTATTAGCCTCCCTCTGTCCTACTCATCATTGGTCAGTTTCTGACCACAGGACCGCTGCTGACCAGATATTACTTGGATGGTGGATCATCCTCAGCACAGCAGTGACACTGACATGGCAGTGTGTGTGGTGATATTATGAGTGTATCCACCACTCAAAACATCACCCAAAAATATACAGCCAGGAGCAGCTAAGGACTAGAGATAAACTATGCATTAATAAATGGTCCTGAGCTTCTAACTGCACACCAGCAATGTTGAGCTACAAGGCAGGGATTTCTAATAAAGGAGCCAGGGACTGTATGACCTGTAAGGCCATTTGTCTGGTTTAATTCTTCCTATTAATATTTATATTCATTTTAATATTTATTTTATCCTATTTAATTATCTGGCTGGTGCATATTTAATTTGACCTTTGATCTGACTGCTAAATTCAGATCATCTTGTATTACATGTGACTAGAGATGACAGATGAGTTGTATGTAGTGTAGAATCAATCCATCACAGAGTAAAATACCATGTAAAACCAGCTGCCATTCATAAGATTCAGGCAGGTAAAAGGAATCTGCAAATGGTGCAGTGTGGCTCTCACACGTTTAGCACGTTAGCACATTATTCATCAGTGTGACACCAACAACAAACAGCTGCATGTTCAGATGGAAGACACGGCAAGCAACAAACCTGATGAGTGTTAAATTAACATTTTGTGGGGGAGAACAGTGGGGGGAGAAAAGAGAGTGAGAGAGGAAAAGACAGTGGGAGAGAGGTGGGGTTAGAGAGAGAGAAAGAAAGAGAGAGACAGAGAAAGAGACAGAGAAAGAGAGATAGAGATAGAGAGACAGAGAGAGAGAGAGAGAGAGAGAGGGAGAGAGAGGAAGGATAAGAAGGAAAGAGAAAGACAGGCAAGAGAATGGTAGAGATTGAGATAAAGAGATAAAGAGATATAGAGAAAGAGAGCGAGAGAAAGACAGAGAGAATTGTGCCGGAAACATTTAAGTGCAGCGCTATTAATCATCCTCCAGTGATGGGCTGAGTACACGTCTGAGAGATTCAGCGTTCAGAGTAAAACCTTACTTAAGTGACAGAGAATTGCACCACTCAACTGCTTTCAGCCTTTACAGACACCTTAGACGGCAACAGAGAGAGAGAGAGCGAGAGAGAGAGAGAGACACTAATCTCCACATCAGCCAGGTTTAAATATTTGTCACAGACAGGAACTACACACATTAGATCACTTAGCAGATCAATATTAGTATAAATGAAGCTCTGAGCAGGTGTGTGTTTGGCAGATAAAACTCTGTCACACAGGCTGAAGGACTGCAGGTCTTTTGGGTAATCTCCAGGTGTTTTTGCAGTGGCTGTGTCTGAGCATTGGCAGTGTGTTGCCTGCAGGGTTGAGCAGAATCAGCTTGAAGAGCATGAAGCCATGATGCATTAGATCTCACAACGGCCCAGTCTGACAGAGCTAACAACTCAGTGCAGAAAGCAATGGGAAGGAGTGATGGAGAATAAAGAGTCTGAATACAACATATCTAAACTGTCAGTGTGTAGTGCAGTGTTGGGGTTACATGGTACAAAGTATCGTGCAACATTAACAAGATTAATTTTTCCAGTAGTGAAGCAGTGTAATACAATACAGTCTACATTGCAGTAGCCACATTATAGTTACTTACATGCCTCTAACAGGTGTTACGACCCCTGGTCGTAATATACCTTTTGTGTGCCTTGTGCTGGCATTTTGTGTTTTCCCTGTTGTGTGTCCCCTTATCTGCAGGTGCATGATTGGCCAGACGGGGGCAATATTAATTTTAATGCATTTCAAACATAGATTTCCTCTATATAGATTATTTGTGTGTGCTTATGCTACCAGTTATAGTTCACTATGTGATTGTGAATACAAGTAGTGCAGTGTGAGCACAGGCAGCACCAAACTTGGGCAGCACCCTGTTGTAGCATCTAATCCTGCTGATATGAAACTGATGGATAAAGACCCCTGTGCTGAAGAATCCCAACCTCCCCTGAAGAGGCCTGAATAGTATCATTCAGGAACAGCTCTGTATGCCTTTTTGAACCAGCTGTTTTTGAACCATTTCTACTGGCTTCTTCTATATTTTTTAACAGCATCTGTCACGCTTCCCGGTTCTCATTCCATTGCGGACTCCACTTCCCAGAATCCCTCAGTTTGTCATGTGATTCCACCAAACACTCACAAGCCAACCAGCAGATCTCAGTTACCTGAGTATTATCATCACCTGTGTTTTTTGTGTATATAAGCCTGTCTGTTTGCACCTAAAGTATTGCATCTGTTCCGGCAGCACATACCGAGCTGTTCTCTTGTTTGATAGGAGTTCCTGTGTATGACCTGTATGACCTCTGTTTACTCTTTGGTTATGACCCTCGCTTGTTTGTCTGACCCAGTTATCGTCTTCACCCATGTATTGTGTTTTGTTAATCTGGCTGGTCTGGTGTAGGTAAGTGGCTCAAATCTGTCATCAATGTAAGCGAGCCTGTGTTCTGAAAAGACCTGCATGTGAATATTCTGATCAATAACATCACATGAATGAACCACAAGCATCATGAACAACAAAAATCAGCAGAACTAGCCTTTGTCACGAAGATCATCTGCTCTGAGCAGCTCTCAGCTGTTCATTATTAAAGCAAGACAAAAGTAAAAAGGGTCATATGTATTGCTTTTGCAATGTTTTCTTGCACCAACTTCAGGTTAGGTGTTGCCGCTACAGTAAAACTGAATGATGGCATGTGTATGGTGTTAAGAATACACAGTAACTCCTATATGACCATCACATGGCCATGGATTGGATATGTATCCAATGTAGGACCACATAGCGGCTCAGATCTGATTCGGACCGATCAGATTTGTGTGTCCACACAGCTCTGAAAACAACATCTGTGTCACATTAAAGCAAAAAATCATAAATATGCCACTTCAGCCTGGTAATGTGAACATGGCCAAAAGGACAAATGTATATTTCCCTTGAACATTCCAGTTGGTCCAGGTTTGTAAGAATTTTAGAGAGTAACACAGAAGTAATATGTAGCGATGCCACTTCAGGATGTAATAAGTAATCCCATTACAGTTTGAGGGAGTCATAAGTCATTTGTAATAGATTACTTTTTTGAGTCACAATCCCAAAATTGGTAGGGTGGTAAAAATAAACCTCCTGAAATGATAGAATAAATATTTTTAAATTCAGAAATAAAAAATGAGAGTGGACAGCTTTTTTAGCAAGTTATAACTGTCCTGTCAATTTAGAATTAATGTGAACAATAGAAAAAAAAAAAACTAGCAAAACTACATCTAGTACAATTACATTTCTAAGGATATTACAAATCATAGCAATTGTATAAGCGTGAGTCTGTTCACTCGGCTGGCCTACAGAAATGGTGTGAATGCTGCAGAAGATATTACACCTTCTTAGCTAGGTGAGATGAAGTCATATAAAGGTGTGTGTCCCAGACATGTACCAGCAATAGGGCACTACAGCAGAATATTTCATCGCTCCTTCTCGTGATATCAGTGATGAACAAGGAACATCCGTAGTCATTCAAGGACCCATTAAAACAGACTTTCAGACAGAAAGCTGTTGCTCTCTTCTGGACCTGAATAAAACTATGAGGTTCTGCTGCCTAGGAAAAAAATGGACGCAGACTCTCAAATGAAGCAATAAGAAGCAGGAGGGGAGTTCTTACACTGGACAGCTTTCTTCAGACTGTAAGAGTAGAAAGAAAAGGCCAGTGCCCAACAGCTGAATGGTGAAAGCCAGATAAGTCTGACTTCCATTCAAGCCAATGTGATCGGAGTGCGCAGCAGGCCTAATCCAAGAGCTTTCAAACCCTCCACTTACAGGCTCCTTATCTGACGGACCAGGAATCAGTTTCAAAGGCTTACGTAAGAATGTGAGCTCTCAAAAGACTGTGCAAGCGATTTGCCCTAATCAAGTATCTACTGCCATATGTCAAATAGCACTGTAATCAAAGTCTAATCAAAAGCTCCTATACTGTACATCTAAAAGTTTGGACACCTGCTCATCCAACATTTCTTCTGAAATCAAGGATATTAATGAAGAGTTTGTCCTCCTCCAACAGTGGCTATTTTTCTCAGAAGGCTTTACACTTGATTGCATGCAGCCACAAGAGTATTAGTGAGTTCATCAACATGTTGGATAATCAGTTCTAGACCACAAATGTCACTCCAACTTATCCCAAAGGTACTGGATGGTGCTCCTTCACTCCACAGTCCCAATGCTCCACAGGCAAGTGCTGGGGGGGGGACTCTCTACCCCTTTAGCCAACACTTGTTATTGGTCATGGTGACCTTAGCCTCATGTTCGGCTGCTCCAGAGCGCCCCATTCTACTGGCAATGAGATTTTACAAGCTGTGTGTGTAGCTGCATGCCTGTGTCAGCAATGAGTGCATCTAATGCTGTGTTTGACTTAAAGTTGGACTTCTGAATAATTTTTGACCTCTACAGAATGCAGAAAAAACAGGGAGGCCTCCAGGGAAGCAAGTATTGTTAACAAACTAGCTAACAGCAGTGATACAAGAAACTTTAAAATTCAAGATGTATTTACCTTCTCAAAACAGTGAACTTTATGGTCATTGTTATAGTCTTACCAACTGCTGTGTCTGTTTGTTTATTGATCAAAAGCAAATCTCATTTAAATGTAGAGAAGTGGTTCTTTATTAATATTGACAGTTTAAAGAGCCATGATAACTTGACGCAACACTACACTGAGGTCAGAGTTCGGAACACCATTCTGATTTTCCAAGTAGGAATTCCCAGTTGTGGGGGCATTTTCTTTGATTTTGTTCTAGTCAGAGGTGGGAAATTCCGAGTTACAAGTCAGCAATTAAATAGTCATTAATTACAAAGGGTGTCAGGATACTTCTGGACATAAAGTGTACTTAATATACAGTATGCCATATATTAGGTTAAGGCTGTTGACATGAACATACAATATGAGAAAATAAAGCTGCAGATAATCCTACTGCTTAATTTTAAAATGGCAGTATTCAGTAGCATGGAGTAATTTTACCATCTAGGAGGGCAGTGCCGTATTCACCACCTTAAAACATCAGCCCAGTCTCATAACGGACTCTGCTGCACCCCTACTGCTTTTTAATCTGTGGTCATCCCCAACTTTAATCTATGGTCATCAACAGCTGATGAAATGAACGTTCCTTATATTATAACCTTAATTGTTTCCATAACTGCTATTTATGCAAGTTCCTCTATTCTAATGTACACTAAAGCTACATGAGTGCATCAGCCTGTTAAAGAGTACAGTTACAGATGAAGCAGCAGCAAAAACTCTTTTTTTTTTTTAAATGCTGTGATCTTTTAAGGGCAGGTTTTTAATTTAATATCTGTAGACTGGTAAAATTAAGTATGATTTCAATGAGGTTGATCCAGTATAGGAAAGTAAATCGTCCATGCTAGATCCTTTCTCTGAATCCACACCATGTTTTTACTATTTCAATATGTGTGAGAGGAACTGCTGCACCACTTCCTCCATTCTTATTTTCACAGTACAGATTGCTTGAATTACACTATTCTAGTGCAGACAGCTCTGTAGTAGACCTTCACACAGTGTCTGTTCATTGAGATATCCTGTGACCCTGGCACAATGCAGGCTGTAAGATGATCCAGTGTGGAGACATGACAGCTAGCTTTTTGCAGCCAGGCTATGGTATCAGGAACATGTTAAACAAAAAAAAGGCAAAGCCACACACAAAGGAGAGCATGAGAGAGATGGAGAGTGAATGTAATTGGGTATATGAGTCAGTATATGAGCCTGTAGTGAGTGTGTGTGTGTGTGTGTGTGTGTGTGTGTGTGTGTGTGTGTATGGCGGAGGTCTGGGCTTGTGTGTACTGTAGCTAGCGGTGCTTATGAAGTCTAAGGAGATAATGAAGCTGCTGAAATAAAACCACTCACTGAGTCTATGATCACACAGTCTCTCCAGCTCCACTGTAATGAGTGTACCAATTCAACTTCACTGTATATAAGTGCTGCACAAAGTTCAAATCTCACTCTTTCTTTGCAAAGACAGGGCTCCTGGAGCTCTTTCAGAAACTCAGCGCCGGAGCCTTGCAGTGGCCAGTGCTTAATGGATGAAAAATTCAGCCACAGACTTCATTACAGTGGCCTCCTGCCCAGGAAAATGACCACAGCATAAATGAAGGAGCAGCTCTGAAGACGCATTCAATTACAGGATATAGCTACCACCCACCAAGCCCCTACCCTTTCAGTGCAGGCCTAATCAGGGTAAAAAAGCACAGGACCTACAAATAAGTACATATTCATGTTCAAGTGGGCAGCCAAATAGTCTCTACTGCCAAAACTAACTAGCGAGAAACCTGAGACTTCACATGCTAGGACAGCAAAAATCTGCACTAGAAGACCTTAATGATGAAACATTCAGTAACACTTTAGTTGAAGACTATCTACATAGAGACTTCGTAACACATTCATAACTGTTGAATATTTATTGAAGCAATACCTGAATACTCATGAACAGCTTCTGCCAGGAATTGCAAGATGACATAAGTTTTATGTTTTATTAAAAAAAAAAGACATACTGAAATATGGGGCCTTAAATTAAAGTGATAAATACAGTTCCGTTTATATACTCTGTCTTCTCCTGTAATGCTTAATGAGACTAGAGAACATAGCAAAGGATCTGACACAATTCCTCTATTCAGAACCTCTCCAGAAGCTTCAGATTTTTGAGGTCCATACAGTGGACTCTCCTCTTCAGCTCATCCCACAGGTTTTCAATAGGGGTTTAGGTCAGGGGCTGGGGTGGCCATGGCAAAACCTTGATTCTGTGGTCAGTACACCATTTTTGTGTTGATTTTGAGTGTTTTGGATCATTGCCCTGCTGGAAGATCCAAACTATGGCCCAGTTTAAGCTTCCTGGCTGAGGCAGTCAGGTTTGATTTAATATCTGCTGGTACTTGATGGAGTCTGTGATACTATATATCTGAATAAACTGTCCAGGGCCTTTGGAAGAAAAACAGCCCCACAACATCACAGATTCACCACGATACTTCACAGTGGGGATGGGTTACCTTTCTGCAGGGATTTGTGTCCATGCCAAACTCACCTCTTATGTTTGTTGCTAAAAACCTCTATTTTGGTCTCATCTAACCATAGAAGCTGGTCCCAATGAAAGTTCCAGTAACATCTGGTAAACTGCAGGCGCTTGTTAGGCCATGATAGCAGAGGCTTTATTCTGGCAACCCCCCCGCAAACAAAATGTGGTTAAATAGGTGCTGTTTAATTGTGGTTTGGGAGACGTTGTGACCCCAAGACCTAACAAATTTCTGTAATTCCCTATCTGAGACCTTTGGAGATTCTTTGGCCACTTGAACCATCCTCTTCACTATGTGTTGGGTCAGTATAGACATACATCCTCTTCCTGGCAGATTCTAAACATCTCTAGTTGTTTTAAGCTTCTTAATTTTTGCCCTGATAGTGGGAAAAGGGCATTTTCAACTGTCCAGCTATATTGATGTAGTCATTTCCTGATGTGCGCAGCTCAACAACCTTTTGTTGTACATCATGGCTGTTTTCTCCGATCTTTCTCATAAAGATGGATGACTGAGGGAATTCAGCCTCTGTTTCATCTCATATATATTCCCAAGTGAATTACGACGTCACGGCTGACCATTTAAGTGTTTCTATTCGCGCAGTTCAGCTTAAAAACATAAAATATGAATGGAAATATATGTCAGATAGATTTCACTAAGGGTGCCAGAAATTGTGGCACACGTAGATTTAAGAAAAATATTTATTAAGATTTAGTTTTTTTCTTTCAATCATTATACCTTAAATAAAGGTCATATTTTTGCTAATATTTGAATGAAAGATCAAAAGAATAGGTAGTTAAGAATATTGTTTACACCTCATTTTTCTCATGATTACCAGGGCCAATGTTGGTGGAGGGCACAGTGTGGGTGTGATGTACCTGTGTAGGTATCTTTAAAAAAGTGTTACAAAGCTTTCACTCTAGCCAGCACTGGCTCCACTGCTTCTTCCTACCAATTCAGTTTGTCTCAGTTTGACTGCTTCCTTGCTTTTTCTATTCTTGAATTATGATTATGCAGAGGCCTTTCAATAAACCCAGCAGCCTGCTTTTTTTACCCATGATGGGATTTTCACAAATGATCATTGATTTTCTCAACTTTTCAAAACTCCCAATAAACATAGCTCTGCAGATACATCTGCAGCCTCCGGTTTGTTATAACCTCACCTACAGACGGATATACCCAAGGGTTTTGGTTTAGCACGTCTGCCCTTACAGGAAAACAAGGAAGCAAACATTTCTATTATGAAGCTTTCCCCTGTATCTTGTTCTAATATCAATTTACAGCAAGCTTTTCTCTAGGTTAAATGTTAAGAGCTAAGATCTAAAAGACCATTATCACACCTAATAGACAACACAAAAAAGTCATCACAAAATAAGCTCAAATGGTGTGAGAGCACTGTAATCCTGCATGTAACCTTTCTAACAGCCAATTAACACTCACCAGATCCAGGAGTGGCGACGGTAAGAAAAAGTGCTCACATTCAAGGAAGCCCTGAGTGTCCTCATGTCCTCCGGCGAAGACAAAGCCATCATATTCAGCTCCTAGATACAGATATCATCCTCTATAAGTGTCTTGAGCTTCACACTTATCCTACCATTGTCTACACTCAACTAAGAGACCTATGCTTGGTGGTTTGGAAAGGATAATCTGTTTGGGAGAGTCTCTGGTTACACCGTCACGCTTCTTTCTCTTGGAGGGGTCGTGTATCATCGGCCTGAGCTCCCACCTGGTAGGGACAGGATGGAGTTTTCTGGCTTGAGCATTCAAGGACAATGAAAGTCTCCTGAAACTTCCATTCAGAGTTAGACTGAAAAAGGTTTCTGCTGTAGTCAACAGAAACGTCTGGAACAGTGTGAAAATTAAGTCCCTAGCAGAGAGTGAGCAAGAGGGAGAGGGACTACTTTTGCAGGATGGAATGTCGTATTTAATGGACATTGTGGAGGGACGTTGTCACCTGGCAGAAGAAGCCCACAGAGAAAATCTAGACCAGTGGTCGGCAACACACAGCTCCTCTGCTTCCCTGTTGCAGCTCCACAGCAGAATTCGATTTTTTAGGTAAAAATAAAATAATCCTCCTTTGCAGTAAAATAAAGCTCTGCTGATCTTTCTAAAACCGTTTTTACTAATAAATGGTCTGAAATGCTGGAATTAATGTAGCCTATAACTGCTGATTTACCAACCTTTAACCCTGAAGACTGGCACGCAGACTGCTGGTCACCATAGCAATGCAATCTCACCTAGCTAGCAGCTAACAAAATGGCAAAAGAGATTTACGACGAACCCCGATCATTTGGAAACAAATCGACTTATTTTGTCAGCTTCTTGGTCAAGTTTTCCTAGAAACTGTTCTACTTTTGAGGAAAAGTTTCCTGCTGGAGATGTAATAAAGTGGCTATAGCTGAGCTACAGCTTAAAGCAGAGCAAAGTAACGTTAAGTCTGTGTTTTCAATTATATTATATTTGTTAGTCTATACTAGGACATGAGCACATACCGAGGCATATTTACAGCCAATATGGTAAAATGGACATAACATCTTGTGCTCCCAAGGTGGTTATTTTTTTTGGAAGAAAGGACAAAATGACTCTTCTTAACATTTAGGTTGCTGACCCCTGGTCTAGACTGAGGAAACAATAAGCCAACACTGACAGACTCTCTACTTCTCTCATAGTCTTCCTGAGTATCTATGCTTCATACAATAACAAGAATATTAATGGAAGTTGTTTAACACGGCAGAGATTACCAGCTTGATCATTTGTTTATTCCACTCTCCATCCAAGTTTCTTTCCTTTGACTGGATCCTTTAACGGGATTCTAATTATTCCATATATACATTAGATAGAGGACTTACATTTAAGCAAATTTACATTACATTTTAGCATTAGGAGCTTTGCCCAACATTCTTTGTGGTAAAATGGTGTCATTCTTTTTTGGATCAGAAATGTAGCCTTTGATCTTCAGTCTTCCATGTGCAGGGCTGCACTGTTACCTACTATGCACCCAACAACTCAAACTGTCTGTTTCATATTTTTTGCAACAGGCCTTTCATTTGAGAGGCTTCTCCATTCGTACTTGGCCCTTCTGCTCTCTCTCTTCTCCATTTCAGGTTGTGAGAAAGAAAAAATGATTTTCTGTCCAGTCCACTTTGTACACAATAAACAACAGCATCAGGTTGCGTTTCACTTGTGAATGTTGATTCATTGCTCTGTCAATGCCAAAGCCCCTCTGTTCTCTCTCTAGTTATCCATTGAGCACTGGGGCACAGTCAGTTGTAGCCTTTGGTCCAGATTCTGATGAAATCTGAAAAAATCTTTTCAACAGTCTAAAACACAACTACTTACTCCCTTCAAGCAAGTTGTTACCAGTTAGGTATAACCATTGTGAACGGTCAAAACAGAATGTAAAATGTAATACGTAACAAAACAGCACATCTACACTGGCAAAGGGACTCAATGTTCATGTTTCCTGTCTCTATCACTTTGGAAACTAAGAAACACTGTGAGAATATACAGGACTACATCCTGTAATGCATCTAGCTAGTGTTCTTTTATTACCTGTCCCATCTAATGTGCTGCATTTGTAGTACTCAATGTGACAAGTAGCCTAAATATATTCAAAGTAAAACCAGACTGATGACACATGACGAAAAGACGCTGAGTCTTACACCATGTGCTGCTGCCAAGAGTAAGATTTATTTTTTTGGCCCAAGGACAAAAGAATAGTGTGACTTACTGCAACGTTTGACAATCTGTGCACAGATCTCTTCACGAAGGAAGTCTTTTCTAGGTCAGGATACTGTTAAACAAGATTTTACTGGCTTTGTGACAGACTCAGTCTGTGTCTGCTCACATGAAGGAAGTTTCTCACTGTCACAAACAGGCTCTTCACTGTTAAAGCATTAATGCAGCACCATCCTCTTGATTATTTCCTCTGTGTCACAAGTCAAGCGGCCTTAATTTCAGCTTCATTGTTTGAGGCTTCAGCCAGCATGAGAGGGACTGTTGATCGCAAGCAACACGTGGCTTCTTACAATACCATGCTGAAAGCCATTGCATGTTTATGAACATGCTGTGCACAGTTAGGTGAAGGAATAGAAACACAGCAATGAATGACGAAGAGAAATACCGTGGAAGTGATATGATGCACTGTTTTAGGGAAGACATCAGCAAGAATGATGTCCAGTGGAATTCCGCTCGATGGCTGTTCTGGATTCTTCCCTAAAGCTTTAAATAGAGCACGGAGGCCCGTATTGAGCAATTAAATAAGCAAGAGATTATAGTTGCTTAAATCTTAAATCTGTTAATTTTATGTTTTGCTCTATTTATATCTTATATTTTGGAGAGCCAATGCACCATTAAGCACGTAAAAAGCATGAGGTGGAGGTCCCTCTTTTTTTCTTCCATGAAGCTCCCATTAAGGGTGTCAAGCACTTTTGCTCTTTTCTTAGTAGCAGCATTATTATTATTTGGTCCAACCCTCCACAAATCACCCAGTACTCATGCCCAGCAGACTGTCACTCATCAAAATAGCTATTTGAGCAATCCATTCTTTTATTTGTAATGATGATTTGGAGACAATTACCCCAGTTCTACAGCTGCAAAAAGATATTTTTCTTCCTAGCATAACATCAGCTGTCTGGCTTCCTTCTGCATTCACCATTTTAAAACACCAAAAATCCACCCAAAAGCAGGTGTAGTTTTTGAAGTTGTACCTTCATAATATGTCATCAGAAGGTGTTTTTTCATGTCTTTAAACTAGAGAATCTCACTCTAGACAAACATTTTTAAATCAGGTGCAGTAAATGTTAAAATTTTCATTTTGACTGGAGTGTCCTTTTAATATAGGATTTGTACAAGTCATTGACCATGACTCTGTAGAAGCACCCGCTGCCAAATAATTACATTTGCATTGCATTGGTACTTATCTTAGTAGTATATGCCGGTCACATTCATACATATGCAGTTACACACACGCACACACACACGCACATACACACACACGCACGTCACACTCTCCCATGCCATCTAATCCCTTTAAAGTCCTGCCTCTGTTGCCACAGCAACCAGGTTAGACTCTGGATTCCCGGTGTAACAGGGTTCTTATCAGAAAAGAGTCCCTTGAGGCCCTACTGCACTTAATGTATGACATGTGTGTATGTGTGTGTGTGCGATACCTTTGGGAGAATGCATTATGGTACATCACATGACCTCCCACAAAGCAGGGCTGCAAACAGCTGTTGGTAGAATGTATGACCTTGACTTGAAGAAGAAATTTTAATGTAAGTGGAGCAAAGGCAGTGATGAGGAGGAGTCATAAATAATGCATTAATTACAGGCCAGTTGATGAATCTACATCTACATACACACTAACCTGGTGGCAGGATGAACCTGGCTGTGTGTGTGACTGAGCATGTACACGCACAGCCTGAACATGGCACATCAGACAGAGACATATGTACTCGCTGTGCTTCAGCCACACTAATTGGCTACCTTAAGGGGCCCACATGCTACATTTTTAGCACTTTTTTGCCTTCTTATGAGTGATATAAGTGATACATTAACAAAAAACAGCCAAAATTCTTTTTTACATGACCATATTCCAAACTAAATTCATCCCTTAGAATGAAACAGGCTGTTTTTGTTACTGTGCCTTTAAGACTGATACATATAAATGACCACTCATCTTATTGGCTGCCCTGTATTGTGCCTCTGTCAAAAAGCAGTTTGGGCTGAAACGCTCTTTATAACTTCAGGAATAATTTGTGAATGGATAGGGCTTAAACTGCTGAATGGACAGATATATGTAAACGTTTATTCATGGCATCACAAAAACAGTCAGTTGAAATTCGGCTACTTTTGCAGCCTAGTTTCCATATATGGACTGTATGGACCGAGGAGTGAATGCAATGTTTCGAAACTTTAGCACTGTTTAAATACAATATCAAACTCTTATTTTAAAAAAATGAAGTAAATTTGGTTTTCCATGATATGGGGCCTTTCAGATCTTTGCGAAGTGAAGGTGGCCTGGCATATTTATACTGCACATATACATGTTTAGTAAAGTATAACAGACAAAACAGGTAGATGTAAAAATCAGAAAAAAACACAAGCAAGTTACAGGACCATGGCTCAAAGCTTGATTCTCAGATTGGTAGCTGCAGATTAAATACTCCAGTCTAGGAGGTGTTAGCGCTAGAAAGAAAGCATCATGCAGATCAAACAGTGCAGATGTAAATTGAGCTCCAAAACAAACACATCTAGGTGCAAATAAGCACATTCATTCACAAAAGTGTGCAATAAAAAGCCTGGTGCAAGTCACTGAGTGCATGACGCAAGCAAAATACAAAAGACTCCTTCGCTGGCATAACTGCAGGGCATCAGATGACTGATGCATATCTCTCTCTCTCTCTCTCTCTCTCTCTCTCTCTCTCTCTCTCCTTCTTTCTCTCTCTCTTTCTCTCATTCAGACCTCATCTCAGGCTACTCTTACATTTCCTGCTTGTTGGTATGTTAGTAAATTTGACTTTGATCTAAATTACCATACTACAGATGCAAATGCTGGCAAATTTAAATTCTGCCATTAAAATATCGCCACTGTCCAAAGAAATATTTTCAAAATACTAACTTTATAGGAGAAGGCAAAAATGGTCCTTACTTGTAATGTAAGTTAATGTAAAGAGATTTTCTTTCAATTTTGGAGCATTTCTATTATTCTATTTATCACACTTTTCAATTTTACACTAAACATAAAAAGCAGCTGCTGAGCTCAAATTGTGCAGAAAACTAAAAATCACGAAAAACTGAGATCCTTGGGTGTTTTAATTTTTTTTGGACAGTGATGATATCAATTATAAAGCAGAATCCTCCAGATCTAAAAATAAAATGTTGACAAAATAACTGGAATATGTGGTGATAGGTTACTGAAAATGTTCTATATTTTAAAGTTCTGAAGGTAAATATATCACTTGTTACTAGCCCATTTTAAAATGAACATGAGGCCTAGCTTTAGCTCAGTGTACCTCAGCAGCTCTTGAATGCCATCACTGTACACAACATCTTTCTCTGTAATTTTGACATCCATGTGTGATTTCCTCACACTTTCTCTCTGAGAAGACAGACAAAATGACTGTGTCTTATCACTTGTGGATGTTTGCTTTCAATGACGTTGTACCTATGCTACTGTCCTCTTGAAAAGTGCTGTTCTTAGTTCCATGCTTCATTTTTTAGCAGGGCTATCTAACAGAACTAATTGCCTATTGCACCCTCATACATCAAATTAAAAAAATGTTGAGTGATAAACCTGCCGATTCAAATTGGAACAATTGTTTATTGGAAATTAAATAAAATTAAAGTTTTTTTTACTGACAGCATTGGTCAAACAGTTGTTGATTATTATCTCTATACTATACACTGAAAAAAAAACCCAAAAACTAAAACTGAATTAATTTAAATATGCACATTTCTAGAAGCACAGCAGAGTTATTACAGTCTCACTATCCTGCTGTGGATCATGGCTGCCTGTGTATTTAGTAAGTGAGAAAGTAAGGCCTGCATGAAGAGCAACACACTCATGAACTCTAATCTGTACGTGTGGAGCACAAACATGTTAACACAGCAAGCACAGTCACTTCACAGAGAGACCCCATTAACACCAACATACTGTATCCTGGCCTGCTCACAGTCAGCACAGATTAACCCAACACCACTGTGATAAGAAATTCATTAGAATGAATGTGAATTAAAAATGGCATTAACTACTGCGCCAATTACCGCATGATTGCATCATTTTAATTATGCACTGACTGCAGTTAATTTAGCTGATGATGACATTGCTGAAGGCCTTCAGTCAGCACTACTCTGGCGAATGGGGCATTATATGTGTACAGTCTGACCTACAGGATACTAACTACAGTTATGGGCAAAAGTTTGAACACCCCTGCTTAAATGACCATTGTTCATTTTCTATATAAAAATCATCTACAAGGAACTTAAATATGGCATTTTTTCTGCATTTTTAAGACTTTTACAGTAACTGTGCAGAAGAGTGTCCTCAGAGGATGTGTTAACTTATTTTCATTTAGAAAATCATATAACTCGGTCAAAACAGCAGTTATGATACACAGCATAGGCTGCGTACAGCTTAACTACTGCTGAAGCATTTGAGTTTTAACCCAATTTAGTTGTCGCCAATTCTACCCGCTAGTTAGGACTCCCTCAATCACACGATACTATCAACGCTAGGAGGGTGAAGGCTAACACAGGCTTCCTCCGAGACCTGTGAAACCAGCCACCGCTTCTTTTCGAGCTGCCGCTCACGCAACATCATAGGAGAGTTGAACACGCTCGGAGGAAAGCGCCAACCGCCAGATCTGTTACGTCAGCTAACAGACGCCTGCGCTGACTAGCATCGCGTTGAGTGATGGGGGGAGAAGCAGGGGCCATCCTACCCACCCAGAGAGAGTGAGGCCAATTGTGCTCTCTTGGACTCCCTGCTACGGATGACTGTAGCATCACCAGGGATCGAACTTGCGATCTCCCGATGATAGGGTCAACGATTAGACGGTTGCGCCACTCGGGAGCCCGAAGCACTTGAGTTTTGAATATTTTACAGTGATATCATTTTATTAATTTGTTTTTCATAATTCTTTGAATTGTGTGAACATTTCATGATGAATGGACCCCTAGATAGGGTCCAAAATCATATAAAATAAAAACTCTTTACAGTGACATTTATTAAAGGTAAGAACATTTTTTTCTCACTTTCCATAAAGTCAAGTGATGATAAGTATTTTATATAAGTATTTATTCCATAAATAAGGGTAAATGTGATCAATCAATAAAGTTTCACCTGAAATGAAATAGAGAATGACAGGGGAAAAAACATAACCTTTCGGCCGTGACAGCGCACTCAGACAAACAGACATGACCCGAGCAACACCAGCGCAAAGTGATCCACGCGGCTGTGCGCCCAGTTCTGCAATGACATCGCTGGTGACGTGGGTCTTTTATTGGAGGGGGCGGGTGTGTGAAGGTTCGGTTTACCTTCCTCATTGTTACTGAGCGCAGGCAGGAAGCCACAGGGCAGCCATTGTTTCCCTCTTTCACTCTGGGTCTCATCTCCTGCAGCCTGGCTCGCAACCTGAGCTGAAGGCTCAAATCACAGCTCCAAAGAAACGAACCTCCAACTTACAAAGCCAGAAACAGAGCCAGCTTCACAGTCCATCATTATGGAGGCTCAAGGTGAGTTACCGGCTGTGCTGCGCTGTCACTGTGCAGTTACGTAACTCAATTACGTTTATCTAACCATTACTGCTTTTAAAACTTTTTAAGACCACATCTAAGCACAGCATAGAAACTGTCACAAACAGCAACGTAACACTGTCAGAAACCCTAACTGGAACAGCTAAGTCCAGGATAAAAACAACACAAAATATCCAAAGGCAAACCAAGCAAAAGTGAAACTAGCACATACCTGTCTCACCCTATGCGTTATCTACAAAGTGTTAACATACAAGTGAAACTCAGTTGATTCTCAACAGTGTTTGGGTTGGGCTTAGGATCTGGACCAAGTCTGGAGCTAAGACCAGAAAGAGAGGGGTTTAGGCTGAGGTTCAGTCGAATTTAATAGGTTTGTAGTTGAATGTGAGTTAAAGGCAGGGTTGGGAAAAATACTTTGAAAATGAAGTGATGGCTGGATACTGATACTTAGGTATGACACTTAATATACCTGATATTTAGGGTTGAATACACTGCCTGAATGTATTTAGTAATGTATTCCATTACAATATATAACAAATTAACCTTTTTTACGCAACTTTTACTTACTTCATACTCTTTCTCACTATTACTGGTTTGCAGTTTTTTTAATGTAATTATTCTGTTAACACACACACACACAACCACTTTCTAAATCGCTTATCCTTCTGGGTCCTGGAGGGCGCTGGAGCCTATCCCAGCGGTCACTGGGCGGAAGGCAGGATACACCCTGGACAAGTCGCCAGCCAGTCACAGGGCTATTCTGTTAACACATTTCATGAAAATTTCATTATCATTTAAAGAAAAATCCATCACTTTGTTGCTCCCACAATGCTCCAAGCACATGTCCGGTACAACAGTGAGGCTAGACTTATCACTCACAAACATGTTGACTACTGAGAAGATTATTGGTTTGATCATTCCTTTAAAAGAGCTCAGTAATACAGAGATTATCACATTGATTTATCAGTCTACTCTGGCTTTAGCAGAGCTCAGTAATACTGAGATTAAAAACAAGCATTGATGGTGTTTCTTTTGAATATTGTCTGTATTTTTATTTAGTAGGTAGGTATTCTAATTCTAATTCTAATTCTAATTCTAATTCTCTTAAAAATTCAAAAATTAACTGTATTCTGAATGCTGCCTTTACAGAATAAAGAAACTTCATTTTTGTATTCTGAACATGTATTCCTATTACTTGTGTTCCATTATATTGACCCTGCCTGCCTGGTGCATCTGCTATCAGATGCAACTGGACGTGACTAAATTGGAGGAAAAAAAATTTGAAAAAGAACTAAATGGTTCTTGGCTTGGAAATAATATTATAGGAAAAAACTTTACTTAGTATAAAACCTTTACATTTTATTAATGCCATTTTTACTTTTAGGAGAATAGCAGCAACAACTTCACTCTAGCTCTGTGCAATATATCATTTGTCAATCGCAACTGTAATATTGGCCTTTGCAATACTTATATCACAGGTTGTAATATGCAAATAAATACTAAAACCAAATTACTTTTTTTTCTATTGTGAGATGAATTTGCATTGAGATGACTTTCTGTGCATGTTTGGTTTCTCACATAATTCAACTAATACATACTAATCTTGGTCTAAATAATCCAGGCCAGTCTTTACTCATGTCACATCAAAGGTTCACTGTTGTGATATTAAATACACTGTAAGGCAAATTACAATCATAAGGTGTAACATTACAATCGCAATGTGTTTTTTTGCCCATATTGTGCAGCCTTCTCCCCACCGACCCTATAGACTTACAGGCTCTTCTGCCAGAATGAAAGAACAAATTGTCTTGAAATTGACAGCAAAGATGCCACGATCATGCTATGGTCACCAGGCAGGACCAGACTGAGAAGGGTGACAGAAGGGTAGACACATCCCTTGATGAGCTACAGGTCAAGCAAATCAACATGTGGAAACAAGAAAGGAACAAACCCCAGTGCTCAAAGAAGCGGACCTTGAAAACCATCATGAAGGTGAAACATAAGAGGACCACCAGGGAAAATTGAGGGTAATTGACCAACAGCTTTCATCAAATCTTGCCTCAGAAAAACCTTCAAAACCCATAGCTTTCCCAAAGCACTTACAGCAGGCACGGTACACAGGACTATGCTATTCAGTCGAAGCATTGCAACCCTTCTTGTCCATTTATGGCCCACAATATGCCCCACCATGACCTCATTTTAACTGCATCAGCATCACTTTAGCCGTAAACCACAAAGGCCTTCTAAGTCTACCAGATTAGTAATGATGTCATGTGAAATAATGGCCTTTCGCCCATCTGGACATTCAAACTCTTAAGCAAAATGTTCCCATTTTCTTCAGAGGCCCATCAGACCTATATTTGCTCACATTACTTCTTTCTAGACAATAGGCTGTTACCAACTTAAGTCTTAAGTCTTGTTCCTATTTTAGTATTGTTATCTAATTCTTCCAGAATTATCAATGATGTCCTGAGAAATAATGGCCTTTCATACATCTGTAGATTCAAGTAAAGGTTTTCCTATTTTTTCAGAGCTCACGTACATTTTCTCCTAGACAATAGACAATAAGTTGTTCCCATTATAGTATCATTACCTCAGATCAGCTGCTTCATTTGCTTTATACCTTCCAGACTCCATCAGAGCTAGCCGACTCAGCTCTGTTCTACTACTGGACAACCAATTTGTAGAGTTTGTTTCAGCCCACTACAAGCTTTTCCTAGACACTAATTCCTCCCCAGAGATTTTCCTTCCTATTGGCCCCTGAGCAAACTCTTAGAGTTTACTTACGTGCGCACATTATAAACAGACTGTATTTGACTCCTTCTCAATAGATAAAGTGCCTTGTGCTCTCATGAAACTACATCATAACTTTTATGAGCTCAGGAAAAAGGCAAATAAACTTTTGGCCCAACAAGCCTTGCAAACAGCTCCTACCTGACTAATAACCAAATTCCATTCCAGGGATGCTGAAAAGAGATGCTGGACCACAAAAAGAATAATGGAGCCTTGTTACTCTTTTATCCCAACCTTTATAAGGAGATATGAAAGATATATTCATCGCTTCTCACCTTTTTAAAGAACTAGCCATTCCTACTGTTTCTTAGGAACTGGTACACTGGTATGACAAACTCTTCAGGTTCACTCCAGAATTCTACAAAGAAATTTTACCTTAACTGGCACTTTAATGCTGAGCAATGTCTAACAAGTCATTTTCAACTAGTTGTTTTCCAGACAACAGGCCTCAATCTCTCTCCTTATAAAAAAGACTAGTCGTTCTGAGAAACACGTTGTTCAATATCCCTGATTAATGTGGACATTAAAACGCTTAAATTCACACAACCAGAGATAATCACACTTGACCAAACAGGTTTAATACAGGGGAGACAATCATGTTGACATATGATGAAGCTTAAACACACTCCCTCACCATAGCCCTCTGAAATAATTGTTGAGGGTCCTGAATGAAGTAAAAAACTAGCAAAAGCATTTCCCACAGATTTCATTGCTAAAGATGACTTTACTAACCACCTCATGCCTCATTCACCACTAACAACACCCAGTCTGATCAATCCTTGCTGATCAGAAGGAATAAGGCCATCCACTATCTGCCCACTAAACAGTCCGTCCACTATCTATTCTGTGAACCCTAATAGCCCTATATCATTCAGAAGATCTTAAAGATATAGGGACAAGGTAGCTTAGAGCACATTATGTCTCAACATGCATGTGATATTCTCTTGAAAGGCCCTTTGTGACACAATGCTGACGTCTACACAACTAAGGACAATCTTTTCTACTTTGGATCCCTGCTAGATAAATGGAGGTCAGACATGGCCAATTGTGCTACCTATAACCATAATATGGCTCAAATTGTTGTATCTCTTTTCAAAATCCCATTTTAATAAAGAAATCATTTTTTCCATCTACTAGAGAAAATTTTCACCTCCTTAATGATGAAATAGTGTTGTCTGAAAGCTTCAGGAGTAATAGGCATAACCAATTTTTCAATATTACTACATTTAAAAAAAGCAAAAAGAAAAAAAAGAAACCCTGATAAAAGAAGGAGTGCATGTGAGTCCAGATGTACAAGTCAAGAAATATACTCTAGTAGCTTGTCCCCAAAATGTTCATAAAAACTTGTAGGACCTTTCTAGTTCTATTTTCCCACATGGAAAATACATGCAAAATGTATGTATCAAAGGTATTTTTGCAATATATAAAAAAGGCCAAAAATATATTTGTTAAATATGTCTTAAAACAGCCTTCTGCTAAGCCTAGCAATGAGTTGGCTGACAGGCAGGCTAACCTGCAGGTCATCTCTGTCAGGGCTCATGGTATTAATCACTGGCCAGAAATCAGTTTAGCAGTCGTGCGCAGTGAGATTCGATTTGCTTGTACCTCTGCAACCATGACTCTCTGTTTGTCAAACAAAACACCTCAACCTCAACAGAGTCAAGGGCAAATAAATGTGTGCAATTGGTTTAAGGGTAGCAAATGAAATGAAGACATAATGTAAAGGCCACAATACCAGAGAGAGGGCAGTTCAACAAAGACGTCCTATGTCCAAAAATAACCAGCATTTCAGACACAGACTCATTCACAAACAACAAAAACACCCACAGACAACAAGGGAAATAAATATAAATGGAAGAAAGGTCATTTAGTTGTGGTGGCATTTACAAGGTCAGGAAAAACAAATTCTGCTCATTGAATCTACAGCTGAAAGAACTTTCTGTCCTTTTAGCCATATACCACTTTAAATTTATTAGATTTAAATTTGTAAATTGATTCTACATGAATAAAATAGGTCACATACACAGAACAACTGGCAAAAGCTAGTAAAATGAAAGGCAAAACTATGTTGCTGTGGTATATTCAGGGCTGGGATAGCTACTGAAAAATTAGTAGTTGCCTACTTTGTAGCTACTTTCCCAAAATGTATAGCTAGCTACAATTTAGCTACTTTTCCAGACAAAGTAGTGGCTACTTTTTAGCCACATTTTGAAAAGTAGTGCACTACTTTTTAGCTACTTTCAAAGCATGATTGTCAGAATGTTTGTGAATCTCCACCTGACACACCAAACAAGCCCAACTGAGAGTGTGAACAAGGCACTGCATTTAATCATGTGCCAGAAAGAAACATACAATTGAAAAGCTGCAAATATACAAAAAGATCAACAAAAAGTAAATTTAAATGTAACCAACAAAAAATTTTCTTAACAAAAAATTTTCTTAACAAAAATAACCGAATACAAAGCAAACAATTTTGTGCAAAGTGTTGTCAACTGTTGAAATAAAACTGCTCCAATTTAAACGTTTCAGCAAGATGTACAGACATGACATTCAGAGTCCTTTGTGAAACTTCAGCAACACTTTAGCCTCAAAATTCTCATCAGTTACTCTGGCTCTGTTTGGGGTGAAAATCAGGCCTGAATAATCTCTCCACTGCTGCAGACCTGTCGCGGCTCCACAGCAGAACTAGATTTTTAGGTAAAATAACATAATCCTCCTTTGCTGTAAAATAGTTATAACACACAGTTCTAACACAGTTTTCACAATAAATGGTCTTAAACGATGGAGTTAATGTATAACTGCTAAATCACCAACCTTTAACGCTGAAGACTGAGGTGCAGACTGCTGTACACACAGCAACGCAGATAACAAAATGGCAAAGAGAGATTTAAGACGAACATCGATAATTTGGAGATGAATGGACTTATTTGCATTTATAAGCACTCAGCTGGTTTCCTCATACGTTTAATCTGCAACAACTCGTGAGGCTGAAATCAGCTTGTCATTCTCCAGCTTCTCGTTCGAATTCTCCCGTTTCACGTTAAACGGCGCAGCACTACAATCTGGCGCCTCAGGTACCATTTAAGGTGGAACGGGACAATTCGAACAAGAAGCAGGAGAATGAGAAGTGACTTCAGTCTCATAAAACGTCGAACATTGAGAGACATTTTATTTTTAGACATTATATTTCATTTTTGTTGAAAGGACAAAATGGCTCTTCTTCGGTTGCTAAGCCTAAGGTGATCAGCGCATGACTGTTTGCTCGAACTGTCCGCGGCTCAGTCAGGATTGCACAGTCGCCACCAGCCCAGTTAATGACCTCATTCTGTGGTTCAGATTTTGTGCGAATTGCCTGAAGCCTGTAGCGAAATTGTAGCAAAAATTATCCCTACAGTTACACAAAAATTTGTAGGCACTACAGCTATTAGCTACATTTCATAAAACTGTAGCGGCTACGGCTATTAGCTACAAAAATTTGTAGTTAGCTACAAAATGTAGCACACTACTTAGCAACTCCCCCATCCCTGGGTATATTTTATGAACGTAGAAATTATGTCAGCATTCAAATCGCTTATATTTCAGTATTTCTAAGGTATATCTCACTAAAGGAACGACTGCGCAAAAAATCACTTTTTCAGTTTCCTACTTATCTAGCCAATACATATTAGTTGACCAAATTTTGCTCTTTTAGTTCAGCCCTGGAGTTACGACACTCACATTACTATCAAACATTAGAAGTCAATAGTCACCCAAATCTTTTCCGTAAATACATCCCTGAAACTCTCAAACCTCATTCAGGGTTTCATTAAGGTTATGGATTTGTCGATGTGGTTTAGCATACAATATGACTTACTGTAAACCACATAAATAACCTTGAAAGCTGAATTCTGTGGGCAGCCACTTTAGACAAGTTTGGTGTAAAACTCCCCCACAGAGTTTGACTTCACAACTCACAGGCATATGAAATCTAGATTATACTAAAGATTTGTGTTGTTTCTACTTATAAGCATACATGGTCAGTTTGAAAACTCAAGATAAACAGTTATTTATAAAAGGAAAATCACTCGCGAACATAATTTGTAGTGTCCATACGCCTGAGTGATATGAGTGCATGTGAATGGAAGTTGGAATTCTGTTTCATTTTAATAGATCACAGTAAGTCATACTGTGTCCTAAACCACATCGACAAGTTTGAATGTCTTTAATGAGGACCTGGATGCAGTTTTAGTGAAGTTTTCATAATGTTTACAAAAAAGATGAGGGTGGCTTCTAGTGTCTGTTAGCAACATTAGTCTTGTAGCTCCCACAAAAGGAGCAAAATCTGGACACCAAACATGTCTTGGCTGATTGATTATGTCTGGTGTAAGTGGAAAATTGTAAGAATATTGTTTGCAGAACCATTCCTTTTAATTTTCATAGACTCTTTATGCTTGTGGCATCACACTGAGGTAGTCATGGTTCCTGTTGATGGCTCTCTAATGACATCTGGACCATTTTACTTCGTATTCGAGTAGACAGAGTGTGCACCATGAGCAGCAAAAGAAGGTTTGATTTACAACAGTTAATCCTTCATTGCAGTGTCTCTGTGTTATTTGATATGCCAGGGTAAAAAGAATGACGTTTGAAGCCCGCTCCTCTAACTCACAGTAGGAGGCATGATTCCACTTCAGTGGCGAAGAGAGACTGTCATGGCGAGACTGTCGTCTGGAAATCCAGGCTAGGTGTTGGGAGACATTCAGAAGTCAGCACCATTATGTCATCGAACTGGGGAAGAAAGTCACACTTCAATTTACAACTGACCCATTTAGAGCTGATGAAATCGCAACAGCTGCTGGACTGTTTAAAAGTCAAGTGGCCCCTGAAGCTCCTTATGTGATAAAAACGGCTGGTAATTTCTGGAAGGCGCTTAGAAGTGGCCATTAATTAAAAGCTCATCACCTCATTGCAGTAGCAATGGGGTGGGGGGATTAGATAGCTTCACCATAAGTAATAGGTGGATTGGCAATAGCCGCTCTGAGCTCTTTGTGGTTTTATTGTTGGGCTGATCTGCGAGGCAGAGGAGATATGTTAGACTCCCATCTCATTAACCTTGCCTTCTCTTATGTAAGAGCTTGGGCTTGAGTTACAGTCCAGAAAAAGAGAAGAGAGAGAGGAAGGAAGCTGGATGAAACTGAAATGCTTACAACTGGGGAGACAGATAAGGGCATTTACTCACTCAAATACAGGGTTCAAACTGAGGGGGGGGGTCCCAGACCTCCCATAAGAGTAGAGGGACACACTATAAGAGAAAAAAAAATTTACTTTGGGGGGGTAGGGGAGTTATCAGATTACCCCCACTGCCCACCCGATAAACTGTAAACTCAGCTTGAATTCTTAATGTAATCATACAATTTAGCACAATTAACTATGTTGCTCTGGTTTAAAATTAGAAAAAGCTCTCAGACTGCCAAGAACCTTTACATATTTTTTCTGTAGACATGTTTTTGTTAGCAAAGAGTTTTCATCTTAGGCTGTTTGAGAACGTGCAATGAATAATGTTTAATATTTGTGCAACGTTCATTACATGACCAGAATTTAACGCATTTGTCAGCTAAACTGATATGTTATTTGGTTTTACTTCTTCTGAGACCAATCAAACCTGCCTGCTGATGACTACATCAATGAGTTTCTACCTTATATAGTTATATATACCTTATATAATTGCAATAGATTGCAATTAATTAACTGAGAAAAGGTAGGCTATTAGACCTACTTGCCATGTCTTGTTCTCAGTAAAAATAATTTATATTCATACAGATACAGAGTTAAAAGATTCTTGCTTAGTAATATTTGTACATGGGTAAAACTCTCAAAATATATTACGAAAATAGTATTCATCAGTACACCTTCTGGTCAGACTTTCTACCAGGGGACTCCACCAAGACTTCCGCCACAATTCGAGCCCCGTACAAATATAATTAATCAGTCTAAAGCAGGGGTGGCACCACATCTCCAAATGTGAGCGGGCGAAATTAATTAACTAAGTAAAACTGTCAGCACTATGCACAGCCTCTTTCATGGCTTTAATATCATACCATCCCAATAAACATTGTCATGAACAGTGTCAGGGTTGCATGTTTTGACCCTGCAGGATTTACTAGGCTTTACCTAAACAGCGAACTTTGCTAGCTCACATCTCTGAAGAACATCAAACGCTTAGCAAGGTAGCAGCAAGAAATATCACAACTGACATTTAGTAAATTTTACATTGAACTGTGTTCAAGTGGTTAATGCAGTACTGCAGTATAAACAAATGGGTTAGTAAACTCTGGCAGTCCTCTCACTGAACACAAAATATCTGGCCTTGACAGCTGAAACGAAGATTTTGATTGGTTCTGCCACTGAGCAGGACTGTCTGTCTTTTCATGACTATAGGTTAAGTGAGATCAGTGAATGTGGAGAGGGAAATATGCAGACTCAAAAAGTGGTGGGGCATCACCCCAGTACTTTGAAAAATGGAGGGTCAAATGCCCACTCACCCCAGTTGTTATGGTGTCCATGCAGCCAAGACATGTTTTGTATCTGAGGTTTGCTTCTTTAGTTTTGCACTGGAGCTATGAGACTAATGCAGCTAACAAGTAATGGAAGCTTACAGCTCACTAATAACCGTGTGAGTTGTCAAGTGTTTAATCTCGAAACAGATTTGCTGATGTGTTTTCTGACATACTGAACTGGATATAGGAGGGGAAAAAGAACGAATTCGATCCAATCCTGTAACAAAACTATCCTGAAATACCACATGCGCATTGCGTGATGTGATGATGTTAACTGTGTAACTTCCTGAGGGGTAGTAGAGTGTTAGAGTAGTTTGAGTATGATCCTCTACTTTTAGAAGCTCATCTTAAGTGCTTCAATCAAAAGTAGCTCATTTTACAGCTTAGTACTTTTTCAAGAAAAAAATATGGGATTGATATTGGCTGATACTGAAGGTTTCAAAATCTGTATCAGTATCCTAAAAGTAAAAGTGCTACTGTGCCATTTCTACCATAAATGCCACATAAAATTTTGTAAAAGTATGTCACACACCTGAAAACAGTAGTAGCAGCCATCCTGTCAGTACTTGTCAACACTTTAGCATGATGCTAACTGGGGGGTATCCACTACATTTACGGTAGGGGGAAAACATTTAAATTTATCACCAAACTATGTCCTTAGTACAGCTGTCGTTCAGAGACATGACAGAGACAAGGCCTGCTTCAAGAAATGACCATGAATTGAACAATTTTTCGATTATTCTTCATTAAGTAGCCTTTGGAACTGTAAAGAACATAACTGTCACTACATAAACATTTTTTCAGGCCTTCGGGTCCCGTCTCAGTTAACAGTTTCCTTAGTTTTACCCTATTTGTTTTCGGTTCATCTTCATCTAGCTTCATGCATAGGCGGTCAGTGGACATGTGTGATGCATGTGTTGTTTTTCTCACCACCAAATGCTCCCCCTCTCCCCCCGTCTCCATCTCTGTGTTCAGGAACACTGCGAACGTGCTGGGACAGATGGCAGCAGTTGGCAGGGCTGAAGCCATGTGTGCCGCGGGCACGACCGCTTTACTCACAGGCCCCAGGACACTGGGGGCAAAAAGGGGTCTGGAACGGCATGCCCCATATACCAACAGGGGGTCCAACACAGAAGCAACCTGCTTTGACTTGTTTCAGGGGTGACACCAGGCATTACAGCACCATCTGTCATGAGGCAGGTGTTTTAAAGCACTTGCTAATCTCATTACACTCATCAGAAATGGTTATGGCCTTAGTGATTTTCACAAGAACTTTCCAAAATTCCAGCATTCAAACAAGACAGAAATACTTAGGACTTGTGAAGAACCCTGATACCAGGGACTGTCTTGATTAGAGGCGCCGGTAGGCATTATGGGCCTCCTGAAAATTTCATGCATGCTGTCACAATGCTGTCATCTCCAGCATGAAGCAAGCTGTGAATGAGAGTATAAACAACATGACAGCATATCAATATACTGTATGCAACTGGCCAAAATTGCAATGTTTGTTGCTTCTTAAGAGTGTTGCATCTTGGCTGTTAAAGCAAAACTCATGATTTGTTTATCACTAGTATATGATACATTATTCAAAACTCACTAAAATTTCCAAAAACTTGTTTATCCAGCTATAAATCATGAAATTAATTTACTGAATAATGAAGCTATTCTAGTTTTAATTCACACTCTACTCAAGCTGAGGTTAGAGAGTATTCTTAGCATACACAGGACCACTTGATACTTTACCTTCAAGTTAAACTTTTACATTTCAGTGGTTGAGAAAACATGACATATTAACATTAAAAACAGAGGGTATGTTACACTTTATTTATGAGAGGAAAACTCAAAAACGCAAAAAATTAGCAGTAGAATATAAGGTTTTATTTAGAAAGCGCCATCTCATCATATTCTGTTTTTTTCTTGGAGTGTTGATTATTGTTGAAAACCTGATTATTATTTTTTGGTAGCATCTACATGGAACGGCCCACTGGAAGGGTGAGAGAATACAAGATGCATCGATGTCTGTATCTGTATCTAAAACTAGTCTATAATTATTATTTAACAAATGACGCATTTCAGTTAAGAATCTAAGCCAAAAAAATCACATGTAAAAATTCATTGTGGGCTCCTGTCTCTTCAGGCATCTAGGAATCATCCTAATCCCCACATACACCCCTTTACAGCACCCCTGGTACTGATACATTGAAATAGCACAGCATTAGCATCTGCATGAGTAACACATTGGGCTTGGCCAATTTGATGATTGGTTTATTGTTGCCACATAAACAGCATTGACCAGCTATATTTTTGCAGTGATCTTCAACTTTGTCATTCAATTGTGTGCATGTTTAAAGTTACGCAAGAAGCCATCAGTGGGTCAGACTCTAATACAACCAATCATTACAGTGTTTGCTAAGGAGTACCAAGTACAAATGTGACAGTTTCAGAAACGTGACAGTTTTGAAGGATTACAATAATGCAATTTAATCATGATAAAAAGCATCCAAATGTTATACAGTACAATGAAACAATGTTCCCCCATGACCTTTACAGTAGAAATGACCAAGACATGGACTACACATACAATTAAACAACATAGCGCAGTACAATACATTAAATTAGAATACAATAAATACACAGGTTTTGATAAAGAAAGCCATCGCTAGTCTAATTTGTTTCCTAAGACAATGATAACAATACTGAAAGAGCCTTAAGCTCTGCCTGGAATTACTGTTAAAGAAAAGGTAATTAATGGCAAAGGGACGAGTTATGAAAGGACTGTAATAAATATATGGTGCTTGTGCTGCTATGCATAAATTAACCTATTTTTCATATACAGTACTGACTGAGTGTAACTATGTGAATCTGAATGGAGGTGGTGAACTATGAACTTGTGAGTGAGTAGCTCCTAAGCAGTGAGTAATGTGATATCACACTCTAGTGCAGAAAATACACACATACACACGCACACCTCAGACCACATGCAAACTACAGAACCGTTATGAGGCTCACTCTTAAATACAGCAGCGGTCTAGCGGTAAAACCCAATCTCTCAAACTCCAGGGATATCATTCAGTTATTAATCTTAAGGCATATCATTTAGTAACTACTAAGGAACTGATATCAGTTATGCAGTTACAACAGAGAGGAATGGAAGTCTGGACTTGCGACAGGGTCTTAGCGCTTAAGGGATTTAACTAGGCTTCTCACACTCTGACCATGGAGCACTGGTAGTGGCACCACACAGCTCAAAGTTTCCTCGCACAATTTAACTCATGGCTCAATTATACATCTGAATCAGGCATATTAGTGCAGTGAAAACACACAGCTGTGCAGGATCTGTGCTTGAGAACCTCGCTTTGAATGATCGATCGACCAAACAACAGACCATCAGACCAACAGGATGATAGAAAAGCACTGCCAATAGCAGAGCCACACTTCAGACTGAGGTCACCATGACCAATGCCAAGCACTGGCTAAAGGGGTATAACATCCCCTGGCATTGGGCTGTGGAGCAGTGGAACTATGTTCTCTAGATTAATGTACCAATTCATGATGAGTACACTTATCCAATGTTTGGACGATATGAGGGTTTATGACTGCAACATGACTCTGTATCATAGAGAATCTATTCAATACAATAAAGGGCCCATATCCTACATTTTTCTTGGATTTTATTTTATTTTTTCTGGGTCCATTAACAGCATTCGTGAGTTTACTTGGTTGTTCCTTAAAGATTGGTACGAGTACATTTGCTCTGCTCTGATTGGCTGCACTGTATTGTGCCTCATTCAAAAAGCAGTCCGGGCTGAAACACTCCTTAGTTCAGTGTGAATGGGCGGGGCTAAACTCCTGTAGGCTGAATAGGCAGATATATGTAAATGTGTTGCTGCTTAGTTTGCATATATGGACTGTATGGACTACGGAATTTTAACAGTGTTTACAAAATGTATTGAAATCTTTTATTTAAAAAAAGGTGCCCTTTAAAGGAGCTACAAAATATTTCTGAATTTCATTAATATTCTGGCTTTACATGTATGTGCTTACTTGAACGACACTAAAAGACAGGGTCATAGTAGACAATCATTGAGCTGATGGCTGTAAATCCGCTGCAGGCGACGAGGAGGTGTGAGCAGGTGCAGTAGAAGGGCACAGCCAGGTGGGGTGGCGCATGGTGTGCACCAGCTGAGGAGGTGAAGAGGAGAAATAATGGCTCACAGGAAGTCAAACATCAGCCACACATAACCTGCTATCACTCTGCCCTCAGTACAGGGGCCCAGCCTGTTGCCATGGGAACGGGCTCCGTGTGTGCGTACGTGAAGAAAATAAACGCGCGTGTGTGTCTGTACTGGCACGTCTCAAAGCGATCCGTCCCCGGGGACACAGCGACTATCAACGAGCGAGACAGTGTTGTGTCCAACCCTGCGGATAAATCTCCAGCGTCCCTCTGTTCACCAGTCAAAACACTGCCATAAGCCAATGTGTCTAGCACCGGCCCAAACAAACAAAGCAACAGTCCGCCTCTCGCTGCAGATCTATTAATCTTCTGTTAGGTCATTTAAATCAACAACAAGGCACTTGGCACTGTGCAGACGCATCTATGACTCTCAATATGACGAGTCTGGTGCATCTGTCTACTTTTCGCTGGCTTTTGTCTATTCTGGAACTCACTCCTAACTTCTTCGCTGAATTAACAACAAATTTACTGCAAGTGGAGGGAGAAAACAGTGGGCGCATACGCATTTGGTTCCCATTCGCTCTACTGAGACTGGGCACATATTACGGCTGATGCAATAGTCTGCAAGCTTATCTAATTTGGCAGCGCAATTAAAACAGAATCAAGGTGATACTTTATTAAGCTGCCTTTCCACTCCGCATGGGTCTGCCTGCTTGTGTTATCTCTAACACACAGTCTGGGCCTGCAGCTCCTGCTGGATTCGCATGCTCAGACCAATCTCCCTCACCGGAGGGGCCAGAGTCAGGCTAGGTGGTCTGAAACATCCTTTGGTAATGCAAATGCATGTTGTCCCGCATCCCTCACTGTTTGTGTCAGAACAAAGTTCTGGGTTTAGAGATTAACTTAAGCCTTCCCTTATAAAACTAGCTTTCAGTGTGGAATTTGTCCTGGTATGTAGTATTCTGTTGCACAGCACTGTATCTCTCAGCTCCGGAGTTTTGAAAGAATTTATGATTTTGTACGGTTGTTCCATCCATTTGTGTTCAGCATACAAATATGTCATACAAGCACAGTCCTCTGAGGTCATGTCATCATTTTGTAGTCTGACATGCCCAAACATACATACAAGATAATCCATTAGCATTAGGAAAATAATAGTAGGTGAGTTTCCAAAACTGGAGCTCAAAAAATGATTAAAAGTTATAGAGAAAATGGGACTCCTAACAACCATGCAAGACCTGGTTAACCACCAAAACTGTCACCATCAGACAAACAGTACTTAAAGCTGTCATCTTTGAGAGAGAGGAGAAAATCAAGCTCTACTCTTGCTTCAGATCTGAAAAAATCCACAGGTGTTTCTGTCCATCCTTCCAGTGTGTGAAGACAACTCAACACTGTGAGTCTGAAAGGATGTGTAGCTGTCAAGAACCCGTTATTGAGAAAAGTAAACAAACCAAAAGAAGAAAATTGGCAAATTAAACTAAGAAGCTACTGGTGTTCTCAAAACAATGGACTGAGTCCAGACATCATCATCACTGGATGTGTTTGGGGTTACTCAGATAAGTCTAGCATAAAATGCAACCAACTTCTAAAACTGAACTTTGGAGTTGTGGAAAAATGTCTCTGCAGATTTCTTTGAAAAAAGAGGCAAGTAAAAGATAACAAAGGTTAAGAGTGGACATGCTAAATGCTTAAAAATGCTTAACAAGAGGTGCTGTGTTAAAAATAGAAACAGGGCGTCCATCAACAGTGGCGCACAGCATAAGTCTCTGCCGCTCACAGCTGGTGTAGGCAGCTTCATTGATTATAATGGGAGTGTTTCGTTTTTGTCATTGCCGCTTGCTCGCATCTTTTGCTGTCAGGACACGTAGTTGGCATGTTTACAGCAGATGTATCATTGGTTACATTTTAAAATGTTGTTTTTTAGTTATCTATTGTCCTGTTAATATATGGAGCAGTAATCAATACTGCAGGATTAAATGCAGGACGACTCGATCAATGTTCTACTGTTTAAAAATTACTTATTTTTTCCCTGTAGCACAGCTCACCTGAGTCTTATTCTCTCTCACAGCATAGCTAGCTCTTCTGTCCCAGAAGAGCTGAATCATAGTTAAGTCTAATTGCTGGCTAACGGGATGCAGTAAGATTGCATGACACTGCAGCCTGTGCTGGCAGCACCTTCTGAATTGCATTCACTTACACTATGACAGGCCCAATAAATCACACCAGAGCATGAATGCATATGCATGTATGCACACACTTACATAGAGCCCCCCTACAACTCAGTTAACATGCACACACATATGTCCACTTGCATACAGAGATGCACATGCACACATCTGTAGTAGTCCATGTAATTTGTAAAACTTCACAGCAGTGTTGTAATTGAGGCTGTGAATAGGCAGTGATGAGGCATTACCTTGAAGAGGCCCAGCATGAGTGTGTGAGACACTCAGCTTCAGGCCAGATTCACACTAAGAAGGAAAACAGGTACAGCTACTCATAGTGCTGACTTGAATAGCATTTTAGAGGCTTTGAAAACGTGTTTGGTGTTTCTGAATGAGTCTCGAAGCCTTGTTCTCAAAATCACCTTTAAAAACAATATGCATGTTGTTTCATATTAACCATCCTTTGAAGCATGTTTGTTACTGTGTATCAAAATATACAGTAGGCAGCAACAACGTGATAATAGTCAGGCTGAAGCCCAGCTGTACGTGCCGTATAGTGCTGTGATAGAATTGTAGCCCTCTTGTTTAAATATAGCTTTTAGGAGTCACCTCAATCACTTGTATAGTATAGTCACCTGGCTAGATGCTAAGTGTCTAAGGAATTTAAATGATCATTTTGTTTATCGTTCATTTATTCAATCAAGTTATAGTTATTTTATTTGGCTAGTTTGCCATTTTTGTGTAGGCCAAGCTGAGCTCAGTCAAGGCCGGATTGAGCTCATTCATGAGGCACTCAGTCTGCGGCCTAAAGAGACACTGGCTAGACTTAACTTCACCCCTTTGCCAGACTTGTCTGTGTGAGTCTGCCCACGACAGCAGCAGTGCCAATGTACCCCTTCATCCACTGCCAGAACACACCATAATAAACAGGTCTGAGGCTCTGAGCTTCTTGGGTTGTCTCATCGCATTGGATAAGTACCCCTATACTTACATATTTGAGACTGTTGTGCCTCCATAACTCATTTGTGCACTGAGCATTTTTTTTATTCTATGATCATTTAAAGTGCTCCCATGATTTATTAGGCATTTTTGTTTTCTTAGCTTGAATGGCTTTGTGGTAGGTGTGAAAAAAGATGAAGCTTCAGAATACTAAACAGAGAACCAAATACCAACGTAACAAATGAAAATAGTGGGCCAGCCTTAGTTCCTTACTGATTATCATACATTAATTTAGTGACTATAACAGCTAACAGAATATCGCTGCAGGTAAAGGCAAATTAACCAGTCCTGCCTTTTACAGCACTAAGAGTATGTATGGGGCAAACAGCTGAAGTGATTTTCTCATCATTTTATTACTTTGTTTTCTGTTACCATGGTTAATTTTATTACACACCCAGCTCACTAGCTAGGTAAGCAGAAGTCTATGCTATGAGTTAACACAGTTCAGGTAAGATGCCACACTCTGCAGAAACAGTTGCTGTGTTTACATGTTGCTGTTTAACAAATTCTGTGCCTGATTGCAGAGTTGGTGTAAGACAGTCACTGCACGCAAACCAATGGTGGCATGCAGCTGTGTAAACGATGCCATGGTGATAGCAGCCACTGAAAACTAGCGATGATCAAAGGAGAGTTTGAAAAAAAAAAGGCACAAAGATGCAAGATAGCTTTTGGGTACAACCTGTTCTACAAGAGAGCAAGATAAGCTACATTTTGTAACATTTTTTTGGCAACAGAGTAGTACATCATAGCAACAGAAAAGAGGCTCCGTTTGAGGAGAGATGCAATGGGATGCTATCACCGGTCAAAAAATTGAAAAAAGAAATATATATAAAAAAAGATCCCACTAGGAAAACTGCCAATGCCCTTTCCATCCCCATTGAACTCATGTTGTTATGTTGTATCACCTAATACGACTATTATAGACATATTAATTTCACCCATATTTGATTTGCATGCCATATTGCCTTGGATGCCTTGGACCAACATGTCATTCAAACCCACAATTCAACACAGTGCACAATGAAGAAAAGTACATCACACAGCTAACAGACATAGGAGCCACCTTGAAGCTGGAATTGCTCTCCATAAATTCATTTTTATAGATAACAAAATGTCATAAAGTGTCAGAAAGTACATACGCACGTCTATTTGAGATTAATTAACAACTCTAATTGGGTAGCATCTGATACGGTAAAAGTCTAATAGGGATGAAGCTTCCATTACGTGTTAACTACATTAGTCTTGTAGCTCCAGTGCCAAACTAGAGAAGCTTTGGGGACAACACGTCTTGGCTGATTGACCACATTAAGGGTGAAGGGAAAATATGTGAGTCTAATTTTCCCCCGAACTATCACTTTAACCTTAACGTGAATAACAGTCAGACTCAAATATTCACTCCTATTTCTTTCACAGCCAACAGTTATTGCTGACAGAAAGGCGATAATTAGTCTTAAACAGACATTACTGATGGAAAAAGACATTTCTTATATGTTCACTTTTAGGCCATGACATTAAACTCTTAACATCCTCACTTTAAACTCCCAACGCTGCAACTACACTTCAGTGCTCAAGTCTCTCATAATAGTTTCAAATTGCAAAGAAATCCACTTAGGCAAAAACTCCTTAACAAAGACATCCTGGGGGAGATTTGAAATAAGAGGCTAAAGAAGCAGCTGGAAAGATGTCAGGTTTAGAGAAAATCACCCTAAAATACAGTCAGAGAAATGTATGTTCACCCCAGCAGCTCCAGCAGTACTAAGAAAAAGACAATCATTATTTCCATTAGCTCTGCTAACTTTGAATACAGGCATTAGCGTTAGCTTCTCTCCAGGCAGACAGGACTTTCCAACAATGTTCAAATCCTTGGTGTAGAGAGGCCTAGTAAGGCCTAGTACTATTCATATGCAATTATACAATCACTTATTTACCCTTGATTTAACTTCAAACTTTTCCCATTTGCTTTAATGTTAAAATGAAAAATGTACAAGGTGTATTTTTCTTTCTACAAAACAAGACACATATCAATAACTTATCAATAATAATAACAGCTCATATAAAAAAAATCTCCTTTTCTACTTACAACAAGCCAAATGTGGTATTGATTGAAAGTTTAGAATCTGCACTTTCAACAGTGAGTAATGAGCTCTGATTGAGAAATCATTCATCTGAATTTACAGTACGCTTTTGTTACTGTTGACAGTAACTGCACCTTTTAAGAGTTAACAATATCAAAGTTTCCTCTACTCATCCATCCATAACAATCCTTTTCTCCATTTCTCTGTCTCTCTTTCTCTCTCTTGCTGTCTCTCTCTCTCTCTCTCTCTCTCTCTCTCTCTCTCTCTCTCTCTCTCTCTCTCTCTCCTCAGAGAGAGGAGTGCTGTTCAGTCTCTGTATTTTCTCATTGTAGTGTTAACCTCTGTGAAGGACACACACACTCGCTCATGTGAAACTCACCCAGACATGCACACGCACACCATCAGCTGCTCGGGCGAGCACATGAACACATCTATTTCAAATCCCAACACCGCTCCCTCTCTCCTAGTCACCTCCCGTTCCTCACTGGCCTTTCAGCCACCACCAAGGTGTGTGTGTGTGCACGAGTGTGTGTGCATGTAGATTTACTGCGCAGAGGCGTTCATCCAACAGGAGAAGCCTGTTCACACAGTCACTTAAATTAATGATGACAACACAATGTTCTCTTGTTTCAGACATGAACTCAGAGAAAGTAAACGCAAATCACAACAGAAGAGATGCCTCAAGTGAGAGAGAGGGAGAGAGAGAGAGAGAGAGAGAGAGAGAGAGAGAGAGAGAGAAAGAAAAAAGAGACAGATAGAGGAGGAAAGTGAAAGAAAGAAAGAGATAAAGAAATAAAAGAAAAGGAGAAAGAAAGAGAAGGGGAGAAAAAGAGACAGAACTTGGAAAAGGGCAAGACAGACAGTGAGAGAGAGAGAGAGATATATAGAGAGAGAAATAGAAGACATGGGTGGGGAGGGAATTAAACACAGAGATAGACAGAAGAAGCGAGAGAGGATAGGGAAAGAAAGAGAAAGAGGGGAAGAAAGACAGAAAGAGGGAGGGGAGGGAGAGAGAGAGGGAGGGAGGGAGAGGGAGACAGTGAGACAGAGAGAGGGAGCGAGAGAGAGAAAATGAGATAGAGGGAGAGGGAGTGAGAGAGAAAGGGACAGAGGAAGAAGAAAGAAAGAAAGAAAGAAAGAAGAGATAAAGGAGGAAAGGGAAATAAAGAAAGAGAGCAAAGGAAAGAAAGAAGGAGACAGAAAGAGAATGGGAGAAAGAGAGAGACAGAAAAGGGGAAAGGGCAAGACAGACAGGCAGACAGAGAAAGAGAGAAACCGAGAGGCATGGAGGGGAGAAGACAGAAAGAGAGAAGGAGCAAGAGAGAGAGTGAGAGGTCAAGGGAAAAATGAGAGGGGAAAAGATAGGATGAAAGACAGACAGAGACTGGGGGGAGGGAAAGACTGACAGACAAAGGGTGAAGAGGGAATGAAACACAGTAAGAGGTCAAGGGAAAGAAAGGAAGAGAAAGAGGGAGCAGAGAGAGAGAGAGAGAGAGAGAGAGAGAGAATAAAAGGAGAATTAAATTGTATAGCAAACAGTACAGACGGTGTTTTGATTGTTAGGTTATCAACCACAAACGCTCTCTAAATCAGAAAGGCTATTATCTGTAATGAACTATCCGCATCAATAAAACATGGGTGTCTGTTTTCATGCCAGAGGATAAAGCGAAAGAGCTGATTAAAAACAGCAGACATGAAAACCCAACAGCTGGCAACAGGTGCCAGATCTGAATGATTCATTAATGTAATGCTTTCTCTCTTCTCCATTTTTCAGTCTTTGATGATGAAGGAAGTCCAAGGCTCTTTGTACCTCAGTCACGAATATGAGGCCTTTTGTTAAGGAAATTCCACCATAAACGCACATCTGTGACATTCACATGGCAACAAATGCACCCTGAGTAAGTGAAGGAGTGAGGAGAGTGAGAGTGTGAATCGTGTGTGTGTGTGTGTGTGTGTGTGTGTGTGTGTGTGTGTGTGCCACAGCAGTGACAGACAAGCCAAAGGTTGCCGAGAGGCCATGTTACTGTACTGCATTGTGTATGTTTTACACAGGTGCTGATAGGATCTGTCCAGTCTCAGAGGATTAGCTGATGTTCTTTGTACAAGTTCCACAGTAACGATAAGAAAAGAGCGGCCGAGCTTCGTGTTCTGTAGGGAAGACGTCAGAGTCACAAAAGAAAACATGAGATCAGAACTATCTGAACATTAGGCATTCTATTAAATGATAAGAAAAGGCCACTGTGTGCTCAAAACTGGACCTGTCCATATAATCCACATGGACAGAATCTGCACAAGCCTCGCATGCACACATGTGCATGTGAATAAACTCATACATAAACAAGCACACGCTAGCTGCACAACAGATAAAATAGTAGCACTCCAATTATACTGCTGCAATTGCGATTTCCCAGAACGTGTCACAGTTAAAGATTGGGCTTCTTATTTTGATCAAAACACCCGTTGGTCAGGATGGTATGGCCCGAAGTGGTTAGAAGGCTCATTTACACATTGTAGCCTTCTGACACATGAGAACAGCAATACTGTGATGACAGCTGAGAAGTAATAAATGACGTTTAAAGGGCCCATGTCCTACTTTATTCTCTCATTTATTTTTCCACTCATAATGTTTCTGTAGTTTTATGTATCAACAGTCATAATTCATTTTCTTTACACAACTGTTCTCCAATTTCTGTTTATCCCTTAGAATTAAACAGGCTGTTTTTGTTACAGTGCCTTTAAGACTGATTTATGCGCACAATCTTTGTTCTGATTGGCTACACTGTACTGTGCTGCTTTTAAAAAGCAGTAAAGGTCGAAACACTCCTTATTACTTCAGCGAGATTGATCAGGGCGTAACTGCTGTAGGTTGAATAGGTAGATTTAAACAATTATTTCAAAACAGGCTGTTTTTGCAGTTTAGTTTCCACATATTGTCACTGTCCAAAGAAAAACAAGTAACTCCAAAAATGGAGATATTTGTTTTTGTGGACAGCGACGATATGGACTGTATGGACTGGGGAATGAACGGAACATTCTGAAACTTCAACAGTGTTTATATACCATATCAAACTCTTGTATTTTTTAAAAAATTCAGTTTTCTGAAATATCAGCATATCTTGCTGATCTCTTGAAGCATAACAGCCCACCCAGACCACTTTACACAGACAAGGTCTTACTGCACAACTCCTAGCATCACTTACAGCTCAGTTGGTGGAAGATTATTATTTATATAGCTCCTAAGCTGTCAAGCTTAATGGTGGTTTTGAAATTGTGCTGTTATTTTAATTGTGCTGTTTTTTTATTTAAAGCATTATTACTATTATTATTATTATTATTACAGTTGTTATTATTATTATGTATTTATTTTTATTACACTGTTGTCTATAATCCTAGGCAGAACCAAGCACATACAACACTAATATTAACATAGCTTTGTGTACTTGTACATATATACATCTATTTTAATTGCAACTTGGAAGATTTTAATCTGTTTATCCATTATTCTTAGTTTTATGTTAATTCTTATATTTCCTATCCTTTTCACTTAATTAAAGCACTTCATCACTACTCATTTGACTGTTGATTTCACATGATTTATTATTGTTTAATTTCATTTAACGCCATAAATTAACGCTACTAATTTAAAATTTTACAAATAGTTTGCTATAGCTGTCAATGGCTGCTTTTCCCTTCACTTCCACAGATAAGGCGGATATAATAAGGCAGAATGCCCTCCATCAGCTTGAACTTGCCTGCCCCTGTTATCATCATGTTTACCACAGTGAAACTGTTAGCGGCTGCAGTGTTACACTAAAATGAAGTCCGCCCCTAAACTCAGCTTGACAACCAGTTAAGAGCAACATAACACAGCCAACACAGCCACATGATCTCCAGGCTCTCTGTAGTTCACCTCTATCATATCTCACGCTGCATCAGCGTCAATGTAAAGGCAGCGCAAATCAACCTGCCTTGCCTTACCAGCCAACAGCACATGCTCTGCTAAAGTGGGACATCTGCAAGCTGTCAAGCACCACCAGACGGCCCACTTTAGAGCAAGCAGCTGACTTTTATACATCACATCCATCAAATCTTTCCTCTTACAAGCTCAGAAATAAAATGATGCGCTACGCCCCAAGTAAAGAAGGCTTATTATTCAGTTATTAATCTTCACAATTTTTTAATCAGCTACTACTAAGATTGATTTGGTGATTTCTAAGAAAATAATGTGTAAGTTATGTAGGGATGAATATGAAGAACTGTCATCCACATATGGCCCCTTGCAGTTCAGGTGGTTATTACTTAAATAATAATATTAAGAAAAAAATCACCTGAGCCTTTATCCCATATAACAAATGCTGGTATGAGGGAACAACATGGCTTTTTTAAACCTTTGGGGCACTTCAACACAACACAACTTGAAAGCAATGGCTCACTTACTAGATGACAAATTCTTCAATAAATCACTTTTATATGCCCTAATAGACGCTGTGGGGCACCGGTCACTTGGCAAAAGCCTAATCAGAGGCATTCTGTCTGCATGGGCCACAGTGCACCAACAACAACATACCCCAGAAAGAAAATTACCTCTAATCACAAAAAAATAAAAAAATGTACAAAAATAAATAAATAAAAATAAAAGCAATGTAATTCCTGATGATCTAAAATAGGGTAATGGTTGAAATATCACATTATCATCAGCAAGCAGATATCGTGCCTGTACAAAAAGCCGCTCATGTTACTATGTTACTGTTAGGACACCCTCACACCACAGTGTCAGGTTTCAGACAAAAGGCCAAACAGCTCCTGGTCTTAGGAAAAACATGGCCATGTCTCAGTTCTCATACAACTGGTGTTCAATACTTCACTACACTGTGCTCCCTGCTATGTCATGTACAAAGTGATTGCTGACCATATTAAAGACAAAGCATACAGTCAGACATTTCAGTGTTCTGTGACTACTCTAACGTCTGCTCAGTTCAAACAAATCCAAAAACGGTGCTGCTTCTGTTATCTGTTTCATCAATCTGCTAAAGAATGTCACGTCTGCCTTAGCTGAAGATGGAAGGTACTATAAATGAAATCACAATACTGTCACAGCAGAGACAGTCTCACAGGTGGAGAAGGCTTTTGCTATTTTCCAGTAACAGGAAATAGCTGTAAAGAAAAGGCTTCTGAGAAAACTCATTCCACTCTTAAAATTCTGAAGCACAAACAATAGGCAACAGTTACAGCACGTTCCTGTCAGAAGCATAAGAGCAGAGGCACGAAGAGAGGGTGTGTGAGGTGTGCTATCAGCTGTTGACTGTGATAAGAGGCACAAAACAGGCCGACTCTGACAGCTGTCTGAAAAGAGGCAGCACAGAACTGGATATAGCAGTGGTGAAAAAAGCTATTTAAACTAAGGGTGGTCAAGACGGGAAAATCATCACAATATGTGAAGCCATTTTCACGATACATGATACAAGATATTTAGTTGTCGTGAGGTTTACGAACAAGTTGGATGGGAAAAAATGAAACACCAAAGCAGTACTGCTACATTTAAAAGGCATGTAAGCTGAGTACAATTATTTTTCTTAAAGTCAAAGAGAAATCAACTATTTAAGAAGGAGTAGGAGGAAAAATTAAAACACTGGTGAAAATAAATGAGTATAATTAGACGTTTCTCTGCATACTTTGTTAGCCCCCTTTTATCCTGTTCCTCAGTGGTCAGGAAACCCATGGACCACCACAGAGCAGGTACTCCTTGGGTGGTGGATCATTCTCAGCACTGCAGCAACACGGATGTGGTGGTGTGTTAGTGTTTGTTGTGCTGGTACGAGTGGATCAGACACAGCAGTGCTGCTGGAGTTCACTGTGTCCACTCACTGTCCACTCTACTGGACATTCCTACCTTGTCAGTCCACCTTGTAAATGTAAAGTCAGAGACGATAACTCATCTGCTGCTGCGCAGTTTGTGTTGGTCATCCTCTAGTCTCTCATATATATATATATATATATAAAAACTAAGATTTGACCAGGCCCTAGTTTTTCATCTCAGCCTCCCTGAAAGTGTCATTCTTTCCCGAACAAGTTAAAATCCTCAAGTTCTCCCTTCCATGCTATGATTTTGTGGTTTTGAATTGTATTAGAGATTGTGGTGTGAAGCTTTCCGTAACCTGCTAATGCTGAGTCTGAATGACCGGTGAGATGTGGAGTGGTATTGTGGTCTTTGCTCATATAGAAAAACCTGATATCATGTAATAATGACTTGAATCTGATGCAGCCATTTATTAGTTAGCTTCTGTAGGCTATACATCTAACTAACCAAAAAGAGGGGTGGTGAGATGATGATTAAATGTGACTGCGTCTCGTGCTTAAAAAGAAGCTGGGTGTGCTTCTTAGTGGGCGGATTAACAGATTTGATTGACAAGCAAACAAAGACAAGGCAGCAATTTGAGAGAATACAAAAGGCAGGTGAACCATAAACACGTAGAAACTGACATGTAATGAATAGAAAACTGTATTACACTCTTTCTAATGTTACTAAAAGACATTAAACCAAAAACAAAATTACAGATACTGATATTAGATGACATGTGGCTTAGAGGTTACATCATGAAAGGCAATCAGTTTAACATTTTACAAGAAACAAGCTGTTTAGTTCTGATCAGTTGCCTTTAGGCACTCTTGCTAGTCAAGAGCTGGACAGTAGTCTCCAGCATGCCTATTGCTAATTAATCATTAATGGCGTGGACAATCAGAGAAAATGTATTGCTGAATAAATAAAAAAGTGCTATCTGAGCAGAATCACAGACATGACAAAGAAGAGTAGTTACTTCCACTCAACCAAGACAAGGCGCGTATGCCTGTGAATGGAACAAAACCTAAAAACTCAAAACTGAAAGCTACGTTAATGTTTCAAAAACATATTTTTCAAATCACTGATAAAATATGGCAAAAATGACAAATAGCTTATAGCATTTTGCTCAAAACCCATTTTTGTGGGTAGCTCTGGTTATTGCATATATCTTCGCTAGCTCTACTAGTGAGGCAACTGTCTGTTTTATTGAAGAGTGAAAATTTCCCTGTAAATAAACAGCAATTTTAGCATCGCAAGCTTCCTCATTCATTTTTTCAACCAGCAAACTGTCTCCTCCTCCTTTACAAGGACTTTGGTAGAACTCACTAGCACACTTTGTATTAGTTCGTTTTTGTTTTTCAAAGAAACGATCAGTTTGCCATATCATTTTTGGACATGTGGTGCCAACCCTTGTCTATATGACTAGTCTTTTTACAAAACATGCAGTTGATATCCATTATACACGTAATACAAAAGACTACCGTGATGTAATTCATCACGATAACGCTAACACATCTTCATATTGCCCACCCCTAATTAATGACCCTCCAACTAAAGAATCTGATTCCAGTGAGGACTGTGCTCAATGTGTGAGGACTGGAGGTGTGTGAAGTAGATTGGAGGAGGGTACTAGTGCTGTTTTCTACAGTCTAAATAGGCTGTTCAGAGCAAGTGAGAGACCCTTAAGTGAGTGGGCTGACTCTCACAGAAGCACAATGGGTCCTCTAGGCTTTAATGAGGCTAAAAAAGCTGCGCTAAAGTGGCCCACTACAGCTGTGACAACATCAAACATCAAAGAATAAAGCCTAAATAAATCTCTAGGCATCAACACAGGCAATCCGCGGAGGGCGACAGCCACTGAGAGACACCAACTGCTTCGAACCGATCTGGCACTCAGCTCACAATGATTCAGTGTCCACCTGCTATGTGACACACGTGCAAGAATACATGCAAGCATTGCTCAGCACACACTCACAATAGAGCCCCCTCTCCACATACACTCATACGTTTGTATTCCCATCTCTGTGGTATATTTCCATTAGGGTTCTCACAATAGCAGGATTTTGACTTGTTGATATGAAGTGTAGTGTGCAGGTACTGTATGATGATACAAATATCTACATCTAATGATACCACAGCAAACATACAGTACTGTGCACAAGTTTGTTTTCACTTGGAAAAATATCACATAACATTAGAATAAATGCTAACAAACATAAATGTGGTAAAAAAGTTACAAGCTTTTTTTATGTTTTAAAAAAAAAGTAGTCCGTTTCAGATTTCTCCTCAGTGCCTTCAGTCATCACATGGATTTGTTAAGCTCCACCACCAACATACCTGTTTTAACTTAGTGAAGCACTGCCAAAGCCAGGTAATGAGAGGAGCCATTGTGCTTCTATGAAAGCTTCACTAGGTTTTGGATGATAACTACACGCAGTACCAGACTTCCTTGAGGAGACGTCTGGAAATCATAGACCACTTTCAAGAATTTTCTTTTTTTCATGATATACACTGTAGGGAATGGGTTTTACACATACAAGGAATATCAATGCTATATTATGATTAATGACACCTTTATTAAAGAAATGAAATGTTTTTCATTACACTCACAAAATTAGACATAGTAAAGTGATTTTAACACTTTTACTACCTAATTCCACTGCTCATGCTAACTAACTTGCTTACAGAGCCTTGCTGGTGACATCCCATATGAATAAAAATAATGCGTGGCCACGACTTAGTAAGGCATGGGAATGAGATAATTAAGTCGTGGCCACCAGTTAGTAAGGATCTCGTTCCCAAGCCTTACTAAGTTGTGGCCCCGACTTAATTATCTTGTTCCCATGCCTTACTAAGTCATGGCCACGCATTATTTTTATTTATACAGATTGTCACCACCAGTGCTCCATACTTGCTAGCTAGCTAGCTTTATTGCGTATTTTCCAAAATTGGCCTTCCACTTAATGACGGCAGCATTGTAGCACAAGACACACACAAGACACACACAAGACACCTAACCCAACCCTAACTTTAACCTCCAGAACCAAAGATTGTTTTTTAACTAAAATCTACAATTTTTTTAAAAGCATTTTTCCTTTCCTAGACTAGCCAACTGTCCTCACATCGGCAAATATTTTCATCATTCAGTGATCATTCGGTGCACATAAAGAGAAAAATACACCTTCATACACATTGTTTTCATGTCAGGATGTGAGGTCATACATATGTCCCACATGAATTATAACAGTACCTATATTTAATAATTGACATTGAGTTCATTCCATAATGGGTTACTGATCAATTTTTTTGGAGTGAGCTTAACACACACAAGTAATATTAGTGTGCTATATTACGATTAACACTGACTTTATTAGAGTAATACAAATGTGTTTTTCATTACACATAAGCTGTTATTCTTTTCAAAAACGTATAAATTCTATTCAACATTGTTATAAATGAATCTACAGTATTTTGGGATGAAACCTCAATTTTGTAAGCCTAAATCAAACTCTACCTTTAAGATTAATCACCAAAAATGCAGACACACAGAGACAACATGCGTCCTGTTACTTCCTCACACAGAGAAGGAGACTTCTTCATTTGTCCCGAAGCCCCTTTCACCCACCTCCCACACAAAGCCACACAGCAACCATGAGAAAACACAAAAACAAAGAGATGTTGAGCACTGCTGAGATGGAGGAGGCTGTCTTGCCCTGGACCTGTCACTGCATCACTCCATCTCTCTGTCTCTTCCTCTGTCTGCACCCACAGCCTGAGGCTCTATATACACACAGTGGACGCAGACAGACAGCATACAGCAGAATTAAAAAAAAACAACACTAAACACACAACAGCTGGAGAGAGAGAGAGAGAGAGAGAGAGAGAGGGAGAGTAAGACAAAGAAAGGATGATAAAGAGAAAAAGACAGAAAGAGAGAGGAAGATAGAGAAAAAGGCAGAAAGAGAGAGGAAGATAGAGAAAAAGACAGAAAGAGAGAGGAAGATAGAGAAAAGGTAGAAACCAAAGATGAAAGAGAGAAGAGATAGACAGAGACAAGGAGACAGAGAGGAAGAGAGATATACTGAGAGAGACTAACACACAAAGAGAGAGTGAGAGAGAGAGAAACAGACACAAGGAAAAGAGAGAATGGCAGGAACCTTTTTGGTGTTCTTCTCGTTTATGTGCCTTACACACACACATGCACGCACATGCACACACACACACACGCGCACAAACCAGCGCATCATGTGAAGTCAAGTTTTGGGAGAGCTCTTCAGGAGTGGATGAGGCCCAACAAGAGGAAAGCACTTAGAGTATGTTTAGAAAATGGCTTCTGGATTATTCATGATACAAACACGCCTCTGGCAAACTGCACTATTCCCACAATGCAGTGCGTGGGCAACTTCCATTGGGCCTACTGTGATGGTAAAACAAGTCGGATGACTCATTAAGATGTCTTTGGATGTCTTGCAGAAATGCATGAGATAAGTTTCAAAAGCTGTGCCAGGGCACAAATTAAACCACTTAAACTGCTCCTTTATTTCAAATAGATCTCTTTCACTTTCACTCGGTCTATGGAGATGCAGATATCTTGCCAGTGCAGTAGGGCTGTGTACAGACCACGATACAGCAATTTCGATTCAATCTATTGTGATATATTGCCGTACTATAAGCAAGGCAATATATTGCGATTTTTTAAACCTAATTTAAACTGTCATAGTATAAAAACATACTACCATATGCATAAAATCTGAGTAAAAGAAAATGTTTACTTTTATGCAATCAGAACAGTGAGATCTGCATTTGCCTTTACCAGTCCCTGTACCATCCAACATCACAGCCCTACTTTTTGTGCAGTCTGAACAAAGGAATTAATATTTGCCTATTTTTTATTCCATTTTCACCTCCTTGTACAGCTTGAGCACAGCGATGTCAGGGACGTGCTGTCAGGAGGGTAAGTTATGGTGTAAAGAGGCTCCATTGTATTCGCCATATTACAGAAGCCTTGTTCTGACACACTGTGCATAAACATAGAGCGTAAAGATTTAGCGCAGTATGTGAAATGTTACAAGTCATTGTATTGATTGTTTTTGATAGTATTTTTTAATATGCCACTATATTTTCTTTTCCAACTCAGCAGATGTCCGAAAAAAATAAATATGGTGACACTGTGTATTGTGAAAATTTCTTAAAGTACTGTGATATTACATTTTTGTCTTATCGCCCAGCTTTACAAATACTATACATAATGCTAACATTCTATATTCATCGTAAGCCACGTTGTTTAGTTACTTTTTGAAAAAGATAGCTGTTACTTTCACCACTAAGCAACAATTTAACCAGACCATACGTACTTACTGTACCCAGCACTTTTTATTGCTCTGTTTCAGTGTAACACCATTTCTCACTCAACTCTGCTGTATTTGGACTTCCTGTGGGGAAGAGCTCGATTGGTTAAAAGCAGTTTCCTCACTGGTGGTTACTGTTAAAAAAGCTCTAGCATGCTCATCTTAGCACGTTGCTAAAAGCAGCACACCAGCATACGTACAAATGCCACATATATAGCTCATTTATTATTGGAGTATGTGAAGGAGTTCACTATCGGGCTCCTTCTTCCTCTCTGATAATCACCTCTGTTCTCTACTCATTTGCTCCTCCAGCAGCGCTCCTTCTCCTCTTCCTTTCCCGTCATCTCTGTCGCATTCATCTTGATTTCATAATTACAGCTGTTGGCTTCGTGACATGCTTGTCAAAGAATAAACTAAAAGGAGGACATCTGAACAAATCACTTTCAGCCACGCAGATGCAATTCAATTACGAGCCCAGCAGCATCTGCCTGGTTACAGCAGCCGTCTGGGGAAGCGGGCAGCCTGGTGTGACGCTGGACCTCGTCTCTTTCACATTCACGTCTTTGTCCAAACCAGAGCTCTCCCATTACTCTTTAGCATGACTGCTTTAAAAATGAGAAAACACATTTGTAGATCTCTCTTTTAATGTTGTTTTTCTTTATTACTGGCTTCAAAACCTCAGTCAAATTTAGTATTCAAAACTGTAAGGCATGCGTCATTGTTTGAAATATATTCAAAACATACCACCCTACTCTCATCTTACTAAAACTGTACTCTAGTAAACCCAGACCCAGACCACAAATCAACAGTAGGTGACATGTGGCTCGAAATTTACACTGAGAAAGGTCTTTACGATAAGTAGACACATGTTAAGCGTTTCCCTTACCTCAGCTAACATTACTAACCTAGTCACATGATACTGCACCTCATATCCTTTTGCTTGAAAACAGCGGGGTTGAAGACTACAGCCCAAGCCTGTTTCACCCCTTACCCCAACCACTTAGCCCTTAGCCCTGTGTTTTCCGCGTTCACACCTAGGGGTAGGGTGTCCCGATTTTTGTTGATATAGAAGGGCGAAGTGTTAGAGCTACATGGCCCTCCAAACTGAGGTGTTATGAGAAAAAAAAGAAAAACCGGCAAGATGGCTGCGCAAGCGACCAGAGAAACTCACAAATGTGAGTATTTTCACTGTTAAAAATGACGATAACCATTGTATTACCTTAGTTTAATGTCATTTCGATGTATTATGGTCTTTTTCTTCATAACAAGCATAAAAAATCACTAGCAGTATGCTGATGTGATTTAGCTAGCTAAATTTCCTGTTCTGCAGTTACATCATAGCACCATTTAAGGTGTAACAGGAAAATTCAAACAACAAGCTAACGAATAGCTGACTTGAGCTTCATATCACCAAAGAATTATGGGTGGGTGATAAATAACTGTCATATCCCCCTCTTTGAAGGCATATTATTCCCCTAAATTTAACTAAAGCTCAGCAGCGAGGTTGCTGAACTTTACCCTTCTCTGCTATCACTGCAGACTGGCAGGGTCGCCTACAGAGCACCGCTAGTAACCTGTTAATGAAGTAATGTTCTTTTTTATTTGAACATTGTCCCATTTCGTAGGGGAAGATGTCAACCACTACCTCTTGTAACAGTTCTGACAGACAAGGTGACACTTGAAAACAAGGGGTAAAGGTAAAAATAAGAAATGGGATTGGGCCTTAGTGAACCGATACCAAATCCAATTAATTCACTAAATGATACTGAAAGTTTTTACATACAATATATACAAACTTAATGGAGCATGAAGGTGACCTTGATGTTTATCATTGCTTTTCTATGATGCTTATCTTAGAAATATGACAACTGGCACCAGAGACTCTCTGGTGGTGCAGCATGGAGCTTCTTGCTTGTTCTGGCTAGCTATTGGCAGAGAGAGAGAGAGAGAGAGAGAGAGAGAGAGACAGACAGACAGACAGACAGACAGACAGTGCAATTAATTTAACAGGTTTAGTCCAGACTGAACATATGTAATAGATATGTTTTGCTTCATAACTGCCACATTGTAGAGCTGCTACATTTAGGAAGCATATGTCATATCAGAAAATCTACACGTGATTCAGTGCAAACCTTCTGCAGGATCTATTTTTGGCAAGACATTTTTAACAACAAAGGGTTCTATGCAGTACCTTCAGAAAGCAGCTGACAAAGCGAGACGTTAGATATGTTATCTGCTCTCACAGAGCAATTGTAACTATCTAACCTGCTGAACAGCCTGAGACATGCACAAGCAGTGTGTAGGAAAATGAAGAAGAAAATCAGTGATATTTAATTCTTTCTCTTTCCAAACATACCGTTTTCCCTTTACATATTAACTCTTCCAGTCCACAGGTATTGCTTTTATCTTGCTATAATATTTAATTACTGAAGACGCAGGTTTGAGTCTGCACCACTGAAATCTTCCAGTATCAAACATGGCCAAAAACATGGCAAAACTGTAAAGCAGTGGTCACCATCCCTGGTACTGGAGATCTAACTTCCTTCACAGTCTGCAACATCTCATGACCACTGTTGTAACAGATGTGGTGAAAGGAAGCTATGAAGGAAGTAACTAAACAAAACTGTACACTAGTACTGCACTATAAATCATATTTGTATAGTTATCGTGACATGAATTTCCACATTGTTTGAGGCTGTGATGACAGATTGAATTACTTTACATCCAGAACCAGGGTAACATAATTAGATTGACCAGAATGTAGCATTAGAACCAACCAGTGCTTGTCTGCACCAGGCTTGAACTGTGTGCTCCTGTGTTGAGAGCAAGTGACTTAACCATTCGGCTAACTGCTGAGCACACGCATGCACAACTCAAAAACTGCTCTGTCCTAATCTATTAGCCTGTAAACATGCTTAGAACGTGATTATTCTCACTGTCAGTGTTGCAGCACTGTGTGAAATGTGTGAAGCAGTAAAGGCTATAAATACTATACAATAAACAATAAACCTGCATCACTATAAGCAGCTTTATAAGCAATGAAGTGTATTTATTCATTTTTTGGAGGCTTTAGAGAAAAAGCTGTACAGCGAATGCTGACTCTTCTTCAGCCTTACAGTGCACTTGCAGGCCTGATGTAAGTAGCTATTATTATTTCATTATTTTTATTTGGCACACTAGTGTATGGTGCTTTTGTAATGTTGTATTTTTTGAATAAAGGAGAGGTTAGTTGGATTTTTATGTTTAGCCAGTTCTTCCGGCACATTCATTAAGAAATCACATTTCATGTCCATATCTTGCAGCCCTACTGTTTTCAAATTTGAATCAAAATAAAGCAACTCTTCTTCTACATATGAACACAAATGCAGCATAGATGGAAAACTTCTTCCACTTGTTTCCATGAGCTACGAGCGAGAAATAATTAATTTTAAATGACAATATGCTTTTGTTATGCTGGTGAGAACTGTAACTTCTAGGGAATAAACAGTCTGTTCATTGGTCTAAATTGGGGCTCTATAGCCAATAGCGATGTAAACGTGTGCGTGTTAATTACATACGGCAGCTGCAGCTGCGCTGTGTGCCCAATAACTACAGCTGAGAGTTACGCACCCTGCCAGAAGACCACCTGTGTGCCAGATACATCAGCCTAGAAGATGAATGAGCCCCCATTCACAGCCATGCTTTCCAACCCCATAGTGTCTGAGAGTGAAGAACAGAGAGCAGAGAAGCTCACCGAGCTACTTTTACAATTTTGGCACATATCCTGTCGTGCTAAAAACAGCCACAACAACGTTCTAGGAGAACGAGTGCATGCTTGTTAGAAGCCAGACAGTAACAGTTCAGTGACACATAAATGCATTAAACAAATCAGCACAGTGGGCTGGGAACGCACCACACGATCAAACCCCAACTTTGCAGCATCAGACGAGTTTTGGTGTTTTGCATTTGCATCTTTCACAGCTGAAGTCATTATATATTCATCATGTCTGCAGTCTCGTGGTGAGTGCGGGTGAAAGATGCTCTGAGGACGGCTGTTCTGATCTCCTGATTAGCTGAAAAAAGTGCTAATTATTTTCAGACATGTCAGAAATTTGTCTAGGATCCTCAAGTGTGAACGGCGTTGCGGCAGGAAGTGACATATCATTCACCAATCTCAGGAAAGAAAGCAGACTCTATTATGTGGTTTGAGCACCCATATGAACACTTTAAACTGCAAAACCTGAAGAAATGTTCAGAGATGTAGGCCCAAGATGATTAATGCAAAAGCAAAATAAATAAATAAATAAACTAACTGACTATGGAAAACACAATCTGTCCACAACAACCATCAAAAGTAATAATAAAAAAAAAAAACTATGTAAAATTAGACGAGTGATTGACAAGTGACACATAAGCTCATGTTGAATTAAAGTGGAATTCCTCTGATTTTTCAATTCAATTCAAGTCATTCAGAGTGGTATGATGGGAGTTTCTCCATTCTAGAGTCACAATGAACAAATGGTGGTGATAGGAACCAGACGTCTGAAGAGTTTTATGCAAAACAGCACTCTGTCAATGCAAAAGCATCATAGCTATAACATTAAATGGTAATGGATTTGCTGACTGATGCACAAGACGCTGTATTACGATAGTTTTAAGATGATTCTGGTCTAAAACTTTTTTTTATTATCTGTTCATGGCATATAGGTACATGCAAGGTGTTGCAAAGTAAAATTGTCCCTAAGGAAACATTTTTCATTTTCAGGCCTGTAGAGCTCCTGTCTTACAACATCAGCACTACAACCTGTTCATTTGAGAAAAAAGAAGGAAAGAAAGCAAGAGAAAAAGGGCTACCACGATTACTCGTTTTATCATTACTTGATAAAAAAAAAACTGAATAACTGATACATCACAGACATTTACATGCCTTTTTGTCTTCATGTTTTATATTGTTTTATTCAGGGTTGGGAAGTAACAGAACACATGTAACAACATTATAGAATCAGGGTACAGAAATGTAAAAATGTAAAGCACAAGGGCATCTACACCAGAAGAAGCTCATGCACACATGTTTGCAGTAACATCTATAAAAAGGACAGATGAAGCAGTTTAAAAAATGTTGGATGAGGTTTATACCAGATTTTCAGTAAAACACATAGAAATATATTATAAAATTTATAAAAGAACATAAATTAAAATAGAATAAAAAGTTTGTCAAAGCTGCAACAGACTGCATGTATTTGTTGAGGGAACAATCAGAATCTTTTAACTAGCAAATACTGTGCTAATTATTTTTATATATCACCCAGGACAACTCTCAACCCTGATTTTTAAAAGTCTTTTTAATGGATTTCTAGTTAACCAGTTTTCAATAACATATTTTGGATTCATCTGTTCTTGATACTGTATTTGTTCAATCAACAAAAAAATTTATAAAAAAAATGAGATTACTGTATTACTAATATAATCAACAGAGACAGCTCTGCAGTCACAGACTCAGTCACAAACTCGAGGCTATTTTCTGGGGCCAGTTTTGATATGTGATGGACGCTGAGTTGTGATCCACTGACAGGCGACTCAGTTCTGTCTTATCAGAAGCAAAGCCTGCATGTAAACAGCTCTGTGTGAGTGTGTGTCCTGCATATCATGTGTTCCAGTCCAGTGGCTCGATGAGTATTCCAGCAGAACTCTGAGTACGCAGGCTGAGGAGGAGGAGGAGGAGGATACACGATGAAAACTGACACTGCATTCCAGCTCACACGAACACATCCGCGTTTCACAACACACACATACACACTCGCCCAGCATCGCCAACATATCCTCACGCTACCTTTACCACAAACGCTGTCTGGCCAGAATGAAGCACCAGGCCTTATCTAGCACCAGCTCCCTTCCTGGCAAAACTGACCACAGTGACCGACGCTGAAAGGCAACACTCAAACAGCACTCAACAGACGCTTTGTGAATGCAGCCCATTAACACTCAACACCAATACCACAGGAGCGGAACCGGAGTTGTTTGAGTAACTTTTAATAGAGCCCATCAAACTTTTTTAAGGCCTCCTCGCATATTTGTGTATGTTAATGTAGCATAATGTCTCCCACAGAGAGAAGGAACAGCTCCGAATATCATGCCCTGAGGAAGGGCAGAATAAAAGCAGATCTCATTAGCTGAAGAAGAAAGCAGATTAGCGTGAGGAACGTGGGTGGCTTCTTGTACTTTCTTTTTTTTTATTTTTATACTGTGCCAGGGCAAAAAGGCAGTATGGGTACTGTTACATATTTAGTCGTGTCTATGCGGGCCGCTACCTATATGGGGCATCCTGCCCTGAGCTAGAAGGCCACACCACAAAGCAACAGGGGCATAGCTACAGGAGGACTATTGAAAGCCAGGTCCCCGTGATTTCTGATCGATAAAAAGTTTTTAAATGTCAATAAAAATGCAGCAAAATGTAAGTACATGATGTGCAAAGGCAGCAGCAGTTACTATCACCATAGCAGCGTTTACACAGCTACATGCAGCTGTTAGCCACGAAAAAGTTGCTTTTTTTCCAACACCAACTTGTTCACACAACTTGCTCTACTGTTTCTCCTTCAAATTCAGCTGAGCTCTGCTAGTTCCTATAGGCTACTAGCAAGCAAAAAGTACTCAATACTATTAGAAAATGACGAGAAAACCGCTTTCAAACCATACCATCCAAACTGTTTTCAGTCCATTTGCCCTGCACACCTATAGCTAGTGCTGTAAAAAGTAGGACTGTGGTTTATTAGCCTTTACCCATTGTGGTGTGTTGTCAGTTGCTACAGTTACTAATGTTAGCCAGTTAAATGTGCTGTAAGCAATTGTGTATTGTGTTTAATATTTAAAAAAATAATTCCCCTCAGATTGTGATAATGGGTGGGTTATTTAGCCACAATGAAGTTGGTGGTCAAGGGCCTTAATGATTGCTAGCTGTCCCACCAACCTTTAACCAGCTCCTCCAAAATGAAATTCTGGCTCTACTGCAAAGTACGACCTTCAAACCTGAGGCGTAATGTGGTTTAATGCCTATGTAGTGCTTAAGGCTAGATACAAATACCACATATAGCACCAGTCAATAGTTTTTGGTTTGGTTTGGTTTTGGTTTGCAATAATTTACAGAATAACATATTAATTATTAAGCTGTTTAAATCTTAACATTGTTCTTACCAAAAACTGCAAAACTGAAGACAGTTTTACCGCAAGTCCTGCCTTGGGTATAATGCCAAATCCTGTCAACATTATCCTAAGTTGTGATGTCGGCCCTCCTCAGCATGCAACCCTTTCAACCCTGGCCTTTGACTTTTAAGATCTTTAAAATGTGTTTTTAAGAAGAGTTTGAAAAAAAAAAAATCAAGTCATTTCACACCGAGGTACCATGTGAACTGGGTCCAAATTCATGGGTCTCAGGTGTGAACGTAGTTTAAATGTAGCACTGAACAATGAAACATTATTTTGGTGAAATTTTTGTTTATGTTCTTCCTTTATTCTGTTCTTTGTTCTGTATTTCCAAGTTTCCAGGCCTTTCAGGGCACAGCTCCTTTTTTTCAGATCACCTGTCACCAAAGGTCATGGACACAGGTGTGCCATCTAACACTGCAACATATATAATGGTGTGTCTTAAAGATCTGTTCAGATCAGGGTTTGCCGACTGGGGTGCAGCATGATGACTGAGAAAGATCTCTGCAGACAGAGACAGACTGGTCCACTGTAGGCTGATGTCACAACATGCTCTAGAATAAAGAACTTCATCACCACATCCGGTCTTGAACCTCTTCGTTTGGCACAGAAAAAGTTTTAAAACGCTTTCAACAGAAATCAAGGTGCCCACAAACGTTTGACATGCAGTGTGCAAACTTTACACAGCATGTCATTAATAATCAGCACTTACTGACTAATCTCCCCAAGCCTCAACTTTTCAACTCACAAAAACAGACTGCTAAAAATGGTGGGGGGCACAGGTAGGGGGGACAAAAAAGGACTGGTGGGGACCAGGAGAGGGCACTCTGTCACTGGAGGTCTTCCACTTCACTACTCATCTTTTTTTATCTTGCTTTTTTTCGTCTCCATGTTCATGCACCAGCTCACTCTCTGAAGAAGCCCTCCCCCATGTTCCATTCTCAGAGTGTTACCTAACACTGGAGAAGCCCTGGTGGTGACCCATACCTAACAGAATCACCACACACTGGGTCAAGATCAGAAATATAGCTCATACAAGCACACACCATTTGTAGTACAAAACATAGCAGGAAAGCTTACGAAACTGCATGTATGTTACACAACATTTCCATGTTTCACCCTTAGAAATGGCAGTTATTGTCTACAACAGGGGTTCCCAGCTGGATGTCAGGGTTTGGCAGATACCAAGAGCTGGATGAAGAAAAAGTTGCAAACTGAGTTCTGGCTTAATTCACAAGTTTAGATACATATTCACTATGTTTACTCCCCAAATGATCATGTACGTTTATGGGTTTCAAGGCTTCATTTGAAAAGACCTCTGAGCAAAGAGTACAGAGCAGTTTTCAATTCTCATGCAGACGATGTCTAGTGATAAGTATTCACTGCTGTATTTTCTTTGTTTCGGTTTATGCTTGGTTTTCTCAGTTTGCTCAGTCTGACATAAGGTGGCCACTTCACTTTTATATAGCTCAGCCTTTTAACCATTTATCTATGAAGGAAGAGTTTGATTCTGCATTTTGTCAGAACAATCAATGAGCTCGATATTAATATGACTTTTTATTTTTCCAAATAATCAACAGGTTTTTTTCATATTTAAAATAACATTTGGTTATATTTTTGTGGTTAAAAATCTGTCAATATAGTATGTAACTCAAATGTAATTCATTGCTGTCTGGACAAAACCTTATATCTCCATTTCTTTATTTTTTTCATTTTAACAAAATTCAAAAACCCCAGCTACCTATCATACTGTGAGATTTTTTTTTATTTCTTGATTTTCTTGAATTCTTGTAACTTTGACTTTATTAGGTATGAATACTTTTAGTTCTGCTCTAAAATTATGATTTTGTACACACTCAGAAACACTTCTGAAAACCACTGTCTGTGAAAACAGCTGATCAATGCATCCACAAATGCAAGTTAAAACTCTAAAACACAAAGCACATATAAACAGGATCCAGAAATGCTGCCAACTTCTCTGGGCCTGAGCTCATTTAAAATGGACTGAGGGGAAGTGGAAAAGAGTCCTGTGGGCCGACAAATCAAAAATTGAAATTCTTTTTTAGAAATCATGGACACTGTGTCCTCCGGGCTGAAGATCACTCAGCTTGTTATCAGTCCACAGTTCAAAAGCCAGTATTCATAATGGTATAGGGGTGCATTAGTGCACATGGCATGGGTGTCTTGCACATCTGTGAAGGCACCATCAATGCTGAACGATATATACAGGTTTTGGCAACATATGCTGCCATCCAGACGACACCTTTTTTCAGGGAAGGCCTTGATTATTTCAGCAATACAATGTCAAACTGCTAAACTGACCTGCCTGCAGTCCAGATCTGTTACCCACTGAAAACATGTGGCACATTATGAAATGAAAAATATGACAAAGGAGATCCTGAACCCCGAGTCTCCTCAGTTCCCAAACGCTTGTTGTTAAAAGAAGAGGTGCTGAAACTCAATTGTAAACATGCTTCTGTTCAAAATGGGCATATAATTTTCAAAAACCAATAAAATTTCTCAGTTTCAACATTTGATATGTTGATATGTTGTCTTGTCTGTAGTATTTTCCTTTAAAAATATGGTTTACATGATTTGCATATCATTGCATTCTATTTTTATTTACATTTTGCACAGTGTCCCAACTTTTTTGGAATGGGGTTACAATAGCTCTTGACATGTAAAGGTTAAATTTGAAGTGAAAGTAAAAAAAAATGAATTTGAAAACTGCACTATAGGGATATGAATGTTATGGACTGATCTCTGATATTTCATTAGTGCAATTTGTTTTCATACATAATGGAGGCATATGAACCTGTGACCCTGTGTTTCCACATATGGAAAGTGCTTTACCACTTTACTGCAGTCACATTTAAAGCAAAGCTTCCAGTATCCTTAAATTATTAACATTATCAATGTATGTCAGCACAGTTCAGGCTGTAAAAAGCCCTGGCTGAATCTTCAGGAGGCAGAAAGGGTTTTCATGTTTTGATATGTACATATAGACTCTACAGCCCTGTAAGTAAGCCTTTATGACCCCCTTTTTCAATAGATAACCATCAGCGTGGCACTCTGATGGCCCTGTTGCTTTTCTCTCTGCTTCTAATGATGGGCTGGATGAGTAATGTCAGGTGCTTGTGCGTGTTTGCCAGCGTAAGCCATTCGCTCTGTGTGCGAGTGTGCAGAGCCTTAGCATTGTACCTGATACATTAAACATTAACAGGCCCTGCCTGGCTGACTTAGCACAGGGAGAAACACTCAGCTCTGACAGGGACTGGCTGACTGGAGCACTGCAGCATTAACCCCACACAGGCTGAGACTAGGGCTGAATGCTATTGATAAAGGTCAAAATCAGTATTTTTCAAATATATCATGATGTCATGGTATCCGGTGATATTTAAGCAGGGCAGTATGATGTATTGTTTATTTATCCTTATTGTGCTATTGGCTTTGGAAATATCGCAGTAGGCTGAAATATGCAAACAAGCCTTCTAACTAATTACAGCTGTTTTTTGCATGCCATGAGCATTATGCCCAACCTTAGATGTTCCAGATGTTTTTTTTCTGTGGGTGTTGTGATGAATCCAGGCATTCATACGATCCAACACATGCAAATGATTTTGGTCAAAATAATGTAGGCAAACCTCTATGCCAAAGGAATGTCTTACAAACATGACATAGCTTGAGTTGATTGGACTAAATAAATGGAATGAAATGTTTTGTAAACCAGGCAGAAGCACTTAAGTGAAAATATTAGAACACACACACACACACACACACACACACACACACATACATATATATATATATATATATATATATATATATATATACAGAGGGAGAGAGACAGACACAGAGAAAGAGAGCTATATGTTCTATACATCTAAGAACCATGCAAGACCTGGTTAACCACCAAAACTGTCACCATCAGACAAACAGTACTTAAAGCTTTTATCTTTGAGCTTGATTCTTGCTTCAGATCTGAAAAAAACCCCATAAGTGTTTGTGTTCACTGTGCGAAGAAAAGTCAACACTATGAGTCTGAAAGGATATGTAGCTGTCAAGAAACCTTTACTGAGAAAAGGAAACACACAAAAAAATAAGAAAATGTTGGTGTTCTCAGAACAATAAACTGACCACCAGATTTGAGATTACGTGGATTGTGAGATGCAGAAAATGCAACCAGCTTCTAAGACTAAACTCTGGAGATGTGGAAAAATATCCCTGCAGATTTCTTTGAAAAGCTGACAGCAAAGAGCACTCTACTGGAACATCTGTGATTGGTTCAGATGCTCACAGCGCGCAGAAAAGAATTTTGTGATTGGTTAGCAGGCTCATATGCAAATGGCAGCTTTCTGCTGTTTCAGTATTGCAAAGGCCAATATTGTGATAATTGTTAATGAATGATATATTGTGTGGCCCAAAAGAACACAATAAAGTGTAGCATGCTTATCATTATGACGTACTGTCATCCAGTCCCCCAGATGGCTGCTTGGATGACATTTCTAGTGAGACCAAAACAGACAAAAGGACAGCTGCAATGAAAGAGAAAAAGAAACAGAGAGAGAGAGCTCTTTTTCTTTCCTCTGAGCCCACTCCCCTTACCTCACTCGAATGCAAACAATCACTCAGACACGTGCACACTCGCAATTAAACACATTCATAATAGCATGCATCATGTTGTCAACTCTTTTAGCGCAATTTTACTGCAAAGTGGATTTTACCATTAACTGATTTGTAGTCTAGATGCTCAGCACCATCATCATCCCTTGAATCAGTTCAGCACATCAGCAGTGTCAGTCTAGCGGGGACACTAAATATGGTCTATTTACCAAATGCTCAAAATAGTCCACAGTGTCATATCTTATCCTGCCCACAGATTGTCAAGCATGATCTTATGTTTATGGCTGATGACAAGGGGGAAGAGAGCACTGAAACCATTAGGCCGAACTGAAAAGGACGTTACAGCACCCTCTGACCACACTAAATTCAAATGCTATGCTTATTTATGGATAATATATGGCATAGTGGCATCATATGACAGATATGAGGAATTCCACTGTTTTTTTTATTTCTGTGTAAAATAAACACTCACAACAGAGTCACTCAGATTGATTTAATGTGAAATGCTTAATTGCAGAGAAATGACTGACTCTGATTTCTTTAGTGGTGGTGATAGGAACCACCTCACAATATCTACAACACAAATATAGCCATTTGATGTACTACCCAAAATGATCTGTGAACCTACACATCTTCCTTGTTTTCATATGTAACGTTGATAATGGCAAAATAGTGGGAAATCCCAAAAAATAAGCTTTCTTTGGGGACTATTTTGCATTAGAACACCCTGCATGTACCTCTCCACCATAATTGGGTTTGGAAAAATATTTTTTCATATTTTGTTTAGGGCAAAACAATGGCTGAGAACTGTTGTAAAACAATGTCTCATGCGTCAGGCATCATATTCACAACTTTTTTCACATCATTTTTGTGATGCAGATTTAAAAGGCATTAAACTCTTCAGACGTCTGGTTCCTGTCGCCATCACTGTGAACAGTTTGGACTCACATCATTTCACATCAAGCCACTCTGACTTTATTTGCATCTTAACAATGGAACTATGCAGAAATTTTAAAAGACTGATGGAATTCCCCTCTAAGGTCACTGATGAGAAACAATACAAAAGCAGGATATGAAAAACAAAACAATGGGCTGAAGCCATTGTGAGAAGGCAAGGCTGCCAGCTGCTCTGTCTGAGCAGGTACTGACGTTGAAGGGTGATTAAGCAGAATGGGGCAGGGGGGGGGGCTGCACTAGAAAACAGGGGCAGGAAAAATTCACTTGTGCCAAGAACACTGTTACGTTTTCCAGAGAACACGACGACCTTGAGTGAAATATGTTATATTTCAAAACTCATTGTAGGAGGATAAGCTCATATTCCATTCACACCAGCGTTACAGGCTTTTCGTCACGTCTCTGGCTTAACGTCAGCTGGCAGGAGCACACCACGTCAGTATTCTCATCCGATCTGCTCCGTCAAACCTCCTGAATGCTTTCCGTGCACGCCAAAGCCAGCAAGTGAATGTCTGCAAGGTGTTTTCGGTTGAAGGACGCCTCTGTAGCCATTCCTCTGACACTGCTGCCAAAGCTACTATCAGCCAGATGAGCCGAAAGCTGCCAAAGTAAAAACACACACAGCGCTCGAACTGGCACATGCAGTCTGCAGTTACAATGTGGCTGAAACCACAAACCTCCTCAGCAGCTTCCCACAGATTGCGACAAACACACAATGGCGAGTGCAGAAGTAGATCGACTAAGAGGCTTTTTCAAAACAAGCATTCGAATTGGAATCAGGCTTTACTGGCCAAGTACATTTTCATATACAAGCAATTTGACTTTGTTTTGCACAGTAGCTCATAATTCACTTTGTGTAATTACCTCTTTTTCTATGTGCATCTATTTCTGTACAACATGAAGGCTGTAGGATTACACAGTCACAGTGAAGTGGACAGTTGCTCTTCAAAGACCCCCGCTGCTGCTGCTGAACACTGTTTTACACATCAAGCACTCTGATAAGTCATGTGCTTCACACTGTTCTGAAAGGCACATTCTCCTGAGTCATCCACTCAGCAGGTTCAGGCAATAGAACCCACAAAAAGGCACTGGCTTCAGGAGTCATAGCTATAGACATTATTCTAATGACCTTACCAGAAAAGTCATTGCCAAACTATAGTGCTCCCCTCCTCTCTTCTCCTCCATTTCTCTCCTCTCTTCCCTCCTTTCCTCTTTTCTCCTCTTCACATCTTTTCACCTCTTCGCATCTCTTTTTTCTTCTCTCCTCTATTTTCCCTTTTATCTTTTTCCTCCCAACTCCTCTTTTTGCCTGTTATCCCTTCTTTTACTCCCCTCACCTTTTTTCTCTCCTTTTTTCTCCTACACTCCTCTTTTTCCCTCTCCTCGCTTCTCTCCTCCTCATCATTTCTCCTTTCTCTTCTTCTCTTCTCTCCTCTATTCCCTTCTTTTCTCCTCTCCTCTCCATTTTCTCTCCACTTACCAGGTGTGTGCCACAGTGAAGCGGCGTCTGTGCCGGCCTCCCTTGCTGACCATGAGCTTGCGGAAAAGTCGCGGGGAGCTGCGGGGGGACATTTTCGGAGAGGTGATGCGCTTGCCCCCCGCACCCAGCCTGGGGGGCTCCAACTCCAGATGCATGTGCTCCTTAAAGGTGCGGATGCAGGGGTCTGGCTCCGGAGGAGCGGTCAGCTCACTGGACGCCATGCTGCCAGGGCTGATTAGCCGGAGCTGAAGGTGAGTCTGCTGTTCTCTCTGTCTCTCTCTCACTCTCTCTCTCTGACTCACACTCTCTAGGATTCCCTCCTAAGACTGAGGTTGTTCCATGCAGGCTGATTTTCAGTCCAGCAAATAAGCTGATTTCCAGAAACCACTGCTATTCTGTTCCCTTTCTTTCTCCTCCTCTCTCTCTCCTTTCACAGCATGAGGATTTCTCTCTCTCTCTCTCTCTCTCTCTGTCTCTCTCTCTGTCTCTCTCTCTCTGGAGCACTGGAGCAATCCTCTGCTTGTGCGCTTTAGTTCCACTGACACACTAAGAGGAGCTTTCGTCAGAGCACAGTCACACCTCCTTCCTGTGAGAAAGAAAAAAAAAACACACTCGTGCTTCTTTCTCTCTCACTCGCGCTCTCTCTCCGTCTCTTTTCTTTCTCTGTCTTTTCTCTCCCTCTCTCCCTTGCTCTCTGTCTCTTTCTGTCCTCTCTCACTGTGTCTCTTTTTTCTGTGCTGTCTTTCACTCTCCCCTCACTCTCTCTCTCTCACTGTCTTTCTCTCCATCCTCTCTTTCTATCTCTCCCCTCCCTGTCTTTCTCAACCCCTCTCTTTCTCTCTCTCCTTTTCTGTCCCTGCCTTCTCTATCTGCTCTCTCTCACTGTCTGTCTCTCTCACTCTTTCGTTCCCTGTCTTCTCTCTCTCACTCTCTCCCTTCCCTCTCTCACTGTTTCTGTCTCTCTCTTCTCCCTGTCTTTCTGTCTCTTTCTTTCTCTCTTAAATGTACTGCCCTCTCTATCTGTCTCTCTCACTCTCTCTCCTCTCTCTACTTCTCCCCCACTCAGTCTCTCTCTCAGTCTCTCCCCTTTCAATCTGTCTCTCTATCTCCTCTCTCTCACAGTCTCTCCCCTATCAATCTGTCTCTGTCTCTCTCTCCCCTATCTGTCTCCTTATCCCTCTTACTCCTCTCTGGGTCTCCAGTATGCACACAGCTGACTCCTATTATGCTCTGCTACGTCTCTTATACTTGACTCATGCACTCTTTTAGTCTGTAGACTTCAATCACTCTCTCTCTCTCTTTATTCCTACCTCTCTCTCTCTCTTTATTCCTACCTCTCTCTCTCTGCCTCCCTCTCAAAAGTGCACACAAGTCACTCACTCTCCCCATTCAGCTCCTGGAACCTCCATTATGAATAATGTAAGGGGGGGCCGAGAGCATGTCTCTGCCCCCTCCTAACGCTCGTGCCCTCCTAAGGATGCCCCCGTCATGGGCCACTCTTTGCAAAAACAGAAAAAGGGAAAGAAAAACAGAAAAATGCTGGAAAAAAGATCCAAAGGTGATGCACCCAACTCTGTAGCCCCAGGCAGTCTCTTCATTCAGAATACACAGCATAGCTGGAGAGATGCAGAAAGACGCACACATAGTGACGGTGAAAAGCTCCGCCCCTCCAGCAGCCGATTGGTTGGCTGGGGTGGAGATGGTGGCTGAATTCTGATGATGGCTTTTGGCCTTTTCGCAGCTCAGCGCCGGCTCAAGACGGCAACAAGGGAAAAAAAATCCAAAAGCAATCTAAGCCCCGGAAATAGCTGTGAGGGGAATGTCAATACATCAAGCAAGGGGGCATGGAGGAGCTGCCTGCTGACTTGAGGCTTGATTTTGAAGGAGCTGGCTTGATTTAGTAATTATGAATTAGGCAAGGACAAATACAGAGTATATACAAAGCACTGATGTAGGGAAAAAAAACAGGCTCTGCGTGCCACGCTGAAGGCTCTGCATGCCACGCTGCCATTCAGTCTGAGATGACTCATTTCTCCTCAGCTTACAAAGAGGAAGGAGAAACCCAAAAGAGGAGCTTTGACCTTAAAGATGAGCCCTGAATGAATTTCCACCTATGAAAGCACAGGAGCCAAAGAGTCTTCAATGGAGGCAAAATAAATTAACAAGGTCACTACGGCACCAGCACAAACACGAAGTGAGAACATCTCTGTAAATGAAGCGATGGCACTGTGAGCACGCACAGGGAGACGTGGTGCTGCCTGCTGGTTCCCGTGTTCCTGCAGCTGGAGGAGCAGTGGGATTAACTGTGGTTCTCCCAGCAGACAGCCAGCACACCACTAGGTCTTCAGCAAGCTATCAGCCTGCCAGTCAACCAGTGCCATCAGCCTAATCCTCACCATGGAGACCAGTGAGACGGAGGGAGGGAGGGGGGTGGGGAGAAAAGGAAAAGACGACGGATGAAAGGAAAAAGAAAGAGACATGAACGTGATGCTGTGCGTTGCATATTATCTGCAATCCAAGCACTTTGTTGCAATTATTCATTGATTGATTTATATATATTTATTTATGTGGCTAGACACTGTCAAAATTCTAGCACCATTAACTGCTGCCACCTTTCATTTTATAATATGTATATATAATTATAACAAAACCACATGCAAGACTTCAATAATCAATATAAGCCACATCCCTGATACAGATCAACCCCTGACTAATTGTGACCCCATCATGATAGTATAATTCAAGACATTCTAATCAATGCTCCTTCATTACTCAGTTTCAGAGGGCTCCTTAGCATGCTTAGGTTATTGCGTTCTCAGTGCTGTGGAAGTGAGAATGACATGCTGCTGGTTTCACACCCAGATATGCTGGTCAGCATGAAAGGTTACTCACATTTGACACATGTTCGCACTTACAGAAACCCAATTCAAAAGTAACAGTAACAGCAATTTTGAAGTCTGAATGTTTCCATTTTTACAGATAGCAGTACATCATACAGTATCCAACTAAGCCTATCTGAGATTATTTAACAACTCAACACAATTTGAGGCAATGGTGTGATCATTTAGATGTCAGAATTCAGAGAGTTAACTGCACTGCAGGTCATGCATCTTAGCATTTTATATCTATCTAAACATTTAATATTTCTCATTTTAAGATGGTTTTTACTTGCTCGCTTTCTTGAAACAAGCTAAATTAACTGCTAATGGGATGGCACATTTTCACTAGATAAAATGACTTTAAACATGTAAAAAACATCTAGAAATAAGCTGAATAATCTAATCATGAATCTCAAAATGAGAAATATTAGATATTTAAACTAGATATCAGATGCTAAGATGGACTTTTTTGAAGTGTAGTGCTGTGTAAGATTCAATTTAGCCTGAATTTATTCTCCAGAGTAAAACTAAAGAAGCAAACCTCAAACACCTAACATGTCTTGGCTAACTGACTACACTTGCAGAAAGGGAAAACTGTATAAATTGGATTTTTTTTCCTGACAAATTATCATGGTTGGCAAAAATGGTTTGGCAAAAAAAATATAAATATACACAATTTTCCACCAGATGTAGTCAATCATCCAGGACATGGTCAGTGTCCAAATGTTGCTTCTTTAATTTAGTGGAGCTATCAGGCTAATATTACAGGTCAATAGTCACCCAGATCCTCTTCCATAAATACAGCCACAAAACGTCTTTCAACCATCTAAAACTACATTCAGGTCTTCATTGAGGTTGTGAAGATTTGTTGACAAGTTTTAGGACACAGTATGACCTACAGTAAACTATAAAAACAAACTTGACTGTGCACTGTAAATGCCTCTGCAAAGACACAGTGAACTGAAGATATATGCTTACAGATGGAAACAACAGAAATCATGAACATGATCTAGCGTCCATATGCCTGGGTGACATGCACGCATGAGAAGGGAAGCTGGAATTCAGCTCAACACATTGTCTAAAATGGCTGACCAGCTGTTCAGCTACACTACAAAGTTTTGCTCATTTTTATTGTTCAGAGTAAGTCATATTGTATCCTAAACCACACTGACAAGTCTGTGAGACCTTAATGAAGATCTGGATGTGGTTTAATGGGTAGAGAAGTCTTGAGGATGCCTTAACAGACAAGGTTTGAATGTCAATTGACTTCTAGTGTTTGTTAGCAATGTTAGCCTAGTAGCTCCACTGCTGATTTTTTGCCATTCCTTTAAACCTGTACAAGATGCTACAGTAGAGACTGCTGGGGTGGGTCCCAGCTTTGTTATGAGGAGATGATTCATTCAGCCCCATGACACTATTTTGGCACAGCTGACAAATTTCCAGCGTCAGACCTGAATATGAGCGCTGATAAGTGATGATCAGGCCATGAACAGCAATGTGGCATCTGGAACACCCCAAGACACCCCAACAAAAAGTCTAGCATGTTAGAATTGTTGTATATTTCCACCTAGTTTGACATCCCCTACGACAGGTTCCTTGACTTTAACCAACAGGATGACAGAGGTTGTCTGGCACTCACATGTAAACATGGTGAAGAAAAACAGGGATGATGCGGTTATGGCTGTCAGTGGAACGAAACAGACGAAAAGTTAGTTGAACTGTTGCACCAATACCCCTTGAAGTTTCCTCGAAGGGGAACCACGAACATGAGTACCATGAGTCCAAAAAGATAAATGTTGCAAGACATAGCGTTTATAGCATTTGTTCACATACAGCGAACCTGATGGATAGCTACACCCAGGAACAAGTCCATAATAATGTTTTTTCTTTCTGTAGCCAAAGTTTGTAACTCATGAATAAGCAGGTTTTTTTGCTTCTCACGAAATGGGCAAACTGTGATATTGTGCAGGATGTTCCACTTTAGAAAAGCAAAAGGAGAACAGAGAGTTTCTCCTCATTCATTAGATAAATTTATAAGCTCTTTCATTCACAGCTCGGATCTCTGTGAAGTAAATGCAGCTCCACACAAGACGAAGCATAAAATAAACGGGCTAAATGTCTCCAAGTGCAAGTATGCGTTCTTCCTCACGGATCGGGCTAACGGTGACACTGGGCTATTTTCCTTTTTGTGAAAGTAGCGTGAAGAACGTCGTGGCTTTATGCAGACACTGAAACTTTGAGTACTTCTACACAGGCTATAATTCAGAGTTCACAGTCCAGATTGAGACCCACTTGAACTGCATTTGTAGATTCTGATACTTTTGACGTTTGTGAAAATGTTCTATGTGCAAGTACACAGCCAATTTGTCATGTCGGATGTCGCCATGCCAAAGCCAGAGAAACAACTGCAATTGGTCAATGAGTTAATGTTCCTGGCGATACACTTGATCAAATTAATTTATTGTCTGAATAAATCACACAAATAAATCTTACTCAGTGTGTGAGGGCCTTAAAGGCCTTAAGAGGCCTGAAGTGAGTTTTAAAGGGCTATTGCAATTAGTAGCAAAAATCTGTGATAATTAGGCATATATGCAATCGAACTGCTGTTGTGGGGTGACATTACTGGAGCTTTAGCTGGAGGTCTGACACTGCAGTAGAGGACGTTTTCTGCTGCGAGGAACTTCTCATTTAGAATTTATGTTCTCCTGGGCTTTCTGAGGAACTGACTGGGGCGCTCTGTGAGGTAGCTTTAGATAGGAACCTTACATAATTGAAGGCATTACATAAAACTGTTCACTCACATTCAGCTGCCTGAGATGGAAAAGACATGGAGCGCACAAGGGTCCTCCTACCAGTCCATTTATAAACAACAAAGAGAGCAGGGGTGGGCAAAATGATGATCTGTTCTCATTCTGACAAAAACATATGCCCCAGATATGCTTTCCTGAGCACATTGTAAGTATCAACAGTATTTCTAGAGCACTGGCCAACTGCATGATTTTATAAAAAAACAGAGATTTGGACAAATTGTACTGAGTTTGTAAACAACAACCAGTGGTGTCACACTGTCAAATTAAAAGTAAACAGTAAAAAAGATCTACTGGATGTTAGCCTAGTTTTAATTACAGTGAACATGTCACATATTTCATTATAGTAAACAAAAAACAGAAAATTTCTGTACTTAAGAGTATTTCAGCTTTCAAAGACACCTCAGTGTAAACAAGCACACATAAAAGTGCACGCATCACACGTTGTAGGTAAACAGAGTAAACATACAAAAAACTGAGCACACCTGAGAAACTGAAATATTGAAATATTGCTGGCATTGTGTTTTTTCTAATAAATACCTTTGTTTGGGTTCACTGCAGTTTCACCTCCCTCGTTCTTGCCCAACATCACTACAATGTTAATATCATGTTGCTCTTCTAAGCTGAAACAGTGAAATTTGCCCGCTGAAAAAAAGATTTTACTTTAAATAGCTACAACCCAATTTCCAAAAAAGTTGGAACACTGTGCAGAATGTAAATAAAAATAGAATGCAATGATATGTAAATCATGTAAACCATATTTTTAAAAGAAAATAGTATAAGGACAACATATCAAATGTTGAAACTGAGAAATTGTATTATTTTTTGAAAAATATATGCCTATTTTGAAATTGATGACAACAACAAAAGTTGGGACGGAGGCGTTTACCACTGTGTTTCAGTGGTAAACTGAAACACACTGTGTTTTTAACAACACTCTGAGAACTGAGGAGACCAACTGCTGTAGTTTTGAAAGTGAAATGTTTTTCTGTTCTTGTTTGATATAGGATGTCAGCTGCTCATCAGTTTGAGGGCTCATTTGTCATAATTTTCATTTCATAATGCGCCAAATGTTACCAGTGGGTGACAGATCTGGACTGCAGGCAGGTCAGTTTAGCACCTAGACTCTTTTAATACTTCCCTGAAAAAGACTCCATCTGGATGGCAGCATATGTTGCCAAAACCTGTATATATCGTTCAGCATTGATGGTGCCTTCACAGATGTGCACGTCACCCATACCATGTGCACTAATGCACCCCTATACCATTATGAATACTGGCTTTTGAACTGTGCACTGCTAACAAGCTGAGTGGTCTTTAGCACGGAGGACAAAGTGTCCATGATTTCCAAGAGGAATTTCAAATGTTGATTTGTTGGACCACAGGACACTTTTCCACTTCCCCTCAGTCCATTTGAAATGAGCTTGGGCCCAGAGAAGGTGGCAGCATTTCTGGATCCTGTTCATATGTGGTTTCATCTTTGCGTTTAAGAGTTTAAACTTGCATTTGTGGATGCAGCGCTGAACTGTGTTCACAGACAATGCTTTTCAGAAGTGTTCCTGAGCCCATGCAGTGATTTCCTCTACAGAATCATGTCTGTTTGTAATGCAGTGCCACCTGAGGCCCCAAAGATCATGGCCAGCAAATAATGGTTTTTGTCCATGTCTCTTGCATACAGATATTTCTCCAGATTCTCTGAATCTTTTAATGTTATTATGTACCATAGATTATGAAAAGAAAAATTTCTTTGCTATTTTACATTGAGAAATGTTGTTCTTGAATTGTTGAATTATTTGCTCATGCAGTCTTTCACAGAGAGATGCACCCCTCCTCTCTGCCTCTCTGGGATGCTTTTTTATACCCAATTATGTTACTGACCTATTGTCAATTATCCACCAGGTGTTTGTTTAGTAGGGGTGCGGGAAAAAATCGATTCTTAGATGCATCACAATGCGGATGTGAATGATTCTGAATTGATTCACATGTCAAAAATAGATTTTCTAAATATTTAATTTATAACATAATGTTGACGGAACGCAAAAGGCGGAACTTGGAAGTGCGGAAGTGCAGCGCCCGGACAGTCTGTGGTGGCACATAACAAAAAACACAAGTGTATGAGTGAGAAATCCAACCGGCTCCCTCTGCAAGCCAGGTCAGGTCAGGAGTCACAACCCAAATGATAAGAAGAGACACGTTGTCCTTTCAACAAAAATCAAACCACCTTGGGTGCCACAACATTTAATGTCCAGTATGTCTCAGTATGTGATAATGTCCTAGTATAGGCTAAACAATATAAACGAAAACGCGGACTTACTCTACTCTGCTTTAAGCTTTAGCTCAGCTATAGCCACTTTCCTCCCATTTCCGCCAGAAAACTTTTCCTCAGAAGTAGATCAGTTAAATGTCTCTCAATGTTCGACTGTTTTACGCAGTTGAAGTCACTTCGTATTCTCCAGCTTCTTGTTTGAATTTACCCGTTCCACCTTAAATTCTAACTGAGGCGCCAAATGTAAATGCGGCACCATTTAAGGTGGAACAGGAGAATTCGAAAGAGAAGCTGACTAAAGCTTTCGCCACTTTTTAGTGTTTGACAGTCTCTCGTTGCAGATTTAACATACTAGGAAACCAACTGCGGTGCTTATAAATGTGAACAATGCATCGTTCCTAGGTGACCTGCAGTCTGCACGCCGGTTCTCAGTCGTTGCGAAACAGGGCTTCCGCACTATGTTGCACACGTCCCGAAGATATATTACTGACACAGCGACCCCCCCCCGTCTCTACAACGAGACCAAAACCGAAGTTATAAAATCACTAAAGAAAACGGGTACAATAGCTGTAACATGTGCTGCGTGGACGTCCATCACCACTGGATCTTATTTCACCGTAACTGCGCATTTTATCACAGATGAGTGGCAGCAGCGTCTTGTGCTCCAAACAAGAGCACTGAATGAGAGCCTTCCAGTTCACTTGCCACATCACTTCCATTTGTTTTATTAAAAAAGATACTGGAAGTAAATTCATTATGGATCATTACAAATACTTTGCTTTAAAAGTACCAAGTCACTTTAAATAACAATAACACTGAGTCACTTAGTCACTTTAAAATGTATATTCTCTCTATATTCTGTGTATGTTTTGTGTATATTTTGTGTATATTTAATATATTTCAGTTGGTTTTTCTTGTATTTTTATTTTCACTTATTTACTTTCTGTAGAGTGTAGCTGAGCCTCACCACAAGCATTTCAATGCATAAATGTCCTGACATGTTGTGCAAATGACAAAAAACTTGAAACTTGAACTCGAAACTTGAGCTCACACAATGAGAAAATATAAATGCTCTATAGAAAAAAAAGATGCATCGAGATGCATCGATAATCGTTTTATAATCGCATCGCAGCCCTCTGAATCGATCGAATCGTGAGGTGCCTAGAGATTCCCACCCCTATTGTTTAGCATTACACAACTTTACCAGCCTTTTTTTGCCCCCGTCCCAACTTTTCGGGAACATGTTGTTGGCATCAAATTGTGCATATATTTTTCAAAAACCAATAAAACTTCTCAGTTTCAACATTTGATATGTTGTCTTTGTACTACTTTTAATAAAATATAGGGTTTAAATGATCTGCACATCATTGCATTTTGTTTTTATTTACATTTTGCACAGCATTCCAACTTTTTTGGAAATGGGGTTGTAAATTGTTATGTCTATCATGTGATTATTAGCTAACTATGCCACAAAATTGCCACACTTAGGGTGTGCCGAAGTAGTAAAAACAGCTGTTCTGTGTGCGAGCATGTGTGATTATGTCCTGGTTGAGAGGGTGAGAATCATGGCTCAAAAAAGTTGAGAATTACAGCTTTGTTACAGCTTGTTTTCAACAAAATTGTAATACAGTTTTTATTTTTTATTTATTTATTTACTGCGGTTGAACTCCAGGTTGTGTCCATGCATTGATCTGGCTGTGCCAGCGCTCTAATAAAATTAGTATGACTGCTGCAATATGTTGTATAACTGACTAAGTCAATGCTGTAAATGCACTCATTTGCATATTCATGTTTAATTATGATCATGGTTAAGTGCACCATCAGCTCACTGCCTGAGCGTGGCTTTAGTGTGCACTGAAAAAAACAAGCCACAAATATCATCACCTAATCTACATGCTGAGGAGTGTCTTGATCAATATCCGCAGCACCTTTAATCCTCCAATAATCCAATAATGCGATAACACCACAGAAAAATCTGCTTAAACCAGAGAACATACACATGCTTGTGTTTCTGTTCAGAAATGTACAGGCTAACTGTGTTCTTGGTATCTTTTAGTAGATGTTACTCTATGTTTAATAAGTTGCATTTTAACAGCCTATTAATTGCTTCTTATTGAGTGAAAGTATGGTGAGGAAGAGCAGGAGATAGACAGGTGGAACAGACAGAGAATGAAAGAGAAGAGAGGTGAGTGAGAGACTAAACACAGTTTTGAGTCTGTCTCTTGGCTGCATATTAGAGATTGAGAGAAAATCTCTGTCACACAAACACTTTCACACAGAGTTTATGGCACAGAGCTGGAAGGCTGTGAGAGCTTCAGCTAATCTCTCAGTGACGCGGCTCTGCTCAGAACCCATACAGAGCTCCTTTTAACTCATACTTCAGTTCAAGACCAAGGACAGGTTTCTCTCAAAGCAAGTGTAGCTTCTGCTGTAACACACACACACACACACACAAAACGCAGACGACTTCAGCAAACAACTCACACATCACTCATTGTGACCTTTACCTTCACTCAGCTGTGAAGAGTCCTCAAACACTTCCAGGTATAAGAGCGTGAGAAGATAAAGGCATTCAAAAGCAGGACTATTCAGAATCATAAACATGGTAAAAGATCATTTCTTCTATCTCTTTCTCTTTTTATTCATTCATTCATTCATTCATTCATTCATTCTTTCTTTCTTGATTTCTTTCTTGCTTTCTTTCTCACCCTCTCTATTTTAGAATTACACAAACTGGGAGAGCTCCAAACAGACTTCTTCCCTCCTGCTGTCTCTCTCTTACTTGTTTTTTTTGTTCATTTTCCTCTTTCTCTCTCTTCTTCATTCACTCTCTCTGTCTTTCTTTTTTCATTTATCCTCTTTCTTAATTTTCTTTTCTATTCAATCTTTCTCTTTTCATCCCCCCCTTTTCTTTTCTCATTCATCCCTTTTTATTTCTCTTTTTCATTTTCTTTCTCCTTTTTCAACTCTTCATTCTCTGTTTTATTTTCTCTCCTCTCCTCTTTCTTTCTTTCTTTCTTTCTATCTTTAGTCTTTCTCTTGTTATCCATTCTTTTATCAGTCTGTCTCTCTCTCTAGTTAACAAACTTCAAACAGTAAGACTTTCATTCCATGTATCTAAATTAATATGTAAGTAGATGGGATCAGAAACCTGGTCATATTTGATATCTGACCAGACTCAGTCCTCAGACTGACCAGTAGATGAGAGTGTGACCCTTAAGACACCTGTATTAGTGTCTCAAGACTCCTGTTTTGTGGCCTTTCTGTCCTAATGTTGTCTTCTGGAGCATAAAGGCCTGAATGGAACCTCCTACCACTGGCCCTCCAGCCAGCAATCTGCATGTGATGGAGTGGCATCAGTGGTTAGATGTTACACTAAAGGTCTCTTGCTGCAAGCTCTCACACACGCCTCTTTCTCATACAGCTCTTAATAAATGCTTTATACCAAGAAATGCAATTACATGCACACAAACCACAACAATGCCAAAAGCCAATTCCAGTCACTGTGTTTTAATATAGATGAATTGGCCAGGTCAGAGAGCTAACTTGGAACTACAATCAGGGATTCTGGTGTCTACATCCAAGAAAGAACTGTCAATGGTGAAAAAAAACCCTTTACTGAAAGAAGTGTAACACTTCTCACTTTCTTACATGTTAAAAGCCCGGCTATTTTTTTCTCATAACAAAGCAAATTTGTCATAATCAGTAAATGAAACATCTAAAAAGCTGACCTAAAGACATCATCCAAGTCCAGTGTAGTCTGTGAGAACATGCATGGCTCTGTGCTAAAGCATGCATGATTTGAAATGGTGACCATGAGGCTGAAGCACATAATGTCGTCTTACAATCCAACAGTCATCTACAAGAAGTAACCAGGCGCTGAGTCTGTTCTCTGATGCCTGTAATTCCATTTTCAGCCTTTTTCAGTTCAGATTTGTTTTGGGGCCTTTCTGCCCTAGTTTTGTCTTCTGTAACTGAATGTTTGCTTGGTGGGGTTTAGTTTGAGTAATCTGCCATTTTTGGTGCTGAAAAGCGACACAGTTTATTTATATTATTCAGGTCATTGTCCTGCTGCAATGTTTTGAAGTATTTGGTTCTGCTGCTCTTAGCAATCACATCACTAATAAAGGTGTATAGTAGAACATACATGCTCAAGCCACAGTGCTTCAAATCATGAGCAGTTCCTTTTTTCCTCTGGTGAATAATCTCCTATTCATTTGTCCATGAGCCACAGAATCTTGAAGGCATAATAGGTTGTTTGCTATTGCTGAGCTTACCAGTGCATTATAGTTTCCTAAAGTAGCAAGCACTGATTCCTTTACCAAGTTGTTTTACACACAATGCTACCAGGCTGGAAGGGTGACGGCTGTGCTTTCTCTGAGACATGTGAAGCTAGCCACCGCATCTTTCCAAACTGCCATTAACTGTCGCAAATTGCAAATCTGACCCAGACATTTTTCCTCATTTTTCAGATTTCTCCTCTACGACAACAAGATTTGTCCTGTTGTCTCTGGGGAGGCCACCCAGGTCCTTGTCTCTTGTCATCTCAAGTCTGGACAACTGTAAGTCGCTCCTGGCTGGTCTTCCCATGCAACTGATCCAGAATACAGCAAATCAGCTTGTTTTCAATCTTTTTAAGTTCCTAAGGTCATTCTACTGCTGCGTTCCTTTCATTGGCTTCCCATAGCTGCCCATCAGATTGAAAACCCTAACATTTGCCAACAATGCCAAAAACGGACCAGCCCCTCTCTACCTAATGGCAATGGTCAAAACTCGATCTGTACCTCAAACCCTTTGAGTTTCAAGTACGGTTTGGCTTGACCCACCAAGTCTTAGACAGTTGCACTAACACATCCAATGTTATGGTCTCTGATGGATTAATTCTGAATTTTTAGCCTAATGGTGCCCTACTGTACTGGTATTGACAAAAAAGTGCCTCCTAAGGTGCGTCCAGAGTGACCTACCCCGCCCTTAGTGTGCATGTAAATAAAGTTATTCATTCATTTCAAACGCGGTTTACTAAAGTACTATTTTAAACCAGCATAAAGTGTGTCACTGTCTATTTACTTACAGCCTGGAACCTATGTTCTATTTTTGATGTAAATGAATAATGTACAAAATCACTGCGGGTTTAAACAGCGGCCCTACACCTCCTCCTCTGGTCCCACCATCGCTTATGGCTGCTCTATAAATGCCTCCCCACAACCCACCTGGGGACACACACCAAAATCAATGTCTGCTGCAGCGGTATCACGTCAGAGGCAAAATAATTGTGCTCCTAAAATAGCACTCTCTCTCTCACAGGCTCCTTTCCCCCCTTCATCCTTCTGACGCAAAGCATATTAAACACTCCTTTAACAAGTGGAACTATGTCAGAGCATAGTCGGAACTGTGCGTGTGTGTGCGTGGCTGGATCCTCATGTCATGCACCTTCCAAGCCATTACCAGTCCAATTACCTCACATTAATTGGAAATCATTCAAGATAAATGCTCCTTGACACATTCCCATTAAATAATGTATCCCATTAAGATCTGTATCATTGATAGAACTTCAGGACTCTCTTTTCCATTCAGCTGAATAAAGCTTATAACAGCACATTTGTTTTTACAAAGGTTATAAGAGCTGTTCTCTCTCTTTATAATGCCTGCGTATGGATGCTGAGTTCATATGTAGCGAGTATTCTGAAGGAAATAGGTTACCGGCACTGAAAGAGCATGAAGAGAAGAATGTAGTGTCTGCCTCAGTGCTGCCCTCACTGGGCAAAAAGCAGGAATTACATTTTTCCATCAACAGTCAACAAAGTCAATACAAAGTCAAAATTCTGTCTGAGTCCAATTCAACCCAAAGCACCAAGTTTTGAATCTGAACCTGACCCCAGCTTGACAAACATCTGTACAAAACTGACCTGAACCTGAACCACCACCAACCAGATCAACGAGAAATACAACTTCACCTTCCTAACGACAGCATTTGTTAAGCTGTCTCATAATATAGCAACCAAAAAAGTCATCATCAGATCATCAATAAGCAAAAATACAAATATCGTTATCATGATAAATTATTAGGTATGTGCAGTGATATCAGAATCATACTGGTACAGTAATACATTGAACAGATGTTTAGATTTGACTGATATTTCAAACGGATATTTGATGATGTATTTGCTGTACTCTAGAAGAGCAGAATGTTTAGGCAATGTTTCGTTTCTGTGCTAGAATTTATGCTTTATAATATACTCAATCAAATGCATCTGCAACCTTATAGGAATACATGTTATATTTCTCTGTAATTTTAATCAATGTAGATATAGCCCAAGGTAGATTTTATAAATGTTTATGCGTCAGCTTTGCCAGATATGTACATGAAGAATATTGGAAATTGGCAACAGCCCACTTCACATTCCTCTAAATTATGTCACATTATGGCACATATGCTTTTCTGAGCTTATGTTGGATAGCGTCAGTATTTAAAGAACACTGTCCTGTATGTTTCATTACAAAGAGTATCATTAGACCTGGTTAATTGGATTTAGTACAGTATGTGAAAAGTTGAATAAAAATCACTGTATTCATAGCATTTGATACTACTTTATTCAACTTATCCCACCTTAGAAAAACTAAATATAGTGATGCATATCATGTTTCATAAAAAACGTCTTTAAGTATTACGATATAGAGTACTATGCAAAAGTTTTAGGCACCTGAGAAAATTACAACCAAAAAGTAATTTAATGGAGCAGTAAGTGTTTATTTACTCAGAAAAACACCAACATTAGAATAAATGCAAATAACTATAATACTAATACAATAAGTAGTGACGTTACATATATCAATGTGCTCATTTTACTGTTTCCAAACCCAGCCCAGTGTTAACTGTAGTTATTACCCAATACCTGGTTTGAGTTATCAGTACTCAATTATGTTGAATCAAGTGTGCTGACGGTTGAAGTTAATAAATCTGTGTGATGACTGGCAGCATCGAAAAGAAATCTGGAACGAAACTTTGTTCTTCTAGCTCACAAGATATCAACTACTTTAAAAAAAAAATGAAGCTTTGTTACTTTTTACTGCCTTTATGGTTATTTGCATCTATTCTTTCTCCCTTTGCTGCTGTAACACTGAGAATTTCCCCGTTGTGGGACTAATAAACGATTATCTTATCTTATCTTCTAATGATACACAACATCTAATGTTGTATCTAATGATACAACAGTGTTTTTACAGGCCAAAACACACTTACTGGCAAGATAAATGTTTTAAACTATGTGCTTAAGCGCCTTTTGTACAGTGCTGTATTTCTGCCACATCGCCCAGCCCTAGTTTTTAGTCTAGATAATTTTTGTGTAATGTATTGTCGTCATGTTGGCCTCATGGACTTCACTGCCAACAACACCAGTGACTCCAGTGTGTCAGATTAAAAACTGTTCAAGGTAATAACAGTGGGGAGGAAGAATGAAATAGGGAGTAAAATTAGGAGTAGAAACAGGTGAAAACCAGTTAAAGGTGAGAGACAGGCTTTAAGAAACCCAAACATGAAATTTGGACCCAACCTGAGCGCAACAGATACTGAGAAATTATGGCCAAATAGAGCATGAATAGTCAGGTCCCATGAGGGAAATATTTCATGTTCTGCTCTGTAGCCAAACATATAAAATTCCCTGAGACATTCCCTGAAAGTCTCTTACTGCTCTTTTCTCCTGATAATTAACCCAGAGTAAGTGAACCAAAATGACTGAATTGATATGCAAAATAACTGATGCATCACAGCAGTCAATAGAGAACAGGAATGAAGAAATCTACATCCATTACTGTTTAAATCTTTCTGTGTGTTAGATCAAGCCTGGCAGACACCTGAGCTGTTTCATTCTCACTTACTTGGATAGGTCTCTCAGGATTGCTGGAAACCAGACAGGTAATACTGAGTGTCTCGCACTGCCACTAACCCAAGTCTATACTGCCTCATTCCCCTCTTCAACAAATCAAATTCCACCCTTCAACTGCACAGCTAAGAAGGCTGAATCTTAAACGCACACATGCACCTTGTACACTGCAGTCAATCATATAGGAGACACAGCACTTATTATACATAAGAGCTTTGATTCCGATAGTTCACCCAATATAGCTAAAGACATTAAAATCATCTTACAGTCATTCTTACATTCATGAAAATCCTCACAGGCAAAAGTGTGGGCACCCCTGGTCAAATGACATTTTAAAGTGAAAATAAATACACATCCTCTACAGAGATCACACTTCTGCACATTTCAAAGGGGAATTCCATTGATTTTTCAAATTTCTACATTCTATACAATTCAATCAGTGAAATGTAAGCAAAGTAATTTGAATTGTTTTAATGTGAAATGGTGGACTGTAGAAAAAATGACTGACTCCAGGGAACAGAAACCAGAGGTTGCAATGTTAACAACCCAAATACAGCCAATTTACGTACTATCCAAAACAATCAGTGACCCTACATGTGTCTCCTGAGATTTTAAATGTAATGTTGATCATGTGATAATGGTAAAATAGCTGTAAATCTGAAAAATTACGTTTTGTCTGGGGACTATTTTGCTTTACAACATCCTGCATGTGCCTCTCTGCCATGAATGGATTTAGAAAAATAAACCTACCAAAAAACAATGTCTCAGGCATCAGGTAACGTATTTGTAACTGTTTCACGAAATAACTTTCTGTGAGGGAGTCTTTAGAGGCATTAACCACTTTAATGTAAAATATTGTTTATTTGCTAAATTTAGCTTACAAAGAAAAAATACAAGAAAAAATGTGGCCTTTGCAAAGTTATGGCATATTTTATTGTTATGCATTATGCTTCTCTTGTATGTAAAACAGAAACTGTCCATATTTGCAGAATGCCCTGTTTAAATTTGTTCCCTGTAAAGAATGTGATAACTTATTTTCACTTCTAAAATCAATCAAAAACATGTTAACTGGAATATCCAAACATTTGCATACGACTGTATAAGCCTAAAACTTTGTACACATCTCTGGGGCACAATGACATTATTTCTACTATGCACCTCTGTAGTCAGTTAGGAGGCCTATGATGATTTCACATGGACTGACCCCACTGTCCATGCATTCAGAGACGGCACTGTACCTTTGGATAACCACACCGGAACACGTGGCTTAAACACATGTTATTTCAGCACAAGTTTTCTATTAGAAACTCTCAGAAAGTGTGTTTTGGACAAATTCCTACCACTCAGAGTCCACGGGTGTGATGTCGATGCGGGGCGTGATGAAGGGCAGCGTGGTGGGCCGGCAGACAATCTCCTCATCAGGGGTGCGGGACCTCTCTGCCTGTCTCCATGACAGCGGGGGCAGCTGCAGGTTGCCGGAGAAGCGCCGCCGCCCCCGCCGCAAGTCCACTCCCAGCGTGCAGCCTGAAGATGTGAAAGATTCACTGAGAGCGCAGTCTGGAGTCCCTTTACTGTCCTACAGACAGAGAGAAAGAGAGAGAGAGGTAGCACTTTGAAATTTCACATTGGCCAATTTATGTGATTAGCTCAATAAACTGTTTGCATATATCACCTATTCCAGCATGGCATTATCCCAAAATGTCAGTGATGTTATAGTTAATGTTACATATATTTAATACTAGCCTTTTAACTGACTCAGAATGGGTGATACAGCAAACACATACACAATTTAATAAGACTTAGCATTTATCACAGTGTAACTATTTGAGCTGTGTAAAGAACTTTGAATAGACAAAAAAGCACCAACACAACAGCAGATTTTAATTGTGTGTGCAAAAGTAAACAGCTTAAGAATTAATCAAATGAATAAAATAAAATAAAGACATAAAAAGTTGACAGCCAATCAGCTACTTGTTACTATGTCGTTTATGTAATTGACGTACACTGGTTGTTGTTGCTTGCAGGCTCCTTATAATTGCTTATTTTTATGAGACATGTAGTTGTTTAGTGATGTAGAAGTATAAAAGATCCACAAGACATACTCAGAACCCTACACTGAGACATGTATTTATTATTATTTATCCTTTTATTGTTCTTTTATCATTATTTATTAATTTATCACAGTTACAATAATGTCTTGTTATGCTGTCCAACACTATATTACACTGTAAAAGATTCACACTTCACACAAAATTGTATGTAAAGTAATTTATTTGGGCAATAATTTGTTTTGGCAGTTATTTGTTCCCTTTAGACTGAATACAAATAAATACATAAACACAGTATTGGGTTTTGATGTGTGTCAGTGTCATATCTTCACCAATTCCAAAGCTCTCCTTAAGTGCTACACATGAAGTTTAACAAATCCATGCAACAGCTACAGTGCACCAAGAAGTCAGGAACCAGACCCTGTTCTTCTGCAGCCTTCTAACCAACACGTTAATAACTTTTTAAAAACAAAAAATCTCCTTACATTTTACAGCATTTAGGTTTATTTACATTGATTCTAATGTTATTTAGAGATTTACTGTTAAAAACACTTACTGCTAAGATAAATAGTTTCAAACAAATTAGTTCTACATAAGACTTCCACAATTCTGTATACATGTCTCGTTCACCCGCCAAGACCAGGCTAACAGCGATCACCAAGAAACATCCTCAGAGGCTTCACTTTTTGAGAAAACACAACTCCCACAACAGCTGCTGGTCAACTTCCACAGGTGCGCCATAGAGCCCATCATCACATACTGCAACACAACATGGTCCTCAGGCTGAACCTCTGACTGCAAGAAGGCCCTCCAGTGCATCATTAAAACATCTCAGACGATCGCCGGCTGACAGCTTCCAACAATGGAAGATATCTATAGAACCCGCTGCAGCCGCAAAGCCATGAACAGGATCTGCAGAGACCCAAAGACACAGCATCTTTACCCCTCTACCGTCTGGCAAGCACTACAGAGCCCTGTATGCCCAAACGACCAGACTGAAAAACAGTTTTTAGCCTACAACTGTCACACAGTGCTTACCCACCCCCTGAACCCCTTATAGCAGCAACACAACTATGACTATACTGGACCGCCGGTACACTACTACATTTACACATCTGCACATACTGATCTATGTGTCGTCCATTTCTACGGGCACTGATGGCACTATATTCCAACACTGTGACTGTTTTCTATATTATACTACTATTCTTAAAGTTCAACAGCATATCTCAACATATATTTCCCTCCATCAGAGTGCAACAATTTATTTATACCACCACGCCTTAATAATTGCACAATAATTGTTCGGTGCAATATCCCTTTATTCTTTATGGACATTTTTCTTTATGGACACTTTATTATTGTATCCTGGGTACATATTTACTTTTTATTTATTTACATTTCATTTATCCTATATTGTGGATGGTGGCACAGTGGGTAGTGCTGTCACTTCACAGCAAGAAGGGTTTGATTCTGGGTTCTGGGTTCGATTTCCTGGCCGGGTGACCAGGGTCCTTTCTGTGTGGAGTTTGCATGTTCTCCCCGTGTCTGTGTGGTTTTCCTCACACAGTCCAAAAACATGCAGTCAAGCCAATTGGTCATGCTAAATTTCCCCTAGGTGTGAATGTGTGTGTGATTGTAGAAGTCTGTGTGTCTAGACTGGACTGGTGACCTGCCTAGGGTGTTTTCTGCCTTCCACCCAATGATTGCTGGGACAGGCTCCATCTTTAGCCCACAAATGCATTTTACTATTTACATTTACTTAAGCATCTACAGGCTTGCTCCAAACGACATCTCATTGTACTTGTACAGTGTCAATAAAGATATCTTAACTATCTTACAAAAAACCAACAAGCCTAGCAGGTATTAGGAGAGGAGGAGCCCATATCTTTTACAGCAAGCTTGTGCTGTGTAATCTGTGATGTGGATAGAGCTTCCCCACTGGGCTCACTCAGGGTAAGAATCAGAGAGCAAGAAATAAAAAACCCATTTACAGCCTACAAATGAAAGCCACTTCTGGAAGGAATTTCATTCAGAGCACAATTCCAATTAATCCGATGAATTAAAGTTCAATCAGCCCTAACCCACAATGACAGAGAGATGGATTTACGGTTTCCAATGAAACACGCTGAATAAAAGGGCTGTGTGGATGCTTTTAATATGCACTGTATTTAGGAGAATAAATGAGGCGCAACACTGACTTTATTTGAATTTCATTTGTTAGGAGAATTTCAGTGAATCCTTCCACTGAGAATATCGCCTTTTCATTTACACATGACTTCAATATAATTTGCATATCTTACACCACGGACTACTACGAACTGCTTGACTGAATGATTTACTCAGCCTCACACTGGTCAAATACTGAATCTTAAAAGATCTTGCATTTACAAGACTGTCTCTCAGTCTCTGAACTAAAAGTTGGATCATTTAGTTCATTTTGATCACCAGCATCTCTTGCTAATTTGTGGATTTTAGCATTTTTAGCATTTGCACAAAATTAACTCCACATAATATTACTAGGCACTGTAACTGAAGCTGGCAGAGCTGATGTTCTGGAGATGGCACCACTGCCTATTTTCTGGCATGAAAGTGTTGCTTACAAATCCCTATGATTGCACCACCAACTCCTGCCACTAGAGGGAGACCAAGTCTTATAATCAACACAACACTTGAAGTAACTGCAGCATGGTAAAGAAAGTAATGCTGGAAAGATGGTGGTCAACACAGGTATATGAAATACATGATGGCAGCAAATGCAACCCTGTTAGAGATGATTCAACTCTGATATTAGTCAGACTGCCTCATTCCGCTCTGAAATAGCATTTAGCGTGCTAACTGGGAAGAAATGTATGACAGTGTCAATAAAAAGATCCACACAGGTTCTTGTTTATTTATGTCGAGACTGGATCATTCACTAGAAATGATCTGCAACATAAATACTGACACTTTTATAAAATTTCATCTTATATTAAAACTTTAATAATACATTTGGAGGCCTAAAAAAGCAGGATTCGTCTAATTTGGGAAGCACCGATATGAGAATCATGGGCTACTGTTGATATCCCAGATTTGTCATGTACTTTTTTATGTACTTTTAATGTACTTTTTTTTAAGTAAATATCTGCCAATACTGATATGATTCAGATATCATCAGGCATCCCTAATATTCTTTCAAATCAGTTTTAAGAAAAAACTGACCAATACATCACCAGTACAATCACAGTTAAAAGTACCTTTGTCTCTTTCAAGCATTTACCCTTTCTGCATGAAATTATGGCCTGTAAGCTACTGCCTGTAAAACTACCATCTACATCTCCAGTGAAACATCAATCACAGATAGTTAGCTGTCGAAAGGGCAGCAGGCTACATGGTACTCGCCACACTGAGATTTACAATCTGTCAAATATGAGTGGTCAATCATGCAATCAGTGGCCTACAGGTTTGAACATGTCCATTCAATGTTCAAGTTCAAGCAATTGCTAGAGTGACCCCCATCATTCAGGGTTCTATATGGTTTATAGAACCATGTGATTAACCAGATGACACTCAATCAGTCCACATCTCTGAGCTACACTGAGTGGTCCTGTCTTCCATGCTCACAGCAAAAGTTTTCACTGCGACAACGTACATACCTTACAGGACCCATGTCCTACATTCTTCTCATATTACATTTATGTCCCTTTTATAAAATCTGTGTAGTATTATGTACCCAAAAATGACCATTTTCTAGCCTCTCTTTACTCCTTTTTGCCTATTTTTGTCACTGTGCTTTCACTGCTATGTAATTTATCTATGTTCTGATTGGCTGCCCTATACTGTGCCGCTGAAACACTCCTTATAACTTCAACATGACTGGGCAAACTAAAGTACTTTAGGCTAAATATATTTACATATATCTGAATGCGCAGGTTTGTGACATCACAAAACAATGACTTCAAAACAGGCCGTTTTTGCAGCTTAGCTTCTACATATGGACTGTATGTACTGTAAATATTTATATATCAAACTTACTTTTAAAAAAGTGAGGAACATTTTGCTTTCCGTGACATGGACCTCTTAATATGATATGGATTCATTTAAATGATTCTGGGTCACTGACATAAGCCTAGAAGCACCCGACAGTGCACTGACACCACTGCTGTAAGAAGGAAATTGAGATTTTATCTCTGCTGTGTGGTTGGTGTGATTTAAAGAAATGTCAGTTTTTTTGTCAGGCGATCTTTGAAAGATACAAGTGGTAGAGTGTCTCATACACCACAGTATGTCTCAGTGGTGACATCTGAAGCTGCCTAATATAATATTTACATATCATTAGGAAAAGGAAATTAGTTCCTGCTAGGCAGAAGCTGATTGTCCTATAAATAAACACTACAGTAAACACCAAGTAGCTTGATTAATATTTTTTTTGTCTTCAGAAAAGCTGCAGGTTAATAGCTTCCAAGTGTTCTCAAATCACCAATAACATGTTAGTATTTGAACAGTAAGCAATGCATGAAATACTGTAATACATTTTTAAATTCATAGAGACTCTAATGTAACTCTTAGACAATATCATTCACCTCTATGGACGCCTGGTGTGTAGAAGAGTAACTTCAGTCAATCATGAAGCATCAACACATTTATCATGGCCTTGTAAGTTTACTACTGTAAATACTGAAAACATATTTTTCTGTTTCTATGAAAGATAAAACAATCATAACACTGTCTACTTATGTACTATGATGTATTTCTGAGGGAAACATGCTATCAGGGAGGGTCTCTGAGCTAGCTGAATAATAGATGGGGTCGGTGGGATGGGGAGGTATTATTATTACCTGGTTAATATTACTTGCTCTGACTGCTGGTGTCTGGTCGTATAATATCAAACTCAGAAGACGTTTTAGAGTAAGACAAAAGTTACTAGACTTTAATCAAAGATCATGGAAAAACAACTATTTTTTAAATGGTATGATATGAAGCTTAATCAAGTTAATGACTCTATACAGAACAACAGCATGTTGTCTTTCATTATGGCTGTCAGAATTATGTGATTAAATTTGATCAATTAAAAAATCACTAATTAAAATGTACCTGCATGGTGATGATGATGCATAATTTAAATTCTCCTATTGACGTCCCTTATAGTAAAAAACAGAGCTTAGTAGACACCTCTATATACATGTTTTCCCAAAGAGAAATTTAACATTTCTACATTTCTACATTTATATACATTTTTAACCATATATATATATATATATATATATATATATATATACACACATATATCGCTGTCGAAAAGCTCATATCTCATATCTGTAGAAAACCTCATATCTCCAAAATGGTAACCTACTTTACTTTCAATGTAAGTCAATAGAACTTTTTTCAAGTCATTTCTTTTAGTCCAGTCATTATGAAATTTACATACAATGTAAAGAGCAACAGGTATTTTCAAATTATGTCAAAAATGAGGATACATGGTTTTCTTCCGACAACAGCAATATATATATATATATATATATATATATATATATATATATGTTTGCATAGTTTGGAATTATTCAGTTAAGTCCATGATTATTGCCCATATTTTTAAAGTCTCATTACTTGATTACTTGTCAAAACAATATGTAATAATAGTAATAATACATTACTTGATTGCTAATATAATTGCTGTACATTCATCCACTTGTATTTTCTGGCAGATGTACAGCAGCAACTGAAAGGATAACTTAAGCTTAAACTCACAACAGTGGCATGCAAAAACAAGTAACAGGTTACATATAAACACACTTGAAGCCAAAACGAACAGCATTTGCTTCTGACAAAAACACAAAATACAGAAGGTATCAGCACACTCCCACAACACAGTCAGAGCTAGAGAGTTCTAGATGCTACAGACACGAATACACACCCACACACGCCCACTTTACACATCATCAGCAGAGTCAAGAGGAACATCGCGTCTCCCACGTGAGCACGGACAAAATATAGTTCCAATTTCATACACATTATGTGCCTGTAAATTAATTCACTGACCTACATTAGTCCCCCACTTCTACACTTGATGATGTGGAACTGTGCTTAATTCAATAAAGGCTAAAAACACAGCAAATGACAGCTTTTATTAAGAGTGCCTTGCAACAGGTCTCTTTTACTTTCACAAAAGAGGTAGAAAAATTCTCATGGCCTTGGTGACTTGCCTGAAAGGGACAGTTTAAGGTAAATAATAATGATCATTTTAATTAAACAGGAGGAAATGTGGTTGGATGACTTTCCATATTTTACAGCTCTCTGAAAAGTTTGCAGGTCTACATTCCACTACAAAAAGCATGCATAAACTGCCCACGAAACATTCTTAGCAAGGCTATAAAGCCCCAGGGAACACAGAGTGTTATATTAAACATCCAGCAAAGCTTGAATGAAAAATATAAGATATAAAAATATGATAAAACACAGCTTAAAAGCTGCTGATCAGACCCATCAGAGAACTATGTGGGCGCAGCTAATGAGCAGCTTGATTGACAGCTCTCTGTACAACACCCCTAGCCTGCTTCACTACTCATGTAGAAGTCATTATCCAGCTTCAATGTGACAGTAACTGGATGAAAAAAGCCACAGATACACAGACAGATGCGTGAACGAACAAACGGACGGATGAAGCAATGAACAAAAAGTGTTTGTGTACAGGCGACAGGCAGCTACAGACAGGTGTTCTAGCTCGCTAGCTTTTAATCATGCTGGGTTAGCTTTAGCCCGCTAAGTTTCTCGGACTCTGAAACTGTTCTGTGTGGGCGAAGCAAATTGCCCGTCAGGTACCTGTAATGTCAGGTAAGGTGAATGATTACGAAAGCGTTACTCAAGATTAGGAATGTGATGAAATATATTGGTCATTTATTGGTCATTGGAACATTATTCAAAGGGTATACTTAGTACATGTTTACTGTTTGCCAAGATCAAGAACAAGAACACTCAAATTAAAAAGAAAACACGTATTTTGGTTCCCTGGGCCTTTAATTTACTTTAGAGATACAATGCAGAATGAATATGTATATACATCAACAAATCATCCCTTTGTGACTTCTAATCTAATTAAAGAAGTTAATAATTAAAATAACTGAAGTTAATAACAGGGAGTTAACTCCTCCTCCCTCCTCTCTGGTTTACTATAAACTCTATTTCTAAATTATGTTCCCTGTGCTGGAAATTTTGCTACAGCTTGAAATATTTGACACTTAAGTTCTGATTTGTTTTTCTGGTTTAGTTTCTTAAAGTCCATCTTTCCTTTTTTCATGGATTTTAGATTATGTTCACCCCATTTCAGTTTTTTACTTACTTTATTCTTCCTCCTTGCTGACTTTGGGGGTTTGGGTTGGGATGGACTCATGGATTGTTTTAGGGCTTTTTTCAGGTAAGGTTCAAAATTTCAGGCTGAACTCACTGGGGTGGTTTGTCTTTTGGACCTTTAGTTACAGACAACAATTTTACCACATTCCACTACAGCTTTTTTTAAGTTACACTGATACTGTACACTCTGTCTCGCCTCCAGGCTTTTTATTTCATTTTTCTATTTTGAAAACATTAGGTTATGAAAAGGTACGAACACGCCCCTTTCCCCTGAGAAAAACTTATTTAAGGTATGTAATGGGTAAGAACTTTGTTGTCAGCTCCATCGTTCCACTGCACCTTTTTGCAAGTATGCACAGTCAGTGCATGGGGCTACACTGCAGCCTTAATAAATTAAATGTTAATTTCAGGCACATTATGGGTGCACATTGCAGTCACATCAAGGCACCTTCTGCACTGTGCCTGTGGTTATTTGCCATAAAGAAAAATTTTATCTTCATGAAACAGCCTGGATAAATGGCCTGGGGCAACCCAGCTTGTGAACACTAGTCTCAATGCCCAGATACATTACTGTACACACTACTAAACGTTTCCCTAATCCTTCTATTAAAGACCTGCTGTACTGCTTTAGCCCAAAGCTCCTCAGTGTCACTACCTCAGCTCTCATCTGATAACAGACTTTTACTCTGTTCCTTAGAGATCATTACTACAGGCCTGTCATCTTTACTTACTACTACTGTATTGACTGAAATCCTTAAAAACTTATGACAGCCTTGTCTACTTTATGCAAATAAGTTGACTATTACCCCATTGTCACCTTCATGTGTCTGGATTATATCAGGATAAAGCCAAACCACATAAAATTGCAAATGTAAGCGCATCCAAGACGCATTTAAAACAGATACAACCCCGATTAGTCAAACCACCTCAGGAGGTGGTCTAGATGCATTTGAGCTACGTTATAGCAGTGTAAACACAGCCGTCTCACCAAGACATACTTGACAACCAAAACCCCTCCTCGTACAACTGAAACTCCTCCCCATGCAGTATGTCACTGGGTATGTTACATGGTCCATGGAAGATAATCACAGAGGACACACATGGTTGGGAACCAGATGAAACTGAATGCTTAATAATAATATGGACAGACAACAACCATCTGTAGCATAGCACAGGAAGAAGGTGAAGGATTAAACAATTGGTAACTGGTTGTCAAATAATGAGCGAATCTAAATATTCCGTCTCACACGGCAATCAGATTCAGTCAGACTAACCAGAGACAAGTTTGACTACCAAGTGTAAATGTGGCTAAAATCTTATCAGGCTGCAATCCAAATACTTGTTACCTTAATCCAAACCATTCAACTAAGAAAAGGAGATCATACAAAACCAACCAAACTAACAAATGCATCAGGTTACAACCTCCATGGCTTCATTCCACAAACGGAAAACTTCATGCCATTTCTGATGACAACTCTTAAAGCTCAGGTTAAGCTATAAATGTGACAAACTGATACATAATGGGCCTCATTCACAGATATACCTACCTACGTTTTTTTCTTAAATTTGCTCTTGAGAAAGGTCCTAAGAAAAAGTCTCCATCAGATTCATGATGTGTTCTTAAAATGCAGAATTGTTCGTGCCTTTGTGTTCGAGTGCGTGCAGACTCTGTTCTAACCTAAGAACAAATCCCAAATTAGAAAACATTGGTGAATACCAGAATCTTCATAAAAACAGTGTAAGTGGGTTTTCTTCTTCAGAACAGTTGGTGAATAATTTCCCAATGTGTCCAAAAATTTGTAGACCCCCGCTCATCCAACGTTACTTAAGAAATCAAAGGTATTAATAGTTTGTACCTTTTTCACTGCAGTGAAAGCCTGTACTCTTCTGAAAGGCTTTACACTAGATGCTGGAACTTTGCTGTAAAGATTTAATGGCATTTAGTCACAATGATGCCCATTCACTCCAGAGACCGCAGGTCCACTGCTCCGCAGCCCTATGCTGGGAGGCTTTACACTCCTCTAGCCAATGCTTGCCATTAGGCATGGAACTTTTGACTCACATGCTCCAGAGCATCTCATTCTTTTCTATGGAGATCATACAAGCTGTTTGTGCGCAACTGAACACCTGTGTCAGCAGTGGGTGCATCTCAAAGTAACTGAATTCACTAATTATTAGGTGTGTCTGAATACCTTTGGACATCAAGTGTATTAAACTTAATTTCAACGCAAAAAAAAGGCCTAAGGATTATTCAGTAATTATACTTCAGTAATTACATAGAAAACAATGCAAACCTGCAGAGTTATTCTTAAGTTATAGGAGGGAGGAATGGACGCCTTGACCCATAAGTGAGACCTGGCATTGAAGGAATCACTTATGGCTAACCTCTTAATTTCTGACCTGTGAGTGGGTCTAGATGTCCCTTTCTCATTCTCTCAACTATTTAATTTAATAGTAGTTACTAAATGAGTCATAGAAGTCACAGCTTATATGCAGTTCCATTATAATAAGCCTCAATATTAAGACAAATAAGAATATTATGTCTAGAGTTTATTAGAGGCATGATTGTGATGCAGTGCTTTTCATTTAGGTTGAATGGAGCATGAGGTATAGCAGCTCTCACAATTGTGTGGCAGAATTACAGCACAGTATCCCCAGATGAACTTGGGGAGAGAAACGAGAGAGAGAGCGAGAGAGAGAAAGAGGGAGCGAGATTGCTGAGTAATTCATCAGATGTGTCCGGGTCTCCCCGTGTCTGGAAGGATGGAGGTGACCTTCTGCACAGAGCAACTCTCTGGAGAAGTCTGCGGTCAGCTCAGTTCATGACCACAGCACATTCACCTGAGACTACAGCCTTTTTTTTAGTCATTAAAATAATGCAGCTTCATTCTGGTACACTGGGACACAAAGCTCTGAACTCAGACCAACAACCTTTTCTCCTTCAAACTAAAACCACACCAGCCACAAGCAACACATTAACTCTAATTGCTCCATAACCTCCCTCTGCCTGGGTTTGTGAAAGTAAATGTACAACAGAAATTAAAGGCTGAAATTAAGTAGTGGTTTATAATTTCAACCACAATGGGATCCTCTAACCTGTAAATAGTATTTACAAAAAACTTTTTCATCAATAACAACCAAACGGAATAAAGATGTGCTCATGTATCTGTCACTAACTGATAAATCCAGAGCTTAAAGGGCCCATTTCCTACATTTTTCTAGTATTTTATTTATATCCCTGAGGTCCACCAACATTTTTGTGGGTTTCTGTACCAAAAAGAGTCCAAATTCATTTGTATGTGACTATTTTCTAACCTCTTTGCAACCTTAGAGTTAAACAGTCTGTTTTTGTTACTGTGCCTTTAAGATTTACACACGTACATGAGCTCTCTTTTGATTGGCTGTCCTATATTGTGCCTCATTCAAAAAGCTGAAACACTCCTTATAACTTCAGCATGAATGGGTGGGGCTAAACTGCTATAAGCTGAATAGGTGGATTTATGTAAATGTTTTGTTTTTTCATCACAGTAACAAATGAATGGTATTTTTGGAACTTTAACATTAATCTCTTTTATTTCAAAAAGGCAATGTAGTTTTCCACAGTATGGGCCCTTAAAATGGTGCCAAAACAATCCAGATTCAGATCTAGCACTTCCGAGATCAGATCCAGCACTCATTTTGGCAGATCCCACACCTTGTTCACGTATAAATTCAGCAATGATCTGTAAATATGCTTCATGAAACATTACGTAAAATCTAGGGCTGTCAAAGATATAAACACATTTTCCTGAGTCAAACCCTTCAAACCATCCACAGTAATGCAGGAAGCTGAGTTGCATGGCACTGTATGTTGCTAAGACAGAATCTGTGATTGTAGCCCTCTTGAGTTTTAATTGTTTTTTAAAGTGATACATTCAGCACCTTCAGCTGAGTACACTGGACAGTGCTCACAGGAGAACTATGGATTAATCACATGCAGAATACTAACAAGAGCAAAGTGTAACGCTACAGTTCCCCTCCAATGTAGAGGCTCAACTCTAACAAGAATACACAAGCTGTACGAGTAAGAGCAAGAGGCTACAATCCTGGAGGAGTTGGAACTGTTAGCTACATATGATATTTAATGATACATAAACTCATTGGTTAGAAAATGCATGAAAAGATAAAAAAAGATGAGCGATGAGATAAACCACGTGACTTTCATGGCCAGTTTCATGGGAACACCGCATTCAAATGCAGAAAAATAATAATATTAAGTAATAAATACATTCTGATGAAGGTTATTTAGTCCACTCTGGCTATAGCAGAATGCACTCATTTTAAAGAGAAAAATCTTTCTTTAGAGTCAAATTTGAGCAAAAAGACAAATGGCAAAAATAAAGATGAACTACATGAAATAATTTGATTATTTGCAATTAATTATTTGACAGTCCTGGCAAAATCAAAGTTATATTATAACACCCCCCCCACCTCATGTCATAGAGTATAGACTCCTCTTTGGAAGTCTAGGCATGCACGCTGGTGAAAAAAATGCCATATGGCATTTCTTTACGAAGAATTTGTACATTATAGTCAATACATTATAATGTATTAAAAATTCTTGATGAATAGAAGAATAGAAATGGTCCAAAATGACAATTTTCCTGTAATGGTACCATTTTGGGGCAACTACAATGACATACTTGTCTGATTGGCTCAAAGATAACTTTCTGTTGTTTTTTTATGATGATATAATGATAAAAAGACAATACAGATGCAATGCTCATCACAATGCTATGTGAGCTTTGTAACACTGAGCAAAACAGTTGTCCCTTAATCATTATTTATCAACTATTCATGCTTTAGCACAAAGGCTGTTTGTTGAGGTTGTCTAAAGAGTTTATTTAGGAAACCTATCTATGAGACAAGGTTAACTGCTTAAAGCTGCACTATATAACATTTTTTGTCAAAATTGAAAGAAGTAATGTTACTGAACCAAGACAAAAAACACACTAAAATATGGTGTTTGTGTGCTGTGAGTCACCATGTAAAGCCTAAAATAGCCATTTAAAGGGATCAAATTTTGTGTGAGTTTGTCGGACCATGTCATAGGTGTTAACATCACATGCACAGAATCAAAAAGAAAACTGGCTTGATGTTTCGGTCTTAAACGTAAACTCAACATTACACTGATGAAGATATGGTGACAAAAGCAGATAATCCACTCACATTCTCAGAAGACACATCTTCTGACTGAGTTCTCCTTTGAATACTCTTTCAATGCACACACAGTCATCAGATTCATAGGGAACCTAAGCGCAACCACACATCTTCACACACACACACACATCTTTTAAGCCGCTTATCCTTCACGGGGGGGAGCTGGAGCCTATCTCAGCAGTCATTGGGTGGAAGGCAGGATACACCCTGGACAGGTCACCAGTCCATCGCAGGGTAGACAGACAGACATATACATTCCTAAGCGCAACCAACATTACAAAATATTCTTCTGCATGTTGCGTGTAACTGCACATTCCCACCAGAGATCCAAATCCCTAAAACCTACATAGTGTAGCTTTAATACTAATTCTAATATTAATAACACACTCATTAATCCTCAAATGCTACTAAGAACAGTACTACTGAGCTGCATCAACCTGCCAGATCTATCAATATTCAGTAATTTTTTAATGAAGCACTGAGCAGATGTGTGTATATTGCTGAATAAAAACATAGATTAGGTTCTAAAGAAGGTATTTTTCAAGGACAAATAGCATCTGTGTTCTGTGGTACTATGTATCTTCCTGTGGCACTTTTTAGTACAGTTTTATCTGTCAATTTGCCCCAAGAGAGCCGTTTTCCCCAAAGCTCGGGATAAGGAACAATCATTACAGCAAAAGCAAGAGAATGACACTTAGACTACCACTGTGCTTGACATTCACTGTTTGCTCATGAAGACACTGGTCCATTTAGAAGAGCCTAACAGATCACTGTGCAGCACACATCATCTACACACAAACACATGCTTATGCACTGACCTCAACACGGAGCACGCAGCTATTCATGGTGCCTAAAAGGAGGTTTGTCAAGTATCAACGTGCAACATTCACCATCAGCCAAGCAGGGAGGAGGAGAACGCAGAACACAGACAGAGATGAGGAAAGAGCAGCTCAGCTGCAGCATCCCTGCACAGCACTGTGGGAGTAGAAGCAGCATCTCTGTGCATTTCAGAATGCCTCAACAACACTCCTGTACGGTACTCATTCACTGTACACTGGAAAGACATTTAATGAATGAGCTGAGAGAGGAAACGTACAGTCCGTTTTACGTAATGTTCTACACACACAAGTGGTGCTGGACAGAAATGGTAGCATTCATTATCACTAAATTCTCCAAATATATCATCTTAGCTGACTGAACTAAAAGTTTGCAATAACCCCTTAAACTCTAGGGCCCGTATATACAGTGGGGCAAAAAAGTATTTAGTCAGCCACTGATTGTGCAAGTTCTCCTACTTAGAAAGATGAGAGAGGTCTGTAATTTTCATCATAGGTACACTTCAACTATGAGAGACAAAATGAGAAAAAAAATCCAGGAAATCACTTTGTAGGATTTTTAAAGAATTTATTTGTAAATTATGGTGGAAAGTAAGTATTTGGTCAATAACAAAAGTTCAACTCAATACTTTGCAACATAACCTTTGTTGGCAATGACAGAGGTCAAACGTTTCCTGTAAGTCTTCACCAGGTTTGCACACACTGTAGCTGGTATTTTGGCCCATTCCTCCATGCAGATCTCCTCTAGAGCAGTGATGTTTTGGGGCTGTCGCTGGGCAACACGGACTTTTAACTCCCTCCACAAATTTTTTTATGGGGTTGAGGTCTGGAGACTGGCTAGGCCACTCCAGGACCTTGAAATGCTTTTTACGGAGCCCTCCTTCGTTGCGCAAGCAGTGTGTTTGGGATCATTGTCATGCTGGAAGACCCAGCCACGTTCCATCTTCAATGCTCTCACTGATGGAAAGAGGTTTTGGCTTAAAATCTCACGATACATGGCCCCGTTCATTCTTCCCTTAACACGGATCAGTCGTCCTGTCCCCTTTGCAGAAAAACAGCCCCAAAGCATGATGTTTCCACCCCCATGCTTCACAGTAGGTATGATGTTCTTGGGATGCCACTCAGCATTCTTCTTCCTCCAAACACGACGAGTTGAGTTTTTACCAAAAAGTTCTATTTTGGTTTCATCTGACCACATGATATTCTCCCAATCCTCTTCTGGATCATCCATATGCTCTCTGGCAAACTTCAGACGGGCCTGAACGTGTACTGGCTTAAGCAGGGGGACACGCCTGGCACTGCAGGATTTGAGTCCCTCTCGGCGTAGTGTGTTACTGATGGTAGCCTTTGTTACTTTGGTCCCAGCTCTCTGCAGGTCATTCATCAGGTCCCTCAGGTTCTGGGAGTTTTGCTTACCGTTCTCATGATCATTTTGACCCCACGGGATGAGATCTTGCGTGGGGCCCCAGATCGAGGGACATTATCAATGGTCTTGTCTGTCTTCCATTTTCTTACAATTGCTCCCACAGTTGATTTATTCACACCAACCTGCTTGCCTATTGTAGATTCACTCTTCCCAGCCTGGTGCAGGTCTACAATTTTCTTCCTGGTGTCCTTCGACAGCTCTTTGGTCTTGGCCTTGGTTGAGTTTGGAGTCTGTTTGAGGCTGTGGACGGGTGTCTTTTATACAGATAACGAGGTCAAACAGGTGCCATTAATACAGGTAACGAGTGGAGGACAGAAGAGCTTCTTAAAGAAGAAGTTACAGGTCTGTGAGAGCCAGAAATCTTGTTTGTTTGTGGGTGATCAAATACTTACTTTCCACCATAATTTACAAATAAATTCTTTAAAAATCCTACAAAGTGATTTCCTGGATTTTTTTTCTCATTTTGTCTCTCATAGTTGAAGTGTACCTATGATGAAAATTACAGACCTCTCTCATCTTTCTACGTAGGAGAACTTGTACAATCAGTGGCTGACTAAATACTTTTTTGCCCCACTGTAGGCCTACATTCCACCATGTTTACTGGAAAATAAGCCCTAATAAATCCAATTCATAATATAGCCAATTCTGATTTCTTTCTAGCTAAATTGCCAGATTTATATTATCTTTCTTATCCAAAGCTCACACTGTTTGGGCCAACAAATAAACATATGAAACACACTAGTACAATTCATATACTTTCAATATAATATAAATAATATTATATGCTCTTTAATGGGCAAAATCGGCCAAAATTTTAGGTTTGTAAAAGCTGTCTGGCTGATTCTGATAATAATAATAATAATAATAGTCATTATTATTGTTGTTGTTGTTATTATTATTCATTTTTGAATTAATCTATTTTTACAGTTATTATTCTGCTTTATTCTAGCACAAGATCATTGAACTCTAAAAAGGGCTGCGCTTTGAAATTCAATATGTTTATGGTACCAAAAGAATTACTTCAATACCAGAGAATATAATAATTCCATGTCATTCAGTGCCAAATATCAATCCCTAAATAGTCTTATCAGCATCAGTCAGCCAATAAGCATGCTTGGACTGGCTGTCTAAATTACATTCTGTACGAATATTTTTGTCATTTTTGATTAGTCTGCAGTCTGTTGATGTCAGTAAATATGCCCACTTTCAGCACTGTACCCTCATTTCTGGTTTAAGCCACAGCCACCTACAATTTGTAATTTAAAGACAGCTACACTATGTGTAAGTATGTGGACACCCCTCTTAATGACAGAGTTCTGGTCTTTTAAGTACACCCATTGTTAACAGGGGTATAAAATCAAACACATCGCAATAAAATCTCTATAAACAAACACTGGCAATAGAACAGGAGCTAGATCTGCCCCAATCTACTGTAAATGCTATTAATATGAAACGGAAATGTCTAGTAGCAACAACAGCAAAGCAGTAAACCATGTAGCTCACAGAGCAGGGCTGCTGAGTGCTGAAGAAGGATAAAAATCACCTACTCTCTGTTGCAGCCCTCACTACACAGTTCCAAACTGCCTCTCGAAGCAACATCAGCACAAAAACTGTGCGTTGGGAGCCGCATGAAATTTTTTTTCTATGTTTCTATGGCAACTCTATATTAATGCCCATAGTTTTGGAATGGGATGTCCAAAAAGCTCATGCAGGTGCGATGATCAGCGGCCATATTACAGAAATTTCACACGTTTAGTCCTTACAGGTCCAGATAAGATTTTTCACAGATTCGTATTATTAAGGAATTGAAGTTAGACCTGTGCGATGTCTAAAAATAATTGGCACAATATTTTTTAGTTAAAAAACTTGATAACCTTTTTATTCTATTTTAGACTATGTGCTTTTTTATATTAACTGTTTTAATGAAAATCTTTAATAAAACTCACATATTACATAATACCATACTGAGTAGCCCAACATCTTCTGAGAACTACTTTAACTGTGAAGCAACATTAATAGCTGAATAACAGGCCTAGAGAGTAAAAGTTTGATGAAATCACTGAACTTATGGTTACTGAGTCCAAAAAAGACTCTTACATAGCGTATATCTACCAGCATGGCAACTGGGACACCACTATTTCTGGGAAGGCAATATCGGTATAGAAAATACACCATGTCATATAACACACAAGCACAAAAACATACACACAATTGAAAATAAGACCTAAACATCTAGTGACTTTGCTTTTTTGTTCTGAATTGTGGATGACAGATGGCTATTGTCCTGTTCAAAATGTGGACACAGCTGTGCACTACGGAAAGAGATAAATTCACGAGGGCTTTGTGTGTGTGTGTGTGTGTTGATCCGCAGAGCCGGAAGGCTTTGATAAAGCAGGAGCACAGCTGTCGCAGTGTAGGGGGTGATTTAAAGGAATGACGGAGACAAGCAGGCAGTGATTGGATGGACGAAGGCCAAAAGCATGGCAGCTGTATATTACTCAATGAGTAACTGAAGGAATTGATTGCACTCATGATATCCAAAAAAGTCTTGCCAGATTCTACCTAATGTCCCTAGACATGCTAGAGAAACTAGCATTTCATCTCTCACTTTGACTCAATTCTCATTTTTGTATCCTTTTCGTGTTTTTATCTATCAGTGTCTCTCACTACAATATCCAGCATGCATTACTCCAATATGACATACAACTACTGGGAAACCCCGCTATGGCAATAAAGAAATCCACTGATGCCCCAAGCTAATAAATACAGGCATGATATTGTGGGATCTGAGCATTAAGTTAGCTATCTGGCTTTTTCTGCATTCACCAGCTAGTGGGGGAAAACTGAACAGCCCACCCTCATGTATCTGTATGATGTAGGTATGTTTACAACAGATGTAGCCATATTTACATTTTTTTTATTTTGGCCACAGTGTACCTTTAACAAGGCCAAGAATCTCCTACTTTGACAGGAAAGGGCCTCTGACTGGCAAGTGAAGCAACCAACCACAAACTGTTGTGCATTGTATAATTTGTAGGTGCAGGTGATTCTCAAAACAAGAACTTACCCACATGCAACAAATTGCTATGCATTAGCAAAGGTATGGATTTCTCACTTAACACTAAGAATAGAATGCATGATCCAGAAAACCTACAAAAAAGCATAAAAAGGGTCAAAATGACCTGTATTGGAATCAGGGGTTTTCTTCCTTTATTTTTATCTTCAACTTAAAGAAATAATTTAAGAATTTGATGATACACAAATGCCTTAATGTTTCAAAGATGTTTATTTGATCACATCCCGTGTATATTTTTTACATGTACTGTAAGATGAAATTCAATACTATTTAAGTGCATAAGAACTTTTCCTCAACTGACATAAGAGGTACTAAAATGAACATCTGATGAATAATCAATCTTTATTTTATTTATTTTATTTTTGCTTGTTTGTTTTTTATTCAGTCTCTCAATCCATTAATAAATTACTCACAACTGATATCTCTTACAATAATACAGAAGAAGCAACACGCTAGCATGTATTAGCTACAGTAATTAGCGGATTTAGAACATCTAAATATCTGTTTCAAAATCTGTCACTTATTTTCTGAGTTAAATAATACAGTAGGCTATTTGTAGACATATATTATCACATGAACTTTAGGTCAATGCTTGCAGCAAGTTGACAATTTATTGCTATGACAACTGATGTCTGTAACAAATTCTAATTAGCAAATGATATGGAACAGGAGATCTGCATAGAAGAGGCCTATTGAGCAATGAAATGTCCTTAGAAAAGAAATGTTTTATAAAGGTAGAAAACAATGATAATAAAAAAACTTTAGGAGAAAATCCTGTAGTAAATTAACTGACCTTCTTACAAAGTCTAATAGTCTTATTTTTACAACACAAAAAAAAAAAAAATTGACAGAATCACAACCATTTTTGATTAATTCCTAAAAGAACAAAATATTCTAACTGACAAAACTTATAAAAAATGTGAGGGGTATGTCAAAATTCCAAAATAGGAAACGTTTTTACCTCTTTTATGCTATTTTTTCAGGAACTCTGACAAAGAAATATAAAAATAATATATGTGAGGCTCAAACAACATGGAATATCAGCGAATTAAACATTTTCAATGTTTACATATGTCACATTGACCCTACTGGGTCAATGTGACTGGGGTTAAATGCTACTTAAAGCATAATATAATAACTTTTTAAGTTTCAATGCTGTAAACTTCACAAACTCTTTTCAATCAAGCAACCTATACATTGCCCTGAAAGGTTCTTTTACAGCACATATAGCAGGTAACTGCTTACACAGGTGTGTTTCCTGTGGGACTGAAAATCCGCTCCAAAGAAGTGCATACAAACGTCGGTCAATCACAATGGAACTAACATCATCCCCAAAGCTAAGACGAGCTTAATGTGCAAAATATATCAGGTGTTCTGTGTACATCTGTGAGCTCCATGTCTTAGGCTAAGATCAGGGGTTAAGCCAAGTTCCCTGACCAATTGTCTACCTCTACAGTAAATGTATTAGATGGTCTAATACCACAGCAGGGTTCAGTAATGGTTCAGCCAAAAATCTAATTTACACAAATTTCCATTTACCCCAGTTAGTCAATCAGCCAAGACATGTTCAGTGTCTAAAGTTTGCTTCTGAGCTACAAGGCTAATGTAGCTAATGTAGACACAAGCTGATACCCCACCAGTTAGCACTGTATAAACTGCATGTCTAAATCATCACAAAAATACCTCAAACTATGCTGTAATCTCAAACAGTGGTTTGTGGTTTCTGATACTGTGTGATTCACTGTTATCTACAGTATTGATGTAGTTACTCAAAAAATGTAATACAATACAGTTTACTAATTATTTCCTCAAACTGTAATGGAATTACATTAATCATTATTTCCTGGAAAAAGCTATGTAATTACTCATTTTACTTCAACATTACTCTGTAAAACCTACACATCTGTACCAACTGAACAAGTCATTAGTCATTTTCAATACTTTAGTCAGAAATAAGCAGCCAATGACAGTAAACATTGTTTAAAAACTATGGTATCCCTGTCTTTCAACAAGATGAAGCCAGTTATGATGGATTAAAATTACACTCAGTGATTTGCATGTATGACATCATAACCTTGTGGTGTTATATAGAATCATTTTCAAAAAGGTTCTATATAGAACCATAAACAACACCTTCTCCTTCAATCTGAAGAACCATTTCACCATAAAAAAGAACCCATTAAGCACGCATTTGGGTCTATATACAACCACTGACTTACTGACTGACTAAAGAACCTTCGAAGAACCATCTTTTTTAAGAGTGTATGTTGCATGTAATTAATAGTATTACTGGCCATATTGATGTCATTCATTGCCAGAAAGACATAAGCAAGTCTGCTTGAGATTATTCATATTGTAAGATTGGATTATTTAGTGATGCAATTTGAGGCAACCCTGTAATGATTAAGACATGCTGTTTCCATGATGCTATTTTGTGGTTCTAGACCAAATCAGAATGTTTGTAAACATAAATGGTTGGCTATATTTCCAGGTGGATTACTTGTATCCATTTAGCATAAGCAGTGTATATTGTTTTATATCAGCCAATAAGGTAAGCTATCTAGCAAGCAAGGTAGCTAATTAGCCAAATTAGATGCAATATAGTGACATAAAAATGACCAAACAGACCAAAAAATTGTGGCTATAACGGTTCCAGCTGTCTCTTAAGCAGGTGGAAAATGAAATAGAACAAGAACTGTGAATACTGTTGGTTCATGTTGGGGATAGTTCTTGTTTTTGAATGTACAGTGGAAAAAGACCCTTATAAAGTGAATGCTTCTTCATTACACCCTACAGTAAAATGTGTGGCTGGTGAAGGTTCGTGCATCATGAAGTTACTGGAGTGATGGCCTGAAGATCAGCATTTGTATAAAACCTTGTTGTACCACTGCAGCACTACCTGCGTTATCCACCTGGAAGTTCTTTGCCGACTTAATTAACTGATTTGTCCTATAAGCTTTCTGTTAGCCTTATAATTCCAGTGTAAAACTAAAGAAGCATACTTCAGACGCCACATGTCTTGGCTGACTGACTCGGGGGAAAATTGTATAAATGTGATTTTTGTTAAATTAGATTTTATATTCTTTGGGAAATGTAATTGTCTGCTACCAGACTGCTACCAGTCAGAACCAAGTAAAGACTTGTAGACAAGAAGCAGGGAGAGAAAAATGAGAAACTGAGGCCATTAAATCCACGGTGTGCTGCAGCCGAGTGCGATGTGGATCATGTTTCCATGAGGTGCTAAAAAGTAAGCGCGTTCAGGAAGAACCACAGACCCTGAGTGGAGAGCTGTGAGTAGGGAGTGTATGTTACCATGGAAACCAGCCATAGCCGACCCCTAAACGGGAATTTCTCCTTCTTTCCTGGATGAGTGAAAGCAGAGTAGTCATGGAGGACCAGTGCTCAGAACACACACACATCTACAAACTGTAACACGAAGTTACGTAACACACACACTGAATGAATTTTAACAACCTTCAGCTTCTTGTTTTTTCTTCTGTCTGTTGAGATCACAGATAAAAACAGAGGAACAACATCTCACTGTGAGATGAAGGTCAGACACAGGACTGGAGCTACTGTGATCCACTATTCAACACACACCCTGTGATTCAGTCCAGTACCAAAGCAGACATGCACACACACACTGCTGGGTTCCTGCTGAAGCTGACATTAGCAGCAGATCAGGCTGTCCATCAGGACAAGCTCAACTGGCGTAATTACTATCATTGTGAACAATGCAATCGCTTTTCTCTGTTATCATGTAATCTTCTATAACTGAGCCTTTATTATACGCTTTACAATACATTTACCAAGCTGACATTTCAAGATGGCCATTTCTTTAACACTTTCAGTGGACAAACAGAATGACCACAAAGTCTTGTCTAAAACAAATACACCAACGAGTGAAGGGTTTCAGAGAGGTGTGAACAACATATCAGGGCTGTTTGTGATAATAAGACTCACAATATACTCTGAATGAAAGAATGTGTGTGTGTGAGAGAGAGAGAGAGAGACAGAGAGAGAGAGAGAGAGAGAGAGAGAGAGCGAGAGAGAGAGGGGAAAAAGAGAAAGAGAGAGAAGAGAGGGAAGACCAGGAGAGAGAGAAAAGAAAGAGGGGAGAGAAAAAGACAAAGAGAGGAAGAGAGAGAGAAAGAGAGAGAGAGAGAGAGAGAGAGTAAGAGAGAGCGTGAGAGAGAGAGGAGAGAGACAGACAGACAAAGAAGGAGAAAGTGAGAGAGAAAGTGAGAGGAGAGAGAGAGAGAGAGAGAGAGAGAGAGAGAGACAGACAGACAAAGAGAGAAAGTGAGGGAGAGGAGAAAGAGAGACAAAGAGAGTTAGAGAGAGCATGACAGAGAGGAGAGAGAGAGAAACAGAGGGAGAGAAAGGGAGACAGACAAAGAGAGAGAGACAGAGTGAGAGAGAAAGTGAGAGAGGAGACAGAGAGAAAGAGAAATAGATGGAGAGAGAGGGAGACAGACAAAGAGAGAAAGTAAGGGAGAGGAGAAAGAGAGAGAGTTAGAGAGAGCACGACAGAGAGGAGAGGGAAACGGAGAGAGAGGGAGACAGACAAAGAGAGAGAGAGAGTGAGAGAGAAAGTAAGAGAGGAGAGAGAGAAAGAGAAATAGATGGCGAGAGGGAAACAGACAAAGAGAGAAAATGAGAAAGCAGAGAGAGAGAGAGAGAGACAGTGAGAGAGAGAGAATGTGAGAGAAAGGAGAGAGAGAAATAGAGAGAGAGAGAAAGAGAGAGAGAGAGAGAGACTAGTCAAGTGGGTGAGTGTGTAGATGCCACGGCTGCTCTTGCTGAGTTCTTCATCAGTCTTCACTCCTCTCTCTGTAGTCGGCCTTGTCAGGGAGCAGCTGCTCCGGTTTGATGAGCAGTTCGCTTCTTATTTGGGGACAATTTTCTTTTACTTTTCCTCTCTTCCTCCTTCTCTCTCTCTTCCTTCTTGTTACAACCTTCACACAGAGTTCTACAAACTGACCTATGAAGTGATCTTCTCTTTCCAGTGTTTGTCTTTTTTCTCTCTTTTCTCCAAAGACACACAGCTGATCCTGTTTGTGTTTTTGAAAAAGCAAACTGATCGCTCACCTCGGGCGACACGCTCAGCACGCTTCTGCTCTTCCTCATCTTAAGTGGAGTCTTCCTCGCCCTGCTCCACTGATATACCTGGGAAAAGATTGACAGCACACTAAGTTAACATTGTTACTGAGAGAGAGATCCTGCGTGCTGTCAGGCAGCAGCAGCTGCAGCCTCCTCTCAAACCTTCGCCGCCGCTTCTCTTTCTGCCCTTCTGCTCAGCATCTACCCCAACTAAGTCTCAGTGTTTCTGCTATACAGAGTTAAATGACTCATATCCTGCCATTTCTAATGCCTGTGTTGTTTTCAACCTCACTTTATCCCTTTAAATTAAACAGGCTGTTTTGCTGCTGTGTGTTTAAGACTGATGTATGTAAATGACCTCAATTTTGACTGGCTGCCCTGTACTGTGCCTAAATCAGGGCTGAAATGTGGAACAAACATTTAATTAACAACAGCCATGAACAGCGCAACATTTCTTTCACTCCAGTGACAACAGACTGTCTGCAGTAACAACACTCTTTATTTCAATGTGAATGGGTGTGCTAAACTGCTGTAGGCTGAATGGGCTGTCTCATTAAAACATGTTCATGCATCACAACTCAAAATGTGCTGTTTAGTGTTAAATATGGACTGAAGGGTGCAGGTACATTTTTCATTCATCAAGGTACAAACAATGTAAATGTACCCTCAAAGGTACAACAGTGGTTTTAAGGTCCAGTTGTGAACCTTAAAAAAGTTTTTCCCAGCTGAAAAGTACATATATATTGTTACGTGTAAGCACTGTGTCTGTGTCTCTCTCCCTCTCTCTTGGTCTCTTCCTTCATAGAGGTACCTGCTCTGGAACCAATCAGAGGCCTGGCTGGTGCAGTTAGGGGAGGAGCTTATGTTTTAAAAGAGGCCTTCAAGATGGCCGAAGAGAGAGGACTGATTACGTGTGCTGTTTTAGTGTGTGTTTTAATCTCTTGTGTTGGGGGTGTGCTTTGTTTTAGGTATTTTACCAGTGCTTCTTTTAACTTAGTTTGTAAGACGGTCTTTTATGTTAGAGGAAGTGCTTCAGCTGTGGTATTTTACCTGCACACTTTTAACTTTGTTTTACAAGAGATTGTTTGTACCACCTGGGGTTTCAAACAGGTAAGAGGGGTGCGCCTATACATTTGCACCACGTAGATGTCTACTCTGTCTAGCTCCCTAGGTCAGAGGGTGGGCACCGCCACATGTACTTTTGGTTACTGGCAAGGGAAGTTTAGAGTAGTTAGCTTTGGTTTCCTTTTTTTTTTTAGATTAGCTAAATGCTTTTGGTTTCAGAGTAGGCAAGCATGGTTCGGTTTTGATATGTTCTTTTCTTTGGTGCCGTCCAGTTTGATTCTTCCAGTGTGGTACTAGGTATCACAGCACTCTGGTTTTATTGATGTTTGTTTTAATAAAAATGGCTTCAAAAGCTCTATTTTGGTCTGTTCCTCACGCTTCTAATCGATTCTCACCAGTTCAGTATTTTAATGCCACATGTTACCGATCCCACATGCCCTAGACAAAATGTGGGGTCGTAACATTATATATATACCTTTTCATAACCTAATGAACCTCATGTTTTAAAACAGAACAATAAAATAAAAAGTCTGGAGACGAGACGGGGTGTGTGGAGTCAATACAACTTAGAAAATATAATTTCAATGGATTATGGTATAATTCGGTATGGTATAAATGTTCCCTGACTAAAGGTACTGAGATGTACCCTTGGGGGCACTGCCCCAGTGACAGTTTAGTACCTTTTTTCCTTAGAGTGAAACAGTTTTAGCTAAACAGTCTTAAACAATATGAATATTGTGGCTCTCGGGACAGAGCTATCCAGAATTCTTTGCAGTTTTGGTTTCTGTCAATTACCTCTTATTTTTCCTCAGTAGAAAAAAGCTTCTTTGTGTTATGACACATTATTCTGACAATAAAAGTTAAGCTTGAATACATATTTTATATTCAAATTTACCAGTTCAGCCTGTATTGCTGTCATAAGCCCTATTCAGACTGGATTCATTCATCAGTAATAAAACCCACAGCCAGAAGGCAATAAAATGACTGCAGGACGAGTGAGTTTCTAGTGGACTGTATCCACTAAAAATGTTGCCAAAATGTAGTGTTGTGTTGTTTAAATATTTCAGCCTGTACATTTCTCAAAGGAGGAGAAAGAAAAATACTAACATGGCCAATCTGGATGCAAATAAAGTCACAGAGTATCACCTGTAAAAGAGCAAATTACCCCACGATCCTATGTAAATTTAATGATGTCCGAATCAGGTTATATAATTACTAAGATATACCTTGTGTTAGGCTCCTCAGTGGCACAACACTCCAAGGCTTTACTCTATCATTGTGAGATTGTGATTGCCACGACAAAAAATGCCAATAATTATTAGCGACATTTTCAGCAACACCGGTAAAACCACGTCAGTATCGACCAATATATCCATCAGGCTCTGGTATGATATGGCAAGTAAACAAAGTACTTAAAACCTGTTTACATAGTACAACAAACTCAACAAGGGACATCAGTTGTCCATGAAATAGGCCCTTTAACAGTAATCTGAATAACTGAGATTATGACTGTTATGTGGATGCCTTAACATCTTCCAGAAGTGATGCTAAGCATTAGTTACTGGGGGTTCAAGCTTATGTGCTAATATCTATGCTGAATTCCTTTCACAAATGAATCTTATTTTGCTGCATATATTTGAGGCACATTAACTGCTTCAGTTTTTCATACACAGTGAAAGTGAGTGTGTTATCAAATGACGACTAGATGGAGTGATATAACTACCAAAGAAGTGAGACTTGGATTTGAAACTGGTCATATACATCACACGGCTTATTTCACAACACTTTCCTGCTGTTTTTGCATTCCTGCCCAGGTCTAGTGTTCAATGGGAACCTGCAGCAACTGTGACCTGCTGCTAGCTCCAGTGACTCAACTAAATTATAGATCCTGCCCTGAGAAAACACCAGCTGGCCAGCTGGCTTTGAGACTGAGACTTAAAGAAACAATAAGTGAATGTTACGTAATAGTAATGGTAACAGTAATGGAATATTACATGCAGGAAAGAAATACTGACACACAAAAAACAACTAGCACGAAAGCTGCATCTACACAAGATGAGACTATGGATTTATAGACTCCGTAAAACAGAGTCACAAACATACAGTCGCATGCAAAAGTTTGAACACTCCTCATCAAATTACGTGTTTTGTTGATTTCCTGAGTGAAAATAAGTTCTCCTCTACAGAGGACACACTTAAATATAACATTTTTCTGCATTTTTTTTTCCTTTTTTTGCTTTTGAGTTTGAGTTTAAAATATTGGAAAACAATAAAACATAAAATACAACATGTGCCATAACTTTTGTCCAAGTCACATTCTATGTTTTATTTTTTTCCATTTTTCCCCCAATTTTTCAATTTTTAATTTCACTTACAAAATCAACAAAAAAATTCATTTGACCAGGGACGCCCAAGCGTTTGCATATGACTGTATCTGCTTAACAACAACCACAGGGTGTGGTGGGTTTAATTCAAACACAAAAAGAACAAATAAAAGCACAAATACTAAACTGCTAGCTATATATGGTGCAGATAGTGCAGCAGTTAGTAATATGCATTTAAAGCCAAGTTCAAGAGCAGGCAAAAGCAGCAAGAAATAGACAGCTTTTCACAGACAACTTTCTGCTAAAGCATCATGTATATCTATCTCTCTCTCTCTCTCTCTCTCTATACATATATATATATATATATATGCAAGTCAATGGAACTAGACATTATTTCAAGTCATTTTGGGCCATTGCTGTTGGTTCGTTCATCATGAAATTTACACACAATATAAATGGCAACAGGCATTTTCAAATACCGAAAACTGAAAAAAACGATAAAAATGGAGATACGAGGTTTTGCTCTGACATGTATATATACAGCAAATGCAGGATGTTAGCGTCTTTTATTTCATTCTTTATTATGTTGGCACAACTTAACAGTAATCAGTTCTTTGCTCCAAAAACAGTGAGCATTTTACAAGGTTCATAATTTTTGGGGTTGGTAGGCCAGTGCATGTCCTATAAAACCCACTGTAAAAGTCAGCTGCTATGTGTTCCTAAAAGTCACTGGCCTGTGCCAACTGTCTGCAGGGTCTGTGCTTAGATCAGTTCTGAGCCATTGAATCTGACTGATACTCTGGCTCTGGTGGCACATGTGGCTTGGCAGCATTCTCTCGGTTCAGAAATCCTCAAAGGACAATCCCAAAAGCCTATATTGATCTGACCTTTGCCTTTGTTACCCATTTCTGACAGCTCAGCCAGTGTTGAAATTAGAAAGGGAAAGCTTTAGAGGGGGTGTCAGTTACACATCTTCAGTGAAGCTTGTTTTGCATTCTGCAAAGTTTCTTTTGCACTGCATTTTTTCTGTCAATTTGGAATAATAGTGAGTTTTTGTTATTTGACACACTCGTACAACACAGAATTATGCACTGAGAAGTGCTATTAAAATGCATTTTCTGTGTAGGAAAGAATATTTTCTAGCTATCATTCCCAAGGACACCTGATACACCGAATGCAGCCACAGCTGATCAGAACCTTCAGGACTCCACAAAGACATCTTCAGACAAATTACCATCCCTATACCACTCCACTCAAATCAATGCCTCTAATTACAAAGTCCTATGGTGATTATACACACTGTAAAAACGCTCTCATTGGTATTCCTCTCAGAAAAAGAACACTAGCTCTTTTCAGATTTCTTTTGTTTTCTTCCAGCCCACACTGTGCCTCTATTGATTCTGTGCTAAGCTCTGTGCCGACCAAATGGGAATTTTCTTTACTTTGATACAGTTACTTAGGGGTCAAAAAGAAACACAATACATTTGGATTTACAGCACTTCGATTGTTGGATTAGAATATGTATTCCAACTACACATGTTCTTATTGCTGTGTTGGTTTTGGATACTGGATGTCTTTTATTTCATAATATAGTTAAACTTTATGTTGTACTGGTTTTGGTTCCTTGAATGCTGCCTGACCTGTAATCTATAGTGGAGTTTTTTGCATGTTGTGGGCATCATGCACTAATCACCAATTAAGTAGACAAGATTTTAGAACAGAGGTGAGTGATATGGGAAAAATGCAACATCACAATACTTCAAGAAGTTTTCATGATACACGAGATTTCACAATATATGTTTTTTCTTGTATTTGGTAAAGTAGAAAATACAAAGTAGTGCCATGTTTAAAAATACTATCAAAATCTACGCCTGCAATGATTTCTATTTAACATTCCTATAGCAGAACAACCCTGCTACAGAATGCACACAGAGCTGGTAAATGTAAAGTTCATGTTTATTTTTACCCTCTATTCACGTAAATTCACACACACACTTTCTAAGCCACTCATCCTTCTGGGTCACGGGTTGAGCTGGAGCCTATCCCAGCAGTCATTGGGCAGAAGGCAGGATACACCCTGGACAGGTCGCCAGTCCATCACATGGCAGACAGACTTATACACTCACACCTAGGGGCAATTTAGCATGTCCAATTGGCTGGACCTGCATGTCTTTGGACTGTGGGAGGAAGGTACCCAGAGGAAACCCACGCATGCAAACTCCACACAGAAAGGACCCTGGTCACCCAGCCGGGAATCGAACCCAGGCCCTTCTTGCTCTGAGGTGACAGTGCTATCCATCACACATGGCATCACTCTACCATCTGCTTTTGAGCTGAAAGAGATGAAAAAAGACTAGACTATAATGTTAGTTGAGGTGACAGATCATTAGCATTTGTCTGTTTATCTTAAAAACCGACTGTTTTTAAGATTAACTGACTGTTTTCTGTGTAAATTTCAAGCCAGATGTGATCTACTGTGGCTTTCCATACTCTCAATATGGCATTAATGTAGTAATGGTAAAATGCTGAGTGGTGCATTGTGAAGTGGTGAGAAACTGAACAGTGCTCGGAGTCGCTAAACCTCTAACAAACAATGGTTTGGCTGCATGTCTGGTGTCCGGTGGCCTTAATGATGCTTTCTTTGCAATCAAACATGCAGTTGTGTTTAAATTAGCCACAATGTACCCAGAAAAGCATAGTGTGACAAGTTTTGGTATAATTTATAACAATGATGATGAACATTTTCATAATGCCCAGCCCAGCTTTAGATTACAGTAATATTATGGGTAAAATAGGAACATATTTCTTGCATCAAATTTTCTGGTAATTTTCCATTGATTTTCTCTTTGAGAAATACATTGAGTAGGCTATATGGAGAAATATAAGAGCTAACACTGCAGCGCCTCCACCCTGCTGCAGTAGGCCTGAACGATTTGGAGGAAATATCTAATTGCGATATTATCTGAACAATATTGTGATTGCAATTTAAATGTGACTGTTTTCTATAAATTAACTCTATTAAATAACCACTGTAGGATTAGGGTATTTGGAGTCCTCTCTGGTGGAAATATGTAATTGCACGCAACGTTTATACATAAACCCTCCGCGAATCCGTCCCGATATCTCTGATTTTAAATGATTGTTTCAGGTTTTACAGGGTGACCTGCAGCAGTGCACATACACCATATTTTAGTTTTCTTTTCTTTTTTCTCCCTACTTAGTAATGCTACCTCTGTAAGAATAAACAAAAAATATTACATAGTACTGCTTTAAGCTCCAGGATTTTTTTTCCTCGAAAAGACCAGCACATTCATTTTTTGGGGCTTGAGGCTTCAGCGCTGAATGCAGTTTTTCAGACTGCAAGCTCACAGGCTCTGCATTATTAGGCTAAATTTCCTCACTTAAAATTGAACAACATTGAGTAATGTGGAATATAATTAAAATTACAGCTCTGGCGATTTGATAATTGCAATGATTAACGATGGACTGTGGCCATTTAATAGGGGATCCAGTTTGCTGTCTGCTCAAGTTCAGGTTCAGAAGCCTAATGCACAAGCCTTTTCCCTTTAAAATGAAGTCTAATCAAGTCCAATCACCCAAAACTACATACAATTAAAGTCAACATTGCCCTGTACAGAATTTGATTTTCTAATTGCATCTTGAAAGCTGAGTAAAAAGTAATAGCAAATAAATAAGGTTAGGTGAAAGTATGCACCATGTTTTGCGTCTACAGATTTTACACCACAAAACTGATGACTTTAGTCTGTAATTAGCATTATGCCGAAACAGTGATGCTGGTGGCGTTGCACTAGGAGAGGTGTGTAGGAGCTAAAAGATGAGCTTTTTAAAACATTTTTCACAGCACTTCACTTATTAACAGTGAAATTTGCAAAATTAAAAAAATATACTGAAAGAACAGAACACTATTTTGAAAGAGCAAACTCTGTTAGAACTCTATTAGAATTAATCAGAGCTAATTAGCTGCTTATAAAACTATTAGCTGATTATAAGCTGAAAACAAATTGATGCCCTAAGTTACAAGTATATTGGAAGTAAATTTATTAAGAAATGTAAGAGGAACACAAGTCAAAAAAACATCATAAAACTATAATATTTTTAACTCTCCTGTGTCTTACTGATTGCTTGTTGTTATAACATTGTATCCTCTGACCAACAAATTGGAGCTGCTTGTTGCTTTACATCAGTTTTGTATGACTCAAAGTGTCAGAAAATAATTTTTGTGACTGGCTGAGAGGAAATGGTGTGAGGTATGGCAGAAAACATAGCGCTTGTTCTTGGGGAGGCAGAGTAAAAATCTGGGTGAGAAATGTCCACCCCTAGCGCCCCCTCAGCACTGGCCTTATTAGCAAAAATTTTTATTGCAGGACAGTATACATACACATATGTGTGATAGTCATATAGTCATGAATCAACATGACAACGTGACAACAAAGACTGCGGTGGCAGATGATTTCAAAATTAAATAGTTACAGTCCACATGCATTATGACACTCCTTACCATCCTCCCGTGGAAGTGCTCCAGCAGCTGACCATAATTTAGCAGCATTACATTTCAATTATATGTTAGACATATAGGTCACCCAATAGGAGTCCTTGTAATTATGTAATTACTATCTGTCAGAAACTGAAACCTTGTAGACTTGAACACTACAGTGGTTAGATTACAAGATATTCCATTCAGGCAGACTCTAATCATATCATGGCATTTGAATACATGCATGTAATTATAGAGATGTCAAAAAATAAAACCTCATACTACATATTGGGGATGCACTGAAATATTTCAATTATTCTTTCAATAATAACTGGGGATACAACTGAAACAGATCAATTATGGCACTTTTGGTTTTTAAGTCTGAAAATTTTGGCCTAAAAAACCCAAAAGATTAAATAGAACAAAGTGTCTAAATTTAAAACTTAACAACCTGAATGATAATGAAAATAGTTTTTGGCCAGGAATTTTCATTTTGGTGCATCACTACTGCACGTACACTCTTAAAAATAACCAACAAGTGTTCTTTGGAGCTTTGCCATAAAAGGCAAGTGTTGGCTGCCTAATGAACCTATCAATGGATGGTTCCTTAAAGAACCTTTTTTGTAAATGAGATGTGCAAGTGTAGAGAACCTTTTTATAGTTTAAGCTTATCTAGATCACTGTATTGGTGCCAGCACACTTCCATTAAAGCAATCACTTCTATGTTTTATACATCATTTTTATGCATCAAATTGTCCAGCAATGAGCTGATGAATTATATCGCTAGAAAGCTTGAAATTTGAGGATTCGATTCCTGCAAACCATTTATTATGATGTTATTCACAGCAGTAATGATCATCTCATTTGCAACATAAGCACTGAATGAGCAAACACTAGCAAATCTGTGGGTCCTTACCTTTAAAGCCTTGCCACTATCCACAGAGACAACATGACCCAAAACAAGTTTCAAATTTTTCCATATGTCTAGCTACCCTGTTGTAAGTGACCCTCTTTATGGCAGCAAGTGATTTATGGCTGTGTTTGGTGTTGAAATAGTAGCCTACTTTGTGATTGTTGCAGCCAAGGCAAAAAAAGGTATTGCTGATAGTCATGCACAATCCCCAAAATGGTGCCACCTACACCTTATTATTTTTTATTTAAACTCTCACATGTTGCAGCACTGTCACGTGTTGCATGTCAGTGAATCAGTTAAGGACATTAGTCGTGTCAGACAGTAGCTGAGTCACAATAATCATCAGATAGTTATAAAAATGTACCTGGCTTCCATAGCCATACTGCATCCACTCAAATGGAAAAAAAATCTGTGAAGACTGGACACTATTCAAACTCACAGTTCCATAGTGGGGTAGGACTTCTGAGTGGAGCCCGCCCAATATATCAGCTGGCTGATACTGAGGACCTGCAATTTTAGCGATATTTGCAAAAATATCACCAACAACACACTGATAATTACCGTTTTTTTGGGTCACAGCATAGCCAGGGTTTAAACTTGTGATTTCCTGATGTCAGGGCAAAACCTGTGGTTGTACCACTGGGGATTCCCCTTTTCTTGAAACACAAGCATGGTTACAATAAAAATGTGAAATGTATCCAAACCTCTCACCCATTAAAAACAAAAAACTATGGGAAGCTCCACCCACAGTGCTACAATTAGGGATGCACCGATACGAAAATTCTGGGCCAATGCCAATATCAGATATTTTTCATGTACATATCTGCTGTTGCCAATACGTAAACATCTATACAATTTAGAAATTGGTACTCAATCCTCCTTGATTTGCTTAATAGAGAAATGTAGCATTATAGTAAAATGAACAAAAATGCCCAAGTGTCCAAAATGCTTTTACGTCACTTATCTGGTTTATACCACCCAACCCTACATGTTGGTAAAAATGCTATCATATTCTGTGGAAAATGAGTTTGGAGGCAGGTGAAGACATTTTTACTTACTAAAACTCAGATCAAGTCGATATGTACTGTCCTAACATTAAAACATGTAAAATGACATAAAAAAGTTCAACATTTTATGTGTCAGTGTTGATTGCTGGCAGTAAATTCCCTATCTAATAACAATGCCAATGGCCCGCTGCATTCTCCTGAGACAGTAAGATGGTTAGGGTAAATGAAATGGCTAAATTAAATGTTTTGACATGTTTTCTCATCTTTGTCATTTATACCGAGATTTCTTATCCTGTGCGAATCAGTGATAAACATTACAGATGTCCTGTGTTAAAATGACATTACTCCACCTCCCCATGGAAAACTAATCCACTCCAAACAGGGAACAGCATGTACTACCACTGTGAATAAGTGTACAGTATGTACCGCATGTATTTTAATACAGCAATAGATTCCTGTCTGGCCCACATGAGGTTTTGCCAGTTAAAGAATTTAAGAGTTTGTATGCCAGTGCCAACTGTTACCAACATGGTTGTGACATAAACTGTCTGACTGAACACCTGAGATTAACTCCGTCTCTGGGTGCTTAGTGCCAAGATCAGTTACTGACAGACGTGACATGAAGTTATAAATTCAAAAAGCAAATAGAAAATGATGTTCCTCTTAGCACTTTTACAGAATACACACATATTACTGTTCTCAGGGGACTCTACCCACTCCCTCACACTGTCTCTCTGCTTCTTTACCTCCCCATCTCTCTCCCTCTCTGTCTCTCTCAAAGTTAACGAGCTACGATTTGCATGCCCAATTCTTCAAAACAATTTGAGCAAATCAGACTGGGATCCTAATGAAATCTGCCGAAATGATGAGGATGATGATGATAACCATCATTAACCCAGCGTTATAATCGTACAAAACAAGGCTTATGACAAACGCTTGTTACATAAATATATTACTCTCTTGATAATCCGGGCTTTCCACTGACTCTCCCATAATCGTGAGCTCTGATGAAAAACTAAGTGCTAGCTTTGTGGAGGCATTTGCTGTGTACTGCATAAAAACAAAGCCATCATATGCCAGACACACAAGACTCCAAAATAAGATGCCCTTACTGAGGACACAGAGAGGCTGATGATTACATGCTGTTGTCTCTGTAATTCTGGGGTATTTGCTTGACGTGTGAGTCACAGGTCTAATTTCTTTCTTTGTCTGCATGCATGCGAGCACCTGTGTGTGTGCGTGCACGCGTGTGTGTGTGCGCGTGTGCATGTGTAAGGTGGGTTTAATAGTAACATAGCCTGCTGTATGGACAAATAACAAACTAAGCCACTTATCAAGGGATAATAGGGTTTTACACGTGACCCTAGACCTTTAATGGCCACTGCCAGATGGGCTTTCTGACTGATGAGCCCTGGAGGCCAGATGAAAAAAATGCCACTGGAGGACATGATTACTCCCAGAGCAATTCCATCAGCAAATCAACAATCAAAGCCAAACATATTGCTTCTAAAAAAGGTAGAGAAATCTGTAATAAAAACAGTTCCTTTATCATCTGATTACACTGATATAACATTTTTATAAACATCACAGATCTGCAGACCTGCCAAATGCCAGAGGAACAAAAAAGAAGACAAGTTTAATAATAATTTTTGATGGGGTACTTGTTGGGCTGTGCATGGCCAGGGGTTCTTGAGAATGCAATCCAACGCAGAGCACTGATAAGGTACATTCTTCCCATTGTCCTAAAGTGATACATTAGTTAATCAGGCTTGTACATAGGGTTAAGTTATAAGCATCCTCCTCCAAGTGTGGTCAGACTCTCCGATATGCTATGATGGCTCCATTTATTTATTCATTTACTTATGCTGTGGTGTATTAGACATGTTTTGACATTACATTAACAGATTTGTGTAATGATATAGAGATTCTGCAGCGGAAACTGACATTGACAACAATGGGTAAAGACTGGCTTGTAAGTTCATGTGCAGTATTCCTTCTAAATATGCCCCAAAGCCATCATCTATATATGACAGTTAGGTGGGGGCATGGAAAAGATCCACTTTCCCATGAGAGTCAATATCACAAAGATAAATGTGTATTTGTCACACTAGCACACCATCTGAATATGGAGACAGGAGACAGATGCCATGAATATTGACTGACAGGACGCTCCTAACCCCGACCTACAGGCTGAGGAGCTCCCATTTCAACATGGCAGGTAATGTGGTAATACCACATAGACATCTGGTAGTTCTTGGGATGGTTTGGTAGTACTTGCTATAGGCTTAATAAATTGTGCTCCAACATATTTTTCTATGTAGCAATAAGCTCTGCACAATATCTGGAAAATTATCAAACTTGTAATCAAATTGGTATGTGTTGTAGTTGTAAGTTGGTTGAATACTGATTCTGTGGTTTATCAGACTGCCTTCTTGTCAGTGGGAGAGTTCTAAGTGGAAATTTCTGGTTAGAGTGCTTATTTGATGAGTAGATCTATTATAACTTCAACAGAAAGGCTTTACCTTAATGTGGCAGTCATAAATGGAGTACATACTGGAGTACAAAATGTCCTAAATGTAGCACAATATTTCCTAAAAGGAGTACATATTGTGGCCTAGTGCAATGTCATAATACAGATAGCTGAACGAACACTTAGTATATATAAAATCGGTAACTATATTAACATACTAATCTAATCACTGTGCTATAGTGACACCCCTCAGCACCGAGTCGCTCGAAACAGAACATTTCGGCAATGTCATAACTAAATATTTGTCAAAATCTTTACTTTACAGGACAAGGAAAAACATTTCTAACTTTTAAGGTACGTCTATTTTATATGTAAGTAACTTTGGACCATTTCTGTTGGGTCATTCTTCAAAAAAATGTACACAGTGTTAAGAACAGCTGGGTTTTTTTAAAAAAAAAAAATCCTGATGATTTACTACTGCAGGAGGGACAGTCTGGAACTCAGCTTGGCAAATGACTTTGTCTGCTTCTCAATATTATACGCATTCCCTTGGGCTACTTATTGCCACTACAAATCCATGCAAACGCATTTAGTCAATTCTTAGTGTAGAGATACCAATAACCGCAGCAACATAATGGCTCTTCAGTGTTTAATCTGAGAGGACCTAATCACTGGAATTCTATGAAAATGACTTCATAGTCACTAAGCTGCCCCTTCCCCCCCCCTGTTTCTGTGGCAGGGGATTTCTTCTCCAACAGAGCAATAATCCACAGTAACACGGAGCACTGGGTTACACTGTGTGTGAGGAATTACTTTCATTTTTGATGAAAGTTAGGCCTACATTTCTGTGAGTTACAGCACATGGGTTAAGTGAAAGACTGCACTCATCTCGGGTTCTTAAAATAAAGGACCTCTACAGTTTAACTGCAGAATTGACTCCAGCATAGGCACGCAGCATTTATTGGCAGAACAAAACATCACAACCTCTTAACACACTAATGCCACATCTTCTCCCCTAAGTGCTTTAGCTAGATCAAAAAACATGTTTAAGAGCAAAGGGCAGAACATTGTCTGTGGATGTTTCTGTGCAAATGTGTGTTATAATGTAATCTTTGATTAAAATGAATATTTATTTTTCATCAATTACATCACTGTATGATTCATTACAAATAGAGCATAATTTGTCTTGTTAATTGGAATTGTCAGTGCAGTATGTGAAATGTAGAATAAAAATCACTGTATCCATAGTTTGATAGTATTTTTGATGTGGCACTACTGGAGCTTTTTTCTCTGTCCTTCCATTAAACTAATTATCGTGATATGTACTGTCTAGTGTGAAAATGTCTTCAAGTATTGTGCTATTAAATTTTTGCCATATTGCCCACCCCTATGTCCAGTTGCGACCACTAGCTAAGTCTCCTCCCATCACATGATGATACCAAGCTGGGAAGGTGAAGGCTACCTGGTGCTTACTTTGAGACATGTGTAGTCACCAACTTTTTACAAACTGCAGCTAATGCAATGTCATTGAACAGCTCAACATGCTTGGAGGAGAACACTAACTGGTAATTGTTACAACAGCTAGTAAATACTTGCATTGGATGGCATCACGCTAAGTGCTGAGGGAAGACCATCCTACCCACCCAGAGAGAGCAATTAGGCCATGGATGACTGCAGCATTGAAAGAACAGAGTTCGCAAACTCTCGACAACTGGACCAATGCTTAGACACTTGCACTTGGAACCTTTGAAAGCCTGTTGCACAGTTTGTTAATATTCAAGTCCATTTTACATGTGTGGCCTTTTTCCAACACTGATTACTTGATAGTGGTGGCCCTAGTTAAGAGTAATACAAAATGATACTACAATACATTAAAAAAACAGAAAAAAATCTCAGTACACTGATTTACATTAAACATAAAGAAAGCTTTGCCTTCTCCTGTAAAATGACCATTTTGGAGGTACTTTCTGGACAGAGATGATATTTTAATCTCACATACACTGTTAAATCACATCCAAGAAAATGTTATTATACTGTAAGTCTACATTAATAAGTCTACCTGTTCTTCAATATTCAGTAAACCCTGAATCTTGAAACACAGTTCTTCACTGTTACAGGTAGAATTCAGAGAATTTGTACTGCTTTGAAAGAAGAACACGTAGAACATAGTGTTGTTTCCTTTGCGCAGTGCCTCGCAGGTGCTAGCTATAATTTGTCAAGATGCACTGCTGGCTTTACTTAACTAGGGCAGCACATTCCTCTTCAGAACACACCTTCCCCACACTCTTTCTGCACACAAAAGCAATCACCTGCAATCATTTTATAGCCACAGAATTACACAGGTTCAGTACATCTTGTACGTATTGCCAGCAATGCCATTTTCCTCAGAGATGCTAACCTTGAGGGAACCTTGAAAAAAACACTAATCCTCTTCCACATGAGGCACTCTGTTTGGCTAAAAAGATTATTTCGAAGATACACATAAACACATTTCGGAAATACAGATTAGCATGTTGAGCTGCATCACACAAGTTTACAAATGTCATGATTCTCTTCAGTCTCCCTAGAGAACAGTGGAATTGTTAACAAGCAGTCGTCTGTGGAAGGTTAATTGGTGCTTCTTTTTCTCAGTTATTACACTATTACAGGTGCTTCGGAGAGTGGAGTATCTCTGGAGAAAACCAAGCAGGCGGTACAACAGGTTCCACTCCACATAAGCAGAACAACAGCTTTAATGATGCTCCATAAAACACCACCAAGGCTTCATTTCAGTCGTTCATGCACAGATGTACACAGAAATAGCAGGGCTCATTGTTCCACACAAGGTGTTATAGCTGAGAAGGGCGTAACTGCTTTCATTTGCATTATTGCTTAAATTCAGGGGTGCTCCATCTTATTCACAAAGGGCCAGCATGCCTGCAAGTTTTCATTCTAACCAAGCATGGCACATCTGAATCTAGTAGTTTAATCAAGTGGTCTCAGTATATAAGGATCATTCTACCAAACTGGTGCAAAATTTGTTTATTTTATTAAAACAAATGATTGAACATTCCATTTCTTCACTACCAATACTATAATGACACCTTCGAAACTTTATCAAATGTTTCAGTAAAGACTGGTTCTGTTGTGACAATTATAGTTAATTTCAAGCTTAACTCAAAAATGCAAGCCAGTACACAGCTTTGAACAGCTATACACACAAAATCAAAACACAAAATCAAAAATCATCAAAACACAAAAACGTTTAGTTAATTGCAGAAAATATGTTTTTCGGTAGTGACAATTCATAATGTCACACTGATTTTCACACTTTGGGACACATTTAGTTCAAAACAATGGGATCTAACTGCTCATCGTGTGGCCATGAGGGAGTCTCACTTCCTCACAACCCCGCAGGGGTGTGGCTAAAATTAGGCTCCACCTATGGACTAAAACTCTTTGTGTTTCGGCAGTGACATGAAAATATAAGACAACATTTTTTGAATAAAGATTTTTATTTAAATTTTCAACTCAACAATTCTAAATCTTTCAACTTCACTTTAAAAGAAACTAAATTAATGTGCTTATCTGGAATAATGCCTTAGGTTTAAATAGATTTAATTTCTGTAAATATTCAATTTCTAAAAATTAAAAAAATTCAAATAGTTTTTGTTACTGTGGAACTGCAATTTGAATGAACAACAACAACAACAACAACAACAACAACAGTAATAATAATAATAATGATAATAAACTGTATTTCTATAGCACGTTGCATACAAGTAATACAGCTCAGTGTTTTACAATAAAGAACTTACATGCACCGAGTGCTTCACATGAGAGAGAAAATATGCTAAAATAAGGAAAAAATAAAATATATATAATGCATAAAAATAGAACACATAAAATACATAAAATGCATAAAAATGTATAGAATGTAAAAAATCAAGTAATATACAGCATTTTTAAAGAAGTGCAGCAGCGCATAAGTACAAAGCAAAGTACAAAAAGAACTTCAGGCCTGTATCTAGAAAGCCAAAGCTATTTAAAGGCTAAAGTGAAGAGATACAGTTTTAGCTTTCTTTTAAAAATATTTAGCAGGCTGGCTTTCTTGATAGCTATAAGTATATAACTATGTGTTCCATAGCTTTGGACCATAATTGACAAAATTCTCTCCGAGTCTCATTCGGCTGTGGCTGAAAACCAATAAACCAGCAGCAGATCATAGGTCCTAGCACATTAAGGGCTTTATATATAAGGCGGAGGACCTTGAAGTCAATTCTAAATGTTACCGGAAGCCAGTGCAGAGCAGCTAAAACTGAACTAATGGACTAATGTGCTCTCTACTTTTGGTTCTAGTGAATAGACTTTTGAATCAGACTCTCAGTGGCTTCCTTCGGAAGGCCAGAAAAACAGCCATTCCAGCAATCGAACCGGCTTGAAATGAAAGGCATGAATCATTTTTCAGCATCTTTTTGATTTATAAATGGTTGTACTTCAGTTATATTTCTGAGATGGAAAAATTCTGTTTTCATCACCTTATTATCATCAGCTAATTCGGTGAAAAGGTCCATAAACAATTGATTAGGTGAGCTCATGCTTTGCTGGAAGGAAAAACCTGCAGTCACACCGGAGCTTTATGGATAAAATTGGGCACCCCTGTTTAATTTGATCTATTATCTGTGAAAATAAAGGGCTTTAGATCACTCACAAATATTATTGACCCAAAAATCAAATCATGAAGAAGTTTACTGTGGCTCTATGAAACACCAATTACCATGTCAAGCTGAGAATGAGACACTCAATAAAAATGCCCAAATTATCCAGCTATACATCTAACTTGTCTTTGAGTCACATGAATGGATTTTTCCATCCACAGTCAAAGTTCCTAATTATAATGACATCCAGAAGAAGTTTTGTCTTCCACTGGAAATCAAACTGTTTTAATAAAGTCCCAACAACACAAACAGAACAGTATCTACTGGCTGAGATGAAACAGTCTTTCTCTATAGACTACACTGTAGTGAAATCAAAAAGAACATTATGCTTCTCTAATATGGCCTAGTTTGGCCCAGTACTGCTCTGAAGTCCTGATCAGAGATAAGGGAACTACTATGTTAGCCACATGCTGAGCAGCGGAGGATGGGGTCTACTCTAATTGCTGGAGACCGCTGGCTGTCTGAGCAGTGTCCTAGTAACAGTACTCAGTGGAAGCCTCGCAGTCCTTCTGCACATCTGTGTGGCTTCCACCATTGCAGAGAGGCATGGAAGTTCACTCTTTACATGAGGAGTTACAAGCAAGGAAAAATGAAAAAGAGCCATAATTACGGGAAAAAAGTTTTAATAATGCACACGATCATGATCTTATATTTAAATATGTTCATGATGCACAGTATGCATCCTGGCGTTTTGTTTGAAGACTAATTAATTGGAATAAACACAAAGGGCCAGTAGCACCACATCTTAAAATTAAAATGAAAAGCTATGAATACAGTGCTTTTTTATTGATTTTTGATTCAACATTTGATATTTAGTTAGGCAGAGCCAATTATATTCCCTTAGAATATTAGGAAACTGCTGGGATTCAAACTCACAACCTCCTGACAAAGAGACAAAACCGTTGTCAGCTGCGCCACCTGGGAACTTGTTTTTAATGAAGCATGCAGTAAGTCAGTGTTCTGGAAACCATGTTCTGGAAACTTTACCCTACTGAGTCAAGAGTCCCTTAAGACAAACACTATCAGGCTCAATTCTGGGTATAAGCACACTCACTAATTAAAGAAGAATTCTATCGTTAAGATGTAGAAAAAAGTCAAAGTCAAAGTCAAAGACACACAGGGTCAGAATTGTTCACAGTGGTGGTGATAGGAACCAGACATCTGAAGTACTTAATGCCTCTAAAAGTTCCCTCACAGAACGTTATTACATGGAATGGTGACAAATATGCTGCCTGATGCCTGAGACGTTGTTTGACGACAGTTCTGAGATAAGGTTTTGGCCATATTTTATAAAGCTATTTGAAGTCAAAGCCAAATTCAAGGTCAGCTTCACTGCCATTTCTTCGCATCACAGATGTGTTGAGAGAGGAATGAAATGCGGTTTCTCCAGACAGAAGGTTAAGTGCAATGTCACCTAAAGTGCAACTTTATATTCACAGCAAAGAGGACATGGTGGGCACTGTAAGGTAAAAAGTGCAGACTTTGTAACCCCTGGTTCTTGTCACCACCAATGTAAATAAATAAACCCTATATGCCCCTAGTCTCTCGCTGCATTTGTTGTCAGACAAGAATGTACTGCGAGTATGTGTTCGTGTAATTGAAATGGCTATTACAAACATTTAGACCTCATGAACTGCTAACTAGACTTGTAAACAACAGTAGAGGAGATGAAAAATAAAGCTACTAAGCTGCTTTCTCCTCTGCTATGAATAAGGTGATTAAGGTGGTCCTTCATTGCTGTCAAAGACGCATCAAGGCGCTTTAGTGTTCACACTGCAAATGCATCCCTGACCACCTGTGAAGGTGGTTTGTGTGATCAGATCACTATATGTCTCCAAGACACACTGAACCCCATTCACAGCTGTACTTAGCACTGTCCACTTATGATCGAATCACCCAGGACGCCTGTTACTGCCGAGCGTAAACAGGGCCTCAGAGACAGTAAGCTTCTTTACGACGCACCATTTCACATTAAACCTCCCCGAATAACTTTGTTTACATCTCAACCATTTAGTTATGCAGACTTTTTTAACAATCAGTGGAATTCCCCTGTAAGTGGGCAGTGGCCCTGGAAGAGATAACAGTGACAACAGCCTAGCTTGCTTTCCTGATTAGCATACTGAACTTGCAAGTGTTACTATAAGATACAAATTTAACTTGTGAATGAACTCTAAGCGCTAATTCTAAGGATTTATGCTGTTCATTATTCCCTGTCATTAACAGCATCCCTAGATCCAAAGTCTAAAGCATATGTTCCACTTATTATGTATAAGTTTTGGTTGGAGGGTGGGGGACCCGCTGGCACTCCCTAAGCGCCTGCCAGCCTGCTCAGCCCATGCAGCATGTCGTCAATCTTTATCACACAACACTGAGCGGTTTGGAGCAAAATCAATGCCTGGACACAGGGGGAGCCAGTCCATAATTATGAAGCTCATGTTCTGTTTATTTCACAGCACAAACAGAAGCTCCAGGACACAGCAGCAGGATATTAGTTAGGCCAAATGAACAAACAGTGTTCATCTAAATATTCCCTTTGCATTAGCAGTTAGCTTTTTAAAGTTTTAAAATTTCCATGATAAGGGAGCATTTAAAACATTAATGGGCGGGTTTACTGCACCCTGTGGCCGTGGTATCTGAGGAGATCCCTACGCTCCAGTTTACGCCTACAGGGTACCAGCTAGTTTCCGATAGCATGGAACAAAGGAACTGAGGCATATAACAGGGACACTGGGGACTGCCTCATTGTGAAGCAGATATACGAACTGCTTACCCAGTTGGCATGACGCTCGGCACCAGTGGGTGTGAATGCACGTAAACAGTTGCTTACTTCAGCCAGAGAAGCAGCCACGGGATTTATGCAGGGCTGAGCACTCAATCTTAAACACAATCTCAAACTGTACTGTGATATAAACTTCATATTATCACACATTTTTGAATTAGTTAAACCAAGCTATTATTCAGCAAGATGCACCAATCCTACTTCATCTCTCCTGATTTCAACACCTGAATGCAGAGCATCAGCCAATCCTAGAACTGATCTGATACCAGTGCTCTATTTTAAAATCAGTGGTGCTGCTTGAAATCATTCTTTTATGTGTACCTTCTCACTATGCTGTAATGGTACGACTTTCTATAATGTAATTATACAATCATATGCATAAGTTTGAATACCTAAAGGGGAACTCCACCAATTTTTCGAAATTTCTGAATAATTCAGTCCTTGAGATGTGAACAGACATGTTCATTGTGTTCTGGTGTGAAACTGTTCATTATAGAGACTCTTTACAGTGGTGCTGATAGGAACCAGGGGTTGCCATGTCTACAACACAAATACAGCCATTTTATTTATTATCCAAAACCACCAGTGAACCTACACGTCTTCTGAGTTTATATATGTAATGTTGATGATGGTAAAATAGTGGAAAATCTCATGCAATAACTTTTTGTGAGGGAGCTTTTAAAGTTAGACATCTGGTTCCTATCACCACCACTGTAAAGAATTCTGACTCTGCAAGTTTCTCTAGAACAGAGCATTTCACACCAAACCACTCCGAATGACTTTGTTTACATCTCAACCACTTAATTATGTAGAATTTTTGAAAATTCGGTAAAGTTCCCCTTTAAAAACATAAAAAAACATAATATAAAATGTGCCACAACTCTTGCACATGCCAACACTTTTGCATACATTAGGGTTGGACGATATGGCAAAAAATATAACATCATGATATTTCCAGACATTTTCATGATACACTGAAAGAATAATATCGACATATTGGGTGGGGTGTTGGAGAGATGTTGGGAACAGTTGTTCTGCAGATCACTGATAGCAAAACAAGCCAATGATGTGGCAGACATTTTGGGGTGGCATCTGGGGTGGACAATCAGATTTCAAGGCAGGCACTGGCCACTCCAGCTGCCCCTTTAAAACTGCACTTACCTGTTTAATAAGGGCACTATCGGTGACATTACAGATTCAGTATATTAGAGCGGTGGATCATTACTATTCAGCTCTAAAATTAGCATACAGACAATATATTGGTACCTTCTTGTCTATAAACAGTGTAAATTATTGTGCTAGTTACTGTGATACTGATAAATAGGAATGTACTGAAATCTCCTAAATATCTTTACATTAACTTAAATTAAAAATGTGAAGGATGTTTTTGCCTTTTGGAGGTTTTTCTTTGAAAATTGACAATATATTGCTTGAACAATATATTGCTTTGCAGCTTCAAGCTTTTTTGCCATGGGACTAACTACATAACCTAATCATTAGCTAACAAACACATCTGTAGGCTACACTCAACAGAAGCAACATGACATATAAAAAGAGTCAGTTGTAGTCTACCTAAGCACTGTGTCGTGGCTAATTATCTTAGTTGCCATAGTGCTGTAAACTACATTTAGAATAGTTTAACTTCTGCTATATCCCCTTATCAATGGTGCTACCGATTAAAATTAGGTGTATCAAGCAGCCACCTTCATCAACTCTAACTGCAGTTGAATCAAGAGTCAAAAGTCCTGGAGCTGCGCATTAAACCGGAACAAGCTGCGCTCTTGTGCCCTCATGGGTACAATTCAAAAACAAACCTCAGTACTTTTCAAATATCAACTGCTTATCGAAAATGAAACTTTTTAACTGAAAGCACTGGTTGAACGTTTATGCATTTCTTGTTTAATGGTTAATCAGGTAATCATTAACATCCCTAAATCCAATAAAAGTGAATGGTTTTGTCAAAAATAATGCAGGTCAGCCTTCAACTATGTCACACTAATGATTCTCCAGAGTGCGTTTAATATAAGGCACAACCGCATGTAGTGATATAATCACAATATTAGTATTCTGTCCATACGCAGCCCTAATCCCTAACTTCCTTTTCTGAATATGAATCTGTATCCTTCTGTTTTCTGCTGTGGGGCTCTTACACACTGCACCTCTATCCCGTTAACTCAGCTGTGTTTCAGAGAAACAGCATCAGTAACACATGGCATCTAAAGAGCGCAGAAATACTGCTGAGCTAAGGTAGTATATCATTGCCCCATAGCAGTGGCCCTGCTAAAATGTCCATTAATCACAAGCTGTAATGACAAGGTGCTGCGAAAAGCAGGCACATTTTTCCAGAGTTTATTGAACCTTTGAGCCCTTGGCACTCAGCTGTTGCGAGGCACTGATTAGCAAATTGCAAGTGATCTGAAAACCTACTGCACGTGAGTAATGCCCTGTATGTAAACCCCTTCTCAGGAAGCAAAATATTTTGGCTAGTGCTACAAACTAGTCTGGAGTAAGTGACGTCTGCATGGGATTCAGTTTCACTGTGGAAGCCTGTCGTCCAGGTTTAAGTGGCTGTTTAAGTGGCAAAAAGAAAGAATGATTGTAAATCCTGCCTGGCATGTATTTACAACTAGAACATCAAACAGTAAATATTTTACACTATTCGTAACATCATATTTTTTATTTTGCTCATTTTCAAACCCAGGTCAAATTACATTTTGTTGATTTTCAAAGTAAAAATAAGTCAGCACATCCTCTATAGAGAAAAACATAATATAATCTTTATGAAAGTTATGGCACATTTAATATTTTATGTTATTTTATGTTTTATTTTTTCCAATATGTTAAACTCAGCAAACTAAATAGAAATTGCGCCATAAAATTTGCAGAAAATGTCATATATAGGCCTAAGTGTGTTAGCTGTAGAGGATGTGTTATAACTTATTTTCTCTTAGAAAATCAAGAAATCATGTAATTTGACCAGGGGTGTTCAAACTTCTGCATACGACTGTAAAATCAGATGCAACATTCAAATGTTTTTTGTTTCAACAGTGCTTTCAAAAAGATTGGTCTACCATTAATTAAATAGGGTATGTTAAAGAATGCATATAAGTTGGTATAAGAAAAGTAAGTAAAAATAAGTAAAGGGCATTAAGGGAAAAACATCTGCTGTAAATTTACAATGTAACTTGACAGAACCAGCCAATCACTCATGGTATAAACATGAAATGAGGCTTTACTTGTAAAAAGTTTGACAATAGTCCTAGTCGGTAAACAGGCGTAGGTCAAATCCAAAAAAAGACAAAATGCAGAAAAGGACAAACATAAGAAAGATGTCATCAGGCACCTAAGATCTAAAAAGGGGAAAGGCAAAAAGGCAAAGTCCAAAAGTCCAGACACAAGGTCAGGTTCACTATAAGACATAATAGCAAACAGGAAACGCTCAGTAGCTCTACTAGGGAAAGCAATATCTCGCAAAGAATCTAGTCAAAAGCTTGGGCTTATGAACTAAACTAGGACTAGTCACATGACAAACAGAGCAGGTGAAACAGGTCAGTATTCAGGTGACTGAGAACAGTGATTGGTGGATTGCAGAGGTTCTACAGTCACGTGATCTCCCAGAGGGTTCTGGGAAATGGAGTCCTTGGGTGAGCCCGAGCCAGAGGGATGTGTGACATACAGTAGATAATTAACAACAACGTATTGTTTTCTTAAACTACAGTATGCTAAAGTGAATTCATGTAAAAGTGCCTTAAACCCAGAACTGCTGGAAATTTCTAAAAAAGTAAACAGGAAATCTTAGGACATTGTTCAAAATGCCACAACATCGACACAAAATATTCAGGATTTCATGAAAAGAAGATTAAATGTGCATGTAAAGTTTAAATGCATTAGGCATAACAGAAAAGTTAAACCATCTACCATGAACTAAATTTATTTGGCTTCATTATTTAGCACTAGATCATCACATGTTTTTGTCCACCAGATGAGAAAAGACTGCCTTGAGTTGGGCTACTTCTGTGTGAAATGCCATCATGGACCAGCACTTCTTTATTCACATTTATTATTCATTGCAATAAGTCAGCCATCAGACTGAGTAGCATAATTAATTTGCACTTCATACTGTGAAAATGGACAGCAAATCAGTGTTGTTGCGTCTAGATTCCAGACATTTCCTTAAAAAAAGAGAAAAAAAACTTGCTACACCTTTTCCTTTAAGGGCAGATTTCTATCAGCAGTGTCAAATTCATCAAAATAGCAATTTAAGTAGCAGCATAGTTATAACACAACCCCATCAAGGACATCACAATTATAGCTTGGACTCATATTTCCTGCCCTTCCCTTCTTAATAACAGGAACAATATTCTATTTCACATCTATTTCTGTTTGTGAAATTGTAAGCCTTACAGACAAATGAATGTACGAGACATTCACAACATTTATACATCTACTAAATCTTAGAATAAAACGTGGGGATCTTCTCGCTGCCCTGCACAATATATCATTTGTTAACTGTTATCGCAACATCAACCTTCACAACACTGATATTGCAAAAGTGTGCAATACTCATATTAGCCTTTAAAGAATAACTGAATGTTCATTGTGTGCATCTGGACCAAAAACAGACAATCTTTGGGTGTGTGGATGAATCCAGACAATCACATGATCAGATATTAAATATCAAAAAAGTGACAAACATAATTTCAATTCAACATGACTCAGTCCAGTCAGTCTTTAACCATGTCACACAAAGCTCAACAATGTGGTTTGAGTATAATTTCAAGGCAATATGTAGCAATATAAATGATGAAATGATCATACAGTAGTGTTATACAGGAAAATGTTAGCTTTTGTATTTGATGTGTATCGAAATACTGTTCAACAGATCTACCTCAAACACTGCTCATGTAATTATGGTGAACTTTGTTTGATTTCTGCAATCCTTCTTCCATCAACCTTTCTGTTTTCAGAGCTATCTGAGCTTCAAACAAACCCTTTTAAGTATGAAGAAATTATAACACATCGGTCTGTCCTTCCCCTTTGATCCAGTTCTTGTTGGTGCATGATTGCTTCTCAGAAAATGCCTTTTCAAACAGCAAGATAAAAAACATGAATTATGACTGATAGCTGACCGCAGAAATACAGCATGTCTAACATCTCTACAAACCTCTCTACACCGCTATATAATCTAATCTAAATGTGATTACATTGATTGAATACAAATCTGTCCAGGTAATACTGTACCTAAAGAAGATTTATATGCTTTCATGTAATCCAACAGGAAAACCACAAATACTACTCAGAATGTACAACTTAGTATTATCCAGACTACTCAACTTGAAAGTTCCCAACATGAGGCACATATGAAAAAACTTCATCATCCAAGCAACATAAGCATTTTGCCAAAAAACTATGTACAAAGAACTGCGTTACAGTCATTTTACCAGTTAAAAGGTGTTTTTAAAATGCCAGAAAGCATCTTTGCATCACAGTTAACCCTCCTGTTATCCTGTTATTTCCCCTCCACCATGTCAGTGTTCTCGCACTACTACAGGTGTGGTTATGTTAGTTTAGGGCCTTAAAGTAGAGGGAAGTTTTTTGCAGATTATAAACTTGCATGTTATAGTGATCTCAGTTTCATCCAAAATGATCAAAACAAATGTGTGTACATTGTTGATATTTTTATGTTATGCAGCTAAAACAGCCTGAGGTCAAAAAGAACACTAATGCATACAAAATGTGTACAGGATATTGAAAACATATCATTATGTACATTTCTGTTTACCCAGTTGTCCCCATTAAATTAAGAAAAACTGATTAAATATGATGCAAAAAAAATGGTCAATCCTTTATTTAGAGATGTCAAATGTTGAAAAGGGTCAAACTGACCCAAAGATAATAGGAGGATTAAGAGATATTTTTTAAATTCTAGCTAGTAGAGGTCTGCAGGACCCACAGGACCCACCCCAAAATCCTGCAACGCAGTTGGGAACAGGACAAATGTTCAGTGGCAGCATGGCTGATTCTTCACTGAGTGCGTTTACATGCATTTAATTATCTGATAACTGCAGAAAATCAGATTTTGTCAGTAATCCGATCAACGCATTTACATGCACTTGGGTAATCAGATAATAGGGAAAACTCGGGGTCTATTTGATTAAGGCAGTTATCTGATTTCTGCTTTGCAACCAGCCAATAAACTCACAGAAGAAGACATGATGTAAATGCAACGTAAAAATCAAACTTCATGCCACGTCGTGCCACTTCACCTGAAAATATGAACATACATCATCTAGAAGATGAAGAATATTTAGTGTTGTTCCAAAAGTATTTTGCTGCTATCTCGCGGCAACACTGCTCGCTTATTTACGGTACAACAGTCTATCTTTGTGCAGACTGAGAAATATGAAAGAAAGAGTTTAAATGCACTGAGAAATCTTATTACTGAGCTGAAATCCAACTCTCTTTATCGGGTTTCTTAATCGGATTTCCAGACTTTACTCCGATCTAAGAAATCCGAGTATGCTGTTTACATGACTGTCTAAAAAATCAGATAACTGCAGAAATCCAATTATAATCAGATTATTGAGTGTATGTAAACACACTCATTGTTTAGTACATCTTTCCTGCACAAAACAGTTTAAGTTGCTAGTAAGCCATGCAAACTTTGTTTAGTTTTACTTAGTTTGTAAAACTAAATGGACACAAACACAACACAGTAGCTTTAATCTGAGGAGTCACATAGGCCTGTTTTTCTTCTGAGAAATTTAGAAAACAGCAATAAACCTTCACTTTATTGTTGTTTTCTTCTACGGTGGAGAAATTATGAGTCAGAATCTCATATTGAGCTACTAAATTGGGCCCCAAAGGCATGGTCAACATGGCTAGATAAAAAAACAGTTTTTTTTCACGCATCCTTTCATTTAAAAAAACTGTCCTCTTGTGCATCTGTGCACAAATCACAGAATCTGTGTTGGCATAAACTATTATTTGAAAATATCACAGACACTCTGCTGTTTACTTTAAATGGTTTGACTGAAAAATCAGCTCACAGCCACAATCTATGTTCTGTCAAATCCACCTACACATTTTCCAACACACTTTTATTCAGCTTAATGTCGCACTCATTTCGAGTCCCCAGTGAAATCACATATATCACCTTCAATACTTATGTTTAAACTTCTATATAATTCAACAATCCTGTCTGAAAAGCATCTAAATGAAGACTATTTTATAAAGGACTTCTCAATAGTAAATATCAACAGCATCTGTGACAATTGGCTTGAGGTACGGCTGCATGATATATTGTTTATAAATCCTTTACTGCAATATTGTCCTTGCAAAACTTGCATAAGCCATCAAACAAAGCAATATGCATTTCATTTCATTGTACATTTATTACACGCTGTGTGCATCATGACCAATTCTCACACCTCCCGGATGATTTTCTGTGGGTGTTTGGATGAATCAAGCCGTTCACGTCATTCAACAAACATAAATAGTTTTAGTCAAAATAATGCAGGCCAGTCTTAAACCATGTCACATTAGTGGTTCACCAGCATAGCTTTAATAAACTGCGAGGCAACTGCAATTGCAATATGTTGCAATACAATCTCAGTGCATTTTTTTTGTCCATATTGTGCAACCCTAGCTTGGGCAGGCTTGAGGAGATATCCTGTTGTGGGTCTCTTCATATCTGTGTCAATATTTAACACAGTCTCCCTGCTGCTATGACAAGGACATCTGGGTCTCCAGGCTTGTCATCCTGACTGCATTTGTGCACTGTACCTCTGAGAGGCTAGACATGGTCAGGCAAGGGTGACATAGCTCTAGGGGACTTGAGATGATATAGCATCCTTTAATGTGATCTGTATGCTGAAGGAGACGTATTCTGAAGGGGTGCATATTCGGTTAATTGACAAATTTATTTTTAATTGTTTATTCCCTGCCCTGCGATGGACTGGCGACCTGTCCAGGGTGTATCCTGCCTTCCGCCCAATGACAGCTGGGATAGGCTCCAGCACCCCACCGCGACCCAGAAGGATAAGCGGTTTAGATGATGTATGTATGTATGTATGTTTATTCCCTTAATCTCAAGCCAAAAAAATGTCATTTAACCTCCTCTGCTCTAGTAATGGCATGATTTCTAACTAGTGCTGTTTTCTAGTTTGACCCTTCAAAGCATCTGACAGCCATTCAAATACAGCTCTTCAATGGCTTTTAAAATAATACCCTCAGTCTCTTCGACACACGTCGCTGGACAGGGCTCATGGGAAAACTACTGATAAATCAACAAGCAGCAAACAAACAAAAGCAATAGCAATTGCCCCTCAAGACCCTCCACTGTGACAGGAAGACACAAGCTGTATGAGTGAAAGAGAGAGGGCTACAACCAATGAGCATTTACACTATATGATCAATTCCACTAACAAAACTACTTTAAAGTGCACTCTCACAGCACAAACAGTTAAAAACTGAGATATTAGATATTTAGATATTTGCAAAGATTACGTTATGATCTATTTAAATCCAAGGCATTAATTGATATAATAATAAGCTAAATGTATGCAAAGTCATCATTTATAAGGTACTTTCTGACATGAGGTATCTTTCCTAAACCCTAAATTTCAACTTATAATACTTCACATTTTTAAATATTTATGAAAATTAAAAGATCCGTTTAATTTCTTTTAAATTGAAGTTGAAAGCTTTAAAATAAAAAAATTTAAAAAATATTGAAAAAATGCTGTCCTGCATTTTCACATCACTACTGAAACAATTTTGCAATACTCCTTGCAATACTCAAATAAGCCACCAAACAAAGCAATATGCATTTAACAAACGTACATTTATTATTCAGAGTGAGCATGCTGACCAACTCCCACACCTCCAAGATGAGCCTTATTTTAGCCGCACCCCTGTATTTTAGAGCAGGAAGTGAGACTGCATCCCTGTCCCTCATGGCCACATGATGAGCAGTAAGATCCCGTTGTTTTCAAGTAAATGTGTTCCAAAGTCTAAAAATCAGCATGTAACCTTCAGAACTGTCACTACCGAAAGATATATTATGATTTTACGTGTGCACAGCAAAGCTGTGTTTTTCTAGTCATGTACTGAGTTATGCTCAAAATTAGTTAAAATTATTACTTAATTATTGTAATAAATACGTTTTGAAGCTTATTTTGTCCACTCATAGCTATAAAAAATGACTAACCACTCAAACTAATGCGATTAATCATGATGGTTTTAATAGTTTTAACACCTTGCAAAGAACATGATACAATAAACGCAAAATTTGACAGATTTTTATTTTATGTCACAAACTACCACTTTGTACATGCACACATATGCATAGGAACAGACTTCACAAGCTCGACGCCTTTTATTATTGTTCGGATTAATCAATAATTTAACCTTAATGCTCTGAACTTCATTCCGAATATGCTTAGACAATCGGTCAGAAACTGAGAACTGGTGGCCAGTAATGTAGCTTTAATGTACTAGAAGACAGAATAAACTGTAAATCTTTACTGGCCACATACAGGTTGCTGAGAATGCAGTGGGCTACTGTGTCTAAATGTGTGCTATTCTAGTATTCGCCCTGTGTTCTAAACTGTAGATAGGATATTTTGATAGCCACATTTCATTTGTCCAGGCAGTCACCATTTCTTTAAATATATAAAACTACATTAGAAACTACCATTTTTTTTTTTTTTGCTATGCAATCCAAGATACACTCTGTACAAGCCCTAATCACCATTTAATTACAACTGCAAGTCATCAAACAGAAATGAGCAGATCATGCCAGCTACTTTATATAAGACATGAGAATAGCCACTGCATCACACCTACATAGTTTGACTGCAGCTGCATACACTAATGACTTCGCTCTGTTACAGTCAGAATTTGGCAAATGGGAGTTACTTGCCTACAGAATGCAGCAGGCAGCAAGGCAAAAACAGAGCTTTCTGCTAAGACCCTCTCACAAATGTACATGCCAAGAGAAACCAAATTACAGGAAAGTGGGGAGAAAATAACTGTTTTTTCAATGCATTCATTTTCATTCAAATTGAGCCTGGTTTACATATAGTTGAGCACCTCCTTCAAAGGATGAGGGGTTGGTTATCTCCTTGACTGTGAAACGAAATGGAACAGAGCTGCTGACTTGAATGGGAAAAAAGCGGCTGCTGCCATCCACAAACTCATTACACAAAAACTCATACCTTGTTCTTCTCAAACTACCAAAGGAAGTTAATTATGTGACGAAGCACTCAATGAAGGCAGCCTTGGTTTAGAGAAAAGACGCCATTCAAAGACCAGAACATCATAAAACACCGATAACTGTGACAACAGTGGGGGATTTACAATTACCTTTGAACTAAATGGCATAGTGTTTCAATAGAGTCCAACACTGAGCATACATTAATATAAAAAACACTCTAGATAGAAGCAACCTCAGGCCTTTCAGCCTTTAAAGAACTGTTTGCTTGTTAAATCCTTTTATTGATGTTCTTCAGCAAGTAATAAGAACCACTAAGCAATGATGGATTCTTTTTGCACTATTGCAAAACTGCAAACTTGTGTGACTGATCACCACAACTTTGGGTTCAGGGGAGGAAAAAAACAGAGAAACTATGCTTAGGTGAACGTATAGGCACTGTGTCACAATCTTACTCAATTAAAATTGAGTCAAAAATATCTGAAAAAATCAGTAGTATCCATATCAATGACACGAAGACAATTTGTGTCTAAATCCATCCATTTTCACATTAAAAGACTTCTATGAATTTTTCTACATTATGTCCTGTATGTGAACACATTTTCAGTTCAAAATAAAATTCATTTTAAGTATTTTGGCCACTCAAAGTAGAAAAAAAAATCAGGTGTTGCAACCGTCCAACCATATTTGCAGATCAAGCATATCATTAAAAAGGTAATTTAGTTGTAAAAAATTCTAAATACAATAATTCGACATGATTTTATGTTTGAAAACACAGAGCACAACTGACAACAATTTCATTCTGATACGATTTTAGGAAAAAATGGGCAATGTTGCACCTTAAAGAAGTGACCTTAATAGAGGAAAGCCAAGGTCAGAAGCCCTTTCACAAATGTTGAAACATCTTTCATTTCTGAGTCATAGTTAGACAGCAAGTTAGACGGTATGACCCAGGAAAACTAAGAAACTGTGTTAAAATAATGTTACATATGTGAAAAAGTATATCTATAAACTTTAGTTCAATGACAAAGGTTATAAAAGCGTCCAAGTACTAAGACTAGTTTATACATGTTTTCCGTAGAGGTAAGTTTAAAACATATTGCTAATTTATTAATGTGTGGTCTCACCACTTGACATTTTCTGGCGGTTAAAATTAATGATCCTGTTTAAAAATGGATTTATGCCATAATAAAAGCTATTATAAAAGCCTTATTTGCTATTGACCCTATCTACATTCAAACATACTCAAGTATATAAATATAAAAAGTAAATGTTTTAACAAATAAATAAAAGTTTTTTGTTTAGTAATGTGTGATGCAGCGAGTAATCGGGCAGCACTGATCCTCACACAGATAAATTAACAGTTGTGGGCAGTGTGATTTTACACCAGTATAAATTTGGTTGAATGTGTAAATAAAAAAACATACAGGAGTTCCTTAAATACTACCGTAACCATTGCCCTGAGTCAGAAGCTAATCACAATCCATCAAATTCATGGCTCCATGTCCACATGTCCATCAGTCATCACCTCGCTTGGTAGTGCACATCGGTCAGAGATGGATAATTAGTGGACACAGCAAGAGAATACTCAGCCCATCTGTGATCCAGCCAATGATTAACCATTAAATGAAGGATGCCTATTAAATGAGTTTATAATGGCTAACGTCTCTTAGCACACTGAAAGAACAGTAATAACAACTGGGTGAGAGCAAAGAACATGCAACAAATGTGGTAACATTTTACACATTTTTTATCTGATCAAAACAATACGGGCAGGTGACGATTAATTGTCATATTAATAATTGCAATTGACAATTTAATTTTCTTTTCCTATTCATTGATTGCAACTATTAAAATACAATCCTCAAATGGCCAAATTGGCTGATTACAAGATGAAGGAAAAATGTGCTTCCAGCAACTACAGGCACTGTGAGGCACTGCTAGAATTCACAAAAAGTTCTTAGTGAAAACAATAAGTGAAAACTGTGTGAGTGTGACATGTAAACGTGAGTGTGATGTCTACAGTTACACAAATTACATGAGAGTTAGGCAAAGCTACAAAGATTTAAATCTGAGCAAAAAAAACTATTTACACTTTTTATTTACTTTTATTTACATTTATTTGTCTCAAAACACCATCTCAATTCACATTTTGTTTGCTTCAGAATTCTGGGACTGTAAAATGACCATCCTATTAAATAACTGCAATCAACTCAAATAACTGCAAAACAAGCGATGATGTAATAATTTTGACAGGCCTACGTACAGTACTGTGCAGAAGTCAGAGACCACTCTTATTCTTTGAATTTTCAGTCAAGATATTCAGTTTTCAATGTCACAAAAAGCAGGAAACATATATTTAATAAAACATTACACAAAAGCCTCAACAACTAACATAACAAATAACATTTTAATAATATTTCAGTGTTTTGTGTCTACCCTTTAACTTTATTACAGGTTACAGTCTTTTCAGCAGATTTGCTTACAATTTTTCAAAGAAATCTGCAGGGATATTTTTCCACACCTCCAAAGTTCAGTCTTAGAAGTTGGTTGCATTTTCTGCTTCTCGTGACCTCAGTTATCCCAAATACAGTGACGTTGAGGTCTGGACTCTGGGGTGGCCAATCCATTCTTCTGAGAACACCAGCAGCTTCCTGTGTTTGATTTGCTAATTTTCTTCTGCTTTTCCAGTAGTGGCTTCTTGGTAGCTACACACACTTTCAGAACCATAGCGCTAAGCTGCCTACTCACAGTGGCCAGGAGCACCTCTCCCATCTCTCCCAAAGATGGAAGGACTGTTTATCTGCTCTTTATCAGATGGTGACAGTTTTGGTGGTATTCCAGGTCTTGCACAATTGTTAGGACTCCATTTTTTTCCTGTATTTTTTATATATATTTTTAACTATAGGTTAGGAAACTCCTGTTTTTCACTTATTTTCCTTTGACTTTCCTCTTCCTTGTGCAAGCACATTATCTTATATCTAATCTCTTCAGAAATATCAGAAACATTAATAACCTGTATTAAATTTTTAATTTGACTGGAAACTAGACAAATGAAGGGTGGTCTCTGTTTTTTGCACAGTTCTGTATGTCAGTCAAATATCAGTAGAAGGAAATGGGGATGTACAAAAACACCTGTGGTACAGCCTATAACTGAGACATCCAGGACTATAGTGTACTACAAGTCCACAATGGAAAGAAATAACTGCTAAACATCATAAAGCCAGGGGGAACAGTTTTGGAAAGACTTCACTATCTTTGCAGGAGTAATTCCTTCTGCTGTCTGCTATTCATTCTGCCAAGAAAAAATGACCACAACCATCTTTCAGTTCTAACACCTTTCATCTCCTTATTACCTCCCAATTTCTGTCTTCCTCCCTCCCAGTCTCCTTCTCTTCACATCAAGCCCCCAGCTCATTATTGGTGGAGCTTCTGAGACGTGAGGAAGAGAGACAACAGCAGGTCTACCGAGCGCTTTTGGCTCCACAAAAAAAGAAAAAGCAGTCCTACATCACTGCAAACCAGCCTGCTCCAGCTTTCACACTCCCTGGAGGAGAGATAATAGTAGGCCACAGGAAAGTTTGCTTTTCAACTAACTTGGGCTTGTGTGAAAGCACCTGCTCTGTTAAACACAGTGTCCCTAAAATAAACATGTCAACTTAAACGGTACATACAGTACTAGTTCCAGTTTTTTTCTCACAACAAACACCCACCTATGTTCTTTCCTTGTATCTAACCTGTCTATTTAATTATTATTTTTCCAACAAGAGTTTAGATGCACTTGATTTGTCCTCCAGATGAAAGCTAATGCTTTCTAAGCGGCGCAGCTGGCTAAGAAGGTTTCGTCCTACCACTGAGACCCCAGCTTGTTGCCCAATGATACCACAAGCACAGCTATCTGTAGCTGTAACCACAGCTATCTGTCCAAAAAAAGCACTATTGGCCAAACCTGAGCATAAGGTGGGAAGGACAGCTCGGTTCTCTCTACCAGCTGCTTTCCCAGGGTCATATTAAAGGGTACATTTCTTTTATTTTTTCCTGAAGCCATTTGTGAGAGTTTATGTACCAAAAACATTCATGTCATTTTTTCCATGACCATTTTTAAACTATGCCTTAGAATTACACAAGCCGCTTTCATTGCTACATCTTTAAGACATATGTAAATGACCTCCGTTCTAAATGGCTGCCCTGTGTTATTATGGCTTGTGCAAAAAGCAGTCTAGTCTGAAATGTACTGAATACGCTATTAAGTATGTCATAAAAAACACATATCAGCATTCAAAATACATTCACATGTTTTCTCCCATATCTTCTGGTCCAGTAACAACACTCCTTATCACTTTAGCATGAAAGCATAGGCTAAACTGCTGTAGGCTGAGTGGGTGGTCTTTTGTAAATTTTGGGGATGTTACAACTGCATCACAGCCTATTGTATTGCATCATATGTTAGCTTGTGGCAAAAGCCTATAAAGCACTTCTGTTTCAGATGTTGTATTTTTATAATGTTGAATGCTTTAATAAAATGAAAAATTAAGTATCTTTTAGTATACCTATTAAGTATACTTTTTTATTAGTTTATAAAATTCAGAATTGAATTCTGAATTTTTATATCATTACACCCTTAGAAAATGTGCTCTTGGTTGTGACATCACAACCATGAAGACTTCAAAATCGCTGCTTTTGCTGCTTAGTTTTCATTTATTAACTGCATGGACTGGGGAGTTAATGTTTTAAAACTAACAATGATACATCAAACTCTTTAAATTACACATCTAGAACTGGGCAGTTAGTGCCCTCCTCCAAGCACAGCAGCTCAAATAGATTTGGTGAGGCCTATGCTAGCCCTCATCCTCCCTTATTTAGACTACAGATTGTAGGTTGAAATTGGGAGAAAACTGTGTTTTAAAAAAAAAAGTCAGGTTTCTACTTCTGTCCTCGTTTTCGATTTTCACCTGATTTCACCTGCACTGTGTCTATGTCTGAGCCTGTTTAATCATGTAAACCACCCACTCAAGTGAATACATCAATACACGAGTGAAACAGCTTCATAGCATCCTATGCACCTCCTGTCTACTGTACCGTGGAAACTGTCTGTAACCTTGCTCCCCTCTGCTAACCTGCGACACACCGAGATAGCCGGCAGCACAACACACAACATCTGTTCCCGCAGAGCCTCAGTTGGGTGAGCTGCATCTTTAGCCGCCACACTTCTAAGGACAGTCTGACTGGAGCATATGGTAGAGAGTCATGGTCATTCAAGTCATGAACAACCTCTGCAAAGAGGCACAGAGAGTTTAAACTCAGCATACTTCACCCAGCAGCTGAACATGGTCAGCAAACACTTGATGGAAAACTGTAACCAGATGATGTCAGCTCATAATTCACAGTGCCTGTACAGTGTATGAAATATTTGTTGTTATCTGCACCTGAAACACATTAAATCTAACATTTTTTAATTAAAATAGTTTTTTAATAAATAAATGTGGATTGTTTACCAGCAGAACTGACTTGGAATGGAAAGCAGGCAATCTTCATTTCAAGGTCAAACATTTAATTATTACAAAATCAAGCAAGCACATGTGGTCTCAGCTGTGGAAGCAGACACGGCATTAATAAGAAACCATGCAATATATATCACTTTTTAAAGCTTCTCAGGTATTTCAAACTGTAAATAACTTATATTTTACCTTACAGCCTGGCCTATACTAGAGGTCTGCACACACTTGATTATTACTGTCTGCACCACATCATGTCTGCCAGTGTCCACAAAATCTAGCGTCTTTCCTGCCCCACTCCCAAAACCTAGTGCCGTTCTTGCCGCACCCTCCTGCTTCAACCACATCCTAGCCTTTGTAATCCATGCTCCTGGCATAGAGCATGATCATGCTACCCCTGCCACACTGCAGACTAGTATTGTAGTCTAGCACATTAGAGGCAAGTCCGAGTCAAGACCAAGACTTTGTAGTAGTCAAGTGTGAGTCAAGGCCAAGATTTTTTCAGAATACAAAAATTTAAAGGGGAAAAAAATGAAATTTGTTTGTAGTTCATTGTACATTTGAAATATATTTATCAGTAATATTACATTTTATTATTAATAACATGTTTTGTAAAATAAAATAAAAGACAATATATCAGAAACTGAGACATCTTATTATTTTTGAAACATATATGCCCATTTGAATTTGATGCCAGCAAAAGTTTCAACAAAGTTGGGACAGGGCCAAAAAAAGACTGGTAAAGCTCTGTAATGCTAAAAAAAAACACCTGGTGGAACATCTCACAACTAATTAGGCTGCAACAGGTCCGTAACATGATCGGGTATAAAAAGAGCATCCGAGAGAGGCTGAGTCTTTCAGAATTAAAGATTAGGAGGGGTTCACCTCTCAGTGAAAGACAGCACTGGCAAACAGTAAAACAATTCAAGAACAATGTTTCTCAATGTAGAATAGCAAAGAAGTTGGGGATTTTATTCTCAACGGTACACACACATACACACACACACACACACACACACACACACACACACACACACATACACACACACACATCATCTAAACCGCTTATCCTTCGGGGTCGCGGTGGGGTGCTGTGGAGCTGGTGGAGCCTATCCCAGCTGTCATTGGGCGGAAGGCAGGATACACCCTGGACAGGTCGCCAGTCCATCGCTGGGCATCAACGGTACATAATATCATTAAAAGATTCAGAGAATCTGGAGAAATCTCTGTATGCAAAGGACAAGGCCGAAAAAACAATATTGGCTAGCTGTGATCTTCAGGCCCTCAGGTGGCACTGCACCTAAAAACAGACACGATTCTGTAGTGGAAATCACTGCATGGGCTCAGGAACACTTTGAAAACCACTGCCTGAGAACACAGTTCATCACTGCATCCACAAATACAAGTTAAAACACTACCATGCAAAGAAGAAACCATATATAAAGAGGATCCAGAAACACCGCCACTTTCTCGGGGTCGGAGCTCATTTAAGATGGACTGAGGCAAAGTGGAAAAGTGTCCTGTGGTCCGGCGAATCAAAATTTGAAATTCTTTTTGGAAATCATGGATGCTGCATCCTCCAGGCTAAAGAGGAGAGGGACACATGCTGCCATCCAGACGACAGAAGGCCTTGTTTATTACAAGCACATTTTGCACGTATTACAACAGCATGGCTCCGTAGTAAAAGAGTCTGGGTGCTAAACTGGCCTGCCTGCAGTCCAGACCTGTCACAACTGAAAGCATTTGGCACTTTATGAAATGAAAAATACTGTTGAGCAGCTGAAATCCTATATCAAGCGAGCATAGAAAAACATTTCACTTACAAAACTACAGCAATTGGTTGCCTCAGTTCCCAAATGCTTACAGAGTGCTGTTAAAAGAAGAGGTGATGTAACACAGTGGTAAACATGCCCTCATCCCAACTTTTCTGAAATGTGTTGCTGGCATCAAATTCAAAATGGGCAAACATTTTTCAAAAAAACAAAAAAAAATTCTCAGTCTTATCATTCGATATGTTGTCTTTGTACTATTTTCAATTAAATACAGGGTTTAAATAATCTGCACATCATTGCATTCTGTTTTTGTTTTACATTTTTCACACATTCCAACTTCTCTGGAAATGGGGTTGTACCTTTAATTATTATAGAGCTTAAAAATATTATTAATTACATTATAGTCTTAGGCCAACTTTGCACTGTAGCTTTCGAAAGAAAATTATGGTGAAGTTATTCTCTATCACTTCTTCTCCAAAACTTATTCAGAGTCACCACCTAAAGTCAACTGAATATAAACCAACCGAAATATGTTCATTTTTACTACCACATGAAAACAGTAATAACAACATTCCAATCTGCCCCCGGGAGATGTTTGAGTTTTGGAACTAGTGAACATTAACAAACAAATTATACCCAGTTAGGCCATCATGGAAAGAACAATTAGATCCTCAACAGGCAGCAGAACTTTTTTATTTAATCATGTAGAGAAATTACTGTTTTATTCCATTTGAAGGTTTTGTTGATATCCAGTAATGATAGAAAAAAGCTTGCAGAAATATATTGGAAAATATTTTGTGTATATTTAGGCTAAACACAGGCATGAGAAATCATAAATGGCAACACATAATGAGTGTCGCATGACACTTACTATGTCGGCACATGTTAGCTTTATTTTGCTTTTTTTTTAATCTGTATCGACACTACGTTTTATATGTATCAACATTATATTAGCCAATTACCCTACAAGTCAGCCAAAATTAAAGCCAAAAAAGCTGTGGCATGCCACAATATGAGTCAAAAATGCAAAGCATTTCAGAAAAAGATGCAGTGAGATTTTGTGCAAAAGTCATTTAGTAGAGGTTATATAGCTTCATTATGTGTTTGCAGAATGTGATCATTACTAATGTGTTCTCCTTAGCACACTTGCAGCTTCGTTTGTTGTCCACCCATCCACTTCCACGTCCACTGCCCATTCGCAGGAGCCCACAACCTGTTGGCTGTTTAACCACTCATTACTTCACAGATCACGCCTTGTGCACACTTCTAGCCTACACTATAGATTCAGACAGACAATTAGAGGTTTTTGTGGCAAAATCTTTCCAGGAAATATGTTATCATCGCATCTTTAGGATGAATTTGTATCATTGCTGACAGCTGTCAGCAAAAACCTAGAATAGAGCGGACTGACCAGACAGCTCATGATGCATTATCCCTTCCAGTTGCCTTGGGTAGCAAACACAGCTCTGAGTCTGTTCTTCACTGCCTCTTCCAAACTGCTTGGTCATTTGGGCGGTGGAGCAGTGGAACTGTGTTCTCCAGAGTGATGGGGCTTCAAACAGTACCTTTGAGATGAGTTGGAGATGCAGTCTTTCAGAGTGGTGAACCCCTCCCCACCTTTACTTCTGAAGGACTCAGCCTCTCTGGGATGCTTTTTTATACCAACTCATGTTACTGACCTGTTGCCAATCAACCACCAGGTGTTTTTTAGCATTACACACCTTTACCAGCCTTTTGTTGCCCCCTTTCCAACTTTTTAGGAACGTGTTGGCATCAAATTCAAAATGGGACAAAACAATACAATTTCTCAGTTTCAACATTTGATATGTTGTCTTTGTACTATTTTCAATGAAAATCATTTAAACCCTATGAAATACAGGGTTTAAATGATTTGCATATCATTGCATTTTGTTTTTATTTACATTTTGCACAGCGCCCCAACTTCATTGGAACTGGGGTTGTAAAAGTTCAGATCATTGTTCAAATACTTCAGACATGAGAAATACAAATTTCTGATATTTCACTACAACTTTGCCCATGACATGTACTCGTTATCTGTTATTATCCAACAAATGTTCTTTACTCTGTGAAGTCAAGTCTGTATTGTAAAGAACTGATTGAATAATTGCTCTCTCAATGTGACGCCTGTAACATTTGAGTGAACAGTGCTGGTCTGATTCGCACTGCAAAGCAAATGCAAACATGCGTAGAAAATTCAGCATAGAAAAGAAGAGATGATCTCACTCTCATTTGACTGTCTACGCTGTTGGCTCATCTAATGAGCCATCACAAAGCCTCTCAACCCCTGTCTTTCAGTTTCCAGTCACTGTAAGCACTCAGACAAATCATATGAAGGAAAATATTGATTTTTACACTTTATAATGCAAGTCATGTGGTGTACATGGTGCGGTCTAACCCTCAAGCATGAGACAGTGGTACTGTAAAATGCACTGTAATGTCCAAGCTCTTTACAACATCTTTGTGACATTTATTTTGCCTCGTACAGTTTAACGACATTACAAGGCAGTAATAAAAAGCTAATTCAAGTCCAAGTGCTTTGCCCACTAACAAATTAAGTCACTTAGAATAAATAGAGAGAATATGACCAATTTTACTCAAAACTGTTACACAATTTTTTAGTCAGTATAAAGTGTAGCCCAATAATCACCTTGGAATCACTCTGAATAAAAAAGCCCAAAACAAAACAGTGGTTTAAAAGTGCTTACCCAGGATGTATAAAATTGATTAATCTTCAATATGTGGCTCAGTTCAGCTTTTAATGAAAACGTCACTCAAAATGGGGCAAAACTACAATTGCTGCTAGAAGGCATCTAAAATATCTTTCTGCTGCATTCAAGGATTTATTACGCTGTCATCCTCTCAGTCAGCATAACATAATAAGTGAGAGTGGAGTTGGGCAAAAGCTGATCGATAAAAGTCACTACCCACTCTAATGGCCCTATACGTAATGAGAGCAACATATGGATCAGCACAGGCAGGACAGGAGGCCAAAAGCATGTATTATCACAATTAAGGGCACAGTGTGGATTGTTGCACAATCAGGTCCATCTGTATGCTATGGCTATAGTGTGGATCACAGATAGTAAATTGTGATGTAACCCTGTAAAATACATTTAAACTCTTCTCGCAGCCCCCCCTAGTGGTTGCACACCAGTGTGTGTGGTGTTACCACATAACAGGTTATTAGGGCCAGAGAAAGGACCAGTCTCTAAGTCATTTTTTTTATTATCAAATTTATTCTTCTTAATCCCTCATTTTTCATATTATGCTTGGCTGCATTGTAGGGGTCACCCTCAATGTACTCTGAGTGTAATAATGGTTGACTGACTTATTACTGACTTGGCAGTGGGAAGGTGCTGTGGCAAAACTGCCCTTCGACAGTACTACCGTTAATCTCCAATGGACATGGGGCGCAATCAGATGGTGGTATATTCCTTACAAGACTAATGTAAACATTGGTAAAATTTCTAAACACACCATTTACTGCCCAGTCCATGGAGTCCATGTGGAAACTGAGGTTTATTGTTTCTGTGATGTTACGAAAACCAGCCTGGACTGCATTTTGAATGAAGTACAATACAGGGCAGCTGATCAGATGCAGTAACAAAAACAGCCTGGTTAACACTAAGGGATAAAGAGAGCTTGGAATATGAGCAGGTAAAAATCATTTGGATTTTTTTCGGGAAATAAACCCACACAAGCCTTGTAGGAAACAAATAAATTACAAGAAAAAATGTAGGATAGGAGCCGATTAAGCATCATCTACTTTTGCCAAAAGCATGTAAACTGTTAGCACTCAAAGAAGAAGGGGAATTTGCAAATCCAGAAAAACGCCCAAATCATCAGAATACTCTGATATCAGGACAGGAAACACAGCACAAACCTATTTTCAGAAAAGTCGCTGCATAATTGCTCCATAAATGTAAAGGTCAGTTGCAGTGCTACACAGATTTGTAGACCTTTAAGTCATGGCTAACAATTCCCTTTTTATGTTGTTAAATCTTTTCAACCACGCCACTGATGCATAAGATTTAATTAACGTGGTATGGCCTTTTAGTGCCCCAATCAAAAAGCAACAGTGTCAGGATCACGGAGGCCCGTTAAATGTCACACTGACCTGCTTCACTGTACGCGTGCCTGATTTCAGAGAAAAGACAGAGAATGGCCATAGTGAAGAAATGGTTTCGGGGGAAAAGGCAAAGAAGTTAAATTAATCATTTGGAGGACAGTCTTGACTCTAAACTGCTTGAAGTCGTAATAGATTATGCATGCAAGATGTGAGTATCTTTAGTTTTTTTCCTTCAAATAGAATGAATGCTAAAAAGACAGTGTAGAAGACTTCTTTAAGAAATTCTAATGGCCACATTTTACACACACACACACACACACACACTGCTTTGTTTTAGTACAACATCAGGACACGAGGTTATATATATGTCCCATATGGATTGAATATATGTAAGTGCCTATATATAATAATAATATGCCATGTATATATTATGTATTTGTACGTTTCTATATGTCATAATACTATAACCCATATGCATTAAACATATGTAAGCACCTATTTTATTTGCCCAATATCCATTATATACATGTGAGTAAATATTATAATATATATGTCTAACAAATATGTAAGTACCTATGTGCTTTAATAACAGGCCCATATTGTTACTGGCCAAATAGATATAAGTATCTATATGTACATATATAATACATATGGGACATATGTATTATATATGTGTAATTACCTATAAAATAAGAATTTTCTAAGCCTACTTATAGATCTAAAACTAAGGGCTGCCCTACAGTATGTTGCTTGTGGATTAAATACAAGGATTAAAGTGCCAAATAGTGCAATACTTTATCCTAGTATGAAATCCATCAGGCACCTGTCAGGTATGAAATTTCCTCAGCCTCCATAAGCAGAGCGTCCAGCTATAAACCAGGCTCTGATTGATGATCATAGAGATGATGGCAACCCTACACTGTCAATCAATAATGAGAAGAGCCTCCTCTCCTGCACGGCCTCTTGCCGTATAGAGGACTCTAAAATACACAGGCTCATTCACAACACGCACTCAGCTGTGCTAAGTATCTGAGTCACCGTGTGCCTTTTTCTCCATAATTTTCTACCGCTAGCTACTGAGCCAACTTTGAAAATGATGCTCCTGAGGGAACAGAGTGAAACCTTTTATCCCAATTATGCCATGTTCTGCCCATTGACAAGAGCCACAGAGTCTTAAAAATAATGGTGCCACAAAGAGTTCTTTGGAGTTGCCACTGAAAAAAACCCATATGGTTCCCTAAAGAAGTTTTCAATTCAAAATCAGTTTTTGTAAATGAGCTGTTAGAGTGTGAGCATGAAGAGGCTTTTTAAAGTTTACTGTAAAGGTTCTATACCCATTAAAGGCTTTTTCCTAGAATAACATGGCCAAGCCAGGAGCTATTTAGTAACCTTTATTTTTAAATATGCAGATAACCATCCTAACCATTCTCCACTGAACCACAACATGCATTTTCCAGCATAACATAAAATGTCATATTAAATTGAAATATATTAAAATAAGTTTGGTGTTTCAGGTCACAGGAATGTGTCATCATCAATGGGACCTAGCTTCAAATTTCAGGCATTAAAATATCATCTGGATTCTTACAACCACTGCTGTGGAATCAGCCCTCCTGGGAATGTCTATCTTTTTCTACCAAATCACAAATGATGTGTACGTCTGGCATTACAAATTACTTCTCTTTAATATCCATTTTTTACCCAAGAAACTTAACAAAACATACACTTAGCTGAAGTAAAAGTGGAATTCCACCAACTTTTCTTAACATTTCTTCATAATTAAATGATTCAGACGAATGAAAGTCATTTAGAGTGTTTTGATGTAAAACGTTCCGTCCTAGAAATACTTACAGAATCAGAAATGCTCACAGCACAGGTGATAGGAACCAGACATCCAAAGAGTTTAATGCCTCTAAATTCTAAAGTCACAAAAAGCTGTTACATGAAATTGTTTTGAATATGCTGCCTGATGCCTGAGACATTGTTTTATGATAGTTTTGAGAGAGGATTTTGGCCTATAAATTATATATTTTAAAACCATTCATGGTAGAGAGATACATGCAGGCTGTTGTATGCATACACATTTGAGACCATTGATCATTAAGACCTCAATTCCTATCACCAACACTGTAAAAAAGATTCAGAAGTCTGTAAGTTTTTCTATAATAGACTATTGTGCATTGAAACCCTATGAATGACTTTGTATTCAATTGTGTAAATCTTACAAAATTGATGGAATTTCCCTTTAACACCCTCACTAGGAGGGGCTCCTTTGGTGGTCAAACACTTGGCAGTTTTATAGGCAGGACTTTCTGCTGAGAAAGCGATGGGAGCTATCAGACCCAATCAGGTACACTCTATCCAGTTCCAAGTTCCTATCACCAGCCTTCCTTGCAGAACTCAAGGCATCTCGTACAGAGACGAAATGAAACCCAATAGTCAATCAATCTGCATCCATCACTGAGACAGAATCAGTTTATTTACACATTACAATCCAGTTAAGAAACTTTCAAGTTGCTGAAATGTAAAATGACATTAACGTACTGCACATGAGACAATTTGCAGCCTGAACTAGACATGAAGATCACCGCTTGGAAACAGACTGCTGTACATTACTTCACAAACAATGTTGTAAAGGATACAAATGAACAACAACCTTTAGAGCTTTAGAGTGTCCGAGTCCGTGTGCAATGTTAAAGTCATTACAGCAGGCTGCATTTCTGCTACAGAAAGAGAAAGAATGGAGTTAGGAGGGTGTGTGGAGGATTTCCCAGGACTCTCCATCTTGCCAAACCATCATCAAAGGATTCAAATGAGGCTCTCTCAAGACATCGCCCTGGCCAGTGCAGGGGATGGCAAGCATTCAACTGAGCACTTCCAACCCTCTTTCATAAGAAAACGGGTCAAATAAAGAGTAAATAAATGTCTCATAGTATACTGCTCCCTGGTGTGCTTGGAGTAAATAAGACCTTCCCAATCTGGCAGTTCACTGAGCTTCCAGTTGGACATGTTCACATATAGGCATAATAAAAGCAATTTATATTCCACGTCATAAAGATCCCATTTGGTTTTATAGCACTTCCCACGTATGATATGGACACAAGCCATTAGAAGAAACAGCATGCATACCACTCAGAAGTCCTATATGGCAGCATAGGGATGCTGTTAAATGTAATTACAACTAAAGGTGGGCAATATGGCAAAATGCAATATTGCGATACTTTTCACGATATGTCAAAATATTTATTTTTTCAGGCATCTGATCAGTTGGAACAGAGAAAACCTTTTCATTTTGAAAAATACTATCAAAAACTGTGAATACAGTGATTTTTATTCAATATTTGGCATGCTGAGTTGCAGTTAAACAGGACTAACTTTGCTCTATTTATAATGAAATATGCACTTGGTCAGTGCAAGTATTGACAATATGCATGATATGTTCAGAAAAGCATGTTGTATTGTTTTGTGATGTAATTTATCACAATAACGATACTTACTGTCATATTGCTCAGCCCTAAATATGACACTGAATGCTGAATGCTCTACTTTACAAAGTTTAACATACACACAAAGACAGCTGAATTGGGTGTACAATTAGAACATCTGGCAACTATAATAACAAAGAATTTCCACTTTTGTTTTGTAATGTTATTGTCAAGAGACAGGCTCTATTTTGCCTTATTTTACTGTATGCATTTTACATTTCAGAGTAAGAAAAAACTAAATACACAACAACATATTCAATATTTGAAAATATTTTAGTCAAAAAACTATATTAATACATAATGGATAAACGCTCAGAATATATTCATGGCATATTTAAATACAAGCCTATGAATGACTTACAGAAACTAAATCACCGGTGTGGCGTTCTCCCTTTACGACCCCACAGAACTCATTCACGCACTCAGTCTGTTTGCAGTCTGAGTTCCCAATCTGTGCACATTTCTCTCAGGATTTCTTTGGTTATTTAACCTGCTCATGTTTGCTACAGTCTCCATGTAATACTCCATCCTTACCCTGCGGTCGCCTTCGTGTACTACACATCATAATACTAACCTATATTTGCATGAACTCTCCTAATAGACACTCTTACTCCTCAAAAGATACCACTGCTCGCTACACTGGATACAGAGAGACAAATACAGGCAGACCAACACAGCTAAAAGCAGACAGGCTGTTGTGTAGCATCCAAACCTAAAGACCCCAGCCCCGCACACAGGGGCTCCAGTCACAGTCAGCCCCCCAGACAGCTCCACTGTGACTGACGGTAAAATACACAAAAAACCAAGTTCATCAATCAGCACTCAGTAAAAGTCGACGAAACAGAGCAAAACCCCAGACCACAGTACAGAGTCCTGACGAGAACCTCACAAGTGAAAAATCCCACCCAAAAAACCGTCCAAACAGCAACACGTTACGAAAACGTCCACATTTTTAAACAATAGAACAAAGCGAGCTTATCAGTCATGGTAGTAGCTTCAGCTCTTACCTCAGATAAGAATCCACTTTTCTCTCGGTGTGTGGAGACAAAAGGACGTTGAAGCGCGAGGAGAAGCGTTAGCTCGGCGAGCTCTCCTGCTTCTTAACACCACGACGCTTTGCTGGTGATCCCGTCGCTCCCCATGAGGCAGGCTCAACACGCGGAGCCAATCACAGCGAGCAGTGGTGGGACTTTCACCGCCTAACAGCCTCTCTGTCCCGGCGTCGAGGGTTTCCTCACTCCCCTCAGCACACCTCCTCCTCCTCCTCCACCACCAACAACTCTCTCCTCCTCTCACAGCAGCACTGCCGGTCTCGCTTTAACGAATGTGAGACGGTGTAAAGCAGGTTCTCTGAGAAAAGTGTTGCTTGTTAGTTCAAAATGACTGCACATCATTTCCATCTGGATAAAATACGTTAATTGACCCGATTATTACCAGAAGTAAGTAAACTGAAAGACATTGCGGATGTAGTTTATTCATGTGGTTCCATTTGTTATTCACATTTATTGTGCCCGGCTCATTTTTTAAAGTTTCATTTTAGTTTGTTGTTCATTCCACGCATGGACCCACTTTATAGCTTTAGCCTTTATTTTTAAATAAAAAGTATCCCATTAAGAGAAAAATAGCCAACAGACTTAAGTTCTTTTACTGATAAATGCTAAACATCATGTAGTGTTCAACACTCTTAAAGGAAGAGGCACTGCTTTCTCACAAGTCGTGGTGCTTTATTTTCCAGCTGTTGCTGGCCACAGTCACGCCATACATAAGCAAAGTTCACTCTCTGCCTAGCTCACGTCTGACTCCTCCAGCTCTTCGTGCACACACACACGCTACAATCAGGTGCTCATGGGAAGGTTGTATATACCAGATGATTAACTAGTAAGTGCGACTTCACTCTATTTGGGTGCTCATTCATATATACACCCTCCACATGAAAAAAAGCATGGAGATCTGGAGAATACAATCCAGCTTTTTCTTTGCTGTGTTTAGAAGCACATAGATCTAACAGAAGCATGTCAGGTATATATTTTTTCATATTTACTGCAAGTTTAGCATTTTTCACTCGTGTAAAAAGTTAAAGGTCGCATTATGCATTACGTCTCATGAACTTGCTTGTCATCTAGAATCGAGTTTACTAGCTGTAAATACAACCTGTCAGTCATTTGAGTGCAATTCCAAGTCTGAAATTTGGGTATTTCTGGGTATTTTCCAGTTTCAGACACGACTGGAATGCAGCAACATACTCCCCGGGTAGTTTTCAGGTTTTTGGAGAATGTGTTGTATGTGGTTGTATATAGAACCCTTTTGAAAATGGTTCTATATAGCACCAAAAATTATTGTTGCAATGTCAAGGTTATGGTTCTATACTTATGGTTTAAACAGAACCATTTCCTAATCATAAGAACACTTGAAGAACCATCCTTTTAAGAGTGTAGTTGATCATGCATGTTTTGTGTTTGAAGTTTGCTTCTTTAATTTTGCACTAGAGTTACGAGACTCATGCAGCTCAGCCAATTAGCACCATGCTAGATCATCACACTCTTGGCTGAGTTGTTAAGTAATCTCAAATAGACTTGCTTATGTGGTTTTCAACATTGCTTAACATACTTTTATGTATAAAAACACACAAATTATGTCGCACAGCTAACAGCAGTAAGGGCCGTCATGAATCATGAAGTTTGCCTGAATTTTTGTCTAAATGTTTTGGCTGATTGATTACATTTGCAAAAAGGAGAAAGTTCTGTAAATTTCACCAAACTATCACCTTAAGAAGCCTATAGCAGAGCGTTAGAGCAGGACTGAGGATCAGTGGGTGATGGAGGCCATGATTACGTTACTGATTACAGTTTGTGCCCTCTCGCGGGTACTGATGGTAGTGGGGGCTGAACCCCCGCTGATTGAGTGTGACACTCTGCTAGACCCTGATTGAAAACTTGGTTTATTCCATGACAAGGTCAGCGCGTAGAGGACAGCCTGTTATTGTGTGTTATTGTGTCTGAAATACAGGAGGGTAATATCAGAGGACGATGTCATTCATGAAAATTGAACTTCAGCCTCTCATCAGAGACAGAAACAGAACACCAATAAGGTACATCAGTATCAGAACATGTTACATTAACACAGTTCTTAGCAAAACAAATAAATTAAAAGAACTTAATTTACTACTTAAGCAGCAATGAACTCATTATGAAGAGAAAGTCTGCTCTGCACCTGTTTATCCACTTGTCATCTCTGTGCTTTGAGATAATGATGATGCGTGACGAGGATAAGGACTCAGAGCTGAGGGAAGTGGGACAGGGGCAGTGTGTGCAGTTTGAAGGAGGGCAGGCTAAAGCCCCCCTGTGCTGTATTGTTCCAATGAGGATTTGATGCTTAAGCACCATGGCCGTGATTAGGAATCAGGGCCATCTGCTAGTCTGTGGGAAGAGAGAGTGTAGACACCCCCCTACACACACACTCACTCACACACACACACACACACACACACACACACACACACACACACACACACACATGCATGCACACACACACAAACACACACACAGTTTAACAGCTATACATATACAAATATTGTAACAAAATCTGGTATGTCCAAAATGGTAACTTTACAGAAGAAGAAAAAAAATCACTCTATTTTTATCTTAATTTTCGATTATTTCAGTTTATTTTTGCTTACAACATTGTTATGTTGTATTGTGCATTACTATGCAAAACTCAGAGACTTTTGATTACCCTTTTATTTATTTCATTTCCAGTCAAAATGGCCATTTACAAGTTATTTTTGAGAGTCAGAAAAAAACAATAAAAATATTTAAGAGAACATTGCACAGTCTCAACAAATTAAACATAACATCATTTTTTCAGTATTAAAAGAGCTCTTTGCCTTTATTACAGCTTCTTTTGCCTTTACTACGGCTTTCAGGAGACTTACTTTTAGTGTTTCAAAGAAATCTGCAGGGATGTTTGTGCTTATTTGTACTTCACTCAAATTACCAACTCCAGATGTTGTTATACGTCCTCAAATTGATCCTCCACCATGCTTGACTGATGGTTGTAGACTTGGTTCGAAGAGTCTTTCCTTCATTCTTTTTCATTGGAAGGATGGAAAGAAACACCTGTGGATTTTTTTGAGATGTGAAGCAAGAGTGGAGCTTGATTTTCTCCTCTCTCTTAAAGATGGACGTTTTAATCTTTTAATCATTTTTTCTCTTTATCTTTTAAACATATTGCTCCAGTTTTGGAAACTTCTGTTTTTTCACTTATTTTTCTTTGACATTCCTTTTTCTTCTGCATGTGGATTATCTTACATTGTATTCTCCTCAGAAGTATCTCCTTTCCTCATTTAGAAGCTCATGAGAAAGAGGTTTGTGAGGCAGGTGTGTTTGGGTAGTTGCTTGTATGAAATTCTGCTTAAAGGGGAACATAATGTCAGTGACTCCTTTGGGAGCAGCTTTTGTTGGGAGGACACAGCTGTAAGTGCTTGGCTTTAAGATTGGAAGGATGGAAGAGTTAAAGTGGCAGTAGAGTGCACAAAAGAGTGGACAAATTAAATACTTAAGAGTTTGAGGCCTTTCTGTCAATTGCTGCGAAATGCAGATTGCTGCTTTTATTCATTAAGCTAACAAATTAATAGCTTGTACTTAATGGCTATTTTGACTGGAAATTAAATAAATTAAAGGGTGGTCTCTTAAGAACACACACAAGTTAGGTTCATATTTCTTGTTGGACTTCTTCTTCTACACATAAACAACAACAACAGAAGGATCACATAAAATAACCACAGACAAACACAAAGACAGACTATTATGACTGGGGAGTGATAACAGTGCCAAAAGTACTTTTCTAAAGCAGCTTTGGGATTCAGTCTCTATGGGGTTTGCAGTGTCATGTTAGTGCCAAGCTAACAGTGGTGTACATTCACATTCCCTCATTGAGTTTAATGAGGTATGCAGTTTAAAAACAGATTAAGATAACAGATTAAGATACAAAAATGCTGTCATTATTGTAAACAAACATTACAGTATGAGTGCTGTAAATATTATTGATAGTACCTAGCAACGCTGTTGCCATAGAATAGTTTTTACAATGTGGATCACGTTCAGCAGTGTTACTGGAGTTTGTCCTCTCACTGTCCACTCTATTAGACTCACCTACATTGTAGATGTAAAGATGATAGCTCATTTGTTGTTGCACAGTTTGTGTAAGTCATTCTGTAGTTCTTCATCAGTGGTTAGTTTTTGGTCACAGGACAGTGTTGGCTGGATATTTTTGGTTTGTGGACTATTCTTAGTCCAGCACTGACAGTGAGGTGTATAAAAACTCCAACAGCCCTGCTGTGTTTGACCTACTCAGTGTCACTGCATTGCTAAGAAAGCAAAAAGAAATGGTTTTAAGAAATGAAACATGCTTAAAAGCACTATAGCACCTTTTGAGTAAGCCCTGTTTTGCTCTCCAAAGTCAGGAGATTTTGTCTTCATGCATACCATCAAAAACAGACTCGGATTTGTCTGGCGCAACACCTCTGCCGAGCTGATTTTTATTCCATTGAGTCACATAGCACTGAGCCATACATCCTACCTAATACTCAGAATAGCAAAGGTAGAGATGCTTAGGTCACTGTAGGCCTAAATGCTAGAATAAAACCTCTGTACAACATCTGCACACAGGCAGGCTACACACACACATACTCGCACATGTGTGTGTGTTTTACTCTGCTGTCGGGTCCTGTCATTTAGAAGGAAAAAAAGTAGACTTACAAAAACAAAAGGAGTTTGTGAGGTGTTGCCTAGCAACCAGCTCTACATTTAAATATGGGGAGCGTAAAAGCTCAATAATTCAGACCTCATAAACATCACTGCCTAGTGTCCTCCAACCTGGAACACAAACACACTCTCAAATCTGAAGAGATGGGTGGTATTACTCCACTATTGCATTGCCAATTAGCTTCTGTCATAGAGCTACCTGGTTTAAATCAATATTCAATTATGGCCTAATAGGAAGGCTGTTTTATTACAAGAACAATGTAGATGTACATAAATAAGGCATGGAGTTTACACAAGTCACACCCAGTTGCAGCTCTCGTATCACTATTTTTCAGTGTAATGGTTGAGGGAGGGGCTTTTGAAAGGCTAGTCTTAAAAAAATAGTCCAGAATTGCTGCCTGACCCCAGACTGACCCATGACTCTCACAAGTTTTCTTTTGATGAGGCATACGCAGCACAGAGTGCCATAAGGTTTCAGATGAGGTAGTGTAGCCCATCTGCAGGAGTGCGTTTGGTCAGCAGCAGCGAAATTCACACTGAGCAGGGCAAAGTTACTCATCTAATGTAAGAGGCGTCCATCCACCCACTGTATTCAAGGGTCATCACCGCAACAACCGCTCACTCAACCCTCACACATGACTCATCAGTCTCACATAGCAGTAGTACATGCAAGCACATTTTAGTTGTACTCTCATTTACACATTAGTGTCCCGTGTGGAAAAAAAATATATGGACATGTATTTTCTTATATTTGAAATACATTTAAAATACATTGCAATCCAAGCTGAAATACATTCCAACCACTAAAATGTATTTCAGAAAATGCTGTCATATTATCCAAATACATTAATTTTAAATGTGCCATTCAAAACTAAATGTACGTAAATGTAATTAGAAATACATTTGAAAATGTACGAAAATAGCCAAAAAACTTGTCTAATGCACTAATGCACTTTACTATTTGGATACCTTTTCAAATGAATTTGTATTCCTGTATCTTAATTTCAAGTATGAGCAGTAACACCTTTCATAGGGCAAAAGCAAGTGTTGTAGGTATTGATACTCTGTGGAGATGCAGTTATGATTTGATATCTTGTTTATCTGAAATACATTTTGTGTAAGTCTTAATATGTACATGGCTAATGCAAAGTACAATGCAAAACACAGATATCAGTACCATTAATTCAGTTCATGTATGCCTAGTTACATCTGTAACCTTTGTTAAAACTACATACAATTGAAAAAACATAATAATAAATACAAATGAATGCATTTAAAATATGGATGTGACAAATACATCTTCATACATTGCAAAAATATCTTTGATAAATACATTTGGAATATATATATTTTTCCACATGGAGTGTGCCTGTGTGTGTGTGTTTACGCTGAAAAAGGCATGCATTGAATTTACTTGGTTCACATGTAGAGCTGGGTATTGTTTGAAATGGTTTGATACCAATAACTTGAATTTTGATACAACAGTACTTTTTTCAACACATTTTTCTAATTGTGACAAACAATGCATGTGAGAAAGAATAACATTTAATTAACAATAATTCTATATTCCCCCTTTCTTGGGCCTCCACATGACTTCACCTGGATGCTGTAGTAAAAATGCAAAAGGGAGGAAAAAGGTAGGGGGACAGCTCAGAACTCCTGTGATAAGGTATATATTTTAATCATTAGCACTGATTTGATAATAACCTAACTCTTTGAATCTGGAAACACTTAACTGCTAAATATCGCCATGTAATGGAAGAAAAAATACCTCTCCAGCAAGTTGGTCTACCTAAACCAAGGAGCTGATAAATGCTTGTTTTGGTGCTGGCTGAATCTAAACATATTTGCCACATTAAATGCAGTGGTATGCAACAGTTTGGGAACCCCTGGGCAAATGACATGTTTTGTTGATTTTCTGGATGAAAATAGGTTAACACATCCCCTACAGAGAACACCTTTTATTGCACATTTACTGATTATTTGCTTAATTACAATATAAAAAATACAATATAAAATGTAGTCTGTGCAAAAGTCATGACAGATTTTACTTTTTATATTTTACTTCTATCCAATATGTTAAAACTCAGCAAATAAATAGAAATGTGTACTAAAATTCACAGACAATTCACAGAAAAATGACATATTTAAGTTTGTTCCTTATTTTCAATTAGATCAACAAAATCTGACCTGGGGTGTTCCAATATTTGCACATGACTGTAGAATAAATTGAGTCTAATTGATCAACTTCTGTAGTTTCCCTTCAATCACAACTGTGACAGAGAATAAAACTTACACTTTTTATTAACTTTCCAAAACAATTTCTGAAAAGGCATAAAAGGAGTAAAATGTAGTTACATAGCTGAGAGGAAATAAGGATGAATGGGTTAAGGTTTAGGATGGGTTAAGTGTGGTACAGCAGCTTTTAGCTACAGTTTTACAGGTAAGGTGGTTTTTCTGCTATAAGCAGATGTGCTGCACACATTTATTCAACATTCAATGAAAATCTTTTAATGTAAACATTAAAACTAGCCCTATGTTCATGTGTTAGCTAACTAGTTGCAGTGCTGGAAATAATTCCATTCTTGTGTACAAAATAATTCTGTGGTGGGTGGGAATGAATATGTCCCTCAAGACTCCCAAATGTTCGGGAAAAAGGCCTGGAAAAGGTACTGTGCATGCTCGAGAGTTTGAAGATCCTCTTGTGAAATGACCTATAACAATGCCTGATTGCAGTTTTGAACATTTGTTTTCCACCACATATATCCAATCAGCTTCCATTTAAATGTACTTATGTGGCTGTGGAAAGACTATTTAGAAGCTAAAGAAAGCAGAATCCTAACTAGCGGCCTAAACCACCATCAGACTACGAGCCATCTGTGAGACATTACGAGCGACAAGCGGGGCGTGATGGTGAACATACTGCCTGAAGCTGCGGTACAGTGCCTCAGACTCTCTACACACATCTCTGTATACAATCCCCATCTCCATGCTGCTAAATATAGGGCCAGAATACATACCATCATGCATGAAAAGCTGCCAAAGACACAAAGCAGCTCAGCGAAACACCATCAGCCTTTCAGCCACAGCTGCCAGTGTGGGAGAATTCTAATCAGCGTCTGTGCCGAGAAAAAGCCTCTCACTTCTCCCATTCATTGTTACTAATTTCAGGGTGAAAGTGAGCTTATCTGATATCTGATACCTTTATTCCTTTGAAAGAGGGGGCGTGTAGAACAGAAGTAGATTTGTTAAATGATTTTCTTTTCTTGGATTTTTTTTCTCCCCTGAGATCCAGTTCTGATGTTATAACTCCTTTTTCACATGACCATTTTCCAACCACTCAGCCTCTAGAGTTTTAGGAATTAAACAGACCGATTTTGTTACTGTATCTATGAGACTGATATGATGTACATGATCTCTATTCTGATTGGCTGCCCTGTATTGTGCCTCATTCAAAAAAGCAGTCCAGGCTGAAACACTCTTTATAGCTTCAACATGAATGGGTGGGGATATCCTGCTGTAGGCTGAATAGGTGGACATATCTGAGCCGGTTTAAAAGGAACCTGGCCATTTCCTTTTCTTCTTGTAAACAAGAAGGAGAGCAAAATGCCAGAGGGTGCCCCCAAGCGAGTCCTCAGTGACCGGGGTTAAATGAAGCTAAACAACCCAAAAAAGCTAAATCCATTTCTAACAATTTAACTAAGACTTTTTTTTGATCTTGAAAGTAGAAAAAGGTATTTCACTAAAAATTCAAAGAAAACTCACGGGTAAACTTCATTTTTCCACAGTAAAGAAGTTTGGGCAGCAGGACGCTAGCATTTCTGCTACTGAGTGCTGATTGGTTGGTGAGCTTTTCAGCTCACTGGCTGAGTGAAGCGGTCCGCACTCACTGACCTCATGAACACGCATGAGGTACCATTACAAAGTCCTATAACGGAAGCTCTAAAGCACTCAAAATTATTTGAAATGTTTTATGTTGTTCTGAGTTCAGAAAGTGAATGAATACTTCTAATAAAAATGTTTAAGCATTTACAATTTATATTTACAAACTACTTGCTCCCATGGTCCATATCAGAGGTTCAAACCTTTCCTAACTCCCAACCCACACAACCGACCACAAAAGCTTCTGTGGCCCACAATTTTTACAGACCAGCAAACAACGTGCAAACAAATATGTATAAAAAATCAATGTTGCCTGTCAGTTGTGCTTGATTTTATAATATATCACAACACAATAAACCCTAAAAAATAACCAGATGTTTTCTAGTTGATGTTGTTCGGCAGCTACCAAGTTCTGGATGACATGCTGAGGAAATGGAAGGTGTGAAAGGAAGTCTGGCTCAGTTATAGGTGTAGATGAAAATTTACCATGTTTAGCCTCCAATTGCTGGCATAATTAGTATGGCCTTAAAGCTTTATTTAAAAGATCTCTGCGTGTTCAGCACAGAGCGGCAGCTAATTACCAGATTTCTGTTCTCGGACATGTGAAGCTTGAAGGTCTTCACACACCAAATGTGATTTATTTGTGTAGTATTTTTGGGCAACAGTAAATTAATTCAATCATGTGTTTGACTGATAATGTCTTACAAACCAAACACGACTTTTCAAATGGCAAAAATGCAACATTATTTTATTCGCGCTCTGTTTGTCATTTGTGAACTTTCACTAGTAACATTCATAAGATTTATTTGTCCTCTGCTTTCTCACAAATGGTGTTAGAATCTCCAAAAGCAGCTCAAACAGGGCTCAAACCGAGTTACAAATGTCTGAGCTGCGTCTGAAAGTGCTCATGAAGTTCCAGGTGAATAAGGTATTGAAGCTTTCTGTGCTCCTTTTACTCTTCCAGAATGAAAGAAAGAAGCCCACTTAGTGTTGGTTTGCCCATTTTGTGAGAGGCATCTTTGTCACCTGAAGACATTCTGCCACTTTGTTTACTCAATGTACTTTGCTTATTTCCGTTTATATTCTTTCTCAGTCTGAAATACAGTGGCTACAGTAGGTGACTTAGCCTCAGGGTCTTTCTTTGTAACTATTTATCCATGATTTAGGAATTCTGTATGAACGAAAAGAGAAATGACTGCAAATGAAAACATAGGTAGCAGACTAACCAGAAATGTGAACTCAAGTCATATGACTTGGACTCGAGTCAGACTCGAGTGATACATTTGATGACCTGAGACTCGTCTCAAGAAATCAAGACAGACTTGTGACTCAACTTTGACTTGAACACCAATGATTCGAACTTTGACCCGTACTTGAGCCTCATGACTCAGAAAGACTCAAGACCCATTTCTTGCCGTAAATTTGATATACAGCAACGTCATCAAATGTCTGTTACTGTGCTTATGCTCGGCTTATTTTCAGAGTTCAAATTTGCCTCCATAAGCCAGAAACAAGCGAAACATCTAAAAGCCCCCACATAGCACCTTCAGCCTCACTGGAGAAACTTACCAACTGAAATGACCATTTTGCCCCAAAATAAACAGCGCTATCTCTATTTGACCCACTTTAACAGCTACTGCAAGTAAAATAACATTCACCACAAGGCTGAAGTTGACTTTATTATTTGCCAGCTTATTGGAATTTCCTATTCCACCTTAAATGGTTCAACAGTTACATTCCAGCACCGGAGTGTTGCACCATTTAAGGTGCAGCAAAAAATTTGAAGAAGGCAATTTCAGCTTCGTCATTCACCACCATTTTGCTGTCTTTTCTGTAAACTTTGTTCTGCTCGGTCGTTCTGGTTTCTGTTGTCGTCTAAATCCAATTTAAACTAATGTTTTCAGTTTGCTGAGCTAGTTTTAGCGCTAAGTGCCCTCTAGCATTTACAAATTCTGAAGACATTACTACACATTCTCTGGTTATATGTAAATGAGTGGGCTTTTGCTACATTACCAGGCTGGGTGTTCTTCAGAGTCTGCCCAACACATGAGCTGGTCACGCGTGTGGGTGTGGTTACCACTCCAATTACTCCATATGATGTGCCACATGACTCTTTTGCTGTTTGAAAGTTTCGCTTCAGACAGCAAAGCTTTATCATATCATAACAAACACCATGCAGAAAATCATGGCAAACCCTGGCAGAGAATGGTAAAACTGAAACATACTTTTTCAAATCCCAAATGACACGTTTTCCTCAAGAAGGACAGCTACAACAGCTTCAAGTGCGATTTTTATTTTAATTGTAGATAGACTATGTTATCATTTACATAAGTTTAAGGTTTAAGTGCTGCCAACACTCCATTTAAATGTGTTTCTATGTATGGGCTGTATGGACTGAGGAGTGAATGGTATGATTTAAAATTTTAACAGACATCAAATTCTTTTGCCGAAAAAATAATAAAAGATCATTTTGTTTTCTACGATATGGGTCCTTTGAAAAGCTACTCAAGCATTTATTGGCCAGTTAGAACAAACAGTGATTAACCTAAGGTTGTGGGTGGCCCATATTCAAATGCATTCTTAAAATAAGACATTCATGTCTACAAAAAAAATGAGTAATACATTATTTAACGCATAAATAAACATAGGCTGTAAATTAGACTGCTGGATATTCGAGGAACCAACCACACAAGCAGATTTAAAGACCGCTGCTACATTCTGTGTCTTGTTTTGCTCTGTGTTGACGCTGGAGGTGCCGGGTCTCGGCCCAGCGCTTCGTTTAATTAATGGCAAAACAGCAGACCTCATGTAAGGACAAGTGTAATTAACACTGTTTGGTAAACAGAAATTTCTGTTAGCGTGGGTTGCACCTCAGTAACACTACTTCATTACTCCCCAGACCTCAGGCCCTAACCGCTCACCAGTGTGTGTGTGTATGTGTGTGTGTAATCACACTCGGTTCTCTAGAAAGGAAGACAACATGTGTGCACTGAGGGCAAACACAATAACATTCAAATATCCGAGCTATAATCCACTCCATTATTTCCATTCAATCTGAAGAAAGTGCAAGAAAGAGAGAGAGAGAGAGAGAGAGAGAGAGAGAGAGAGAGAGAGAGACAGAAAGAGAGATAGACAGAATGTAAGACAGAGAGAGAGAGATAGAGAGAGTGAGTGAGAGAGAGACAAAGTGAGTGTAAGAGAGAGAGTGAGAGACAGTGAGAGATAGATAGAGATAGATAGAATGTAAGACAGAGAGAGGGAGAGAGAGAGAGAGACAGAGAGACTGAGAGAGAGAGAGAGAGGAGAGAGAGAGAGTGAGAGAGAGAGAAGAGAGAGAGAGAGAGAGAGAGAGAGAGAGAGAGACCATGACACTTCACAGTTTACTACGCTCCTAAATCTTTTTAAATGGTTCCTGGCTTGGACTAATGTTTCTAGGTCCCTTTAACATTAACATTTTTAGAACCTTTACATTATATCATATTACATTATATTCTTTAAATTTGAAAAAGGTTCTTCACACAGATACATCACTTCAACATGATTCTTTATCCGTCTCATTCTCTTTCCTGGTCTGTCTATGGGCCTCATTCACCAAGCGTTCTTAAGAAGAAATTTCTTCTTAAAACCCACTTACGCAGTTTTCACAACGATTCTGACATTCACCAATGTTTTCTTATTTGGGATTTGTTCTTAGGGAAGAACAGAATCTACACACTCTCAAGAGCACAGAGGTAAATAGTTCTGTGGTTTAAGAACACATCATGAATCTGACGTAGATTTTTCTTATGACCTTTCTCAAGAAAAAAATGAAGAAAAACTAAGAAAGATATTGGTGAATGAGGGCCTATGTTTCCCCCTGCTTACATACTCACTCAGTAAACATCATTCTTCTAATCTATATAATCACCCTTTTCTCAGTCTACCATATCTACCCTGGCCTCGGTCTTTTACCTTATGCACCCTCTGTCCTAATTCTTCTAAATGAAATTACACACTTTCACCTTCCCCTTCTCTTCCCACTCACTTTCTCCACTCTCAGTCCATCTTTCCATCACTCTTCTCTCCTCCTCCACTCCGGCGATCATTCATTCCTGCTCTAGAGCTAATCACTGACAGCGTGGTTGTCATTACTGACTCATTTCGCTGTCTGAACTGAACCGTTCAGTGAAAGCACAGGCGTATTAGTCACCTCGGCAGCTGCAGCTTTGTCAAGGACTTTCAAAAGACGTGAACTCCACCGTGCAGTCATGGTGTGTGATGTGTGACGACCAGTGTGTGCTGTAGGGAGGAGATGTGCTGAGATGTTGACGAACAGCTTAATGGGTAAAGGTGTGGTAATATACTTGGGGTATGTAGATGTTTATATGAATAGCAACCCTGCTTTAGGGTTGCATTATCTATTACTTGCTAATCATTACTGCAATATTAATATCACATGCAAACAAGACCTCTAACCAATCATAATGCACTGCTGTGAGTCACTAACAGTGTTTTAAACTGAGCTGAAAGCTGCTCAAATGAGAACGTTTCAAGCCTGGATTTTAAAGTGTCTAGTGTCAGGGGCTCTTCGAATGCTCTCTGTCAACCGGTTCCATTTAAGAGCAGCAAATTAGCTAAAAGCTGCTTCTGCATGTCTAGTCTTCACCTTCGGCAGGACTAACTGACTAGTTCCTAATGAGAATTCTGCTTGACTCATATCACTGCAATACATGAAATAAATATGCTGGTCCTACACCATTGAGCGATTTATAAATCACAATTCATAATACAATCCCATTTCCAAAAAAGTTGGGCCAAATGTAATCATTTAAACCCTATATTTAATTGGAAATAATACAAAGACAACATATCAAATGTTGAAACTGAGAAATGTTATTGTTTTTTGAAAAATATGTGCCCATTTTGAATTTGATGCCAACAACACATTCCAAAACAGCGCGGACAGGGGGCACGTTTGCCACTGGATTTCATCATCTCTTCTTTTGACAACACTCTGTAAGTGTTGCAATTGCTGTAGTTTTGAAAGTGAAATGTTTTCCTATTCTTGTTTGATACAGGATTTCAGCTGTTCAACAGTTCAGGGTCTCCTTTGTCGTATTTTTCACTTAATAATGCGCCAAATGTTTTCAGTGGTGACAGGTCTGGACTGCAGGTAGGCCAGTTTAGCACCCGGACTCTTTTAATACGGAGCAATGCTGTTGTAATATGTGCAGAATGTGGTTTGACATTGTCTTCCTGAAATAAACAAGGCCTTCCCTGAAAAAGACGTCATCTGGATGGCAGCATATGTTGCCAATGCGTGTATATATCATTCAGCATTAATGGTGCCTTCAAAGATGTGCACGTCACCCATTCCATGTGCACTAATGCACCCCATACCACCATGAATACTGGCTTTTGAACTGTGCACTGATAACAAGCTGAGTGGTCTTTAGTCCGAAGGACACAGTGTCCATGATTTCCAAAAAGAATTTCAAATGTTGATTCATTGGACCACAGGACACTTTTCTACTTCCCCTCAGTCCATTTTAAATGAGCTTGGGCCCACAGAAAGTGGCAGCATTTCTGGATCCTGTTTCTATAGGGTTTGTAGGGGGGCAGGGCAGTCTTTAATTTTGTGACATTATTACTTGACCAATACATTTTTAATATATTACAATATAAAATATTGCATTTTGCAATCCTAGTATGTAACAATATAATCACAGTACTAGTATTTTGTCCATATCTTGCAGCCCTATCCATGGTAAATGATGGTAAGTGAGCATAAGCTTCAACCTTGCATTTACATATGTGATTGCATTTACATTACATAATTGCTTTGGTGTGAGCAGCCAAAAATGAGAATAGGTCAGAATTTCACTGAGTATATCATCACTGTGAGGACTAACTTAATGATCTAGGATGGGCTTCGATCCCAGGTTTTTCCCAAAGCTCCAAATCAAATGCTTTGCCAAACTGTGTTGTAAAACTCTGCAATGAACAGGCGCTTAATTCGTTAATCAAGAAAGATTAAAGAGTCCATCTGTCCCCTCCCAGCTCCAGTGTGCACAGACTCTTTTAGCATCATTAGAACATTAACAACTATATTGAAGATGGGGATGGTATAGAGATTCAGTAGGTTATAACTCAGCAGTGTTTGGCAATGAGGCGTTTAATATTTTAAAGGAACAGTTTGGTGAAAAATTTTACACATTGGTGTCCAAAGTTTGAGTCTTTATTTTGCCCCGGAGCTATGAAGATAATGTAGCTAATAATCAATGAAAACATATCTTACTAATTAGCACTGACAAAAGTATTTTATGTAGCTAAAAACAGTGGTAGCAGCTTGAAGTCTGAATTTTGTCTGTACTTTTGTCCATTTTGTAGATAACAGCATTCCATACAGTGACAGAAACCAGTTCACATGATGTTAATTTGTGAGCTGTGACCTTCTATTACTAAAACACATAAGCCTTGTCGCTCTTGTGGAAAATGAAGGAAGCAAACTTGAGCCACCAAATATGTCTTGATTGATCGACTACAATCTGGACAAGATGAAAACTGGGTAAACAAGATTTTTCACCAAATCCTTCTTTTAAATAGCTTTTATCCTTAATTTTTTTGCCCTTAAATTTTTTATGAAGGTCTACATTAAGTACCAAAAACTGTCAAAATCAGGCTGCTTTTCTGACTTAAGATTGATATATGTAAATAAGCTCTGTTCTGATTGACTGACCTGTATTGTGCCTCATTCAAAAAGCAGTTGGTACTGAAACACTCCTTATAACTTTAATGTGAATGTGCAGAGTTTATCTGCTGTAAGCTGAAAAGGGGGATTCATGTAAATGTGTTGGGTTTTTGTGACATCACGAAACTATAATTTTTTAAAACTATAATTTTTGCGTGTTAGTTTATAGATATGGGCTGGGGAATGAATGATATGTTTTGAAACTTTACCAATGTTTGCATATTACATCACTTTTATTTCATCGCTATCCAAAGAAAAACAAGTATCTCCAAATTAATAACTTTACAGGAGTGGGCAATGTAAGTTAATGTATAGAGGTTTTATTCCAAGTGATTTTAAAGCATTTCTATTGGTTTATCATGAAATTTTCACACAACATAAAAGACAGCTAGTGTGTTGAAACAATGTAGAAAAATAAAAATCGGCAAAAATGAAAATATATGGTTTTCTTTGGACACCGACAATCTAAAAAAACTGAGGAAAATTAGATTTTGCATGGCATGGGCCCTTTGACAGAATTTTGTAGAGAACAGCTTTCTGAAGATGCTACTGAAGGGCTGAAGATGTTTAAGAAATACTGAAGAACTCAGATATTCAACTTCTATGAAAGTCCATTCAGAATCCATGATCCATCATTCTTGTTTGAAAAATCATTAAATTATATAAATGCAATCTCTTATTTCAGGTTTGGTAAAGAACATCCTTTAGTAAGCACATGACCCTGACAATCCTGACCCAGAATGATAAATGTGTTGGAGAAGCTTGTATGGTGCAGAATGTGCTTTGTACACAACAAACGTGCATAGAAAGATGTGAAATATTTGAAAATATGTACAATGCGTAGAAAATATGTACAATGAAAGAAAAGTACAGTCCTATAGATAAAGATCCATTGCTGCAGGATAAGCTAGTCATGTGGAGAGAATCTGTGCTGTAGAAGCATCTTTACCTTTGCTTTGCAGAAAGAAGCAGTGCTTTTCATACATTATTCAGCCACACCATTCAGTGTTTTCAACTGCTTTCAAATATTCAACAACAAAATTAATACAAATGTCTGCCTTTACAGTTCTCTTACAAAGCTGTGTTTAGTAGGAACCTACCAGCAGGATGCAGAGTCAACTAGAGGTCAGGCAAAGTGACCATTTCCCTCTTCAACTTGGCTTTTGTATGTCAGGCAAATTGTACAGGGGATCACATTGACCCAGCAGAGTGAAAAGGCAATTTTACAATTACATTTACCAACTAACAAGCTCCCTAGGCCTCATTGTCTATCCCTCTCTGACCTCTGAGCAGCATGCTGTCCCCATGTGCTGAGGACAAAAAAGCTTATATAACTGCTAGCTGCTTTCTGAGAAAGCAAGGCCGGGACTTCCCAGTAAATTTTGACTCTATCTTCCTTATTTTTTTTTTCATCCTCCAATCCCATGACTCCATCTTTATATCTTTACACAGTATATTAGTCCCTCATGTTCTCATGTCCTGTTTATCTCCTACATTTTTAAGCTCCCTTTTTAAGCTTGTTTTTGTTGTGCAGATATGACTTTCAAATAAATCCTCTCATGATCTGTCCTTTTTTCTCCCTCTCTTGATTCTTCAGTCAGATTTTTTGGTTAACATTTCACTGCTTCTAATTCACTGCCCTGCTACATTTAACCACCAGAATACCTGCAACTGCTCAAAGCCTTGCTGTAGCAACCAGGGTTGGAATGTAATAGAATACAAGCATTTAAAGTGCATATTAACAATACAGAAAAACATATCTGCATTTAGTCCAAGTTATATTTTGTAAAGGCAGTATTTAGACTACAGTTACTACTTTTAGACTACTCTCTTTTCAGGAGAATACTTTTAGAATACTTACCCAGCTTTAATACTTATAAAAGAAACACCATCAATTCTGGTTTATTAACTAATTAATTTAAAAACAGCGCAACTCAACAAATGTCTTCTTTACAAACACTGAAGTTCCTGCTAAAGCCTGAGTAGACTGATAAATCAATGCGGTGGTCAATTATTTACCTGTGTTACTGAGCTCTGCTAAAGCCTGAGTAGACTGATAAATCAATGTGATGGTCAATTATTTACCTGTGTTACTGAACTCTGCTAAAGCCTTAGTAGACTGATAAATCAAAGTGATGATCAGTTATTAATGAGCTCTGCTAAAGCCTGAGTAGACTGATAAATCAAAGTGATTCTCACTTATTAATCTTGGTATTACTAAACTCAGTAGTGGGCATGTTCATAAGTGATAAGCTTAGCATCAGCGCTCTACTGGACTCATGCATTTGTTTCTTGACAAGTTACATACATGCCATTAACTGAAAATTACACAGCTACCCACTTTATAGTCAAATCCATAAGATTTTACTGGGTTATGGTGAACTGTCTGCCTAGTTCATGAGACTATGGGAGCTGTAGTGGACTGAAGCAGGCAATGAGAAACAATCATTTTGAGAATTGTGTAATCTAAAATGTTTCCTGAATGCATTGCTTTTTTATGAATTGTAACAGAATATGTTACTGAATACATTCAGGGCAGTGCATTCAGTATTCAGCCATCACTACTTTTTTAAAGTATTCTACCCAACACTGGTAGTAACTAAAACTGCAGCTAAATGTAGTACTATACGCAACACTATGAAAAGAGTGAACAGTGTTGTTAGTCAAGTTTAAAGCGATGGTTCAGCCAAAACTCAAATTTACATTTCAAATGCAGTTCATCAGCCAAGATATGTTTGCTTCCTTGGTTTTGTTCCAGAGTTCTGAAGCTAATGTTGCTATCAAGTAATGGAAGCTTATAAGTCATAAATAAGCCCCATGCAAACCGCATACTTAAATCATCACAAACTTGCATTACACTGTGCCAAGTTCCTAAATAAATCTCAAACAGACTTGCCTATGTAATTTCTGACACACAGCTAAAATGGACCAAAGCATGAACAAAATTCAAGCTTCAGGATGGCTTCTACTGTTTTTAGCTATGCAACATGCCTTTGTTCACTTTATGCATAACAGTATGTCATACAGTGTCAGAAACCACAAAAATAAGTCTGTTTGAGATTACTTAACAGCTGGACATGTCTTGAGGCAAGTGTGTGAAGATTTAGGTATGCAGTTTGCAAGCTGCTAATTGGAGGATAAACTTCAGACACCAAACATGTCTCGACTGATCATCTACATGTGGGGTGTAAATTTGATTTTTCACCACATTATTACTTTAAATGCAGGGTCTGGAGAAGGACTGAACTACATGTTTTACTGTTTCCTCTGCTTTTTCAGCTCAAGTCTTGTTTATCAGGCTGATAAATTCAATCAGATGCAATTAAGCAAGGAATACATAAACCTTAATTTGTTAAAGATACATAGTTATCATTATTGAATGGAATTGAAAAAATTAACTTCGTATTTGTTGTATCATGCTTTTCTCGTTCTTAGGTCTCTAAATGAGCAGTCATTTCAAAATCTAACACTTTAAAGCCTATATGAAATCAAAATGTACTTTTTCTATTTTGTTAGTTCATGTCCCTAGTTATGTTAAGCATGATTCATTAAAAGACAAAAATCTTGTTTTCCTGCAGTCTTTGATCAAATTGTAGTGTTTTTTGCCCTCCTCTCAAAAGTCTTCTGATTTTTCATGTCACCATGCACCAGCATGGAAAAACTGTATTAACCAATAATGTTTCCCCTACCCCTACCCCTACCCCACCAATCATTGAGCGAAAACACTCAGCTAGCTCAGAGACTCTCCATAACAGTGTGTTACACTTGTAAATATATTGCAGAATGGAATAAAAAGGCATTATAATTTCCCATTCACGCTGACTTAGGCCAATCTGATCTCAGTACTGCGTCTCTCACTAGAACTGCTGCTGTAGACCAACTTTTAAGACTCAGTATGAAGGCCAGCTAATGGCTAAGAGAGCCACTTAGCTGGACATAACCTGCTCTGCACTGCACAATCTGATTTCATATGAACCCTTTTAGTGGTGCTTTCACTCTGCAGGCCTTTGCCTGATCTACAGTGCACCTCATGACCTCTGATCTGACTGCATATACAGTTGAGCTCTGATTACAGTTTGCCTGGAGAAGCCAAAGCACTTTAACTAATGTTTTATTTTTGTATGAAATGAATTGTTAGCGTTCTTATGAAACATGTCCAGTGTCAACTAATAGGCCTGCAAACCAAACCCAACACCGAACTGAATACAAATATTATATAACATCAACATATATGATGGTATCAAATCCTGCATTTTGCATTGAATATGATCTCTAGATACATAAATGATTCTAATTCACTTTCCCACCAATAAGGGCTGCAGGATCTGAATAGCAAGTGTACACCGCAACAAGAAAGCCTTGCTTCAGATCGAGCTGAAAGCAGCCTGTGGACTAAAATAAATGGAATTTCCTCAATGCAAAGAGAAAATAATATTACATAATACTTATTTGTATTTATGTAATGTTATATGGTGAGTAGCAAACCATCTGGGTATGTAGTGTTCCTGCACTGTGCAATAGCTTACATTATAAATATTACATTACATATACAGTTGATTTGTTCCATTAGTGAGCTCTCCTCTCTCTGTGTCTGACATTTGTGCTCTTAGCCTCTTACTCTCCTCCTCTTTCTCTTTCATTCCAGCGGCACCCTGGGATGGCCCCCTCCTCATTACCTGCACCTGTCCCTCATTTCTGCATCCAAAAGCACATACTACTGTATTATAGGTATTATACTAATGAATGCTCTACTAATGGTGAAGTACTGTTTTGACTTACTCTTTGGCACTCTTTGGTAGTATGTAGTTTTAGACGCAGCTATTATTAGTATAGTAATAATTAGCACTTGTTGGACATTTTATCAGATACACCTACCATATAAGTGCACTCTCTGAAGGGGGCTATTTAGTTTCAAACACAACCATAAGATGATCAGAAACACCAGTGCCATCAATTTTAAGACTGGAGACAGAGAAACCAGATCCAAGAGTGAACCAAGAAACCAAGATCTAGAGTGTGACCCTTCTGATGTGTTGGCTCCAGTACTGATGAGATTAAAAGAATCCACAAGGCATAAAACTTATTTACCAAAAGGTTTCATGAACAACAGAAAAGAACGTTAAAATTAACAATTTATCAGAGTGAGAAGCCATGAATGACAGAAGATTAGAGATTTGTAGAATAAAATTTCAGTTAGTTCTAGGTGGTCTGTACACCAATAGGACACATAGGACAGGGGTAGTAACAATCATTAAAAGTTGCACCTCAAAAGTAGACATTGACAGGCATAAATCTGCATTTAAAACAGTTTTTAAAAACAGTGACTAAGCAACCTCCATGACCAGTAGTTTTTGGGGAATTCAAGAAGCTGCAGTGGGGAGGACACAGATCACCAAGTGAGGTGAGATCACCAACTAGTGGACTGTTCTCAGCCTAGTGCTGACGCTGAGGCGTGTAAACCCCCAGCAATGCTGCTATACATGGCACACTCTTACCGAATAAACATGATATGGTGGCTTTTTCCCATTAATTTCTATTCCTGTGTTCCCCTAGCATTCTGTTTTTTGCCAGTTTTTGCCTATTGCAAGTCTCTGTGTTTGTGATTATGAATCTGACAGCTATTTTTTGTACTCTCAGAAAAAAAAGGTATGAAACTGTCACTGGGGCAGTACCTCTCTTGTCACTGGGGTGGTACCTTCAAGGGTACATCTCAGTACCTTTGGTCAGGGAACATAATTGTACCATAATCCATTGAAATTATATTTTCTAAATTGTACTGACTCCACACACCCCGCCTCGTCTCCAGGCTTTTTATTTTATTGTTCTGTTTTAAAACATGAGGTTATGAAAAGGTACAAATACGTACTTTTTACCTGGTAAAAACTTATGTAAGGTTCACAACTGGACTTTAAAACCACTGTTGTACCTTTGAGAGAACATTTATATTGTTTGTACCTTGACGAACAAAAACTGTACCCACACAGCACCTTTATTTCTAACAGTGTAGTGCTGCCTGATTCTTTGACTCTGCATTGATGATGTTTCTTGAATGAGTCCCATAAAGTTCCTTAAAACATGTATCCTGCCTCCTTTTCATTTCAATTTTAACTCAAACCTTTGTTTCTGAAGTGAGATCAAAGCCTCATTTACAAAAATGAGCTGTTGCAATATAATGGAAAATACAAGACAAAAGTACACATACACAGTTAAAAATGTCAGTGAGTACAAATTATTTATTTTTCAGGAGATATTTCTGAGGAGATATAATCCACTTGCATTAGTAAGCGAAACGTCTAATGAAAATGAGAGAAAAGCAAGAGTTTAAAAAACTGGGGTTTTGTAACAACTGTAATAAACAACCATGCAAGACCTGGTAGACTATCAGTAAAACAGCACTTACAACTTTCTTCCCTGAGAGAGGAGAAAAACAAGCTCCACTGTTGCTTCATATCTGAAAAAATCCACAGGTGTTTCTGTCCATCCTTCCACTGTGAGAAGACAACTCAACACTGACTCTGAAAGGATGTGTAGCTGTCAAGAAGCCGTTACTGAGAAAACAAATACACTAAAAATGAGCAAATCACACAAGAAGCTGCTGGTTCTCAGAACAATGTCCACCCCAGAGTCCAGACCTCCACATCACTGTATGTGTTTGAAATTACTTGGATTGTAGGAAGCAGAAAATGTAACCAACTTCTAAGACTGAACTTTGGAGGTGTAAAAATAGTCCTGCAGGTTTCTTTAAAAATATGGGGGGAAGACTGCTGAAAGGAATGGAACCTGTAATAAAGTTAAAGAGTGGACACATTTAATACTGAAAAGAATTGTCATATTTTGTTCATATTCATGTATAAATATATAATAAATGTTTTCTGTTTTAGTTCCTGATGCTGAAAAATAAACTTGTACTTAATACTTGTTTGACTGGAAGGTAAATAAATGAAAACTGGTCTCTGACTTTCACAGTATTGTTAATATACATAAGTAGTAAACTTCACAATAAAATAAATAATACAAAAAGAAACAAGTAAGGATGTACAATTTTGCCTCATAAATGTTCACAACTTTTAGTTATTTAGCTGGTGTGGGGAAAATTGCTTTCTAACTCATTTCTGTGGAAGAAAACAGACTTTAGAGAGCAAGCCAGCCTTGTGTAATCTGTGTCTAACTGTCAAGAGAGATGAAAGATAGGATGGTAATTTTTGCACTATGGTTGTGCAAATGAATATCAAACAGCACAGCCTGAGAGAGAGAGAGAGAGAGAGAGAGAGAGGAATGAAAAAAGTGAAGGGAAGAAGAGGAAAATAAAGATGTACGAAATTGCCTCCACAATCCTGAAGGTGTTGCAGTGTGTTATATACACTGATGAAAGCCCTCTGAGGACAGAGAAGAGGAAATGACAGAGACATTCACATTACTCCTGAAAGCAGTGGACATTTTTACATGATTTGTGTGTGTTTACATGCCCAGGTGTGTACAGATTTCTGCTGGGAGGAGAGTAGTTTAGGGCACACTGTTGATCAGAAAAGTTACCAGAAGCAATTTAGAATGGCTGTTGCATTTAACCATGTTTTATAGCTGGGGTCTCAGGGACCAGATTTGTCTGTAGAGGACTTCTGAAACACAAAGTCAAAATCATGTTTTTTAGCAGGCCTCAGGAAATGAGGAGACACTATTAAGGATCAAGCTGACAAAACAAGGTTAAGTATTGAGGTGCCCCCGCACTGGCTGTGCTGCCATAGGAGTGCGGGAGTCGTGGCCATGCAAAGCAGGCATGCGAAAAAGCTCTCAGGAGGCACTGCGCTCACAGTAGGAGAGACATTTACTGTAGATAAGCTGTTGTTGTTAGCTTAATGCATGCAGCAGTGTTGGTTGTGCTGTTCTGCCCTGTGTTGTGGGATAGCTAAGGGGGTTAGGTGTCTACCTGCCTGATTCCTGGCTGTTCCAGCTATCACTGGTTTTCCCTTGCTGCCAGTTCAATAAAAGAGCATTCACTTTCAAAGTGCAATGTTTCCCATGTCTTCGTCTTTGCTGATGCTACACTATGTTTTTTAATCTTTAAAAAAATGTCTAGAGAGGCTCCTGATTGGCGCAACCGTCTAAGCGTTGGCCCTATCATCAGGAGATCGTGAGTTCGATCCCTGGTGATGCTACAGCCATCCATATCCGGGAATCCAAGAGAGCACAATTGGCCTCGCTCTCTCAGGGTGGGTGGGATGGCCCCACCTTCTCCCCCCATCACTTAACGCGATGCTAATCAGCGCAGGCGTCTGTTAGCTGACGTAACAGATCTGGCGGTTGGCGCTTTCCTCCGAGCGTGTTCAACTGTCCAATGACGTTGCGTGAGCGGCAGTTCAAAAAGATGCGGTGGCTGGTTTCACAGGTCTCAGAGGAAGCCTGTGTGTTAGCCTTCACCCTCCTAGCGTTGATAGTATCGTGTGATTGGGGGAGTCCTAACTAGCGTGTGGAATTGGAGACTACTAAAATTGGGGAGAAAATTGGGTAAAAGGGTCTAGAGTTTACAGGACCCCAAACATGAAATGAGGGTTCACTTAATTTATATGCCCTTAAAAATAAGAGCAGTTTACTACGGGACAGCAGTATATTAAATGAAAATCTGGGCCTACTGCATGTCTGCATATCATCCAGAAAATGTAATACTTTTTAAAAATATTGTCACAAAAACTACAAAACCTTCTCAAGTCACAAACCTTCTTAACCTAAATATGCACTTGTACTAAGATTTCATTTTTGGAACACTTCTATTGGTCCACTCATCATGTTCACACAATGTAAAATGCAGCTGGTATACATAACAAAAAGAAAGTCAAAGGGTCCAAACTTTTGCATACAACTGTTTTCTTTAATTTCATTTAGAAGGGAGTGGAGAGCTTATGCCTATCTCAGCTTTTCTGTAGCACAAAGTTAACAACCTTTCCACATGCTAACTACCATCAGAATGTTTGGGACAATTTTGTTTGTACATGTATTATTTATTTCAGTACATAATGATGAAGATGATGATGATGATGCTGATGATGATGATGCAATGATACACCTGTTGTAAAAAGCGCTATATCAATAAACTTTGCTTGCTTGCTACTTGTGAATGAACCTCATCTTCTCTCAGATGGCTGATCATTTTTCTCACAATGTTGTTAAAGGGCGCCATCTGTGGGTGGCAGTAATACAACACAGTGAACAGTGAGGCTCATGTAAAACGAGCATAATTATACGGGCTACATTTCTCTTACTGGTTCTCTAAAAGATTATAAATTGAGTTGATTTTGTCATATTTGACAAGGCGTGACCTTTTCTTGAGTCGGTGCAGTACAGATATTCACTTTTAAACCTTTCAGGACCAACATCCCTCTGTTAAAACTACACAATTTATGCATTTTCTGCATGTCATTTATCAGCCTGGTGAACATTCTAGTGTTGACAGTCACATTTTGTATGTGTATGGGCTGTTACTATTACGAAATTCCCATTTAAAAAATTTGTTCATTACAGAAACAGTAAGTTAGATATGGTATAAGACCAAGGGTCTTATATGTAAAGACAACTTGTGTCTTGTACAGCGTCATAATCAAACACACAACTACAAGAGACCTGGAATAACCGATGGGTAAACTTTCCTGCAGGGGGCTTCCTGTGACATGATAAACCGTTGGTCTCGTGTTAGAGAGTGGGGGATCACTGTGTCAGTAAAATATCTTTGAGACGGGATGCGTGCGACATAGCGTGAAAGCCCTGTTTCGCAACGACTGAGAAGTGGTGTGCAGACTGCAGGTCACATAGCAACGCCGTCTCGTCTGGCTAGTAGCTACGAAAAGGCAAAGAGAGATTTAAGACGAATATTTGGAGATAAATGGACTTATTCACATTTATAAGCAGTGCAGTTGGTTTCCTGTACGTTAAATCTGTAACAAGAGACTGTAAAACGCTAAAATTTTGCGAAGATGAAGCTTCTCTTTCAAATTTTCCCGTTCCATCTTAAATGGTGCCGCATTTACATTCGGCACCTCAGTCAGAATTTAAGGTGGAACAGGAAAATTAGAACAAGAAGCTGGCGAATAAGAAGCGACTTCAGCCTCGTAAAACAGTCGAACGTTGAGAGACATTTTACAAGAAACTATTCAACTTTTGAGGAAAAGTGTCCTGGCAGAGATGGAGGAAAGCAGCTATAGCTAAAGCTTAAAGCAGAGCAAAGTAAGTCTGTGTTTTTGTTTGTATTTTTTAACCTATACTAGGACATTAGCACATACTGAGACATACTGGACATTAACTGTTGTGGCTCCCAAGGTGGTTTGATTTTTGTTGAAAGGACAAAATGGCTCTTCTTGGGTTGTCGACTCCTGATCTAACCTGGCTTTTAATGTAGAGGGTGCCGGTCGGATTTCTTGCTCATCCAGTTGTGTTTTTGTTAGGTGCAGCCACAGACTGTCTGGGCGCTGCACTTCCGCACTTCCAAGTTCCGCCTTTTGCGTTCCGTCAACATTACATAATAAATTAAATATTTAGAAAATCAATTTTTGACATTTGTGAATTGATTCAGAATTGTCCACGTCCACAACGCGATGCATCTAAGAATACATTTATTTCCTCACCTCTAAACATCAGCTACTCAACCTGCAACTTAACTACCACATTTGACCAAAGCTTGCTGGTTTTCGTAGAGCAATTTGGTGAGGTTGCCAATGTTATGATGTCATTTCAGCACACAGCATTGTTAGTTTGCATGTGGAAATATTCATGTTTCAGCTCCATAATGACCTCGGCATTCAGTGGATCCTGTGACGTTTGAGGAAAAATACCTGCACAGCAAAATGTGTCAGATTTAGAAGATTTTTGCTTGATTTAGAAAACTAAATTAATTTTTCTCATAGGGAATGAATAAGAATATCACCTATACATGTTTATACATTTCTATAGGTGTTGATAGGGGTGCGAGAGATCACCATTATTTATTATGTTGCCTCATGGGAAGATCGAGAAAATACACAAACCAACATTTCAATTAACCACTGATTTTACACCGATCAGGCATAACATTATGACCATTATGTCCTTGTTTCTATGCTCATTGTCCATTTTATCAGTTCCACTTACTATATAGGTGCACTTTGTAGGTCTACAATTACAGACTGTAGTCCATCTGTTTCTCTGCATACTTTGTTAGCCCCCTTTTTACTGTGAAGGCAGAGAGTGCAGTTGTGAAAGTGTCCATGCTATAGAAACTTAACCAACTTGGATTTCTTTACAAAAGTGATGATGGGAGGCCAGGGGTCATGATGTCTACGTATATATAAACATTTTATTTGCAATCCAAAATGACCACTGAACCTAGATGTTAGTTTTTAGGCAATGCTGATGGTAAAACAGTGATAAATCCTTTGATGTACTAACTTTCTGCAAGGGCATTAAATGCTTCAGACGCCTGGTTCCTATCACCACCACTGTACACAATTCTGATTTGAAGTTTCTTTACAGCAGAGCATTTCACACCAAACCACTCTGAATGACTTTCTTTACATCTTCACTGTTTAATATTGCAGAAAGTTTATTGAATTTTGTGGAATTCCCCTTAAAAACAAAAATAGGAAAACCTCTTGGACCAATATGTTTTCAGTTATATAAAGAATGGACATTTTCTATCTACACTTCAAGAAACTGAGAAATATAAACAGTATTTGAGTACTAAATCTGCAGGCAGAGCTTTCTCACCTCTCCTGTGAGCTGAGCATACAGCGGTGCCCTTTGACCATGAATGAGAACATTGAGGGAAGGAGACAAAGTAGTGACGGACACGCCCTCTGGAAGGGTCCATTTCACAGAGATGTCAACAACAGAGGGCTGCAGGGCGAGGCTGAGGGACTGCATCACCTGCAGAAAAGAGGAGACGGATCAGAATTATAGAGAAAGAAGGACAGATGATCTTCACTCTGCTCTTGTCTTTGTTTATGTTCTACTAACAGTGTAAGCACACAGAGCCATGCCTAGTCTTACTTTGAGCTGCAGTCGGTCATTGCTTGTGATGAACTGGGCAAAGCCACAACCTTCTCTGGCCATTCCTGTGTGCAGTGCCGGCAAACTGCCCGATGCCAAAGGTCAAGCACCTGGAAGTGAACAAGTCTAACGTATCAGTCCATCCTACCATCTCTACAAAACAACAGACTGTGATGTCATGTGTGCATGAGTGAATAAACTGACCTGTGGGATCTAGAGTGAGATCTGTCCAGTTCTAGGATCTCTTTGGTGTTCTGTACATCTCCATCAGTGAAAAGAAACACCTTGTAAAAAGAGAAAATTTCCATTGTTGAGCACAAAACAAGCCTCCAAATATAAACAAGCCACGATTTATTAAAGGGCCCGTATGAGATGTCCAAATTGTCTTCCTTTTTTTGATATAAACGACTTTAAGGTAGTATGTGAGCACTGTTAAAGTTTGTTTGTTGTTTTCATGATGTCAGAAACACCAGTGCAACTACATGTATCTGCCCATTCAGCCTACCATTGTTTAGCCCCACCCATTCACACTGAATGGAGTGTTTCCGTTCAGACTGCTTTTTTGAATAATACAGGGCAGCCAATCAGAACAAAGCTGGTGTAAATACACAGTTGAGTCACATTATTATGACCGCTTCCTACTTTCGATGGCACGCAAGCTGGTGGTGGCAACGTTATGGTCTGGGGACTATTTTCGTGGCATTCTCTGGGCCCACTCATCCATGTGGATAGCACTCTCAACCGGTTTGGGTACGAATCCATCCTTGCAGATCACGAACACCCATACATGCTGATTGTCTTCCCTGGGGCGGATGGAATCTTCCAGCAAGACAATGCATCACGTCACATGGCTAGAAATGTCCGACATTGGTTGGAAAAGCATGACCAAGACTTCCAAGTACTAGCCTGGCCCCCTAATTCCGCAGACTTGAACCCAATTGAGCGTCTGTGGGACCACCTTGATCGTGTTCACTCTATGGATCCTCCCCCGCGCCCCCTCCAGCAGCTGTGGGATGCACTGCAGTCAGCATGGCTCCAGATACCTGTGACAACCTACCAGGACCTTACTGAGTCACTCCCAGCCCATCTTACTGCTGTTCGTGCTGCACACGGCGGTTACTCTGAATATTAGCTGGTGGTCATAATAATGTGACTGGACTGTGTATATTAATGGGTGGGGCTAAACTGCTGTAGGCTGAATTGGTGGATAAATGTAAATGTGTTGGTTTTTGTGACTTTACAGAAACAATGAATTTAAAACAGGCTGTTTTTGCAGCCCATACATGGACTGTATATACTGGGGAATGAATGGTATGTTTTTTAATTTTAGCAATGTTTACACACTACATTAAACTCTTTTCTCATTTTTCATGATATAAGCCCTTTAACTCTGATCAAACATTTCTGTGTCTTGAATTGAGGAGTACTGTACCTGTTTGGGGGGAACTGGAAGATGATCTTGGCCATAGATATGCTCCAGTGGTCTCAGAATCTCTGTACCAACCATGCCCGCCTCCATAGCCTCCACCTTCTTCACAGCCATTTCCACTGTCTTCTGAGTATATTCCACACTCTTACTGGAAACATTAAATGGACACATGAATCAGCAAAGCTGAAACTACCATAAATTAAAAACAGACTGTTTTCTTGTTGTTTTCAGAGTTTTCATGCTAAATCTGCTCTACTCAGCTACAGCAGTGCTGTGAATAAATTAATCAGCTCGGAGATGATCTCATCCATGACCAGTTGAACTGAGGTCCATGATGGCCTACGTGAGCAAAGAGCACTCATGGGAAAAAGGACTGGAAGTCGGAGCCAAAGCCACAGATGTTGAAGTAGCAGCTCAGGGGAAGACTCTTCAGCAGCAGGAGAAGGGTTTCCTGCAGAATGGCACGAGAAATTAATTAATTAAATAACAAAATAACAAAGAAACAAACATATTATTAACATCAACTTCAGTATTTGAAGTGAAGAAAGTATACTCTTAAAAAAGAGGGTTCTTCAAGGGTTCTTTAGTAAAGGGAATGGTTCTATTTAGAAATGTGAGTTCTATATAGGACCGTTTCATGCTTAAATGGTCCTTTATGTAGTGAAATGGTGCTTCAGATTAATGGAGAATGTGTCTCTTATGGCTCTATATACACAACAGTTAGTTCAGGCCACACAAGCTGATTGGTTGAGAGGCGTTCTAACTGTGCTGTTACTTCGCCATAACATCACAGATTTTTCAGAAACACTGTATCAGTCCGCTGAGATGCTGTTGCTAAGCAACGAGTTTGACAGCTGTACGAGATGCTCAAGCCATTTGAGCGTTTTTACTTCTTACTTTGCCACAAACAGAAAATGGACACTTTTAAGATCACATTTGACCGACAGCCGATTTGGTCAGACTCTGAAGATGAGACTACACTAAATTCCCAAACTGTCATCACCACTGAGCAGCTTTTCAGTCGGCAGCTGTGACAGAAGAACAGCTAAACAACCTGGAATCTGCCAGAAATTAAACCAATACCATTCGCCAAACAAAATGGGCTGTAAGATGCTTTACAGACTGGCTGGAACAAAACAACATTAATATTGATCTAGCAAAAATTGACAAAACTGAGCTAAACTTGATATTGCGGCAGTTTTATGGCTCAGTCCAATTTAGACTCTGAAGATGAGACCACACGTTTGGTGAATGGTATTTAATTTCTGGCTAATTCCAGGTTTTTCAGCTGTTCTTTTGTCACAGCTGCTGACTGAAAAGCTGCTCAGTGGTGATAACAGTCTGGGAATTTAGTGTAAGGAGCTGGAGAACGAACTGCAGACTGTGCAATGAGTGAGTGGAGTTCGTTACTCTGACGTAGCAACAAGCTGCTAACATTAACATTAAACTGCTAACATTAAAACATATTAAATGCCATGTTTACATCCCAGTTTATTTATTTCTTACTTTATTTATTTGACTGTTATATAAAAGCAATAGAACACTCGAGGTCATGTGTTATCGCCAATAACATCATGGCTGTGATGATCTACAGTGACCAAATCACAGCCATGATGTTAATTTCGTGATAACACACTCCCTCTTGTGTTCTATTGCTTAAATATACATTTTTACATATCATTTTATATTATGTTTTATTATATTTATTATAACACAGAGAATCAATAGAAGTTCTGCACTAAAATGAACAGAAAAACACCATATTCACCTTATTTAAGGTCATTCCTTATAGAGAATGTGTTAACTTTTTTCAAACAAAAACAAAAAACTCTAAATTGTGTCTTACTATGCCAAAATATAGACTTATTCTCTCAAAATATTTATGTATATGTGTAAATAACAGTTGCTTTAAATTTATATTTTCACTATTTTGACACCTTCACTCAAATTCTTGAGAATTTAAGACAATAAGCCATTGTTTTGACCTGATACACCAAACTTTTAAGAAAATGAATCATTACTTTGAGATGAAAGTGAACTCACAGTGGTTGGGCACATGCTTCTTTTCACTTGCTCAGGCACTGTATGTCTGACTGAAGATCTATTCCTTACACAATATTCTGCCTACAGACTTGCTACTGTAACACTGACGTCAAGTGTGCTGTTTGTTTATGTTTGATACTAAACGTTTTCCTTAAGGGTGGAGTGTGTCTAGACTTCTAGACTTCTTTATGATCTAATCAAGCCACTTTCAGTAGGTACTAATTCACCAGAGGGCATGACTAGAGGTTCCTGGATGGGGGGGCTAAGCCTGCACTGGGGAGGGGTCTGGGCGCATCGTCTAAGAGAATTCTTTTAATGGCCCCAAAATGTCTGTTCCACATGTTTTTTTTAGAGGAACAACAGCCAGGAAATTGATCAAAAATGGCTGTTCGGTCAAATTGGCACGCAAGAGATCTGTCTATATATCTGTCTAATATGACTTTAATACTGTATCGATACATCCACTTACAGCAGGCACAGATCAAGCACAGGTACTATAGTCAAGCAATGCTCTCCTCTCTCTTAGATAAGCAGCAAGATACTAAATATATTATTCAAAATTATCTTTTTTATTTATTCTACTTTATGTTTATTTAACCAGGGTAATAGATTAAAAAACTCTTTTACAAGTGAGCCCTGGCCAAGAAGGCAGTACACAAAACAATCAGCAAAGAAACCCCACCACAACCAACAGAATCAAATCAAACTCTCCACAAACGAGGTAACTTCAAAGCACATGGTGTGATCATGAGTCTCTGTTGTTATGGATACCCAAGGGAGGGGCTGATCAGACTATCGAGAGAACTGTAGAGCTCTGAGGCTCGTTCATTCTCAAAACATTATGCACCATTTTGCTGCAGTTTCTGGGTTGAACGACATGTTTCATTGCAGCAGTGTTACCCAGTCAGCAGTGAAGTATATAAAAACACTGTCATATTAAAAAGGCAGTGCACACAATGGAATCTAATAAAATCCTCTACAAATATGGCCACTGCAGCTTCGTGTATGCAACTACTGAAGACGTTAGAAGGCATGTTTGTCGTGATTTGTTGTAATTTTTTTTGATAGATTACACTAGAAGGACGCCTAGAATGGCCTGCTCAGCTGCCATAGTTCCACTGCTTGTGTAACAACAGAGTGTTCAGCGCACCATCCCTGATCAGTGTCTATTCAATGAAACAGATTAGACCAGGGTTTCTCAACCTGTGGGATGCGGATCACCGGTGGGCCACAAAGCACGCTCTAGTGGTCCTTGGGCCTGTACTCAGGGGGAAGCAGTAGTTCGTAGTGGGCCAGTAACAACACTTTAAGTCATTAAAACATAAGTGGTAAAAAAGATTAACTTAGGCCTAATAATTAAAAATCAAAGATTCAAACATTTATAAATTATAACCTATATATACATATTATCAGTGGGACTCAAATGGCACATTACATTCATAGGAACACCTACTTACAGCTTTTCATAGAAACTTACATTCTAAAAAATACTTGAAGCAGGGCAGCTGGTTTAATTCAAGTCAAATAAAAAAGTTCAAAAACTTCAATTAAACACATCTAATGAATAGTCAGAGGTGTAAGTAACAAAGTACATTTATTCTCGTTACCATACTTGAGTACAGTTTTCCCTGTAACGCTACTTTTTTGAGTAGAATTTAATAGTACTTTTACTCTTACTTGAGTTCATTTTTAATGAAATACTTTTACTTCACTACTTTAATTTTCATAACGTTACAGAGTAAACATAAATCATGAGCGTATCAGCTCAGAAACCAATACGAACGAAAGCCCGGTTAAATTTAAAAGATTCACCAATCAAAAAACAGCAGCTCCGGCAGGAAAATCACTACAGAGATGACCAGTTTAGTGGAGAAGGACAGAGGAGAACTGAACGAGCACACACGAGGAACAGACCGCGTCCAAATGGTCATCTGTACTCACTTAACATGAACTTAAGAAAACGGAGTTATTATCAGCGACCAAACACGAAACCTGCTGAGATCCGCTTTCACAGCTCGACTCCAGCCTGAGGGAGCATTAGCCGAGCTAAACAGGTACCGTGTTTACGGGTTTATTCTTTCTTTTATGTTTCTGTTTATGAAACTTCAGCCTAATTTAGCTGCTGTTAAGGAGATAAACGGTCGTTTACGGCTAAAAAAATCTAGTCTGATAAAGGATCTTCACCAACTCTGAGCCATGATTCTGTCGCGCTGTCGACTGGCCTGATCTGATCCCTCTCCATCTCCCCGCCCCTCTCTCTCTCTGTCTTGTCCTCTTTTAATGTAAACCTTGTTCCTTACACAGCTCACAGAAAGGTGTGTAACTGTACTCTAGCAGAGCGAACTGTGATCAGTCTCAGCTCTCAGAACTTTTGCTTTAGTGTTTTTCTGTACAGATTATTTCCAGTGAGGTAGCCGAGTCAGCTCAGAAATATGTTCAGGTTGTGACAGTGGAAATACGAAAAGTAACTAAGTTACTCAGTACTGAAGTAGTTTTTCAATTAACTACTCATTTACTCTTACTTGAGTAATTTTAATTACTAATACTTTTACTTGAGTAAATTATCACTACAGTAACAGTACTTGTACTTGAGTAGGGATTTTCAGTACTCTTTACACCCCTGCAAATAGTTCAGATGAACAAAAGCAATATTTTACATCAGACCAAATCTCGCAAACACTTCGAATCAACATTCGTCTCGTTCCACTTTTTACACAACGTGTATCTTTCTGACACTAGTAAAGAAATTTAATGTGTGTCAACATTTTAACCCAAGGTATTCACTGAGATATTAAAAAGCTATTTATACACAAATCATCATTTATAGGGTGGCTGTCTAATAGTTAATGTTTTTTATGTCTAAATCTTTTGGTTGAAAGCTTTACATTTATTTTGAGTTTTAATTGCTGTCTCATGTTTTCATGGCACTACTGAACAGTCTTAGTTCATAGGTGGGGCTTATTTTAGAGCAGGAAGTGAGACTGCATCCCTGTCCCTCGTGGCCACATGGTGAGCAGTTGGGTCATTCTACACAATCGTCCACTTTTCTATCTCTCCATAGGTGTCACTGGTTTTACTGATCCTCATTGGTTTTACACATAAGAAAAGTAACACCAGAGACGTTTTTAATGAACAATGCATTTTACAAAATGGCTGCTATAGAGCATCAAACCACATGTTGTCAATCATGGAATATCCACTAAAATATGTAATTTAATCCATTTGTATTCTATTTTTCACAATTACCTAAGAATAAAGTAGGTCAACTAAAAGCTTCATATGAAATCATGAGCTAAATGAGAAAATCTCTGATAACTGAATTAAAGCCAGGTTAGGTCAGGAGTCACAACCCAAATGTTAAGACGAGACATTTTGTCCTTTCAACAAAAATCAAACCACCTTGGGAGCCACAACATTTTAATGTCCAGTATGTCTCAGTATGTGATAATGTCCTAGTATAGGCTAAACAATATAAACGAAAACGCAGATTTACTCTACCCTGCTTTTTATTCTCCATCTCCTTGTTCGAATTTACCCGTTCCACCTTAAATTCTAACTGAGGCGCCAAATGTAAATGCGGCACCATTTAAGGTGGAATGGCAGAATTCGAAAAAGACGCTGACTTCAACTTTGCCACTTTTTAGTGTTTGACAGTCTCTCGTTGCAGATTTACTGTACCAGAAAACCAACTGCACTGCTAATAAATGTGAATAACGCATCACTGCTATGTGACCTGCAGTCTGCATGCCGGTTCTCAGTCGTTGCGAAACAGGGCTTTCGCGCTATGTTGCACACGTCCCGTTTCAAAGATATTTTACTGACACAGCGATCCCCCCTGTCTCTACAACAAGACCAAAACTGAAGTTATAAAATCACTAAAGAAAATGGGCAGAATAGCTGTAACATGTGTTGCGTGGACATCCATCACCACTGGATCTTATTTCACTGTAACTGCGCATTTTATCACAGATGAGTAGCAGCAGCTTTCTCGTGCTCCAAACAAGAGCACTGAATGAGAGCCTTCCAGTTCACTTGCCACATCACTTCCATTTGTTTTATTAAAAAGATATTGGAAGTAAATTCATTATGGATTATTACAAACACTTTGCTTTAAAAGTACCAAGTCACTTTAAATAACAATAACACCAGTCACTTTAAAATGTATATTGTCTCTATATTCTGTGTATATTTTGTGTATGTTTCATATATATATTTATATATTTCAGTTGGTTTTTCTTGTATTTTTATTTTTACTTATTTATTTTCTGTAGAGTGATTAGCTGAGCCTCACCACAAGCATTTCAATGCATAAATATCCTGACATGTTGTGCAAATGACAAATAAACTTGAACTCGAAACTTGAGCTCACACAGTGAGAAAATATAAATGCTATATAGAAAAAAAGATGCATCGAGATGCATCGATAATCGTTTTATAATCGCATCGCAGCCCTCTGAATCGTAATCGAATTGAAACGTGAGGTGCCTAGAGATTCCCACCCCTAATGAACATTATTAAGAGTCACTCAAAGCCAAAGGAGTCATTTAAAAGTCAGAAACTCTGACTCTGAACTACTTTGGCCAAATGGTCTGTAAACAATACATTCCCTGTAAATACTGATGAAACTACTTCCAACAAGAATGAATCTGGGAGTGTGAGCCTAATGGTAGTAATGGCAGTGTCGTGGACAGATGTAGGTCAGATGATCTTCTTCCACCCGACTCCCCAGCACAGCATTTCCAGCCGGGACACACTCAGACAGGTTTCCCACTGAAACACATCATCATAAGACATAAACCACAACCGTTATATAATGTGATGCTGGTAGGTGAGTCTCTGTTGTAGATGAGACACAACAAAAATTCTGACTACAAGGGTCTGCATTGCTATTCTCATTTGCTTAGAACTGCCGACACTAAATATAACAGGGATAATAATTAAAATATTCTACACTGTGTTTGTTGGTGATGTTCTGTGTCACCTTTCTGAGAATGGATCCAGGATGTGGCCTTCATGGCGATGAACTTCCACTCTTCCTGTTCAGCTGACCTGAAGCTGTGAAGCCAGATCAGATTCAGAATGGTGGCGCACATAGCACTGTCCACCTGCACACCACCATCAAAAACATACACTGATCGGGCATAACATTATGACCACCTCCTTGTTTCTACACTCATTGTCCATTTTATCAATCTCCACTTACTATACAAGTGGACAATTACAGACTGTACTCCATCTGTTTCTCTGCGTACTTTGTTAGCCCCCTTTTACCCTGTTCTTCAGCGGCCATGGACCCTCACAGAACAGGTACTATTTGGGTGGTGGATCTTTCTCAGCACTGCAGTAACACTGACATGGTGCTCGTGTATTAGTGTGTTGTGCTGGTCTGAGTGGATCAGACACAGCAGTCCTGCTGAAGTTTTTGTTAACTAAATTATTACAAATCAAAGGCAGAAACAACTCATTGAGTTAAAAAAATAAGCAAGTCTCAGGTTAACACAAGTCTTAAGCCAAGTATTGAGTCCTACTTTGAGATGCGATCAAGTCAGCATGCATTTTTCAACTGGTCACTGAACAACAAACCCCGAAAATGACAGTAACAGCCATGGTGACAGCATCACCGGCGTAAATGGATAATTGGTTCCCCATTGGCACAACCATCTAACTGTGTTGATCATCAGGAGATCACAAGTTTGATCCACAGTGATGCCACAGCCATCCGGGGTGGGAGTCCTCTCTCCCTCTGGGTGGGCAGGATGGTTCTTATCTCCCCATTCACTTAGCATGATGCTAGCCAACATGAGCATCTGTTAGTTAATGTAATAAAATCAGCAATTAATGTTCTCCTCCAAGCGTGTTTGAGCTGATTAATGATGCATCACCAACAATTCAAATGACTCAGAGGAAACAGCCTTCACCCTCCTAGCTGTGGTAGTATCATGTGACTGGGGGAGACTTAGCAAGCAGGTGGGGTTGGACATGACTAAATTGGGGGAAAGTGCCAAAAAATAAAATCATTATCAAAGGAGAGCTTTGATTTTTCATTTAAGGTGTAAAAAATCAGGAGGAAGCTCTTCACTGTGATGCTCTTTACAGTTTTATTAATTACATCAATAATTCTGTCATGCCCCTGGACTTCAGCAGCATCCATGGCTCCAAGAAATAAACTGTTCACATGCATCAGGTCACAACTGACAAAATATGAGGGGCACATGATTAGGTATATCTATATAATAAATATAGGCCTGGTGTTCTGGCCTATTTCCACCACTTGTCATTGAGCCCTGTATGACATCACTACATTGCCATGGTAATAAATAGAATAGAATCCCAGCAGCACCAAACGACGAAAATCTAAGCTGCAGAATCGAAGGAAGGACAGTTTTGTAGTGCATTAAAACAAACATTAATTAATTACGTTTAGTACGTTCTGTACTGAAAAATGATTCCAGTCGTTCACCTGCATCAGGTTGACTGTCCAGGTGTGTATGTATGCACTAAAAGGTTTGAACCAGGAGTGACTTTTCATGGTGTTGAGTGTTGGTGACTTATGCAAGCAGGAACTGAGCCAATTATACAAACAGTGTTAGATACGTTAATGTGGTAAATTAGTTCTTAACTGTTTATTTATTAATGAGTTAATTAATTGTTATCTTTGAGTTGTAAGCATACTTGACATGACTTTGTGATATGTTAGGCAAGAAATATGAACAGTTAATAATTCAAAAATATGAATTCATAATGGCTAAACGTGGTAGAAAACCCTAGTAAGCAAATGCTTACAAACCACCTGGAAATAACTTGAACTGAATTAATGAATTTGCAAGACTATAAATAAATGAAACATTCATTCTTCGTATCCACAGCCCTAGTAAGCGCTAACAAATATTTATAATAACAAATATTTATAATATTTCCATGTTAGAAATAATTGACTTTACAGCTAAATACAGCGAAATACTGTAATTTAAGAAAGCTGCTTTTTAAGTTACTGTAAAATTAGTGTTTAAGCATAAATGTGACTATTTACCTGCATTTATTACCATGTTTAGTGTCTGTAAATTCAGATAAGTATTACTTGTTCACCTTTCACTAATATAGTTTCAGGTATGTTTGAAACTGCAAGATTACAATTAATTAATGTTTGACTTATTAGTTTACTAATAGTTTGTAACTAAGTTAGAGAAGCTCTTATTAAAGCATCGCATAGATACTTTTATATCACATTTCAAAGCTTACAAACAAATGATATGTTTCTATTTACTATGGCATTGATAGATTTCTCACTAAAAGTTATTAAACTGTTAAGAAGGAGACCTTAAAGTGATGTTTTTTGAGATTCTGTTGAAAGCCAGTCATTATTCTTATATTATACTATAAAATATTCATTTTAACATGACCAATTTCACTTAATATTACACAGACTGTGTTTGTTACTGCGCTTTTAAGACAGGTATATGGAAATTAGCTCTGTTCTGATTGGCTGCTCTTTACTGTGTCTCATTAGAAAAGCAGTGTGGGCTGAAATGCTCCTTGTAATTTCAGTGTAAGTGGGTGGAGCTAAACAGCTGTAGTCTGAAATGTATGTAGGGCATATACACACATAGCATATACATACTGCAATGAATGGTACATTATGTAACATTAACAGTATTTACATACTACACCAAACTCTTTTTAGAAAGCAGGGAGAATTCAGTTTACCATGATATTGGGCCTTTAATTAATTCGATTGTTCATTTACTTGCATGCTGTGCCACAGCTCAGATATCCAGTGATGAAAAATCAGCTTTAACTTAATTGGTATGAGTGATTTTAAAAGGAATGGTTGAGTGAAAAATCTAATATACACAATTTTATGCTTACCCCACATGGAGTTGATCAGACAAGAAATGTTTGGTGTTCAAATTTTGCTTCTTTAGTTTAGCGCTGGAGTTATAATGCTAATGTGGCAAACACTAAAAGTCAATAGTCACCCAAATCTTCAATGTAAATGCATCCCAAAAACTACTCTCAACCCACTTAAACCACATCCACGTCTTCATTAAGGTCACGCAGAGCTGTCAGTGTGGTTTAGGACACAGTTTGACCTACTGTGACCTATACAAGTGAACAAAACCTCTCCCTATAGGCGACCAATGTTACAGGCAGGTATTTTACACACAGGCTAATGTTGAATTCTGGCTCCTATTTATGTGCATGCACATCATGCAGGTATATGGATGCTACATGTTATTCACGCGACTTCTCTTGTTTCTGTATGCAGTTAAAAATCATCATTAACAGTTATTTAGAAAAAGAAATACCAGAAATTAAGAAAGTAATTTGCTGAAAGTATTTACATGTCTGGTAAAGGGGAGTCAGATTTCAGTGCCTTAACCTATTATTGACCAGGGTATATTCTGGGTTGTCCATCTGAATTTACATGACCAAATCGTTAGGCAAATTGTTCAGTGACTGCATGAAATAACATTAAATTTTTTATTTAATTTTGTTTATTTATTTTTGGAAACGCTCCCCTGAAATTAATAGAAAATGTGTTTTATGATCAGACATATTGCTATATGCTTACAATTTACTGCTGAAAGCCAAATATCTTAGAGGCTCTTGGTTTTTATAAAAATAATTTTTACAGAGCATATCACTTAAGAGACGCTATCTTTTTATAGTTTATAGCCCAGATTTGTGGAAAAATGGGTCGACTTTCAGTAGAAAAAAAAATTGTGAGTTCAGCTTCTTTTATTAGAGTTTAAAATTACATCACCCATCTATTTGACTGGAAAGAAGACAGTTACAGCTCTCATATGACACCCACCTTTTGAATGAAGCTTATGAAATATGAAAGTTATGAAGGATATGACAAAGTGCGTTCTGGAACCACCGGTGGTACCAAGGAATTGAAAAGGCTAAACCGCATCATTAAGTACGTGTGGCCTTAATGAAGGCCTGGGTGCAGTTTGAGTGGGTTGAGAGACGTTCTGCAGATATATTTACAGAATTAATTTGGGTGATTATCGACTTCTATTATGTGTTAGCAACATTAGCCTTATAGCGCCAGAGCTAAACCAAAAAAGCAAAATTTAGACACTACATATCTTGGCCAACTGACATCTGAAGTAAGTGGAAAATTGTGAAAACACGGATAATCTCTTCTAGAAAGCATCACATTTTATAATGGGTTATTTGAACAACGAAATGTTTGCAGTAAGGGGCGTTAATAATTTGCTACACCGCGTTTTATTGTTATAACGAAAAAACACAAATATTTAATAATGCTATACTTTAAGGTCTCCTTCTTAACTATTACTAAATTATTTATAAGCTTTTAATGATGCCCTTGTAGATTGTACCATATCATTTTTGTCATTTCTAATATCAATTCTAAGCTTAGAAATGTGGTATAAATTTGATGTGATGCTCTTTACAGTTTTATTAATTACATCAATAATTCTGTTGTGCACCTGGACTTCAGCAGCATCCATGGCTCCAAGAAATAAACTGTTCACATGCATCAGGTCACAACTGACAAAATATGAGGGGCACATGATTAGGTATATCTATATAATAGACATAGGCCTGGTGTTCTGGCCTATTTCCACCATTGGTCATAGAGCCCTGGATGACATCACTACGTTGCCATGGTAACCACAGAATAGAATCCCAGCGCCACCAAATGACCAAAAACTAAGCTGCAGAATCGAAGGAAGGACAGTTTTGTAGTGCATTAAAACAAACTAAATTAATAACGTTTAGTACGTTCTGTACTGAAAAATGATTCCAGTTGTTCACCTGCATCAGGTTGACTGACCAGGTATGTATGTATGTACTAAAAGGTTTGAACCAGGAGTGACTTTTCATGGTGTTGAGTGTTGGTGACTTATGCAAGCAGGAACTGAGCCAATTATACAATGTTAGATGCATTAATGTGGTAAATTAGTTCTTAACTGATTGTTTATTAATAAGTCAAATGTTAATTAATTGTTATCTTTGAGTTGTAAACATACTTGACATAACTTTTTGATATGTTAGTCAAGGAATATGAACAGTTAATAATTCAATAAATATGAATTCATAATGGCTAAACATGGTAGAAAATTTGAGTAAGCAAATGCTTACAAACCACCTGGAAATAACTTCCCAAAGATCTTTATTAATGAATTTGCAAGACCATAAATAAGTGAAACATTCATTCTTCGTATCCACAGCCCTAGTAAGTGCTAACAAATAATATTTCCATGTTAGAAAGAATTGACTTTACAGCTAAATACAGCAAAATACTGTAATTTAAGAAAATTGCTTTTTAAGTTACTGTAAAATTAGTGTTTAGGCATTAATGTGACTATTTACCTGCATTTACTACCATGTTTAGTGTCTGTGAATTCAGATAATTATTACTTGTTCACCTTTCACTTATATAATTTCAGGTCTATTAATCTACTAATTAGGTCTACTAATAATTTGTAACTAAGTTAGAGAAGCTTTTATTAAAGCATCACATAAATACATTTCTATCACATTTCAAAGCTTACAAACAAATGATATGTTTCTATTTACTATAGCATTGACAAATTGCTCACTAAAAGTTATTAAACTGTTAAGAAGGAGACCTTAGTGATGTTTTTTGAGATTCTGTTGAGCTCTTAGAGAGGGAGCTGTTACTTGTGCTGTACAAGTTATTTAAGCACATAGCAGTTAGTTGGGGTACTGGTTAATACCAAAGACCCACCTACTGAAGACTGGGGTTCGATTCCCCTTTGGATAAATATGCCTGCATGCTATGCTTTGAGAAAGTATCCTAACACTATGTTTGCTTTCCTCAGAAACTCTCCTGATAAAAGTGTTTGCAATGTGCTGTAAATTAAATTCAGTTTCATTCACATCCTCTTTTTTCTCTTGAGCCGCTGCCCCCCAAACAGCTGTGCACAGGCCAGCTGACTGCATTGTTTGACAGTCAGTACGATCCAGGAATTCTTGAGTTTAAAACAGTCCAACCTGTGGTGTTGCTGGTCAATCTGAAGTTCTGATTAACCCCTTAAAATCCCAGGTGTATTATATTTTAAGACATATTATTATCCAGTAACTACAGAGACTTCAATGCAAACTGGTTGAGCTATTCTTAGGTTATAGAAGTGTGTAATAAATGTTCGGGCCTGCTGGTGGGCCCTGGCTATTTAAGGGGTGAAAGAAGCCTATTTGAAAAGTTACAGTAACTCATGTATCTTGTGTAATGACCTAAAGAGCCAGTAATAAAAGCTCATTGGCACAAACTGACCTAAACCGAAAGTGCCTATTCAGCAACAGCTTTCTTAGTGTGTTAAAAAACATAATTTCTTACATTCTGTACTAAAAGTCATTACTCAATACTCTTTGCAGTCATTTGCCTGCATTGGGTTCACTGCCCAGGTATGTTAAAAACATAAACCTAAATCAGGAAGATGCAATTTGTTCAACAAACAAGGTCCAAATTAACAGTACGTTCTGATTGGAGAAATAACAGTAAGGACTGAATGATATGTGACGATGTTTTGTCTCTCTCCAGTCTGTAGACCTGGTCTGCATGAGAGCCACCAGAGAGGCCCCCTGGCCCCAGTGCCTGAAGTGCAACTGGAGGACGAGGAGGAAAACCGTAGACCTCTTCCGCCTCCTGTCTTCATCAACCTCGAGAGAGAGGATGACCATCCACCTCTTTTGATCCCAGAACACCCGGATGAAGCTGTGATTGGCATTCATGTGAGGGAAGAACGGGTGCATGAGGAGGAACATTTTGGAGTTCTGATTGAGTATTTTGGTGAGGAGGAACAGGGGCATGCCGAGGAAAACGTCGGTGAAGATGTGATTGGCATTGATGTGAGGGAAGAACAAGAGCATGAGGAGGAACATTTTGGAGTTCTGATTGAGTATTTTGGTGAGGAGGAACAGATGCATGAAGAGGAACATGTTGGTGAAGCTATGATTGGCTTTGATATGAGGGAAGAACAGGAGCATGAGGAGGAACATTTTGGAGTTCTGGTCGAATATTTCGGTGAGGAGGAACAGATGCATGAAGAGGAACATGTCGGTGAAGCTGTGATTGGCTTTGATGGGAGGGAAGAACAGGAGCATGAGGTGGAACATTTTGGTGTTTTGATTGAGGATTTCGGTGAAGAGGAACAGGTGCGTGAAGAAAGAAATGTGCTGGAAGATGCTGAGGATGACGGTGGCAACGGAAATCCGGACTACAGAAATGAGCACAGGAGGGTTTTCGTGGAGTTACCACACTCTTCTTCTGAAGCTGGGCACAGCTTTGTCATGGGCCATGAAAGCCTGGGAAACCTCATAGATCCCTCCCAAGAGGCCATGCAAAGGACTGATGCAGAGTCTGCAAGTTCCTCCAGCAGTTCCAGGCAAGACAGGAACCTCAGAGTCCCAGAGCAAAATGATGGTATGCTATTGATATCATAACATCAAATTACACATTTCTGAGTGTTGTAGGTATTTAAAGAATACTGAACAACTAAAAACTTTAGATGAATCGTCCTGTTAACAACAGGAACAACCACCACCAGTGGATAGAAACTGTACAAACAGTACAGTAATAAATAGCAGACTGTATATTTAATTACACTGTAACAGAACATTTTCACATTTCTGTGTTCGTTACTGCGGAAGCGTAAATAGTAGTGTTAAACGGCTTCTGGTTGCTGTAAACAATGGCTGATACTGTCTGAAATCATTGCTGCATTTCTAAATGCACCATCAATTCAATCAAACAGCCACATTTGAGTTTCCACTCGATCAAGTTTGAAAATATTCAGCTTCAGATAAAAAGCTCCACTCGTTATGTGTCACTTTTAGTGAGGTAACCAATCAAAAAAAGGGTAAAATTCAACTGGAGAGCAAAGATGGGCCATACAGTGGGACAGATTTACTCACATTTTTGATTTAACATGCTCAGCCCCAAGTTAAATATCTATTCACTTGCATATTTACAATCCTGGAGATTGTCAGAACAGAGGTTTACTTAAAAACCCTGAGAAATACACTCCTCACCACAGCAGCTTGGTGATTATTTCATCTGTTTAGGGAGGCGTGATGTGGTGTTGAACAAAAAGATCTGCTCTGCTCTGCTCTGTTAAACGGTGCAGGTAGAAGTTTGATAACGCTACTATTTACCGAATGTGAAGCAGAGACTGTAAAAAAAGGTCTATTTTAGTCATTTATTTTAACCATTCAACTTGTTTTCAGACCTCAGTACAACATATTCTGATGCATGTTTTGTATTCTTGTTTTTCTTGTATTCTTGTTTTTCTTGTCTTGTTTTTCTTGTATTTTTGTTTTTCGTTTTCAATTTTGTCATATCTCTCACTCTTAGCCTCCATGATGCCATGTCCTGATGCCTCCACACCACCTCAGAATGACCCGACCCAGAATGACCCTGTCCCTGGAAACCACCTGGAAGTTTCCAATAATGCTGAAGCTCATAGCTCCAATGCTGCTGGTCCCTCTGGGGGCCACAGCTCCAGCAGCCTGGAGACCCAGAGCAACTCCAGGAAGAGGAAGAGAAAGAGTGACTTTCCAAGCTCGTCCTTTAACAGCCCTGAGACAGAGGACAGCCCCAGCAAGAGGAGAAGATCGGACAGCAGACATGGATGGAACTCAATTTCCAACAACCCACTGTCTATCAGGGATGAGCAATATGACGGTATGCTATTGATATCATAACATCAAATTACACATTTCTGTTCCGTCTTGTAGGTACTTAAAGAACACCGAACAACTAAAAACTCTAGATGACTTGTCCAGTTAACAACAGGAACAACAACAACCAGTGGATAGAAACTGTATAAACAGTATAGTAACAGTAAACAGTAAAGTAGCAGACTGCATGTTTAATTACACTGTAATAGAACATTTTCACACCTCTGTGTTCATTACTGCGGAAGAGTAAATAATAGCATTAAACAGCTTCTGGTTGCGCTGTAAACAATGGCTGATACTGTCTGAAACCATTGCTGCATTCCTAAATGCACCGATAATTCAATCAAACAGCCTCATCTGAGTTTCCACTCGATCAAGTTTGAAAATGTTCAGCTTCAGATGAAAAGCTCCACTCGTTATGTGTCACTTTTAATGAGGTAACCAATCAAAAAAAGGGTAAAACTGATCTGGAGAGTGAAGGTCGGCCGTACAGTGGGACAGATTTACTCACATTTTTGATTAAACATGCTCAGCTCCAAGTCAAATATCTATTCACTGGCATATTAACAATCCTGGATTTTGTAAATAAGTGATTTGCTTAAAAACCTTGAGATATACACTTGGTGATTAGTTTGCTGTAATGTAGAAATAAGATGCTGTGTCTCTGAGCTGGTTGTGTTCAGGGCACTTGCTAATGTTGCTAATGTTTACATGGGCTGAGTAGGAAGAATTAAACCTGGTGGACTTTTTCTCCAAAACGAAGCGCAATTAGAGCAAATCAGTTTAGGGAGGTGTGATGTGGTGTTGAACATAAAGATCTGCTCTACACTGATGGTGCAGGTAGAAGTTCGATAACGCTTTGTATTATATGTTGTATTATATGTTTTATTAACTTTAAATAAAAGTCTTTTCTGGTTACTCTGTTTTAATGTGTTTTTAGCTGTTGATAAATTAATTTCAGAGCAGGCTTTTTATCATGCGCATAGCTACAACTGGCAAATGCTTTCAGATAAATAAGCAAATTTTCTTTAGCGGTTTCCAATAATGACACAGGTTTATTAATAGAAAATCAAGTTTGTGACAATATGTGTGGCAGCACTATCTTGAGAATGTAAAGCTCCTTAATTCTATTCCCTTTGGTGTAAAGTCAGTACTATTTCAGACTAAAATCCCCGTTTGGCCTGAATGATTTTCAATATGTGCTTTTAACAAGTTTGAAGAAGAAAACAAATGGTTCAAATTTCACTTCTTTGTTTTAGTGCTGGAGCTACGAGGCTCACATTTCTAACAAACACATAAAAACCTTTTCAGTAAATACATCCTCAAAACATCTCTCAACACTGCAGCCAGGCCTTCATTAAAGTGGTGCAGACTTGTGGTTGTGGTTTAGGACACAGTATGACTTAATGTGAACTATAAAAATGAACAAAGTTTATTGATTTTTATAAAGAACTGTTCATTATGAATTTTCAAACTGAACACATGAACATCACTTTAAAACATTAAATCCTTGTTTCTACACTCATCGACCATTTTATCTGTGTGTGTTGCGCTGGTCTGAGTGGATCAGACAGAGCAGTGCTGCTGGAGTTTAAACACCTCAGTGTCACTGCTGGACTGAGAATAGTCCATCAACCATAAATATCCAGCCAACAGCGCCCTGTAGGCAGCGTCCGTGACCACTGATAAAGGACTAGAGGATGACCAACACAAACTGTGCAGCAGCAGATGAGCTATCATCTCTGACTTTACATCTACAAGATTAACTGACAAGGTAGGAGTGTCTAATAGAGTGGACACAGTGTTTAAAAACTCCAGCAGCACTGCTGTGTCTGATCCACTCACACACTAACACGCCACTCTACTTCAGTGTCACTGCAGTGCTGACAATGATCAACCACCCAAATGATACCTGCTCTGTGGGGGTCCTGACTATTTCAGAACAGGGTAAAAGGGGGCTAGCAAAGTATGCAGAGAAACAAATGGACTACAGTCTGTAACTGTAGAACTACAAAGTGCTCCTACATGGTTAGTGGAGCTGATAAAATGGACAATATGTGTAGAAACAAGGAGGTGGTTTTGTTGTTATGGCTGATTGGTTTATACCACAGATGCAGTTCTGTCGTACTTATGCTAATAAACAAACAATCAAGTCTGACTCGAGTCCAAATCATGTGACTCAAGTCCACAGCTCTGTAAAAGCTGTTATAACTCACTAACACTGTCTATGACAAACCTGTGGAGGCTTCTGCTTGGCCAGTTCCTCTTCTGTCTTGCCAAAAACATCGAAGAGTTTGGACTCCAAATCCCAGTTCCCTGCAGCTTTCTGAAGAGAAACCAGGTCCAAGTAGGGGTCCTTCTGGGCAGGATGGTCTGATGTAAACACAAATACACAAACACATTTTATATTTAAGAACATCTTTAAAAGTTTACCTGCATTGGTTAAAACAACATGCTGTACTACAATGTAATATAGGGGCAAAACCCAATGTGGAGTGAAATGGATATTTTATGTAGTTAAATGGGCTCAAATAGAACATGCTTTTGGTCATTTACTCATTTTCCCATGTCATCAGTGAATGTTCACAGCAGTCAGACAGATATATTTTTCAAGACTGGCCATGAAGACTGTGTCACAGAATTCACACCTATCTTATTTTAATCAGCCTCTTGGTGCCTGAACTACAGCACTGAGGTGAAGCACATAAATAAGAGGCTGAAGGACACAATGAGAGAAGTCCACACATTCTAATATAAATTCAAAACATACTATTTTCTGGGAAGTTTTAATGCATAGATTCATCAAAACTCATTCATTTTGATTTTCTAACTGAACATAACTGAACACATCCTCTACAGAGAACAGACTTTTGGACATTTTAATGCCCAGTTACAGTCATTCACTGAATTTAACGTATTGGGAGAAAATTAAACATAAAATGTGGCCTGTGCAAAACATATGGCACATTTTATGGTTTATTTTTTCCAGAATGTTAATCTCAGATGCAAATAAATAGAAATTGTGCACTATTTAGAAAATTTAGGGTGTTTAATATGGACACAGGAAGAATCTCTGATATGGATACATGCTCTAGGAGGCTAAACATGGCAAATAGCAGTGGTCAAACACATCTTTTTCTAACATGAGACAGTGCATGCCTGAAAATTCATGAGATATCCATATATATAAATGGGAGCTTGTAATTGTCTCAGGGAGGAGGAAGAAAAATACCAACATAACAGATCCAGACAGAAATAAAGGCATGGAGCAGCACCTTTAAACACGAAAATTCACCCTAGTACCTACTTAAATTTACTGCCATCCAAAACTGGGCTGGATAGAAACAGGGTCACTCATATTTTTTAGACATTAACATTTGTGATCATTTCCTAGAAAACTAAAACAGAAGACCAACAGGTGTACAACTGTAACAAGTAAGTGAACTGCAAACATCTGCCAGGGGTTATTACAGCTGCAGGCCCAAAGTCTGATTACCCACTTCTATAACCTTGAAACATCTCAACCGATTTGCATTGAAATCCCTGTCTTTACTGAATAATAATATCTGTATATAATAAGCCTTGGATTTTAAGGTTTAATCCACTCTGAAACTTAATAGACTCTAACAAATTCACTCCAGAGATTCCAGATGAGGAGATAATCATCAGCAGCAGCTTCTTCCTCCATGACTATTTCCAAAAAGGGGACAATGACAGCGACTTTCTCATCAATTTATTATTCATATTATAGATCAGGTAACTGTGGTGATCTACTGGATCAGATTTTTGACCCCACTTTGTACAACCCCATTTCCAAAAAATTTGGGACGGGGGCATGTTTACCACTGTGTTTCATCACCTCTTCTTTTAACAGCACTCTGTAAGCATTTCGGACCTGAGGAGACACTGCTGTAGTTTTGAAAGTGAAATGTTTTCCAGGGTCTCCTTTGTCATATTTTTCATTTCATAATGCACCGAATGTTATTAGTGGGCGACAGGTCTGGACTGCAGGCAGGTCAGTTTAGCACATGGACTCTTTTAATACGGAGCAATGCTGTTGTAATACATGCAGAATGTGGTTTGACATTGTCTTCCTGAAATAATCAAGACCTTGCCTGAAAAAAACATAGTCTGGATGGCAGCATATGTGGCCAAAACATGTATATATCATTCAGCATTAATGATGCCTTCACAGATGTTCCCATCACCCATACCATGTGCATTAATGCACCCCTGTACCATCATGAATACTGGCTTTTGAACTGTGCACTGATAACAAGCTGAGTGGTCTTTAGACCGGAGGACACAGTGTCCATGATTTCCAAAAAGGATTTCAAATGCTGATTTGTCAGACCACAGGACACTTTTCCACTTCCCCTCAATACATTTTAAATGAGCTCGGGCCCAGAAAAGGTGGCAGCGTTTCTGGATGCTGTTTATATATGATTTCTTCTTTGCGTTTTAGAGTTTAAACTTGCATTTGTTGATGCAGCGACGTTTTTTGGCCTTGTCCCTTATATACAGAAATTTCTACAGATTATCTGAATCTTTTAATGATATTATGTACCGCAAATGATGAAAAGCAGATATTCTTTGCTATTTTATGTTGAGAAATGCTATTCTTCAATTGTTAAACTATTTACTCATGCAGTCACAGAGTGGTAAACTCCTCCTCATCTTTACTTCTGAAAGACTCAGCCTCTCTAGGATGCTTTTTAATACCCAATCATGTTACTGACCTGTTGTCAATTAACCACCAGGTGTTTTTTTTTAGCATTACACAACTTTACCAGCCTTTTGTTGCCCCCGTCCCAACTTTTTTGAAACATGTTATTGGCGTCAAACTCAAAATAAGCATATATTTTTCAAAAAATAATAAAATTTCAGTTTCAGTATTTTATGTGTTGTCTTTGTACTATTTTCAATCAAATACAGGATTTAAATTATTTGTACATCATTACATTTTGTTTTTATTTACGTTTTGCACAGCACCCAAACTTTTTTGGAAATGGGGTTATAATTAGAGGACAGTTTCGCTGAGCTCTGACTTGTTTAAAAAGAGGATGCTGTAACTTACGTGGTGAAGCTGATGCCTTCACTGAATATTCACATACAGGAGAATGGCATCTTGATGGTCTGTGAGAAGGAGAAGGAGGCTCACGACACATCTGATAAAATCTATGATCACAATAGAAAGATTTTTTACAGAGGAGACACAGGAGGTGTCGCCCAAGTAAGCCTTCAGCACACTCTGTGCGTCTATTTAGAGACGAAAGTGCTTCACTCTCTTTGAATGTGATTAAGTCCTATTAGGTCCTGTTTATGTCTGTATGATTTAAGCGTTAGCAGGGAAAACTAACTTCCGCTCCATACAACTACTGCAGAAGCAATGTGAAAATGTTATAGTAGTGTACCATAATGCTCAAATTCTGAGCTACAACAGCTATATTTTAGTTTTCCTGCACTGTTGTGACAAACAGCGAGAATAAGAAGTGGATGGAAGCACTGATTTAACTTTAAACAGAGCTAAAATGTGTGGGACAGCCTTGTTTTTACTGCAGTCTGCTGCAGCTTCTTACATCAAGCAGTTTCTGTGTCTTTGTACAACATGCCAGCGATTTCTATAATAATTCTGTTTTCAAAAGAAAGACGAACTATATGTAGTATGAATTTGATGGACTCTGCTGGCTAGAAGCTATTGCTAACAGTAGCTATTACCTCAAACTAGATTACCCAGCTAACATAAAGCAGCATCACCAGTTAATTTTGTACTCATCTTTAAAAAGCTAATGCAGGCAATAATCCATCAATGAAATAATTCTTACATGATCAGCTCGGTACAAACAGTTAAAGTTAGCTGGCACATTATGTCAGAGACATATCTTAGTTTTCATGCACTGTCATGACAAATAGTGAAAATAGAAAGTGGATGGAAGCACTGACTTAACTATAAACAGAGCTAAAATGTGTGTATCTGTATTCGGTGTAGCCCTGTTTACTGCAGCTGCCTTACATCAAGCAGTCTCTCTGTCTTTGCACAACATACCAGCGATTTGTTATATTTCTGTTTTGAAAAGAAAGAACTTTTATATGTAGTATGAATTTGAAAGACGTTGTTTAGCTGTAGCTAGCTAGCTACGCTAGAGGCCATTGCTAACTGTAGCTGTAGTCCCAAACAAGGAAGCTAGATTTTATTAGCTGCTAGCTGCAGCTGGCTAACATGGAGCAGGTTCTGTGACATATTTACAGCATATCAGCAATTTCTCTAATATTATAAACGTAAACCAAAACTTTTATATGTAAAGTCTATTTGACAGACCTAGTTTAAACTCTCTTTTAGCTTATGGTAGACTAGCAGGCTACAGGCACTAATTAGCTTGCCTACTATTAGCAGTTTAAGGAACACCAGCTTCATATGAGGAGCAAACTTTAAAGCTAGCTGGCTAGCTATGTTAGTGATCTGCCAAACAGCATCATTCTTTTAGTTTCATTGCAATTTTTGAAGCAGTACTTCAGAAAACATCCACCTTTCACTGCTCAATCAAAGACGCGACTCCTAGCTAAATTGTATCTTAGCATCGCGGTTATGCTGTTACGTTTTGATTTCCATCTTGTGGCATAGCTAGCTTAGCTAGTTGTCTGGGATCTGGGAAGAGCCACGTTAGCTGTTTGTACCGAGCTGATCGTGTCGGAATTATTTCGTTGACGGTTTATTGCCTTGCATTGGCTTTTTAAAGATGAGTACAAAATTAACTGGTGATGCTGCTTTATGTTAGCTGGGTAATCTAGTTTGAGGTAATAGCTACTGTTAGCAATAGCTTCTAGCCAGCAGAGTCCATCAAATTCATACTACATATAGTTCGTCTTTCTTTTGAAAACAGAATTATTATAGAAATCGCTGGCATGTTGTACAAAGACACAGAAACTGCTTGATGTAAGAAGCTGCAGCAGACTGCAGTAAAAACAAGGCTGTCCCACACATTTTAGCTCTGTTTAAAGTTAAATCAGTGCTTCTACCCACTTCTTATTCTCGCTGTTTGTCACGACAGTGCAGGAAAACTAAAATATAGCTGTTGTAGCTCAGTATTTGCGCATTATGGTACACTACTATAACATTTTCACATCGCTTCTGCAGTAGTTGTATGGAGCGGAAGTTAGTTTTACCCTGATAACGCTTAAACCAGGAGTAATCGTGGCTCTCTGTGAAAAGCGCCCATTGAGGTTTACTCAGGTGAGTCCTCCCTTTCAAACTAAGGCCTGCTCGTTAAGGCAATTGTGTAGCCACTTTTAACACAAAGTTGGAAGCATAGATTTGTCCAAAATTACCTTGGTCTGCTGAAGCATTAAGATTTCTCTTCACTGGAACTAAGGGGCCTAGGCCAACTCTGAAAAACAACCCCATAGCCACTTTTAACAGATTTGTTTCTTAGGGTGCGTTCAGACCTGGCAGATTTGGTACAATTAAAATGAAGCCAGATGCGACTGATCTGTTACTGCAGTTCATTAGAGCAGTGAGAAAACTGGCATCCAAACACTGGAGCTCAACAAACAAGCATGCCGAGACCCCCTGAGAAGGGGTGCCTTTCTCAAAACAACTACAAAGATTATATGATAGAGGCACTATCATTCTGCACACTGTCTCTCCACGGTTACCACAATGGTCTCTCATGGATGCTTTTGGGAAACGCAATCCAGGTCAATCTTGGTTCACTTCAACACGAACTCTGGAGCGATTCATTTGAAGTATGAGCACAATACGGACCAAAGACATCTAAACGGACCAAATACGGAAAGAACCATCGTATGTGGAAAAGACGAGTCTAATCTTGCTTTGACACTTACCTGTGTTTATGATTATCTTCATAAACTCTGACTCGGTAACAACCTGTATTATGTATTACGTATTAAGGCGCCAACGTTTCTCAGTTTCGTAAAAGCAGTAAGACACTCGAGGCCGTTACAGGGATGTCACCCGGCCTGGCATCATGCAAAACAGCAGTAACACTGGGAGTCTCAGGGCTCATTGCTCTAATATCACAAGACAGATAAAACAAGTCATAAATAAAACCTACAGGCCCAGATAGAACACAGAACAGCATGATTTATAAAGTCCAGCAGACATTATCACAGTTACTGTATGTCATAAAATCCACCCAATCAGTTACAATTTTTTACTTCCATGACTTTTGTTTAAATATTCTGGCTTGTAGTTAAATATGTCAGTGTGAATGCTAAATGAATCAGAACTAAAATGATACTGTGAATCATTTTCTGCTTTGGTCCAGACCAAGGGAGCAGAACTACAAGTACTAACACACGCTTATTTCCATTTGGTAGAATATTCTTAGTGTTGAATTTAATTGCATCATTGATTGATGTGTAAAAAGTGTGGCTTTTATACTTACATGTAGAGTTCACAGGGCTTTCCTGAAGAGAGAGAAAAAATAGTACTATATAAAATAATGAAGTAGTACAAATGTGCTAGGGTAAGTGCTGGTATCATTTCGTACGTGAGTTCAACAGCTGAGGGAATCTACCTTGGTGTCCGGGATGTGAATCATACTCTTCATCTAAAAGAAATGCACAGTACAGGAATTAATACTCATAATGGTGTGGAGACAGATACCAATGTGTTAGCTGATAATCATAATAACAACAAAAATTAACAACAACAATTATTTATGTCAAAAACTGTCGGTTTTCTTCTGGCAACAGCAAGTGATAACACACAACCTCAAGTGTACTATTGCTTTAATACAACAGTTTGGAAAAACAAATAAAGTGTAAAGCAAAGAAACCCTTAATATTATATTAAATATGTTTTTTTTATAGTGGGCATTCAGTGGACATCTGACCTTCTCTCCTCCTTATCTCCCAAAATAAATGTCCAAAAATGATCAAACCTACTTTGTCACTGTTCACAGACAACAAACAAACACCAAATATATATTAAAAATGTCTGTTGTAAATTTTGCTGAACAGTCCAACCCAGGGCCAAATGCGATCCGCAGGCTGATTTTAATTGGCCTTTGACGTCTGTTTAAGAGTGTGTAATAAGTGGCTCTTCAGCTGATATGTAGCAGTTTTTCCTTTCACCTGATGGTGGCAGTACTACCATAAAATTACAGTGTTATGTGCCACATTGTGGTAATAAAGTTAGAGTTTTCTCTGACTAGACGGGCAGCTTGATTTACTGAATAGCATTTAGTCAAGACTATAGCCATGAAGCACAAATTTATCATTGAGAACTGGCGATTTTGAATTGAATATTTTTTCACTGAGAGCCAAAGCAATTATATGTCAAAAGAATATAATAAATTTAATATCAACAGACATGAAACAAAGCACAGACATTACAATTAAGAGAAACTAAAGCAACTACATGCTAACCGAGTCTCACAGCACCAACCTCTTATCAGAGTAAATTGAGCAGTTCAGTAAATGTTAACCCTTTAAAGCTTGAACAAAAACCTGGCAATTAATGCTGTTTAATCTGCTCTTCTCGTTTAATTGATTTCTGAATGTTGTTGCTGCAGTTATTTGATATGTAAAGAACATCTAACAAAATCAAAAATGTATAGATTTTTGCTTAGTTTGTCTCACAAATTATATTTTTAACAAGTAAACACTTCGGTAGGGTTTATATGTTTTATTGTTACTCTTAGTCTTGTGATTTGTTTTACCCTGTTCTTCAGTGGTCAGGACCCCCATGGACCCTCACAGAGCAGGTACTACTTGGTTGGTGGATCATTCTCAGCACTGCAGTGACACTGACGTGGGGGTGGTGTGTTAGTGTGTGTTGTGCTGGTACGAGTGGATCAGACACAGCAGTGCTGCTGGAGTTTTTAAACACTGTGTCCACTCACTGTCCACTCTATTGGACACTCCTACCTTGTCAGTCCACCTTGTAGATGTAAAGTCAGAGACCATAGCTCATCTGCTGCTGCACAGTTTGTGTTGGTCATCCTCTAGTCCTTCATCGGTGGTCACAGGACGCTGCCCAGAGGACCCTATTAGCTGGATATTTTTGTTTGGTGGACTACTCTCAGTCCAGCGTTGACACTGAGGTGTTTAAAAACTCCAGCAGCACTGCTGTGTCTGATCCACTCAGACCAGCGCAACACACACTAACACCATCCCCACATCAGTGTTACTGCAGTGCTGAGAATGATCCACCACCCAAATAGTACCTGCTCTGTGAGGGTCTATGCGGGTCCTGACCACTGAAGAACAGGGTAAATGGGGGCTAACAAAGTATGCAGAGAAACAGATGGACTACAGTCTGTTATTGTAGAACTACAAAGTGCACCTATATAGTAAGTGGAGCTGATAAAATGGACAATGAGTGTAGAAAAAAAGATTATAATGTTATGCCTGGTGTATATTCACACACACACACTGAGGGGCAATTTAGCATGTCCAGTTGGCCTGACTGCATGTCTTTAGACTGTGGGAGGAAACTCACTCAGACACAGGGAGAACATGCAAAACTCCATACACCATGGTCGCCCAGCCAGGGAATCGAACCCAGGCCCTTCTTGCTGTGAGGCAACAGCTCTATCATTATTACAAGTGTATTTGGAAAATGAATGCCTTGCTTATATTTATTTATTTTTTCCTTCTCCTTTTCTTTTCATACCAGTTGAATAATTTGTGCATATATTCTATTAATAAGAACTGAACTGATTATTGCTTGTCTGTTCATAAAGGTTGCCGTACAAAATGTATTTGTGAAGCCTTTTCATACTGCTTGAAATAAATAAATAAAAAAACAGCCTTTTGTCCATGCTGGGGGGAACTAACAGACGAGCCAACTGATCTTCCATTGGCCATGCTGAGGAAGTTTTGTGAGGGAGGCTGGAAACCGACGACCCTCCATTGCCACTCTGTTAAATGGAGCAGGCAGAAGTAAATACTAGGTCATCGCTACTATTTACGGCCAGATGTGACGATGCAGTGATCAATGTTCCACTGATTATCCAGTGTGTGTGTGTCTATATATGTATGTGTGCGCGCATGTGTGATACCCTGAGTCCTCAGTAGCTTTAACGCAGAAAGTAAACTGGTTTGTCACTGGTTGTCCTTCCAGACTGTAGTGCACAGTCACAGTTCCTTCATCGTTCCCAGAGCTCTAAGAAAGTTACACAGACAAAACTTGATTAGATTAGTACATATGAAAGAAAAGCTTTTTAGTTAAAGGTGCAGTACATGTTTTTTTGTCAAATTCAGTGAATGTCTTCTTCTAGTGTTTGTACATAGCCCTGGCTCTGTAAATGGAAAATGAACAGAGCATCTTGGTTCGACAGGCAATCAGCAACAGGGGGTGCTCACGCTCATACACAGGACAGGGGAATGGGAAGCGCTATGTGCTGAACTCCACGCATCATCAAGAAAGAGAGATGACCAAGAAACAGCCAAGAGGAGAAGATCTGAAGAAGAAGTATGGAGAGAAAAGTGTTTCAACGGTGAAAAGGAGACCAAGAGTTGACAGCGAGGCATTTCAAGGACAGAGAGACCCCTGAAAGCTGGCTTCCTGTTCGCATTTTCCAGTTCCACCTTAAATCATGCAGCAGTTCCATTCTGCACCATTTAAGGCAGAACGACAGAATTTGAACAAGAACTTGAGGCGCCAGAATGTAACTGCTGCACCATCCAAAGTGGAGTGGAAAAATTTAAGCAAGAAGCTGAGGCAACTAAAATGTATCTGCTGCACCACTGAAGGTGGAAGGGATAAATTCAAACAAGAAGCTGTTATACAGGAACGTAACTGCTTTACCATTCAAGGTGGTATGCTGGTCAACCAGCATGACAATGCTGGGTGACAAGCTAGACAAGCACCAGACCAGCACTAGTCCAGCATAAGCCAGCATAAACTAACTTAGGCCAGCACGGAATGCATGCTGGTCTGTGCTGTTTTTCTATTTTTCTGATGAATTAAAAATTGTGCACTCCATTAATTACATGGTTGTTTTTGGTTTTGAAACACATGATGAGATGGTACAAAAGCACTGGCAGTGCTTAAAAAGTTTTGCAAACTTTTTAAGAGCCGGTATTACTGTTTACCGTGGTGATATTTGTATACAACCAGAAAAAGCATCCATAAAAGCAAGTTCCTGTGGCAGTGGGTGTCCACGCAACATATCCCAGATAGCAATGAAATTTTGGCCCAAATGTGGCCTACATCTGCAGTTCTCTTATGGCCCACATTTGGCCTTGATGTACGCCGTTGACTAAGGGTGATTCTGGCTGCCTCAACAATACAACCCTCAATAACATACCACTACCATGTCAATATCACTGCAGTGCTGAGAAGGAAACCACCTCCCAAATGATACCTATTCTGTGGTCCTGTGAATTGATGAAGGAGTAAACAAATTAGGTGGAGAAATAGATGGACTACAATCTCTAACACGTTGTCTGCACAGAATACTATCCTCTGCTCCAAGTGACGGCCTAAAGCAGCCTCTTTTTCGCCAGTTTACCCGTTTCACCTTAAATGGTGCAGCAGGCCTCCCAAGTAGAAAATAACTTCCTGACCTCCCTCTGCAGTTCTCGCCACAGCAACGCAGTGATGTGGTCATATGCTAAACAGGCTTAACTAGTTAAACTAATTTAGGTGTATAAAAAGTGTCCAGTGAGTGTAAACATAGAGCATGTGTGAGAGAGAGGCAGACAGAGAACGAACATCTGGACCCTACCCTTCAATGTTAAAAATACTCGGCACTTAACAGATGTGGAAGTCTCTGGTCAATTTTATTATCACCACCAGCTTGTGATTATGGATTCTTCAAGGCTGCATCTAAAACAAAAAAATAAGCAAAACTAGTAATAAACACTCACAAGATAAATGAGAGTTAGCTTATAAATGATCCTAAAAGAACAGCAGCCAGTACAAAAAAAGCAAAGCAGGTGAGCCGCTGTTTCAAATACATAATACTAACAATATCTTGCGCTACAGATTTAGTAATATACTACAAATGTTACTATAAATAAAAGGACCTGGGACAAGCTGTAAGTTCTTATCAGGCAAGAACCAGAAGCAGTAGATGGATGGCTGTAGGAAGATAACATGTTTAATAAACGTTTAAAATACTATAATACTTAAATAACAGACACAGGCATATTTATGTTGACTAACTGCATTTGCATAAGCACACAAGCCTCTCAAATCCAGTAGATATTGCTTCCAAACCCGAGAAATACTGGTTTATGCAGACAGGGTTTTATCCTAACCTCTCCTGGTAGGCCAGGAGCAGCATGGTGGACAAAGTACACAACTTCTCTACTAGAGTAAAAGCAGAAATGCTCTTAGTAAAATATTCAATCAATATTTGTACAGGTTTTTAAATTACTTGCATATCAGAAGTAATAACAGGAAGTTATTATATAAATCATTATCATTATAATAATTATTATTAAAGTAGAAAGGGGCATGAGGGAGGGTGAAAGAAGGAGAATTAAAAAATGTTAGTCTGACTGACCTCTAGTCAGTGATAGTCAGTTTTCTTGTGCTACAATAAATATTCTCAATCCCCTTATCATATATAAATTGATATTTTCATAAAGTGGATGCTCAAATTGTTTTAGATATACGAATTTAAGCATGTAAAGCACAGGGCAGCACCAAATCATACCTTAGTTTAGTTAGGATAACTAACTTACTGTTTTAACTTTAACTCCAGCACCAGTCACTCGACGTCTCTCCCTCAGATTTTTGTTTTATCCTCTAAATGGTCTTCCAGCACAGCTGTTAGCTAACCTGCCAGCTAACATTAGCTAAACTTGAGCTAACTTGTATAGCAACTCCCAGTTTATTATATTTACAATTCGACACTGCCTTTCTAATTTTAAAATAATAACATTTTATTGTCGTTAAAATCTCTTACATTCTTTTGTGAGAGCAAACAATAAAAACAGTGACTCGCTAGGTTAGGTTAGCTTAGAATAGCAGGCGCGGGTTAACTAGCTAGCTAACTGTTAGCAATCGATGCTTATTTTCGTTTTAACATATAAACAGTGTGACATTAACAAATTTGCTATGGGATTACATTCGAGTACATGTCTGATTGGTAAGTCAAATAAACTAGTTAAGCATTACTCACCAAACGTGTTTTGACACCCCCCGAAGTTTCCAGAAGCAGCTCTGAGAGCCTTTCTCGCCCGGTTGAACGTTGATGACCCATGCAGCGCATGCGCCTAAATACGGGTGAGCTTGGAAAAACTCTTAAATTTTAACGTATACTCATCATTTATCATTTTTAACTTGATATAAATGTTCAGTTTGTGATAGAAATTACATTTCAGCATCATTTTTACTTAATCTTCTTCACAAACCTCACTTTCTAGATATTGTTGTTCTTGTTTTCCATTTTTAATATATAAATTTAGATTTCTGAAGTAGTTTCATGATCAAAAATAATAAAGTGCTAAAAAAATAATAATTATGGTCATATTTATAATGTAGAACATTGAAGTTAAAATTTCAATGTTGATTTATAAGTATTTTGCTTTTCAGAACCATTTAACACTGAACATTGTTTCAGCATTTTATCAACATTGAAACTGACATTTTTTTCAACAACATTTCAATGTTGAACGTCGGTCAGGTGCCCAGTGGAATGCTGCAAGTCAGGTACGCACCAAAAGAGCGCCAGAGGAATTCAGTTCAGCTCAGGACCCAAAAAGTGGATCACATGTTCATGTTATATGGACCAGGACAATTTATTTATTTATTCGGCCCACGTCTGGCCCACACAACACTTGCCAGTGCCGTAACTGAGCCGTGGCACAGATTAGGCCCAAAAGTGCCTGCTGTCTGGGACGGAAATTTCGCTCCCTGTGGTTTGAAATCGACCTTAAGATGAGCTCGGTAAATAGGTTGATATTGGATATTCAGCGGATATTCGCGTTTCGCCCCTCCTATTGCTCACAAACAACCTCTTAAAAATTCTGAAATAACATTTTCTAAATCGTGTTAAAACAGACGACAAACTACAATCTTTATATTTCGCCGAAGTACCCGATCTCTCCATTTCGCCAAGTAGATATGATGAAAATAGGCGGAATCGCTGCAGTAGTCGCGTAACACGGTAAGGGACCGTCGGTAAAGTGCGGGTACTGCTTAAAAACGTAAAACATTCACAAACATGAGCAGCTTGTTGGTGTTGTTTATAAAGACCTGAAACCTACTGAAATATAATGATGATGTGAAAATCAATACCTGACATTAAGTATACGCTTTTAGCAAATTAGGCAGTCTAAAGGCATATGCAGTGGACCTACAAATTGAACTGAGACACACTGAACAAACCTACTGCAAAATAAAATAACTTGTACTTAATTAAACAACATAATACAAATAACATACAAGCTTTGGTTTGAGACATACCTGACAAACATACTACAACCTTTAGTTTGGTAAAATATGCCTCGACTGAATTTTAATGAATTTTTTATAGAAATAAATCACAATTGTGTCACATCCATATGACTTACAGATCTAAAATCACTTGTAGTGTACAGAGACATGCCTGACAAACATACTACAACCTTTAGTTTGGTAAAATATGCCTCGACTGAATTTTAATGAATTTTTTATAGAAATAAATTGATACTCTATCACATCCATATGACTTAGAGATCTAAAATCACTTATAGTGTACAGAGACACGCCTGACAAACATACTACAACCTTTAGTTTGGTAAAATATGCCTTGACTGAATTTTAATGAATTTTTTATAGAAATAAATTGATACTGTGATACAATTTTAGTGTACACTGGTTTGCAGTGAACATGTCACAAACCTATTTCAACCTTTTACTACATTTACTATAAAGTTTACTACGTTTATTCTTTGATTGGATTTTAATTTCCTGCATTGGACTTGCGACCTGTCCAGGGTGTTTTCTGCCTTTCGCCAAATGACTGCTGGAATAGGCTCCCCCTCCCCCCCTGCGACCCAGAAGGATAAACAGCTTAGAAAATGTGTGTGTGTGTATGTCAATTTTAATTATTCTTCTTTAAAATTTCCTATTCACCTATTTGACATACTGAGCTAAAATCACTTTTAATTTTTTAAGACACATCGATTGACCCTACTATAACTTTAGGTTTAAAAAGTACCTCTACATTTTTATGGCCACTAGAGAATCACTTCCATCTTACATGGCTGCCCAACCCTGCTTGTGACAATCTGTGCATAGTTCCAGTCCTGATGTCACATACTTTAGAACATACACTTGATCAAAGTCTTTAAGAGCATCTGAATACTAGAGTCAGATGTGGTGGAACTACAACCCTGCTGGGTGGTAGTTTTTTAGGCGTAGAGTTGAGTATTTTTGAGCACCCCATTTCCAAAAAAGTTGGGAAAAGAATTTCAAATTTCAATTAATTGGACCACAGGACACTTTTCCACTTCTCCTCACTCCATTTTAAATGAGACTGGGCCCAGAGAAGGTGACAGCATTTATGGTCCTGTTTATATACGGTTTCTTCTTTGTGTTTTAAAGTTTTAACTTGCATTTGTGATTGCAGTGATGAAATGTTTTCACAGACAGTGGTTTTCAGAGGTGTTTCTGAGCCCATGCAGTGAGTTCCACTACAGAATCATGTCTGTTTTTAATGCAGTGCTGCCTGAGGTCCCAAAGATCATGGCCAGCAAATACTGTTTTTTGGCCTTGTCCCTTGCATACAGAGATTTCTTTTATCTTTTAATGACATTATGTACTGTAGATGATAAAAAGCAACAGTTCTTTGCTATTTTATGTCAAGAAACGTTATTCCTGAATTGTTGCACTATTCAATTGTGCGGTCTTTCACAGAGTGATGAACCCCTCCTCATCTTTACTTCTGAGAGACTCAGCCTCTCTGAGATGCTCTTTATACCCAATCATGTTACTGACCTGATGCCAGTCAAACACCAGGTTTGTTTTTTTAACTTTTCACAACTTTACCAGCCTTTTGTTGTCTCTGTCCCAACTTTTTTGAAACATGTTCAAAATGGACAAATACTTTTCAAAAAACAATAACATTTCTCAGTTTCTCAGTATCTTTGTACTACTGTCAATTAAATATTGAGTTTAAATGTTTTGCACATCATTGCATTTTGTTTTTATTTACATTTTGTACAGCGTCCCAACGTTTTTGGAAATGTGGTTGGAAATGATCAAGCTTCAGGCTTGTGAACTTTTTGGTGTCACTCCACTCTTCTGTTCCACCAGGGGTTCTAGTGTCCTGCTCAGCCAGCCTCCACCACTGACCAGCTCCTCAAGCCTGTCCAAACTGCCAATCCCGTGGTCCAGATTCACCCAATGTTTTGGGCTTTGGGAGCCTCACTTTATGTAGTGTACTCTTGTTTGGGACTGGCCCGCTCCGGCTCTGACTCCACTCACTTATTACCACACACACTTGTGGCCCATTTCTAAGACTGAATAACAAACAAACAGTATTGATTCAATGTTTTAGGCACTTGAGGAAAATGTATTTAAAAAGCTATTTAATTGGTCAGTAAGCAATTAAGAATGTTAAGAAAAACATAAATATTAGGATGAATACAAATTTCCAAACATTCCAAACCCTCTTGGGGTTTCTAAACCCTTGTGGACCTCAAGAAATAATTGTAGTTTTCATCCACTAGCCGGTTTCGTTAATTAGTCTTTCATTAAATCAGGAGTGCTGGTTCTTGGATTTGAACCAATCGATGTCATAGACTCAGGACATTAAGGAGAATTTGGGAACTAAACTTTGCTGCTCTAACCAGCTCACAATATCTCAGGTACTTTTAAAAACATAAGAAATGCTTATTACATTTTACTTCACTGACTGTAATGCTTGTTTGTATTAATTCATACGTTATATTGTGTTTTTACAAGCCAAAATATGCTACAGCCAAGGCAAATGGTTTTAAATGTAAAGACTTTGGTCTCTTGCCTTGCAAAGTGTTGCAGCTTTCTGAGTGCATTTCTTAACCATGTTCTTGTTCTGCAATATCTCTTGTTTTAACCATTCTTCTGTTTTGTTGGATTTTGATTGTAAATTTGCCTAGTTTGTGCCTGCTTGCCGATGTACTGACACCTTCCTCTGATAAACTATGAGTCAGATTGTCCCTAATTAAGAGGGTCGGTGCATGTATACTACCGCAGCACCCATTTGTCTTAACAAATAACTCAAACCTATAAAAAAAATATAAATTTGAAGATTTTAATATTTTTAATTGTTTAATTTCTAATAATTATGACTATGACTGTTTACATACAGATCTACAGATGTACAATCACTTTTAGTGTACTTACGCACATCTCATAAACCTTTGGTTTGGAAAACATGCAATATATATATATATGAGGAGTTTTAGGAGCATGTTATGCAAAGCTGCGCCGTGGGCATTTCAATTTTGGGCAATACATTTTAACTTTGACATGTTTTGCAGTCCTACTAGAATATTCAATATATATGCAGTAGAATTTTCCTGAAAAACCTTTCTCAAGCAAACTACAACCTTATTAGCATACTGTGGCAGAATGAGTTTTTTCTGGAACAAATAATTTGTCGCACATGAACAACATACAATAGTCTGGTTGTCTTTATTATTTCATGAATGAAGTGTTGCTAAGGCACGTCCATGTGACAAAAAATTATATTCATCTTTAAAAAACAAAGAAATAAAACTGACAAAAGTGTATCCAGTCTAAATTAAGTACAAACTGCCATCAGTGTATCGAAAGATGTGCAGAATTAAAATAAATATATTCTGGGGTACGAATTGCTGAACAGCTGACTATAACTTACACAACACTAAACTAACATAACAGTAAAAATTAAAAATTATTTGTTGCAATGTTTCTATTTTAAAAATACTTACTTCGCAGTACATATATCTTCCTGAACTACTTTTTTTACACATCTGTTTCACACATTTCACATTGCCATGTTGTTTCCTCATCAGGAACAGCACCTGGTATCATTCCAAAGCAGTCTGCATGGAGCCAACTTTTACAAGTTCCACATGTTGTATAAATAGCCAAATAGAAGAAAGTGTGTAATAACAGTACCAGCAAATTTTGAATTCAAACATTTTAAAATTTTAGCATAATAATAATTTTCTGAAAATCTCTTAAAAACAAAAATCAGTGAAACAATGCAGCAGCCACACCAGAAACCAACTATCAATATCTCTATGTCATATGAATTTGACACAGCGGCAATTTATTTCTAGAAAAAATTCATTAAAATTCAGTCGAGGCGTATTTCACCAAACTAAAGGTTGTAGTATGTTTGTCAGGCGTGTCTCTGTACACTATAAGTGACTTTAGATCTGTAAGTCATATGGATGGGTCACAATAGCGATTTATTTCTAGAAAAAAATCATTAAAATTCAGTTGAGGCATATTTTACCAAACTAAAGGTTGTAGTATGTTTGTCAGGCATGTCTCTGTACACTACAAGTGACTTTAGATCTCTAAGTCATATGGATGTGACACAGCGGCAATTTATTTCTATAAAAATTTCATTAAGATTCAGTCGAGGCATATTTTACCAAACTAAAGGTTGTAGTATGTTTGTCAGGCATGTCTATGTACACTATAAGTGATTTTAGATCTGTAAGTCATATGGATGTCACACAGTATCAATTTATTTCTTTAAAAAAATCATTAAAATTCAGTCGAGGCGCATTTTACCAAACTAAAGGTTGTAGTATGTTTGTCAGGCATGTCTCTCTACACTACAAGTGACTTTAGAAGTGTAAGTCACATAGATGTGACACAGTATCAATCTATATCTATAAAAAATCATAAAAATTCAGTTGAAGCATATTTTACCAAACTAAAGGTTGTAGTATGTTTGTCAGGCATGTCTCTGTACACTACAAGTGACTTTAGATCTGTACGTCATATGGATGTGACACATTAGCGATTTATTTCTAGAAAAAAATCATTAAAATTCAGTCAAGGCATATTTTACTAAACTAAAGGTTGTAGTATGTTTGTCAGGTGTGTCTCTGTACACTACAAGTGATTTTAGATCTGTAAGTTGTATGGATGTCACACAGTATCAATTTATTTCTTTAAAAAAATCATTAAAATTCAGTCGAGGTGCCTTTTACCAAACTAAAGGTTGTAGTATGTTTGTCAGGCATGTCTCTGTACACTACAAGTGATTTTAGATCTGTATGTTATATGTACGTGACACAGTAGGAATTTAAATGTCATAAAAAATCAAAAAAGGGAATGTGTTATCAAACTAAAGGCTGTATTGTTTTTGCAAGATGGATACCTGTACACTACAAGTGACTTTAGATGTGTATGTCTTATGGACGTCTCACAGTACCAATTAATTACATATAAAAAATAATCTCTGCATTTCAACTAAGGCAAATTTTATCAATCTAAAGGTTGCAGTATGTTTGTCAGATCAGGTCAGATGTATACTTGTTAGTGTTAGTTATTGATTTTCACATTATCTCTCTATTTCAGTAGGTTTAAAGTCTTTATAAATAACGCCAACAGGCTCCTCGTGTCTTTGAATGTTTTACGTTTTTAATCAGTGACATCATATTTACCACACTTCACCGACGGTCCCTTACCGGTTTCGGCGCCTACTGCAGCGATTCCGGCTATTTTCATCAAAAGTACTCGGCGAAATGGAAAGATCGGGTACTTTGACGAAATATAATGATTGTGGTTTGTTGTCTGTTTTACCACGATTTAGAAAAGAGGTTGTTTGTGAGCAATAGGAGGGGCGAAACGCGAATATCCGCTGAATATCGAATATCAACCTCTTTACCGAGCTCTTAAGATGTCTGAATTCCCTGTGCAGTACACTGTGCAGGGAATACGAGGGCGATTGGAAGCGTCTTAGCGTTTGACCAAGGAGTGTCGAGACTTCACTTAGCGATGATGTAGACTGTTCATCAAGGGTGATTGATTTCTTCGTTATTTAGATATAGATGATAAAACTATGGCATTATTCTAACTTTGCTTGTAAAGAGATCAAGACACAGGTTATAGCCCACTTCTCAATACAGCACACTGAGTGTGGTCCTTTTTCATAGCTAAAACAACAGTTTCACATGTTGTCAGTAACAGTAAAAACCATCGTTGTCAGCTAGTTTATCTCAGGCTGCTTTCAGGAAGGAACCGAGCTAAAACTTAAGCATCAGGAGGGCTACAGTACTGCTGTCCCCCAGCAGACTACTGATTTACTCTACTGGGTAAATTATGATGACACGCTATTACGAAGTAAAACATTTGCCGTTCGGCTTTTATCGATTTGCTGTTCAAGAAAACTCAGAGAGAGTCCTCTTGAGCTGTAACTGAGCCGTAATGACGCATCGCCTCTACAGCAGCATTTGAGATGGAACAAAAAGTGTGAATAAGAAGTCAACTTCAGCCTCGTTCTGTTAGCTTCCTTATCTGAACAGGAGTTTGATGAAGTTGATAAGTATCATATATCTCTGTTTGTTTGTTCAAAACATTCCTTTACCAGCTCTGTGAGTGATGTACTCTACTCCCCAAAAAGCGGACAAGTCTGGGCCAGTCCTGGCTTACATCAGAACAGAGTTGGTTGACCTCCGGGTAATGTCTGTGCTTCCCTCTATCATGACTGACTATTCACTGACTGTAATACTGACAGGTTTTGTTTTTTGTTTTTTGTCATTTTTAAATTTCCTTTGGATAAATGCATATATCTGCTTTCACGGTGAACTCTTATCTTACACAACCAAAGTTTAAAATATTCATTTTCACTGTGGGCCCCCTAACATTACCCACCCACCACATTTGCAGCTGCAGGAGACTTCATACCAGAAAACCACTGAACAAAGTGCAAAACTTCTGAGCTTGAGAAAAAGTAGAAATTCTCTTTATAAAATATTACTTGAGCTAAACTAAAAGTATTCCATTTGTTTTTACTTACAATAGTTCTTGTTTTTAAAGTCAATGCTAATCAGAAATCATAATGCATTGGAACAGTATTATTGATCTTTTATTTATTTATGTATTTACAAAAGTCATTACATTTTTATGGAAATTTGGGTAAAACAAGAATTTTGTCTTTTAAATATGATCATATGATGACGGGCGGCACGCTGTCGCCTCACAGCAAGCATAGCCTGGGTTCGATTCCCAGCCAGGCGACCAAGGTCATTTCTGTGTGGAGTTTGCATGTTCTCCCACTGTCTGCGTGGGTTTACTCCGGGTACTCCGGTTTCCTCCCACAGTCCAAAGACATGCTTTTCTGAATCTGTCAGAAACAATAATCAAGTTTTAAAGGTGAAATGTTCTAATCATTCAATGTGCACTTTAATTAAATTTCTTACTGAAATACTTTAAACAGAAAAAAAGTTGATAAATTCACAGTTTCTTGATGTAATTTTCAGGCTGAAGAGATTTCTCATGTATAAACAATGGCATCTTTTTGTATAGTGCAGTAGTAAGTAGGTACCTGCACCAAGGAGCAAAATGTGGACAGCACACTCTGCAACATCTTGCTTCCAGATGAGCTCCGTGCTGCAGGCTCCATCTGAGAGAATAAGACATGGTTGTGTTTACCAAAAGCTGCAGATTATATCATCTGACCAACTTTCTACAGAGTTATTTAACACAACTAAACAGAACATGTTCTAGAACTCAGTGAATCTAAACAACAATCCAGACTTCATCAGCTGATGAGCTCATTAAATCAGCTAAATTTGGTCTTTTCCTGACATTTAGTGGATCCAAACTAAATTAATGTAATAAAATAGTAACAGAATAATTTATAGTAGTGAGTAGAGACCTCACCTGTAGGTTCTCCACCTCAATGCACACTGCTCCCCCACTGTCATGGCCACTCCACTCCATTTCCTCCTCACCTGTCTGTCCACTCGCTCATCAGTCTCTGAAGCCTGATCTTCAGCTTTTGACTCAGTGAAAGCCTAAGGCTGTGGGCTGGCTTCCTGAGGGACAGCGCCACTCTCATCCCTCACACTGTCCTCTGTATTGGGATGTGTGCCACGGTCAGATGGGGAGGGAGTGGATGGTTTAGGCTTCTCTTTTTCCTCAGGCTTGTCCAGCTCCTGGACAGCACTTTCCTGCTGGATTCCATCAATAAAGGACTCTCTGCCTTCAGAACTCCAGCATTGAGCTTCCTTTTCAGGCCTGGATGACATCTCTCTGTGAGGAAACAGCTTCTTCATCCGCTCGGCCCTACGCTGTTCTTTTCTCTCCCTGTGCTTCTCTCTTGCCCTCTGTCTCTCTCTCCTCTCTTTCCGTTCTTCTTCCTCTTGCTGTGTTTCCATTTTTCTGTTCATCTTCATTTCTTCCTTTACACTTATACTGATTGTTATTTCCACTGTGTTCTGGTTGGTGACCTTCTTTTCTTCCTCTCTCTGTTTTTCTTTCTGCGCCAGCCTCTCCTTCATGTCCTGCAGCTCTCTTGTCAGATTCTCGTCTCTCTCTTCAGAGTCTTCCGCTCTTTCCTGGCTATCTTCTCTTTGATTTTCTCCAGCTTTTCTTTCAGCTTTTCTTCTCTCTCCTGGAATCTCACGATCTCCATCTCATGATGTTTCACTGTTTTCTCCAAACTTTTGATGTCATTTTCTTATAGAATCTGCTCAATTCCCATCTCATTCTGCAGAATCTTCTTTTCTTCCTGTGTCGTCTTCCACTGCTTTTTGTTTCTCTTCATCTTTCTTAATTCTGCTTTCTCTTTATCCAGTTGTCGTGTTCTAGTTCTGGAAAATGACAAATAAAAAACATATCAATTTATAGTTATGGGTTCTGTTTAAGGATTTTACCATTTTAACCATCTTCATTATCAGAAGAGTGAATGAGAAATTGTTTACACTCCAAATTAAACATGAGGCTGTCCAACTTCAAATGTTGTCCTTAATGTAAAAAACAGACTGATTATTATAATTTCCCAAATGAGTATATTGAATTTTAATCCTCCTGTGTGGGAAACATTAATAAAGCCTTTCAAATTTAGTAGAACTTATTGATGGCAAGTTCGATTCATTTTTCCAAAATGGTTCTTAGTGAAATATGAAGAGTTTAATGCTGATGTGTTTGCTTGGCACTAACTTATGAAATCTCATTCGAGGCACTAGCAGGAATTAGCGTTGTGCTATTGGATGGATACTGAAGGCAACTTATGAAACATTAAAACATTTCTTTCTGCATTAAACACTGCAGCATAATAACATGCGAGGCTAACATTTACCCAATTTTATAACCAAAGAAACTGTTTAATTTCAGTGAATTAGATACTGTTAATATTTTCTGAATAGTATGCAAACCTGTTTTTAGTAAGTCATAATAATGAGAACGTTTCCCATAATTATGACTTAGTATCTCATAAGCATGACTTAGAACGTCATAATTATTACTTATTCTCTCATAAAGATGATTTTGCATATTGCAATGACTTATTCTCTCATAATTAGGACGTAGCATATCATAATCAGCATCTTATAATTACGATTTATTTTTTATAATAATGACTTAGCATCACATAATTATGAGAAAATGTTCTCATGATAAGACACTAAGCCATAATTATGAGTACCTATATGAACATATTTTTTAAAGAGGCATAAATGGGCTTCCATAGGTTTGTTGACCACTGAGAATCATTTAATTATTTGCTGTAACATTACTTTTTATCCTTTTATCTAAATAAGGGACAAACCGGGCCGTACATTTACTTTAACTAAATAACAGTAGCTAAAATGAACATTTAGCAGCAGATGAAAGAGTACATTTATAAATAGTGTTTTTAGGTAAAAAATAAAATGGATTAACTTCGTCATTGAAAAGTAAAGGGAAATCTGTTCTCCACTTTAGATAAACGTTCAGTAGATTAGTTAACGCTAGAGACTGCAGCTATAAAGCCGCGGTTGGTCAGGCTTTTCTAACGGCTGCTCTTCTGAGCATGCGCATATCATCAGCTACTATACCGTAGTAACTTTAATGTTTCAAATACAATACAATCCTTTCGACAAGGTAACGGTAGCACAATTCGTTAGAGCACCGTTACGAAAGATTCGCGAATCCCACATCAGGGATTGGGTTTGTTCACGAACAGCTACTGAACTTTAGGTCTTTTTCTACGAAAAGAGCTGCATACATCTGAGAGTTACACTGACCTTTCGTAGCTCTCACTGAAGAACCGGTTACTGACGCCTCAGTGACGAAACCTACCGCTCACTATGGAGACGAGCACAAGTCCAAATAAATAAAGGTTTTATCCACATGCATTCACGTTCCTACATTTATTGATTCATGAGTTATTTATTTCAGTACTTCATCCTTCTTAATAAATACCCTAAAACTTCACTGTATTGTTGAATCATACAGAAAGCAGTCTGTTTTCTAATCATGCGAAAAATAGTTATTAGTTATTCAGCTGATATTGTGGCAAAATTAAAGTTATTTAACAGTTTAGCACCTGTAGTCTAGCAATTTGTGAGGAAAGGCCATTCAAACAGTTCAGCAATACATCTCATGCTTACATAGCTGTCCAGGAGGAATGTGTTTTTAGGGTGGGACATTTCAGTCATTGCAGTTAAGCATTTTTTCATTCGAATAACATTACTAGCATTAGCAATAGCAAGCTAGCATAACCTTTTACTGAATATTCCTGAAGGGGCATAGTTAGCATAGCAAGTCAACTTTCTTCAATGTTGCATTATGTTTAAGAAATATATAAAGTGCTGTAAATATATAAAGTAAATAATGTAACGTGTAAAATATATAGATTATTTTGTAGATAATAGGTAATGGCAATCTAGTCAGGGAGCATAGTGAACAGTCCATACTCAATGGTTTTTACAGTGAATTATGGGAACCTTCAGGGGATGAATGTTTAAGTGCACTGGAATGTTTTTGACATTGAGACACCCTAGAAAACAGCTGATTCCCTGGGCAGTACCCTTACTACTAAACTGAGAGCTCTTTGAGATACACCCAAGCTACACATTGCAGTTTTCCAAATGGGAATAATACACTTGTGCCGATGCCATTACTAAAACAATATTTTTTTTCATGTTCTATATATTTTCCAGGTTATTTGTACAAATAATAAAAGAAGTAAATCGACTATGTCCAAAAATTAGTAGACAGCTCTTGTAATTACTGAATTCACCAGTTCAGGCATTGCACACACAGGTATTTCATTGCATACACACAGCTTTTACCGTCTTCCTAGAAAAGCACTGCCAGTAGAAAGGGATGCTTTGGAACAGCTGCACATGAGCCTAAGGTCATCATGAGTGATAAATGCCATCTTGAGGGGTATAAATCCCTCCAGCAGTAAGCTGTGGAGCAGTCGAATTCCATTCTCTGGATTTATGGCGCTCTATTCAGTACCTTTGGGATGAGTCAGAGTGGCATTTGTGATTCAGAACTAATCATCCAACATCAGTACCTGACCTTGCTAACGCTCTTGTGGCCGACTGCATCAAAATCCTCACAGGAATATTCCAACATTTGGTATAAAGCCTTCCCAGAAGAGTGGAGTCGGTTACTGCAGCAAAGGAGGACAAACTCCCTTTAATACTCTTGATTTCAGAAAAAATGTTGGCTGCAGAAACTGAGTTTCTGTTTAAAGCCGTGAGAGAGTCCCTCCATAACCATAACGGACTACAGTACAAACCACTGCATGGGTGGTTTAGATGAGAAGAATATCATCGCAGTGAAAGAAAAAAAATAATAATAATAATAAAAAAACATGTATCTCCATATTTCCTGTCCTATTCTATCCTTTACAGTGTGTAAACATTCCATGATGAATGGACCAACAGAAATGCTTCAAAATCACCTGGAACAAAACCTCTTTACATTAACTTATATTAAATGTTAAGAACATTTTTGCCTTCCCAAAAACATTACTACCTGCACAACGATAAGCAGCTAGTTAATAAAAGTGTCTGAATAAACTTTTAACTAGCAGAATTTCAGAATAAAGGCATAATGACTGACAGTGCTTGCAATAAATAGTTTATTCTGACCAGAAAAATAGACAGGAAATATTTATACACTATACAAGCATTCTTTAGATACATTTTAACATTTTGAACAGATTCACTGTCAGTAACATTCAATGGTCATCATAAACAATTTGCAATACAAAATGTCAGACACTGAAAATAGATGGGATGTTTCATAACTCAATGTTTGAGTTTTCATAGAATGTAAACATCAATGACAAAATACATTCATATTCAAATGTAAATATAACAGAATAATTGTCATACAGTTTCAGTGGATTCAATCGAACCTGCTTAACCATTTTCATCTGCACCGATTGCAAGTGTTTTTACAAAAGCACCTGTGTCCTATGTTTTCAATGCCTGAGAAAGTGAGGTCCTTTCAATTTATTTGAATACTTCCTGTGACAGCATTGTACATCAGTCAGTAATTCAAATGTTTACTTCAGCCTTCAAAACACACGAGACGCATCCCATATGGCGAGGATGAAAAGCAGCGAGTTCCAGTAAAAACAGGTTGAGACTCAACCTGTCAACATTTGACATTCACAGTCAGACTGTGCTTAGATGGCAGGAGCAGTCTGATCCAGGCACAGTTTGCGCCAGGTGCAGTTTGATTAATGGAAAATTTCTTTTATAGCTTCTCTTAAAAGTAAGGTCAAAGGAGGCATTTGGTGATCATAAGTTGGTTTAGTTCAGAACAGGTGATCCAATGTTAGCACTGAAGGTCCTTTGCTAATGCAGCTTATCCAAGGCCAGTTTAGTTGGTTTTCTCATGAGGAATGAGGGTGAAGATGAAAAATAATGGTAGCTGATCATAAATCCACTTTAGCGGCAGTTAGCAGAAGTTTGCTAGAACATAGTGTCCTCTACTATTTGCAGAGATGAGAGATACTTTTTGATTTCACAGCTGGAGGGCACTCTCCTCCACTTTCTCTCTGAGCGGTTCGGTGGCTGCAATCTGGAACTGGGGCAGATAGAGAGGAATGCTTCTCTGGGAAGAGGAGCTTGAATCACTGGTGCCAGAAAACTTGCGTTCCAAATGTGGACTGGAATCTACACACGAAACTGTTTCATCCACATCTGCATCTTCGTCCTGAAAATCTCCTTCTTCCTCCTCATTCATTCCCAGGTAATAGAGTTCTTTGGCCATCCGCCTGCTCTCCAGAGCTTCATCCTCTTGCTCTGACGTTTCGGAAAACTCTTCCACCGAGTTGTAAGAGCAGGAGTTTCGAGGATTTGCGCCATTGGAGCAGGACTGGTTCTCCAGCTCCCAGAGTCCTCCAGGGAAGGAGCCAGAGATATCAGAGTTATTGGCTGAGAAGTTGCCCTCGTCGCTGGAGCTGCTTAAACTTTCCTGCTGTTTCCTGAGGAGAACTGGCTGATCAAAGACCAGAACAGTGGAGTATGTTACAGACGACTGGCCAGATGTTTCTGGAGTTGCAGCTACGGTAGAGGTGTCAAGAGAAAGGGGCTCTAAGGAGCCTTCTATTGCTGTAAGATTGGTGCTTCTGCTTTCCACATCTACAGAACAGAGAAGGAGGGCCTCCTTCTCTTGGTCTTTCTCAAGAGCGATGAGAAGGGATTTCTCGACTATCTCCACTTCACTGACTCTTTCGGACACCAGCAGAAGTGGGCAAGCAGTAAGGCCCTCTGGATGACCAAACAGGTTGTCTGTGCCCTCCAACTACAAGAAAAATATAAGATAAATATGTCAGTATGAAGTAACACCAATGCATTTTCAAGGGTTGCATTTTACTATGTCTATCCCGACCTGCCGATGAGACTGATCAACTGCATACCGAGGGAATACTCACATCTGTATTCCACCACTAGTAAAGATTTCTTGTTTTTCTGTTACATAATTGTTTAGACAAATAAATTTACATAAAAACACAATAGAAAACTATTAATGGAAGGACATTGTGTTTATGGTAAACATAAGTCAAGATAAAAAAATATTCTTCTTTAACAGTATCGATACAATGATCACAAATCCAAGAACAATACAGTTCTCTGTATATACCAAAGCACTTGAAATCTGACCGTTTTGAAATCCACCCCTTTGGCCCAGGAGCAGTTGTTGGGATTTGGGACGTCTTTCCACATCAGCTTCCTGATTCTGAAAGTTACAGAGACTGAGAGTGAATTTTATGTCTGAACAGACAGTGTGTCTTAACCATAGTGTTATAAGAAAAGCTTGATATCGAACTATTTCTCTAAGCTGATACAAACACCAATACCTAGACTTCGATACAGATTCCTAAACCATACTTTTCCCCAATACCTTCTTTTAAATTACAAACTGAAAGTGGGTGTGGATTAAACCAGATATGAGTGTGAGGTGCTGGAATTGGGTATATTTACTGACACTACAGACTGCAGAAGAATCAAGAAGTGCTGAAACAATAGCATGTAGGAGAGAGTGGGGCACAAAGTTATGTGGATTAAAATGTTGATATTTAATACAGTTAAGCAGGCCTAAGATGAATGTGCTTTTAGTCATGTCCTCATATTGCCATAGCAACCTTGCTTGCAAATGTTGACAGCAACCTGACAGATATTTCTCCAGATTCACGCTGAAAATATTTTGTACCACAACGGTAACTTTTATCATTGTAAGTGTTTTTTGATTAGTGACCTTGTATGTATGAGTCACATTATTTACAACCAGAAGTTTTGCACAGGCCATTTTTTTTCCCTCCAATATGTTAAATTCAGCAAATAAAAAGTAACTGCCGATGAAAATGTGCAGAAGTATGTTTTCTGCAGAGGATTAAAAACATATCACAGATGTAACAAACAAAATATTTTCCAATTTTATAGTGCTGATATCTGCTCTTCTACTTTGTAGTCAGACAAAATACATAATTTAAGCATGTGACACCCTCTTTTTACAAATCAACAGAGATTTGTATTGAACTGTTTGCGTTTTGCATTAACTACCAGACTTTTTGCCCACTGTTGAAACTAGCCTGTCAGTTTGTTAAAACTAAGTAACTCTTGCACTCCTGCCACTTTTGGTTAAAGTTAAGTCAATAACTGCTTGAAACAAAATTTATGGTTTAATTTGTAGCAGAGATGTGTATCTTGATTGTATAAAAAAGTAAAAATTAAAAAACAAATGAATCTTGAATAAATAGTTTTAAAATTATTAAGCAAAATCCAACGTGTTAGCTTATGCTCCACTCCCCTCTGTACGAAATGCAAGTTATACAGCCTATCATCAGTCTAGATTTTAGAGCAGTCATGCTTATTGGCTCACTTTTTAATATTTAGGAGCATCAGTAATTCTTTCAGTACCAGAAATACACTGAATTTTGATCCTCAGCCCTAACTGTAAGACAGAGCAATGAAATCTGACAGTGAGGCTTTGAAACACAGTAAGAGACTTGCTACTGAGCAGTGATATACCTGCCAAGTCAACCCATCCTGTCTTGCTCACTGCATATTTTGCCAGAACCTATGCGACTGCTCAACCTTGTATGCAATAATTTGAAATGTAGGTCCAAGAGGATTCTCCCAGCATAAAGCGTCTAGTCGTGACATCAATATCATTATCAAGAAACTCAAATCTTTACTGTTGTGGCCCTATTAAAAAAAATTAGTCCCAATCAAACAAGCCATGTAGCTACAACCTGAGAGACTATCTGTGCCCACACGCTCTATGTCTGAATCTGTAACATGAATTATGTAAATCAGGCGATGCTTACACAAGAATGAACAACAAGCTTGCCTGCATAAGCAGAATCACACATAGCAAATGCGTATTTATTTGCTGGATGAACAACAGCACTGTCTGCATTCATCTCTCTGCTTTAATGCTAAGATTCACTTCCAAAGCCCATGTGTATTAGTGGACTTTTCGTGGCTCAGTAAACAGGATGAAGGTCATTTTCATTAGTAACTCTACATAAGAAAAGGTGATACAAGTGAATTATCCTAAATGGAGCACACAAAGTAAAACCGTCTGACCGATGGAAGTAATGGACCCAGTAATCAGATGCATTTGCAAATTATGGGCAGATCTCACGACAAGCGTGCCCTTGAGCAAGGCACTCAGTCTGCATGCTGCTGTGTATTGTGTAGTCCAGGGCTCTCTCTGCCTTACTCACTTTTTTTTTTGCTCATTTATTCTGCTGCTTCTGCTCACCCTGTGGTCAATGAACCATGAGGACTTTTGTCCCCTCCTCTGTCACTTTTCATATTTCATTCTGTCAGTCAGTACACGCATGCAGACAGAATCAATAACAATTATCCGCCAACGGCTTAAACCATCAACCTTTGCCACTAAATCTGTATTTTGATTTGATAATCTTATTTGTGCAATGTTAATGTGAATACTAACAGGAGACCAATGTAAGGTTAATAATATTAAATAAAAGAATATAAAGTTGGTTTTAAACCATAGGCACTGTTGGTTGATCTTATTTGTCTGATATTTTGTTAGATTATATCAATTTTGGTTAAACAGAAGTTAAATAATGCTTTCTTACTGGTTTTGTGAGATGATAAGAGTGACAAATAACACGACAGAGAGGAAAGCGATGATCATGAGGAGCATGTAGGCTGCAGGATCACTTCTCACAGCTGCAAAACAAAGCAAAGTTTACAGTTTATAGAGCAGTTCAGTATTTTTTGAATGACATCTATCTGACATTACTCATGTACACTATATGTGTACAAGTATGTGGACACCTAACCATCACACCTATATGAGCTTGCTGGACATCCCATTCCAAAACCATTGGCATTCATATGGAGTTGGCCCTCTTTTTTGCGGCTATAACTCCACTGCTCTAGGAAGCTTTCCGCAAGATTTTGGAGTGTGTCTAAGGGAATTTGTGCACATTCAGTCAAAAGAGCATTTGCGAGGTCAAACACAGGTGACGCATGGGAAGGCTGTTCAGTGGGTTGAGGTCAAGGCTCTGAACTGGACTTCCTCCACACCAAACTCATCAAACCATGTCTTTATGGACCTCGTTTTGTGCACAGGGGCACAGATATGCTGGAACAAGAATCTTCCCCAAACATTTGCCACAGAGTTGGAAACATACAACTGTGCAAAATGTCTTTGTATATTGTAGCATTAACATTACCCTTCACTTGAACTTAAATAAAATATAAAATATAAATACTTAGGCTTACCTTTGCATCTCACTGACTCTCCCTCACCATCCACAAACACAGGGTACAGTCTAAACTCCTCTGAGCCATAGAAATGCCCTGTGTAAAACATCGCAGAAACTGTAACTATTGATGCATATGTAAAGAGAAAAATGAGTCATAAGAGGTGTACAGGTTGATTTCATACACATCTTATCTGCCTTGATTGCTACAGACACTAGCAAATAACCACACTGAAATAAACCTGTGTCCCTAGGCAAATAACACCTGTTGTTGTTTTACTAAATGAAAATAAGTGAACATATCATCTACAAAGAAAATGCTTGTGCACATTTTAATGTACAATTACTGTTTATTTGCTAAATTTAATTTATTTGCAAATGTTAGGGGACATTAGGTAATAGATGCTGGGTATTTACCGTAATCTGTAATGCTGAATGTTCTTGTTAACCGAAGTATGTGAGGTCAATGTCATGTTCAATTTTACTGTGTATTTCAGAGTTGGGCTCCCCTGGTTTAACCTTCTTGACCTATAGCATTTGTTCTATAGCATCTCTCCTGTGATCCATTGGGAGAATTTGGCAATGAGCCATTTAACTCATGTAAATCTGCAGTTAGAGGATTTCCAGTGCTTTCTGCAAGTTAAAGTTTTTCTATCACTGTACGAAAGACAAAAGGCTTCCTTTATTGCTGGTGTGAGCCATGCAAATTCATTCAGAGCTCAATTCGGATCAGTAAGTGCTTATTATTGTTTTGTAACACAAACATTTGTTAGACCGCATTCTTTACATATCAAACGTAATAGAAAAAGACGCATTTCTGGTTTGACCTTTTATATCAAAATCACAATTTGAAAGAGCTGCAATTTTAGTTCTATCTTACTTTATCCAACATTGTCTTAACACATTTTAAGTGGGGAAATTAACATAAAGCTTATGAACTGTCAGTCTGGCAGACTACATTTGGCGTTCAAGTCTAAAGTCTGAAAAAATGGATGTGCTGGTCGTCTCCCAAAAAAAGGCCTGGTGCTTAATCTACAGAAAATAATCACGTTTAAATTGTAGTCGCAATACTGGTCTAAAAAATTGCAATTAGATATATTCCCTAAATCGTTCAGCCATAGTTGACCTTCAAAGGTTCATCGGTAAATTCACAGAAAAGAAAATGACAGAAAGCAACAGAGTCATATATGAAGGCTACAAACATACGGCAAAGCTGAAGGTCCCTGGTGGTGGAGGGGACTCTAAGCCACTCTACTCTCCCAGTGCCCTGTCCAGGGTCTCCATTCAGCTCTAGCCACTCAATGATGAAGGAGACAGGCAGAGGCTGGCCAGATAGTAAAGTCCAGGACAGAGACACACATGTGGCATTGGCTGCAGCATGGAACGATTGCACACATTGTCCTAAAAATAGGAAGAAAAAACGCTTAGTGCACTAAAATACGAAACAAGACCTCACCACTATTACCTGACACAAACACTCAAGACAGGTTTGTTACCATAACAACTGGAATCGAACTATTAGAGCATCCCATCCTATCATGCTGTGAATGTACATTTACAAAGGCTACATCTAATATTCACAACAAAAGCCAATTACAGAGCAACAGTGGCCTGTTCCATAAGCTAAAAGATCAGCTTCTGTATCAAAACAACTACAGCTTCCATTAAAGCAATTAGCCTCAAATGAAAAAAGAGTAATGGGTGACCTAAAATAAATGAATGGAACACAACAAGAAGCAGCAGGGAAAAAAAGTCAAATGACACTAACAAGCTGTCACTATTTTTTTTTTCCTATAATGCATTACAGAAAGCAATTTCCTGTGGTGTTCATTATGTTACTAATGATTCCCCATCAGCGATATTAGTGAAGTGTTACAGCAGGAATGTTGGATGCATGTTAACTCACGTTTAGGCTGACGCACCAGAGTCATGTTGCTATTCTTGGCTGAGAAGCCTAAAGAATTGCGAGACATGACTGTGATGGTATGGACTTCCTCTTTCCACTGGAATGTATAAAATGAGCCAAGGGCTACATCATCCGACCACACGACACCCCCTGAGACCTGGTGCATGACAACAAGTCCCTGCACACAGCTGGCTGGATCCTCTGTTGAAACAGTCTGGAAGACATTAGGAGACAAATCCAAGCTTTAGATGTGAATGAGGCAATTTTCTAAAAAAGAATTTTGTTGATAAACACTATCAAATGGTTAAAGTAATAGCTTGTCAAAAAATCTTACTTACACAGCTTCCACTTTACCCCAAATGGAACTGATCAGTCAAGACACGTTTGGTGTCTGAAAAGATGATTTAACTATCCAACAAAGCTAATTGGTGGCTTAAGCTTTTATTACTTTAGGTACATTTGCCCCTTGGCTTCAGTGCAAAACTAAAGAACCAAGCTTGTCTTAACATGTCTTTGACTACATCTGGCATGAGGGAAATTGTTTTTTTTTTGTTTTTTTTTTCACCGAACTATTGCTTTAAGGCACCACAGCCAAGTCTAATCTGGTACACTCATAATTTATTACCACTATATTTTCACTCATTCTTATTTCATTTCATTCATTAAAACGTACAATAATCAGGTTGTTTAGTGAAGACCAAAGCACCATACACCAAAATCACTCTAATTTACGTAGTAAATAACCTCAGGGACTTGATGCATTGGAATAAGAACTTAAGTCTCTATTACCTTGAAGAGCAGTGTTACATTAGAGTGATTCTTTGCAGTGCCCTCTTGTATAACTCGCCAGAAATCTGGACCCGTCACTGGTACTGAAATCACATGACCAGAGAAATTCACTTAATACAGGGCTACAATTTGCAACGAATTTATAGAACAGATGCATTAAATTGAACACATGCATATGTCTCAGCAGTAGATACTGAAGCAACACAAATCACTGCAGCAGCAAAGTCATTCAAAAGACGTATCAAATTTCCTACAGGACCATGTTTGTTTCACTTTTGAAAGATTTACCGTGACTATTATAAATCGAGGACGTATGAGGCTCGCTCCAGTCACTCCAGTAACCCAAGCCATTCAGTCTTTTGCAGCGCACTTGAACTTTGCATGGAACACATGGATCCTGTACCACAACTGCTGCCCATGACTCAAAGATAGACCCAAACACCTGCGAAGGATAGATAAATCAGTAAATCTGTAAATGGAATTTAAAACTGCAGCCCAAACTCAACTGAAGATAGACCACAAAGTACCTCCTTTTTAATACAAATGTCAATAAATGAAATGAAACGGAGGAGCTCTTGCAGAGTGACCACATAAATTGCTTGCTGTCTGTAATCACAGAAAATATTGCTTGAATCATTTTTCTTCATCATTTCAATCTAAGCTCAAGGAACTTCAATTATTCAGCTATACAACTACAGACCAAAAAAACTGCGCCACCGCATGCCACCTCTGATCGAGCTCTCTGGGTCTCTGTGCAAGGCATTTGCGTTTAGAAAGCTGTTGTTCAGCTTTTACCCACAGCCAGCTGAGACCTTAGTTTAGAGAAATTTACCTTCCACTGAAAATCTGCTATTCCACGCAACGGAACATAGCGTAGCTCATACTGCAGATCATATGCAGGCAAGTGTGGGCGCTTCCAACTCGCTCTCAGTGTTTTGTTGGGTAAAGTGACTGCCTCCAGGTCTAAGGGTGATGATGGTTTCACTGAAGAATGAAAGAAAGAGTGACGTTTAGATGTTGTAAATAGTGTTGTTTAGGGTCTGTATATCTTTGGACTTCATTTAACCCTTAGAAGGTGCAGTTATCGCTGCCCACATAATATGATGTAATGCAATCTAAATTATTTCTCACTCTTAGCTCACTGATGCAAGCAGATACAAGCAGCAGTCGATACCACATTTGTGTTTCCAAACAGCAGAGGAAGGCTTTTTGTTATTTCTTGCTGTTGAAATAAAAAGAAAAAGCTGAAAGAGTAGACTCAAATGCTTTCTTAACACTTGTTATACTCGTTTGGACTATATTGTATCACACTGTATTTATTCCACGGTATACTGTGCACCGTATTACCCCACAAATGGTATCTTACATTGTTTTATTCTCCGTATGGTAATACACTTCATTATATATTCTACTCTGCAATCGAGATGTATCCGCACATCTATGCACCTACCATTTGGCACTATTCCTGTTTATTCCTGCCATCTACTTCACTCCTACTGCCAGTCATCTTTACTGTTTGGTGCCCTTTCTTTTTTTCATTGTTGCTTGTTGTCTGGAGTATCCGCTAGTATGTGCAATACCCTCCTCCGCTACTGCCGCCTGCGTAATTCTTTTTAATCATTCTTCTGTAAGAGCATGCTGCCGTAGAGTAAGAATTTCATTGTATTTTTGAATGCTCTGTATTCTGAATACGTATGACACTAAACCTATCTTGAATCTTGTGATTCAAACCTGTTGGTACAGAATGCAAGTTGAATGTAAACGTAATTCACTGTGTAACTTATCATAATTAAACACAGAATTACATTCCAACATGTGAATAGGACAGTAAAGTAAAAGCGATGCCTCTTGACTTCTAAGGGTTATGGACAGCCAAAGTAAAACTTGATGACAAACTCAAACACTCACCATAATCAACAGGAGCAACAAAGACAGGAAGTGACTTCACTTTGCCATGTCCTCCCTCCACCACTAGCCATAGCTTGTAACAGGAGAAGAGGCTCAAGCCTCGCAAGGTGCATTCCCGAAAGTCTCCCGCACCATCTGGGCACTCCTCCATCCCAAACATCGACTCCTCCTGCATCAGAGCCATGGTGCCTTTCTCATGTGGCATCTCCTCACACATTCCTTTATATCTTCTAAAAATGCAAGGTGCGAGGAAACACTAAACACAACTGTTGCTCTTTCACTCATGAGAGGAATTGGGAGAGGAAGGCATGAATCTGCATACCTGTACAGGAATCGGACGACTGCCCATGGACTTTTATTCCATTTGCAGGTCATGGAATCAGCTCTTGATTGTTGACTAGTCTGACAGGTTATATTTGCATCAAAATATCCTGAAAATAAGTATACAAGTACTCAAATAAGCACTTAACTCATAAGTCGTTTTTAACCAGTTAACATTTACAGACTTCCATTCCTCACTCCAGTAACTTAATAACAACTAAATAATTTTGCAATGTTTTCCAAGCAGTTACTCTAAAATAATCGCTTTGCAATTTGAACATCCATACAGGGGTTATATTTAAAATAATTTAACTAATTAACAGATTAATCACATTTGTCTTATTTGCTCAACAAGCAGTGCAATTTGTTACAGCTATATGAGTGTAAATTTCATCAGTGTATTTGTTCCTTTCAATAACATTATTTTCATTGTGTGAACGCAGAGTTTACGTAAACCTTAACATGAAAATAAAGCAAAACATCCAGTGAGAGGAACAGTGGCTACGTTTTAACTCCTCTGCGTACCACTACATTATATATTGTTTCGAGGGGAACTAAAGCTTTTCACTTTGCTGCTGCTTTTGTTAGTTTTCTGCTTGTTGACTTATCCAGCACTGTCCAGCTGAAAGTGTTCTTTGTTACTAACATTAGTGATATTGCCATCATCGGTGGTGAGTTTTGCTTGTATATAATAGCTTACACTCAATGAACTTCAGGGATAAACAAATTCACTGTTGAAGCAGCTGGAAATAACTGGTTTATCAATAGATAATCAATAGAAGTCACCACTTAAAAGCTGTATCAGCCAAGTTACCACATGCAAGCACCTGGGCTTTAGGCCCGGCACTACAACGAAGCTGATGTTGGCTTATTATTTGAACTTGTTTTTCCACCAAAATGAACTGCTGCACCATTTAAGATGGAATGGAATGCAAATTTTAAATACAGCCGCAAGCGGCAATCTGCGGGGTCCAAGCACCTGGAAGACCTCGAGGAGTAAAGTAGTGGCTCCTGGTCGTAGACTGCAGCAGATCTTCAGATTTTTAAGAAAGCTTTCCTTTTCCTATGATTAAGGCCACTAGCTGATACAATCTATGCAACTCATTTTAACATCTATGATGGGGATTCGAACCCACGACCCTAGAGTTCAAAGGCAGAGGCTCTAACGCTGAGCCACAAGACGTCTGTGGCAAAACTGCAGTTTTTGAAACAATTTATTGAAAGGATGCAACAAGGAACCACGCACCATTTTAGGACAAAGTAGCAGCATAAACAAATTTCATGTCTCTGGACATAGAAGGCAGCAAATCTTTGGATTTTTAAGAAAGATCCTTCATTAAGATTAAGATAATTAAGCATGTGTTCACAACAACTGCTACAGCACCATCCAAGACCAGTACAGGAAATTAAACCCACGACCTTAATCTTCAAAGGCGGATGTTTTCATGGTGAGCTACAAGAGGCCCACAGCAGACCTATTTTTTTTGAGAGAATTTATCGGTCTAGAGCAATAAGGAACCTAGCACCACCCCATTGGGAATTAGTTTCCACCTTGCAATTACTGTGACTATTGAGTAGTATAATTTCAAACGAAATCATAATACACTGTCAGTTTGTCATTTTGTATATTTGTGTCAAATTTATATTCAGACAATTATTGCTGTATTTTTAGCCTTTTATGGCAGAATAAGCCAATTCATACCAAATTATTCAAATCTTCAGCCACACTGTGCTTAAGTCAGATATTTTCAACATGATTGTTTTAAGAAAAATTTAATTTGATTTAAACTCAAGAATTAGTAAGCAATGTCTATTCTCCATCTTTTTTCAACCGTGATATTACTGGAAGTTTTTTAAGACTTGTATTTGCAAAATTGTTAGGCTTAGTGAAAAACATAACATTCAGAAATGCTCTTCGCTTAAAGACATACAGTAAAGCTTTCCATGTATATGTCAACAATGACATGCAGTTACTGATTTGGCTCCCTCTGGTGGCCAGAGAAAAATCTGACCAAAATTTGCTGAAATCAAATTATAGGATTTCCTGTAAAGTACAACCTACACATTATGCAAAGTGTTAATGTGTCATTAAGATGCATAATTTGAAACAATAATCATGTCTTTATTTTAATCTTAGACAGGAATAAATACATTTTAGATTGTTGGCAGTACATTGAGCATTGTAAGAGCCAACTTAAGCCAATTCAAGCCAAATCTCATAGGTTTCCTCAGCTGATTATTTGCAATGTATATATCATTTTTGGTCACAATCAGAGCATAAGTGACAGATTTGTGGTCCCTTGTTTCTGAATCGGCTGGACCAAACTGATTGATCCATAACTTGCAATAACATTGTGCTTAAAAGCCAAGGTTTTTTAAATAATTATTGATCTTAAGACTTTGACGGTTGTTTAGAGACCAAGTTTGAGACGTTGCAAAAACATTTCAGCAAACAGTATGAAAACATCAGTTTTCAAACTCCGATGATTTACAGAACAACAATAGAGTTTTTTAAAAGACGTGTATAAGCAAAATTGCTTGGCTCAATGGAATACATAAAATTCAGAAAGTTCCTTTGCCGCAAGATAGTTGTTGCAAAGACTATGACCATAAGTATGTTTGAAGTCATAATTTGCATTTAATGCTGATGCTCCCTCTGCCGGGCAGAAAAGATATTACCCTTATTAATTATGTGGCCATCCTGGCTTTAACTCAAATTTCCACATTTCCTGTGCAATTTTGGAACAGACATATAATTGCAATGTTTTAGACATTAATAAGATGTGTAATTTAAAACCATTATCTAACCCCTAAGTCAGAAAAGCCCAGGTCGAACAGATTCATTGGTGTCTCATGGCTGTTCTTTGCAATAAAGTCAAGGTTTTTTTGATAATTATTTACCTACGGACTCCACAGATTGTTTTAAGACCAAAACTGAAACAGTTGTTTTAAAATCCACAAATTAGTTTGAAAAGCTCAATTTTTAAACATTGATCAATCAAAGAAAAACTTTACAGAATTTTAAAGACTTGTATTGGATAAAATGTCATGCTCAGTGTAAGCAATGATATTTATTGATTTATTTTGATATATGATAAAATTTATAGGACTTATTCTCATTTATACGCTATAGCGCCACCTCATGGCCAATTGAGGTCAAACTTTATAGGCTATTAGAGATTGACTATGTGGACATATGATATTTTTGTGATGATTGGCCAATGCTAAGCCCTCCAAATGCCTGTTGAAAGCTTACTGGCCAATGGCAGCCATATTTGTCAAATGATTCAGTTGTCCTTAATAGATCTTGTAAATATTAGGCCATGGATACAGCATGCAAAGTTTCAGCTCAATTGGCCACGTGGTTGCTGAGAAACAGATTTTTGGCTGTTATAGTGCCCCCTATAGAGGAATCGTTATCAACCTTGGTGGGCTTCCACATAATCATGTGGGGTACAGGACTGATAAGTTTGATGTGAATTGGCCAAAGCAATCTCGATCTGTAGCCGTTTATGTGAATTAAGCCAAACCCAGAAGGGCTTAATTGGCACGTGGCAGCCATACTGTTTACAAATATTAATTTTTTTTCGATAATTCTTGACCTCCAGACTCCCCTGAACATTTTGAGACCAATATTGTGTTGATATCTTGAAAAACCTCAGACTAGTAGAAAAATGTAGATGTCACATATTTTGCCAATTATGATGATATGATGATTTGGGGGCGGAGCTAAACTTGCAGTGGATGTAGAATAAAGCAAGGATTATGTAGAAGCAAGAATTTTGAGGGTAGCCCCCATGGTTCAGGTGATATGGGCAAAAACGTAAAATGTTGGGGTCATTTCAGTTGCCTGAGTAGTGGGGGGGAATCTACACCTACCCTCTAAGTTTGGTCTTTGGATGACTTACGGTGTCTTCTCCACAAACCGTTTTAGAGCAGAAAAAGAATAATAATAATAAGAAGAAAAATCCTAGCAAAAGCAATAGGGTTCCATGCACCTAAAGGTGCTTGGACCCCTAATAAGAAGCCAGCAAATAGGAAACTAACTTCATCTTTGGGGAATTATGGTTCGAAGGGTCAAAATAGCAAAATGCATAATAATATGCATAATAACCCATAGAAACTACAAGGTTTGCAGAATTTTCTACGAATTCTCTCTCACCTTCTGTGTAGACTTTGGCATAAGCAAGGCTGCACTTAAATTTCTCTCCCCATGGATGACAGCACATCAGAGTATCAAATCCAGGCTCCTTTGACATAATGGTGACCGCACTGACCCGCTCATTGACCACTCTGTACTGGCTTTCTGGGATCACCCGGCCATTCAGCAACCACACTGCCCTGCTGGCAGCCCAGCTACGGTTGTGAAAGACACCGTATACTGTTACTTCTGCCCCAGGCTTGGTGAATACTTCAGCAGGAATGTAGCTCACTTTTTAAGAGATGGAGAAACAGAGAGAAGAATAAAGTGCAATTTATCAGACTGGCTTTAATCTTGATAACACAAAGTTTCTTTGAGAGAAATTTGCTGATCATTAATTGAACGTTTACAAAATCATGACTGAATCAAGTAAATTAAGTACATAACTTTTTTCATTGGTCATGGGTATGTAATACACTGACTGACGCTGTTTGTAGGAGACTACATAAATAAACCATATCCAATGTGTTCCAAAAAAAAAAATGAAATAGGGAAAACGTGGAATGAGGAATAACAAATCTTACTATAAATTCTACAATTCTAAGCAGACTGCTGTTCAGTTTGAACACTATTTTTTTTCTTTGGCCTACTTTGGCTGTTTTGCCTCTCAAGCTCCCTGATGTGGTATCTCCCACCCTCATCTTCCTTTGAGTGTACACAGTGGATCTCCATTTAGGTTGCCATGGAAAGTAAACCCAACAAGCATTTGACAAAAGCACTATAATCCTGCCCTCATGCTAAAAGAAAAAACACTCAACCAAGAACCAAAAAACCCTCTTTTATACAGGCTGATACGAGTGAATCAAAGTGCATTTCACTGTGTCTCTCATCTGCCTCTGTAGAGTGGATCTGCAGATATATTGCATAGTAAATCATTTATTTTTACTCAAAGGGAAGTTTCAATGAAGTGCATCAACTTGAGGAGTGTTTATTGGATGTTATTAATGGAAGCACTGCTTTGCGTGATGTCACGTGGAAACCAGCATAGCTTCTACAGAAAATGAAAATGAGACTTTGCTTCAGTGCTGTATAACTTTTGTGTTTTACTGATTGTATTAAAAATGTCTGTCCTGACTTGCTCGATTCCACTGGAATTCTCTCTGCGATGTGCTTATTCTAGTATACAGGGTTGGGATGTAATGGAATAAAGCCTGAGTGGACTGATAAATGATGAGATAACCTCAGTGTTGCTGAGCTCTGCTTAAGCATGAGTAGACTGACAAATCAATGTGATGATCAGTTATTAATTTCAGCGCTAAACTCCTTTGAGGGATGATGGAACTGAACAGTCCCCTCAGTAGTAGTCACTGTTCATGAGTGATAAGCTTAGCATTGTTGCTATATGGGACTTGCATGCATTTCATACCAAGTTACACACATGTCATTAACCGAAAATCACAGAGCTACCCACTTTATAGTCAAGTCTCTAAGATATTGTTATTGGGATATGGTAAACTGTTTGCTTAGTTTATGAGGTGGCAGTGGGAACAGCAGTGGACTGAAGCAGGTGATGAGCAGCAAATTAACACTGCCAAAAGACTCTCTGCATATAGCTCTCTGCATATGCATCTAAACTAATTTAACAGATAGTCTCTTCATTTACAGAAACCAATAAGCATCATGCACAATGTTTAATTCAAGTTCCCACTATGGAGAAATTCTATCATATGTGCATATGATGAGTCAGAGTTTGCTCTGTGTCTCTGTATGGGAGTTTTACCCCTGAGACCCTCCACAAGCAAGTCTTACTCATAAGGACATTAAATCATGCTGTCTCTATAAATGCATTCAACTGCTGCAAATCATTTGACAGAGATTTTCCATTGTTACTGAGTACTCAATGGCCTGTGCGAGCAACAATCAAGACACTCAAACAAACACATTACAAATATGGCTGACTAATTTGTGGGAATCTGAACAGCCTGGATGTTGAGCCAGTTGCCAGCTAAAACGGGAGGTGCAGCTAAAGGTGATCATATCAAACTGACTGCATAAGTAATAATTTCCTGTATAATCAAAACCACAGACTGCTAAATAACATGTTCTGTTAAAAAACAACTAAATATTCAATGCTTGGATACCATACATATGGTACAGTAAAACATTCATAAAGAGCTGTCCATTTGGTTAAAAAGAAAAAGCTCAACAAAAGAATAATTTAGAGAGCGGCTATGTGGATAAATAACATGACAGACAGGGCAGCACTAAGTGGGCATGAAAGTAACTAATGTAAAAGCAGAGGATTACAGTCAAAGCAGTACACACAGTCTAAAAGGCTGAATACTGCTGGAGATAAAGTACAATTAACCTTTTTGGTTCCAACGTCATGGTTTTCGTGTAACATGCAGTGAGAGATAATTTGGGGCTCAACTCCCATATTGGTGGCAAGTTTAAAGGGGAATTCCACTACTTTTTCAGAGTGGTTTGAGTTAAAATGGTTAGAGAAACACTTTAGCGAAACTTGCAGACTCAGATTTCTTTACAGAGGTGGTGATAAGAACCAGGGATCATGATATTTTCAATGCAAGTACAGCCATTGTATTACTATACAAAACCACCAGTGAATATATATATACGCGTCATCATAATTGTGTATGTAATGTTGATTATAGTAAAATAGTGGTAAATATGAAAAAAAACTCCATGTCCATCTCCATCACGCATGCAAAACCTTTTCATAAACATATCATAAACCTGTGGTGAAAAATGTCTCAGGCTGCATATTCATGACCATTTCATGTAATAACTTCCTGTGAAGGAGCTTTTTAGAGACTTTAAATGCCTCAGACATCTGGTTCCAATCACCACCACTGTGAATAATTCTGTCTTAGTGTGTTTCTCTGGAACAGAGTACTTCATATTATTATGTTATTTAACGTATAGTTCTGTCCAAAAGTCTTCGAGGCATCTGAGAAAATTTGTAAAGCCATTTATCTGGGCAGTAAGCATTTATTTTCATATTAATATTAGAATAAATAAAAATAAATTATACACTATGATTTTATTAGTTTATCTATCAGTGTGTTGGTTTAACCATTCCACAGTCATCCTTGAAGAAGCCCAGCATTTACAGTTACCTACTTCCGTCCACCATTAAATTAAATCAGCTGTGCAAATCCATGTAGTGGCTGGAGTGGACTAAGATGTCAGGAACCAAACCTGGTTTTCTAATTGTATTCTTCTAACCAAGACATTAATACCTTGCTGAAAAACAAGTAATTCTTGTCACATTTTACTGTATTTGTATTTACTGTAATGTTAAAATTGAAAATGATTTTGATTAAATGATTAAATTATTTTTACCAGATATGTAAAATAATTAAACTCAAAAAAGTAATATTGTTAAACAGTCTTGGCTAAGCTAATGCCAGTGTCTCTATGTAGTTTAATCTTACTGATAGCTGACTGGAAAAAAAAATGTTTTTTGCTATTTAGCCAATCTGAAACAACAAAAGTACCCAACTAAAACAGAACAAGATGAGCTAACAAGTATTAAGACTGTTTACAATGTCATAGCTTCATTACCATAAAGTGTGAGGTAGAATGGCTGGCTCCAGTCACTCCAGTAATGCGGGTGTTGGGGGCTCTGACAACGCACTTGAACAGTGTATCTGACTCCAGAACTGAGGTCCCTCAGAGGCACCCAGGGATACTGCACCTTGAACACCTATGGCAAATGCAACAGCAAATATATACATATTCAGTTGTCTATATGTAGACAGTGAAGTACATTTAAGTCGCATGAATCAGGCTCCAGTCCTCTCAGGCCAGAACACTGCAGACTTCAGCTCGCTGCCTTATTAAACCCACCTGATTCAGCTCATCAGCTAGTTAGCAAGGCCTTCATTAACTGAATTCAGAGCGCTAGATGAGGGTAAACGCTAATCTCCGCAGCACTTTGGCCCGGAAGGTCTCCAGTTTGACATGCCTGATTTAAATGAAGGTTTCAATATGCAATTTGTCAAAAAAGTACACCCACGCAAATTATTACATAACAAATATAATAAAGAACAGCATCAGTGGCAAAACATGCCTAACAATACACCTACATTTGAAAAACAGACCAGATGACTAGACCATTAACCGACCTAGACTGATTTTTAAGGTCATTTTACAAGCAAATGTTTTACTCACCTCCCAATGTTGGAGAGAAGTGTTGGATGTGTAGCGGATCTCATAGTTAAGTGGATATCCACCAGATAGTGAGACATTCCATGTGAATATCACCTCACCCTCCGTGGTCACATTATGGTGTAGATTAAATGGCGGGTCTGGCTTTCCTGTGAAAGACAGTAATTCATATTACCTTATAGCAGAAAGACACTCGATTCAAAGTTGTACAGAGCCGATGGTGAGTTTCACCCTCTGCCATACAACTCCTAAAGCAAAATAAAATATATAATATTCCACCTCTTGTAAGCATATCTACTTTTAAACTGACCACTGCTAGCACTACTCCATCAGAACTCTCATTAACTGAACCTTCTTCCTTTCTGCTGTTTATATCTCAGGTCTTGTTATTCGCATTATTATTACTTTTTAATATAGAACAGAGAATTATTTATTTTACGAAGCAATTGTGTTATTATAGTGAAGATTTACTTAGAATATTGTCTGACAATTCTAAAATGTATAATACTGACTACAGCTTGATTCAAAGAATACGGAAGCAAAGTTTCAGCTTAAGCCGGCAATGCGCCATTCTTCATTGAACAATTATATGCCATCTTACAGACTCCAAGCTATAATTACTTTCTGTACCTTTTGCCAATGTCTGCATTTATGGCTGTCCAGAACAGGGATTTCAACAATAATTACTGTGTAATCATTAGAGGCAAGAAAAAAAATTGTTGGCTCCCCCAATATCAATATCACTATTTCCAAAATGGCAGAGCTTGTTAATAGGCATTGTCGCTACTGTCATTCACTCACTGCATTTTGCCATTATTAGCTTTGGCTAAGATACTGCTGCCTCATTATTATTAAACAGAAATGGATCTGCCTTGACTGGAGTGTATTTGTTCATTTATTGTTCAATTCAGCTTTCTCTTTGCCAATGAGCAGTTTGAGTGCAAAGCACTTTTAGCAGGGAGCCTAGAACACTCAAAAGAGGAATAAAAAAAAATAAAAAAAATAAGAATTTAAAACTTCAAGGTTCAAATATGCTGTGCTTTTTTCATCATAGCATCTGGGCAGATCTACAGGGTGGCAAAGTTTGGCACTCGTCACCCAGATTCCGGAGCACCTAATTTATCATATAAAATTATATTAAGTATACCATGCCTATAGTCCAAAAACTCCTGAAATGGACAAGAGGTAATGTTTACTACATTGGATTGCATAACAACACCACAACAATGCTACATATACAGTCGTATGAACATCCCAGGTCAAATTACATGTTTTGTATTTTTGATCTTCTAAGTGAAAATAAGTTGACACATCCTCTACAGGAAATTAATTAATACAACATTTTTCTGCAAATTTTAGTGCACAAATTCTATTTATTCCATGTTTTTTTTCTCCAATATGTTAAATTCATCAAAACAGTACCTGTGCATTAAATAGTGCAGAAGTGTGTACAGTAGAGGATGTGCACTTCTTTTCATACAGAAAATCAACAATAAATCACATGCAAGACATAAAGACCTAAGAAAACATTGTTAAATGTCAAAATCTTTGAGAAAACTGCGTGAATGTGTTTTAAGAAGAAATTTCTTCTTAAAAATGGTTGGTGAATGAGGCCCATTATCTTGAAATCTGTGTATATGTGTAATAGCTAAGTGCAATCCTTTTAAAAAAGTTATTATGAATTTCAATTATTTATACTTTAGAATAGGTGTCTCTCCCCACTGCTGCTTATATTTCAAATCTGTGGGAAACACTGGAATAAACTTCAAGTGTTAATCTCAGACCAGTTTAACTCCAGTGTAGACATTAAACCCCCTGCTCAAGACCCCTTTCATCAATCTTCTTTCATCAGTCTTCCTAAATACTAAACTGTAGTAAACTTCCGTTTCATTCACTGCCGGAAAATGGCCTCTGACAACCAAATGTGTCATCAGCCTGCACCTTAAAAAGAGTGCTGATTTAGCACACAGACCTCCATGCTTTTCCTATCAGAAGAAATCTGTAGCTGGTCACCATGGTTTTGGAGACAAAGCAAACACACATCTCCTTGCCTACATGGAGTTCTTGATGTTTGAGAAGCATTTTACTGTGAAATGACCTGCTCAGTCATTTACCAGTCAGACCTCTAAACCAGGTAACAGGCCAGGAACAAATATTATGTGTTGCCTACTTCACTGGCCTACTGAAGCCACAAATTAATTTAATTACTTAGACGTTTATGTTATTCCCTGCTGGATGTGAAATTTCGCTCTAATCTGTTTATATGTAGCATTTTTCAAGATTCTTTAAAGGAATAGTTCGGCAAAAAATCTAATTTACAAATAATTGATCATCGAGGACATATTGGTGTCCACATTTTCCTTCTTTAGTTTAGCCCTGGAGCTACGAGACTAGCAGTGCTAAAAATACTAGACAGACACCCAAATCTTTTCTGTAAATACATCCACATAGCTCTTTTTAAACCAATCAGTCTTCGTTACGGTCTCACAGACTTGTCAGTGTGTTTTGTTTTTTTTTCCCCCCCCAATCACACAATACTATCAACGCTAGGAGGGTGAAGGCTAACACAGGCTTCCTCCGAGACCTGTGAAACCAGCCACCGTTTCTTTTCGAACTTCCGCTCACGCCACACACTCGGAGGAAAGCGCCAACCGCCAGATCTGTTACGTCAGCTAACAGACGCCTGCGCTGACTAGCATCGCGTTGAGTGATGGGGGGAGAAGGATGGGCCATCCTACCCACCCTGAGAGAGCGAGGCCAACTGTGCTCTCTTGGACTCCCGGCTACGGATGGCTGTAGCATCACCAGGGATTGAACTTGCAACCTTCTGATGATAGGGTCAACGCTTAGACGGTTGCGCCACTCGGGAGCCGTCAGTGTGGTTTAAGACACAGTAAAGTACAGGGTGATTCAAAAAGATTCATCCGATTTCAAAGCGCCATATTTTTACAACCATGAGGCGCATAGGAACCAATCACACACCAATTGAAAGAGGAGGTCATAGAGTTTCTCATTGTCACCGGAAGACGGCACCCTTCAGTCAGTAAGGAGATGGCAACCCCTGAGCAGAAAACGTTTTGCGTTTCTCCACTTCAATAAGAGTGAATCTGTCATAACTGTGCAACGTGATTGTCGTTGTCAGTGAACCTCCAACAGCTCAGAGCGTTCGTTGTTGGTTCCACAACACTGGATGATCTCCGAAATCGCACTGAAAGAGCCGTGAGTACAGCAACACCCGATATGCTCAATGGAGTATGGCATGAACTTGACTGTTGTGTTGATGTTGTCCGTACAGCTGGAGGAGGGCATACTGAGCACTTGTAAAATTACATAATAAACTTTATGCTCACTTAAACCATTTACAATTTCCTGCATTGTTCTGTAATGATTAATGATAGTGACATAGATCATTTTGAAATCAGATTAATCTTTTTGAATCACAACCACTTTAGACAATATTAGAATAATCTGGGTGACGAGTGACTTCTTGGGTGTGTTAGCCTTGTAGCTTTAGCGCTGAACTAAAGAAGCAAGATTTGGACACTAAATGTCCCAGCTGATCAACTACATCTGGGTTAAGCTGAAAAGTGTGTAAATTAGATTTTTCGCCAAACCATTAATTTAAAAATACTTTAATATAGTTTCTAGATCATTTGGATAAAGCATAAGGAAAAAATACAGTGAGTGCATTTACATGCACTTAATAATCTGATAACTGCAGAAAATCAGGTTGTCAGTAGTCCGATCAACGCATTTATATGCACTTGAGTAATCAGATAATGATAATCTACGTGAGTCTGGGAGCAATCGGATTTCTGCTTTGCAACCAGCCAATAAACTCACGGAAGAAGACATGACGCAAATGTAATGTAAAACTCAAACTTCATGCCATGGTTTTTTTAATTAAAACATTGTCCCACTTTAGCAGAAAATATGAACATAAGGAAAAATGAAGAAAAAAAAAGAAATAAAGAATAAAAATAAAAACTAAAGAAAAATAAATTCTTCATTTCGTCAAGCATGTAGTTGGTTTCAGCAAATCTTATTACTGAGCTAAAATCCAGCTCTCTTTATTGAATTTCTTAATCAGATTTCTAGACCTTACTCCAATCTAAGAAACTGTATGCTGTTTACATGACCATCTGAATAATCAGATAACTGCAGAGATCCAATTATAATCGGATTGCTGATTTCATGTAAACGCACTCAACGATGTACCATAATATTTCTATGTTACTACATAATGAGCAAAGATTTGGTATAATTAATACCGACCCTAACTTGCTTAATAATTATCAGCTGCTCTTTCACACTTTGACTTTACAGACATGCAAGATTGTCTATCAGCAGATACTGGCAGTGATTCATTTCCTAAATATCAAACACAGCAGCCACCCACTAACCTTGATGTACATTTAGCCTTCTTACAGGAAAACCATGCTTGTGACGCCAGTTTCGAGATGAACATTTATAGAAATGACAGCCTGCTGCTAAACCTCCTGCTGAGGTTTCACTGTGGAATCAGGAGACTTCAGACTTAGAGAGTGGAATTCGTCATTATTCTCAGAACTCTGCTGTCTTATGAGTATGGATGGGACCTATGCCACCCTTCTGTTAATGGAATTTGTATTTAAAAAGGCACTATGTAAATTAATGTTTACATTTCCAAGCATATCATCTAACATATCAAAACATAACCACTAAATATTAATTTGCTGTCTATCATTATTATATGATGTTCATTGTTCAGACACAAGCAGCTAATGATGTGTCTAGTGTTTTGCCAAATGTCAATATCTATACATGGGAAAATTTCAAACAAGCAGTACCGTTCAAAAGTTTACAATCAGTAGTTAATAAAATAACTGTTGTTATTTTATTCAATCTCATTGACAGTGAAACAGGGGAACTTACGTAGCTGATAGGTGCTGATGTACATCTCTGGTGACAGCAGAGAATGGCTGTTGACAGACCCACTAATTAGCAGTGAAACGGAGGCATCGTTGGCATGAACGGGAACAGAACATGTGACTGCATCATTCCCAGAACACTGAGCCTGAATGGTGTGGTTTGTTTCATAGGTCTGTGCAGACAACTCCTTTCTGAAACAGAAAAGCAGCATCACCAATCATTTCTTGTACAATTTATGGTATCATATTAAAATGATAAGTTGTAAATTATAGGGTTATAACGATACACTCAGCTCCAAATTTTATTCGGTTCTCCATACTAGCTTCACGATTTTATTCGGTTCTCAATACTAGCTTCAGGGTTTAATACTGTCATGATATTTTGGATCGAACTAAGAAAAATTATGACTGTGTCCAAATTGACATTGCACAGCCTGGGAGGTGGAGCTAGATATGACAATGAACATGCTGCTGTGTTAGGTTAATTGTAATCTTTGATGATCAAACAATACAACTGCATAAGATCACACTGTTAATAGAACCGAGCTGATGTTGCCCACCTCAATGATGTGTAATGTCACATTCGTGAATTGAGGTGTACTGTTACACTCCTACTATCTGCACTAATATCTGTAAGCAAAATTGACATTGAATGAGGTATGAAGGTTATTAATCATACTTAATCATTTGTAACCTACACAATGAGATATTACAGAAGTTTTCTATGACCCTAAAGTCACAGGAAACAATGCGTAAAATATTTACAATGTTTGTATGATACTGAAATCGAGTGTTATATGAAACTTCCAGCAAAGTTTGAATGAAAAAAGCCCAAGATAGAAAAATAAGAAAAGACTGCTTAAAAATGACTAATCAGTCATATCTGAGAAAAGTCTGGCCATGGCTAATATTCTGATCAGCATGTATGACTGACAGCCCTCAGTCTAACACTTCCAGTCTGCTATGCCACTGAAGTAGAACTAAACAACAGCACAAGGGAGAGAAATGAGTAAAACAGGTTCTACATATCCAGGCAGTGTTTTACAGTGTTCATGTCTACAAAGACATTATCTAGCTTTTAAATGGAAACGTCTTAAAAGAAAGTATTAAACAGGCAGACAGACAGATGGGCAACAAACAGACAGATAAGCTAGCACAACAGCACAGCTTTCTTTCTGTAGCTTTCTCTGACTCAAACAGAGAGAAAGAGACTATAGAGGAACACAGTTTTGTTAAAGGTGTGTGGGCAGGACAAGCCACAATTAGCTTTGCAATTGGTGAGGGTAATGCTTATGTTAGCGCTCCATTTATTGGGCATTGGAAAGTTATATTGTGAGACCAACAACAGTAACATGGATTTATGTACCTAGAAGCTTTAAACTAGCATATCAGCTTTGTGTATTCAGATGCTGTGGCTGCTCCTTGGCTAAGTATTGCACAACAGCCAGTGCACAGGAAACCAAGTATTACTAAATATGTCTTTACTATATAACAAGGAACCACTACACGGTCAAGTTTCCAGGAAGTTTGTATTGCTGAAACAAGCTGAACAACCTCAAACAATATAACTAGTGTAAAACCTCTTCTCATACCACAGATGCATGACCAAGCCAAAATGCACTGAGACAGTATAAGCTGAGGTGTCAGTAGGGAAACAAGAACCATATTCAAAGTGCATTTATATACTAATGCAGGATCTATAGGTCTTAAAACAATGAATTAGTTTACAGTGTGTGAAAGTACATGCTTTTGTGTGTGTACGTGTATGAGAGAGATGGTAGTGTTTCTTTTCCTCTTTTACTGCCTCTTATCCTTGACTCTATACCTCTGTTAGGAATTGTTGCTGTTTATGTACAGCGAGGTGGGCTGTGGGGGATGCTGATGGTGCAAGAAGGACCATCTTCAATAACAGTCACAACAATAACAGAAAAGCAAAACAAAGAAATAAAAATGGAATGAGAAAGGAAGGACAGACGTATTTAATAGCATAAATAATAAGCAGTAAGACAAAAAGGAGACTAAACAAAGCACAGAAAAAATTGGGACCTGTGCTAAAGGGATGAGTCACTGTTTGGGCCCAAAAACTGTCATAAAACAATACTTCTAAGTACTGTTACTCAGCGTAACAAAAATCTATACCCTCCCGGACCCTTTGTGGGTATGATTGGAGACCACTGGCCTACACACATTTCCCAAGACACCTTGCAGCAGAGTGCCAGTCCCAGTGATTGAGGACCACAAAACTGTGGCTTTAGGGTTTTCTACACCCTTACCAAATGACACTCATGACGAATTTGCTGACGATTAGTAAGTAAACTATTTATACAGCACTTTCCTAAACCAATGTTACAAACATTTTAACTAACATATGAAATAAGAGACATATTAAACCACAAAAACACTACATATGACCGGAATAAAAATGCATCTTAGCTCAGCTCTCTAAAGTGGCTTGAGTCAGAAAGTCTAATGTCAATGAGAAAACTATTCCAAAGATTAAGGGCACAAGCTCTTGGAGGCCTCAAATACCTTACACTGGTATAGGGAGTTAACATATCACAAATATATTCAGGGGCTTCACCATGTAAGACCTGATAAGCTTGGACCAGTGCTTTACTAAATTTCTCTGGTAACCAGTTAAGAGAACCAAGCATTGGGCTAACATGCTCCCTACGTCTTGTGTTTGTAAGAATGAGAGTGACTGTATTTTGGACTAGATTGCTGATAAGTTGCATGAAAACACTAGTGTGTGGTAGGGCTGGGAATTGTTCAACATTTTTTGATCAATATCAATACTGGATATACAATACCTTCACTTCAATATTGACTCCTGAATGATATCATCTCTTTTGAATGTAAAAAGGTAATATACATATAAACATTAAGACTTTATATCTGTAGTAAACAATCAGAAAATTTACATGACACATACCTTTTAGTACTTAATTTTAAAGTCTTTTAAATGGGTTACAAAGTGCAAGTCACGTCATATCCAGCAGTCTCGGATTTTGCAGACTACTGTTATTTGTATCTGTGTACTGTTATTTGTATCTGTGCTTGTTTGTTTGTTTGTTCAACAGACTGCAGATGATAACATGTTACTAGTCAATCATCACTCTAGATTTCGGAACAACCACACTTACTGGTTTCCTGACACTGATAAGCTTGACAACTTGAAAAAGGAAATTTGATACGGAAAGAGACAGAATTTTTCTATACTCTCTGGTACTGGAGTAATTTGTTTGGTGCCGTAAAAGTGCAGTGCTGTGTCCCTAAAAAGCTCGAGTTTGATAGCATTGATTTAAAAGAATAACATCACAAATAAAGCACTGTGGTAACAGTAATATCAAAAGAACCCTGAGAGGTTCTGAAGTGTGCTGTAGTGCAGGCAAAGTGGTTAAGGCTAGGCTTAATTCATGTTTGAGAAACCATCCCATAATGTAAGAAGAAGAGAAATGATGTGAATTGTTATAGTCACTGTTTTAAGGAATCCTTTAACAACAAAACCAAATCGCCAATTCTAGTTTTGAAATACACTCAAGTGAAAATAATATCATAATATTTTCATGAAGAAAGATTTAATGCCCAACCGACCAGTGTTTTTCAGTAACAACAAGGCATATCTGTATCTTTTTCAGTGCTGCTGGAAAAGCAATTCAGATTGTTCCATATGAAGTTGCTTGTCTATGAGTAGTTCTATGAGTAGCTGTGTCCAAACTTTTGACTGATGCCATATGTATGTCAAACTAGAAGTTTAACAAGTGGTTTATAAGGAATGTGGAGAAAAAGAAGACTCACTCTGCTTGCTGCAGGCTAACTGTGAGCTGACTGGTGGAGGTGCCCGGTGCTCTGTGGTACTTGAGGTAACAAATCAAGTTTGTCCATTCATCTTCAAGCCAGCACAGGATGTCCAAACACTTTGCTGTAAACAGATTCAGTTAGCACATCAGTTTAACTAAGTACTGTCAGTCACTAAGATAGCTCATGGCAATTTGTGCCCCAGCGTTTTGACAACAAGCACTCCTGTCAAAACAAAGCCTAGTTACAAAATATGCAAATACCTTAAAAAAGTAATACAAACCATGCATCAAGAAAAAGAATAATGTAAAAAAATTACTTAACACCCCGATCACAGCCTGGCAGCATCGTTTGTGGGTATGCTTACGAATATAAACTAGCAGCATTAGGTCTGTTTTTTCCTAAACACTTTAAAAATGCATCTCCCCTATTTTTCTCTTAATTTAGTCAAAGCCAGTTTCCACTGCATGCACCACCATTCTAGATGCAAAAGAGTTTGCTCTTTAAAAGCAAATGGTCTAACAAACCCCAGCCTTTTAATTTACGTGCTATTAATTCATGTTCTTCTAATTTAATCATTGTCCTAAAGGGTAGAACAGAAAGGGTACATAATGAGAATTGATCAACATGCATAATGGGCCTTGACTATTGATTGGATGATTAAATCTTCCCTCTCAGCATTCACCACCTCCAGCTTGGCATCACAGAGCCATGACACATCAGCCCAACAAACAAGACCCTTCAAAAGCTTTAAATTACAGCTGAAGAACAGGAGCTAATAACAAAAGAACTGCGGCTTACATGCTGTACTGGTTTTGATGAGATTTCATGCACACAGTGCTTTCACTCCCACTAACAAATACACTGTGAGATGTACAGTGAGGCTCCTTACTGAACTCCCATGACTAATAGAACTTATTACCACCTATAGTACTCCCACAGATGTTAATTATCTTGTCAAACAACTGAACTGCACAGCTACACACAAAAAAAAAAAAACATTCAACTTTTCTGTAGTTTGAGAGGGCTGTATTCCTATTATGGCCTGATCATATCAGTCTGCTGATAATATTGGCTAATATTAAGGCTAAAGGACCAAAACTTAGAGGCCTATAACAAACAGATATCCCTGGTATGAGGAAATCTATTCATTTCAAAGAGACTGACAGTCGCTGCATGTGCACCTCTACTAGTATAAGCTGAACTTGAATCTGAATACAAAATATCATTCTAGTTAAAATAACAAAAATATGTTAAAATGCATCTAAACTCCTAATTGTGCTAAGAATTCTGGAAAGCTCAGCCCTTGGCTCTGATTCCAATTTTCAAAACTACAACCAAAGGTGTGGCAAGCTGATATTACCAGAGATAGTCTGTGGTTCAGTCGAGGCTTCTGTGTCATTTGTGGAGTTCTGTACATGGCAGTGATAACGCGGGAGGCCTCCAATAGGACTGACTGATGTGTTCTGATGCTGAACGCTGGCGATAGCGCTGGCCCCACTGGCCTCTCTCTGAAGCCTGGGGCCATCTGAAGACAGATCACAACACAGCTGAGCTCGCCACTGGAAGTCTTGATACACACCAGGCCAGTCACTTAAGGAATTTGAAGCAGCCACACCTGTAAGAGTTTAAGCGTGAAGTTACAAACAGTGTTGCACTGATGCCAATACCATATACCATGCCACTTGCCAGTTGACAGAGCTTAACAACACATCAGTGGTGTGCGCTGACAAGCAGCAGTAAAAATGCTCATGGCGAAATAGGAAACTCGAGGGAAGGCAATGGCAGTGGTGATAGGCCAGTCGGAATTCTTCCTATGGTATTAGTTTCAGCAGTACCCTACGAATAAGCCAGTTAACAATGTACAAAAAGTATAAAACCCATTAAGACTCCTACCTGAATGTCTGAGTCGGGTTTCTTATAGTAATCACTCATCTCCCACTGTGTAGTCAGTTACTGTGAGTTGATGTTAGTCCAGATTGTTGTTAAGGCAGCAAAAGTTAGACATATGGAAGGAACCACTGGTCCTCTTGGAGTAATAACAGTCTTTAGCCTTTAGCATAGCAGCCCACTGCCTGTGATGCACCTCTATCGGTCAGCTATATCATGCAGCAGTGGGGTCTCGCAACTTGTTGCTTCAAGACAGACAAACGCTGAAACTGCTACTACTGACAATGTAAATGACTGTAATATTTACTGAACTCCAGCAGAGTCTAACACTCAAAGATATATATCCAGTCAAGCTGACTATGTTTTATTTTGGACACAGAACATATTAGGACTTTAGGTTATTGGTATCTGCCCTGCGATGGACTGGCGACCTGTCCAGGGTGTATCCTGCCTTCCGCACAATGACAGCTGGGATAGACTCCAGCACCCCACCGCGACCCAGAAGGATAAGCGGTTTAGATGATGGATGGATGGATGGGTTATTGGTATCTTTACTCGGTATTGGCCAATGCTTAAGAATCAAATGATCAGTTTTGGTATTGGAAGGGAAAAAGTGGTATCAGCCTATCCCTAAATGCAATTCTTTTGTTTAGATCTTCTAAACACTATTACATGAGTTACCCAAGTAAAAACTGAAGCACTACAAATAAGACAAGTTCAAAAAAAGTTGAAAAGGCCTTTTTCACCATAATCAAGTGTTAATGAACTGACTGCTCTGTTAATGACTGACAGTGCTCATCAGGGCACTGTATTCATCTTTCAGTCGTGCAAGTGCATATTCTAGTACAACAGTCTGCTGTTTGACTCTAGCTATATCTATTGGCATGTGGTTGCCATCCTCTCTGTCTTTATCAGCCTCAAGCTTTCATCCTTATCAAAAAATAAAGGCTCTCTAAAGTAGGAAGATGGATTGCTAACAGCTCGTGGGTTTATTTATGCCTTCAACGTCACAACGTGTAAGGGGAAGAGAAAGCACAGTGATGTGACTGTTTAGGCGGCAAAAAGAATGCCATTGAGAAAAGGTTTGAGCAATGAGAATGAAGACTGGAGGTGGGCCAGATACTCACCATGTAAAGCAATAAAGAAATTCACTAGAAGCGCCAGCATCATGCAGAGAAACCTAGAGAGGGAAAAAAGCATCTGTTAAACGACTGGGTGCATGACTCAGTCTCTTCTTTCACAGGGGGAGGTAGTAAACCACTGATGTCCACACACTATGACTGTATTGTCACTCCTTTAGTCACTCCTGAAGCTGCAGAGTTCAAACGGTCCATTAATCCTTACTGCTATAGCCTAAGCAGTCTTCAAGCCAATAAGCCAAAACCCTACTGCAAAGTCAGACGCTACTCTTCCAGATGCACAGATGAAACACATTACCATGCTAATGTAGTCATGTGCCTCTGAAGGCTATTTACTGCTGCAGAGACATGATAAGGGCTCTAGCAGTCTGAGCTGTAGGCTCTGTGACATAGTCTGTATTGTAAGGCCTTTAAACGTAATCCTTCTTTAACAGCTTCCAAAAACAGAACAATGTTCTGACAAAAAACAAACTGAAGAGTTAACACGTCCAACAAACAGGCTACTGATCCTCAGTTCAGACATGTTCATTTGCTGTGAAGACCAAAATCATTGCTGTGGATTTCAAACATGGTGAGATCCAACTCAACACACGCATACAGTGCAATGAGATGCAGAAACGACTATTAGGGGAGCTTTTTCCTCAGAAAAGCCAGAGACCACCCTTTCATTTATTTATTTTCCAGTCCAGGACTTTAGTACAAGTTATTCACTTTTCAGCATCAGGAAAAAAGCAGAATCATGTTTAACAGGACATAATAAAGAAGCCCCAAAACAGTGTTCAGTGTTAATGTGTCCATCCTTTACTTTTATTCCAGCTTCTATTCTTTTTAGCAGACTGGATTCAGTTTTTCAAAGAAATGTGCAGGGATGTTTTTTTCACACCACCAAAGTTCAGTCTTAGACAATGGTTACATTTTCTACTTCTTACAATCCAGGAAATCACAAACACATTCAATGATGTTGAGGTCTGGACTTAGGGATGGTCAGTTACAAGAACATCAGAAGTTTCTATGTTTAATTTGCAGATATTCTAGTTGTTTATTTTCGTCTCACAGTGAAAGGATGGAGAGAAACACCTGTAGATTTTTTTTAGATCTGAAGGAAGACTTGAGCCTGATTTTCTCAAAGATGAAAGCTTTAAGTACTGTTCATCTGATGGTGACAGTTTTGGTGGTTTATCAGGTTTTGAATGTTGTTAAGAGTTTTGGAAACTCCTGTGTTCTCACTTATTTTCCTTTGACGTTCCCCTTCCTTATGCAAGTGGATAATCATATCTAATCTCCTAAGAAATGTCTCCTAAAATTTCTATATAGCACCAAAAAGGGTTCAAACTTGTAACAATAGGACAACCCTTTTGGGTGCAATATAGAATCATTTTCAAAAAGGTTCTGTATAGAACCATATACAAGAGTTTCTTCATCAATATGAACACTTTCATGATGCAAAGAACCCTTTAATCATGCAAAGAACCCTTTAATCATGCAAAGTTTACTTTGAATGTTCATGGTTCCATTCAAGAGAACCATTTTCTTTACTAAAGAACCCTTGAAGAACCATATTTTTGGGTGTGATAGCTTTTGTTGGCTCACCTCTTCAAAAATGCTAATTTTGACATGCATCTCTGACATTTCCTATGTTATGTTAGCTAACACTAGTGCACTTTCCCTCAGAGGGTTTAATATAACAATTTGACGCTTTTAACAACATTTGACAGGTTTAACAAACACTCGCATATTTTTAACATATTTTTACTTTGAATCACTCAATAAATATGTCAACTTAAACTAAACTCTGTTCTTTTGTTGGGTTTTGCTTTTGGGCCTTTCACTTCTTACTTATAGACAACAGATAACTGCTCATATACATGTATTCGTGAGATTCTGCCATTTTTCTCCTTAAAACCTGTCAGAATATAAGTTCTCTTCTTTTTTGTAAGTGGCTGCTCCACATTGTGCTACATCGTAGCTGTGCTCACTGAGATTGTTTACATCCAGCAATGAGGGACCATAATGTGATCAGGATGTAACAGCATAGGGTGAGCTTTGGCTGCTCTGTGCATCTAAATAATTTCTGCTGAAACTGCAACTTGTTTTGCAGTATTTCGAAGTGTCTATGATAAGATACCATTCATGTTGGATATTGAGGTAAACTGAAGCAGTACAGGTCTAGTTTACAATAATTGTTTATTTAAACTATATATTTTTTTTCATAACCATGACAATCAGTGATCCATCTTTGGAGTTTTAACCTGTCTTATGGACTATCATTCCAACTACACATGTCAAATAAAACAGGACAGCTAAACCTACTCTGAGGATCGGATGAGGGCTCAACGCTATGTCTGTCAAACCCCATATTTTCAGCTAGACAGACTTTAATGGATTAAAGCCTATTCTTTGCTAATGACCAATAGGTCACTTTGTGCAAAAACAATAACTTGAGGTCCTAATCAAGGGTTGCGGAAATTGTGTGTTCAGTTATTACCGCTGCCAGCTACTGTATGTTATTAGCACAAACACAGAACCAGTCGTGGAGCATCCGCAGCACTCGATATCTATTATAATGATTGAAACATATTTGCATTGGCTACAGCACTACGTTTTTGCTTTGAATTACACTGCATACTCACATTATGTTACTCTTAGAGTGGCATCATTTCTCTTCTTGACAAAGTGGCTGGAGCCTGCCTGCAGAGGAAGGAGAAAAAAAAAAACATCAACTGAGGACTCACCTCCAAAGCACTGCCAAGTCAATAAGGACTCAAGAGGCTCTTTTTGCATAAGTTTCTCCTTCACTGCACCTAAATAAGGGTGGGAGTAGTTTCATTCACTTAGGTATAACAGAACCTGGTTTCACTCCTTAACCCCCTTGAGAGGAGAAATACTTTTCAGTAGTGAATTTCAGTAATATAGCACAAAGCATAAAACAGCAGTTTCTGTCACTTAAGGTATTAGGCAGTAATGCTCCCTTCATTTTAGTGTATAGCTTCAATAACAGAGTCATTTGTTTTGTTCCAAACTACTGCCTTCAGCTGTCAGAAGAGACAAATCTTCTCTCCTCAGGCTCACACCAATGATCAGACTGACTGCTTCTGTAAATTTGTGATATGCTCAAATGGAATCCATTTCATTTTCCTCTGTTCTCAGAGGCTGCGTAACAGATTTAAGAACCAATTCAGATTCATAGCGTATAACACTGTTTGCTGGAGAGCCCTGAGGCAAATGAACCCTGCCCAGGGCAATGAGCGCCCATTTTCCAGCGATGCCACTTCCTGTCTTTTTGTTCTGCATATGATTGTGCAAGGTATAACCTGTTACAGCACTATGCGACCTGAGGATGATTTCTGGAAAGCCCTGTGGCAACACAAGCCTTAATCAATGTAATAACTAGTAAGTTAAATTCCTTAGTGCAGTACACCTTTTTATGTGAAACAATGACACGTAAGGGTGTACTTAAATTAAATGCCACCCTAAAACCTGTTATTATATCCAATCTACTCATTCACTTCTCACTTAGAAATACAACACAGTATAGCTCTGTCCTCTCCATCTGTCGAGCTCGATTTGGAGCAGCATGACCTGTCATGGAGATCACTGTGTAATTGCGTGGGATATAAAACGCAGATCAGAAAATGAATATTAAGGAAGACAAGCGAGTGGCCATGCACTCCATTAGAGCTTTTTACCAGGAAGCACAACAACATACTCGAAGTCAATATTCATGCGTATCATATCAAAACAACTGTGATGTTCCGTTTTAGTGAGAACAACATAATACCTGATGCTTCATGCTTTTATGAATGGCAACCAAGTGTACTAGATGTGCCCAGTCAGCCTGGGGTCCAGGACTAAATGAAAAATGGGTAAAAGATTTGTTATTTGCAAGAGTAAATCTATTGTTATGGATGCACCTGTTCAATATATTGGATAGGCATCAGCACTGACACATTAAATGGACTAGATGTTGCTCAGATGTTTATGTGATACAGTTTCTTAATAATGGGAACAGTGTAATTTTATAGACCTTCTAGAACAATATTAAAAACTGCACAATCCTTAAAAGAATAATGATGTATGGCCGTCTCCAGTGTGGTACAGCTGTACTGCATATTTAGGTTTAGGAACTTTGCTACTATGAAACATAAATGCTCTAACAGAGCACTAGAACTGGATACTTATGGTTACGGTATCGGACTGAATTCAGATATCATCATCATCGTTAACCGCTTAGTCCAGATAGGGTCGCGGTAAATGTGTGTGAATTCAGATATCGGTATCAGTTATCAGGAGAAAAAGAGCTGGATCGGTTCATCCCTCCTGTTTTAGGGTAATTCTTTGTTTAACAGTGCTCAGGGAGTGCCAAAACAGGGCCTCTAAGATGAGGTCAGGTCATAAGGCAGTGCTGCAGTGATATGATCTTTCCCATATACAGGCCCTCTGATTAAATGCTCAAGGGGGAATTGCTGCTCCAAGTGCAGAGGTGACTCATCAGTCATGAAACTAAACTTATTTGTATCATGAACAAGGAAAGCTTGACTCTTCCCAGCACTTAGGCTACACCTGAAAGACAAGAAAGAACGGCGGGAGAGGCGGGAAAGTCACAGAACAATGCTGTCTCTGTCACACGGAGAAGGAAAAAGATAAACGGGACCCAATTCGTTAGTCGGAGTGGTTGAAAAACACTTGAAGTCGTGATGTGTTATGTGACAGCACGCAGCTAAAGAGACGTATAAGTTCCTTTAACGGGCAAAACAGGCAGCATAAACACAGTCAGTGACAGACAGAAGTTATTTGAACAGTCAGAGAAGCTTCAGTGCGTGTCCCGGGAGGATGAGAGCTGCTAAATCTGAGCACACCTACCTGCTTTGTTACCACCGGTTTCACTCTCTCTCACCGGTTAGACTTCCTCTGCAGTCGAAGTTCAAACGTGTTCTCCCTCTTCGTTTAGTCAGAAAGAGGACAGAGCCTACTTCTTCTTCTTATTGAATAGCCGTTAATTCCGTGTGAAAATGTGAAAAAGTGAGCAGACAGTTTCAGCAGTGAAGCCCATTTTTCCTCCCTCAGCCTTCTTTCTCGACATGTCTCCTCTCCGCTCCTCTGTAGCGCCTGTAGTCTGAGGCTCTATTCAGCGGCGGCGGGCGGGGCTTCAGCTCAACGCTCAGCGGCGGTGGGCGTGGCTTCAGCGCAACGCCCAGCGGAAGTGAGCGGGGCTTCAGTGCCACGCTCTGTGGTAGTAGGCGGGGCTTCAGCGCCACGCTCCGTTGCGGTGGGCGGGGGTTCAGCGCTACGCTCAGCGGCGGCGGGCGGGGTTTCAGCGCTGCTGAAGCGATTTCGTCATCGTCTGTAAAGGGATCGTCAAAACTGTCATTAAATCCGTGTTTATTCTACAGCTCAACTAAATAAGCAACAAATCTGTTATGTATGGCGGAAAAAAACATGCCGGGCGTTGTAAGGCAAAGTAGTCCCCAAAGAAGACCAACTGTTTCCCAATTTACCTTTTATATTACCATTATAAATATTATATACACTATATGGACAAAAAGTATTGAGACACCTTCACATGACACCTACAGGAGCTTTCATGACATCCCATTCTAAATCAATAATACCGAGTTGGTCCTGCCTTTGCTGCTTTAACAGCTTCCACTCTTCTAGCCCATACATCCAGAAGAGCGTTTGTGAGGTCAGACACTGATGGGCTTTTATGCGCTATGCGTCTCAGCACTCCGCGACCCCCCACTCTGTAACTTTACGTGGTCTGACACGTCGTGGCTGAGTTGCTGTGGTTCCTAGAAGCTTCCACTTTTCAATAATATCACTCACAGTTGATTGTGCAATATCCAGGAGAGAAGAAATTTCCCAGACTGATTTGTTGCAACTGTGGCATCCTATTACAGTAACACGCTGAAATTCAGTGCGCTCTTTATAATGATCCATTCTTTCACAAATGTTTGTAAAGGCAGACTGCATGGCTAGGTGCATGATTTTATACACCTGCGGCAATGGGGCTGAATGAAACACCTGGATTCAACGATTAACAGGTGTGTCCCAATACTTTTGTCCATATACGTGTATAAACAGCCAGAACATACTGCAGGTTCACTGTTCATTCCTGTAAAAATATGGGAAGTTTATTTCCAGTTCACATCAAACCAATCCGAATGACTTTTTGTTGAAACTACTAAAACTAAGACCACTAAATTATGCAGAAATTTTGATAGGCCGAATCTTTAAATAAATACAAAACTGACTTAAAAACAATTTATACATTTTATACAGTTCAGTGAAAATGTCTTTGTACCTAGATGCGTAATGGGGCACAGTTTTGGATCAGGTACTAAATATGGTATTAATCCTTGCCTGAATTTTAAAGCATTTTCTTTAGAAATATACCCTTACATGATTTTTTTTCATTTATGCGTTTAAGTTGCTATATCCCTAAAGATACATACATTTAGCTATTTGTTTACACATTTCTGCCTAGTTGTATTCCCTAGGCCCTAGGAGAGGATTGATTTTTGAATCTTTGAGTCATCAGAGACAGCAGTATAGTGCTGCAGAGTAACATTGCATCATCCACATGATCTCACTGTGATGATGTCATCTCATGACCTAATTGTGGGGATGCACCCCGTTGGCATAGTGTCAGTTCAAGTCTTTTGAAGGGGCTTAAACACAAGAGACTTAAACTCTCATGAGTGCAATCTGTGCGCATCCAGGGATTTAATCACTTATTTGGATGAAGTGGATGTTTTAACCATTGCTTATTGCACACTCACTATGTCATACAAACATAAACTCATAAATCTGCATAATAACAAATGTGCTAGAGACACCTGCAACCGTTCAAAGAAAATAAAAGACACTTGACCAAGGCAACATGCAAAATTCTTGCATTAGCATTTTCATTAATAATAGTGGCACCATATGCATAAATCTACTATATCCTTTAAAATGGGGTTCTTCAAGGGTTCTTTAGTGAAGACAATGGTTATATATAGAACCACGTCAACCCAAAGAAATGTATGTATGTGTATATATATATATACATCAAATCAAATCACGTTTATTGTCACATTTACACAGGTGGAAAGTGAGTGAAAATCTTAGGTGCGTAGCCCCTTACAGAATTTAAATACTATATATATATATACACAGTGGTGTGAAAAAGTGTTTGCCCCCTTCCTGATTTCTTATTCTTTTGCATGTTTGTCACACTTAAATGTTTCAGATCACCAAACAAATTTAAATATTAGACAAAGATAACACAAGTAAACACAAAATGCAGTTATAAATGAAGATCTTTATTATTAAGGGAAAAAGAAATCCAAACCTACAGGGCCCTGTGTGAAAAAGTGATTGCCCCCTCCATTAAAACATAAATTAACTGTGGTTCATCACATCTTTGGAAAGCTGAGTTCAATTTCACCCAGGCCTGATTACTGCCACACCTGTTCTCAATCAAGAAATCACTTAAATAGGACCTGCCTGACAAAGTGAAGTAGACCAAAAGATCCTCAAAAGCTAGACATCATGCTGCGATCCAAAGAAATTCAGGAACAAATGAGAAACAAAGTGTTTGAGATCTATCAGCCTGGAAAAGGTTATAAAGCCATTTCTTTAGTGGCCAGCCGACCAAAATTTCCCCAAGAGCGCAGCGACGACTCATCCAAGAGCTCACAAAAGACCCCACAACAGCATCCAAAGAACTGCAGGCCTCACTTGCCTCAGTTAAGGTCAGTGTTCATGACTCCACCATAAGAAAGACACTGGGCAAAAATGGCCTTCATGGCAGAGTTCCAAGATGAAAACCACTGCTGAGCAAAAAGAACATAAAGGCTCGTCTCAGTTTTGCCAGAAAACATCTTGATGATCCCCAAGACTTTTGAGAGGATACTCTGTGGACTGACGAGACAAAAGTTTAACTTTTTGGAAGGTGTATGTCCCATTACATCTGGCGTAGAAGTAAGCATTTCAGAAAAGGAACATCATACCAACAGTAAAATATGGTGGTGGTAGTGTGATGGTCTGGGGCTGTTTTACTGCTTCAGGACCTGGAAGACTTGCTGTGGTAAATGGAACCATGAATTCTACCTGTCTACCAAAGAATCCTGAAGGAGAATGTCCGGCCATCTGTTCGTGACCTCAAGCTGAAACGCACTTGGGTTCTGCAGCAGGACAATGATCCAAAACACACCAGCAAGTCCACCTCTGAATGGCTTAAGAAAAACAAAATTAAGACTTTGGAGTGGCCTAGTCAAAGTCCTGACCTGAATCTGATTAAGATGCTGTGGCACGACCTTAAAAAGGCGGTTCAGGCTCGGAAACCCTCCAATGTGGCTGAATTACAACAATTCTGCAAAGATGAGTGGACCAAAATTCCTGCACAGCGCTGTAAAAAACTCCTTGCCAGTTATCACAAACGCTTGATTGCAGTTGTTGCTGCTAAGGGTGGCCCAACCAGTTATTACGTTTAGGGGGCAATCACTTTTTCACACAGGGCCCTGTAGGTTTGGATTCATTTTCCCTTAATAATAAAGATCTTTGTTTATAAACTGCTGTGTTTACTTGTGTTATCTTTGTCTAATATTTACATTTGTTTGGTGATCTGAAACATTTAAGTGTGACAAACATGCAAAAGAATAAGAAATCAGGAAGGGGGCAAACACTTTTTCACACCACTGTGTGTGTATATATATATATATATATATATATATATATATATATAAGAAGAAAAAGAAATATATATACACCGACTCTGAATATACACATATATATATAATGTACAGTTGTACAGTAATAAGTTACGAAATATAACTATGAAATGCGCTGTTGTAAACATTCTGTATGTGCAGTTAATTTGAGGTAGATAATAAATGAGATGCAGGTACACAGGGGATAGAATACTGATATAGAATCTTTCAGATTATACAAGATATGGATAAAAGACATACAAGATGTCAATCTATATGTGTTCAGATTTGCTAGATTGAAGGTGCAGAGGATCAGAGTGAGTCTGATGAAATGTGGATGAGGTGTAACACTCCATGTTGTCCATGGAGATGATGATTCAGAGGTGCAGTGACAGGCCTATAGACTGATACACCAGCACTGCTGACTGTTCAGCAGCCTGATGGCCCATGGGAAGAAACTGTCTCGGAACCGGCTGGTTCTGGACTTTATGCTTCTGTACCTCCTCCCACTCGGCAGCTGTGAGAACAGACAGTGGCTTGGGTGGGTGGAGTCGTGGGTGCACAGAGAGTACAAGAGAGGGCTGAGCACACAGCCCTGAGGAGCCCCAGTGTTAAGGGTCAGTGAAGAGGAGGTGATGTTGCCCATCCTTACTACCTGGCGTCGGCCTGTCAGGAAGTTCAGGATCCAGCTGCACAGAGAACTGTTCAAACCCAAATCCCAAAGCTTAATGTCGAGCCTTGAGGGCACGATGGTGTTGAATGCTGAGCTGTAGTCCACAAACAGCATTCTCACATACGTGTTCTTTTTGTCCAGATGGGAGAGGGCAGTGTGTAGAGTCAGGGCTATTGCATCATCAGTGGATCTGTTCTGTCTGTAAGCAAACTGCAGTGGGTCCAGAGTGGCAGGTAGTGAGGAGCAGATAAAGTCTCTGACCAGCTTCTCAAAGCACTTGCTTATGATGGAGGTCGGAGCAACTGGGCGCCAGTCATTTAGAGTATTAACCCTGACTGACTTTGGAACTGGCACAATGGTGCCCAGTTTGAAGCACGCAGGAACAACTGAGAGAGAGAGAGGTTAAAAATGTCTGTGAACACTCCTGCCAGCTGATGTGCACAGGCTTTGAGAGCGCGTGCAGGGATCCCGTCAGGCCCGGCTGCCTTGCGGATGTTAACGCGCTTGAAGGCTCTGCACACGTCACCCACGGAGACGGAGGAGGGTGTTGACTCGGCGGTAGGGGGGCTGGGACTCTTTCCGCGAGCGCGGTGTGATTTCCCTCGAAACGGGCGTAGAACGCATTCAGCTCGTCTGGAAGCGCAGCGCTGACGTTATTCACGGAACGAGTTTCCCTCTTAACCCCTCCCACAGGCTTCTCGTGTTGGTGGTGCTATACTCCACTTTAGCTCTGTACTCGCCTTTGGCTGCTTTTATGTATACCTACTTTACTTTCAATGTAGCGGCACGGTGGCGCAGTGGGTAGCGCTGTCGCCTCACAGCAAGAAGGGCCTGGTTTCGATTCCCGGCCGGGTGACCAGGGTCGTTTCTGTGTGGAGTTTGCATGTTCTCCCCGTGTCTGCGTGGGTTTCCTCCGGGTACTCCGGATTCCTCCCAAAGGCTGATTGGCCCTTGCTGAATTGCCCCTGGGTGTGTATGTCTGTCTGCCCTGCGATAGACTGGCGACCTGTCCAGGGTGTATCCTGCCTTCTGCCCAATGACAGCTGGGATAGGCTCCAGCGACCCAGAAGGATAAGCGATTTAGATGATGGATATATATGTGTATATATATCAGGGATGCGGGAAAAAATTGATTCTTAGATGCATCACGATGCGGACGTGAACGACGTGAATCAAATGTTTTCTAAATATTTTATTTATAACGTAATGTTGACGGAACGCAAAGGGCGGAACTTGGAAGTGAGTAAGTCCGGACAGTCTGTGGCGGCACATAACTATAACACAACTGGATGAGCGTGAAATCCGACCGGCTCCCTCTGCATTAAAAGCCAGGTTAGATCAGGAGTCACAACCCAAATGATAAGAAGAGACATTTTGTCCTTTCAACAAAAATCAAACCACCTTGGGAGCCACAACATTTAATGTCCAATATGTCTCAGTATGTGTTAATGTCCTAGAATAGGCTAAACAATATAAACGAAAACGCGGACTTACTTAACCCTGCTTTAAGCTTTAGCCGCTTTTCCTCTATCTCTGCCAGAAAACTTTTCCTCAAAAGTTGAATAGTTTCTTGTAAAATGTCTTTAAGCTTTCAGCTGTTTTACGAGGCTGAAGTTGCTTCTCATTCTCCAGCTTCTTGCTGAACTTTCCCATTCCACCTTAAATTCTGACCGAGGCGGTGAAGGTAAATGCGGCACCATTTAAGGTGAAACGGGAAAATTAGAAAGAGAAGCGACTACATCTTCGCAACTTTTTAGTGTTTGACAGTCTCTCCTTGCAGATTTAACGTATCAGGAAACCAACTACGTTGCTTATAAATGCGAATAAGTCCGTTCATCTCCAAATGTTCGTCTGTCTTTCTTTTTTCCTTTTTCGTTCGCTACTAGCCAGGGGAAACCTTGTTGCTAGGTGACCCCCCGCCCACTCTCTACCACGAGACCAAAACCGAAGTTATAAAATCACTAAAGAAAACGGGTAGGACAGCTGTAATGTGCTCCGTGGTCATCCGTTACCACTGGATCTTATTTCACCGTAACTGCGCATTTTATCACAGATGAGTGGCAGCCAGTGTCTCCAAACAAGTGCAGTGAATGAGAGCCTTCCAGTTCACTTGCCTCATCACTTCGTTATAAATAAAATATTTTACATTTTTGCCAAGCATCTTTCTTATAGTGGAATCATGGACATTGACCTTGAGTGAGGCAAGTGAGGCCAGCAGTTCTTTAAATGTTTGTCTGGGTTCATTTGTGACCTCCTAGATGAGTCATCAATGCGCTCTTAGTGAAATTTTGGTAGGCCGGCCACTCCTAAGAAGGTTCACCACTGTTCCAAGTTTCCTCCATTTGTGAATAATGGCTCTCACTATGGTACGCTGGAGTCCCAGAGCCTTAGCAATGGCTTTGTAACCCTTTACAGACTGGTAGATTTCAATGACTTTGTTTCGCATCTGTATTTGAATCTCTTTAGAACATGGTATCATGTGCTGCTTTATGGGACCTTCTAGCCTGCTTCACATTGATAGACTGGTTTTATTTAAGTGAGTTTAGATTCAACAGGTCTGGCTGTAATCATGCCTGGGTGTGGCTAGTGAACTGAACCCAATAGTCAACTGAATTGGGTTAGCTGGTCGAGCTAAGGGGATAATTACTTTTTCACATAGGGCCAGATAGGGCTGAACAGCAATTTTCCTTCAAGAAATGAAATCATCATTTAAAAACAGCACTTTGTGTTTACTTGGATTACCTTTGTCTAATAGTAAAAGTAGTCTGATTATCTGAAACATTCAAGTGTGACAAATATGCAGAAATAGAAGAAATTAGGAAGGGGCAAATACTTTTCACAGCACTGTATATACACACAAACACAAACACACACACACACATTTTGGGCCCCCTGGTCAAATTACATGGTTTGTCAATTTTTTTTTAGTAAAAATAAGTTAACACATCCTCTGCACGGAACAAACTTTAGCACATAAAATATAAAATGCCCTGTAACTTTTGCACAGCCCACATTTTATGTTTGGTTTTTTCCAATATGTTAAATTCAACAAATAAACAGTAATTGTGCAGTAAAATGTACAGAAGTGTGTTCTCTGTAGAGTTGTTGAGTTATTTTTGCTTAGAAAATCTACAAGACATGTACTTTCACCAGTTTTTACAATTCTTACAGCAATTGCAAAAAGTTTAGGTTATTGTAATAGATCAATATAAGTCCCTGAAATCTTCTCTGAAAAGTGTTTTTCTTCGTAATCCACCCACACTCTCTACAGCACTTTCAAAACACTGGTGGCAAGGTCAGACAAGATAACCTGCGGCTGTGTGCTACTCTCTTCCTGCAGCACTGAAGAAGCAGAAGATCTGCACAGTTGTTTAGCATTGAATCTGTACATTTATTACAGTGTATAACTAAAACTGAGACTATTAAAACTGCTTTTATATGTAAAAAAATGTAAACCAAACTGAAATTCAAAAACTGAAAGTGCATCAAAAACATAAGCAGAAGTAAAATAATAAAGATAAGCATTACAATTTACTAAAATAATGTAACAAATGGGGAAAAAATACAAAAAACATACTTCTCTGAAAAGAATGCAAAATATCCCAAAGGTAATGCTGAAAAATAAATGACTAAATAAATAAATAAATACATCAAAGGCAGATGTTGCTGATAAAGTGGCCAGTAAGTGTATCTTTAAGTATTATATAATGTGAAGTACTGTATGATGTTAGAAAGACAAAAGGGCTATACTTTTCTGTCTTTCTGATCCAAACAGTAATACGTCATTTATTCGCTTCTGATGTCCATCTCTAATATGACATGGCATAAACCACAAACTCAGTACAGTAAGACAATACGACAGCACATGAACCCATGCTCACAGGCTCTACTGCAACAATGCAGCAGCCTGTTTATCAGCCTTTTCCAGGCTGGCGGGCCAACAGTCCTACCAGAGCCAAAGCACACAGTCAGCATTCAAATGCATGGCATGTGCAACACCGCCCATCTCATACACTCATCTAGAACACAGTGTGTCTCCTGAACAGATCAGCGTCTGCAGCATGCTGCCAGCGGGATACGACTGGGACGGACCTTGTGTTCATCAAAGCCCTTAAATTCCATCGCCATAGAAACGGGTCAGAACTGTTTGACTGAGATCAAAGAGTAAAGGGTGCCTCCTCCCTCCTCTCTCTGTCTACCAAAAGCCTGAGAGCCTTCTGAGAAACAGATAAAAAACAGAAAAAGAGCTATATATTTGTATAAATTTTTGAAGGAGCACAGAAATGAAATGCAGAAATAAAAGAGTAATCGTGCTTTAACTCCCGGAGTTGTTGATAAGCAAGTTGGGCCTATCACTCCTTCCTGTTTGGCAGAGTTGTGGTTGTGATGACATCAGACACTCAGAAGCAGTTACGAAAAGGACAACAAAGCCAGGATAGGGCCTGGACAGGAATTCACTAGAAATGAGATTAGGAATCACACTCAGTGCACTTTTACATGTGTGTGTGTGCAGCTGTAGGATGCCCTCAAACTTTTTCGCATGACTGTAAATACCACAAAACACATTACAGACCAAGAATTTGCGAGATTTTTTTCCATAATATACGTTGTTGGGACTGAGCTTCACACATACAAGAAATATCAGTGCTGTATTATGATGAATACCACCTTTATTTGTGTAATTAAAATGTTTTTCATTATACCTCAGTTATTCTTTGCAAAAACTCACTACACCCAAATTTGTTACAGATGGAAATACGACATTTTGTAATTAAGCTCTTCATATTTAAATATGGACTCCCATGCCCATATTTATATAAATAGACCATTCTATCACATTTATTGAAACTGCAAGCCCACATTTAAAAATCTATTAAACCAACATTTAAGTATTCTGACCTTGGAGATTTACAAAGATTATGTTGCAATCTGTTTAAATCCAATTGAGTGTAATGAACTAAATGTATATAAAATCATCATTTATACGGTGCTTTCCATTGGGAGGTGGCTGTCACAAACCCTAACCCCTAAATTTCAACTTCTGAAAATAATACTTAAAATTTTAGCTTCCTTTTTCTCTGTTAATTTTTAAAGGTCTTTTTGATTTCTTTTAAATGCAGTTAGATCAGTTAGTAGTTGAGCGATTAGATCCCATTGTTTTGATGTAAATATGTTCCAAAATCTAAAAATCAGTGTAATATTTTGAATAATCATATATTTTTTGTGTTAAGTAAAAAACAAATATAACACATTCGGACTATCTATACATCTATTTATGTATACATCTAATACACTGTTGATCCTCTCTGTGTCACCTAATATACTGTTGATCCTCCGCGTGCCACCAAAACAGCTCTGAACAGAGGCATGGACTCAACAAGACCTCTGAAGGTGCCTAATGGTATCTGGCACCAAGATGTTTGCAGCAGATCATTCAAAAGATTATCATTATCATGAAATTTTTTTGTGCCTTGTGCCACAATCAGCAGCAATTTAATGCACAGGTGTACCAGGGTTGAAGTCCAGGGGCCCCGAGTAATTTAGGGCCTCTGATTGGCTGTTTTTTGCTTTGTTTTTAAAGAGATTTCTTTATGTCCCCTCCATTCATCTACAAACATGCACCAATGATTTATACACATCATTCATGTCCATGCCTGTTGATTGGCAGCTGTATTGTATGTGGAGTTGCAGGTATGTCCACCGAGTCACTGGTGGGTCCAGCATCCAGCTGACGCATTTCTTCATGAACATGTGCAAACATACATGGTTGACCTTCATTTGTGCTGAAAATGTGGTCATCAAAATCGTTATCAGACATTGTTTTGATTTTCCAAGTACATTAGCATAACTTCTCTGCCAAGTTACCTTACCGTCTGTGTGTTTAGGAATTAATGTAACCTCACCTTTGGTTGTCTTGCTTGAAATGATACCACACCTTGTGCTGACATAAAATTGGTTCTGGTTACTTACAATGGCTGCCATTCACCATTCACCTGTATGTAGAAGTTTATTTTTGTTTTTATAGACTACAAAGTCATATAGTGTTCTAAACCACATCAACATGTCTGTGAGAAACAAATAAAGATCTGGGTGAGTTTTGAGCAGGGTGAGAGATGCTTTTTGGCATGTTTTTATGGAGATGTGTTTGGTGTCAGTGTAAGACCAGTGCTTGTTAGCCATGTTAGCCTAGCATCTCCCGTTGCAAACTAAAGAAACATACGTCAGATACACAACATGTCTAGGCTAATCAAATGTAAGTGATAAATCACATTAATTCGATTTTTCCCCTGAACTATTCCTGTAACCTGCTCGTTCTGCCTGGGGCCACATGTGGTCATGAGCCCTATGACTGCGGTTAAAGGGGTGAGCTGGATGTTGAGGTTATTCTCAGTGTAGGATACAAATATGCACCACTGATTATCTTTATACACATCATTCGTGTTCGCGCCTGTCGATTGTCTGAATTTATTCAAAACATAAGCTCTGATGCTGATTGGCAGCTGTATTGGGTTCATTTGATGTGAAAGTATAGTAACATATAGTAAAAAAATAGAACTTACAGTGCAATGTGTGACAGCAGGCCTCAGAGAAAAAGCTCAAAAAGAAAAAATAAAACAGTACCTTACAAGACCATACTTTTATTTAGAAAATTCCCAAAATAACAGGATTTTTTTAGTTCACTATGTGTGTTATCATCATTAGCTACCCCACGTGTTAGCTCTCATAGTCATGTTAGCATTAGGCTGACTGCTGTCTTCTTCAGCAATAATGTGGACTGAGTGACATTTTAAGGAATGGGACATTATTAAAGACGTTTCAGCCAAGAAAAGGAGAAGAAAGAGAGAACGGTAAGGTATATTTACAGTTCTGCAGTGTCTTCCTCTTGTGTGTTAAGATGATCAAGTGATAGACTGTAAGTTAACTTGTTGTAGACTTCCGTTGTTTTGGTGATGTTAATGACTCTATAAACTCTACAGAAATCCCACAGCGTCATACGGTAGAAGGTGAAACATGGCGTTAGCTGAGGCGAAAAAGATGATTAGCACTTTAAACTGACTGCTTTCTCAGAGTAAATTTGACCCCTTTCCTGCCTGCGGTTTTTAGTGTCTTCGGGACACTTTGTGTCATTCGGTGTGCATTGGTTCTGCTTCATTGTTAGCCAGGTGACTATCTCTTTCCATGCTAACTAAATCTGGTGTAATTTGCCCAGGTCAGTCGTGCTGAATTATATTGGTTGTATGGATTTTTAGCTCAACAATAGGGCCCAAGACCACAGCCCCAGGGTGTACGACCAGGCTAAAAGAACTTTTCGCAGAAAAGTCTAAATAATATTATCAGTTAGCCCAGATGCAGTTGATGATCAAAGACAGGCTTAACATGTGTAGTTTACAACAGGAGATGCTAGGCTAACGCTGCTTACAAACACGAACTTAGACAACCTCATCTGGGTAACTAAATGCCAAAATCTTAATTTATTTTTTTCAAAAATCAAATCAAAAAGCTACATACATGCATTAAAAATAATTTAGCCAGTAAATTTAGTAAAACACATTTAAGCAAAAACCGGAACTACATTATCACCCACAGAATGACCCTCTTAGGGGTGATATTCCACTTTCAAACTAGGCTGCAAGGAGCGTGAGGGACGTCAAAACATCACTAAGCAGGTATCCCACTGTGTTTGCTAGCTGTGACTCCATATCTGTAACATGGATAAACGTTGCTTTACGCAGTTTGACTGTAGAAATAAATAAACGTCTTTTTTTTTTACAGTCTTCAATGGCATCAATAGCTTCCATTTCCCACAGCAGAGACACTCCACCTGCCACTTTTCCCACAAATAAACCCAATTCTTGTTGCTATGTTCACCGAGTCGCTAGTGGGTCCAGTATCCAGCTGACACAGCTGAGTTCTTCATGAACTCGTTCAAAAATACATGGTTGAGGCTCATTTGTGCTGAAAATGTGGTCGTCAGACCCTTACCTTTAGGAATTAATGTAACCTCACCTTTGGTTAAACGCTAGAGGGCGCTCCTGAGCGAGTCCAAAATGAATATGTTAAGATGGAGCATTTTGGCAAAATCATAGTTTATAAATGCTTAAACGTTGTTAATGTAAAAGAATACGTTCATTTCCTAAACACAGAACAGCAGAAAAACAAACCTTTTAATACTGCTGTTATATTTTAAACGCTTTTGAACTCGACTTATAGAAGTTTAAAACGGCACCACATGAACATTCATGACGTTAGTGAGGTGTGAACAGTTAATGAGCTGCTCCACTCACCAACCAATCAGCACTCAGTAGCAGTAATGTTAGCGTCCTGCTGCCCAAAAACTAGAAAAAGGAAACCATACAGGTGAGTTTTCTTTGCTTTTTTAATGAAATACATCCTTCTAATTTCTGAAATTTCTGTTCTGGGCAAGTGATTAGAAACTATTTTATTTTTTTTTAGCTGTTTAGTTCCATTCGCCACTCGCGGGCGGCCTCTGGCGTTTTGCAGTCATGTTTTTGATATAACAGGGGAAATAGGAAGAGGCCAGGCTCCTCATAAACCGGCATTGGTCTTGTGTAAAGTGATACCGCATATTGTGCTGAGGTAAACGTGGTTTGGGTTACTCACAATGGCTGCCATTCATCATTCACCTATATGGAGTTTATTCTTGTTTTTATAGATCACAGTAAGTCATACCGGGTTCTAAACAACATCGACATGTCTGCAAGAAATACAGATCTGGATGGGTTCTGAGCAGGCTGAGAGACGCTTTTTGGCATGTATTTACTGAGATGAGTTTGGTGTCAATGTAAATCCAGTGTTTGTTAGCAATGTTAGCCTAGCATCTCCTAGAGTAAGTTAAAGAAGCACACATCAGACACCCAGCATGTCTAGGCTTGTCAAGCGCTAGTGATAAATCATGTTAATTTTCATATTTGCCCTGAACTGTTCCTTTAACCTGCTCATACAGCCTGGGGCCACATGTGGTTGTGAGCCCTATGATTGTGGTTAAAGGTGGAGGCTGGATGTTGAGGTTATTGTCAGTGTAAGATGGGTGTTTCCTCTGTCCCCCTCCCCCCACCTCTCTCTCTCTCTTTCTCTCTCTCTCTGCCCTAGCCTGCCCTGGTACAATGAGACTGCTCATGCATATCATAAATTACGGGTGAATCCTCACAGCCCCACATCACCTTCCTAGCCTGCATGTTGACAGTGTGTAGGATGGTGATATATCAGATGAGTCACCACGCTGCAAAGGTGAGCCTTTCTCTTATCATACTATACACTGAAGCCGTATTCACCTTCAATACCCAGCAATGACGTGACTCAGACATTTTCAGTCCTTTAAGACAAAGTTGTCTGACCGTACTGTCTTATGTAAGTCAAATCAAGACTTCAATATTTGAACTTCTTTTCAATGTGTATTCATGTACAGTACTGTACATATGTCAGAACTCAAGTAACCATTTTATGTATTTAGTTTTCAGTATGTACATTTTTCTGCATCAGAGAAAAAACAACACTTATTTTTAACAGAAAATGACAGCCTCACAAGCAGCTTCTATGTTTCTTAAGTACGTCTTGATCTTCTCAGCAGTGTGTATGTGTCAGGGTCATTATCTTGCTGTAGAAATAATTTCTTCCCAAACAGATGTTTTCCAGAGGATATGATGTATTAAAATTTGTTTGTATGTATCAGCATTCACGATACCTTCCATCAAAAACAAATTCCAGACAATGATGTACATTCCCAACCGTGCACTGATCCCCCACCATACTTGACAGCTAAGCATCTTAATAGATTTTCTTCTCACAGTGAACTGATGGACAGAAGCATCTGTGAATTTTTTCAGATTTGAAGCAAGATGGGGGCTAGATTTTCTCCTCTCTCTCAAAGATGAAAGCCATATGTACTGTTTATCTGATGGGGCAGTTTTGATGGTCTACCAGGTCTTGCATGGTTGTTAGGAGTCCCATTTTCTCTGTATTCAAGAAAATTAAACTCCATGTTTGGGAAGTCCTGTTTCTTCACTTGTTTTCCTCTGACTTTCCACTTCAATTGAATTGTCCTATATGTGATCTCCTCAGAAACATCTCCTTTAACCGCTTAAGAAACACATCAGAAAGAAATCTGTAAGGCAGCTGAGGTGTGTTGGGGTAGTTGCTTGTGTGAATGTTAGTGTTAGTTTGTGGGGGAACATAATGTCATTGATTGCTTTGGGAGTGGCTTTTGTTGGGAGCTGTAACTGCTTGGCTCTAAGACTGGAAGGGAGAGTTAAAGTTGCAGTAGAATGCATAAAAGGAAAGAGTAGATAAATTACATACTGAAAGATTTGATATTATACTTTTGTGTAATTTTCCGTTAAATATATGTTTTCTGAACACTGAAAAATGAGTAGCTTAACTGCTGTTTTGACTGGAAATAATGTACAAAACAATGATCTCTGACTCTGCACAGTACTGTATTTATTATGTTATATTAGTACATAAAACACAATTGGACAGGGTTTAGAGTACTGATTGCTTTAACTCACTTGAGCACTCAGGAGTTACATAAATGTTTACTGTTAGTGTACACTGGTTCAGTTTGCACTTGCCTTAGTGTTAGAGTGGTTTATAGTTCTACACTAAATATGGCTGTTGTTCTCATAGACTCATTATAGGAACATTTCAAGCTTATTCAGTCTGAAAAAGAGAATATTGCGTATTATAATCTCTCTTACTAGATGGGTTTTTGTACAAATGCCAGCTCTTTTTCCACTGCCAAAGCTGAACACTCATAGATCACTGTGTATCAGGCTGTGTCCCTGGAAACTCCCGAATAGAGTGATTCACCTTTAATCTATTTACTTTCTAACGATACAGAGAATGTTCAAAAGACTCAGAGGACCTATAAAAGTTATAAGAACCAAATATTTACAGATTAGAAATAAGCGAGCGTGAAAAGAAGAAGAGATAAATGAATCAGTTTGCTCTTCTATTTTAGCGTTTGGGATAATTACTCTGGGTACAAAGTTATTTGTAGCTGTGAACTGACTTGAACTGAGAGGAAGGGAGAGACTGAGAAAGAGAATCCTGAATGCTGCAGAATGCAATCCCTCTGTTCTCCAACTGGCAGATGACATCGCCACCCAATAATCACTATCAGGTTAAAGGTATGACATCATTCAGTAAGTATGTCATGCGCCTGAGGGAGCTCACATGTGCTGTGCTGCTAAAATATTCAAGGTCTTCTCCAGTGTTTATCCTAGATCTCAGCCTTCTACTGGATATTAAATGAAAGGGAGTTTTTTTTTATTATTTATTACCCATGCCCATAAAGACATGTACATGTATAACAGTGATCTATGAGTCATGGATAAAGAAAGGCCCTCTGCTTCTATAACAAACAAATATGAACCCTGTCAGCTATTGATTATTTCTAGTGAAAATCACAGCCAAGAAAAGTCTGGAGGAAGCTTTTACAGCGCACAGAGGACAGAAGGAGATTCATGGCCTGTGACAAGCAAACGTCACCTCTGCATGCAGAGAATGCAGAGCACTTATTCACTCATGATTGAGAAGTATATTCCAAACAGGCTGTAGGCAGCTAAGATGAGATCTGCCCCCACTGTGTCCTTTTGCCTTTGAAAGCTAATGTTACTGCATGGATTATGGAATACAGTTAAACATATATTTTTTATGATATTTTTTAAAAAAGAAAATGGAATAATTTATAGAACTGTTAAAAAAGATTTTTTTTGGCTTGGGGTACTTCACATTTTAACAGCATGCAGCAATAGGACTGCAATCTGCAGTGCAATCAGTGGGAGTATATGAATACACATTAGACATCACCATAGACATCATCATCCAGGCTTGAAAAAACATGAACAAAGCAGCCATCTATGCATTTGTTAGAAAACAGACAATTATGAAAATAATTACATTTATAAAATCAATCACTTGGAATTTCAAATATGATGTGAATACAGTGTCCTTGCAGATTGCATCTCCATTGTTGCATGCTGATTTTATTGTTTCATAACAAAACATATAGCATCTAAACTGGTTTTATTTATGAAAAAAGACGTTCCTACAGATTGTGAACTATACACACACATTCAGAGGGCTTTAGAAACCTGGCCTTGCTATGTGATGTGTGCATGAAAAAAACACATTGATGTATGGCAAACAACACATAAAGCCAGTTTCGTTTTCCCAAAGGAAAAAGAAACAAAGTCTATAATGTAGTTAGGAAAAAAGTATTTGTTGCCTTAAGGCAACACCATGCAGTAAAGGGTTAAGAAGTTGTTCTTTTTTTATTGCCAGCTACTCTTCACTTTGTGTGATTCTTTCATGATGAATGGTCAATAAAAATGTTTAGAATGAAATGGAATAAATCCGGTTACATTAAGTTACATAATTTTTTTAAACGTTTTTTTAAAGTAATTTTATTTGTTTCTTCTTTGTCTGTTATTGTTTCAATTTACTGCCTTTTCATTTCTATTCCAATTTCCCTTCCCTTCTATTCCCAATTTTATAGCATTCATTTTTGCCCTCACTCTCTTTGTAATTTAATGTTTTATTTCTGTGAAGCACTTTGAGCTGCATTTCATGTATAAAACATGCTATAATAATAATAATAATAATAACAATAATAACAATAATCACAATAATAATAATGGCTATCATAACAGGACTGCAAAACACTTATTTTACCCAAATGCTGCAGCACTAGTAGAACTCACAGATGAGTAACCAGGAAAGAATGTACAACAGACCATCTCATTACAAACTGAGACACTCACCAGACACCAACCCACTTAACAGTAGTCTGTGAAATGCTACATTGTTGCATTTTCAATCTCTTGGTTACATCTCAGTATCTAATTTAAACTGTGCAGACCCCCTCAATCACCACCCGCCTACCAACAATATGCAAGGTTTGAAAAGGTCAGGAAATAGATTTAGTCCTTTAATTTTGGAAATGACGCCATAGCTTGCAGGCAGCACTCTGACACTTAGAGCTCTAATAAGACATCTTTCTAATTAACCCCCACGGCCATTCAGACTGGGGGCAACACCACGTCCATCACTGCTGGCCCACGCATGCTCAGCAGGGAATGGTCAGAAGTCAGTGAATGTAAAGAAATCAGTAATACTTTTGGGTTTATATGCACTAATCTTAAAATTACGTTCTGAGATTGTTTTCTTCATTCACATTATATTGTATTTGTGCCTGTGAATGTAGTCTGTCAGTGGGGGAAATCTTATCTTACTCTTTCTGTACACTCACAAAAAGACCTTTTTAAAGTGCTGTAAAATCCCTTTCTCTGGTTGTTATACATATATATTGCTGTTGTCAGAAGAAAACCTTGTATCTCCATTTTTGTCGTATTTCAGTTTATATATATATGTGTGTGTGTGTGTGTGTGTGTGTGTGTGTGTGTGTGTGTATGTGTGTGTATGTATAGAGGTTTTAGAGAATTTAGGAATGTCACCATCTACAGTCCATAACAATAATCTCTTGTATAAAGGGCAAGGCCAAAAGCATCTAAATTCTCTCACTACAAAGCCAAACTTTTATTTTGCATTATCGTGCTAAAACAAGCAGGAAAAAGTTAATAATTTAAATATTAAATATTTTGTTTTTGTACTGTTTTCAATCAAGGAAGGATTTCCTACTGGCCCAACTTTATGTGTTATATGTTCCATATTTTAACAGCCAAAAACGCATACTTTTCTAACATGGGTTTGAACCCCGCTCTCTAGTGTAAAAGGCTATAATGTTGCCTTTTATACTACTTCACTTCTAAAATCCAAGAAGTTACAGCTCTATCTAATTGCTGTTCAGACACATGGCTCATTAGCTTCCCTCATTGCCATCAGTTTGAATGTTGATCAAAATAACCATATTGTGAAATTGTGCTTTCTTAAAAAGAGAGTAAGAGTTACAGAAGTGACTGACCAAGTGGGCACTTGTACAGTCTGAGGCTAAAAGGGCAGGGGCTTAAGTCACTCATGGGGTCTATCTGTGCATATGTCTGATCCTTACCTTATTATTAAAGGATTTTCACAGTAACTGCATTTATAGAATTGTATACTGTTGTTTAACACTTTGATACTGCCAACTTTGGTGCCAGACTTCTCACTGTATTTTGCAGATTTTTTTCTTGACGGTGTGCTAATGATAAATGTCTTATGATAGATGGCATTAAGAGACACTGAATGCACAATGCAGATGTGGCTAGGCACCGATATGAAAACAAGGTGTAATGCAAGCATAGATATTAATTTCATAGTTGTGCTAGCACAGTGAAAACTGTTGTGAGGACCAATGTTCCTTCTAGCCATGAGATCATATTCATTCCTGCTTTTCCAGTCACCTCTGCAGAGATACCAATTACAGACAGCAAATTCTTTCCAGAAATCCTGCAGAGAGAGCACAGAGTAGAGAGTGTAGAGTAGTTTCTCTCTCTGTTTGTGGAAGGTATTCATGTTCACTTTCCATACCCTTTTTTCAGTTGGCCCTCTGCTATGTTGCCTGCTGCATGAATGGGGTTGTGTTTAAAGGCCTTGACCAGTTACAGACTTAACTGACACACTGACCAGTGCTCCATTACCGTAAGTATTTTTGATACATAAATTGGTCCAACTATTTAGTAAGGCACATTTACGTTAGTGGAAATGAAATTCACCAGCGTTTTTCCTCCTCTCTCCTATAAAGTTAAATAAATAATGAAAAGTAAGTGAAAGAGAACCTACACTACATTTTAAAAGGGCCTTTTTGCTGGCTATACTGTGATCAATGGGATTTCTTTGGCATACATTCTTTAGTACAGGGGTCGGCAACCCAAATGTTAAGAAGAACCATTTTGTCCTTTCAACAAAAATCAAACCACCTTGGGAGCCACAATATTTTATGTCTATTTTATTGAAGTAGCATTTTACCATCTTGGCTGTAAATATGTCTCAGTATGTGCTAATGCCCTAGTATAGGCATGATAATATAATATAAATGAAAATGCAGACTTACTTTGCTCCACTTTTCTCATATCTCTGGCAGGAAACTTTTCCACAAGAATGGAATAGTTGCTTGTAAAATGTCTCTCAATGTTCGTTTTTTTAATGAGGCTGAAGTCAGCTTCTTATTCGCATCTTCTTGTTCTAATTTTCCATTTCACCTTAAATGATGCCAGAATGCAACGTCCGCACCATTCGAATGAGAAACTGACTGATCTCGTTGCAGATTAAACATATTAGGAAACCATTTGGAGTGCTAATAGATGCAAATAAGTCCATTAGTTTCCCAATTATTGATGTTCATCTTAAATCTTTCTCTTTGCCTTTTCGTTAGCTACTAGGTCCGATAGACGTTGTCCGTGTTGCTATGCGACCAGCAGTCTGTGCACCAACTTTCAGGTTTAAAGGTTGATGAATTAGCAGTTAAAGGCTACCTTAACTCCAACAATTAAGACCATGTATTGTTAAAACTGTGTTAGAACGATCAGCTGAGCTTTATTTTATTGTAAAAAAGGATTATTTTATTCTTTACCAAAAAATCTAATTCTGCTCAAGAGGTCCTTTGGAGATTTGCCATAGAAGAACCACTTTTGGTTCTCTAAAGAACCTACATTATGTGGAAATTCTTTAAACTTGAAAAAGATTCTTTACGTTTGCACATGGTTCTCAAACCAGTCCCCAAGCACCACCAGACAGTCTGCATTTTTGCTCCATCCCTAAGTGTTGGGACTTGGGAACCAAAAGTGGCTCTTCTGTACCAGGTTTCGTCATCCAGCAGATTGCAGTCCAGATGTAGATGCAGCAAAGTATTTCAGTGCATGAAACTGAAAACTTGAAAATATTTCTGAAACAAGCTATAAACATTACCTTCAAGTGTGTATCTAAGAATTTAGGGGTTAAACCAACAGCCCACCTCAAATGGTACAGCTGATTGCAACAGCAGCTTAGTCTTGCACAGTGGATAGAGTTTAGAGGAGGCTGTTTGTTCTCATTTCCCATTCCACCTTAAATGATGTAGCACTTACATTCAGACGCAGGTGCTAGTGTGAAACTGCATCATTATTTAAGGCGAAACTGAAATTCTAATAGGAATCTAACATCAGCCTCAAGGGATTACCATATCAAAATCAGCGCTATGAATCTAGTACCGGCTGACACAACGGGCATTGCTCTACGGAATTCATTACTATTTTGTACAAACCCAATTACAAAGTTGGAACAGTATGTGAAATGGCAATAAAAACAGAAAGCAGTGATCATTAAAAATCTATTTTACATGCAAATTGAAAATTGAAAATGGTACAAAAACACAATTTTTGATATTTTACCTTATTGGCTTCATTATTTTTGTAAATATATGCTCTTCCCATATATGATGTCTGCATCACATACCGGAAAAGTTGTGACAGGAGCACATTTACCACTGTGGTACATCATCTGTCCTTTTAACAGCACTTAATAAGACACAGACTGATTCAGTTTTGAAAGCGGAATATTTTGCCATTCTTCTGGTACACAAGTCTTACAAGACAGGACCTTATTCTGAGCTTGAATAGAGCACCACACATGAAGGGAGACTAGCACTTGCACTATTGTAACGTGCAGAATGTGGTTTGGCGTTGTCATGTTGAAATAGGCATAGGTGTGCCAATCCATTTCAGCTGAGCCAGAGTTCGGAGAAGTCGCCAGCATTTCCAGACATTGTTGACATATGACTTTCACTGTGCAATACAGTCTTAACTTGCATTTGTAGATGCAGTGATGGGCAGTGTTTGACAACAGTTTGTCAAAATATTAACAATTTTTAATGCAGTGCTGCCTAAAGGGTTGAAGGTCATGGGCATTCATTGTGGTTTTTGGTCTTGCCCTTACACACAGAGATTTCTCCGAATTCCTTGAATCTTTTGATGATATTAAGCACTGTAGATGATCACATATAAAAAATCTCTTGTACTGTTTTTGTTCAATAAAAGTTCAAAGTAGATTTATGAATTGCTGCTTTCTGTTTTTATTTGCTTGGTACCAACTGTCCCAGCTTTATTGGAATTGGGTTAATGTTACCGATGTAGCATTTTGCATATGTAGACCATGTAAAGATGGACAGCAGCATCAAGAACTGCAAAAGAACATGGCACCAAGAACACAAGAATAAAAAAGCCACTTAAGCAGGATGAAGACATACCTGAGCAGGTGGGCAGTGAGAAATGCTGATCTTAGCTTACATAGCTAGCATTAGTTTGCAGCATGTTGACTGTCATTATTATATCATGTTTAACATAAAAAAGAAAGATTTCACCAGTTTTCATTTTATCACTAGCTATCTGTCTTGGTTATGTCAGCATATAAATAATGAATAAGAGTAAGAAATTAAGAAAGACAATGCTGTGTGCGTGTTTGTAGCAGGAAAAATTCATTTAGAGTTTGGGATTGGCTGGACTACATCACGTAACTCCTGGTGTGAAAACAAGTCCCACTCCAGCCCCACATCTGTTACAGTTTATCCAATCACATGCATTTATATAAACAACTTAGCCTAAGGCAGCTCATGGGAACAGAGACTACCTACAGAGTGGTTCTCAGACTGGTCCTCTAAGACTCCCAGACAGTCCAGATTTTTGCTCAAACCCAACTCACAACACAGAGGAGAGCAAAAACATGAACTGTCTTGAGGTCCCTGAGGACTGATTTGAGAAACACTGACCTACAAGGCTAGATATCAGGTCAGAAAGCAAATAATTTCACATATTTTTGTATATTTTTTCATTTTATTTACTATTTCTTATTGGGGTAGTGATGTGTGAATGTGGCTGGTTATAAAAAAAGTTGATGAAAACAGTGTTTAAAAATGAATGAACAGTGAGCTCTATGTGTTTCTCCCCTTTTCAAGATCAAAACCAATGTGTCTCTAGGGTTTGTAGCGCTCGTCGCTGCACCACTGCACAACAGAACAGACACTTCTAATCAACCCACTTGCAAAATTCAGTTCTGAAGAAAAATAAAATAAAATAAACATGAAAGTTTTACTTTTCAAAATTTTTAGTTTTTTCTTAAAAACAACTTTAAAATGCTCATTAGATTATAAAGTTCAAAATAAAAGTTTATCAAAATATATTTCATATTTGTTCATGTCTTATTTTACTTTACTGTTTAAGCATTTAAAAGTAACCATTGTCGGCTTCCCTTATGTTAATTTGTTCATCCAGACCTTTGTAAGCAAAACTTTGGTGTAACTGGGCACACATTTCACACATTTTAGTTGAATATCTCTGTTCTATGGCATCACTCCAAAGAGCCTTTTTTGCCACCTTTATTTTTACAAGTGTAAAGTCACATGACTTCACTCTTGCATAAGTTGTGGTTTTGGCAAGAAGGTATAATAGGAAGTTGCCTCTTGTGACATACGCACCACCCAGAACGACAGCTAAAAAAATCCCAGAATACAATGAGCTAAAACTTGCTTCTCTCTTTAATCCAACACATTGTGAAATTCAAGCAGCAGGCCAGCACCAGCACTGTCAGCACCTGAACTAAACTCTCTGACCTGACTGATGATATTAAATTTGGTTCACAAGCACTGAGAGGCCTAGAGAGTGTGACTTTCCTCCGAGCAGAAGAGAAACAGCATCTGGAAATTACATCTTGCCTAAATGTTAATTCCAATTTACAATCAGTGCTGACGTCATAATAGGCAATGAGCTCAAATTCAATGTGCTTACTTTGGAAAACGCTGCCATTTTAAGCAGAAGGTTAAAGAGAAACAACATTATTGATCAAATTCTTTATTAGTTTTACTCTGAAGCATAGCACTAGCACGTTCCTAATGAAATTTCTACTGCAGTAATTAAGTGTAGAGGTCTGATAGATTTGATCGCTATGCTTAAGCAAAAATAATGACACTTGAGTAAAAGAAGAGACGTAGCTGTGTGAGTGATATGCGAAAGACAATTTGATACAGAAGGCCCAGCCCTCTCCAGGCAGATGTCCACTTTCTCTTATTACACAATTGTCTCCAGGGATGTGGTGTGTGTCGCACGTTGTGTTGAGCAATAAGAAATCTGGGTCAGGTCGGTAGAAAGCCGTTACTAATGGCTTTAACAGGACTTGTTAGAAAAAGCTTCTGGCAAATTTGGAGAAGATTGTGCACACAAGCACATGACTCGCTCTCATCAAGAGCATATGCTGTTTACATCTCACATGGAAGACTATAAAGCCCTGGCAGAAGGTCCAGAAGGGTTTCAAAGGTCTGCCAGGGCAGAGGGACATTGACGTTAATGCTTACCTCATCACTGGAGGAGTCTTAAAATAAATATTTATATATTCAAATATTAAATATTAATATACAGCATGTGCATAAGTTTTGGCACATTTTAGTTGATCAACTAATGTCTTTGTACCTTATTTAACTCATTAGGCTTTGATTGAAGCCCGGTGTAGATCATTCCAGAGTGTAATAAATGATGTGGCTCTTCTTCTTCTTAGGTTGTTGTGCTTACATTCAGCAGCCATTTAAGCACTGACTGATGATCTGAAACTAAAGATAGTGGACTCATACAAAACAGGAGAAGACTGGTCAGGTATGCAAAGCCCCCACATCACTGCCATGGACCTACAGGATTATGTGGCTGGCACCGGACGGGACAGTGATGTACTGGCCCACCGTGCAGTGTTGTTGCACAAATATCATCTACATGGAAGGGTCATCAGAAGCTAACCTTAAATGCGATCTCATCACATAAGTTAACATCTGAAGTATGCAAAACAACATCTAGATAAGCTAGAGGCATATTGGAATCAAGTGCTGTGGATGAAACAAATATTTAGGTCTTTGGCTACATTCACCAAAGGTATGTTTGGAGATAAAAAGACAAGCATTTCAGGAAAGGCAAAATCTTGACTTCTTTGGAGTTCCATGGCAGCCAGTGGACCAGGAAATGTTGCAGGGATAGTGATATGAAAGGATTCTACTAAATATCAACAGATCCTGGAAGCCAATCCCTTAAGAAAATTAACCATGGATTTACCATGGTAGTACATAGACACTATTATTAGAGCATATTTAACCATGAATCTACCATGAACTACTGTGGTATCTTACGGTAGCCAGGTTTATACTATGATTCTGCAATGGTTTTACTATGGTGGTTTACAGTAACTATAATTCCTATATAGTTAACCATGAATTTACCATGAACTACTATGGTATCTCACAGTAACCATATGTATACTGTGATTCTGCCATGGATTTACAATGGTAGTTCATATTAAGTATGGTTACTGTACAGTTAACCATAAATCTAAAGAGATTTGCTATGGTATCCTATGTTAACTATGTTTATATTATGAATCTGCCGTGGTTTTATTATGATTTATAATAACTATGGTGACTGTATAGTTAACCATGAATCTAAAGTAACTAAAGATACTATGTTAACTTCTGGTAAAAAAAAAAAAAACATGCCAAAAAACCATGATACCATACCATGGTAAAACCATGATAGAGATACCCTAGTGACCATGTTACAGTTTTCTTTCTGCCAAAAAACCATGATACCATACTGTCATAGTTTCTCACTGATACCATGCTATGATAAAATCATTGTAAAACCATGGTTAATTTTTGTAAGGATTCTCCACAGTCAGTGAAGAAACTGAAGAAAAGTTTGGATTTTACAATAAGACAATGATCCAAAACATACAACAAAATCAACCATGAACTAAGTTTTTTACTCTGGTTGTGGAATGGCTTTCGCCTTTCTCAGACTATTGAAAATCTGTGGGTAGATCTTAAATATGATATACACACAAGATAAAGCTATGAGCCTTAAAAAAATCAAAAAAATAGAAAGACTGTTAGTTTGCTACAAGGAACATTTGGAGGCTGTAATTTCAGCCAAACAGAGGACAGAGTTACAAACTACTGACTGAAAATGTGCCAAAACGTATGCAATTTAGCTAATAAATCATTATTGTGCATTAAAATATGCAGAAATAAGCCACATTTAAGTTTTGTTCCATGCAGATGTTGCGTTAAGTTGTTTTTACTTCAACGAATCAACAAATTGTGTAATTTGGCCAAGGGTGCCCAAACTTTTGTATACAACTGTAGGTGTCATCTTTGACAAAAGATAACGTGAACAGAGAACTTTGGCCATGCAAACATTCGTAGATATGGCCTGAAGTGTATTGTTGATCAATGAGCCATGCACAAGTGATGCATGCTCAGCTCTCCTACCCAAAGTGCTTTGAGTCATCCCTCTAATTTCTTTCCAGCTACCTCAATACGAACCCACTGGCCCCTCCAGACACCCATACGCACACACATTCACACACACCAGGCTTACTGCGTCACACTATTTTATTGTTACGCCAGAAAGGCATCAGGCCACATTAAGGTAATGACAATAAAGGACACAGACTCTTGGCAAAGACACAAAACACAAGCTTGACTCACTAGTCCCTCTGTCATTCACAGCCATAGGGCATTAGAACGTGACAATGAAGATCTGGACTGGGTTCGCAGTCTTCAAGTGTGGACTGTACCCACACAAACATGCGTAAACAAAGCGAGTGAATATGGCTAGTGGGTGGAAATTTAATTACAAAGACTTGGTGAAGCGTATTCTGTGATACTGTGATAAAACCTGGGTTTGATCTCTTCACTGTTCTTTTATCTTCAAAAAGAAGCATACAACCAATAACAGACAGGGGAACTAACAAGACCACAAATTAAGCATTAATTCAGGGAAAAAAGAGCTATCCAAACGGAAAATGTTATCAGGTAAGTGTTTGGCTTCTTATTTGGGGTTTCACAGAAGAATTTCAATTAGTCTCTGAGCTGCTATTGTTTTCACATGAGACAAGAACAAACAGCTTTTGGAATAAACATGGCCAAGACCATTATGTTCCTAAAAGATATTTTGACTCAAAACAACGCCACTGTTGAGAAAAGAAGAAAATGTAATACAAAAGCCATATTTGTAATATGTAAAAGTCAGAGGCCACCATTCATTCATGTAATTTCCAGCCAAAACGCCCATTAAGTAGTTATATATTTTTTTAACATTAGATAAAAAAAAAAAAGGTATTTAGTGTGTCCACTTTTTGCCTTTAAAAAGCTTCTGTTCTTTTTGACAGATTTGCTTTCGATTTTTTAAAGAAATCTGCAGGAATATTTTTTCCACTCTTCCAAAGCACAGACTTAGAAGTTGGTTGTACTTTCTGCTTAACATAACCCAGTAATCCCAAACACATTCAGTGATGTTGAGATTCTTGACTCTGGGGTGATCAGTCCATTGTTCTGAGATCATCAGCAGCTTTGTTGATTTGCCAGCTTATTTATTTTTTTGGTCTGTTGTCTTTTTGCAGTAATGGCTTCTTGACAGCTTGACAGCTTATGACTCATTCTACTGTCAGTGCTTGATGTTTGTCTTTGAAAACTGCTTGTGCTTGATTTTATACACCCTTTAGCAATGGATATGGCTGAAACACCTGAACTCAATAATTAGGAGGAGTGTCCACACACTTTTGACCACACACGTGCACACACATTCAAAAATCTGAGACCAATGGTGAAAAGTTGAAAATGCTTCATCTTGCATTCCTTTCCAACATAAGTTTTTTTTCTTACAAATTATATTATCAGCACAGCAATTTGAGTGAAAAGTTGAATGTTTGAAGGTTTACATGAATTTCAGAATTTCTTAGCAATTAGTACATCTCCCTTTTTTATTTTAACGATGGTCTGCACTCAGCTGGGATGAACTCCATAAGTTTGCACAAAAGCCTCTGATCAATTAATCAAACCCAGTATAATACACTAAAAAAAAGCTGACCATAACCTGACCAATGGCACAAATTTGCTATAATTTGAATAGTGAACTAGAAATAATGAAGAATTTCAAATATTTCTTTATTTTAATTCTTACAGCTTTCTTTTACATTTTTCAAGATTCTAAAACATTCTGTTATATAATATAATGTATAATATCCAGGTTTAAATGTAAAAAAATACCAAATTTTCAAAGTGGACTCTTTTGGAATACTTTTGGAATACATAATATACACACACACATACTCATAGCTTTAAAGAGTCATGCTTTCATATGCACTGGGAGGCTTAACACCAAAATCTTCCCTCTTGTTTACACCTCTACACTACTAATTATAGCCTCCAAAACTCCATCACTTGTGCATGAAGTGAAGTGAGTTTGGGTAAATAAGTGCTTAGCATGACTTAGATTGGAACCAGTGCTTTTCTCTGTTTTTCTGTATGAATCATTATTGGTGTTTGTTCAGTTTAGCCGGTATGGATAATGGTCTGCCATACAGGTGATCATGTCACAATCAGCTCATCATGAACTTGGCCATGACTAATAGAACTCATACATCATGCACATGGACCATGGCATCCCAAATTGAGTCCAGATTTAGTTTTATTTATTTATTTTGCATGTCTAACAAGTAGTCATCCTCTAGTCCTTCATCACTGGTCACAGGACATTGGTTGGTGGACTATACTCAGTCTAGCCGTGACACTGAGGTGTTTAAAAACTCCAGCAGCACTGCTGTGTCTGATCCACTCATAGCAGAACAACACACACTAACACACCACCTATGGTAACTGTTCTATTTGATATTTATTGTTACATGTGAAAAGAAGCTCAGTGGAAAATATATTTGGGTGATTGCTTTGTTTGTTTTGTGATCTTGCCAGATAACATTGCTGATTAGGGCTGTTAACCTGTTGCATGAACATAGAGACTGGATTATTCCTTGTAGGCTAATGTTCTCTACAAGTGTCACATGGTTGCATTTAACTACCTATCAACCATTACAGCTGCAATGGCCATTATTCCAGTTTGCCCAGAATTGCTCCAGCCTACAGAGTTTATTCCAAGACCCAAGTTTGGAGGGTTCATTTCAAAGAGCTGATTTGGGCTCCACTCTACAAGGACAACATAAGACCTCAAAGTAATCTATCCATTGCAGGACCTCTTTGAGAGACACAATTAAAACCCACTCTTTTGTCCTGTACCCCACCTGTCCTAACGGCTTGGCCTTAATGGCAGATGAACAGTGGAGTGTCCCTTGAATAGAGCAAGGCTGGCTTAAGAGCATGTTGTATGATTCACTAATGCTAATTGACCATTAGAATAAATCAGCATGAATCTTCCTGGAACTGCTGAACAACCGTTACGCCCTGTCCAACAAAATCACTCTGTATTCCCAGCTAACGGACACACAGGGCAACCACACCTTTTGTGCTGGGGTCATTAGCATTAGCGCAGTGAGGAGAACCAGAGATAAACACCTGAACCCTGTTTCTTAGTGTTGATAAAAATTCAAATAGGTGTCAAATCATCGGTTCTAACCAGAATCAACCGTAAGAACTTCTGATTGTTTCACAGAGATTAATTAATTTAAATAGTCTAGACTCAGCATGTCTTTGTCTTTTTAAAGCCACAGTGATGAGACAGGGTGAACAATAACCTGAACTGTTTGTTTCTTATACAGGAGCAAATAACTAAGATGTAAAAAGCATTTAGTCTGCTATGTTTTTGCATTTTTAAATGTTTCTTCCAACAGTCATTCCATCCAGATGGTTCACTTTTTTGTTTTTGTACCATTCATACAGCTCTACAGCCTTCGGTTAGCCTTGAAGGAATCCACCTCAGCTTATATACAGATCAGCAATAACAACCAACCAAATCCTTGTTTCTACCATCAGTGTCCATTTTATCAACTCCATTTATCATTTAGGTGCACTTTGTCATTCTATAGTTACAGACTGTAGTCCATCTGTTTCTCTGCATGCTTTGTTAGCCCCATTTCACCCTGTTCTTCAATGGTCAGGACCCCCACAGGACCACCACAGAGCAGGTATTATTTGGGTGGTAGATCATTATCAGTGCTGCAGTGATACTGACATGGTGGTGGGGTGTTAGTGTGTGTTGTCCTGCTATGAGTGGATCAGACACAGCAGTGCTGCTGGAGTCTTTGAATACTGTGCCCACTCACTGTCCACTCTATTACACACTCCTACCTTTTTGGTCCATCTTGTGGATGTAGTGTCAGAGACGATAGCTCATATATTTCTGCATAGTTTATGTTAGTCGTCCTCTAGTCCTACATTACTGGTCACAGGATGTTGGATGGTGGACTATTCTCTGTCCAGAAGTGACACTGAGGTATTTAAAAACTTCAGCAGCACTGGTTTGTCTGATCCACTCATACCAGCACAACACACGCTAACACACCACCACCTCGTCAGTGTCACTGCAGTGCTGAGAATGACCCACCACCCAAATAATACTTGCTCTGTGGTGGTTCTGTGGGGGTCCTGACCATTGAACAACAGGGTGAAAGGGGGCTAACAAGGTATAAAAGGACACAGAGAAAAAGATGGACTACAGTCTGTAATTGTGGAACTACAAAGTGCACCTATATGGTAAGTGGAGCTGATAAAATGGACAGTGAGTGTAGAAACATGGAGATGGTTTTAATGTTATGGCTCATCAGTGTATGATTCATGTGCTTGTTTGCCTGCATGCATAGGCACAAAGCAAGATGTGCTTTTGACTGTCTCTGAATAGAAGCCAATTAACAGCCTGTTCTGAAATACAGGCTTGGTTAGTGAAGAAGGAACACTTGATACGTCCAGTGCTCTATCTCACTTCCTCATTACAGCACTGCAAAACAAATGTGCTCCAGCAAAACACTGGCTGTGAAGGCCATGAACAAACAGGTGATTTTAGCTCAACCTCTGTAAACCTGGGCTTGAGTTAGGCCTAATGAGGCCAATTAAGAGAACCAGAGGGTGAGAGAGTGAAATAGAGAGAGAGGTGGAGAGGAGTAAGGAGTGTGAGGAGAATGACAAATCCTCTTCTCCTGCCAGGAACATTCTGACATACCCCCCTAACTGACAGTGCCAGCTCCATATGATTGCTGATAGATCAAAACCTTGTGACTTCATTATTTTCTGTTTTATACATTTGAGAACACCAGCTGCTCTTTACATTGTGAGACCATTCATAATGAATGGACCAATAAAAATGTTCTATGATTTCATTTTCTTTTTTTCTCCTGAAAGGTTTGTGATATGAGATTTAGCTCCAAAAGCAGTCATATACAGCAACATAGTGCAGTTATACACTAATGGTTTATTCCCAGCACATTCTATAAGAACTACAGCACTCATACATTCACTGGTTGTCAAAAGTTTGGGGACTCCAAGCTAAGTATTTTTGTCGAAACAAGCATATTTTCTTTGATAGTTCTGGGATAAACTTTTGACCTGAGCCATCACATGAAAACTCACAAGTAGGTTCACTGGTCATTGGATAGTAAAAAAAATGCTATATTTGTGCAACCTCCAGTTTCTGTCACCACCAAAGAAATCGGTGTGTGTACATTTTTCTACGAACCACTTCACATCAAAACACTCTGAATGACTTTGCTTACATCCAACCTACAGAATTATGCAGAAGAGATGATAAATCAGTGTAATTCCCCTTCAAATATTTACTTAGTTTAAAGCTGCTCTTTATACCAAGGAAGATGCTTCGATTAACACATAGCTGAGAGTTCCAAAATACACCCAGATTATGCATATAACTAGCAGACTGAGCTACTATACATCCTTACTAGCAACTATAGCAAGTTGCTATACAGTGCCAAAAATGATGCTGCTCCATACCTGATGGCAGTGGTCAAAACCTGATGCATACTTCAATCTCTTTGAGCCGCCCTTCAAAATGAATTAAAGACAAACATCAAGACCCCTCTCCCTCTCTGTCCTGCCACCCAGTAATGACCCTAATCCTAACCCTAAACATAACCTAGTTTTAAAAAAGAAGCAAGTTATCCTACTCTCTGATAGGCAGTGTATATAAAGGAAAGAGGATTCAAATGAGGCTTTGTTCCTAAACACCCACATCAACTATTAATTGAAGCCATTTCAGTTGTGCTGTCATTGTAATATTAAATTTATTTTGTAGACAGACACTCACAGCTACATATGTTCTGTGTTCTGGCAAATATACAAAAATACAGGAAATCAGCAAATAATTTTTCACTGCACTGTACATTTTTCTTGTATTTATTTTTCCTCAGGTATGCTTACGACATCTGGAGAGCCGGTGTCCAGCACAGTTTTGTAGTTCCGCTACTCAAACCCACCATTAATCCTGGCAATTAATAGATGAGTTGAATCAGGTGTGTTTGAGCAGGTAAATCACTGCTAGACACTGGCCCTCCAGAATGGGAGTTGTGCATCCCTGTCCTAGAATTAAACAGACAGTTTTTGATATGATGCCTTTAAGACTGATGTGACTGATCTGTATTCTAATTGGCTGCCCTGCATTGTGCCTCATTCAAAAAATCTAGAATGAAACACTCCTTATAGCTTCAAGGTGAATGGGTGGGGCTTACCTGGTGTAGGCTGAATATGTGTAAATGTTTTGTTTTTTGTGACATCAAAAAGAAAACAGGGTTTGATGTGGTATGGTCAACATACAACATCAAACCCTTCTATTTGAAATAAGAGAGGAAAATCTGATTTTCCCTTGTATGGATGGGCCTTTTAAACAAAGCAATATTTTCTAACTCCTTGTTTCAGCTTTATAGCATTTTAAATTATAGGATCCTCACTTTGTTGTTCCAGAATCACAGGCTGTATCCTTAAGTAGCTTTTCCAGGGATCTGTATTTTACTTGAGTGTTTCTGTTTGTGGTAACATTTTGGCAAAATTGGTCATAATGAGCCCTTTTTTCTAAAAGAAGAAAAGGGAAATAAGACCAAACTACAGGTTGGTAACTTATTCATTTCATTGCTCTGCACCCACAGAGGCAAAATGGCAACCATGTCTAGTCTACCAGAGTTAGCCAGAGGCACGCATCCTGGTGTCCTGGGCTATCTTAGGCTAAGCCATCGTAAATGGTTAAATTATACATTCCACACATTTAAATGTTCTTCTGTAGTTCTTTTATAAACGTGCTTGAAATTTAATCTTTTTCAAGGAGACTTGAGACATTTGGAAATGGACAGATTCACACTTTAAACATCACTTCTATTTGAGTAATTCAAATGGAATTGCTGTACTTAAATGCAAGCGGTTTCAGTTTGTTTTCAGCCACTCCTTGATGAGAGGCTCGCACAAATACCAGACACTTTCATTTTAAGCCCACAGGTGAAAAGCGGAGAGCTTTAAGAGGCACTGCCTGCTGCAATAAGTGGAGGAACTCACCTTTTTCAGGATGTTCATGCTTCTAGTGAACAGAGAGGCTGATGAGTTTTGTGGTGAGAGTTCATGGTGCATGTTGATGAAGGTTCAGGGAAGTTGTCCTGGCACAGTTAATATGTAGACCCTGACTATCTTTCCCTCCAGTCTCCAGGCAAACAAATTGCTATTCTGAGGGTGGCTGCTAGAAATATACACCAATCATGAATCAGGATCAGTGTTTGAGTAGGTATGTGTGTGAGTGTGGAGGGGGAGAGAGAGAGGGAGAGAGAGAGAGTTGGCATCTACTTTTGGCCATATGCCATCGTTGTTGACTTGGTGACAGACACCAGGTTTTAAATTCCAGTCATAGTTTTTTGAACTCTACCTGCAATTTCAAGAGCAAAAACATTTAAAAAGTTCCCATTTCATAAAAAAGTAATTTTCCTCACTTTTTTGGAAATAAAAGTTTGATGTAGTATGTAAACATCGTTAAAGTTTCAAAACATACCATTGATGCCTCAGTCCATATGCGGAACTGAGCCTGCTTTGAATTCACTGTTTTTGTGACGTCACAGAAACCTTCACATTTACAGATATCTAACTATTCAGTCTCTAGCAGTTTAGCTCCACCCATTCACGCTGAAGTTATAAAGGGTGTTTCAACCAATACTGCCATCTGAATGAGGCTCAATAGAGGGCAGCCAGTAAGAACACAGACAATTTAAGCTTTAAAGGCACAGTAACAACTACAGCCTGTTTAATTCTAGGACAAAAAAAATTATAATGAAAAATCAGTTATGACTGGTTTGGGTAGATAAACCATGCAAGTGTTATGAGTGGACCTCGAAGAAAAAATAAAATACAAGAATAAAGTAAGATATGGGCCCTTTAAACTTTTAGATTTGTTGTTTTTAAACAACAAGGGCATTTTTGTTACTAAGGTTAAAGTTTGGTTATTTATAAAAAAAAATCCAAAATATATACATATAAAACCTGTGAGACATATATTTGACCCCAGATCCTGACATTGTAAAAATACCAACATGCCTATGTGTGCGTGTGTGCCTGTATGCATGTGCAGAATGTTTGGCCGGGTTATGCTGAAACTGGAGAGCAGCAAATCTGGTTTCAACAGTGACTCAGTGTGACTGTCCAGCATCTGTTTTGTTTCTTCATTTCTGTTTGCAGTTTGTTATCTACTCGATGGTGGGTCTGAGTAACACACTACAGTGTCTCCACTCAGCTCAGGTGTTTTGGTTGATTCTTGCTGACAGATAGAGATATGTCTTCATAGAGAGATGACAGCTCTGGCATCCTGCCATCCAGAGTAATTCTGCCTCAGAGACAAATAATGTGTCAATTGTTGGACACATTTTTACAAATAATTTATCTTACTCGCTTATCTACAATGTGGTAATGTGATTATTTTTCCAGTAATGAGCTAGTGTACATTGTAGTATACACATTATAGGAAATAGTGTGAGTATAGTGTACATTACTAATCACATTACAGTTACTGACCAAATAAGAATGGCATTACTCGCATTAACAGAGCAATATAATGACGCGATGCATTTAAAACATCAATTTTCTCTGAATCCATTGTTCATGCCTGTCCTTACCTACGTAATTTGTGTGCGCATGTTGCCTGTTTGACCAGAGACGTTATAAAGGAGGAGACAGGTCATTGGTTGAAATATAAATGGGAAAGCTCATAATGCTCAACATGGCGTTTGTTTACAGATTAAGCCCTACCCTTTGATAAAAAGAGCCAATCAGTGCACTGATTATGCTGCAAGCAGGGAAAGCACCCCCCCCCCCTTATTTTTGCAGGGATATTGGCAGGTCATTTAAATGATTGGCTGTTTTTTTTTTCTTCTTGACTAGACTTTTGTTTTTTTGTGCTTTTCATTTGGTACAGATTTGTGTGGTTTTCAAAGAGTAATGTGAAAATAACAAGTAGCAAGATTACTTTGTACAGCAAGTAATAAGTAACGTAATTCCATTACACTTTGAGAGCCATAATTAATAATTAGTAATTAATTATTTTTTTAAGTTACCTGGTAAATCCCTGAGCAGAATAATACCTTCTGGAGTTTCCATGTGATTGCAATGTGGTTCTCCTTAAGGATGAGGTACAGCCATGATTTGAACTGTGAGCATAGTTAGTTCTGGTTCTGATGTGTTGCTGCTGTATGCATTATTTAAAAAAGCCACAATTTACATTTTTCCTGTATTTTGTTTTTCTCCTGCAATTCAAGAATAATTCTTGTAATACTCCTGTGGTTTTGTTTACCAAAAACAGCCATAATTTAGGCTTATGCAACTATTTTCCAACCTCTCTTCATGCCTCAGACTTAAACAAGTTGCTTTGTTACTGTGCCTTTAAGACTAATATATGTAAATGACCTGCTGGCTGTTTGCCTTGTATAGTTTCAGCTGAAATGTGGAATAAACTGTTTAGTTTGACCTGAAATCCTCAGAGAAGAGGGGGAAAAAATCTATTTCGGCCACTCCTTTCTCATGACTGCATCTTTTGGAAGGCTGCATTGATAAGCTTGCTTCCCCAGAGCAAGGAGCAGCACAGCATTTAATCATTTTCTCATATCTTCCACTCCAGTAGTTTTGCTACAGAGTGTCTACAGCACATGTGTATAGCTCCAGTCCATGTGGGCCAAAACACTGCAGACTTCAGCACACTGCCTCATCAAACACACCTGATTCAGCTCATCAGCTAATTAGCAAGGCCTTCATGAACTGAATTCAGAGTGATAGATGAGGGTAAATGCTAATATCCCCAGCTCTTCGGCCTAGAAGGCCCCAGTTGACATGACTGCTCTACAGGAACAACACTTCTTATTACTTACATGTGAATGGGTAGGCTATATGTCTATAGGCTGAATGGGCATTCAAATCATTGCTCCATTCATCATGAAGTTTTCAGACAGTGTAAAGGGCAGCTGCTGTTGTTTTCAAATGATGTGGAAAAATAAAAATTGAAAAAAATGGTGATACTTGTTTGATACGTTGCATGTCAATGACATAAATCTTTCTCAGTAAATATTTAACACTGCAGTATATGTAGCTGCTGTCCAAAGAAAGATATGTATCTCCAAAATACAGAGATGGGAACAAGTCACTAAGTTGCAAGTAACAAGTTAAGTCTCAAGTCTTCGCACTCAAGTCCCGAGTCAAGTCCCAAGGTAAGATGGTTGTGTCTCGATTAAAGTCCAGAGTCAGTACAGGCGAGTCTTAGGTCGAGTCCCAAGTCAATAGTCCTAATCTTTGAGTCCTAAACAAGTCATATGCATTCTTCAGCTAATTTAAGGCCATAACACTGAATAATGGAAACAGTGCTGTAGCCTTTTAACGACAGCACGTTAGCAGTGTATGGTTGTATATTAATTTATTACTATAATTTTATTTATTTATTTATTTTTGAAACGAATCCTTTCACATGAACAGTAAGCGGCTGTGTGGAGTCCTGTCTGCAGTCAGACTCTCCATGTTTCTTTCACTTTGAGTCTCGAGTCTTAAGCCTGAAGTCTGAGTCAGAGTCCGAGTCATTCGTGTTATCAAAGTCGAGTCCCAAGTCTTTCTCGATTTTCTCAAGTCGCGTCTAAAGTCATCAAATTCTTGACTCGAGTCCGACTTGAGTCCAAGTCATATGTTTCAAGTCCACACCTTTGCCAAAATAGTAAGTTTATAGGAGAGGGCAAACATTTACTTAGCTTTTAATGTAAGTTAATGTAAAGAGAGTTTAGTCCATGTGATTTCTGAGCATTTCTCTTGGCCCATTCATTTTCACACAGTGTAAAGGACAGCTGCATTGTTCAAATTATGTATGAAAATAAAGTTACAGGTTTTCCTTTGGGTAGTGACGATGTACAACTTAAATACTGTGGTGTTTCATTTGGTGCACAAATACTATAGTAACATGAAAAAAAATCAAGGGGGATTGTGGCTTCAAATGCAGGCAGGGGTGGGTTGTTTTGTTTTGTTTGTTTGTTTGTTTGTTTGTTCTTTTTGGTGGTGGGGGATTCCAATACAACCAAGGCATGTCTTAATATAGTGGCAAAGGGGGAAACATCTTTAAAAACAGGATGGAATGAAACTTTCCATAAGCTATTTTGTAATCTCTCAGTTCCTTTTTACAGTCTCCCATGGCCTCCAAACACTAATCTATGAACTTTACTACTTTCTATTCTCAGTGGACAGAATCCAGCCATGCAGTTCATTTCATAGTTAGAAACCCCCTAAATACCACTGCCAACACCTGTTCATCCAGGCTCGTATATCGAAGAGGGGAGAATCCATAACATTTCCAATAAACTTCTCCAAATATATATATTATATCTATCTATAATTATTGCTTTCCACTGTGGCAGCTGCTGGGCTCTATCCTCTGTAACAGTAAGAGTGGATTTAGATGTGTCTATCTTTAGTCTACCAGGAAGGTGTTTCCATAGAGCAGTTCTATAAAATGGCAGGTATGGGCCTGACATTTGCGTCCCATGTGCTCCCAGTCAAACATTTAGAAAAAATATTCTGTTTATTATCGCAAAATGATATCAAAAATGCAGTTTTAATGGCTGCTTTTATGCACCTGCTCATTTTTAAAGATCACTGGTTATTTACCTTCTAAACGCAGCTTTATGGCCTTGATAAATGTTGTGTAACATTAGGATTGCTGTGCCATGTATCTCTTCACACTAGGTCAGTCATAAAATGTGTAGGCCCCATCAGGGTGGGGGAGAGGCCAAGCATAAAACTCACTGACCCTAAGCTCTGGAATGCAGTGGTCAACCTTTACTTAGCCTCTTGAACCCTAAGGGCCTGTATGTGAGCCTTCAATTCCTCACTCACATAAGAACATAGCTTACATATTAATTTCATAGTAGTTGCCAAGGCTCAGTTTGAGTGAGGATGTAAGGGGATATCTCGGTCAAATCAAGGGCAAAATTCACCCCCCTTGCAAAATTGTCACCCTTTCCATTTCCGGTGAAATAATGCGACATACCTCAAAAAAATTATGATATAATCAATGACTCAGAGGAATCTTGTGCTAATTTTCACCCTCCTAGTCCTGGTAGTATCGTGTGATCAGGGGAGATCTAGGTAGACAATGTAACTGGACTAGACTAAATTGGGGAGAAAATTGGGGGGAAAACATATACATATGATATAATCATTATGTGATACACCCTGGAATGTCTTTTTTCCCCAATTTTCTCCCCAGCTCGCCAGTCATGTCCACTTCCCCCCACTCTCTTCCTATCACATGATGCTACTAAGCTGGGAGAGTGAAGGCTTGCATGTGCTTCCTCTGAGACACATGAAGCACCACCACATCTTTCGAAACTGCAACAACACTGAACAGCTCAACATGCTTGGAGGAGAACACTAACTGCTAATTCTGTTACATCAGCTAACAGGCACCTGTGTTGTCTAGCATCATGCTGAGTGTTTTAGGGGGTGGAGGAGAATAATTAGACCCACCCAGAGACCCCGAGGCCAGTAAATGTCTCTGGGACTGCCAGCATCAATGGTATTGAAATCACAATCTCCTGTCAAAAGAACCACTGCTTTTTCAAGACAAACCAACAAGGTACATTGATCTGGTAAAAGCATGCATGCAGTAAGGAGATGCATATAGATATGTCCTTTTTATTAGAAAAGGTATAATGACTGGAATTACGAAAAGTTTATACATTGCTCTGCATAAACAAATGGATAGTCTAATTGCAGTACAAGATTAGAGATACCTGAAAAGTCTTTTTGCTGTGCTAGGAGTTGCTGTTGAATTATGGCCAAAGATAAGAAACAGAATGATAAACTGAAAATGGAAAAAAAAAACTGATAGTGATAATGCAGTTTTACAATCTGATTTTAAGCACTTCATCATTTTTAAGACAGCATTTGCATTTTTGAAATAGCATCTCATTGAGCCTGCTAAGTGCATCTTTATGCACTACGTTATGGAATAATACACCTTAAGATTAATAACAGAATAATAAGCTTGCAGAATATTAAGCTCTAAGAGGCTAAACCTGCAATGCACTTATAAAAAAGTTCAATTTTAAGGATGTGTTTGGGAGCCTGTTGAAGGACTGCAATGCTGGGAAAGTGTCTGCATGGATATCATCTTGGGTACAATTGCTTGGAAAATTTCCAAAAACCAAGCTAAGAAATGGAAACAGACAGCTATGAGACTGATCAAGCCCTCAAAATAGTCTTGAGGAACATTGCTAAGTGTATGTGTAACCCTAAAACTCTAAAAACAAATCACCCGTTGTTCTTTATTTGGCGAAATGGATGAAAAAACCAAAACACACCCTGAAGAAATTGAGTTTAAATGACTTCAGTGGAAACAAGGCTGATCCCAGAGGATTCCTGGCACAGAGCAGATCTATCACAACTCTCTAGCACTGCTTGAATGCAGCGTGGTTCCATTAAAAATACAGATTTATACTGAAATCATAGTATCAAATCAAGTCAGATATTAGAAAGACTATCAAGGGATAGTTACACAACAATATTATCACTGTGCAAATGATTCTGTGGTAACAATAATAAAAAATAACACAGAGTAAGAATGACGTTGCATGAAACTAAGTCTACTATTAAACTTCAGTGCTATTGTAAAAGCCCAAAACTGCCAAAGCCTTTAAACCACCACATTTGACCAAGCGTGCTGGTTTGTGTGGGGTATTTAGGTGAGGTCTTATATCAGTGTTACCTTGTTTGTAGTAATAGTCGGTTCCTTAACAACCTCATTATTCAGGGGATGTTTGATGTCCATACTGCAAAAAATAAGGAAGAAAAATGTCCATATGGCAAAACGTATCACCTTTAGTGTACTTTAGTTTACCATAGCATGCTACAGCTGCAATTACGCAAAACGCCATTCATTTCTGTCAGAGAAAAACAGCTTAGACCTTGAGTTCCTAACATGGGCTTGATGCTGACTTCGGGATGACGACACAACTTTAGAGGCCCGTATCATGTCCCCCTCCCATCAGCCCCACCTGTCTTTAAATGCAAACACTCAGCTAAAAAGAAAATGTTAGTGGAAATTGGCGCTAAGATTTATTTTGCTGTGCAAGCTCAATGTTTTTAGTGTAGTAAGTGAAAAAAAAGAAGTGGTGTTGCTCTTGCTGTAGTTGAAGTGTTTAAAAATCAGTTGTTCAGCCTCAGCAGATACAGGAAGTCTTCACTATATGATCTGCAGTCACAGTACCATTACTGCAGTATAACTCAATGATAATATATCAGAGTATGTGGGATGGTTTTATACTATACTCAGCCTTCAGTGGGCTGGAAAACCTTTCAGCAGCCTGTGTTCTGCAGTTCTGCAAGGTTGTTCTGAATTTCAGTGTCCTCAGTCTGAAAGCTGTGTAGTTAAACATCTTGCACTTTCAGCACAGATGAACCTATAAAAAAACACACATTGCTTAATTTAAACAAATCTTTTTAGCAGCATTTTATTTGATTACTGTTTGATATATGACATCCTTTGGTGACAGCTCATCCATTGCACCCCAAACATGTGCACTGGTCTCCACACTCGAGAAGTGCAATTTCAGTAGGAGATGAAATCTAGTCATAGTAAATGACGTTTAAAATAGGACTGATCATAAACAAACATAGCCATTCAAGCAAGAGCCATCCTGACTATTAACCCCTTAAAGTCCCAGGTTCCATAATCAGCTCCTCACTCCCATAACTACATAACTTACAGATGAGCTTCGTAGTAGTTACTCAATAATAAAGCTTATGATTAATGAGTGAATAACAAGGGGTTAATCTACAGACTCTTTGCAGAAGTGTTCCGTCAGATGCTCCAGCTTTGATCTGAGCTGGTATTTGGCTGCACTCAAACTTCAGGATCTGGCTTCCTATCTTTGAATTTTACTTTTCTCTGGGGGAGAGAGAGAGAGGGAGGGAGTGGGAGAGAGCAAGGGAGAGAAAGAGAAGAAAAGCAAAAATAAGGGTTTCAGAGAGAAAGAAACCGAGGGTTAGATAGAAATAACGAGAGAAAAGAAAAGAAATGTGTCTTTGTATGTAGAGATATGCTACTTGGCTTTCTTTATCTTCTTGTTATTATCGTTATTTTCTCTAATGAAACTGAGACTTCTTCAATCTTCAAAAGAAAGAGAGAGAGAGAGATGAGTAGAGCAAGAGAAAAAGAGAGAGAGCGTGTGTGTGTGTGTGTGTGTGTAAGAGTTCTAGGAAGAGATAGAGGGACAAGGGCGGAAGAGTGAGAGAAAACATGAGAGAGAGAATCACTTTTCTCGATACCCTTTCTTGATACAAGGTTCCAAGTTTGTTTGAGCCTCAAAACAGAGCACGTCTCCCCTCCATCTCTTCTGCTGAACTGAAATCACTTTGAAGTTTTTCACTCTCTTAGAAAGTTTTTAGTGTGACTCATTTGGCCTTGTAAAACATCATCTGCACAGCACACTGATTCAGGACAGCAGCACACAGAGACTGAAAGCACATGTTCTCCTGCTGCGCTCTCAACTGAGGGAAGAGACAATGTGTGCAAATTTAATCTTCATTAAATAAAACTGTATTAGAAACACCTTCTTTGCTAGTGCAGTGTTAAAGACTCACTACGCCTGCAGGAAGGTAGATCTCTGGTCAATCAACTGCAGGCTGAATATGGTGTGTTCAGCAGGAAAAACATAAAACTCTGCTGGACCCTGACCCTTCTAGGACCACAGATCCACACCTGTGGATCAGCCCTTCGTCAATGGTCGGAAGACGGCTGTACAGCTTTCAGTGGTGCCTGATATGCTCGTACCAGTGCTACACTCACTACCATACCACTACCATGTCACCACTGCTGTGTAGAGAGTGGTCCACCGCCCAAATAATATACAAGCGGTCCTGTGGTCAAACACTGACCAGAGGGCAGTTGATCAAGTTTGTACAGTTTGTGATTGTACACCAATACAGTGGACCTGTAAGACAGGTGGAGCTCATAAAATGACCAGACAGTGGCAGTACAAGCTAGGGTTTCTTATAAAGCGGGCAGTGATTGTATGTAATATAAATAAGGTGAAATGAAACTCAACAGATGGGTTTCAGAAGAGATTCTGCACTTTCTAAAAAGGCTCAACCTCCACCAGCACAGTCAGGCATGTCAGAGGTTAACTAGCAGCTTTCATCCTAAACCCAGTTCATACTGTTCACTAAGCATGAATTTTTAGATATATACATTTTGCATATGTTAATTGCAAAAATCTGAAATTTTTTAGCAGCTACTTCATTAAGTACACCTCCTTGTATCTATACTATTTGTCCATTATATCAGCTCCACTTATCATATAGAAGCACTTTGTAGTTCTACAATTACAGTCTGTAGTCCGTCTGTTTCTCTGCATGCTTTGTTAGCCTCCTTTCACCCTGTTCTTCAGTGGTCAGGACCCCCACAGTACCACCACATAGCAGGTGCTGGATCATTCTTAGCGTTGCAGTGTGCAGTATGTGGTGCACACCACATACTATCATGTGCTTACCATACACATGTACACAATCAGGTGATCAGCAGATACTATTTAGTGCAAAAAATACACCACATCCTTTCAGAGGCTTGATGATTTAGATAAAGTAAACTGCATTACTTTTTCATCGATCATTCTACCAAATTAATTCAAACTGCAGTCCCAGAGTGTAAAAAAATGTAAAAAAATAATTACATATTCAGATTATGAATGATCTAAGTAAGTATTATGTTATGTTATGATCTACTTATACCCAAAACATTAACTGAGATAGTAATAAGCTAAATATATACAAAACAGTCATTTATTGGATACTTTCTGTTGGGAGGTGTCTGTCCCAAACCCTAAACCTTTTTTTGTATTGTTTTCAAAAAAATTTAAAGATCTATTTGATTTCTTTTAAAGTTGAAAATGTTAGATTTATAATGAGTTTAATATTTAAATAAAAAAACCTTAATTTAAAAGATTCTGTCCCACTGTTTAAAGCTGCGTTTGCTAGTCATGTACAGGCTAGTGTTTTTGAGTTATACTCAAAGTTAAAATTATCACTACAGAAACAGTCACTGCTGAAGCATTTGGTAATGTTTTGGCAGTGTTATCATAGTTTTAATACAATAAACTTAATTGAGGTACAGGGTCATTTAAAGCAAAATGGCTTTAGTCTTAAATCCAAGTGAGATAAAAGTCTGAAACGTGTTTTCACCTCTGACTTAATTTGGTAGAATGATCCATAGACTATTATTCCACCATTTACACTAAATAATAATAAAATCCACCTGTAGGAATTTTCCAGGAAAAAAACAGGTTACTTTTGTATTAGAATGACTCAGCTGGTGCTAAATGGATCCTATAAGATTTTCCTGCCATTCTACTGGAATTTCCTGGTATTCTACTAGAATTTCCACTGGCAGCATTCCAACTCCACCATGGTGCCAGGTCTGTATGTAATGGTGAATTACTGTAAAACAGATTTAGAATCTGAAATCATGAGAAAAACTCCATATAAACACTACAGCAATTCAGCAACATTAAAGGAAAGATGTCTTACGGGTTTGATTTTGAGCTTGAGCCCAGGCATGCGCTCAGAGCAGACAGGTTTATTACAACAAAACAGAGAACAATTCAGACATTCTGTTCAGATTTACAGCAGGATTTGTTCGGCACTGTGTGCAAACCTCAAGATCTTCCATCATATTGTATCAACAGGCCTCTCTTTATTACTGATCAGATAAATGACCACTGGTGACGCACACATGGGCACTCTCAGATTACAGAGCTAAAGCAGCATAGTAAAACGCATCTGAGTGACAGTTTAAATGCCTGGACACGTGAAGTATAAGGCATCAAGATAACATACATCAGCTCAAATGGAGCATGAAGTGAAAAAAGTGATGAACTGAATTTATTTGACTTTAATGTGCACATCATTTCCACATGAATAAAATATATTACATCAGCAAAGTTATTGCCAAAATTAAGCAAATGGAAAGATGTGTGGAAATGATGTACACATTTGAATAAAAAAAAATAAAACAATACATGAAAGGGAGAAATTTGGTTATATTTAAAGGACGCATATCTTATGTTTTTCTTGCTTTTCATATATTCACCTAAGGACCACTCATAACGTTTGTGTGGGTTGATGTCCCAAAAATAGTCATTATTCATGTTTCCATTACTTCTTTTTTTCAACCTGTCTTTATTCTTTAGAAATAAGCAGGCTGTAGACTGATGTATGTAAATGAGCTCTGTTCTGATTGGCCTGTGTTGTGCCTCATTTACATAATACAGCCTCATGCTTCTTATAATTTCAGTATGAATGGTTGGAGCTACATGGCTGTGGGCTAAATATGCACATACACTATAGGGACAAAAGTACTGGGACACCTACACATTGCACTTACAGGAGCTTTCATGACATCCTGTTCTAAATCCATAGGCATTAATATGGAGTTGGTCCTGCCTTTGCAGTTATAACAGCTTCCACTCTTCTGGGAAGTTTTCTACAAGATCTTGGAGTGTGTCTGTGGGAATTTTTGCCCATTCATCCAGAATTGTGAGGTCAGACACTGATGTTGGACGAGAGGACCTGGCTTGCAATCTCCGTTCTAGTTCATCCTAAAGGTGTTCAATGGGGTTGAAGTCAGGGCTCCGTGCGGGCCAGTCAAGTTCTTTCACACCAAACTCACTCAGCCACGCCTTTATGGACCTTGCTTTGTGCACTGGGGCACGATGATGGTGGAACAGAACAGGGTCTTCCCCAAACTGTTCCCACAAAGTTGGAAACATACAATTGTCAAAAATGTCTTGGTATGCTGAAGAGATTAAGATTTCCCTTCACTGGGACTAAGGGGCTATGCCAACTCATGAAATACAACCTCATAGCATTATCCCTCCTCCACCAAACTTTAAGTTGGCACAATGCAGTCAGGCAGGTAACGTTCTCCTGGCATTCACCAAAGCCAGACTCTTCCATCAGACAGCCAGATAGAGAAACATGATTCATCACTCCACAGAATATGTTTACACTGCTTCAGAGTCCAGTGGCGGCATGCTTTGCACCACTCCATCTGATGCTTGGCATTGTGCTTGGTGATGTAAGGCTTGCATGCAGCTGCTCGGCCATGAAAACCCATGCCATGAAGCTCCCAGCGCACAGTTTTTGTGTGGATGTTAATGCCAGAGAAGGTTTGGAACTCTGCAGTTATTGAGTCAGCAGAGTGTTGGCGACTTTTATGCACTATGCGTCTCAGCGCTCAGCAACCCGCTCTGTAACTTTACATGCTCTGCCCACTTTGTGGCTGAGTTGCTGTGGTTCCTAGACGCTTCCACTTTTTAATAATACCGCTCACAGCTGATTGTGGAATATCTAGGATGGAAGATATTTCACAAACTGACTGATGGCATCTTATTACAGTAACATGCTGACATTCAGTGAGCTCTTTAGATCAACCCATTCTTTCACAAACATTTGTAAAGGCAGACTGCATGGCTAGGTGCAATTCATACACCTGTGGCAATGGGGCTGAATGAAACACCCAAATTCAATGATTAAATGGTGTGTCCCAAAACTAGTGTATTTTGTGACATCACGAAATAGACTGTTTTTGCTGCTTAGTTTCCATAAATAGACTGTATGGTTCAGGGACTGAATAGTATGTTTAGAAACTTTGACCATGTTTACATATTACACCAAACTCTTTTATTTAGAAAAAGCAATGAAAAGTTAGTTTTGAGTGATATGGGCCCTTTACAGCTGTAAATGTAACAGGTATAAAGTGATCCTGGCCATGTGTAGTTGATGCAGACATGAAAACGTGTGTGTACATAGTTTAGTGGGTTTAAGATAATACAAACATCCATTCAGCCGCACGTACCCACATGTTCACAAACTGACGTCAGAGCTGTAAACAAAGGGTTCTGATAAATCATTAAGGACAGGCATGACTTCCAAAGAATCAGGATGAAGGAAGTCAGGTTTTCGTTTCCATGTTAGTAGTGTATTTTTAAAAATAATGCTATGGCTTCCTTTGTTTTGACTGAGTCATAGAGAATACAATAGACATCTGTTACAGGTGTGAAATTTGACACCTTTGTGAACCGCTCCTCAGTTTTCAGAAAATGTACTGGCTGAACTAAGAGCTAAAGCAAAACCTTATCACTCCAGCACCTCAGAATTTCCATATGAGAAATTCTTTAGATTCACTTTATTGTGCCATCAGAGGAATTTTTGTTTTCTTGTCTAACCCAGATTGCATGTGATTGAAGAACCCCCAGACATATACATACACCAGACATATGACCTCACACTCTAATTAAAACATTAAGACATTAATAACATAACACAGAGAAAAAAATCCAGATATTAATGTTAAGGGAGCTGTATAAATATTGATGGACTGAATCAATGATCAAATGAATGATCAAAATTTTTAGATCCTTAGTAACTTGGTGACAGGGCTCATAACTCATTGCTGCCATCTTGTGGTAAGCAACGACAATAGCAGATTCACAACCTTTTTTTTTCTGAATCCAAGAGTATTAAGAAGTTGTCCTCCTTCGCTGTCCCCACCACCCATGCTGGAGGGCATTATACCCCTCTTGGTATACGGCATGGTGACCTTAGGTTCATGTGCAGCTGCTATTCTACTGGCAATGCTTTTCTATGTAGAATGGCTCACAGATTATGCAGAGAAACAGACGGACCACAACCTGTGATTGTAGATCTACAAAGTGCTCCTACATGGGAAGTGGACTCATAAAATGAACAATGAGTGATACAAGGCAGACACAAGACAGATGTACAGTACCCTGGAAAAGTATTTGCCCCCTCCTGATTTCCTCTGTTTTTGCATATTTGTTACTGTAAATGGTTTCAGATCCTCATACATACAACAATTGTTACATTTAAGACAATAGAGAACAAGAGGAAACACAAGGCACAGTTTTGAAATGATCTCTGCATTTATTTAAGGAGAAAAGTTTAGCACCTATATACATTTGAAAAAGTAGTTACTGGTTGTGCTACCTTTAGCAGCAACAACAGCAACCAAACATTTCCTATTCCTAGAAATCAGTCTTACATTGCTGTGGGGAATTTTGGCCCACTTATCTATAAGCAATTGTTTTAATCCAGCCACAGTGGATATATACACACTATATGGACAAAAGTATTGAGTCACCCCTCCTAATTATTGAGTTCAGGTGTTTCAGCCACACCATTGCTAACAAAGAGATAAAAATTAAGCTCATAGCCTTGCAGTCTCAATAGAAAAACACTGGCAGTAGAATGGGCCGTACTAATGGGCTCAGTGGCTTTTAACATGGCACTGTCATAGGATGCCACCTTTGTCACAAGTGCACAGTACTTATTTTCTGTTGAATCACTCACTAAAGAGCCCCACATTGCCTCTGGAAGCATCATCAGCTGTGCATCAGGAGCTTCATGAAATAGGTTTATGTGGCCGAGCAACTACACACAAGCCTAAAATCAAAATGCACAATGCCAAGCGTCGGGGCAGAGTGGTGCAAAGCACGCCACCACTGGACTCTGGAGCGGTGGAAACAAATTCTGTGGATTGAATCATGCTTTTATTTCCGGCAGTCTGATGGAAGAGTCTGGCTTTGGTGAATGCCAGGAGAACGTTACCTGCCTGACTGCATTGTACCAAGTGGAAAGTTTGGTGGAGGAGGGATAATGCTATGAGGTTGTATTTCAGAAGTTGGCGTAGCTCCTTAGTTCCAGTGAAGGGAAATTTTAATCTCTTCAGCATTCCAAGACATTTTTGACAATTGTATGTTTCCAACTTTGTGGGAACAGTTTGGGGAAGACCCTGTTCTGTTCCAGCATCATTGTGCCCCAGTGCACAAAGCAAGGTCCATCAAGGCATGGCTGGGTGAGTCTGTTGCAGAAGAACTTGATTGAGCTGCACAGAGCCCGACCTCAACCCCATTAAACACCTTTAGGATGAACTAGAACGGAGATTGTGAGCCAGGCCCTCTCATCCATCAGTGTCTGTCCTCACAAATGCTCTTCAGGATGAATGGGCAAAAGTTCCCTCAGATATATAACAGCTTCCCAGGAGAGTGGAAGCTGTTATAAGAAGACAGAGAAAAAGCAGACAAAGCTCACCTCAAATCCACTTCTCATCCATAGAAATTCGTAGAACAGTTGAAGTTAAATATTTTTTGGCACGTATTTACCAAAATGAGCTTGGTGACAGTGTAGTGGTGACAGTCTAGTGCTAGTTAGCCTAGCATCTACAGTTGTACAGTAGCACATGTCAGACTTCAAACATGTCTTGGCTGATCGACTATGTCTGGGCTAAGTGATAAATCATGTTAATTTGGATTTTGCTGAACTGTTCCTTTAATGGAGTATAATCTTTGTTTTGTTCATGCTGTAGGCCTGTCCTGAGAGGTCACTGAACATCGTTTCAAAAAAAGGAACAAGACGTGAATTGACTGATCAGGTTTTCTCTTGCCCATTTATTTGTGCAGAGCACGTTAAGTACAGCTTTAGATTGAGGGGGGAACAGAAAGAGAGGACAAGGAAAATAAAGTTCACATTTTCAGTAATACTGATACAGCAGACAGGCAAACACAGAGCTGTATCCAAACCACTTTCTCACAGAGGACAGGATTATTATAACACCGCACATTCACTACTGTACACAGAGGTTAGCTTCGGAACAACATGACATCCTTAAGATCGAAGATAGTTCAGTCCACAAAAGGGGGAGAGGAGGACGTACAATCCCAAATGGAGGGGTCTCTTCCAATTTTCAGTAGTTGGTCCTTCAGCAATTAAAACTGAGCAAACTTGTCTGTTGAAGTCCTTCGCACTGAGGCATGTAGACAGAGACAAATGGGCTAAATGGGAACTGGTGGGTAGAGCCAAAAAAAACAGCAGTCTGTTTCTCCACTGGTTTACTATGATATAACTGAAAAAAAGGTTGAACAGCAATGGGCATGTAGGTACTGTAAGTTAAAGCACATATCTACTGTTAACTGTATGTCTATAGAGTCATTCAAGTGCAAATATACTGAGAGAGAAAGGGCAGATAAGATTTGTGGCTGTACAACACAGAGTCATTTCCTCTGGCCTATGTACCACTTACAGTCCTACACACTCCACACAAAGCGATCAGAATGTTTCAGAGGTCAGTTTTTTTATTTTTATGAGGTTTGACACACTGTCTGTCAGTGAAGATGATGATATGCAGACCTGCGCTAAATGATATGTGACATTAAATTAGAAGACACCTATGGCAAAAAGAAGTAATGCAGTTTTAACATTATTCAACATCAGTCTGTCACATTCCCTGACAAAAGAGGCAAAGCCTACCGTAATGTGGACATACACGCACACAAATGCATACAGTACTGTGCAAACATCAGAGACCACCCTTTCATTTATTTAAGCCATTAAGTTGCTAGTTTTTCAGGAGATATGTCTGAGGAGATTAGATATAATCATCTTGCATATGGAAGAGAAAAGTATAAAAGTAAAAAAAAATAGGAGCTTCCAAAACTGGTGTCCAGAAAGGTTCAAATATTTGGAAAAAACTGGACTCGTAACAACCGTGCAAGACCTGATAGACCACAACTGTAACCATTAGACAAACAGTACTTACAGCTTTCATCTTCGAGAGAGAGGAGAAAATCAACCTCCACTCTTACTTCAGATCTGAAAAAATCCACAGGTGTTTCTGTCCTTCCTTCCACTGTGAGAAGATAACTCAACACTATGAGTCTGAAAGGATGTGTAGCTGTCAAGAAGCTGTTACTGAGAAAAGGAAATAGACAAAAAAGAAGATAATTTGCTAATGAAACAAAGCAGCAGCTGATGTTCTCAGAGCTGACCACTCCAGCGTCCAGACCTCAACATCAATGAATGTGCTTGAGATTATGAGGGTTGTGAGACACAGAAAGTTCAACCAACTTCTTAGACTCAACTTTGGAGGTGTGGAAAAATATCCCTGCAAAAAAAGCTGAAAGTGAGACTCATGAAGAGAATAAAAGCTGTAATAAAGTGTGGACACAGTAAATACTGAAATATATATATATTATATATATATTATACTTTTGTCTTGAACACATTTACGTTTTTTTCCCTGAAAGACACAAGTAATGGCTCTTTTGAATTGAAATTAAATAAATGAGTGGTCTCTGACTTTTGCACAGTCCTGTATACAGAGACATGCACACACACAAGAAAAAAATAAAAAAAACACAGTTCAATGCAATGCAGTCCAGTGCTGTCCAGTTGTGCACAGCAAAGATTATTACCTTTTCACCAGAATGTATTTATCACTTCCTCGTCAGTGAATATTAGGGGTGTGACAGTATCCTGCTACATCAATATCACAATTTAAGAGACATATTTACTTAAATACTATATTGTAAAATATCACAGAACCTATTTTATATTAGATATTACCCAGTTTAAGAAATATTGTATAAATATTGTAGACAAACATTTTGAGATAATAGTCAGTCTATCTAAATGAATTCAGTTGTACATATTCTACTGAATTATATGTCCCTCTATTTAAACTCATGTCTATGTAGACCAGTGTTTTATACCTTCTTTATTCAGGCCAACCAACTGGAACAAATTTATATTTACAAGGCTGCCACATTGTGATAATTTTATACTGTCCTTGCATGGATATCAGCTAGAACTCCAAATATGGACTATTAATGGAGAATCAGGATGCAAATCACAAAAATGGGGAAAAACGATCAAATAGGATTGGTAAGTTGGTAGTCAGGCTTGTGGTTCAATTTCAATATTGCCAAAATTTTTTTTTCTTCAAGTAGCAATCACTAACCCATCGAGATCAGTTTGATTTTGCTAAATACACACTGTATTTTTTAAAAAAGGGCAATATTGTAACAAAAATGCCACAGTTAATTTAGTGTACAGCAGAATATGGAAGCTTTTATAACTCAGCTGAGTTTGTCAGAGTCACTCAGTCGTGTATATATTAGCTAACAGTAGCTTATCCTTTTTTATTGTTCAGTAGTTCCTATGATATGGAGAAACCGTTTCTCTTAAGATTCTAATTTTGTAAACAGAATATTATTAAATAGTACATTCCATACATACATACAGTACATCAGTACAGTAGTCAGTAGAAACCGGGAGAAAACTTGACTGCTAGTGTCTATTTCACAGATTCAGTTAAATGCTTTGCCAAAAATAGGGCGACAGGCAGCTTTCTGAACACCAAAGAGCATGTAACGTGATAAGCAGTATTTTCTAAATGCATGAACGCTAGACTTTCATTCTTACTGTGCTTTTTGTCCCCAGTGCTAAATATTATACAAAGTCCAAAGCACTCATCATACCCTACAGCACTGCACTGAAGTGCTTTTCGGCTTCACTGGGCTTTTTCTGTTGTCTTTTGTAGGTGACAATGACGCTAAATTAACCTTTGTCCTTTGCTCTCCAGTCCTGGAAAGGCTCCTGCTGAGTATCAGTAAGGCTACACTTCAGTTTCATCTCAGACCTGCATATTGATTCACAGCTTCAACTAACACCACTATCTGCAACACGAAAGCCGCTTCTATTTTGCAGTTGTTCAGGTACCAAAAACAAAGGAAAACTGCGCATCCTTAGCTGGATGCCTGCATCACAACGCAACTGAACTAGCTACAAAAAGGGAGAGGAAATACTGTTTTTGATCATTTTAAAAATAGATATGTCAGCTATACCTATCCGTAAGCATGCCCCAAAAAAGGCTTGGTGCCTTTTTTGATAGTGGCTTACTGAAAACAGCTGTTTTATCACATATTCACCAGTTACAGAGTCATTAGTCTGACACTCAGGTACACTGTACAGATGAAGACTGCAGTGTCTATAGTAAATGGAGCAGGATCCGGGATGGGGAGGAGAGCAGGAATTTGTGTTCGGAGGATGGAGTTGGGTATCACATGCTGACTGGTTGTGTCATTGACAGCTGTAGGAAGGGGCTTTCTAATGTTACTCTTTGTAATGAGTCTTAGTACAGAGCTTTCTGTCCTTGGCTTTCAAATTCCGACCAGGCATCGTTTAGTTCCATAAAAATCATCTTGGCATATTGTTCATAGGGCTCTCCAGTGGCCTTGAGAGGGAAGAAAAGAAAAATATGCACATACATTTTTGCATATACATTTTTATACGTTTATACAGCAAATGTTTAAAACTGACTTTTTAGTAGACTGAACTGTAAAGTGCATATCGTCTCTGTCAAACTGAATTCATATCATCACTGTTGGAAACAAAACCTTGTATTTCTCTCAATTTTTGTTTTTAATTTATTTGTGTGTCAACATTTTATGATGAATGGACCAACAGAAGTGGTATAAATGACTAAAATCTTGTTCCATGAACCTGAAAGTTAAGAAGGTTTTTTTCTCCTCCTGTAAAGTTATTTTTGGAGATACAAGGTTCTGTTTCAACAGTGATGATAAGCATTCAGTTTTAGATTTTGTTAATATTTTAACAGAATATTATACTACTTTGAATATTACACCCCTCCCCCACCCCCGTGTTTGGTTAACATATCTACGTGAAATAGCTATTTATATATTTGTTTGTTTGTCTGTTTGTTTGTTGCATGTCACTTTTCTTTGACCAGGTTAGGCAATTTATAACGATTAATACATTCTAGAAAAACTATTAACAACAAACCTAAAGCAAAATTGTAACACAGTAAGTTCTGAGCTCAGATTGTGATGGCTGAGTATAACTCAATATCGACACGTCGCATTTTAAAAAACTCCACCTTGTTCACTTGTAACCAGCAACAGACGCCAGAATATTTAGACATTTAATGGCACAATTTTTCATCACAGAATATAAATAAACTTCCTGGTTACTATCAGTAACCAGCAATGTCTAAAAAGCTAATAATAAATATCAGTAATGAAACAGGGATGCATTAAATGCAATAATGCCATGAATTTTGGGCTGTACTAAGAGATACTGGCGTTGGGGCTATGAACGGAACACAATAATACCAATATGACTGTTTTATTTCTGAAATAAAAGATTTTTGGATGCTTAGGAACCATCATAGTGTCCTTAAAGCATGCACAGAGACCCTCTCACCTTGTCTGGATGGACAACCAGCACAGCCTTCCTGTAGACCTTTTTCACCTGTTCAGGTGTGACCAGGTCAGCCATGCCCACCGGCTTCCAGCGGGTTTCTCCCTCCCATAGCACCGTGTGCATGGTGGAGAGCAGCGCACGGATATTCCGCTCTTTCCCCTCAATCCAGTCCAGGATCTACCACACACACAACTTTGGAGCTTAACTATAAGCGTATTCAAGCTCTACTCACTTACTCAACACCTGGGCTGTCATGGTAATGACTGTGGGTAGCAATTATATCTAATCTGGGTATCTATTATATCCAATCCTGGATTAAAATGAAACCTTTAACAAGCATCATGGATTAAAATGATTTATTCTCCAGGACTGTCTGTAATATTGATGTAAAGCACAAGCTCAGTGCTACCTGACTTAATGATGCTTTTTGTTGTGTTTTTGGTCATTTTTTTTACCTTGAGTTTCTCTGGGTCCATCTCTTTTGCCATCTCTTCTTTTCTCATCTCTGCTATTGTCTTTGGGCCTTTCTTTTCCTTACTGCCTGTGAAGCCTTGTCCAGAGAGCAGGTCATCAAAGTTAGCGTCTGTGGCCTTCGGCTTGGCTCCTGGAAGAAACAAAAGACTATAACAGGTTATGCTACGTGATTTACTGATTGATTTTCAATTGAAGGAAATGATTCAGTTAAAATAGCTCTCTACATGGAACATGTCATGTGCTGGCATTGTATTTTCTATTAATATTCTAAAATATATGTGTGAAATGCTTTCAAATGTGGTACTGAAGTTTGAAACATGTATTACTTAAGGTTAGTATGTGTGTAATATAAAGTATGGCCTCTTTTTAGCCAGTGTAGTCAATGTGAACAGACTGTACTCAGAATATCAGAGTGTCTGTCAGAACAATTTGTCTTGTGCTACTGACCCATGTTAGGTTGTGCTTTGCCCCCTGCTCCTCCTGGTGAAGCTCCACTCATGCTGGAGAAGCTAACGTTGTAATTGGGTCTGTTCTGTGGAGAGCTGTGGGGCATGGAAGGTCCTGGAGGTTTGGGCTGGGCCTGGGGCTGCCACCCGCCCCCTCCGCCAGGCTGCCAAGATGGGAAGCCTGTGCTGGGCTGCCAGCTGCCAGTAGTGGTGGTATGCTGGGGAGAGGGAGCAGGCCTCTGGGGGGAGCCCATTGGGGGAAAGCCTCCTCCTGTGCCTGTGGGAGTGGTGGGCTTACTGGAAAATCCTGAGCCACCTATATGAAAGGTTGAATGGGGAGATATGTATATCTTCATTTTCGCTACTTCAAAAAAGTTTTTTAACAAATGGACATGTTATCTTTGTCAGTTTGCATTAACCATTAAACAGAAAGCCTTATTAACACAGTGCATAGAAACTTGTTAAGACTGTGGCATTTCCATTGAGAAAATAAGGAAAACTGAAGGAATAACTAACAAAGTGCTACCTTTAACTATAGCCTGCAGAAGTAAACTGTCAAATCATTATTTAGGCAAAACCTGCTCTTCAAGAATGACACACTGATGAACATGAAGGTGAATGTTGCAAAATAAATTCTCCAAAATGGTAACTTTACAGGAGAAGGCAAAACATCTTAACATTTAATGTAAGTTAATGTAAAGAGATTTTATTCCAAGTGATTTTGGAGCTTTTCTATTGGTTCATTCATCAAGAAATTTCCACACAATGTAAAGCACTGCCGTGTTCAACTGATGCAGAATGAAAATCGAAAAATAGAGATACAGGTGCACTACTATCAGATATTAATTAGAAAATTTTAGAAAAGGAAAATTTCCTCTTACCTCCAAGACTGGCTCCTAAGTTGCCCAAGTCAGCAAATGGGTCCAGAGTGTTTGGTTTGGGCTGGTGGGTAGGAGTACTGTGAACAGAGCCAGTGGGACTTGTACCAGCTGACTTACTGCCCATACTGAAACCTCCACCTGCTAGTATGAAGGAACACATCAGTACTGAATGCCCATTCTCTCAGCATCATCAAAACAGCTCACAGGTTGTCAAAGTCAGCATTATTGTCATTTCTTATCATCACATATGTTGAAAAAAGAATGAAATGCAGTTTCTCCAGGAAACGGTGCTAACATTTAAATACAGAACGGCAGCAGACAACAGTGATGGACAGGACATGGAAAACACACATTAAATGTAAAATAAACAGAAAATATACAACTTGTTGTGAACCAGAAAAGCTGCAGCTTTGGCAGGGCCATAAAAATTTTGGTTAAACCCCTTACATGGCCAGGACAAGCTAGTGGTCCAAAATACTATTACAAATTACTATAATTTATTAATTACTCAGTCAGTTTGCATTGTAGTCTGTGTTACTGAATTATAAGCACTGGGATGTGCTGGGATGTGTCAACCATGCAGATTACAAATAATAACAACTTTTTAATTTTATTAAAATATATCTGAAAATGCAACAGCCTGTGTATGGGCACAGATTCCTCACTTTTACAATTAAATAAATAACATATAATTAATTAATGACATATTAGCTTCATATTAGTTAACAAATAATGCTACTAAATAATACAACTTAAGGTTAACAGCTAAATAATACGCCTGCATTTTACAGGGAAAGTTTACAGAAATATGAAATTCATAATCTTTTCCTTACCATAAATGCAGTCAATCAGTCAAGACATGTTTGGTTTCTGAAGTTTTCTTATGTTAAATCTACAATTCAAAAGTATCAAACAGTTGCACATGAATAAAATGTTACTTCTGCTGTTTTTCAGGTTACATTTGGCAAAAACTGCACTGATGTAACACATTTTATTCTTGTGCAACTGAATGACCCGTTTGAATCACATAAATAAAAAAAAATGCCCATAATTGTTTTGATTATATCATTTTACAGCTGATATTTTCATGGTTCAAGAAGCAGCCAGCAGGTGGCCCACTTTAGTTTCGGAGCTCAGTTTCACTTGCCTGGGGGAGCTGGTCTGTTCCAGTCCCATCCACCCATAGTGTTTTGCTGCTGAATGTTTACTGTGGGTGTAGTTGGAGGCCCGGGTGAGCTGCGGCCTGGGCAGGGGATTAGCACAGGTTAGCACTGACTACACTCCTTTAGCTCTTTCAGCCACGCAGGGTGCCAGACACCCAGCATAGCTCATGAGATCATTTTAGACTGAGAAAACAAAGTGGTCTCAAGTGGTCGCAGGTCAATTCAAGAGCACTTTGTGGTTTGCAGTTTGCCATTATGTAAAGAGTTTAAGCTTGGATAAGCTTTTCGAAGTGTAATGCCAAGCTTAACAGACCATCGTTTGAAACAAAAGCTAAGAGACCATTTTGTTAACACACTGCAGTGTTAGACAACAAATTCCCTCGTCACTCACAACCAGACCTTTTCATGCAATCTTGAGCCGAGGCCTTCAAGAAAAACACATATTAACACTTGCTTGCAACATCATTCACATCATCTGTACATTTTCAAACCAAAGGCACCGCCATCCAGGACAAGCTGAAGCCTTCAAAAACTACTAACACTCCCACTCTGTACATAGCAAACCAGTGCAAGCGACAGCTTGTCAGAGAGGCACAGTTAGGGCTGCACAATTAGAGATGTATTACAGTCTGTAGTCCTCATTACAAAACAGTTTGGTGGCTGTCATAGAAACAAGTTGCCCACACAAACACACTGCGGACACACGCTGGCAGCTCTGAGAGCAGCAGGCGTAGGCGCATGCCTTACCCATGCCCATGTTCTGCATAGTGGGAGACGGAGACCGTGCGGCATGCAGGAAGGGGTCCGGCTGCCCCACATTACCTGGACCCAGGAATGCCCCCATGAAGTCTTGAGGCTTTGGGGCAGGTGCAGCGGCCGTCGCTGACCCAAATGGGTCAAAAGCTGAAAGAAAGGACGCAAATGGCATTCAGTTAATGATAAAGAAGCTTTTAGTGAGCTTTAGCTTAAAGTTCTGAAATATTTACATTTATGGCATTTGGCAGATGCTCTTGTCCAGAGCAACTTACAATTTGTTCATTTATTTTACACAGGCAGGCAAAGGTAGTAGGGTTAGGAGTCTTGCCCAAAGAATTGGTATAGCGTATGGTGCTTGCCCAGCCAGGGGATCGAACCCCCTGTATGCCGGGTGGAGGGCAGAGGTGTTACCTACTACACTACACCACATGTAAACATGCAAATGCTTTGAGTTGCACAAAATCAATTTCATATATTGCTGCATTATGAAATGTGTCACTTTGAGATTCATAATGTCACACAAACGTGAGTTGTACTCTATGAGTTGTTGCAAGGAGTTCTTTAGTAGGTAGGGTTGCCAGATTTCAGCCATGGCAAAACCAGACAGGGGGCTGTGTGGGAGAGGGTGCTCAGCAAGCATCCAATATTTCATTATCACATCCCTCAATCTGTCTTTTCTGGCATGTTTTTGTGTTATAAAACATTTTATTGTCATTGTTTATTTAGTTTAGATTCAACATTTTTCTTTTGATTTTCTATAATGAACACTAGGGTGCTGTTACAATAAATTGTCCTACTATTCGTTCTGTCCTTGTGTAACACAAATAAATACATGGGGAAACAACCCTTTGTTTACTCTGTCTTCTGCAGGCTAACACATGCACAGAACAGATTAATATTTAATTGCTTTTTGAAAGTAGCTGTAAATGAGAAATAATATATCTCAATCTGCATTCTACTGTACTACATCTTACTGTACTAAAGTAATATGTTAAAATAGTACTGGTGGTGTACAAATTTGACGTGGTATTTAGTGTGGGATATGCAGTTTGGGACGTAGCCGCAGAACGCAGTTGCCTTCGACTCACCCTATTTGAGAGAGACTGCAATGGCAGAGCTAGAATGGCACTTTATCTACTTAAATATACGAAACACATTTGGAATGAAACATATGGAAACGCCTGGCCAGTGTATTGCAAGTGTACGGCAGTAGAAGTTGTAGCAGTTGTTAATATCTAACTATAGTACGCTTGTTAGTGGATTAACTTTGAACCAAACAGGAGCTTCTTCTGCCCAGACTACGGCTCTGTACTGACAAAGTAAAAATGAGTTTTTATTCCAACAATAAAAGTGTCATCAGTAGAGGAGTGGATGCTGCTTTACCTTTGATTTGGCAAAAAAAAAAAACAAATGAAAAAGAAAGTGGACTCTGCGGCCACTGAACGGATCTCGAAGGAACGATGGAAAGTTTCTCTTGTCCAAATGACAGGTAGGCGTTTCCATATGTTTCCAGCCTAAGAGTTGTTAAAGTAAGAGTTAAATCCAAGAGATATGGACAGGACACTTACTGTCTCCAGGTCGAGGTGATGGGCAGGGTGATGTAGAGGGGGCAGATCTCCTGGGTGTGGACTGGGCAGAGCCAGGGCCACTCGCAGACTGTGGAGGCGGAGCTCCAAACAGATCTCCCAGCAGGTCAGTGGTGGTGGTAGTGGTCGGGGGCTGTGGAGAAGCTGGAGGAGGCTGGACGTCACCTCCATCCAGACCCAGCAGGTCCACGTCCTCAGCAGGTGGCGGGGCAGGGGCAGCCTGAGCCTCTGCTTTCTTTGCCGCTTTGGCTTTCTCACTGCTAGCATTGCTCTGCTGGCTGGAAAGGGACAGCATCTCATCGTCTGAAGGCTCGCTCTCTTCATTTGGCCCCAAGCGGCCCCCAGGGCCCCCATGTGACTGGGAAGGATCTAAACAATGTACCGGGGAATAGATTAAATTTAACAGAGACTTCAAACTTTTGCATATGGCTGTAACCATATAGCTCAGTTCAATTTTCACATTCAGTATGCAAGTGTGGAATCAATCAAATTCTTTTGAAAACAGCCTAAAATGAAACTGTTTATGAGCACAACTACATTAAAACACTACATTACTAATGATCAAATTAAACCTCTTCAGTAACAATAAGTATTCACTATCCACTACCTACTCATCTATGAATTGTTTTCCACTAGGCACCTACACTAAGTCTTACCTTCCAGGTCCAAACCCTCCATTTCATCTTAAGCAAGAATAAAAATGGAATTTAGGAAATGCTTAACAGCACACAGAGAGATTCAATAGTGTCCTACAGAAAGACTTGTGTGATCATGAGTGCCAGTGTGTTTGTCAGTCAGTCATGATTGGAGGATGCAGAGAATCTGTTTGTGTGTGTGTGTGTGTGTGTGTGTGTGTGTGTGTGTGTGTTACCTGCGATTGCAAGTGCGTCCTTGTGTTCCTGGTGGCAGGAGAAGAGCACATTCGGGCTCAGGTCTTTGGTGGGGAACTGTTCCCATGGTGGGGTCAGATCCTTCTGCTTCTCTGTGTTCTCCACCTCAATGTCCAGCAGCACATGGAACAGCTGAGGATACTTCTCTGGAGAATCACACGCATCCAAGTCTGACCTGCACATAAACAATAGTTAATTTCTTTAGTTGAATCCATAAAAAAGCAACACTAGTAAGATCTAAAGTTAGAATGCACTTATAATCTGTATCTATATAATTAGGGAAACTTCATTATGTTTTATTAAACAATTCATTGCACTTCAGAATCACTGTTTTTGATTAATATAAAATTAGCTTTGTTTCAGTTACATAAAAAATGTTTCTGCAATGATACACTTTATATATAAACTATAAAACTTGATATGTTTCAACTAATTTTTAGGAAGCTGTAAAAAAAATCAAGAAATTAAAGAAGTGAAGTTTCAGATAATTAATTAACCAATTAGCATCCACCATTTATCATTTAATAACTTAAATTTTTGGGGCGTTCCCAAAAATATTGAACTCATAGTATTTCAATCTACACTGTATAAGTTATTGAATAAAATGTCAGCTATTATTAATATGACAAGTCATTCCAAACTTTTGAGCGGTAGTCTAGATTTTGCCATATGCATACACACAAATACTGAGTGAAATATGTTTAAGCTTTTAAGCTTCTTCTTAACATAACTTACATGACTTAAGACCTGCAAGGTACTTACTTCATAAACTTTAAGACTGTGGTGCCAGGGGCGATAAAGCCTGTATGGAACTGAATCTGGAATATCTGCGTGTTTGTCACCTGCAAACAGCACAGGCAGTTAATCAAACACTTTTTAACAGCCATAGTATTACTGTGCTGTATAGGGTCATTATGTTGCCAATACTGATTAGGCTTCAATTTGGCCAACACTGGCAGGGCAACAATTTCTCTGTAATACAGTATGACAGTATGAACTTAAAGGAGAACTCCTCTGATTTTTCAAAAGTTTGACATGGTTTAATAGTTAAGATTCATTCAGAGTCATTCAGAGTGGTTTGATGTGAAATTGTAGAGAGACTTACCAATTCATATTTCTACACAGTGGTAGTGAGAGGAACCAGGGGTTGCTATGTCTACAACACAAACATAGCCATTTTATTTACTATCCAACACCACTAGTGAACCTACACAAACCTACACGCGTCTTATAAGTTTTTATATGTAATGTTGATCATGGTTAAATAGTGCAAGATCTGAAAAAGCTTTCTGCATGTACCTCCCTGCCATATATGGATTTTGAAAAACAGTGGGAAACAGAGGCCAAAAGCTTCTCAGAACTATCCTAAACCCTGGTGGGATGTGGGGGAGGGTGTTGTTTTAGGCTTGCTTCACTTCTGTAATCTGTAATATTGTGATAAAGTGCTGTTTGACTAACAGAAAATAAAATCAAAAACTGAAAAAAAGAAAAAAAAGGACTATCCTGAAACAATATCTCATCAGGCAGCATATTCATAACCATTTAATGTAGCAGGTTTCTATGAGCCAGTTTTAAGAGACTCTTCAAAAATATCTGGTTCCCATCACCACTTCTGTGAACCATTCTGACTTGTTAAGTTTCACTAGAACAGAGCAATTTACTTCAAATCACACTGAATGACTTTGTTTACATCTTAATGATTAAGTTATACAGACCACAAAAAACAGAATTCTCCTTTATATCAGACTAAGACGTACATTAAAGTTAAACTAGCATAGAAAGAAACTCTTTCCATGACAACCAGATCCTTACCTTGGCCTGTAGTGCATGGGAGCGCATGTGATAGACTGAGATCACTACATCTCCTTGGACGCTCACTCCCAGAGAAAACAGCACCTTCCCCTCCTGCACTCTATACTCTCTATGGGGTGACAGAGGGAGAGGAGCATGTAAAGATGATTCACAGCCCATGTAAAATACTCTGAACATCACAGCCCTGTAACACTTTCACCACAGAAAGTAATACTGACACTTTTTTAATGTCATTGCAGCATTTGATTAAAGAATGAAACCACCAACATCTGAACACAGCATAACTGTTCTTGCCATAACATTAAAACCTGATAAATAAACAATTTTGTTTGGCTCCTTTTTTTCTGTTTCTATGGATACCACTGGATTCCACCATGTTTAGGTCTGCTGCAGGCAGCCACAGATATGCTGATATGATTTGAAAAAAAAACAAAACAAAATAGACACAAGGGTGATAGAAAACTCCTGTATTGATTTTAACAATATTACATTAGCATGATGTGCTGGTCCAGCATCTTAGTAGCACATTACATTAACTAACCTTGGGTCAGACTGGCAAACATCCGTTCTGTGAAACAAGCAGAGTTTCAGCAGCTAAACAGGCGATTAGCCTTTTTTGTAAAAGACAGAATGTGGCATCAAAATGAAGAAATAATGTTCTTAAACACTGATAAACAAGAGGGCTGTCACGGATGTCATGATTTTAAAAAAGGCTGGTAAACAATTCAGCTCTCAGGTATAGCCACTTATTTTGTGATGTTCTTGGTTTGTCCAGCTCATGGATACCTGATCTGACTCACCATCACGGTAATGCAAACCCAAACTACACCAGTGTCGTACTGTAAACTGTATGCATGACAAATGAATATCTGTGTTTCAATTTCAATATCTAAAAACATAAAAACCTCTCTCTTCCAGTATAGCTCTGTGCACAGTCACCTCTTTTTCCCAAAATATAAATAATGAATAAATAAGCAAACAGATTGCGAACAAGTATTTTATGAATGGAAAATGAAAATAAAAATACAATATATTGAATAAAAAATTAAAGAATAATAAAAAGCCATTGAGAGAGGCTAAAGAAATGTGTGAATATCTGTACATATGCAGATGAGAGCATCTATGCATATGCAGGTATGAGTAGACAAATACAATAAGACCTATAATATACAGAATATTATGGAATTAAAATCTGTACAGGTGATGTCCAGGATGAGAGCAGTCAGCTGTTATTTTGCTTCATCACCCTGCTGTTGTAGATGTCCTGAAGCATTGGCAGACTACATCCAGTGATCCTCTCTGCTGGTTAAATTTCTTCAGCTGTCTCAGGAAGAACATTTTCTGCTCTTCTCTCTTGGCAATGGAGAGTGTGTTCCTCTCCCAAGTCCCTGGATATGGTGGTGCCCAGGGATATAAATGACTCCACAGTGGTAACCACAGAACCACTGATGCTGAGGGGGGTAGGGAGGAGGGTTGCGCCTAAAGTCCACCACCATCTCTTAAGCATGTTGAGCAGCAGGTGGTTAATGCTGCATCAGGAGACCAGCTGCTCGACTTCCTTTCTGTAGACAGACTCATTCCTATTTGTTAGTCCACAGTGGAGTCTTCTCCAAACTTCAGGATCTTCCAGCTGGTTCCTTAGAGACAGAATCATTGGTGAAGAGACTGAAGAGAGGGGGTGAGAGCACACAACCGAGTGGTACTCCAGTACTGAGTGTCCGGAGGTCTGATGTGTGCTTTCCTAGCCGCATCTGCTGCCTCCTGTTTGTCAGGAAGTCCATGATCCACTGACAGATGGGATCTGGCACAGACAGCTGGGTCAGTTTGGTCTACAGCAGCTCTGGCACTGTGGTGTTGAATGCTGAGCTGAAGTCCACAAACAGAACTCTAGCGTAGGCTCCAGGACTGTCGAGATGCTGTGACATGAAGTACAGGGCCATGTTGACTGTGTCATCAACAGACCTGTTAGCTCTGTATGCGACCTGCAGGGAATCCAGCAGAGGGTTTGTAATGGCCTTCAGGTGGGCTAGAATCAGGCATTCAAAGATGTTCATGACTGCAGAGGTCAGGGCTCCAGTCAAGTTTATTTTTGGGGACTCGAATGATGGCAGATGTTTTGAAGCATGTGGGATCAGAGCAAAGATCCAGTGATTTGCTGAAGATGTTCATGAAAATTGGTGCATAATGGTCATAGCAGTGCTTTAGGATGGATGGAGAGACTCCATGGCCCCAGAGCTTTCCTCACCTTCTGTCTGCTAATTCTTATAAGTAATTTTGGACAATTTCTTTAAGTCCATTCATCATGAAAAAAAACACTGCAAAGAGGAAATGGAGTTTTCAAGTTCTGAAAAAAAGAAGAAACATCAAAAATGGAGATACAAGGTTTTTGCATGACTACTGGGCCTACCTCATCCTCTCGTACTCCTGCGCTGTGGAGAAGATTTTGGTCTCGCCGATCAGGACATCACAAAATGGTCGACAGCCACTGCGCTGTTTGTTGAAACATGGGATGGGGCTCATGGTGACAGCTTTGATGACCAGAGGTTTGGAGTGGGGCACTGTGGGTTTCTCTGACACCATGCTGCACACATAACCTACGTACCTGACCGCACACAACACATACAAGAATATTAGACTACCGGCAGTCTATATCACAGGAACTTCATCATAGTTGCTATCTTACATACACTGTCGCTGTCAGAACAAAACCTCATATCTCCAAAATGGTAACTTTACAAAAGAAGGAAAAAAAATCTTAACTTTAAATGGAGGCTAGTGGAACTAGAATTTTTTTAAGTGAATTTAGGGCATTTCTTTTTGTTGATTCATCGTGACATTGTAGCACACGTAAAGGCCATCAGGCATTTTTAAATTCTGTTAAAAAAGATTACAGAAAAAAATGGATATACAAGGTTTTGTTTCGACAACAGCAGTATATTTGTATGTTACACAGTGGCCCTAATGAGCTTCTACTAATGTTCTATGGTTATTCCAATAACTGCGTTATAGAAAAAACACACAGGACCCTTGTTTACTTATAGGAATGGTTCAGTGAAAAATAATTTAGCACAATACCTGCTTTCTAAACTGGCTGCCTGTTGCATTCAGCTACATGGTAAAGTTCTCTTTGCTTTTGTGTATATATATTTATTTTGCACATTGACTAATCTGACCAACCTTAATGAAGACCTGGATGCAGTTTGAGTGGGTTGAGAAAGGTTTTGGGCATGTATTTACAGAAAAGATTTGGATGACTATTTATTGTTTGACAGCAATGTCAGGCTCACAGCCCCAGCATTAATTTAAAGAAGCAAAATTCCATACTAAATAGTCTTGGCTGATGAACCACATCTGGAGTAAGTAAAAAATTGTCTAAATTAACTCTTTGTCCAGGCCATCAATTTCCTGTCCTAAACGTCTGTCCTTTAACCCTTTAATGCTGAGGCAAAAAAATGGCTAATGTTACATTTGCAGTTACATTAACTGCATATTAATGTACTTGTCTCTTTTGAAAGATGATCTCTCAGTGCTGTTGATGCATTTATTTTAATATGTAATGAAGATGATTTACCAAAGCTGACAAAGAAAATGTGTAGATTTTAGTTTTGTGTGTCACAAACTATCTTTTATAGGAAGAAAACATATAAACATTATACTTATGAATTCTGCCACATAGCTGCCTTTTACCACGAATCAATAATCGTATTCTGAATGTTGCGCTCGCTCAGAAACTATCACAACACATTCAACAATAAATGTAGCATCATGCTTGTTTTATATTTGTTTATTTTTAGGATCCCCATTAGCTGCTATTGGGATCCCCAGGATCCCCATTAGCTGCTATAGTGACAGAAAACACAGTAGTACACAAAAAGCTCCAGTTCCATGCTTTTTCATTTTACTGTTCAACATAAACAGACAAGTGATGCAAATACTCTGAGAGCAGATTTTATTGACTAAAAGAAGACAAAGCCAAAGTCACTGACTTTAATGCCACAGATATACTAGGTATGCGGTGCCGGCTCTACTTAATAAGCGACATAAGTAGCTGCTTGGGGCCCATTATGAAACATAAAGAGTCGCCAAAGAAGGAAAAGGAAACTATACTACCTAAATATACAGGAAGTAAATTATTTATAATGCTAAAAAGCAATGTTGTTGCCAAGGCCACAAGATTGTGGTTAGATCAAACTTAAAGCTTAAAGTGAGCTGAGGAAGCAAAGAATACTGCATCATGAGACAGACCCCTGGATCCAGACTGCTGAGAAGATTATCTGTAATTTAAATGGCAACTTATCACAACTACAAACAAGCAATCATCAGCAATACACAATTAGTTATAAATGTGTATCATTTAGACAGCTTGTGGTAATCATTGTTATTAGTTACCCTCTAATTTTACATTACAACAGCTAGCAAGTTGGAAGGCTCAAAAAATCCTGGTTAGGGCCCCTAATAGGCTAGAAGAAAGAGGATACCTATAACTGTCATGTAGTTTACAGCTGTATGTACCTCCTGTGTGAAGGCCACAGGCCGGAGCCTGGTCTCTTGGCGCTGAGTAGCTGCATGGCAGGCACGGGGTTGGCGAAGAGGTGGCAGAAGCAGAACATGGCACACACCAGCACACCTGATGGACCTCTGCCATCCTGAGAGACACACACAGCACAGACACAATCTGAAAAATCTGAACTTTAAGTCTGTAATTACTCAAGATGCAGCCCTGCAGATGGTGGCCAGTAGATCAGAACATGAGGAACCAAGACGATGCAATGCATCTTCTTACAAAAATTACATTAAAAATTAAAATTATATATTAATTAATCCCAAACAGTTGGTGTTTTGAAAGAAATAACTCTTTTTAATAAATCTTACATTTTATTTATTTTTTTTATGTTATGAAAAAAAGTTGTGCTAATTCTTTTGCATTGTTTTAAATGCAATTTTGTTAGTGCAGTTCCAGCTTCAAGCAGCTGGCAGTGATTGATGCTATCAGTTCACACAGGTTGCTTTTGTTTTCTGGGTTATGTCACATGTTCTATTTTCAGAACTCTCTGTTTTGGACTTTTGGGGGTGTTCTCTTACCGAGCAAGTGATCACACACACGTTCTTAGGGTTCTGCTTGAGCCAGTTGTGCATGTTCTTGCACACAGCAAACAGGTTGTGAAGGCTGGGGGCTTGTTTGGATGGCCAGTTGCATTCAGATACCTGGAGGAGGGATAGAGAGAAAAAAGAAACAGATAAAAGAAGAGGTTGAAAGCAAATGAGATTTGAAGGGTGTATAATGGTAGAAAATATACTGGAAGAAGTCACAGTAGTAGTTGTGGTAGCACAGTAGCTTTATAGTTCTAACATAACCTTAAACCAGGTTTTGCATCAAGCAAAAGAGAACTGAGCATCTTTTATTGCAGTAATAACATAAAATGAGCCATGTGAGTTAGAGACTAGAGAGCGTTTATAGAGTTAATATGTTGAGTCATTTAACCACAGCACAGGAAAAAGAGCCCATTCAGCTTTTACTGCAAGACAGTCTTTAAGGGTCTATAGGATTTCCTTAGCCACCAACACACAGGGCCCAGTTGCCAAACCATCATAATAATACTGCTACACACTAATAACACCATAACATAAAATGATACTAGGAGGGTATGAGAGTATAGTGGTGTTCACTCTGCCATCTAACCAGGATTCACTGCACTATGATGATCTGCTTTGTGGTCTTTGTCATGTCAGTCATCGCTCAGCGCGGTAGGGTGACAAAATAGGCACACTTTTCTAAAATCTCACAATATTGCTGAGTTTTCCTTTGATTGTATTGTTCCTTAAAAGAAAACTCTATTGTTTTTAACCTAACCTCTGTTGCTTCTGTAGTTTATGGTCCATTACCACGGATATTACTTTTTTCTACACTTCCATGTACTGCAATTCACTGTGAATTCAAAAAGATTTCTAAGTTAAGCTATAAATCCGTCTGATTCGTTTTACAGGAATAATTTCAAGAGAGAAGAATCTGCAGTAATATGTTACCAGTGTAGTAAATTGTGCAAGGCTTACAGAAAATCTTAGGGAAAGTGAAAGTAGCCAGAACTACTTGTTGGCTTTGTTGTTTCAGTGTCTTAAAGTTGGATAAATCTCATCCTAATTTCTATATTGTTAGAGTGTAACAGTTGTTTTTCAAATGCTTAAAAACTAATAACTGTTTGGCTTCTATTACAAGTGATAACTGAGGCAAAAAAATCTGTCCTTTCCTAAAAACAAAAAAGCACATAGGATTTATTGTCCATGGTAAGTGATAATGTGATTTGATGTGGCAGATGGAGATTTGGCTGAAAAACACATCACTTCCACAGATCTTCCTTCAATGTTTCCACATTTCAACAAGATATTCTTATCAATGTTTTTAAACAGTCTTTTAAACACAGATGCTTATCTTCCCAGATTCTGGACAGTATAAATCCATAGCAGTCTTCTGACCCTGTTGGAGAACTTGGCTCCACGATAGTTCCTCTGGGATAAGTTGAAAACAGTGTAGTGGTCGGCATGACGTGAGTCCAGGAAAGAGCGGATGTCCTCCACATGATTCCTATAGCCCAGCTCCACCGCCTCAGCAGGATATGACATCACTGTGTGGGGAATAGGGCAGAATTTTACAATCATCTTATCACATCTTGCACTGGTTTTAATAGTTTGTGGGCTACAAAACTAAACAGTCTCATATCTTACTGAGGTGACTCATATTAGTAACCTTCAATCAACTCTTTCTCTGGACAAGTTTGTCCATTTTACTTTCGACAGATGTGTAGATCTCACGCACTGGAGTTTTTGTTTCATTTGCATGTTTCCCAGCATTCTTTGCCAGACTGAACATCTATGTCATAATCTAATTGACACCCAAAGTGTATATATATGTGTGTGTTAACTAGAGGGTAATGTTATGCTTGTATGGCCTATTATTAAGTGCAATCTCTTCTACTGTACACATTTTTACCCATTAAATGGCCAATGTTTTATTACACACTTTAATAACTTAAGAATGGCACAGCCAGTTAGCACTGAACTCCCTGTAGTTACTAAATAATACGTCTTAGTATTTAATAAGCCTGGAATTGTAAGGAGTTAAGTAACCATAGATTAGGAAGATTGTACAAAAGGAATGGTTATTATTCTATAAATTATATAATTTATATATATAATTTAAATTATTGTGATATTCGCTAATATCAATTATTGGCCCAGGGCTAGTTTTAGTCCAGGGTCTCTATGCAGTACATATTTTTAATCTAAGACACCTGAGCTCTATGAAGACTATATGGTAGTAGTGTAATAGTATAATTGGGTTAGAATAGAATAGGGCAAAGTCAAAAACATACAGTCCCTGAGTCCCCTATGTGCACAAAGTTTAAACACAATCACACAGAAACGGAGTGATCAGCCTGCCCTCAGGCCCACTCAAGGGCAGTGTTTGCAGTAATAACATTTCAGAACTCCATAACTGAAGAGAGAAATTTAGAGATAAAAGAGAGATGTGCAGACAGTGTTTGTGGATCCACAAGTCTGCAGCAGATGTATAAATAAGGGATGTTTACTCACCTATGATACGTGAGGTGATGTAGGCAATGTCCAGCTCACCTTTTGTATAGCTAAAACACAAACAGCAGAAAGGCACATTGTCTTTACCATTAAAATGTTATGCTATGATTTTATACAGTGCAATATTATGCATATGCTGAAAGTGTTGCTTTTTGAGATATTTATGCCATTATCATGACATAATGAATGTTATCTATAACATGATGTTTGTTATGTCATGATAATGATATAAGTAACTCAAGATCTTGAGAAAACAAGGTTTGTTTTGCCATGATAACAACACAAATATAACGAGACCTTGACAAAACAGAAAACTAACTCTCTATCATGGAAAAAGGCCACGTAAAGACATGCAAATCTACGTCTTTTAGGACTTCCGAACAAAAGCCTCCAACACTGAAATATAAATTTAAATGATTAAATATCAAATCTATCAGTATTTAAATTGTCCACTCTTTACTTTTGAGCACCCTACTGCCACTTTGACTTTAACTTCTCATTCTTACAATCTAAATCCAACCAGTTACAGCTGTGTCCTCCCAACAAAAAAATATAAGTGAAAAAGCAGACATTTCCAAAACTGAAGTTGAAAAAATGGGACTCATAACAATCGTGCAAGACCTAAAAAACAGTACTTAAAGCTTGCAACTTTGAGAGAGAGAAGAAAATCAAGCTCCACTTCTGCTCCAGATCTGAAAAACCCACAAGTGTTTCTCTCCTGAGAAAGAGTCTGAAAGAATGTGTGAAGAAAATTTGCACTGGAACACCAGAACTGGAAATCTGAGATGTGGAGTAAGGTTTTAGGGCCTGAAGGGTCTAAATCTGTATTCTGGATTACTCGGATTGTGATAAGCGAAAAACATAACCAACTTCTAAGACTGAACTTTGGAGATGTGAAAAAATATCCCTGCAGATTTCCTGAAAAACTGAAAGCAAGATTTCTGAAAAGAATGAAAGCTGTAATCACAGGGGGAAACAGGTGGACACACTAATTACATTTAGTTGTTGAGTCTTCTGTGTAATGTTCTGTTAAATATATGTTTTCTGCTTTTTTCTAACACTGAAAAATGAGCAACTTGTACTTAAAGGCTATTTTGACTGGGAATGAAATACATGAAAAGACGTGACTTTTGCACAGCACTGTACATCAAGTTACACAAGTGGGAAAGATTACAATCACAAATGACCCAACATGTCTTGGGAAATAATGATGTAATCCAAGGTTACAGCCTAGTTACCAAAAATAACTTTGAGCAATCACGTCTATTTCAAAATACTTCATGTGTCTGTGCCAGGTGAACTGTTTTGACCTGGTTTACTTCACCACAAAATGACTTTATTCTTGGTCAGTCTAAAGCATACAAGTGTTTACATGCAGTGTACAATGTCAGTGAGAAATGACACATGCATGTTTGGCCTTGCTTAAGCAATTTTACTACAGCAAAGCAGCCTTTCTACAGCAGAGTTTCAACCATATTATTTTACCTAAAATGCTGGTGTTCTTGGTCAACAGAACGTCTTATGATGTGTACAAATGTACAGTAAATTGTACATAAAGTGTGTAAGACACTGCATATGCACTATTAGCCTTACTGAAGTGACGCTGTTCTATATTATGCAACAAGTCAGTCACCCAAGTAAGCTGTGTAAATCTCCAATCCTTTTAATGAGATAATACGGTAATGTCAACAGTCTGCTATTCTAGGCTTCTGTGAGACGTGAACAGCGCATGCAAGTTCATCCACACACACAGACAGACAAAAAACATACACAAACACACACATACATAGAGTACTGTACAAAGTCCAGAGACCAATTTCCAGTCAAAATAGCCACTAAGTAAATGTTACTTATTTGTCAATGTCAGAAAAACAGCAGAAAACATGTAATTAACAGACAAGTACACAAAAATCTCAAAAATATTTTTGTGTCCACCCTTTGCTTTCATTATAGTTTCCATTCTTGTTAGGAGACTTTCTTTCAGTTTTTCAGAGAAATCCACAGGGATAATTTTCCACCACTCCAGAAGTTGGTTGTATTTATTCCTTCTCACAATCAAAGTAATCCCAAACACATTCAGTGATGTTGAGGTCTGGAATGACCTGTCGATTGTTCCGAGAACGTCAGTAGCTTCTGCATCTGATTCTTTTCTGAGAAACGACTGAAACTATTGAAAGCTACACATCCTTTAGATCCAGTGAAGCGCTGAGTTGTCTTCTCACAGCGGAAGGATTTACAGAAACGCCTGTGGATTTTTTCAGATCTGAAGCAAGAGTGGAGCTTGATTTTCTCCTCTCTCTCAAAGATGAAAGCTTTAAGTACTGTTTGTCCGACAGTCACAGTTTTGGTGGTCTACCAGGCTTTGCATGATTGCTAGGAGTCTCATTTTCTCTGTATCTTTTAATTTTTTTAACTCCAATTTTGGAAACTCCTGTTTTTTCACTCATTTTTCTTTACATTTCCATACCTTATATATCTTACAACCTCCTCATAATGTCTTCTGAAAAATGAATAACTTGTACTTAATGGCTGTTTTAACTAGGAATTAATTTTCACAGTACTGTATGCACCATAAGAACTATATCATTTAAGAATTAGAATTCAAAGAGAAAGAAATTCAGACAGAAGGTTATATTAAAAAGCACAAAGCACATGGCTGCACAACAGTTTAGCAGCAAGACCTCCCATCTTAAGCTCTTTTCCTAAGCACCCCATGCTGTTTTTGTGAAAAAACGAGACCTAGCTGTGTCTGGGGCCATGCAGGGTCACCCGGCCAACAAGCCAAATTACGTCACAGCAGCTAAGAAGGCAATGCATGTCAAGGACTGAAAAAAACTGCACAACTATGTGAATTATAAGTATGATAATGTATTTCAAGTCCTAAACTGCAGTTAAACACAATTAGCTATCAAAAGCATAAAAACAGAATAAAATCAGTCAAGCAACCGAGCATTTAACTTGTACACTGACATGTTTCCGGTGATCCGTGACATGTACTGGTTCAAATCGTAACCCTGCCATAGAACTACACTGAACTACTGTACTTCAGGAAGCATGTCCACTCTTGATCAGATGCAGGTTGCTATGGAGCCATATTTTCTCTCAAGCTGCTTAATGTTGATATGTTGAATGGTACATTGTGTCAGTAGGCCTACTGAACGTGCACTGAGTGCTTCACAGTCGGTGAGGCTTACTGAAGACAATGGGTGGGGTAGGAGAGACTGCGGTCATATGGAAAACAGTTCTAGTTATATAGAGTGTAAAACCCAGCATACAAACCAACTTCCAGAGATCCACACAGAGAGAGTCTCTCTGCTGCTGTAGCAGTGGACCATGAGAATCAATTATTATAGAAACCTTTTCCCAGTGAGACACCTTTTGGCATGACACAGTTGCTTGTGAGGCTTCACACACCTCATAAATTAGCTCTGTGTTTTTTGCAAATAGCTCAAGTGATGCTACTTCAGTGTTGCAATGCTGACAGACCTCCTGAGGTCGAATGAAGATGCTTTCTGTGGTGGTTTTCTGCTATTTAAAGTGGATTTGAAAGCACTGGTAGTGATTTCATTTAATAGGCTTTATTTTGAAGGAGAAAAACAGCTACTGCTGAAAATGCTAACTGCTAGCCTCAGTCACAGTGAGCTGACGTCAATTTAAAATGAACTAGTCATGATAGTTCAACTTAAGACTCAGAACTACAAGACTTTAAACTAGAGTATGAACCATCTATTGCTAAGAACAGAAGAGAGATGGAAATAATGGAGTGATGAAGGGAAATCTGAATGGTCTTTTACTGTGAAGTAAACACACATAAATAGTTCATGAGATTTGGAAAGCAGCCACCTCTTGCATTCCCAGATGCTTTCCTGTTTCTGAAACTTGGGCTGCATTCCAAATCACAAACTCATGACACATTGGCCCCACTTAGGCAGGGCTTTTCTGTTATGCTAAGGCTAAGCAGCAGTTACAGCAGTTACATGTTAGGGATTTCCAGTGTTCCAAACAGTGATTTGGCTCTCAGAGAGTTCGTAATGATTGTATGAAGAAGATAAGATAAGACTGCACCATGGGAACACTTGTGTGTGCAGAGCTTTTTGTCTAGCCAGATGCCGAGGCCACAGAAACAAGCAAAGCGCTTCCCTTCTTTTATTGACTCTTTCTTTCTTTTCACAATCACTTTCATTTAAATCAATTAATCTCCTGTGACTTTACTTCTTTAATTATCAGACCCATTCCTGTCCCATTCGCATTTCCCCTCTCTGCCTAAACAAGGATTCTTGAATGGAAAAAAAAACATCTCATTTCCATCTATTTCAAACTACCACGCACTTGATGGGTTAAATGTGTTTCTACTTCAGTAAAATAATGACTAAACTAAAAGTACCTTTCCAATCTGAGAAGTACAAAAGCTTCACGTCGAAAAAAACTACTTAAAATGCACATATAATTGAAAAACAAATTTAGAAGGAATTTGGTGTAGTATATAAATATTGTCTTTCAAAGCATTCCACTCACTCCCAGTCCATACACTTCATATATGGAAACCATACTGCAAAACAATCTCTTTTAAATTCATTGTTCCTGTGACGTCATAAGAACCAACTCTTTCATACTATCCAGAAAAAAAGTCAAAATATTCAGCTTACAGCACTTTAGCTCCACCCATTTACACTGAAGTTCTAGGGAGTGTTTCTGCTCTGAGTGCTGAATGCTGAATGAGGCGCAATACAGAACAGCCAATCAGAACAGAGCTAATTTATCTTATATCAGTCTTAAAGGCACAGTAACAAAGACAGCCTGTTTAAGAAAAAAAGAGGGGTTGAACAATTGTCATGTAAAATGATTTATGAGCTGAATTATGAATTAAAGTATGATTCAAAATTTAGAAAGATTAATTATAATTGTAAAAACACCAATGTCATTTGTGGACATCAAGGGAAAAATAACAAAAGTAAATCCAGCTTCTATCAGCATAGAAACTGAAGTTAGGCGTTACTCCTCTCTTTTTGATGCACTCTTGACCCACATCTAGTTCATTATGCTCAAAAGTCAGATTGTGACTAATCACGAAGCAGTATAGATGCATAATAGAACGAAATTAAGCCCAAAAAATGGAGTTAGTAACTAAATGTTAATGAGTAAAAAGTGCTTGTAGACGTAAAATTATTGGCATTTGAAAACAGAAAAACAGGAAAGTACCACTCCAGTTCTGTGGTTCTGTTGGTGTATGGTCTGTGGTCAGAGACACTCTTGGCTGTTTATTTTTAGGTGGCGTACCACTCTCAGAGCAGTGACACTAACATGTAAAAACCCCAGCAACACCGCTGATACACCACCACAAACAGATGGGCTCATAGTCTGTAACTGTACACCTTTATAATGGACATATGAATTACAGTATTGTGAAAAAGTCATAGGCCACCTTTCATTTATGTAATTTCCAGTCAAAGTGGACATTACGACAAAATTCGACAGAAGCCTCAACAACTAAATCTAATATCACAGTTTTAAGGATTGGCTGTGTCCACTCTTTGCCTTTATAACAGCTTCCTTTCTTTTTTGAGAGACTTGCTATTATTTTCTAGAAGAAATCTACAAGATTTTTTTCCTTATGCCCAAAAGTCAATCTTAGAAGTTGGTTGCATTTTCTGCTTTTCACAGTCTTAGTAATACCAAACCCATTCAGTAACTGCACTCTTGGGTGGCCAGTTCATTTTTCTGATGACACCAGCAGCTGCAGTTTTCCAAACAAGAGTAGAGATTAAAGCTTAATGTTACTGTTTATCTGATGGTGTCAGTTTTTGTGGTCTACCAGGTCTTGCATAGTTGTTAAAAGTCCCATATTCTCTATAACCTTTATTAATTTTTTGAACTCCAGTTTTTTCATTTATTTTCTGTTCTCCTGAAAAATGTATTACTTGTACTCAATCTCCATTTTAAACAAATGAATGACAGTCTCTGACTTTTGCACACTATTGTAGGTATAACTCATTTTGTGGTCACTGGATGGAAGTACAAAAGCAAGTGTAAGGTAGGGGGTTTCTTATTAAGCAGACAGTGGGTGTATAGAGTATACATCATTATAATTCAATTAGTGATCTCAAGCATACTTGTAGTATCACACACATACATATACATTCGTAAGTGTCGTTCAATCGCACTTGTAAGACTTACGTGGCCACTTGATGCATAACCTTGGTTGACGTGTCTTTGATTGTGTCCTTCAGGTTGTCCTTGAAGTTGCTGAAGAACTTTCCGGCGCCTCCTTTAACCATGTCCAGCAGTCCGCCCCCATAATTCCCGTCCATATCTGGAGACGGAGGGCCTTCAAATGATCAGAATTTGATGTCTTACAACAACACACACAGGACGGCACACCACCAAAAGTGCACATGCTGAAACTAGGGCATACAAAATAAACCAAAACAATGCAACATGCAGAAATACACATGGCATGCATAAGCAGTAAAGCATGTACTTGAGGACTCTCACCTGTAATAATAATAATACTTAAAGCCTCTCAATGCTATGAAATGCAGTCAGATTTCTCCCTTACATAAACAGCTTGCTATATACTTAATGCAATTCAGTACTGTCAAGAAGCCCCTCTGGCTTTATGAACAAATAGTTAGCATAGGCCCTAAAAATCACACTCAACCTTCTTGATCAAATAAGCGACTCCACATAACAAAGACGTGTAATGAGTAGTAAATTAGCTCCACTTTGGCACCTCAGTTTTCACCCAATGTTGGACATCTTTTTAAGCTGCTGCTCACATTGCAGTATATGAGTGCTAAATTCTCTGTGTATTTGGACAAGCAGCCACCCACGATTGATTAGCTTTGCTGTGTATTGACAGGAAAAGAGGAACTATTATCCCCCCAATAAGCACGCATCACTAAATTCATAGTCTTGTTTAAAGGAGCATTCTGGCGTAAAACCGGCATTATATCATATTATGTAGCTCAGCATGGCATCCCCCAGCCTCACTGGTTTGATGGAATTCACAGTTTTGTATCATTTTTGGGTTTTCGTCCTTTACTTACTTACCTTTCTCACTACATTAACCCAGCATGCATTACACAAATACATCAAATTACTGAGACACTCCACCATAGTCGCAAAGTAATCCTGACTGCAAGTGTAGCCACTGATGCAGAAGCTAATAAAAACAATCAGGATGTTTGGCTTCCTAGCAGTACGTTAGCTATTTGGCTTCCTTTTGCCTTAGCCAGATAGCAGGAAAAAGTAAGTATCCACCCCAAAGTGCTTGCAGGTTTTCAAAAATTCCACCCACCAAAATACATCATTAGAAGGGTTTTTTTCTGGTCTTTAAACTAGAATGTCTCACTCTAGAGGCTGCTACAGTACAGTTGTGGGATGCAAGTAGGCATGTTTGCAACACACACTTCTCCTAATAAACAGTCATATGCAAATGTTTGACCCATGTTTTGATGATTTTCCTAAGTTAAAATAAGTCCGCTAAAGAGAACTTCTGCACATTTTGATACAAAATCACTGGCTACTTGAATATAATATACTATAAAAATCATCATATACTATATACATAATATACTATAAAAATATAAAATATATATAAAATATGACCTGTGTAAAAGTTACAGCACATTTTATATTTAACATTTTATTATTTTCCAATATATGACAAAAACTTACAAACGTTAACACCTTGATTAAAACTCAGTGTGTACGGGTATCTTTCACATGCACCCACGCTGGACCACTCCCAAACTATTAGCCTGACTCAGGCACCTCCCACTTAGCTCTGCAGACCTTGTCTGCACTTTCTTAACATACAACACACACACATATACACTCACTAGATATTTTATTAGAAAGCCCTACCTTGTAGCTCCCCCTTGCTGGTGTACAATTAGAGAATGTAGTCTAGCTGTTGCTGTACAATTATTGTTAGCCATCCTCTAGACCCTCATCACTGGTCAGTTGCTTGTGGCTGGATATTTTTGGGTGGTAGCCCACTCTCAACCTTGCAGGGACTCTTGACATGTGTAGAAACATCAATAACACCTCTGGACATGATCCGCTTGTGCTGGCACTTCCATGTCAGTGTCACTGCTGTGCTGAGGAATATCCACCACCCAAATAATTTCTGGTCATCACTGATCCTGTGGTCGGAAACTGACCAGTGACGAATGGAGTAGAAGGTGGCTGACAAATTGTGCATTGACACAGATACGATAACAGATACAGTGTGAAACTGTACACCCATAAAGTAGCCCTATAAGGTAGACAGATCACACAAAGTGACAGGTAACTGGAAGGTAGTGGCCAGTGAGCGTATATATAACATACTGACTGTACCAATCATTTTCTAAGCTGCACAGAGAGCGATCAACCACTGAAAGACTGTCATCCCTGTTTTTAGGCATTGAGTCATTGGAGAACAGGTCAGACCATTTAGCGATGATTCAGCGCTCTGTCACGCAGTTAACAGCATATTTAACTGCTGCTGGATCGATCTCTAATATATTATGGACAAAAATTACCTTCAAAGGAATGTATTTAGGAGTGCTTCTGCAGGCATGTGAAACTTTTTTATGTTCTTTAAAATGTCAGTAAATACTCATTAAATTCAGTGATTTTAAGAGCAGAATATAATTGCACAGGCATGAGAACCTCTAAAAAGTCTGTTTTATCTGTTTTAGTTGTTACAACAACTATAATTTTTGCTAGCATCTCTAAAGGTATCACTGTATAGTGTTAACATAAAGCTAACTGAGGTGTACTTTAACTTCTCCACACTGGATTTAGTACCACTTTTGGCAGCTCTACGTAAAAACAAGGACATTTGAACATACCATGCTGGTAAGACATACGTGTAATATACTCTTTACTTAATTTAACTTAAGTTTTTTAGTGAATTCTTCAGAAATTATTTTAGCTTAAAGCCTTATTCTCAATGTTAATGAAGGAGACTGTTAGCCTCCTGGCATACTGAGCTAATCATCCGCAAAGTAGTTAACCTAAAGGACATTCTCACACAGTGTATGTTCAGTATGATTTCACGTAATTTACTTCATATATATGCAGTTTGTCACTGCAAAAACATGTAGGTTAAGTGCATTTATGCATTCCTTGCATTTCAAGAGTTGTTTCCAAATGCTGGCCAACTGTCTTTACTTCACTATGTATATTGCTGTATCATTAGCAACCTAGCTCTCTATATACACTCACCAAGCACTTTATAAGGAACTTTATTAGTCTCAGTCTCAATCTGTCCATTTTATCAGCTCTGCTTACCATTTAGGTGCAATTTATAGTTCTACAATTACAGACTGCAGTCCAGCTGTTTCTCTGCATACTTTGTTGTACCTTTTACCCTGTTCTTCAATGGTCAGGACCCCCACAGGACCACCACAGGCCAGGTATTATTTGAGTGGTGGATTGTTCTCAGCACTGCACTGACAATGACGTGGTGGTGGTGTGTTAGTGTGAGTTGTGCTGGTATGACTGGATCAGACACAGCAGCGCTGCTGGAGTTTTTAAACACTGTGTCCACTCACTGTCCACTCTATTGGACACTCCTACCTTGTTGGTCCTCCTTGTTACTTACAAGTCAGAGACTGTAGCTCATCTGTTGCTGCACAGTTTGTGCTGGTCATTCTCTAGTCCTTCATCGGTGGTCACAGGACAAAACACTGCTGGCTCGATGTATTTGGTTGGTGGACTGTTCTCAGCCCAGTAGTGACACTAAGTTGTGTAAAAACTCCAGCAGCACTGCTGTGTCTGATCCACTCGTACCAGCACAACACACACTAATACACCATCTCCATGTCAGTGTCACTGCAGTGCTGAGAAAGACTCACCACCCAAATAATGATGGCTCTGTGGTGGTCCTGTGGGGGTCCTGACCATTGAAGAACAGGGTGAAAGCGTGATAATAAAGTATGCAGGAAAACAGATGGACTACAGTCTGTAATTGTACATATACTAAGTGCTCCTACATGGTAAGTGGATCTGATAAAACAGATAATGAGTGTATATACAAGGTGATGTTCCTAATAAAGTGCTCATTGTGTGTTTAATTATACGTAGGACCTAACATAATTTCTCTGGAGAAGCATGAAGGGCTTGGAACCAGGAACAGCCCTTCTCTTCACACAGTACTGCTTTAAACATGGTTTCTTAATAGGGAAAGCCATTTTAACCATTTTTGCTATTTGCATCTCTTAAATCGCACAGACACAGATTGAGCCTAGGCCTACACTAAATGTGAATTTTAAGTGGTGAAAATCCATTAGAATTGTTGATGGGTCAACAATTAGGCTCAATCCATGACTGCGAAACCAGCCCATAATGTTCAAATATCCCACTGTGAACAAATTCTATAGATATAGATAGACAGAAAGACTTTATTGACAATTTCTGTAAATTTACCTTATATATGCACAGATAGACCCCAGATGGTAGTTTCAGCCCCTGCACTTTTGCCTTTACCCCTCTTGTGCAGTACCACTCTAACCTATCACGCATGCATGCATCACTACAGTGCTGGACGTTCTGCTGATAAAGCACTGATAACCTCTGTAAGAAATCATTACATTGCACAAAGTGGTTATTTTTAACAACAACCAAACAAACATCAGTAGAAGCCTAGAAGTAGAAGTAGAAGTAGAAGTCAGCTTTTGTGACTGTAAAAATCAGGGATTAGTGCAAGACTCTGTGGAGCAATGAGATTCCCAATTGTTACAGAATATATTTGTGTAATATATAATGCTGGGTATCATAGTCAGATACATAACATGACAAATAACAATAAATGCTAGTTTTAGGCCAGAATGCTCCTTTAATAAGAGTTGTAACTCTGCACTTTATAGCAATTAGATCGCTTTGGGCATCTAATACAGCATATCGAAGCAACAAAGAAAAATATGGAAAAATATGGCCAATAAATGTATGGCAGATCTAGAACAGGGGTCACCACACCAGTTTTATCCACAAGGCCAGTGTGGCTGCAGGTTTTCAATCCAGTCAAGCCGAATGGAACCTGAATGAAACCAGCAGCCATACTGGCCCTTTGTGGATAAGATTGGTGACATTTAGGAGCGAATCAACAGTAAAACCACATTTTCAGCAAATCATCAAAGGTCTACTCATTTAAGAAATCTGCTGATTTATCTTCTCACAACATACAGTGCATCTCTATAATGCAGCCAATACAAAATGACACATGCAAAAAATTCAATCCATTGTCTTTTATATTGAGTGTGTGGCAAGAAGCAGCACAAAGTTTTTACTTGCTTTTTGCCATTTGCCACTATAGTAACGAATAAAAAGTAGTGGGTTTAACGGGGCATGATGATTGGATAGTGGAGCAAAAATAACACCCTGACGCCAGGCCTGAAATTACCATGTAAGGTCACAACAGGTATAATAATACAAGTTTACTCATATTTGTTAGAAGCAGAGCCCAGACTGCAGTGGATGACCTGTCCTCTTTTTTCCAGCTTGAACACACACACACACACACACACAGCATTTACTGCCTCTCACTTTGAAGAGCAGGAGTCATTAGACTCATCAGGCTACACTTCTGCATAATCCTGCATCTGGGAATGTTTCTAATACCCATTGGGACTCTGCTCCAAATATTCACATGGCCGTATACTGAAAATAACTTCTCAACAACACACTATGCTGACAAAAGCCTAAACAAGGCTATAATTGCAGATAAAATGAACTTTCCCCAGATTAGTTTTGCTCTATAAAGGACTGGTAGGTTCATTGGAGAGCAGAATATATTACAATGCAGCAACATAATGCACGAGCAGACTTTTAAAATGGTAGCAATAGACTTTCAGATGAATAGTTGTGTTGTGCCAAGTAGAACATCAATACATGCCGTTGCAGGACGACTGAAAAACAATCAAAATGTTGTGCAAGTCCATGAAGGAATGGATAACTGATCATGATATTGCAGCAAAGGAAAGAATGGGTGGACCAAAGATTCCTACTGATATGAAGACATACATATTAAGGGGTGTTCCTGTCACTTGAAGCTATCTGTTCTGAATTGTAAAATATATCATAAACACCCATGGGTGCTCCCACAGGGAGTAGCAAATAGCAGTGACATAAATGTCCATGGGAGCGCAGTACCAACTGACCTATTCATGCTAAGCCTACAAATGCATTCTTTTGCAACAACTGTTGAGAGGTTGAACAAGCTGTATAGAATGCTGGTAAAAATCCCATTTAACGTAATGAGAAATTGTAGTGCGCAATTTGTCAAAATGCAGAAATTTAAAGTGTGTTAATTTATTATATAATTTGAAAAAAAGATATTTATTCTGTATGCGTTTGACAGGTCACACTGTCACATTACTTATTTCCCCACTGGATTTTTGCCAACATTCGACCTCACAAAAGTTGCTAAGAACTGCATTTGTGGGTGGAGCCATAGACCACCAAATGAAATGGCAATAAGACTTGCTTTGAGTCAAGCATGCAAAACTGCCTCTAAATAAATGGAAAACCATCCTATGGAGTGACCATATGCACTCTTTCAATTAGTTTGACAGGTGTGGGTATGACAAATGCCTTGAGAATGATTGCTACCAGAGGGTGTACATCCCAAGTATAGAATTTGGAGGTGGTGGTGTGCTGGTGTGGGCATGTTTGAGCTGAATGACATCTCGAATTTTGATAGTGGACTATGTATTCTACTCAAAGCATACACTAGACATGAACGGTTTGAGTAGAACTATTTAATTGGCCTGCCTTAAGCCCAGTTAGAACCCAAACTGAGCATCTTTGATACAAATTGGTAGCTAGAATCCTTTAGAGATTATCATCCTATCATCATGTTACCAGAAACTTGTAGAGATCCTTCCACAATGCCTTAACAAGATTGACATACATAATATAATACAATACAACATAATACAATACAGTAAATAATATAATACAATGTATTGTATTATGGAAAAGATCTACTACATGTGTTTTAACACTACTGGTAACTTATCAGTGTATCTGGATTATTATCAAGTTTTACGTATTCTAGAATTTTGTTCTCTTTAATCGTCATGAAGCATTAAAAACATGATCCAACACAGCAGTTTCAGAGCCCAGTGAACAGGTTTATATATATCATTACATTCTGAATCTATCTGGAAAATAGTTATATGTCAATGAGTGTTTATAAACATTCATAAAAAGACTATTTTAGATGTCATTCTTAACTGTGACTTTGATTGGAGGATTTAAACTAGCATTAGTTACTATACATTTTGTAGCATGTTACTTGGTGGCTTTATAAACAGGAATGCAGGCCTCAGCAAAAACATTGCAGAGACAAATTGAAAAATCTTTGAACTGTGGGAGAAAAATAAAAATTAACTCACAAAACAAAACACTTCTTTACCTGGAACAGACAGTTTTGCATTATCACTTGTCTCATGAGTCCTTTTTCAGAGAAACTGATTTTATGGTGCTCTCTGTCTATTTATTGAGGAAAACAAATACTTCTCTATCCTAAAGTGGCCTAGTCCCATGACCACAATTTCCAGCTTGGCCCCCTACGTTGTGTTATATGAATATATTCCTCTACAGTGCTTTCAAGACAAGAAATTACACAATAATGATGGAACCTGAGTGAAATGGCCTTTTAAACGATTGACCCTGTTAAACTCTAAAGACCTGTCAGCAGGTCCAGACTCCTTATTCATAACTACATACCTTACATTGCTACAGTAACTACAGTTATATTACATTTAATGATGTCCTTACATTGTACACTGTAAAAATGCAAATTTTACAAATTTAAATCATGGTCTGTTTTATATTTTACAGCTAAAAAGTACATAAAGTGTAAATCCATAGTACCGTATAGTATGATATAACAGACATATAATCAGAATTACAACAAAATATAGTAATTGACCTGAAAATCAGTTCAGGTGCCAGATCTTTACTGTGCACTTCTACAGGTAATGTCTAGTCACTGGTGTAAACTATCATGGTGCAACCAGGCCACGTACAACAGTGTCTGATACCCACTGAGCCTGGGTAGACACTCTACAGATATTCTAACTTCAGCACAATCCAACCTACTGATTGATTGACTTACACCTCTTATATATAGACCACCAAAACTAAACAAACTTACTTCATGGCATGCTACACCCATCCGTGGCCAGGAGTCTGAGAGAGCAGAATTGGCCTTGCTTTCTCTGGGCAAGTAGGATGGTCCTCCCTCTCCCCATCATTCAGTGCAATGCTAACCAATGTGGGCGTATGTTAGCTGACATAACAGAATTGGCACTTAGTGTTCTCCTCCAAATGTGTTGAGCTCTCCAATGACTTTGCACTAGCAGCAGCTTGAAAAAACATGCAGTGGCTGCCTTCCCATGACTTTGAGGAAACATGTGTTTGGCTTTACCCTCCTAGCACTGGCACCATTGTGCGACTCGGGGGGTGACCTAGCTAGTGTATGTAGGTGGACACTTCCATATAGGGAAGAAATTTGGGGGAAAACGTCAAAAAAATATTTTTGTAAGACTGCTGTAGAATTTAATACAATGTTCTTAGCTTCCCTATTTAACTTTTACAGCAATTTTAGAGAATTCTGGGCTACTTCATCTTTACAGCACACTGTTAACAATGGACATTCGCTTCCAGAAGTATAATAACCTACCGTAATTTAATAAAACAGTAAATTATTGTAGATTGTACTGTTCACTACTGTGAAGTTACCACAACTGTTTACAGTGTACTGCCTTAATAATTCATAGTTACTGGATAATATCCACTAAGATAAAAAAAAATGGATAATAAGCCTTGAATGTATGGAGATAAATGGCAAGCACTCACACCCCAGACTCGAAGCACAAGCAGACTGAAGCCTAAATTTGGGCTCCTCTTGATGAAATACTGATTAATGTTGTAGAAGTCTGCTCTATACACCAATGTGACTGAGTCAGCACTTTTGTCTCTTAGCTGACCACACACTGCTGATGCTTTTCACAGTCAGAAAGGAGCAGGGTGGCCTGGCTGTGCTGAAGCAGTGAACTTGGGCACAAAGCAGACTTCCTGTCAGAGCCATAAAAGTACAGAAAGGCTCTATTTGGAGTGGGCAGAGACTCAGAGGCCCAGCTGACTTCAAAGTCCAGGACTGCTCTCACACACACACAGAGCCTCTGAACTCCTACTAAAGTCCCTTTTATCCTACGAGGGGTTGTGTGTGATGAGGAAAGGAGAGAGAGAGGGAGAGAGAGAAAGAGCCCATGAGGGCTGCTCCATATAAGGCCAGAGAGATCAATAAAGATGAGATATAAAAGCGTCAGTCTCTCACACATTTCCTTGTTAATTCTCCACCCTTTTGTTCTCTCAGCCCAGCAGGTTACAGTGGCTCTCTTGGGCACTGGATTTCTGTGTTATCATTGTGTGATTACATATTGATACTTAAACGGTGCCGTTCATTTGCATTGTGTTAAACTAACTTGTTAAACTAACTTGTTAAACTAACTTCCATTACAAGTTAAACAAGTTTTTTCTTTCTCCTATAAAGCTGCTATTTGGCATATGACATATATGACAGAAATCATATGTGTATATATAAATACATACAGGATATATTATTATTACATTTAGGTCTAGATCCTTGCATATATATAGTACACATGAATCATATAATTTTACATATAGGTACCTACATATATAAAATCCATACATGGCATATGCATATGTATAAGCCCACATTCTGACACTGTATAAAACAAACCCATGTGTGTGTGTCCTGTAACTGGACCCCGCTCTACCTCTTTAATTATAGATCACATTCAGACAGACACAAAGCTGCTCTTTTATTCATCCACACACACAGCACAGAAAATGTCTAACATTCACTTCCGTAAATTTCACTGTTGATTTGTTTTTTCCGTTTAAAGAGTCAGGGGAGATCCACAGCACAAAAATGCAGCCACAATAAACAAAAAAGAAAGCTTGCTCCAGGTTGTGTCACTGTTGGAAAAATTAGGAAATTTGTAATGAGACTCAAATGAGACTGAAATAATGAAACACTAATTAGAACAAGAAAAATGTCCAGTCAACTTAGATTCATGAAGGTTGTTCAAATAACAAAAAATGTGCATTTTTTTCAAGTAGTCTTAAAATATGAGTTTTAACAAACTCGTTACTTAAGGTTACAAAACTGTGGGGAATAAATCCTATAGCCCATAGTGTTCTATGAGTGCTACAGTATTTGGAACACAGTAAACGTATGAAAAAAATGTTTTTTAAAGGAGTCGATTCTATGGCAGCATGTTTTCAGAGGTGCACAAGCTGAGGACTGCTTTAAAAAAGCTGAATTTACTTGTCTCCATAGAGTCTCATGGTCTGTTTCACACTTATAGCACAAAGACACCTCCAATCTCACCTCCTCTAACACACACAGACAGACAGACACACACACACTGCGGAAACAGACAGTGGCAGACACCAGCTGAGACGAGAGCACCTGACAGCGTGTATTTGAAGAAGAAACGCCCTCTCCCCCCACACACTACACTCTTTTCAGGCCACTGCAGTACGCCAGCCACGCTAGCCCACCCACAAAACACCCAGCAGACCAACTGTCTCTTACACCATCCTCTCCATACTAGTGTCTGTTCCATTCTTAGCTACCTGCATGCTAATCCAGCATCACCAGACCCAGACCAATAACTTCCATCCATGTGTGCTAGCGTGCTGACATTCCACTGCATATGGGAGCTGATCATGACACAGCAACAGCCACAGTACAAAGCATGCTTCTGGGATGGGCTACAGTGGGATGGGCTGCTTTCACTGCTAATGTTCGTGCTCACCTACTACAAAAAAAAGATCAAAGACACACAGCAATGCAAGACATTTTCATGCTGACTCTAATGGCACTGTCAAAGGCGTCATGATTTTCTTTCCCACCCGTATTCCGGCTTAGCCCTGCCTCCTACGCTGAGACTGGCTAGTAATTCATACTCACAAGCAGTCCGCCTACAGCAGAGTCTGGCCTACTAACCAATCCTAGCGCAGGAGGAGAGCAACCGCCGGCCAACCCTAATGCAGGAAGGCGGGGCTTATCCGGAAAACGGGTGGAGGGACAAAAACAATAACGCCGTCTATAGGCTTACCTGAACTGTCCATGGTGCTGAAATCGTCCGGTCGTGTTTTGGCACCGAAACTCGCTGCTGTCAGGCCTCCTCCTCCTCCACCTCCTCCTCCTCCTCTGCCTCCTCTTCCTCCCCCGCTGCTGAAGTCTCCGCCGCTATCGACCAGCTGCAAAGATTCGTAGCCATCGTAACCGGGCTTTTTCTTGTAGCCGCCCAGCAGGCTCATGAGCACCAGTTCACACGGTTGAGGTGAATTCAAGACGGTCTATGCATCTTCACGCTGCCTTTTCAGGGGGTGTGATTCGCCGGTGATACCCCGTTACCGCGCTGCGCTAACTGAGGACTGGCGGGTCCTCGCGCTCTAGCGCCTCCACATCACCGTTGACGACAATAGGAGGCCACAGCGCGCCTGATTCGCACCGGGTAACGTGACCGGCAGCGACGTGATGCGAACGAGACGAGAGCGTCCTGCCTGTATGTGAGCTAGAATTACACAGCAAAATCCCCAGCGCTGCACCGAGTCTCACAGTTTTGACTGAACTATTATTACCGATTGAACACCTGCAGTGTTGAATTAACTCTTGCAGAGCATTAAAGGGGAACTCCACCGATTTTTCAAAAATTTCTACAGAATTAAATGATTGAGATGTAAACAAATTTATTCAGAGTGGCCTGATATGAAACGTCCGGCTCTAGAGAAACTTGCCGAGTCAGAATATTTGTCACTTTTGTGATCAGGTTTTGGCCTAAAATGTATTTAATCCATTCATGGCGGAGGGGTACATGCGAGGAGTTGTAAGATAAAATAGTCCCCAGAGAAAACTTAATATTTACAAATGTATGACTATTTCACCATCATCAGCATTATATATAAACACACAGAAGACACGTGTAGGTTCACTGGTGTTTTTGGATAATAAATAAACAGGCTAATTTGTACTGTAAACATTGTGGCCCCTGGTTCTTGTCACCACTCCTTTAAAGATCTTGGTGTCTGTAAGCTTCACTACAATGAACCATTTCATGTGAAACCACTCTGAATGATGCAGTTTAAATCTCAGGGTCTGAATTATTCAGAATTTTTTAAAAACACCTATGAGACTGAATGAACACCTGCAGTGTTGAATGAACTCTTACAGTGCATTAACACCTGCAAGACTGAGTGTTGAATAAACACACTTTAAACATCAAAGTTGAACATCATTCATTGAACTGAGTAAAGAAAACTAAAAACACACCCAGCAGTTATAATTAAATAAATATATTAAGTGTGTTCAACAGTTTCCTTCTTTTTAAGTTCATGAAACTGGAAACTTTTGATATGGTAGAGTAGGTAGAACTTCTCAGCATTCTTACTGGTTTTGCTGGTTTCTGTTAGTTTTCTTTTAAAGTTTATTTTTGGTAATAAATGTTATTTTCATGCAAGGCTTGGATGCATTTTACAGGTGTATGTTATATTAAACTGTGAAGGTGTTGTGTGTTCAAGTTTATCAGGTCAGTTTGAACTACTAACATACAGTAAACAAATCGTGTTGGTAGGCCCTAAAACGGCTTAGGGATTAGACAAGTATACCCTAGAAATGGGTGTTTCAGGTAATTTTGAAGCCAACTGTTCATTACTTATAGTAGTAGTAAATAATAATAAGTGTTCTTTGATGCCAATATTAATATTATATGCTATAATATTATATGTAGTGTTCTTTTTCAAAGAAGTTGGCTTAAATGTTCAAAAAAGCTTAAATGTTCTGCGGAAACATTTGTATGTCCATTCATGACGTATTTTTATTTTTCTGCCACAGAATACAGTCACTCATGTAATTTTGAGCTTTAATTACTTTTAAGGGTTGAATTTTATTGAGTGATAGACATAAACATTTTGAGCTTCATTAACTGAAAATATTTGTTACCTTTCTCAATATTACATATGTTTAACCATCCCTAACCCAGTATGTTCTAAAGACATATGACTTCTGAATTTATGAATTTAAAAAGTATCAAGGGAACAGATTTATTTCCTCAGTTATTTGGTGTTATGTGCAGGTTTACAATTCACCTATAGTGTTAAATTAACTCTTGCAGTGCAACTTTTAAAGTACATTAAGTGTGAAATGATCATTCAAATATCTATCTATCTATCTATATATCTATCTATATATATATATATATATATATATATATATATATATATATATATGAGATTTTCAGTCATTATGTCACTTCAGCCATTAGCACTAAAAGTCTCACACAGAAAAATCTCCAGTATTTAACAAACACCTGAATTAACACAATGAATGCAATTTAAAGCAATGGTTCATGCAAAAAGCATGCAGTTTACACAATGCTTAACTGCTGACAACAAACTTCCATTTCTTGTTAGCTACATTAACCTTGTAGCTCCAGTGCAAAGCTAAGTAAGTAACCTTGGGACTCTGAATATGTGTTGGCTGATCGACTATATTTGTGGAGAGGGGGAAATTGCGCACATTTGATTTCTGTCCAAATCATTGTTTTAATTCCAGCTGGATATTGAACACTTTCGTTCAGCACTGGGGATTCACACATGTTCATTCAGCACAAGCACAATGATACATTTCAGGTGCAAAAAGATTCACTAAATTCATATCAATAAAATGAATAAAGAAGTCCATCACTCTGAGTAATCCATCTGTCTAAAAAACGTTTATGATCTGGTTTTGTTTCCATGTAGACAGACATAAACAAGTGGACGAGGGCGCAACCCTTTAATCAACCTTGACAAACCATTTAGTGCTTTGTCAGTGGGGGCTCTCCAATCCAAGACTATTTCTCTGAGAATGATTTAGCTCCAAGTCAGCTACATGGTGTTAAACGCTTCCGTTTTTGGCCACACTCCTTGGCAACCGTGGGGCGGCATGCTTTCTCACAAGAGCAACAGAGCCTGGGAAACTGAGAGAGGAGAGGCTGGGAACTCAGTGTGTAGGAAGTGTCACATAGAGAAAGTCTCCGGTTTCTGTTTGCCATTAATTACCAACTTAATGCTGCCTCTGACTCTGTGTCTCATTGTCACCATTACAAGATGAGCAATAAAACCACATGGGTTCAGCAGTGCATGTAAACGCAAATGCGAATGTACTAAAAGTGTACTTTTCCTACAGGAGATGCAGAAGCTGAAAAGGGCTGGGACATGGGTTAATGAAACACCACAATGAGGTGGCTGGTTAACACAGATCTTGTGATATTTTACAAGATCTTTAACTTATAAATGTCCCTCAACCTTCTGCATAGCCATTATTGGATGATACAGCTCATCCTACTGAGCAAAGTCCTCAAATGCTCTATAATCACCTTAGACTTTGTGCTACTGTAAGGTAACACGTCAGTGCATCTGAATAAACATGATGAGATTTATTTTTTCACATCAATTTTTGTGCATTTTCTTCTCACAACATAAAAATGAGCCTCTTTCCAACGAGTTCTTACAACAGCAGCAGCAACCTACAGAATGAATGTCTATGACAGCTGAGCTAGAAATAGATCTATCATTTTAACTCTAATACAATGACAATAACCCTGGCATTCAAATATTTCTGCTTCTAGTTTCTTTCCTTAACCCATTAAAATCTCAGGCTTATTACATACTAAGGCTTATTTTTCAGTAACTACAGGGACTTCAATGCAAACTGGCAGAGCTATTCTTAGGTTATAGAAGCGTGTATTAAAACCATGGGCCTGCTGGTAGCAGGTGCAGTTAAGAGCCAAAATCTGAAGCAATATGAATGGCAAACTTAGGCTGTAACTAGAGTTTAAGCCTTACAGTATACACTGATGAGCCAAAACTTTCTGACCACCTGCCTAACATGCTGATGGTCCTCTGTGTGCCACCAAAACAGCACTGACCTGCCAAGGTATGGACTCTACACAACCTCTGAAGGTGCCATGTGGTATCTGGCACCTAAAGGTTAGCGGCAGATCCTTAAATCCTGTATATTGTGAGGTGGAGTTGCCTCGGATTGGACTTCTGGTTCCAGCGCATGCCATGGATGCTCAACCGGATTTTGATCTGGTGACTTTGGAGGTCAGGACAACACCTTGAATTCCTCATCATGTTCCTCAAACCATTTGCGAACAGTGTACGCAATGTAGCAGGGTGCATTAACCTGCTGAAAGAGGCCACTGCCTTTGAGGAATGCCATTGCCATGAATGGTATACCTGGTCTGCAACGATGTTAGGTAGGTGGCAAGTGTCAAATTGATGTCCACATGATTCCCCAGACCCAGGGTTTCCCAGCAGAACATTGCCCAGAGCATCACACACCCTCCACCAGATTGTCTTCTCCCCACCGTGCATCCTGGTGCCATCATTTCTCCAGGTGAACAGTACACATGTATCCAGCCATAATAAAATTTTTTGTGACAGCAGCCCTTCTGTCGGTTTGGACCACACAGGATAACATTAATGAGCCTTGGGCCCCAACACCCTGTCGCTGGTTCATGGTTTGCCCTCCTCAGACCACTGTCAGTAGGTACTCACCACTGCAGACAGGGAGCACGCAACGCTTGCTGTTTCAGAGATGCTCTAATCCAGTCGTCTGGCCATAATGATTTGGCCCTTGTCATTTCTTCTGCATCCAACATGTCAACTTTGAGAACTGACTGTTCACTTACTGTATAATATATAATAATATATCCCAGACCTTGATATGCACGTCAACATTATTTGCTTCATCTGTTAGGGGTCATAATGTTTTGGCTCATTGATGTACAGCATACAGAAGTTTGAACACCTTCAGTCAAATTACATGTTTGATTTTCTTAGTGAAAATATGTTACACATCCTCTACAGGGAATTACCTTAAATATGGCATTTTCTGTGCACAATTTCTATTTCTTTGCTGGAATTTCATATTGGAAAAATAAAATATAAAATGTGTCATAAGTTGTGGTGCAGGCCACGTTTTACATATTATTTTTTTCCAATATGTTAAATTCAGCAAATAAACAGCAATTGCGCAATAAATTGTGCAGAAGTGTGTTCTCTGTAAAGACTGTGTTAACTTATCGTCTCTTAGAAAATCCAAAAAACACGTCATTTACCAGGGTTGCCCGAACGTTTGATGCAGTAGGATCCAATAAATGGTTAATCCATTCTACTCTTGCTGCTGTTAAATAAGACTAATCCTTTCAGTTTTTAAGGTGCAAAATCTCCACCTGAATAGAGAGTTGAATGAACATCTGCAGGGTTTATATAAGCCCAGCTGGACACACACAAACACAGAAATAGTTTGTTCTAAGGATGTAATGATTTTAATGCATATCAAAAATGAATTTGAAACAGTGTAAAGAAATTTATAAACTTCAATTATAAAAGTTAGGGTAGTATGTGAAATGCTAATAAAAACAGAATGGAGGGATTAGCACATTCTGTTTGACCTGTAAAAAATGAGTATTTGATGTTTTACCTTATGAAGTTTTTATTTATTTATTTATTTTTGGTAAACATATGACCATTCCAAATTTATTGCTTGCGAAAAAGTTGGGACAGGAGCATGTTTACCTCTGTGTTACATCACCTTTCCTTTTAACAGCACTTAACAATCGTTTGGGGACTGAAAACAACTACTGATCCAGTTTTGGAAGCAGATTTTTTGCCACTCTTCCATTATACAAAGCTTCAACTGTGCAACTGTATCATTGTTGGGATTTGCACTTTACAGTGCAACATGCATTTTCAATGGGAGACAGGTCTTGCACCCACAGTCTCAGTCTCAACAGCCATGCTGTTGTAACATATGCAGAAAGTGGCTTGGTGTTGTCATACTGAAATAAGCATGGACGTCCCCAAAAAAGACATTATCTAAAAGGAAGCGTCTTGCTCCAAAATGTATATATATCTTTTAGCATTAATGGTTTCTTCACAGTTACCCATGCCATGTGCACTAACACTCTGAGCTGATTCCCTGAGTCTTTTTATGATATTATGCACTGTAGAGGTAGGAATACCTAAAAATCTTGCAATGGCTCATTAAAGAACATTGTTCTTACACTGTTGGATTATTTGTTGACATGTTTTTCGGCAAAGTCTTAAGCCTTGACCATCCTTGCTTATAAAGGACTAGGCCTTTCTTGGATGCTCCTTTCAAGCATAACTGTTCAAGATGTTTTCTGAACATTTCACAATATTCCTAGTCTTAACTTCCCAACTTTTTTAGAACACGTTTCAGACATCAGAGTCTATATTTAAAAAAAACAATGAATTAAGATAAAACAATACATATCTTGTCTTTGCACTGTTTAATTTAAATACAGGCTAAAGTGGATTTACAAATCATTGCTTTCTGTTTTCATTTGCATTTCATATACTTTTCTAATTATTTTGGAAGTGACATTTGTAAATTTGAAACCCATCTCTCTGTTCTGAGGGTCTCTAATTCACCATCTTTTAAGAGAACCACTGTCAGTGATCAAAACTAGGCATGTTGGTGCATCCTTAGATTAGAGTGGGTGGGAAAGGGGGAGGGAAATTTTCTACGGACACATTTACATTTTTGGGGGCTATTTTGCTAGATGGCAATGTGTCAGGCATTGAAAAAGTTCTATTTGAGAACTTTATCTGAGTCACATCAGTACATCATTAGAGCTCTGAAGAGTCAAAATATTTTTAACACATTAAATATCAAAAATTTAACTGAATCCTGACCTTAGAATCAAACAACATATCAAACCTGAAAATATAAATATTGTCACACCCCTAATTAATTTCACACTGTAGGTTTTAATTCAACACTGTAGCTAGATGATTTGATCCAGTGTAGAGGAACAGAGACCACAGTCTAACACAGCCCCTGTTTGCCCTGTGGTAACACTCCGATTAAATGCAACAATTGTCTGCTGAGTTGAATCAGGAGTGTTTGAGAAGGAAAATCACCAAACTACACAGAAATGTGACACTCCAGGACCAGAATTCTCCACTCTTAGTTTAATCCATTCTCAACTTGTCATTGTTGCCGCTGCACTAGCCTAATCTTTCAGGGTAAACATCCATGTTCTCTTCTCAAATTAATAGGGGTGTCTGAATATATAGAGTATTTATAGTTAAATCGTTGAATATAAAGCTGCTGCATGGCTGCACAGCCTGCCTTGGCCAAGGTGGAAGTGGCGTCAGCTCCATGGAGACAGAGCAAGCTATCTCTGTTGTCTTTTTGTTGACTGTCCTTTTGCTTCTACTTTTTGGTTAGGCTTATCAATTTTCTTTGCAAATAAAAACAAACTACCTTTAACTAAAAGTTGTGTGATGTATTATGCTAAATACATCTCATATACCGATCCAGATGTGGAGCCTACATCAAATACAATTACAATGGGTAAACACGACATACGAGTGCATTTTTTTCGCAATACCCACAAAGTTTGATATTTTTTAAATGACTTTGACTTTAAATACTTCTACAATGGTTAATAACAAGAATAGTTTAAAAACGATTAGAATTAATGATGGTGTTATAAACTTCTCATGAGTCCTTTTTCTTTCCTTTTTCCGTTTTGCTTTGTTTATTTTATATCACCTACATGTTAATATATTATAGAATGTTTTCCTGACAGATACTCTTTTTTGTCTTTGTTAGGTACCATATTTTGTTAACTGAAAGTCGTTGCAATTTAAAAAAGCTCTGTATCCAGGGCAACACGCACTTCCGCTATGATGTCAGTATTCAGGATTTCCCCAGCGCTTTTTAAACTCCTTTTTTGTCTCGCTGCGAGCTTTACTAGTATTTACCCTTACTGGACAGGGGTTCTGTGCTGTGTTACGGCTGACAGACAGTGGCTTTAATCGAGGAGAGCGGAGAGCCCTCACAGCTGCTAACCGGCCAAACCCGACACCAGGTGACGTCAGCGACCCGCCGCTACACTTCCGCTTTCTTTTCCGTTCACTCCAGTTTGTGGAGGAAAAACATCAGAAGTCATTTTGTCCTGCAAACACGCACGAATTGTTGCCATCTTGTCCGGCATCCACGCTTAAACCAGCTGTTAAGTTAATGCCGTCGAAATGTAGCCTTAAACCAGCCGTTCATGATCGTCAGCCTGACTCATAAAGCCCCCCGGTTTTATTATAAGAGACAAATCAGAGCTGATCCCACCACAGAGAGGAGAGCTACCTCCACTGAGTCCAAACACTGCTCAACAGAGACGCTTTACTGCAGCACGAAGCTGAAGTAGCCTTCTTTTTCGTCAGCTTCTTACCCGAATTTTCCGTTCCACCTTAAACGGTGCAGCAGTTCCTTTCATCCTAATAGACACCCGAACGGAACTGCTGCAGCATTTAAGGTGGAACGGGAAATTCGAAAAAGAAACCAACTTCAGCAGTGTTACTGCAGCTTTCACTGATGGTCTGTCCTTCATATGAGCCAAAAGCCTTAGAGCAGAGCGCGGAATCCCCGCCTCAGCAGGCTGTGTTCACCGTGTCAGGGTGAGATGCACAGCAGCCTCTGCGATAACAGGGATAAATGTAACGGGCACGACTTGTTGTGTAATCGCTCAGTCTCAGTCACAAACGCACGACGCTGTGAACGGCCGATTCTGAAGGTTTCGGAGTAAAAGCAGATTTGTTAGCGCATCCTACCTTCCAGGGCGCTCATCCTCCGCGGCTCCTCAGCTGACTGCAGAAGCGCTGACCTTTGCTTTGTCATTCGCTGCCTGTCAAAGGTCAGATCACTCACTGCTTCCCCATGGAGTCGCTCTGCGGTGCTAAGGAGAGCTCGGGAGATGGAGGGAGCAGCTGGTTGAAGGACGGAGGCTGAGCTGCATCAGCGGGTCAGCAGGCTGCTTTTCATCACGCGCAGCATCATCTACAGCTCTCATCCGCCAGAGCCTCAATGATGAACGCCTCCACTGATGTCACAGCACCGCTCGACAGGCTTAGTACTGAGAGCAACATATTCAAAAACAGTGCAGAGAAATGATTTATTAGATAAACAAGATCTTATTTACTGTATATATATATATATATATATATATATATATATATATATGTCTGTGTGTGTGTGTGTACATGTATACTTATGAGATATGAGATGTGATATGTGATATTAATTGTATCATTAGTCTGTGTGTGTGTACTAATAATTAATATAATATCTGGTAATACAGACCCACATGCGCACGCATACATTAAGCACAAGTTAGCCTCAACAACTAAATATTATATAATTTGTTCAGTTTTTAGTGTGTCCACTCTTTGCTTTTATTACAGCTTCCATACTTTGGAGACTTGCTTTCAGTTTTTCAAAGAAAAACCTTTAGACTCACAGTGTCTTCTCACAGTAGAGGGATGGACAGAAACTCCTGTGGATTTTTTCAGATTTTTTCAGCAAGAGTGTAGCTTGATCTTATAAAGATGAAAGTCTAAAGTACTGTTAATCTGTTTTGGTGGTCTACCAGGTCTTGCACAGTTGTTAGCAGTTCCATTTTCTCTAAATCTTCTAATAATTTTTTGAACTCTACTTTTGGAAACTTCTGTTTTTTTTACATATTTTCCTTGACTTTGCTCTTGCTTATGCAAGTGGATTATCTTATATCTAATTGCCTTAGAAATATCTCCTGGAAAATGAATAACTTGTACCTTTATGGCTATTTTGACTGCAAATTAAGTAAATGAAAGGTGGTCTTTGCCTGAGGGTGGTCTTTGCCTGAAGGTCCTACATAGAACTACAGAGATTGTCGGGACACAAGCAGTTGATATTGCAGTGAAATGGCTTTATCTAAATGGAGCTGTATATGAAAACATTTCAAATAAAAAGATGAAAAATTCGTACAGTGTGAAGATTTATTGTCATGTCATTTGACCAGGGGCACCCAAACGTTTGCATACAACTGTATATATACAGTGCACATAAATATAAACGATTATAAATAGAATATATCAACATATGAACTACACACACACACACACACAAACACTATCTAAGCCGCTTATCCTTCTGGGTCACAGGAGGTGCTGGAGCCTATCCCTGCCGACATTGTGTGGAAGGCAGAAAACACCCTGGACAGATCACCAGTCCATCACAGGGGAGGACAGACAGATATTAACATCCACACACTCGAACCTAGGGGCAATTTAGTGTGTCCAATTGGCCTGACTGCATGTCTTTGGACTGTGCGAGGAAACCAGAGCCCCCAGAGGAAACCCAGGCAGACACGGGGAGAACCCAAAAAGGACCATGGTCACCCGAACATATAAACTAATTATATTATAACTAATGTTTTAATTAACTTTTTTTTTTCACTTAAAATATATTGTGTCACTGAGAATAAATATGAGATGATACACAGATCAAATACTCTTAGTCATCCATCAACATGGAGAAGATCAGCTAATACACTAATTAATAGTACATGTATAGAAAAAATGGTTCTTCAGGGGGTATTTTGTAAAGAAATTGGTTCTATATGCTTCTATTATTGTAACTTGACATCATAATAATAGCAGAACCCTTTGTGCTATGTAGAACCCTTTTCAAAAATGCTCTGTAGAGAACCTTCTACACACTCAAAAAAGTTGTTTCTTGAATGGTTCTTTAGTACAGAAAATGTACTAAAGAAAAAACACTCAAAGAACCCTTTGGATGATTAAAGGGTTCTTTGCATCAAAAAAGCTTTCTTCAGATTGATGGAAAATGTGCTGTAGATGGATCTATATATAACCTTTTTGAAAATTGTTCTATTTAACACTAAAAAGAGTTCTTCTACCACGACAAGCTTGACATCTTTTTATCACCCTTTTATGATGCGAAGAACCCTTTAATCATGCAAAGGGTTCTTTGAGTGGTCATGATTCTATACAGAACCATTTTACTAAAGAACCCTTTAGGAGTGATAGACCACACCATTAACATAAGTGCCTGGATCTGGGTTCTAAGGTCAGATAAGGCCACAAAATACAGTTTTTTGGCAACAGACGTTCAAGATGAGCTTGGTGTAAAAAGAGTCAAGGTGGAAATGGCCCTAATCCTCAGTATTAATTAGTGCTGTTCTTGGGAAAGGGACAGTGCACAAATGTGTGGAACATTTTTTTTGTTTTGTTTTTAGAAAAATCTTTATTTTTTACTCAATAATTTTAAGCTACATTTTCAGTTCAAGCTTATGCTGATATATAAAGACATTTTTCAGTGTTGTTTGGTCATTTTTACTATGGATGGCAATAATTCTGGAAGGTACTGTAAATCGTCACTGCCCCCCCCCAAACCCTCCATATTTTTCTACCCCATTTGTGCACCAAGGCTGCCCTTTATATTTGTGAAAATTCCACAATGAATGGACCAACAGAACTGTTCCAAAATTACCTGGAATGAAATCTCTTTAAACTGACTTGGATTAAAACTAAAGAACATTTTTGCCCTCTCCTATTAAGTTGCCATTTTGGAGATACTCGTTTTTCTTTGGACAAAGATGAAATATAGATATGTAAATTGATTAATATAATATATATATATATATAATGTAATGTATCTATGATATACAGTATATAGTTTACATTTAAACTTTCTGTTAATTATGCAAAATATATTAACAACTTAGCAATAAATACAGTTAAATAAAGTTAATAGGAAAGTTGTTTTTCATTTAAATATAAATGCACAGTCAGTTTAAAAATATATTGAGGCCAGATGTTGGTCATTACATTTTTGGCAAAAAACATACTTTTCCATTCACAGCATCACCAATACTGAGAGGCAGTGATAGTCAAATATATGTTGTTACTTGGTGGATGAAATAAAGCGATAACAACACTATTCATTTTTGAAAAAATATGTTTATTTCTTTTGGAAAGGGCAGATTCAGAGCCCACATAAAGTTAAGGCATCCCGTGTGGTACTGCACAGCAGGAGGGTGTGGAGGAGTGGAAAACTTTTCCACAAGCCCTCAACATTTTACAACCTTTGGTTTGCAGTTTTAGTGTCTTTTCACACAAAGAGAGAAAAAGAGAGATCCCGAAAACTTTTTCAGAGGTAAAGCAGTATTTTCTCTCATTTTGAGTTACATGATGAGCACTGTACAGTCTCTCTCTCTGAAGCTGATGCTCTGACACTGTGGTTTAGAAGCTTATCTCGTTTATTTTTCAGCAGGTGATTGTACAATCAGATGCTCAGGGCTGGGATTTGGTGCAGCCCAAGTTGAACTATATTCACAATTTTATGATGAGAAAAGCCTTTATCTTTAGCTTTATCTGGTCAAATGACATGTTTTGTAGGTTTTCGAAGTGAAACTAAGTTAACACATCCTCTACAGGGAACAAGTTTAAATATGAGAATGTTATTTGGCACACAAACTCCCCAATATGTTAAATTTAGCAAATATACAGTAACTGTGCAGAAGTGTGTTCTTTGTGGAGGATCTGTATTTATTTTCACTTAGAAAATCAACAAAACATGTAATTTGACTGAGGGTGCGTTTGACATTTGCATACAACTGTTTATCTTCATCAAAATTATGTGGTACTGAATGACATAATATGTCTTAAATTGACATATATTTGCTATATATGTTGGCTAGGCCACAATAACAAATAGAAAACATCATTAAAACACTTCAGAAGTGCTACAAAGGGGAGTTCACTCATCACTGTCTGCATGTGGCACTTGTAATAGATAAACACTCACTTGGCATCACAGCGTAGAACACTTTAAGCCATTCCTTACATGTAACATTGTCTCAAAGTCTGTTGGTCCGAGTGTGAAGAGCCAAAAGACCAACCATCAAATTTCTCACAGCTAACATTACGCCTCTATCACACTCTCCTGAGGAGACTGCACATACAGTATCATTTAAATCTGTACACGCACTCAGTAACTGTAGGATTCACATATTGTAGTGGAAAATTTCACCGTAATAAAGAAGGCAGCATAAGCCATAGGTGCAGCTTAAGTATCAAGAAAAGGTACAAAATCACCTACAAAGTCATTGGAATGTTGGACTGAATGTGATGTTAAACTACTAGACATTCCCTTTCACAGCAGTCACATATATTCATTATTCCCATCTGATTCATTTGTAATTACTTACATACTACACTGGGTAAATATGCGAAAGTGAGCCTCGACTTGTCTAATTTTAAATTTCTGAATATTCGTTTACTCTTAATCGATAGCATTTATGGCCGTACTTCCTGGAAAAAAGGTAAAAACGTAACTAATAACCAGGTCTCTGTTACTGGCTGAGATGCAAACTTGACCAATGATTACCGCAACAAAAGCTGTTTGAAATAATAGCCAACGAGTGACAGAAGCAGCCAATAATTAGCATTCCTTTGGTCTGTTCTTTAAGAATTAAGGGCTTATCTGTCTTTCAGATGGATCACTTTTCAGATGCTTTATTTGTGGAATAATGTAGTGAAGGTGCAGGTGATGTGAGATAAAGCAGCGCTATACTGGTGTTTGATATGCAACAATTCCTTCAGTGAGTTGAGGCTCTCTGTGTGTCCAATCGATCTGCCGGAATCTTGGTGCTCAGGAGAGAGCTGATATAGGGCCAGATCTGATCCGTGTCTGTGTCCGAGAATGTGTGCAGAATTCCTTTGGCCCTGCACGTAAACAATACAAGTGTTATTAGAATTTAGACTCTATAGCCTATTACAGTAATTTAATCTAAGAGTGCATTTGAGCAAAATGAAGAGAATCAAGTATTATTTCTGACAAAGTGCTTCGTCTTTAAATGAGCTCTAAGAAGGAGCAATGGTGACCACATACAGTGGGGTCCAAAAGTCGGAGACCATATTGAAAATCTGTCTCATAAAGAAGGTCTGCTCAATGTCTAGGTCTCAAAATCAACATCATACTGATGAAGATATGATGACACAAGTGAATAATTCACTCACATCCTCACATACTTCACCAAGTTTTGATTGAGTTCTCTTTTAATACTCTTTCAATGTGTTTGAAATCATTTATTGCTCCTCAAGGAAGGAGTCCGAAACACAGCCGACATTACGAAATATTCTTCAAAGGTTCTTCAACCTCACTAAGGCCTTTGTACAAAAAGATCAGACTGTATTAAGATTGTATTAGCAAAGAATGCTTTTCACTAGTAGCCTCAGACTTTAGGACCCCACTGTACATTTAATACACATTAAACTACCAAACAGCATAGATTATTTATAAAACATGAAACACTAACAAATGTAAACATGAAACACTAACGAGTCTAAAACTACAGTCCATGCCAAACCAAAAAAAATAACCATTGATGAGTATTAAATCTGTTATCTAAAGCTACAAGTGTAACCTTATAAAACTGAAAAATAACCTATGCAGTTAAAAATACTTTTAACATACATTTCCATATATTTCCACCTTTTCCACTGCAATATTGCATCTATTAATCCACATGCTGTCAGCACTTGCTTTACACATTTCATCCGTGCATAGCATTTGAACTAATACTGCTGTGCAAGGTTTCTCTAACACTACTGCAATCATTTCTGCACTGACTTAATCCTTACCACACCTCTCTCTAGAATGTAACACATTGCCTCTTTTACTTGCACTGGCTGACCTGGCAAGCTCTGACTATCAATGCTCAACAGACTAGTTACTCTTATAAATCAGTGTTGAAGTAACTCTTAATGTGCTTATTTCACACCAAACAAAGTTAAACTGGACTCAAATTAACCATGAAGTTAATTAAACACTAGTGGATTACTGTGTAGCATAACAGTAAGAGTGTCAGCCTCTAAAAGACCACAAAGACCGCAAAATTAAAATTCCAGACAAATGCTAAGCCTAAAAGCTCAAACTGTGCTCACAGAACACCAATACACCAATACTCATTATTCAATATTCATTATAATGCGGAAATGTGCATTCTGTGCGTTGTAAAAGGCCCAAATCCTACATTTTCCTGTATTTTTTAATCCTAAAGTCTACTTTAATGTTTGTGTCAGTAATTCAATTCACATTCAGTTTAAATTTTCTTTATCCCTTATAATTAAACAGGCCATTTTTGTTTTTGTGCCTTTAAGAATGATATATAAATGACCTCTGTTCTGATTGGCTGTCCTGTATTGCACATTGTTCAAAAAGCAGACCAGGCTGAAACATTCCTTATAACTTCAGGGTGAGGCAAAACTGTTTGTTTTTGGGACATCAGAAAAAAAAAAGAATTCAGAACAGGCTGTTTGGGCAGTTTAGTTTCCATACATAGACTTAAATAGTATTTCCATGCTACATCAAACTGTTCTATTTAAAAAAAATTGAGGATAATTTAATTTTATATGGTATAAGTCCTTTAAGTAAAGACTGTGGCAGACATGCCCTTTTTTACTACAGCTACTTCCACCACTTTTATCTGGTAAATAGTTTATCTGGCTTTTATCCATCCATACTGATGCAGTTGTTTGCTATAGTTGCTTATTATACATCATAACTGGTTACTGATAAATAACAAAATACCATTTGACCGTAATAAAAGAGACAATGGCTACATAATATATTAATTTAATTGTAGTGCAAATGTATGGTACCATTTTAACCACACACCACGTTAGCAATGCCAAAAGCTTGCTCATGTACATTGGTGGCACTACAATTTACTAATATGGTCCAAATCAGAATTAACAATTTCCATGTGACCTTTTTAAATTTCTACAACATTTCTGTAGTACATGACTTTTCATATATATGTATGAATTGGGAAAGTGCTTTGTTCAAATGTGGTTAAGAGAATGAGATTAATCTGAAGTCTGACAATGCAATAAGGAGAATATCAAGAATGAAGATGTACAAATGCTCAGTTCTTCAGCACATTGCTTAGTAACAAAAGAGAATGATTCTGTCCTCGTCCTGTAACAAAGTCTGAACTGCCCATGAATAATTGATTCATAACTGCAGGGAGTTTATTTGGGTCACTCTGTCAACAAGCATCTGTCGCTCAGTCAACTCCCACAACTTACTTGTATAAGTCTATGACTGGCTTTGCCACATCTTTGTAGTGCCTCAGTCTGGCAACCAGAGCCTCTGGCTTGTCGTCTTCCTGTTGAATTAGAGGCTCTCCAGTGATATCGTCCACTCCCTAGACACACAGTACAGAACAGAGGACACAATGGGACATAAAATAGGCTCCTAAATGGTTTCTGATGACATTATGGGGCACAGAAAGTGATATGATAGATATTTTACCACCCGTGTGATTCTGATGCCATTCCAGAGAACATTCCAACATGACAGTGATATTAACATTCGAATAATTGGCCATGCTATGGTGTTTCTTGTGCCTCAGGCTTACACGTCTATACGTATCCCTTTATTGTTCACCGCTGCAATTAGTTCAAATGCCACAGGCACAAGTTTTAGTATCAATTGCACTCTGCTAGCGATTAGCGCTGTCAAGTTCGGTTGCAGGCCAGTTAGTAGCACACAATAGCTACCAAACACATAGAAGAACATATCATTACTGATCACTAATAAAATAATGACAATTAGGTATTTAAATTTATAGAAATATTTGCAAGCATCTAACAGCTATTCAGCAATTCAGCCTCTCTGTACAAAGTGATGTGTCTACTTTTAACAGTAACAGGCAGAAATACATTCTCCACTTCTCTCTATGGTCAGATGGCAGACTTTTTCTGATTCTGACAAGCCAACACTAAAAATTCAGGCAGAGTGTTGCAAGGTAAGCTAACAATCACATAATGTTTGCATATGTGTAATGTAGTGAAGCTGCTACTTTAGCTGTTTGGCTAAGTGGTGCTACACAGCCACTTCAGACACCTGTGCTAGTTAAAGACTTTCTTTGCCTGAACTCAGTGCACACAGGCTTTCATCGACTCAAGCACTCAGTTTTTCTGGCCTAGAACGTAATATCATTAGCCTGGGGGACTTGCTGGGAAAATAAGCATATCGTCACTGATGGAACAAAACCTCTTATCTTGATTTCTGACGTTTTTTTTTATTTATTTACGGAATTTACAAATGCCAGTTGCTTTTTATACTGTGTAAATATATTTTAAAAATGGAACAATAGAAGGCTTTTTCTCACAAACATGACAAATACTGAGACCCATCTTGAAAAACCTTTAAAAAAAACTGTACTGCTTTTTTTGGATTTACAAAAATTGATGCCTGGTTGAATAATTAAAAATAAACCTGAATGATTTATTTGATTTTAAATTCATTCTTAGTAATATATTTCCAATTTAAGTGACCATATTCTCACTACCACAACACAGTATAGCCCTGTTCACACCTCGTATTGACACCCATCTCGTGTGATCTGATCATAAGTGGACAGCGCGATGTGTAGCTGTTTACACCTGTGTCTCAACTGCGTCTCAGTGATCGGATTTGTCACACAAAAATATACCATATTCATATTAGACCACATGAACTGCTAACACGACTTGTAAACAAACAGTAGACGAGATGAAAAATGAAGCTACGCAGTTGCTTTTGTCTCTACCGTGATGAGCAGTTGATTAAGGTGGTCCTTTGATGCTGTCGACGATGCATCAAGATGCTTTAGCACACCGTAAATGTTATGTGGTCAAATGTGCACCTGACCACCCCCAAATGTGTTTTGAATGATCTGATCACAATGTGTCTACAAGATGTGTTGTACCCTGTTCACACCTTAACTTATCGCTGTCTACTTATGCTCAGATCACCCAGGATGCACGTTAATGCCAAGTGTGAACAGGGTGTACTTTTCATAATCTGTATTCTGTTGTTGAATCAAGTATTTTAAAGCAAATAATCAAAAACATATATTTTACACAATAAAGTATTCTGCAAAATTATCTCACTGAAGCCATTGATGTTTTTCATTCTATTTGTTTCACATAACATTTAGTTGTTTTAGCTCACTTCCTTAAGAGTTTATAAGGAACACATTAAAGAGATGCAACAGTCAAAAGTGACACAAGTTCATTTTTCCTAATTAAAAAAGGGTAATGAGAAACAGATATGTAGGTCCACTGCAGTAATGAAAAAAAAATTAAAAACAGAAAAATGATTGCTGTACCTTATTCAGCTTCAGCTGATCTATTAAATTATATGTGTATTTGTTTTTATCTATGTGTTGATTATGGCACTTAAATATTTAGGGACAAGACTTCAGGTGGTTTTGTGAGAATGACCCAGAAATAGTCCAAAATCAGGTGGAGAAAAGTCTTTTTACATTAACTAACATAGCGTAAAGAATGATTTCGCTTTCTTCTATTAAATTACCATTTTGGAGATACATGGTTTTGTTTCTGACAGTGACGATATACCCTTATTAGCCATCTCATGCCTCCAGACTGGAAGATAGTGTGTACTGCATGGAATATTCTTGACAAATAATGTATTTAAAATTCAAAGGTATTAGGATATGTGACAAAAAAAACTCGAAATTTAATTTCTGAATGCAGCTGACAGCCCTACCAGGCATGTAGATTTAGAAGGTATTCGACATTGGTAGTTTGACATTAATTACTGGAATCATCCAATTTGATAATAATTTTGCAGTCAAAGGCAAAGTCTTAATGATATTTTATTAACAATAGCTCCAGAAATCACATAAGTGCTTCTTTTGACTTCAGGAAACCTCCAGTTTGACAGCCTTCCTAACTATGAAACAGGCTACCACAGGGCAGGAAAGGAAAGTGCCTACCTGCACACGAGGAGGGTTGAAGCACATGTTGTATACCCTCCCGCTGGCTGGGTGGATCCAGCGATGACTCAGTCTTTCCTTCAGTGTCTCCAGGGGGATGTTAAGGCTAATGACTACGTCCAGCTCACAAGCACTGTTCAGAGCTTCAGCCTGTGCTAAAGTGCGGGGAAAGCCTAGGGAAGGAGGAAGCATTCTAAATTTCACTGATTTTGCTCTTCCAAAATATTTCCAGCTTAATCATATTAAATGACCATTTAAACTGTACAAATAGGAAAAGCCTAAAATACAGGAGGAGCAACAGTATTGTGTCCTAACATGGAGGTATTCTGGTGCAATTTGTAACACTGTTAAGAAAGAACAGCAACTGCTGGCCATCTCTAATTTTTGTTACTCGCCAAGATGTCAGTCAAACATATTACAGTTTTATGCCTGGAACTCCAGGCTGGAATGACCTGTAGCAAAGGACTATTATTTAAGAGTAATCCAGCATCACTGTTCACCAGCCTTTAGAGCAGAGCAGGCTGGATCTGTTTCGAGGTCAGACGCCACCTTCCTCACTTGGTTAGTGTTTGATATCTGATCTTTTACTGGGTGAAGGCATTTAACAAGCAAGCAAAATGTGCTTGAAGTGTTCACTTGGAGTGTTTGCTTAAGTCTGTTTCTAGAATATTCAAGTACACTGTAGCAACTGTGGTGAATTCCTCAAAGCAGAGATAACGGTGGAAGGTAATGGATTACAAGTGAAAGGATTCTTTGGATGATTTGTAAACAAAACACTTCTACAGAAGTGCTTCATGATATCACTGCCTAAATGAATCAGTTTCTACTTGAGCTTACTACTCTGTGGAGCCCCTAATGTGACATGGTGATTATTTCTTTATACGATGAGGCCATAAATTAATATATTGAGGCCACGAGGCTACAAATGAATATATTGAGGCCATGTGGCCACAGGAGACGTAACTCATTGCTTCAATATAATAATTTGTGCCCTCAATATATTCATTTGTGGCCTAAAAATATAAATTTATGGCTTCAATATATTCATTTGTGGCCAAGTGAAACTTCACTGATGTAATCACCATGTCACCTTAGGAGCTCAAAACTATTCTACTATTCAGCTAAAATCATTTTTGAAGTAACACTGTAAAGAAAAGTCACCGTAGGTTTATCATTCAGTTCCTCATCTTAAGGTTTATTATTTGGACCCTTTTGGAAAATTTATAAATTATTCAGTAACTCCTTTGAAACTAATAAGTAAGTTATGTAGTTATGAGTATAAATAATTGAAGTGAGGGCCTACAGGCAGATTCTTAAGGTTTAAGGGGTATTATGGATTATATTTATAAAAAATCTACAGCTTTGACACACAGAAGGGGAATTCCACCGATTTTTCTAAATTTCTGAATAGGTCAATCGTTGAGATATAAATGAAGTCACTCAGAGTGGTTTGATGTGACGTGGTTCATTGTAGAGATTACTGACTTAAACTTCTTTACAGTGGTGGTGACCGGTATCAGGGGTCATTAAGTCTCCAATGCAAATATAGCCATTTTATGTATTATCCAAAACCAACATGTGTGTCTCCTGGGTTTTTATATGTAATGTCAATGATAATGGTAAAATAATTGTAAATCTGAAAATCTCTGCATGTACCTCTTTGATATGAATGGATTAAAATATATATCTATAGTTTTAGGTCAAAATGTTATCTTATTGCAAAAATAAAATAATGTCTTAGACATCAGGCAATCAGAAAGTGTATTCATAACTATTTTGTGTGTTAAATTTCAGCTTTTAGCAGTATTAGGACGTCTGGTTCCTGTCACCACCGCTGTGAACAAGAATGTAGCATTTCACGTGAAACCACTCTGAATGACTTTGATTGTAAAGTAGGAAGAAGTTCTGAAAATATTCTTTACATGCAATTACAACATTATATATTTACTTGCACAGTTGTGTGCTGAATGTTATTTACACTGAACTTACATTCTGTAACAACAAGCTTGCTTCCATGTCAAAAATGACAAAAATCATGAAAAAAAGGCTCCTGTATTTATGGAAATCTATTAACAGAGCATTTCAATGGCAAAACATAATGCTCAGACTTCTTGGTATACATAGCAGGCGTATACACGCCACCATGTATTTTTTGCAATGTCACAGAAAGTTATATTGTCCGAAAAAGTGAGAGACTCATGAATGCTGTGTTTCTTCTCCATGCACTCACTGCCCTGTGTAGCAGTGACTCAGCAGGTTAAGGCTGCACACTGAGAACACATGTGGACCAGGAAGATTTGTGTTCTGATTCTATGATGGGCACCAAAAATGTTGACTTCCTCTTTCCTCTAATCACTGTTGTTATGTCCTTGAGCAAGAGCTGTTGCAGCATTTAACAGAGCACTACTGTCTTTGCTACCCCGCCATGGCAACCTTGCAAAAGAGTACAATGTTCAACGGCTCCGTCAAAAACAGATAAAAGCAAAAATACAATTGTGGCATTTCAAAAATATGAGTTATTTTTGAAGTGCACAAGTGTTTCTGTTTTTATGGATAGCCTTACAGAACTCCTCAGTGTTCACGGTAGACATAGGTATATGTTATCAACGATTAAAAGTCCAGAGTTATAACTATTTAAGTCTGCAAGACTTTTTGCATTTGTTCAGAGGTAAAAAAATGACAAAAACACAGCAAAAATGTAAAAGATTGTGTTTCTTTTCTAAGCAAAAACTGTACGCAGATTAATAAAGTTTCCACATATAGGACAGAATTCCTCAGTTTGCTTCAAAGAACCACAAGTGAAAAATAATTCATTTAACATTACAAAATGCTTTTGATTCTGCCAGTGAAAAAAAAGATACGAAGAATTAGGCAGAGCGTCACTGAACAGGAAAAAAGGGAGCCTATTATTCTACTTTAGCTTGACATATACAGTGATGGTAATCATAAGATGATCTGAAGATCTAAGGGAACTGGCTGATAAGCCTGCAAGCACATAGAGAAAGAAAAACAAAACTAGCCAAAAATACCTCTATGTTTATATTAGGAGCTTGAATTTGCATGTTGATCAGTCTTCAAGCTTGTGGGAAAGATGCTAAGAAGTGGTGCTAGAAATAGTACAGCTACAAATCATGAGGAGACGTTTTCTACTGTACCGTCCAAGAGCCAGCTGTGACGGGTCATCGCCTCCAGTCGGGGAAGCAGCAGACGGGTCATGACATGGTCTGGCACAAGTAGACCCTTATTTATGTACGTTTTAGCCAAGATTCCAGCCTCTGAAATGGGAGATAAAAGCATTGTCAGTGTCCTTTGTCTTTAAATGAGGAAGATAAACTGATTTTTTATCTCTTTATTAATGGTAGTTTCCTTATTAGAAATGTGAGTCACAACCTACGAGATGTTTACACTGACCACATATGTATGCAGTACACAAGCAAGCTTGAAATGGTTCTTCTACATCTACCCCACAGCTAAAATCTGCAGTGAGCAATCACTTACACACGAAATAAGATAATAAACATTGACACCCAAAAACAAGGTATGAGAATAAGACTGTTTAATCCTTAATTTGGCAACTGCAACCTTAAACTTATCTTATAATGAGTCTCTCTGAAGGAATGAAACGTGGAAACAAGTGAGGTAACCATACCACCTCATTAAATGAATGTAAGAATGTGATGCAGCTGGTGTACAGTTTATGGGTTATGGGTTATTTAAAACCCTGAGGAAATCTAGCATACAGTGGAGTCATTGTGACTCTGGAGAATAGATGTGTTGAACTATATTCTCAGAAGAAGTAGTGGGATAAAGTAGAGTAGAGCCACAGGGTTAAAGCATTGTTTTCAAGTTAAAGCAATGTTATTTTGATTAAATAATGACACAAGGAGAAGCAGAAGTAGCTAGCAAGAACAACTTGAGTAAAAAAATAGCAGGACCAAAATCTTCTCAAGTATTGAGTAACATATAAAACTGCAGTGGACCTTAGTATATTCACATTCATCAGTATAGGAACTGAAAGCTGTTAAGCTGTTCTCTCCTTTTTAAGATCCTTTTGGTATGAAATGAAGCTCCAAACACGAGTGATTAAAATGAAACTAGGAAGGAGCAGGTTCCTGTCCTCCTAAATATAGAGTATATTATTCTGACTGAAAGCCCACTTTAACTCTTTAAACCCCTTCATGGATGGGCCAACACAAATAAAAGATGTGTGCTGTTAAAAATGTGACTTCAGTAAGGAATTCTGTTTTAAAAATGCCAATAAAATGTGCCTTAATTAATATCGGCAAGAAATCTGTGTGCGTCAGAAGATTATATTGCTTGACATGAAACAGTCTTCATGCCAAACAGGTTTACCTGGTCGCTTCAGCACAATCAGAATATGTTCTAATGTTTTTAGCTAAAATATCAGTTGATTCAGGGGTTGAGCTGTTGGCTTGTTCTGTATCAGTGAATTTATGTGATAGACTCACATAAATGTTTACATTTAAATGGTTTGGAGTTTTCAAGCTTTTCTCATAACTTTTTTTTGACGATTTCAGACATTCAAACGAAATCTTTGAGTTGAATCAACTTACTGCAATTTAGTTTAGACCTCTCAGCTTTGCTTGATAAATGTTTGGTCAATGCAACCTTCTTGAGTAAAACCCCACATCATTCCTATGGGCTTTTTGTACCATGTATTGCATATTGGACGTGTCTTTCCACCCTGTTTACCCTACCATCTGTGTGCTGTCACTCTCCCCAGCCTACCTTCCCTTGGGCGTTTTCTTGTTTTCTAAACTTCTGTAGCTCATCTCAGTCAGGACTGGTTGAAAATCAGTGTCAAGGGAGTCGAGTTAACAAGTTCTCTGGACTAAACTGTCAGCATTGGCAAGATGGTCCAGGGTAATATTAAGTTGGTTAAGACATTTTCACCAATGTTCAGGTCAATTATCAAGGTTTTGCAAAACGATATGAATTTTTTACAGTGATAGTCTAGTTTAGCCTAGTAGTTGATTTAATTTACACTTAGTTGTCCTAACAACAACTCAGTAGACCTATCTGATATAAGTTCAAAATCGATGATTTAATTTTTTAAGTTTTCTTGTTCATTTATGCATCTATTATAGTACAAGAATTACAGTACAAGTCAAAAGTGGCCATATTAGCTTATTAGCCATCTTGCTTCTTAGCCAAGCTTACTATGTGCTCTCAAACAAACGTCTCAGTTACACAGGATCATGTGTATTCAGGCAAAGCCTACATTTTTGACTTGAGAGTTAAAACATAAGTAAAAAAAAACTCTCATACTGCTAGCATGCATGCTAAAAACATTAGAATTAGCTAGATAACTAACCTATAACTATAACTAGATAAATAACCTATAACTAACCTAGCTAACAAATAAACAACCATTTTCTCAGCGCAACATGAACTTTTCTCGCTTCCATTAGTCCTATATGTCTCAAAGAATGTATTTACTATTGACATTCAGTTATTATTTTCTATATTATTTACATTCAACATATTTACCTCAGACGACTCCACGACTCTCAATTTACATTTTGTTTGCTGCGAGTTAATATTACTGTAAATCTTATGTGGGAAGTGATGACTGCGATCATCTCAAATAACTGCGATTAGGCGATTATGTAATTCTGACAGACCTACTGCTAATCTGTTAGAAGCAAGTGTGCAGAGCTGCTGTCCTGAATCAAGGAACAGAAATAACTTGCAAAAAACGCTCAGTAATGCCACTGTAAGGCGCTCAGCCAGCACGGCAGCTTCAGCTACTGCCGTTTTCCTCATTTGAACTCTCTCAAACTCCGAGCAGAGTCACTCTCTCACTCCGGCTAACGTGTGAAACGTGCGACCAGAGCTTTCGAAGAAAAGTTTAGACACGTGGAAGTGACCCACCCGTGTTGGCAGTGATGTTCTCCCTTAGGAAGTCTCCGCTGGATAGATGTTGCAGGCCGAAACCTCTGGCGATCCGCTCCGAGATGGTGCCCTTCCCCGAGCCAGGCGGACCCATGATCACGGCTCGGAACAGTCTGGACATTTCCTCGGTCCTAAAACAGGACACATGATAAACAGACCAGAGCAAACGGGGTTTAGCACAGGCGAAGCTGGATGGGCAAAATGAGGCTAAACTGTGTTTAGCAAGTGGACCGAGTTGGATGGGAAGCTAAAATACCCTAAAGACGGGGAAAAAATGACAAGTTAAAAAAGGGAAGCAGAAGGCAAACTAACTTAGTCCCACCTGATAAACCCCCTCTTGTAGCTGATGGTGCCTTTCAGTTTCCACTGAGACCAAATCAACGTGTTTTAGTACAGTTAAGCTAAAAGATTATAAATGCCCTCCACCCACTTCTGCACTGAGATGGAGGCCGCCTCTCTCTCTCCCTCCCTCCTTCTCTCGCTCTTTCTCTCTTTCTCAGTCTCTGCAAATGAATGGGCGAGAAATCCGAACGCCCTCTTTTCCGAACACCTCCCAACACAGCGCAGGGAAAACAAGACGAAGAAAAAAAAAAAAACGCAAGGCGCGCACAGGATCATGGGGTTTGTAGTACCGTTGTCTAACCCTGATAAATAATCTTGATCTCGAGTGTAAACTTCAGCTGCGTGCAGGAGCTCAGTGGAGACCTCACAAGGAACCTGTGGGAAAGTCTGCAGGAGCCTAAAATCACATTAAGTTACAAGGGCTGTTACTTCAACAGCTCTCTGACTCATGTAGAAAAGTAGCTCCCGAAAAAATGAGGCGGAAAAAAAAATCAAGTTTAGAACCGCAGTGGAACTTTTTAACACATCAAACAAGAAGTTTGAGAAAAGGCACCTTCAGAGGAAAGAAACCTCCAGAGAATTAAATTAAACCCACAAAGGAAAAAGAGCTGAATATACCTAAATATAATAAACCTAAAATTATTTTCCTCACAAACATAGGCTACATACTGGCAAAAATAATTACAGGAAAATAATCAGAAAAGCACTAATGCATCAACATACTTAAAGAGAAATTCTACCATTTTTTCAAAATTTCTGAAAAATTCAACCGTTTAGATGTAAACAAAGTCATTCAGAGTGGTTTGATAAGAAATGCTCCATTCTGGAGAAACTTACTGGCACAAAATATTTCACAATGGTGGTGATTGGAACCGAAAGTCCAGAGTGTTTAATGCCTCTAAAAGCTCCTCTTACAGACAATTATTACATGAATTATTGTTACAAACACTTTGCCTTATGCTTGAGACATTAAACACTTAAAAAGTTTGGTTCCTGTTGCCACCATTGTGAAACATTTTTTGTCTGTAAGTTTGTCTTACAAACACAAAATTTTTCACAACGGTAGTGACAGGAACCGGATGTCTGAAGTGTTTATTGCCTCTAAAAACTCTCTTACAGACAATTATTACACGAAGCCATTACAAATACGTTGCCTGGTGCCTGAGACATTGTTTTATGTTTGTTTCGAGATAAGATTATGGCCTAAAATACCATTTTTAAAATCCATTAATAGTTCTGATTCAAAACAGTCCCCCCCTCACAAAGAAACATACTTTTTTTAGATTTACAACTATTTTACCATCATCAACATTACACTAAAAACTTAGAAGACACATATAGGTTCACTGCTAGGTTTGTATAGTAAATAAAATGGCTACATTTGAGTTGCAGATGTCACGGCTCCTGGTTCCTTTCAGGCCTACCATGACTGTAAAGAAAATTGGTAACTTTTTCTGGAACGGAGCTTTTCACATCAAACCAGTCATGTTTACATCTTAAAGATTTAATTATGCAGAAATTTTTAAAAATCGGTGGAATTTCCCTTTAAATAGGCTGGTACCCACTTCTGAAATAAAAAGCAATATATAAGCAATAGCAAATGAAACTGTTTAAGATGAACATGTGAAATGTGCACTAAAATGTAAATACCAGGTAAACTGTTATAATGACTCTTGAAAATTGAAAATAATTTTTTTATAGTTTACTTGAATTTACAGTTTTATTATGCAGTATATGACTATAGGTGAGAAGGCACATACGGATCAGAAAGTATCTATTTGGTCACCTGTACAAAGTAAAAATCTAATATATTCCTACATTTCTGGCTATTTATTAAGTGATACCACTTTTACTTCTCAAGTAGGAGAATGGAAGTAGAGACTTTTTTGGTAAGTGGTTGTTTATTGTTTTGTGCGATTTAGGTCTGTTCTGTGGGGTCATCTTCTGGACTGCTTTGCTGCTGCTTACAGCTTTCTCTCAGAGCTTTAACATTTAGACTGAAGGTTTCACAAAAAGAGAGAAAAACTCCTAAAAAAAACCCTACGTTCTTAGGCTCACAGAGTCTGATGGACTAAAAAGTTCTGCTGCACTTTTTTTAAACTGTTGCACAAATTGTTTTGGTACTTATTTCCAAAGCTATTATTTGACTGAAGTAACAAGACTTTTATGACTTTTATTTACTCCAGTGTGTTTTCAGGCCACCCTGCCGACCTGCGAGTGAGAGAGAAAGTTGTCAAATGGTGAGAGAGTTTATTGGGAATGTCTCGTCAGGTGACAAGTCGTCATTTCTCCATGGACCTGCAGGTGACCGTATTTCTGACTGCAGACGAGGCGCACTCACTTGTTGACAGAGCAGTCCGGACACAAAACAGTCTTCCAGATAGCTTTGAGCTTCCAGTGCCTCCACGTTTTCTTTCTGTTCGAGTGACACAGCACACACGTCGAGCACGCCGCTCATTTGCCATGCGAGTAAATGGACTTCTCAGGAGCCTTACGGTGGCGTCAGAGCCTAATGGATGGGGCTCCTGCTCACAACATTTATCAGGTGATGATTTTTTCCCCGCTTTGTTACAAGACAACGAGTTATTCTTCTTCACCAACGCCGCTGGGATGCACTTTTTCAGCGCGAGGAGCCGGAAGCGTGTTATTTTATTTTTGTCACATGGTTTGAAGATTTCAATAACAACACAAAAATGGCGACAGTCACGTTGCTCGCTGTGGGCTTGCTGCGTCATTAAAATATATTCACGTAAACACGAGCTGGAAAGGTGGAAAAACGCAGGTGAGTGAGTCTGCATTTTGGAAAATATAAGGTCTATCCAGCCGGAAGGCTGATATGGTGTGTTAAACGTTTGTTCTATAGATACGTGGTGTGTTTGTTTTGGACGTGAGAGGGGTGTGTGTGCTGCTGCTGGGCGTTAGCACACATTGCACTGTACGAAATGGGAGCGCTCACCTCACAACATGCAGGAAAGAGAGCGCCTTTATTTTTCCAGCACTTTTTTTTATTGCAAGTTGTATTTCTTTTTAGTTTGCTTTGCATCGCACTGGAAATGTGCTGCCTGCTTCATGCAAATACCAAAAAATAACATTTAAAAGTGCATGCGTGTATTATTTATAATTTATTACAGTCCTCTGAGCTGCCAGTGCTTGGCATACCAGCATGCTTGTAGACTAACGTAGCTGTGGAGTCGCGTAACGGGCTAAAGGTTATAACAGCTACCAATATTAATTTTCGCAACGTCGCTATCACTTTATCATTGTCACCTGTTGGTGTGAGATTTCTGTGTCATTGCGTCGTTCAGTATTAAGACTCTATACTTTAATGAGACACATGAACGAAATGCATGATGTGCAGTAAGTATGTGTGATATAAGCTCTGGGGAAGCATGTTTTGTTCTTTTTTCTCTGTCTTTCTTCCATTGTTTGACCGTTGCGCAGATGTTATGTTAGCTCGTTTTGGCAGGCGCTCGCGCCGTCCAGCCATGGCCAAACACGACGGAGCTGATCGAGTTGTTTACAAGAAGAGATTTGCGGGGAGGACGGGGCGGAGCCTCACTGAATGGAACACGCCATTGGACACCCGGAGAAGTGTCGCACACAGCGGGCGGAGTCTGGGGGATAATAACAAGTCTGACGTAAGGAGGATGGTTTGTATTAATTATTGAGAGGCCTGTTGGGGGATTCGGGTGTTTGAGTGTTAAGGAATTAGCCTGGGTGTGGAGTAGGCTAAAGGAGTGGCTGAAAGGAGGTGCAAGGAGGTACAGAAACCAATCAATAAAAAACATTATTATCACATGTATTGATATATATATATATATACACACATATACACACACACACACACACACGTATATATAGCCTGTATAGGCTATACGATCTATATTATATGTAAGTAATGAAGTCATCAGAGTGTTTGGTATTTTCTGTGGTTACATTAATTCCATATGATCATTATGCTGCTGTCAGGCCAAAAACTTATCTGGAGAAGGAAAATAGACGTTTAATATTTAATGTAAGTTAATCTAGCAAAATTTAATTTTATTTTCTTGGTCCATTCATCAATGTCATCAATGAAGATACATTGTCCTGAAAGCAACAATATAAATAATGAAATAATACCTAACTTGTTGTTATATATATATATATCAGTTATTAATCACATTTTAAGTGGTGACTGTCATTAGGCATGTATGATATTATGGCTTATAGATGATTGCCAACATAAGCTTATACAGGTTACAATTCTAGTTATGTAGTTATGGCAGCTTGTTGACGTAGCAGATTAAATTGCTATTTTTTCTGACTATACTGTAGTGTGGCAGTGTTTTTACTTGACAACATTTTCTTTTTGAGTATTTAAATATTCTACTTTCTACTTTAAATTAGTGCAGTAAGTCTAGAGTCCTAACATTACGTTGTTGCTTTTTCCTTTTCTTTCTTTTTTTGACATGCTATAAATAGTTGCTATAAATATTTCACAAGTTAAATTATTCTTCTCCTCAAGATTGATTTCTCCTGACGTTTACAACTCGTCTGAAGGTAAGCAATCTGAAAGAGTGGACGGACGGGAAGTCCAGTGTCTTGGCTCTGCTTGATGTGACAGGCTGCCCTGGTTCAGTTATCACAGTGCTGATGCTGTCCATCTTAAAGGTACAGTACTGTGATAACTGAAGGATGGCAGCCATCTTGACATCATGTTCTAATGAAGAAACTACCGATATCAGCACATATTATGCTTGTAGAGTTATAGTTTTATTTGTAGAATTTGCTTTTCTAGTCAGGCTTTTTTCCTTAACACATTAAAATGTTGTTTGAGCTTTTCTGAGTTGCTTTCTTGTGTAAAGTTAAAATTTTTCATACTAAATTAGAAATTACAGTTTGGTTACTTCTAAGAGATGTAAATGGTTTCTTTAAATTTACGTTAAATATATTTTGTTAACTTCTTGCTGTGTTCTAGTTGTCTTTTTATAATAAAACATATGGTTGATAACGTTTATCACTTGTCTCCTATTCATATTTTATATGTTTTATTTACATTAACATTTGCATAGGAATAATGGACATAGTGCATATGTATTTCTATCAAATGCTGTTATGCAAACTGTGTTGTCGCGTATCAAAACTGCCAATCCATGTTTCGTGCCTTTGTGGGTGGAAATCCCCAATGCTGATAGTAATGTAAACACTCAGGTCGTAGTATTCTTTTCTGCTACTTTCACCACCATTCTCAGATATCCCCTAAACTGACTCATCTGTACATTCCAGCTTCACTGCTCTTTCCTATCCAGTTAGCAAACACGTTCTCTTGTTCATAGACTTAATAGTATCTTGTACAATACTATGGAAGAATTTAATTTGAACACTTGGTAAACAAAGTTATCCAAGATTCACTTCCTCTTTCCCCTTGTTCTTTTTCCTGTTCTCATTTCCACTTATTTTGTGGTCTTCCTGTTGACGTTCACACATTTTTTTTAGGATCGAGAGGCTCATTTACCACTGCTGTGTTTTTTTAAGTTCCTAAATCCATGTGTGAAAGTCAAACGATATTGTTTTCGACAGAGCTTCATGGCGTTGCTCCACACTCTCACTGCCTATATTTAGCCTGTGACTCATCTAACGTTAGGAGTTTCCATTTGGACTTCAGCTTTGTTATTATTGTGTCACTGCACATTATTGTATTACATTACATGTATACTGCTGCATTTATGTGACATAGAACATCCATTACATGCTCACATAAACTTTGCAATCAATGAGGAATATCTAAACACAGTAATGCTGAAACATGATTATATAACATGAACTAATATGAGACAGCAGTTACAGTCATGTTTTTTTTCTCAGGCTATCCACAATGTTTCTGAGTGCTGATGTCGGACTGCTTTTGATGGGAATAGCTACAGTCTCTACATGTTCAAATCAATACATTATTGATCTGCGCCACAGTCCCTAAGTGCTCTGCCACACCAGCCTTCTTGTGAAACTGCAGCCCACGGTTTCTGGCAACTCGTCTGATTGTGAGGACGGGAAGTCCCTCCCTTTCAGGGGAGGCTAAACCTCTTGGTCTTAAAGACCTTCGACGTTGTGCTGGTCCGTCACAGTGGGACGTGAGATGCCTTGCTTTGCAGTGGCTTGGTTGGGACGTGCTGGAGCATTAAATCGGCGGATGAAAATGCTTTTTGGTTTGCTCCAGTTAGCCTACAATCATTTTGATGTTGGTAATGCATGACAATAATTCTCACTTAATTACAGGACTACATTTGGTTGAGTGCTGTTTGTTCTTTACTAAGTTGAATGTTTTATTATCTGATAGACAAAAATATAAGGAAGGAGAACTTGGACCTAAAATACACCTGAAATGTAATACACAGCCTGTCTAGATGAATTACAGCAAAATATATTAACTAAAGTAATATTTTAAATTGGTACTAGTTCATGTAGACAGAAACTAAATAAATAACAACAAACTAAATAAGTGACACTTTAAGTACCTGTTCATTCTGCTAACTTCACTTTTAAAAAAGATGGTTCTTTAATAAAGGGACTGGTTCTATTTAGAACCATTAGTTCTATATAGAACCATTACATGCTTAAATGGTTCTTTACCAAGTGAAATAGTTTTTCAGATTGATGGAGAATATGTTGTATGTGGTTCTTTATAGCAATAAAAAGTGTTATTGTTACAGGCTTGACATCAGAACCCTTTTGGTGCTACACAGAACCATTTTCAGTAAGGTTCTGTATGGAACTATATCTCATTAATGTTTTGCTCACCCATTTGGTAGAGAACATTTTGAGTCACTATATATGTTTTGATTTTGCCACAAAGTGTCATCTTGACAGTTTGGTAGACAAATATTTTAAAAACTGTGGGGTCAAAAAATGAAAAAAACAAACAATAAAAAAATCCAAAAAAAAAAAAGAAAAATCCATTGCTTGGTGAGGACATTAAAGGGATATACAACGTATTCTTCATCCATTTAAGCATGGAACGGTTCTAAACAGAACCATTCCCTTTACTAAAGAACCATCTTTCAAGACTGTTACAAAGACCAAGGTCTAACAGGTTAAACATTATATGAGACTAAACGGCTAGTAATAGGTAAAATCAACGCCATTGTCATTACATTCTTATGAGACAAAACGGTGACTAATAATAGGTAAAAAAGAATCAACTACATCGTCATTATATTGTTATAAAGCTAAAACCATGATTAACTTATCTTAAGCCTTTGGTCGACCAGTTATAACAGAATTATATTTGAAACAAGCCTTTCCTTGAGCTATACTGGCCGTGTCACTTGTCAACAGATTGATCGGATTAAAATAGAGGCGATTAGACCAGTTTATTGCCCTTCCCGATTTGAAAACAGAAAATAGAAGCTACGACTACCATCCATTCGTGACCACGCAGAACGCTTCTTTTCGCTATCAAGGCTCTTTAAAACGAGCGAGACTACAGCTCTGCGGTCCCCGCCTGAGGGTTGACACGATTGGCGCCACAGTTGATTGACAGGCCGAGCAGCCATTAGGCGCCGGGCCTCTAGAGCCCCCTATTTTCGGGAATCTTTAGACGCTTGACAGGAAGGTTAGCTATAGCTAGATTATGAACTTCGAGCCTGTAGCTAACGTTATGTCTCTGTAAGGCGAGCTCGGATATGAAAACATTCACATTGGAAAACATACAGACATATTAGGTAACTACAAACGCTGCTTTGGAGCGAAATTAACATCGTGTTGATACAAAGTAAAGCGCTCGGAGGAGTTTTTTACTCCAAACGTCTGTGATGATCGAAAACCAACGGAAGTAACTCAGCTTGCCTTGCGAGGTAAGAAGAAGAAACGCTTTCGCTCTCTTTCTTTCGCCCCGCTTGACTAAGATAGATCGGGACTCTGGCTGTAAATCTGTTGTTGTGAAGGCGGATGCTTTATCAGTCGTGAGGATGGCAGATTTGATCTTGTTTGGCCACCCAGCAGAATTTCTGACTTTCAAGCTGTTGGGCAGACTTAAAGCTCGCTAGCTAACCTAACGTTAGCCTGATGACAAATCCAGTGGTAGCCAGTTTAACCTAGCTTAGCTAACCTAGTTGACTGGTTTTCGGTCCTCCACTGCAGCTGAAGGTTTGTAAATACATTATATTTTTTTCTTTTTCGACTGAGTGTCGAGTATTACGAATTACGAGATATCTTAGCCACGTTGTTTTAACTCACTTTCGTATGGGCTTCTTGCTGCTTACTTTTAGCCTGCTAGCTGGGTTACTTTTTGTTTTGAAATGAATTCGCACCGAGTTTTGCTGGTAACTTGGAGTTGGAAAGCCCTTCAGCTTGTCCTAAAAAATACAGATTGATTTGTTTTACCATGTCACTAAACTCAGGGCTCTAACAAATGGCTATTAATTGCTTTAATTAAGTAATTGTTTTAATAAAGAGTTAACGTTTTTTTCACTTCTGCGCTTTAATGTTATGAATGAGGCGGAATAAAGTGAGGAAAATCCACTGGTCATCACCAGTCAGTTAATATGGACTGTTTTGTTTTGAGAGCAGCTTTATGCTGTGTTAGAGCTTTAAAAAGACTTTTTATTGCCAAACTGGACCATTCTTTAATGAGAACATGCTGAGGAGCAGAGAATGTGAACACAGTGTTCCTCTGACCTCTGAAAACACCACACAGATGTATGGGGGAGAAACCATTTTTTCCTTTGTGTTAAAATGTTTGAGCTCATTAAAACGCGTTAAATGGCTTTAATTGTTGACTTTGGTTGACACTGGATTTCAAATGACAGTCTGTTTATCCCTGTCAGTGGACTTTAGCTAGCAGACACTGTTCTTCCTTTTCCGACATAGACTGACGTATGTCATCATTTTTTTTTTGTGTTAGATTCACTTAGAAGTATTTAATTGTTTATATGAATGGCACACCTTCATTTTAGGTATCTAAGTGTTTTGTCCTCATGCCCAATTTATTAGCTAATAATATTACATAAAAAATAATAATAATTTCCAAAAGTAAAGTGTTGAAGTGAAATACATGTTTAAAAATTGAGGTTTTCACTGCAAACAAAATAATCAGATGATCAGACATTATACTTTTCTTTTTGAATTTTTCACCTTGATTACAGAGAAATAGATGATGGAGAAGGTTTAAGAAAGGACCTGAAGAGGTCCGCTCTAAGGCAGCAGAGGGTGGCACGCTTCTAAGCGCTTAGTCATTTCAGAAAGCTAACATGGTAACTGTATTCTGGCAGGAGAGTAAATATTACCCTTTCAACTAGGTTCATTGATTATCAGCCTGCTTGATAAAAAATTGTTTTAGAAAGATTGTAGCCAGTGTGTACACTGAAAATTGGTGTATCAAAGGCAGTGTTCAAACTAAGCCTGTTCTCATCCTTTAGAATAGGTAATATTTTTAATACTGTTATTTATTTAAAAGAAAGTCTTATTATATTGTAATAACCTGATAAGATAAGCTCTCACCCTCTGGATTGGGTCTTTTGGCTATTTGGATTATATAGTGTGTCATGTACGTGCGTTTGGTCAGGTCTTCCATGCAAAAAAGGCAGTAACCCTTCATAAGAAATTAAACAAACAAACCAGTAAGTGATGAGTGACATCATTTAACAGCTCTGGATATGATGAATTGCTTTCAGGGCCATGAACCACTGCAAAATCTGAAAAATGAATCAATATTTGAAGGAGTTTAATCATCATTATTAAGACCTTGCAAACAGGATGACCTTTAAGTTTGCTTGACGTACATGCAGACGTGTGAATCACTCGGGTACCACTTGTCAACCAAAAGAACAGTTAGAGGTTGAGAACACTGAAAAGATGATCGCGGCGGGGCTGTGTTTCGACACAGACAGGAAATGAGGCTTTGTAGAACAATGGTGACATAAATGGTACTCAAGAAGACTGTGGACTCCAGCGGAATATCATGCCCATAGTTGTCAGGAAAAGGAGTAAAGAACGTTTTGTTTCTTTTTGCAGATGTAGCCAAAGACTGTCAGTGTGTCATTAACATAACTTTCAGTGACATAAATGTTTTGTGTAATTACATAGTTACATACTCCTTTACATAATTAGTTACCTGATTGATTATATGTAGAGTCTGTAGTTTGTACTTTTTTCCGTTTGTCACAGTGTTAAAATTGCAAAAATGTAAAAGATGCTTTTGTTTCTGTGGAACACAACTGTATATACAACAACAACTTCAATCAAATTCAACCCAAAATAAAATATCTGCTCTTCTACACTTAAATCAAGTGTTTTGAATTAATGTGACTTGGTTGAAAATGAATAAAATGAAGAAAGAAATTGTGTTGATTTTTTTGTGTTCAAAATCTTGACTCAGTAAACTCATGAACCATTTTTTTTTACTGTACTTACAAACTTAAATATATTGATTGAAAGTTTAGAATCTGCACTTTCAAAACAATTTCTTAGCTTGTTTGAGCTGCAAGTGAGGAAAAAAAATCATTAAAAAGTCTACCGTTTTTTATTGTCAAAAACATGTTATAACTGCAGATTCTAAGGGTTAAAATGTGCAACACTGAACAAGAGGGCTTGTAGAGTATGAGAATGGCAGTTGTGGTACCCAGTATGTCTAAGTAATCTATAAGGCATAAAGGTTTCAAAACGTTCCATAAAAAAGCAGAATTAATGTCAACAAGTACATGTAGGCTGATTTTTTCTGTGAGTTGGTGAACTTGCGCATATTAAGACTGCGTGATACAGGCAAAACATTATGATAACGTTTGAGAATGTCTGAGATTAATCAGGATATTCACACTGTATATAAATGTAATTTGTCAGATTGCTTATTTGCATATTACAACCTTCTGTGTATGAGTATTAAAAATGCTAATATTGATAACGCTTATCAAACATTGGATTGTACAATTTTACCACAAACAAATTTGATGTAGAAAGAGTCTAGTGAGTGTTCTTGATTCATGTATGTTTGGAGGTTTTCCCACACCTTCTTGAGTTTTATTACATGTCCATTGTCATACACAGAACTGCAGATCATGTCTTTTTTGTGTTTATTATCTGTTTTCTATGTTATGATGCTTCTCATATGGTCATTTTGCCACTTTCTTATGTTCTTGATGCTGCTGCTGCTGCTGCTGCTGGTGATGATGATGATGGTGATGATGAACTTTTGTTGCATATTCTAATTTCCAGTGACTTATATTATCTAGAGTTGCAATACAAGTAACATTATTTGTAATGATGCCCTTTCAGACATAAGGAGCCTATGGGGATTACGCTGCATACATAAAGCATTTATCGAGGCATACATAATCAGTCCCTCACTTGTCAGCAGTCTCTTGTGTGTCATGACTGTTCACTGTTAACCTGCTGTTGAAGGCTACATGAATAGAGAATCACTGGTCATGCAAAGAACAAATGCAAATGTGTTTGCAAAGTGAGGTGTGTTTTTCCACCATCAGTTTTAATTTGGAACAGTAAGTGCATTTCAAAGGACACTTTTAAAGGACATGGCTTATTGGCTGCAATTAGAGATGGCTCTGATCTCGTACTAGGTGGTATAATTGGTATCAGGTTAGTGTCAGCAGAAAATGCTGTATTGGTAATTGAAGGGGGAAAATAAAAGAATGAGTCCAATCCTGTAACAAATCTATCCTGAAATAGTACACAGTCACGTTGTGTGATATGATGTTGTTAGCTGTGTAGTTCGTCCTAGGTGTAGAATGTTTGAGTAGTTTGAGAATGATATCCTTCCTTTAGATGTTCATCTTAAGTAAAGTGCTTTAATTAAATAAAAAGGCTCATTTTGAACCTTAAAGAAGAATTCTTGGATCGTTTCAATAAGGTTTTAAAGCACTCGGCTGCAGAGGCTGTGTTTGCCTCATGTTTACAGAAATTGACAAATTATGTGATTTGGCCAGAGTGCCTAAACTTTTGCATACAGCTGTATGTCACGCTATATGTTTCTTGAGGCATATTTAGAACATATACGTTTGTGTGTGTGTTTTTTTTTAATAATTTTCCTTTCTAAATGCACATCATATATTTCAATGTCTTCTGTGACAAATAATGTACATTTGCATGCATTTAAGCCTGCAATGCAGTTAATTCATTTCAGCTGCTTTGGGTTTCTAACATAAATTGCACCTCTCAGTTTTTGGCTGTTTTATTAAATAAATAACCAGATAAACGTCTGTATCAGACAACTCCAGTCAACATCACATTATTTATAGCTGAATGTTTGTATTCCCACTTTCAACAAAACAACATATGCAGTAACGGCAACTTCCAAGTTTTAAAACACTGTTGAATAAGAAGGAAGTTTAAAGACTAGATTAACATAGTTGCAGATGTAAGCTAGCAGTTCGCAGCAGTTGCAAAATATTTTTTATGTAAACACAATATTTTGCTGTGTTTTGCTGCCATTGGTGTGCAGAGAAGTGCTCTTTGTTTTTTTTTTTAGACTATCATATAAACAAGGTGCACTGATGATGAATTTTTATGGCATATTCTAATTTCCAGTGAATTTTATTATGGAGAGTTGAAATATAAATAACAGCATTTGCTCTTCAGCAGGCCAATCTTGCTTACATTGATTATGTAATAGAACTACAGCATAGATCAGCCAAAATAAAAATTATAAATTGACTGATTGCAAGTTTTAGAGCTAAAATTGGTTGATTCTGATCTCAGCCGACTCCAATCGTATACCTCTAAAACAAATCAGCTGCTTTTGTAGTGCTTTTCATTGTATGCTTAGTTTTTAGAAACCTGTAGATGCATCATTTGATGAATTTAGCCAACAATAGCAATGAGCCCTAATTGCCAGTTTACTGACTGGTTTGTGCTGTTTTCAGGTTTTTCCTCTGTTGCTAGTCTGTAACTGGCATGTGGGTATGTCTACCATCCCTGAGAAAAAATGCCAACTGGCTATGCTCCAAATTGTTGTACAAGATTATTTAGCACAGTGCTATTAATGATGGTACAATCAATTCATGTTTTAAAGACAATTAATATTGATCCCATTATTTGGGCCTATAAATCCCTAAGAACACATTCTTTCTTTTCCTTAGAAACCTTTAAACATGTCACATGCGTTATATACATTGTGGAAAAGGCCGTTATTTATTGCTTAAAGAAAGTGGATCAAATAGCTCTCATAATTTAAGCCTTATTAAATATACATTATCATCACTCATGGGCCTGTAAGGCCTCAGGCCTCTAGCATCATCAGCTCCAGGCCTCATGACTCATGGATGCATCTGTAAAATGCTGTGCTCACTCTCACTCTCTCTCTCTCTCTCTCTCTTTGTTGCAGTGTCTGGATGCCAAAGCTAGGAGTCATGGAGCTGGGCAGGCAACTGTGTGGGAAGATGAAGAAGCAGAAGAAGGCTGAGCCGACAGTGCCCGCTGTCATGAGAGGCCTGGAGATTCACTTTTACCTGCCCGACACCAACCAGCTCGAGTATTTTAAAGATTGCCACACAGCTGAGGACCTTTGTGTAGAAGCTGCCAAGAGATGTCGTATGTACACACTTATACAGACTGAGCGACACACATGCACATCAGCCTTATCTGAATGTGTACAGGATAAGTAGATGTCAAACAAATCCATAATGCACTCAGAGAAAACACTCACAAACTCTTAGAAGCTCTGCCAGTGACAAGTGTAAGACTGGCTCTGTATATGGGCCCCCGTTTTTGAGCTGTGAATCTCTTAGCACCTCATGATTAAATTTCATTACAATGTAGGTTGCCCAGATGTGATGATAAAACAATTCTATATACATTTCGATTTGTTATTTCTGCAGCCAACACTATGAATTTTTGTCCATCTTCAGGACTAGCATTGCTCAATTTTGAATGTAGCCCACAGTTGTTACGCCTACAGGCTTACATCTTTGCCATTTTTAAGTTTAAACCAAAAAATGAACTACATTTCTGTTTTTTATTTTTGTTTTTTTTACTTTGCATCTGTGTGTGAAATATAGTGTGTGTGGTGTGCCTATAGTTTTTTATTTTTGAATCGCTGTTGACATTTTCCAGTAAAAACATTTTTATTTAGTAAGTAAAACAATGAGGCATAAACTTAAACGTCAGATTATGTTTCATGCCTCGATGCAGAATCTTTCTAGAGAGAATCAGAATCTAAGCATTGATTGTTTTTCACCACTCTTAATCCTGATAAGTAAAGAGATCCGTTCTCTGTTGCTGTCTTTTATTTGCATTTAGTGTGCCAGTGAAGACCTGTATTGTCAATATCTATAGCATTTATAGCAAAATATTTATCGTTAACATATCATTCTTAACACAGATGGACATGTTAAGGTTCTAAATTATTCATTGCATTTGGATAATTGTACACTACGTAGCAAAATTCTACATCATTCAGAGCACATTGGCCATTATTCATTAAAGCTGCGTGAAAAAGATCACAATTTTGACTGCCTTTAATGAATGTTAAAAACATTCTGCATCTGATTCACTGAAACTTTTTTACAATGTGGAAACAAATGAGATCTTAGTGCAAACAACCACTCAGCTTCAGTGCGTAAAATCAAGCTGCCTACCTTTGCATATAATTTACGTTAAACATGCCCTAATTCATGCAGATGTCTTGATAGGGAGCCAATAAAATGTCAGCATGTAGTGGCTCGTGAGCCAATGGCTGTGCTCAAAGACGGAGTTTGAGGTTGAGCAGTAAGTGCGCTGCTTCCCTACTTTCCAAACTTTATCGTGCTTAAATTACAGCGACTGGAAAGAATAAATTGTGGATTAAACAAAATATCTTTTAGGTATGTTAGATTAAATTTTTGTGTTTTGTTTTGTATTTATTATTTTTTGGGCAGTGTCAGTAGTATCAAACAAAAGCACAGTGTAATACACTATATGAGCAAAAGTTTGTGGACACCTGACCACATGACCTTGTTTGATGTACTTTTTTCAAAACCATGGACATTAGTATGAAATTGGTCCCCTCTTTGCAGCTGTAACATTCTCCACTGCTCTGGTAAGGCTTACCACAAGACTTTGGATGGTCTCTATTGGAGTCAGTTCAATTAAAATAAAGCATTTGTGAGGTCAGGAACTCATCTCAGGTGGATGAGATGGCCTGGCTCACAATTGAAGTTCCAGTTCATCCTCACTTTGCACGCACGGGCACAGCAATGCACAAAGTTCGATGCGTATAATTGTCTAAAATGTCATTGTATGCTGTAACATTAACATTACCCTTCACTGAAACTAATGGGCCCATCCCAAAACCTGAAAAACAGCCCCGGACTCTTATCTCTTCTCCACCAAACTTTATACATTCCGGTAAGTAATGTTGTCCTGGCATCTGCCAAACCTATATTTGTCCACCAGACTGCCCGATAGTGAAGCATGACTCATCACCTCAGAGGACACGTTTCCACTGCTCCGTAGTCCAGTAGCAGAGTGCTTTACACCAACCCGGATGATGCTTGTCGTTGAGCGTAGTGATCTTAGGCTTATGTGCAGCTGCTTGCCATGGAAACCCATTTCATGAGGCTCCCAATGCACAGTTCTTGTGCTGATATTGCTCCTGGAGTTTGTAACTCTGTAGTGCGTGAACAGAGGACAGGCAGCTTTTACATGCTACATGCTTCAGCACTTGGTAGCCCCACTCAGTGTCTGCCATTTCACGATAACAGCACTTACAGTTGACCAGGGCAGTCTAGCAGGGAAGAAATTTCACTAACTGGCTTGTGACAAAGGTGGCATCCTTTGAAAATGCCACATTTAAAGTCACTGAACTCTACAGTTCAACTCATTCTGCTATCAGTATTGGTGGAGATTACATGGCTACATGCTTGATTTTATACACTTGCTAGCAAAGGGTGTCACTGAAACATACTTTTGGACATATAGTGTGTCTTTAAATGGAATGTGGTATATTTGTTTATATCAATGTACATATAAATTACAGCCATTTACATCCAAATTTTACTGGATTGCTCTGTGCAAAAATTATAAGTGTAATTGTTATTTTCTATTCTTATTCTTATTGTTGGTATTACAGATAATGTTGATAATAGTTTTGGTAAGGCATTTGCATTTGACTCAGAAAGCTGTTGGTGGAATTTGGGTGTGCTCATTTTACAATCAGAATTGATTTTATGCAACTTAGATGGATAAGAGCAATGGTGTTTTTTAGTCCCCAAAACCAAGCATGCATTTTCTGACCCAGGAACATTCAACAGTTTTAAAGACAGTTAGCTCAAATCAAAATAATGGTAATGAAATAACTTCTTTCACATCCATACAAACATTTCAGACAGCACCTACGACCACTTTTAGAGGCAGATTTAATAAAATAGGCTTTAATTATTCACAGTCTACTCTGCTGGTGCAGTTGGCGGGCTTAGCAGGTTATCTACAAAAAACTTCCATGCAAATGAACACAGGCACAACTTCATTATTAACATATAAACTGCACAATATAAACCCCTGTTTGGCTCATGTGCTTTTTGTGTGAAAGCTTGTAGCAGGTTTTTTTCATTTTTTCGGATTCCAGTTGTAACCCATTAGTTCAAAATAATGACTTAATCCTTGAGTTTGGTAAATAAGTCCTAAAAACAAGTTATTGTTCTTTGAGAAAGTATGCAATTATTTTGACATAAGAAGTCATTATTTTGAGAAAACAAGACATTATTTTGATGTAATATATCAGAAAAGTGAGAAATTAATTTGGCTTTCTGTTTCAAAACATGTTTATTTTCAACTGGAGGGATAAACTGAACTTGAGTTCCATGCTGAGTGTGTTTGGTGCAATACTATAAAATCTCTGTTTAATTTCACTGAGCATATCATTGTTCGGGAAATGTATGATTCTGAACTGGTGACCATGGTAACCTCTTAGCTACATGTAGTGCATCAAAGACTGCAACAATTCTGCAACAGAAGCCACAATGTTCACGAAGTAAGAACGTAACCAGTAGCTTTAGTAATGCAGCGATTGCACAGCCAAAGGTTTCAGTACATGCTTTTATCAATAATTTGGAAAAGAAACCTGTCGCACCATTATTTAGGCAGAACATACTTTTAAGACACTGTGATAAATGTTGTTAAATATACCCAAAGTATTAAGGAATAGCAGTTTAAAAAATGTGACATGATAATGTGACACGGCAGGCCTTCACAAATATTTTTTTTTTTATCCAAAACAAATAAAAGACTCTCTCTTTTCTCCCTGAGGACAAACAGTGGCAGCTATGTTAGTGCCAAAAGTAAGACAAGCTAAGACATGCGTTAACCAGCACACAGTCACTATTTACTGTCAGCCTTGGTAAATCAGAATAGGTGGTTCATTACCATCACAGTGTTTTGTGCTTTGAAAGGGAAACTTTAAATTCATATCATCACGTAAATGCATATCATTGCATCTTCAAAATGGCAGCTTTACAGGAGAAGGCAAAATGTTCTGAGATAAGTGAATGTAAAGAGATGTTATTCTAAGCAGTTTTGCAGCAATACTATTGATCTATTCATCATGAAATGTTCACACAATGTTAAGGGTACCTGCTGTGCTCAAATTATGAAGAAAAATAAACGTTAAAAAAATTGAGATACTTGTTTTTTTGGACAGTGATGATATGTAGTGATCTCTTAAAACTTATTGTGGATGCTAAAGGGCCTTTGCACATATTTTAGTAAATCGCTGCAGCCACTTTTTAACACCAAAGTAGGGTTTGAATCATCACAAAACGTTAGCAAATCTACCTCTTAATCTTTTAATATAGATAAATAATGATATGAAATGACCCATATTCTACTCTTTTCAAACTGTAGCCTGATGATATTTTGATATTTTGAACTTGCATTACGTAACTGGCAGGTGTTTATTCAATGCTCTGAATCAGTGATCGTCTGTCACAATATAGCTTTCTCTGAGTGCAGTGGGTTTGTCTGATATATGTGCTACGTTCTTTCATTTTAGACACCCATTTCCTCTGTAATTGTGCTGAATGGCTTCACTGATTTTGTGCCAAGCTTGAAAGAATGAAAGAAAAGGACTTAACTTTCAAATAACTTTAAATCTAATTTCTTGGTAGAGTGAGTGTTTTTCCAGCTGCAGCCAAAATCGTGGAGCAGATTGATTCTGTTTGTACCTGTAGAATTGTTTGATTTGCGGAAGCTTTTTTAGTGAAGTTCTTTATTTGTGTTTTTTTTACGCCTCTCCGTTTAAATATTTCAGGCCACTGGCTGGTTTTAGAAACTTTTGAGTTTAGGAAAATAGGGATGTATAATAATGCTAAAGGCTGCACGGTGTACTATCCCACAAGAAAGTCTGAAAATCTAAGCAGTAGATGAAAGTGCCGCATAACCGAGTTTAGTATCAAACTTAGTATTAACATTAGCAACTTCAGGAGGGTTTATATTAGAATGTTTCTTCTAGGAAAAATGGTCATGATCTTTTGATAGAAAAATGTAGATGTTACTGTGCCTGATTTTGTTCAGGTAACTTTGCAAACAAAAACATTACCAAAATTAGTGAGAGGATAGGTAAAAATATTCAAAGAGCAGTATGTCTTGGGTTTACAGGCATTATTTATGTAGAATCCTATAGCGAGTTTTTCCTACACTGGCTCGAAAGCAGAGTTATGCTAATACCATTGGTGCCACTGTTCTGATGTGGCCTCTGCAGGACTGCTCCGTTTGTTTCAGAACTATTAAGTGCACATATATTTGATTTTTGCTAAATGTAATTTTTTTTAGAAGTTTGTGTAGTATGCCTGGTTTGAGTGTTTTGCTTTTGTGCTGTCACAGAGAACCCAAATTTTTTAACATGTATCCACCTCTTCAGCCTGCTCCAGTTTACTCCCGACCATTCACACTGAAGTTATAAGAACTGGGTCTGCTTTTCAAATGAGGCACGATATAGGACAGCCATTCAGAACAGAGCTCATTTACATATATCAGTCTTAAAGGCACAGTAACAAAAAAAGCATGTTTAATTCTAATCAATAAAGAGAGGTCATAAAATGATCATGTAAAAATAAATTATAACTGATTTTGGTACCTAAAACGCGATGAGTGAATCTCTGCAGGGAAAATAAAATACAAGAACAATGTAGGGTATGGGCGCTTTAAAACATTAAGCCACAATAGGCCCTCACCCACATGTAAGGGGTGTTCTTGGGCATGTGAAGCAGAGTAATACTCAGCCTCAAATGCTTATTGCTATAAAATATGATAAAATACACACATTTTCAATAAAATATTTAAGTTGCAATTAATAATAATCACAATAAACAAGTTTTCCACTAAGAAATGTAGTTAGTTTAGAGTATACTGTGGTTGCCAGCAGCTGGCCTGCTAAAAGAAGACAAGAACTTCCAGTTGGTCATCATTGTATACTGCAGTCACTTCATGATCTTTTTAAATTTTCTGGCATCTAATAAGGAAAATATCATAATATAGCAGTTTAAATGCAGACAGCTTCACTTTCTAAGTAGTTTTTGCTCGTTACCACAGCAAAGATGCTTATTTGCACTTGTGCCTTAAAGTGATTTTGTGTGTTGTGTTAGCATCAAGCTATCGGTGCCACACAGTCGTTTTACCACATTGGGTTTAGTACTACTTAAGGCAAATGACCAGAAACACAGGCATTTTATATGTTCAAGTAACATTCAAGTAACATATTTTTTACTTTTAATTTTGCAGTTTTACAGTAAGTCAGTCAGTAAACACTTGGGTTTACTAATGCTATTTATGTTGTGTATTATATTTAATATAGAATCTTGGAGGAGCAGTTTAGCTTGCTAGCTGCATTTTAGCATAGTTGTTAAAATACGTTGTCAGTCCTTCAGTTTAAACAGAACTGGTGGTTCATGTCAGCAACACAACAGTCGTTTCACTGCACAATGGTTTTAGTGACTTTGCACATTAATACAGAACTCAGTTGTTGTGAGGCAGTCATAAGTGTGCATATATGGAGTATTTTACAGTGACTTTGAACACGGCTCAGCCAAGTAGGGTGTTAGAGCTTATTAGTACCTTGCATCATACTCTCAAACGAGTAAGGGAGAACTAATTATCTCTGCTCTTTAGACATTAACAGGCCTGCTGTTTAGGCACTGTTTATATGGTTAAATCTCGCTTGCCAGAGATCTATTTTCATTACGAGTACTTTTTTTCTGCACTGACTTAGCCTTGTCTTTTATTGAGTGTTTGTCTAACAGGACAACAGGCTACACTGTCTTAGAGCAGAAGCAGTTTTGCATAGGGAAATGGCACAATGCAAATTGCGATCTAGAAACCATACAATGAACTGTAGTCATACTAGTTATGTGAGAACAAAATAATTGCATACAAAGTAGAGAGTGGAAAAGAGGTTAAAGTATATTATTGTTCCTGTTTGCTGTTTGGCATGTAAAACTGCACAGTGCCCAACCCTCCCTTTCCCTTCCCCCATCCCTTAGTCTCCAACTGCAAAGGAATGTTTGTGCTTTTGGCTCCCAATCAATTCTTAGACACAAAATGGCTGCCGTGTTGTGAAGTCAGGCCCAGAGTTTCCTCTGAGCTGTGTTGTGGCCAAGACCACGAGTTTGCCTGGGCAGTGAGAGAGGAAAGGGAAGTTTATGCAAGACTAGAATTCAGAAAAATGCTTTCGATGGATGGGAGGCCGTCTGCCACTTCTTATTAGATACAGCCATACTCTCTAGAGAATACAGTACTAAATTAGCAAAAGGTCATTAGAGAGAGATCTCATGTGAGCACTCTGAAGTCTTTACTCATCCAGCAGTCATCACTGCACTCATGTATTATAAATGGGGCCCTTACTGTTGTTAATATGCGGATGTTGCATGAACATTTATCTCAGTATACCATACACCTGACACAGACAAATTAAATGTTGATTTTTATAGGCAAAATACCACTGGGTTCTTTGGGTTATTCTCTAGTTATTTAGAGAGTTTTGGCCTTGTTTTTGTGTTTTGATCCTGTTAATATAAACAAAATCTATAGTTCAACATAATTCAACTTGCCATTAATAAAAGGGTGTAAATGGCAAGTTGGATTATGTTGAATTATAGAGGAGAAATTGAAGCAACGTTCAGATAAATCAGTATTTATTTTGTCCTAACTGTCATGTTTTTAAATGAACAGTACAGTTTACTGATAATTTGATAATACCCCACAATCTGTTCTTCCTCATGACCTCTGACTTCACGTCCAGCTGTAGATTGTTGCTGAACAACATAAACTAGCATGTTCATCATGACAGGGACCGCTTAATTTAAGAGTTTAATAAAAACACCATGCCTTTAAATCTTGGATTTTTTCTATAATGCTATGTTAACACAATGTAAATTTTGACTGTGGTATTTTGTTGGAGCTTCTTTATTACATTAGAGATGCCCATGTGTATATAAATTAGGGAAATTGGTATCTCTTCCTCATTGTCATGTATGTCACTTTTTCAGGCATTTCACCCCTGTGCCACAATTTGTTTGCTCTGTATGAAGAGAGTCAGAACCTCTGGTATGCACCAAATCATGTTTTCAACATCACTGAAGACACCAGTATTAAGCTTCACTACCGCATGAGGTAAGAAACTACATAGTTAATAACAAAAACTTAACAAACCAACAGATTTTACCCTTCTCAGACAAATGTCTTTGCTGGAAAATATATTCATGTTGGCATTCCAAGATGGTTTATGATCATTGCAGTTTTTATGACTGTAAGAGCTTATGAGCTTTGGATCAGTTCTATATGATTATGAGGAAGGAAGAATTATTAGGTTTTGGCTTAGCCTGTAGCTTTCACCTTCCTTATCTTTGACATGTAGAAGCATTTAGACTTCTCCTCATAACACTGCAAGTTATACATAGTACTGTCTCTCCTTTCTGCCTTAGCTTCTCAGTCTCATCACCATACATGTTCACTCAAGTTCTTTAGCAAGTTCTTTTTGCCTTGTGGCCCCCAGACCAGACTTTCCTGTATGTGTGTATTATTATTGTATTTACAGTTTGCCCACATTACCACTTGAAACCAGCTAACCTCAGAGGAATGTTCTCAGGCATTTTATAATGTAACACATTTCCACTAGAGCTGATATTTGTGGTACTGAAGTGCTTACCCTTTAAGGTAAAAAACTGCTGTTTCTGCAATTTAATGTGCTCTATGGTATTAATAATGTGATGTCTCAAAGCTTCCATTGCATTTATTTTGTTTTGTTATTTCGTTATTTTAAGTCTCTGAGTGTATAGCCGATGAGTTGTTAGGCTTTATAGCCTTAATGGGAAATGTTACAAGCACTCTTTTAATTTTAAGATGACATTGTCTGCTTTGTAAGTAGTCATTGATGGATTTTGTCTTGAACTATTCAAGCTGGACTAGCTTTACCTGATTGATCTATACATCAGCCATAATGACACTCAACGACAGTAACAACGCACTGCATGGACGCGTCTGTCAGCAGATTTTGCTATAATTAGAGAGCAGGACTGCTAATACTGAGTGAGTTCTAGGTTTAGCATATTATAGAGGGTCACTGATAACTACAGATGTTACAGATTTATACTGGATTAAAATCACTTCAGTGACTTAAAATACAGCACGGCCTCAAGTAAAGCTAATCTAGTTTGAATAGGGCTTTATTTAGTTTGTTAATAATTTCAATGATAAGCATTTAAAGGAACCACATGAATAGAAACCTCATGCGTAAAATGTTAAGATCTTCCATTCCTGCAGAAATTACACAGTATGGGTTCTAAGTGTTCCTAGTCATAATGGCTACAGAGCATAAAGGATACCTACTGCTTGTGACATAACTGAAGTGCCGATCAAACGGGAGCAAACATGCCTGAGAGCCTTTTGCAACACAGTGCACAGCAATGAGAGCCAGTACCCTTTTCAGTAAAAGAATGTAAACATGGTCATGAAATGTTTGCTTACTGTTACCTCTGCTCTCTTCATGCAAAAACTCATCATCTCCATTTTAGTTCTGCTGAGTGAAATGCATCTGGCTTGAGTGGGTGTAGCTGTAAAAGAAGGTGTACTATTGTGGGACCTTTTTGCGCTTAATGCACCTCTTTGTGAGATGTGTGAGCAGAAAAATGACTTTAGATTAAATGTATGAGCACCAATTTTTATCTTTTAAATATATTAATATGTTATTCCCTATAATGACTTACAAATAGCTTTTTAATCGGAACATAAGTAGGTTAGATTACAAACAAGTCATTCTGCATTTTAATGTACACTTAATATCATTCTTCAATGCACACTTCATATACACAGTTAATATTCTCATGTAAGTAGGAGAAAAAAGACCCCTTTTCTTAAGTACATTGCAGCTTTGATTATGTCTCCTGCTTCATCGAAAGAAATAAAAATACCAAAAAAGGCAATAGCAGCTTTCCTTTCATCATAGGAGCTGTTATTTGGGAGTCATTTATATTCAGAGGTAATATTCAAAAACAACCTGTGTAACTGTGACCTAAGAGCAGTGGAGAAAGATAACATTTGGTTAGTAATTCTCTTTTGAGAAAATTAAATGAAGCTTTGACCTTTATGGCCTGTTGCCAGCTGTTTAGAGTGAGTCTTTTTTTATTTGAATATTGTCCCAGGTTTCCTTTTGAAAATGTAAATAAAGCATGTATAAATGCACTTCAAGATAAACGGAAGCTGCTTTTTATACAAAAGGAAAGCCAAATGCTTAGTACTGGTGTATTCATACAGTTTATATAAGTAGGTATTTGTTGATATTTGTTTGCAGGCTTCTAGTGGAAATTCTACTTTGGGACATGAATTTATCTGACATGTTTTCTGCCCACTGCCTTCCTGCCTTTTCATCAGAGCTTTCCCATTGTGTGCAGAACAAAGACTTTGCCTGCACTCAATTATTTTATTTTTCTTCTTGGACCAAAGAAGAACTGCTCATGTTCCCTAAAAAATATTTGCTGGAAACTAAAAGGAGAACTGTTCAAGGCAGATTATCATGCTCACTGAGATTATAGATATTACAAGAGAAACCTCCTGCAGCATGAAGAAAGTAAAAGCATTGCATGCAAGCAGAAACACTTCAAATCCTCCCCTTAAGTTCCCCTTTTACTACTGAAACTTAGATAAGAGTCAGCTGGAGAATTCAGAATTAGTATTGGGTTTGGAACCATGTAGTATACCTGTTGTGCACACAAACAGGTTATGGTCAACCTTTGCACTCACTCTCTTCCGCTGTGGTACACACTACACAGCTCTTTTTTTTTTACCTGTTTTACTTCCTGTTTACGATGATTCTCTGCTCATGTGGCACCTCTCTGCTGCACGCACCCTGATTATTTACATACAATACAAAAGAAGTCCCACTGTTTACGTACGGCAGCCAAATCCACTGTACAAACATATGTGTTTAAAGCAGTTGTTTGTTAGTATTAGTTTTTATTTTTACCACAGGGTTTGTGAATACGTAACTCATGTCACCTCTCGTCATAATATGTTTCTATTTCTGTCATGGTTTTGAGTAGTACGTGCTGACGTTATATGTGCAACTATACTGAGCTTACTTTTCTCTCTATTTACTTCTTTTTTGCATACAAGTGCACACATGCACTACTAAAGCCTACCAAAGCCTACTACTAAAGCTCCTTCTTCCCACAGGTTCTATTTCACAAACTGGCATGGCACGTCTGAAAGTGAGTCTCCAGTGTGGCGGCATTCTTTGAGCAAACAGAAGGGGGGTTTAAGCCCTCTGAAAGGCCCCGACGGGACGCCCCTGCTGGACGCTGCCTCACTCGACTACCTGTTTGCCCAGGTGGGTGCATGGGAAAAACCCACAGAGTCACCTGTCTGGGAGTAGAAGAAAGCGTTAATGTAAACGAGACTTTGATATCTTATATAGAGCCAATGAAAGAATTGTGGCCGGGTGGTTATTCAAATCACCTGTCATCTGCTTGTTTCCATATCAGTAGTTGGGTTATCTAGCATATATTTGTTTATTTTATGTACAATGCTGTGCAAAATTCAGAAACCATCCTTCTTTTATTTAATTTCTACTCAAAATGACCCAAGTTATTATTTTTTCGGTGTCAGAAAAAAAAGGCAGAAAACATAAATGTTTTAACAGGAAATTACACAGAAGCAGAGACGGCTAAATGTAACATCAAAATTTTTAGTGTTCAGTATGTCCACTCTTTGCTTTTGGTACAGCTTGCACTCTTTTCAGGAGATTTGCTCTCAGCTTTTCAAAGAAATCAGCAGGGATATTTTTCCGCATCTCCAAAGTTCAGTTTTATAAGTTAGTTGCATTTTCTGCTTCTCACAATACAAGAAATCTCAATTACGAATTTAGACTCATCAGTCCATAAAATCTTAATCCGCATTTCAGATGTCCAGTTTTAGCGTTCTGGTGCAAATTGCCTTTTTCCTTTTCTCAGTAACAACTTCTTGACGGCTACACATCCTTAAAGACTCATAGTGTTGAGTTGTCTTCTCACAGTGGAAGGATGAACAGAAACACCTGTGGGGTTTTCAGATCTAAAGCAAAAGTGAAGCTTGATTTTCTCCCAGAAATGAAAGCTTTAAGTGCTGTTTATCTGATGGTGACAGTTTTGGTGGTCTGCCAGGTCTTGCACAGTTTTTGAAGTCCCATTTTCCTTAGTTTTATAATATATAACTTTTTTTCATGTAATTTTTTAACTCCTCTTTTTTCCTTAATTTGCTTTGACTTTCCCCTTCCTTATGATAGTGGATTGCCTTATGTACCACCTCTCCAGAAATATCCCCTGAAAGTTGAATTGCTTGTACTTATTGGCCATTTGGACTGGAAGATAAATAAAGTTGGTCTCTAACTTTTGCATCATACCGTATCTCTTATTTCACTATGTGTGATTTGTGTTTAATTGTGAATTATCTGTGTTTAAAAGAATAGTTTGGTAAAAAAAAAATAATAAAATGTCCACAGGTTCCCCATTACTTCTATGTAATTGATTAAACCAAGACATGTTTGGTGTTTAATGTTTACTTGGTTTCCACCAGTTAGCACTGTTCCATGAAAGGACAATGGACAGATAAACTTCAGGCTTTAACATGTCTGCTTCTACTCTTTTTAGCTATGCAGTGCACTTTTGTTTATTTTTAGATGTTTGAGGCAGTTTGAGGCAAGTGTATGAAGCTTCTGTCATATGTTAGCTACATTAGCTTTTTAGCTTCAGTACAAAACTAAAGGAGCAAACTTCAGACACCATGCATCTTTTGGCTGGCTGATTAAATCTGGAGTACTGGGAACATTGTGTACACAAGTAAACACAAAACGCAGTTTATAAATGAAGATCTTTATTATTAAGGGAAAAAGAAATCCAAACCTACAGGGCCCGTGTGAAAAAGTGATTGCCCCCCCCCCCTTTAAAACATAAATTAACTGTGGTTCATCACATCTTTGGAAAGCTCAGTTCAATTTCCCTAGGCACACCCAGGCCTGATTACTGCCACACCTGTTCTCAATCAAGTAATCACTTAAATAGGACCTGCCTGACAAAGTTAAGTAGACCAAAAGATCTAGACATCAATAAAAACTAGACATCATGCTGCGATCCAAAGAAATTCAGGAACAAATAAGAAACAAAGTACTTGAGATCTATCAGTCTGGAAAAGGTTATAAAGCCATTTCTAAAGCTTTGGGACTCCAGCGAACCACAGTGAGAGCCATTATCCACAAATGGCGAAAACATGGAACAGTGGTGAACCTTCCCAGGAGTGGCTGGCCGACCAAAATTACCCCAAAAGCGCAGCGACGACTCATCCAAGAGGTCACAAAAGACCCCACAACAACATCCAAAGAACTGCAGGCCTCACTTGTCTCAGTTAAGGTCAGTGTTCATGACTCCACCATAAGAAAGACACTGGGCAAAAATGGCCTGCATGGCAGAGTTCCAAGAAGAAAACCACTGCTGAGCAAAAAGAACATAAAGGCTCGTCTCAGTTTTGCCAGAAAACATCTTGATGATCCCCAAGACTTTTGGGAGAATACTCTGTGGACTGACGAGACAAAAGTTTAACTTTTTGGAAGGTGTATGTCCCATTACATCTGGCGTAGAAGTAAGCATTTCAGAAAAGGAACATCATACCAACAGTAAAATATGGTGGTGGTAGTGTGATGGTCTGGGGCTGTTGCTGCTTCAGGACCTGGAGGACTTGCTGTGGTAAATGGAACCATGAATTCTGCTGTCTGCCAAAAAATCCTGAAGGAGAATGTCCGGCCATCTGTTCGTGACCTCAAGCTGAAACGCACTTGGGTTCTGCAGCAGGATAATGATCCAAAACACACCAGCAAGTCCACCTCTGAATGGCTTAAGAAAAACAAAATTAAGACTTTGGAGTGGCCTAGTCAAAGTCCTGACCTGAATCCGATTGAGATGCTGTGGCACGACCTTAAAAAGGCGGTTTATGCTTGGGAACCCCTTCAGTGTGGCTGAATTACAACAATTCTGCAAAGATGAGTGGGCCAAAATTCCTCCACAGTGCTGTAAAAGGCTCATTGCCAGATACCGCAAATGCTTGATTGCAGTTGTTGCTGCTAAGGGTGGCCCAACCAGTTATTAGGCTTAGGGGGCAATCACTTTTTCACACAGGGCCCTGTAGGTTTGGATTTTTTTTTTCCTTAATAATGAAGATCTTCATTTATAAACTGCATTTTGTGTTTACTTGTGTTATCTTTGTCTAATATTTAAATTTGTTTGGTGATCTGAAACATTGAAGTGTGACAAACATGCAAAAGAATAAGAAATCGGGGCAAACACAAACACACTCACACCACTGTATTCCTTTAAACATAGGTTAAAGTGGAAACATTATTAAGTATAAATACCTACCAGTAAGACTGAATAGACTTTTGTGTTTGTGTGCTGTAGGGCCAGTATGACTTCCTGAGGGGGCTGGCACCAGTGCGTAGTCCCCAAAGTGAGGCAGAGCTGCATGAGATAGAGAATGAGTGTCTGGGAATGGCTGTCTTGGCCATCACTCACCACGCCAAGAGCAACAACCTGCCCCTTTCTGGAGCCAGTGCTGAGACCAGGTGAGCTCTCATGCAACCTACTCAGACAGTAGAGATTAAAATAGAGATGGCATATTGGTATAGATGGGTATCAGTATTGCGCCAATATCAGCAGAAAATGCTGGATCAGATACTGGAGGAAAAAAGATGCAATGCAATCCTTTAAGAAATCTAGCCTGTAATAGCACTCACTCACATTGTGTGTTGTTTGAGCATGATATTGTACTTTTAGATGTTCACCTTTAGTGAAGTGCATAAATTAAAAAGTAGTTAAAACTAAAGCTTAGTAGTTTATAAATAAAAATATTGGAACAGTATCGGCTGACACTCAAGATTTCAATATTGGTATTGGTATCATAAAGGAAAAAGTGGTATTCTGCCATCTGTAAGTGCCACCTGTAAATCATCTCAGAGGAGCACATTCCACACATACTTATAAAGCCTTAATATGCGGACACATCTGACTGGTGAAAAGCATATACTTATTTTAATTTGTTCTGTCACTTTGCTTTTGACATCATTTTGCGAGTACTGTATCTATTGGGAAGAGGCACAAGATCGAGCAATTTAGCAGCATTTTCTCCACACATACCCAATTACAGAAAAATTGGCACAGTAAGTAAGTAAGATGCAAATAAATAATGTACTGGGCCAGAACAGTTCAAAGACAAGATATGTAATGTTTTATCATATCAGCATCACTGTTTTTTGTAAATATATATGCATTCTGAAATTGATGCTTGCAATACGCTCCAAAAAAGTTTGGACAGGGGCGATTTAAGACTAGGAACATTGAAATGTTCAAAAACATCTTAAACAGGTGATGCAGTCATGTTTGGGTATAAAAGGAGCATCCAGGAAAGGCAGAATCCTTTATATGCAAGGGTGGGTCAAGGCTCACCACTTTGCCAAAAATGCCAAAAATCCAACAGCTTAAAAATGATATTCCTCAGCCAGGGATTGCAAGGAGTTTAGGTATTTCACTCTCTACAGTGCATAATATCATCAGTGCATAATGACAAACCATTGCCAACAAAAAATGTCCATTGCCGCATCCACAAATGCAAGTTAAGACTGCACTATGCTCAGTGGAAGTCATATGTCAACAACGTCCAGAAATGCTGCCAACTTCTCTGGGCTTGGCTTTGGCTGGCCATCTGAAATGGACTGATGCACAGTGGAAACTGGTTTTGGGTCTGACAAGTCAACCTTTCAGATTGTTAGTGGAAATAATGGACGTCATGCTCCCTGGACTGAAGAAATAAAGAACCGTCCAGATTGATACCAGCATGAAGTTCCAAAACCTGTCTGTTATGTTATTAATGGCTAACCTGCACGTGTGGAAGCACCATTAACGCTGAACACAACAACAAAAAGGGAGCAACATTTGCTGCCTTTTAGACATTGTGTTTGTCTAAGACACCCATGCTTATTTCAACATGACAGCGCCAAGCCACATTCTGCACATTACAACAGCATGGCTGCGTAATCAGAGTGCAGGTGGTAGACTGTCCTATCTGCATCTCATTAAAAACCTGTGTCTTATTAAGCTCAAAACATGACAACACAGGCTGTGTATGGTTGCAAAGCTAAAAACTTGTAAAAAATCCACTTTCAAAACTGGATCAATTTGTTTCTACAGTCCCCAAGCGTTTATTCAGTGTTGTTAAAAAGAAAGGTGATGTAACACAGTGGTAAACATGCTCCTCTCACAGCTTTTTTGGAATGTTTTGCAGGCATTGTATTTAGAATAACCATATATTTACAAAAAAAAAACAATGAAGTTCATAAGGTAAATTATAAAATATTGTGGTTTTGTACCATTTTCAATTTAACACAAATCAAACAGAATTTATTAATCATGGTTTTCTGTTTTTTATTAACATTTCGCATACTATCTCAACTGTTTTTTGTAATATCGTTGGTAATCCGTGTCGTGGACCAGGATTAAACGAAACTCTTGACTAATTCTGTGGGGCTTACCTGCTTTTGCAGTCCGCAAGCTAGCACGTTAGTTTCTTTTGAAAAAAAATCTAAAGGTTTATTCTTCAGATGTGCATGTTTAAGTGCCACCTCAGATGTGCTGGATTCATGCCACAGCTCGTCCCAGTATAGGTAAACTTTGAAATAAGATAACTTGCTTTGTACCATCTTGTAGCCGCATTTCGATGTTTCCTACGCTAACGTTGCTGCCTGTGTCAGAATTAGCATCAGCCGTTGCATGGGCGGCCCATGTATCATCCATGTCTTACTAACCAGGTATCTCTGATTTATCAGAACTGGCATTGTTTCTCCTGGCATCCATTTCCTTCACCCATGAAATAATACTCATTCTTAGTGAGGTGTTCATTTTTTTTTTGGTTTGGGCAAAAATAGTAGGCTTACTAATAGCGTATTTCCAATGGGCAGTATAGCAGTACAGCATGGTGCAATCATAAATCCAAACCGAGAACTGTCCATACCCTGGTCAAGTACCTGTGTCTGTTTGCAGTCGTAAACAGGACCATGAATGCAGTTTTAAAAACGGTCATCTGGTTGTAGTGATAGATTGATGATTCTGTGACAACTGCATTTCAAACAGATCAGTGGTTTGCACCATTACTAGCTCCGCTCATAAGTTCTGGCTTGACACGGTAGAGAATGGTTACAAAATTCAGCATGAGTATTTAGGTAAGGTGCAGTTCACTCAGAAATCATGACAAAATGTGATGTGTGGTAATGTCGATTGAACTTTGTGGGTGAATTTGATGATTGCGAACACATTGAAAGAGTATTGAAAGAGAACTTAGTCAAAACATGGTGAATGCGGTGTCTTCCGAAGTGAATTCCGAAGGTGAATTATCTACTATTATCATTATATCTTCATCAGTATGTTGGTTTTGCATTTGAGACATAAACATCGACCCCGGACCTTTTTGAGCCTGTGTCTGTGGCATCAATATGCAAAGACATGTGATGCACAGACACCACATTGTAGCATGTCTCCTGAGCTGTTACTTCTTTTTATTTTAACAAAAATCTCACATAGTGGTGCCTTATCTTTAATCATTTTTTAAGATATGTTTAAGAATTGTTTATGCAATTGTTTACCAAAAATTTTCTTTGTTGCATTTTTGCCAAACAGTAGTCATACTAGTTTTTCTGTGTCTGATATTGACATTTCTTTGATGTAGCATGTCCCTTTTGGCACCCACACATTGACTATTGGTCATTAATATGTGTTACCTCATTAACATGTCAAATTTGATTGGCCTTTACCAAGGGCATATGAAAATGTATATTTTATTATTAAGATTTTATTTATCAAGCACTAAACACAGAAATGACACCTTTATCAGGCTTCTGAAATGAGTTTTGTAAATTACAGATAATAACTTTTTATAGATTTCACTTGTTACTTTTTTAAGTGCTCATTTTCCAGAGTCATCTAGTATACCACCTTGGGTGCCTTAGGTACGACCAGTTTGAGAACCACTGCCATAATAAAACACCTTTGGCTTTTGAAAGAACCTTTCAGTTTTGGGTATTAAGATGCATGAGTGCCATGAACCTTTTTAATTTCTAAAGAATCCTCCACAAAGTGCAAAGGTTCTACACCAATGAAAGGTTCATTACAGAAGGACAGTACAGTAGAGATGTTTAGGAACCTTTATTTTTAAGAGTGTATGATTTTAGAATGCTAGTAAACTCATACTTCTATATTTTGTTGAATGAGTTGTGAATGACTTCTAATATCAATGTCTTGCCTGATAATATTTGCCAAGTCTTTCTGTTCCTGCCATTTCCAGTTCTTACTTACGATGAGAGGTTCATAGTTCCTTTCATTTTCACTTCCCTTTGTGCTGTCGAGATACATGTTTGTTTGGATATGAATCAGAAGACAGACAGACTTTGATGAACTTTTGATTGCTTTGGCTTTGTGTTTGGGTCATTGTCTTTTCTGAATAGAGATGCACTGCTCTTTTCTGAAGTCACTGTACTGTTGTTCTATTTAAAGACACAATAAAGAAAGAGGAATGAGTCAATTCTAGGTTATGTAATGCATTCCTAAATCACTATATACTATCTTATTATCTTACAAAATACTGTCTTACTTTGCTTCAGTGGTGAGGAAGTGTTGAGTTGTGTGTGAAAGTTTTGGACACTCTTACAAATTATGTTTTCCTGTTTTTTTAAGTAAAAAGAAGTTAACACCTGCATAGAGCAAACCTAAATATGACGCATTTCTACAATTTTAATTCACAAATACCATGCGTATGTTTGGCCCGTTGGTCCACTAACATTAAAATGTTTAAAGTCTCAGAACATTAGATGCTAATCCAAGGTGTAGACAGTTTCAGAGTGTAAACCTCTCACGGTGTCATGGTAACACTCAACAGCCATGGGTATCTAAGCAGTTGACTGAGGATCTGAAACTAAAGATAATTGACAGTTACATTGCAAGACTATGAAAGATACCTAAATATTTTCTGCTTGTAATGATCACTCCCTTAAATGTCATTAAGAAATGTAAGTTAAGAAGAACTGCTGAGGTCAAAACACAATCTGGAAGACCAAGAAAAGTGCTTTTAGGCTGACCTGGTATGCAAAGCAAAACCCCCACGTCACTACCAGGGACTGACAGGAAAATTTGGCTGGCATGGGAATAGTGATGCATAAAATATTATCTTAACCCATGATTTCATCACAAAAGTCAATGTCTGAATTATGCAACAGAACACTTAGATAAACTAGATGCATTTTGAAATCAAGTGCTGTGATCTGATGAAACAAAGACTTCAACAGGAAATGTCGTGAGAAAGGATTGATGGAAGAATGAAAAAACGGATTCCACTAAATATTACCAAATCTTGGTTTCCCACAGTCAGGGAAGAATCTGCAGAAGAAAATACTTTGGCTATTACAAGAAGACAATGATCCAAAACATACATGAAAATCTACCTTTGAACTACTTGGCCTTCACTGTCCCCAGGCTTGGAAATCTGTTGGTGGATCTCAAACATGGTGTGCACACAAGACAGCCAAGGAAAAATGAAATCCTAAAAAATAAAAAATCAAGAATGTGAAGACTGTTAGCTGGCTTTAAGAAGCACTTGGAGTCTGTGATATCAGCCAAAGAGGGAGTACTGGCTGAAAGGGTGCCCATGCCATTTTATGTTTTGTTGTTCCAATATGTTAAATTCAGCAAATAAATGATGAATGTGCAGTAAAAGGTGCAGAGAAATAGCATATTTAATTTTTTTTCTTGCAGAGGTGATGTTAATGTTTTTTGAAAATCAGCAGAATTTGTAATTTGACCAGGGGTGGCCAAACTTTGGCATACAACTGTACTTAGATTGTTTCAAACTTTTTTGTCATCTCTCTGTAAAAAACTGAGAACAATGCAGGCTCTGTAGCATATTGTAATGTGACCTGATAGTTTTGGAAGGATGTTTTTTTGATGTTACGATTGCCGTTCTTTCAGTGATATCAGTCAGTAGGTCCTTTGTGCACAGTGGAGTTGTTGTTGATTTTAGTGACAGCTTTTCTTCTCTGTTTGCCACCTTCTTTTTCGGTGTGCATCTGCACTTGTAAACAACTACTGTCTGCTATATCGCTATTTTAATTTTTCAAAATACTTAAACTTACTGATGTTGCTATACTCCATTTTTGGGCAGAGTTATGCAGCAAATTATGCATGTACAATCGTACACATATACAATGCAACAGCAATTGTTAGAGTACCTGATGAGGAAGGTGACTTGATTAAGATTGAACATTAAAAAAAGAAATTCTGTAAGCAATACAAATGAAAGAGCACACTGTTAAAGCCGTAACTCATGGGAAGGCTACACCAATGCTCTGTGAATAATTTAAACACTTAAGAAATATAATTATTAAATAAATAAACACTTAAAATAATCACTCATTCATTCTTTTATAATCTAAGCTGCTTGCCCTCCTGCGTCTGGAGCCTATCCCAGTGCTCACTGGGTGGAAAGTAGGAAACACCCTGGACAGGTCCCCAGTCCATCACAGGGCTAAAATAATTATAATAAACAATTATTTGGCCAAACAGTGTAGTTCGATAACAGTAGCCTTTGGTGGCCAATCTATGTAACAGTCAAATATTATTTCATGAGCAGCACAATGCTGTTTAATAACATGGTGCATAAATACAGAATTCAAATGATTAGCGCAGTCATATATATGTAGTTTTCTACAACATTTTTGAATGTGGCGGTTTTTTACCAAATATTTAGAATTTAGAGTTTAGAATTGCTATTGCATTTGTTGACCAAACGTATATTTCCATTGTTACATTTTTACTGAACAGTGCTTCCTTTTTTGGAGTTCATAGCTCTGATTCTGAGATTTTAAGATTTTCTTTGATATAGTATGTCCGTTTCAGCATCCACACTGAGCATTGGTAGTTTATATGTATTACCTTCATTACCATGCCACACATTGTGTGGTGTAGTACAGTTACCATATAGTTTTGTGAATCTGGTGCATCATATTGAAGTATAGTACTAATGTGTTTTAATAAGATCTTTATACAAAACATTTTAAACGTTTTACATTAGTATGATAAATCAAAAAGTGAATTTATATTGAGCTGTCTGTATGTTTCATTCTTTTCCTGTTTTGCCCTTCAAAAAATTCTGGTGCTCACCTTTGACACCTGTACTTGAAAATTACGTTCAAAGTTTTACAATCCAATCAATGTTTAAATTGAAATTGTTCCATTCAGAATTGACATCTCACTTGCCTCTTTTCTGTTTTCCTTTTTATCTTATTTGTGCCCTTCATCCTGTTCTTCTTATTCACTCGCAGCTACAAGCGCTTCATCCCTGAGAGCCTCAACCGCACCATCAAGCAGCGCAACTTCCTGACCCGCATGCGCATCAGCAATGTTTTTAAGAACTTCCTCAATGAGTTCAACAGCAAGACCATCAAGGACAGCAACATTACCCTGTACGACCTGAAGGTGAAATACCTTTCCACCCTGGAGACTCTGACGTGGGGTCTGGGCCGAGAGGTGGTGGAGACCAGAAGCCTGCATGTGTCCGGGGAGGGGGAGGGCTCACCAGCCCACACATCCAGTATGGGAGAGGAGGGAGTAATCCATGAGGTGCGGGTGTCTGGTACAATTGGGATATCCTGGAGGAAGAAGCCTCAGCAGGTGAATGAGCATTTCAGATTAATAGAGGGCTGAAACGCAACACTGATATAGTAGACATGATTTAATGACATAATTATTTAAAAAAATAAATCTGTTAGTTTATATGACATAGTGTTATCATTTTTCTAGTTAACAGTATGTCATATAAACCTCTGTCTTAGCGGGTTAACTACAAGTGGGGTATGTGGGAAATATAGCAAATTAGATTTTTTGACAAACTGTTGCTTTAATAAGACTAATGCAACATACTATTGTATGTATTTTATTTTCATGCTGTGTGTTTTTATTGTCATGATTATTTTCCTCTATTCTTTTTCAGTTTAGTCATGGCTAGTTTCTTGAGATGTAGTATAGCAGTACTACTATGAGTGGGTGAACATCCACATATGTTTCCTCCAGTACTGTGATTACAGTCTTGCCAACATAATTGGCTGTAGTGTCATTGATAATTTTAACAAGCGTGAAGTGTTAATAATATACATTCACTGATCACTTTTTTGGGTACATCTACCTTGTATCTACACTCATTATCTGTTTTATCAGGTCCACTTACTTCTTATAGGTGCACTTTCTAGTTTACAATCACAGTTTGTAGTCCATCTGTTCCCTGCATCATCTGTTAGCCTATTTTTATCTCGTTCATCAATGGTCAGAAACCCCTCAGGAGCACCCCTCGAGTTGCAAGGAACACTGTGTCCAGTTACTATCCACTCTATTAGACATACCTACCTACCGTTGTGTAGATGTAAAAATAGAGATGAAAGCTCGTCTGTTGCTGCACAGTTTGTGTTAGTCATCCTGAAGTCCTTCATCAGTGGTCAGTTTCTGGCCACAGCACACTGCTGACTGGATATTTTTGGTTGGTGGACTCTTCTCAGTCTAGTAGTGACACTGAGCTGTTCAGTAACACTTGATGAATGAGGTAAAGTGGGCTGTCAAAGTAAGTGGAGAAACAGATGGACTATAATCTGTAATCGTAGAACTACAACTTGCACCTATAAGGCAGGTGGACCTGATAAAATGGTAGAGTAAGTGCAGATACAAGGTAGATGTGCCTAATAAAGTGACTGGTGATTGTAGATGCCCAGTTTGCTTGTTCTATGGCAGTGGGAGAGAGAAGGAATCTGCTTTTTGCCTCCTGCTGAGGACATGGCCAGCTATGTTCAACAAAGCAAATTATATTAAAACTGCAATCCCACCTACAGGACACAGGTATCTTGAATTAGATCAAGTCAGGTGGTAGTAGAGTCAGTTACATGAGTCAGATCTGATCTGTAATATTGTATACTGTAATAAGTTTTAATTTAATCAAATTTTAATTTTACTTGTGTGTTTGCTTTATTTTCAGGATTAATTGCTCTATATTTTTCTTTTGCCTGATGTGCACTATCATTTTGCCTTTACTTTTGTCCTTTTAGCATTCCTTTCTTTTTCTGTTTCTTCCTGAGCAGAATGTCCTGGCGATCAAAGAAAGAAGTAAATCGCGGAAGAACAAGACAGACAGCAAACTGAAAAATGACAAAAAGAAAGATGCCAGCAGTGGATGGATACTCTTTTCAGATTTTCATGAAATTACCCACATTGTCACAAAAGAGTCCGGTGTCACCATCTACAGACAAGACAACAAGACCATGGTACGTCCACCCTGCCTACTTTAATGGTGGTCTTTTAGGACTTTTAGTGTTTTAGTTGTAGTGTTTAAAAATGCTAAATGTTTTTTTTATTTACCGGCTGTCAGTAATTTTATAGTGAATTGATTAAATGATTGTCTGTAAGGAAAACATCCAACTGTCTGTTTTGGTGCAGGAGCTGGAGTTGGCATATCGTGGAGAGGCTCTGGCCTTTGCTGCTCTGGTGGATGGATATTTCAGATTGACCGTAGATGCCCATCACTACCTCTGCACTGAGGTAGCTCCCTCTTCTGTAGTCCAGAATCTGCAGAATGGCTGCCACGGACCCATCTGGTACAGTAAAACTTATTCTCCTAACACTCTCTTCTTCTTGTCTGTAAGTGCTTCAATAAATATATCTGTAAATGTCTCTAATGCATCGTCAGTGTCAGCGTGTGTCTCTAATTCATTGTCAGTGTCAGCAGTGTCAGCATGAGCGTCTTTCAATAGTTTTCGCCTCCTGTGTGTTCTGTCCACAGCACAGAGTATGCAATTCACAAACTCCGGCAAGAGGGCAATGAAGAGGGCTCCTATGTCCTGCGCTGGAGCTGTACAGACTATGACTATATTATCATGACTGTTGTCTGCATGGAGGTACTACACACAGTCTGTATCTGTGCATCATTTGTGAATTTTTGTGGTTGATTCTGATTGCTTTACAGCCCAATTCAAAGATTTTGTTGTCCTATGAACGTGTTTTAGTCTCCCACCAGAGGTGTTACAGCACTTCTAAAAAAACATGTACCAGCATGTCGAAACTGAGCTACCATGTTTTCTACCACTATATGAAAGATGCACAACACAATTTTTTCAGACAGAGTGCGAAAGCACATTTGAGTGCTGTTTGATTTGTTTAGAGTACTGATAAAACACGTGATTTATATTCTTGTTAATGTGTTTGCTTGTTCAAAAAGGTAGTTTGTGACAAACTAAATAATAATCTACGAATTAGTTGCTTTAGTTAGATCACATTTTTTACATATCCAATAAATGCAGTAACGGCATTCAGAAGCTGCGTTATTAACAGAGACTTAGAAATAGGCACTTTTCAACAGACACCTTTTTGTTAGCTTCAAAGGGTTAATGAAATGAAAATGAAACCAAATAAAGTGCCACATCGAAAGTAAGCGGCACTTTTGGTATCAGTATAGCACCCCTAATAATTATACATCTTAATCCCTTTAATTTTATGTTGGTCCATGCTTCAGTTCCTCACTTCACCTCACAACTTAGTTTTATGGTAATTACTAAATGCAACAGTGTTACATAGTGTGTGTGGGAAAATGTGTTTTGAGGTTTATGTGTTTGAGATTTAGTACAACAATAAAGTGATCCTAAAGTAATGTTTGTTGAGTCATGCCAGTCAGAACTGATTTTCAGCAGGTTCCTGTACAAGCTGTACAGGCACAGCCCAAGAGTCTGGAACCTGTATACCTGCCGTAGGGCAAAGGTCTAACATTCTGTCAGGTATACCCTTAGGTGTGTTTGCTTAGAATCTGTTTTTCTCTCTTTTCCAGTTGGACCTGTGCGAGTCCAGATCTGTCCCTCAATACAAGAACTTCCAGATCGAAGTATGCACACAGGGCTACAGGCTGGTTGGGACGGAGACGTTCAGACCAAGTCTAAAGGAGTTGCTGGATCACTTGCAGGGCCAGAGCCTGCGGACAGAGAACCTGCGCTTCCAGCTGCGCCGCTGCTGCCCACCGCAGCCCAGAGGTAGGGTCAGCATGCATCTGATCCACTCTGCAGTAACTCTGATCGGCCAGAAACATTTAAAAAACAGCATCCTTAATCAAAACACACACTGACACTTGTTTATCCTGGAGGATTATACAGCATAGTTGCAGCATTGCTTAATGTTTAAAGTCACACGAGAATGGTCTGTTGCTTTTGTTACAACAGTAAGATAAGGATCGTATGGTGAAACATGTCTTAGTGGTGCCTTCAACAGAAGCCTTACGTTTCACAACGTTATTCACCCACACACAGAACTTGTCCCTGACAAGTTCACATACTCTGAAATGTCACTCAGAACTCTTATTGTAGGGCCTTTTTTCCCTTAAGTCAGCATTTTCATCACTGATGACAAAAGCTCTCAGATTGTGTTCTTACTGTAAAGCTACTAAACTCTATTAGAAAGCTGTTACATACCCACTGAAACATTTCTGTATCTGTATCCTTCTTTCATTTACATGTTCAGATCTCAAGCCACTGACACACTAGCTGGCTAGCTGACTGCTGACACTGAAAGAGCTTTATCCTTCTTTAGGCTCACTGGGGGATCATCTCACAAAGTGTTGTTGTTGAATGAGGAACTTAAGTGCTTGTAAAAAGCCAGTTCCTTTTGAGGTTTTTGTGTCTCTTAATGTCACATTGCTCACATACACACTTTCTTTCACTCACACAAACTTGCATGTTGACACAAATAGTGCAGCTTGACCTTAAGCAGCTGCAGTGGCCGTTCAGTGTTGGCGCAAGTTCAGATTTCATGAGCTAGCGTCCTTGTCTAAGGTCCAAACCTCATGAGGGACTGAAGTCAACCAGACAAATTGTTCCTACCCAAGATGGGCAAGCCTCCATGTACTGAAGGCAAACTGATACTGCTGCAGTAGTCTTTAAAGGTACACTCAGTTTTTATAGGTGAAGTCTTGACCAACCTTTCAGATATAGATTTCTTGTTGTTAGTTGAGGTGTATTAAAGTCAACCTGAAATCAAAATGGTGATTTCTGTCCATCTCTAAATGTCGTCTGACGTTCAGTTGCGTAACCATGTGCCAGTGGCTAGAAAAAACAAGAATATCTTAGCATGTTTTCCCTCCTCGCACCTCACCCTGACCAGTCATCAACATTATCATCCGTCATCATCTCGGCTGCACATGCATGTATGTTGGTAGACAGCCTCCTTTCTTCTCCTCACTTTATTCTCTCAGTTTCAGTTTTTAGACTGGTTGTAAAATAATTGCTTGTGAGTTATTTCTTCTTGTTCATACTGAAAACTTGTGTTCTTGTTAACAAGAGTGAGGTATTTCATATATCTGGTAGCATTTGGCCAGTTTTCTGCTGCGCTGCAAGGCTGAGAGGCTATGAGGGGGTTTACCTGATGATGGAGCAATGTGCAGATGCACAGACACATACACGTAGTTCATGTCTTGCTCAAACATTAGGTGATTACACTTGTACGCAGATTTATTTAGCGTGACTTTTTTTACTGAAGTCTTTTTTTCTTGTTTTTTTTTTTGCTGTGAAAGTGTAAGAAAAGCGAGAGCAGTGCAGAAGCTGACAGGCTCACATGCCAACTGGCACTTTGCCTCATCTATGTCTTAAAAAGTAAAAAAAAAGAAATAAAACATTAAAATCATTTCGATTAATGTATCGTGCTTCAGAGACTACAGAAAATATAGATCAGAATATTGTAGTACTTCATTTTTTATGAATATATCAAATCCTGAAGAAAAATATCATGTCCCACCCACAGTTATTTCCTGCCTGAGTTGCACTACATCATGTTAAGGAGTAAACATACATTCTAATTTCCATGATGTATTTTTTTCATCAAAGATTAGAACAATGATTTTCTCTTTTAAATGATTCTAATTAATTTGGGGGTTTAACATGCATGACAATGGCAAAATATCAGTGCTGACTAACATTAAAAAGAAACTGTAGAAAAAAACAGATGGTGAAACAAATGTAATTACTTTTATGCATCTTAAAGCCATGGACAGACTGTTTGTGGACATTTAAATCATCCAACTTGATTGACCATTGGGATAGACGGAAACATTAGCAACTGGAGATACTATCGTCAATCGGCTCAGGCCTGCCCCGAGTAAAATGATAAGTTAGCCTGGTAAGTTTCTCCAGTAAGACTAGTGTTTAAATGCTGACCAACAGCATATTGGTGCTATTAATGCTGATTTGGTTCTGGCTTATGGAGGAAAACATGAAATCTTTGGCTTGTCTCGCTTTTCTTCCAAAATAACAACATAGCAACAGACATTTGATAATGTTGCTGAATATCAAATTTACATGTGATACAGTTCTGGCATGCCTAACACCAGTAAAAAATCCATTCTCATGACACGTGACCGACTGTAGAGTCTCATCTGCAGTCAGATGCCTCTTGTGTTTCTTCCACTTTGGGTCTTGAGTCTTTCTAAGTGTTAAGGCTTAAGTCCAAGTCAAAGTCGAGTCACAAGTCTTTCTCAGTCAAATTCATGACTCAAGTCAGACTCAAGTCCAAGTCATATGATTCGAGGCCACACCTCTGGAATATAGTCATAATACAAATAATAGCTGTCACAAAGAATGACAGTGATAATGACTGTAATATTATTGCAATCAGTATCATTAATGGTGATAAAAAGAAACAAGTATATGTTCTGTGACAGAATCAATGACTTTAGACCATAAATCATTAGTTTTGCCTATAGGTGCATGATCTGTCATGTATTGCAATGTACAAAAGATTGAACGTTTAAATATTAAATAAGGGAAGTAGGATTTTTTTTTAGTTTTTTGGCAGATGTGAGTGTGGCAGGGAAAAATCTCCAGTGTGGAAGTGAGAACCACACTAGTCATCATTTAAGAGAAACAGGGAGCCCTAATATCTAAACCCAGTGCATCAGATAAATCTGAGGCCACCTGAGACCAGAGCTTGGAGTTAGCAGGGCAGTCCCATAACATATGCAGTATTGTGCCAGCTACTTTGTTACTGCATCGATAACAGTATAGATTTTGAGTATGTTTCATTTGATAGTGCTTAACCATGCTTATTGTGGAAGCCTGTACTTTATGATTAGCTTTTGTTACTAACGCTGATTTCTGTTAGCCTGTCAATGGCTTTTCATATATTATGTTAGCATCAAGCTAACTGGTTTAATACTACACAGCTCAAGCCTACACACAGTCACACAGGGATATGAAGCTTGTAACAGGCATTCTGGTAACATACACATTGTATGGTGCAGTTTACAGTGAACTATTCTTCATACGTTTTAACCTAAATCGTTAAAATCAGTAAAGTAAGTTTGCATTTTAGCCTGTTAGCAGTCCTCTAAGTAGTTTAACAAAACTATTTAATGTTTGCTATGGTTTCAGGTCTTTTACCTTGTGAATAAACAGAATTTGCCAGGTGTCTATATGCCACACCACCAGATTATAACCTATATAGGGGAAACACTGAACGTGTTTGACTAAACTGCAGTAATGGTATTTTAGTTTCTGATTCTGTTACCCACGTTACCATACCTGTCCTACTATGTATATATACACATATACAGTCAGTCAGAACTGCCATAAAGTATAAGTTATTAATTTTTCAGTGTCAGGAAAAAAGAAAAATCTATTTAACAAAACAACACACAGAAGCCTCAACAACTAAATATAAATTCACTATTTATAGTATTTAGTGTGTCTGCTCTTTGCCTTTATTACATTTGGTTGCATTTTCTGCTTCTGATGGTTGTAGACTTGTTTCGAAGAGTCTTCAGTTGCTTCAGGGGAATACATACTGCCATCTGTTTCTTACACAGATCTCAGATTTAGACTTCTCAGTCCATGAAACCTTACTCCACATTTGAGATGTTCATTTTTGGTGTTCTTTCGCAGTTTGCAAGGCAGCTAAGTTGTGTTTGGGTAGTTTCTTGTTGGAAAGCTTTTGTTGAGAAGGCACAGCTGTAACTGGTTGGTTGTGAGTCTGTAAGGATGGAAGAGTTAAAAATGGCAGAAGCGTGCACAAATCTAAAGAGTGGGCAGATGATATATGGATAATGTTACTAATATCCTATATATATATATATATTGTCTGTGAAATGTATCGTCGCTGTCCAAAGAAAACCATGTATCTCCATTTTTGTCAATTTTTATTTTTCTACATCATTTTTAATACATCAGCTGTCCTTTATGTTGTTTGTAAATTTCATGATGAGTGGACCAATAGAAATGCTCTAAAATCACTTGAAATAAAAGCTCTATACATTAACTTACATTGAAAGGTAAGAGTGTTTTTGCCCTCTCCTGTAAAGTTACTATTAAAGAGATTTTGTTTTTCTTTGGACAGCGACGATATGTTTCCTCTTTTTCACTTGACAGTGAAAAATGAATAGCTTGTGCCTGACAGCCGTTTTGACAGGAAATAAATCAAGGGTGGTCTTTGACTTTTTTCACTGTACTGTATAGTGGACAAAATACAGAGATGTCTGTTGATTGTAAGATAAAAATGAAACTAGAGAAATAACAATTCTGGAGACAATTTGAGGAGCCTGGAAAACAAATGAAATGCACACACCCCCACGTAAATGGCAGCCACACTGTTTTGTTTACATCCACATGCTGTATGAGTACATGCTGAGGCATTGGTGTTAGGCAGGAAGTGTAGTAAATGTGGTTTTCCGTTGCTGTTCACTTTAAGATCTCAGATCTTGTTCGTTTCAAGCACTTCAAGATCTCAGCAGGTCATGTTGTGAAACACTTTTGTTTTGCCTTCAGGTACTAAACATGGGTGTGTGTAGGATGTGTTTTTAACAAGCTGTTAAGTAAATCAAGACAAAATCAAGATGATGTTGCAAGACACCTACAAGCAAAACACAAAACTGTCTAAGAAAGCTATCTTTCTGTCTCAGAACAACTTTACAGCATGTTTTTACCATGGTTTTCTGTGTGACACCGTGCAACTTCCTCCTTCCTCAGACAGCATCTGAAGAACACACACACACATAACAGCAGTGCAGAATTGAGACACCCACACATGCAGCAAGTTAACCACAAGCAGACACATTATATAAATACACTCACTTGTCTTGTTTACATGCATTTTTGACTTTTATACTTGATTAGGTATAACATAATGTAGTATACATTTAAATTAGGGCATTTATTTGTCTTATAATTTCTTCATATGCACATATACAATCTTGTAATTTGATCCAGGCTGTATTAGTTACGTTCTTTCCTAAGCAAAAGGACGACACAGAGACTGTGTCAGGTGCCCACCTGTGTCAGTGCTTCTCTTCTAATCAATGGCCATTCTCCTCTATCTTTCAGAGATTTCCAACCTTTTGGTGATGACCACAGACAGAGAGCCCGCCCCTCAGAAACAACCTCAAGTCAGCCAGCTAAGTTTCCACCGCATCCTTAAAGAGGAGATTGCCCAGGTAAAATCCAACACCACTTTCTGCCATACTGTATAAGTAACCTAACTAGTGTGAAATACTAATGCATAGTGGTGCGAACATTCTGGTTGTGCATAAATGTAGCCTGCTCTTGAGTTCAAAATTCGATCAATTTGGGGCTCCTGAGTGGGGCAACTGTCTAACATTGGCCCTATCATCAGGAGATCGCGAGTTCGATCCCTGGTGATGCTACAGCCATCTGTGGCCGGGAGTCCAAGAGAGCACAATCGGCCTCGCTCTCTGGGTGGATAGAATAGCCCCCCCCTCTCCTCCCATCATTCTGTGCTAGGCTTCACCCTCCTAGCGCTGCTAGTGTCATGTGACTGGGGGAGTCCTAACTAGAGGGTGGAATTGGGTGAAAATCCCCCCCAAAAAAAATCGATCAATTTCATTGATTTGACTGATTTCTGAGTAGGGGTGTAATGATTCTGAAATCGAGACCGAAAACACGATGCAAACGTCTACAGCCTCCCTACCCCCAACCCCAATCCACTGCCACTGCTGCTGGTGTAGCCTGTCGAGCTCTCATTGCGTTATTAATGTAACAAAACTAATTTTTCATTTCACAGTTAACACTATAACACATGAAAATCATCAAAGTGTTGTTCTATTTAAAGTTAGGGCAAGGTGTATACCATATTTTTTAGTTCTTATTCTTTTTAGTGTTCCAAATTGTTGCTGATTTAATAAGACCAAGAAATTTTTCCACATTTTTTCTCATTTGTCCCCCACCCACCATCCCCCCTTCCAAAAAAAAACAAAACAAAAAACTGAGATATGAACCAAAACGAATGTCTCAAAAATTGAGGTCTGAACTGAACCGTGGATTTGGAGAATCCTTTCATCCTTATAACTGAGCATTCTGTACTAGTGCCAAATTCGAATCCAGACCTGACATTTTTTATTGTCTCAGACTCAGTTTAGACTTGAGAGTAATTTTACTCAGACTTATCTTGGTTTCAGACGTCGGTTTTGACCAAGTCCGACTACGATTAAAAAAAAAAAATAGATTTTTTGTATGTTATTTTTTTTATCTTTCACCACCGCACACATGTACTCAAGAAACCCACAACCAGAGGTTAAACTGGGCCACAGTGTGATTGGCAGATAGAGCTGAACACTTGAAAAGTGGCGTTTTCTGGATAATCTGGCAAATGGTATTGTCTCTACCACAAGTCTGTATTGATGTGAGATGGGTGTCATCATTGTTTAAAACAGTTCAGTTTTCTAGTTTAAAGGCTTTAGTTTGACTTCTGTCTCTATCAAAAAAGAATCAGAAATGATCTTGATATAATTATGCAAAAACTGAATTAAATTAAATTAAAAATAATTACATTAAATTAAATGCCTTAAAAGTATATGAATTCGCTACACAAACAGATAGGCTATTAGTGTTAAACACATTTTCATGAATCAGGGCTCCCCCACCTCAGAATACACACACTGTAAACCTGCAAGTTAGCAGAACTCAAAATATTGAACACAGTCAGTCGCCTTATAATTTTATAATACAATCATGGAATCAAAAGTCAAATGTTGTAGAACTTATAGGTTTAATACCAGCTACACACATATATTTAAATAGGATAATACCTTAATTTGTTAGATAGGCAACACAAATATTGTCAGTTGATGCAACTCAAAATATTCATTTCCACCACTCAATGTAATTATGTTGATGTAATTAAAACTTTTAGTTTGTAGTTTCAGTAGTAATTATTACCCAGTATTTTATGGTAACTGATTGATTGCTTTACATCAATTGAGTTCCACTGAGTAACTTGAGTAACCCAAAAGATACATGTTATGAATAGACATGTAATGAAAATGAGTTCATTTGAGAAAAGTCTCCATTTTAGTGAATTTCTTTTTCATAAATCATGTTTTTTTAATTGTGCATTCCGGGTAATATCAATCAAATTGTATTGGGATTGCTTTGATTAAGTAAAAATGACTCAACAAAAGTAACTTCAAAACTAAATTTTATTGAAAAATTGTTCTGTTTTGTTTTTTTTTGTTTGTTTTTGTTTTTTTGGCAAAAAGAGGTAAAACTAATGGTCATTTCATGTTTCAGATTTAAACAAAGCCATGTAATGAATACAAGTTTCTTTTAAGTGCAGCATTTAACATTTTTTAACATAAACAAGCAGGTAAAGTGCTAAAAATTGCAACAAGAACAGCCCATTGGTTAAACATCTATAAGATCATACCTCTGAAAATCCTAAGGCTGATTCTCAGATAGTTCACTGCTTCCTATGTACACAAAAAAAATGAAATGAATGTAAAAAATGGCTTGTCACATCTACCTAAAAAAAATACTTCATGTAGTAACAAGTAAATTAACTAGTTTTATTCAACCTAAATAAATACTTTGAATGTGCGATTCTTTCAATCAAAGTAATGTTTTGAGTTGAATAAAACCAGTTCAATTGCTTGTTACTACATGAAGTAATTTTTTTAGGCAGATCTGACGAGCCATTTTTTACAGTGTAGTGCACTATGTGAGTTATGAATTTTTTTTTGTTGAGTATGCAGTTGTGCACACTTTGCTGAATCCAAAGTAGTTCTTTGTTAGACACACTGTACACTGGATAGAGTATTCATTGTTTTAAGACTTGCGTACTGCACTTTTTAGGGAAAAGAGAGTCATTTGAGATTCTGCCAGCTCTCCCAAATACTGTACGCTGATTCGCTGAAAGAATCTATCAGGTTCTGCTCCGCCCTGTTCTGTACAGAACTGATAGGATGTTTTTGCCATTGGTGTTCAGGGGGAGCACTTGGGCCGGGGTACCAGGACCAACATCTATGCAGGTGTGCTGAAGATGAAGAGCGAGGATGATGATGATTTTGGGGGCTCTTCTCAGGAGGTGAGGGTGGTGCTGAAAGTGCTGGGATCTGGACACAGGGATATATCTTTGGTGAGACCATCTCTCTTTCTTTCTCTCTCGATGCTTTAATTTCTCTGTTCCCATGAAACTAGAGATACTGGGCTACCTGGCAAGCCCCAGTTTGTCAGTGTGGACCATTTCCTTTTTTTACAAGAAGATATTTTTTGTATGAATAAAAAGTAATAAGCCAAGTTATAGGTTTATAGTGTATGATACAGTGTATGATAAATATATGTTACATTGTAAAGGTGTGCATTATCTTATACTAGTTTCTTCAGTGGCATATCTCGTTACTTGAGGTTGTGCTGTATATGGGGATGTATAATGCTTAATGTTATGGTCAGAAATTACCACATGGTCATGCAAAACACAAAGGATGACGAGTTTCTCTCTTACCCTTTTTTGCCTAGGCCTTCTTTGAGACAGCCAGCATGATGCGGCAGGTCTCACACAAACACATTGCCCTGCTGTATGGAGTATGTGTGCGTCACCAGGAAAGTAAGTGACATCCACATTTTTACCTGAAGTGCGTGTGGTGAGGAAGAGTGGCATGAAAAATCAGTTAATTTAAAAGATGTCGCAATATTATTGTTATTTTTTATTCTTGTCAGCTATTTTAATCATACACACATTAAAGGATGGTAAAGGTGCTGGTTTATGTCCGTAACTGACAGCTGAACTTTTTTTTTTTTTTGGTAAGTGTATAGTGACAGATATATGTATTGTTACCTTTAACTTAGGCCAGTGGAAACACACCTGTTTACATTAACCCTCTGGTGGAATATAATCAATCAACATGGTGATCTGAAAAACAAGCAGGCAGTAGACAAAACAAGTCTGTGTGCATGCATACATGCATATATGAGTGAGCAGTGGAAAGCTTGTTTGCGCTTTTGTTCAGTTGAGATTAACCCTTGAACCCTTTGAGGACTAAGCCTAGAAGCGGCTACCTGGGCATATCTCATTATTTTTAACTGTAAAGTAGTGATACAACAGATTCATCCAATTTCAAAATGATCTATTTCACTTGTAAATCATTTCAGAACAATGAAGTCAATTATAAATGGTTTAAGTGAGCATAAAGTTTATGTAATTTTACAAGTGCTCAATATGACGTCCTCCAGCTGACAACATCAACATGATAGTCAAATTCATCCCATACTCGATTGAGCGTATCAGGTGTCACTGTACTCAAGGCTCTTTCAATGCGATTTCGGAGGTCATCCAGTGTTGTGGAATCAACAACGAATGCTCTGAGCTGTTGGAGGTTCACTGCTCATTAAAATCACGTTGCCCAGTTATGACTGATTCACTCTTATTGAAGTGGAGAACGCAAAATGCTTTCTGCTCAGAAGTTGCCATCTCCTCGCAGACTGAAAGGAGCCATCTTTCAGTGACAGTCAGTGAAACTCTATGACCCCCTCTTTCAACTGGTATGTGATTGGTTCCTATGTGCCTCACAGTTGTAAAAATATGGCGCTTTGAAATCGGATGAATTTTTTCGAATCACCCTTTATTTCCATCATCTGATTCAGCACAAACTCAGGTTTTCTGCAATAGCAGTTATTGTATGCAAAAATGTGTTGCTGATGAAAATAGGCAAACTTTAGTAAGGCATTCGTTAGTTCACTTCATATTTTTTGTTGTGGTTGTAACGTTATACATTGTCTTATATTTTTCTGTGTTACCATGATTGTATTTTGCATTGAGATTCACTGGGTCAGTCTTTATGGCTGCCATGTAGTTAAACTGCGAGTGCTTTATACTGAGCAGCTCAGTGGCACAAGTGTGTAAGATTTTGCATTATTATTGGGAGTTTGTGAGTTCAAATCCGGCCAGCGCTACGTCTGAAAATGATCAAAAATGTGCTAATTATCACATAATATTGCTAACACAGGCCGAAATTTCAGTTAGATCCTGATTTTTACTGAAACAAACAACAAAAATATACAGAACTAAACTATTTGAACGAATAATCTGAACAGTGAACATGTTTATCAACTTAAAAAGATCACTTGCAGATCTGTGGTCTTACTGGTGATGTGTATTGCTACATTCCTGATATTTCTCAAGCATCTTCAGCCTCCTCATCACTGCCATTGACAAGCATTTGTAGGTTACACCCATCTCGAAGAAAATCTTGTTTTTTGAAAGTCTGAAGTCAAATGTTTTCAAGCTCCTTAGAAGTTGCACTAATTCTATGTCAGCAGTTACATTTTAAAACACAACATGGGTGGGTCTTAAAAGCTGGAGCTCTGCTTTACTTAAATCTGCTGGACGGTGTATTTTATTTTCACATTGGCTACCAAGCAATGACTAAACAAAAACATGTAGAAAAAATGGCCAATGTTGATTGATCTATATGCACTGATGCAATGGAGTGGCAATACAGTTGGCTGTATATGTAGTTATATCTGTCCTGTTGTTTCACAGGGAATTATGACACATAGTGCACACATGACATATTGTCGGAAAACTCTAGTACTCTTGTTTGAGTTAGAATTCATTAAAATCTTGAATGATTGTAAAGTTATTTAAGCTTATATACAAGGACATGCTGTTAAACCACAGGCTGATTAAGATTAAGGCTGCTTATTGTTCAATAACTGCTGTAACATTTTTTGGTAATATCTACAACACTATTGTGTAAGTTCTGCAGTTATGAGAGTGAGGGATTAAAATGTAGGTCCACATACAAACCAAGGCAGACTGTATGAATGTTATTCTGTCTGCTTTGTTTGTAGATATCATGGTGGAGGAGTTTGTGCAGTTTGGTCCGCTGGATCTGTTCATGCGCAGACAGACGACTCCTCTCAGCACTTCATGGAAGTTCCAGGTGGCCAAACAGCTGGCAAGCGCCCTCAGTTATCTGGTAAATACATACACACTACATACACTGAATTATTTGTTTACCATATGTGTCTAAAATATGCAAAGCAAACACGGTCTACCATAAGTTGGTCAGTGTTGTCATGGTTATGGCAGTAGTTGCTAAGTGGACTGTGGAAGAAAACCAGAAGAAGGAGACTCCTTGGCTTCCGAACCGAACCTTAACTGTTGGTAAAATTTGAATGAATTTGTATTGTGTGCGGAAACGAAACCACAAGAAAACCAGGTGTTAGGACCTGGTGTTAGGTAAAAAAAGAGATACAGAGATAGAGCATTACAGAAACAGAAACACTGACCTATATATCAACATGTGCCTCATAAAGAGAATGGCCCATCTTTGCTCTTGGAAGAGCTTGGGAGTCCTGTTCTGTGGTTTGTGCACCATCTTTTTTTGCTTTTGGTCTTTATTCTGCCTATCCAGTATGTATTTTCCTGCTGCTTCTTGATTTAAAGAGTTTCAATGTAGTCTCTCCTTTAAGCAAATACCAATTTACAAAATTACTATTCATTATTCGGCAATAAATATAATAAAATACTTACAGCAGCACAAATGCAGGCATATTTTTTTTATTTTAAGGCTTTTAGAAAAACAGTCCGCATTCCCTAAATAGCGTTTTCTGTGTAGTCCTACTGAAATGCAAAACAAATCTAAAAAGCTGCCTACAAGACTTATGACTTGTGTGTCAAAAATAAATAAGCTTTCAGGCCAGAAACCTCATTTTTTGTCAGAACGTAAGTTTTTATAAATTCATGTTACTTTAGCATGTGTAGTAACCTTAAGGCTACGGATATTGTAGCTATATGTTGTCTCTGTTGTTTTTAATAACTGATGTACTCACAACGTAGAAAGTCCCTGTTGATGATTTGTGAGGAAATGCTTTTAGTTTGTGGAATGCTGCTGCATGGCTTTGTAAGTTTAACTAGCACAACCATGGGTTTTTAAAAACCCTACAGAATGTTCTGAAGCCATATATACATATCACGACTGGTTTAAGACATGGACTGAAAGAAAACTTGTTTATCACAGGACAAAAATCTTAAAGCAGTGCATGGCTTGTTGCGCATTGCTTAACACATTTGAGACATTTGAGAACTTATTTCAATTAACCCCTTCACTCATGGACATACATTTTTGCCTGTTTTATGAAAGTGTCTTATTGGTGTTTAAGTGCTTTTTGTTTCTGGTGGCAGTTCGTTGGCTGTCCACTTATCTCAGCACAGCCATCTTTGTGGAGAGGTGTGGATTGTTTTTACAGAAAGGGGTCCTCATCTCTCCTCTTTCATCCCTCATTGCTTGCTAGCAACTGAACACAGCCACAACAATGCACACACACACACAGAGCCAAAAGTGTCCCAGTTAATCTGATAGTAGGATTACAAGGAAAATATTAATTTACTTATTTATTGAATAAAATTTGTTTAATTATATTAATTGAAAAATATCCAAGCCAGTGGAAGGATCACTAAGGGTCCTGCAGAAAGGGGCTACAGTGCATAAGAATGGCATAGTTGTTTAGCTGCGTATTTGTTACTGCATTGTAAGAAGCAGTGTAGGAGTGGACAAGACCATTCCTTTGCAATGTCTTTATCACAGAAACTCATATTGCAATCACAATAGATGTATCAAGAAATCATGCAGCCCTATTGGCCTTATATGTATCCAGTTACTGTACACCAATATTACCATTTATTACAGCTGTTTGAAGCTCATAGATGCTAATCAAATTCTGTGGTAAGTTTGGAGGTGATTTTTTGTGGTTGACCTAACTATCTTTTGAGCTTATCTTTGTTTTCGCAGTACATCTGTGTTTGGCATGTGATTTTTGAAATGTTTCAGTCTGGACTGCTGTCACTTACCTAATTCTCTATAACTCTGTGTCTGTGTTCTCTGTGTTAGTTCAGTAATCATCTGTTCGTGTGTGTGTCCTGTAGGAGGATAAGAAGCTTGTACATGGATATGTGTGTGCTAAGAACATTCTCTTGGCTCGGGATGGTTTGGAAAGCGAGAGTGGTCCCTTTATCAAGCTGAGTGACCCTGGCATCCCCATCACCGTCCTCACCAGAGAGGGTAAGAGCCTTACTCTGCTAATATGAGCATTACACTGGCAGTTGTCTAGAGCCTGTACCCAGAAGACTGCTTAAGTCAATGTAAATCAGAAATCAGAACACATACCCTACATTTTTCTTGTACTTTAACCTTTTCTCTGAGGTTCTTTTATGATGTGTGTGGATTTAAATACCATTAACAGCCATGTGACACTTCTTCACACTTTTTTACCCTTTAGAATGAAACGAGTTGTTTTTGTTACTGTGTCTTTAAGACTGAGATATGTAATTGAGCTCTGTTCTCATTGGCTGCTGTGTATTGTGCCTCATTCAAAAAGCAGTTAGGGCTGAAACACTTCTTATAACTTTAATGTGCAAGGACAGAGCTAAACTGATATAGGCTGAAAAAGTAGATGTTAATATCTTATATGAAACAACCTAATCACGGTCAGTGCGAAGATTAAGACTGTAGGGATGTTCACTGCTGCAGTATGGAGTAATAGCATCAGATGACTTGTTTATTTATCTGTTTCATGTAACAGCCATCAGCCATTGCAGGCAGAGAGTGCAATTTCTCAGTGTTTTGTTCTTTCTGAGAAGTAACTAGGCCTGTCACAATTATTACATAATTGCCTGATTCCAGTTATTTAAGTTGACCACAATTATTTTCCATAGTTGTTACTGTTCACAATGATTTGTTTACGTTTCAGCGAACAGAAGGTGAATTAGGTGATTTTCTACAGTTGGGTTGAGACAAATACATGTAAATAAAGGAAAGCAGAAGATGCACTTATTAAGGCACGTCATGCGTCTAACTAAACACGAGAAAAGTTCTAAATTCTGACTGGTGCTATACCACCTTTAGAGGGCAGCAAAGAGTAAGGTTTGTTTATCTGAGCTTCAGCTGTTTTTGCCATCAACTTAGTCAACAGCTAAGAAGAAAACTGGCGACTTTATTAGTGATCAGCAATTAGTGATCAGCCTACATTTCAAAATCGTGACAGGCCTAGAAGTATCATTAAGAAAGGATGGCAAGTGCATGCTGTTCTTTCAAAGCCTTCATTCAGGCGTTATAATCTAAATGCTGGTTAATGTAATACTTTTACTCCTTTAAATTCACAGCAGTAAAACACAAACATAATGCCAGCTTGTGTTTTGAAAAATTCTGAAGGAGGCTCATGTGCGATGCTTCCTGTAGTGTGTAAGACAAAGTTGTGGTGCTGTGGAATGAGATTAGATGATGGGTAGAACTTTACTGTAGGGTACTGTTCGTAAGGCTACATGACACCTGCATAAGCTTGTCATTAAAACTGAAATAACCCTACATAAATGTTTATAAATGCTTATTCCAATAGGCGTCATCTTTTGGCACACTTTAGCTAACTTTGATCGAAATTGGCAAATGTAACCTTTAAAGTGAATGACGCCTGTTGGAATAAGCATTTATGAACATTTATGTAGGGTTACGTCAGTTGTCATGACAAGCTTATGTAGGTGCCATGTATCATTATGAACAGTACCCTACAGTAAAGTGTTAACAGATAATGTAACCAACAGGAATTCTGCTGACCCTCATCCGGCTCTACTGTACTGTTTAACTTTGGGAAGACCTACAGTGCCCAGGATGACTTTTTTATTTACTGTGTATCAGGGCTCTGAATGGAAAGACTGGTTTTGTGTGTGTGCTTACATGTGTGTATGTAAGAGGTGGGTGCAGCGAAACAAAAAAAGGCGCAGTGCTTTGGGATGTATCCAGGAGATCATATTACATATTTAACAGCATAACTTTCACCCTAAACAGGAGTAGAACCAGCTCTCATATTTCCCGAACACTATCTTCGGGAAATGGCAGTGGTGCAGGATTTACAGCTTGGCTTCCACACTCATTTCTGTTCTGCTTGAGTGAACCTGCTGGGGACTGAACCTGATGGTTTTTAAAGTGAAATGTTTTTGAACTTACGTTCAAGATTATAAGTATAGATGGATAAATGATGTAAATTTGTCTTTTTTACAAACTACTGCTTCAGCTCAGCTTTGGAAGACCTAAATGTACAATTGTGAATATAACAATGTCTATGTCTAACAATGTATTTGTACGGTTATTTTCACACAGAATGTGTGGACCGGATTCCATGGATTGCACCTGAGTGTGTGCAGGACACAGCTAACCTGAGCGTAGCAGCAGATAAGTGGGGCTTTGGCACAACTCTGTGGGAGATATGCTATAACGGAGAGATCCCGCTCAAAGACAAGAAACTCACAGAGGTAAACAAATACACTACACACATTGTCTCATACTGAACAAAATCCCCAAAACTGGCCAAAGGTCAGTAAACTTGGGGAATGGGAATATCACTTTTCCATTTCTATTCCTGTTGTACTTTCTCTCTATCGCTCTCTCTCTGAGCAGAAGGAGAGGTTTTATGCAGCTCAGTGTCAGTTGGCCACACCGGATTGTCAGGAGCTAGCCAAGCTCATGACCCACTGCATGACGTATGATCCTCATCAGAGACCATTCTTCAGAGCCATCGTCCGAGACATCGACATGGTGGAAAAACAGAGTAAGGAAAATCTAAAGAGATGGTACAAAGCAAAACACACTAAGCAACGACTTAAGAAATGAGAACACTCTTAGCTCACATAGTTTTCTTAACTCTTTGAACCTCAGGCTTATGATTCAGTTGATAAAAATATAGCACTGTTCAGACAGGATTAGTTGTACATGATGAAGTAGGGTAATGCAATTTTTACTGGCATTTCAATGTGATTTTGGTCCCGTCTGAATGTTAGTTATTTTTGCCGACTGTGTATTCCTGCATAAGCAAAGATTCCAGCACCTTTTACCTTCTATTAAACTACAGAAATAACACGAGATCTGGTGCGAATCGAAATGTTGGCTGTCGTATCTTGGAGAGAAGGTGTTTCTTAAGTATGGAGGCACTTGAAGAAGTGTACTTGTGTTCTCTGTGGCTAACATCAAGCCAATATGTACTGTCCTCATCAAGGCAATTAAATTTAATTGAATTACAGGAAAAACTTTGACTTTATGTGGTGATGTTGACAGTTGGCTGTGAATTTTTCATGCTAACGAAAATGCTAATGACACAGTGAATTCACTTAAGACAGCAAGACAGATGGTTAAGGTAAATGAAAAAAAGGTAATGGTTTAATGTTTTCTACTCTTCTGGAGTTAAGACTCTGTCATTTATACCGAAATTTCTTACCCTGTGCAATCTGGTCATAAACGTCACAGACATCCTGTGGTAAACTGGCACAGTGGCTACCCCACCTCCTCATGGAAAACTAATCCCGTCTGGATATTACTTAAGATTATTATTCAGTAGTTACTGTGATGGTTCTTTAGGGTTGAGGGATTGAACGCTGAATCCTGTTGTAAGCTGAATCCTCTCAAGTTTCAGTTTTGAAAGGACTCAAAATTGAGTAGTTCCCTTAGGCACTAAGTACAGGATGGGGAATGTTTTGAAAATTCCTGTAAACGACATCAGTCTCCCTGACGAAGCCCCACATTAGTCTATTGCAGTCCTAAAAATAACGACCCCTTGTGGCTTGATCTAAGAATTGCAGAGAAGTTGTGTAGTTTCTGTCAGCGTTGATGTTGAAACCTCTTTTTTTTTTTTGTTATGTAAGTCTGTTTTGTAAAATTCATTAAGTTAGTGTTTGACAAATTTTATGTGGTTTAGGTGGGGCTTTAAAAAGCAGCACAGAAAAACAACAAAAACACAAAGTCTGGTACTTTCTCACGTGTCATGTTGGGTCATTTATCAGTGTAGAGTAATGAGTAATGGCTTTTTACCAGCTTATCTGTGAAAAAAACATTTGCAGTAGCATTAGATTTAGCCTAAGTAATTTACTGTAAGTGAGGGTCATGGCTTAAAATACTATCATATTTTCATGAAGTAAAATTAGCTTGGGTATGCTGGACTGTCAGTTTTGTTCTTCCAGCTAATGATTGTTGCTAGCCAGTTTACTTAGCTACCTAACTGTCTGTTATTTTACTATGCTGCTGATAGCTTAGCTGATGCTACTCTTTCCTTGGCTGAATCACCCCTTACAATAATTATGTTATAGTGAACAGAGGCTGTTAGCCCAGAACATTAAAGATACTGAGGACTTATAAAGTAAATTCAACATTAGCATTTTGACCAAACTATTCATTCGTAAACTCTAGTTCTTTTTTATAAAACTTGTGTGTTGAGACATGAATAAAAGCATTAAGCTCCATGATTTGTAATACTTCCTGTCTTCATCACACTGTGTAAAAGGCAAATTATATTATTATATTATATCATATTAAATTAACTCTAGTATAACATTACAGAAGCAAACTTTGGGCACCAAACATCTGTTTGCTGATTGACCATATTTGGGGCCAGGGAGAAAATCATGACAATATGTTGGTCTTCAGCTCTTGTGATGCCTATGCTGATACAGTATTCACACAGAAGCTGTATATGTGGCGGTATGTTATGGCTGACAACAAAGAAAATTCAGCGCTCATAGACAGCTTAGTGATTGTGTATGTGTAAGTGTCTCTTATATCTTGAGTTTGAAGCCATAGATCACGCTGAGCCATTACTGACTGCATAGATGCATCATAGACAACTTGTCGGCAGTATGCCTGCAGAGTGCTTGGTAGGATTGACTGGGCTAAAGTGCCCTGCCATGGTGAGGGCCTGCCTGACTGCAGAATGTTGTTACAAACCTGACCAATATTATGGCAAATGCCTAACTTTAGGAATCCTGCCAGTGAAGAATTTGATCCAGACAGGAATTTCTAGACCACATGAACACTCTAATCAGCTCTCTTTCTTGTCAAGCATGGCCTTTTAATTAGTGGAACAGGCCCTTTGATGCAGATTTGGACCACATACATGTAAACATAGCAACCTTAAAGGGTACTATTTTGAACTATTTTGACTTCATACCTGTAATCATATGGGTAAAGAAAACAGTGACAGGGCAAAACAGAGACCTCTCTTAGTTCACTTAGCTAACTTAACCCCTTGAACCTCAGGCTTATTATTCAGTTATCAAAATTAAAACTTATTATTTAGTAATTACTATGAAAGTAAGTGAAATGAAATATATGTATAGATATGAGAGTGAGGAACTGAAAAGTCTGCCCACGTATGAGTCTTTAGGGTTAAGGTGTTAAGTCATGTTAGTTTCAGTTTTGAAAGCACAGTACAAGAGGGGGAGTGTTCTGAAAATTCATGTAAACGACAGAGGAGTTCCTGGTGTTCCTGGCTGAGCCCCTCATAACTCTGTAGCAGTGCTCAAAACACTGACCCTTTGTGGCTTGAACTAGGACATGCAGGCTAGGGAAGTAGTTTCCAGACAGAACAGTTCTGCAGGTCTAATAGGGTTAATGTTAAAGCACCATTCTTTTTCTTTTGTTATGTATGTTATATTGTGTAAAATACAAGATGAGTCCTATGTGATTCAGAGGATTAATGCAGTGTGTTTCCACTGCAGACCCCTCCATTAAGCCTGTGCCCACTCTAGAAGTGGACCCCACAGTGTTTGAAAAGAGATTCCTCAAGAAGATCAGAGACCTGGGAGAGGTAATTTCTCATCTTTATCTCTTTTTCTGTGATACAGGATTTTTTTACACATAGGATAGGAATAGATAGATATATGCTGAAAATGTGCCTTACACCATAAGTTAATGTTTCCATGTTCTGTTTATTAGAGTATTGCACATTATAAAAGTACACTATTTGGAAGAAAAGTTGTGCTTTATACTGTCCTAATCTACTGCTGTAGCTTCAAGTTAATGTGCTAGTCACAATACAACAGTACAATACTTGCATTCCTACAGAAACCATAGAATGTTATAGGCAAACCACCATAACCTGCCCTGTTGATTGATATTGATTGATTGTTAACACCAGGCAATTGCTTCTGCCAGGTAAAAACATTGTGAGTTATTGTATGTGTGTGTATGTGACAGGGACATTTCGGAAAGGTGGAGCTGTGTCGATATGACCCTCGTGGGGACCGGACAGGGGAGCTGGTGGCGGTGAAGTCCCTGAAACCGGAGAGCAGAGAGGAGCAGAGCAGTAACCTGTGGTGTGAAATCGACATCCTGAGAGAGCTTTACCATGAGAATATTGTCAAATACAAGGGCATCTGCCAGGAGGAGGGTAATAAATACAAACCACATGTACACACACCTCTTGCATAAACTTAAACATAAACAGAGAACACATTAATTTGACTTAATCATATGTGACATTTGGAAAAGAAAGGAGGTTGTGTGAAAATGAAGTTGCTATTTTGGAAAAAATAGGGTGTGTCCTATGATTTGATGTTCATTTTATTCATAATGTAGATAAAATATACTGTTGTCGGTACATTTCTTAATGATAAACATAATGATTATTCTTCTATAACATTATGAACTCTGTGTAGTTCACTGTGTTCCTAGGCTATAATTCCCTTTGGCTGGAATCCTGCGATTTCGTATCAGCTATGTAAAAATGCCCTCCACAAGAGTAACCTTCGGTTAAAATTAGCCTAACAAATTGACATTTGGCTAACGTAAAGACTTCAATGGATTCTCTCTTTATCTTTGTTTCAGGTGGCAGATCCATCAAACTCATCATGGAGTATTTGCCTGCAGGCAGCCTGAAGGAATATCTCCCCAGAAACAAAGCCCAGATGGATCTAAAGACATTGCTCACCTATGCTGTACAGATCTGCCAGGTAAGCCTCTACATATGTCTTATGGAAATTTCCAGTGTCAATATGTTTTACCACAATAGTCAGTTATATTGGAGACCAAGTAGGTAGTACTATAGATTGTATTTCGTTCTAATAGTATAACGTAACAGCTTTTTAATTTGTTTCTTTTGTTTTGCTCTTTCTGCTGCAGGGCATGGATTACTTGGGCTCTCGGAATTACATCCACCGAGACCTTGCTGCCAGGAATGTTCTGGTGGAGAACGAGAACACAGTGAAGATTGGAGACTTCGGCTTGACTAAAAGCATTAAAGATAACAAAGGTTACTATACAGTAAAGGATGACCTGGACAGCCCTGTTTTCTGGTGGGTTCCTCTGATTTTAAGGAGAAGGCATGGAGACATGCAGAAACACACTCTAGGCAAGGGTTAAATTAGGCCAGAGCACACGAGAGCGTCGCTCTGGCACCTGTGGTTTATGTGAAGGGCCGGCAGAGCTAGGCTCCAGTCATATAACATTATGATGATAACTAATTTCTTATCTAATCTTTGTGCAGTCAATTTAAATATGTGGTGTGATAAACTGTGCAATATAAACCCCTAGACACTACACGCCATCTGCCCCTCCAATCTAACGTTACATCTGAAGTCGTTCCAAAGCATTCTATCGCATAGGTAGTTAGATGAATTTGCATAACCTTGTAAAATTGTCTCACCACTGAGACAGCTAATCTTCATACACTAGACCTTTTTTATGAGAATGGATTTTATATTAAACTTATTAGCAACTAAATAGTGTAATTAATATGTTTACTATTTTGCCAACTGGCTGTTGCCAAATGCACTCATAAGACTAGCTAGATATAGATATAAATATAGACATATATAAATATAAATGTAGACATTGGCTAGATATATTGAAATATTGTTCTCACTGCCACATGAACATACATACTGGAATTCTTATTCAGACTGAGTTAAAGGGCAGGAACTCGTGCCTCAGTCAAACTGAAGTATTTATTTAGTGGCACTTATGGCATGTAGGAATTGTCAGCTCGCTTGTGTTACCAAAGAAAGTAAAACTGAATTAAAAAAGCAAACTTAATAAATTACGCTGTCTGAAAAATAAAATGTATTGATTGAGAGATTAAATCTAATTCAATATAAATAGAAAGGCAGGGAGGCAGACAGACAAAGGCAGATAGGTTCTTTTATTGCTGTGCAAGTTTTTCATCACAAACTATATTATCAGCAAACAATTTTAGTGAAAAATAGAATTCTTGAAACATTAAATTCGGAATTTCTTAGTATTTAGTATGTCCCTGTTTTGCTTTAATGAACAGAGTGCACTTGAGCTGCCATAAACCCTGTAAGTTTGTGCAGAAACCTCTGATGAGTAGATCAGATTCACCTGAGAGTCATCTGAACAAGTTTCAGTGGAAGGAATAAGACTAAAAAAAATCAGACCTTTTGGTACAAAGGCCTTAACATGATCACCATCACAAATGTACTAAAAGTAGTGCTAGTTCTGAATATATATATTTTAGTTTACTTCTCATAACTTTTCTTTGTTTTAAATTTTTACCCAGATTTTTAATGTGGTCTCAGACTTTTGGACCTCATTCTACATTCACAAATCCATTCTTACAATAACTACTTAATTTAATGTTTAATGTAAGATAAAAACCTGCAAACCCAGACCAGTTATGGCAAACGTCTAAATTAGCATTTTATCAATATGAGGATTAAGAGTTGAACCTAATAGATGTGCACAGTATAAATGGAAGATTTCTGAAGTAAATTTCTGTGCACAAAATATAAACATAACAATCTCGCCTTGCAGTTTAGCCAGTACTTTGACCAAATGTATTACTAATCCGAAGCATTATTAATCCAAAAATAATTCAAGAAGAAAAATCTGAAAATGATGAAAAGGTATGATGGTGACAATGTTGAATTACAAAACATTAATTACAGCGTGCTTTTTGCACTTTTTTAGCAGTTTTAGTCATAGCAACAGTACAGGGTTCACCAGTGAAGGATCAGATGAGTGCAATTTACAGAATGCTTTGTGAACAAGAACATCGAATAACCTGATTCGAATGAAAGGACAGTAAGCTTGGGTGATCAGGGCAGCCACAGCTTTTGAAAGAACTTCCTCACGTATGAAAGAGCTCTTTGGGTGGGACACCGCATTTGCATTCAGGCTCACGTAGCACTGCTGTGCAATAATCTGTAAATTTACTGAACGAGTGTCTGTGTTCAAATCACTGTCATTGATTTCAAAACTGTGCTGCAAAATAGGAGCAATACACTGGAAATACATTGAAATAGAAAAATGTCAGATGATCTGTTAGACTCACTGTGATGAGAACTCATCAGTGATGCTGCAGACCAGTGCACCCCGGATATACACTTCTGCGTTCTCTCAGAAAGATGTGAGCATTTTGGTGACGCCCCAGTGGTTTCATAGTTGTAAACAGCAATGCTAAAATTTGATAGCAGTTTACACATAACAGTAGCCACTTTAATTCCTGTCCATTTACAAAGCTGTACTTTTAGGTTTTCATATAAAGCTAGTGAACTCGTTTTGATTCTGATTTCTTTAGGAAACGATCGCTGCATTACTGAAGTGTTCTATCGGTGCTGTTATCACAAACACCAGACTGTTTTTTTTTTCACAACAATTGTATCAGCTGTGCACCAGTTGCTGAGTAATGACTTGCTTCATGCCACAGATAACAGTTACTGTTTTTACAGCACACACAAAAAAAACCAAAATGGACACATTAGAACTTCTAGAACATAATATTTGACCTGTAGCCCATTTGGTCACATTTTGAAGAATAGAGCAGCTGGACTACATCAAATCCCAAACCTGTTGTTGCCCCTAAGCAAGCTTGTCATTTGGTGGCTGTGATGGCAGAACAAATAAAAACGAACTAAAATTAGCCAGAAACAAATAGAATACAGTTCACCAAACAAGATGAGCTGTGAAAGCTACAGACTGGCTGGAACAAAACAACATTCAGGTTAACCTGGCAAGTATTGAAAAAGCTGAGCTGAACCTGACATTTCGACAGTTTTATGGATCCATCTGTAAAGCAAAAGGCTACTAGTTTTTGACAGGAAGATTTGTCAGTATTAAAGCACATTGATGCAGTGCTCTTGGCTTCTTTGCTTTGCTTTTTTCTTTGTTTTGTAGAACTATTAAAAAAATAAAACAAAAATAAATAAAAAGATGTTTTAACTATAAAGCACTCGAGCTCATGTTTATTGCAGATAACGTCTCGGTTGTGATGACGCACCTTTGGCTCGTACCTGCAACTGTGATTCATGATAACGCACTCCCTTTGGAGTTCTCCTGCTTACATGATTGTTTTGGGACAATTCAAACTGTTGCAATTTTTACATTGAAAAATAGCTTGTAAAATAAGCACATACTTCACTGACCGTTACTAAAATCTACTATAGTATCCCAAAATTAGTGCAGTTGTTGTGACATCTTCATTGTGATTAATGCATTTATAATGTAATATAATTACATTAGTAAATATATGTAGAAAATAGTCCACAGTTTCTTTTTTTTACAATTCTATAGACATATCATTGATTAGATGACAGTTTGGCTCGTGCTGTGTGAGCCATTTGTTTGTGTTTCTCACTAATATGTTGTCCCTCTCTCTCTCTGCATGGCTTAGGTACGCTCCAGAATGCTTAGTCCACTGTAAGTTCTACAGGGCGTCGGACGTCTGGTCATTTGGAGTCACCATGTATGAGCTCCTGACCTACTGTGATGGCTCATGCAGCCCCATGTCGGTGAGTAGCCTATGAAACCCCACTTACCCCAGTATGTGCTGGCAGTACATTCTGAGTGAATCACCGCTGCCAGCATTCTGCTCCTTTTTCTTTTTATTCAAACGAACTGTCCTTAAATGACTGTATGAGCTAAAATTAAGCCTCATGCCAGTCATTTAAAACACAGGCCCTGGCACTTTGCCTTTGCTTAGCAGACTAGACAAGAGCTAAAGCTGACCCATGTTGGAGTTCCTCCCCTCAGTAGTTATGTGTTCAGTAAATGGTGTTTTCAGGCTTTGGTAGAATGGTAGGTGTAAGAGTTATATAGAGATTTGATTGAACTTGGCCTTTCATTGAGTAGAACAGTGCTGTACTCTGCTCGGCTAATGAAAGAGCTCTTTGTTCAGACAGGCTGTGATAGAGGCTCAGTCTCTCTCTGGCAGATGGTGTCAGTCTGTGCCCATGGTGGCAGATGCCTTGCCCAAAGGCTGTGGGCACTGGTGCCAGATCAGTATACACTAGTCCCACACTATCCTCTGTGCCCCGACTGGAGGGACTATTGAGGGTATTATGGGATTTCTCAAATGAATACGGAGTAGAACTGAAGAACTGAGGGAGTACACCTCAAACATTCTGTGTATACTTCGGATTAACTTTCTTAAAATGTGTGCCTCATTACCACATGAATAAAACATCTGGAATAGTTTGTCTTGTTGGTAGCATTACAGTACTTGCAATACAGGGCTAGGCAAACGTCAGAGACCACCCTTCATTTTTTTAATTTCCAGTCAAAATGGCAATTAAATATGAGTTATTGATTATTCTTGAGATTTCTGAGGAGGTTGTAAGATAATCCACTTGCATAAGGATGGGGAGGGGAAGGTCAAAAGAAAACCAGTGAAAAAACAAAACTGAAAGTTTCCAAAACTGAAGTTTAAAATACTATTAAAAGATACAGAGAAAATGGAATTAACAACCAATCAATACCTAATAGACCACCAAAACTGTTAGCATCAGATAAACAGTACTTTCATCTTTGAGAGAGAGCAGAAAATCAAGATTCCATTCTTTCTTCAAATCTGTTTCTGTCCATCCAACTGTGAGAAGACAACTTAGCACTATGAGTCTGAAAGGATGTGTAGCTTTCAAGAAGCTGTTGTTGAGAAAAGGAACTAGAGAAAAAAGAAGAAAAAGAAAACAAATTCAAAGCAAGGAGTTGCTGTCGTTCTCAGAACAATGAACTGGCCACTTATTCCAGTCCTGCTTTTTTCCTGAAGTGGAAAAATGAATACCTTGTACTTAATGACAGTTTTTGACTGGAATTTTAAAAAAAATAAAGGTCTCTGACTTTTCCACAGTACTGTATGTTTTATTTATGTGGGAACGATGTACACATTTAATTCGCCTTTTTCAGTGCAGCTTTGTATTAAATGTCTCTCTGTGTGAGGTAGAAAAGTGAAAGCAGTTTTGGTAGAGGCAGTAGCATAGAGGCCCTGTTTAGCAGACTGTTAAACTTCTGCTCCACCCCCACCAGGTGTTCCTTAAGATGATTGGCCCGACCCATGGCCAGATGACTGTCACCCGATTGGTCAGAGTTTTGGAGGAGGGAAAGAGGCTGCCCAGGCCAGAGGGCTGTCCAGAGAAGGTAAAACATTTAGCAAACACAGAACTGACATAACACCGTGCTGAAATGCAGAGTTGTTGAAATAGACACAAAAAAACCTCTCAGGTGATTGTAAATTGCCTCGAGGCTGGGATGCTAGTTCACTGTCTAGGGTGCCGTCTCCTTGAGCTGCGTGTGACCGCTCTGTCTGTCCTTTCAGGTGTACACTTTAATGAAGAAGTGCTGGGAGAGCACACCTGACAAAAGGATAGACTTCAAAGGCCTGATCACTGCCTTTCAGCAGATGCTTGGCGACAGCCTGTAACCATGGAAATCCACTGTGCTGCATACTCCACCTGCCTTACTAGAGACAATGCGAGAGGTCGGCGCAATGAACTTTTTATAAAGAGAAAAGGAAAAAAGAATTCATGAAACATTTTCCACCGCTTGGTTCAGCAGGAACGGTCACATGATGTCTTCTTATATTCTTGTATTCATCCACTGTATTTCACCTTATTACCACATAGAGAGACCTCACTCCTGATTCTGGTGAACAGACAGCCTGCAGCTGAATAGCTGAGTGGTTAAATAGTCACTGGACTGCACTGAAGGAGGCAGCAGAGAGTCTTCTTGCTCTCCAAGTATGCAAATGGAGAACTACCACTTCATTCATTAAATGTTCATTAATCTGTTTCTCTTGTAAGCCTGAATGTCCTCTGTAAACCTAAAAAGATGGTGACTGCTCTTGATGTGTTCTAATACCAACTCATTTTACCGCACAACTACTCAAAGAGAAAGTCTGTGGAGGCGTTTCTTTCAGTGAGCAGTTACAGAGCTATCACAAGGACATTATTTGTTTCAGTGGTGTAAGTTTGGGTGATTGGTCATTTCATCTGTAGTGTAATGCAGCAGATCAACTTCTGGAAATGTGTTGCCACTCAGAAGAGTGTGACTTCACAGCTGAAAAAAGTGAAGCGTTAAACTGAGCTGATTCAAATGCCTCCATCATTTCCACATGAATAAAATATATTACATCAGCACAAATATTGCCAAATGTACGTAACCTGAAAGACAAAAATGTGTTGATAAATTTTATTTGTGTGCAAATTATGCACAAACTTCAATCAGCTAAATTCAGTCCATCTTTTTACTCGCTTAAAGGGGATTTTTCAAAGTTTCTGCGCAGTTTAACAGTTGCGATGTAAACAGTCATTCAGAATGGTTCATTGTAGAGAAGTCGCTAAGTTTCTCCAGAACAGAGCATTTCACATCAAACTCTGAATGACTTTGTTTACATCTTAACTATTTAATTCCCCTTTAAGAAAAGACATTTGCCAGATGTACCAGGAGATGATGGAACCTTGAGCAGTTATGTGAGTGAATGGACGATGTGTCTGCACCGAGAGTATTGGGACAAGCTGTGTGTGTGTGTGTATGTGTGAGAACACTGATGGAAAGGGACACTGAGCTGACCAGGTGCCCCTTCACAGAACAGTCTGGAACACCGTGGACAACTGCAGATGTACTGAATTACAGACTTTAACGCCACTTTGAGGACAGAATTCTGCCTCGCTCATGACATCGCTGTGCCCTCAACTTGTTTTATTCCTCTTCCACCCATTGACCATGAAAGACTGAAATGGACATGTACTATGGGATGTGGAAGTGTGTGATATAGATATGCAATGTGAGAGACATTAAATGCCTACAATAGGCACTAGAGGACAGTAGAGATTATAAAATGAAAGCTGTTATATCTAATAAGACATGTATTCTTGCTCAAGTCTGGCATAAACCTGAAATACCATTAGAAGTGTGGGAATAGCTGAGCCTAAATATTTTATCATTTTTATCTTCAGAAATTAAAAGCAATGTATCACACTGGGGATGGTATGTACTGTTACAGGAATGCTTGTACTATGTATTATTATTGTTACTCAACTATTTTGTTCGTTTCTGGGTAAAATTTCAGGGTCCTGGGTTTCCAATCACTGAGTAAAACCACATCAACAGGCTAATTAGGGTTGTTCACTACACAATGGTGTATTAATATTCAGTCTGTTCACTAGAGGAACTGATTTAACAGTTGTATACAGAGTGATTAGAAGCAGTGAGGAGACACAGTGGGCAGCACAGCTCTTTTTCTTTATTGCGGAATGTAAAACCATTTCTTTCTGCTCAAAATGAAAACTCCAAACTATTTTTTTCCTCAGAAGAATAAGACAGAAATTGTATCCAATAAGGAAAAAATGTACATAAATAGACAAATAAATACAATTACTTCTTTTCTTTACTACAATTTAAAACTCAAAAAGCCTGGAGCTCTGAAACAAGACCTACCAAAGTGATTTTTTTTTTTTTTTTACACAAGGGTAAAGGCATGCTTAAATTCCACTGTACCTAAAATAGCTTATTCACAGAAAGCAATATCAATATAGTTTGGATATAAAATATTGCAAAATCTGAATTCCAGGTCAGAAAAAAATGTACAAACTTTAAAATTAAAAACAAGTAGCAAAAATGTCTACAGAGCAAAAAAAGCGTTGATTCCCCTGCACCTTCAGACAGGTGAACATGTGCTTTCTAAGTCATGAAGAAACACTTCAGTATTGCAAAGCATCGCGATACAAGCATTTACACACGTTATAACGGCATTCAGAGGTCAAGGCGGTCATCCTGTTCTTAACTCACTCTTCTCAATGATCTGTGCACTTACTGAATTAGGTATTTTCGTTTTCTCTGACTCAGTTTCAAAATGATGAGGGCAGGATAATGTTAACGATCAACAAAACATGTTACCATGATAGCAACAAAGAGAAGAGGCACAGCAGAACTGCCCTCGCCCACTAATCAACAAACTCAAATCACTCAACTGGAATAATTAAGATGGGAGACAAAACGTGAATCACTCAGCCTTGTGCTAATAATAGTGACCCATTATAAGTGCCGTTTATGGACGCACTGTTAGAGAACGGTAACAGCAACAGGTAAGTTGGCAAGGCTGGACAGAGGTAACTGTAACTGTGCTTTAGTAATCCCTGCCGAGGGGAGATCAGCAGTGTTAGTGTTGGAAACCTGTCTGACCACTGGAGACGTGGAGGAAAAACACTGAGCTGAACATGGGGAAGCAGAAGATGAGCAGCCAAAAGCCGTACAGTACATCAGGCTAGACTTCTTAACAGCAGAGCTGTACAACATACTGTTTGCTGATTGTTATTCCAATATCGGCCATTCCAGTACTGATATCACAGAAGCCTGCAATATACAAATGAGACTCTAACCCGTCTAATCTGTCTATTCAGAGAATCCTGACTCGCCTAATGTTCCAGATGAGTTTCAGTGGGTGTTTTGGATCAATTATGGCATTCAATACAAGCCAAGACTACTAATTTTGGTCAAAATAATGCAGACCAATCACAAAAACTGTTCCATTAACTTCAATTCAAAATTAAGAATGTTTTTTTCCTTCTGTGAAGTTACCATTTTGGAGATATGAGGTTTTATCACGACAGTGACGACATGCATTATATTGCAGTATCTAGCAATATAACTAATCATTCCATGCCAGCTCACCAAGAGGACATTTTTTATTGCTTAAATGCTGCTCTTTTATGGCTCAGGAGACTTAACAGATTCTCCTAAGGAGAAATAGACAAGAAGTAGACATGAGACACAGGAGAGATAAAGGTGAGATTAGAGCTGCAGATAAAGACGGGCGTTATCTTGGCAAATCTGAGCACAATGTGAGACTTTATTGTCTCTACTAAAACTGAAGAGGAGACTTGTGAGATTACGGAGGTCTTTTGTTCAGGAGAAATATCTGAGGCACAGCAGACTTCAGCAAGAGTCTCCTAGAAGAAACTACAGAGATGTTAGGGACATAAAGATCTCTATTTTGTTTTTCCTTTCCTACGGGACGTCAGGGTTTGTCTGGTGACATCACGGGTTTCCATGAAAAATATTCAAGCGAAAAGTTCAATTTAACTCATGAAACCATGAAAAAATTCAATGCTGTAATCCAACTCTTACTTTTTTAGTTATGATTTTTTAAGTTTACTCCATCACTGTAAATTACATCTCATGTTGAATTTCCACTGCTTACAGAATGACTAAATTGAAATATTAACTGGGTATGAATACAAGACTGAGAATAATAATTTCATTTTAAATCAACTGGTTTCCATAACAGGCTAATTTATTGGAAGAAGTACTTTTGTATTTCCGATTTTGCAGTATTTCATTTCTGAAGTTTTATATTTTTACATTTTTTGTAAAATTGAGGTTTTATGTGATATTTCCATATTTCTACTAAACATATGAATGATTTATTTCTGCATGTAGCTACATTGAGTTTAAAATGGCCTCACAATTAAAAATTGGCATTTTATTGGCAAGACAGGATGCAACAACAGGACTGCAAGAAACAAATATCTTACCTATCAGAAAAGGATTACAGATCTTCTGATTATGAAGGTTCATTTGGAAATTGAGTGTTTTCTATTTACAGTTTTACTAACTGTTTATGGTCAAATACATAATGCTCAAAAAGCAGGACCATCTGTATTTTTATATGTTAATCAGACATAACTGTTCTTACTTAGGAAAAAGTTAGAATAAAATAAGACTATGAATAGAATTAGTACCTTTTGTGAAAATAAAGAGCCAAAAAGGCCAATTCCAAAGATGAAATACTGCACATAAAAAGCACATCATCCAATAAATGAACCTGCTGAAATGTATTATTTAAAGTAAAATATTATTCTATGTGTTGTATTTGAAGTGTTCCATTCCAAAATCCTGTATATTGCAGCTGGTGTATAATAGAAAATTACGTTTGTATTACTCTAATAAAGATGGTATTAATTATAATATTGCATTAACATTTCTTGTATGTGTAAAGTTCACTCCCATAAAAAGAGAACATTTTCTAAGTGGTCTATAATGCATTTTGGAATGAAACCCTTCATGTATACCCAGTTATTATTTCACTTCAGTCATTCTATAAGCAGTTAAACTCGGTATTTCAGAGACAGTTCAGAGCCTGAACTTTAAAAAATCGTAACTAAGTAACCAAAAGGAGCACAGATTTAAAATCCTGTCTGGTTGCATGAGTTAAAAGTTACTGCTTGATTGTCATGGAAACCCGTGATGGTCCCTAAGTGAGCTGGCGTGGAGTGACACTCATGGTATTTTGTCATAAGGGTGTAAAGAGCTACATACTAATTCAGTATACCCCTATACACCCCTGAAAAGAAGTGATCCCTGGTTAGCTGTGACAGTCACTTTGACACACATTAGAAACACACACGTACACACACACTCTTCTTGGAGCTCTCCTAATGTCCATAATGAGTAGAGAGTGTGTGTGTAATCATCCCTGGCAGGCCTCAGCACTGCTATAATCCTTCAGCCTGGCTCGTAGAACTCGCAATGGTGCAAGATTACAGTGATCTGAACTGCACTGCTTCTCTCACACATACCAAAGAGAATGGCTTTCAGAGTGGGCAAAGGAAGCTGAGCTAGTCTGATACAATCACTGAGTAGAGTAGAAAGCAAAACGCACACACGTACATGCACACGCGCACACAGCCTTATTATTTATAAGTGGCTGAATAAAGCAAGAAACACAGCCTGTACACGCTGTACAATGACAAAAACGCGCTCCCGCCTCGGAAACAGAAACCACAGACGCTTCTGAGCGTCGCCTTCCGAAGACAATCTACTGGTCTACTGGTGGACTGTGTCCAGCCAGTAAGCTATACACACGAGAAGAGCTATGGCTTTGAGCCGTTCAAACACACGGTTAAATATCATTTACAAAAAAATACAAACAAAAAAACACTTTGATTAGAATGCTCCCACTAAAGAAGCAACTGTAAATATAATAAGCACTTAGTCCCATTCTGCGTATTATTAGTACAGTCATATGATACAGTAATGCCACACAAATACTGCCTTAAACAGACCATTAAGGGATTAGAGGGAGAGCAAGTAAAGTACACAATAACAGAGCACTAATAGCCATATAGCGGCATTGTGCTGAGATTATTACTGGCAGGGTGTTCAAATGAAAACTGCTTTCCAGCATTCCAGCTCCACAGATTACTGTTAATCTGCAGGGCCACACTGACCCATTACACACATTACATCCTTCCAGCAGCATTGCACTGTTATTAGAATTGACCGGTCAATGCTTTACCCACAAATGGCCCCCTTTCATAGCCACTGGTGCAAGAATGAGCTTTACACAATGCTGAAAAATCACATTCAATCCATCTTTGTTTAGAATGGATACTTAACACTGAGTTTAGAGTTTATCATGCTACGCTACCGAACTGGACAGTGTAGTAGCTAAAGGCATCTAGTTAGACTGGAAATTACATGATAAAAAAACAACATCCGGTCCATCCTAAGTGCAATCTTTCACAAGTCAAAAACCACCTTCAATTATTTCATTTCCAGTCAAAATGGACCTTAAGTACAAGTTTAAAAAGAAATTACACAGAAGCCTCAACAACTAAATATATTTTTTCAGTAATTAGTGCGTCCACTCTTTGCCTTCATTACAGACTCATTTCTTTTGAGGAGATTCAGCTTTCAGCAACATTTTCCACACCTCCGAAGTTCAGTCTTAGAAGATGGTTGCATTTTCTGCCTTTTACACTCCAAATATACCCAAACACATCCAGTGATGTTGAGATTCTGGACTCCGGGGTGGTCAGTATATTGTTCTGAAAACACCAGCAGTGTCTGATTTGCACATTTTTTTGTTTATTTCCTTTTTTTTTCAGTAAAGGCTTCTTGACAGCTGCACATTCTTCCAGACTTGTTAAGAAACACCTGTGGATGTTTTCAGATATGAAGCAAGAGTGGAGCTTGATGAACACTTTAAGTACTGTTTATCTATTGGTCAGTTTCAGTGGTCCACCAGGTCTTTGGTTAGGATTGTCATTTTCTCTACAAATTTAAATACTTTTTAACCACTGTTTTTCCCCTTATTTTCCTCTGCTTTCTCTATGCAAGTGGATTATCTTGTATCTAATCTCCTCAGACGTTTTGACTGGAAATGAGGTAAATGAAGGGTGTGGTCTCTGACTTTTGCACAGTGCTGTAAAAAATAACTACTGTTTGAAATCAATAACACTCTTTACATTTACAAATTTTGACAACATTTTAGTAAAATTTGTATATTTTGCTTCATTCACTCTCCACTACAACTCTACATTAGGTTGAATGGCATTTTTGCCAACATTCAGTAAATCTTGTTAACTGTTGCTATAAAAGAAGGTATTTGTGGGTGGTGCACAGGCTGGTCAATTGGTACAACGAGCAATATTACTATTGCTGAGTAAAAGAATGGCAGACGAGTTGCACTGAGTAAATCTTCCAAAAGATTTTCAGATTTCCACCTCAAAGAGATGAAAAATGTTATCTTCCCTAGAATAAGTTTTCAGAGAGACGAGTGGCGTACACACCCACTCGTGCCTGAAAAGAGTGACCACAGAGTGTGTCCATCAGCAGAGAGAAGACGACCCATTACACATTATTGCCTTTAGCCTTTGCTATGGCCAGTCTGAGTGGCTAAGTGCATTAGTTAACAGACTCATTCTGCCTTAAGGCTCCTGCAGTAGAATGGCTGATCTTTCCTACAGTTACAGCACTATGTACAGAGCTATAGATACACACTCACACACACATACATACAAAATGTACATTTACACATCTTTGTAAGTTAACAGGGCCTTGTGTATACATCTGTGTGTAAACAGGGTTGTCTATTTGGCCCTTGTGTTAAAGGAAGACTCCAGCATGTTTCAAGTTATCTGCTGCTCCTATAGCATACAGTCGACTACCACAGGCAGTCAATTTGATGTGTTTACCTGTGCTTAGTAAAAGAACAGAAAAGCAGCTGCCCACTGGCTTGTATTATAATTGTATTGAGTCAATACTTTTCTGTTCTTTTTCAAGCACAAGGAAAAGTGTTAAACTGGCTGGGTGGGGAGGGGGGTTTGTATGAACATTGAGTTTTTTGGCTTAATTTCCACAAAGGTTATTTTACATGCACAGCAATAAGAATATCAAAAACAACAGCATATAAAATATTACAGCTGACATAATAAGATAACACCTTTTCATCTGGTAATTTTGATTATAATTTAATGTGATCTTTGTGAAATAAATTAACATAAAAAGTGCACTTCAATAAAAGTTGTGGTTGTAGTATTTTTTCACTGTCGAAACAAAACCCATCACCATTTTTGTTGTGTTTCATTTTTTGATACAATTTGAGAACTCCAGCTGTCCTCTACATTGTGTGAAAATATCATCTTGAATGGGCCAATTGAAACACTCCAAAACTGCTTGGAATATAATCTCTTAACTTTAACTTACATTACAAGTTATGAATGTTTTTCATTTTAATTTGGTCACAAAACTTTTAATTTAGTAATCTAGTAATGAAGAACGGAATTACAAACATCTGTTTTGTCTGAAACCTGATGCTGTGGTGTGTGTTCCTAAAACACACAGGCAATGTTTGTACAGGCATGACATCAGGCTGCAGCACAGAGAGTGTTTAACCAGCGCAGCTCAACAGCTGTGTTTCTAGAACAATCTCATATTGTATAATACATGTGGCGTTAATGTAGGATATCACATCTCATTAAAAGATAAAAGAGTGGTAAATGAGTTTTTACTGTTATAGAAGGCTGTTACTGCGGTAACTTGGTTAACCGTCAATGGCCACAGGCAAAACTTTTGTCTGTGCTAGTCGACTGCATGACAGATACTGCAGACAGAGGTTAACTGAAACATGCTGGAAAATGTCTTTAATGAAACCACTCAGAGTGAAGTTTATGTATTTACAGAATATTTGTACACTACAGATTGTTACAGATTATTCTACACTAAACCAAATGTGTTAGTAAGGTCCAACTCTTTAAAGCAAAATCTATTTAAAAATGATTATAATTCTCTGAGTATAGTTCTGTTTTTTTTTTTTACAGCCCTTGACCACTTACAAAGAAAACACATACACACACACACACACACACACACATATTCCCCTGGAGTGGAAAAGTACCCTGCCTGGGAGAGAGAGAGCGAGAAGGACACAGAGGCAATCAGAAGTAATGGCAGGAGAGAAGAATGTCAAAAGCACAGTGCCTTCCATTACACAGCACAAAGTGTGCCACATTCAGAGAAACAGCCGGGCTTTAAAGCCAGGAATAAAGAGGCCTGAGCACATTCAGACCTTGCAGAGAGAACACAAACCTTCACACACTAAACATAATCAGTCTCAGCTATCGAGGGCAGAGTTTAGACTTAAGGCTTGGACATGACAACGACAATGTAGTCAAGAAAATTGTGTGCTTCCATGAGTGTGAGAGTGCGACTGTGTGTATATTCTCTAAATTCTTTTCTTTTTGAAGTAGTCGGCATACTGGCCACCAAGGCCCTGAGAATGCTGGCCAATGTACGGCCCCTCCGATGTCACCTCCTGTACGGGCAGTGCAGGGTATTCTCGCTTCTGTCCTCGCGCCTGACTCTGAGAGCAAGAAAAATGAGTGAGAGATACAGCGAGAGAGAGAGAAAGAAAGAAAGAGAGAAAAGGAGGGAAACGAAGTTTAATTCAAGTTTATACCAAAATGTGTCCTTATTTAAATAAAAATGACATGCTTTTATTACTGCCTGTAGGGATGTAAATGGTTAACCGTCTAACCGTTAACTGACAAACAACTGTTTTTAGGGACTTGGAGACCTCTCTGGTGGAAATGTGGAACTGCACATGATATGTGGAAGAACACTTCGTAATGTTGGCTGTGCTTCGGTTTCCTTTCCTGAGCAGATGAATCTGTTTATTGCGAGCACACTGAAAGAGTATTTAAAGCGAACTCTATCAAAACTTGGTAAGGGGCATGTGATGATTTTGCATTCAAGATATAAACATCAAGCTGGACCTTCTTTTTGAGTCTGTGCCTTTTATTTTAATACATAAAGTCGTATGACGTGGTCTGAAAAACTCCTGATCTGACACCTCTGACTTTTAAATTACTATTTCAGTCTTTACAGGATGACTCACAGCGATGCATAATTGTATTTTTAGCTATTTTTTTATTTTAACAAAATAGGTGCAAAATAGTGCAGCTTTAAAAAAAACATTTCATTTTCAATAAACCGCAGTTCCTATCTGAACAGGTATCTGGTGCGCTTATCAATTTGAGAAACATTTTTTAACTGTTCGCATGAGGGTGCAACAGGAAACTGCTAGACAGACCTACCAAAATATAAAACACACAGCTAAAAATAGTGGTGTTCAGGACCACTTTTCGAGAGGACAATAGCATGACAACAATGATGTAACACTGAAAGCAAAGTGACACACAACTATTTCGTCCGTGTTTTCTGAGAAAGTGTGATGCACGATAGTGTGAGGAAATCACATATGGGTGTGCAGAGTTACGTAGAAGGACGTGCCATTTACGCTTGTTTTAACTTGGGCTAGTAATGAGTCATAAATATAACTTTAGAACATAGAACTTCCAGTAGCCTATCATCATATATTCCAGTTATTTCATCAACTTTCTGTCATACAAATGATGAACACACTTTAAGCACTTTATTAGGAACACCTGTACAACTTCTCACTCATGCAATTATCTAATCTTCCAACTGTGCTGCAGCAGCACAGTGCATAAAATCATGGTTTGAGTATTTTTAGAAGTACTAGTCTCCTGGAACTTTTACACACACAATTTCTAGAGTTTACTCAGAAAGGTGCAATAAAAAAAACATTCAGTGAGCAGCAGTTTGTTCTGCGGACGGAAATGCCTTGTTGCTGAGAGAAATCATTTGAGAATGGCCAGGTTTGAGCCGACTGAAAGGCTTTGGTAATTCAGATAACTACTTTGAATGCACAACATGTCGAACCTTGAGGTGGATGGGCTACAACAGCAAAAGACCATGGCAGCTTCCAATACTGTAAGCCAAGAACAGAAAGCTGAGGCTGTAATGGGCATAGGCTCACCAAAACCGGACAGCTGAAATTGGAAAAACATAGCTTGGTCTGATGAATCTCAATTTCTGCTGAGACACACAGATGGTAAGGTCAGAATCTGGCATCAACAGCATGAATCTATGGACCCAACCTGCCTTGTGTCAACAGTCAAGGCTGGTAGAGGTGGTGTAATTGTGTGGGGAATGTTTTCTGCCACATTTTGGGTCTGTTAATACCAATTGATTATTGCTTGCCACAGCCTATTTAAGTATTACTGTTGACCACGTGCATTACTTCAAGGTCACAATTTACCAATCTTCAAATGGCTACTTCCAGTATGACAATGCACCATATCACAAAACAAAATTTGTGACGAACTGGTTTCAATGTTCTTCAGTGGCCATCCCAATCTCTGGATCTGAATCCAATAGAACATCTTTGAGATGGTGGTAGAACGGGAGATTCGCAGCAAGAGAGTGCACTTGAAACATCAGCAGAAATGCATGATGCGATCATGTCAACATGTACCAGAATCTTAAAGGAATGTTACAAACATCTTGTGGAATCCATGCCACGAAGAACTGAGGCTGTTTTGAGAGCAAAGGGTGGCCATACCCAGTATTACTATAATGGTTCTAATAAAGTGCTTGGTGAGTGTAGGTTCAGCCCCTCAAGTATCACTATTACTTGGTGCAGTAATACAGAATTCAGCCAATGTGGGCACGCCTAAGGGTGCATATATCACATATTTTACAATGGCTTTGAACATAGCTCACTCAATCTTATGTCAGAACCAGTTTTAGAATGTTTTAGAATTGATATTTTGACGAGTCCTTGATTTTTCAGCGTTTTTCAACAGTCCTTAATTTTTTAACGATTAATCAGCTAAGGGTGATTAATTTCTAGACAAAAAAATTGCCAAAAATTGCCAATTGGTGGTGATAGATGTGACACAGAAGTTAAATGATCAGTAAAAAGTCCATGTATTACACAGTGTGCGAGAGAATGCCACTCTCTTAGCCCACATACACACACACTCCCGGTTATCTCAGCACTCTCTGAAGCCTGAGCTGTCCTGGCTACATCAGCAGCACCACACAGACGTGCACATCTTAGTCTCTTTCTCTCTCTCTTTCTCCCTCTCACTGTCTTTTCTCTCGCTCCATCTGATAAACACACTTCACACTAACAAACGCCAGACTCCTACTGGGCTGCCTGCACACCAAACCCAAAGACAGGACAAAAACAAAAACATGGGCATACAGACACTCAACATTCCTCCCTTCCAGTCTGTAAGCTGACTGCAATACAATAACTGCACTTTAGATGACATACAAGATATATCTACCTCTGTTATAAGATCTATATGCTAATATTCAAAAGTTTGCAATCACTGTTTTCAAGAAAATAAAAAAACAACTTTGATGCAGGTTCATGTATAAAATAATTCTATTATGATGCTCCTTCTCTGAAGCTTCAGAAGTATCAACTCATTTGCAGAAAGCTGTAAAAAATGAAGAAATTTTAGATGATAAATAGTGCTTTAGATTATTCAATACTGATTGAGAAAACATTCTGGATGAGGTTATAATTAAATTAACACCCAGAATGCCTCATATTTGAAATGTGTTGTCAAATTTTAAGGCAGATAACTTACTGTGGACTTACTGCAGACAATTATCATATATTATTTATCACTTATATTTTAAATTTCCTCAATTTTTGTTTTGATGTTTAGTTTGATGTACTGTATAGACATTATTAATGTTTCCAAATGTACCATTCCCTTCATATATGCAATTCATATTTGGAAAATAAGCTGCAAAAACTTCTCATTTTGTAATCATTGTTTTTGTGACCCTTTCGTTTTTTACATATATTTGCCTACAGTAGTTTAGCTCCGCTACCTGCCAGTGAAGTTATAAGAACTGTTTCACTCTGAACTGCTTGTGAATGAGACACAAACCAGGGCAGCCAATGAGAACACACCTCATTTGCATAAATCAGTCTTAAGGGCACAGTAACAAAAACAGCCGATTTAATTCTAGGGGACAAAATCCTAGAAATTTTAATTAAAACATCTTAAAGTATCTCCTGGAGTCTAGCTTATAGCATTTTATCTACACTGTTATAGCATCTACACTGTTATAACTGAATAATCTAACAAAAAATATTAATATGACAATCTACGTTCTAGTCTCAGCCTTAGATGCTCCAGCCACACACAGATGGAACATCAGATATCTTTTGCATGTTAAGTTGGCCACAACTATCAGGATTTTGTCAGCTATCTGCATATCTGTGTGTCTTCCATACAATGTGTTGTCTCTGATGGGAAACACAACCGCAACAAACACAACCAGACCAGAGAGGAGGAAACAGTTCACTAGTTGAAAGGGGAAAGCTCATAATTCTCTACATGGCAAAGTCCTGCCCTTCAATAAGATGAACAATTCTAAGCCAAGAGGGAAAAGCTCCCCCCCTCATTCTGTTCTGTTCTATTATAATATCTATAATTGTTTGTATGTACACTACACTCGAAAGGTGTCCAGATACCCCTAATCATTAGTGAACTGAGCTGCTACTTTAAGATACACCCCTTGCAATCACAGGCGCAAAACTGCACAAACACAGCTTGTCTAATCTCCACAGAAAAGCACTGCTGATATTATGACATGCTCTAGAGAAGCCACACATGAACCTAAAGTCTCCAGGTGTTGGCTAGAGGAGTATAAAGCGCCCCCCCAGCTGTTAATGCAGCAAAGGGGTGAAAACTCCCTATAAATACCCTTGATTTCAGAAGAACCGTTGGCTGAGCCTTTTAGACATGTAGTGTATATAATTCTAACCAAATTTACATTTTTCTAATGACACCAAGGATTACCATGTTAAGTTAATCTGTGGTGCAACCTGTTTCTATGTGCATATGATAATAAAGAGCTAAATCTGAATCTAAATATCTAAATATACACACAGAATTATGAGAGTCCACCTCAACGCAAGAATTCAGTCACTTTCTCCCTGAAGCATGTTGACTCTCCACTATTTCTTCCTCTCTCTAATCCAACTGGACTGGCTTTATTGGCATGACAATTAATTATACACTTGTGTTGCCAAAGTGTGGTCCAGCACACGCATGCACAAACTTACATAGTAATACTGGTTCCAGTCTGTCGCTGTGTGTGCGCTGTGCGTGACAGGGCTGGGCGTGTGTGTGTGAGCATGTGTGGGGGTGATGAAGCCAGGCATGATTGGCAGGGCACTGTAGGCGGGCAGCATGGTTTGGGCAGTGCCATTCAGAGACAGAGGGGCAGCCAGGGGGGGCTTTACTACCTCCAGCTCCTAGAGAGAGAGACAGAGAGAATGAGGAAGAGAGGGAAAGCAACAGAAAGAGACAAGAAAGACAGGGAGAGAAAGAGAGGACGAAAGAGAGAGACAAATATATAGAGAGATTGACAGATAGATAGACATATGGGGAAGGAGATGGAGTGAGAGAGAGAGACAAAAAAAAAGATGTGTGAGAGGAGCGAGAGAAGGAAAGAGGAAGAGTGAGATAGAGAAGGAGAAAGACAGGTTGACAGAGGGAGAGAGAGAGAGAGAGAGAGAAGAAGAGAGAGGAGGAGGAGGGAGACATAGAGAAAGAAAATAAATGGAGGCAGCGAAAGAACGTGAGATGAGAGAGAGAGAGAGAGAGAGAGAGAGAGAGAGAGAGAGAGAGAGAGAGAGGATGGATTAAAGCACCAAACTTCCTTTTTAAGTCAAAACTCAAAATCTATTTTTACTCATTACAACACACAGACACTTTAGAGTGTGAACAGCCATTGGTCAAATAACCTTGATATGTAGTTTTAAAGCTGTAAAGCACTTTGGTTAAACATTGTTTGCTTTAAAAACGCTCTAGAAATATAAAAAAAAAGATTTAATTACTCACAACAGCGGTATTAAAATAAAGTTTACAGTGTACACATGCAAGTACACACATAAAGACGTTCCTGCCGGCAATCCTCCAGCACTCAGTTTAGGCAGCTACTGACTGAGAAATAATAAAGCTGTTCCTGTATGACATTATGTCATTAAACATGAGAGACACACAGGACCTGAGTGGGACCACCCTGTAGCCCTAAAGTCCCACAACACCAGCAACAGGACAGCTCTCAGCTATAGCCTGCCAGAGTCTCTTAAAGGAACATGCAGTTTCACTCATATATATATATAGAAAATAATCAGCTCCATGTCCTGCTGGTGGATATGCCATTTCTGATCAATTAAAATGTGAAACACTGTATTGAAAATCTTCAGCGCAAGCCAGTTCTGTCCATTTTTATCAACTTTGTACTGACGAGTATTAAAAACAGAGATTTATAATTCTTCAATCTGCTTGCTTCAATTTTGTTCAAAGAGAAGAAAAAATCACAAACCATAATTCAGCCACTGAATAGCCTAATTAACAGGCGCCCATAATAAACTTATGATAATGTAAATTTAGACAAATAAATAAAACAGCAGAATTATCTCAACAAACAACATAACAGTTTCAGTTACAAAGTACCCAAGTGTGAAGGTAACAGAGCCTTACCCTATAGCTTCCATTTTCATTGAATATAATTACCATTTTATTACCAACCAGGTCAGCTCCTAACTCTACTTTATAATAACTTATAATCATAACTGTATTCTGCACAGACGGCATATAACACTGTAACATCCAGTGGTTCTCCATGTTTGTTTTGGTTGGAAAACAAAACATTGCCAAACTGGCACGCTGGCACTTATTCTAGATAAGCTTTTCCTTTTTTCTTTCTACAGGAGTGTAGATCTCATATTATTTGAGAGTTTTAGCTTCATTTGCATGCCCCCTTACTTCTCTGTCAGACTGAGAATCTATGTTGTAATCCTTTCAAGTTACATTCAAAGTATGTATCTGAGTAATTGATTAGTCCAATCTTTCCTATACATTGTTTGACTAAATGTAGATTAGAATGATTGTACAGTGAATGGCTGGACAAAGCACTTGACACATGAAAGAGAATAAAAGACAATATCTGATAATATCAATTATCGGCCCAAGGCTTGACCATGATTGTATTGTTGTGGTGCTATTAAAACCATATAGGTCCATTTTGCCATGTAAAGATGACTGCTGGTCTTTACGTTGTATTAACATTTTATCGTGAACATACTAAATAAAACAAAATATTGTAACATTAAGTTTCAAGTTTCAGTCTCCTGAAAAGTTACCAGTCTAGAGATTTGTTTGGTTGCAACTGTGATGATATGATGTGTGGATGTTCAGTCTGAAAAAGTATTTAGGTTTAGTCAGTGATGGATACTGAAGTTGCAGCAGATGCAGGGAGTTGAGTGACTGTGTGTGAATTTGCGTGTACCTTGCTGAGGTCTCTCTGCTGGTAGGCTTGTGCAGCAGCCTGATTCATCTGAGTCTGAGAATAGTACTGACTGACAGCCTGCATATAGGTAGTGTAGTCTCCATATGAGGACGTTACTACAGCCTGGGAGAGGGAGAGAAAGAGAGAGAGCAAGACTTTCTGAGACTTTCCTTTCTTTTTCTCTCTAATGTGCTTTAAAAACAATGACTTGTCTGTTTAAGAAAAATTATTGGAGTCTGCTTATTTTTTGACCATGTGAAACATCATCATTATCGGTTATCACAATTTTTAGCTTGGCATCAGTAACAACGTTCATATCAGTTGAGGCCTAACTTGTAAGGGACATGTGCTCACCTGAGGTTGTTCCTTGCTGTATTCGCTGGCTGTAGCAGTCTCTTGGCCACTGTTGTTGTAGCTCTGTGTCTGGTATTGTTGGTACCACTGTTGCATGGCCTCCTACAACACACACATTAATAAGAGCTGTCATGCACATCACACACTCACAGCAGCAGCGTGCCGTCCCACCTGAGCTCATCAAAACGTGTGTGTGTGTGTGTTTGTGAAATCCTGCTGAGGTCTGCTTCACATATACTTTCCTACTCTCAGGTTAGTATTAGATGATATTTATAAAATGAAATATCATGATTTCTAAATATAATATGCATCAGATCATATCTAAAAAATTTTAATAAACATCATGAACCAATACAGCACTTCTTCTCTAGGCTAAAATGATGCTGACGTACTGTAGCTTCTTTTGACCAGATATTTATAAACTGTTCTGCTTTCTTAAAATTACACCAAAGGAAACCATACACAGCACTGTAACCATGAACTAGACAGAAACCATATTTCCAGAAAGGAAGCACATTACTTATTTAGTCTTTAACGTTTCTTCCAGAACAATTTCATGCACCTCGCAAATGATGTACACAGCAGTTAAATAAGTTTTGTTAACTATGAAAACCAGCAAAACTAAAAATTAGTGAGTGGGATGAACATTCTAGAACAGTATGAAATGGGGGGGAGTATATTCTAGAACAGTGTGAATGGAGAGAACATTCTAGAACAGTGTTAACAGAGAGAACAGTCTGGAACAATGTGAATGGGGAGAGCATTACAGAACAGTGTGAATGGGGAACATTCTAGAACAGAGAAAAATGCTGAGAACATAGAACAGCGTGAATGGAGAGAACAGTCTAGAACAATGTGAATGGGGAGGAGAGCATTCTAGAACGGTGTGAAGTAGTGGAACATTAAAGGACATCATTAAAGGAAGAAGAACATTCTAGAACGACACAAATGGAGAGAAGTGTAAAACAATGAATAGGAGAAGGCATTCAAGAACAGCATGAATGCTGGAACATTCTAGAGCAGTGATTATAGGGGAGAACATTTTAGAACAGTGTGGATGGAGGAGAACATTCTAGAACAGTGTGAATGGGGAACATTCTAGAACAGTGAGATATGCCGAGAACAGAACAATGTGAATGGGGAGGAACATTCTAGAACAGTGTGACATAGGGGAACATTAAAGAACAGTACGAATTGGAACACCATTCTAGATCAATATGAATGGAGAGAACAGTCTAGAACAAAGGCATTCAATAACAGCATGAATGTTGGAACAATCTAGAACAGTGATTATGGGGGAGAACATTTTAGAACAGTGTGAATGGAAGAGAACATTCTAGAACATTGTGAATTGCGGGGTATTCTAGAACTGTGTGAATGGGGAGAACATTCTCCAGCACCCCAACCAAATGTTTGTGTTTGCTGATGTTTGCTTGGCCAGTGAGCTCTGGCCTTCAGGCCTCTATATTTCAGCTCTTACTGCCTCTCTCTCTCTATTTTATTCATTCATCCACTCCTGTCTTTCTCTCCTCTCTCTATTATTCCATCAGCATACTTTATCTCTACATGCTTTCACCACTCTTTCTGTCATGCCCTGATTGCTGCTCTCTCTCACTCTCTCTCTATCTCTCATCCTCTCTCTCTCTTCCTATCTCTCACTCACTACACCCCAACCACCCCCCTCTCCAACCCGTCTTTATCCAGCGTGAAAGCTCGTTGTCTCATTTCTCTGGAGCTGTGGAGTGCGGGGGAGTGAGGGACCAGATGGGACAAAACTACTCCCAGCCAACCCCCTCCTCTTTTTCTCTCTCCCTCTCCTACATTCTCTCTCGCTTTCTCAGAGGTGCACTTGCAGTAATATGAAGGAGAGGAGACCCATATTCATGCCACTTACTCCCAGCAAATGTCTTCATCCTCCCAAACGAAAGCCAAGAGGGGAATGTGGGTGTGGATGTGTGTGTGATTGTTTTTGTACATTTCTGGAACAAACGTGTCCAGAGAAATACAAGGCTAACCAGCAGGACCCACAAATAATCCTGCTTTTACATAAGCTACATGTTTAATTACATTTTTTAACTGAAAAGGTATTTAGATACTTAAACAGTCAGAGACCACCTTTCTGTTTTCAAACTTCCAGTCAAAACGGCCAATAACCCCTGAAAATCAAAGGTTTATTACATACTAAGGTTTATTATTCAGTAACTACAAAGACTTCAATGCAAACTGGTTGGACTGTTCTTAGGTTATAGAAGTGTGTAATAGAACTTTGGTGCCCTGGTCATTTGAGGGTTAAGTACAATTTCAAGCATAAACATCAGGAAAAAAAGCAGAAAACATATTTAGAGAAATGTACCCAGAAGTCTCTACAACTAAGCACGGCATTTAGCGTCTCCACACTTTGCCTATATTCCTGCTTCTATTTTTTTAATTGCTTTCAGGTTTTAAAAGAAATCTGTAGTGATATTTTTCACACTTCCAAAGTTCAATCTTAGATGCAATTAATCCCAAATACACTCAGTGATGTTGAGGTCTGAATTCTGAGGTGGTCAGTCCACATTTCTGAGAACACCAGCAGCTTCTTTGCTTGTTTTGTAAATTTTCGTCTTTTTTGTCTATTTTCTCTTTCAGCAACAGCTTCTTGACAGCTACACATCCTTTCACACTCAGAGTGTTGAGTTATCTTCTCATAGTGAAAGGATGGACAAAACACCTGTGATTTTTTCCTCTCTCTCAAAGATCAAAGTTTAAAGTACTGTTTATCTGATGATGACAGTTTTTGGTGGTCTACCAGGTCTTGCATGGTTGTTAGGAGTCCCATTTTCTCTGCATCTTTTATTAATTTTTTTAAAAATTAATAAAACTGCTGGAAACTTTTATTTTTTCCCTTATTTTCATAAATTTTTTCCCTTCCTCACACACATGGATTATTATACAGTATATCTCATCTTATCACAAATATATCTAGAAAAATTAATAACTTGTACTTAATATCCATTTTGACTAGACATGAAACATATGAAAGGTAGTCTCTGACTTTTGCATGGTAGTGTATATGTAATACATATGGGACATATTATTATTATATATATATGGTAGTATATATAATATATTATGTATTATATACAATACCATATTGCTATTGCTGCTGTCAGAACATCTTATTAACATTTTAACATGTATGTATGTATATAACAGAAGAAGCATCAAACAGGCATAAATACAGAAATGACTATGTCTGTATACACTTGTGGTGTATATTTGGTTTTAAAGGTATGTAACTGATAATCTATTCCCTTTTAAAACACCTTTACTCCAATGCTGTGAAACTTTACAGTGGAATAAAATTTCCTCCTTACCCCAAATGTAGCTGATCAGTCCAGACAGTTTGGTATCAGAAGTTTGCTTCTTTAGTTTTGCACTGAAACTACGAGGCTCATGTAGGTAACAAGCAATGGAAGCTTAACACTGTGCAAACCGCATGGCCAAATCATCACATGCTCACCACAGACAACGTAAGCTTATTAAGTAATGTCAAACAGACCAACTTGTGTGGTTTCAGACACCGTTTGACATACTGTTATCTACAAAAATAGACAAAAGTACAGACAAAATTCAAGTGTGCAGTTTACATGATACTAATTATTGGGATATAAGCATCCATTACTTAATAGCTACATTAGCCTCATACTAAAGAGGCAAACTAAACATGTCTTGGCTGATTCACTACTGTTAGGGTAAGAGGAAATTGCGTACATTTGATTTTATTAACATTCCTTTAATATTACATTGCAGCTCTGGCAGTAGAAATAACTCTGTTCATTCCAATGAAGGTTTCCTGATTTAAATTTAAAAGGAAAAGAGAGAGACAGAGACAAACACAGAGAGAGAGCGCGAGAGAAATCTCCACTGTTCTGTCCATCCTCAACCTGCCTAAGGGAAGAGTTCAGTTCCTTTCTTCATTTTCCTCCCAAAGACCAATCATTGCTGCTCACTACTGCTCCAGCTCATCCCCATTCTGCCACAATCCCTCTGAATTTCTCAATTGAGTTTTCATCACTCCTTTATTCATTTTACTGTAGGCATCTGCCAACCCCCTGCAGCCCCTTCTGTCATGTTTGATACTGAACAGAAATATGTGTAGTGGAATCAGACAGAGATGGAGAGAAATGCCACTTAAATTAGGGAGAAAAGTGAATGTTATTACCAATATTTCAGCATCAGTGGTCTGTCTGCTGGGTCTGAAATGTCCCTTATATTCTGTACAGAGTGTGTGTGTGTGTTCTGACTATTTTAACAAGCAGTACTTTGGAAAACATCAAACCGGAGGAATCTACATGGCCCTTTGTCACATTTTCTCAGAGCTGGCAAATTCTCTGTAAGATTCTTTTCACCTATGAAGGCCAAAATGGACACTGCAAATGATCCAGTGACTCAGCTTAAACGTCACCCACTGAAAAACAACTCACTAGGCAGCAAAGAACAGAAAGCTATGATCAGTTTGCTTTTAATGACATATTTTTTGCTTTAATTACAGCACATACAGTACCAGTCATAAGTTTGGATACAGCTCTCCATAGCAGAATTTTCTCCATTTTTACTGTTTCCCACATTTTACAATAATAGTAAGGATCAAAATTAGAAAGTAATACACATGGAACTGTTATGATATTGGACTTCTACATCCACCTCACAACATGGCTGATTGGCTAAAATGTCCTAATGAGACCAGACATTCTACAAATTAATGTTCAATTTAACTAAGGTTCTAAATGAAAACTAGTTGTTTGGGGTCACTTAAAAATATGTATAGTTTTATATTTACATATATACATATTCTGTTACTAAATGCACTAAAAAGGCACACTTGCAGCTAGCTAACTGGATAAAAATATTGTTAGATAAGTATTGAAAACTAATCTTAATCACATTTCCATGACATCAGCTCTGAATACTTCATATTATTCCAGATTATTGAAATCTATGACAGAAGTAGGGCTCCCCCACCTACTAAAGCCCTAAAATCCATCTGATTAGAACTCACTAGTGTTCTGTTCCCTGTTCCCTCTCCATAAAAAACAGGAAAAAAAAAACAGGAACTGCTCGGCAATTCATGTTCTGTGTTGGTCTTGGTATTTAGCTGACGGTTTCTGGCCTTGGTGTTTAAGAAAATTATCAGCTTAAGAAAATACTACAGTAAACAGAACATATGTTACTATTCTCTATACAATTAAAGGCATACTGCAGAGATATCTCTGACAGATCCCTTGCATGGCCAGTTTTCTGGTGAATACTTTTGTGTCCAGAACAGAGTGTGGTCCAGTATTACAGTGTAATGAATGCACTACTGTGTACGTTTTGAAGTGTAAGCTTGCGAGCTTTAAATGGACTTGAACTTTTGATCCGAACCCGAATACACCCCACGACAATGAAAGCTGTTATCAGATCGTCAATGGCAAACAGCATTAAAAAAATATTAATCACTTATTAATCACTTACTCAATCAATTATCTGCTATCCATAATTACATTAAACTTCCACTTTATGAAATTTGTCAATTAATGGCTTCAAACAAGTTACTCCAGTGTGCCAAATTAAAAGAATAAAGAAGGGAGAAAAAACTAAAGACGGGTAAATGTAGAACGATTTTGATTAAAACTGGGAGACAGTCTATGAGTTCCCCGAGTGTAAGATCTGAACCCAACAAATAAAGAAATGAAGCCTGAAACTGATTGAACATGAAGGGACTTCTGTCAGGTTTGGACAAATACTGCAAATTCTAGTGTAAAGAGTATCTGTATGTGTAGATTTCAGTGTGTGGGTTACCTGTGAGTATTGCTGAGTGTACTGGTGTGTGTACTCTGATGTGTTGCTCTCAGTGCTGTACTGAGTGCTCGAGAGTGAAGCTGGAGGCAGGACTGAGCTGTAGGTTCCACTGACTGCCTGAACTGCCTGACCTTTACCACTGCTGCTGCTGCTGGGGGCTGCACAGTGAGAGAGAGACAGGAAGAAATGGAGAGAGAGAGAGAGAGAGAGAGAGAGAGAGAGAGAGAGAGAGAGAGAGAGGCAGAGAGAAATAAACCAAGGCCTATCCAACATTCCTGTCGCACACACCCACTCACACAAACACACACACACTTTGCCGCTTATGTCTGCCAGCTGTTGGCACCCTGGCGGTAAATGTAGCCTTGAGCGGGGAACAGTTGAGACAAGGCAGTTCTGAACTGTAAACACAAGAGAGTGAAAAACTGAGCTAGCACAGGGAGGCCACAGCAGCACCATCAGAGAATTCATCATATTCAAATTATGTGAGTGTGTATGTGTTTTACTATATGGAGACCAACTAAAATGGCCCCCATTATAACAGTGTAGGGACGTTTTTCTGGTAGCCATGAGGAAAAATGTGGTTTTAAAAATAATTATTAATTAATACATACATACTTACAAGCTGCATTGTGCAAAGGTCTTAGGCACATACTTAGATCCATTTATCTTGGTAGTAAGTGTGTTTTTGCTTGTATGTATAAATGGCATAAACACAAATAAACATATATACAATAAAAAAACACTTCTTTTTAAAAAAACATATATCTTGTCAGCCATGTTCTCCCCGTGTCTGTGTGGGTTTCCTCCAGGTGCTCCAGTTTCCTCCTACAGTCCAAAGACATGCGGTCATGCCAACTGGAGATGCTAAATTGCCCCTAGGTGTGAGTGTCTGTCTGTCTGCCCTGTGATGTATATGTCTGTCTGTCTGCCCTGCAACGGACTGGCGATCTGCCCACGGTGTTTCATGCCTTCCACCCAATGACCGCTGGGATAGGCTCCAGCTCTCCCCACGACTCAGTAGGATAAGTGGCTTAGAAAATGTGAGTGTGTGTATTTCCTGTAAGCTAGCACACCTGATTTAACATAAGTACTCATTAGCCAAACCAGAATTTGGATGATAACTACAAATAATGCTGGGCTGCCACAAGGACAAGTTTGCAAATAGTTAAATAAACACACTGTTGTATGTAAATTCTCTATTTGTTGCATTAAATACATACACTGTATAATGTATTGTAATTGTTGACAAAATATTATTTTAAACCCCAGTACAGTATTGTGCTACAGTTGAACGCACCTGAGAAAAATAAAATAAAAAAATGTTTATCTGGTTTAACACCAAAATTACAACACATACATTTTTAGCTATAACAATGCATTGTCATGCATACTGTGTGTGTGCACACATACCTTGCAGTACCACTCCAGGCAGTACACTGGCCAGGTTTAGGTAGGGATTGGAGGGAAGTTTCACCTCTTTGGGTGGTTCTCCCAGCAGCGACGTCTGACAGCTGGGTTGAGTCTGTACGGAGGGGGAAGAGGAGAATTTTCAGCCTGCTAAACGTGAGTGAGTGAGAGAAAGGGTTCGTTTGTACCAAGCAGGTCCATGCCTCTAGAGGTGTCACAAGATTGTAAATGTAAAAAAAAAAAACAAACTTGTAATGCATTTAATATTGGAATGTAGTACTTTTTGTTTACTTTTACATGTTTGTTTACTTTTATATAGGTACTGAACTTATTTTATATTCTTTTTTATTTATGTCTGCTAAGAAAATTATTTCCCATCAACAATTTATGATGGAAATCATAAAATAAATAAAAAAATAGCAAAAAATAAATAAAAATAAAAAAAAATAATTGAAGTTATGTTAGCACTCTCTTCTAATTCTAAACTGAAAACATATTGTTTGCGCAAAAAATTACACTATGTATCGTATCCTATTAGAACAAAGGTCTGTTTAATACAAGTGCTACAGTAGGAGTTTTTTTCTACTCTCTCACACAAACATCATCTATAATGCAAGGCCGAAGAGAGTCCATTAGTGCGTGTGTGTGTAGTCAGAGGCCAGGCCAAAGGCAGCATGAGGCTGCAAAAGTGGACGGAGAACAGTAAGAGCACAGTTAATACTCTTCAGCTCCACACACACACACACACACACACACATACAGATGAATGGAATATATGGACAGAAAGAAATCTGGGGAGGAAAATGTCAGAGAGAGTGTGCCTGTGTGTTTCACAGACAGAATGAGGTTGCTCTTTATGATTCAAATAATGACTAGCTGTACAAAGACACACATGAGAGTATGAGCATGCATGCGCGCACACAGAGCCTTAAAGGGGCTGTCAGTGTAGTGCCTTAATCCATTATTACTGTTAGCTACAGATTCCTGCATGACTTTAGTACTTAATGGTGAACATACAGAACAATATAGGACATTTCCAGGCCTGTGCCGATAACAGAGTCCACTTAGACAGGTGACTGAAAAAATAACCATGGTAAACGATTAAACAGAGTTGGGGGTTATTTTCTTTTTCCTTTGCTTTACAATTTTGTCCTGTAACTTTCCGACGGTCCCCCACACTGAAGCAGACGAGGGATAAAACACAGTGATAAACTGTAAGTTGAGTCTTAATCTTCGGTCTAATTTCAGAGGAGAAATTCTTGCATTTTTTTGTTTCTCTGTTGGACTCAAGGTGGGTGGGCCTATGCTGGGAGAAGCTGATATCAGTTTTTTTTCTCACCAATCAGAATTTCTGTCTGCTAACCCTGCCAGACCCCCACCTTACATAAACCGTAAACTCTTAATTTGAGCCTCAGCAATAACTAATGAGCAAGATAGCAGGCTAGTGTTTTAAAGATTTTATAGGTTTTAGTTTTATTTTAATTAGTTATTCTTTCCCTGTATTCTTTATTTGTTTTAATGCTTTGTCGCCTATGACAGACACCTAGCCACAATACTGTAACAGAGACATTATAAACAAAGAGGACATAATTAATTGGTTGAAAAAAGAACGGGATAGCTCATAATAGGGGTGCGGGAAAAAGTCGATTCTTAGATGCATCGCGATGCGGACGTGAACGATTCTGAACGTCAAAAATCGATTTTCTAAATACTTAATTTATAACGTAATGTTGACGGAACACAAAAGGCGGAACTTGGAAGTGGGTAAGCTCAGCGCCCGGACAGTCTGTGGCGGCACACAACAAAAACACAACTGGATGAGCGTGAAATCCGACCGGCACCCTCTGCATTAAAAGCCAGGTCAGGTCAGGAGTCACAGTCCAAATGATAAGAAGAGCCATTTTGTCCTTTCAACAAAAATCAAACCATCTTTGGGAGCCACAACATTTAATGTCCAGTATGTCTCAGTACGTGCAAATGTCCTAGTATAAATTAGGTTAAAAAATATAAACAAAAACGGAGACTTACTTTGCTCTGCTTTAAGCTTTAGCTATAGCCGCTTTTCTCCAATTTCCACCAGAAAACTTTTCTTCAGAAGTAGATCAGTTTCTTGTAAAATGTCTTCGTAAAACGTTCAACTGTTTTACGAGGTTGAAGTCGCTTCTCATTCTCCAGCTTCTTGTTTGAATTTTCCCGTTCCACCTTAAATTCTAAATGAGGCGCAGAATGTGAATGCGGCACCATTTAAGGTGGAATGGGAAAATTTGAAAGAGAAGCGACTTCAGCTTCGCAACTTTTTAGTGTTTGACAGTCTCTTGCTGCAGATTTAACGTAACAGGAAACCAACTACGCTGCTTATAAATGTGAATAATGAATCGTTGCTACGTGACCTGCAGTCTGCATGCCGGTTCTCAGTCATTGCGAAACAGGTCACGCTATGTTGCACGTCCCGTCTCGAAGATATTTTACTGACGCAGAGATCCCCCCTCCTCTCTACAATGAGACCAAAACCGAAGTTATGAAATCACTAAAGAAAACGAGTAGAATAGCTGTAACGTGCTGCATGGACACCCATTGCCACTGGATCTCTGGATCTTATGTCGCCGTAACTGCGTATTTCATCGCAAATGAGTGGCAACAGCGTCTCATGTGCTCCAAACAATAGCACTGAATGAAAGCCTTCTAGTTCACTTGCCACATCACTTCCATTTATTAATAATAGATATTGAAAGTAAATTCATTATGGATCACAGTCCTGACACAGTGAGAAAATAGAAATCCTGTATAGAAAAAAAAAGACGCATCCAGATGCATCGATAATCGTTTTATAATCGCATCGCAGCCCTCTGAATCGTAATCGAATCGAATCGTGAGGTGCCTAGAGATTCCCACCCCTAGCTCATAACATGAGTATATTACAGAAAGTCCCACCCTTCGATTAAAAGGCATAAGCAGGAACACATTTTTGCATTGTTTCAGCTAAACGCTACTATGCTATTTTAAATTATGTATGCTATTTTTGTCAGACTTAACCAGTGATTCAAATATGTTTTTAAATTTTAACATAGCTTTTAGTTCCAGGTTTCTCCTTATTTAAAGAGATAGGAGCCTGGTCTTGTACGACTGGAAACAACAGTCCGGAAGCATTGCCAAGATGGTCTCAGAGTGAACAGACTTACCTTTATTGACTGAAATTTAGCAAAAGGCAAATAAACTGCACTAGCCACTAACACTGGCCCATTTAATCGCAACTCTACCTCTATGATCTGTTATCGCACATAGCTTAAAAGCTCTTCTTCTGCCATAATACAGAGCTGCTGGCATGGGGTTGTTTATGTTGCCATAGCTCTGCCACTGTCCATCAGCATGTAATCTGAAATATTTACGCAGTTTCTACTTGAAATATGGTTAAGATCATTGGGCCTCATTCACCAATATCTTCCTAACTTTTTTCTCAAATTAGTTCTTGAGAAAGATCCTAAGAAAAGTCTACGTCTGCTCACCTTTGTGCTAGATCCTGTCCTTACCTTACAATAAATCTCAATTAACACTGGTGAATGTCAGAATCTTCATGAAACTGCATAAATGGGCTTTAAGAAGAAATTAGTTCTTAAGAATGGTTGGTGAATGAGGCCCATTAAAAACAAAAAAACTGTTCTTAACGATCATCAAATCACATTAAGTATCTTTAATATCACTGAGAAATTTTAAATACCTGCAATAAAATTTACAGCCCTTAAACACAAACAAAAGACAAACAGAAAATAGAGAAGCAAAAAGACTGAAGTACACACTCACTGTAACTGGAGCACTAGTCTCTGGTGTAGTACTGTGAGGGTTGAGCGGAGCTTTGTGAGCTGTGTTCCCCAATAAGGGCCCCAGGCCTGCTCTGGTTAACCCAGGAAGGAAGCTGTGTAGCTGAGCTTGAGCATTAGCAGAGGCCCCTGTGGTTCCTGGAGGTGCAGGCTGCTTGTCTGGGGCAGTGGAGGTGGCCGGGACGCCGTTCTGCTCAGTGCCCGAGCTGGTGTGAGAGCGGCCTGGGGTGTAACTCATCACCCCTGCTATGGAGCCTCCGGCCTGGGATGTAACAGGAGTGGACTCCTGACCCAACTCTGAGAACAGAAGAGAGGAGTGAGACTAAGGTAATTATTGTGCATTCAGTTCTCAGTTTAAAGCAACACTGGTTGAATTTTTGCCCAAATTAAAGCAACACTGGTTAAATTTCATGAAAAGCAAAGCTGTTTTTGAGTAGGAAAGCAGAATGACAGAATGAATCTTATTGGTATTTGCAGATAACTGCTGTAAAAAAGTCTTTAGAAAAGTTGTTGCATGAAATAGCTATAAATGTACTACCTGATGTCTGATACATCATGGTGATCATGTTTTTTTAAAAGGTTCTGGCCTAAAACATCTTTTTTACAATACATTAATGTCAGAGAGGTACATGCAGGGTGTTGTAGAGCAAATAGTCCCCAAAGAAAAGTATTTTTTTTAGATTTACGACTATTTTACTATTAGATAACACAATATTACATATAAAAACTCAAAATTAAAAATTAGCAGTAGAATTCCATTTTAACATACACTGATTTTAAGATTTTTCCTTCTCTTACAAAGTATCCATTTCAGACATGATGATTTACTAAAACATTACCACATCTTCTTTTGGTTCCTGTTGAGGACAACACTGCACTGACACTGAAATGGTAATGACCCTACACATGTACACACATTTCAAAGGTTTCACCTGCTTTAATATATCAGATAATAGCAAAGCACGCGCACACACACACTCGCATTGAATAACATCACAAAAGGAAAAAACACTGATTGAAGCAGCAGCCTCTAACTATTCATAATGGGTTTCTCAAACAGTGCAAAGATTTGCATTGCAAATGGACTTCTCTGAAGCAGCAGCACAGACCTCTGCACTCTGGGTGCAGGGAGGGGGCCTGGCTGCCTACGCAAGACCAGCGTACAAAACCCACCAGTGGGGGAATCTCCCAGCAGCCCCTTCGCCAAAGGCACCGGAGCCGGAGCACGCAGACCCAGAACTTTATGGAGAAGTAACCGGGAGGGGTCACCTAAAAGACTGGGAATCTGGAGAGGAGGGGGGTGGGCAATAAGGAGGGAGGAAAGAAAGAAAATGGTAAGTGGATAAGAATTCTGCCTGCATACTTTTTAAGGCTACACTCCACAAAATGGTTTCACACAATGCAGTCTGTAAGTAATTGGAACATGGTACAGTTTTTGTTGTTTTGGCTTAGTACTTCAGCACATTCAATTTCAAATTAAGATTAAAGTGCAGAATTTCAGCCTTCTGCTGTATCTGACACATTCGTACCAGTGCAAAAAACCTACCATACTACTACCATGTCAGCGTCACTGCAGTGCTTAGAATGGTCCATCACTCTAATTGGACGGTGTAGAGGGGGGGTAATAGTTATTCAGCTCATATGTGCATCTATTTGGTAAGTGGACCTAATAAAATTGTAAAATGAGTGTAGATACAAGGTAGATGTACTTAATGGTGGTTGGCAGCCTAGAGGTAGACAGAAGTGAGACAGCCACTGGAAGGCCATGTGTTCAAATCCCAAAACTGACTGGGTATTCCAGGTTGTGCCCTTGGGTGAGGCTCTTAAACTCCCACTAGCCCACTGCGCTGCTCCTAGACTGGGCATAGTATATGCGTTCAGCCCTATTAGAATTTTAGTCAAGACCTGGACACTTCTAGTCGAAGTCGAGATCAAAATTTGGTAGTGTTCGAGTCAAAACCAAGAGCGAAAGAGACCAAGTCCAAACCAAGACCAGAATAATAAAAAAAAATAAAAATTGTAGCTCATGTTACATTCTTTATACATGATACACAGCATAATGATGAAGTAAAATAATAAATAAACTTGTTTTTCTATTAGCTGTCTTACTTCAATCCTGATTTTTGGAAGCAAATAAAGGTAAGTTAAAAGACATTTCTCTGTCCTTTCTGCTTTTAATATTAGCCTGTATAAAATAACTGAAAGAGGAGAGCAATGACCTGTTTTTCCCATTAGCCTATATTCAGGCAGATTTTATGAATTACATATTTTATGTATTATGGATGTATTGACTGCAGGGCTGTTACGGTGGCAAATTTTCAACACAACATTTGCATACCAATGCGATATTAAAAAGAATTTTAAAATAAATAGGCCAATATCTTTGCTTTAGGCTAAATTAGTCAAAGTTTGACTACCTCATTGTGCAATGTTTCACTGAACGTCATATATTAACAGCACATATCAAACTATTGCAAGTATGAATTTCACCAGCCATGCAGTACAGCATTAAAGTTAAATGTTTCTGATTCAAACGTTTGTTTTGTAACATTTTGTAAATATTCTGAAATGTTGTAGGACTGTATTTTGTACCTGCTTCTGGAGGCAAGCGGCATGAAACAGACTTGAGGCTTAAAGCTGAAATTTATGTGTGCAGCACACAGCTGGTATAAATGGAAGGGTTTAAATGAGCTTCAGTTTACGCAGATGTGTGCTCAATAAATAAATAGATAAATAAAAATAAAAGAGGCCTTGCACTCAACTAGTCTCCAGAAAAAAAATAATAAAAAAGAGTCCTCCTTAACCTAAGACTGAGACAAGACCAAGTCAAAATGCTGCTGAGCCCTAGATAAGATTGTGACCACTAAATTGTAGTCTTGAGAGCAGGATTGGAGTCTATAACACTACATATTACCCCTATTTCATGATACCAAAAGTAACTGGTCATTTGTCTGCTTCTTGGCTAGCTGTGTGTCGTTGCATCATTAGTTTATCATTAGAGCTAACAAAAGATCTGGCATTCCAGGTGTGTTTGCATCTGGAGGTCTCTCATTATGAGGTCTAAAGAAGTCAGAATGCCAGTAAAAATTTGAGACAGAGCAAAAAGATTACTTGTTAAAATCAACTGTCCGTTACATAGTAAACAAGCAAAAATGAAAAAGCAAGCTTAGCAATAGCAAACAACCTAGCAGACCATGCAAAACCACAGCAGGGGATGACTGAAGAATCATTTCAATCAAGAAAAAAAACTCTTCAGGATGTAGGCAGATGTGTCAAAGATTACCATCAAGTGAAAAATATATCCACATGACATGAAAGTTCACTTCACGCCCCAAACAACTGGTACGTCTCCAGAGGAGAAAGGCCAAGTTACAGTTTGTTAAAAAGTGCATAAAAAGATGTCAGAGTTCTGGCCCAGAACAGATTAACAGTGATGGAATGAGGAAAGTATGGAGGAAAAAAGGAACTGCTCTTGATCCAAAGCGAAATACCTCATCTGCGAAACATGGGGGCATGGGCATGTATGGTTGCCAGTGGAACTGACTCGCTGATGTGTGACTACTGACAACAGCAGCAGGCAGAGTCCTGAAGCGTAGGGAAGCATTTTGTCTGCTCAGATCCAACCAAATGCTTCCTAAAAAGGAATGTTCTTGGCCAAGTCAATCACCCAAATTGAATCCCATTAAGCTGACAATTCACTTAGATAAGAATACAAGACTAAAAGCAGAAAACCCCCAAAACAAACTGAAACCTAAAATGACTGCATTATAGGACTGGCAGACCATCACCAGGGAGGATACCCCGTGCCTGCTGAGGTCTAGGGATCACTGACTTCAGACAGTCATCAACTGCAAGATATTTGCAACCATTTAGACACAATCACCAGATTCATAGCCAATAATAATCACTAGAACATGGCCAATAAGAGCACCAGATTGTAACCAGGAATAATATTTTGATGTGTCACTCGCTGCTAGAATTATCACTTTGTAAATTATACTCATGTTAATGTTATGTTAGCTAGTGATGAGATACTGATGTGAGGCTGAAGTCTAGCTAGCTAATGTTAGCCATTCCACAGCAATGCACGTAGGTTCGGGTTTCAAATTTAGCAGAACCAGTTAAGCTTTGCTGGTTTAGTTCTGAGAGTTGTGGGTACGGGTTGGGTTCCGTGTTCAATTTCATGCCTGTGCAGATCTTTAATTCCTATATGATTTACCTAACATAGGTGTAAATAGAGCCAACCTTATGCTGCCAGTCTGGACTTCAACTTCAGAGTTATTGGTTAATTGCAAATCTAATGTCTGAAGTTCAGGGTCAGAAATTGTGTCACTGTCTAATTGCTTATGGACTACAATGTATGTACATACTGTCGCTGTCAGAGCAAAACCCTGTATAAAGTTACTGTAATAACTTTCTTAACTTTGAACGGAAGTCAATGGAACTATTTTTTCCCCAAGTAATTTTGCTGCATTTTCATTGCTCCATTCATCATGAAATATTAACAGAATATAAAGGATATGGGAGGGCTAACATTTTGTGAGATACAAGCTTTTGTTCCAACAGCAACAATGTCTTAACAGATTACTACATCAGAAAGCACCTGTAAAAAGCATTCATTATTACTGCTCTATGAATCTGGGACAACTACTTGAATGCAGTATTATACTGTCACAATGTAACATTTGCAGCGAATACACACTTAGGCATGCATATTACCCTGTGTTGCCTGCTCACACACTCCTCAGAGGGAATTAATGAGAGATACGCAGAGGATGTACTACCAGCATTACAGCTGCATACATCATGTTTCTGCCTTCCCACATGCCTCCTCTGGGCTGAAGTGAACTGTTATTGTGTAATATCAAATAAAAGAATAATTTAGCCCGCAAGCTCTCTGAGTAGCATGCAAGCTAAACAAAAAATAATGTCTTCCTGAGTGAAAGTCACAGCTTTCATTATGTAAAAAAAAAGGAACAGAACAAAGCAATCATTTCTTCTCAGGAGAAGCGGCTGCTGAATAATATGCGTGGCTTTAGATGAATGCAACACATCCACTTTTCAAGTAGATGTAGAAATACAGACATATGCACACACAGACACACATTCATTACAGACACTGAGGGTGCTTTCACACCTACCTTTTTTGGTCTGGACTGTTGGTCTTTTCAGTTTGGTTTGATTCAAAATAGCAGGTGCCCCAGACCACAGTCTGGACCAAAGGACCAAAATGTGGTCCAACAAAAAGAGGTGATCTTGGTTCAAAATGAACCATGGTTCAGTTCATCTGTGAGACTTTTTGAATGGTTCAGAAAAAGAACTAGGAGAGAACTAAAAATGAGCCAGGGTGGCACACGGGGAGAAAAGGAGACAATAATTAACTGTAATTTGGTCCAATGAAAAAGTCAAAAATCAACTTGAAAAAAGGCATAAAAATGATGAAACTTATACCTTATTTTCTGAGAGGACGAGATAAAGAGAGGATATTCATTTTTCTCCAAGTGTAGGGAGACGCAGCCCACATAGGTGATGACGACAGGACGTGTAATGCTCAGTTCTTTAGTGCGCTCACTAAACTGAATGTGAAAGCAAAACTAACCGGATCCAATGTATACAATATAATAAAAACATGAACCCTGGTTCAGACCTCGGTCCGGACTTTTAGGTGTGAAAACACCCTGAGATACACACGTTATCACATTACACACACTCACAGACACACACCCTCACATTAGTGATGTGCTTGTCCTTAATGTGTAGAAGTTGCTGTTGGGCCATCTGCATGTGGAGAAGGTTCTGCAGAACCAGTCCGTTCCCCAGCATGGCATTCTGCAGGACAGAGAGAGAGGAGAAATGTCACAGTCAGTGCGTAAGAGTGTCTGTGTAAACTCATCAGGATCTAACTCCTGTTCCTGTGAATTCTGATTGTGCCACTTCCACTGCCTCCACATCCACAACACTCATGTTCCTGTGTGCCTTACCACAGAGAGAGAGAAAGAGAGAGAGAAAGAGAGGCAGAGACAAAAAGAAAAAAAAGACAAAGAGAGAGACAGGGAAAGAAAGAGAAAGGGAGAGAAAGAGGAAAGAATCAGGAGAGAAAAGGGAAGGGAACAAGAGCAAGAAAGAAATGTAGACAGAGACAAAAAAAGAGTGTGAGGAAAGAGCGAGAGAAAGAGTAAGAGAGACAGAAAAGGGAAAGGGAAAGGAGGAGAAAAAGAACATAAGAGAGAAAGGCAGAGAAAAATTGAGAGAAAGAAAGAGAACAAAGGAAGAGGACAGACATGATGAGAAAGGGACAAAGACTTAGTGAAAGAGAGAGACAAAAAGCAAAAGAAAGAAATAGATTGAGCAATACAGAGAAAAGAGAAAGAGGGAGGACAGCGGAAAATAAAGAGAGCGAAAGAGAACAAGAGTTGAGAGAGTTAAAAAGAGAGAAAGAAGAACAGAGGAAGACACAATAGGGATAGAAAAAAGAAAGACTGAAATAGAAAGACTGAGTAAAACAGAGTGAGAGGAAAGTGAAAGGAAGATGGAGAAATGAAGAGAGAGTAGAGAGAATGTGACAGTGAAAAAGTGACACAAAGAAGGCAACAGAGAGAGAGAGAAACAGGAAAAAGGAAACAGATAAAGACACAGAGAGAAAGAGGGAGGAGAGAGAGGATGACAGATAGGGAGAAAGGGAGAGAATGAGAGAGAAAAACAGAAAGAAGGTGGAGAGTGAGAGTATGACAGAGAGGGAGAGAGAAAGGGAGAGAGCGAGTAGAGTAGTAGAGACAGAGAACAGAGAAATAGATATATGGAGGAAAGAGAGAGGGAGAGAGGGAAAGAAAGAAAGACAGGAGGATAGTGTGTGAGAGAGTGAAACAGATATAGAGAAAAACAGAGGGAGAGAAAGAGGGAGGAGAGAGAGAGGAAAATGGAGAGAGAGAGAGAGAGAGAGAGGTAGAGAGAAAGCGACAGAGAGAGAGGAGAAAAGTGAGTGTGTTGGAGAGTGAAATACCTGCTGTGCTTTTCCGAGTTGAAGCAGCGCTGCTGTCAGTGGCGGCCGGAGAAAGGGAACAGCGTGAGGACGAAACTTCCCTGAAGACGAAAAAGAAAAAGATGGCAGTGTGGTGGAGACTCACCAGTGAGAAAGTAAAATAAGTGATTAAAAATAAAGACAAAAGGGGTTGGTGAAAGAACACAAAGAGCATGGGCAATGGCAGCGGTCTACTCTCTCCTCATATCCAATTCCAGCGTGAGCACTAATGGCAACTTGTTCCAGAATAGGTGGAGAAGTTTAAGATTTAATCATGGGCTATATTTGGTGGGCTAATTGTGTGTTCTCCTTAAGCTCCAGCTTGCAGGCTTTCCGGAGCTCATTTATCCTCCAGCCCAATGAAAAGTTCATTTTAATATATGATTAGGTTTTCATCAGGAGAGGGACCTGGTCTGGGCTGCTGAACTGAAGACCAGCTTTTGATAGTGTGACCACTCATGAACGGTGTGTTATTACGCTCTAGACTGAAATGCCTGCAATTGAGGCAAATTAAAAACTGACAACTGTTCTGTTTGCATAAATACTTTCCAAAAGTGCTGCTGAATATTCAGTAGATCATTTGCATAATGTGTTCAGAAACAACAAACAGGGTCAGTGTGTGTGTGTGTGTGTGTGTGTGTGTGTGTGTGTGTGTACCTCCTCGTTTGCCAGCGTGGTATGGTCTCATAAGCACCTGAAGGGCAGCTGGATTGGTCATGCTGTTGAGGAGCTGAGCCAGATTCGGCTCAGGCAGTAAACCCTTTTTATTGCTCAGCATCTATAAGACAAAATACACACTCATGTCAGGGCCAGAGACACATAATAGCTCTATTTTTATATTTTGTATTGAGATATTATCATCTAAGCTTTCATAAAATGTAGAAACAGAACTGCTCGCTGTTTCTGGGTTCTTTGTATTTTCAGCATGTACAGAAAAAGCTATGTACATAGCTTACATAGAGACCTTGAAAGATACTGCACTGCAAAAAAAGACACAAAAATCAAACAGATATTTGTCATCACACACAATGTTTGATAGTTTTATGTGCCTAGCTATGAGGAAGTGAATGCCAATACCACATTGGCCAATGTAGTCTATCAGTTAATTTTAGTCTATATTCCATCTCAATTGTATTATAGTCCAAGCAATATATCAGTATTGAGACCCCACAGATTTATCAATATCGCTAATAAAGCACCTATATTTATATATAACTACAATCACCACCTACTTATTTCTACCACATTAATACAGGTTGAATTGATAAACTTGAACACATCATACATAACACTAACCTTTATCATGGTTATAATGTGTTTTAACACAAAAAATCTTTCTATTAAAAGAACTTCGGAAAATAAACTAATAGAAACCAACAAAACCACTAAGAATTCTGTCCCTACACTATACAACCTATTTGTGAGTTCAGACCATGCCTTCAATATGGTGGTAGTATGAGGAAATACTGATTGAGAGAGGGGGGAGAACAAGGTAAGAGAGGATAGTGTAATGGTTGACAAGCAGTGACTGAAGGAGAAAATTAAGCGTATGTTTAGGACAGACATGGAGAGCATCAGGATTAACAATGTCTGTAACACAATGACAAACATTTTTCCTGCTGTGCACCTAGTAAATTTCCCACCTCTACTCGACGAGTCAAAATGGCTGTTTAGATTGTCTTGTTCGCAAGGGCTCCCAAGTGGCTTGGGACCCTGGGCACATGCCCATAAAACCCATTGGATAATCCAGGCCTGACGCTATGGGTCTAAAACAGTGTGTAGCTGTCAAGAAGCCTTCACTAAGAAAAGGAAATCGACAAAAAAAAGAAGCTACTGGTATTCTCAAGACAATGGACTGGCCACCCCAGTCCAGACATCAACATCACTGAATGTGTTTGGGATTACTTGGATTGTAAGAAGCAGAAAATACAACCCACTTCTAAGACTGAACTTTGGAGGTGTGGAAACATATCCCTGCAGATTTCTTAGAAACACTGAAAGCAGGTCTCCTTTCTACTTCTACTGCAAGGTGGTTTTGACTGGTAATTAAATAAATAAAGGGTGGTCTCTGACTTTTGCACAGTGCTGTATGTACACACACACACACACACACACACACACACACACACACATACAATTGCTAACAGCATCACAATGATTTGGTTGGTATTTTTAAAACCAACAATTAGCTGGCACAGGATTGTAGATGGTACTGAAATACAATACAACCTGTTTCAGAATTCATGCAGAAGCCTAAGTGTTAGGGGCTAGTGTGTGTGTTTGTGTGTGTGTGTGTGTGTGTGTGTGTGTATGCATGCTGGCATGAATGGTAGAAGCTCTGATCTCCTCATTAGATCTGAGATGTCTGCAAGTAGAATGGCTTTCCTCCCAATCACACCGAAACTCCATCTGCTGTATACTGTACCCCAGGAGGCCTGAACACACACACACACACACACACACACACACACCTACACACACACATACACACACACACACACACACACACACACACACACACACTAGCCCCTAAAACTCAGGCTTTTGAGTACTGCATGAATTCTGAAACAGGCTGTATTATATTTCAGTACCATCTACAATCCTTTGCCAGCTTATTGGCAAACATACTCACATACACACAAGTACACATTCACACACACTTAAGCACACACACACACATACTCACTTGCACACACACATGTACACAGTGGTATGCAAAACTTTGGGCACCTCTGCTCAAAACAGGAAACACTTCTGCACACTTTAATGCACTGTTATTGCATGTTACTGTAATTTGCTGAATATTGGGAAAAATAAAAAAACAAAATGTGATCTGTGTTAAAGTTATGGCACATTTTATATTTTGTTTAATTTTTTTCCAATATGTTAGACTTGGCAAATAAACAGAAAATTTACACTAACATTTTTGAAGACTTGAAAACGACTGTATACACACATACATACATGCTCAGACACTCATTCTTGCTGGGGTTTGCACAAAAGACATTTTTGGTAGTGGCTGTAATAGTATGAAACTTACATCCTAATATAGTTGGGAGAGATGAGCGAGGGAGGATGGCCCTACGGCTTATATGTATCTGACAGTGTGAAGATAGAGCAACAGACTGCGATTCGAAACAGTGGACCATGAGCCATACAGTATGACTCTTAGACATCCTAGCTGTTGCTCTAAACCCCCCTATAAATACCCTCATTACCAGCCACATCTGGAGACGAAAAATGGTGAAAAATTCTTGTCACAAATGGGCAGAAAGCACCAGCCTGTCTGAGTTCTACTAACTATAACCAGGAATTCCTAGGGATTCCCCAGTCCAGTCCAGTTTCTGCACCCAACCGTGATCTGGTCCTTCAAAACTTCTTATATACCAATACTGAGTTCAATTCAATTTTTGTTTTGTCTCAGATAATACAGCTGCACAAAGTAAACATACAGTACATTAAAGAGAGTAAAACTTTACATAACAATGTCAATTACTTTAAAATGATACAGTAAAATCACACAATGTAGGATGTGCATAGTGGAACACACTCTAAACTGATATGTTTTTTGAATTCACTAATAAGGGAATTGTGGGTCGATACCAATATCCGATACTTGTATATTTACTAAATGTAAAACATCTGGACCAAATACACCTGGATTAGCATTACAGAGAAATATAAATTTATTTTCTATAGGAATGCAGATACAATAAAATTAATAAAATTCTGTAAAATGAACAAAAATCCAGATATTTTAGCATAGTAGCCCAGCATTACCTAAATGCTCTGCTTTTCCACAAGAAAATAAATTGCATAATTAAATACCAGTTTGAAATATATGTCAGATCTAAACATCTGTCCAATACTGATTAAAAAAAAAACATTAAGCAATTATCTACCGATACCAACATGATTCTGAGGCCATTGTGCATATCTAGTTCATTTGAAACTACAATTAAAAAAAACAAAACAAAAACAACCAATGATTTCAAGTTCATGTAATATGAGAGAAGTACTCCTTCCTCTCAGCTCTGAATGTGCTGTTACACGTTTTGCTAAGTTTGTAATACCTACACACTTAAATGTTACCTGTGGCTATTTTAACTGTGTTTTGACAAAAGACAGTTATCTTAACTGCAGTCAAAACACTGCCAGTGCAGACATCATAATGTTTATTTTCCACTTTAAAACAGTCCCACACCGCATAAATTTAGTCTGCTTGTAAACTTGGATACTGGCTGTGGATAATGTCTGTTTATACCACCTATACAACAGGGGAACAAACAGAGTACAGTGGGGTAAAAGAGCCTTAACAAAAGATCAGAATTTGATTGGGCTTAATATCACTCAAAAGTCTTCACCAGCACCAAAGTCTTCCTTTTTTATTGTCTTTCTTTCACATCCATAAATAACCGCAGCAAAGACCACAGCCTGGACAATTCTGATCTTTGTTTGCAGAGACACGTTATTACATCTGAAGATCTTTTCAAGCCCCTTCATCTTTGTTCTGCCGATTGCCAATGTGTTTTGTATTTCTTCACTGATGGATGATTTGTTGTTAATAACTGATTCAAGTAAGCAAAAGCTGTCCACCATTTCTACATTTTCACTATCAATGTTAAAGTTAGGAGTCTTTCCCATTATCAAAACCTTGGTTTCCTTCATACTGAGATGAAGTCCCTATAAGGGCCTTTAGATCTTTGTCATTTTCCACTATGAGTCTCATCCCATCCGCATAGTGAAGGTTACTGATATTTCTTTCACCAGTCTTAATGCTCTCTTTAAACATTCAGCATAGAGGTTGAAGAAGTATAGCGATATTGGGCAGCCTGGTCTTACTCCTTGGCCAATGTGGAATCAATACATTCATTTAAAGTCATGATTTCAGGCCCATTCAAAAATCTTGAACACAAAAATGACCAAAAAACAGTTTAACAGCCAATTCACTACTACATAGTTAATGGTCTCTTCATGTCTTCAGCAATTATTTTCTATTTTCTTAGTTGTTTAGAAACAAACCTCTGAATTTACTTGGACTTTTGCACAGACCATTTCCAAACCTCTTCTTGTGGCAGCCCAGGACTAACTGTGCAATAGCTGGGGGCATCTGGGAGAACTTTGTTCTTCAAACTAGCTCCAAAAAGTATCAACTTTTTTGAAAGAAAATCTTGTTTCTTCCTAATTTTAATCAAATGTTATTTTTTTCAAGTAAAATACACTTATTGTGTTAATAAGTGTGTAAGATAAATGGCTTTAAATAATGTACTTAGATTACTTTTTCACAATAATGTATATCTGTCTATACAGCCTACAGCAGTTTAACTCCACCCATATAAAATAATGTTATAAGGAGTGTTTCATTCTGGACTGCTTCTTGAATGAAGTGTACTACCATTAAAGCATGGCTCCAGTGCCTGGATCGGGACATCTCTACCCACAGCTGAAGAGGACTACAGATGCTAAAGCAGCAGCGAAGTTCTCCTGCCCCTTTTATAGCTAATTGAATGTGATAGACATATCCAGTGGCCATGCATACGCTCTTCCTGTATCATAACAGCTCTCAGCCTGTGAGGAGTGAGCACAGCCAGTGGAGACACCTGCTAGTCCCCAGGCAGCTCCAATTTTGCTCTGCCACGAAAACACAGGGAAGTCAAACACTGGCAGGGGCTTTCGCATCAGCCCCAGGCTGAGGCTCCGCTACAGTGAGGCTTGCGCCCCCTCAGTCTGAGTATCTGCGAATCTGTGTGTGTGTGTGTGTGAGATTCAGTGAGATGCAGGCACATTTGTCATTTGAGCAGAGTGCTGCTCGTGGCTTGGAGGGGTAGGTCTGCAGAGAAATGTCAACTCGCATTCATCTTGCTAGGTTTGACGTGTTTCATGGAGAAGGGGAGATGGATGGCAGGGTTTACAGCAGGAAGAGAATGCAGCAGGCGAAAAAGAGATGGGCCGAGAGAGAAAAGATGAGGAAAAGATTGAGGGGAGGAGAGCGGAAGGGAGAACAGAGGAGGGGAGGAGGATGTATGTACTTTTTTTCTAAAGGAAAAATCGTTAAATTGAAAATGAAACAAGGCCCCTGAGATATTTACTTCCCTGCTTTGCGGCTCCTCCGTCGATGCTAAATCAACGCGGGCTCTCATGTAGCGACATCTAAAAAAACAGCACGACTGCCTACACAGCCATGTCCAAAGAAGAGGAAGACGGAATAAAGAAAGTTCGATAAACACAATTAAGCGCATTGATTCGAGAAGAAAGACGACCTATTTGGAACGGTGGGAAAATAAAATCCATGCCTGACACAAATCCGCCGAGACCACTATCTGAGAACATACAGAAACGTGCGAGCGTGTGGGCGTGTGTGAGTGGGCTCCTTTCTGTTCATTGGTCCCTTGAACAATGAAAGTAACACTTTTCTAAGGAAACGCTCCAAAAACATCATGCTGTGGCAGGTGGGAGTCCCGAGTGAGCGTGTGCATGTTTCGTAGAATGTTTAACACCATCAATGAGGCTGAGAACGGCTCCTGGTCTTGCTGCTTTGGCTGATGCTGTTGCAGATTAGCCTGGTGCATGGTTTCCACCATATCAGTCCCACATCTCTAAAATAGCAGCCTGCTTTATTTCCAGCCTGGGAAATGCAGCGGAGAGAACTATGTCTGCAACAGAACAGTGTGTGAATACTGTAATTAAAGTGCCACTGCCTCTGCCTCGCCTTCACATCTTTTGGGCTGTATGTGTGTGTGCGTAAGGGTCCTTTGTGTTTTTTTTTTCTGCTCCATCTTGAAAAGGCAAATTAATTTACTACAGGTTTTCTGTATTTGTTAGTCAGGGTATGTGAGAGTGCACAGTGCTCTGTGTGCTTTAATTGGGCAGTAAATGCATTTCTGCTCAAAAACACTATGTAAGATTACACTAAATAAAACAAACCCAAAAACAGACATTAATCTATTACAAAGTAATGTTAATCTAATAAAATGAACGTTCATTTTTTAGTAACGTTATTGACATTTCAAGAACTAGGTCCTCTTCTTCTCAGTGTCGCTCCATCGCATAGATTTGCATAAATTCCACCACTAGGACACATGATTTCAAATCCAACTTTCACAATTTTTTATTTGCCCCGATATAGTCAATGTAAGGTAAGCAGAGTAGATGTAGTGTAAGTGAAAAAATGTGTAAATTTTTTTTTTTTTTTTCAAGTATAACTTAATGAAGCACTGATTAGCCAAACCTGGTATTGGATGAAAACTGGCAGCCTCGAGGGGAGGCCTGAGAATAGTTATAGAGCTCATATAATTTTCATCACTTTTTAAAATCAAATGTTTGATGCAGCATGTGAACATTGTTTTTATCCTGCATGCACACCACCAGCAATTAAAGCACCAAGGCAGCCAGAAGTCATTAATGTTGAATGCAAGACAGTGATGCTCAGTGGTGAGCAGTGTAGCCACCACTGGCGTCACGATCAGGCTCAGCTATGCTCAACTTTATACAAATGAGCAGTGATGCGGGGTGGTGATAACCAATCACAAAAGATGTTCTCACGTCACACACTGCACTGACTTTGAAGATTTGTTCAGCTGCATTTATGTGGAAATGTAGTCTAAGTTGAGATGGCGGCGGCAGAGTTTACCGTGCTGTATGGAGCCTGTGTATATATACTGGAATCAGGCAAAAAAATGGGTACAGTAAAAGAAAGTGTCTACTGATTTTGTAACGATGACTATGACAATGAAACTTCAGTGAAGTGATAGCTTAGCATAGCCGATCACCGTGAAGACAGCTTGTGTTATAAGTTAACTCTTTTATTAAATGGATAATAAAATGCATGTAGAATATGCTAGGACAGTAAAGATCCTGAGTCCTAACAAGGTGAGTAAAACGGCTGAGCTCGCTAAACCTTTCTGGTCAAATGGAGCATAAATTGGATAAGAAATCATGTGAACTATTATGAATTTGTTTTGATATCCACATTCAAATATTTTTGTCTCAAGTGATGCTAGGTAATAAATATAGCCTAAACTGGCTAAGTGCTAGGTTATTCTAGCTCACATGCTTTTAACAATGTAGTCTGCATGACCACACAATCCAATCGAACTTGCTACCTGTGTGCTTTCTAAATGCCCACCAGCAATCAGTCGAAGCGCTCAAGTGCAATTTTGTCACCTGCAGTGTGCATACAGGGTAAATGCACTGTTTGCCATTCACTCCCCAATCCATAAGATCCATATACAGAAACTAACCTGCATAAACTGCCAGTTTTGAATTCACTGTTTCTATGATGTTAAGAAAATAAGCACATTTACATATATTTATATAGCACCACCTATTCACAATAAGGTTATACACTGTGTTTCAGCCTAGACTGCTTTTTGAACGAGGAACAATACAGGGCAGCCAATCAGAGGAGAGATAATTTACGTATAGAAGTCTTAAAAGTACATTAACAACAACAGCTTGTCTAATTTTAGGGGATAAAGAAAAGCTGGAAATTGTGACGTAAAAATAAATTATGACTATTTGATAAATAATATGGATATAGACCCATTAAGCTAACACAGTGACAAAATCACAGTTTATTATAATAATGCGTATTTGTATTTATCCTAATGTCAGTGGTTTTCCATCTATATAAATGCGTACTGCGTAGATTAACACCTTTATCTGTCATTCTGTCAGGTGGTCTTCTACTTTTGCACAGTACTCTGTGTGTGTGTCTATGTTACTCACCACTCCTTGAGCAGCAATGAGTGCAGCAAGTGTGCTCCGGCCGGCTGTTCCTGGGCTGCACAGAGAGAGGCGGATCTCATGGCCCTGGATGATGTGTCGGTCCATCTCCAGCAGCATGGCCTCTGCCTGCTCTGCTGTTTCGTACTCCACCACCGCAAAACCCCGCACCGGACTGCCCTCATCCTGCGCCAGCTACAACACACAAACACACAGGGACATGGTCACCATTTCACAATCAATACATTCACATAGTGGTCACAATTTCACATTCAGTACATTCACATAGTATCACATAGTACTTTTAACCCCCAGAAGCATGTTGTAGCTGTACAGGAATTATTTCTCTCTTGTAGATCACTGGAATAAACAGAGAATTGCTGTTGAAATAGAGGATGTGAAACATACAACACATTTGTAAGCAGAAAAGCAGGGATTTTATTATAATCTGAATTAATTGAAATAATCTGAAATTAACTGTTGTGTGTACAGTCTTGTTCCAAAGAAAGAAAAAAAGACTTGTTTTTGCCAGGTTTTGTTTGATGTCAAAACCAAGTGTAAACTGGAACCTGATGATAGAGAACATGATGTGAATGCAAATGTAATTTATTACGTAGCTACGCAATTAATTATGTTTAATGTCCTTTGCTTTACTTACTTTAAGTAACTTTAGTTACTTTGAGTATTTTTACTTACTTTAAGTAACTTTATTGCCAAACAGAGGTTTAGGTTCGACTGATGTTTAAAACCATCATTTTGATGATGTATTTATTGTACTCCAGAAGAGAAGACCATATAAGCAACACTTGTACATTATGCCAAAATGTCTGCTATTTACATCACTTTACTACATTTGAAACCCTATAGAAAACAATGTTACATTTCTCTATAATGTTCAACCAGGAAGATTTAGGCCCAGTTCAAAAATGTTTATGTAACATTACACAATATATACATGATACAAAACAATATAACGATTGCCCGAATGCCCGGGCCAAGTAAAACGCAACACTGGGACAGCAGCATGAAAAATCACTTGCCTAGTTGGGCAAGTTCATGTTGAGGTGGGGTGCACAATGCGTTAACAGAACAACTCAACTGAGGCCAAACTCACTTCAAATAATATTTAACCCCGCACCATACAAAAAAATCAAACAAAACACCATACAAAAAATCAGCTTACCCATTCGCACATCAAGTCAAAACAAACGAGTGGCAATATTTGTTGACAAATGACATCAGAGCGAGACGCTCAGGAAAATGTCAGCCAAGCACAAACACAAAGCGAAGAGAGTCAACAGCTTCATTCCTATATGGAAAACTCATGGGTCGATTTCGATCCCTCTGTACCTGATATGTATATCACACGGTTAGAAGAGGAAAAAAGTGGACTGGAACTCGGCAGTCAGTACTGTACCGACGTGGCTTGGAAGGTAAGGTAATATTCACTAACTTGTGCATGCAAATACTAAGAATAAGATGTTCTGTCAAGATCCTTTAAAGCATGCATGGCAGCCAATTCTTAACCACTGTTTTTGTTTTCCAATCTGGAATTCTGGTTTTTTGAAGAGCCAAGTATTAAGAATGACATGGCTTGCTGAAGGAAAGGTTATCATATTTGCTGACTCGTGCATGCAAACAGACAATAAGTGAAGGTATACTGTGCGAATGCACTCTTATTTCAAGAATAAATAACCGTAACTAAATATATTAGCTTACATTTGCTTATTTAAATTTGAATAATGCTTTGTACAAAATTTGGTTTGGGGCAGTGAACATTCAGGTTAAGTTGGGAAACAATTAACACTGAACCCTGTGTAAAAGTTTCAGCATTGGCATCTGATATCACAATTAGCCCAAAACTCCTGTATCAGTGCACAATACGTAATATACTTCACATACTATTAGGCACTTCTGTGAATGTGGCGGTTTAGCAAGCTAAGCTAATTTTCAACTTTAGTCCAGGGAATGTACAGACAAGCAATGATATAAAATTATATAAAACAGGAATCATGCATACAGTATGTAAAATATGTAATTACAGTAAAATAGTAATACAGTATAGCAAAACAACAAAACTCTAGACTTCTAAGGGTTAAGCTGTTCAAACTCTGAGGAACTCCCTGCTTAGAACAATTACAACTGTCATAACAAAAAACATGATTTCTGGGTTGTGTGCAGTAAACCGACTTAATTTATGGCTGTCATAAATGAAAGTGTATGAAACAGCACCATACTGACTAGGTAACACTATTTTCAGATGAGGAAGAAAAACACGATCTGAATATCATTTCTGGTCGGAAAAGCACCCTGAAGACTCTTCAGAAGGAACGTTACCCTGTCATTAGGATTTATGAGCCTGTCATTAGAATTTATAGTATCAAGTGAAACATCAGGTGCTGTTCTGTAGGTGACGGGCTATAAGTACACTGCTCTGCAGTGACGCTTCAGAAGCTTTAAAGCTTTATGCATGTCCTGCTACAGAGCAGCTGATTTTAAGCACTCCAGCTGGAGTGAACGGCTTTGCTGAGTCAGTGAAAACAGCCGCGGACGCTGACTTGACGTTGTCATTTCTACCCATGACTAGATCTAAAACTAGACTTCCACTCTGCCAGAGCATGCTGTGGTTCTAGGAAGCAAATCAACTCCTTGTTTATCACTCTTTCCATGGCTCCTGATAGGGTAGAGACTTGGCCTGTACTGATAGGGCTCAGATTTGGACAGTGAAGGATTAGCGTAACATGAAGCATAATAATCACTGATATTTGCATGATAACCACACCCACAGTGTGGACTAAAGTAGTGCTGGGTGATATACTGGTACGCAGGTTTTGGTGTCGCATAACAACACTGCTTTTTACTTGTAGTGATATTAAAAGATAGATTTTTTTTCTAATTGTTTTTAAAGAACAGTTCAAACTGTTTTTATGTATTTATGTATACAGTAAGAAATATTTCTTTCTGGTTAAGATTTACAATACTGTGTAAGGTATGTTTGCAATGTAATTTTAAAAAGTTCACCAAAATATCAACTTTACTCCATTTCCACAATTCACTCCTTGATTTTTGTCTAAAGTCTGCTTCAGTAATGATAAAACCATAGACTTCTAGGGGTTTGTTCTGAAGATAAGAGGCTAATGTAGCTAAAAATAAAGGAAGCATATGGACCATTTCCCCAGAACCAGATCAAGTCTATGCACAGACTAAAAAGAATTTACAACTGTGTTTTACCTTCGGCCTGGAGGTTTAGTCCTAGAATAAGACTGGGCTAAATCCACACTGGAGTAACTGGCCCTATGTCACCCAAATATCTGTGTGACACAAACAACTGTTCAAAAGTTTATCTTATTTACAGTATTTATTACATTACATACAGTAATAACTTACACAATGTGAATTTAAACATAATATATTATTAACTAAAAGGTATCTTTAGATGTTTCATTCAATATTTAAAGAATTCCGCAAACGAAAAGTGAATAAACTGGTAAATAATATATTTACTTATCTTTTTAAATTAAATTTTGTCAAGCTATCTGCATAATATTTAATCTCCACTTCTGGAATATGCTCACTTGTAGATATCCATTTTATTATAACTTTATTCTCAATGCTGTGCAGCTTTTCAGAATTTAGAGTCATTTCAGAATTCTCATCATTCTGGACGCTTCGTCAATTATTATTCTACAGCTTCTTAGTGTTCTACTTAAACAATAGAACACGAGAGGGAGTGTGTTATCACGGTTGTGGTTTGGTCGCCGTAGATCATCACAGCCATGATGTTATTCGTGATAACACACAACCTCGGGTTTTCTATTGTGAACGTGGCATTTAATATGTTTTAATGTTAGCAATTCCTTCTGTCAAATTATAGTTCCTTAACAAGCAGCTTGTTGCTACATCAGAGTAGCAAACTCCTCTCACTCGTTGCCCAGCCAGCAGTTCGTTCTCCAGCTCCTTACACTAAATTCCAAAACTGTCATTACCACTGAGTAAGCTTTTCAGTCGGCAGCTGTGACAGAACACCTTAAGAACCTAGAATAAGCCAGAAATGAACCAAATACCATTTGCCAAACGTGTAGTCTCATCTTCAGAGTCTGACCAAATCGGACTGAGCCATAAAACTGCCGCAATATCAAGTTCAGCTCAGTTTTTTACTAGTACTTTGCTAGATCAATATTAATGTTGTTTTGTTCCAGCCAGTCTGTAAAGCATCTTACAGCCCATTTTGTTTGGTGAATGGTATTTGGTTCATTTCTGGCTAATTCCAGGTTGTTTAGCTGTTCTTCTGTCACAGCTGCCGACTGAAAAGCTGCTCAGTGGTGATGACAGTTAGCGAATTTAATGTAGTCTCATCTTCAGAGTCTGACCAAATCGGCTGTCGGTCAAATGTGATCTTAAAAGTATCCATTTTCTGTTTGTGCACAAAGTAAGAAGAAAAACGTTCCAATGGCTTGAGCGTCTCCTACAGCTGTCAAAGTCATTGCTTAGTAACAGCGTCTCAGTGGAAGGATACCGAGTTTGTGAAAAAACTGTGCTGTTATGGCGAAATAACAGCACGGTTAGAGCGCTTCTCAACCAATCAGCTTGCGTGGCTGGAACTAACTGTTGTATAAATATAATTTGAATCACAGTTTTTGAATTACAATCATTTTTACATGTGTCTGTAACCAGATGGGTTAAATATTGTGCAAAGCTAAAGAAGCAAGCACTGCACTACAAAACATTTTTGGCCGATCAACTACATTCGAGGTAAAGAGAAAATTGTGTCAATTTGATTTAAATAGATTTGGTACCTTGATATATTTGGAATATATACTGATAATGAATTGTATCAATAGCACCAGTACAAGACTAAATGCTTCTAGAAGCTCACATTAACAGCTTGTTCTCGTCTTGTGCCAGCAGCAATAATAGGTGTGCTGAGTGGTAAATGAACTTACACAACAACAGACACACCCAAATACCTTAACCTGCACATACAATCTCAAACTCCCTTCATAATTACCAAGCAGTGCTTCTCAGTGCTACAGTCCTGCTGGAGCCCACACTGGGAATCGACAACATTTACAAGGTGAACTCCAATATTCACACATACACAAACACCAACACCCACACACACCATCCAGATGTGTCGGAGTGCTTTTGCCTTTCATCTGTGTGCGTCACGCCTTTGACGTTGCCACCAGGGAGTCCATTCGCACTCAGGAGAAGAAGAGGGAGAGAGAGGAGAGGGAGAGAGAAAGAGAGAGAGAGCGAGCTCTACTATCAAAGTCCCTTCAGCTACTTTCTCTTCCTCATGCCTCCTCAGGTTCATTTTAGCAGCTAATTACTTTCAGGCCTGCTCTCTGGACACCCACAGCCTTTAATTATTCTGCAAAGAATAAAACAAACCCTAAAATAGGGTTATTCAGAAGTGACCACAGCCATTATTGTGAATTACTACGAATTATCCTACTTGGATAAAACATTTGCTAATTAATTTATCAATGTATTATACACTGAAACTGGAATTAATGGTGACAATTACAGAAGAACCTTTACTAATATATATTTTTTGCCCTATCATATGCGCACTACACTTCTAATATGCTGTGTTTCTATCACACAGGCCATACTGTGGTAGTGTGCCAAAGTATACAGAAACCCGCCGAAGTATATTTTTACCACTTTAAAAACGTTTAAAAACATTTTTATTAATCCGCTTCAAAAACACAACGTGCTTTGAATTTGACTGCTACATGAACGTAGTTTGGGTCAGCGGAGGAGGAGAGCGAGGGAGAGTATGAAGGATTGAAGTTAACTAGCTGCTACACGTAACTAGCAAAGTTGTCCTTGCTGAATTTGCCTAATCTTAGTTTGAAAGAATGCCTAGCTGGAGTTACACTATTGATTTATCTACCTTTATTTAACAGACAAGTACTGAGAAATATTTAATAAGAAGCCTTTCAAGGATAAGGAAAGACTCATAGCGCAGGTATCTTGACATATGTGAATTCACAGAGAAGCGCTTTTCAGTCATTAAGCTATCTTAAACCTTACTGAAAAACAGTAAGAAGAAATAGCCATATCTTAGAGGAGTGAAGTTTGGTCATTTCAGGGGCAGATATTTGAGTAAAAGACATTATTTGTGTCTAACTCACACATTTGTTTATGCTTTAGAGTATGTGTCTCCTCCTCACCTCAATGCCAAAGTATATTTCAAATCTGTAGGAAATCCTGGTGTGGATTTTAGCATGAATTTGCTTAAAAATGCAAAAACAAAAAAAATCAAACCATTTTTACTATAGTCTTCTTTTAATGGGAAAATATTTAACTTTCGGACCAGAAATTCCATATCTGTGCATCTCTAGAAATGACTGAATAAATGATGGATTCCCTCAATTGTGTCATGAACTTGAATTTTCAGCTCTGGCAGCCACTGAACACTCATGGACAGAAGCACTCCTGCAACCCGGAGAGAAAAACAGACAGAGAGGCGTTTTAGCTGAAGGCAGAACGCTAGAGTTCAGATGGAGAGTCAGTTTCTTTCCCCCAGGAGAGCGAGGGAGTGAGGGAGGGGGGAGATGGAGGGGGGGAAAGCATTGATTGGCCATTGGCATTTGGTGCTATGGAAATGAAAGAGAAAGAGAAAGATAGATAGATAGAGAGAGGGAGAGAGAGAGAGAGAGAGAGAGACAAAGACAGACAGACAGAGGTTACAGCATTGACAGACTTGTCGGCAGGCCTATGAGGAAATGAACGGATGAGTGACGAGTGTGTGAGCCAGAGAAATGAAAAGTGTGTGCATATGTGTGCGTATGTCTGTGTACAAGCAGAGAGATGGAGGGAGGAAGAAAGACAGTGTTAGTGAGAAACTGTGAGAGAAATAATAGTGGGTAGGTAAGTAGAGTATGAGTGTCTGAGACATGTGTACATGGCAGAGAGAGAGAGAGAGAGAGAGAGAGAGAGAGAAAGAGAGAGCCTGAATGAAATGACAGAGAGAGCTAAAAGGAAGAAGGAAGTGAGGCAGAGCAGAAGCAGGAGCGTTTGGCAGAGATGGCATGATGTAACTTCTTTTCTGATGCTGATATTAAAACAATAGCGGCCGATACCAGATTTACTATGCTTTAAAATGAGCTCTGAAGTACTTCGCTTAAGATGAGCATCTAAAAGTAGGCTATCATACTGAAACTACTCAAACACTCTACTACCCCTACAGGAAGAACTACACAGCTAATAACATCACATCCCATAATGTGAGTGAGTGCTTTCTGAAGACAGATATGTTACAGGATCATATTCATTTCTGTTTTGCCTCTGATTCTTGCTCCAGCATTTTTTGCTGATATTGGCCTGATACTGATAGCTGGTATTAGATCAGTACCATCGCTAGTGTTAGGGGTGTCTGTGTAGAGAGTCCTTTGCAGTGTGTGTGGTGTGTGTGTGTATGTGCACATATAAGGGTGGGAAATCGAAAAAAAATATAACCTCACTACTACATCAAGACATTTTCACATTACATAATATGTGTCACTAGGGATTATGGTTGGGCGGTATGACAGTAATACGCTGATGTGGGAGCTCACAAGTAGGTGGCGCTAACAGAAAAAGGGGGCAAATCAGAGCCAGGAAAACCTCAGAAAAACTGAGTATGTTCAATTTCGGCTTTCACTCTAACAAAAGTCACTCGACTTCATACTATCATCTAAATGGGTGCGCTAACCTCTAAACAGTGCACTATCCTCTAAACGGGTGTCATTTTAGCACCAGTTAGCTACGACCTAGCCTGTGCTGTGGTGTGGCACGTTTGGCCTGCTAACTTTGCTCGCTCCCAAACACCACAGAGTAGGTTTGGTTTTGGTTTACTGTCACTTTAAATTTTACTCTCTCAAACACTTCTATCATCTACGTTTGTGTCAAAGAGCACCAATTTTCAGAATCAAGTCTGTACTGTGATGGCTGGCACTGTTTGGCACTCTATAGCCTGCTCACTAAGCTAATGTTAAGGTAGCCTATCAGGCTAAAGATCCAAACACCACAGAACAGGTTTAATTTTGCCTTTCTATCAACAGTTGCTACTTTTCAACAGTTGCTCAACTTCACTCTCTTGGATTTTAATCATTATTTACAATCATCTAACCTTTAGATTTGCTTTAGTTAGCCAAAATCAAACGTGCTGTGGTGGGCAGAGCGGTTAGCATGCTAGCAAAGCTAAGGCTAACCAGCTCCTCTCTCCTAGTTAGCAGCACTGTTTAACATTTATCAGTTGTTCGATAGATGGTTTGACATTCATGAAATGACGGCTTGAAAATTGTGCACTGCGCTAGACAAGCATTATAAAAGCATTATAAGTGCCCCCGTATACTGTATGATAATACTGTATACTGCTGTAATTTTGCAGACAGTTTGAATGTATCAAACAGGGATATAACTAGGGATGATATTTTTTCATTATCTTGATAAACTTTGTCACAACATGTTTTTCTAAGCATATAAATAGGTATCGTCAATACTTAAAGAACACTTAAAAACTGCACGATTCATTACAAAGAGCTGTATGATTGTATACAAATTATTGTATTCACACTTTTTAATACAATTTTAAAAACAAAATACTCAAATACAAGTATCGTATGTTTTTGCGTTTCACTGTATTTGATTTTTCTGTGGTTTGTGAACTATTTTAAACAGTCACAATGCAGAAAAAACAATAGTGACAAATTTAAAAGACTGAAAAACTATGCGTACAACGTGCTTAATACAACATTTAAATAAACTATTTATGAATGACCACAGGAATTAAATGGCAAAATGGGTTGCCATCCAATCAGCTACTTGTTACTGTGGCCCAGAAGCACTATCAATATCCATAATATACTCAGAAAATATTGGCATATAATTGATCATGATCAAGACAGCATATTTCCATATTGCCCACTCTTACTGTGAACTATAGAACAGCATTAACACAGCACCAGCTACAGATCCCTATAGAAATCAGCAAAGAGTCCCCAGGGGAACTTTACTGCTCAGCACCACAAACTGGATTCACACTCACACACACACACACACACACACACACACACACACACATGCAGATATCGGTGTGCTCTTGGCAGCAATGAGCAGTGTGTTACCTAAGGCTAGCGAGTGCCAGCTCTTTAACACAGACAGGGCACTGTATGAAATAGTCTATATATAGAGAAGGAAAGCATTTACATCTGTCATGTAGCAGACTGCCAAGCAGCTGTGTGTGTGTTTGTGTGTAACAGTAACCAATGAATACACAACGCTCCCAGAAGAGAAGTCCACCTTGTAAGGGACACACTCACACTGTCTCAGTTTCAGTTTTTCAACACTAGTCCATCTCCTTGTGCCTCCACTACACATACAAATTTGTCTTCATACCTTCTCAGGATGTGGGGTCATACATGTCCCAAATGTATATAACTGTGTAAAAGTCAGAAACTACCCTTCATTATTTAATTTTCAGTCAAAAAGTTATTAATTTTTCAGCATCAGGAAAAACACACAAACATATATTCATGGAAAACTATACAAAAGTCTCAACAACTAAACACAGCATCGATTTATTCAGTATTTAGTGTGTTCACTCTTTGACTTTATTACAGTTTCCACTTTTTTCAGATGTCTTGCTTTCAGTTTTCTGAAAAAATCTGCAGGGATATTTTTCCACACCTCCAAAAGCTGGTCTTAGAAGTTGGTTGCATTTTCTGTTTCTCACAATCCAAGAATCCCAAACACATTCAGTGATGGTGAGGTCTGGACTCTGGGGCGGCCAGTTCACTGTTCTGAAAACTTGCTTCATAAACGTTGCTTTACGCAGTTTAACTGTAGAAATAAATAAACATTGTTCACCATCTTCAAAGCTGATTTGCTCAAGCACTGGCATCAATAGCTCCCATTGCTCACTGCAGAGAAGCTCCGCCTCAGTAAAAATCACCTGCCACTTTTCACAACTATACCCAATTCCTGTCATACGAGGAGTCACAGACATGTTGGGTGAGTCACTGGTGGGTCAAGCAACCCGATTTTTTTTCAAGTGTGTACCCAAGTTAATAATAATAATAATAAATTTTATTTATATAGCACATTTTCATGACAACGTCAACTCAAGGTGTTTTACAGAAAAATAAAACTAAACTCATAAAACACATCTAAAGAGTCTTAAGATTCTATCTAAAAAGAATGTCTTAAAACAAAAACCATAAAACACATTTAAAAGAAAATTTCATAAAATGATATGTAAAAGATCCAGGGTTCGCAAACAAAGCAGAATTAATGAAAACAGGTCTAAAAAGAAAAAGTCCTAAAGTTCTTTAGTTCAGAATTACTTAAAACAAAACATTAACTATTTTATAAAAACACAACTAAAAAGAAAAGTCTTAAGATTATTTTTAGAAAGGTATAAAGAACCAGAATTTCTTAGAGAATCAGGAAGCTTATTCCATAACTGTGGACCCAATATACTAAAAGCACGGTCACCAGTGGAGCATAATTTTGAACGTGGCGCTAGGATCCAGACCGAAGCAGGACTGTGGCATGAGTCTGAGGAAGTAGTGGGGCTTGGACGTGTAAACATTTATAGACCAAAACTCAAATTTTGAAATTAATTCTGTCTCTAATGGGTAACCAGTGCAAATAGTCTAAAACTAGAGTGATGTAAGAAAATGTTCTAGTTTTGGTTAAAATATGTTTCTGAATTCTGAACATACTGTGGTCTCTTACTACACTCTTACTTGGAAGTCCAGCCAAGGGCATTACAGTAATCTAACCGTGAGGTCACACATGCATGAATCAACTTCTCAGCATCACCACAAGAGTTCCTGAGACTCGCAATAGTCCATAAGTGGTAAAAATAGGTCTTACAAACAGAGGTAATATGAGAATCAAATGACAATGTAGGGTCAAACATAACCCCAAGATTCCTCACACATGATGACAATGACAACAAATGACCACTTTTGTCAATTGTCAATTGTCAATTTCAGCCTCACAAATCTGACCAGCTCAAACATATACAGCTGAAAATGTGGTTATCAAATTTATACTGATCTTCCAAGTACACTCGCTCTGCCAAGTTACCTTACAGAGTGTCTGGCTGTTTAGGATTCCCCACCATTCAGACTAAAGTAAGTCATACTGTGTTCTAAACTACATTGACACATCTGCAAAAAAAAAATAAAAATCTGGATGCGCTTTGAGTGCGCTGAGAGACATTTTGGGGTGTGTTTTTATAGAGATAAGTCCAGTGTTTGTTAGCAACGTTAGCCTAGCATCTACTGTTTCAAACTAAAGAAGCACACATCAGATACCAAACATGTCTTGGCTTATCGACTCCATCTGCGGTAAGTGCTAAATCATGTTAATTTGATTTTTCAACAAACTATTCCGTTAATGTGGCAGTCTGTCTGACTCTGAATCTAAACCTAACCTCAGTAACAAAAACAGAAATGGTTTTGGCCAGTTAATACAGAAAATAAACATGCAGCTATCCTGCTGCAAACAAACAATAGCAAAACAACCTGTCTGAAAAGGAGCATAGGAAAGGACAATGAGAGAGAGAGAGAGAGAGAGAGAGAGAGAGAGAGAGAGAGCGAGAGAGAGAGAGAGAGAGAGAGAGAGAGAGAGAGAGAGAGAGATTAAATGTGCCTGCCCTCAGTTGAGACATGACAGACAGGTAGATGGACTGGTAGTGACACTTTCTTATGGACATTTCTTATTTGGGAGTTGCCTTTTCTAGTTTATGTTTTACTTGCCACACAAACACAGAGATTACACAAAATTGGAAAAGCAATCCTGTTCTGGGGCTCCAACTCAAATACCACTTTTGATTCTAGACTAAATTTGATTTTTAACTGTGAAATACCATTAACATGGCAGCTCAGCATAAAACTAGGCTTAACCCATGTCCATGAAACCAAACTAAAAGGTTTAATAAGGTGGACAGCATAGATAGCAGACATACACGGTATATGGGTTGATTCCAAATCCTAGGTGAAACGCCACTGCTACACAAGAGTCCTGATGAAGACTCCTAAAAAAGCCACATTAACCCACCATTCACCAACAAAGCACTGTGAGTTACTCTAGCTAAGAGGGTTCACTAAATATGTGAATATAAAAAAGTGAGGCAGGGTTCTGACAGGGATGCTGCTTCTCTTCTCTACTGTCTGCACCCCAGTGAGCTACAGGTCTCCACCAATAACCCCAATGACCTTAAAACAAGCAAATCAATACAGCTCCCACCTCCACTCGCTCTTTCTCACACATGCATGCTCCATACTGTGCGAGGACTTTCCCTCGGGTCATTGGTCTTCTGCTCCCTAGCCCAGTCTGCAGTAAACTGCTGACCTTTAGAGCGAAAACAGGAGGTTGGAGAGAGAGGGATTCTGGAAGAATGTGGGTTTTTGTACACCCTGGTTCCTTGTGAAAAGACAGCGCACATGTTTTTAAGATTAGATTTTCTGAAAGCACTCTCACGTCTGGGGAAAGGCTGGTTAAAATGTCGTTTTTCTTCCTTAATAGAACAAAAGACCCTATAAAGACATTTTTCCACCATTCAGCGCACTACGGCACAGTTACTAATTCAGAACCCAGGAACCCAGAACTATCCATACATCGAATACCTGTCTCCATTTCCCATCGCATAACAGAACTATCAATATAGGTGGGATTTTCTGGAGTTTGTATAGTGATCACACAATTTCTCATGTGATGCTAGCACACTACAAAATGGCAGAGGGCACATGTGAGTGAGTCCTCAATGAATGAGGTGAGCTAAACGGCTAAAAATTAAAAAGTAAACGTTTCTAGCCATTCATACAGGAACTCATTTTCTTTGGAAAGGTAGAAAAACATATACCATTTAAAAAAATCTATGAAAATACACCAGTATCTTTTTGTTTATTTTTTTTTATCAGCCAACAGGATTTGGCAATAGGACACAAACATTACTTCTACTGAGTGCTGATTGGTTCATGAGCTGATCAGCTTTTTGGCTGTAGCAGTTCATACTCGCTGATGTCATGAAGGCATGAATATAGTAAACTGCTGGGAAGTGCTATAACTGGAGTTGAAATCCATTAAAAAATATGGCAGGAAAGTTAAAATATTTGATGCTGTTCTGTGTTGAGAAAACAAGTATATTTGTTTATAAAATTTCATTAACCATTTACAAATTACAACTTTGCATAAAAGCTTCATAGGAACCTGTTCATTTTGGGCTCTCCTGAACACAAACAACAGTAGCAATAAAGGAGGAGCTTTAAGCTCTGATTTTGGTTTTATGGGAAGAATGACAGACAGTGATTCTGTCTGTTGCGGGGTTTTTTTCTCTTTTAACAGTGGTCAATTCTGTGACAATTCTGTGATGTTTGCAGTTGATGGCTTAGCACGCTTGATACCCCAACCAGAGAGGGTAATGAAATTCAACACAGGTACTTAGATACGGCATGGGTGATTGTCTCTGAAAATGAAGACAAAACGCTTGACCAATGTGTTTGTCACCATATCATGTCATACTTGTTAAGTCCAAAATTTTCGATTATTCAAACTGTCACAAAAAATTGTGACATTAGGATTTATTAGGATATATATTAGGATTTTTAATATGCAAACTAGCTTCTTTCTAAAGTTATTGGTTCTCATACTGAAGTGTCTTATGTTTTGTTTCTTAATTGTTCATAATAAGAAAAGGGCAGCACAGAAAGAACGTTAGCATTTGTTTATCTTACAGCTTTTAGCCTGAAAGCTTTCTTGGTGTAAATTTCAAGCCACATATTTTCCACTATGGATCTGTGGTCTGGGTTTACAAGAGTACCGCCATAGTTTGATGTCGAGTGGTCCATTTTTGTTGCATCCACCGAGCCGTAGCAAGTAGCCTTAACAGTATTTTTTTCTAATAAGGCCTTACAAATTTGAATATCAGAATAACCTGGTAGAAAAACCACCTTATAACACCTTGTAATTTCCTGACTGTGTTGTAGTACAGTAGTGTGGGTGAATACAACCATAGTGAAGATAACAAGAATTTCCCTTCCAAAACATATCTGCTCACATACACACAAACATACACAGTGTCCACTGTCCTCCGTACTGTCAATATGCAAATTCCTCTCCAACCGTTTGTGATACTGGTGCTGTGAAACCTCAGAAATGTACTCTGATTAACAATATGCTGTTGCAAAAGTCCCACACAGTCTCTCCTCTCAACTGAGGCTCCGAGAAGCCACAAAGCTAATCAGAGCGAAACAGTACCCCCGAGGAGTGTCATGATCAACAAACCAATCGAGGGGGAAATTAAAAATTGTCAATCCACATTTTTATGCAGTTTTCAAAATGTGAGCATATTAATTTTTAAAATGACCCAAAACGTGGTGATGAATAATTCAAAATTATAAAAAATAGAGGATCAGTATTAACATTTTCACATCATTAAACAATCATGATTATGCTCAGACATATTGTGTATTACTGAGCCCATTGCCCTCTTATCAGCATTTCTATTCTGGCAATTTTGAAGGTCCCATATTCTACATTTTTCTTGTATTTTATTTTTCCCTGATGTTCAATTACAACATTGGTGTTTTGTAGCACAAAACAAACATAATTTATTTTTGAATGACCATTTTCCAGCCTTTCTTTATCCCATAGAATTAAACAGGCTGTTTTTGTTCTTGTGCCATTAAGACTAATATATCGCTGTTGTCAGAAGAAAACCTCGTATCTCCATTTTTGTCATTTTTCAGTTTTTGACATATATTGAAAATGCCTGTTGCCCTTTACATTATGTGTAAATTTGAAAAAAAAAAAAAGTAAAACCAAAAGAAATGGCCCAAAATGAATTGGAAAAAAGTCTGGTTCCACTGACTTACATTAAAAGAAGTAGGTTTTTACCTTTTCCTGTAAAGTTATCATTTTGGAGATATGAGGTTTTCTTCCGACAACAGTGATATGTAACTGAGCTCTGTTCTGAATGGGTATCCTGTATTGTGCCACATTCAAAAACCAGTCCAGGCTGAAACACTCTTTATAACTTCAGCATAAATGGGTGGAGCTAAACTGCTGTAAGCTGAATAGGTGGGCCCTTTAAAAAGTTGCAACATGAAAAAATGTGCGTTTAAGTCTCTGTGTGTACATGCATCTGACAGTTTAAACGGACAAAGACAACCGCCTCTCAGACTGTGTGAAGAGGCCAGGCCAAAGGTCAAAAGGCTTAATGCTTGTCAAACTTCATGTCAAACTGACAGAACTGACAGAGAGAGAGAGAGACAGAGAGAAACACAGACACAGAAAGAGAGCGAGACAGAGGCAGACAGAAATAGACAGAGACAGACAAACAGAGAATAAGAGAGAGAGAAATAGAGACAGAGATACAGATAGAGAAAGGAAAAAAGAGAGACAGCGAGAGAGAGCGTGAGAGAGAGAATCCGATGCAGTTGGAGGTGTGTATGTGAATGTATGCGTCTTTGTGCCAAATTTAGATGTGTAAAAAGGGGAAGCAACCAACATAATCTCGAATATCAGCGTGAAACCACATGATGAACAGAAACTAGGAAGAAGTCACACGTAAGCAAATTATTGGCTAGTATCTCTCTGCATGTCTACATACGCGCACCCACTCAACACAACTGCTAGAATGCTCTGTGCCTCATACTTAGGTATTGCAACAGCCTGCATTTCTGGAACAGTCTACGTGTTCGTCTCTGACGCTGGCTGGGACACTTTTCTGAAGTATGATGGATGATCTCACTAATCCACTTCCCAAACAGAGGTCAGAACAATCCTAAGAACACTGACATTAAACATGTCAGACTCTCAGAAGCAAAAGCAGAGTAAGAGTGGGTGAGAGAAGAGAGAGAAAGATGAGTAAAATCACAAAATCAATACAGAATCTGCACAGCCTCGACTGCTCAGAGAAGTAACATTAAGTGTGTTTACATGCACACTAATGATATGATGATGATGATTCCAATGACCAAACTATTCAAGTGATCATGTAAACAACATACTTCACTACTTTACATTGGACTGAAGCTGCTTGTGGATTTCAAGGAATCTGGTTAAGACACTTTTCAGCACAATAACAGGGTTACACTGTTGATGCTTAAGCTTTTACACATCTGTAGAGAACAGAGATAGAGACAGAAAAGAGCTGCTCCAAAAACAGTAAACATCATACTTAATTCAGCACTATACCTGCACCATTGTGTTGAAAAAGAAAAAACAAAAAAAGAGAGAAAAAATCAATAATTACAAAAACCTTATTAGAATTTCTGCCTTTATATTAAATTTGACACTACACCTGCACCAACATGTCACATCCATCTTCTGGTGGGTTTATTGGCAAACTGCAAAGCAAATGTAGAGGTGCATACAGCATCTATTCAGAATGAAATCCAATTATTGACTGACTCATGTATATTGCTTAAGTGCATGCAGTTTATTTTGAACACGTAAACATGTTTTTCTATCCAAATGCTAGGTTTAGCACGTTGGGTCATTTTTTAGGTTGTTTCCCAAGTACTGGGTGCTTTCTGGGTAGTTTTAGCCACTGGGTTTGCGACTGTATCACAATAACATAACATACATTTTCACACCATAACAGCATGTGAGGAAGCTGATTACAACAGAGTTAGTTTAACAGCTTTTCATCAGGCAGCGGCACAGTTATGGGTGAAAACTGCTTTAAATGTTTCACCATTTACTCTCAAGAGACAATAATAAAGACAGCTGTTATATTTCAAGTAAAAACTATATTACAAGCTGTATTTTTATAGTTGTGATTTTGGGAGTCACAGCTTTACTGGTCACTGCTGAGGTTTAAAGCTGCATGTCAGGTACTAATTAAGTTGATAATTAACGTTATCTGTATAATAAACGTAACGTAGTTGGCTAAAATTAGCCAAGTTACATAGCTAACCTAGCTAGTTTATAAAACAATCTTTATTAGACTTGGTTATCACCACATTTCTTTTACTGTCTGGTACAGTACTTTGAATCAGATGTTGTTTTTCATGCAAAATGTTTGTTTTTTTGGGTGTCCAAAAAGATCTTTGTTTTTTGTTTTGATTTTTCTCATCATCTTTATTATTAATAAATGTTTTATTTTAATTCAACAGTAACAGTACCAAACAAAATAGGTAAAAACAACCCATTATTGGTGTCGGGTCAAAGTAATTATATAGTAGGGTAACTTTTATGACTCAGCCTTTTGGGTCATTTGCATAACCCAGCAGTGTTTGGTCATATTAACCCAGCATGTGTTCTGTGACTCATTGCTGGGTTTGGCAAATGACTTAAATTAGGTTTTTAGCCCAGCATTTTTTGACTACAATGTTAAATATGGTAAGGTTGCTCTTGAAGTTTGAGACCAGTCATCAGTTAACTAAGACCATTCCCAAAGGAAGATCCAATATTCAGTCGTATGAACTGGATTCTTGCATACTCACAGGACTCACTAAATAGTTCTCCCTTCAAATTTCACTATTTAACATCACATGAGTCAACGGCTGCTATCATTAGACCATGACAACCAGTGAACTAATGAATATTAATAAGATAATTATCCATTTAAGCCACCACACCTGCAAGTCACTTCTCATTTTCTGGCATCTTTCAAAGAGAAAATGAGATTGAGAGCACACTGGCTAACGTAAAGCAGGAGCCTAAAAGCCTAAAAGCTCATGATGACTAAGAGTAGAATGATGAACTGTGAGGTCAAAGCCTTGCGCTTCAACCACCTCCAACACTTCTGCATATGAGCACGGTGTGGGTGCAGCTCTACAGTCAAGCTTCATGTTGTGAGGGTGTGAGTATTGATTTCTGTGTTGGCTGGAGCCCCTCCTAATGGCAGGCCTAAGATCAGTTTTAGCCTTAGGCTTTAAATGGTTTTGATTAGGGTGGAGGCTGTAGAAACCTGATTCTGCGTCATGACTAAAACTGTTGCTGGGATGGGGTATTGATTTGCTGGGGTTGGCTGGCTAAGGAAAAAGCTGCCATATTAACACAAAAGAGAACTCAAGCTGCGGGTAGAGTTTCAGCAGCACCCTCGTCACTGTGTCTCAAAGTGATGTCTGACCTCTGAAACCACACTCAGAAGAGCTGCCACTTCTCTAATAGACTGTGATAACAGCGTGATGCACAAACACATGTACATAAAAGCACTCTCTAAATGAGAAGACAGACATATGCTTTCCTTAATGCATATATTTGTACGTATGTATATATACTCAATGTAAATAACTTTCAACTTCATTTCTTTGCAGGCAGGTGGAAAACACAGTGAGGGGAAACAAGTATTCAGATACTTTTGTATTTGTTATTTAATACAACAAATACAAATGTTACAGGCATATATCCATTTAATTCACAGTTTTTTTTTACTTTGTATTTAAAATTCTAATAAAAAAAAAACAAAGGTAGGTTTTAAAAATTGAAACTGATAGGCAGTCAATGCCATAAATGAATAACATTGGTAATTTGTTGCAAAGCAGTTGTTGGCAGTAACAGCTTTGAGATGTGTATGGTAAGAGGTAATCAGCTTTTTGCAGCATTGTGGATGAATTTTGGCCCATTAATCTTGGCAAACTGCAATTCCCCACAGTTACCGGCATTTTCTAATGGATTCACAATTTCAAAGTGGTCCATAAATTTTCAATGGGATTCAAGTAAGGAGGTGCAAGCACCTTCACCTTGAGGTATTTTGGCTGTATGTTTGAGGTCGTCTTGTTGAAACCTTCATCATTTCATATTTCTTGGCCGATGAAATTAAATTCCCCTCTAATATCTCCTAGTATATCACTCTATTCATACCTTTGATGATGTGTAACGCCCCAGTACCACTGTTCCAATATATCTAAATGCTCATGAGTAAATTTTAGACACACGTCTCTGTGTTTCTTTTTGCATAAGAAGACGGTGCTGTTCATTCCTTACAGTTCTCTGTGGAACTGTTGTTCCTGTTGCTTTCATGTCATCCTGTAACTCTTCTTAAGTGACTGCTGGCTTCTCTCTTACCTTCCTTATCTTTAGTCTGAGAGCTCTTTCTCTATCTAAGGATGCTTAGTTATACTTCCTTGAACTTTCCAATTGTGTATTATCAAACCAATTGTGCTGACAGGGAAGTTTAAGGTCTTTGGTAGGGCTCTGTAGCCTTTTCTATTGACATGTTGTTTAATAATTTTGTCCCTGAGAACTTTAAGAAACTTTTTCACCTTCACCATGATTGCTACTTATCGCATAAACTCTCAACCAATGGCAGCATCTTTTATAGTTACGTCTAGTGCAACTTGGATGAGAACATTTTTTATTTTTATTTTTCTTTAATATGTAGTACTTGATAATTTGTTCAACCTTTAGGTATACGCTCACTTTAACATAGTATCTTGATACTTTCTTGCCTGTCAAATTAACAAATAATAATAATTATTAGTATCTGAATTAATAGTATCTGAATACTTTTTTCCCCTTTCAGTTATTTAAATATATCTTTGTTTCCCCTTATGAATATATATTTTCTTTGTTCATATTTATGAGAACAAATATATAAGACAGTAAATTTAAAGTGTATATACGCATTGGAAATACATTAAGTAACAAAAATGAAGTGTCTGAATACCTGTTTAACCTCACTGTACACTTTTTCCTTAAACCTGTGTTCTTTTTTCAACCACGTCAGTCAAGCTTAAGTCCCTAAATGTGATCCACCCCTCCCTCTGGTGCTCACCTGGCAGAAGACAGGCTTGTAGCGTACAGAGAAGATGTGTGCCAGCTCTTCTGAGTCGTCAAAATCAGCAGGCAGCCGGTCCACACACAGGCACTTGGAGTGGAGGTGTTCGGCAGTGGTCAGCTGGTTGACGTCGGTCCACTGCACCATGAGCGTGCGGTCGCCCTGCACTTTGCCCAGCAGTTCTGAGCGAGCCCTAGAGGCCGAGTCCTTCTTCATGTACTCCACAAAGCCATAGCCTTTGGAGTGGCCCGTCAGCTCACTGTAGACCAGAAAGCAGCGCTCGATGTTCCCGTAGGACCGCACCAGCTCCTGGAACTGAGTGGCAGTGAAGGTGTGAGGCAGGTTGGTGACACACAGCAGCGAATCAGTGGGCTGCAGCTGGACGGTGATGTCACGGCCACGGACTGACGTTTGGTGCAGTGAACGGATGGCATCTTGCGCCTGGTCACCGTTTAGGAGTGTTACAAAGGCTGGTGGGACACACACACAGACACAGATAAACATTAATATACATAGAAAAGACCAGTAAATGAGTGCCAAATGTAAACACACTGAACAAGAGTAACTGCTGAATCACATAAGAGGGACTGTAAAGTACTAAAAACACCACACCACACACAACTGCCTCTCATGGGTTTAATCCACTATGAAAAGCATGAATGCATTAACTCATCAAGCATGAAATAAGATGCTAATTCATTAAAACTCATTAAAAAATTAAACGTCCAATGAAAAAAAACATTTGGTATCGCTTAAGTCAAGGCACTACTCTTATGGGGTTCCCCATGGTTCACCACTGGGGCCAGTCTAAATATTTAATTAAGCTGCTTTTCTCTCAGTTATCTCTGCTTACACCAAGGTAGAACTTGGCAACTCAGTTCATTTCTGCATTTACTCCATGCGTGATGCTGGAAGTTTTTCTATCAGCTGTCTTTGCAGCATGTTTACTTCGTTTTCCCTGTTCCTTTACAAAATACTGGAATATTCTCCTGAGTAAAACCAACTACAATTAACTGCTGGCAGCTGTTGTGAAGCACTAATGATTACTTTGGATGCTAAAGTAGTACTTGGTAAATGTTTCCGAGTGTCATCTTCTTTCCTCTTCCTTCCATGGCAAATTCATGAACAATGTTCAGTATATCCCAGAAATATTCTCCAATCCCCAATTAATTAGCATCTTGAAACTGATACTGAAATAGTAATGACTGTTTTAGAAGTATGTGGAGGGCCAATAATCCTTTTCTGTAAATATAGTAGCAAGCACTTTGAAATTGTTCTGTACCCACAAACCATTTAGAATACTTCCTTAAATATTTTCTAGAGCTACTTCACCCATTCCCCATGCCCTCCTTCTCTTTTTTCCTCACCTTCCTCCTTCTGAAGGCTCTTACTGTACAAAGATTTCCAACAATACGTTTAGAGACCTGTGAGTCAATGACAATAAATGTAGCTTAGCTGAGTTTTTTTTTTTTTTACGACAAAGAAAAAGGCCTGCACAAAGCTTCTTAAATAGCTTACACAATAATCTTATAATTCACAGGCAATTTGCTGGTGACAGGCTTGAGACGGCCATTTTTAAATCACAAAAAGGGACTTGATTATAGGCTTTGTCTAAAACCATGACAATTATTACTATTTTTTTTTCTTTTGCTACGGCAAGCAGGGGGAGGAAGCAACTTTATTGAAGCAGCTTAAAGCCTATAATTGTTCTGCCATGAGACATCTACAATAACTCATTAAAGTACAGTAGAATGAGTCTTTTTGTGGTGAGAATCTCAAGGGAAATATAGGGAAATGTCAAAAAGATGACTGCAGGTTGGTCAGGTCATGATGGTCAGCATGACAGCAGATGTCATGATGTTTAGCTTTAGTTCATTTAAATCTGTCTCTGGCAGGAAAAGCACAACATTCTAAGAATATGCGCTGTTTGATTTCTAATCCATTAGCATTCTTTATCCCATCATTAACAGTTTGCTGTCCTGTGCTTGTTATGCTTGTTAAAATTTCAGGAGTGCTTTGAGTTCATATCATGGCAGTATCAGCTCGCTCTCACCCACCTTTCAGTGACATACAAATGAGCTGTTCTGACACCGTTAACAATAGAGCTTGTTAGAGCTCATCAGGACTCATTAAGCCAGGGGGGTGAAAGATCACTGCATGTAAAACAAGAAAATCCTGCATTCCCTCTCCTTAATGGATCTAAGGAATAATGCAGATGCCTCTTCTTGTACTCAATAACAGGCTGTCAGACGTCATTACTGCTGACCGTGCCATGCAAAAATGCTGCTATTGAGTCATTTCAGCCAGCCGGGGTTGTGGCAAACTGCAGAAGACACAAGCTCTGCCCCGATACCGTGGCTCGTTATGGCTCGTTAGGCTTCGATAAGGCTGGGTGTCATTACCAGATGGCTCCACGTCTCAGCAAAGTGCCAAGTTTTGGTTCTTTAGGCCGGGATTTGACAGAGTGTCCTCCCCCTGCAGTTACTGTCGCTAGCAAAGCACAAACAAGCCTTCACCTGCTGCTTTACAGCATGTCAATTACCAGGGAACCCCTCTCCCACACGCACACTCACACAGATCCCAAGCAGACAGACATAACACACCTTTCAAACCATTAATTGCCAAGGCCGGTCAGTGTAAGCACACACAGCCTAGAAATTTTTACTAGCTGACCTCAACCATGTCTGTGACGGTCACACATACGCAAAATATACACAGGGATATACTCTTAATCCTCCACCTGCTGCCCCGTGGCATGGCAGTTAACACTACAACACATGAAGCAACATAAACATCTGTCAAACATGAGTGTTCAGCTGAACTTGAAAGAACAGGCATAGCCTTTCACCCTCAGACCTACATGCCAGTTACACACACACAATAAACAAAAAGACATTTGGAGAGTCAAAAAGATACTGTTTTGGCACAAAGCATGGTGGAACTGATGCTGCATTTATTTATTTATTTATATTTACATTACATTCAGTACCAGAGTACACTACAATAGCATAAACATTTGGAAAGAATAATGACTGACAAAACTAATAAAAAGGCAATGAAACCAAAAGATTCGTGAAAATCAGATTGTCATAATTCATCCCTTCCTTCAAATGTAGTCAATCACTTTACAAAACGGACAACATTAGAATCAGCCAGCAAAGTGGACAAAAGTACAGACCATACTGCTCAATTTGCCAAATCTCAGTTTCAAGATGGCTGCCACTACTGTTTTTGCTATGTAACATACCTTTTTCTTTTTATCCATTTTTAAGATTAGATTTCATACAGGGTGGAGGTACATTTTTGTTTTTTGCTTTACAGGAGCATTTTTCACATTTTTAGTTTTATTTTCTCCTTGAAGTCTACTTATAATGTTTGTGTGGATTTTGTGACAAAAATCATAACTTATTTTTACAAGACTCTTGTAAAAACTCTCTTTATTCTTTAGAACTAAAGAGGCTGTTTTAGTTACTGTGCCTTTAATACTGACATATGTAATTTAGCTCTGTTCTGCCTGGCTGCAGTCCACGCTGAAACGCTCAATGTAACTTCAGCGTGAATGGGCAGAGCTAAACTGTTGTCAGCTGACTAGGTGGATATTTGTAAATGGGTTTTCGCGACAACACAGAAGCAATCAATTAAAACTGGGCTTAGCTTGCATTTGGGACTGGAGAGTGAACAGTGTTTTTTGAAACTTTAACAATGTTAACATATTACATCAAAGTCTTTTATTTCAAAAAAGCCAGGGAAATTTTGTTTTCATGATATGGGCACTACATTTTTTGGCTACATAAAAGATGACAACTTATAACCACAAGTTTTATTGAACTGCAGTATTATATTATTTTACTTGACAAGGATTAAGAATAAGCTGTGGTTGTGTGTTCATTGACATTTTTTATTTTGCAGTAAAAATGTAATTAATCTAGTAATGAACAACAGAATTGTGAATCCCATAATGTAGTCTCTGCAGCTGCTTAGCTTGGCCTGATTGTACGAGACCTGCATCATGAAAGTGTTTTCCTACAAGCTGTTTTGTCTGATTTCTAAAACTTGACACTGCGGCCTGAGAATTTCCTAAAATGTACACTGCACATGAACTTTTCTGTCAGTATTCAAATACTAAAATCACCATTTGTGTATTTGTTACATTCCATCATTAAAGTCAGGGAGAAAATATATAGGCCTACAAGTCAAACACTGTGGATGACAAAATATCACGAGTAAGTCCATGAGTCATCACCATCTACTGCTGCACTGGTGAGCTCTAGTGTTAGCTAGTTAGATTATATCAATAGGCAGTGTACTCACACCTTATCTGACACTAAAGCTTAGTACTTGGACCCACAGTCACCAAAAGATTTCCAGAGGTTACTTCTGAATATTTTCAAATGTACAATTCACTAGCAGTAAATGTCAGCCAAACAATAACAGCATTTAATGGTAACTGAAGCCCTTTTTTCTGGTTAATAAAACGTGTTCATTAACTCTTAAGAATACTCAAATTTCAGAATCTGTCAAAATCTCTACTATAATTCCATGCTATCAAATGCACTGCTTAAGACCAAGAGATGCAACATTTAACATATTACACACAACCTCTGCAAACAAAAAATAAACATATAACATATACAGCTCCAAATCTGAATCAAATGACAAAAGTACAGAGGCTGACTCAAAATAACAGACACTCAATGACTAACAGCCACAATCGCACACACCAAAAATCTGTGATAATGGAGCTGTTACGTCACCGAACAATCTAGTCTGAACATTCAAATATACCGTGCTCTTTTACCAGACACAACTCACAGTAAGTACCCTGGCCTTTGTACTCCTGCCTGTGCGCGTATGTGAATGTGTGTTGCGTGTGTGTATTTGTGCGTATGCGTCCTCCCGGTACAGCCACCCACACTTGCCACTGCATCAATTAATGATGATCTCCTTCTGCTTTCCCAGCATCAGTCATCTGGCTCAAGTGGTTGCCGAGCCCGGCAGCGACTCCCACACACTCCCGTAAAAAGCTCCTCTCTCTGACTTCAAGTAGACAACGAGACCCCCACACCGCTAATGGATCCACCCCCCCCCCATTTCATTGATCTTCATCATCCTCATCATCCTCACGCAACGTTCATATGTAGACTGGGTCAAATGTTCTCACTAAGTGCCTGCACTGTCACAATATATCGTTTACTGCTCGTTATCGTGTTCCGATTATGCAAATTATTTTGGTCAAAATAAAGCAGGTCGATCTTCAACATTTTTAGTATATTGCAAGCCAATATACTGTTATTGTTATACGATGATTCCTCTAATGCTTCTTTAACTGTGAGTCTCTGGGAGTTATAGTGAGTCCACAGTTTTGTCCGTGTTGGAATTAAACTAAAGAACTATTGGAGCTGGGTTACTTTTATAAGAGGGGGTTCCGTAACGTAATTTGTAAAGGATTTGATTGGCTGGTTCCTATGGGATAAAGTATCTGTGTAATATCCCCAGATTCCCACAGATCGCCTAAACAGAAACATCATAGCCCAGATGTTCAGGTCAGAGTTAAAGGACAGGTGCGACACTCAATAACAACACGGCACTTGGCTCAATCTTGGGAGATTTTTTGTAACATTACTGTAAGCATGAACTGAACAGGCCTACTGCTGCATTTTCATTAAAGCAAAGCAAGATGACTTCTGTTTCGCCCCATTCATTTCTATGCAGACAGACAACAGTTGTGCAAGGGAGACTGTTTGAACAGCAGTTTTATAAAGTTGAGCTTTTCCCATTATTTTGCAAATGAGTAGCCAGTTTCGGCAGGCAGCAATCAGACTGTTAAAAAGTGCCGCGGTTCGTTACACCATGCATCACATCCACATGCAAATGACAGCCTAAAATCAGTGTCGATGGAAGTTGGAGGAGAAACTTTTATTTTTACATTAGTTCAAATTTAAAAAAGATTAGACATTTTCTTGCTTGTGTTTCACTGGTGCACAAAACTAGCCAAGAACTCTGAACAGCTAAACTTGCTTGCATTTTACCGACAACTGCCACGAAGCAACCAAAAATCAGCGACGTAAGTATTTTGCTTCGGTGCAATGTAAATGCAGTATAAGGCTTTATTCAGATGGTGGAGTGTATTGTGCTAAAAATACAAATTAAATACAAAATAAAATTATATCCTATGGTAGGACACGGGCTTGGCTTGTTCTGCTGCAGATTGTGTTTTTTCCCCCCACCGTTTGCATTATTTCCCACCACAGATCCTCACGGGACAAGCTGAAAAATCCCGTGCATAACACCGCTCATAAAGATTTGCTGCACTCCGTCTCCGCTTTGCAAAACTTGTCACAGGCGGATTCATTGCAGTTCAGACGTGTAATTTTTTTTTGCAGAATATGCTCCGCCATCTGTACAGAGCCTAATATTATCACTAGGGATGCACTGACCATGAATTTTTATGGCGAATACCAACTCCAATTTCTTTAGTTTTAGCCAAAGTTGAAATATACATAAAATGATCTACTCCTTGTGGCTTTTTGAATTCAGAAAATGAAATATCGTCCTATTTAAATAACATGAATCAAATAAAGTGCTGCATAGAAAGTAAGAGCCAAATGGCTCTCTAACAGTATAGTCAGTCACGCAAAATTATGCAATGACATTTCAGTACAGGTATAGCAGCAGATTTCAAATACAGTGCAAGCACACTTACATGCCTCACGTTATTTACATAATAAAATTGCAACACAGGTTGTTCAAAATATGCCAACTGCATGTGTGGAGCAAAAATCTGCCGATTCTGATCTTGACTGATTCCAATCGTGCATCTTTAACGTATCAAACTTGTAAAAACTATGGACACTGCAGATTTCTACTGGTTTAAAATCATGAATCTCATTGTCAGTTAACTAAATTATAATACTTCTCCAGGTAAGACTAATCCTGCTTGAATGGGGCTTAGGTGTCGAACCTTTCTACACATGAACCTCATCAGCAAACATACTGAAGCAGCAGTGGGCTGGCCTGAGTGTGGGCAGCCTGTGTGAGCTCCCGTATTGCCTGTGGTCGTCAGAACTCGGTAGTGGCAGCTCGTGCTACTATCTGCCACTGTACATTTCATGCTGATGAACTGTCCACAGGGAGCAGGCGAGTATGCTCGCACGCCAATTAATTTCCATCCTGTAAATCAGTCATGTAGAAATGGGGAACAGAAAACAACAGAGCACACAACAAGAGTTGAGGCATGAAATGACAGCATGTGGGCTTTTGATGGTGCACTCCACGTCCCTTTGGGATTCGCTGCGAGCCGTTATCTCTGTTCAGTCTCTCACTGAAGGATAAGCCACACTGCTAGAGGGAGCATTGTGAAGCGCTGTCAGGAACATGAGCTGAATTCTGAGATGGGAAGGTCTCGGCTTTCCTCTTTGTCCAGGTGCATGAACACTCGTGCTATGTCCAGAGGATCCAGATACCGAATGATGTGTGCCACAGAGGCTGGAGAAGGGACACACCTTTTTCATTATATGGTAGCAATTTTGTAATAATACACAAATCTTACAATACAATATGTACTGATTTATTTTTGATACAGATGTATAAAAGAAATGCCAGGGCTGGTTTTGCCTTTATTGTTTTGTCAAAATCCAGTCAAATCAAAACCGCAGTGTTTGGTGAAAGCATAAATGAATGCAAACAAGTCATGTCCTTAAAACTCAAATACATTTAAATACACAGTGTAAATAGCAGGTTCAGGTTGTAGCACAGGAGAATTTCTTTCTTCTGTGTTTATCTGTATCTTTACAAAATATATCAGTATGTCTGATATCACAAATATTTTTAAGAGACCTCAGGTGTAAGAAAGATGCTATATAAATTAAACTTATGATAATATTATTATTACTATTATTATTATTATTATATGATAAAATCTAAACAGATTTGATTCACCACATGCATTATATCACAGCCTTATCTTCAGTTTAAACTCCAATCAAAACAGCCATTAAGCACAAGTTATTCATTTTTCAGTGCACCTTGTAACAATCCCAAGCTCACAGGTGAGCAGACTGAGACAAACTTATCAAATAAAGAACCTGCTGGTGTTCTCAGAACAATGGACTGGCCACCCACGAGTCCAGACCTCATCATCACTGAGGCAAGGCAAGTTTATTTATAAAGCATACACAAAGGCAATTCAATGTGCTTTACATGAATAAAAGCGAAAAGAACATCAACACGATAAATAAAAGCAAAGTACTTAAGAATGAAAATAAAAAAAAAATCAAATAGGCAGTATTACTTGAATCTTTTCCAGCACCCTAAGTGAGGAAGATCACCACCTGTAAGGTGAACTCCAGGAGAGCTGATTAAAACTAGGATAACAGTTATACTGAAGTCTGTTCCAGTTACTGCCTTTCACTGGATGAACAGCAGCCATAACAAGATTATCCTTTTAAGTAATACAAAAAACCTCTAAGATATCAATCAATCTTTGAGATAACAGTGTTAGCATTTGACCTCAAAAAGAGTCGATTAAACCTGGATAACCAACGCACAGGTACTTCATACTTGTGCTTTTTCCAGCACCCCAAGTTTTATATTAAGCTATATATCAAGTTGTTCTTCAACGTACAAAACCTCTAAGATTTGAATCAGTCTTTGGGACAACAGTGCTAGCATTTAGTCTCTATGAGAGTTGATTAAACTTAATGGATAAACAATGTATAGATTGTTGGATTAACATTGAAAAATGTAAAGACAAGAGTGAAAGAAATGTAAATAACAAAGTGCTAAAAAGATACAAACTGCAACATCTTAATGAAATAAAACAAAAAATTAAAAGGAAGTACAATGTATATAAAAAGAAAATTAAAGCAGAAGCAGAAAATGCAACCCACATCTAAGACTGAACTTTGGAAGTGTAGAAGAATATCCCTACAGATATCTTTGGAAAACTGAAAACAATGGAACCTGTATACTGTCAGAAAAAAGGTACTGCGCATGTACATTTTTCATCTACCAATGTTCCAACAATATAAATGTACCCACAAAGGTACAACAATGGTTTTAAGGTCTAATTGTGTACCTTCAATATGTTTTTATGAGGGAAAAATATATATTTGTACCTTTTTCATAGCCTAATGTTTTAAAACAGAACAATAAAATAAAAATGATAGAGACAAAACAGGGTGTGTGGAGTCAATACAACTCAAAAAAATAATAATTGCATTAGTTTATGGTACAATTATGTTCCCTAACTAAAGGTAGTGAACACGGCGAGAGGTACCGCTCCAGTGACAGTTTAGCAGCTTTTTTTCTGAAAGTGTAATAAAGGCAAAGTGTTGACATACTAAATATATGTTATGTCTTGTTATACTGCATTGATCCTACAAGGGTAATTTGTCTTTTTGCGGCCTAACTATCCAGTCTGGGAGCAGCAACACCTGAAAATTGAGAAATTATATTTAGTTGTTGAAGCTTCTGTGTAATTTTCTATTCAATATATGTTTTCTACTTTTTTCTGATGCTGGAAAAACAAATAACCTGTACATATTGGCCCTTTTGAATAGAAAAGAAATAAAGGGTGTCTGACTTTTGCACAGTACTGTAAATATGCACACTGTGACACCCTATACTGCAGTAGTTTTCCCTGCTCTAAACAACCCTTGTCATCAAAAATGACAGACTTCAGGATTTTATATCACTTCTTTACAGTTATACAATGTTCATTTTCCTAATTTTTCCCGCATTTTGCATTTAATAACATTTTTCTTTCCCACTTCCTAACACATTACAGACTGAGCAGCTCAGCTAATTACCACAAGGTGCGAACACCATCCACAAATGTGCTCTTTTTCATCATCACAACTGGCTTGCCTTCACAATAGCACCTTCAAAACAACTGCGCAGCAACTTGCAATGAAACATGCAGGGGCTAATCACTCAATTAGCCACCCTGACACACACATACACTGCTAATTACTACTTCTCAGCATAGTACACCCTGGAAATATGTGACAGTGATCTGGTGCAGCTACTGCAATACAGCTTAGTACCTTAAGGTCACATCTACTGTAACGGCCCACAAAATGAGAGGATAAAGAGGCATATCAAAAATAAATAAGCATGAAACCGATACAACATAACCCCCTGGGTGCTAAGAGCTTCTGCATCATGCCAACATGCTTGGTGCTTGAGGACTTCACATTAGTGTATATAGTGACTAGCTTTAATTAGACCACAGAGAAGTTTGGTCATAGCCTCTGAGCTGCCATTACTCCACCACACCATTAAAAGAGACCCAAATTACAGAAATGATGTTTTAATTATGACTTAACAGCTGAGATGTTAGAATATCTGAAATAATTTTAAATGACTTTGGAGCTTTTCAACACAATAACCTCGTGCTATTCTTCCAGTCTATTTGCAGCAGTACAACAAACATGTTTCTGGGCTGTTAAATGCCAAGTACAGAGCATGTAGTGAAGCTGCCTCTCAGCGCCTTCATGAAAGAGTGTTCTGCAGTGTGTTCCCCATGATGGTCTGACAGCACACAGTAACCAGCTATTTAAAATCAGGAAGGCTCTTTATTGTAAGGGTCTTAGTTGTGGGATGCAGTCAGCTGTCAAAATGAGGATCGTCTCTTTAAAAATCTCAGAAATCACTCTTGATGTTCAAAAACAGAGAAAGCAGTTCTCTTTTCGTAGTTCTTTTTTTTAGTCTTGTCATTTAAGTTCCAGGTTGGTTCTGTTCAGCAAACTCTCTTTCTAAATAATTAGAAGCAAAGGCTACTGAAAGCTGCCAGATTACTATTCATCCTTGTGAATTACAAATATGTGCAGATTGCAGGGAAGAAAATCTTTGATGATTTCCAGTTATATATAAAGGATGGGTTTCTTCGTTTGGAAAGGAAACCACCATGTGTTTTGGGGTTGGCCTGGATAATTCACAGACTCAAGTATTCATTCTTTACATTGGTACTTATTTCTATATTTAGTCTTTAGAAGCTTCAAAGCCACAAGAATTGTACCCTAACATAAAGCAGTAGAGGCCTTTAGATAGAACAGTCATTGTTAATATATGGAAAATGTTAAAAATAAATGAATACATCACAAATTCATGCCAGGCATTCACATCACCTTGCCTCAGAGCACAACAAACTACACTGCCTTCCATGCAGCCACTGAAGCTAAAAAAGCAGAGACACCTTAGAAAGAAATCATGTATGTGGGAGCACTTTAAATTGAAGATATGAAAAATGCTTAGCGCAAAATTTGTGCTAAGAGGTCGGTAACACCATAAGTGTTGACAAATAATCTTAGACATATGTAGTGATACTTATCCAAGCATCCAGGCCACTCTGAGTCTTATCTGTCATGTAATGCTTCAGGTAGAAATATAATTAAACAGTTTCACAAGAATCACCATCAACTTGGTACAGCACAGGAGCTGCTCTGTAACTTCCAGACCACACCAAGACAGTAAATTATTAGTAGGCATGCATGATGATATTGGAATCACACCAGTATCAGCGGATATTTGCTTAAAAAAGAACAGCATTGGACACGTTTAGATTTGAACGATATTTCAAACTGATATCAAGAGATGAATGTTTAAGCGACGCTGGGCTACTGCACTGCACATTATTCATTTTACTGTTTTTGCAACCCTATACAGATAAGTATTACATTTCTCTGTAATGTTAATTACGTTAGGCAGATTTAATTCCAATTTCTAGACTTTGTGAGTATTTATGTATTGGCATCAGTATCTGCATCAACAGATATGCACATGTTGATATCTACATCGACCCACAATTCCCATATTGGGGCAGACCTAATTATTAAATCAAAAGAAACTGCTGTTAAGGATGACTTTGAGACTAAGTACAACCCCATTTTCATAAAAGTTGGGAAGCTGTGCAAAATATAAATAAAAACAAAATGCAATGATGGGCAAATCATTTAAAACCTACATTTAACTGAAAATAGTACAAAAAACAACATATCAAATGTTAAAAATAGGGTTGTAAGAAAATATCGACACACTTGAGTATCTCAATATTATGTTTTGTGATACTGTATCGATTCTCAAAAACACACTATCGATTTTTAATTAATTGTTTTCATACAAAGATTAGTGGCAGACTGTGGTTTATTTTGTGTTGTGTTTAAACCCTAAACCGCTAGATCTTCAGCCATTACACTCTTCCACTCCAATATAAACAAGAAATGTATCACTATAACTTAGGTCCGGTGTTCTAACAATCTGTCCTACCGATCAAGTGTGCATGCCTATATTACATTACATCACTTCCGAAAACCAGGATCTGCTTCCACAAATGCAGGTTAAACCTCTATCATGCAAAGTAGAATCCATTTATAAACAGGATCCAGAAACGCTGCCACCTTCCCTGGGCCCGAGCTCATTTGAGATGGACTGAGGGGAAGTGGAAAAGTGTCCTGTCATCCACAAATCAAAATTTGAAATTCTTTTTGGAAATCATGGATGCTTCGCCTCCAGGCTAAAGAGAAGAGGGACCATCCAGCTCATTGTCAGCACACAGTTCAAAAGCCAGCATCCGTGATGGTATGGTGGTACATTATTGTACATGGTATGCGTAACTTGCACATCTGTGAAGGCACCATTAATGCTGAATGATATATACAGGTTTTGGAGCAACATGTGCTGCTATCCAGATGACGTCTTTTTCAGGGAAAGCCTTGCCTATTTCAGCTTATTTCATTACATTTCGTATTCAAAACTACAGCAGTCGGTGTCCTCAGGTCCCAAACATTTACAGAGCGCTGTTAAATGAAGAGGTGATGCAACACAACGGTAAGCATGACCCCGTCCCAAATGTTTTGAAATGTGTTACTGCCATCAAATTCAATATGGACACATAATTGGCAAAAACAATACAATTTCTCAGTTTCAACATTTGATATGTTGTCTTAGTACTATTTTCAATAAATTGTAGATTTAAATGATTGGCACATCTTTGCATTCTGTTTTTATATACATTCTGCACCACATCCAGACTTTTTTGGAAACAAGGTTGTATTCTGGTACTCATTCAGAAACAAAAATACAGCCTATATATTGTTAGCACTATAAATAAGTAATATTTAGTAATAATTACTCCTATAAGCAAAATAAATAAAATATAAAATGTTAGTAATATAAAATAGATTTTGTTGAACATACATACAGCCTAATACAGCTCAAACAAATTATGTAATCAAGCATAAATATATAAGCCACTTCTCAGGGTTCTGAATTCTTTTACTTTTACTGTACAGTTTGAAAAATGGCTATTGACTATGCCAAGGTAATTACAGTGCTAGAACCCTCAGCCGTAAACACACAAACACCTCATTATATGCTTAGAGAGGACAAATCAATGAGCACCAATGCCAAAACCATTATGTGTCTTCAGTTTCTTAATATAATTTGCCATCTATTTAACGTGGAGCATAAAGCTAGCAAAGTTAGCTCTAAATCAGTGCAGGCCCTTTTGATCCCCATGTGTCTTCATTACCGGACGGCGCAGTCCAAACAAAAGTTCCACTGTTAAGCTCTAATTCCCATGCCCACCACTTCCATTGTCATTCCACTAGCAGGCCGGAATGCCACGCATACCTTCCACATTCCATCACGGATTCCCCCTAACTGACACAGGCAGATTTTTTAACTCTCTAACTCCAGTGAATAAGAACCTTGAGATACACTCTATCTGCAAAATGCAAGCATCAACAATTGTTTTCAGTGCGTGGTGCCAATTTGCTGGTTGTGCTGAGGTGAGCCCTAAGGGGTGCAGGATGAATATTCCTTATTACCTTTAAAAATGCAGCAACAGTCAGCTGCAAATACCTTCACGAATGCTGCTTTAACATACATACACACATATTCTATAATTCAGATTGCTCACTCCATCTCCATCCCCTTCACATCTGCAACAAACTGCTTATGCATAAGCTTTACATTATGACAAGAAGCATAAAATCACCTAGGCTGGTGATAAGCGAAAATCTTATGCCTAATAGCCTCTTTAGACACTGGCAATTCAATTAATAAAGCTCCGGTGCAGGCTCGGTGGCGTTGCATACTGTGCTTTACTCTTCCCCACAGCGATGAGTCAGAGTAGGCTGGACTCTGGGCGAGAGCACACTTTGAATGCATTCTTTAGTGTCTTTTCAAAAAGCAGCACTCACAGTTTCCCACAAGCAGAAATCTCCAAACGAGAAATTTCCGCAGTGCGAAGGCTCATTACAGATGAATATCAATGTTTTCAACAATTCCACAACTGCACTATAACAGTAGAAATGCCAAAAGCCCTTCTTCTGGTGCATTTATCTCCACAAATGAGGTTTTTTCCATCTTGCAAAACATTTCTGGGACACTTCAACAACACACTCAGACTATTTCCATTACACAATACTGCACATGTGATTCAGAACAGATTTAGTTCTTCTGGTGACAGCAATGCTCAAGGCTTGTAAGAGAATTTCCACGGTGTAAATGCCTTAAATAATAGAAACAAATGCATTTAACTTGTCTACTAGTCAGCAGTCAGCATTTCTCAAAATGTAAAGATTTTAAATAGAATTCCATTGTGTCAGACTTTAGAGTATCACTGATCAAAAATGCCATTTTAAATGGGCCATATCCAAAATTTTCTTGTTTTTTTATTGTAATCGTGTTGTTTTTTTATGACATCACAAAAACAATCAATTCAAAATTATCGCCTACACTTCCATCAAACTCTTATTTCTAACAGGAGGGAGGGAGGGAAGAAGTAAGTAAGAAAGAAAGGAAGGAAGGAAGGAATGAATTGTGTTTATTCCATGACATGGCATGACATGTCCTTTAAGGAAATACTAGCAATGGATTTTGGCTCATGGCTAGATGTTTTATCACTTCATTTGTCAAACTCTGAAGTAAAAATAAAATCTATGCCTTTAACTGTTGTACTACTTTACACACAGAATAGGCATTTTGAGTTATTTGGTTTTAAAAAAACAAAATTTTCCTCCCTTTTCTGAAACAGAGTTTGATGTAGCATATAAGAATTGTTTCAAAATGTACCATTCACTCCCCACTCCATACAGTCCATACATGGCTGTACTGAATGCACTGTTTTGTCACTAAAACCTGTACATTACATACAGTATATCTGCCTATGTCTGTCATAAGGAATGTTTCAGCCTGGACTGATTTTTGAATGAGGCACAACACGGGGCAGCTAATCAGAACTTAGTTAATTTACATATATCAGTCTTAAAGGTACAGTAACAAAAACAGTGTTTGATTCTAAGGGATAAAAAGAGGTTAGAATATGGTAACATAGAAAGAATTATGACTACTTTTGGTACATAAAACAACATAAATGTTACAGGTGGACTTCAGGAAGGGGATTCCATCTGAACACAAAACGTTATCAGGCCAAGATCATACAGACTCCATTCTAACATGCAGAGCTTATTCACTGCCTGAGACAAAATCTCCATAATCCATAATCAGCACAAAAACTGCAACATCAAGCAACTTTGAGTACAGCTCCAAGGGAAAAGAAGGGCTAAAGGTTCAGATATTGGATCAGAATATGCTTCTGTAAAAGATGATAATGTATTTATCAGTTCCAGCAGGAACACAAAATCATTTTCCTGTTGGTTAAAGATTAATAAACCCTGGCAAATGAGGGCCAGATGGAGATGCAGTACTTATGGCACTGCCAAGGCTGACAACTCAACCCAGCCACAACAGACATTAAGCAGAGTTAAGGTCAAGCTCAGTGTCCCCACATCTACACTGCCAACTCTGTGCACAGAACACAGCACTAGTCTAATTCTCTGCTAAAGCACAGCCAATGCCCACAGCCTTTCCAGGCAATCCAAACATTTCTAAAGCCGGAGGGCCAGCAGCTGCCAAGCAGAGAGAGCTATCCTCCAGCCTTGTTTGGTATTTAAGACGGTGGAACCAATTCCTACGCACACACGAGTGATTTCCCCCTCCTTCCTAAAGGGCTTTTGGAACGAAACCCTCTAAGCACTGAAGTGAAGGGGGTTAGGAAATCATGAGGGAGCAATACTTTAAAAAAAGGAGAAAACATTCAGTTTGTTATCTATAGCTTATCCCACGTATGCAGTCCATAGATCGAACTGGGTTCTGTGCTTGGCTGAATTTGATCTACCGCATTTGCGCTTTGCTGGAACAGAAAGTTTTCATGTTAAGTACTGTTTGGTCTAAACAGCACAAAACTAAATCTGACTTCAACGTTACACATGATGTTGCATCAACAACTCAACAATGCAAGTTTCTTAAATAGAATGTGCTTTTACAGCATGTGACCTAAATAAGTCATTACAAGCTGAAATAATAGTTTTGTATACCACTACTTCACTCCTTCAGACAGTTTAGGCCATCACAACAACGCAAGTGTGGACTTATGCTTGTGCCAGCAGTCTAGTATCAGTAACGCCACAAATACAATGATGGACAGCTAGCTCAGAGGTCAATCAGTATTCAGAGTTGGTTCGGAGAATGGAAACAGGAGCTTGCATTGTCACTATTTCTGATTTGAAAGACAACTCCTCATTGACAGGCCTTGAAAAGAGTCCGCACACTTTAGCCAAGGAGTATTCATGAAGCCGTGCACTATGACAATGTCACAGGAGGAGGAATTCCCACACCGCGGCCGTTCAGCTTAGGGAATATCGTGGTACACTTTGCCACTTCTGTCACAAGCAAGCACTGGCAAGGATTCTCTATGTCTCAGATGTTTATTTCTGTGCACCTCTCTGTCCTACAGGCTGCCACTGTTTCTCACTGTTAGCGCTCTTTCTCAAAAACATCTTTTCTTTTAGGGCCAGACTCATATATCAATTGACCAGGAATACAGAAGGATGCAGGGATTCCAGGGATGTACCAGCATTATCAGGAATCCTGCTAAAAAAATCAGATGTCTCTTAAATATATAAAATATAAAAAAAAAATTATTCACCGATGTGATGTTATCTTGAATAATTCTCAGTAACCTGTTTTATAGGGTACATTTTAATGCTGAATTATGTGCTTATTTATAAGTGGCTTGTTTTATATTTACATTTTACAGATTTTATGTGCGTTTAGGAAACTGGACAATTGAAAATGAACATGATATTTGACAAGTGACAAACATATCCAGGGCTCTATGTAACCTTTTTGAGCAGGTAGCACTGATGCTAGAAAAGTTCCAAGTGTTATAGCAAAAATTACAACATTGTATCCCGAACGCAAAGCACCACTTTCATGAAGTTAGGAGTCATACTTTGGTTTTTAACTGGTTGCAACTCTTGAGAAAACGCTGGTGCATTTTTGGAAGTGGACTGTTCTCAATATGGCCAATAAATACAGCCCTGATATTAGTCAGTAAAGAAATGTTTCTCTACAACTATAACACCGGCTAATATAAAATTCTTTATCTCCTCAAATTTGATACTAGTGACAAAACTGTCACATTGGTCAAGTCTTGTCCTCAAACATCAACGTTTCCAGTCCATTATCTTTCTTCCAATTCTTGTAGTGCTAGACTGAAATTGTTCTCATCTTCGCCTTTAATAGCTGTTCCAACCTTTTAACCCTACACAGGTCATAAACCAGTCTCAGGACCCTTTCAAAAAGGAAGAGGGATCAGCAGAGCTGTGCTGGACCTCAGACAGGCATGCGGCACTCTGATCCTCGACATCGGAGCCTCAGCTGTGGAGGGGGGAGAGGCGACAAGCCGGGAGAGGATGGAGAGTGAGATCATAGGGTTTCACCTTCATCCCCGAACATTACTAATTAGAGGGTGCAGGAATGCCCGCTACGCCACCGAGAGTTTTCAGGCCCAGTGATATTTCGGAGCTACAGAGCTCTGTGTCAGGGCAGGTTACCATGCAAGCTCTGATAATCATGCTTGGTGTTAGCACTGGCCTCGGGGAGATCTATATCTACTTTAGCTCTGGCTTTCCTATCATAACTGGAACTATAAGAGAATGGCTATGGCCTATGGCAGCAGTCCACATTATGTTTTCACAGAGGGCACAAACTCAGCCTCAACCTTCTCCTCATCTGGTGGGCAAGGGCCTTTTTGTCATTAATTGATATTGTGTTTAATAAAGGGCTGAACAATTTGGGGTGAATATGTAATTGTTATTTTTCTGACCAATACTGTGACTGTGATTTAAAGGCCTTTTTTTTGCCAAGAAGACCAGCATGTCCATTTCTTTAAAACGATTAATTGTTCAGCCCTAGTTTATTAGCCCATTATCTATTATTTAAACGTGCATTTTTAATGTGTCTGCTGCTTTGCCACTCATAAACGGCAGGTGTTTTCAGACATATTCCATTGCGTTTTTATGAGCGTACACTGCTAATGTATATAACCCCACACTGTCAATGTTTTTTATCTGATAAAAAGAAACAGTGCAAAAAACTTCTATATTATGGCTGGCCTAATGGTTCCTTTTACTTACTACTATCTACTATAGACTGAGGCTACTATAACTTGGCTAACTAATGTTACAGCTTCAGCCTCAAAGCTCAAGAACACTATACATACAAGAGCAAGTTTTGGTTCCACAATGTGTTTTAAAATTTGAAATATTAGTTGAATATGTGCATAAAAAAGGAATAATAATTCATTCTTAACCAGCTTCTGTGGACATGTGGCAGGCAGCAACATATCCATGTAGTTCTAGACCACTAGAACATGCCCTCTAGATTCAAATTAGGCCCTGACTGATATATTGCCTGGACAATAATATCACTGATATTTAGGTCTGAGTTTGCAGCATCACTGCAGAAAACCACAGAAAAGCTTAATATGGGTTTCTGTTGTTTATTTAAGTTTTGAATAACAACAAATAAGAATTGACAAATATTTCTGCCAGTAAAGCATTGTTTGCCTAAAACTATGACAGCATGAAATTTGAATAATAATGTAAATATAAAGTTATACTGGCCAACATTACCGGTTATCCCCCACTAAAATTGGTAAAATTTTCATATTAGTTCAGCCTTAATTCAAATGTATGCTTGTAAAATTATTCCTTTACCAAATGTTCCCTCAAAATCCGTCTTTAAAATAGGTGAAAATGAGCTAATGGGCAGGATAGAAGGGAAGGAGTCTCAAACGTTCTTCAGTAAAGCACATATTACGCAACAGTGAAACCTAAAGCTTCACAGACACTTCCACCGATTAAGGTACAACATAACTGTAAGATGAAGCAATTTCTCATTAAATAATCCTCCAGCACCCAGAGCTCTTAACCTCCAGGTGAGTGTGTGAAATCAGACAGTGTGGGCAGGCAGGTTTTTGTGGAGAGTGTTTTGACGTCTGAGATGGAACGATTTCAGAATATAGAGATCCATTAGAAACGTAAGAACTGGTGTATGACTGAAGGAGGGCAATTACCTGTTCCTTTGTTCCGGTCCACAAAGCAGTACTTGAGCTCATACTCCCGCAGAATTTCATGGACCTCCTGGGGGAATAGATGGGTGGGAGAGAGATAGAGAGAAAGAGAGAGAGAGACAGAGAGAGAGATGTGTTAAAGTAAATCTCTTGACACAGTACAACAGCAGGAACTGAGATATAAAAATATATCCCTCAAAATAGGTTCATGGAGAGTTTTCAAAAGACAAAATAAAAACTGGGTTATAATTTCACATACAACGTATCATGTAGCATACGCACAGCTGAATATTTATTTGGTTATCAGGGTGTGTATATATGGGTGATAACTGCTGAGGATTATACATAACATGAGTGTTAATTTTCTATGTGTTCTGTTATTACACAGACCTACGCACGGTCTATAGGCAATGGGGATTATAAAATGCTATTCCTATACTGCATATGTAACCTTTAGGTGATTATACTGGTAAGGATTAAAAGGGGACCTTCAATGTAATGAGGGGGTTTCCGGTACAGCATTAAAACAAACTTGACAAACCTTCTGCCTTAAATACACAAAACAGTGGGTTTATCTTTTAGAACTGTTGTAAATCTACACAGTGAAGTCCCTAATGTTTTGCCATTTAAAATGCAGACTCACAAAAGCATGAAACTTAAGTATGACACAGTATGAAAGACGACTCAGCTTTCACAGCAGCTGACGTGTCATGTTTAGTGCAAGTGTGTATATGTGTGTGCAAGTGTGTGTCTGCGTGTCTGGGTAGGGGGTGATGAGAGTTTGGCAAATATGTAAAGGGCATACTTAACCTTCGATGCTCTTTTAACATGCACTGAAATCATGGTGCAATAAAACCTTCAGTCGTAACTAGGAAGCAGTTGATCCAAGATTTTGGTCACTTTGCCAGTAGCTTGTATTGCTGTGCAATGAAAAAAACACCAGTGAGCGACCTGCTCATGGTTTCACACTCTTATACCACTCTTCAATAGGGCCCAAGTGGTATGAAAACACTGTGGTTGATATTGATTTTAAGAGGCTTCAACAGATAATTTAGGATTTACATTTTGGATTTTAATTTTGTACTCCAACAGTTTTAGACAAACAGCGCTTTACTGACAGATGTAATTGTCAATTCTTAATTTTCACACTTCTTCAACTGTAATAAACAGGAGAGATTCACTCAGACTCAGAAAACGCTATGAGGGCAGAGCTACCCAAAATTCTTTGCGGTTTTGGTTTCTGGTAATCACCTCTCATTTTTCATCAGTTCTCTTCAAGGAAAAAAAACTTTTAGTTAGAGGTGGTCGATATGACAGAAATATCACACCACAACACTCATTTTCACAATACATGACACGTATCACAATATTTCAACACACAGACACAACGTACTAGTAATGCCACATTTGAAAACTGCCATCAAAACCTCTGGGTAAAGTTTTCAATGATTTTGTTCAGGATTTCACTGTACTGCACTAAATCAATTTAAACAGGACTAATTACACTCGCTTTGCAGTGAAACACGCTGTTCGTCTGTGTTTTTTTAAGTACAGATATCCACAACATGCTCATGTTCATCACAATAACAAAATGTATTAGGAGAACGATAAAATACCATCATATATCTCTACTTTTAGTGTTATAACTTTCTGTTGCCATGGTATTAAAAGGTTTTGTCATTCCAACCACTTGTTTGACTTGTTTAGCCTGTATTGCTGTTATATAGTTAAACAGGGGGTGCCTCCTGTTGGGTTCAAATCCTGGTGTAGCCACAAGCAAAAAAGTTGGTAACTACCCATGCAATATCTGTGATATTTCTGTTAATATCAGTTGGGCTCTAGTCCTTTCAGAGAGAGAGAGACTAAACTGGTAAATCTGAACACAAAACAGCATCACGGTTAAAAGAACAAAAACATAAGGACTCAAAAAACCTTAATGAGAAGAGAAACTGATGAAAAATAAGAAAATTAAGAGCTAATTACCTGGAAAAAACAACAAAAAAACACTACTAAGAACTGACAATCATATCTGTCAACTGACAATCACAGCGGTCAGTCAATTTTCAGTCCCATATAAAATGCAGCGATTATAGGCTCATTTTTAGCTCCTTAAAATATGTATCAGTGACAAAATTCTCATATCAGTTGGGCCCTGCTTCACAGTGACAGTACTCACAGTTACTCTTCATCATGATAACTGCAGAATCATGAAGAAGTGATATTAAAAAAGAATACCTGTCATCACACCGTGTAAGTATGTAAATCAGGCCTCCTGCTGTAACCAAACTCCATCAAACACAGAGTCCACTGTGAGCTACTGATCTTTATCACTCATACACACGCAAGCCCTCACACACGCACACACAAATCTCTCCCTCCTGCCTTTTAAGCACACACACCAGGCACTGCTGTCACATATACTGTGTTGTTGTCTGTGTGAGAGATAAAACAGAGGAGCCTTGAACGAATCTGCAGATTGTAGTAGACCAGGAGCAACTATCCTGAGTATCAGCCTACTGGCTGTAAAAGTGCTCCTACCCAGTGACCAACTTCAATTTAACTTTTAACACGGTTATACATAATCAGGAGAGTTACAGTGGCTAGACGTTCTGCTGTTGAGTTTTGGTGGATTATCTATTGTGCACCGCAGGTTTTCATTCTGCAGGTAACTAATTTGATTTCAACACAATTTGTTTCGATACAGGTGCAGAAAATACATGAGATTCAGAGAACACAGAACAAACAGGACATATAACAGTCCAGTGCTTGAAAACATACAACACAGCAAAGTGCAAACAGAAGAAGAAAAACATTGGTAGGTGTCTGTTTAGTGTGACACCATAAAATGGAAAATGTAATGTTAGCAAAGGTGGCAAGTCATTGCGCTGCAAGTAAAAAGTAATTCTCAGGTCAAGACAGGCAAGTCTGAGTCAAATCTCTAGTCGAGACAAGCAATCCCAAAACAAGTCCCAAGTTAATACAGTCTAAAATCCTGACATTCAAGTCCTAAACAAGTCTAAATGCATTTTCACTGAAGTTAATGGTAGTACGAGTAATATATTAAATTGAAGTAAAACACTACACTGACGATAATACATAAAATTGACATGAATGCTAAATTTGTATTTATTACCCTATTATTTTTTCTTCTACTAATTTTCCTGTCCCTACTTAGCTGCAGAATTTTGCTGGTTGCTGGGTAATATGGATAAACAGAGCTGACTTGCAGCTTGGTTTGCTAGCATTACCCAGTGTTACCCATCCTGCCAAGCAATAAAAACCAAAGGTCAGTTATGTGATTTTATTTTAGTAGTTGAAAATATATCAGTATGCTGAAATTACTGCATGTTTTTGCATGAATCATGTTTCATATTCAATCTCATCTTACTCTGCTTACTTAATTATGGATTTCGATGAGGACTATGTTATAAAAATTAAATAAACAGAGCATTAGGTTATATGTCAAGCTTAAAAGGCCTTGTTTAAGCTATATATAAAAACATGGAGAGCATTAAACCCATTGTGGAAAATGTGAATGTACAGTACGGTTAGCTTGGCACTAACATAACATTGAAAATTCCTTATAAGCACTAGTAAATAATTATATGACAACAAAAAAATGAAAAAGCTAATGAACTTACTGACATATCCAACGCTTTATTTTATGCTGGTATAAGTAGAGCTAAGTTCTGGAGATGTCTTCCAAATTTTTTCTTCTGTGGGGTTTTGTGGGAGGTCTTAAGTCTTTTTTGAGTCAGAAGGTCATGAATGAGTCATTAGTATTAAACTCAATGTCGAGATGCAAGTATTTTTGATTTTATCAGCTGTGGACTTCAGTCATCAAAATCCAAAGATCAGTGAAGTCATGTGACTTAAGTCCCCACTTCTGGATGTTGTCGAATAAAATGACTAAACAATGAACTAGTTCAGGGGTTCTTAACCTGAGGATCGTGACCCCCTTTGGGGGTCCCAGCGTGGTTCCAGGGGTAAAATATTTTTAACCCTAAAAATGGGGCGCACTCTGAAAAAGGTTAAGAACCCACGAACTAGATCAATTGAATAACTTTAGCAAATTCCAGAATGAAGCTGCTGTTTTTCCATCCATACAACCAGAAGAACTATGCATCCTGTATGGACTGCTAACTTAGCTTTCTCTCTTATATACATCTACGAACACACTTCTACACAGATTAAGTGTGCAATGCATACAAATACCTAAACAAGACATCAGCTGCACAGAGAGAAAAACTCAAAAACAAACTTTTCCAAGGCAGCAGCAAAACTGGCTTTGGGGAAAAGTACAGCTTCAATTACAAATCCTCTCAGCTTAAAGAGATAGTTTGGGGGTGGGAGGAAATTTACCCATATTTTCCTCTGACCCCAAATGTAGCAGACCAGCCAGATATGCTTATGTGGTTTCTGGCACTGGATGATGGCCTGTCATCTAAGGACACAAGTATGGACAAAATTCAGTCTTCAAGATGACTGTTACTACTGTTTTTAGCAACGTGGTGTATGTTTGTTTAGTTTTATAGATAACAATATGTCATACAGTGTCAGAAACCACAGGAGCAAGTATATCTGTGATTACTTAACAACTCAACACAGTTTAAAGCAAACGTGTGGTGATTTATGCATGTAGCTTCCATGATGCCATCTGGAGGGGGTATTATCTTCCATTACTTTAGCTACATGAGATTCATAGCTCCAGTGCAAAGCTAAAGAAGAAAATTTCAGAGACCAAACATGTCTTGACTCATTCGATATATTTGGGGTAAGGGTAAAATTATATAAATTTGACATTCGTCAAACTATTCCTTGAAAAAACCACTGCACAATTTGATCTAGTCTTTGCTGACAACAAAATCCTTGGTCCTTTGTCACAAACACTTAGTAAAATCCACTGAGAACAGTTCTCTAATGTGTGGAGAGTCATGCAGTGCATTAGAACACATGCACACTCTCTTTCCACCAATCAAACACAGCCCATAAACATGTGAAACTCAATACTCAACTCTTAACCCTCAATCCAGCCGGTTAAATGCATAAATTCATTTTTGCCCCATCACATCCTGTCTGATGCTCAGTTAAATGGAGCCTAGTCTTTCGTAATTCACTTTTCTAAGCCCTCCCGGAGAGCATGGAGCTGTCTCTTTCAGTCTCTAATCAGAGCCACAGAGACTACCCAACACAATAAAGCTTGCTTCAGCTGCAGCATCCTCTAAAGCAACCTGCTTCACACACGCACACACACACACACATACTGTAATGGCCCTTAAATGGGCAACAGAGTCTGTCTGAGAGCATGTGGATGTGGATTAAGATGTCGGGAGCCAGGTTCTGCTCAGCATTGTGTCTGTGTCCTTACAGTATGCATAAGCTTCCATTAAAGTATAATCATGCTGCAATGATTGCAACATAACATCTGGGAGACCAAAGAGGAGGTGGAGGAGCTTTAATTCCACTGGCCCTGTACAGTGGCCCATGTACACACATACACACACTAAGCTTTAATCAAATGTTTCAGGCAGACAGTTTGCACTTACAGTGTTTTAGTAAAGGCCAAAGTTAAACTAGAGACACATTTTAAAAGCACCCAAAGAACACACATAAACAACTTCTGTAGGACTAAATATGAACAAAGCACTACAACTGCAATTCCATTGCTGCACAAAGTGAATGTCACACGCCTTACAATATATTAAAAACACAATGTGACATGGTAAACGTTAGCCTGCAGTACTTTGGCCAAAATCGTTTACTTTTGTTGGACTGCATGAATAATAGTCCTGGGTGATACTGTTCACAATCCTTTCCGAATATATCACATTACCAGGGTATCAGATGGTATCAGATAATGACCCCATGCTTGCCCCGTGCTGCTACTACAGGCTACAGAATGTCTTACTAACCTGCCATAGCTTGTCATGTTTGAACTATTTTGTTATGTTTTCTTCTCCTAAATTGACATCAAAGGGAACCTTCTATAGCATTATGAACATTATCCAAACAGAAACAAGACAGAAAAGACAACTTTTTTTTTTCTTTTTTAGATTAAAGTTTCTTTTAGATTATTTAAACCGTTCTTTCAAAACATTCTGAAGCCCCACCGACACCCTACAGTTAAGCTGGTAGTACACTTCACACAACAAAAGAACTCAAAAAACAAACTTTTGCTGAGCACACTTCGTAAGTATACTCTAAGAACTGTATGTTCCACGCAGTGGACCAATCACAGACAGCGGGAGGTCTCAGAACAAATGACATGGTGATTAGGACCAACCACAGTCAGGGAGGAGGTCACAGAACAGACATCACAGTGATTAAGGCTGCATTCATATACAAGGCTCAACACTCAATTCTGATTTTTTGCTCTAACTCAATGGTTCACATCCGCTAAGAGAAGTGACTCAAATCTGTGATAAATGTGAATGAACCTGTGTCCTGGAATGACCCGCATGCGCATATCCTAATCAACAACGCTGCATGAATGAACCACGTGCGTCATGAACAACAAACTAACCAGCAAAACAAGCCTTCCTCGCAAAGATATTTAGCTCAGAACAGCTGTCAACCGTTCATTATCAGAGCGAGATTGAGGTGAAAAGTCAGATGCTTCTGCAGCATTTACTGGCGTTTATATGGCTGTCTCGGTAACCCTGAATGATGGCACACAGTGAAAAAAATGAATTCCAATTGAAGCACCACGTAGATACATATTGACCTATGACCGCATATGAAAGTGGCTCAAATCTGATCTAGATCTAAACTTTGCTCTTCAAAGTAGCTCACAAGATATCAACTACTTTTACTGTATTTATGTTTGCATTCGTTCTAATTATACAAGGTGTTTTTACAAGCAAAATCATTCTTATAGCCAAGTTAAATGGCTTTAAATAATGTGTATAATATGCTACAAATAATGTGTTGAAGACTTTTGCACGGTACTGTATACTCGCTAAAACTTAAAGCAATATCACTGTGTGTCAAAATAACAGTATACTGGTATATACAATATATTGCCCAGCACTAGTGAATGCCTTGATTCTTCAAAATAACCACAGAAACCATGATTGATCAAGGTGCTCACAGAACACAGCAATGAGAACACTGTGATTGGTTGGAGGTTCATTTACATATCAGTATTGCAAAGACTAACAAATGATACATCGTGCAGTCTGACTGTAGTGTGTGCCATGCCGAGAGAAATTGTTTGCACAAACCAATTCCAAGATCATTAAAGCCTCCTATTATCATCACACTGCTAAACGGTCTTGCACTAGGCTGGGGCAGTCTAGTATCTGGTGTGGCTCTAACGAAAGCCCTGACTAATAACTCCACAGCAGTGGCTCATTGCTGCTTGCAGGCTTTTTCACACTGTGAATATAATATTGCTGAGGACCCACATATTCTTTATTCAGCATGGACTCATTTGTTCTGAAAGGGGACAAATTATTACAGGAACACTAATGGCAAATGTTGCTGTGGACACATTTTAGGCTTATTTTCATCGTGGTTACTTTGTAACCTTTAGGGATGTAACGATTCACAAAATGCATAATTCAGTCTGATACGATACAGTGGTCTCAATTCAGTAGGGGAGAGTGGGACACAACCTTACATGGGGGAAATGTAACATTTTTTAATGCAGTTAAACAGATAAGTTGACTGTGCTTTTGGTCTTCTTCTTACACTTCCATAGAAATTTCAAACAAATTTTGAATGCAGTTGTACAGACAATTACTCTAAAGGTAACTTTAGTGTTTTTCAGTTACAGAGTTGTGTGTATGACCCACAAAATTCACATCTACATTACTTTAATCACTCTTTTGGTGCCTGTAACATAACACTATTTTGAAGTTAATAACCAACACAAAGCAAATACTAATCAGGCTAAAGTACAACCTCCACATGAATTAATTGTGCCAGTCTCTGTCTGTTACAATCAGCCTCACTGAATGGTTAAGCTATAATACTTGCTTCACTTTCTAATCAGTTGTTCACAAATGGCAGGTGCAGAAAACAATGTTTACATTTTCATTCACACCAGACATGGAGACTGCTTGTATAAATATATTTTAATTTTGCTTAAATACTTTTAAAAATATTTAGCAAAAACAAAATGTTTTTTTACACACCAAAAATCAAGAGACATGAAGAGATCTGTTATTGTCTCAACAGTTTATCAGAGTACTCAACATTATAATAGTACAATACAACACAGGTTTAGCTGCTTAATTCAGACTGGTCTCTTAGCAGCATGTAAACACTAAAGAAAGCTGTATTTTTCAAGTCCAGCCCTGAGCTAACACACTAGCCACAAGCTAACACACTAACCGCAATAAAACGATATGTTGCATTATATTGTTACAACCCACCTAATGTCAGATGTCGCATCTAATGTACCTCTATTAAAATCGGAAATGATGAAGCAATAAGTGATGAAGAAGCCCTTATGCTGAGGGCTTCTACAGCTACACTGAGCCTGATATTTCCCTTAGGCAATGTTAGAACATCCCCTACGGCACTGCTTTTCAATGCCAGCCCCAGGAACCACGTGCACAGCACATTTTTGTGATCGTCCTGTTCTAACACATCTGACTCAGCTCATGAAAGACTCGTTAATTAGCTGGTGAATTGAATCAGGTGCACCTAAGCAGAGAAAACACAAAAACATGAGGCCCACAGAGTCCTCAAGACTGCGAGGCAGTTTGCATCGCAATCATAAAGAGCAGTTATGTAGCACTTTTGGAGCCATATGACTGAAGCGTTTTGTGCTTTTCAAGTAAAAGCAGACGGAGGAGCTCCAGAGAACGCTTCAGCACACATGCAGTGTGCATGTACGGTACAATAGGGTCCGACTAATATGAACATTTTGTCACAGATAATTTTATATCTTTAGAAATTAAAAAGAAATGAAATTGTATTAGTAAAATAGTGCAGACTGCTGACAGTCAAACAGGATATCAATTTTCAACTGTCAAATTTCTCAAAAAGCAGACATCATCACAGAGCATTAAATATATTTACAAAAAAACTACAAAAAAAATCTTTCATTTCTCGAAGTAGTTCAAGGTTGACTGTAATGTACATTTTGATCATTGTCAACTTTTTATCTGTAGTTTCTTCACTGACTGTGGGACATTTGCTTCCAAGATTTGTTGATACTTAGTAGAACCCTGATTTCCTACTATCCCCACTATACTTCTCATGCCACTGGCTGCCACCCAAACCCAAAGCATAACAGAGTCACCCTCTTTGTAATGAGATCACAGTGAGGACTGCCTTCTAATGACCAGATCCATGTAGATGATATTTGTCCAACAACACTGCACAGTGGGTCAATACATTGCTATTCCCATGTCAGGTCCTTGGCAGTGATGTGGGGGTTTTGCTCTGCATACCTGACCAGTATACATGCTGTTTTTCATCTGTTTAGTCTTCCAGATCTTGTCTTAACTTCAACAATTCTCCTGAACTTCTATTTCTTACTAACATTTTGGACAGTGAAAGCTATTAACAGCAAGTGTTTAAATCCTTTTCAAAGTTTTCTCTAGCTGGTAAGAGTCAATTATCTTTAGTTTCATATCCTCAGTCAGCTCCTTAAATAAGCCCATGGCTTTTGAATGTTAACATGACACACTGTGAGGTTTGAAGGGTCACATAATTTATTAAGCTCTGGAATTGTCTATACTTAACTTGGATTAAGGTCTAATCAACCAAATAACACTAGTGGGTCAAGTGAAAGGGCACTCAAACTTTTGCACAAGGCCACATTTTATTCATTTTTTCAATATATTTGCAAATGAATGGAAGTCACGCATTAAAATTTGTAAAATGTGACATATTTAAGATGCTATGCTGTTTGTTAGAATCAACAAAACATGTCATTTGACCAGGACTGTCATGTGAATGCTCACAATGTTAAACTTTCAAACAAGCCTTTCACAATCATGAAATTTTAGCAGAAGATTCACTGTCTTATAAATAATTGCAATTAGCAATATTTTTGTTGACTGTATTGAACTATTAATGTATAAGCCTTAAGTAGCAAAATTGCCTAATAAGCTATCTTTCCTCCTAGCAGTCGATACTTAAAAGCTCCCAACTGAAGACAGAAAGAGCTTAAGCTGAAATAAACATTTCTCCCCACTGCCACTCCCCACTGTCTTTGCAGTTAGAAATTAGAACCTCTGTTTTTGTCAGACATGAATCAATAAATGTGTTTTCTGCTTTCTTTCATTTACACGTATTCATGTTTCAACCCAACAGATAAAAATGCACCCAAATCTCGTTCTGTTTGTTGTGAAGTAAACATATAATTGTGAACACTTAACAACTGTGTAAAATAACTGCGATCAGCTCAAATAATTGCAATCAGATGATTATGTAATAAGTGTAACAGGCCGAGTCTCAAACAAGAGCTAATTTAAAGTACACCGTCTGTTCTACTCTACTCTGTTCTACCGTCTGTGTGTTCTAATCTCAGTCCAAAAGCACCTTACAAATGAACTGTGTTCACACTCAAAAAAACTGTTTGTTCTGATATTTTAATGTGATATAATGCAATATTTCCTTTCACGTATATTAGCGGTGTTTTTCTTGAAAAGATTTCTTATTTCATACTGATTTCATAGTGTGGTTTTTGTGATATTGATAGATAATAAGTATTATATCCATGAAACCTTTCCACCTTATTCCACAAAATAGCAATGTCTATATTGTCAAGCAGTTTTAGTTATTCTTTATTCTGTTTTGTGTGCTGACGGTTAATTACAATAAATGACCTTTTCTGGATGCTTTAGATTTTACCTAAAACAAAATAAATATTAAGCATCCTTTCTTAAAATGATTAATGTTCATAATACTATATAAGGCTCCTCTTGGTTTAATCTTAACAGAAGAACAAAACAAAATAGTCCCATCAAAACAAGTTTTGTCAGGTTTATAAGATATTCGTTTAGCATAGAGTATCAGTGCTCAGGACGCATGGGGTCATCAACTTAATTAATGCTAACTTAAATATCATCTGATATTAGATTCTGTGATATCATGATGAATCTGGAAAATATCTTAATCCTGAATTTTATCAACATCACAATTTTTGATTTTATCAGTAACACAATATCACAATAGCACTATATGAGACCAATGTATCACCCAAAGGATATACATGTCTATGTCTAGGGACACAGCCAGAGACCTCTCAAATAAAGAGCTCACAGGGTTGTGTGGTTGCGCAAGTCAACAGCCAAGTCCCAGACAAACATGGCAGCATTTCAGAGCCAGGACAGAGAGGAAGAGTGGTTCTTTCAGGAGAAGCTGAGGGATTCATGCTGTTTAATGGCTTCTTATTGTCTATAACTCACAAACTCCACAACAACTGACAATTTCAGAGTCAGCACGGGCTCAGTGAAATAATACAGATAAACCATCGACCCATACTGTGGAGATATCCGTGAGGTGACAGAGAAGATCAATGAGACAGAAAGTCTGAGAGCATGTGTGTGTGTGTGTGTGTGTGTGTCCAGTTTCTAATGTTTGACATCTGCTACTGACATAATGCAGGGTTGAATGAGCTGAACAGAGGGAGAAGGCTATTTGTCATTCGTCACATGACCAAGAGCCAATCAGTTAATTGTATTGAGCGTCTTTGCTAGCCCAACCTGTGCCCAGCATTGCCTGTTCCACTGGAGAGCTGAATAATTTAAAAGGGGGAGATCCATGATGTGCAGTGTCTGTGTGTGTGTGTGTGTGTGTGTGTGTGTGTGTACTTGTTTTTGCACAATTTTGGGACAAACATCCTGATGTTGAGAGAAACTTAGAGAAAAACAGTACTACCACACAGTACTGTGCAAAAGTCAAAAACCCTTCACTTATTTAATTTCCAGTCAAAACAGCCACTGAGTACAAATCATTCACTTTTTAAAAAACAGTAAACATATATTTTCACAGAAGCCTCAAGAACTAAACATAATATGATTGTTTCAGTATTTATTGTGTCCACTCTTTGCCTTTATTACAGCTTCCATTCTTTTCAGACAACATGCTTTCAGTTTTTCAAAGAAATCTGCAGGGATATTTTTCACACTTCTGAAGTTCAGTCTTAGAAGTTGGTTGCATTTTCTGTGTCTCTCGATCTAATTAATCTCAAACATTTTCAGTGATGTTGAGATCTGGACTCTGGGGTGGCCAGTCTATTGTTCTGAAAACGGCACGTTATTTGTTTGATTTGCAAATGTTATTCTTTTTGTCCATTTCCTTTTCTTAGTAACTGCTTCTTGACAGCTACACATCCTTTCAGCCCTACAGTGTTGAGTAAGGTTAGGTCTTCTCACAGTGGAAGGAAGGACAGGAACACCTGTGGATTTTCTCAGATCTGAAGTAAGAGTGGAGCTTGATGTTCTCCTCTCTCTCAAAGATGAAAGCTTTAAGTACTGTTTATCTGATGGTGACAGTTTATGTAGTCTATTAGGTCTTTCATGGTTGTTAAGAATTTTTTTTATATCTATTAATATGGTTTTTAACTCTCATTTTGAAAACTCATGTTTTTCACTTTCTTTCCTTTGACTTTCCCCTTCCTTATGAAAGTGGATTGTCTCATATCAGAAGTTCATCAGAAATATGTCCTGAAAAAATTAAGAACTTGGACATGATGGCTGTTTTGACTGGGAATTAAATCAATGGAGGGTGGTCCCACATTTTTGCGCATTACCGTACAGTGTCAGGTCCAACATATTTAACAAGCCATATGTAAAAAATTGAAAGGGCCAAACCATTTCTTTTTGGTTACTGAGGTTAAGGACAAGGTTAGATTCAGGGTTAGGATTAGAAAATTCTTACTGCATATAGATACATATCTATAATATATATGTGGTACATTATTATTACTATTAGGATATAGGTACCTACATGAACACACACACACATCTATATGGGACATATGTATGACCCCACGTCCTGATAAAGTATACAAACAAGCGAGTGCATTTGTATGTGTGTCTGTGTGTGTGTGTGTCTGCGTGTGTCTGAAATCGAGCGCACCCGAAGGAAAGAGAGATAGCAAGATGAGCAAGAGGTGCTTTGCCCGACATGTGTCCACACTGATAAGTCACCGCTGTGTGACCTAATCACTTCAGTGGTGTACATTTGACTCCTACACTGAAAAAACAGTGCACTGTATTTGATTACTTGATTCAAATATATACACTGATTTTAAATAAAAATATATAATACATTCACAGAGTTTTGCATTTAATCTTAATTTACTTTTTGCAATAACTGTGCTATTGCAATATATTTCATCAATGTGGAAATAATGTACACATCTGAATGAAGTGAAAGCACTATTTTTTAGTGTAACAGAAGCTCGCTGCTTCACTGCCGTATTATTTGAGAGTTGCTGTAAAGCAGCTGTGTGTTTACAAAAAGGGCTGCTGTATACGGTCACCTACTGGAAGACCCTGCCTGGTATTCTTCTCCAAGATGCAATCAATCATGGCATGAACTGTCTCCGGCAATTCGCCCAGATGCCACTGAACCTATTTCACTGGCACCAATGCAAAACATACGGCTAACTCCACCTCAACAGTACACACTGCCTGAAATGAAAAGTGCCCCCCTTCGCACACTGAGCTCAGACGTACACACAGCCAGCTCTAACATCTGTTTCCCTCACAGCCTTACCTGACTGTAAGAGACTGAAAACTAACCATGAGCCACCCTCGAACGACTGAGCTGTCTCCGGCTCTGAAAATATTACTCTTTGCTCAAGGTCCCCAGCATCCATCATGTTTACAGGCACTAATAATGTGCAAAGCTTCAGCTGGAAATGCCACAGCCAGTGCCTTCACACTACAACACCTACAATATATAACCACCTTCAGCCACTGCACATCCTCTACCATTCAGAAGTCTGGTTTAAAAAACATTTACCGTCGAGATTAACTCGCCTGAGCGACATTTACTCACAGAGCTGATGCCAAATGTCCAGCCAGCCTCTCTCTCTTGATGGTTAAAACATAGGAGCTCATTATCACTCACAATGAAAGCAAAAGATTTTCTTAAATAAGAAAAACACGATTTGCCTCGACGTCTTTTCAAGCCGCCATGGCCTTGAGTTTAAAATCAAAACCTGAGCGGTTTAAGAAGCTTTTTTCCGCTGTGATAGTCACCACATGCCGGTGAAAAGCTCTGTGTGACATTCCTCTGACCACAAGCCTGGCGAGGTTTAGAGAAAACTTTCAGATGCAGCATTAACGCTCACCGTTTTATAGCCGTTACTTTTACACTGAAAGATGTTTACTCGTTAGCTTAGCGTGACGACACCTATTAGTCCTGACAGCTTAGCGGCGCTGGCTAACTTTTTTTCAGAGAGGTTTGGTCGCCTTAAGGTACACATTTAACGCTGCGGAGTAAAACCTTTTAAGACTATTTTCCATTTCCATGAGTATTTTCATGCTTTCCGTGCTAAAACACCCATATTTCGCTGTGTTTTCAGAAGAGCGACCGCTAAGAAATTTAAGTCTAAAAGTGTAACGTTAGAAGAGAAACGTGTCTAAATTCATGGCGTTTCGTACAGTTAGAGATACCAAAAATCAGATAGTTTATTACTCTAATATCATTAGATATATGTTATTATTATTTATACAAAATAATTATCATATTTGGCGTGAGTGCTGAGCTGGACTGAGCTGTGAGTCCTACCGTTAATGTTACTCCTCAGTCTGTAATCAAACCCGTTCCGCCCTCCAGTGAGAGTGAATCAAACCGCTCCCTGAGGTGAGAGCGCTAACCGCCGCTAACAGAGACACCACTCGGTGTGAAGAGGTTACACTGCATAAAACCGGGCTTAATCAATAAAACAACATAAAAGTACTCATGAAACGTAAGACATATTCAGTATTAGCAATATCAACACCACAGTACACCTCACATTTAGGTTCAGCGGAGGCTAAACCTCTCACTCATCGTCTAACTGAACCGTTTGAAAAGGGTCGACAGCGCCGGACACACATCTAACCTTACACCGCCTTACCGTCTGACCCTGAAACTCTGAAACTAACGGACACCGACTGTCTCTCAAACTAAATGTCGCTTTAAACCTGTTTCCGTTTTCTGAAGCAGACTGTAAGCTGTAGAGTAATAAAGTGGACTTTATTCGTCGACTCATACTGTCTACACTGTCTAGAGTATCTCGACATATCTGCTATGTTGGTGAACGTTGTGGGAGCTGTTAATTCAGCGCTAATGAGCGTTAACGGCTCTGTGGTCTGTAACGTTCCTCCCGGGCATCTCCCTCCTTCACAGCGGCGGAGGATAAAGTAGCCCAGCAAGTCAAAGTGCCACAACTGAACACGTAAGTAAATGAGTCCCGTTTTAAAAACTTTCAGATACAAATAAACAGGAGAGAAAAGAAAGTCGGGAACTTTTTCTGACAGCATGGAAACGGCCGTGTTACCTGGCTGGTCGCGTCCTGTGGCAGGTTCTTGATGAGGATCTTCCTCCTGTTGCTCAGCTCCCGGCGAGTTTTCTCCAGCCTCTTCTCGATCTCCTCCGGCTCCAGGTCGGGCAGGTCCCGCAGGATGGTGCCCTCGGCCGCCGCGTCTTCCTCCTGGCGGCTCTCGGGGCTCTCGGAGCGGGGGCACGGCGAGCTGCGCTGGGTGAGGGCGAGCGGATCCGGCGGCTGGATGGAAGAAGCTGCCGCCATTTTGAGGCGCTCTGTGGAGAGTGAGCCGGAGCAGCAGCGCTAAGGTGGGCGAAACCCATCCACACACACACACAAACACACACACACAGAGAGAGAGAGAGAGAGAGAGAGAGAGAGAGAGAGACGTAAGGAGAGAGATTGAGTAAGTAAAGAAAGAGAAAGAGAAAAGAGATATTACACACACACACACACATATATATATATATATATATATATATATATATATATATATATATATATCGGTTCCTTGATCGTGGTAGTGATAATGATGGTAAAAATAATAATAATGATAATAATAATAACTATCATAATGTTTATTATAAGTATTATTGCTATTAGTGCTGGTACTCGTGTTACTGTTTTATTACTGTTATTATCGTCTCATTAATGTTGTCTCTTACTTGCTAATATTCCCATTAACTATCACTTCTAATGCTTTTGGGTGTTTTCTGATACAAAGGGTTGAACTGGTAGAACCTTCCTTTCCATTACTTTGGCAATAGCATAGTCATTTCCAAAAAAGCCATCTTGCATCAAGAGAGTGAAAGTCATTGAGTGACTGAGAGAGAGAGAGAGAGAGAGACCCTCCCAGGTCATTTCTGTGTAGTACAGCTGGCGACCTCCACTGATAGAAATCTGAACAGTGCAGTGGGTCAAAAAACTCTCTTAATAGCTTGTCTCTGCAGTCTGATCTTCCTCTAATAGACATTTATCTTCAAGCCGCTGTAACCTTTCACACACACACACACCAGCATTATGGAGGTACCAAATCTTCTGATCCTGTAAACGGGAACCAGGGCAAAAATTCCCCATCTGACACACCACTCTGTGTCCGCGTTGACATCACTCCTTGGAAGGTAATTCATCAGTTTTTCATCAGAGTATTCAAAGAGATAACTGAAGAGACAGCACACGCTGAAGTCCTCTCCAAATGGAGCCAGTAGAAAATCTTTCATTTGTTTAGCTGCATTTGATGTGGGAATGAATGACAGGGTGTCAGAGCGCCAGGCCGTCTCTCGTGGGTGTGCACAGACTAAGCGTTAAATGCCATCCTTTGGCACTCTCTCTCTCACAGCAGCCCTCAACATGCCCATGAATGAGCGCTTTTCATTTTCAACAGCACACTGCAAAGCACCTTAGCAATGTTTAGAAAAGGGTGCTCGCCTAAAAGGAGGAAAAAAATCAAGAGCATGCTGTATTATTTCTAGATTTTGTTTAGCCTAGCCAGGGAGAGTGCCTTTGTAATAAACAGGAAAGAAGGTGCTTTACATTTGTAATATCAGTTATAAACTGATGCACATTATGAGACCACCATGGTGACCTCAAAATACTACCTGAAAAAAAAAAACAGCCTACTAGTTTGAAGTGTGCCACTACAGTGCCATGAACAATGTGTATGTAATGTAATACATAACAATACTACTGGCCATTTCCAGTTATATCCATCACACAGTCATTTTCTGTTGCTATCTATTGTTGGGTATTTCCACTGACTTCTGTATTACTGATACTGTGAATAATCCGTGGCACCTACAAACAGCCCCATCCTTTACCTCAGCAACGCAAAGAAGTCCTATTTTTTCTGATTAAAAGACAAAATCACAAAATAAAAGCCTTTTTTGAGAAAAGAAAGCAACCAGGTATCCCCCGTCACCCATTTTTTTTTATCATCCAGCCACTTGGTACCTACAAAGAGCTAACTATACACACACAAACACACTCAGATCATCTGCGCTTGCGTAATGTTTGATTCATGGACTTACAGTTGCCAAATCCAGGAAACTGTGCACATTATGAGATCACCATGGTGACCTCAAAATGCTTCCTAAAGGAAAAGCAGCAGTTCCATGGCAGCAGCGCTCCACTCCACAGCACTACATACAAACCCTCAGAGCAAAGCTGCACAGCTAAACGTGTGTGTGATTCAGCGCATCACTGAGTGGGAGTAGAAGAGACGAGGATATTTCGAATGCAGGGAAAAGTGGCGTGTGGGCGCCGGCGAGCGCCGCAGCGGGCGAATGGAGCACCTGGGATGCGCGCGTTTATGTAAGGAGCTGATGTGATGAGGCCTTGAACTCTTCTCCAGCCGGGACCGCTGAGTGGAGCGCGGGGGCGGCACTGCTGCACCAGCCCCAAACCACCGGCCATTTATTCATGCACGCATCTCCTCCCTCACATTGTGCCAAAGCACATGTTTATGCATATTTACTGACAGGAATGTACTGTAAAACAAGAAAACAATAGACAGAACATTCACTGATTAGCCCCTCAAACACTAGACATAATATTCATTTATTAACATTAAGGCTTATTATTCTGTAACTACTACGAATTACTTAGTAACTACTGAGAAACTAATATGTAACAGGGTGTAGATATAAAGATAGGTAGATAGATCTGCAGATAAACAGATAAATTGTTTAACAATTTAACAATAGATTAATAGGTAAACAGACACAAAGATATATAAACAAACAGATCAATTGATTTAGACAGATTGATATGCTAGATTGATAAACAGAAACAGGTTGATTGTTTGATAGATTGATAATATCAATCAGTTTGATAATTACAGGCAGATCGTTTGATGAGATAAATTGAGAGATAAACTTTTTGGTAGATAGTCTTTTAGCTAAACAGATAGACTCATAGAAAGATAAAGAAATAGGTATATAGAAAGACAGACTAATTACTAATCTCAGAGACAATTTATGTCTTTTTTGTGACAGAACAGTAGTGAGGAAGGTCAGTCTGGACTTGTTGACCAGTCCTTAAGAGATGCAATTGGTTTAAAAGGTCTGCTTGCACATGCCTCACATTCAAATGCTCAAAGTATCAATTCAGATTGACTGCCTGGATGAAGGAAACACCTAAGTGCTCGAGTTCAGAACAGACTTCTGGCATGCAGAGAGGACTATATTGTGAACAGAACTGCTCCAATTTTCTGTATCACCCCCCCACCACACACAAAAGCCTCCCCTCCCGTAATTGAAGCAGCATATTTACACTGCTCCATCACATGAGCCTTAGGAACGTAAGCAAATACAGACTGTGATCTAAGATGAACTACAGTTTACACAGAGTGAAGAACTGCTGTAAAATCAAAAGAAAAAAAACAAGTTCAAATTCACATAAAACAAGGTGAATTTAAATAACATGAGATATGTTTACAAAGACCCCTACAACTCAAAGCTAAAAGCTGAAATTTTCAAAATAAAGATCTATAGCCCCAGTATCTTCAGCACCCTGGAGAGTTTAGAGAGAGGTTACTGGTAGAATTTTAATAAGCCGAATGCAAGAAACCAACAGCCAGTGATACAAAGAACAGCAAGGATACAAATGAATGATGTTGTTTACTGTTTGTAAACAATAGGAAAAAAAAATATATCTATGGATTTATGGGATATGACTTCTACTTGATAAATGAGCCCTCTTTGCACCCATTTGAAACAAAGTGACCTCAACCTCCACTCTCCAGTCCACAGGTGACATGGGGCAGTGCGATTTTTTTTTCGTCAGCTTTAGGTTTTAAATTTGCCCACTAAAGTGTCCTTGAGTAAAGAGTTATAGAACACACACTGTTGTGCAGCATCATGAATCAACTCCAAAACATAAGTTGAATGGAGCGGACAAAAAAATGCAGAATGCTTTTATCAATGATTCAATGTGAAGCCAAGCTGCTGTATGATCAGCCACCCATGGGCAAAAACTAAAATGTTGGACAATAATAATTAGACTATTAATATTAATATTAATAGGCCAATGATAAGCTGTTTTGGGTCACAGTTTACCTGAACATACAACCCTGTTTCATTTGGATGCTGTGCAAAATGTAAATACAAAACAGATTGCAATGATGTATAAATCACTTAAAACCAACATTTAATTGAAAGTAGTACAAAGACAACATATCAAATGTTGACATTTGTTTGTCATAGTTTTAGTTTCATAATGCGGCAAATGTTTTCAGTAGGTGAAAGGTCTGGACTGCAGACAGGCCAGTTAGGCACCTGGACTCCTAATACAAGCCATGCTGTTGTAATACGTACAGAATGTGGTTTGGCATTGTCTTGCTGAAATAAGCAAGGCGTTCCCTGAAGAAGACATCTGGAAGGGAGCATATGTTGCTACAAAACCTGCATATATCATTCAGCATTAATGGCACCTTCACAGATGTGCAAGTCACCCATGCTATGTGCACTAATGCACCCCCATACCATCACAGATGCTGGACTTTGAACTGTGCGCTGATAATGAGCTGAATGGTACCTCTCCTCTTTAGCCCGTAGGATGCGGCGTCCATGATTTCCAAAAAGAATTTCAAATTTTGAATTGTCAGTCCACAAGACACTTTTCCACTTCTTCTACCCTTTTCCAAGTCACACTCACTTAAATGAGGTCGGGCCCAGAGAAGGCGGTGGTGTTTCTGGATCCTGTTTATAAATGGTTTCTTCTTTGCATGGTAGAGTTTTAACTTTCATTTGTGGTTGCAGTGACAAACTCAGTTCACAGACAGCAGTTTTTCTGAGCCCGTGCAGTGATTTCCACTACAGAGTCATGTCTGTTTTTAATGCGGTGCTACCTGAGGACCAGAAGATTGCGGCCATCCAATGTTGGTTTTCTGTCTTGTCCATTGCATACAAAGATTTCTCCAGATTCTCTGAATCTTAATGACATTATGTACTGTAGATGATGACATCCCTAAGTTCTTTGTTATTTTACATTGAGAAACATTATTCTTGAATTGTTGCACTTCTTGCCAGTGCTGTCTTTCACAGAGTGGTGAACCCCTCACCATCTTTTGAAAGACTTAGCCTCTCTAAGATGCTCTTTTTATGCCCAATTATGTTACTGACCTGTTGCCAATTAATCTAATTAGTTGTAAGATGTTCCACCAGGGGTTTTTAGCAAACTTGTTGCTGGCATCAAATTTAAAATGGGCATACATTTTTCTAAAAACAATATATTTACTCAATTTCAACATTTGACGTGTTTGTACTATTTTTGATTAAATATAGGGTTTAAATTATTTGCACACCGTCGCATTCTGTTTTAAATTATATTTTGCAGTGTCCCAACTTTTTTGGAAATAGGGTTGTATATGTTTCTAGTTGATTGTTTCAAATAATATTAATAATTAGTTTATATAGTATCAGTTGCATATAATAATCAGTCCAGAAAAACATTTTACAAGTCATCTTTTTTGATGACACAACACATATACACAACATATATACAGTACTGTGCAAAAGTCAGAGACCCAGTTCATTCATTTTTCAGACAGATTAGCAATTAAGTACAAACTAATCATTTTAAAACACAAACTATGTTTAACAGGAAATTACACAGTAAATTACTCAATAACTAAATATAATGTTACATTGTTCTGTGTGCCCACACTTTACCTTTATTACAGCTTCCATTCTTTTCAGAAAATTACCTTTCAGTTTTTGAAAGAAATCTGTAGGGATATTTTTTCGTACCTCCAAAGTTCAGTCTTAGAAATTGCATTTTCTGTTTCTCATGATCCAGGTAATCCCAAACACATTCAGTGATGTGAAGGTCTGGACTTTGGGTTGGTGAGTCTACTGTTCTGAGAACACCAGCAGCTTCTTTGATTTGCATATGTTTTTCTATTTTCTTTTCTCAGCATCAGCTTCTTGACAGCTACACATCCTTTCAGGCTCATAGTGTTGCATTGTCTTCTCACAGTGGAAGGATGGACAGAAACACCTGTGAATTTTCAGATCTGAAAAAAGAGTGGAGCTTGATTTACTCCCGTCTCTCAAAGATGACAGCTGTATGTGCTGTTTTATCTGATGGTAACAGTTTTGGTGGTCTACCAGGTCTTACACAGCTGTTAGGAGTCAATAATTTTATGAACTTCAATTTACAAAACTGTTGCTTTTTCACTTATTCTCCTTTGACTTTTCCTTTGCTTATGCAAGTGGATTATCATCTATCTAATCCATATGTAATGAATATGTTGGACATAATGGCTGTTTTGACTGGAAAGTTAATAAATGAAGGGTGGTCTCCTTACACATACTGACAAAGCTAGTAGTGCATTTCAGTGTGTATGAAGTCCATCATCCTCTGCATATTATGTAATACACTGCGTGTGGCCTTTGTCATAAAATAAATAAACACAAATACCACCTTTGCAACCAGTTAGCAAACTTATGCATGAGAGTGAAACACTGCTTGTCTTCTTCCTGTGGCCTTAATGTTGTGCTGTCATTATCTGGCTCTGTATTTATGGGTCTCAGCAAGGTGTTAACAATGTAGGTCAGTAAGGGATTGATCATTTCACAATGAAACAGGATTGTGCTAGAAACCTCTGCTCCAGGAGTACAATGTTAATCCTGTCCTGTATATTTTACTGTTCGGCTGTGCCCTTTCACGCTAATCTCATATCAGTGTCACTCAAAAAATGGAAAATCTCATTATTCAACATTCAAAATGAGGCCAACCAGTGAAAGTGAGAAAATGTGTTTAGAACTGAAATGGTTTTAAATATCAGTCCATTTCCTAGAGGTCGATCCAGAATTATTGGCACCCTTATTGAAATTCACTGATCATTATTTTATGATCTATGATAAAAACACACTCTTTTTAAATATTTTCTTTACTATTTAGCCACACCATTTTCTTGAAATGGCAGGTGTCAATAAACAGCCCCCTAAAATGACCCTGGATGAGTAAATACCATTAAAACAAATGGAAGCGATGGTGTTCACCAACCTAAGAAACGAGTTATACCTTTTTACACCCCAACAGCCCAAAGGCAAATTCAGCCAAAACATTTTAGTTTTAGCATTAAAGGCTTTACAGCAAAAAATAAAGGGTTTTAGATACTGACGCGTTTCTGTAATACAGCCTCTATATATATATGGAGCCCTCGCAAAATTTTATAAAATCACTTGTAAGAGATACAGCTGATGTATTATCAATACCGAATGACATTATAAGTCATTAACACATTAAAATACAAAGAGTGCCTTGTTTTTTGGCACATATTTTGAAATGGTGGTACATTTCACCTGCTGTAAGGTTGTCTAATCATTGCTCCATTAGAAGCTGAGGAAATTAAATCACCAGTGAATTTTCAGTCAAACTCTATGGACCTTCAGCTTGCTATGTGAAATCAAATTCATGTGTATAACTAGCAAAAACTGAGCTTCTTTCAACATCTTAATGTAATTCAAATTCCATAAACAAGACCAAATCAGAACAGCTGGCACTGTCCATTTCTCTTGTTAATCGAATACTGTGGGTGTAGAAACACAGTTGAAATCACCATCCATATCCATTTTTCATGTGTCATTCTCTTTATATCCTCATTGATCACAGTCTGCAAAAGTCCAAGCATGTTTTGATACTTAATTAGAAAATTTCACATGACTTTTTTAAAGTTTGTTGGAAATAATTTATTGCTGATTTTATTTTGAGGCTGGACAGACAAATTGTATGCTAATCATTCCAGCCCCTCTAGTCCTGTATCATATAACAGTGAATTTGCAGCAATAACAAGGAAAAATGCTCTTGGCTCCTGTGAACAGATCTCTATGAATAAATAAATACAGACACAGAAAAACTCTTCTGACATAGTCTTGAGCAGTGTAGAGCCACAGGAAGTCTGCTTTATTTTCTAAAAAACTCTGTTTTTCCCACCCATTTTAGGTTTCCTCAGATTTACTGTCCTCTTCACTTGGATTTTTACTCATTACGTTTCTGCAAGAAAGTGTAAAAATACTACAATAGCACATACAACAGTGAAACGTGCTTTGCATTATTTTTATGTGAAATAAATACTGAAACATTTTACTGAAACAACATTCAGTAACAGCAAGAAAAGTCAAGGATATAATGAATGAATTCAGTTATGACTCATTCATGTTTAGCAGACTACAGATTCTCCACAAGGGTCGATAATAGCATCCAAATGGTTTTCGTGTGCCTCCTCTAAAGGAAGAAAACCGGCGTGGTGACCATGGTACTCCCCTCTGCCGACCTAATCCACCTGACATCAAACATCTGGTCTGTTGACTGAAATCACTCACTTTGTCACCTGTTTTGCTTACATGAGTGTCACTTATTTAACATTAACATTGTTAACAAGTTACAAAGTAATGTGTTACAGCAATGCAGTTACTTATTCCAGTAACAAAGCAACGTAATGCATTACAATTTAAATTCTTATTTCATTAGTTACTTAAGAATTTTGTCACCTGTATTACTCATATCTCTCTAAGACACCCTCTAACATACACTGTCTCTATACAGATTACTCATGACTGTCCTTGTACTTTTCACACTGGTGTGTTACGTGTAACCGCTGCCTGCATGACTTTGATTCTGAAAATGAGCAGCGCAGTGCAAGCAGCACTGTAAACAGCACTGTAAAGCTGGTGAACAAGCTGTCAAAGCCTCTAATCATACTAAAATTAAACTGATGGCTAAAGATCCCCATGTTGAAGAAACGAGAGCAGCAATCTCACCTAAACAAGCCAGACTCAGCTTTCAATTAGAACCATCCCTTTAGGTTTTAGGCCCTTTAAGGTTTTCAACAGCATTAGCTGTTCATAATTTTGATCAAGCATAAGTGTCTGTCTTCCTTAGAGCAAAGGCAGGTAGGGGTGGGCGATATGATCAACATATTACATCAAGATACCTATATTTTGTTTTTCTGAAGTCCAATCATTTGGAACAGACAATATAGAATCTGTAGTGACATATATTAAAAAATTAAAACAAAAAACAGAGTAACGATAAAAATGCCATATTGCCCATCTGTACAGGTAGGGATAGTAACATTCAAGTAATGTTTATTAAGATCGGCTCTGTCTGGGTTTTCCACATTTCCAGTCAATACAAATTTGTATAGGTTTTAGAGAGTAAAATAGAATAATGTTAGAGTAATGAGATTACATTTTCAGGATGTAATCAGTAATCCCATTACAGTTTGAAAGAAGCAGTTAGTAATTTGTAATGGATTCCTTGGTATAACTACTGCAACAGTAGTCACCATTAGTGGTGGGAGAGACGTGGCAAACGTTTCCTTACATTTTCATGATGATATCGGGGAACTTGACTACATTCTCATGGGAGTACTAGATCATTTCGTAGTCTATGAAACAAGGTCTAGAAACAAAACAAGGCATTATATAAGCTGCCATTACACTGGGAGGCTATCACCTCCTTTCAGTTAGCCTTCGAGTATTGTTATAAGTACCTAATGACATAACCTAGTCCAGATGATGTCAGATGATGGTTTGTCCGCACTGACATCATCTGGCCCGGTTTGTCCGCACTGACATAACCTAGTCCAGATGATGTCAGTGCGGACAAACCGGGCCAGAAGGACCAATACAATCAATACACCAGTATGAACCCACACCAGCAGGAGAGCTTATGAGGTAAAAAACCCCGAATGCATCCTTTGTGAGTAAAATGAAGCAGAGTATATTCAGTGCTGCTGCCCTTGAAGTACTGTTATGAGATATCCTGTTTAGGGATATGACAAATGTTCACCAAGAAAGGCAAAAAAGCACCAACGTTGTTTAGCGAGTTCTTGTTTTAATATCACTGGTTAATTTCCAGCGTCAACCAGTTAACCCAGTTCCAGTACCTTTAACGTCAAGCAGACGCTGGAAGCCGTGCACAGACTGATGTACAGAGAAGTGCGACAGGATTTCTGCAAAGAGTAGCGTCTCGCTAAAACAATAACACGTGAACATATTATTCGGATGGTATAAGGACAAATTACACAAAATGCTTAATATGTTCAAAAAATATTGTAATATCTCTTCCAAACTTCCAAAATTCTGCACATTTCCATTGTTGTGTCTCAATATGTGATTCCGTCTGTGTTCTCAGCATTGTGGACAGCTACTTTGTTAAAAACTCATATTTATACATGGTATATTTTTTTCTAATCTGTAAACAAAATTTTCCCTCATAATCATATAAGCATAAACACAGAACATTTGGAGTCGAGGGCCAAGTGCAGGTGTTCAGTAGAATTCTGATATTTCTGCCTTTCCAAAAGGGAAAATCTGACATGATACACTCAATACTGAATTACTCATTAAAAGCCAAATATATGATGCCATCCTCAGGGAAAAAGATCCATCTGTGCCCACACACAGAGCTCTCACAACAACAGTTAATCTCCATAACTCACTCACACAAATAACCAAATGAAATGGATGGGCAGAGCTAGACAGGGATGCTGGAATGAAAGCTTATACAATACAGTGGTACATCTAAGCGTTTTTTCTTGAGGTCACTGCTAAAACGTCTTAAACAGCTGGCAGAGTTGTGGTTGGGGGTAAAACACTTGGAGCACTAAGACCCTTGGCCACTTTTACACAGACTCCGGAGAATCACTTCCTCGTTCACACCGTCACAAATGACACATAACAGGCTTGGACCAGACCATCCAACGAATGAAAGCTTCTCTAAATGCAACACATTTCTGCCTCCACTCACAGATGGCTGGTGCTCTCTGTTTCTCGCATTCTCTCTCTTTCTCTCTTTGATGTGCAGCACAGTCAGTCGAGTCCGTCCTTATTTGAAATTCCTTTTTTGTGCTAAAGAACATTCTCACAGTAAAGTGTGTGACGCAAAATGTGCCACGCATCCCACTGTTCGCTGCTGCTTGGCAGTTCAGGAAAAAAATAGGGCCTGATACTAGAGTTCAAGGGCCATACTATCTGACCAATTCAGTCAGTTCATAAGAGTTTCTTCCATTCATTTATTTCCACCTCAGTTCCAGTTAAATAAATAGTAGAAAAATAATCCTTTCGTCTTCATTCTTTTTTCTTTAAAAATTTGAGATGCTTTGTGGCACTTAAAACAAGTGCAAATCTGCCCATCCACAACCTTGAAAAAGGCTCCGTGAGGGGCACTGTGATTTCAGAGGTTCTCGGTAAAGTCCAGGCTGGGCTGCTGGCCGTTCCTCATCAGAGAGGATGTCTGCAGGAGGGCTCGGCCCTGTCCTTTTCTCTCTGAGGGGGCGCAGCACCTGCCGCGAAGGCTGAAAGGGGGAGTGGAGGATGAAGGCAGGGCTCGAGTGAAGTGGCATCAAAGGTGGAACACCAGGGGAAGGGGAGTTCATGTGGGGGAGGGCCCTCAGCACTCTGCATCCACGCTGTGAACGGTGACAGCTGCTTGCAAGTGGTGTGTGTGGGGGTGCAGCGGATGGTGTGTGTGCGTGTGCCGGTAGGGGTAGAATTTGTGGCTCAGCAGGGCAGCGGTTTGTGGCGGTGTGTCCAGGTCCAGATCCTCGTCATGATTGCCCACGTCCACTCCCGCTGAGAGGGGGTCGTTGTTGCAGGGTGGGTTTTCACTGTCCTCCTGCGGGCTCATGGTGCTATAACCTAAAGATACAAACATACAGATTAGAAACAGCAACCTAAATATATTATTTTGTCAGTAAATGTGAAATTCAGCCTTGTACTGGTTATCTTTGAGAGGAAAAACAAAACAACATTCAAATACCGCAACTACCAAAAAGTAGTATGAATGCAGCTTACAATTGTTTCCATAATCAACTATTATTTGATTAAACACCTTCTGCATTTCCCTCTCACTTTGCCTTGTCACAGCAAAGCACAGAAGAAGCCATACTGCTCCCAACATTTGCTGTACTGTATTGCAATTTTTTCAAATGACTATCATTTTGGCATTACAGTGCACTTTCGATTTTAAGTAAAAGAGTAAACACATTAACATTTTTCATAATGAATATTTTTGACAACTAATCAGTCTTGTTGACTAATCATTGCAGAGTAGTCTACATCTATACTGAAGAAAAATGATTGCTGCATTAATAAAACAACATCTCAGGAAGAAGGAAAAATAACCTTCCAACAACTTCTGCAAGAGCATAGAAGTATCACAAAAATACTTAAGTACCAAGAACATATATATATTGAACAAGAACATGTATATACTGGTGTCTAAATTGAAGCACGTGATGAAATTCTATTTGTAAAACTCTTCGTCCACCTTAAATTAGTTTCGCCTTTTCTCTTACCAAGCATTCAAATCTCATTCTTGTATCTAAAGTCCTTCATTTGAAGTACAACCCATTTTAACAGCTAAATATTTTCATATTGAGAACTATTGCTTCTCAGGATTTCCACTGTTCCAGTCTATTCCAGGAATGGCCGTGCGCTTCAAGCTCCATCGCCATAATTAGGCACGAGTCGGGGAATCTTCTGCCCCTCATTAACTTAATCATTCTTCAAAACTTATCCCTCTCCTCCAGAGTATGTGTGTGGTGTTCCCACTATCAGACTGATGATGAAGGATGCATCCACACCACACAAGCTTCAACTTAAAAGCAACAATTTACCACACTAACCATCCCAAAAGCACACATTCTAAACTCGAGTTTGAAATAGTTTTAAAATGTGAAGGGACTTAAAAAAAAGCATAGCATGGAGGTGGATTTAAGCAGATAATTTAGAAGCTTCTATGAAATGCGTTCTCAATGTAGCTCAGCGGCTGCTGGTCTCTGAAGGATTAGAGACGACAGTGAGGGGAGACAGATCCTTGCATTGGGACTAAGCTGACTGGGATGCTCCCCAGGAGTAAAATCCAACTCTTGTGCAGGAAGATCTCTCTGAGGACGAGTTACAGAAAAATATTACAGCAATTTTCACACAAATAAAAGTAGTGATTAAATTCTAAAGACTTCTCATAGCACAAAATATTTGACTGATCATTTATTTCATACATATTGCAAAATGCTGCTATTACCATGCAGGTATTGTTACATTACGGCAAAGCAAATTTCAGCTGACCGAGTGTTAAGCCATATATGTGACAGTGATCCCTTAAACATTAAACTCTATATGTGGGACCACTTTTCGGTTCCTCACTCTCCTAATTTACATTTCTTTCTTTGTAGACTTTATGGATGTAAAAATTAACTGATCAACCAGTTAACTGACAAATCAGCAACTGTTCATGCAATGCTGTCAGGTAAAATGTTTATAGGTTAATTTATTTTAATTTATTTATATTTTATTATTTATCATTTTAATCAATCAACAACAGTTGCCATTTGAATAGGTGGGTTTATCATTCAATTTGAGAAATGTTTTTGAACTGTACACATGGGATCGCAATACGTTGGTTCCACTAGTAAAACCTAAAGTTAACCTAAAAATTAAGCAAGCAGCTAAAAATAGTGGTGTCCAGGATGGTAACACAGCTACAACAATGTGCCATATCAAACATCCACAAGCAATAAGACAGAGAACTATTTTGTCCATGTTCTCAGAGCAAAGGTGTGGTGCATGGTGGTGTAAGGAAACCACACATGGGTGTGTAAAATTATAGAGAAAAACATGGCGGACAGTCACGGCATTCGAGAGCTACTGAGGTAACCACGGTCATGGCATTTATGTTTGATTCAACTTTGGCTAGTTATGAGTGGTAAACATAACTTTAGAACTTTAAGTAGCTCATCTTTATCTATTAAGCATTTCATCAGCTTTTTAGTTTTTGGTCATGTAATCACGAACTCATAGTCTAAGTAAATCTGGATTCTTCCGTAGGATATGAGGGTATGTTTAATAAGGTTTTGGGCTGTTAATGATATAAATGCTTATGTCTGGCCTCACATATCAGGACTTGGACATTCTCAGTGCAATAATACAGAATTCAGTTGATGTGTGCACATCATGAGTGTGCACATATCAAATCTTTAAGAATGGCTTCCAATGCGGCTCAGCAAATCAGCAGATTTTATCATTATAGTTTAATCAGCTAAGCTTTAAAGCACTGCCATGCTTAAATGTTTTCTGACGCTGATTCTCAATCAGGTGTTTCAGGGCACCCCGTCCTTGGATAAACATTCAGATATCAAAGCAAGCTCACAGATACAAGGTATTTGGCAGAAGACTAATCTTTGGTCAGGAAGGTTCTTTCAAACTCTGAAACAAACAGTCAGCTACACAGCTGCAGGCGAATAGAACACATCGTGTGTTGGTGGTGCGGGAGTGAGTCAGAGCACGCTGAGAAAACCTCAAACACTGCGTTCCAACACACACATGTGTACACGCACACAAACAAAAGCCAAATCGATTCGCGTTTTAAAACGACCCCTTGAGCTGGATGAGTGAGTAGCTAGCTAGTGGGAGGTGACCTTTGGCTGAGCAGTATAAAAATACAGAAAACTTTCGCTCTTGCTCTTCACCGCCTCTTTCCGTTCTCTACACCTATAACATATCCACTCCTCCTTTTTTTTTTTAAACCCTGTTCCCGTCTTCCCCGCTCTGTGTGCAATAGAGTTTTTTTTTCTTCTGTTTGTTATACAATGAGTTTTATAAAGAGTCATCCCTATAAAGAAGCATATATCTCATGCACCCAAAAGCCTTTCACTGCCAAAGGAAACAGGAGCTAGTGCTGAACTCCCCCAAATTCAGACCTTGCTTTAATTCAGTAATGACTAAAAAGTGACTATAAATTATTGCTCATCTTACTCAACATCTCATCTGCAATAAAATTCAAAGACTTTGGCAATGTCTCACTTAACTCATTGAAATCAGCTGCCAGAACAATGCATGTCTAATCTGGCCACAGTAAAATAGACCATTTGTGGAAAGCTTTCTGTGTGCTAGCATATTTTCTATAACAATATAAAAGAAGCACAATACTGCCTGTATCGTTGGACGTTTTCTGAGTGAGTGTGCGCACACGGAACAGACTTTTTATCAGAATTTTTATTGAATTCTGATGTTGAGTAGACTGAAGTGTGAAGTATTTTCATATTCATGTTAGCTTCCTCAAAATTATTAGTTTATGGCAAAGACCTACGATGTTCTTTACATATCAGAATAAACAGGGACGCACCAATATGGTAACTGAAGGACAATGAAGACCTCTGTACATATCAACCGATACCAATACATAAAAAAATGATAAAATCTAGAGGGATATAATATCTGGAGGGCTACAAAAGCTGTAAATAAAAAAAAATGCTGAAATTTTAGAGCATTAGCCCAGTTTGAAATCAGTCAAATCTTAACATCTGTCTAATGTTGATCATTTTTTTTAAGCTACTACCTGCCGATACTATGATTCCAATATCATTGTGTATCCATAAAAATAACTGCAAGAACAGCAATGAGAAACCAATTTGTTGCAATGCAAAGCAAACAGTGCTACTCATGCACTGTCAGACGACAGTTAAACACACTTGGAAGAGGGTTCTAACGGCCCGATTCTGTATACGTGATCTAACAGACGCACAAGCTCAAGGACTACACCATCGTTGTCGCCCAATGACAGTAAGGCTAATGGTACTCTCTTGGCCTCCCAGTCACTCTGTAAATTAAGATTAACAAAACACCCCTGGATTAACAAAACTTGCTCTAAATTAACAAGGAGTAGAGAACTAAGCCATCCGTCTGATCCAATGACTTTACGGCCAAGAGTGCTTATTGGATTCCAAGTGATGAATGCAAGTTGGTTGAAAGGAAAAAATGTTCTTGTCATGCCTTTCCTTAAGGTTTGACTATTTAAGTGTTTATTAATATTTACTCAAGAAAAATAAGATTTCAAGACATACACTTACCATGGTCACTCTCTGTTCCTGATCTGCCCCAGTATCTCCGCCTGCGCTCAGGACTGTGTGTGTGTCTCTCAATGACAGCAGCAATGAAGCGTGTGTTACTGACTGTACAGAGACAGGAAAAACTTGGTGAAACTACAGAAAACTGTAGTTAAATATGTAAAATACATCACATCTATACAGGGACTAAGGCTACTTTCACACTGCAGATAAAAGTAAATCCAATCCAATAATTTTCTTTATATATGACTCAAATTAGTTTTTTGTTTGACAATGTGAACAGTATAAAAACTGAATTTTCAATTTCACCAGGTTCAATTTCAATTTGGGCCTCTTTCACACGTGGAACTGAAGTCTAATAAGTATCTGATACGCGACAATGTGGCTGCTGCCTGGACAGTCAGATCGGAATCAATTATACTTTTCTGTTGATCTAACTCAACCCTAAATCAACGTTTCGTGTGCCATGCAGGAACAGACACTATGAGGCGACATCACTGGAAGGCCTGTTACTATGGTTACACTTCATGTCTTTCGTTTTGGAGGTTGAACAAGAGAAGTGCAGGCAGTGTAATGAATAAGCATGGTGCATTCTAACTTTCTCTATTGCTTTCTGATGAGAGAAATCAAAGAGCTATTCAAAATCATGTATACATCAAAGAGGTTTTGAAAAGGAAAAGCAGGTCTTATGACAGGTAAGCAAAAGAAACTGAGCTTCCATGATCTGTTTGATCAGCTTCCACAAACACAGAAATTCACCATTTTTTACTCTTTTCTCAGTGTGGTCCTTCTAGTGCAGGGGTGCACAACTCCGGTAACTCCCTAACCCACCTGATTCAACTCATCTGATAATTGCCAAGTTTCGTGGGTGTGTTTGTGTAGGGCAACTGTGCTGGACACCAGCCCTCCAAGACTGTGTGCACCCCTGTTCTAGTGTTTGCTGTTTGTTGTTCAGGTTTAAAGTAGCAGACTGCACGGCACATTTTAGTGACACATGAAAGGTGCCTATTAATCTGAAGGAAAGGTAGAGAACAAGTATGTTTGTTGGATGAGCCTTTTGTGGGTCAGTACAGGAGAGTGATCTTTTAAGAGTGATGTCAGATTTCTTTCACATTAAAAAGATAACAGGATGACCAAACAATAAAAAAAAAATATATGGACAGTAAATCCATATGGGACACTTTTACGGACACTTTTATGGTCTGAACGTAGTCTAGTATAAGAAGGATCAGAATAACACATTGTGTAAAGGAATATAAAAGCACGTAACTCTTAGACATTAATTAGAAGGAATATCCTAAAAATCATTCACTACCAAAAACATGTAAGAATGACATCGCTGTGAAAGAGTGTACATTCATCAGGACGCCCTTACTTATTCCTCTGTCCTCATGACTGTCTTCATCTCTTTCATCCCGCTCATTGTCCAGGTTAGACATCCGCACTGACATCTCTGTGCAAGGAGATGGAGAGAGAGCCAGTGATTAGAGAGAGAGAGAAAGCATAAGAGCAAACACATTCGGCAGTCCTAAACACATTTCACATTATATTACAATTAGTCTCTGATTCTGTCCAACGTCCTCCTCGTGAGAATAGCAAACAGATAGGCAGTCTTTCAATCCATGGCTAGTGCAGTGGATAATCTAAATGGTGAAAGCTCAGGAGACACTTGGAGGCACTAATGAAAGTCTATTCTGAGAGGCACCATGGCATTTAAACTAATAGAAAAGCACAGCAGTGATTAAAGACAAAGGTAAACCCTCACAAGGCTGAGATTTTGGTTATTTTCACACATGAAGGACAGCCTTTTCCCCGACTGACTAATTAAATTAAGTGCATATAAAAGATCTCTGTAAGTGCTACAGAATCAAAATAAGAAATTAATCATTATACAGTAATAGCCTTAAGTGAACCGTTGGCTTTGATACAAGCATTGCATAGAGATTCAGTCGGGTTTTGCTCTCCAGACTAAATCCAAAGGAATTCTTCAGACATAGCAGCAAGCTTACAACCTGGGTAAAGAAAAAGTGGCTGTAACATTGGATGGAGGGCTACTATACGGAAAAGCAGGATTAGAGTAAGAAAATGACTTTCATTTATCTCTCTCTGAACTGCCTTGGTAATCTTTATCAACTCGTTAGCTGACAGGGTCACAGACTATAATTGGAAAAGGTCAGTTTGTTAAATACCAGCTTTAGTTAATTCAATCATTTTTAAGGCATGTTTTAAAACAAGCATGAATGAAGCATTACAGACGTATGTCACTCCACAGAGGTGTCAGACATCCTATAATAAACACCCTATGCCATCATAGATAACTTTCAAAACCAGAGAACTGTTAAGGCACAAGTTGGTGTATTAAAAATATTTATCTTTTGGTTATATACTGGTTTATAGAGCAGAGGAGCAGTACAGAGGCTGCAAAAGACTTCAATCTGCTATAGGCCAGCCATGTCATCTCATTATGAAAGATTCTATTCTAATCACTATGAGATTTACACAGCCTACAGCACATAACATTATTGTTTACTTTCACAGCAGCTTAATGGTGAACTGTTTTCAATCAGACTCTCTAACAAATTTTGGCTAGACAAAGTTCTGTTTTCACCCACAGCAACGTAATTAAAATTTCAAGTAAATGTTAAACGGTTTCATTCATGATCAGTGGGAGCCTTATCTAACAGAGTTAGGTAAGACTGTTAGAGTTAAAAAATGTGGTACTTTAGCTGTGAGTACCCTGTTAAGGCTTCAACATACTGCACACGAGAGCGTTGGTTTAACAGAAAAAGAACCTTTTCATATTCATCACAGTAGTTTTTAATAGCCTGCAAGTCGAAGCTGTCACATAGGAGACCTTACTATCATCACAACATGGACAGTGCCTGCGGGACTGCAACCCTGGCCTGCAGAGGACTTGACAGCAAAATTAAATCCATTAGCCTTTAACTTGTTACTATTCAAATAGTCATCATTACAATACACACTTTCTCTCCAAGCCCACACAGAGAGACCTCAGCGCTGCGGAGATGTGAAGAAACTGGTGTGATAACACTTCAGGGGTTTTAACAGACTTATTTAGTTGTGTGGTGATATATCTTATGGATGGCCTAAAAGGAAGATACAACTGTTGTTTACATGCTGTTGGGAATACCTACTTTGATTGTGTTCGGGCCCAAAGCCTTGTTGTATTTAATTTTTCCCCCCCAAGATCCATTTATGATATGTGTGTAATAATAAACAATAATTATTTTTAAATGACCATTTACCAGTCTGTCTTCATCTGATGGAAACAGCATGGAAACCATTAAACAGGCTTTTTTACTGCACCTTCAAGACTGATATATGTAAATGAGCTTTGTTCTGACTGGCTGCCCTATACACTGCCTCTTTCAAAAAAGCTTTCTACCCTGTTGTAGACTGGATAGGCTAATTTTTTTTCATGCTGTGACATCACAAAACAGGCTGAATTCAAAACATAGTTTCCATATATAGAACCTATTGGCTGTGGAGTGAACTTTTAACATTGCTTAACATTGAAATTTTAATATTGCTTACTTGCTACATCAAATTCTCATTTCAAAAAGAGAGAGAAAAACTTCAATCTTCCATGATACGGGCCTTTAAGCATCTCTTACTATAGCAATCAAGCACAGAGTTTCTCTAGATACCTTGTTTGAGTCTTATCTTGCATCATATCAGCTGAATGAGTAACAGTGTTGTTTCAGAGGACAGCCAAACTCAGCTGAATTTCACAAAACAGAGACCTCTACAAGCTGGGCAAAATATGAACTTTTGTTCATCAGAGAAACATGATATTTGGATTTTATCTTAAAACGTTTCATCTTTTTCTGTTTTCGTCTGTTTTGAGTCTTTTCTCAAAACATTTTGACTTTGACATTCATCTCAGTATTTTTATACTTTTATACCCTTTACTCTCGTAACTACATTCTTAAAATTTCTTCCTTCAGTTTGGTCAGATTTTGCCTTTTTCCTGGATTGTGAATATCATTCTGAACTTAAATGCCCCCAACAACATTTTTATTCTTTGCTTTTTATAATGGCCTTGAAAGCCCTGTCATAGGTTTTCAGCTGCAGCTGAGAGAGGCTTTTGTGTATTGCCCTTCATTCAGAGCTTGCTCCGGCTCTCACTCACCCTGCGCGGCTAGAGGGGACATGTGCTGATGACTCCGGCGGTGGATCTGGTGCCTGTAGGCATACACAGCCAAAACCAGCACCATGATGCATCCCATAATGCCTCCTGCTACTGGCCCCACCGGCGCGCTCTTTATCATGTTCAGAGACGCCACCTCTTCATCTGCTGGATGGCAGGAAGGATGACAGGGTTAATAGATTAAAAAAGGAGGAGAGAATGAAGTGTGTGTGTGTGTGTGTGTTTGTGTGTGTGTGTGTAATATACACAAAGACCTTTCAAGGTAGCACAGTTGAACTGTGCAATACAAAACATGTATTGATGGCCAAATGTAGGATCAATTTTCTAGATGCATGTCATTCTAAAGAAGTGTGTAAATGTCAGACACCTGAGGACATTATCTAAATATCTTGTATCTTGGTAGTGTGTTTTGCCATATCATTAGAACAGAAGCAAATGAAAGTAAGTATAGCAAAAAACTAAAATGACTTATTAGTAGCTGATATCTTGTGAACTACTTTGAAGAACAAAGTTTGGTTCCAGATGTCTCCTAAACGCCCTCAGCCATCATACAGATCTGTTAAATTTCATGACTAGCCCATTTGATTCAACTAGACACCAAAAACGCAAACCAGTGGTGTATTAATATTTTGAAGTATTTTGGAAACAAGAACGTCTACCAAAATGGGCAATTGTCCTTAAATAATAATAGGTAATTGCCTATTTCTGGTCATTTCTTGTCACAAAATTACCATGAGCAGCTATTTGGTCACCACTTTTTGAATATGGCATGCTGGATAGGAATTTTATTGTTCATAAAGTTCATTCTCAGTGCTAGAAAGCTTCTGAAATATCATGGAATCATCTATAGTGCGATTCATCAATGAAAATTTGTTAATTGTAACAGCTTCCTACAAATAGTTTGAAACCTATATTATAATTATATTAGAATTGTTTTATGCATGTATCTTGGTTTCACTGGTCTTACCGAAAAAAGTGATGGCAAACTTTAGAACAGTAGTGTATATAATAAAATATGTTAATATATCAAAATTGAAATGTAAAGAGGCATATATGGGCTGGCCGGGGCAAGCTTAAAGTTCATATGCGCAGTTTAAACAATCAACAAAGTCAGTAACTCTCAGCTTTTAAACTTTTTTGTTGTCTTGGGGCTAACAACAAAGGGTAACCGTTACCAAATACATCTGTAAGGTACAGCTTATAGGTACACTCAACAGAAACAACATAACCAAAGTCCGCTGCACTTCTGCGTTGTGCTATTGCTTGCAAATTAAATCGGAAATTAAATAAAGTTTTAACAGAAAGCATTAGTTGAATAATTACGCATTTGTTAGTTAACAGTTAATTGGTTAAACATTAACATCCCTAATAGAGAGGAAACAAGAAATGCATTACATACATATAAAGAGTTTCAAGTAAAAAGTCTTTTATATACTTAATTTGCATATAATTCATCTTTTAAATATAACAAGTATGAACAGCTAATATGACCATATCATTATAAAGATAAAATACACCACAATATGCTTTTCTGAACATATTGTGGATATTGGTCATAATTAAAGAACAGTGCACAACTGAATGTTTCATTACAGAGAGAGCATAATTAGTCTTGTTTAATTGGATTTAGTGTAGTGCAGAATGTAAAACACTGAATAAAAATCACTCATACTGATAGTGTTTGATGGTACTTTTTAAATGTGGCACTGCCAAGGCTTATTTGTCTGTTCCAACTTATGAAACTGAATATAGTGATGCATATTGTGTATTGTGAAATTGTCTTCAAGTATTGTGATTTTTTATTTTTGCCATATTCTCTGCCCCAGTAGGAAACCCATTATAACAGTTCTGCACTCCCTAAAGAGTGTATAAGCTCACCTAAAAGGCCCATACCATCCACATAAGGACTCTTGGCACCTACAATTCCTCCAAAACACTCCTTCTGAAGAGCACAGTAGGGTTTGTCCAGGTGGGTCTTTCCATCACTGTCCACCATACACCACTCACAGTCCAGCACACCAAAGCAATCACTGCACACAGACAGACACACACACCCAATTTAAAAATGAAAGAAGCCAATGTTTAGTGTATGAATTAGAAGGTCATTGTAAGGAAGATACTATGTACAATTCCAAAACAAACACAAAAACATTCTACTTAATATCGCAAAATACGAAATACATTAAACTACAACCTCTTACACTGTTAAACAGTCCTGATCCACCACAAGGGGTCAGTGTTCTCCACAGAAACCCAGCTAAACCTAACTCTGAGCAATGCTCTTTGGTGAATCACTTGAATGTTGTTGTTTATAGTACAAGTGTAATAATTCAGGATCACTAATTAAAAGTGCTGTAATGAAAGTTGCTTCACTCTACATCTGACTGACCTGCTGGTGAAGCGCTGGCTACAACGAGTGTTGATGCACTGTGGCAGAGTGTCCTGCAAACTGGGCTCAATCACTGTCAGAGACAAGGGCTCTTGATGTACCTCACAGCTTGGGTTTCTGAAGACATGCAGACAGTTTCATTAACAAAGTTTAAAAATTTTAGTTATTACAAATAACTTTAACACAGATATGACTCTCCAACAAAATACATTATACTATAGAGCTGCTTAAATCTGTTAATATTCTGTAGTGCAAATTATCATATGATGAGCCATCATGAAGTAGACAAACATCCAGAAGTGTTTTTATCTGCAGGGAATAGCAAACAGATTGCCTTTTGCCAAATGAATGCCTACAGGGGAATGCTCAACTGCTCCAAGATACAGATGGATGAGTATCTATTCATTGTGACAAACAAAAACAAGATGAAATCTAGAGAAGAGCTTTGTGCTTGCATGCATCCTTCCTCTGAACACTGCAGACATAAAGCCTCAATCTAAGTGATCTTCTGATCACAATACACAGAAACCTTCTAAAACTTTTAATATGGGCTGCATTCCTTGACATATTACATAGACAAACCCCAGAAGTATGATGAAAGATATGAACTCGTGTTCCTTTTGTTACCCCTAAAAATTACAAGTGAAAAGCTTGAGACGTCCAATAAGACTGTAGGAAAGAGTTACCTGTTTTCTGCATTAGTGAGATTGCCTGTACACTCATTCACCTCTAGAGGACACTCACAGGGACATTCACACTCATTCTGTTCCATTCTGAGGATAAAACAGAATAAAAAATTGAGTTGTTGTCTAAACTTTATCTAAACTGGTAGTGAGAATTCTGAGCATATTTATTACATTCAGAATAGCAGAATCCATGGATTGTTGATTTAAGCTTTTGGTAAAGCAATAAGCTTTACACTTTAAAATGCATAAATTAAACATATATCTAATTACATATACAAGCATCATTATTCTGCAAAAAAATAAAATAAAAAAATGTAAAAATTGACAAATCCACCTGTGGCAGTTCAGACAGAGGCGATCCACAGTGCTGCATGCACAGAAAGCCAGAGAATCACAAGTCTCATTCACAATACCCGCAAAGGCATTGGTCCCTGGAATACGGGTGAGCCGATACTTTGAACAGTGACTGCCGTGAACCAGATTGGTCAGATCACCCTGGAAATAACACAACAATCTTAAATCATCAAGCAAAACCAAAAACATCACACATCAGTTGGCACTTAAATAAAATATCTTAAATATTTATCTTAAGTTTAATGATACATTTAAAGCTGTACATTTAAATGTAAATTTTGGAACGGTCAACAACATAAGTGCCAAAACTTAAACTCCGGGTCTTCCACTTTCCACTAAAACCTTCTCTATTTAGCCAGTTGTCCAATGGTCACTTGGAAGTTTTGGCTCTTCAGTTTTTGACAGTTGCAAATAAGTTTTACCTTCAAATTTGCCATAAGATAAATCCTTAAGTTGTTGTATGCAAGTGGACACTTCACAAATAAAGTTTTATGTTGCACATTGGAAAAAAAAACAAAAAAACAAAAAAACATCTGCTGCCAATGCCATTACAGTCCTTTCCACCAGGTGGTGCTATGATGCTACTAGAAAGAGGAACTTCACTCAAATGTATAAGGGACTCAACCTGGCTGTGAGCGTTTGGGCCAATCTGATACAAGGAGAACAATCAAAAGCAGCAAGTAGAAAATGTTGCATCTCTGCTCCACTCACCACAATGCTAGTGTTAAACTTATAGAAGCGTTGCACTGTCCGGTCACTGAAGCTATTACACAAGTTCTTCTTCACAAAATTAGGGTGATTAAGGATGTCATTGGCCACCAGTGGCTCCTACAAAAATACAAATAAAGTTTTAAATTTTACTTTGTTTTGAATATAAATTTGTATGTATTAATCTTCGAATACAAAGGAACAAGAACAATAATATATAATTTCTAGAACAAATAAGACAAATAAGATATTTCTACCGCTTCCAGAAATCTATGTCAACTGGTAACTTTATTGAAGATCTCTGTGAGAATGTGGCAGAAAAAGAGGTCTGTTGCAGTACCTTATGGGTGATATGTTGCTGTTCTGCTGGAGCGTGGCCCTTAGGGTCAATCAGGGTGGGATGGGCCACCAGATAGCCTCTGTCCTCCATAATAAAGCATCTACACACACAGACAGTAAAGGTCAGCCATCCAATTGTCATCATCTCAAAAGTCATCCACATCTGACAGAGGACATATCTTTTTTTGACAAAGGTCAGTGCGTACAGGGATTGGTGACAACCTTTGAAAGGTTACTGGCTGAACTTCGGACCATAAAGCTGTGTGGGTGAGATGTAAACGATGAAAATAGCTTACAACAGCACATTTTTAACAGATGGGGCAATAATGGAATGTATTGTGAAAACATTAGGCTCATACACATACTTAAAGGAAGGAATGCAAGTGTCCAAAGGGCCTGGGTGCAGGGGGTGTGTTCTACTTTCTTTAGAAATCCTCAGATCCATGAGGCAGCTCAGAATAGCCCTCTTGTGCATAACACACTGGGCCATTCCACTCAACTAATCCTGTTTAATGGCCCTAGCATTCAAAACTCACAGAACACTGAGGCCTAACCCTTTCTGGAGCATGAGAGGGGAGAGAGAGAAAGAGAGAGAGAGAAAAATAGTGATAGGGATAGAGAAAGGGGGAGGGGATTGTAGGCATGGTTAGCAAGAAGAGAGGGTGATGGAAAAGAGTAAAAGATAGAAGAGAACAGAAGAAAGAAGAGGAGAGGGGTAAAGCGGAGAGAACTGGCACCTAACATAACAGGATGTGTCTGGAATGCGCTCCTAATCAGCTTATCTCCTTTTGTGTTTCACCAGTAATTCCCCAACTCTCTCGCTTTTTCTCCTTCCAAACATTGCTCCAGTGATTATTTTGTGAACCTTCTTCAGTCTTTTTTCTTATCAACTGTTCTTGGTCTTTCGCTCTCGTTCTTTCTTTTACCTCAACCCCTATGAACAATTACCCTGCTTTCTCTCCCAGCCCCCCTTTCTTTCCCTCCAAAGGGAGAAGAAGGAGGGCCCTATGAATGCTCCTTTTTAAACACAGGCAAATCTGATTAGTTTCATATAAAAGAGTTTTAGAGAGCCTCCGGGCATTTCTCTGGACACCTCAGCCGGAGAGAGCTGGATCTTGGCAGGCTAGGGAGAGGGGGAAGAGTGAAAGAGAAAACGAGCAAGGCAGGAGGTGAGAGGGGCAGGGTGGGGCAGGCTTACCGGATTTTGTTGCCCTTGTCCTGGTTGCAGATAGGCAGCAGATCCAGCAGGACCTTATAGAAGTAGCGCAGTGTAAAGTCGATGCCCATAACTGCTACTGCATAGCCTGGAGCCATCTGAGAACTAAACACAAGAGGAGAATGATTAAAGATACAAAATGGAGAAAGAGTAGAGGAGGATGCATCAGTGTCGAACCGACAGAGCATTCATCAAAGATCATCACACATTTGGGTTACGAGATCCTGCTACATTTACCGTTCATACTTCACGTCAAGGCTGAATAAAACAAAAAGGAGAAAAAAAATCTCTTCACAATCTTTATCATCACCAGCCTCTCTGGCATTCTGCCAGTTTCAAACAGTTTCGTCATACCTCTAAACATACCTTTGCACGCGCACATACACGCACACATACTCTACTAAACACAAAACAGACATGCCGATAAGACTGAGCCTCTAAAACACAATGTGTTGTGCTTTTTTTGGACCGCAAACAAAAAAGGATGAGTCAAACCTAGTAAATGATGCAATGACATGACCACCAAATTTAATATGATTAATTTAAACGAAGAGCTGAATAAATCCAGATGAACTACTGACTGACCTAGAGGCATGGATTGTGTGGCTGATGGTGACCACGTAGCCAGCTCCACCAACGTCCAGGTAAGGTCCAGTAAAAGTAATAAGACCAGGATTGGCCACAGCATGAAGGTACCTACAGGAGCAAATGATAAGTTGTCTTGTTAAACAACAAGAGCTACACTTTCGTAATCTAAAATGGCTTTTTTTCTTCTCCTTCTTTAACACTAAAATAAAAAAAACACTAAATCAATGTTTGGGTAGTTTTGGGCATCTCTTGGGATAGTGTTGGCTTACTTTTCACTAATTAAATCAAGGCCTTGAAGGTATCTTATGAAATCTCCTGGTTTAGACATGAACTTAAACAATAAAACAACCAAAAAGTATGACAACATCTTTCCATGCTTTCAGCTCTGTATTTGCCTGGAAAAACTAGTATTAGTTGTCCAACAAACTTAGTCTCTAGCCTGGGGCTCTGTTCAGCAACAGCTCCCAGGGAGTCTGGAAGGGTTTCAGAAGTGTGGAGACCTCCGCCCTCAGGCCCTAATCTCACCATTGTCTCCTAGTAGGGTCGAAGGCTTTGTCCATGAGTGAGCCAGGGTAAATCCGCAGCACCCCATTGGGCGTTGCTATGTAACGGCGCACAATGTAGCAGTTCAGGCTGCTCAGCTCCATGAGACTCATCCATTCGTCCGTCACATGACTGGTCGCCATCACATCGTTCCTGACAGACGACTGGAGCACAAAAGAGAGAGAGTTTGAGCATGCCAGGGTTCCAGTAAATCCGCTCTGAGAACATCTACAATCACTCAAAATTCTCCTTCTAATTCTGCCCAAAAAGAGAGTGAGCAAAAGCAAGAGAAGGAATGTACAAAGACTGACGCAAGAGTTTTTGTGCATGTGCATTTAGCCTTGGGTTAGGAACAAGGCTTCTACTGTTACCGAGTTATTATAACAAAGTTGCTCCTTGATACTGACATACAGCCAAGTCTGAGCTATGAGCTGTAAATTGTGAAAGAGGTAGTATGAGCTTTGAAGTATTTAGTATCGCTGAGGTGTTTGTAGTAGTGTAAGAGCCGAGATGGCTAAGAGGTATGCATTGCCAATGTCTGTATGTGTACACCTTTAGGCAAGGCTTGGTTATGAGGCATGTATTGCTGCACACGTAGACACTGATGTGCGTGTCCACAGATCTGATTACCTTCCGTGTCTGTGTCCCTCATGTCTGGGTTGGCTATGAGGCTATGCTGTCACTGAAGTAGGCCTCAGACTGTGTATGAGTTTGTTTACACTAGAAATGTATATTTAAACTATTTTTTATTTCTGAGTATCCGAAAGGGTTAATAAACTGAAACTTAGTTAATGATGGGGAAGGAAAAGAAACGACTTCAGCAGACATAAATGTAGGGATGTGGGCTTACAATTTTAGGTGAAAATAGTGGTGTTGCACAAAATTTTATCAGCATGCAGAGATATTTTACTTGACCACATTAAAAGGTAAGTAAAACAATCTAACATTCTGTGACCAGAATTACAGAAACATGTTCATCATACATACACTATGTTTACAATTAGCAAGCATGCTCAATTCCAAAAAACAGTCAAGTTACAAGTTCTCCACAACACATTTTTTTAATTATACCAGTCAAACCAGGAAATTATATAATGGAAGTAAAGCGGAAATGTGTGCTTTATACATAGGAAAGTAAAACCGGATCTCATCTGGTCACACTCTGGACACATTTTAGCAAATATCCGTATATGCATGTTAAAGCAAGGTCTAAACAAGCCCTATTCTTCTGCTTTCAGACCCGACTTGGCTATAAGGTATGTACTGTCACTCTGGTATGCAGTGGAGCATGTGTGTGTAAGTGTGCAATTTTGAAAACATTAAAACCTAGAAAAAAGTAAATACAAGGTCAGGACCTTGGGACAATACTGGAATCATATTGGTATCCTCAGATAATTTTTATTTATATTTATCTGTACTGCACCCATGTTTGAGTAATAATTCAAACCGATATCTGATGAGGCATTTATTGCATTCCACAAAAACAGAACGTTCAGGCAATGCTGGACTACTGTGCTGAATTGTCTGTATTTTATTCATTTGACTACATTTGTAACCCTGTAAATGAAAAAAATAAAGAAAGAAATAAATGGTATATATTTCTCCCAAATTACATATATAAAACTAGCCTGTTTGTGTGTGTGTGTGTGTGTGTGTTTGCAGGTACCTTCAGGCCTGGGTTGGCTATGAGGCGTGTGTTATCGCTGAGGTAGGCAGTGTAGTGCTCCACCATGCGCTTGGTTTCCGGTTGACTCAGGTGCTCATAAGGAGAGGAGAAACTACCGGCTGACAGCATCACAGTAGGGCTCTCTGTGGGTACACAGGGAAAGTGCGCTTGGTACATAAACACACTTTCTGCGTTCCTGTTATGCACACTGCTGTGTGACAATTATCGGTCTTCTTCAGTCTGCACATAAAACCTGGTCTGCTAAATCGGAAACTGGCTTTTTGTTATTGCGACTAAATACAAAAAAACGTTCTGATGAATTACACTAATTTGAAGATCTCAGGTCTATATGCTGTCTACACTGCTTACCAACAGTAGCAAGTTGTTTGAAGTGCAGGCAGGTGCTGGGTTGACCCAGAAGGTCCAGTCTGTGATACAGGAGCTTACTGCTGGGGGCTGTGTTAAGGTTCTTCAGGTGCTTCACAGGTATTTCTGGTTGAACATAGACTATGCACAGAATGAAGGAGGTGTCCTGGACCTACAGAGCACAAGGCAGAGTGGATGAGAGGTAAGGAGAGAGGGCCTTTGTGAGAGCAACATACATGAGGTGATCATTGCGCACACCAAATCTTGTATACAATCAATAATAAAACATCTATAGACATAGAATCTAATATTCAGTATTTAAGTGTTCAAAATAGTGTTTTCAATGTTCAAAATATTGATAAAGCAATATATTATGGACAACTTTGTGGTGATACAAGTATTAATACAGTGATGGTTGCATCAATATTTATAAATTTGCTTTTTACGTGATGCGTGCGTAGGTAAACAGAAACTACATTCAAGTCTGAGAGCACAGCACTTTACAGCATCCACTGCATTGTAAACAAGTCTCCTTTCTTAACTGTTGTTAAGACATGTATGACCCATTAGTTGTGTACTCAGTCCAGTTTGCAGTTGTAGTAAGTTATTAATTTGTAGCTGCTCTGTTAGCATTTCAGCCTATAGCACTATTAAAAACCTTAAGAGATGATAGTTCAGTTTGCTGTGACCTGTGGCACGGGTTAATGAACATTTTGTTATTCACTTTGTTTCACAGCCACAGACTCTCTAACACGTGCCTCTGTGATTAAAAGAGTAGGAAGTTCACTTCTCTGCCTCTCTGTCCTCTGAACAGCATCTCAGCGTGAACTACACCTAAATGCTCCACCAGCATTATTAATGTATTCATTATTCTTGTATTTTTTTTTTTACTTCTACTTAAAGTTAGGCAAACATTAATATAAAAACATCATTATAACTCTACCTAAACTCATTTATTTATCAAAACGAAATTTAAAGTAAATATTAAACAAAAATGTCTAATGTGTTTTGCCACTGAATCATATCACACTTGTATCATGATAAGTATCATTGCTGAAAATAAACAGCCCTAGTACTGGCTGCTGTAAGCAGCAATGGAGGAAGCAAAGTCAGGCCATCTTTAACAAATTACTGCATGTACATCGGAAAGTGCTAAAGAGCACATAAATACAATCAGACAGTTACAGAGAGCAGCACAGGCAGTGACGTCAAACACTGGTTACGAAGATGCCCTTACAGAGAGAGTGTTTACTGTCAAAACTTTAGAGAAAGCGCTCTGTAGTTCAGACTACAGTTCTGCCTCCTGAGAACTGTGCTTTGCTCCACTACAGCACCAAGACAGAAATGCTTTCAGTTTTAAAATAAAACATGTTAAAGGAGTTTATCAAGAAAAGCAGAGCCAATAATGTTCCAAAAAGCAGGTCAGTTGAAAGACATTTTACATTATAACTTATTTCACCACACTGCATTAGTTATAATAATGTGCCACTGACAATCTAAGTCTGTTTAATGCAGACAGCTGTTGTCATGTATGTGTAGGTCTGACCTTGGAAGCACACAACAAACCATAAAGTCTGTTGCTGTTGTAAAAGGCTAAAGTTCTGAGAGTACATAGATTTAGCAGTCTGAAAAAGTGCAACGCCAGGGGGCTGAGCCAAACTGTGTTTCAGCTCCACAGTTTTTCCCCTCATCTTGAGGTGACAGGACTGAGTTAGATGCCAGCAGGCATCTGTCTGTGCCATCTCAGAATAACCTAAATGTGAGCTAAACATTTGAAGAGTGGAGCTCTAGGTGAATGGAATATGACACGTCAAAGCCACTGTGGCAAAATTTGTGTACCAGTTTCCAGGCGTAGCTGACGTTATAGGCTTCTCGGCTGGGGTCACGCAAGCGATTCATGTGCCAGGACAGAGAGGAGTTGATGGGCACAGCGATGACCTGGCTCCCCAAAGGCAGACTGAAAAAGAACATTAATGAACGTTATTTTACATGCTAAACATACCAGCACAAAGCCAAAAGACCATGTGAGGCCTTAAAACTGAAAGTGCGGTCTTGCAACAGCTTCATAATTAGTCACTTAAAATGACGTCACTGACAGAGCTCAGAACTGGAGTACCCCTGTGCCTCACCTGAGGATGTTCTGGCGGACAGCGGCAAAGCCTGGGATGTTCTCATAGTGGATGATGTCAGTGTGCAGAGGGGCTTCAGTCATCAGGTAGGGGCGAGTCAGGGATGGGTGCATGAGGGTGTAACCTAACAAATTAGACCAACAAGAAAGAATAAGCAACAAATTACCAACAATGAACTACCAAACAAAGGTCTGTCTAATTTGATACTTCTGGTAGACATTAAACTGCAACAACACACTCTTTAGGGGCTTTTAGTCCCTCAGTTCCATGTCTGTGCTCATCGTTACTGAACAGCTGATGACAGCAGGTGCAGCATCCTCTTACCAGAGAGGGAAACTTCTATTTTTCCAAGAGAATGCATGGTTAGCCTCATTAATGGAAACGAAGCTGAACTCTAATAAAGGACCATTTTGGCCTATTTACTTACTGCCTCTCATAACATTATTTAATTTACAACTAGTCTGGTAATTACTCATGACTCTGTAATTCAATATTGATGGCAGAGTTACTCAAAGAGACTAAATGTATTCATTACATTGCAAACCCCATGCTGCAGAAAGAATGACTCACTTTTGCTGAATATTAAGGTCAAAAACACTTGAACAGGTCTCAACTTTCTATATGTACAAAATTATACAAAAATCTCTATGCAGACATCACTACCAAGCAGACCTTTAAGAGAATATCCATTACAACTCTAATTAGTTACATACACTGACCATGAGACCCTCCAATATGAACAGTTCTCCTGTTCCTGCTCCAAACAGCTGGCCTAAAGCAAGTCTTGTTGGCTCATAGCCTGTGAGCGTGCAACAGGTACTTTCCCCTAATGGACTATTAAATGGGGGTAATGGCCTTCAGTCCAGTGTCCTGAGTCATTGAGACTGGCAGTGTTGCTCAGAGTGGACCTCCAAGTGAGGCTTGCACAGAAGCAAGGGTTCTAAAGAGTCAAGCCCAATATAGGCTACAGCTAAAAGCACAAAACATGAAGCAGGAAGGATAGCTGTATTCCATACCAGCTGCTTCCAAATTAGTGCTATGTCACTGTTCAGAAAGAACCTGGCCCATAAGTCAAATAAGAAAAATACAGAGGTAATTAGAGTGTAATATGTAACAGAACGCGCTGCTTTATTTCAGCAACATATTCTTCAACTAAAACAACCAGACAATTAACAGCACTCAACATTAGTTACTTTGTTCATAATGCAATGGCAGTTACCTTTGTTATCTATGAGGAAGGTATAGGAGGCCAGCGAGTCTTGGTAATAAGTCACATCCTCGAGGATATAGGCCAGGTTCACATCCACGCCCACAACCCCCAGCAGCAGGTTTCCAAAGTAGCATGGCCGGCTAACTGTCATAATGAAGCCTAGAGAAAAAGAGAAGAAAACAGAAGAGATAAGAACTTTTAGGTTAAAAGCCCCATACCAAATATTGCAATACTATAGCTTTTAAGATGTTTTGAGCCATTTTGAAGAATTGGACGCTGAAATGCTGAACAGAGGGGAAATATACCTGTTTTTAAGTTTCTTGAACCAATAATTGCTTTGCAAATAACAGGTTCTTTACAGGTAGCTAAAGGGACTTCAAGCTCACTAAAAGAAGATTAAGGCTACCTGGATACTAATACGCAAGAACTTACCCCAAATTCACACTGGGCTAAATAAACGCACTGTTACAAAATACATGGGCTCTTAAAACACTCTTATGTGTCTTATGGGCCACTATTATGGTTCACGCAGTGGAAGTGACTAAGTGATTATGGTCAAGCATTCATAAGAAATGTTACCCTGCACTACACAGTATTTCTGGCGATTCTAAGGGGAGAGGAGGAAAGAAGTCGAGGTGCTGCCTCATGTTCTAACTTACCATCACCCATCTGGTCTGCATAGGGCAGGCTGAAAGAGGCCATGTCAATCATCCGGTTTGGCAGGTTGATGTAGAAGCGGCCCACACTGGTCTCCAGGTTACTGAGCTGGTTCAGTACCATCATGCTGCCCTTCACAACGGGGAGCTGGGAACGGTCCGAAACGCCGTACTTTGCCGAATTCTGTTCTGCCAAATCCCGCATGAACGCCAGCTCTTTCAGACCTGTCACACCCTCTGTGAAAGAAACAGGAGAGTAAGGGTTGACCAACTAGGCAACAAAAGTTCAGATATAGAAGAAGTGCTTTAGGAATGACTAGGCGCATAACACCTGAAAGAACAGTTCTCAGGCATTTATTTGACTGAATGTAAACAAATCAATCAATGTCAACACACAATGATGGCTACTGAACATGGAACTGAATCAACAGATCAACAAATCGTGGATCTGCCAGACTGACGGACCAAAAACTAATCAAAGACAAGACCATGTGCAGCCAGGGGTAGACAGATATAAAAATCAACAAGTCAATAATTACAAATTATACACAAAATTCACAAATTATAGAAACATGCTCATTATATATACACATCATATTTATAATTAACAAAAATGCTTCAGTACCAAAAAACAATCAGGTGATGCTTTGAAAAAGGAAATATTTATTGAAGTCTTTTCATTAATAAGATCATTATTGTTGTGGTTACTGTGATGGTTCCTCCCTGCCGAGCTGGTCCACCCTGACATTCGATCTAGATAATTAGGTACTATCTGACAACTGTAATGATAGCCTCGGTATAAAGTCAGCTTATTTATTTATTTCAATAAAGTCTTCACTTATCTGCTAAGGCTTTGTTGTATAGTGTGGTATTATCAATGCTTAGTGGTGGGGGCACAGTCACACAACTCTGATGAAGGCTTGTTAAAAGGGAAAAAAATATGCCAAAAAAAAAAATCTCCAAGGCAAGTGGCCAGGCTGTACATTTTTAATGACCAAATGTGCAATGTTGCGGCCAGGAGCACTGCGCAATAGGAATTGTCTATCCCTGAGTGTAGCTCTTGAATAAGCCTTTAACTTCAGAACAAAGAAAATGTAGCGACAAAATAAAAACATACTGTGATGTACAACATGGAGGTTAAAATGTAATTAGTGTGTCAATGTTCTTTGCCAGCATTATTACCATTTTTGTTAAGGTTTAACTCTGTAAATCAAATCATTCAGCAGACAAGTCAAAATATGACTGATATGAAAAGAAAGAGAGGAAGAAAGAAAGATATAAAAAATCGTGTGTGATTGTGCGTGGACACATTCAGCAGCCCACAATTGCCAGGTCCACAGCAGAAGCCTACTCCTTTACACCACCATGCTAATCAGCTTCAATCATATTTCTGTCATCTACACACAAAAGCCCCTTCCCCTCTTTCATGTCACCGAGTGCCCTTTGATGTGTTCTGTTGCTTTTCTCTTTCTTCTTTTAGATGTCCTGCATTTTAATGTTCCTGATGCTGAAGTAATGTATGTTAATAACAGACTAATGCATGCAGGTAGAGAACCAGGTGAGGAGTGGGACAATAGAAGGCCTTTCTTGTGAAGAACTCATACACATACACACACACACAAACACAAACACAGAGATTAAAAAGATGAGGAGGCACATGCGCACAGATACAGACACGAAACATCTAATAAACAGCTCTGGTTGCAAAGTAAGAGAGCTGTGATGAAGGAGCGTAAACTTATAAGGGGTTACCATTGATGAGAGCATAGGTGAGGATCATGACTGAGTTGTTGAGGTGGTGGTTCTCCTCCTTTATCACGCTCAGAGTGGCTCGCTTCTCATGCTCTGACGAGTCTCGAGAGGTGATGCCCGACGACAAGTAGATTATCACCATGTCAGTGTCTGAGGAATGGGGGGGGAGAGAGAAAGAGCGAGAGAGAGAGAAGACATATCACTAAAGGCTTCAGAGGTTCAGTCCTATAGATCTAAGACTGCCATCTGTCAGGTGTCTTACTGATCTGCTGTTTGCTGACGTTGCTGGTGTTCCTCAGAAGCTGGAAGGCCTTTTGGAAGCCCAGGGCATGCTGGGTGGGGCTGTCAGAGGCTTTAATGTTGTTGATGAAGGTGCTCATCTTCCGCTTGGTCTCACTGGTGGCTGGGGACAGAAAGCTCTTGTAGCATTGATCCAGGGAACAGGAACGAACAGCATCAGCTACCGTCAACACTGAGATCTGTGCGTGGGAACAGGAGCTATGGTCAGTACCTTTGGCTCAGAATAAATAAGTAAATAAAGAAACAAACAAACAAATAAATAAAGACTACACAACATGGACATAAAATACAATGAGCGCTAAAGCTGCTGGATACTGGATGATGAAATGTAAAGCAATAAATTATGATTACAATATACAATTTCACTGTGTGTATTGTAAAACTCAGCATTTCCTGAACACCTTTAACTAAGTGAAATTAGTTATCACATCCTTTACAGGGAACAGACATTTTTCTACACATTTTAGGGCACTATTTCTATTTATTTGCTTAATTTAACATACTGGAAAAAACAAAAGATAAAATATAAAACATGCTATAAAATATGGGCTGTGCAGAAATTGTTTAATTTTTATTTTCCAATGTTAAAACCAGCAAATAAACAGCAAATGCGTATTACAATGTGCAGAAGTACGTTCTCTGTAGAGGATATGTACATACTTTCACTTAGAGAACCAACAAAATTTAATTTAACCAGGGGTGCCCAAACGTTTGCATACAACTGTAGGCCTACGTTCTTTCTAATATAATTACGTCACAGTGTACTGTAATTTGATCTGTTTTGTTAGAGCAGCCCTTTGTGATGTGCTGGAGTATGCTTTTTCTCACTTTGTCGTGTTCATCAATGGAGTTGAGAATGACAAGGGCGGCATCGCGAGCGATCTGGAGCTGCGTCTCACTGACAGATGCGCCATGGTCTATGAGCACCACAACTTGCTTTGACTGGGGCCTCACCGCAGACACATACACAGGCCTGAAAAAACAGCAGATTAAATGCTTTTACATAAACAGTTCAGACTTACACAAACAGTGGCCCTCTGAATGGTCCTCTGAGTAACTATAAGCTGGGTATTTCATGGTATGCTTAAGGTTAGAAAGACAGACTGACAAAAAATAAGGGAAAGACTTTTGTCTGTTCAGTTTTGTCTTTGTAACCGGACTGTATAGAAAACCAATCTACTGCCCAGTCCCTCAGCTCTGTAGGTGGGCCTTAACTGGACTGTAGTATTCACATTCTGCCATCTTCACCTCCAGCTGTCCTCTCAATAGTGTTTGCACAACAGATTCAGTTCTCTGGCATGTTTCCTTTGGGGGTTCTCTGTATATCAGCCTGAGTGGCTGAACAGTTCAGGATTCTAAATGTGGAAAAGTAACTCCCTCTCTGTCATACATAAAGCAGAGGTCACTGTTCCATAATAAGCCTAAAATACAGATGCGGATAAGAGTTCACATGCATGTGTGAGTCTGTATATATACATGTATGTATGTGAAGAGAGGGATAAAAAATCAAGAGAGAAAACAACAAAAATGAGAGAATGAGGAAGCAACTGAGAGAATGAGACAGGGAGAGATAGGCTGGACTAGAAAAAAAAAAGAGAGACCATTTCTTGAGGCTGTAAAAATCCTCCCTTGCCTTCAACATGACGTGACTGATTCCACTGATTGTAACTCCAGCGCATAAATATTACAGCCTCTTAATAATCAAACTTATGCCCTGCCACAGTAGAGCAAAAGCTAGTAAGCTCTAAAACACAGACAGATCTGGGTGTTACCTCTCTCTTTTTTCTTATTTTTTATTTGATTAGACACAGTCATTGTGCATGTTTAAGCCTTTATTAAGAAATGGAAAAATACCTCAGGGTGGTTTTGATTTACACACTGACCTCTGCTCTTAAGCTGTGAAATTTAGCTGACAGACCAAGCAATTACTTTGGAAAAACTTCTATGAAGTGGGGGGAAAAAACTGGTGGGAAAGGGTGATGTTCTCCAAAAGTGATTTTTTTCCAGCATATGGAGAGCATTTGGCTGAAGTTTTCATCAGTTAAGTGGCCTAAATGCAAGGAAAATAAAGATTGTGTCTTTACATTTTCTGCAAAAGAAAGGCGAAGCAAGAATGATATAGTGCTCTACGCAATAAGAATTTTCTCACTGGCTGTGTTCCAGTGTGCTTGTTTTCCCTGAGCTCTGCTGATAGCCCTTTGACTACTTCTTTGAGTGTGTGAGCGTGAGTGTGTGTGTGTGTGTGTGTGTGTGTGTTGTGTGTGTGAGTTTCTGCACCTGCTCCTGTGCTCATAGGTGCCCTTGCAGTGGAACTTGTGAGCAGGAAACACAGTGAAGATGCCCTCCTCTGAGCTGAAGTACTGCCACTTGATGCCAGGGTTTGACTTCAGGTTGTCTGCCAGCACTACAAACATAGTAAGAGAGAGGGCGAGAGAGACAGAAAACAGAAGGGTTATTAGCTTTAGCCTTTTTCTGCAATTTCTATCTAAAGCACCACTTAAACAAAACCACAAAACAATAAAATATACCATGACAGAATGCTTTTCCTTTCTACCACTCACTTTTAAGCCTACTTCTTAACATAAACACGTCCTATAGGAGCCACAATACCCATCATGAAGCAAGTCACAGTGAGAATTCTGCAGAGCTGCAGCACTTTGGTCTTGGCACACGCAGTAATGCTGCAGTGGTAATGCAGTGTGACTAGGCAGCCTGAGTGCGTTTTACTTGGAGAGGCCTCAGGTTTGTGAGGACCTGAGCTGAGATTGAAACAGACAAACTCATTCTATCCAAACAGCACACAAACAGCCCCATCACAGCACTCACCATACCATAAGTGTTCATCTAATCTTCAGAAGTATGAACTCAAAGAGAAGGAAGAAGACACAAGGGGGGCGGAAGAGAGTCAAGAATGGAAAAATGAACCTCCTCAGAGTGCACCTCTTAAGGGAGCTACTTAGTAGTGCAGAGGTTCAGCCTACAGTTGGGACTCAGGTTGCACAGTGCATCAACCACTGAGTTTCAACTGTGATTCTCCCTGAGGATACAATTAGACAGAGTTCACACAAAACTAACCTCACACAAAAACTGATATTTCAGTGCCAAGTCTATGCCAAAACAGAAAAAAAAAAAAATTCTACTGTATCAGCTCCACTACATAAACACTGGTTCAACATTGCTGCAAACAAAAGAGAACTTCGGAAAGGCCACCGGAGCAAGAGAAAAACCAACGTGACAATGCCGTCTAAATTTGTTCTTTCTCACCCACATATGACTGCCAGTAAAACTACACTGAAAAATAACTATACATAAAATGCATACATACAGAACACAACATTGAATGAGTTACATAAACATCAAAGAAGGAAAAAAACTGGAGCATTAAAAAGGAGCTAATTAAAGAAAGAATGGGAAAAACGTTCCTTGAGCAACACACCAGGGGCAACAGTTTAACTGCTAACATGAAGCCACTTGTCTAGGCCCTCAGTTGTGAGCACACAAACAGATAGAGCAAGATTTCTGATTCTGAATGGCCTGGATGCCCTTAAATCAAACCACTAACAGGAGAGAGGAGCCCATTCTGGCCTGCTGCACATACGAAAGCCTCCACCGCCATCAATCTGGACTGATTGTATAAACAGGAACTTTGCAGCATGTTGACAGTTTGAAGAATCATATACATTTGCTGCCCTGCAACACTTAATCCTCCACCCAGTGTTTAGAGTAGCTGAGAACCGCAGTCAAGAGGTGAGGGCCCTCCATTTCCTCTATCCCTCCCTTCTCACTCTCTCTCCTTCTTTCCATTTCTTTACTCTGTTAGCAGTCCCATCGCTCTCGAAAGATTTTTTTTTCCATCGAACAAACTCAAGCAAGGTGGACGTGTAACAAATTTGAGTAAAGTGGAACACTTGTCTCCACTTTATTCCTCCCTTTAAACTTCTCTCTCACTCTAGTTCAGTTTGTATTATAAACTCTTGCTGCCTTGCAAAATACTTATACACTGTAATGCACATCTGTAATTGCCTCAGAGAATAAACTCCTGTCTTATTTGTATCAGTACATTTTTTCTTACTGGATTCAAATATTAAATTTTCTCACCACACTGTTTCCCCTCTTTCTTCTCCTTCCTAACTGATCAATTTCCACTCAACCTTTCTACATTCTGGCCTCCATAACCACCCCCCACTCTCTCTCACCCCTCTCCTCAGTCACACTCTGCTTAAGTGAGTGCTGTGCCTCAGCTCGGCTGAAATGTGACACTCACATACATGACAGCCAAGAGCACGCTAAAGCACTCTGAGAAATAAACAGATAGAGAGGTGAGGGGAAAAGAAGGAGGGAGCGAAAAAGGAAAGGGGAGAGGAGTGAAGTGTGGGGTGAGAGGAGACACTATTGAGTATGTCCAACTCATGAGAGAAACCACCACACACACCTTCACCCATTCATCATACAGATGGCTGCCTCTCTCCTGTTAGCCCTTCTGAAAGGCGGTTTGCATGTCTGCCTCTTTCTCCCTCTCCTCCCCTCCTGGGCCCTGTTTGGACTAACTGGAGACAAATGTGGCTGATGACTGTCTCTATGGTGTAAGGGTCAATGCTGGATGACAAATAGTGCGAGAGTGGTAACATGAACTCTTGATGACTGCTTTAGAAAAATAAGCTGCTGGATGAAGATGAATTGGGGTAATCTTTGCTGGAGTAAGCAGGGAATGCAAGCGAGGCTAAATGGGTGAGAAATGAGGTCACAACCAAGAAGGTCAACAGACGAGCACAGCCAAAGCAGGCTTTCATGGTGAAACTTCAATGAAGGTAGGTTGCAGGTTGCATTAAGCATAATAAACATAAGGCGCATGGGACACATGATTATGATTATTTCACTATAGTTAGCAAGATTAGGAGGCTTAGCTTGAGTTTTTCATATACTGAATCATTCTGTATTTAAAATAAATGTGGACATATAAAAGGAGGTACCTTGCCTACAATTGCATCTTTATATGATAAGACAGAAAAGAATAAACCAGCCAAGCAGATCACAACACAGCAGGCTAAAAGCTGTGGTTACACTACATGATTTTTACTCCAACTTTAGCTCTAACCAGCAGTTTTTGTGGTTGGGAGAGGAAATCGAGGGACACAGACTCTTCATTGAATTTCACAGCAGTCAGAGTACATCAAATGTTTGAAATGACCCAACATTTGAATTGATATGGTTGTTATTTACAGAGCCCAACTGAAATATCAGTGTAACACAGGGAGATTCACTCGAAAGAGGCCCCGAATATTCTGTTGTAACTCCCGTTAGCATGAAGCAATCTGAACCAAAAAAATACGCTACATACCTTCATGTATGTGTTATCAATGGCATTACATGCGATGCTGGAAGTGATCACCGTTTTCTGCCAGACACATGAAGGAATCTAACAAAGTCAAGTCACTGGATAACTCAAATTGTGGCACCTCTCTAAACACCATCATGGTAAGTAATATATATAAAATTAAAATATTAAAATATAAAATGCATTCCTTTACCTAACCTTTAGCATGAGAATAGCAACTTGACACAAAAAATAATGAAACTATGAATACTAACGAAAACCAAGAAAAACGAGAGGTGAATAATAGAAACCAAAAACGCAAAGCATTCTGGGTAGCTGTGCGCCCAGTGCTAGAATATATATGACTGTTCTCAAATAATATATTGTAGCACTGCTGTGTTTAGGATATATGTGACAACTGAGAACTGACCATCATATCGGTCATTAAATGCTGTTAAACTAAAGCTACTGAAATATAAAATTAAAACATAAAATTATTTTGGCCAAAAGTATTGGATAAAACCAGTATTGGCAATTTTCACACTGATCATGCTCTTGTAATTTGCATACTGGGAATACTGGTCAATCTGAATCTATCTAATCAACAGCCAATAAAAATTGAAAGTGTGAAAAAGTAAATACAGTATGGGAATAAAGAAAAATGAGGACATTCATGTGTGTAGTGGAGCTTTGTAATTAATTTGTTAAAAGCAGGAGCACAATTGAGTGGTGAATTGAGCAGTAAATTCCAAAAACTACCAAACACAAATCATGTCTCCCATCTATGACCTTGTGAAATGTGTTTCATCTGTTTCCTCTTTGTTGTGTCAGTAGAATCGGTGGAGAAAACAGGAGCATCAAGCTGCTACACTTCCATACCTGTGTATCCTAGTGACAGGAGAGTGTGATATACTCAAGTCTTTTCATAATCTGTTTTTCTGTGCATTGTAAAAGTTATGTAGTGTATTCTAGTCTTAAAGCATTAGAAACACTGGCACAAGCCAGATTCAAACAGCCATCATGTTAACCTCAGCTGGCTGGCTAAATAGCTACCAGTAAATAGTAACATTGCAATCTTCTGCTTTATTTTCATGTCCAAGAAATGTTGACTGAAATCACAGTTGAAACGATACGATCAAGTGGTGCATCACTGCTGTTTTGATTGATCGTTTCACAAACTTTGTTTCGCAAAGTTGAGACAACTGCTGCTGTTGCAGTCGAGTGCCAAACAAGTTTCAAGTGAAACATTATACAGTGTAATGTAATTTCACTATGTAAAACCAGGGTAACGGTTTCTACTAAATATTATAAATATTTGTTTTCACCATGTTTAAAGTTCAGAGCACTGCCTTCAGAGGAAGCTCTAGGCATAATTGTCACCCCTGGTGTTGCTGGAGAGTCACATTGTTTTAAAACACTACTGCACCCTGTGCATCACATTTTCTTAAGCCAGCATTGATATTCATATTCTTAGCCCACACAATATGCTTGGACACGTTTTCAAATTCTTCTGGCATCTCTATGAAAAAAAAGACTTGATAAAAACTCGATGAAATAAACATTTAAGGCACGAGTTTCATTTGGCACACTCAAAGGATTAGCGGAAAAACATTGCTTATTTGGGTTTGATTAACGATTAATAATTAACTAAGAAAATCCGTCATGGTTTGTATGCAAGATTGCACTGCATGAAGTGCCTATGACAGAGAGAGGAAGACTTATACAGCTCTAAACCTCAAATGACAAAAACACACATTTCCTGCCTGGAGACCAGAGCACTGATCAAGGGGATCAGGACAGACGACTTTTAAGTGTATGAAGGAGCATTCATTAAGACGGATGCAACAAGAGGGAATAAGAGACAGAGTAAAGGGAAGAGAATTGATGTGGGAGAAAAGGAAGACAGAATATAAAGCTCTTCTCATAACGTATTCAACAGCCATGTTCATTTCTCTCTCTAAAAGAGCAAAAAAAGAAAAAAAAACCTTATTACGATTTGACATCAGATAAGCAATATTATTCTTTGAAACTGTTGCCATGACAGCAGCTAGCCAAGTGAAAAAGAGCTCACTGGTTTTGGGGCGCGTATGTATTATAGTGCTCACCCGAATTGAGGTCTCGTCCTGGGTTGAACGCTCGGCTGTTGACGGTGGGGGATAACCGATCGCAGCTGATGGTTTTTGACACATTTGTGTTAAAATTTCCATCAAACCTGGAAAACAGAAAGAAATATATATATATATATATATACACACACTTTCCACATATACATAAATAAAGCATGACAGCATTGAAATGTTCACGCTAACAGCAAGTGAACACTGAAATGCGTTAACACATCGCACTGCAAAGCCTTGAGGATGTCTACACTGAAAACGTCTAGCGTGCAAGTCAAGTCAAAATGTAAACAAATGGACTTATCGTAAAATTGCTGCGACTTCAGCTAAAATAAATGAGTATCCAAGCTACGGTAAAGTCTTGTGCAGCTGGTCTCGTTCCTCCTAAATTCAGTCCTAACTGAAGCTGTTTGCATCTGTTAACTTGACTGCTAATTCTACTTAGCTAACTAGCTGTATCCTTATTATTCACTGAACCAAAAACAAATGGTATTCCTTTACCTCCAAATTCCAGCACTCTGGCCACTTCCCTCCAAATAGCTTCATTTCTGTTAACATATTTATAATATTTAATGGAAGGATTGTTTGGATAACCCTCTTTTCTCCACTTCATAGATAAGTTGCTCCTCATCTATTTTTAGATGAAATGGCAGATTGACATAACATGTCAAAATAGAAAAGGGGTGTCCATCAAAAACCGTGCTTTGTTGCTTGGTGTAGACAACTTCACTGGTTATAATGGGAACATTCTGACTTTGCTGTTGATGCTCATGTTGCTTCCTGTGCTAGGACACTGTGCCAGTCTTATTAAGTTCTTTTGACTGCAGTGCATGTTTTAGACCTCTCTTTATTAAATACACACACACACAAAGGTTTAACAGTCATCCCGTTTCAGTTTCCCATTAAGGTTTTCATCACTCTGCGTGTCATGTTGGTCCCCCTAATAAACTGCCACATATGTCATTGTCAACTTTGTCATTTTTCACATTTTCAACTTTTATGAACATTAATAATAATGCAGAGTGAGTTGAACAGAAAGTCTGGGAGTTTTAGAAAAAAAATCATTCACATTGTGAACACAATATGAATACATGCAACATGCTAGTGAACTTGTTAGGCCTGTCACAAATGCCTAAACACATTTTCTTTTCATTAGATCAGTAGAATAGCTAATGGTACAAACAGAACCTTACAAACAGAAGTTAGGGCACCACTGGGGTTTTCCTACATTTATGACAGCATTTAAGAAATTCTGTGTACATAGTGGTTCTGTAATACTCTTTTTCTGATCCGGAGTTAAGATTATAAGAGGATAAGATTATGATCTTATTGATTATGAACTGTTGTTCTGTAATAGCTATCATCCTAAAATTCAGTCCTGACTGAAGTTGTCATAGTGACCAAATGGATGTTACCTATACTATGAAAAATACTGAGAGTAAAATATCTTCAATAAAACATGAATCATGCATACTCATTTCTTTCAGGAACAGTACTTCAAGATCAAGTCTTTGAAAGCATGCTCTACACAAATATACATAAACCCCGCCGCGAAATGAGAAATAGTGAAGAACTGGATGTAGAACAAATGGGGTTTCTGGAAGCATTCTAGAACAATGATCACCTCAGAACAGCAGAGCAGGCATCACTTAGAACAATCTCTCTCTTACTCTCTCTCTCTTTCTCACAGATAAGATGATCTCCTTACACACTACTTTTGAGTTTTTGAGAAACTGAACGAAGAGAAGCAGATTTTAAATGGGGAGTCGGGTGTGTCAGGATTTTTTCAAATGTTATTATTAAAACAATTAGTTAAAAATAATGATTAAAATTCATGTTGGATACTCTTATCGTAACCAATATAAAAGACTTCATATTACATATTAAGCACTACATGATCGTGCCCCTTAGTACTTAACAGAATTATTCCACCCATTTATCCCTGCCCACACCTTTTATCGAAGCCTCAAATCCGGCCTGCTCATCGCCCCACAATTCAGACTACAGCTGGCAGTATACTTAAACTAAAAACCACATTTTGAAGTAAAACACCATCTTTTTGGCCAAAACTACAAAGTTGTTTGAGTCTGATCTGCTGAACAGATCCTGTGTGTTCTAAGAGCTCCTCTGACTGTTAGTGTTGTAACTCCCAAACTATAAAACTCTCTCTTTTGGACCTGCTACCTTACCAATTAGTATTTTTATGTGTTTAATGAGTTATGAGATTTATCTATTGCTGATCCTGTGTTTACACTGCTGTTCTGAAGCAACCTTAGGTTTGAGAAAGAGTGTCCAATTCTATTAGCAACTACAGAGATTACATAGTTGTATGCACAACTGAACACCTGTATTAGCCATGGGCACATCTTAAAGTAGCTGAATTCACTCATTTGAGGGACAGTCTGGATACTTTTGGACAGACAGTGTAGCTTAGCATATTGCTGCTCATCTATTATAGTCCCTTCATTAATATATTTCTAGCTCCATTAAGACCTGGATAAAATAAATCAGCCAGCAGCTTTCAGACAGACACAAACACATTAAAAGTGTAACATAAAACTGTACAGAAATCCAAACCTAAGGATCTATGACAGCCATGTATAAAAATGTTTATTCACAAAACAGTTTGCGTGTGTGCATGAAAGTGTGGGAGAGAATGAAAGAGTGCAATGGTTGTTCCTCAGCAGACCCCTACTGTGCTGTTATGTCTAGTCCCAGCTTGCTCTGATGAAGCACTGATGTAAAGCCTGTCTCAGGAGACTTCCCTGCACTGATTCCCTCACGCATGCGCACAGAACCTCTGAACTGCTTGCTCCATTCAACCTATCACATCTGCACACAAAACAGTTTTGTAATGACAGAGAAAGAGGAGTCAGAGAGGTTATCACTTATAGTTTTCTTTTTTCTCCACTCCTCCTCTCTCGCCATGCCCATACTGCACCCCTAAATATCCCCAAATTCCCCTTTGCCACCTTAAATGATCATACTTTCTCTTTTAAACCTTTCTAATCCTCAGTACCAATCTATTTCGCTCCCCTCTCATTCCCTCTACCTCTCTTCCGCCAGCATCCTCCCCCACTACCCCCCCTCGCTTCCCCTCCTCCACTAGCAAAGCAGGAGCCAGGCCGCCTCTTGATTGACAGCTGCTGTGATGTGCAGAGTGCTTTGAACTTCAGACATTTAATTCCCATCAGGCTCTAGTCATTAGAATTCTCCTTCAGCACACTTTACATGTGGGGGCTAGGCAAATGCGGCAGATAAAAAATACATTTGCAAGCTCTTTGAATTTAACATCAGAAAAACTGAGTGAAGGATAGAAAGAGAGCAAAAGAGAGAGTGAAACCGAGAGAGAACGAGACAGCAACAGAAAGCCAGAGAGAAATAGGGCTCTATTTTCTCCTACACCACTTATTTGGGCTCAACATGCAAATTAACGTCTCACAAAAACATCCAGGAAAGAAGGGATGAAAAAAGACAAAACAGATGAAAACAAAAAAAGCCCTAAGGTACTATTCAGTATGAAAGATATTCAGTAGCAGAATCATTATTAAAATAATGACCTAGCAGTAGTTGAACAGGGGAGGGGGAGGAGAGGTCTGCTCAATAGCATTAAATTACCTAAAGACATGTAGAAAAACAACACTACACTGATTTTAGAGCATTTCAGTCTGTATATATATATATATATATAAATATAACTCTATGAGTGGATATGTATGGAAATGTGTGACAATGCATTTATTACCTTCAATAATTCAACATGAACCTTAACATGAAACCTTGTGAATGCAGGATGAACATAAAAATAGGGTGAATGTAGTTTCTAATTACTGAGTCTACTGAGAACAACAGCGGCTGCACGTTTCACTGCAGCTCATCCGCAACTGTAGACCTCTCGCTCTCATACCACTATGTTACATTTTCAAAGGGATCTTTGTTATCACTATTTGTTTAATTATTCATAGTTTTTCCCATGAGAGCTGTCCAGCTTAGTCTGAAAAAAGTCTTCCAGTGCTACCGTTACTGATATTACAGATACCAACATCAGTGCTGTTTGGCTTGTAAATGAAACTTTGGACTCAATGTACTTCTGTAATAAATAAATGCACAGCAGCTAGAAATAACTGTTTTTATCAAGACAGCCATCAAGAGAACTTTCTATTTAAAAGCAGTATTTGAATGAGAAGGCTGCAGTGAGTCATAGCAACAGTGGCGAGCAGCTGGTATTCAGGTTGGAACTATGGATGCTTTAAAGGGTTAAACTAGGGAAACGCAATAACGGTGTGTACAAAAGAGTAAAAAAATTCCCATCAGTGTCAGCATTTACCTACATGACTACATGCAACATGTTACACAAAACAAAACGGAGCATATCACACTTCTATAAAGAGCTACATAACAGCACCCTAATCCTCAACTGCTTTTAAAGTGCCATCTCTCACAGTCTCGCTTCCACATTTAGAAGCATTTGATTTAGTGATAAGTTCAGGTCTCCTGAGAGACCACTCCAGCACTAATAAAGCTCAGGCGGCTCATTGCTCTGTCAGAGTCGTGGAGATAAGATCCATGCAGCTCTGTAGCATCCTCTCTGTCTGACTGTGTGTCCACTTCTGCTCTCATTCCTCATCTATCAGAATGCTGCTTCATTAGTGCAGAGGTTAAGAGGAGCCTCATGGCAGGATTTGGAGACCCTGCCATACATATGGACTAAGAAAGGCACGTGACTCGAGAGTGCTACAAAAGTCCAGGCCGATTCATTAACTCAATCTGAGCTAGCACAATCCAACAGTGACCAAAAGTCTCAGGATGAAAGAAAATTTGAGGAAAAGAAGGGGATGAGGAGAAGGGATAGCTAGTTTGTGTAGGTAGTATGGAGGGGCTTCACACAGAGTAATTTAACTATTTAGCTAAAGCTACCAGAGAAACAGCATGTCATCTGATAAACTACAGTTGTGAAGCTAGCACTGAGAAACTACAGCTGTAAAGCTAGCACTGAGATATTATAGATTTAAAGCAGTCGTTAGAAGATTATAATTGTGAAGCTAAGACTGAAAAACTAAAGTTTAAAGCTAGAATTAAGAAACTTAAAGTGTAAAGCTAACACTGAGAAACTACAGTATAAAGTTAGCATTAAAAAAAAAATGGTTAAAAGCAAACGTTAAGAAACTACAGCTGTATGCAAACGTTTGCGTGTCCTTGGTCAAATTACGCATTTTGTTGATTTTACACACCTCCAACAGAGAACACTGCACATTTTAAATGCATGACTGCTGTTTATTTACTGAATTCTACATATTGGGGAAAAATAAAATTTGGCCTGTGTAAAGTTAAAATTGAGAAGCTATCATTTAAAGCTAGAACTGATGATTTGTTGACAAACTATAGTTGTAAAGCAAGCACTAAGAAACTACATTTACATGGCAAACAATAAGAAACTAGTCCTAAAGTTAACAAAGAAACATGTAAAGCAAACACAGAGAAACTTTCTGAAGAGGACATACTTCAGAGTCTATTACAGTAAAGCTCCTGTTGTATTCAGAGCCACCATGGCCTGCCAAAACTCAATCTAGTATAAATGGAGTTGGACAAAGAAAAAAACAGTGTTTGAAACATTAGTAAACACAAGTCATGACACTTTTCAGCACAAATTCAACAAACACTCAAAAGCAACAGTGAGCAATAGGAAACCTTTTCCAGCAAAGAAAGAACAGAGAACAGACAGAGTAGAATAGAGAATAAAGAGAACATAACAGATTTTATACATGAGTCCATGAGGACTACATTAGGTTCATACAAGCTCACCCAATTTAAACAGACCAACAGTGATGACACCCTGTGATACCAGTGCTAAATATAACTTGAAGATAACTATGCCAACGGGTCTCTCATCTAAACTGTCAAATGCTCATCAGGGCCATTGAAAGCTGCTTATATTGACAACAGGACTGTACAGGCCCAAAATGGGAAGAGGTGAAAATTCATAGCTGAGAATGAGTGTAAAAAAAAAGGTTTATGAGGCTGAAGGCTGGGCTCATGCCTAAATCCCTTTAAGCAGTAGGAGATCACATGCTCCCAGAGAGAGAGAGAGAGAGAGGTGGGGAGGTTATTTTGAGATGGCTGCATCATTGGTTAAGTGAAGCAGGCGGCGAAGGGACGAGTATTGATTAAAGCATTCTTGGGTGGTCAGAGTCTACTGAAACACACTAACTAAATGGGTGATGGGCGCACGACATTGATACAGTGTGAAATACTTGATCTTTCGTCTGTGAGTGAGGGCAGAAATACCAGCTGTAAAAGGGTTAGATGAAGGAGCCTAACGCATTCTTTAAAATCTCATTCATAAACACATCACAGTTCACACCTTCACATGTATCTGAAGACATGCAACATTAGCAAACAGGACTGATAAAGTTTTCATAATGTAAGTCCCAAATAATAAAAAATATCACTAGAAATGTTCTCTACACCATTGTATTAAACGTAAACAGTGAATTTATTCAGGACACTGACAGCTGACGAAGCACTGAATTCATAAAAGCATGTTCTGTGTCACCTGTTAATCCACTGCACTTCAGCTCTTGTATGTTATCTAATCAGTCCAAGAAAAAAATGTCTCATGTTCTCACTTGAATGAAAACCTCTAGATGCAAAATAGATGGTAATTTTCAAACTCAGATTTACGCAATACTTTGTATCACTTCAGGACCAAACTAGTTCTGGATTACATTATCTAGGCTGCAGTGACATGTGGTGGCCTGCCCTCGTTTAATAATAGCAGTTTCATACTCAAAGAAAACCTCTATATAGAGAATCTCCCTTATCAAAGGTTCAGAAAAGCACTTCAACTGTAAATGCACAGTGAACATATAATATGGTAATATGGTCCAGACTGGCCTGATTTGAGAGAAACCAGTTATTAGTCATCCAATTAAGACACCAGTGACCAGTTACAGGGACAAATTTTGCATTTTAGAATGTGTTTTAAAGTTTGAACTATAAACACAACCAACACAATATCTGTGTGAAACCAGAAATTCTCTGAACTCTCTGAAAAACAGAATTATTTGCAGGTGGTAAACAGTTCTATCATAATATACAGCACAATTTCAGTTCATTCCAGTGACTCACTCAGTGATATTCCTGTTACTCTGTCCTCGGGGAGACTTTTTCAACTTTTCAAAACTGTCACTGTGAGAGCTGCACATTTCCACAAAGTGATCCAAAAGTCTGAGAGTGTTTATGAGAGCTCTTTGAAGTTTTAGTAGCAGTGTGCTATCAGACAGCTCAGTCTAACAAGTGAAGCAATCTCCTCTCACTCTCTTGCTCCTACACTCACACTTTCATCTTAATATTTTTTTGGTGAAGCTGATGCTTAATTTGTTTATCTCTAACAGTTCTATAGAACACAAATTTAAAAAAAAATAAATCAAAGAGTGTATGGCTAAGGTTTTCAGTGCTACCTGCATGTCCATGTATCTACAAACAGTACTGCACAGATGTCAGAGATAAGCTTTCATTTATTTAATTTTCTGTAAAAATGACCATTAAGTTAAAGCAAAAAATAGGAAACATACTTAACACAAAATGACACAGAAACCTCAACAACTAAACATATTTTTTTAGTTTAGGTTAGGTTAGTGTGTCCCTACTTCGCCTTAATTAGAGCTTTTCCATTCTTTTCAAGAGACTTGCTTTTAGTTTTTCAAAGAAATCTGAAATCTTTAAACACCTCTAAAATTTAGTCTTAGGAGTTTGTTGCATTTTTTTGCTTCTCACAATCCAAATAATCCCAAACATATTCAGTTATGCTGAGCTCTGGATGCTGTGGTGGCCAGTTTATTACTCTAAAAACACCAGCAGCTTCTTTGTCTGATTTGCAAATGTTTTTTTCTTTGTTTCTCTTTCTCAGAAACAGTATCTTGACAGATATAATCCCTTCAGATGCATTATTTTCAGTTTCTTCTCACGGTGGAAGAATGGGCAGAAATGTGGATTTTTTTTTCTTAGATCTGTAGCAAGAGAGGAGCTTGATTTTTATCTCTCAAAAACAAAAACTAAGCACTGTTTATCTGATGGTGACGGTTCTGGTGGTCTACCAGGTCTTGCACAGTTGTTAGGAGTCTATTTCTCTCTGCTCCAATTTTTTAAGTCCCAGGAAACAATGTAAAATGTAAAAATGTTTGTATAATAGTAAAAGTGAGTGTTACATCAAACATTCAGCAAAATTTGAATAAACAACAAAACATGCAATATCACTACCCAGAGAAGGTGGTGGCAAAAATACACAGGCCATTTAATGGACATTGGAAAGTTATTCACAAGACATACTTTGTACATGCATACTTCATGCCCAGAAGAGCAAGATTAACCTACTTAGAAAGAAAACATAGATTTAGGTTCTCAGTGGCTTTAGTAACTTTTTGAACAGTTTTAGAAACTTCTGCTTTTTCCACCCATTTTCCTTTGACTTTTACTTCCTTATGCAGGTGGATTTTTTATACCTAATAAATCATTTAAAATGAATGGCTGTTTAAATAAGTAAAAGTTGTTCTCTGACTTTCACACAGTACTGTATGCGTGTGTGCATGCATGCATGCATGCATGTTACTGTGTAATGGAGAAAATCTGTCACATGATCATCTACAATGAAGACTCAAACCATGTGTCTGATCTGGATATTACACTCGACTGTGTGCGTGTGTGTGTGTGTGTGTGTGTGTGTCACTGGTGCCACACAGTCCCAGTGACTAATCAACACTAATCTACACTACAGGCAGTGTGGAGCACTAACTAGATGGAGCATTAGTATCAAAGCAGGCTGTGATTCAAGTCCCACTCATGATGAACTCTATATATGTGCATGTGTGTGTTGGGAAAGAAAGGAAAGAAACATTATGCATATAAACATGAACAAAGTAAACTGGCAATTCACTAAAATCTTTACTGGCAGAAAGGTCCTCTAAATGTCACTACATTTGAAAGTACAGGATAGAGAGGTTAATCGAAAAATGAGATGTTTGATCAGGAGATGAAAGATAGTTGAGGGAGGGTGTACAGATGGGAAAGAGAATGTGAAGAACAAAGAGAGAAGATAAAGGTGGGTAGAGAGGGTGAAAACAAGAGAGAGAGAGAACACAAGCGGAGGGATGAGAGAGAGGAAGAGAGAGAGTGTGAGCAAAACAGAAAAGCAAGAGCACAAGAGCGAGATGAGAGATGTAAGAGATAGCACAACCCAAAAAATTGGTGTTAGAACTCTGCAAGCTGCTCCCATTGAGATTAAGCTTGAAAGAGCAGAGCAGCCCAACTCGATTTGAGAAGCGCTTTGGCCTTTGAGCTCCTTTTTTCCACCAAGATGGGAGATAGGATACTCCTGACATTTAAAAATTCCCCCTTCAAGTACAGCAATTCCAGCCCTAAAAGCTCTAAATCTGTATGGTCAATTAAGCCTTAAGCCATGCCCTGCTAAACCCATTCAATAAATGATTTCACACACTTACTGATAACCATTCCTAGAAAGGATGTAAACGCAGTCTGGCATGCTTAGAGATTAGTCAAAAACTGTCATGGATTTTGTGTTGGACTGGGTGGGTGGAAGGGTGGAAAAGAAAGGCTAGAGTCACTTTACGTTTTTACTGTTCAGTTAAAATAAGTAACCTATTAGTATTCTGAAAGCCTCCAGAAATCATGAGACAGCATGTGATCAATGGCTTCTTCCTGAGGAAGAAAAGAACATTACTCACTCCATCATGGAAGGAGGAATTGAGCAGCAGTCTTGAATGTCTGTGAGTGGAGAGGTTAGGTGGGCCGTGTATGAAGCCTCCACCACCTGCTTGTTCCGGTTCACCACGTCTAGGTAGCGGTTAAATTTCTCCCGGATCTTCTTTGCCAGCTGAAAGCAGAATACAAGGGAACAGACTGTTTCAGTTAATGCTGCACATATAAAAACTTGGTAGATACTGTATGAGGAATGCAAGCTTTTGCACTAACCAATACAAAACACAGCAGGATGATGAGGTAAAAATCTGAATGATGGCTCATGTCAAACTAGCGGTGGGCAATATGGCAAAAATATAAATGTTACTATACTTCATGAATTTTTCACAATACACAATGTCATGATAGTTATTATTTCGGATATCTGATCGGTTGTAACAGAGAAAAATGAACCAGTAGTGCTACATTTAAAAAAAATTCAAGATCAGTACACACAATGATTTTCATTCAATATTTAGCATACTGTGCTGCACTAAATCCAGTTAAATGGAATTAATTTTGCTCTCTTTTTAATGAAACATGCAGTTGATCAGTGTTCTACAAGTACCGACTGTATCCATGATATGTTTAGAAAAGCACATTGTATTATACTGTGACATAATTTATCATGATAACAATATATATTGTCATATTGCCCAGCCCTATGTCAAACCTTGCTTTGTTGTGGACATATTCTCAAACCTGGAATCCAAATAACTAGGTACTGCATGGCATCACACCAAAAACAGTGGTGGGAAGTATATCAGTATAAAGTGAAAACCAGTATGATGTCCCATGATATTTTCCAAATCATGGATGTTGATATTTCGGTGCAAGGGGTAGCTTAAGGCGGAAACACAATCAACTTTTTTCACTAACTGAAAACCTTGCATGTGTGGAAATATGAAGCTATGAGACTGCATGTAACAGTTAGCATTTTGTCAACAAAAAAAACAAAAAAAAAAAACAAAGCTTTTCAAATGTCACTGTTTGGTTTTATGAAGTAAAAAAAAAAAACTATCATTTATTAATTTTGAAGGGCTTAATTTGATTTACATGATTATTAGTATAAAAGGTATTTAGTTTTTTAGTTTGTTATTTTTATTCATCTATTTTGGCACATCATAATGTCGTTACTGTCAAGGCAGTTGACTGTATTGTGATAATTTTTGTTTATATTGCCCAAGTTGTTTGAAACAGTGGAAAAAGCCTGAAAATGATCCAATGTGGCCAAAATCCAAAGAATTTCAACAAGCTGCGATGACTAACAACACTCGTCATACACAGATTTATGAATATTCAGAAAGTGTTGAAAACTCATTTGTACACCGTAAATAATCCAATATCCTTAAGTGAAGCTGCACAATGCTGTTCATTCTGGAAGTCTCTTTTCATTAGAGCTGCAGGTGAAGTATGTGATTAATGCACTTTCCCAGACCTGGCCTTTATTCTACATCAAAGAGTGCCTGAGCCGACCTTGGAGACTAGAAATCGATCAGCATTAGACATGCACTGCCAGTTTCACCTACGCTACAGGCTATAGACAAATGACTGGGAGCTATAAAGGGAAGCTGAGTGTCCAGCGCAGTGTCGGTTGCTTAAGATCAGCAGGCTGTTTCAGCTCAGGGACTGCATGACTCTCGTGCAAGGGAATAATGGTGGAATAAGTGTGTTTCCATGAACTCTGGTTTATTTATTCAGTAAGGAGTTCCCTGAGGAAAATGAACAACTCTAGCAGCACCGGCTCAGCAATAAGAATTCCTCCAGGTGGGGTGCATAAATTACCGGAGCGCCAACATTTTTTTCCTCACCACTGGTTCATTTAGGAAAGTAGCAACCCACAATAACACTGTCAGGAGCCCAACCCATACGTAAACGCCATTAATACTCTCAACCACAATACAAATCATCCACACATACTCACATATTAAAAACTCCATGCCAAATACAGCCACACAGCTGACACACAAAAACACACGCCTAGCTGTAAAAGTTGTAGATTAAACCACCTAATTCATCCAAAGAGAAAGAAAAAAGTGCAATAAAGCATGAGGAGAACCGCAGCAAACAAACTTCTCCTTGAAATACTGCAATTAACAGTCTCTGCCAAAATGACTCCAGCCCAGGAATGAAGAAATGGACCATGACCCATTGACCATGTACACCTAATCAGCCACACGGTATGGCCATTACAGCTAAACTTGACTCTTCATGCAACCAAGAAAAACACACAGTGAAGGGAAGGCTCCTTGTAGCCGTCTGTGTAGAGCAACATGGGAACGATTTTCCACAGTAAAGTGGAATGCAGTAAATACAAATCTGTACAAAGTGCAATAAAATAATAGGACTGTGGTGGAGAGGTCAAGCCTAAAGGAAGAAAGTAAATGTAAAGACCAATAATAAAGTGACAGATACATAGTTCACCTGTCTGTTAGATGAAAAGGTGAGACGACAAAGATTCCTCTACAAATCACACTTACGTTACTACCGACGTACTTCACTGTACGGCTAAATGAAATTGCCTTTTGATAACTAGATAAATCTGAAATAAATGAATGAGAAACATACGATAAAATCAATCGTTCCTGTAATTATTAACAGAACACCTACAGATCCAGGGACAACAGGCTAGTAGCTACTACCATCTTCTTTTAAAACGTAATCCTCTGGCTGTTTTAGATTATTTTTACATGCAGGGTAATCATTACCACAATACATCTGTTTAGGAGTGATTCACACAGAATAAGAAAATCAGTATAAATCAGGACTGATTCACACAGAACAAAAATTGGTATAAATTACAGAGATTAGAAGTGACTACTCAGTTTATGCACTGCAATCATCAATCGATACATTTGTGGAAAATGTCCAAATATTCAATCTTGTAAACATAATTTCTTTCACTCTAGCCGTCAATCTAGCTGTGTTAAGTAAATGTAATGTGTTTTATAGCCAACAGTAAATGTTTCTGCATAAAACGTTTTTTTCTCTAATATTACATGTTTTAATGGTCAGAGTCAAACAGCTTAGGTAGGACAATACAGATTGGCTTGATCTAGGCCACTAAGAATCTTTAAATAGTAAAGTTACTAGTCACTAGTAAAGTCACTATTTCAAAGACAGGTGTTCTTCCTGCATAGTAGCTTGTCATTAGGAAGTCAGTCAAAGGAGAAAAGACAAGTGCAGCAGACAAGACCGATTTGACTGTCTTTACAAGATCATCCAAATCGCTGCAGTTTTGCAGCCAGGGTGCCATTTCAGCAGGAGTGTAATGCAACTAAAAACAATATGCCTTTTTTTCTGTAATTAGCATTTAAAATGAAGTTTAAAATTGTTATTACTTAGTAACACTACTTTACACCACTTTCAAATGTGCCGCAAGTGAGTGAACTGGCCTGCCACTGCAACATAAACTCTCCTAACCATTTCTATTTTTACCTCACAGGGATCCAAAGCACGTGCCAATCTAATGCAGTGGGCAGTGCTTTTAACATACCTTTCCTCACTGCATCTGCTTGAAAATTAATGTCTTTATCTTATTGTTTATAATAACACATCTGTTTAGCGTTCATTGTAACAACATTGGCATACACTTGGCTCTTAATGCTGACTTATTACCAGTGTTACTGAAATTGATTATCTGTCCTGTGTCAAGGGAAATTGATTTAGCTACTTTTACATACTACCAGTTCCTTCCCTCTTTAACCACTTAGTAAGTCACTGATTCACTCTGAAACAAATAAGAAATCTGAAACATTGCCTATTACGTGATGTCCCTGCCACAAAATGTCAAATTCTGGCCAATAAAAGTGAAGAGTCTGTGGCCCAAGTGGCCACCTGCCATGGGGATTATTTTGCATGTGTTTTCCCCTTTTAACAAAACACCAGGCTGTTTTTCACATATTCACAAAAATCAATCATCGATATCAAAACTACTACTTTTTGCCTCCCCACACAAGATCCAGTCAGACACGGAATGAAAAGCATCAGATGAAATTTTGTCAGAATTAGTCAGAACTGTCCACCATGGTAGCTATCATGACATGAATGGTTTTCAATTAATATTTCCTTTTTCAAATGATCAGAATGAAGATGTGCTAGCAAACACATTTGTTAATCGTTAATGCAATGTATATACGACAAACATATTTCTATAAATCTGGCAACACGGTCCTAATTTTGGCCACAAGATTCATTGGCTCCATGGAGACAAACTACAGAAGGTGAATGGACTCCCATAATCTGAGAGGAATGGGAACAGTTTACAACAATTAGTCAACCTCTTATGCTCGTAGGTATATTTCGGTTTTACCATCTGAATTTACATGCCCAAATCGTAAGGCAAATTATTCAGTAACTGCACGAAATAAAAGTTTTGTTTTTTTTTGTTTTTGTAAAAGCTCCCGTCAAATGAACAGAAAATGTGTTTTATGATCATACACATAATGCCATATGCTCACAATCTACTGCTGAAAGCCAAAAATCTTAGATGCTCTTTGTATTTTTTTATAAAAAAAAATTTTTTACAGTGCACTGAAGAGACACCATCTGAGATCCAGTTTACAGCTCAACTGTTCAACTTCTAGTAATGTAAAGTTTTAAAACTACATTACCCATCTATTCGACTGGAAAGAAGACAGTTACAGCTCTGATATAACACCCACCTTTTGAATGAAGCTTATGAAATATGAAAGTTATAAAGTAAAGTATATGAAGAAGTGCATTTTGGAACCACCGATGGTTCCACTGAGTTAAAAAGGTTAAGCAATGCACCACAAACCTCTTTGAGGAGCCAACAATATAAAATAGAACAAAATAGAGCAATTTCACTCAAAGGTCATTTTCTAAATACACTGTTTATTTGTTACATGGAATGAATCAGGTGTTTTACTCCTGTTTATATTATTAGACATTAGACATATTAGACAAACATTCAGTATAAGACCCACAATGGTAACAACAGATATTGTCTGTTTCACAAAATTCTGACAGGGGTGGAATTGCTGTAATATAAAAATCACTTTAAACACTATCCACACTCCATTATAGATCCCTAATTTAAATTTTGAAAAATGATATTACAATTTTGTGCTATAACACGCATCTGCAACTATTGCAGTCTGTTTGTGCAAATTCAGAATAAGGTCTTAGCTGAGATATGCATGTGTGCTGCACCCAGAAGACTGACTATTCCAACAAGCATCTAAAAATATTCACAACATGCCTGTCAAACAAGGAAAGAATGCAGGCAAACGTTCAGTGCATCTGCACAGTGAAATTAAATAGATAATTTACACAAAATACGTTGTTTCTATAATACTAGCCTGAAGGCAAGAGCTTGGTGGAAAGTAAGCATGTTTTGAAACTTAAGATGCCACAGTCATTTACTGTCACGTACAGACACACTTCAGTCATAGCATAGTTTACATTCCTGTACGACAAAATACTGTTCTCCTTATAGCTATGCATTCTCGAACACTGCTCCAAAACTACTGAAGCTGATCTGGAAAAGCCAGTGTGTATTTATTAACTACTACAAGCTTGAACTTGTGAGGGGGAAAGGGGGGGTTTGTTTATTATATTGATTACTGCCAGTATCACTGTTCCATGTTTAGTACATAACAGTGTAGCTGAATAAAACAGCTATTGTGCATCCTAGGCACAATTAGGGCTGGACTGCCTCAGCAGGCAAAACAGTTTAGCAGCATCTAGTCCCGAAACCCAGTACAGCAATTAGCAGCCGAGGTGTCACCAGACTTGCTGCCAACACGTGGCTTAATCTCTCACTAGCAGCCAGTAAATAGCTGCAGGTGAGATGGGGGATCATACAGGAATAATTCACTCACAAGGGTGTCTCTTGGCAAGGAAACCTGAGCAAAAACTAACAACCTGTCCATTCTTGCTCAAGGCTTTTGTGATTGCTGACAAAGTGTGTTGCAGAGAAAGCTCTCTCTCTCTCTCTCTCTCTCACACACACACACACACACACACACACACACACAGTGATTACATGTGCAGTTGCTGAGCTGCTGCCACTTACGATCCTTATGATTTGAGTCTCAACAGAATGGCGTGTATACTGCTGATGGAATGTTTTAATGTCTTCCAGGAATTACAGAAGCCTCTTGTTCGCATAAGGGAGGGGCTGAGGGTAGGTGTAAAAAGTGTAAAAAGCCCCTACAGGACAGAAGCCATCTCATTACCTCTAATAACAACTAACTGGCCATACTAACGTCAAAATACAAGCATGTAAAACATATTGGCAAAAATATTTAAAAAAAAAAAGACAAAGACAAAGCATGGCACCTTTATGTAACACGTCTACAGTGTAATTCTTACACATTATTATACAGTACATTAAATGGTTGAAGAGAATCAAGTCCTTTAGTTATGCCAAAAATAAACAGTGCACAGTAATTTACCCAAACAGTACTTGTTAGAGAGAGAAATTCTGTAATCAATAGTTTCAGCCTTGGAATTACTGTTTCAGCAGAGGGGAACACAAAGTAAGCTTCAAAGCCAACCAGACGGCGACTGCAGAATTTTAATTGCCATCCTTTACCCCTACAGACTAAACACACACGCACACGCACACGCGCACACACACACACACACACACACACACACACACACACATTTACTCACCTGCTGCACCTCTGTCTCGCCATTTGAAGTCTTCTCTGTGTACACAAAGGAGCTGAAAATTCTCTGTGAGGGAGAGAAAGAGAAACGAAGCATTGCTGAAATGTGCTAGCAAAAACTGAGAAACAGCAACATTCAAACGAATCAGAATGAAATGGTTAGAATCCCAGCTGATCTCTTTGTACAAATGCAAATAGCATGCCCTCTGCAACTGTGAAGAGAAAACCGAATATTTGGGGTCTGTATTTCATACTAAATAAGGTTATATAGAGTAAGAGTGCAGTATATCATCATATATCACCACAACATACACGAATATAATTCAAATTACATTATTATAAATATAATTCACTGCAAAACAAAACATTTCCTATGTAAAGTTTATCTGTTTTGAACAGCTTTATCAAACCATTAGAGGACAAAACAATGAGAGACTGCTTTCTGTAGTAAATTTAAAAAACAAAATTAAAAAGTAAATTTACAGAAATAGAACAATCATACTAAACATATGATGATGTCTAAGCAACATATCTTAAACATTTTAGACCAAATAACTTTGTATATGTGTGTGTTCTAACCAAGGCCTTGAATTAAATGTCATTTGAGTAAAGTGGATAATTGGATCCTCCTCGTAAGTGGAAACATTTCAAGAAAACGGTCAATTTCCTAGAATTATGCCTGTTTTTAATTTTTGCCAATTTTCCTTCAAAAGTAATACCTGTAATTGTAAACAGGCAGAAAAATAGAAAGACTAAGTCTTACTTAACATTTGCTTTGATGTTACAGGAAGTAAATGAATTTAAAAAAGGATATCTTTTAAAGCCAAACCTGATATGAAACTTTCAACAGCTTAAACCTATGGCATCTATGTTTATGCAGTCTTCGTACTTCACTGAAGCCAAAGCTATTAGCACCTGGGCTGTACTAGCCTCCAATCTGAAATATGGAGATGGTCACATGGGCATAGCCATCACCAATAAATCAGAGCCAACAGTGCCAGTTAGAATTACATAGTGGTCTGAAAAGAGTAAACATTTACTTAAAGCTGGCAGCAGGTGTTTCGCTCTAAGCCCTTGTGCTCTGACAGTATCTGGCTAAATGCACCACTGAGGGCCGTGTACTGGTTTGCTAGCTTCACACCTATTGTAAATGGGCAAACATTACTCAAAATGCTTAGCAGCTGCATGCAAACAAGGAATTTTGCCTGGACCCATAACATTACCATGGCAATCTACACACAGAAGGACACACAATGTCATAACAACATGTGATGGATCTGCACCACTTGCAAAAAACAAGAGGAAACTTGCCGTCACTAAGACTGGGTTCCAACCAGCCGCTGTGAACACATTAGTATCTTACATAAAGAAGACTCAAAGATTTTGTGTGACTTTCTAGTGTTTGTGAAGGGGTGACCTGAGGTCACAGCACTCCCTTTAAACCACGGACAAGTGTATGCAGACACACTGAAGGCATACTGTGACTTAGGCACAAGGTTTTATTAAAAGCAATGTAACAGACAAATGAAGGAGTTCTGGTCTTGTCATATGCTCAGGGACTCGCATACTTAATGAAGGGGAAAATACGAGTGAAAGCACACACTCCGACCTCTCCTGTAAAGTAACATGGGCATGAGCACAAGGAGCGGCTAGGCACTAGCTCTGCTCAGTCCCCAGTCAGGAGGGTTTGTTTTTTGACCTGGTCTGATGGCTTTCACAGCTATGGCTACGCTGGGGAGGAATTTCACAGCTTGAAACATGAGAGCCCTAACCAGAGATGGGGAAACTACTGTGAAGAAGGTCCTTGAACCTTTAGATAGGCACTTACTCAAAGTGGAATTCCAGAATGAAGACAGTATCATGTACCACATGTACAAAGTGCTGCATCACAGTTAATCAATTAAAAAAATACTTTACAGCTCAAAATAATTAGTTGGCAATATCTTTGACGAAAATGCAAATTGTAAAAATCTACTAGTATCTTTTAAAAATCATTTTAAAAATCTCCTGGTATCATATAACTTCAGTTTGACATTGGGATTTTAGTTTTTTACTATTTTTAGTGGTGTCCATTCCATGTTAACACAACAAACAGCACTAACTTTCATGCATTTTCAGTGTTTGACCATTTAAACCATGTGTGGTTCCAGTCTGAAGTTCTCTTGATAAAAGTTCCATTTACTGCCCTGCCGTGAATTTTCTTCATAAACAAAGTGAAATTACAAATTAGGGTCAAATTAGAGCAATTATTTAATAATTAATTGCTTTTCACTACAATAAGCTAGAGCGATTAACCGCACTTAACCACTGCAACAAAATTTTGGGCTGAACAGAACAACAAAAATGGTCGAAAATTAGTTGGGGAAAAAAAAAAAAAACTCATCCCATTACCTTAAATTAAAAGTATATATGTTTTTTCCTTCTCCTGTAAAGTTACAGTTTAGAGGTTTTGTTCAGCAACAGCAACACATTTTTTTGGTGCAATATCACATTTGCCTGTCCAGCAAATAAACAGAACACATACAGAATCACACATTACACTATAGGCTGCTATATCAACCTGTCAAAATCTTTAACCATCTCGAACAGGGATAGAAAGTGCTCATCCAAGTAATTCAATACTGCATGTCTATAATGCAGCATGTTAAAACAATACCAATATGATATTTTGCTTTCACCATGCAAGGTAACAGGAACCTGGCATAAATTATTCACATTGCTCTGATCATTACTGGGACATATCACTGATGGAATGAAGCACATTTGAAATCTAGAAGGTCTCATACCAATAAGCACGAACATCTGATACAAAGGAGGAAAGCTGTAAATTCACTGACAAAGCAAGCTAAACTTGGAAACCAAATCCACCCAGCCCAGTGGTGTTGACATTCAAAATGAATGACAAACCATAGCACTGTAAGGAATCCACTGGCTGAGGATTTGTAAAGGGGCTCTTCTTTCAGCTGCTTTGGCTCAGTATATGGTGTCTATGGTGGTTATTAATCTTATCAACCCCAGGGTTAATCTCAACTGCGGTTGAATGAATGTCTGAAATGGCTAAAGCTCAATCTGCCCTTGATCCAGGCTTGCTGAGGCTCTAACATTCCCTTCAATAGAGGCATGGTGAGGGAGATCCACTCAAACTAAGCCCTCTACAGGGTGGCTTATTGTGGCAAGACTACGATCACCCCAAACTCCAACCACTGCGCTCCACATAACACAGAACAGACACAACTATGCAAAATATCATTAATCTTTTAGAGCTATTCATATTTGGCAGACAACTAGCAAACAGGGCTTCAACATAGCAGCTCTAAGAGTACATGATTTTTTGTTTGCATAATTACGTTTATAACATAAGTTATTGTTTGCAAAAATTTCAAAACTTAAAAAATTCAATTGATAAAAGGCCTGATTAGCTGACATCCAAACAACTACTTGTTACTATGACGTTTATGCAGTTACTGTACAATGATTATTTATAGGCTCTTATGTTACATGTAGTGTTTTAGAAGTACTGCGAATACCCATCATATACTCAGAAAAGTGTGTTACGTAATTTGTTAAGATAATAACATATCATCAAATTGCCCACCTCTAGCTCTAAATTTCCCTACATATTGACTGCAGCTGCTCTTTATGACAATAAACCAGCTGAGATACACGGTCAAAGCATGCGACTTCATACTACTTATGCCACAGTGCTGATGCTTGTCCGTATTTCCATTGAAACGGCCCGATGGAGGGGGATAAACCTATTAGCAATTCAGCCATCTTCAAAGGCAAGAGGCCGTCCAGCTAATCCTCATTAATTTGGGATTGTACCGGCAAGTGAAAGGGTTTGCTCACACAATGCAATGAACAGGGAAGGTGCCCTAATCCACCCTTTAGTCCTACACGGTGGTCACTGGCCTGACCCCGTTTCAACTGTTTCCTGCACAGGGCTCTAGGTAAGAGCAAAGCGCAAACTTCAACACTTCTGCAACACCTACTATTCAGGCTCATATGGTAAATAAGGACTGGGAAAAATAATTGATCTTTATATGCATCGTGATCAGACTTTTTCCTTCACTGGTCAGATGAACAACAAACACTATAAACTACATTGTGTATAATGTAACATAAAAAGATTACAAAAACCCATAGCTTATTTTTTTTCCTGTTTATTAGTTTTCCGTTAGTGGTGGGCAACACGACAATATTTTACAGTTATCATGAAAAAAAAACGTTATTGTGACAAGTAGCATGCTTTGGTGAGCATATTATAGATACAGTCTACATTTAAAGAACACTGACTAAGTGCATGTTTTATTGAAATAAAAGAATAACTAGTCCTGTTTAACTGGTTTTAGTGAAGGACAGTATGGGAAATGTCGAATAAAAGTCACTTTTGTCACTAGCGCATTGTGTGTCTCTGTGTTTACTTATCAGGATACATATTTTGTATTGTGAAAATATCTAAGTATTGTGATGTGATATTTCTGCCAAATCACCCACCCCCATCTTCAGGTTAAACCTATTCAACTGTGAAAGGAAGACGTAGCGTGTCATGTGTAGGCTACATTCAAACTCAACTAATGTTACTTGTGAATATGGAAATATATGGACGGTGGATCATAATGTAGGCCAGAAAAATCAAAGGTTAAGATGCATAAATAATTAGTTTATAATCACATCTTAGTACATCAAATAAAAAAAAATCACACAGAATCATAGGTACTTTAGGATTCCCAACCTTAAAATCTATGGCAACTATATAATGATCAGTGAAAATACAGTTATAAGGAGAATTTACTTTGATGAAAAAAGGACACATTTAGTATTGAATTTTATCCATTTTGTTGATTTTTGCCCTATACAAAATGATGCTGTCCACACTTTTGGCTACTGTTCACAGATTGATGTGGCTGAGCAGCTATTCTGTGAGAGCACAGACACAGCAGAAAGCTGAAAGCAGAAAGCACAAGCTAACTATTTTTGCTATATTCTCCTATTTTAACTTAAGCTCTGTATCCCTTACTGTGTGGAACTGATTGGGATCAATCTTCTAAATACAAGGTACTGTGAGACTGTAACTACATACCATTTTTAACTGTACAGGAGAAAAAACAAAAATGCTTAGGCTGCATGAAAATAAATTGCATGACAAATCAGGCTACTGGATCAGCAGCGTAATTTGTACTGACCGCCACTACAAAACAGTATTGGGTTTGGATAAATCACACCTGACTGATACTGAACTTAAAGACACAGTGTATAAGTTTTGGGGATTTGGAGACCTCTCTGGTGGAAATGTGGAAATTGCAAACTACATGCAAAAGAACGTTTTGTAATGTCGCTTGTGCTTTGGAATCCTTCCCCATGCAGAAGAATCTGGTAATTGTGTGCACATTAAACGAGTATTCAAGGAGAGCTCAGTCAAAATTTGTGAGGATGTAAGTAAACTACCAACCACTGTCATCATATCTTCATCAGCATAATGCTGATTCTGAATTTGAGACCTAAACATCAAGCAGCACCGCTCTGAGCCTCCGTGTGTGATATTTATACATCAATATGACGTGGTCTGAAAAACTTCTCCAAATCCGAGCCAACACTTCTGACTTTTAAATTATTAATTCAGGTTTTACAGGGTGACTCACAGCAGCATATTTTAGCATGTTTTTTCCCTTCTTACTCAGAAATGCTTCTTCTTTCAATTTTACCCAAAAGTAAGTATTGGTGTCGATTGCAATCCAGTAGTCCCTGGATCAGTATGCTATTAGTATCAAACTACATGCTATGTGGTTGTATTTTCTAGAGCCCCATATTTCCTCCTTGGACAGCACCTAGCAGCTGTGGCAGGGACTGGGGTAACCGGGCACAAACAGAGAAGATGAAAGCACAGAGAACAGGAGGCAGGAGTAGAGGATGATGTGGAGGTTTCCTGCTGCAGGTAGCTTTTTCTCCCCATTCTTCCACTCCTCTTCCAGCTCACACTCACAGGAGCAGTGGGCTCATTGCACTACAAAGACTACTGGCCTAGAATGTGGCATCCTCACTTTTCCTCTGATGTGATTTTTCTATTTTTTTGCCACCCCTATACACAAACACGCACACACACTGTCTTTACCTGTTTCCAAGGACACAGCTGTATAAAATAAATAAATAAATACAAAATAAAAATAATATATTTTACATTATGCAATATGACTGCATTCATAAAATCATTATGAATTTTACTTTGTTTTTGCAAATAATTTCAATCTCCAACAGCCACAGTTTCATCATTGAATCATTGAAGCAGAGAGCAAACATATCCATCATGAAAAACAAGCCAGGTTTAAATGTTTGACCACACACACACACACACACACACACACACACACCACACACACACATATATATATATATATATATATATCAAAAACATATTTTTAATGGCACACTTTAATTAACTTGTTGCCAATCAAGCTGTGAACAGACTATTAATTAAAGAGTGTTCGATGCCGTGTGCCAGAGCTTGATCTAGTTTGAAGGCAGAGTATAAATTAGTTAATCTTGCATCTCACTAACAAATTTACTGAGCCTACAGTAAATCCACTTATGACACAGGCTGAACCCAAAACTCTTTGAAGTGTCAAGTTGTGGGGCTGAGATATGCATTGCCAACATCTCAGCTTGGTGAGAGTGTGTGTGTTCACACATGAGAGAAATTTAGTGAAATTTGTTTCACATGCAAGAAGCAAGAAAAGTGCAATTTTTAACTCAGACTGACTCAGCTATAATCTTAATGGACCATGAGCTTTTTAAATGCTTATGAAAAGAAAAAAAAAAATCCTCCCTTTCCATTGTGCCAAAAAAGGGGGAGTGCGACAAGGCAAGCCCTGCAGAAGCCTTGTAGAATAGTGACCGTTTCCAAGGTAACATACAAGCAGCAGAGACAAAACATTATGCTCATAAAATTTCAAGGCCTTGGACTCTTATGCACTTCAACATGACTGCATTTGATGATGTCTGGCTACGATATCTGAGAAAAAGGAGAAAGCAAAACTTTAGGCTAGAGGAATAATAAGGCAACACAGAACATGTGTGAGTAATTTAACTAAATGCAGGGAGGCATTCGACTAACTAAACACAGTAAGTCACCATCACCAAAGCAGGTTTGCTGTGTGCCTGTGCTCTCGGCCTGCTTTGCGCTGAATGCATTTTGACGGTGCTCCACACAGAGATCGAGCAAGTGTGAGTGGAGGGCCGACAGAGCTCAGGGTCCTGCAATAACAAAACCCCTTTGTAAAAACACTGCAGGGCCCGCTGAGGGACTGGGTCACAGAGCGGAATCTCGAGCAGATCTCCAGCTCACGGCAGCCCTGTTTTCTTTCAGTCCAGCAGACAGGATATAATGGTTTCCACATGTGAAGGGGGCCCAAATAACAATGACAACAGTTGAGAGGCCGGGTGTTTTATTACCTTCCCTTTCCACATGCAGCCATGGCTGCAGGGCTTCCAGTATATATGAGCCACGATTCCACCAAGAAAAGAAAGGATAGCACTTGTGAATATACTTGTGGTACGCAAGAGAAACAAAACTAGAAAATGAGTTTGTTGGTCTGCTTCTTTGCATAGAATATTCTGTAATGAAGGGATTTTTACAAGAGGAGAAAAATGACAATGAATCACACTGAAATTTATCAAATGACCGATTCATTTACAGCACTAGGATGAGAGAATACAGAGTATTTACATTGAACTCTACTGCTTCAGCTGCACTATTTGCATCATGCAAACAGAACCACAGTGGTATAACATTTAAAGAACAGACTTCCACAAGAAGAGAAAAGCAAAATCAAATTACATATTCAGTAACAATGTTCTTAGCCTGGGTCAAAGTAGTGCATTATATAATCAATTACATCACATGCATCTTTAGCATCATGTAAATTAGGGCTGCAGGATAAATCGCAATATGGGCTCCGTTAAGGGCTACAACGACAGAATAGCAGGAACATAGTGTTAAAAGCCCAACAAGTGCTTCTCTGCGCCGGACTTGAACCTTGCTGTCTTACGCAGAGTGAGTAACTGAATCTTTGGCTAAATGGCCAATTAAAAAACATATACATGAATAGCTCAAAATCTACTCTATCCTGAATTAGTACCCTATAAAAGGCTGCTGTCACAACAAATCTGCATCATCATGAGAAGCTTTTTACACACCTAAATAAGTCTACATGTGGCACATTCAGTCAAACGCACACTAATTTAATAATAACAATAACTAGTAACACTGATAACTAGTGTTGCACTGATACTGGCACTTAAATGCAGTACAGGTTTCGAAGGGGATACTGATACCTATGACCAACACCACAAAGCAATGTCTGACGCATACACTTGCTGACACGCACATGCACATCCAGAGAAACTGCTGTGTACTTACATGTACACACCACAGGTTTATCTATTTATTGTTCAGTTCTATTTTTAACTATTATGCACAAAACAAATTACCTTTACTTCAGTTTAACCATGGTTCTTATTACTAATTACATATATATATATATATATATATATATATATATATATATATATATATATATATAATACACACACATATACATATACATACATACATATATATACATACATATACATACATACACATATATATATATATATATATATATATATTATTTTGTGACAAAGAACAGATTTCACCAAAATAAAATATTTTAAAAATGTAATTGTAGAAATATCAGGACTCTTATAGGTCAGCCAGGTTAGATAGAATTAGCATTGGTATCGGTACTCTGTTTCGGCCTATATTTAAAGATTTGGTATAGGTACAGGTATCAGAAGGGAAAAAGTGTTATAAGTGCATCTCTAACCATAACATTCAGCAGCTTTATCGAAAATTGGATATTATGTCCATGTCATGCAGCCCTAATGTAAATGAGAAAACTACTACAAAACACTTTCACCACGCCAGGTTAGTGCCTCTCCCAGTGGATTCAAATTAACTTCAAAACCATCCAGATGGTTGATGTGCAATAGTGCAACACTACGAGCCCAAAGCAAAATGCCCTAGGAGACTGAAGTTGCAGAAGTAAATATGAGAGTAGGTCAGGCTCTCTGATCTCTCGTCTGGAGGTATGTTCAAATTTGGTAGGCGTCTATGTGCTAGTGGCAGAGTTAGAGCTTCAAAAGCAAAGTGCGTCTCACATCACATTGCAAAGCAAAGCAGGCCAGGGAGTGAAAGAGAAGAGCAAAAAAAAGGAAAGCAGAACCTGGAGCTCACAGCTCTGTTTGACATTCCAAGAGCTCATCTATCTAACCAGGGCAAGGGAACCACTGCCCCATTTCCTGCCCTACTGGCAAGATCTGCTATGGTCTAGCATTATCTAGCCACTCCCAATCAGACCAAATTTGGACTAGTGCTCAGAGATGTGGACGCTGCTCCAAATCACACAGCGAAAAGGGAAGCCAGGAAGCCAGCACTGGCTAGACAGATGCTGTAGAGACAATGAGTGATGATTAAGATATGCCAGTGAGCATTAATTTATGGTTCTAAAACTGCCAACAAATTGGAGTCAGTCTGGTAAGAAGACACAAAGCATATTTCAGAACAAGAGGTAAAGCAAACACAGTTAAACACGCTGTAGTTCATTTCTATGATGTTAATTATAAAATCTACATTTCTGGATTAACTACAAAGCAATGAACTAAGCTATGAAACTATCAGCATATATTCTGACATTCATGCTAATAAATAGACATATCTATTAAATCAAAATTAACATAAAATCCAAATAAAAATGTACTGCTGAGTTGAAAAAGGGTGATGTAAGACAACATACAGAGCAAATAAATCTACTTGAGCTTAGATGTCTAGACATAGTTATGGCATACTGTACTGTACAAGTCAGAGACCACTCTCATTTATTTAATTTCCAGTCAAAACAGCCATTAAGTACAAGTCATTCATCTTTCAGGAGATCTTTCTAGAGAGATACAAGAATCTCCAAAAGTGGAGTTCAAAAAAGTATTACAAGATATAGAGCATATAAAGACAACCACACAAGACCTGGTACATCACAAACGGTCACCATCAGATAAACAGAACTTAGAGCTTTCATCTTTGAGAGTGAGGAGAAAAAGACTGAATTTTGGAGGTAAGAAAAACCCTCCAGATTTCTGTGAAAAACTGAAAGCAAGTCTCCCAAAGAGAATAACACTAAATACTGAAAACACTGATATTTATTTATTGAGGCTTCTGTGTAAATTTCAGTTTAATATGTTTTATGCTTTGTTTGAAGGGCCATTTTGACTGGAAATTGAATGGATGAAGGGTAGTCTTTGATTTCTTCTCAGTACTTTATAACACGTAGATGTCTCAATGAATTACAGTTTATGGTTCTAGAGACCTGGACACAGTGTATTGGACAGCATTGTTTTTAAAGACCCTGGGAGCATTTCTGTATAACATTTAAATTGTTTATGATAAACATCTAACAAAGTTTAAAGGGAAAAAATAAAATTGAAGTAGGACAAAACACTCCTCAATAAACAACAAAATTCACTGATCAGACCTGTCTAAGAACACTTTGGGCATGTTTCTTTATATACCATACACTGTTTTGGACATTTTTATGCCGTAAAAACCCATGTCCCCATTAATTTACACATTTGGGGGGCCATTTAAATCTGCATAAATATACAAAAGTACAAAAACAGCAGGCTGATCACACATCACTTCCCTTGGTCATGCACAAACTTTTCTTTTTTTGTTTATGTTCCCATGGCAATGCACAGCTTTGAGACAGAGAAGTTGCGTTTTCTAGGTTTTACTTTGAATTGGTTTTATCAAGTCACAGATCTTAAGGATTATTGAGAGTTTTATATTTGTAATCATGTTTTCAACCCTACATAGATACTGAACACAATGGCACATGCACAGAGAATTGGGATCATACAACCGTGTTAGCCTTGCGATTGGTTAGGGAAATGTTAAACGAAAGCGTTACCCACTATGAAGACCACCCATTTAACATGAAAAGGGGAGAAATACTGACGAAATATAGCAGACATTTATTAGACTTTGGGAAGGTATTCATAGGAAATACTTTGTACATGTATGTTGTGTGTCCAGCAGAACTTAATTAGAAAGAAAACATAAGATTTAAGTTACCAGGGGCTTTAAGAATGCCAACAAAGAAAAACAAAGTCACAGGCCATTACATGCACATATTCACGTGGGGTATGATCAACAATCTGAATACACAGACAGGTGAGTTGTGGAAGCAAAAATGTGAAATTCTGTGCTGTGTGTGTTTTGAATTAACCACCGTTTGTAGAAGGTTCAGATTTTGCATGCCTTCATGGCCCATGTACTGGCTACCCGAGCGCTTTCCAATCCTCAAACTGCTCCAACCCACAACTCCCACAGATGGTGTGAGCTTTGCCAGGGAGCACTGCCCTTTTTGCCCAGTCTCCTTCATACCACCTAAGCCAACCCTGTCAAGCACATGCCAACAGACCTGACATCTGCAGCCAGAGTGGTACTCGTGATATGCTTTGTTCTGGGATTTTTAGGTGAATTACACTATATCTGAAAGCACAGGAAATGAAGAGAGGGCCAAGTTCACAGCTTGGAAATTGTAACAAATGTAGAATGAAAGATAAATGACAGTGTGGATATTGTGGCTTGGGGAACTTGGTGTACTTGAAAAAAGGGCCTATACTTTAAGGGACAAAACACTAGGTCTAATTTTCCACATAAAGTGTGCAACTCAAATCAAACATCACAAAAAGTGAGCCTGTTTGAACTTACTGGAAAAAAGGCAACAATCAATACTTGAAGCCTTGTTAAGAATGATATTTCAGATCTAGCCTGCCAAAAAATTCACACAGCACCAGTGACAAGCTGCCTTTCAAATCAGGGAGAATAATTTGTGTTATGCACCTTTTGCATTAATCCAGCCATGTCAGCTAGACGAACTGTGCTCCAATTAATATTGGTGAGTTGCGGGTCATCTCCTTTCGACAGTAAATGAAAAGCGAGATCACAAAAAAAAATGGATTTTGTCTGAAATGGTGAAAGCTTCTCTTCTCTGAGGTGTCCATCTAGTGGGTGACAGAACTAAGGGGAAATGTGTCCTTCCTCTGTCCTGATGACCCACAGTCATGGCTCAGGTGGTGGTGATGAGGCCAGCTGACAGGATGGCAGGGGTTCAGAGGGGGAGCTCTGCGGGGCTTTCACTGAGGAATGTAGCCATGTTTCAAGGGATACTGACCCAGGCCTGACCACCCAAAACTCAAGACTAGAGAGTAAACAGCATCTGTTATTCATGGAAATGTTGAGCATGGAAAAAAAATCTACCCAATGACTAAAATTTGAGTGAATGGCACATTTATGGCTTTAGGTACATGTCCAAAATCATTTCAGCAACAGACAGCGATGTAGATACTATATGCACATTTTTGACAAGTGGGAGAAAATAACAATAGGCATCAAGGATTGCTTGTCAAGTATAAACAAGACCCAGAATACACCAACAACAACTGTGTGCATTAAATGATACACTCAGCTTTTTTAACAGTTCAGAACATACTGGAATAGTGTTTCAATCATTTATAATATGTCACTGTCTGGACAAAACCTTGTATCTCCATTTTTTAAATTTTTTTTAAATCAATTTATAAAATAGCAGGTACCCTTCACATTGTGTAAAATCTCATGACTGACGGACCAAAAGAAATGGTCCAAAATTTGTTGGAATAAAATCTTGTTGCACTAACTTTCATTTAAAGTTAAGAATGTTTTTTCCTTCTCTTGTAAGTTACTATTTTGGAAATTTGTTCTGACAGCACTAAACCATCCCTAGCATGATAGCTCACTGCAATAGTTACAGTTAGCTCTTTTCCTTCATTGTACTCTCAGAAAAAAATGTCTGTCGCACATAAATTATTTATTTAAAGTACAAATTTGAAGAATTTGCATTATTGCACCACTAGGTGTATATAGCTTTCACCAGTTTGTTTCAGCAAGCAATAAAGATGTACTGGCCTACATACTATGCAACCTCAGAAGCTTTTGAAGGGAATCCAAAATGAAAACCAAGAGAGCCAAAAGAGGAACCACTTTTCAGTGATCAAGAAGAACCCATTCCGTTTAGGATCAGCGATTCTACACGGCCAGCTCCTGACCCATTCCTTGGATCCTGCTGCTAACTCCAGTTCAGAGGACAAAGCCTCTTTAGGCCGTCTGCCGGATGTGTACTCCCTGAACACTGTGAGCACGCTCAGATGGACACAGAGGCCTGGTTACAGACAGGCATCAGTGAGCTGGACGGAGATGGATGGGGAAAGGAGGGCCCCTAGAACCCATAGAGCTGCCAAAGTCCATTAGACTCACTCAAATAGGCCTGCTAAGGCTGCACACCAATCAGCTCCTCCTTGAGAAAAACCATGGAAAAATCTTCAGGAGTACATAAGTTACAGACTGTTGTTTACAAACTTCAAACAGTAGCTTTGGTTCTGCTGTGTTGACAGAAGGAGGACTGTAATGATGAGACTACAAAAGAAGCAAGAGGACTCATCTACCCTGGAGCTGCAAACATTAATTTTCTAAGCAAGGTCCTTAATCTCAGCAGTGATTTCTACTGCAGTACTGCAGGAAGTGCACACACCCCTCTTGGGTACATCTATGCAGTAGTTGGGTCTTCAAAGTGGTGAAAATTTCTTTTTATTTTGCATTTAGAGAACATTTCCGGAACGAAAAAACAGCAATGTTCCATGTAATAGCCTTGCAATATCAGGGCATCTTCACTGCCACTGCAATGAGACCTCCCTCACAAATTACACATCCAAGAAATAAACCCAGCGCTGGAGACCTCATGCAAAGTCTTAGCCTATTATTAGAAGGTCAACCCATATGCAAACACAGGCAGCATCAGGGAGCTCCAGACAATACTAGATATATTTTTTCCCTTTATTCTAAATAAACACAATTAATAATTCTTGGCACATTTAAATTGTGCCACTATGTCCCATAGACTTATTGCCAAATCAAATTACTGATGAATCTAAAATACATAGTTTTTTTTGCCTCTTTACCTGAAACCTAGAAAAATATAAATCCACTTGAGAACAAGAAGCCAATAAAACACTGATATTAAATGTTCATTTTTAAAAAAGTAAGTATGCACGTATACTTGGGAAAGACCATAAATAAATTCACACTCTCAAGATACATTATGTATATTATGTATCATTTCCACGTCTCAGAAAACTTGCAGCAAAAACATACACAGCATATCATCAGGTCGTATTTTAGTCTACGTTCCTCTGACTGCTAACTGAACAGTGACACTTCTACCCAGAAAACTGTTGGTGTTCACCCAAGCCTCTTACAAGAAAAAAAGGAAAAGATACTCCTTGTCTCCCATCCAGGGAAATACAGGAATGTGACGGTTGGTTTTGGCACCATCTTCCACCTTTTCTGAAGAGCAGGCATTCCAAACAAACAAGCACCATCACTTAGCATAGCTTTGTGAAGAACCCAAACAGAGATGACAATCGGGATGAAAGGCTAGGAGAAACCCTCAAACGCAGCTGAAATAGCCTCACTGCGGCTACAGCACGGTAAACTACACAGCCTAATACAAGCACACATTCAGACAGATACAACTGGAAGCTAAAATGAAGGGGAAAGAAGCCCTCCCAGAGCAGCGTGGTAAAATCCAGAAAAAGAGCAGTATGTGTAATGAGATAAGCTGAGCTGAGCCAAGTTAATATTTGCTGTTGAATAAACTAATCACATTATAATCACATAGGAGCTTCTCAAATATATCCCCATAAACCCACTATATATTCAAAAACACTAACATTTCTCAACAGTAATTGTCAGTTGCTAGGCAAAATTAAAATGCTTGGCACATGGAGGCTGGCACCAAGCTATCAATAATGTATAGTACTGATGTTCTAAAGACGGCACTTCAAACAGGACCGACTTAAAAATGCACATTTGCACACTACATGACTCACCTACAGAGGAGCAACAGCTATGAGACGAAGCAAAGCTGATTTTCATTTAGCTAATGCTGAAAAATCACTCATTTATCAGACTAATGCCACTTCCTTATTTAACATTTCAAAAAATGTTGTTGAAAATATGAAGGGAAAAAACATAAAACTCAACATTTAAAAGGCTTATCACACATTGTTCTTGTATGTTATTTTTTCCACTGAGGTCAACTTATGATGTTAGTGTGGATGCGTGTCAAAAAACTTCCCTTTTTTAATGATTCTTTTCCAACCTCTCTTTACACCTTAGAATTAAATAGGCTGTTGTCTTTTCTGTGCCTAATATATGTAAATAAAGACGCACCAACACAGAATGAACAAAAAAGAATGAGAAAAAATTCGAACGGTCAATCAGTGTCAGAGAAGTACGTAAACATGTGATGTGTGTGTATACATAACATGTCTGAAATACTCTCATTAGTGCACCCATATACAATCTGCAAGACACCTGAGGCCACCTGCATTCCCACAGTGCTCTGGTGCACCATCTCTCTGCAAACGTTCATTAGTCACAATCTTCCTTTCAGCAGCCGCCAGGGACCCAGCAAGCTGTCCCCAAGGCTCCTGTAAAAGACACGCTGGCACTGGACCAACTCTCTCTTTCACACACTCTCACACAGCACTGCAAGTGCCAAGCAGACTGCAGACAAGTACTATAAACACTTAGCACTTTCAAACGAATGCATGGTGTGCACATATTTAACTCTCTTTCCTACAGCCCCTCTCCTCACATACATATACTCACACATACATATATACAACAACAGCAACAACGACAGCACTTCCATCACAAGTAAACAAGACAGTAAATCAGTTTACACTGCTAATATGATCCCAACTTAAGGTCAGTGAGTTTATCTAAAGCCACCCTTCAACGTCTCGATCGTGCCTATGGGGGATATAAATAAATAAACATGAATAACTTTGGCAGTGCTCATCAATTTATACACACACACACACACACAGAAGGCCTGACCACACAGTCTAAGTACTTTCCAAAGCCACTTTCATGTTTACATACCAGCGAGGGGAAATGTACTGTCTCCTAACACCCAGCTTCTTTTGCTGTGCTAATGCAGGTGTTGCATTACCAGTGGGGCTGGGCAAATAAAATGACTGTCCTTGGCAGCCAGCAAAACTACGTTCAGACAGCGATAGCAAAACACAGCTGCTGCCTGTTGCTCCTGCAGTTTCTCTGCCTTTGCTATTGGATTTAAAGTCAGAGTGGGCCTTTCAGCCAAACAATTAGTGGCCTCAGAGCCACAGCTCTTTCATCTCTCCAACAGAGAGACGGGGTCAAAGTTCAGACATCATCTGAGGTCATTTCCTGTTTTATGTGAGGCACTGAAGGAGAGCACAGACTCATTAAAACAGAAAAGAAATTGAGAGAGAGAGAGAGAGAGAGAGAGAGAGAGAGAGAGAGAGAGAGAGAGAGAGAGTGAGAGTGTAACAGCTATCAGCGATACATCCTTTCAGACCCATAGCATAATAATAACAACATGTATTCGTTCGTGATTTTGTCTGAAAATGTAAAGAATGAAGGGCAGTCTCTGACTTTTGCACAGTACTGTACGTTTCAAAGTTTACATCTGACTTGTTGCTGTGACATTCTACGTTCTTCAAAAGGCCAGGGAGCTAATGAGACAGAAGTACAGGTTGTATAATGGCTCTTTGTTTAGTGGCTTCTTCCCAGGGAGAAAACAATGCTCCATATACAAAGAGGAATTCTCACCTTGCCATTCACTCTCATGGTATCAGATAAACTGCTTCTGAAGGAGGAGGTCAAACGACTCAGCCCTGAATATGAACACACTTCCTCACTTGTAAGCCCAGAGCGCAACAACCCAATGGTCATCAACGTTCTAATGGCCATTGTTTTAGAACGTTTAGAAAAAGAACTGAAACCAAACCAGAATGAATGGGAGAGAATATCTCTCTTATATTCTAGAACAGTGTGAATGGTGGAGAACGTTCTGAAGCCTCCCAACAATCCAACACAAACGTTTCACCCCAAACGTTTGGGTTTTGTTGGTATTTGCTGCATCAGTGTGTTTTGGCATTAAGAGAGAAATATTAAATCCTGCTTAACACAGGAACTTGTGAGGCTACTCTCATTTATCTTTACATAAGCTTTCTACTTGTTCATCTCATCATCCACATAAACCCAGCCATATCTTCGGCAGTCCTACTTGAGCTCTGTGAGCTTTCATATAAACAACCTAATCAATCAGCCACAAAACAAGGATATTCAAGACAGCTGGTGTATTAAAGGAGTAGAGTACGTTAAGATTGCAATCTCAGTTATTTGAAGGCTGCTGTTTTTCTATGAATGGCTGTAGGGAGCAGAGCTACAATAACAGAGATGCCCTCATGTCTGCTGCACAGAGAAAGCTTTCAAACAGAATTCAGGATTAATGAAGTGAGTTTATTTATTTATTCATGACAATAAAAGGGCCCGACCACAACGACAGGGAGCTCATTCTGTTGCTCGGCATTGTAGGAGCTTTTCAAACACCCTGTGCACAACTTCCCAGCCCCCACAATCATGCTTTCAATGCTCCAACTCAAACTGCCCCCACTGCCTGGTACAACGAGCTCCTACAGCTCAGTTTTGACACCACGCATACTCTCACGTTCACACATGCACAAAAGCCACAGCACATACCATAAAAAAGAAGTGGTCCTTCAAATTAAGGCCATCCACTTTCCAGAGTCAAGTTATCTACACTAAAATGATGAACTAAGGAGGGAGAGATGGGTGAAAGTAAATGTAAGCCTAGAAACCAGAATCAAACTAAGTCTTTAAAAAAATTCTACAAATTATACAAATCTAATCATTTAAAATTTACATTTTTAACAAAAACCGTACTTCTCTTCAACATACAGGAGGCACAAAATCTTACAGCCAGTGCATAAACAGGTGTGGGACTGAGCCACTGTGCTTTGGAGTGGGAACTGACAACTGAAGCAAAAGAAAGCGAGAAAAGAGAAGAAATGAGAAAAGCAGTCTGGTTTTGAAGCAGTGGGGACCCTGCTTATTCCTGCTTGTGAATGCAAGGCCTACTCCAGAAGAGGAAAAGGGGGGGAGGGGAGTTCAAAAACGCAAAGGCTCAAAAGGGGGTAAGCACAACCACCCCTCATACCCTACAGCAAGCAACCCAAACACACACACACACACACACAGTTTCTCACAGCATTTCTTCTTCTCCCCCACCCCATCCTGCTTTCTCTCATGGTAGTGCAGTGCAGGCCTTTCTGCTGACGCCTCTCTGATAAGGTCCTGTGTGCCATCCCAGGTCAGCTCTGCAGGAACTTATTGAGAAGGGCCGTCTGAAGGCCACACAAAAGCTAGTTCCCAGGAAGCTTCTATTCACCACTGTGTGTGTGTGTGTGTGTGTGTGTGTGTGTGTGTGTGTGAGAAAGAGAGAGCGCGTGTTAGCCTAACCTGATTGAAAAAGGCCAGTTAATTACAGCTCCTGTTTAATAAAAGACATTTGCTAAGCAGGCTCGGATTTGCCTCTGGGAGATTCTCAGTGAAATGCCCACTCTCAATAGTTCCTTCAGAACACGCTATCTAACTAGGTCGCTCTGTTATAGAGCCACATCGTAGCTGTGGGCACTGCAATGGGACAGCTCAGAGAGAGCTCAGTTAAATTCAAACACTGTGCAATGGCTAGCTTATGTTTCCTTCACTGCAGTGATAGGCTGTAAAAGGCCTACCAGGGTGGCCTTTACTGTAAGTGCAAGCTCAAGCAAAAGCACAACAAAAAAGTTTTGTAGCGGTTTTGCAAAAATATAACATCATGAAGAAACTTGAAGAAATTTTCCCGATACACAATATTTGCTCACAGACATTTTGCAACAACCATGCAAAATGCACCAGCATTAGTGTGTGTGTATATATATATATATATATATATATATATATATATATATATATATATATATATATATATATATATATATATATATATACACACACACACACACACCTATCAGGCATAACATCATGTCCATTTTATCAGCTCCACTTACTATATAGGTGCACTTTGTAGTTCTACAAATACAGACTGTAGTCCATCTGTTTCACATACATACATACACACACAAACACACACACATACATACGTACGTACGTATATGTACGTATGTATGTGTGTGTATGTATGTATATATTTTTTATATATATAATAAATAATACCAAAAAATGGTGTAAAAATGGTTTGAATAAACATCAGTGCCATGATTTTTGTTTTTTTGCAAAAATGAAACTATAAAAGAACAGCTAAAATAAATGAATGAAATAAGACAGCATAATGGATATCTAGCCAGATACTTTTTTCTATGCAGTTGACTATTTTGTGTTTTTTGTTTATAGCCTCTCTATAACTGTCCTAATCATTTTTTTATGATACAAGCAGTTGGTCGGTGTTACAAAAGTACTGACAATACACAATATATTCAGAAAGCCATACTGTGACAGTTTTTCACAATAACAATGACACATTGTCAGATTGCCCACCCCTACTCAAGCCTGGCAACCCAACAGGGGTAGATTTCAGTGTAATACTGCTGAGGCTTAGTGGCGCTAAAAAAAGACTGAACATAAAGGCAGAACATGCTGATCAATGGGAAAAACTCAGGACACAAAAACACAGGGTGACAATAGTGCAGGAAACATCAAACATTTAGGAGATCTGCAGCCAATCTGAGGGAATGAGAAATCATTTTCTGATCTATAGGGTAAAAGCTGTCTTTGGAACAACAAGGCTGTGAAAAACACACTCTTATCCTATATTAATTACTGAAAGCCACTACAACTTCATGCTCTTTCCTCATGAATAAGCAAAGACTGTATGGTACTTCTGTAAGCCTGCTGTGTGCAGATCTCTACACCAGCCTAACTTTGATGTGTGCTTGAAAGATCTGAGCATTCATCTCAGAGTTTTGTACTTTCAACAAAGGTTGCTGTCCCAAATCAACATAGCACAACTGCAGTTATATTGAGTGTCTCTTTCACCACTGAAGAAAAGTGCACCAAGAAGGACAATATTAAGGAGATCTGAAGGTACACGAAGCAATACTTTTTTGACTTTTAAACTCCAGCTGATCATGTTAAATCTAAATCATACCTATTCTGCTAAATAAATTTCATTTATTATTCAATCTACTGTGCACACCGTTTTTAATTTGTTAGAATTATGAAAATAATGCGTACTGCCTCATGAAATTACATTTCCCAAGCAACTCAAACACCATCCTGAATTCACCCAAACATCGTTCAAAGCACCTCAGATCGTGCCTAGCTGCTGTTCATAATGAAACACTCTACGCTGAGTGTTTATGGTGCCTGTAAGGCTTCATGCAGTGTGATAATTAGTCTGTATGCAAGCACAGTTGTAGGTGTCTCTTTCTATCGTTCAATCATGTCAAGGCACAGTTAACAGTTAACAATTCGCTGAGGTCTTTCAGTAAAAGATGAGACAAAAAAACAGCAACCACAACTACAAATCGAGTGTACTGTTCTCAACATGTCAGGTTTGTTTATATCTGCACTTATAAATACAAATAAATTACTTGCATAGTTACTAGCCAAAAAGCTAGTTTATTAAACAAATAATAAATTCAAACAATGAATATCATACATTGAATCATAGCCTATAGTGAGTTCAACATTTGCATGTTCAGATGCATTTTTCCTGTGTTGTAGCACAAACATATCAAAAAACTATTAAATCACTGACAGAAGAAGCATGAAATAGTACAAAATAGTCAAATATTAGCCTTAAAGACTACACTGATTCCTACCTGTTGTTAATCACTACTAATGTATGCTCCTGGGCAAAAAAATGGGCAATGCCAAAAATGGCAAAACATTAAGCTTTTAATGGTCTTAACAACATCATTAAACATACAGAACTTAGTATGACATATTTTTCTCTTTGATTTAAATGTTGAAGTCTTGTCAGTTAACTTGCAAACAAGAACAGATATTTTTCCACTCAACACTGACTGTTGAAACAGCTGAAAAACACTGCCAAGAAAGTTTGTGTTTAATATCAGACCAAATATTCTCTAAAGGGTTTAAATGTGGATTCTGACCAGCCCAAAACTATCAGTAAAAGCCATTCTATTTTTGGTTTTTGCCCATTTTTTCTGCCCAGGAGTGTAATGTGCAATTTTGAACAGGCATGTGATGTGTGTTTGAAAAATCTTCTCTCCTTCCTATCAAGAAGGCACTGTGCGCAGTAAAGAAAGAACAGTTCAGAAGGTCACAGTAGCAGAGTTAATGAACAGTCACCACAGATACTCCACAGCTATTTAATCAAAGCTTAACAAGCATTCGCCTCACAAGCCCCAAGTAATCTACCACTGGATACTCAGCCTATGTAACCAAGTTAATAATAAACTTGGCAGATATTAAACTGTGAGACTGCGAGAACACAGTAAGGAAAGAGGTGGCAGCCACCCAGGAAGAGCGGCTGTGGAGGAGCCCCAGCGGCAGTAAGTTGATGGATGGGCTGCCGTTAGCTGGATGGGTCATTTGCATTGGGGCTGTCTCAATGGGCCACTTCACCAGGGAGCAGCTCCCAAAGCAGGACTAATTTTCACCAGTGAGTGAGACAAATCCACCACAATGCATGTCCCTGGCCCTCTGGTGACTACAGAAGTAGGCTAAGGCTGACTCGGTTATCAGAGTTCACATTTTTTTTCCCTCAGTGTGTCTGTGAAGTTTTCTTAATTTAAGTTAAAAATATTTGTCAAGAAACTGAAATATGCAAAAATTGTATTCTCGATACTATTCCTCCTGAGTGGTGCAAGGGTGGGTGAGGAAAAGTACTAGATAGCATGGATAAAATGTACATTTCCCAAACAAAATCACAGCGTTTGATGATATCTACGTTTACAATGACCCATTAATTTAGATTTCTTTTGGTAAATCTGTCTAAGTCTGAAGAACTTTCAAATCAGTCATACCATTTGGCTAAAAATTGATTTTATCACTTTATTTATTACATTAAATCTTTTGGTGACATGAGGCTGATAATTATAAACAATACAATAGAAAATGCAACTCTAAATTGGGAACAAAAATATGAAAATGAAAAGTATTCAAATATATTCAAATATATACTGTTAGATGTTTATCCAGGGTAACATTACACAAACTTTAATCTTTTAGACCAATCAGAACACATTCTGCAGCTTTTGTCCACAACATACTAAATTTAATAGTTGGACATGAATGGGTTAATAAAGTTCCCAGACAGTATAACAGGCCAGCTATAGTGAACAATAACATATGCAAGGAGAGGACAGATGAGACTTAAGCTAAAAACAAAACACCATAAAGGTTTAGTAAGTCAGCACCAGAACTGTAGACCAGACACTGGCCCAGATGCTGGAATAAAGCACACACAGGATGAGGATCAAACAAAGCCCAGTCTCCAATTAATACAGGTGAAGAGGAGAATTCAAAATCACCACAATTACTGCATTACAATCAGCAGCAGCTCAAATTAGCCTCAGAGCAAACCACAGCTGCTCAGCTACACACCAGATTTCACAGAATGATATGAGTAAAACCTGAAAAGTGAGTGAATAGAGCAGTCACAGACGAGAGCAAATTTAGTTTAAGTGAAAAGCAAATTTACTCCAGCTCAAGATGAGTTATAGCACTTAACATGGCAAGGTAATTCCTTTTCATATTCTGTGAAGTGTAGTTTCGAGATGTGAATGCTACTAGAGTTCAAAATTCTGTTTGCATAAATCATCTCCAATTAGCTTCACATAAATCAAATATGCAATTTTGAGATTGATATCAGGAATACAAAATATTTACTTAACACTGACATTTATACGTACTAAATCCTATAATCAAATGCAATAAAAAGTCAGACTGGGAGAATTGCCATTCACTTCTAGCAGAGAACATTTCCAAACAGAGAGGGCAGATAGGCTAAAAAAGGTTATAAAACTCAGATCATGTCTCTGTGCATTACACTGGAAGAAATATTAGCATTAACAAACACTGCAGAGGGAATTTCTTCTACAACTCGTCCAGCCTCTTTATCCAAGACTGTAATTCAGGTGTAAAAGAGACTGGCAGTGCTACTCTGCTAGATTGTTTTCATGGGCACAGCAATATTTAAACTGGAAGCAGATAGGCCTGGTTTGCGGAGAATTGGTCTGACTAAATACACAGCTCAATTTAACACAACTGCTTGAAATGAATGTTAATTTTTTTCCTTTCGGAGAAAAAAAAAAATAAAAAAAAATCACCAACTTGTACTACAGCTGCAAAGCTGACCTCCAAACAGACATTAAAAGAACGGCTGCCAGAGTATTTGAAAATTTGCCTACATGAGCAAACCATTCATTTGATTTATTATCAATTATGAGACTAAAGGGAACAGAAGAGTGTGTGTGTGTGTGTGTGTGTACAGATGAGAGAGAAAGGGGAAAAAAATAGAGGAAAAAAAAACGAGCAAGAGAGATGCACAGAGAGAGAGAGAGAGAGAGAGATTATTAACATCTAAGTTTGACAAAGGAGTAGAGATGGGAGTGGCGCAGCTCCTCTGAGATGGTGATGCGTGTGATGTGTTCTACAGCTTTTCACAGAGATGAAAGGCCATTTGGGCTGGGCCCCCCACTGACCATCCCTCTGCCCATTCACTGTGAGGTGTACACTCCTCACACTCCACCACCATCACATCACACAGTCATAACAAAGTCTGCCATTTGTTTCAAAAGCACACTTTGGAAATGAGCACAGTGTCTCCAGCAAGAGCCGCCGCTCTTCGCGTTTAGGACACATTTTGTTCAAAACAAAATCGAGCAGAGCCTTTTTGGTTTTGATGCTGTCAATTAATCATGCGACATTTTAACAGCATTAATCACAAAGCCTCAATTCGAGCGTACTGCTCTGTGAAGCCAAACCTATGTCCCTAGTTCAGTGCTGCACAGCCATATAGGCTAGACTATATTATTTTACTACTTTTCTACCAGTACAGATTTCCATTCACTTCCAACCTTTATTTTACTCTAAGCATATGTTCAAGGCCGGATCCAGAAATAAGAATTTAACTGTATTGTATACAGTTGTGTGTATTTTATGCATGTGGTACGTTGCAAAATTAAACCCTTTAAATATCGTGTGCAATTATACGGTCTACTTGCAAAGACCTCACAAGTATGTTTAAGCTGACTCTGAATAATATGTTGTAAAAAACTCGCACATTTGAGGATCTGACTGTCAATGTATTGAAACTGTCTGGTGTGGAAAAAAAATGTCATAAAAATTTCCATCTTTTCAGGACATATGATTCGGATTGTTATGTACTCTGTGGTTATTAGGTTATTATATGCATTAAACTTCAAAGCAAACATCCTTCACATGACTACAACCAGTATACTGTTAAACCCAGTGTACCGTGGTGTACTTCGGGAGTACAAATACAAGAAGCAGAAACGTTTAACTGGAAAATATATAAACACATATAGCTACATACACACTTGACACTTTTACACTGCAGCCTCACGGCGGCTGCAACCAACACTACAGTGTAAGTTAGCTAAATTAGCTGTTAAAACCTTTAACGTTACAATCTGCAGCGTGTTTTAACGCCACCACTTCTCCACTCAGACAAAAATACAGGCTACTGACAAAGGTCCTCGTCATATGCCTGGAGCATCAAAATATAAAGAAAGAAAAAAGAAAGTAACGTGAGGAGCACTTTGTGAACTTACCTGCATGGTGAATACTCCCAGCTCCTGAGCGGACAGCTTCTTCATCTGCACGGCCAAAACTTGCGCTTCCTCCAGGATCGAAAACTCACTTTCGCCGCCGCAAAGTCCGCCGCAGAGGAGCGCCAGGAAGGCTAAGAGACAGCGGCTGAAAACCTTAACCCGGCTCGGAGAAAGTTGAGCAGGACTTTCCCACGAAGAGGCGCAAAGCCGAGTAGAAATCACGGATCCAGAGCCAGCCCGCCAGCGGCTCGCCATGATGGCTCGGTGTGCAGAACAGTGTTGACGCCGAGCAGCTCTGAGGAGGGAAAACTTCAGTGCTTAGCCTAAGTTTAACTTCTCAACTCTGTCGGCGAAGGGAGCTCCGCTGTCCTAACTCCGCGGGCATAACCGAGAGGCGGTAAGACATAGTTTCATAGGTAAATTTTATCAGGTAAAATCCACTAAAAGCGACGGCGTGTACTCCTTTTTCGTTACCTTGGCCGCGCTCGCGCTAACTCCGCGTGAAGTGCGCGAGCCGGAGCAGCATCACAATGGGAGCGAGTAGCAGGAGGCGCGCTAAAGCCCGGCATGGACTCTTGCTCTCTCTGCACGGATCAGGAGCGCGTCGTGGAAGGTAGGATCGGGTTCAGAGGCTAGTGACGGGTTCGGTTCGATTCAGTTTACCGAACCGATTCCTTCGAGCTGTCTGTTTAAAAACACTGAAAGCCATATTCGACGATTGATCGATTCACAAGACAACTCAGCTTTATTCTGAGGTCTAGGAGGAGTTTAGTAAAGGAGCCCGTTGGAAAACTAATATTTGGGCAAGGATCGCAGAGCTGTGTTAGTTCCAACGGCCCCTGTCCATTTGATGGGAAAAAAAGGGATTCTCTATTGCCATCGCAGCATTATTCTAAAACATAGAAACACACAATACAGTAGTCTTAGTATAGAATAATAGCTAAACTATAGTAAATTTACATAGCAGAGAAAAATATCTGACAACAGACATCACACCAGTCATAGATTCAGTGACACGGGTTGGCAACAATGTCTCAAATGTCAATTATTTTGATTTATATAGATCAATCTTATTACAATCATATATCATACAATCAAAAAGACCAGTGTTGGTTAGCTCTGTGAAAACATTGCTCATAGTATACAATATCACAGATATATGTGCTTAAAGGATGTTATGTGTTCATGTCATTCACAGTTTAAACCCTTAAATAGTCAGGGCCTGGCAGCATGGCAAAAATTTCATTGCATACACTCTTAAAAGAGGTGGTTCTTCAAGGGTTCTTTAGTAAAGACAATGGGTCTATATAGAACCATGAACACTCAAAGAACCATTTGCATGCTTGAATGGTTCTTTGCATGGAGAAATGGTTCTTCAGATTGATGGAGAATGTTTTATGTATGGCTCTATGTAAAATCTTTTTGAAAATGGTTCTATATAGCACCAAAAAGGGTTCTTCTATTGCTACAAGTGTGACATCATAACAGTAACAGAACTATTTTTGGTGCTGTATAGAACCACTTTCAAAAAGGTTTCATATAGAACCATATACAACACATTTTCCATCAATCTGAAGAACGATTTCACCATACAAAGAACCATTTAAGCATGCAAATGGTTCTTTGACTGTTGATGGTTCTATATATAACCACTATCTTTCCTAAAAAACCCTTTTTGAGAATGTACTTCTATAATCTTTCAAACCAGCTTCTAATCATCAGCCACTAGCAGACGACAAATTACAAAAATAGTTCTGAACTTTGAAAGAGTCCTCATTACTATGACTGTCACGGAATGCTTAGAGTATAAAGGACTGATTTTAAGATGGCTGTGCTATCCTTCCCACCTAGTAACCTGAACATTCCTGTGCAACGTGAAGTCTGACTGGTGAACATTTAACTACCCGAAAGAGTCACCATAGAACTGAAAGCAGTAACATAAGCTCAGCAGAGAATGTGGTTTGAAAGAGCATTACATAGAGGTGCACATATGCCAAACTGGTCTGACAAGCACTAGCCTAGTATGTTATAAACTATTGTATCGTATTGTATTATTTGTGGACATTACATAACATATATATATATATATATATATACGTTATATATATTATGTTACAACAAATCCTTCTCAATTTTTTCTTTTTTCATGAATTTGAAATTACTTGCCGTCATTTACTGGTCTATTAATGGCTCAGATATACTTGGAATAAAATCTCCTTACATTATTGTACATTAAAATTTAAGAATGTTTCTTCCTTCTCCTGTAAAATTACCATTTTGGAAAAGTTTTTTTCAGGCACTGACAATATTGAACATGGTATAATAGCTTTTGGTAAAAACTAGGGACGTTTTGGTCCAGGTTTGCCGAAAGCAGGCAACAGGTTCTTCTGACCACCAATCAACACAGTTAGTTCTCTCTACCAGGATATGATTGGATAATAATACACCAGGGCTAGAATCTGGCCAGACGGCAGTCTTGGATTTCACCCAAGGTGGAATAAAAACATGACTCCTGCTACAAGCTCCTGATGGTTCCTCCCACAATGATTCTGGATTGAATTTTTCTCCAGATTATTTGAGGAGAAGCAGTGAGTTATACTCTATTTAGAGAAGTGGTGTTTCACTCAAGAGCTGACGTGAGGGGATCAATAGGCTTAGAAGTCTGAGATAAAAACGTCTCAACTGCTTCCCAACATGACAGTACATGCAATAATTTAGGGAAATGGAATGGCTGAGGTAGAAGTTGTACAAAATCAGCAGATTTCTGGGAATTATAGGTTATTCCATGTATAGTATATGTGTGCCCATGGGTTCTTAAATCACTGACTTGTAGTGGAAAACCAGAGGGTGTTTTGGCCATAAGCTCCAAAGATCTAGACTGTGTTCTGCGGTCTGCTGTGTAAGGTGGAAAACATATGCATTTTTTTCTGAACCAGAAACACTACTTATGTGCAGTGTGGACTTGGTAATAAGCCAATTCTCAGGCCAGACATGGCACTTTAGGTGCAACTATGATGGATTGAAGAAGCATAAATAAGGCAATGAAGTGAAGTAAAAGTTAAGAAGCGTATAGATGGTCTACATCTACAACCACAGTGGAGGGAGCAGGGCTTTACAGTCACTCTGTGATTGTTGGAGATAGATTGGTGATGTTGAATGATGCATGAGTGACCTCAATAGTGACAATACACCATGGCATAACCATGCAGTGCCCTTATGTGGTTAGGAAGCACATATGGGGGCTAAACCCAAACCATTCTGTCTTTCTCTGCTGCAGTGTGGGTGGTAGTTCCTCTCAGTTGTGAACTTGACCTACATCCGGATGCTAACCTGCCATCTAGAAATGGCTAATACTGATGAGCCCTCCACATAGTCATGTAAATGTGTTGGAGATATTTCAGCAGTTTGAGCTTGCCTGAGCACAAATCTGGAGATTTTTTCCCCAAATTGATGAATCCATATGGCTAAAAAGTGAGCTTTTATTGCTAAAAGGGGAATTCCAGTGAAGTTTTCAACATGTCTGCATAATTAAATGCTTAAGAAAGACATTCAGAGTGGTTTGATGTGAAATGTGTCATGCTACAGAATTTTCCACATTGGTGGTGATAGGAACCTGACGTCCAAAGTGTTTAATGCCTGTAAAAGTGGTGTTGGTAATAGAAGGCAGAATAAGGCAAAATAAGTTCCCACTGTTTTATGATTTTATCAGCATTACATATAAAAAGTAGAACACATGTAGGGTCATTTTGTATAAGAAACAAAATGCTATATTTGTGTCATCGTCATGACTCTTGGTTCGTGCCACCACCACTGTAAAGAAATCTGAGTCAGTAAGTTTCTCTACAATGAACCATTTTGCATCAAACTGCTCTGAATGACTTTGTGGACATGTCAGTGGTTGAATTATGCTGAAATTTTGATAAATTGGTGGAATTCCCCTTTAATTTATCATATTAAATTTAGTTTTTTGGCTGATACAGATAAGGTTTATACACTCATTATAGATTATACACCCATAATCCACTAGTCAAATCAAGACTCGTCATCATGGGGACTTCAGGGTTTACTTCTGAATACCAGTTCTAATACTAATAGTCTGTCATTAGGTTTAAGCTACCTGCCTGTAATGGCTCACTTATTTCTCTGTTTTTGTTTGCCTGTCATAATGAATATGATTAGCTGAATGTGCTGCACATGTAACCTATGCTGATTAGCCAGATACACGGTCACTGACTGCGAAACTGCTTTATTACCAAAAATGAAAGATTGAAAAACATGGGAAAGGTATTATCCCAAACCCTAGAGGAGGCTTTCTGTTCCACAGCAGACACATTGTTATTTTTCCAGAAATCAGCGTAATTTGGGGTCTCATTTTGTCCTTTCTCATTGTTCTCTCACAGAACATTGTGCCTCAATGTCCTTTTTCTTTCTGAACAATGTGCTGATGGTGAAACATACAGACTTCTACAAGGTGCATTTCTGGGGCTGCATCAATGCTTCCTCCAGTCGCTGGCTGGGTGGAAGATGAAGGGAGAGGAGGAGAAGGAGAGGAAGAGGCGGAGGGGCGAGGGGGGGGAGATGTGAGGAGCTCCTGCAGCACACACTGCTTGATCCACAGCCAGAGGAGATGAAAGAAGCACGGGCTGTGTCTGCCGTTTCTCCTCCTGCTGCTGCCCAAGCCAGCAGAGTCCAGGAGCTGGATGAGCTCGAGCTGCTGCTGCTGCAGCACTCATCTATATCAACATTTCATGGTCAAATACAGTAATTCAGTTTGCTAGCAAATGTAAATGATTTTAAGTCATTGGAGCTGCATTTGCACTATTCAGCGATGGAATATAGATCATAATTAGATCAGAAAAATAATAAAGATTGCAAGTAATACAAAATGTCTAATCAGATTTCAGTCAATTAATAAACAGGATTGTTTTGATAGTTATATGGGTGACACACTCACCAGGCTGCTTTATTACATCATTCAAATACTGGTCAGGACACCCCTTTGCTTTCAGAACAGCCTGAATTCTTCATGTTACGGATTCACCAAGGTGCTGGAAACATTACCATCCATGTTGACATGATTGCATCATGCAGATTTGCCAGCTGCACTTTTATGTAGCAAATCTGCCATTCTTTCACGTTCTCTCACATCCCAAAGGTGCTCTATGGGATTTAGATCTGATTGTCTTGTTCATGGAACCAGTTTGAGATGACTTGTGCTGTGTGACAAGGTGCATCATCATAGTGGAAGTAGCCAATAGAATATGGATAATTTGTTACCACAAAGAGACACATGTTCACCAACAATACTTAAATTGGGGCATTCCAACGATGCCCAATTGGTATTAGGTGGCCCAATGTGTGCCAAGAAAACATTGCCCACCTCTTTACACCAGCACCAGCTGTTGACACAAGGCAGTTTGGGTCCATGGATATATGCTGTTCATGCCAAATTCTGACCCTACCATCTGCATTTTGCAGCAGAAATCAAGATTCATCAGACCAGGCAACATGTTTCCAATCTTCAGCTGTCCAGTTTGGGTGGGCCTATGCCCACTGTAGCCTCAGATTCCTGTTCTTGGCTGACAGGAGCGGAACCCAAAATGGTCTTATGCTGTTGTAGCCCATCCACCTTGATGTTTTGTTTGTTCAGAGAGACTTTCTGACCACCATTGTTGTAAAGATTGGTTATTTAAGTTACTGTAGCCTTCCTGTCAGCTTGAACAAGTCTTGCCATTCTCCACTGACTTCTCTCATCAACAACACATTTCTGCCAACAGAAATGCCACTCACTGGGTGATGAATTCCTGGACGATGTTGTGTGTGAAAATCTCAGGAGATCAGTCATCGTCTGGCACCAGCAACCATGCCACTGTCAAAGTCACTTAGAGTATATTTTTCCCCATTCTGACGTTTGATGTGAACATTAACTGAAGCTGTTGACCCATGTGTGCATTACTGTATGCATTAAGCTGCTGCCATGTTTGGATAATTGCATGACTGAGCTGGTCTACAGGTGTTCCTAATAAAGTGGTGGGTGAGTGTATTGTTAATGAACCTCTGATTTCAGAGTGATTTCAGAGAGTTAATGGGCCTTCTGGAGTATTTAAGGATGTGGGGCAGGTTTTCTGCACATGGATTAAGCCTAATCTTGGATTAATTGCAGTGCCAATGACCGGTCTAGGTTGAGACTTAATCTAGGTCTAGGAAACTAGCCCAAACAGCAAACACACCAAATCAAAAAGCATCACATCATGCCTTTTGCACACTTTTCTTTGTTAACATTCTCCTCATTCGTGGCGAGAATGTGCTCATCTCGTCCAAGTGTGTACCCGCACTTACATCAGACCTGGCTGCAATGTAGAGTGTGGTAAGGGACAGGACAGCCATGTACCTCCTGTCTTCTCCTGCCTTATTAAACAGTGGGACAGAGTAATTGAGGGGCTTTTTAGCTGTGTAGCATACTAGCATCAATGTCGTGAAGATGAAAATGTGTACTAGCCTTACTTCTCTGTCTCTCCCTGCTTGTAGTTATTTGCTCAAACTCTGATACTAAGCTTTGTCAAATGAGCTCACCTATGACTCATAATCTCACAACAGAATAATCCTGTGAAACACCTCCAAGTTTAGCCAGGCATTAGCAAGAGCTCTCTCTTTCTCTCTCCCTCTCTCTCTCTCTCTCTCTCTCTCTCTCTCTCTCTCTCTCCCTTTCCATACTCAAACACAGTGTGACACTTTTAAAGTCTATTGGGAGGATTATTTCTTATCTGGTGGATCATATCCAATAAAAGACATTATCTAAATTACTGTATTAAACTCTGCATCCCCACTGCCAGCAACACGCCATTTATTTGTGCAAATGCATAATTACACAAGAATCACGACGAGTCCTAGTTAGCACCACAGCATTTGTTTTAGTGGATTATTCATTTGCATAATTCTAATTAGACTGCAGTTCCACAAAGCCACCTGGTTGGGAAAGATAAAGGGCGAGGGGGAAAGCGTGCCATTTCAATGGAACACTGCTTAGTGAAGACATTAGCTACCCAAGATCTGAGACACATGCATGAAAAAGACAACTGTGCTAATTGTGCCTCAGCCTAAAGGGGCGTGAAAAGGAAAGCAGCAGTTCTTTACCATAATGCAGCAGGTATTTATTAGAAATGATGTAGAACTCTGTCCCGTGCTGAAAAGACGCCAAGTACAAACATGATATTTGCTTAGTCTCAGATGAAGACTGTTTAACCAGTTAAACTACAGGCTTATTATTCACACTGGCCAAAATGAAAAATGTAACTAGCGCTCCGTCTTACAGTGATGCCACAGTAGTTTTGTTTCGTTTTTCCTTGTTAGCTAAGAAGCTAAGAAGGCTAACATTATTGCTTCAATGCCAGATATCATTGCAGCTGTCTAACTAACTAGTCTTCAAATCATTGCAATGGAGAGAATAGATTACTTACATCTACAGAAACGACTTGTCAGATGAGAAACTAGATAGTAAAGCAAGGCTACCTGGCTATCTGGATACCTTACCAGAGTTTGGATGTTTTCTCTGGCTGAGAGTAAAAACTTATCTCAGGCGTCCATTTTGCACTGAATGAAGACAGAATCACTGTTTTCTTTATGATTTGTCTGACACCTGAGGTAAGAGTTATACAAACGCTAGCTTGGTTGTTTTTATCGGCCTATAGATGCCAGGGCTAGGCTAGCCATCATGGTTAGTTGACACCACAGGGATTCCCAGTTGTTGGGATTTGTGTATTACATGCTGGGTGTTATAGAAAGAGAACACTGAGTGTGTTTACATACAATTATGATTGGATTTCTGCAGTTATCTGATTATTCAAGTGGTCATGTAAACAGCATACTCAGATTTCTTAGATCGGAGTAAGGTCTAGAAATCTGATCAAGAGATCTGATAAAGAGAGCTGGATTTTAGCTCAGTAATCAGATTTCTCAGCGCATGTATACTCATACTCGGATTTCTCAGTCTGCACATGTGCGAAAACAGTCTGCAGTACAGGAAATAAGCAAGCGGCGTTGTCGCGAGACACTTTCAAAAACACTTTTGGAGTGACGCTGAAACCAACTACATGCTTGACAAAATGAAGGATTTAAATATTCTTCATCTTCTAGATGATGTATGTTCATATTTTTAGATAAAGCAGCATGATAATTTAAAAAAAGCCTTGGCATGAAGTTTGAGTTTTACATTATGTTTACATCATGTCTTCTTCTGTGAGTTTATTGGCTGGTTGTAAAGCAGAAATCCAATTACTGCCTGACTCATGTATACTCTGAGTTTTCCCATTATTTCATTACCCAAATGCATGTAAACGCATTGATTGGATCACTGACAAAATCTGATATTCTGCAGTTATCTGATTATTAAGTGGATCTAAACTTACTCAATGATGAGCGAAAAAATAAACGCAATATAAAACTGTGAATTCTGTCAAACTAATGAAGCTGAGGGATATAAAGCTGTGCTACAGAACACTGCATAATATGACAAGTAACAAATAAATATTAAACTCTAGTTTGGCATCAGAATGGTCCCTTTAATTCATCACTAAATCACTACTTTGAACCTAAGTTGTCAGTTTTGTAGTAATAAGAGTAAAAAAATTAAATATGGGCCCATATCCAAGTCCTTGCACCGTCACAGAAGGGGTTAATTGCAATGTCAATTAATGTCTCTTAATTTTTTTAGTTTTTAGTTTACTCTATTATTGTTGTTTTTATGTTCTTGGGAGATTTTATTTTTATATTTCTATTTCTATGAAGCACTTTGAGCTGCAGGATATCGGGATGCTGTACAAATAAAGCATATTCATTAAAATACTTTGGATAAGGACTAGGTTATGCCAGGTGTGTCTGTGTAGATGGCACATTGAACGCGTTTGGTGCCTGTAAACACCTCATCTGGCTTTACATGAGATTTCAGCCTTGGCTTTCTAATTTGGAAAAATTGTACCCAACACAAAACTGCGACCAGCTGAGAGGACAGAAAAATCTCGACTCATCCGGGTAAAGAGACATTGCATTGGTCTGTGGGCCAAAGCAGCCATCTCACTCTATTGATCTATGCACAGCATTAGACCACATCAAGCCGTGGCTCAGACAGTTATGGTTTCGCAGGAAATGCTTGGGAAACACTTGGCTTTAATTGATTACAGGCTCATCTTCTAACAGTAAAAGAGAAGACACAGAGAGGGACACGTAAATGTGCTTCCAGCTTGTTACAAATTGTACGGATTTACCCAGGGTCTGTTGCTCACAGACGAGAACATTAAAAGAAATTTAAGACAGCTGAGCCATTAATTTTCACAGTGACCTCTATCAGGAGGTCACATTCCTTGGTGTGACCTTGGCTTGAAACGGGTTGTCTGTATACGTGAGCAATCTCAGAGCTCTACTGTGGCTTTTTCTTTCTAAGACAAGATCACAGGGCATTAAAGACACCTGCTAGATACATGGCCTCCAAATGTCAGATGGTGATTTGGGGGTTTAGGAGGGACAATTGGAAAAATGTTAAGAATATTAAAGGAATGATCCAGTATTTTTAACCTAATCCCTATAAGCCATATCTGTAGCATATAATATGTCACCATGGACAATAATTGTGATGGGTTCTGGTGTATTTAGAAAAAAATAGAAAACCTGTTGACTCAAAACACTCATAATAGAAGCCAATGGGCAGCTGTTTCAGCATCTTCCCATTGTAAGGGCATTGCAAGCCATTGGGTTTTCTGTTTTTTCACTAAATACTGGGAAATGTCAAAGTTATTGTACATGTTAATCAGCTGTAGGTAAGGTACAGATATGGCAGATAGAGTTTATGCTGGAAAACCTTTAGGAAGAAGAATTTCATTGCAGTGGTGCCACATGTACCAGCCATCATTTCTGTACCAGTCACTGCTTGCCATGAGCCCCACATCCATACTTTTAATTTCTTCAGTTCCCAAATGGCAACCCTGCATTACATATCAGTATTATAATTTGTGGCTTTGGCAAACGGCTCCAGCGCCTGAGCCAAGACAGGCCTGAGGGTAGAAGTCTAGGGAGAGAGGGTGATGATGAAAAAAGTCTATATGTGACAGTGATTTCTCTGGTACCTAATCGTGAAGAAGCCACAGAGCTTACCTCAAAGAGGAAACTGTGGGAGTAGCCGCTTTATCAGTTTTTTAATTTGAGCTGTCTGCAAAGCCAGGCCTAAATAATGAGCAGATGGATCTGATTCCTACAAAACATCATTAAAACACTCCCAGTGCTGGCAGAGGCAGAGCCAAAAGGCGCGGGGAAAGGTTCTGCACTTGCCGGGCCGGTTTTGCTCACGCAAATAAACGGTTCCATATCTCTCCATTCTGTTTCTTATTTTCTTTTTAATGTTCATTTTTTGAGGGGTATTTCTTCGTGGGGTTTTGGGGGGGGGTTATTAAATGAACCCAGTTGCCATGACAACCCTATTTCCTAGCTTTTTACAGAGTGGTGTAAGTGAATCTAGTTCTCCCCTTTTTTCTCCTCCCCATTTCAACATCAGTGCAGCAAGGCAAGCTTTGAGGGCTAAGCCGATTCCCAGCTGAAGCCATTTTCTATTTCTGTCTGCACTAAACACTGAGTTTCCAGCTTGTTTTGACACCACTGGAAGTGTGTAAAACTGTACCGATGATGACTGCAGAGACTGCAGAGCATGATCAAGCCTCGCTGTATGTGTGACTAAAACCCCAAAGGAGGTTAAGACTGCAAACAGGTAAAAAAAAAAAAAGAACCTAATGCCTAACATTTATATAGCATATGTTTTGCTAATAAAATAAAATAAATTAAGATTTCTTAGAGTTTTTGATTATAGTAAATTAGCCACCCACAATCTTAAAAGATGGTTCTTCAAGGGTTCCTTAGTAAAGACAGTGGTTCTATATAGATCCATGAACATTCAAAGAACCTTTTGCATGCTTAAATGCATGCAATGGTTAAAATCGTTATTCAGACTGATGGAGAATGTGTTGTATATGGCTCTATATAGAACCTTTTTGAAAATGGTTCTATATAGCACCAAAAGGGCTCTGCTATTGTTACAATGTCAACTTTGTAACAATAGCAGAACCCTGTTTGGTGCTATTTGGTGCTTTTTAAGCATATAAATTGTTCTTTGAGTGTTTATGGGTCTATATAGAACCATTGTCTTTACTAAAGAACCCTTTTTTTGTGATAATATTTTTTTATTTGTTTCCTGTTAATCAAGCAGCATTTTATCACAACATTACAGAACTGCAGGAAATCAAAAAAAAAACAAAAAAAAAACCAACCCCCTTACCACCCCATCCCTCCCCGTCCCACTGGTCCATCCATCCCTATTTCCTGTACATACTTTATACTATTTACTAAGTAAGATTTAGTGCAAAGGATGACATCTCAAAAATAAAATAAAAAAGAGAGAAAAAAGAATGTTAGCTTACAAGATGTACCTCACAGCCTTTGTTCCAATCTTTTTGTCACATCACAACAAATCTGTTTCCATGTCTCAAGAGTAGATTTACTAAAGAACCCTTGAAGAACTATCTTTTTAAGAGTGCAGGATAGGGTCTGTCTGTCTGTCTGTCTGTCTGTTTGTCCATCTGTACCTACATCTATCTATGAAATTGACTTGTTTATATGTGTAATTTGAACACTATACACAGGGCTGTTCATAAACAATTGGGCAGTGACAAAATTAGTTATCTTGACCTTATAACTTCAGTTATGTATAAAAAAGAGTCAGCTTTGATTAATCAGCTTTTTCCATGATCACAAAACCAAATGACTAGAAATAGTTGATGTTATATGGCCGTATCTCATAGTCATTCCTCCTTAAGCAGCTTTTACTATGCCATTATTATGGTTTTCTTGCAAAAAGGCTCTTCAAGTTTAGACAAAATGTCACATATAATTCATGCTGGCAAGAATTTCCCTCTGAAATTTTTTCATTAAAGATTTGGGGCCTGTATATTCCAGTTCACTCTAACATCACTGTAAATCACTCTTCAGTGAAATAGCAGATTGCTGTGCAATCCTTAAAGGTCCTTGAAAAACCCTTCCATGACAATAATTTAAAGCAAATGTATATACCAGACATATACTGTGCTTTACTGGTAACTATCTTTTTTTCCTCTGGGCTCACTGCCATGACTAGGATGAATAAAACAGTATGGCTGGACAAAAGGCCCTGTGTGTGTCACTGTATTAAAAGTTGTATAGATGGTGATCCCTGCTTTTTCCATATGTGGCTCGGAAAAGTGACATTGTTCTTTGAATCATGATTTTGTGTACTGAGCCACTGCAAAGACTGAATTACTAAGAGACGCAAAAGACTACCAGCATGATAAAGAAATAAATTAAGAAGGTGAACATTTGGATTATATATTGTGGATTCTTCAGTTGTGTAGCATAAAGCTTACAAACTGACTGACCAGTATACATTGTGGAAGTGTAAAAGTACAATGAGTTGTCAAAGTCTGGCTTATATTACATGATGTACCAGAGTACAATGGCAGCACATGACAAGGATTTTGGGATCTGAAGTGCTTTAAAGGATAATCTAAATCCTTGGGCTTACTCATGGGATTTGAGGTGTCAACCTGCAGATTAGAGTATGGAAATTATAGTACCTTTGCCAGGCTTATAAACTTATTTCTGGATACAGTAACATTGCAGGATACAGTAAAATGCTATAGCAGGAGCCAAATGCTTCTAAACCTTGCAGAGAACCAGAATGCTCTGCTGTTTATAGAATGTTTTGTAATATAAGCATAAATCAGGCTCAAGTGAAATGGCACTGAAAAAAGTTATACACTGAATTTCCATCATTCAGATTTGTAAATCATTTCCACATTAATTAAAGATATTACACCAACACAAGTTGGTCTTTCATCTACTCTGATCTACTTTTGGCAATACATTTGTTGATTTAACACACTGCATTAAATATTGGATTGAATGTGCAAAAGATGTACGCATTTGAACTACATAAAGTTGATGCATCAGTTTTTCCAAGTTTTCCAAGTTTTTTCCAAGTCTTGGGAAAAAAGTGAGAAGGCCACTTTGCCACTGATGTACAGGCTGTTAATGGGAAACTACATTAAGGCCTTGATTTCCCACCACCTGGATACATTGCACCAAAATAGAGTATATTTTAGTGAAAGAACAGCATGTTTCACATACACTTTATGTAACAAGAGTAATCAACGCTTCTATTGAGTGAGTTCAGCTACTTTAAGGTGCATCCATTACTGACAGAAATGTCCAACAGTGTACAGCTTGTATCCTAGCCATACAAAAGTATTCCCAATAGAAAGTGATGCTCTGAAGCAGCTGCACATGAACCTAAGGTCACTGTGTCCAATGCCAAGTAATACGCTTTTAGGAAGAAATTTTGGAGAGATGGTGTCTACAAACTTTTGGACATATAGGGTCAGTTTCCTGGACAGGGATTAAGCCAAGTTCCCAACTACACAGCATTCTGAATGGAGATTCCACACTGAAGTGAAAGTGTAGTCCAGGATTAGGGCAAATCTCTCTCTAGGAAACTGACCCATAGTGAGGCAAACAACTGGTTCTAGTGAGAGTTTTCTCAGTTATTCTGAGGAGTCAGTGCTGATTACTGATTACTGTACATTAATTCCGATTACTTCGTATCTCTTTATATTACATATACATTTTCTCATTATTTCAACATACTAACATTAACAATGTTTATTCTTCTCCCACAAAGTTAGCATTTCAGAGATAGGAGGTTTTTATGAAAAAAATGGTATGATACACTCTCAAACCTGCTTATGATAAAGAAGATTTTTTTAGGTTAGTTTTTGGCACAACGTGGACAGAATGTTTATGTGAAGAACGAAGGACAGAAAGAGTTTCAGGTGGTGAAAATGGCCTCCTTCCCTTTAGCCCCAGGCAGGGAGCTGAGCGAGAGGGGAAGAATCTGGGAACTAAGCTGAAACAGACAGAGAGAGAGAGAGAAAGAGAGAAGGGAGAGAAAGAGAAGCAATAAGGGTGAAGAGTATGAGAACGAGAGAGAGGAGGGGAAGACAGGAGGGTTAAGAAAGCATATGAAAGTAGAGAGCACAAAAAGAGAAAGCATGGAAAAATAAGTGTAACAAGGGGGGTAGGGAGGTATGATAGAACACACACGAGTTTACCCCGAACCCCAAAAGCATATGGAACCCATTAGCCTGCATTATGTCATTCTTCTTTCTCTGAGGGGTTGGACCACTCTGTGGTCAGATATGTGGTGTGCAGAGAGACCCCTATATCTCTGCATTTCTTAGTGTCTTATAGTTCTGTGCCTCTGACAGCAGCAAACTACAGCAGCAGTTGTGTACAGCAGCAAACTACTCCTCAAAGCACAGCTTATCCTGTTTTTAATTTTAAAGTTACTGAATAAACTGCCTAAATAATTTGTGACATTGATGATGAGTCTGCTTTTTTTACTTTACCCATAGCAGCAGGTCTTTGGCTCAGTGCCTTTGGTTTTGGCTTTGGGCTGAGGCATTTAGACATCTTAGACAAGAAATTAAAGAAAGACATACATTTTTTGCTTTCTTCTGGGAATTTATTGAGTTATTTATTGTGAGATGATTCTGAGTCATAGTGCTACAAGGAGATTTTTTTTACCCAGTTTTCCACCCAATAATCTGCTTGGGTGAAGGTTAGTCTTTCCTCCAAGATATGTGAAGCCAGCCACCACATCTTTTCATAATGCTGCTAATGCAACATCATTGAACACCCCAACATGCTTGGAGGAGAACATTAACTGCCAATTCTGTCATATTCCCTGACAGACACCTGAGCTGGCGAGTATTGTGCTGAGTGATGGGGATAGGGAGGGCCATCCTATACCCACCCAGAGAGAGCAAAGCTAACAATGCTGTCTTAGACTCCTGGCCAAAGATGGCTTTGGCATCATCAGGGAATCAAGTTCACAATCTCCTGACAATAGGGCCAGCGCTCACATGTTTGCACCACTCGGCAGTCCGGAGTACCCCAACTTCACTTCCACATCACTACAATGTATGCATTTGGCTTGATACTGGCAGATGAGCTGAATTGGGAAATTACCCCTAGATTAGCCTATGCATATGGATAGCTAGGTAGGCAGGTAGGTAGGTAGGTGGATGGGTGGGTAGGTAGGTGGATGGGTGGGTAGGTTGGTAGGTAAGTAGTTAAGAAGGTAGGTACTTTATTGATCCTGAAGGGAAATTGCAGTGTTACAGAAGCGAGACATATAATTGCCCATGTACCTACATATATTAGGCATAAATAAAAATGGAACAAATTAGGCAGAAATAAAAAAATAGACATAAGTTAAAGTATGAGAAAGTAGGAATAGAAGTATATCTATTTGCTTATTTACATATAAGACAGATTTTATATGAAATTTATATGAAATTTATATTTTATGTGAAAGCAGGTAAATCCAAGTCATAAGAAAAAGGGGCTCACTCCTTTAATTTTCCATTCATATGATGATTTTTTTTTGAAGATCCTGCAATTTTGCTACAATTTCAGGTGCTACAATTCTAAAAAAGAATAGAGGGATGGTGCTGCATTTTGTACTTTTTTTTAAAAGACATTTTAAACGTCCTCCTTTAAAGTCTTACAGAACACAGTGTAAATTATGAAAAAACTTGTATTTTACTGAAATTGACATTACATTAAACATCCACCAAGTTTGACCACACACAGGTATAATAAAATATGATTTAAAAATTGCTTATCAGACCTATCTGAATACTGTCTAGTCTAACATTTTGATGCCCTCGCATGATTAACAGGCATCAGTCCATGGCTCGCAGCATGCTGCGTCCCTGTAAGAGAACTAAACACAACAGCGTGAGTGAGAAAATGATTGAAACAGGCTACCAGAAGCATAGCCAGAACGTTTACAACAGGGTGACCAGGTCAGACCCAGTATTTTTAGTGGAGTGGCGAGCTACTTGGAAAAAAACTAAATGAAACAGCAGTATATAGGCCTACATTACTTAAAGAACTGTTCTTAATGAACTGGTCAATCACATTTTTAAAAACAGCTGCAATTGATTTTGTTATTTTTTAAATAAGGTTCAGTGAAAAATATTGTTTGTTTTGTTTCTTGTATCATTTCTACTGCTGAATAATGTGTCATTGGTTGAAATCATGTAATCCACATCACATTATATAGCAAAACAAAAAATACTATATTTTATTAATGTAGAAAAAGGCTTAGGTCTTTCGCTAAAGTAGAAATCCAGTGTCAGCTACTTCTTTAAGCAAAACCTTAAGGTTTTGACCAGTGTTCACTAATCTGTTTCCTCAGCAAAGTAGCCTATCAGAGCAAAGATAAGCTGTTTATTGAGTGTAGCATCATCCAACTCTAACTGCCATGATGACAGTGCAGATTACAATAAAATGTAAACATTTGCATAGTAGGTATGAGAACATTACTTGGTGACTGCCTTATTGATGATGGCTGACTGTCTCACTTTGCATAGCTGTGGTGGCCTGAAGGGAAGCCATACGTCACACTAGGGTGACAATGACAACCCCTGGCCACCCTGTGGCTACACCCCTGGGGCTTACAGGTGGTGTTGTAGACCCCGCTGTGACCCTGTGGCTCACTAAAAAACATTATTCAACTTTTATATGCTGACATCTTAAGGAAAGTAAGGTTCTTATTAATTTTACTGCTGGATGTGCATCCAAGGAACGCTGACCAATGGCCATTCTTGCTAGTTCAGTTTTGCTAGGTTAGCTTTTGTTCATTGTTACCATTCTTGCTGTAAGTTTCTTGAACAGAGGCCTATAGCATGAACGTCCATTGGTCAGCATTCCCTGAATGTGCGTCCAGGGAATCCTTACCAATGGACGTTCTTGCTAGTCCAGTTTTGCATTTGTTCATTGTTAGCATTCTCTCAGTAAGAGGCCACTGGGGATTCTGCTTATATATGCACTATCCAATGTAAAGACTTCCCAGTTTACATCAAGAGAGGAGAATGCTGTCAAAATACATATCCATTTATTAGGTATTGGAAAGTTATTCACAGGACATACTTTGTACATGCATACTTCATGCCCACAAGACCAAGATTAACCTACTTAGAAAGAAAACACAGATTTAGGTTCCCTGAGGAACCTTTAAGCTTTATTATTGTTACTACATTGGTCCGGTTTTTCAGACTGCACTGAGACAGTGGTCCTCTAGTAATAAGTCAGCCAACACTTGACTTGCTTAACTAACTATATTGCTTGCTAGAAAAACCATTACTAGTGCGAGAGCCTGAGGCTGTTGTGGAAAATGACTGACCACTTGAAGAAGTGAGAAGGTTTTTTGTTCCTCCCCTCTTTCCAGGTCAAGAGCATGGCACTCTGGACAGTGCCCTCCTTTATCTCGAGGTCAAACGCCCTTCAGCCGACTTACAACAACAGCTCCTGTAGCCTGACAATCCAGGGCTTGTCTTGGTCTCGGGGTGTGTATAGATGTGTGGGGGGTTGTACCTGGTAACTGTATCCCCTTCCTCCTTTCAGCCTTTCATCTTGACACAAAGCCCAGTCAGCTGTCCCACTCTCTTTGATAACGTCCTCGTCTCTGTTATGAGCTTCATGTCTTCCAGAGGATCCTATTGCTTGATCAGTGGGAGGGTTCTGCAAAATCCACATAAAAGTGATTCTGGATTTCTGGATTACTGAACATGTTATTGTATGAAGCGAAAATAAGGAACTAGTGTCAATATCATTGTATTATCACTTTAAAAGTACATTTTAAATGTGTTTTTTTTACTTGAGCATTCAAAAGTCATTCATTTTTCTGTTCTTCACAGAGATTCCAGAATTAGTTTCCTTTTAAAATTTACAAGCTTACACATACCATATCAAAGTTTAGACAAAGCCACTCAAAGAAGAGTTCTCTCACTCTGTTACCCCAGGGGTCAGTTCTTGGTCTCCTTCTGTTCTACCTGTATACAAAATCACTGGGATTGGTGATAAGCTCACGGTTTCTCTTACCACAGCTATGCTAATGACACCCATCTATACTTTGACTTTCCCCTATTCACCTCCTCAATCTCACAGAAGATATCTGGCTGCAGTTCCTGTATCTCTTCCTGGATGGAGACCCATCACTTAAAACTGAATCTCAACAAGACAGAACTGAAAGCACTCCCCAATGTTGGACCCCTCAATCATCACTGACTTCAGAGGAATGAGTGGTGAAGGAGCGCGGGAGAGTGCTGGACGAACAGAGAAAAAAGAATGAGCATCATTCTCCATAACGATGAGCATGAAAGAAGAGGGAGTGTGAAGAGGATGAGCACAATAACTGGAAGATGAAAGGAAGGGATCATGTCAGTGGGTGATTAAGAGGAATGTCAGTCAGCACGCAGCATCTGCTTCCCTTTACACCAGTTACTCAGCTCTCTCTCTGAGCCGTGCCCGTTCATGAGGTTTGGAATCCTCTCCATCCTCATGCTTCTCTCTTGTGCTCACTGTGTCTCCATGTCAGTCATAGACTTCAGACATGTAAACTGAAGTATATTAAAGGAAACATACTCAGGTGAGCTGGTGAATGTGAACGGAATCAGCATGTTGTGGTCTGGGGCTGAATCAAAATTTCAATGCTGCATCTATATTTCAGATGGGAAGGGATTGTGGGCTGCCAAATGATCTGGACCTCACTGGGATCATCTGGAACTATTTATGTGAAGCCTGTATGCCAGCGTCACTTCATTCGTATGCCTGTGTGGAAGCTGTTCTAGCAAAAGTAAAAATGCAGTGAATTTCATTCGTCTTTGCTGAAAGGAGGACCTGCTTAGTTGGTGACTGACTTTTGTCTTATGACTGAGCTTCTGGTGTTTCCAACATAGATCAGAACATTTGTTGTGTCACATTGTGACAATACGTCATGATGAGCGGACCAATAGAAACGGTCCATTACTTTAAATGATTAACATACATAAATGTACTGGAATATAATTTCTTAACTACAGTAGTACAAGTATGATTGTCATTGGCCACTTTATTAGAAAGCTTTACTTGCAGCTCCTCCCTGCTGGTGTACAGTAAGTAAACATTAGGCCATCTGTTAACACACATTTCGTGCTAGCCATCATCTAGGCTTTCATTACTGGTCAGTTTCTGACCACAGAGCCACTCTTGATGTGTGTAAAAACCCAAGCAACACTACTATGCCTATACACTTGTATCAGCTCCATACACGCTACTGGCTTGCTGCAGTCCACCACCCATATAATATCTGGTCAGCATTGGTTTTGTGGTCAGAAACTGACTGATAATGTTCACCCCAGTGTTATTATACAGTCTTAGAAAAGACAGCTCTTCAAGGGTTCTTTAGGAATGAAAATAAACACTCAAAGAACCCTTTGGATGATTAAAGAGTTTATCGCATTGTGAAATGGTTTTACAGATTGATGGAGAATGTGCTATAGATGGTTCTATACAGAACACTTTTGAAAAGGGTTCCATATAGCACCAAAAAGGGTTCTTCTTTTGCTATTGTCACGCTTGACACAATAGAAGAACACTTTTGGTGTTATACAGAACCCTTTTCAAAAAGGTTCTATATCAGTCTTGGCTCTTTATAGAACCATTTTCTTTTCTAAAGGACCCTTAAGAACAATTCTTTTTAAATGTTTAGTTAACTGAAACTATTACTAAAATGAAAACTAGCATTGGAAAATATGCTGGTTAACTGTAAAGTACAATAAGACACAAATAGTAAATCAAAACTATAAAGTCCACTGCAAAACTAACTAAAATAAAATACAACTGCTGAGTAAAAAACACTTTAGTTTTAATTTTTTAACTAAACTATAACTGTTATAACTAAACAAACTATAACTAAACTAAAACTGTTACTTTTTTTTAGAAAATAAAAACTAAAGTTATTAATGCACATTGAAGACTAACTGAAATTGAACTAAAAAAAATAACAACACAAAATAACATCTAAATGAAAATAAAACTAATAACTAATACAAATTTTAAAACTATTTTTTAAAACTTTTTCTTTATTACAACTTCAATTCTTTGCAGGAGACTTCAGTTTTGCAAAGAAATCTGCCGGGATATTTTTCCACACCTACCAAGTTCAGTCTTAGAAGTTGGTTGAACTTTCCACCCATGATCCAAGTTATCCCACCCATTTGATGTTTACCTGTGGATTTTTTTCAGATCTGAAGCAAGAGTGGGCTTTCTCTTAAAAAATGAAAACACTGTTTATTTGATTGTAACTATTTTGCTGGTCTACCAGGTCTTACAGTACCATTTATTCTATATCTTTATATTTTTCTACATCTATATATATATATTTCCCTTTAATGGCTGGAAATTAAATGAACAAAAAGTGGCCTCTTTTTCACAGTAATGTATACAGTGGATCTATTAGGCTGGTCATAAATGGGTCAATAAGTGAAACTACAAAGCAGATGTTTCTAATAAATTGCCTAAATGACCAGTCTAGGTGTCAACAAACACTGTCTAACCTGGACCTAGAAATGGACATCAGTAACTCGTCCTGTATAGCAGTCAGTGTAAGTGTTGAAACCAACACTATTGACCAAATGAACAGAGACTCGCAGACACCTACAATGTTTGTCCAAGTCAAAACCTATTTTTCTAAGCAGTGCCTCTCTGTAACACAACGTAACAGAGTGTGTTTGTTTCCCCGCTGCGCATTCCAGAGCCAGATCCTGGCTGGCCACTTCTGGGGCTGTTCCAGATAAGCGTGCTGGAAACCGGAGAGCAGAACTGATCAAAAACATTCCTAACATCAAACCCTTCTCCTTATATAGGGTGCTCGCTTCTCCCACTATGAGGTCTAGATTTTTTTTTCGAGCCAGGAGAGCGTCCATATGTGTGCATTCAATCACCTCTCCATATGTACACCATTACTCCTCCATTCCCTTGGCAAACATGCATAACTTGGGTTCATTTCTCTAAAGTCAGACTTGCGTATGAAAAAGAGCTTTTGTTTATTGAAAGCCGAGAAGACGCTGTTCCAGGTACCTTTGAAGTGTGAGTGGATGAATAGCTGTATAATCTAAACCATTCACGGCTGCACACGCATGTGCATGCACATGCCTGCGCACACACACACACACACACACACACACACACACACACACACATACACAAGTCACCAAACTTTCACCTCAACTTCAGGCATTGGAGCTGAGTGACTCTATGCTGCCCCCTTCTGATCAAATTAGATAAAACAATGGCATGACCTCCAGGCCTCTGCCAAACTACACCGGCTGACTGACACTGTTTACTCTGCAGTCCTTTATAGCTCACATAGCATGTTATCAACATCTGATTCTTATCACTTACTCTCAGAAGAATGGAAATGATACACATAAACATCTTCAGCATGACCAAACACTGTCATTTAATATCGATTTTGCCATACAAACCATTTGTGCAAAATAGTTTTATCACAATTACAAAGAAATCAAGGCCACATGGTTGATATATCAAGAGTGTAAACTGTTTGTCATGTATACAATGCATTCTTAAAGAAGTCTGCTCTACAGAGAGCAGGAGAAAATGATTCACAGTCTTTAATATTAAGTGGTTTTTGGCTTGGTGTATAAGTAGGTATGCTTACAAAACAAATGCCTGCATAAACCTTCAGATATTCTCGGACGCAGATTTTAAGAGCACTTACAAGGAAATAAATGTCCAGGAAAAAGATGGAGGATGGATCGTCCAGGTGAGTTTACATCATAAATATGATCACTACACGCCGAGAGGTTTGGGCAATTTTTGACTTGCTTTTGTCTCACATAGTTAGAAGTATAAGAATATTGCAATATTACTATAAAAACCATGATATAAAATTGTACAAAAATAAACCACTGATCCAAACAGCAGTTATTACATGCATAATAAGGTTATGTTCACTTGTGATATGCCATAATGTGTTATGACACTGAGACTAGAAAGCATTTCTGTACCCTGAACCTTGATTGTCTGAAACATGGGAATAAAAAAATGGGGCATCTGCATTTAATAGTTGCATAGCAACAAACTCAAAAAATAACAAGAAATATCTACTGACTGGACAATGGAACTAATCCTTGTTAAGTGTTATTTAAGCTCCTGGTCTGAACAGTCAGCACAGTGATGTAATAATACTAACAGGCAGATACAGTATTAATCATGAACACTACAAGTGAAGAATGAGAGAAAAGCACATTAACTTCATTTCTACAGCAACATAGGAAAACTCTGCCCCCTGGTGGAACCTGGTATACATTGCAGCCTGGACAGCTAATTTTGCTAATGAGACACTTTAAAGAAGAAGAAACTGCTTTAGTATATTTGTTTCTCACGGGTTGCTGATATAGGTTATAAAGTGAATCAGACAAATGTGATTGTGATATTCTAATCCTGAACAAAACTGTGGTCGCTAACACAATAAACTATGTAACAGCCGGAAGGAAAAGCTAAGCTAATGACAATGTAAAGTGTGGTGTATGGTTTGCCATTCGCACTTTTTACTGAAGCCCAAAGTGACCACAAAGTCTCCTATATATAAAGGACACTGAAATCCTTTCACTGTGTTGCATCTTACTCTAAGCACATCTTGCTGCAGTCTGTGAATACCCTGCATCATAAAGCTGTCTTTTCCTTAGTCCTCTTTACTGCATATTGTATATGACAACAAACTACGCATTATACTCTACTAGACTCCAAACATGGAAGGCTTTCAGACTACACAGTGATGTGGTTTTCTGTATAGACAAAAACTTGTTCAATTCAACAAAATTTCAGGCTGAAATTGATAAGGCAACAACTTTTCAAGAAGTGATTTCAGAAGAAAAAGTAGTGGACAGTAAGTACATGAGCACTGTGTGAAACAAACATCATTGCTGAACCAAAGGATTGACTGTGGTGAACCTCTAGAGACTGATCTGTAATTTCATGTCCTTTTGATGTCTCCTGGGAAGATTTCAGCTCCTCACATTGATAGAAGAGGAACAATGAAAGGGATCAATGAGGGCTCAAGCTGCACAGTCCATTTGAAATGTCTTGAGGCAGATGTTGTTGAAAGAAGTATGACTATACTCTAATTTCAAGGCCACATGAGGCTTCCTTTGCAAGAAACAGTCGTTTCGCTCAAACATGCAGCTAGGAAAGAGTCTTCTTCAGGCATCATACCAACATCATCTGAAGAGGAGATGAGGAGACTGCTCACGTTTTTTTTTTTTTTAACTTTTCATACACTTTTCATATAAAAAACACATAAGCATATAAATCTTTACATTCTATTCAGGGTATTTTTTGTATTTACAAAGTGAAAGAGGAACATTTTTAAAAATATCAATAATTATAATCATTTACAAAAGGAAAATTTACAAGTCGGCGGTGATGACCGATTCACTGTACATGAGTCTGTTGGAGTCGGCCAGCAGTGCCGCTTGAGCTGGGTCCAGCGGCAACCCCTTCTGTGGCATGTGTCCAAACATGGGCACTGCGCCACCCTGCACGGCCGGCATGGCGGTCAGAGCCACGCAGTGAGAGAGCAATGGAGTATTGGCGTCATGGTTGGAGCCTGTTGAAGGCACGCTGGTCACATGACCGGTGCTGGTCGAGCCGCTGGCACTGCTGGGTGAGCGGCTCTTGGGTGGAGGGCAGTGCTGGACCACCCGGGTTGGCGCCTGAGTTGGGGCAAAGTGGGCAGCTGGGAACGCAGCATAGCCTGGTGGAATTGCATAGCCGTTAACAGGAATGAAACGTTGGTTCTGCGATATTGGCGCTGCCATGAAGCCTGCGATCTGGCCTGGAGGTAGCCCTTGGGGAGCCCCATAGATGTAGCCAGCATAGCGCGGGCTGCTGAGGTTGCTGACTGGGCTGGCGCTGAGAGAGGTGGTCTGGGTGGTGGCATTGCCCCCGGATGGGGTGCTGGAGCTTGCATGAGATGACAGACCCTCCCAGGCACGCAAACGGGCATGGATGTCTTTAAACCTGGGCCTCCGGGCGGGACCCTCCTGCCAGCATTCGGTCATTAGAGCATACATACGTGGAGGGCAATCCTCAGGACATGGTAAAAGCTGCCTCTTGCGCACCATCTCCATCACCTCCTGGTTGCTAAAGCCATAATAGGGCTGGAGGCCAAAGCTGAAAATCTCCCAGAGCACCACCCCAAATGCCCAAATATCAGAGTCTGTGGTGAACTTGCCGTACGCAATGGCTTCCGGAGGCATCCAGCGTATGGGAAGCAGGGTTTTAGGCTGGACACGGTAGTAATCAGATGCATAGATCTCCCTGGACAGTCCCAGGTCAGAGATCTTCACGTGTAGCTGTTCCCCTACCAGTATGTTCCTGGCTGCGAGGTCCTTATGGACAAAAAAGTGGCTGGACAGGTACTCCATCCCTGCTGCTACTTGAGTGGCTAGGTGCAGGAAGTCTCCATGGTCCAGACTGGACTTTACGGTTCCATCCTCATCACTACTGCAACCCACGTCCGAGTGTGGGGAGCGCATGATGAGGAATTCGTGAAGGTCTCCGAGGGCCAGGAACTCAAAAAGCATGCAGACGGGCTGCTCCTGGGTTACCACGCCTAGCAGACACACCACATTAGGGTGGTGGAGTTCAGACAGGACTGACGCCTCCTGCTGGAAGTCCCCCCACTGTTGTGGGCTGGAGAAGTCCTTCAAAGTCTTGATGGCCACCAGCTGAGCGTGCTCCATGCCTGGAAGATACAGATGACCCTTGTAGATCTTGCCAAAGTTGCACTCGCCCAGCTCCTCCATGAAGCGCACAGCTGACAGAGGAAGCTCCTTGGCCTTGCTCTGAAGTGGAGGAGATTAGAGAGACATATTAAGAGTGCATTGTGGTTCATGGCCTATCAATCATGTTTGTATATGTTCCTTAATTAGGTTTAGCTTCATGCCTTAAAATAACAGAACCACTTTACAACAAGACTTTCCTTATAAATGGTTGAAAATTAGTTTATTATTGGTCAATAATTTGGTCATAAACACCTTAGAAATCATTAATAAGCAATTATAACACATATAAAAGGGAAACAGTGACCTGTTAAACCTCAGATCTTGCTAGTTACTTATTTTACTTTGTCTTATTTGCGAGTCATCATCATACCTGTCAGCTTCATCAGATATTTGTGTTCATCAGATATAACAGGTCACTGTTGCCCTTTTTATTTAAGTGTTATAACCACTTATTAAGGATTATTTAAAGATGTCAATTACCTAATTAATAAGAATAATTGAAGTTTAAACTATTCATGAACGTTTTTATGAAGGGTAGTCTTGATGTAAAGTGGTACCCAAATAATATTTTGGCAAAAATCTAATTTGTTAGATTATGTAATAATTGATATGTTTGGTGTCCAAATTTTGCTTCTTTAGTTTTGCACTAGAGCTAATGTAGCTAACAAACTAATGGAAGCTTATACCCCACCACTTAGCATTGTGCAAACCGCACAATTACCTAACTCAACTTACCTAACTCCTCACACGCTTGCTTCCAACCATGTCAAATTGTTTAGTAATCTCAGTAGATTTGCTTTTGTGGTTTCTTACAGAATGCTAGCATCTATATATCTAAGATCACCTGTACTAGGCCATTTACAACAAGTAAAAGAACTTCTATCCTAAAACATACGAGCGATCATTGGGATCCACACTTCTGCATTATGTACAAGTTGTAGGGAGTGTATTGTTTTTTAGGGCAGCCCATTAAAAATGACATTACAAAAGTTAATTGAACTTGTAACAATTTCATGTACAAGTTTTTCTGCATCGTTCTGGGATAGAAAACGCCTAACTTTACAATATTTCTTAAATGATCAAATGCAGCTTTAGAAACAATTTACATGAGGAATAAAACAAAGATCAGCACCTAAAATTAAACTCTGGTCTGTACTTCAAATTAGACCTATGATGCACAAATACTTAATGTCTCACAAATCAGTTAACTGCTTGGATTTTGTATCTTTTGTCCAAATTAAGCTGCAATGTCCAAATTAAGTTACAAGAACAATTTATTAGCCTGTTAACAGAATCTCGACTTGGAATGGAAGTGTATAATCATCTATATGAAAATTTACCTACCAAAAAATCAGCTATGAAAATCTCTATGAAAATCTATGTTTATTTTTTAATCACTTCCTAGAAGTAGGGTATAGAGTGAGCAACAATCCTGAAATGGAACCTTGTGCAACTCTACTAATTTTAGATTTCCCAATATTTTAGATTTTATATTTCCAAACGCTACAAAAACTGCTAAATATGGATCAAACCATTCTAAAGCTGTGTCTGAGAGGCCTGCCCTGTTTTCAAGTTGATAAAATCAGGATCTCGTGATCAGCTATATGGATTGCTACACTGAGATCCAGCATTTTATTACTAAAAACGTTACATGAAATCATAAATCATTCAGTTTACAACTACAAATACAAATCTTTTACTGCTGAATATTGCTTTGATGCAGCTGTCTGAGATCTGGCTTTGAGATTTAACCTCTTTCTGTGGCCTCTGTCTTCCGTTGTGCCCTGTAGTTGAACAGAGACTAAAGACCTGAACAGACACCCACACATTAATGTGATACATCTGCTTACATCAACACTTTAGAACCGTCGTCAAGAGTTGATCTATACTGGCTAGCAGGAGATGCTGAACATCTTCAGCAGAAGTGAAATCAACCCACTCATTTCAAAGTGAGACGCCAGTCATTTCAGTCAAATACAAGTAATCATTTTCAATCATAAAGAGGAGGTGAAGAGTCTGGCTCGACTCACTTCCACAGGGAATTCTACTCTATCCATACAACACCTACACTCACAATGGCTGAGACTTGTCGAGATGAGTCACTAGCCTGTAGATTTTTTGTAATAACCTTTCTTCAAGGCCCATTTCTGCACAAGTTATATCACTGATATTGAATATAAACTTTATGAACTGTCATGCCGCAACTATATCCCAATCATAACAACAGAAATATTATTATAGCCTAAGCTTTTCATGTTTTATTAGTAACATCTCAACAGATAAAACATTTCACTTCATCTACTGATGTAATCCACAAGACTGGCCAGCAGTGCCAAGGCAGTGGCCCATGAGAGAGTGAGATGATAGGGAAAAGAATAAAAGATTCCAGTAACCTTTAGAGGTAAAATGAAATTCCAGTCAGAAAGCAGAAAGAGGGAAGTGAAGAACTCTTATGAAAGTGACAGCTGGTTTGTGTTAGGATCAGCTCTACCCGAGGCTAACCACATCTCAACCCTGATCTACTCATCCTGGATGACCTCTGGGTGACCCTGCTCTGAACTTTACCTCGTAGCTGAGCCCTTAAAAGAGTGTTGCAAACATGGTACATGGAGCTGATCAAACATCAGTGGTTGGTTATGTTTCATACACACTGTGCAAAAGTCAGAGACTACCATTTATTTAATGTCTGGTCAAAATGTCATTCAGTAGAAGTTACATTAGGACATTAGACATAAGCTCATCCATTTGCATAAGGAAGGAGAAAGTCAAAAGACAGGAAGTGAAAAAAAGATAGAGAGAAGATATTGAGTTCTGAAAGATACAGGGAAAATCCGACTCCTAGCATCCAAACAAGACCTGTTAGCCCAACAAAACTGTCACTATCAGATAAACTACTGCAGTAGAGATGAAAAGCCCCACTCTTGCTTTATATCTGTTATATTATTGCTTCTATCTGCAAGAAGACAACTCAACTCTATGGCTCTAAAAGGATGTGTAGCCGTTAAGAAGCCATTACTGAGAAAAGAAAATAGACAAGAACATTTGCAAAACAGACAAAGAAGCTGCTGGTGTTCTCAGAACAATGGACTGACCACCCCAGAGTCCATACCTCCACACTGAATATGTTTGGGATTACTTGGATGATAAGAAGCAGAAAATTCAACCAACTTCAAAGACAGAACTGTGCAGGTGTGGGCTTTTTTCTCTGACACTAAGAAATAAAAAGCATGTACCTGAGGGTTGTTTTGACTGGAAATTAAACAAATGAAAGGTGGTCTCTGACTTTAGCATGGGAATGCACACATTTTAAACAAGTGAATTCAATGCATAGGGTTTTAGTGAGTGAAGGAAACAGACGAGAGAGGCTGTGTGTATGCGTTTGAGAGAGAGGTGGTGGTGGGGTGCAATAGCTTATAGTGCAGTCATAAATCTTTGCGTCACTAGTGTGTAAAGCCCTGTGTAAACTCCTCTCGTTCTTCCGTCTTATGGGTGACTGCACTGTTGGCCAAGGTAAAGTCTAGTCATATATAAAGGCCTGTAAACACACTATACTGTCTATTTCACTGAAAGAAGACCAGAAAACAGTGACTCTCTCAGTACAAACAGCCTACAAACATCACTGAAAAAGATTAACGGGAATTAGAATTGATGAGATTTACAATGAAAATGATTTGTTTTAGATTCAAGTGATCCTACTAGTCATAGTTAACCAGGGGTTGCATTAACTAGCTTATGTAATGTGTAGAACGTTGTGTAATTGGTTGTTTCACATCATTTCAAATTTCAAACATTTAGGAAATATTTAATTTATAAAGTAGAAATTATGAATTAAGAACTTGTTTTGTGTGAGCTTTAGCAGTAATGGGCCGTTCATTGCTACTGAAAGCTCTACCAAACACACTTTTTAATGGATTTTGTGTCTGTAAATTAAAACACTTTGGTTGTTTTTCTCTGACTCTTTTCTTTTTGACTCTTTTGTTTCCTAAGTAGACCTAATGCTAGCTTTAGACTCCACACACGCCTTAACACTAGAGACTGCCTTTAGCCTGTGTATTTTAATGGAGCTCTTCATGCTCAGATGAAATCTGTCATCATCAGATAGGAGCTCATATGATACAACTGATGCATTGCACTTCTGATTTCTGAACGTTTTCACTATGTAGATATGATAAATGTGTGTGCCAGTGGGCCCCCACTGAGTGGAGTCAAAACACTGTTGAGAAGGCAGAGGAGGCCTCATTTGAAGTCGCCTTGAATGTAAGGAATGTAGAAAGCACAATAATGACAATGTGATGGTCCTCAGATTCCTCAGCCCCAGTTAGATTGTATCCATATGGCCCCTCTTTTTTACCCCCTTCAGCTCTGCTGTTTTAACTTTTTGGAAAATAAGGATAAAATATTTAAATTAAATTAATTTACACACTTTTCCGCTTAGCACAGATGCAAGCGATCAGCCAAGAGATGTTTGGTGTCTGGAATTAGCTTCTTTAGTTTTGCACTGGAGCTACGATGTAGCTAACATGCAATGGAAACTTATTCCCCATCACTGCACAAACTGCATGTTTCAGTCATGCATCTCATCGAGTTGTACTAACAAGTAGACTTACTTATTTGGGTTGTGACACTGTATGACATTTTTATTTGACAAAAATCAGTCTTCAAGATTGTTCTTATAGATAACACTGTGTCATACAAAACCTACAAAACAGCATATTAGAAACCACATAAGCATACCTATTTACTTGACTCGTGACGAGTTAAGCATGCAAAATACTAATCAGTAGGGTAGAAAGAGAAAGATTATAAAAGAGGAGGAGACAGTTCACCAGTTGAAAAATGAATGGGAAATACCATAACCTCATGTAGTGTTTTTTACAGGAAACGTCCCACCTTTCAATAAAAATGGTCATTCGGCTAGCTGGTAATCCTCAAGTGGGAAAAGCCCTCCCTCGTTGTGTAGATATGTGTGTACGCAATAACCAGAAGAACATGAAAAACATGCTTATTGTGTGTTGTTTGAGAAAATGCTACACATTATTTTTGCATTTTTTACCAGATTTTAGTAGTGATTTCAAAATGTTTTTGTGATTTTATTCTAAGGGATTATATGACTGAACAATAGCTGCCCAGGGGCATTGCCAAGTGGACAGCTTTTCCTATAAAACTTTGAAATACATTAGCCCTGTAGCACAAGTACAAAAATAACGAAGCAAATTTCAGACCCCAAACATGTCTTGGCAACTACTTTGGCATAAAAGTAGAATTATGTAAATCTGCTCTTTTGCTGAAATGGGCCTTTAAGACTTTTACAGTAAACTGTTCAGGTGCTTGCTTTTTAGCGACTTCTCTCACCTTCGGCTTGTAGGCAGGGAGCATGGACATCTCCACATTCTGGCCGCGCACAGGCTTGGGCTGACGCTGGGCAGGAGGGCGTGAGGCTTTCTGGTTGTTCCGGCACACACAGATGAAGAAGAACAACAAGGCGATGGCTAGAGGAATGGCCACACTGGGGACCAGGATATACAGGATCTCCACACTGCCTCCACGCTTTTCTTTAGAGTCTGACCAGCACAAACAACATCAACACTCTGTGTGAGAGCTGAAATAGCAAGCTGTCCGCAAAAATGTCCCTCCAGATTTGAATAACAAACTGCTCAGTTTGCATCAATCATCTAGACAACTTTCATCCTATTGAAATACTGTTTCCTTAAAATGCTGCTATCTTAAGCACTAAAACATTTGAAAGCCATAAAACTATTTTAACTATTTATTCTAACTATTTTTGTAAGAACAGTCATTTACAGTTAACAAGATATCTGGGCAAGCAAAACGTCACACTGTGTAAGGTTTTAAAGGAGTAGTTCAGCAAAAAAACCTAACTTATACAACTTTACCCCTACACAAAATGTAGCTCTTCAGCCAAGACATATATGGTATAGAGCTATGACGCTACTAAGGCTAACTAGTAATGGAAGCTTATAGCCATTGATTAGCATTTAAACTGAATGAGATCATCTGCTCGCCTCAAATCATAATAAGTTGGTAAATAATCTCAAGCAGACTTGCTTAAGTGGTTTCTGGTGCTGTATGTCATACTATTATATATAAAAGTGCACAGATGAGAAGATATAAAGTGTGTCATACAGCTACAAACACTCATAGTAGCCATCTTGAATGAATTTTCTAGATTTTACATCATGTCCTACAGTGTGGACTACAATTTTTGCCAAACTATTCCTTTAATGCTCCCCTAAACCAGGAACTAGGGTGTTTCTTACCACATGGAGGGATGTCACACAGTTCCATGCGCACGCTCTCGTCCAGAGTGAAGCACCAGGGAGCCTCGTGCTTGTTGCCGGGGTTACGACAGTACGAGTGGCCGCCGTTGAGCTCTGGGTAGCGGACGGCCAGATAGTTGTGGCTGTGAGGGTACTGCGAGTTCCAGGGCTGGCACTGTCGGCCGGATTTAGTCACACTGGTCGTCCCACGATAGTCTGAGCCGCTGCTGTTGAAGCATTTGTGATCTGAGCCAGGAAGGAAAAACAGGCAGTACACAAATTAGGTCAAATTACACAACAAGAAATCTTCACTCAGCGGTTTCTTACAAAGAACAAATAACTCATCAAAATAATCAGTACACTGTAAAACATGGAACAGGGCAGAGGTTGATTTAAGGTGTTTTAAGGGTGAATAAAAATCCTTCATTTTTGTAAAAAAATGCTTTTGCTGATCTAAACTAAAATAAAACCAGTTTGATTACTTGTTAATACAGTATTTTTTTAGGCTGAAGTGACTTTCTGTCAGTGACAGAGTATACTGTCACTGTCGGAACAAATTTTGCAATTCCAAAATGGCAACTTTCTAGGAAAAGGAAATATTAAAAAAAACAGAAAACAAACAAAAACGAAAGTACAATGTTTTGTCCTGACAGCAGCAATATATAGCTTAATATTAATCAATGCCTTTAAAACCTAAAGCCTGTACTGCTTGACTACGAATAATGGATTTAACCATCTCATCTGTTAACTCTCAGGTTTAGTGGATGTGTTTGAGTAGGGGAACTACTAAACTGTGGTGGACACTGGCCCTCCAGGATCAGAGTTGTGCCACTCGGGAGCCATAACTTCCCGAGGGCACTAGCAAGAGCATGAGAAAATGCTCACATATTGAAAAGATGTGCTTACTTTTATTGATGGACTCAGCCATGGGTATTCCTATCCTCATGCAGTTGGCTGCCTCAGGGCTGTCTGACGCGGCCAGGTCATCACAGTTGGGCAGTTTGAGGCGTTTGAGGATGAGGGGGTTGGAGCGGGCGATGATGTACTCAGTCTTACACAGGTCATTCTCTAGAATCTCACACTCATCCTTACACAGGTCCCGCGGTTTGTCTATCCCAGAGCTGCGGTCACATGTTGGGAAGGCGAAGTGGCAAAGAGAGGGGATGGCAAACTGAGAGCAGCGATCTGATAGGTGGTTGGAGGTGCCAATCATGGTGAATGCAGCTGGAGAGGAAGGGGAGATGAAGGAATATTGAACAGTTAATGTACACTACAGATACACATACATCCCTACAAACATATAGACAACAATGCACATCACGTAACACAGCTTGTGCATCTCTGTTGTTCTACTTTCTGCAAAGTGCTTGAGATGCTGCTTTGGGCTAGAATGATAATCACAGAGAATTCCAGGCCTCAGATGTTCTCACACTGCTAGAACTGGGAGTGCACTTTTAGAAAACACTTAGAGAAAAGCCAAGCTATTGTTGAAGGCCGTTTTAGTGCAGCCTTTCGGCGCACCATACTGTGATTTAGTACCATGACCTCCAGAAGACCGTTGCATTGATCCCATGATAAGAGGCAGAGGCTGCTTTTAGCTCAGTGTGGCTCCTGAGCTTGTGTAATCCTCATGGACAATAATAGGGAGTTATCAAAATACAGAAATGAGACTGGTCTCTGGGGCAATATATTTTCTAACCCAGAGGACTGTGAATGTCCTTAAAAGACAGTGCTGGCTCTGGTTCCATCACATTTCTGACGCTGCGCTGGCTCAAACAATAACAAGAAGCAGAAAAAACATTTTGGTCTATATATATTCTCTTCATGCACTGGCAGTAAAATGATGGGTTCTGGTAGTTCTGTTATACTGTGCGGTTATTTTGCTGCCATGATATGGGTCTACACGTCCCCTTAGAGGGAAGGGTCACTGCAAATCAATACAATGTTATTCTGACTGATCATCTTTATCCTATGATGACACATTTCTATCCTGATAGGAGTGGTCTAATCCAGGATGACAATGTCCCCATTCACAGGGCGCAAGGGTTTACTAAACTATGAAAATGATGCAAATCGTATGCTATGATCTTTAATCACCAGATCTCAGCCAAAGTGAACACCAATGGGAGACTTTGGAGAGACAGTACTGTCTACCACCGTAATTAAAATGAATAGAAGAAATGTCCTTTGGAAGAACAGAGTTCCATCACTCCAAACTAGTTCCAGAGACTTATATAATCTATGCCAAGGAGCACTGAAGTTGTTCAGGCAGCTTGTGGTGGCCCAAAACCTTACTGAGGCACTTATGTTGTGAAGGGTCTTAGAATGGGTTGAGGTAGATTATTTTCCAACACAAATCACCAGATTAAAATCCCAATGTGGACTACATTGAGAAATGTATGGAAAAGATAAATCCAACGACTATGGATGTGGACAGCAGTAAAAATTCATTGGAAATGCACCATATATCCAAAAGTATCCAGATGAATCCAGAAGTAGGGAATTCAGTTACTTTAAAGTGCATCTGCTGCAAACACAGCAGGTATAGTCTCCAAAGAAAAGCACTGCCAAGAGAAGAGGACATTCTGACATTGAGCTGTGGAGCAGTGCAGCTGTGTTCTCTAGAGTGAGGGAACACCACTCAATATCTTTGGGAAGAGCTGGAGTGGCATTTGTGATCCAGAACTAAACATCCAACATCAGTACCTTAATGCTTTTGGGGTTGGGTGCAATCAAATCCTCACAGCAATGTTCCAACATCTGGTATAAAGCCTTCTCAGAAGATTAGAAACTGTTACAGACTATTAATACCCTCAATTTCAGAAGAAACATTAGATGATCTGATACGTGCAACACTATTCAAAATACTCCTAATTGTCCACTTTCTATGCTTAACATTAATTGTCTTGTGTTTATCAGTGGTCATTACAGACAACATTCGAGCAGTTCTGTTTTTTAAGTGGTACACAGTAACCTCTGCAGAAGTGAGGGCAGACAAGCTGGTGTTATGTCCGCTGAGGGTAGAGTGACTCAGACTATAGGCAACCTTTGTGATAAGTCCACTAAGCAGGGCAGAAGTTCATAAGGAAGAAATGAAGTACTGCACCAGTTATTTGAGTTTCGATCTCTCCCTGCATCTGCAGCGAATCTACAAAGATGCTTCTGTTCCCAATGAAACGAGCACAGGCGATTCCTCTGTAGGGCTGGCAGAAGCCTTCCTCATCAAAGTCCTCACTGAAAGATTCGACACAGAAAAGAGAAGGTTAATGTCATGAATCAGAATGGAGAAAACCAGTAACACATGCTACAAACAACTTCTGAAAAGGAAAACTGTCATTGCAAACTTGGCAGGAACACTAATGCACCAATAGAAAGTCTATTTGTTGCAGTTTAAGTCAGAAATTAGGTTCAAGTATTAAGTCTCATTTTGGTTTCACCTAAAAACTTGAAGGTTACTGACCATTGAAAGAATTGCATTCTAAGAAAACAGTGCAGTTTCATATGATAAACACAAGGGGGCAGCAAGAATCACAGCATTATAAAACCAGCCCAAGGTTCGGTGTGAGACCGCTCGTCTTAACTCACTGCCTGGTACTCAGTCCTGACTCAGTTAAGTTGTCTAACACATGAGAAAAACATATTCCGCCTCAATATATTGCAGGTTTAGAAGAATAAAGAATACAAAACAACATTTCAATATAGAAGGGAAAAGAATTATTGCTCTGTGCACATATAAAGAGGAGCATGACATCTGCAGTAATTTGAACCATATGGATGGGTGGTTCTCTGTGTTTGAGAAAGAGGCGATGTCTGAGGGATCATGGTTTTACTCCACAGTGACATGCCACATGCCTTTTCCTCAATGATGTCATACTACTGCACATCAGTGAGGTCACCAAAAGCAGAACAGTTCCTTTGAGTTATAAAGACTGAGGACACAGCATTATTTCATAATTAACAGAGCTGTCAGCATAAAAGATAGAATGAAATAATTACATAAAAATATGTAGTTGGACATCATTCTAACTGCTGTAGGTTCTTGCAAGAAAAAAAAGCCAGACACTACCCTTCATTTAATTTCCACTCAAAACAGCCATTAAGTACAAGTTTTTCATTTTTCTGCCTCACGAACAAAGGAGAAAATACATATTTAACCGAAAATTACACAGAAGCCTCAACAGATAAATATACTATTAAATCCTTCAGTATTTAGTGTGTCCACTCTTTTCTTTTTTTCACAGCTTCCATTCTTTTTGATACTTGCTTAAAGTTTTTCCAGGGAAATTTGTCCACACCTCCAAAGTTCAGTCTTAGAAGTTGGTTGCATTTTCTGCTTCTCACAATCCAAGTAATCCCAAACACATTCAGTGAAATAAAAAAAAATCACTCCAGCTTGGACAACAGAAATATGGAGATGGGTCCCACAGCTGCTCAATGTGTATGTCAAAGGACTGTGTTTGTGGATGTGGCCGCAGACTGGAGGCGAAATAACAAGGGCGAACAGAAAGCTCTAAAGTGCCCATATATAAACATGTATGTATTTAAGTCTGTGTTTGTATCTTTAGGTGGTCTGGCACGCTCTGTTTGGGGAACCAGTGCAGATACCACTGTTCAATGGATCAGAGCCAGCAGGAGTGCCAGGGGGTGTATCCGCATTTCAACACTTTAGCTAATTACAAGAAGTAAAAAGGGTGAGACAATTATGTAATGTTAAATCCATGTTAACGCAAAACATCAACCTTTAGAAGTCTAGAGTTATTAACGTAGTTTTGCTGTGCTACTTAAACATAATTACCTAATGATATGACATAGTTACATACTTAGAAAATGAATTACATTTACAATTAATTTCATTTTTGTAATGACAGCTTCAAATCTGCACTTCTGACTTCATGTCTGTTTCAATGTCAACAAATGACAAAACAAGGCAAAAATGGCAAAACAAGACTCCAATACCTTCTCATGTACTTGCTAACACAAACATGGTATTGAATAGAAGTTTAGAATCCGTCACTCAACAGAATGTCCTTATGTGCTTCAATTAACTATAAGTGAGAAATGATTTGTATAAAATTACACCATGCTTTTGTTATCCTTGATAACTGACTGCTAAGGCTCTATACTAGGCTTAGACACACAAAAAATGCTAAAAAATGAGTATCCCAATCCAGCACAACCTGCAGACCCAGCAGAAAGTGCATGGCTAAGGTGTTGAGCATATGGAGATGTCAAATGTTGCCTGCCTGCGCAGCGGAGAGAATGGATTTGGCTTGTGGATGTTAGTGCAGAAGCCCCTGAGTTTCATAAAAGCACTGCAGCTCTCTCCACCCAGCAGCGCTATCTGGAGGAATCCTGTCATCGTCCAGCTTCTTCCCTTAAAAAGCGTTCAGCAGCTCTAAACACGTCTCTAAAACCATTTTCAAGCAGTCATCCAGTGTTTGTCACGCCACAGGGTGATCAATATAGAACGAGGAGGTTCACATCACTGGAATATGTTAAAAAAAAAGCTAAAAGCTATGCTGTGAAATGTGTTTCTGATAGTGAATCAGACGTGATGGAAAAATCAGAGCTTTCTATCGCAGAGGACTTGATTTAATAACCAATATTTCAGTTCTGTTGTATAAAGTATTGAAAGTGGACTGCACACCCAAACATGTCTCATTGAAGCACACAAAAGAGGCACTTTGGAGTGTTCTAAGCAGGTTTAGAGGAGGCCTGTGCAATATACAGCTCCATAGTCACTGACACCTTTAATAAGGATGGGTAAAAAAGGTCATGAAAGCTTGTCAAGAAAATTCTGTCACCAAAAAATCTTGGCTTTAATTAAAGTAAATTACAAAACCCCTTAAGATTTGTTTCAACAAAACCAATTTTTTTACTTCCAAAATATAATGCAATTTATATATATCTGTGTTTAGGAACTCTTAAGTGGTCATATATGACTTTCTGTTTTACTGGGGTATAAACATGAGGCAATACAGAAACCAAATTCTCTTAGTCATTCATCATGGGGAAGATTACAGAATACACCAGTGTAATTGAACAAAAGTGACCTTATTAATCAGGCAATGACCACAAAAATAGCCACATGTTTAAAATATATCCACTGAGATAATTAAGAGGTTTATAACAACCAGAGCTGTAGTGTGTTCGTCTGGAAGAGGAAACAACTTTATTCTGCCCCCAAGCAAAGAAGGAAAAATGGCCACAGAGGTAAACATTTCTCCAAGGATCACAGTTGGAGATGTGCAAAAGTGGTAGCATTATGGGGTCACCAAGTCTCCAGAACTACAATTAGATGCCACTTCCATGTCAACAATCTATTCAGAAGGAAGCCTTTTTTTCACATAAACCACAAATGTTAGAGCCTGGGATTTGCAAGATGCTACTGGAACTTTGACTGCAACCAGGTTCTCTGGTCAGAAGAGATCAAATTAGAGCTTTCTGGCTCCCACTGTTAAGTATGGGGGAGGATCTGTGATGTTTTAGGGCTGCTTTTCCTCCAAAGGCCCTGGGAACCTTGTTAGGATATATGGCATCATGGAGTCAATGAAGTATCTGGAGATTTTAAATGAAAATCTGGTGCATCTGCCAAAAAAGCAAAAACTGGGTCATGGTTGGATCTTCCAGCAGGACAATGATCCAAAACATATGTCTAAATCCACGTAAAGTTCAGTGACCACAGAATCAAGCCTTTGACATGACCATCCCAGTCCCCTGACCTAATCCTAAACCCTAATGAAAACCTGTGGGGTGAGCTGAAGAAGAGAGTCCAAAAGAGAGTAACTAGGACTCTGGAGGACCTGGAGGGCTCTGTATCGAGATGTGGTCTCATATTCCTGAGATCTCCAATCTGATCAGGCATTATTGGAGAAGACTCGTTGTTATGTTGGCAGATGGAGGTTAAAAATAGTCAAAGCAGGGGTGCCAATAGATGTGAAATGTAGTTTTGTGGGACTAAGTTCACGTACAGTTAATGTTTAGATTTTGTCTCATATGTTTTCAGTGTGAGACTGAGCTTTTGCTTTATTGTGCAGTCATAATCTACAATGTGGCTCATTGAATGAAAGCAGTTTCTGGTAGAGTCACAAGCCCACAAGCAAATGAGTTTATGCATTTGTAAATAAAACTCATACCTTGTGTATGACTAGGGATGTTAGATTTGTGTGTACAGTGTACTGTATGCATGAATTTTTGATTGAAGGTTATGTATACAGCCAAACTGGCAGTGATATTTCTTTATATTTTAATGTACTCAAACTGCAAATGACCCCATAAAAAGCGAACCCTTCTCTAAAACATAACTGACAAACTGACAAACAAGCTCTCCTCAGGCTCCTATTGTAGTCTCTGCTCTATGTCAACAGACAAACCCACATTTAGTGGCTTTTCAGCTCATCCAACTACAAACTTTTATGTGCCCATATATAATCACTCAGTGTATCTCCAGTTTACAACGTTTCCGACCCCAAAGAACAGAATTTTATGTAGATACTAAAATCAGTACCATGTAGTAGTAGTCGTAGTAATAATAATAATAATAATAATAATAATGACAGTCATATTTAATCCAATCTAGATATTAATGTTCCTCCTGCACTATATCAATGCAAACTGTTTCCAAACATGGGCAGAAGGCCTTAAAATATAAAGCAGAAACACAACGTGCTGAGGCTGTTCTAAGTCTGCACTGCTCAGCTCCCAGTCAAGACATAACTGAGATTCCTCTGAAGTCTGAAAGTACCATATGCACGCTTTGGAGAGGCTGAAAGAGAAGAGCTCAAGTTGGACTTGGCTCTGTGGCGTGACGGAGCTCAGGAGGAGTGTGTTTAGCTGTGGACTCATTTGTCTCTGGTTTTTGAGGTTTGTGGTGTGTGACCGTGGCCAGAGAGGAAGGGACACATGGCCACTGAGGGACTCTCATTAGAGGCAATGAAGAAAGAGAGGAAAGAGTTCTAATGTTACACAGACACAATAGCAGCCTCTATTAGGAGAGCACAGGACACAACCCCATAACCTTCAGCTATCCCAGAGGAGGGGGAAAAGACGGGAAAACTCAATTCAGATATATGAAAAGGCAACAGGCCAAAAGTAAGGAAGTAACAGTAACTTTGTAAAAATAATGATTTTTTTCAAGAGATAACAGACAGTGATATGTTCATTAACATAGAACAAAAAGGGTTAGATGGTGTGAATTTAACTTTAGCTGGGCCTGGTTACAGGTTGAGGGAGCCAGCTAGGAAGCAGATGTCTCATAGACATTGCTATAGTGTGGATGAAAACCACCAACTTGCCTACTTCATTGTAGAAAAGCCCTAACATTAACATTAGTTAACATGTTTAACATTAGTTTCTATGACAGCATAGCAAGGATGAAAGTGAAGTTGGCTTCCTATTCGATAGCTTCTAATTTATATTTTCAGTTCCACCTTAAACGGTGCAGAGAAGCTTGAATGTGAAGAAGTTTTCTGCACCTGGATTAAGAAGACAACTTCAGCCTTGTTTTCTTTACTAAGGCCAGCTACCAGTACTCACTAGCTTGTTAAATAGACTACAGGAGAGCAAGATATTGCTGTGTTTACATGTATAAAAAACATCTTTACATGAAAAAAACACCGATCTTTCTGTGCCTTTTCGTATGGCCAATGATGGCGTGCAGCCATGTAAACGCTGCCATGGTGATGAAAGCCACCAAAAAATCTGTAATGATCAAAAGAAACTTTTATTAGTTTCTGTTTTTTATATAAGGCAAAAAAGGCACAACAATGTAAGAAAACAGCACTTTTTCCCATGACGACTTTACATTTTGTGATATTTTCATATGATATTTTGATTGATTACATTTTTTTTAACAGTTAAAAACAGTTAAAATCTCATTTGGATACCAAATGAGAGAGCCTTCGCCCACTCAAGACCGCCTGTTGCTATGCCTCTGGTTTGACTTACTGTCTGCAGCAGGGGTCACTAATCTTATCCCCAAAGTCCTGGTGTGGCTGCAGGCTTTCACTGCAATAAAGCAGAAGCAGAAGACTCTACCTGATTATCTGCTGTTCTAAGTCTTCAAACAACTGATTAGTATATGAGGTGTTCTTCTGCATGATTGGAATGAAAACCTGCGGCCACACTGAACCTTTGTGGAGAAGACTGATGACCCCTGGGCAATGGCAATAGCGACCAACTGATTCTTCATTAGTTGTGCTCCTGGTGATTATCCCTGCAGCCTCCTCCATGCTGAAGGCTACTATACTAATTCCAAGTCACTTTTTGCAAGTCAGACGGTAGTTTGCTCTGAAGAAGAACTCATTCAACTGACGAACACATTGATGTGGTTTATGTGAGAGGTAATCAAAATATGGAGGTTGTGAAATGGCTGTTAAAGTTTATTAGCTTTTAGTTTTTAGTTTATTAGCTGCAGTTTTGGCCTATTTTCCAGGTGGTTTTGAACACAAATTAAGCAGAAATAAAATGGGGGTAACTGTACATGTTTAAAATTACTTTACATTACCATTTATTATACACCAATCAGGCATAACACTATGACCACCTCCTTTTTTCTATGCTCATTGTCCATTTTATCAGCTCCACTTACTACATTAGGTGCACTGTGTAGTTCTACAATTACAGACTGTAGTCCATCTGTTTCTCTGCATACTTTGTTAGCCCCCATTTACCCTGTTCTTCAGTGGTCAGGACCCCCATAGACCCTCACAGAGTAGGTACTATTTTCAGCACTGCAGTAACACTACTGTGTTGGTGGTGTGTTAGTGTGTGTTGTGCTGGTACGAGTGGATCAGACACAGCAGTGCTGCTGGAGTTTTTAAACACTGTCCACTCACTGTCCACTCTATTAGACGCTCCTACCTTGTAAGTCCACCTTCTAGATGTAAAGTCAGAGACAATAGCTCATCTGCTGCTGCACAGTTTGTGTTGGTCATCCTCTAGTCCTTCATCAGTGGTCACAGGACACGGCCCACAGGATGCTGTTGGCTGGATATTTTTGGATGGTGGACTACTCTCAGTCCAGCAGCGACACTGAGGTGTTTAAAAACTCCAGTAGCACTGCTGTGTCTGATCCACTCAGACCAGCGCAACACACACTAACACACCACCACCATGTCAGTGTTACTGCAGTGCTGAGAATGATCCACCACCCAAATAGTACCTGCTCTGTGAGGATCCATGGGGGTCCTGACCACTGAAGAACAGTGTAAAAGGGGGCTAACAAAGTACACAGAGAAACAGATGGACTACAGTCTGTTATTGTAGAACTACACGGTGCACCTGTATAGTAAGTGGAGCTGATAAAATGGACAATGGGCGTAGAAACAAGGAGGTGGTCATAATATTATGCCTGATCGGTGTATTTGCACAGTGTAATTTGATTGCTTTACACCAGAAAGCACCACATGATCACACATGAATTTGACTTTAAAGTCAAATGATGAAGTTGGGTACATTAAAATGTGTACATTATATTTGGCCTGCAGTGTCCATGAATCTGAAAGCGACTACACCACACACCACTGAAAACTGACAGCCACAGAACCTTCCCTCGACACTGAGGCTACAGGAAGAGTTTAACTATGAAATCTACCTAAACTCTTTCCTCACCCTGCTGGAGCACAGAGGGATTAGCTTCCAGGCAGCACAGCACACTTCAGACTCATCACTCTTCACCTCATCACACAACACATCATATCCCCTCTGAATGTCTGCTGTTTTTCCATCTGCCTGAACCACATATGTTTAACCCTTAGAAGTCACAGTTATCAATGGCAATAAAGCAAGACATAAACTGGTATTCATTTTATCTCACTCCTAACTCAGTGATTCATTATGTAAGTTACTATGTATTTACTACACAATTACATAATTCCATTTGAAGTGTAGTTAAATAGTTTAGTTAAATGGCTACAATAACGTTAGACTTCTCAGGCATAATCCAACGACGTATCCAAGCAGCTCAGTGACTCTTCGGTCTCAACGTTTGCTTACATGCTGCTCAACAGAGTGATTTACTAAACAAAGGGTGTGTCAGGGTCAAGCTGTTCAGAGTTAGCATTGAGAGGAAGGGGAGCCATACATCAGCCAACAACATGCTGGTTTATTTTTCTATCCGCTGACCCGCAGTGTGTATGACTCCTCCAACAACAAACAGAGCTGCCAGACTGAGGTGTGAGAACAAGGTCTGGAAGTGCTTGTGTTATGTCTGTGTGTGTGTGTGTGTGTGTGTGTATCCATATTTTAAAAAACCAAAAACACATTCCAGTGTTTGTATGAGTGCGAGTGTGGGTTTGTGTGAAAGTTAATTGAATCCTGACACTGATGTTATTCGTGTTACGTGATATTCTGTTCTTGGCAAATCTGAATCTCTTGGAAAAAATATTTGTTATAAAGCGAAAGGTCTGGTTCTAAGATCTGATAGGCTGAGCTGTGTTTGAAGTCGTTGCAAAATACTGAATATATACAAACATACAACTGCACACACGAGATGAATCCTGTATTAATGCGGCAGGTTATTAAACCCATTGTGCTGTTAATGGGATAAGCTTTGACTGTTATGTTGCTTGGAAACAAACTATTTTGTTTATGGTGTTTATTATAAATAAACATATAAATAATACATTTAATTATTTAGTAAACACTGGTTTGTTTTATCTTCTGTACCTTGCTACCTTTCATAAACGTAAAAATCATCTGAGGCTGTGCTTTACAGTGATTTCCCTGCTGAAATAACAACATGGCCAGCTTAAGCTGGTTGAGCTGGTACACCAGCTTTGCTGGCTGATGTCTTGAGTTGAGTTTGATGGCTTAGCTGATGACCAGATTGACAGTCTGACAGAAGTTGGTCTAACAGTTAAACCTGCTTAACTAGTTGATAAGCACAGAGTATCATTTTGCCTTTCCAGCCACATTTCCAGCCAGTTAACCACCATGGCCATCTTAGACTAGCAAGAATCAAGCTAATGACCATCAAAGACCAGCATAGACTAGTCTGAAACCTGCTACCAATGAAAAGGTGGTCCATGGTATGCTGTCACTGGCTTCATGTCATGCCCAACAACAACTGTGGTAAAATCACTGTAATGCACAGCCTGTTGTGGCTTAATGATTTTGTGAGTTTATTCTTATCTGGGACCTGAATTTTACACACTAATCCTTAGTGACCCCAAGCACAACTGTCAAACCTCAACTAAACCCCCTACATGATTCAGGTAATTACAAGGCAATGTATATTACAAATCCTCTTTACAGGAGAACTTTCCGTCATGTTTGAATGTGTTTCCTGTCGGTCTGTGATGTTTCCCCCCTTGTGATTTGCAAAGTCGAAGTCAGCGGATTAGAAATTAGAATCCAAACTCAGCTACTGAAGGACAAGAACGTGCCTGTTAGATGCAGCCAGCATTTCCTGAATAATTCAGGGGAACCTGAGTAATTATGCCTTATTTCAGGGTAACGTCATGTTGAAGGAAAGCACCGCGACACCCTGTAAGCCACGGAACATCCCAATAAATCAGCTTCCTCTCCTGCTATCAAACTGTCTCTGACTCCCTTAAGGGCAGATCTGCTTTTTTCTCTGCATTAACAGAGCAAATCATTATCTCTTTCCATTCAGAGAAAAAGAACAAAACTATGCACAGTGCTATAAATAAAAAGCCCAAACTATAAAAGTTGAGGCCTAAACAGAAAACAAGCTGCAGGACTCTGTTTTCTAGAGATCAAGAGAATAGAGTTCATGTTCTTTCAATAACAGTCCATTTATAGGCCCCTTGTCCCTGTGAAAGCACTGGGAATAAGATATACCATTCCCTCAGTGAAGAAAGTGGCAGAAGGGGAAAGTCTCAGAGCTTTCATTCATATTTACAGCTGTGTCTCCAAACATATGCCCTCTGCAGCTCAGACGGAAAAATATCAGAGGGGTTTGGCAGCCAGACTTTGTTCATGGAAAAACTCGAGAAGGAGACGGATGGAGAGGGGCACTGGGAGAGGAGGAGGAGTGAAGGAATAGCAGAGGCTTGCTCAGTGGGAGAGACTGGGGTTACTATGAGGCCTCCATATGTAAGAGAGTCTGGATTACAGTCAGCATTTACGTGTTACATACTCACATGGAAATAGATTCTAGTGTTACAGAGATACTACAGCAGAAACTCAGATTCAGGTATTTTCCCCTCACAAAAAATGTTGCTGATCAGTGAAGGCATGGTTTTGAGAGCTAGCAGAAAATCAAGCTCCACTCTTGCTTCAGATAAAAAAAAAATCCAGAAGTGTTTCTGTCCATCAACTCAGTCTCTTGATATGAAAGGATGAGTAGCTGTCATTAAGCTGCTACTGAGAAAAGGAAAAAGACAAAAAAGGAAATTTGCACTAGAACACTGAAACTAGACATCCGAGATATGGAGTAAGGTTTTATGAACTGATAATTCTACATTTCTTATTGAGATTGCTTGGATTGTAAAATGCAGAAAATGCAACCAACTTCTAAGACTGAACTTTGAAGGTGTGGAAAACATCCCTGGACACACTAAATACTGAAAGATAATACATTACATTCAGTTGTTGAGATTTCTATGAAATTTTATGTTAAATAAATGTCTTCTGCCTTTTTCCTGACACTGAAAAAAGAATAACTTGAACTTCCAAGCTCGTTTGTCCGAAGGGTGGTTTCTGACTTATACACAGTACAGTACGTTAGCCTCATAGCTCTAGTGGAAACACAAAAAAGCAAATTTTGGACACCCAACATGTCTTGGCTCATCATATAGGTTAAGCTACAGTCCATATGCTTATAATCTATAGAGGCAAAGGCATGCTAACAGTTAGCAAGTTCTCTCTGACATCACATACTGAACAAATTACACATGACGTGGAAAACTCAGTGGCTGGACAAAAGATTCACAATAAGGGAAAAATACATAAGAGTAGTGGCTTCTTTTTTCTGTTTCTCACAGATGTCCAAACAGTGAAAACAGTGGGGTCATTCATTAGTGAACAGTCCAACCAGACAAGGTTACCACTATCCAAACCCCTCTCTCCACCTCTCTCCCATAGCTCTAATATATACCCTAAAAAGGCCATATTTCACATGAAGGCCTCAGCAGTAAATCATTTAAACAATGGAATTGGAACATATGACCAGCACTCAAAGCAGCAGGCAGGAATAAAAAATGAAGAACAGGGAGCAATGGACCTTAATCTGGTCTTGCCTAGCAATAACATTTCTGTGCTGACCAGTATGGAACCAAATAGCACATTCTGTATAATCATTATGGTTGAAACATATCTATTTAGTGATTATAATGCTGCTCATCAGATATAAATGTTTTTCTTGTAGTTTTGCTATAACATATTAAATAGAAAGCTGTTTAGATCTTGCTATTTTTCTTTGTAAAACAGAAGGAACAATGGACAAAAGCTCTACCGTGGGAATAAAGCCAATCCCCACTCATTTTATTCCCTTGCTGTGATGTCAGTGCTCAAAGCTTTCAGGCGTTCAAACCATCTGAGTATTGAAGCTAAATATACCCAAAGTACTAGCAAACAGCTGTTTTTCATTGCTTTACTGAAAATACATAGAAAACCTCCAAAGAAGCTGTGCCCAAACTTTTTCCATCATCCACAGGCTGGTATTGCAAACAACAGCAATGCTAAACAGACTAATGCCCCTTATCTGATAGTGAATATCAGCATTCTGCTTAAATAAACAAGACTAGACTGTCTACCAATAGATCTGCTGATGTAATGGGATTGTAGAAGTGTGGGTGAAGGGTAGGGGGGTAGCGTCAGATGGACGAGCGAGGGTCCATGGTGACCCGCCCTGCTCACCCCATGACTTGGAAAGCAGTTAGACGAGGGGCCGGACTCAGTGAGGCAGGTCGAGTTTCACACAGCATCTCCACCACAGACCGTACCAGGGCAAAGGGGACGTCCCCAGTGAGTCATATTAAGGCTCCAATCCTCAGTCAATCAACACTTAGTTAAAGGGATCTATAACAAGACAGAGACTGAGCTTTTGCCTGTGGCTGTATGAGTGCATGTGTGTCTGAATTTGACGACATTTGCATCATTTGCAGTGTGTAAATATCTGTATTGTCTCTGAAATAGTGATGTTTCAGGAAAAGGAAAAAATGTAATTTTAGATCATTTCTATATTGCTCCATTCATCATGAAATTTTAACACATAGTTAAGGGCAGCTGGAATTTTCAAGTTCTGTAATTAAACACAAACCATGACAAAAATGGCCGTTTTGTTCCAACAGCGACGATACATTTATGTAATTTGCCATAAAAAAATGCTCTGAAAAAAAGGTGAATCAAATGCTGGTAAATGGCATTCGATCTTTATCTAACACAAAGTTAGCTGCCTGAGAACTTAGTGTCGAGCAACAAAAGTCTGGAAACAATACTAAGTACATATTGCAACTTCGCTGTCACTTGAGTAAACGCTACACTGCAGCTACCAGGCAGCCAGGGCTGGCAGTTTGAGCAATGTTATATAATAGTTATATGTGGCTGCCTGGGCCGGCTGCTTTGGTGATGTCACACTGCAGCTGGACCGATGATGTTTGGCTGCATGAGCGATGCTTTACGCAGCTACGAAGCTGCTTGGGGACGCTATCCCTTCCTGGCTAAGGACTTTTCTATAGGAAACAAGCCGTCTCTGTATGACTGCAGTGCTTCACTTTAGTTTTGCGGCCCGCTAGGCAAAGAGGGACCTCCCCCGCTTTTAAGACTTTTTCCAGGCCAGCTAAGTTTCTCTTTACCATGGTCTGGGAAGTTTTCCCCTCGCCAGCTGGGAAACTATGCTTGTATATTGTGGTTTGCTTTATTTTTTGTTGATTATATATTTTGTCACTTCAGTAAATTGTCCTTGGGTTTGAGAAAGGCGCCATATAAATTAAACTTATCAATTTATTATTATTATTATAAGTACACCCCACCATCAACAGGTGAAATGTCAGCTGTGCATAAACATTGACAAATTGTAAGGCTATTTTCACCCTTTAGACAAATGAATTGGTGTTATTATACAAAAAGGAACCTTAAAGGAAAGAAAAAAACCCAGAGGACCCTGGACCTCCAGTAAATACGGCAGTTTTTATGAGTCTCATAAATCAAAATGCCAACTCAACACGCCTTTCAAACAAACGCTAGCTTATTTTAATGACTATCTAATTAAATTCAGGCCAAGAAATGACAACATCATCTGAAATATCAAAATATTAAAGAACAGACACAGAGCTTTAGAGCTGGGAAATGGAATTTTGTGTTGTTTAATGACAGCGATGACCAGAAGTGGACTGAAGGCTCTGCTAAATCCCTGCTGAAACCGTGACCTTCCCGAGTCTCTAGCTCTGACTTGAGTAGCTTTCAGAAGTGTAATGGAAGTCGTTACTTAAAAGCAGGGCAGAGGGCTCCATTAGGATGTGCACTTTCAGACTGCGCCAAGGTTTCTGGGATGTTTCCAGCGCCTGTGCCGTCCACGTCCAGCCTTGAAGAAGCAAGGTGGTCTGGACTTCGTTAAGATCCATATTGGCTCTACTATTCAGCTGGAGGAAAGAGGAGAGGGTGACGAGAAAAAAACAAAAAAAAACAGAGGGTCTCCTTTCCCTCCAGTTCGTTTTTTTTCTCTGTACTGAGAGAAAAGGCTCCCTCTCAAGCCAGTCTGAGGAAAGTTAAACAGTCTTGACAAGGCAGCGACGGTAATATTAATCTTTTCAAGCGGTCAGAAAACGGGATGCTATAAACAATGTGGTAGAGACGAGGGGCCGTGTGCTTTTCAAGAGCCTGGTACTAAAGAAGTCCCCACCGTCATACTTCACTAGGAACCAGCAGCACGGCTACAATGTATACATTAAGCTGTCTCTTCAGAGTAAAATCTCAGCCTAGAAATCATGTCTGTTTACATTGAATGGATGATATTTTGATAAGGCAAACTTATGGTTTTCCTTCCCGGCTCTTCCCTCATATTATTAATTTGCTCCACTTTCACATGAATGGAGCTCATTCTTGACGAGGCTCATGATGGTAGACTGAGATATGGTTGAGACAAAGCTTTGATAATTAAAGGCCTGTGACACAAAAGCTCTGTGAAAACTACAGCGGCATAATCAAAATGAAAAGAAGAGAACATGGTAGACTTGCTAGAACTGCTCTGTAGGCAATACATTTTCACAATTTTCCCCTCAACCTGAATGTAGTTGGAGAAAATATAAAGTTTGCCGAAAGTGTCCTTTGGAGTGATGCCACTGAAGGAACGCCTTTGGTTCCCTAAAGAGCCTTAAAGAGGATGGTTCTTCAAAGGAATATTTCAGCATTTTTCAACCTAATCTCTCTCTGCTACATCTGTACATATCCATTATCACAGACAATAAATTAGACTCGTTTGCCAAAAGTTTGTAGACACCTGCTCATCCAAAGTTTCTTCTGAAATCAAGGGTATTAATAGGGAGTTTCTACCTTTGCTGCAGTAACAGTCTCTACTCATCTGGGAAGGCTTTACTCAAGATGTTGGAACACTGCTGTGAGGATCTGATTGCAGTCAATCATAAGAGCACCAGTGAGGTCAGGCACTGATGTTGGATGATTAGTTCTGGATCACAAATGCCAAATCATCCAAAAGCTATTGGATGGAGCTCCATCACTCCAGAGTACACAGTTCTACTGCTCCACAGCCCAATGCTAGAGGACTTTATTCCCCTCTAGCCAACGTTTGGCATTAAGCATGGCAACCTTAGACTCGTGTGTCCCATTCTATGGGCAAATGTACTGCAAAGGTCCTAACTCCTGTGGTCAACCTGTTTCTCCTGATTTTACTCTCCTAAGGGTGAAAGGCGGTAGACTTAACCCTAGATAAGCAGAGGAGCTAATTCTGGAAAAGTCAGTCAGTTGATTTCTACAAGGAGGCTTAACAACACTAACATTAGTACAATGGAGAGACAGATTACTACACAAGACGGATTGTATGAGTGACATTTGGGCTGGAACAACGGTGGCCATTGTTCAGCTTCTGGAAGCTCAGTCCCTTCCTCATCCACGGTGTTCAATTACCTTCGCACCAGGTGGTCCCCATAAGGCGATGTAAAAAGCTAAAGGCAGCATGAGAAAAAAATCCATATTGCATTTATTAAAAGACTATGAATAAAGTTCTTTAACGCGTGTTGTCATAAGGCTCAGCAGAGAGCAGCTGAGAAGTGAGGGTTCACCAAGAGGCCGAGTGCACAGACCGCCTTTACGCTGCAGTCTAGAACTAACTTCCCCTTTCAAATCTCCACCTGCCAGGATGACCAGAGAAAAAACAAAGCTGATCCAAGATCAGAGGCGCAGACTCTTTTTGCCACTAAAGAGAACCTCTGTAGTTGTGCTTTAGGAACTCAGTTAGGAAAGGACGTCTTGTTCATACCTTGAAGAGTTTACGTACAGGATGTACGTAACTAACTGAAATCAATGCAGAATGACAGTTCTATGACAAAAATACAGTAGACTGTCTAGTGTAGACAGAGCTACACCATAATATCATCACAATGACAGTAACATGATGTAAGTTTGACCTTCTAAGGGTAATAATATTCATTTGTCCTGCTAATCAAAAGAAAATCATTCCTTCTTTTCATTTTTTTTCATGAAGTAAGAAGAAAAAATACCTGCAAAAGTTTGTTAACATAAAACAACTATTTGCTACTTTTTTGAGTATTACTTTATACTTGCCAAATGTATTACTGTACTTTGCAGCACTCAGCTTCATGTTCACCAAAGTGTCTTCCTTGGTAAGAAGAGCAGGATTTGTCTAATTATTTAACATCTTCCTTTTTAACCTATTGATAAAAGCACATATAGAACTTAGTTTGGCCTAAAGGTGGTTTAAACACCTCAAAGATTTGAGTTCTGATATCATAAGTTTATGCTTATTCCCAAAGCGCTTTTGCCTGTGGTTCCTTCAACGAAGAAAAATATCAAGATCTACACAGCTTTCTGCTTAATATGTGAAAACTATTCAACCCTTTCAGATCCAAGGCATACTCCATCCTAGACTTATCATTCAGAAACTACAGTACTGTGCGGAAGTCAGATACCACCATTTATTTACTTAATTTCTAATCAAAACAACATCAAGTAGGAGTTATTCACTTTTCATGAGATATTCCTGATGAGATTAAATATAAAATAATCCACTTCCATAAAAAGGGGAATGTTCAAAAAAATCAATAAAAGATTTAGAGAAATTGAGACTCTTAAGGACCGGGCACGCCTGATAGACCACCAAAACTGTCACCATCAGATAAACAGTTCTTAAGCTTTCAACTTTGAGAGATAAGAGAAAATCAAGCTCCACTCTTGCTCCAAAATCAGCAGATACTTCTGTCTATCCTTCCACTGTGAGAAAACAACCCAACACTATGAGTCTGAAAGGATGTGTAGCTGTTACTGAGAAAAGAAAATGGAATCAAAGAAATCAAAAAATCAAAAAGCTGCTGGTGTTCTTAGAACAATGGACTGACCACCCTAGAGTCCAGACCTCAAAATCACTGAATGTGTTTGGGGTTACCATGAGAAGCAGAAAACACAACCAACTCCTAAGACTGAACAATTTAATCACAGTACTAGTTTGTCCACATTGTGCAGCCACAACAGAGAAAAAAAGAAGGACAATGTAAGCGATCAAAATGTAGTGTCAGTGAAAAAGATGGACACTTTGTCCTGAAGGGAAATGAAAGCAGATGTGTTAGTCCAACACAAAAATCATCACTGTGTACACTGCAATCCTGTCCTCTTCTCCTCTTACAAGCATGTCTCTCTCCCACTCTCTATTTAGTCTCAGCTTCATCTCACTTTTTGTCTTTCTCTCTCCTCCAGCCCTCTCTCGTCCTCTAGAAGGGCTGCATGATGTGGACAAAATACTAGCATTGAGATTGCAATTGTAATGCACAATGCATATAAAAAATATTTCAACCGGTCATTCCACTGGAGGAATGGAAAGAGGCTCAAATGGAAAGAGGCTCAAAAGCAATTGTCAACCATTAATATCACCTGGTTAAAGGTTCCAGTATGTCGACCTAAATGTTACTTTTGTTAGATTACAAGAATACTTTAATTTGTTAGAGGGCTCTTTTGCACATTACATCATTCCGTCATACTGATATTGTAAATGGCAAATTGTACAGCCCTCTACTATTCCTTCAGCTAGCACGGCCCCTGTTTACTCTCTCACTCTCTCTCTCTCAGGTGAAGCTTCATCCAGTCCACTGTGTACACACTGTTTCAGTCGGCCTGAGGCCAGGGAACAGAATCATTAGTGTCCCCTGCCACAAATCCCAGCAGGGACGCTCCCTCCTCTCTCCTCATACCAGCTAACTCTTGCCCTGCTGAGATTGACGTTTTGACACGTCCCTGAAAAAAAAACATGTGAAGGGGGAGGAGAAAAAGGAAAAAAAAAAAGGACAGGGAGCTGACTGAGCCCTTTCCCTCCTGATGAGGTCTGGCAGGACAGTGCTCTTTGATGATGACACTAATGATAACCAACAGACCAAAGTGAGCCTCAAAGGAAGCCCTGTGTGCACCTTAATGAACAGGACGTAATGACGGCAGTTAGCCTGAGCGCACTGCCCTCTCGTCTGATTGAAGTTTAAGGGTACAGAAGCGGGTTTTGTTGGCTTTAATCAATATTAATGTGAGCTGGAAAGTGGCCAGGCATGTCACGATGTCTTGGGTTCACTAATCAGATGCCCATCTCATACTTCTGAGAGTTGTGGAGGCTCTAGTTAGTGACAGAATTCATGTTCATCTCTGACAAGATGGGTATGCACGCAATAAAAAGGGGTAAATCACTTATACTGTATTATTTGATCAGTACTTAATATGCCTGTGAATTACAATAATTACAGGGGGAATGGGTCCATGATGTACCCTAAAATGTTTCTGCCAACATATTGCTATCACTGCCAAAGAGCCAAGGCAGGCATTATTGAGTTTGGCATGGAGATGGGGAACAGTGGGAAAAACAGGAATGAGTGAACTGTGCTTAGATTTACAGTGTGTCTAATCGCTCCAGTACGCCAACCACCATCTTCTCCCTCACTCCCTCACTCCCTCATACACACTCACTTTTCTTCAACAAGGCTTTTCATTCTGACAGCTGTGTCTCTGAAATAATGGCTGGCATATTTGGCCATATTAAACAATATCACCATAGCTTTGCTAGAAAACGAACTGATTTAGCATGTTAGCTAACAGAATGAGGGAGAACGGTAGAACTCTTCAAATTCTCATGTGCCTACAGTAACACTGAATAATACTGACCCAGAGTTTAAATGCATGTGACACTCTGTAGGCCTTTAACGAGTGAAGTAAAGATAAGTAAAACATCCACTAAAGCCGTTCAATTCCAGAAATTCTGATAGACTCTGATTCAGTTCACCTGCTCGAGACCTTTTACAATTCCCGCAAAATTACTTGGCTCATGCGTGAACAGAAGTCTTGATTACAGACAGTGAAGCTGAATGTTTCTGCAATGCTTTTGTTTCTACAGAGATTTCAGGTTTCTCAAGTGGAAAAAATTCTTTATACATGATTCAGAACTTGTGTGGAAGCAAACCTTCGGACTCTTCATTCTCAAATGCCTGGAATCTCTTTTTGGGATCAACTCCCAGCCCACACGCTAAACCTAACATCAAACATACACTAGCAGTGAGGAGAGCAGACATTATTTTGGCCAAATTCTAGGAAAAGAAGCACTCTTTTGTCTTAAATAAGCTTCCTTAAAGGTTCTGCAAATAAACAGTGTCTGTTTGCAATGTAGCTCCAGTTTTAAACTAAAGCAGCAAAATATGGACATCAAACATGGTCATGCTGGTTGACCATCAAACCAGCATCCAAAACATAACATATGCTGGTTATGCTGGTCTATGTCGTTTTTTGGTTATGCTGGTCTATGTCGTTTTTTTTCTAGCAGGGATGTTGTGGCTGATCGACTACATCTAGGAAAGTTGTCTGCATTTGATTTCTCTAAAAGCCTTTCCTTTAGGCTCATTCCCTTTTAAGCCCTTTATTTGTTTACAATCAACCAACCCCTCTCCTTCCCACCACAATTAAAACCTACTAGAATTGTTGCTAGCTAAATTTCTTCACCTTAGATTACATGCCTTATGCAAAAACTCACACTGGTCAAAAAGTAAGGGTTAAGTTAAAATGTCTTGGAGAGATGCATGTGGAGTTGTCTACTGAAATAAGATACAGAATATAACCTGTGAGACCAGACAACCAAATATGGAAAGGAAAATCTGGCGATGATGCTAGAATGAAAACATGTACTTCAGTGGCATAATACAAAACCACAGAAGGGGGTTATACACATTCCTTTTGTTGTCCCACATCATAACCATGCTTAAGATATATGTGAACAGCTTTGTGCTCTGCTCGATGGCTGTTGATGGGGCAATTAAATCATCAGTTTCTTAAGGACTGTTTTCTTTTTCCCTTCTGCACCACTATAGTTAATGGTCAGTAATGAAGAAGCTTGGACGTGGTACAAGGCAAAGTGCAAAAAAAAAAAAAAATGGACTCACGGTGAAGGCCTTCCAGGCTGGGGTGTTGGCAGGGGATCTAGAGAAGAAAGAAGAGGATTTTTTTTTTTTTAAAGCAGGTCAGGAACAAATCACTCACAGAGCCTCTGAACACATGCTGCCAATGTGGACCACTGGCACAGCAGAGTGGAGAATAACTACACTGACCTCATTTCACAGAGCTCCAAAATATGGCTCTGGATCTCACTGTAAACTTTTCATGAGGTTTCATTGCTGACAGTTTATGACAATGTTCTGGCAAGACTGCAGGAATGGTGTTATGTTTACTGACAGTAAGGTGGTATGAATGATGCATTACCAATGATGCATTACATCATGTATGCAATGAAGAGGGTCAAATCAACAACAGAAGAGGACATTCACAAATCAGCTATGAAGGATTTAAGCATTGAGTTCCAAAAGGTTTTGAATTTACTTAAATGTGTACATCAGATCCATATGAATAAAATATATTACATCAACATACTTATTGTATCTCAGTTTACTTACTTTTGGCAATAATATCATGAACGTAATATTATTCACTATATTCATGCGGAACAGATGTACACATGAATCACATAAACTCAAAGGACTATTTCTTTTTCACTGTGGACATAGATATTTAGGTAGGAGCATAATACAAGTGACACAAAATGGTCATGAATTATCACCACTATTAAAGTAGCAATGCTAGAATTAGCTGAGTATTCCAGTTTTACCAGTTTAAGCAGATTGCTTAAGAAATGTATCCTGGTAGTATTCTTAAATTGGTGACTAAAGCTGTGTTCTACCTATTGTGTGTGCTCCAGATCAGTTTAACCACTATGGAGCCTTACTTGCATATCCTACTCAGCCTCCTGATGGTCTTGGTGCCTGCACAGACTCTAACTAGAACTATTCAATCTTAGAAAATGTCCACTTGCCTCCCACTATAATGAGTTCATTTTTATAAACAGTGGTCACAGGTTTCCGTGGATTTAACTCTCACTTTCCTTGTGATGTGCTTCTAACAGTAGTCACTGGTTTTCATAGATCTATTTCTCATTAGTTAGTCTGATAAACTTAGTCCTCAGTTGTCACTGGTTAATCTAAATACTTCAGTCCAATGACAATAACTCATTCTTTTCTTTATTCCATATTAACTATATGTCAGTTGTCAGTTTCATCCTTTATCCATATTGCTCTTTTTAGGTTGTTGTTTTGTTGACCTGAGGAGGACGGGTTCCCCTTTTGAGTCTTGGTTGCTCTCAAGGTTTCTTCCTCTTCCCTTTAGGGACTGTTTTTGACTTGTTCATTTGGGGCTTGGACCCAGATTTCTGTAAAGCCGCATGGGGGACCACGCTAGTTTTAAAAACGTTGCTATATAAATAAATATGGAATTGAACTGAATATTGCAGATGGCCACAGCTATCAAGAATGTGTCCACTGTATTCTGATTGGTTGTCTGCACATCCATGTGTATGCATGCCTGTGCAGCGGGTTTTATCTGTCAGATGGGACAGTTACTCGCTCTGCAAGCGATGCTGAGTCTTTTGAAGTGAGCTATAGTAGCTGTATTGAAAAACATTTTTGAAGTTCATAGTATCAGGCTGTGCCGTGCGCACGTCCCAGGGTAGAACGTGAGGTGCAGTCTAGCAGCCTTGCTGCAGAACAGGAGGTGTTGGCCAGGAGGCAGGGCTCAAGACTCGCATGCCGTCCACCACTCCCTTACAGTTCTCCTTCTCTCCCTGCCATCCTTGCGGGGTTTCATCCTTGCTCAGGGTTTGGGCCCTGCCTTCCTGCCAGCTCTTGTGGCTGTCATCGGGGCCCGGGGGACGGGCGCACAGCAGACACGTCTTTAAAAGTTTCATCAAAGAGCATTCAGAAGCTAGTAATCTCTTTGTGTTTGCTGGCACAAGCCACTTTGTTTTCTGAAGATGTGTTTTTGCTGTAGCCCGTCTCTGGTTGGTTATTTAGCCAGTCAGAGGCCCTTTCCTGTCAAAGCAAGTGGTTCTTCGCTACCTTAAGTGACAAAATACATTAGACTCTCTGATGGTAGTCAGAAGTCTGGCTTGTGTTACAGTCCCAGGTCCAAGCCTCCAGTGTACCAGCTGTAGTCTCACTAGTAGATTTTACAACAGCATATACAGTAAATGTTCTTCATTCAAATTTTCTGCAAAATATCATGAGAATATTAAACCCAGTATCAAGAATTAAACCGTGTCCTGAGTGTATCATTACAACCCTGCTGATTATAAGGACTTTGTTCTTTTACTACCTAACACTTACCGAACTTCACAAAGAGTATTCCCGTAGTAGACACAGTGCCGTAGCTGTTGGTGGCAACACACTGAAAGTAGCCGGTGTCGGTGGTGTCCAGGTTGCGAATACGTAGCCGTGAGCCATATGCTGTCTGTTTATAAGAGACACGTCGTGCTTCTGTCGCCACTGGAGCATCATTCTTCAGCCAGCGTACCGTGGGCGGGGGGTTTCCTGAAACATAGCAGTGTAACTCAGCCGTCTGGCCCAAGTTGGTGGTGATGTTGTTCATGGGAGCATCCAGTCTGAGGAAGTGGTCTGAAAAGAAAAGAGAAGGAGATGGGTGAGTGAGAGGGAATCGTGTGGAAGAACTGGGAATCAGTTCGGTGGCACATATAATTTTGGTGAATAATAATTTTAGAGCATCTCTGGGGATAACACAAAAAGTCTCATCTCATATAAATCTCACAAAATATCTCATGGCATTGCAGAGGTCTTTGAAAATGCACTGCAATTATCAGACACGTTCTAATTCTCGAAAAACTATTTTACCTTGGGGGAATAATCCTTGGCCATAAATTTACATCAAATTATTTTGCTCTCTGTGTGTGTGTCTGTTCAGGGGGCATACAATCGCTCCCATGTATAACAAATCACTGCTAACTGCCAGTTAGGAATCCTTTACAAGACATTTTGTGGTTTCTGCTGTGGTAGTAAATCATTACTTTGTCTCACCAGGCATGGGCTTCGCCAATAAGGATGGCAGAAACTCTAATGTCATATCTGGAAACTTCTAACTCCAAAAAACTCGTCTTGCCAGGCCTGGGCTGGCTTTGATTGAAGCCCAGTACAAATATGACAACCCCCAATACTCCTTTAATAGTAGGGAAAGTATAATAGGCTTGGGATAGACTCAGTAAGTCTGACCCACAATCAGTCTGGGCAAGGACAAGAGAGGACCTGATGAAGTAACACAGACGGTGGGACCCTCACACAAGCAGCATTTCGATACCATCATAAGAAAGCCTCGTATCTCAGGAATTGTAGCTTTATAGAAGGAAGATTTTTCTTAACTTTGCTTCCATAATTTAACTTAAAAACTCCAATTGTCATGAAATGTTCACACCATGTAAAGCACAGCTGTTACTGTGAAAACCTAAAGCAGCTGAACTGTGAGGTTTCCTTATGACAGTAACTATATAATGCTGCTTTACTCTACATGTAAATCACGTGTATGTGTTTGTGAGGGTGAGGAGAAACAGTATAGGCACTGTCCCAGAAAAAAAAAAGTTGTTCCATAGTCTAATTCTGAACTCTGTGGGGATTCCTGAGACTTCCCGCAGTCATGTGACCTTTTTTGGCAGCCATGCTCAGACAGGCTCTTGCTGCTGGGGTTTCCTGTCTTCTGTGTGGTGCTGGCATCACATCCAACTTCAAGACATTTTATTCCTCTCTCAGCACGAGATTTGAAAGCTACACCCTCAGTGGAATATCATATTCAGATTTTATAATCTTGTCTCTTATTGCGTTCTAGGAGTTCTAGAGTGTCACCATGATGTATCTATCATGTATTGTACACAACACCCAATACAATATACATATATTTCATGATATGGCAACTGCATCACAATGCTTGATGCTCGTACTGTATCTCCACCATGGCAGCAAATGTGATAGTTACTGTCATTCATAGGCTATAAGTAGGCGCTTCATCTACACTGACTCAGAAAGCAGTTGGTATCATTACACTGAAAAATAAAGTAAACAAAGTAAAGTCTTTAGTTGTGAACCTTATTAAAGTCATAGTTAAGCACTGTACATAAGTAAAGTATTATAAAACTGTCTGTTGTTTCTAGCAAAGGCACTGCATGCTTGAAAGCAATACTTGCTATCCAAACTGCAGGCTTATAACCTTCTGGATGTGATCATTCAAGGCTCTTCTGCCAGTTTACATTAACAGCACCATTTATTACGCATTGCACTTTTGTTACTTCCACCAGATTGATGAGCACAAACAGATTTTTTGTTTTGTCTTTTTCCCAGGAGGAAATTTCATGCTGTCTTAATCTAGATTCCAGGACAGGCAGCTAGCGAGTCTCATACAGCCAGAGAAGGTCTCATAATGAGAATGTCTGAACAACCATAAAATATTTGGGGCTAAATGTGGGAATGTAGACTTACTAGTGTGGGAACAAACTAAGTGTGAACATAACCTCTTGCAAGGGGAAAACACTTATATTAGCTTGTGATAGTGTTTCACTAGTTTGTTTGCTTGTGTTATCAATTTTACTCTGGACAACAAAAGAGCACAGACCAGAGGAATTTTTTGGTGGGTTTTATAGGGAGCGTACCCTGTGGTAGTGGTGGATTTTGCCTCAATCCAATACCAAAAGTTAGCAATTTGTCCCCAAATGTCTATTCCTGTTACAAGATCATGTCTGGCCCCATGCGACTAGAAGTAAGTCAGTCAAGGGTAAGTCTGAGTCAAGCTTCAAGTCAGTCAACATGAGACTCAATTGTGACCACTTGATGAGACTGAAGTTTGAGCCACTAACCCGAGTGCCCATATCAGGTTCACAATACTGGTACACAGCTGTGAAAAACAATTATAATTCAATAATTAATCATAGTATCGGCACAGCTCTACTGTATTCTGCATGAACACATTAATGTCAACCTCTGTAAATAACTGTACTGCCTGTGTAACAACATTTTCTTTGAGTCTCTTTTTTTAGCAGAGCTTCATTTTCAGAGGCATCCTCTCAGAAGGAGGGCAGACTCTGGAACAATGTCAGGAATGTGACTTTGACGAGGAAATTAATAAAAGCATATTGAGTGGGAGCCCTTTAGGGTTAGAGGCCCCGGGGCCCACAGCTGTGTGGGGACACACGCAATATTACTCTCTCTGTGGAGGGGACCAGATTCCTCTCACTAGTTTTCCCTTATAAGCTAAACATGAGTTAAACTACACCAGGCAGGATTATTCGCCCAAGCATTCCTACTGTTACAGGGCATCCGCTGGTCTGTTTGAGAAGACTTCACAGATTATATTAACATATAGATGCCACTGTGAGAGTAGATCAGATGGCTCGGAGGGAGGTTCGGTCATTCAAAACTATGCCAGAGTAAAACTACTGTTACTTCAAATAAACACTGACCAAAGTAGCAACTAGACTAGTTACTACTCCTGCTAAAATCAACATGACTAAAAAGAAATTACAGAGGCAAAAGTGCCAAGTTACTTTCACCCAACATTACAGAATCGCAGCGTAACTCAATACAGCATCTATGGATGTCCAAAGTCTTTTACTGCAGTGTAAACAATCATGCTTGAAAGGGAGAGATGAGAAAAATAGCCCAGCAGTGCACAGATAATGCTATAATTAATATTCAGTGCGCTATTTTGAACGTGCTATAATTAAGATATATTGTGCTACAGAGAACATGCCATAAATAATAATTAGTGTGGTTTAGAGAACATGCTATAACTGTTATTCTGTAAGGCTGGGTAATATGGTCAAAAATACATATCTTCATATGCTTCAACATTTTGCCAACGAACAACGTACATATCGCTGTTGTCAGAAGAAAACCTTGTATCTCCGTTTTTGACATAATTTGAAAATGCCTGTTACCCTTTACATTGTATGTAAATTTCATGATGAATGGACCAAATGAAATGGCCCCAAAATGACTTGGAAAAAACTCCACTGACTTATATTAAAAGTAAAGTAGGTTTTTTCTTCTCTTGTAAAGTTATCATTTTGGAGATACAAGGTTTTCTTCCGACAACATATATATATATATATATATATATATATCTCAAGTGGTTTTTCAATCAGAAGAACCATAATGCCTACCACAGTGTCCACATACAATCATTCGTCTATGTCTGTGGTTCTCAGCCTAGGAGTCATGAGATATTACGTGGTAGGCATGCAGGGACGCAGGACGTAGGTGTGTTCAGGGGCTGTAGCACCCCAGGATTTCAAGGATAATTAAATGGCAAGCTAAAAACAATAACAGATAAATAATAAAAGAGCCTAACTCCTAAATATTTTGAGCACAGAAAAGACCCATGTGTGCTTTCTGTAGGGTGGAGTTTGTATTATGTTCATTGTAATTATGCCCCACTAGATGTGTGCATGTAGTTTGAATAAAGTTCGTCCAGCAAGAAAGAGGAAGGTCAGCAACACCTTCTCATGTCCCTGGAGTCTTGTGGTGGTCACTGAGAAAAAGGACCCAAATTGTAGATTTTTTTGTCTGGCAGGTGAGTGAAACACACACACACTGAGTTATAGAAAAAACTTCTCTAACGGGCGCAGTTGAACAGCAGCAGCAGTTAAAATTAATTTTTGACCAATGCAACCTATTCAATATTATTGTTTTTCTCTCAACTGTCACTCAACCGCATAAAATGCACACTATTCACAATATTGCCTAATTTTGTATCTCCAAATAAATTACTGTAAATATACTGCAACTATTCAATACACCACCCAGCCCCAATACTATGCAAGCTATATAAAATACTGTAATTCATATTTGGCATGCTATATAGAACATGATATAATTAATATTTAGAGTGGGATACAGTTGTTCTCAAAACTGTGCAACCAGTTTTTTAGGTAGCTCCACTTCATCGCACAAACCCAACTGGTCTGAGATATACTGCATGGATATACCCCTTCATCTCATATGCCTCCTTTTTCTCCTCACTCCTGATCCAGATGTGTCTGGTCTGGGGGTGACCAAAGGAAGGGATTCTTTCCTTCCCAGGAGGATCTCTCCTCTATCCCTCCATCTTAATCTCCTCTGTCCAAACATCAGCTCTCTTACAACAATATACAAAAGCTGCTGTCCAGAATAATGGATATTAGCACTGAAGTTCAGACACGCATCTGAGTCACTGCCCCAACCGTTTAGAGACACACTTCCAGCGCCCACTAATACAGTCAGAATGTGATGACTTCTCCTGACTGCTTACCAGAAGAGTGACTCATACAAGAGTGTATTCACACACACACACACACACACACACAGACACACACACAAACACCTGTTTGTCCAGCAATCTTCTCTAGATTATTTTGGATATCAGTGCTTATTGCTTGATTTTTTTTTAACTGACCACCCTTGGACAAGACCTAGGGGCCAGGGATAGTGGCCTAGTGCCCCCTTAGTAATTCAAGTTTGAGAACCCTGCCTTAAATTCTAAGGCTACATACGTAGGCCCAAACTTTAGTCCCTCACTCTCATAGATACAGATGAATAAATGAGTATAGAAATATTATAAATGCAAATATTTCCAGAACAGTGTACTACATGTAATACAATTAGGCAGCTAACATCCTACCATGCTATTCTGATGTATTAAAGGATAAAGAGGGCCAGCTAACCTTCCAGCACAGTTCTAGAGATTTGTACAATTAATGCCAAGGCACGCTGAAGCTACTCTGGCAACCTGTGGAGGCCCAGCACCGTACTAAGACAATTTATGTTTGTCAGTCATCTGTACCTAACTTACCTTGTCATTCACTCTTCAAAGGTTTGGACTTTTTTCAACTACATATAAGAAATTTGCTTTCAAAGTGTATAACATTTATTCAGTATACTAGTCCTGTGCAATTTTGAGGATTTTAAATAATTAGTAGTAAGTTAGATGTTAATGTGCCCACAATGAAGAATAAAGATTATTCTAAAACTGGCGGGTGGGGGGGCCAATCAGATTTCAGGGAAGGCCCTGACCACTCCGGCCATCCCTTTAAAACTGTGCCATGTTGTAATATTTATGTTATTTTCCCATATGTCCCTTTACAGTCTTGTGATATGAATCAAAGGCATATAGCAACTATACACACAGTGTAAATCCAACAAGCCTCATACTCAGAGAATAGAGAACCTTATTATATGGTTGTGAATACAATGTTTTTTTCTTGGATACTTATTAGAAGAATTACAGACCTTATTACAGTATACAGCTAAACCAACTGAACACTGAAAAGGTACCTCTTGCATTTAATGGCATCCTTTCACTGTGCACATGTCCATGTTCAGAGGCATCCAACTAATTCAGCATTAAATATGTCAGTTGGTAGCATGTGCACTGTGTTTAAATGATGACCGTGTGCATGCACAGATATGCAGGTGCCATTTAGGAGATATTTGTGCAGCTGTGCACATGCTTCTGAAGCCTGCCGTGTTTGAGCAGCAGGGTTTCTACAGCTCAGTTCCTTTCCCTGCACTGTGTAAGAACCGTGCAGGAACACAGCAAGGATATAAATAAGCACAGGATTCTGGAAGATGTGTCAGTAATACCATGTCAAAGTGACTGATGTCCACAGTCACCATCCATGTCATGGGTTTTATCAGGAACCTTTACTTTTAAAAGGCGTTTTCTACCCTGAGGTCCACTTACAACACTTGTGTGGGTTTATGTACCAACAACACTCAGATTGGAAAGGAAGGGACAAGAAAAATGGATGTAAGTAAAGAAAAGGGTTCAAAGCTCTCTTATGATGACAGATCTACTTAACTGAAATATGTAACCCCAGCGCAATTAAGTCAATAGGATTAAATCCTGGAATTATTTCAAGACCACATTAAATTCATTTAGTTTACTGCAGCTGAAACTAATTTGGGAGTTTAAAAACAGTAAAAGAGGAGAGGAAACAAATGGGCAAGAATAACAGAAAAAGCATGATGGAAAGGGCCTTACATGTGGAGGAGATGGGTTAGAGCCATTTTACATCTGTTGGGTTAACCCTCAGGCGTCTACAGAGTCACTGTAATGGTTTTGCTATCCATTTGATTTGATAAATGTGCATAATTAATTACATTTGTTATGTAATGAACTACATTTATACTCAAACTGCATTCTGTAACAACAGGTTCGAGTCTGCACTTCCCATTTCGTCAGTTCAGTTCAGTTCAGAAATCACCTCTTCTACTTAAGAACAAAGATGTGGTATCAATTGAAGCTTAGAATCTCACGATTTTACTCGTTTCAATGAGCTATGAGTGAGAAACAATTTCATACAAATGTATAAAGATGCATTTAAAGTGTATATAACATGGATACCCAGGAAGGTTAAAGTAATGTTTCGGCGAAAAATCTAATTTAATTTTCCATATACCCCAGATGTCGTTAATCAACCAAGACATGTTTAATGTTTAACTTTTGCTTCAGTAGTTTAGCACTGGAGTTACGAGGCTAATGTTGCCTTAAATACATCCCCAAAACTTTTCTCAACCCACACAAATAGCATCCAGGTCTTGCAGATGTGGTTTAGGACACATGATTTACTATGACTTGCTTTGACTTTTTACAATAAGAACTACAAAAACGAACAAAACTTCACCACGTAGCTAAATGATGACAATACTGTGTCAAATTCCTCTCTTAGAGATTCCTCTTTTATGTAGTTTCTGTTATTAAACATACATCTTCAGTTTTAAAATTCAAGATTAATGTTAATCATTAAAAGAACTGATAGAAACTTGTAACATAATCTATAGCGTCTATATGCCTGCATGCAACAGGCAGCCAAATTTTAGCAGAAGACCTGCTGTTTAACCCCTTACTTGGCCAAAGTATTATTACACTCTTTTATAACCTAAAAACAGCTCAACCAGCTTGCATTGAAGCCCCTGTAGTTACTGAATAATAAGCCTTAGTATGTAATAAGTCTGGAATTTTACAGGGTAAAGTGGCTGCCTACAGCATTCAGCTACACAATGAAGTTGTGTTTGTTTTTATAGTTATACAGTTTATCCAGTTATAGTTTACTTTAAGCCATACTGTGCTCTAAACCACATCGACAAGTCTGGGTGGCCTTAATGAAGAGCTAGATCTGGTCTGAGTGGGTAGAGGTATATTTCAGGAAAGATTTGGGTGACTATTAGTGTTTGTTAGCAACGTTACCCTTGTAGCTCCAGTGCAGCAAAATTTGGATACAAAACATGTCTTGATGATCGACAACATCTGGGGTAAGTGGAAAATTTGTGTAAATATGACTTTTCGCCAAATCGTTTCTTTAATGCTGAGCTGTGAAATGACTATGTACAGATTTTGACTTTAAGAGCAAGGAAAACCCAAACTCACACACACACACTCACATCTAGCAGAATCAAGGTGATGTCAGTCACATAATAAGACGCCTTCACAATTTTGACTCCTAGCTACTGACACACGCTGATACGCTGCAGCTATGAATGGTGTCTCTTTTGGCAATCAAAACCAAACTCAGGCTGCAGACACAACATCCTGCAATCACTGTCCATCTGCCACCTACTGCAGCCTTCAGCTCCACAGCTCACTCCGGCTCTGCTCACACAGACGGCACGGCAAAACTAAAACAAATACAGCACAGCACACATACTCACCTTTCTGTCCTGCCCTGGAAACATTCCAGCTGGAGGCAGTCACTACGCTCGGGTCTGAGGGAGCTTCTGCCCCTATAGGAAGAAAGAGAAGCACTTTATTTTCTACAGAGCATTTTGGATTTGAACATTCTCAAGTTGTTTAAGGTTGTCACTAATGATTCTAATAGAAATTGAGTAATCTACTGAGGATGAGGCAGAATTTCTGAAATTTGGATAGTAAATTGGAATTTTTGGCGTACAAATTAGCTTTAATCTAACATTACACATTCTTATGTTTAAGAACCATAAAATGTCTGAACTCTATTCTCCACCAGCAGTGAAGAACCTGTGTCTTATGTTTTGATCAGAATCTCTGTTATCTCTAATTAAGAAAAAGTAGAAAGACTATTGCAGAAGTATAATGCCATGCAGAAGATCATAAAAACGCAGCTATACTGCATAGTAAAAAAGAAAGTAGCTGAAAGCTCATTTTACACTTTATTCATATCCACTTTAGTCCACTGTATTTCAAGATTATGTCCAAAATATCCCATTGGGCAGTCATTACTGGTTCCGCTAAGTCAAGCAAATTGTGCTTACTTGTTAAGATATCATTATATTACTCATTCAGTGTCTCTGAGGCATTGTGTAGTTTGCAGAGTGAAACTGAAAGTATGGCAAGAACAGGAGTGTTACGAGAATAAACATCTCAAGCAAGCGCAGTGCTTCAAATGACATGGACGTGGCTTTATAAGCACATCTTGAAAAGCCCAGTTAATGTGGAGATCCTTGCCTACTTAATACAGCTTTACGTTGACTGGTGGTGCATATTAATGTCAGTGGTCTTGTGCACCTTCATTAAAAACAATGATCTCGAAAATGAGCGAATGGGTAGTTTTTGAACATTATTAATGTAAATGACCTTACAAATTTGAGTATCAAATTTGACTGAAATGTCCATCCTTATGATTAACAGATTATTTTGACTGGTTGACTGAAGTTTCTTAAAAGGCCAAAGAATAAAAACAGATCATTAACAATAATAAACCATGTATAGCCTTTCAAACATTGTGAAATACTTAACAGGTAAAAAAAACACTAAACCAAGAGACATTTAAAAGACTGTAAGTAGAGCTTTAATAGGGCTGAAATTTTGGATCTGAATCCAAACACAGCCCGAGAATTTTTGCCTGAGCCCAAAGCGACCTGACACATAGCATTGTGTTTTGAGTCTGAACCCAACCCGGACCACATCATCAAGATCTGAATCAGGAACTGACCTGAAAACAACAAAATTGTGTCCAAACCTAACCCGAATTGATCCTTCCATCACAAAATAAAACCTGACAGGACAGTGCCGGATACCATGTACTGAGAATGATAGCTGTCATTAGAGCTAAATAAATAAAATATAAGACAATATATATATAAGACAAAATTTAGTCTGGATAAACTTTCCATACTGCACTGTTGTCACACTGTGTGGCGCTGATATAGCAAGCCTTGACCTGTTGAATCCTAAAACTCTAAAACTCACAAAATACATACTAAATACATAAAAATATGTTTGGCCAAACAATGAATGTTCTTTTGCCTCCACTAAAGTGTACTTTCCTCAATGGATTCACTGTTTATGTCCTGTTTTCAGACAAGCATGGGCCTTGTGGACCTCAGTGTGTGACTCCAGCGTGCCACATGGTAGTGAAAGTAAAGAAGAATAAAGTAAGGAGGGAGAAATGCAGTGTAGAATCTGTTAAAAGTGGGAGGCAGGCTGTGAGAACCTGGACATGAAATGCGAACCTGATACATATTTGAGAAGTGACGTCCAAACCAGAACAAACCTGATGTGAGCAGTCGGGTCCTGGATGGTTCGGCTAAATATTTCAGGCGGAACTGCTTGAGCCGAAAGTCTGCATTATCATCATACAAACTGACAACAAGTCATTGCTAATTAATTGAGAATGTAAATTTTAATCTATTTATTTTCATTTGAGTAATTAAGTTTATGAATAATCGTGACAGCACTAGTTCATTCATGCATTTTAGTGAAAAATACATGTTTATTAGCATTCTCTCCATGTCCAGTGGACAGCAGGTAAAACAGCCTTTAATACCAGAAGATTACAGACTTGTTAGTGTACTGAGGAGATTTCATTACAGCGCAGCAACACAATATCAGCACGTGTTGACAGGCTTGCAGCAAGCGATGCTCTGCGTACAATGGGTTCTTTTGACTCTGAGCAGGGAATATTTCATCCCTTTAGCTACGGAAGACAATAAACACTGTGTGGCTCTCTGCTGGCCGCAGTGACTGGAGTCTGTTCAGAACAGAGGTGCATGGTGTTTAAGGAATGCAAAACATTAGCTCATTTCTATTCTCTGTCAATCAAGCAAATGTAGGCTTGATACTAACAAAATGAACTCTCAGGAAAAAACAACAAATCTGATTTGTGCACATGTGTGCTCCTCTGGTAGCTATAGTAGGTTTAGGTACCTTATGCAAACTGTAGTGGTGTTAATGGATCATGCAGGCTCCCCGCTGCCTGGGCTGAGAGGGAGAATAAATCGGCCCTGTACTGACACATCCAGAACTCTGGCACAGAGGCATTGTAAAAAAGGTTTGTTTTTTTAACTTAAAAAAGTATCCTGGCTGCCTCAAAAAATTGAGTTTATTAAGCACCAAATGATAAGTGAAAAGTAATATAATCTGTGTGTCACATTCTGACAACTTATCAAGTTTAATAAAATCTCAGTATCTCAGTTTTAAGGCAGCCAGTTAATCTAAAGTCAAAACATCAAATTTCATTCTATAGTGCTCCTTTCTCCTTTACACCAAACCCCTCCCACCAAAATCACTAGGCAGTATGCCGTCCATATAGTGTAAAAAGGGGAACAGGGCACAAGCTGCTTTTAAGTGCTGTTGAGGTTTGAATTGATGTAAAATACAGATTTTGTTTCTTTAAACTAAAAGTTTTCATTGTATTGTTTCATTCAAAGTATTTACTTGAATTGAATTAAACCAGTTAAATTGCTTGTTAACCACCAATTTTGGTTGAATTGGCAAACCTTTTTTACAGTGCAGCACAAATATGCATCCAGGTCCAAGTCAGACTGACTCTAATTACCTGTCCTTACCTCATCTGACCAGGGCTATCAAAAACATGTATACTAGGCATTCACAATATGAACAGATACCATACTGCAATTATATTGCGATTACAATTTGCCTTGCACTATATTAAAAACACTAGAACTGTACCTAGTGGTGTACTGGTGGGAAATGCAAATTATGACAAATTCTATGATAATATGTTTTTTTATATGACAGAATCATTAGTCCAGTTTAATGGGATTTACAGTAGCAGAATATACAAAAACAAAATATCATTTTGGGTATTATAAAAAGGTATTGAGACGGTGTAGTTTTGTCATAACGCCCACCCCTTTTTGAAACACTTGATGTACCACTGTTGAAGACAAGCTTATTTACATTTGGGTCATGTGAGCACTTAAACCTCTTAAATGGTCAAGATCCACCAGCAGGCCCAAAGTTTTATTACACACTTCTATAACCTAAGAATAGCTCAGCCAGTTGGTACTGAAGTCCCTGTAGTTGCTGAATAATATGTCTTTGTATGTAATAAGCCTGGGATTTTAAGGGGTTGATGATTTGGAACATCTGACTTACGTCCGCACAGCACACAATGAAAACTTAGTGATATGTAAGAGGATCATCTTGTGACAATAATCAATACTGTGACAATGATTAGTAATTTATAATGTGTGTACATAAACATACATCAATTTTCTGAGTATATTAAAAATAATTTTTATTCAACCTAAAAAAGTCAAACAAAGCGTAATTTTTCCCATGAAGCTGTCTTAGAATGTTTTTAGAGGGTTTATGTACAAAACACAAGCCAACTTTTCAACCTCTCTTTATCACTTAGAATTAAACAGAGCATTTCTATTACTGCACCTTTAAGACTGATGTATGTAATTAAAGTCTGTTGTGATTGGCTACCCTGCAATTTACCTCTCTCACTAGGCAGTATGGGCTGAAACGCTCCTTATAGCTTCTACATAAATGGGTGGAGCTGAACTGCTGTAGGCCAAATAGGCTGTATATATGAGTTGTGTTTATAACATCAAAAACAATAATTTTTAGAGCCATTTTTCATGTTATGAAACTTGTTTTGAAAATGTTTAAATATGACATCAAACTCTTGTATCAGAAAAGTGAGTGAGGAAAACTTGGTTTTCCATGATATGGCCCTTTAAAATTAAACAAAGAAGAAGAAAAAGTTGAATTCAAATCTCACAAACACTTCAAATCAGCCTCTGCCCTGTTTCATTTTTATTGTGCTGTTTATTCTTACATACGCATGTTCTGCCTTGGAATTAATAAAATGTATTGTCCTTGTCTCACACCAAATCCACTGTTTCATTATTACATACATGACAGAAATTCTGCAGATGTGAGAATATACTTTGACCAAATATACAGAACATATGCATAAACACTTTTACAAGAATGTAATGTAACAAAACACTTTAAACATTAAAAGAGCTGGGAAAGGGAAATCCCTGCCAAAGGCCAGTGCCCACACATCTGCAGAGAATTTTTATTGTTCATTTAATTGTTATGCAATAAAAGCATTTCTTTTTCCACCTAATTTAAGGCCATTTGTTCTTATTTCCATCAAACAGCACCTTCCTTTTGTTTTATAAAAGATTAAACAAAACTCCAAGAACTCTCCTCTGTGTTTAGTTTAATATGTAAAGAGTACGCTGGACAGAAAAATGTGTACATACACTCTGAGGTTACACGGGGCAGAGACACAGTGCAGAGAAGGCAGAAGTGTGACTATGTTAACTGGGTGCTAATTTGCCATTAAATACATGTGCGTTTACACACTTGTAATGAGCTGTTAATATACACACCTGTTATTGCCAGTGATGACTCTGAAGAGTGACACACACACATACAGAGAACAGGCTGGGCTGTGGGGAACAGGTGGTGTTCTCTACAGCCAGTGAGGTATGAACCACGTACAAAACTCTTAAATAGAGTCTTTCTATACTATCACATTTCATTACCAAGTAGCCTCTTACTCCACTTAGTACAATTTGCCAAAATCACCTTAACCTGCATCTCGTTCTGCCTTGAAGAGTCAAGCCTGCATGGTTCTGAAGGAGCAAAGTCAACCAACTAAACCTAAAACCAGGACTTTTACTGTTATATCAGTAATACACTGATTAATCTAGACAATTTATCAAATAATCAGTTTGCATATTCATTATCATACACAACCATTCCCAACTAATCACTGATGATTTATCAAGGTGGTTTTTTTAAATCAACCATTTTTTGAACTGAGTGATCTTCACAGGCCTTAACCCTTTAAGACCCAAACAAAAATGAGGCTATTTCTGCTGTTTAATCAGCTTTTCTACATTGTCTCAGTGTTGCTGCTGCATGAATCTAATATGTAAAGAAAGCTGAAAATGTGTAGACCTTTCTGTAGTTGGTCTCACAAACTACCATTCTGAACAAATAAACACATGAATCAGAATACAAATCGCACATCAGTTGCTTTTTATTGCTACTCTGATTGAATAAAGCAATAATATAGTTAATGCTCATCAATCTGAACTGAGCTCTGAATGAGTTTGTGCAAATTCAACTGTGCATTCAACTTCAAAGAAAGCCTCCTGAATCTTTTATACAGTGATAGAAAACATTGTAGCTCAAAGCTCTGATACTACAAGGTATGTTTCACTGTAGCCAACATGCACATGCTGCAACTCCTCTGGTGGCAGAACGGACCACAGGTGAGACTCTCAGTTTGATATGGCTAAAATGTTTATTTGGCAAAATCTCTTTCCATGCTCTTCCTCTTTCTGTTGTTTTTTCCCTCTGTTTACAATTCACTTTCTTCTTTTTATATTATTTTTTGTCTTGTTTTGATATCCCTCTCCTTCATGAGTGAACATACGCCAAACATAACACAACACTGATTAACTTCAAGAGAGCAGCACTAACGGACAACAAGGTACAAGAACCTCCCATGAATAGAGAAAGAGAGAGAGAGGGAGAGAGAGGCTTTGTGCTTGCGCTGGATGGACCAGCTCTATATCAAAACAGATGAAAAGCATTTTTACCCTAATCAGCCCACATCTGCAGTCTAACCCATCATTAGACAATCAAGAAATATCTGGAAAATTGCAGGGCAATTTTGAGATTAGTATTCTAATGTTTCCTCGACAACAAAGGCAGGTTTTATTATGAGCATTTGTGACTGATGCCCTCAAAATCTGAACGTCATAGACAATATGACGGCCCTTAACGGAGAGCAAACAGACTGATTTAAGGCCAAAATCACCAGGGAAACCTGAGCCATACTCAAATCTCCCAGCTCAAAGGTGGCACTAGGGGCTTTATTCACTCGCCACTCTACAATAGATGTATTAGTTTAACATGAGTTCTAAAGATTCAAGTGATCAACATGCACTTAAATCTAAGGCAGGCACTATAATATTCATTATAATATGTTCAAAACTTTTAAAGTTAAGTCTTGTCTTGTTGTGACTGTACCTTTTCTCAGACCTTTCCCAGAATCATATGGTCTTGTGTAAAATTACATCTCTTCTTAGATTCATGTAAGCCAACCGAAAACTGCACTATTAGAGCACAGGCCGAGACTTTGGGAAAGCGCCATGTATCTGGTTTTGTGTGGATGTGGGGAGAAAAAAATAAAAATCACTTTTTCAATCTGAGTACATATTCATACAGTTTAATATGATTGATTTGTTTCAGGACCCTGAAATTATAGCTTTTTATGTGGTACATATTATTGATATGAGTGCTGTTAAACTATGAAAATTTGGCTTTTTCTCCTGCCATAACATTTGTTGGAGAACACAACTGCACTGTATCTTAAAGAAAAAGCTGTCAGTGGTAGACAGGGTTAGCAATGAGATCACTCATCTGGACAGAAAGTCCAGATCCCACATCCTGAAATGTATTCTCCTCTCCAATCAGTGAGTGATGGAGTGGCATAGGAGATTCAAATTACAGCCAGATCGGACCTTTTTCCATGATAAATAGACCTACAGTGTTGATTCTTTTAGTGAAGAGATTTAAAGGAAAAATCCTGATTTTTTCAGTCTAATCTCTGCCTCATCTGTATCGTATCACTGTTTACCAGCGGCAATAATTATGCTTTTCACTGTACTTGAAGAAGAACAGAAAACCAATTGGCATGAGTTATTGAAGCAACTGCCCAATGACTTCTATTATAAGTGTGCTTTGAGATTTGGTACACAGAGATAAGGTTGCAAAATGCTGGAATACTCCTTTAGGCCTCTAGGGGCATAAGATGGGCATGACTGAAAGAAACGTTTCACAAAAATAACTAGGAATAACTAGGAAAATGTTTTGTATGCTGAAAAGTGAACCCTCGTTCCATTTTCCAACAGAAGTAAGCACATTTAGACCACATAGTATAATGCTATATAAGCCTCATTGTGTATTCACTTTCAAGCCAATGAAGATTCTTCCAAAAGTGAAATTGAAATCACGTAAGAGGCTGCAAATATTCTGTGAACTACATGCTCTTCTTGGAACCAGCACACATCCACTGCCTTAATGAATTATTAGCGTAATTATGCTGGGCTCTAGGATGTGAACGGAAAATCTGAAGCTGGCTGGGCCAGCAAGTTGGACAATAAAGCTGTTTGATTGCGGGTGGAGAGTGAGAGAAGGAGGGAGGGACTGATGAAGCTGCTCGTAAACTCGTGTTTGGAGATGGGCGCAGATCCCAGCCTGAACGCTGGGGTTTATTTTGGCTTCCTCTCTTCTCCACTGTCAGTGCCCTGCAGCAAACAAGCACTTAACTAACGGTCAAGAGCATCGTAGAAATGGGTCCAGAACGCAGCCCAGAGGATGGAAAAAGAAGGAAGCATGGAAAAGATTCATGGCTCCGTTACCTTCTCCAGGGGAATGTGAGAAGGTTGGGAATTTTGGGTGTTTATTGTGGACCGAAGAAGGGAGCTAGGGGACTCTTCGTCACTGCCAGGCTGACTTGACCTGTACAAAAGGAAAACCAACAATGGACAAGCAGGGAGGGAAAAGCTCCACCTGAGTGCACCACAGGCAACAGGAACCAGTCCGCCCCCCAAATCCTCCAGCACCTACTTCACCGTCCTGTCTCAGGAAGCTGGTCCGTAATGTGATAAGTCTGCTGGGCTCCAGGGAGCCGGCTTGCCTGGTACAGGCCAGGCAGAGACAGGCTTCAGACTGGGCAGTGAACCCAAGCGGGCGTCTGGGACACAGAGGGTGTAATACAAGGACCTCTCCCATTAGCACAACAAACGGCAGAACGGAACAAAGGCTCCTGAGCAGCTGCAGGCCAGTCTTCTCCGTTAGCCTGCTTCAGATAGACAGCAGCCAGGCCCACTGCGGGGCTCTCCTCCTGGGAGCTAATGCTAATGAGGCAGCACTAGCCTGAGGGTGCCGAGACACCACTGAGTCTTTGGGCCCTAAATCATTGATGGTATAATAGCTTTTCAGGCAGGGCAGCCTGCAGTTCAGTGGATTTGCATGGCTCAGCAGAGCCACTCTTGCTAGAGTCTCTCAGTAAGTGACAGCTTGATGCCCACTCAATCAGGTGAGAGCCAAAGAGCTTCTACACACCAAAATCCCCAGTGCTGGACTCACCCTTACACTTTTGAATTCATTCTTGCACTGCTGAATTCACTCTTGCAGTGCTTAATTCACTCATACAGTGTTGGATTCACTCTTGCAGTGCTGAATTCACTCTTACAGTTCTGAATTCACTCTTACAGTGCTGATTTCAATCTTACAGGGTTCTGTCTGTTCTGTAGGTGTTATCCCCATCCACTGGGGCCAAATAATATTGAAGGGGGACTTTAAATTTTAAACACTACCTACATTATTAATAATGCTGTCTTAAGTCAAAATGTAATCCATATTTCTACAACTTTTTACACTAAGAAAAAACGACGTTTTTGATATTTTCCCATTTAGCTTTACATCTATTATTGGTCAGGATGCTCACAGTACCCAATAAAACTTGGCATGACTGGTTACAGGCTATGTGCATATTGCTATTCTAACTGCTATTATATATATTGTTTAGGAACAATATATTGTACAGCCCTATTAAGGACCTGTCAGCAGGTCCAGATGTCCTTTCCTCACTCTCATAACTACATAACTTACAGATTAGTTTTATACTTGTCACCGAATAATTCACTGTACATACAGAATACTAAGCATTAAGACTCATAAATGAATGATAAGTCAGAGGTTAAGAATTTAACCTGTGGACTCTGAGCTGGGCTAGTTCAAAGAGCTAGTTCTATGAACTGGTTCATAAACACATTATTGATGGTTCCAGGCATTTTTAATCCTTTCAAAGTCACAGCCAAATGCTTGGGGTGAATTCAGATGGGACCTGACATCAAAAGAATCTTGATAGAATGATTCATAACTAAAAACAGGCCTGCAGTCTCAGTAATGCGGGTTAGCCTGCTGACAGTGGAACTAAGTGTCTATGGCCACAATTCTGTCTCATGCTGTGAAAGTAATTAAGTGGCTGCGAGGCTGAAACTGACACTTGTGGCTTGCCACAATGCTAATTTTATTACATGCTAATGTCCAAAAACGGTTGCTCAAATAGTATCTGTTTTAACACTGGTCATCCAGAACCCAGCACTGTTTTCCTGTTCTTGTCATGGTTTATGATAATAAGTGAAAGTTAATATGAAAATGAGAAAGACTTCAAAAGCTTACTGTCAACTGCTGCTGCCTTAGCCAGTACAAATGCATATTGTGCAAGACCCATCCATCAAAAGGGTGTACAATACTGTGCAAAAATCAGAGACCACCCTTCATTTATGAAATTTCCAGTCACAACGACTATTAAGTACCAGCTACTCATTTTTCCAGCATCAGGAATTTCAGATTTTCCCCCTTTGCCTTTATTATGACTTCCTTTCTTTTTGGGAGTCTTGCCTTGCATTTTCTTCTAAGAAATCTGCAGGGATATTTTTTCACACCTCTAAAATTCAGTCTTAGAAGATGGTTGCATTTACTGTTCCTCATAATCCAAGAATTCTCAAACACATTAAACGATGTTGAGGTCTGGACTCTGGGGTGGTCACTCCATAGTTCTGAGAACACAGCAGCTTCTTTGTTTGATTTGTAAATTGTCTATTTCCTTTTCTCAGCAACAGCTTCTTGACAGCTACACATCCTTTCAGACTCAAAGTGTTGAGCTATCTTCTCACAGTGGAAGGATGGACAGAAACAGCTGTGGATATTTTCAGATCTGAAACAAGAGTGGAGCTTGATTTTTTCCTCTCTCTCAAATATGACAGCTTTAAGTACTGTCTGATGGTGACAGTTTTGGTGGTCTACCAAGCCGTGCATGGCTGTTAGGAGTCCCATTTTCTCTGCATCTTTAAATCATTTTTTGAACTCCAGTTTTGGAAACTTCTATTTTTTCCACAAATTTTCTTTGCCTTTCCTTATAAAAGAAAAATATTTAATGGCCGTTTTGACTGGAAATTAAATAAATGATGGATGGTCTCTGACTTTTGAACAGTACTGTTTATATTTAAGTGGATATAGTAGGACTGAGCCTGTTTCACAGCTGCAAAACGTTGCTAAACTGCCTCTGAAACTTAAGCAGTAGGTCTAGCCTCACAGACCGATGGGCATTACTGGAGGCATCTCATGCATTGTAGACAGCAGCAAAGGGAAAGATTAGCTTTTCCTTAAAGGCCTATGAGTTACATCAAAGCAAAGGCATCGTTTACATTGCAGTTTAATTCCAGAAACCGCAAGCACTGTTTGTTCAGACCAGCAACATGTCACAAACATGATATTAATTTACCATTTAATGACCCAAGCGCTCTCGTGCCACAGTGTCCAGGCATCTCTCGTTGCAATAGGATCATGCAGGAATGTGGGGCGAAATCCACGCACCGTTTAGATCTGTATCAGCACTGCCGGAGCACATATGCTGCAGGCACACACTCCCCATACGATGACAGCAGTCCTAAGCGGAGATTTGGGACAGATGGGTTCTGAGAAGCTCCGGTTAACACAGAGGAATTTTAAAAGTCATTACAGTTTAGATAGAATGAAAGGTCAGGGATTTGGTCCAAATGTGTCCGCTCATGATCAGAATGATTCAAATACTTCAAAGGGTCTACCTTAGACTTAACAGAAAACTAACAAATGATGCAGGGCAGTGAGAGATCAGTCAAGAGGCACCTTGTGCATGACAGTAATGTGTAAGGATTGTGTAATCACTGCAGAAAATAACATAATTAAGAAGTACTGATTTTGTAATGATTGCAGAAAATAATGCAAGCTACAGAAACTGATTGAGTATTAATAACACTTCCTTACAACTGACCATCATCAGAGAACTCTGTACCTTGAACACATCTAGCCATGCAGCATCTGGCCCACATCTGTCAGGTGCTCACATGCTCTATTCTAAACATGCGACGGTAAAAAAACAGGCCTACACGGTGTAACCAAGGGTGCTGACAGAGATCTTTACATGTAATCAGCCAACTTCCGTAGAGTGAAACTCCAAAACAAAAAGAAAATCAATGTCCACAGACATAAACTCACTGGTCACTTTACCTACCTTGTATCTACACTCACTGTCCATTGTATCAGATCCACTTACTATACAGGTACATTTTGTAGCTCTACAATTAGAGATTGTAGTCCTTCTGTTTCTCTGCCCAATTCTGGCCACAGAATGCTGTTGGATTGATATTTGTGTCACTGCAGTGCTGAGAATTATTAAATGATACCTGCTCAGTGGTGGTCCTGTTTGGGTCCTGACAATGCTTAACACATTATGTACAGAAACAGATGGACTAATGAATCGTAGTGCACCAATATGGTAAGTAGACCTGGATAGTAAGTGTAGATACAAGGAAGTGTACTTTAAAAAAGTGGCCAGCGAGTGTAGATATAACACCAAAATGAATGCCTAAAAAAAAAGATATAATGAATTTACTTGATTCAAATGTGTACATCATTCCCTAATGAATGTAACATATTACATCCATTTTGTCTTTCAGTTTACTTACTTTTGAGAATGTAATACAATGTGATATACTGCATTATATATGTTTTATTAAAGTAGAAATTTCTCCTTTTTTCCAGTGAGATCTGCCAATTTGGTCAGCATTCGACTAAGAAGAAATCTGAACAAGAATCAAATTTTGTGTCAGTTTCTCCAACTTTGCAGCTGTTTCCCTTGAAGGGTTACTTTGTTGAGTTATAGTTGGCTGTGCAGCTGGGAAATGATGACAGGTATGATCGCTGCATCACAGGCCATTTGTATTATCAGCACCGTCATAATTTGTGTGGAAGGGGAGTAGTGTTAGAGGTGCTGTATCTGCATTGATATATTCTCCTAAAACACTACTGGGAAACTAATCTTGGAGAATTCTGACAGTGATCAATACGCGCCGTCTGTTATAAAACGAGATCCACTCCTGGCTCTACAACAGTATTCACAGGTCTGCTTATGAAGAATGGAAAACATCTGTAGGCTTAAGAGTCTCCCTCTCTTACTACGTCTTTGTCACCTGACCCCGTGGTGTGACAGTCACGGCAAGACGAAAAGGATTAGGAGCCAGACTGATCTGTGTTTCCACTAAAATGGCCAGGCCTTTATTATTTCTCCTTTCCATTTGTCATTTGGCCAGCTCTGGACAGAGTGCAAGTAGAACGTTTTTGAAGCCTTGGCTGTCTTCAGCACTCAGTCCTGTCAATCATGTGGACGCTGTCTTAATACCACTCCCTACATGGGTTAGGGAAATAAGCATGAGCGCTCCAGCGGCTAGAACATGGAAGCCAGCAAGAGAAAGACAGAGCCAGAGCAAGAGCGAGAGAGGAAAGTGTGGTCGATGCAACAAAATGCTGCCAAAAATCTAAGATCGTTCTGTCAAGGCTGGAGCGAGAATAGTCCAACATATCTGCAAAATGTGAGTGTCTTCTTGAGGAATCGGACTTTGATTGATTCACTATATTAAAGAATAACATTATTTCTGCTATGATACGCGTGGCCCTGCTGGGTATTATTCCTCTGCAAAACCACAAAGACTTCCATAAGCAGACAACACACAGGGAAGCATGGATCAGCTGCCAGGGAAAGGAACAGACCGTCAGTCCATAAAGTAAAGCTATGTAGTGGTCACAGCAGTGGATGAATCCTAGTGGAATTTCTCATTAGAAGTAACATAAGTTTAACTAGGGATGCTCCGATCCAACTTTTTCTCCCTCAATATAAATTCCAATATCTGAAATACGCTACAGATTCGATACCAGTGTTGTGTTACGGTACTAATTTTTCGTAGTAGCAAAGAACATAAACACATGCAGAGGCATAATGGAGATAATCCTTCCTTTAGGACTGTGTAAAGTTTTAAAATATATTTTTCAAGAAGGTTTCTGAAGTTTTCAATGAAAGAACAGTGATAACCAGTATTGAAACATGGGTCTGTTACGTACCTGAGTGTTATTTACTCCATTTAATCCTTCAAGGCTGACACAAAAATGTGGCTAATGTCTGCTGTTAGATCTGCTTCCCTCTGTCAAATTTACAATTGCTCAGTGCTGTTGCATTCATTTCATATGTAAAGGACATGACTGAATAAAGCCACAAATTCTTAGACATTCCTCTAGTCTGTCTCACAAGATACCTTTTTAACAAACAAATTTTTAAAAAATTGAAACATCTGGAGGTCATGGTGCAATACATGGTCAGTGTTAGTGTGCATTTGCCATGAAAACCTATTAGCATAGAGTGTTTCGTGTTTGGTACTTTGCAGTCAAACACGCTCTTTATCAGGAATCAGTGAGCTGAATGGAGTGTGTCACTGGTAGAGAAGATTTCTCCCTTTGGACTGCCCCTTGGGGGGTGGATTTGTAAGTGAATTTCCAGTCTTAATGAAAGTTTCTTCTTCGCTGAACTGAAGGTAAGTAGAGTGGCAAATGCAAACAGTGCACTCAGAAGTGGAAAGATGGTAAAAGTCTTCTTTGGTGTTGATATGGTAAAAAGAGATTTCAATAGTAGTAAAAATAATAGTCTATTACTGTCCAAATTGTATGACTATTAATAACAACTAACTTTGACTGACTGCTGGATAGATCTTAGAGGCCTAAGCAAATAATGTAGTAAGTAGTAACATTCAAATGCATTTCCAAGCTTATTAGCATATATATATTCAGATACTTTCCATGCATGTACAAACTTTTAACTGTAACACTCCATAGAGTTTGTGCAGTGTTCCATATGCTTGTGTTTTCATGAAGTGAACATGGCTGACTGAAAACAGAACAAAGAGTGATGACGTTGGGACAGCCTGGAGTTGTTAGGGGCTAGAATGAAAACAGCAAAGTGGGAGGAGCAGGAGTTACATGCATGTGTGTGTGCGTTGGATGTATGTCTGCATATGTAATATGTAAACCCAGTATTGTACAAAGCATACAGAGTTGCCTGTTTATTAGGTACATCTATGTTGTATTTACACTCATTGACCATTTTACGGAGTACTTTTGATATAAATACGCTTTGTAGTTTTACAGTTACAGTTGGAGTGACAGTTCCCAGCCTGCTGGGCTGTGGGGTGCAGGTACGCTCGAGCAATATGAGAGTGGTAGATTTCAGCCAGTTACTGAGGGGTTCAGCGTAAGGGCATGGCTGCACTGGGCCAGTTTAGTGGTCACAAAACTCCAGAGGGGCAGAAATCCAGGAGGTGTTTATTTCCTGATGATTACGTAACGGCTGCAGGTAACCTGCTGTATGTCTGTCTCTGCCTGTCTCCAGCTGCAGCCTGCTGGAAAGACTGCACCCTCTTCTACTATAAACTTTAAAAACTTTATATACCTGCCTGACCTACACTAAAACAGGCCATTACTCCATCATGTTGCCTCTAAATCTGAGGCCCAAAAATAGATGCAAAGAAATAAGGGAGAATGGGGAAAGGTAGAGGTGGTAGAGGTGGACATTCCAGGTGGGTATTCCAATGTAATATATTACGAGACTGCAATCGCAAAAGGTCATACAGTTTCTAGAACAATCACAAAATAGTAATTTGCCCACATTATGCAGACCGGCGAAGCACGTGAGTCTAAGAGGGGCAAAGTAATGAGAAAAAGAAGGATGAACATAGGGCACATAAACAAAGATTCCTTTAGTATTACCTCATTTCCTGTCGAGACCCGGTCGTGAGATGTCCCAGACTGCTGAGATAAAACGTATTCCTCATGCAGTACCGCTCTAGTGCATGCTACTAACCCGTAACATATTGCGCCCATTCTCGGCCTTCAATCAATAGACCAGGCCTGGTTAAGGGAACGTGGTGATGTTTTAAATTGTAAATAATGTACAGGTAACAGGGAGAGGTCTTTAGCAAAGGGGAAGTTCCTCTAACAGCCCACTCAGGGTGAGGGGATCTGGGCTTGATTAGCGATTTCATTCCCTCTCACCACCACCACCTCACTCAACGTCTGGAACCATCCATTTACATCTGGGTAATTGGGGACACATGCGGGTCTGGATTTTCCCAATCACTCCAACCCCCAAACAGCTCTACCCCGCTTTAGCATGTCCTGTCGGGCCTCGGATGGGATCCAGCACTACTCCGCAATGGGAGAAGTACACAGGCTTTGTTCTTTGAAAAAGCAAAAATTCAGATTGGAAAAAGCACTTGAGAATGGTATGAGCCAGAACCTGATAGCATATGGGAGATGTTTACAGTAATGTTCTGCTCCTGAGATCTTATCACATGTCTTCATTTAGTGAATCACCTGCTCACAGAGCAGCACTCAATAGCCATGAGCAACTTTTCAGAGAAACAAGGACTGGGTCTCTGTTCACACATTCTGTATGATGATTTATCTTTAAAGAGAGAAGATCTAATGTTGGTAATCTGAAATCACAGTGATGCTTTTTTATATAGGTTTAATTTAATTAGTTGTACAGTACAACATAACCAGGAACAGCACTGTGTTAGCATTTTTAGTAATCTCTGCCAGCATTCCTGGGGCTTTTTAAGCAAAAATTCATCCTTATTCAACCAGCAATAAGAGAACGAGAAATTCTAAAAATATCCCAAATACTTCTGAATAATAAAAATGAGGGTGCAGAGGCCAATATGAACTCAGCAGACTTTGTTTTGCCAAAAGTTCCATAGTCATAATTATCTAGTAGAAGGAATATCATTCAGAGAGTTGCTGAGGTTGCTTTTGGCCCACAGTAAAGAGGCTTGGCTCTGAAACTAGGTTCCAACTAACTTACGCTCTATCCACAGCAACATTTAGATGACAATTAGGGCATTTTTCACTGCATATTCAAAAATAAGAACTGGACCAAGTGGGAACAAACAGAACTTTTGCTTCCAGTTCTAGTTCATTTTCCACCTGCTAAAGAGACAGTTGGGACCATCATAAGTGCAATTAACACTTTCATTGTCTTTTTGGCTATTTTATTTGTACAAGGCTGAAGTGCCTATTCTGCTAATCATATTGGTTATCTTTGCTTTACAATAGATGTACTGATATGAAATATTATTAACTATATAATATTAGCTATATTTCTACAGTTACACAGAATCATGTGTAGAATTAGATAAAGCTTAGATTTTTACTTTTGAGTGTGGAAATAGGAACCCAAACATTCGTTCTTTGGAGGCTAACATAAATGCAAGTAATGTTAGTGTTAGCTAACTATCTTATGTCACCTTAGTGAACTCTGCAAATGAGTAATTATAAAAGTAGCAATCAATTCATCAACATACCATTCTATTTCACATTCTGATGCACTTGTTGGTCAATTGGCAAATTTTTCATTGGCTTCAGCTGCAATTATTATTAAACACAGAGGAGAAAGCCTAGGTCCTGTTGGTTCCAATCTTGAGCAGGTGGCTAATATTATAAACCTGGTACCATTAGTACTGGACCAGTGGCTAATGGAAAAAAATGGAGAGTTCCAGTTTTTTGGTGTTGCAAGAATTCTGGTACTTTATGCACTGGAACAACAGCCTTAGTCTCACCCGAAGCTTTGAGCCTCACAAGGATATCAGACGGCAGGACATTTTAACTTTGAAATTGAATAGATGGCATGTGATTGAGTCCAGTTGCTTCCATCTCCTCAAATCAAATTCCAGCCTACAGATTTTCTGCAAGGAAATTTGCCCCTATATTACCATTGAGGCAATTCTCTTAGTCCTCAAAGCAAGTGGTGTCAGCTTTAGCAAATATCTATACTTTGCCTGCTTTAAATCAGGGGTACCCAAGTCCCACACCTGGGTCTAATATTCAGATGCTCCTGAAGGCCTTGATTAACTGGATCAGATGTGTTAGATTAGGGTTTGAACTAAACTCTCAAGGGTGGTCTCAAGATCACTAGGACCTGGCCAGGGCAGCCCTGCTTTAAACAGATATTAAAGAGAATGTATTTGAAGAAGGAAAGGATGATTACACAGCAGCGGCTGTACGAATCCAGGTGATGTCACCTGCAATCCGAAGCTGGATGACAACAAAAGTGAAAAACAAAACTGCCAAAGAACAAGTGAGAACAATGAGTAGACCACAGATATTATGGATCAGCAACAGTTTCTGAACCATGGAGAACACTGGCACCCTTGTTAGTGCAGAACTATTCTCACATGGATAAACACCATATAGCCATAATTCATGTCTCCCTTGAGTTTGACTAATGTGATCTAGGTCATAAGGCATGTACGCAGTGGGGTTTCACTTTTAAGGTAAAGCGAACCAAAGCACTTTCAATGGCATGATGAGCTGGAGTCTAACCCGGTCCAGGTCCCTTATGACTGCAGAGAGAGTTAAGAGTCTCTCCTGTTCTCTGAGGGGTTCTGCCTGTCTGTCTGCGGGCCACATGCACTCCACCGCGTTTGATTCCGCACATCTGGAATAGCTGCTTGGTGGGTTAAGTTTGCCCGCATACACTGTCTGAAACGAGCAGAAACCGCTGACGGTCCATAGAGACCACCACTCCTCCAGCACTCTTTTCCCTCCCTCCAGCCCTCCATCCCTTCTTCCCTCCTGTCCTTGCGGCATAGACTGTTTAATCGAGTACCAAGAGACCAGTAACAAGCGTTTTAACTGGGGAGGAGGGGTTTGAGCATATATGAGTGGGAGAAGGGAAGACTGAATGCAACCGAGTGATGAATGATTGAAAAAAAAAAAGTACAAATACACAAGGAAAAGTGAGAAAGAGAAAGTTTTTACTGAAAAACCTAGGAATGTCGATCAGCCAAGACATGTGCGGTGTTTAAAGATTGTTTAGTTTTAGGTTTAGGTAGTTCGGGGAAGTCGATGCTTTAGTTTTGCACTGATGGAACAAGGCTAATGTAGCTTACAAGTAACAAAAGCTTATGCCTCAAACTGTATGCCTGAATCATCCCACAATTGCCTCACTGCAGTGAGTTGTTAAGTAATCTCAAACAGACACTACGACATTCTGTTATCTATAAAAATGGACAAAAGTAGCATAGCTAAAAACAGTAGTAGTAGCCATGTTAAAGACTTTGTCAATTCTCTCTTTAAATTACAATCCAGCAGCAGAATCACTCAGAATGTGTCCATGTGAGAGATAGAGAGAAAGAATGAAAGGGAAGGAAAGGAGAGCTAGAAAATGAGAGGAGAATCAGACGCAAAAAAGGAGGCTGAAATGGAGGCAATATGGCAGTCCGTTATCCACTCGGCCTATGTTTTCAGTGATGTATGTGTGGATTGGTCTGCTCCAAAGTTCCACATCTTCTGCATGCAGAAGAGCATAAATTAGGCTGGCTGAATGTCTCGCCATTGGCCAGTCTTTAGCTTCCACAAACACTGTCCCTGCTGCAGCAATCATTGGCCTTTGATTTCATCCACCACTTCTTTCACACTGATCTCATTTTTGTCTTTCCTCTGCACTATTTCCAGACCAGTGTTTCATAACTAGGAGGAGGTGACAGGACACTTGGGGAGGTGGAATGTGTTATGGTTTCATTGGAATGAGAAGAACGTTTCCTGGAAGAAACACTAAAGAGGCTGAGCATTTCTAACGATTTTATTATGTAAGCTAATGACGCTAACCAAGCTTCTGCTTTTCGTCTATATATGCAGCACTGTCAATATCTTAAAAATGTCATGATCTCATGAGGCCCCTGGACACAAGCATCTTTGAAGATCCTTGGTCAACCTAAAATATAGCGTCAGAGTATGGAATGAGGGACCTTTATTTAACTTAAATATATTTCATTAATATAAAATATAAATATTTTTCATTAAATATTCAAGGGCTCTATGTTCAATTTAATTTAATTTAATTTTTATATTTTTTGCAGAGGACTGTCCCCAGTCTTTGAGCCACTTCAGGCCTTGAGTACTGAGGCCAGCCTAGGCCCCTTGGACCTAAAAGGCCCCTGGATGCTGGGCCTACTGGCCTGGTCAGTAATCAATCTCTGGCTTTAGGGCAATGATTCCCAGGCATGATCTTTTTAGTGATTTTCCGACTCACTTCAACTCAGGAAGGGCAGGTAATTACCTTATTCGTTGGATCAGGTGTGTTAGAAAAGGGAAAATACCAAAACATGCAGGACTATGGCTGGAAACCAGTGCATTATGGGATGAAAATGTACTAAACGTGAATTAAAGACTTGCAAGGTCCAGAAAAAGGACAAGTAACACCAGTTAACAGGAATATAATTGGTTCACCATAGCATTCCCTTATTACCTCTCCATGGGACACAAAGCGATCCTTGCAAGTAACAGCTCAAGCCAAACACTGTTTTATGACACAGCAGGGCCGTCAGTCATCCATCACAGCTTGAACTCATGAAATGAAGGTGCCTTGACCCCCTCTCCCCCATGAGAGAGCAAGGTCAAGGCAGGCAAGGCCGTCTGGTGACCCCCCTGATGACTCCTGCGAGGTGGGAGAGATGCAGGGCGGCCCAGGAACGCTAATGACTTTTACAGCTAGTCTGCTTCGCTTTCCGACTTTCCTCTCAAATATGCCTGTGATCATTTACACACGAAAAGAAGGAACAAAGATGAGCCTGGCCTGCAGATTACAGCCACGGTTAGGATCAGGCTTCATCCAACCAGCCTGGAAATATAGAGCTCTGTGAGAAAAGACAGTGAAGTCTCCAAACTTCATCCAACCAGCCTGGAAATGTGGAGCTCTGTGAGAACAGACGATGAAGTCTCCAAAATAAAGGCCTTAATCAATCATAAAAAACCCTTCAGACAGGCTTGAGCAGTTGCAAAGCTAAAAAACATTTCATTATGCAAAAAAAAAATGTAATGCCACATGTCTAAAGAGAACTTTAGACTGACCAAACTGCTCATTATTTGCACTCAGTGTATGAAGGTTTCTACTTTGATTGAACACATGTCAGTAAAGCTCTTCCATAGTGGTCTTGCCTGTATCCTGTCCTCAGGGCCTGCAGTCGTTTAGCCTTAACATGGTGAGAGGATGCAGAGTGGAGCACTGCCAAACCACTGTCAGCGCCTGGTGAATCTCAATACATTCACTTCACATGATCTCACCATTAAACTCACGTGCCCTGCCAAATACATTGATAACATACAAGGCCATCTGTGCATGACTGAAATTTGGAGGAAATTAGGGGAGGGCATATATGTCAAATACTGAACTGGAACCTGCCTCTATAATAAAATCTCTTAGGGCAGAGTTTTGAATCCGAGTACAAATGCGCTGCACAGTGTAGCAGTTTCTAACACAGCTGAGCGAGCTCAAGAAGGGCATGGATACTTATAAGCTAATGCGCTCAAGCAGGTGCAGTAGGTGGGGGGGCGAGACACAATTCACTATCCTTAATGGAAAATACAAATTCACACAGTTTACCTCCGTCAAATCTAGTTGAAGCCTGAACTTTGCTTCAATAATTTTGCACTAGAGCTAAAAGGTTAATATAGCTAACAACTAGATGCAGTTTTGGCAAAGTGTGATAACCTTGGAATGGAATAAATGCAGTTTGCAGTTAAATGCAGTTAAATTTGAAAGTAAAAAAAAATTTCAGTGTTGGTCAGACTGTTCAGACTGTTCAAATGCACTCTTTGTACAGAGACCTACAGTTTGTCTGAATAGATAATTAGAAAGACAGATTTTCTAAACAAGCCAAATGAGGAATGCTTTGGAGGAATGCTTTTTACCCCTCATAAATTTTTATTGCTCATTTTTTTTGCAGATAAAACACTACTATGTGGACTAAATGAAGACATGAAAAACACTAGCACATTGCCCGCACTTTGCATTAGCCAAAGTCACAATATAAATACATTCGCGTGCTCTTTAACCCTATTGAACTGAATGTCTCGCCAGCGTGTGCATGTGTGTGTTGGCCAAAATGAGACATATTGGCATGTAGAATCAGCATTTCTGTGAGCTGTCTTTAAAAGATCTGTATAAAAGATGCATGAGGCTTCTTTTATTGTATTGTGACCTTTTCCAAGTAAGTGCACAAGCTCATACAGAGCCCAGCTCGGATCAGTTTGTTCTTATTGTTGATTTGTTAATGTTTCAGATTTGTTAGATCACATTCTTTATGTGTCGAATAAATGCATCAACAGCAGTGAAACAACACGTGGTTAACAGAGAAGAACATATTAAACAGCAGAAATTGCTAAGTTCTTTGTTGGTTTTAAAGACCAAACGTACATTTTAAATATGAAAATGCACAATCAAATGCCTATTTAAATGAACATGAAGCAAATAAAGTGCTACATTAAAAGTAACAAGCAATAGGTTATCAAGAAGGCCAGTGAGTCGTGCATAATTATACTACAACAATGTAGTTTAGGTGTGGCAGCAGCATTCGAAACCTGCCTGAAACATTATTTGCACCATAAAACAGCAACACATCAGCAAGCAATCAAGCATGCAATAAAATAAATGAATGAATGAATGAATGAATGAATGAATAGGATGATTTCATGTTTGCAGCAAAAATCTGATCTTGGCTGAATCTTTGCAGTATATGACCACATTAAATACTACCGTAATGAATAACATTTTTGCTGATACGAGCTGGAATGGACTATAGCTAAAAAGTGTGGTGTTTTTCACTGTCTCTCATTTCCCTCCATCAGGCTCAAACTCATAAACACCTTCACTTATTTACATCATCTACAGAGAAAAGCTCAAAAGCAGCAAATGTCCAGTCACTACCCTTTTAAAAATACAGGTGCCAAAAAGGAGTCTTGGAACAATGTCACAATTTAAATTACCTTTCAGTGGATTGCAAAGAACGTTTTTACAGTTTAAAGAACCTCCATATCCAGTAGTGTAAAGTTTCTATACCAACTAAAGGTTCTTCCTAGAAGAATCCTTGAGGAACCTTTATGTTTAAGAGCGTACTCCACAGCTGAATGGGATCTTGTATCTGCACAGACACTAAGATGCAGTGGGTAGTACAAAAGAGAGGAGTGAGTGATGGAGGGAACAGGGAGGGGGGCTTCATCTGTCTATCTCCAGAGTCTTACTGATCAGCGGGATCTGAGGGGTGAAGCCCGCAGGAAAGCCATCGGAATCTCAAGCAGGCCCAGAGAGAGAAAACAAGGCCTTTGTTTCTTTCTCCTGGACCCATCCTCTAATCAGTCACATATGACCAAAGAGAGAGGGAGAGGGAGAGAAAGAGAGAGGGAGAGAGAAATAAAGAAAGAAAGAAAGAAAGAAAGAAAGAAAGAAAGAGAGAAAATAGAAAAACAAACTCATCGCTGTCTCTTTGATGTTTGCCTTTATATAATTGAAGCCAAAAGCCAGAACTGAAGAACTAGAAAACAAACGAACGCAATCACACTGGAGCTAAAGTTTGAAATATCAGTGGGCCAAGTGAGAGTGGCACAAGGACAACAGAGAGCGGAAATATCTGTTAAATGAATGGGAACGGGCCATTGTTTGGGAATTGATCTGTCGGAGTGTTTACAGGGCTATTTCAGTTCAGAGTGCGTAATTAGATGGTTCTGCTTAATTCAAACCATCCGCCAGGAATGTACAGTAGTAAGTAAGAGAGAGAGATTAAATGACAGAGCAGCAGATTCGAGGCATTACTTCAGAAAAGCCAAAGGACGCCTTCAAGGAAGAATGTTTTAGTATAAAAAGACACACCACAGACAGTCTTAACGGACACTTTTCAACAAACAAGACAAAGGTAAAGTAAAGGTTAAGGGCAGTTTGTGGTCTGGAAATATGCAACACTGGAGGTCCTGCTTCTGATGTCCTGAAAGGCCTTGCTGTCAGTCACATGACTAACAACAGGCCAGCACTGTCCAATTTACAAGCAAAGCTTGTTGATGTAAACTATGTCTCTTAGTGCATCTTTAATTTTGAACATTCACAATCTTTTCTCTGGATTAAGCTTCTGTGTAAACATCCTGCCGTCCCAGCTTTAATACTATCATACATGAGACAGAGGCAGATAGAGGCAGTTAAAGACATTGTTTACACTTCTTCTTAATGTTTAGTAATAGTTAATATAATTAAAATCAACATTTGGTCAAAGCTAAAGGTTATTTCCTTTCATTTGGAAAGATAAATGCCTGAGGCATGTGGATGTGTGTAGCGTGAAGCTGCGAGCCACCCAAGACAAACAAGACAGGTAGAGCGTGCATGTGTATACTCTTTCTTTTGTACACTGATTATATCCTGTTTATGTAGGAAAACCAAAAAATAATGAATAACTTGCTTTATTTTTTTTCTAAATGAAAGGGTAAAATAATGTAATTTTCGTTACTGACATTAAGGTTTTTATTTGCATATTTTTTTCTTTTTTGTGCTTTTCTATTTCCTTTTCTCAGTAAGGGCTTTTTGACAGCTACACACATCCTTTCACACCCATAGTGTTCAGTTGTGTTCTCACAGTAGAAGGATGGACAAAAAAACAATAAAAAAAAAAGAAACAAGCAAGAGTGGAGCCTGATTTTCTCATATCTGCAAAAGATAAAAGCTTTAAGCACTGTTTATCTCATGGTGACATTTGTGGTGGACTACCAGGTCTTGAAAGGTTGTTAGGAGTCATGATTTTCCTTTTTTTAACTCCCGTTTTGGTTTTTGTGTTTTTACTTATGTTCCTTTGATTTTTCCTTCCCTTTACAGATGAAAACTTTAAAAAATGAAAACATTAAATGGTCATTTTGACCATCATTGTCAACAAATAAAGCACAACAAAAATAAAGATACAAGGTTTTGTTCTGACTATATATACATGGCACAGTCACAGTCAGGACAAAACCTTGTATCTTTATTTTTGTTGTGTTTAATTTGTTGACAATATATGTGATGAATGGCAGAAATGGTCCAAAATGACTGGAATGAATAATTTCTCCATTAACTTCCACTGAAGTTAAGGATGTTTTTTTCTTCTCCTGTAAAGTTACCTTTTTGGAAATATGAGGTTTTGTTCAGACAACAACAGTATGCTTGAAACATGCTGGCAAAGTATAAAAACAAATGTGTCTGCATGTGTATGTGTGTGTTTGCGTGCATGTTTTCCTGTGTTGTTCAAGGACACTGAGCAGCACAGTGGAGTGGCCCTGACTCCATTAGAGCTCATCAGCAGATTGCCTCTAAAGAGCTCAGTGCAATTACACACACGCTAACCGCTAACCCAGCCGCAGCCATGCCAACAACATCTGAACACCATGTTTCCTCAGGATGGTTGACCTGCCGCAAAAAAGGATGCCAAATTAATTGCTAAAACCTCAACTCAATTTCGCATGGCTCGCTAAGAGAGTTTATTTTGTCTCTTGAACTGTGTGCATTAAAGCTGCAAATGCAGCAATATGACAGTCAACATGACTGCATTCCAGCACAGCCTGCGCTACAATTAGTATGAAATGAGATGGATTAATGAACGGAACATTTACAGTGAATTGCTGAATTGCTGGAGCACACAAGGTCTGCCCAAGAACAGAAGTGACACAAACAAAAGCAAATTCCTCAGCTCAGATTAACATTTCTGTCCAGCTATGTTAAGTGCAGCAAATATTCCTACTTTGGTTTCAGTTGCAGTGCCAAACCACACAAAATACAGAGAGAGAGAGAGAGAGAAAGAAAGAGAGGGAGAGAGAGAGAAAGAAAGAGAGGGAGAGAGGATGACAGAGAGAGAAAGCAAGAGAGATAAAGCATGAGAGGGAGAGCGAGAGACAGAAGAGAGGGAATGATAGAGATACCATGTTTGTGCCTGTGAGTAGAAGAGGGGAAATTTTCTTTTGATTTAAATTTAATGAAACATTTTGCAGAAAGAAAAAAACATTCTTTCTAATGTTCTTTCAACATTATTTGACATCAAAACAAACTTTAAAAAGTTATAAGTACATACTTGATACACAATGTAAGTTTTGAGGATTTGGAGACCTCTCTGGTGAAAAAGTGTAACTGCATGCAACATCAGCGGTGCTTTGGACCCCTTCCCCAAGCAGATGAATCTGATGATTGCGAGCGCATTGAAAGAATATTCAAAGAGAACTCAGTCAAAACTTGGTGAACGTGTCTTCCGAGGATGTGAGTAAGCTATCTAGTACTGTCATCATATCTTCATCAGAGTAATGTTGATTTTGCATTTGAGACCTAAATATTAAGCCAGACCTTCTTTTTCAGCCTGTGAGTGTGACGTTAATGCATAAATCCAACCAGACACCTTTGACTTTTAAATTACTATTTCAGGCTTTAAAAGTAACAAAAGCAATAACTCAACGTCTAAGGGTTTAATAGCTAACTAACTAGCTGGTAATTTCAGCTCATATTGGCAAGTACAAAGCTCCTACGTAATTGTCAGTTATTCCAGCTTAGATTGGTTTGTTTGCCATCTATATTAATAAATAGAAGACTGATCTTTGGCAGATTTAAGAGTGATAACTTATACTAGTCTATTCCATCAAACAAATGCAGAATAGTTGGCAGGCCTGTATTAGACACCTTGGGAAACAAAGGGGAGTTTACACTTCAGTAGTTTCTTTAGCAAACAGTTCAAAGTATAAAATGACAAAGACCCACAGAAAGTACTTCAGTAGCACTGGCACACTGTTCCACATCCAGGCCCTACACACATGAAGCCAGCTTTCACAGGGAAGTCCCTTCTTCCACAGGCCCTCCACAGCATATAAAAGCTGGCTGAGGTTAGAAGCTCTTAAAGTTTTACAAGCTGACATTATCCCCCCGTGCTCACGGGGCACCGCCGCACAGGAAGGCACATGGCACCAAAAGTATATTCATGCTCAGTTTGGTTCACTCTTAGCCTAACACTGTGACTCTATTAACGCAGGTTTGCTTTTTAAAGGTGCTGCTGATATACATCTTCTTCAAAACTGTAAGTTAAGAAGATAAATGCACAGTTTATTTTATGTAGAACATACAGTGGGGAACCCTGAAGGCCTTCTAAGTCTTCAGAAGGGCTAACGATTTATGGCAACTAAAAAACACAAGTCTATAAGTTTTTGTTTGCTTTTATTCAATAGTATCATCATGCTTATTGTATTTAAACTCAAAGTATTGTAGGATTATTCTTATTATTAAGTTATTACTTAACTTATTGTTAAGTTTTGGTTTGAAACATAAGGGTTAAAATCATGAAAGGCCCAACAAAAAATTGTCCAATCACAATTATTTTTGTATCTAAAAGACACAGCTAATCTTGTTCTACCATTGGTTAAGCCTTCAGGAGCTGGACTGAAGGCTGTAGACATTTCAAATAATGTCTAACATAATTCCTAACAGAGGTAGCAGTGGACTAACCCAATCGTGTTTTAATTTACAGTGTGTGAGACCAATTTTGTGGGAAAAATATCACCCTACACCTTCTGTAAACGCTAGATATACCACTGACTGCTAATTAGAGCTGTAGCCACACCAGGTTTCAGCAAGTTGTTAGGAATGGAAAACAGTAGCAGCTCTATGGCAGGACTCTTTGCTAATGGAGTCTCAGCAAAACTACAACATACAATGTAAATCCAGATTCAGAACGACCAAAAATATTAAAGTGCAGCAATATTTTTGTATAATAGCTAATATAGCTTAGCATTAACATGCTACTAGAAATGTCATAAGTTTGCTAGCTGAAATTAAAATTAGCATAGAGGTGTTTTTTCTCTCTTTTTTTTTGAGTCTTGACCTTCATGGCCCAAACTGAAGGCCTAGCTCTAAAAGTCACAGTTCACCACTGACAACACACATATACTGCAGTAAATATATCATGACATTTCTATGGCATCATGAAATTTTGTGCAACGACACACAAGTGTGGGCCCTGCTATTGTAAATTGCTTATTTCTTCAGATAAAATGGTAATATTTTCAGTTTATTATGTAAAAACTCCTCTAATACTCCTCATGTTTGTGAGGATGAAAGGTCCTCACGAAAGGCATGGTTGGCTTTTCACAAGCTATTTAATGACTCATGCATCATATTCAAAATGACAATAGAAAATTACATCACAAAAGGCCTTCAAAGAGTGCTGAAAATGTAGCGTGACAGATTGAGTGTGTTTGGCACAAAGTAAGCGTTGTGAACAGAGCCATATGAACTAACACTGAGTGGGTGAACAACCCTTTTCACACTCTGCAATGTCGTAATGCGGCTGCTCGTAAAACTCTAAACTGCCTCTTTAGTTTCATGCTTGCCCTGATTTTACAAGCCAAGGCTGTGGCATGTGTGTGTATGTTTTTGACTGGCACACTGCACATGGGAGAAGCTCTAGATCAGATTTTTACATATTTGAACTGAATCTCAGACTTCATTTATAAACTTCCTCATCCATCAAGCCACCAAACAGCATTGTGGAAATAATGCTTATGCTGCTAACAGTGGTTTGAAACAAGGAGCCACCAATGACCATAACGTCATTTGCAAAATGCATTTTACTGGCCACGTCCTTTAATTCATTGAGCTCTTTAAAATAAACACAAAATATATTAGACATTTCTAAAATATGTCACCAGATTAATCTGTTAATACATTTTAGTGGATGATTAATTACTATATAAATTATTGCAATTAATAATTTATGCAATTGTTAAACTACAATCCTAAAGTGGGCAAATCAGCTGATTAGTTATTTTGCTTCATAGCTGTTTATACTTAATAGCACTACATAATAGCTCTACAGAGACAGCTCTGCATAATAGCTCTACAGAGACAGCTCAAGCTCAAACAAACATTACTGTCTGCTGCCTTCTAAAGGCATTAGAGCACCAACTTAGAAGTTTTGTTGGTTTTGTAAGACACATGATGTTGCTTTCCTTTATTTACATACATTTACCTCAACCCAACAGAGGAAAATCCATCCAACTCACATTCTGTTTGATTGCAATGTAAAACTATGATTGTGAAAGTGAACAAAGGTGGAAAAATAATTAAATAATTGCAATCTGCCAGACTAATTACGGTCAGGCGATTATCTAATAACTGTGACAGGTCTAGCTATAACATAACATCCCTGTCTATGTTGGACAGTTTCCAAAATGGATCTAATGAACAGTCAAAAATTTTTGTTTTACAAACTGCTATGTACCATATTCAGATTTCACTACAAAAATGAATTCATATTTCCTAAATTACAGTGAAGCAGATGAATAATACCAGTGTCAAATAATCTCTCAACAAAAAGATATTAACCTCAAAAGCAAGCACATACCATATAAAACTGTATCTGCAAACACCATTTCTGCTAATTGCCACACAGTATTACGGAACATATTTTGAATGGATTTCTGCTGCCCCAGGTCCACTAGCTTTCCCCACAGGCCAGTCCTGCTGCTCTGAGTGATGAATACAGGCGGAGGCTCCATTAATCATGGGGACGCAGAGAAAGGTGTTGGGTAAGGAAAAGTGACACTGGCCCCAGTGTGTAATGCGAGAGCTCATGGGTAAATCTGCGGAGGTGAACTCTGTGTGTGTGTGTGTGTGCTTGTGTGTCTGTGTTGATTCTAACCAGGCCTGGCTATTCTCACTGAACAGCCTGATGAGGCAGGAAGTGGCCCAAAGCGAGCAACGCTGGTCCAGTGGAGCAGCGGCCCACACGCAAAAAGTCTAGTACAGCACAGAGGGCAGCATTAGACAAACCCCAGTTTTACAAGCGGAGGTTCCGTAACATAATTTGTAAGGGATTTGAGTGGCAGACTCACGCCACCCTGTTACACCACAAAATATCTCTGTCATTTTCCATAAATAACCTGGACTGGAACATCACAGCCCAGATGTACATATCATCATAGCAGTACAGGCAGTACATTCAATAACAATAACAACACGGCAGCAGAGCAAGTGAACCAAGAGTATCAACCAGAGCATCTCTGTGATTTTCAGTCTTGTCTAAAATCATAGTAGTTTTTATCTACTATAAAATCAACTACAGAAATCAATTCTATACAAATTGACATGGTGGTACGGATTTTGTCATAGTCAGTGGGAAAAGTGTTTTTTACAGTTTTTCTTAAGTATGGAGGTACTCAACAATGCAGTTACTTGTATTCTCTGAACATTCTAGAAGATGTTTTACAAGGACATTTCTAGTATCTTTAGGTAAGATATTGCATGTAGCAGCATTGGTATAGCTTACATATACATGGACATGCTGCCTACTAATTCCCAAGCCCAAATCAGGCAGTAAACCTGCCCATCCCTGTAATTTATACAGAAATCTCTTATCCTGTGCGAGTCAGTCATGAATATTATAGATGCACTGATGTAACATTACTTCAGAGAACATTACTTCTGGAAAAAATATCCCACCAAACAGTATTTGGCTGAATTACTATATAACTGCCTGATCACAATTATTTGAGCTGTTTGCAATTATTAATTATTTTCCACAGTTGTAGCATGTTTAATACTTGTCTACCATGAGCAAAGGAAAAATTGTTAATTGCAAGTAATTAAATAGCTTCTATTCTTTTCATCTGTCATGTGGGCATGGAAATGCTGCAGACAGATCAGTAAAAAAACAGTAACAGTTTGTTGAGCTGAGGTTTCTGTTTGTGTCCTCACACAGTTTCAAAGCTATAAACCACACAAGCTTAACATGGATCATGTCATGCAAGAAGAACATATAGATACTGCAGCAATATCAGCCCTCCATTACTCTACAGAGCTGCTGGTAAATCACTCTTCCAAAATGATCTGATGACAGAACACAGCAAGACTCCAGTAATCCCTCCATTCCTCTATATCTATATCTCTCTTACACACACACACACACACCACACACACACACACACACACACACACACACACACACACACAGAGATATAGACATAGACACATACAATACTATGCCAAAAGCCAGACACAACCATTTATTTATTTAATTTCCAGTCAAAATTACAAGTGATTAATTTTTCAGGAGATATTTCTGTGGAGATCCAATAATCCACTTGCACAAGGCAGGGGAGAATCAAAGGAAAATAAGTGGAAGAAAACAGTAGTTTCCCAAACTGGAGTTTAAAAAATTATTAGAGAAAACAGAGAAAAATGGGACTTTAACAACTGTGCAAGGCCACCAAAATACCACCAAAATTATCACCATCAGAGAAACAGCACTTTTATCTTTGAGAGAGAGTAGAAAATCAAGCTTCACTCCTGCTTCAGATCTGAAAAAATCCACAGGTGTTTCTGTCCATCCTTCCATAGTGAGAAGACCACTCAGTACTATGAGTCTGAAAGGCTGTGCAGCTGTCAAGAAGCTGTTACTGAAAAAATAAACAGACAAAAAAAGAAGAAAATTTGCAAATCAAGCAAAGAAGCTGCTGGTGTTCTCAGAACAATGGACTGACCACCCGAGAGTCCAGAACTCCCATCACTGAATGTGTTTGGGATTACTTGGATTATGAGAAGCAGAAAGTGCAACCAACAGACTGAACTTTGGAGGTGTGAAAAAATATCGCTGCAGATTTCTTTGAAAAACAGAAAGCAAGACTCCTGAAAAGAACAGAAGCTGTAATAAAGTCAAAGAGAGGACACATTAAATACTGAAAATTCAGAGATATTTAGTTGTTGAGTCTTATGTGTCATTTTCTTTTAAATATATGATTTCAGCTTTTTTCTGACACTAAAAAATAAATAACTTAATTGCTGTTTTGATTGGAAATTAAATAAATGAAATTTTGCAGAGTACTTAACACAGAATCTACACACAGACACACGCCAACTCTTCGACATGCTTTTTTGATTAGCTGGCATCCATGAGGACGGAGTGCGTTAAATAAGTCAGAGAGGAAAGGGGTTTGTGAGTGAGTAAGCATGTGGGGGCGTGTGTGTGTCACTCCGCGTGTGGCTTTGCATGTTTATGTGCTGAAGTAATTTTTCTACTTCAGAATTTGCGATGTGACATTTTCTCATATCTGTGTTCATCTATGTACATTTTACTGGATAATATGTGCACGCATGTGTGTGTGAGAGTATGTGTTATGTGTAGGGGGGGTGGGGTTGAATGGGGTTTGGTTTTTGTACATTTTCAAGACAAAAATAAAAAGAAGTCCTGATATTGTAGGAAAGACAGAGAAAGACTAACCTACAGGACCAACAACAAAGTCCCCTCTTTGTACAGTGCTTTTTTTTACATAAGCTACATGTTTATTTTTTTAAACTGAAAGACTAATAACATCTTTTTGGATACTGAGGTTAAGGTTATGATTACTTACAGGTATTTACAGTTATATGCAAACGTTTGAGCACCGTCTGGTCAACTGACATGTTTTCTACAGAGAACATACTTAAATTTGGCAGTTTTATGCAGTTTTAGTGCAGAAATTGTAACTTTTCACAAGAAGGAAAAGTCATCCTTACCTTTTAAAGCAGGTTAATATAACACAGTTGTAATCTAATTTTGGCTAATGTTAATTTTCTATTGGTTCAGTAGTGAACAGATGGCATTTTCAAATGATGTAAGAACATAGGGCTTGGCAATATGACAATATAAATCATTATTGTGATAAATTATATCACAATACAATATACTATTCTGAACATATCATGGATATTGTCAGTATTTGTAGAACACTGATCAACTGCATATTTCATTATAAAAGAGTAAAATTAGTCCTGTTTAACTGGCTTTAGTGCAACACAGTATACCAAACACTAAATCAGGCTCCAGCTTGATCAGTAATCTCAGTCATCGAATGATGAGTTCATGATAAGAGAATAAACTGTTGTAAAGTAAAAAGCACCCACAGGCCTCCAACTCCCATAAATCTCAGCCTGCTCATCAGGGTGTGGCAGCCAGGGGTGTGTGGGGAGAGGGCTGAATGTCAAACATGATACACTAACAGCTGTAAAGCTGCCCGCCCTCTGGGACAGTTGCACTGATTGGCATCTGACTAATTTGGCCTCATGTTCCCCAGCTATCTTCCCACACCATGACGCTGAACAGATTTGGAAGATTCATCAGAATGTATTCAGTGCTTCTAGAAGTGCCAAAAACTGCAGGCCTAGACTTTTACTGGTTTATACTGGGGCCCTGCAGGTATGAGAATTCTGTTGTTAACACCAATTTTACCCAAAATACTGGCTGAATATATACAATAAAACATAATAAATGTAAAATCTTAAACTGAATAAATAAATAAGCCACTTATAAATAACCTTACAACATAACCATGAATGTAATCTTAAAACAGGTAAATAACATTGACTCAACAGTACCCTTAAAGCTGACTGTATGTTTGGTAGCTCAAGATAGCGTCACATTCTTGAATGTATTTTTCTCATATAATATTTAGCAGGCATTGTTGGTGCTCTATTGGCAGGATTTCTGCTGATGCTGAGTATCAGACTGTCCCTGCACTTTTAAAAATAAAGGTGCCAGCTTTCTCACTTAAATGCACATCAACACAAAAGCGTATATTTCTTCATGTAATCTGTTCTGCTTGGTTAATAATGTGACGTCTCAAAACTGCTGTTGCCTTTATCTTGCCATGCTAAGAATATATTCTAATAAATCCAAAGATTTATGAATATTCATTTTGTTCATGTCACAAAGGACCTTTCTGAGCAAGAAAACCCTGACAGTTGCCATTTATTGTTCCTCTGATTAAGCCAATTAATCATAAGCCCTTACTAATACAAACTGCACTCTGAATGGGCATGCACCCTCGCTCGGAAACAATGCTTCCAACAATAACTGTTGTTCTGTGCTTCTTATACATAGTGATAGGAAACATGGTAGCAAAAAGAGAGTTTCAATGCCACAGGCTTATTTACACAATCATGGATAAAAATAGTAATATGTTCTCCAAAACATAATGCCTGATTCACACATGCTACTTTTGCGTGACATGAGCAATTTCAGTGTATTTTGCTGTGTGTTGCAGCCTCAGTATGCCGTCTGGGATGCTCTGCCACTTCACTCGCACAGGCAAGCGCTGACCTGTTAACACGAGCGTTGAAATGAAAATCAAGCCGTTCCACGTCACTCACACCACGCAGAGGTAGCATGTGTGAATCAGGCCTAATAAACAGTGCTTGACCCATTTATGAACTCTAGTTTGAAAAGGTTTGGCATGTACACAGTGAAATGATAGCGTTCTGGTGTGGAGGACACTCAAGCTGCATTCAATTAGGGCTAATCAAACTATTTGCCATGGTAAAAGAAGGAGCTCAGTCGCACAGCACCTGGCGTAACTGTGATCATCTGGAATGACCACAGAGCGGACAGAGAAAGCTTCAGGTCACCATAGCAACCTGGACCTCACAGCACTCCATCAATCAGAGAGGTATTTATGAGGGTCTCTGCTGAGACGCCCTGAGACGGGACTCATCACTGAGGATTTGTGGAATTCCTACGCTATCTCCTTCATCTCCATTCTTCAAGTTAACTCGTAATCTGTCCATTGTATGACTGCACTCTTTCCTTTTCACTCTATTTCACTTTCTTTTTCACTCTTCATTGTGGGGTTTACAAAAAACACTTTATCCCTTATGAGCCCAGAGTTATTGCTGTCATTTTGCTGTACCATTTCAAGGTAATTACATAATAAATTACATAGCTAAACAATTAATTACATTTACATTCAATTTGCATTCAGTATTAACAGGTTTAAGACAAAAACATGGCAGAAAATGTTTTTTTCTTTCTGCAAAACAAGACTGTACATACAATAGTTTTTTTTTTTTTTAATCAAACTAAAATCACAGTAAAATGTCAACTCTACAGGCCCCAGTGTGGTATGGACTGAAATATTAGAATCTAGGCGGAAGAGCAGAGCATAACCTGATACATTTTTGCACAATAATTTTAGAGGAATTTTAGTTAGATCAATTTTTTATACACACAACCTACACATCTCTGCTAAAAATAAACACAAAAACTTTGTGTGCAGCACCTTAAGTTTAGGAATAATTCAGCCGAAACCAGCAAGATTGCATTACAACTCACTCCAGATGCAGGGTTAACTGTAAAAGACGGGGGTGCATCAATGTATCAAATTTATGTTTGATCTGAAAGTACTAGAGTACATGTCAGCACAATAATATTGAAATATATGTCATATACATTGTCTATATAGTGTGTTTTTGATGAATCTGTGCATACAAATTTTTAAAAAAATTACTGTTCTTATTTTATATGCAGGGGCTTGGACTTCTCTCATTGTTTACTGTGCTAGCTGGAGTTATTTACAGCCACCATCCAGCAGCAAAGTCAGTCATCTATCAGTCATCTTGCTTTTTGGTACTGCCAGCAATAACTGTGACTTCTCAAGTTTAAACCAGAAGTCACTGTGGTCTCCCTCTCCCCCTGGTTATCTTTCTTCTGCAGTCAATACACTAACTACATGCAGCAGCACTGCACTCATAAATGCATCATATATGCATCAAAGCTCTCCTGAGGGCAGTTCTTTTCTCCCACTCATTATCTTAAGCCTTCATGAGACAACTTCATAAGACTCAACAAATTCTTACTTGTTTTACAACTGATTTACCCCCACAGGTAATTACGTAGCTGTGCTGCAATGCAAATAAATCTTCACAAATGTTAAGAAACACAGAGAAACAAAAGTTTTACAACCTTGTCACACTTTCTTTGGCACTGTTTCTTCTTTATTAATCGCTCTAGACCTTGTTCACAGCTTGTACACATTAAACATGTCAAAGGCATAATTAATGACCATTTTACGCAGCATTTGGCCATGTTGTTTTTAAATCACATCAGAGAAAAACATAATTTGTAGTACATGCATGCTGTAAGTCCTCAGATATTCCCTAAAGATAAATTTTAATTCCGTAGTCAAAGGGGCTAGACTACACATTTGAGTCAAACCCACTAACAATATAGCTGTGGATCATATGCAGTGCATACAGGTCTGCAAATCGGACAATTATTGTTGCTCTATGACGAGTGATATTTGAAGAATCATTTCCAATCAGCTGAGCCCTATCAAATCGTAAGACTGCAGGTTCAAACATACTGCAACAACTGCAAGAAGACATGAATCTGAATGAGATCATGTTAAATTTCTTTTTCTGTACAGATGTAGCAAATGAATTGCTTTGCAGTAGGTTCACGTGTCACTCTGAATGTGGTTGTGTGCTGGTGGATGTAATAATAATGTCAGCTCAGGTGACGGGATAAAGACTTCAGTAACATGAGTAGCAAGGATTATTAGTCAAACATGAGCTGACATGACAGGAGATTGACCAAACAACACAACTTTCACATTACACCAGTCACCTGATACAACAAAAAGGTTAGAGAGAGAGAGAGAGAGAGACAGACAAAGAGAGAGAGAGAGAGAGAGAGAGAGAGAGAGAGAGAGAGAGAGAGAGAGAGAGAGAGAGAGAGAGAGAGAGAGAGAGAGAGAGGGAGAATGTGTTGAATACTAGAGCTTCCTGATGACTGTTAGGCCTATGCAAGAGACATTTTATCAACATTTTGCAATTTCAGGTACACTTAAACACTGCACATGCCTTCCACTTAGTTACCTAACACTAATGCATCTGATCCAGCCAGTCAGAGACTTCTGAAGATGTTAATTATCTGGAGGAGGTGTGGCACATTGTGGTTAAAAACAGACTCCACAGGAGGGTAGATCTCCAGGACCAGGGTTGTCAACCACTGCCTTAAAGGGCCCGTATCCTATATCTTTCCTTTTATTTTTTCCTGAGGTTCATTTATAACATTTGTGTTGTAAAAGAAAAAGTGCTATTAGGCCATTTCTAATTTTAACGATAACCAACCAATATAATTCATAGTTCTACTATGCACATTTGAACACAGAGATCCATCTAACCACCACCCAGCAGGAAACCTGGTAACAGATGTCTGCTCAACTGTCCTGAAAAATAGTCAGCCTCTTCCACTACGTCTATAGTTTCCTTTTATGTCAATGGATGGTGCTTATGGAACATTCTGCTAATGCAACTTCACTTTACAACACTAATCTGTATTCTGGCTATCAGTCAACTTGCCCAAGTGGAAACAAAAGCAAAAGACTGTCTGCACTGTCATATCATTCATCTGAAGGACCTATATACTGCATCTTAGAAAGCTGAGCTCTCTGTGTTAATGGCTGCGGTGAGAATATCTGGCATTAACAAATGCTCAGCTTAAACCGACAATTCTTCTCACAGCATCCTCTGGACATAAGCCCAGCTCCAGGACTGGAAGAATGGACTTCAGAGATCCCCCCAGTTTTCCATTAAGTCTAGCATGAAACAACATCTACATACTGTAGGTTGGTTCGACCTTGCCTGTGCTTAGGCTCATCCAACTGTTTGAACTGAGTTTAGAACATCATTAACAGCACATCGTCGTCCTTCAACTCAACTCAGAAAACTGCCGATGCTGCATGCCAATGGAGTCAGACATTTTAAATATAGACCACTATAAGCATAACTGATAATCAAAATCAACGCATGGATATTATTCATCTTGGATACATAGCAATTCCAGAGATATAATCCAGTGTCTATGAATAATGTGCTTAATTTAGCCTTATATACTCTGAGCCCTCGACCAACTGCTCTGACTAGAATAGTATACACACAGACACTGCATTTAGCACATCAAAATACTGACAATGCAATGCTAACTTCTTTTAGCACCCTAATTTTCAGTGTTATCCCCGAAAAAACAGCATAGACTAGGAAAACCAGCATATGATGTGTTCTGGATGCTGGTATATGCTAGTTAGCATGACCATGCTGGGTGACTAGCTAAACCAACACCAGACCAGCATTAACCAGCTAAGCTATTTTTTTCAACAGGGATGTTAGCGCCAAGTTAACAGTAACTTACACCTCCAGCTTAAATGCATACATGTGAAGTAACATAACAGACATTCAAGTGACATATTCTTTATTTTTGGATGTTACAGTTTTGTCTGCTTCAGTAAAGATTTAACCTCAAAGCTTGTCTAAATATAACTGGAGCCTGTTAGTTGTCCCTAGTTTACTCTAGTGAGGACATATGGTGTTAACCATATTAACCCACACAGAGCCTTTTAATATCAAAAAAGTAGTCTCAGAAAAATAGTCTCATGAATCAGTAATTTAAAGTTAGCGGTTAGCTTTCTTATCCATCACATTCATCTGTTTGCTGTAATGAACTCATGCTTTAAAATCTGTATATTGTGCACATGTGTGGGTGCGCACTATTTATGAAAGTGCCCATAAGGCATAGGGGTTCATTACAAAGGGGCAGTTACAACAGTGAAAAAGTGAAGGCTGGGTGAGTAGGTGGTTTACTGGAGGGGGCAAAACACATAAAAGGGAAATATACCAAAATGGTGGAGACTTTTCTCGGAAGGCAGATACAACGACAAGTAACCTGTGAACTGGCAAGTGAAATGCAGTGTTGTACAGTGACTATGACTTCCTAAAACTGGCACGAGCACAATTAGGAAAACAGGTACAATATGCACTTACCTTCAAGATGAGCCAGTGGATCACCCACCCGAGCACATGGAAAAGAAAAGAAAAACAAAGACTGATTAGTTAAATTTACACACTGCATCTAAAACAACTCCTAACAGGAATCTTTTCTGAAACTTTTGGAAGATTAGACACTTATTTTCATCAGCACTTTATTTCATTTTGTGTGCTTTTGCACAAGTGCTATTTTTTTCATTTGCACCCAGCTCCTTTTAAGAGCCAGACCCACCCCTGTCTCTGTTTAAAATTATAACATGAGACAACCTGAACGGACGCTGCTTTATTAAAATACATTTTATCCAACATTTTCCTTTTAATAACATATTAACCCCCACCCACTCTACTGATCTAGTTCCAGCACTTATCTACCCCTCCTTATCCAGCTAATCAGTGTCTTCAGAAGAGCTCCATTAACTGGATCAGACGTGTTAGATTTGGGTCAGAAACATGTCTTGCAGGAAGGCAAATCTCCGGAGGGATCATTATAGGTGAGACAAGCGTTAAGAAAATAATGGAAACTGTCTGATGGGAAAGCCCATAAGAGTGGTGATCACAACTTCTATCAGAAGCGTTATGTCAGTATCAGCAACACTATGCAAAGGAGAGGTTCATAGTAGCACAGCAAAGGAAGAAAATGTCATTTAGCCATTTCATGGTCCATTACGATTGTGAAATGGCACAGCACAAAAGGGTCTTTCAGCTAAAGTCTCAGCATGGCCTAATAAACGCAGGGCTGGAGGCAGCTGAAAGAGAGAGAGGGACCAACCCAAAGCCAGATGCCTCATAAAAACAGACACATGATATCAGCGAATATGACTCCAAAGCACAGCCTAGACAGGTCAATACTAATGATTCAACAATGGACAGAGACTTGGAGAGTGCAAGGGTGACATAATCATAACACACATGGGATGTGCCAATAAGAATAAGAAAGAGGCTCATAATCAATATCTCAGTGTCTACATTTGGTTCCAGCGATGTCTGCACTGATATTTATTATTTATGACATTTAAGCAAAAGTGAAAGGACACTCAGCATCTGCTTTATGATGATAAGCATTTTTCAAATAAGCTTAACGTAATCCAACATAAACACAATCTTCTGAACTGGTGTTGATTATTTTTTGGGGGAAAAAACTAAAACAATCAGAATTTTTCTTATATTTTATTGTTATCAAACATTCCCACTGAACATAATAATTAGGCATTGGGTATCAAACTGTATTTACAGTAAAAAAGACTCCCCTCCCTCTCTCAGGCTGCTTGTCTAAGTGCTGCCCTAAATTGCTTACAGATTGGCCAAAATGCTCGATGCCAAATAGGGATGGCGTAGATCTGGCTGTATGTTCGTTGTGGGAAGGCTGAGGCTTTGTACTGCTGCCTCTCCACAAGCCAAGGCCTGACGAAAGAAAAACAACTAAAGCGCTTCACTTAATTTAATAAGAAGATGAACCTATGAGATCATCAGCCAGGGACGAGGGGATGGGCCCACACAGTCGCCCGTCGAAACACATGGTATCGACTTTCTGCTAAAACCGACCAGGCACGGCGCCTCGGCTCACTCCAAAGCTTTCTGTCAGCTCTGCTTACTAAATCGACTTTTTAATTTAGGAGTTCATATGCACACTTGTAAAAGCCCTCAAATCCTACATCGGTTTAGATGCTGAAACAAATATGAGTGACGGCAGTTTATTGTTGTGGATCTGCTCTGTAAGCTCAAAGAGAATTACACAGATCAGATGGGTGGATGTGTGCGTGTGCTTGTGTGTTATCTAAATCCATCTTCCAGAACATACAGGTCCAGACAAGGGCCAGCAGGACCGGCTGGCCTCCAGTATGTGCCTGGAGCTTTGCCGTCAACAACATGTAGGCTTATTGCCCATTACACTGCAGGAACCTCTTAAAGGGGCACTCTGGCCAAAATGAAAAATGTAGCCTCTGCAACATCCAATGTAAACATGCCTACGTGCCTCCTACAGCGGTGCCGCAATAGTCTCTAGAGCAAGATTTTCTGATTTAAAGACTAAGAAAACGGCCTTATGATGATGTATCTTGAAGGTGGAGGAAACTTTTGAACAGTACAAACTACGCTAATGCAGAAGGAAGCCAGATAGCTAACTTTTTTGCTAGGAAAACATCACGTCAGGATTTCATTATTAAATTGGGGTGATTCTTAATGGATGTATGACATACACGTATAATGCATGTTGGGTATTGTAGTTTATATAGTACATTGACACTATATAAATCAGATTTTTAGTTTTAGCTGTATTGATATATAACAATAACTTAGGTAACTCGACTTGAAAGAATAATTAAAAATACATAATAATTAAACAAACAGTAAGTTACCTTCCTGTAAATGTTTTTATCTGGTTAGTGTTTACAGTTCTATGTAAAGTTCCTTTTGGTACTGTTTTAACGGCAGCAAAACAGAAAAAAACAGCCCAATAAAAACACGTCAGGTTTGTAGGGCATTCTTTTAGTACAAAGTAGTAGTATTAAACACATGGGTACATCCACTTTTTTACAGGGAACTTATCATCAACTGCGATGGTATATTAGGAAATTACTGTAATACTGGACTTTATCTGTATTGCCCAGCACCAGCTTTCAATTATTTGTCTTAAGTACACCACATAAAACAAGCTCATCAATGTACTTTAATGAATGAAAGCAACTATTACTCAAACAAACCAAAACAGCCACAGTTAAGCCCTTTAATTTCCGTATAAAGCTCTCTAGCCTTTTGGGCCTGAGTCACTCCGACAAGCACAAGTGGAACTCGCAGAATGCTGCAATTAAAGCTAGTGCAGTTTTAAGGCTGCTTGTTGCTTTGGGCAATCACTTGTTATTTACTGACATGTGTCGCTTGTTACTAGGAGGAACGTTTGTGCTTCATTTACCCAAGCAAGATGTTACCACTTACCTCTGTTTTCCCTTTGACTACTTAGACACGCTACACGTTTGTTTGATTCGAACAGTGCCAAAACTAAGAACAGCCTTTAAAAGCGGTCGCAAGTAGAGCCAACAGTGACCAGATTAATTGCTACCAATTTAAGAACGCTGGATAACATATGTGCGGTGCACTAGTTTGCAACGTGCAAGGTATCTTTAGCAGCTACATTATCCAAAAGTACCAAATGAAAAATAAATTTGTGTTTGATTTGGCCCACTAGAAAGTTGCCCTAAACCATTCAGTCCCTCAGCCAATGAAAGAACACACATTTTTACTTTTGAATTTTTTCACATCCTGTTTTCCTTTCAAAATAAAAAAGTACTTTCAGTAACAAAACATAAAGTGCAGCGTTATAAAAATAAGATGCAAAAAAAAGCCACTGCAACTGACCACACCAATGCAACAACACAGAGCTGTTACAAGCTAGTAGAGTGTAAAAGACAGTGGAACACGTACAAGAGGAGATTTAAAGGCCAATAGTGTGAAGAATTTATTTCACTGAATCTAAACTCAAGGCATGGTGCCTTCTATGTAAAGAAACCATATTTAAACAATGCTGGCAATGTGAGAAAAAAATGAAGCTAATGAGTTACTGTCTAGCTGTTTTGTCTTTTAGGCCCTCAGCCAACCACAAACAACAGGAAAAAATGTATGGGCACCCTTTATATACCCTAAAGGCCAACGACAGACAGACTTGAACAAAAGCCCATCTGAAGTCTTTACCAGCAGCAGGCGCAATAAGCCATGTGTGGAAAGCGAAATGATAGCAGGAAGCTATCAGCTAGTACAGATCATAGAAAAACAACCAGGAGGTTTCTCATGACATGGCTATTAAGATATGTCCTTTCAGATAGATCTACTACATCCAATGTCATGACACAGTCGTGCAGAAAGCATGAAGATGGGACCTTGAAGATAGCCTCACCTCCAGCGCATGTGAAGCAGTAAGAAAAGCAAACAGTGGCCAGCACAGATTACCACAAAGCTTCCCGTTACCATTACTGTCATAGCAAAAAAGAACGCTTCCTCATAATAACTGTCTGAACTTCCAAAGAAATTAGTCAGAAGGAATAATCCCACAAGGCTCACCAACAGTATGGCTATTGTTTGTGTCGTTTGCAGTCTATCAACTAAATCAAGATGGTTTTCCTGGAAAACTGTTCTTCAAAGCTATCGAGCTAGTTTGCTGATAATACTCAGCTTGTTTACTGTGGGTTAATCAAACCCTGATTTGTAGAAAATGACAAGTTCATAGCAAGGGCAGATGAGTGGTCAAACTCAGTATCTCTTTGGTTTTCATTAACACTAAGCTAGTTTGATTCAAACAGGGGCTGGAGTGTGGGACCGATGAACTGATAAAAAGCAGGGGCGCTTTTTTAGCCCAGTCAACTAGCAGTTCATTTAGGCTTCCAGTGAGTCGAACTGTGGCCTTTAGCGTTTGTAAAGCAAGGCAGTTTTTTTAGAAAGAGACTTTTGCTTGACAAAAAAGGTCGCAAGGTCTGACAATCAATACACAGAGAGTGTCAGACTGGAATGTGTGCGAGTGTTTCTGAACGCTGCTGTAGGGTACTCGCTGACTGGTAGCTTGTCTTTCTGCTTCTCCATTCTCCAAAACATCTGCCGCACTTGTCATCCATTCTCTGGAACCGAGGCATATTATGCCTCTAGCTCTTATCACTCTATCGGGCCAAAGTAGAGAGAGAGAGAGAGAGAGAGATGGTTCAGGTATAAAAGGATGCCCCCTCTCTTTCCTCTGAGCTCCAACATGCCTGGGATTCCAGTACGGCGGCTCTTTTATCACGCTTCAACAGGGTTTATAGTGTGGGCTCTGTAAACCTAACCACTCATAAAGAATTACTCATAAACACCCAGCAACACCTGAAGATACTCTTTTGCCTGTGGGGACAGAAGAACACACACACTGCCAGTGTGGCAATGTGGGCATGTGTGTGTGCACTATTAGCTCCACCACACTCACTTAATGGAAAATAAGGGCCTGTATGTTAAGTATGCTCAGCTTTGAGCTCTGTTTTTGCCCTGCAAGGTAGCCTACCCATCTAACTGTATTCACAAAAGTTAAATGGATGTCCAGGCTTTTCTATGGATGTCCTAGCCATTTAGGCCTTTTAATCAAGGGGTGTCCAATCATATCTGCAAAGGGCTGGTTTAACTACAGGCTTCCTTCCACTACAGGTTTCAGTTGATCATGTGGGCTCATGCTACCCTTTGCGGATAAGATTGGACACCCCTGTTTTAGTCAATACTGCCTGATACAAGCCTATCACATGTAGTTACGTATCTTATCGCTAAGCGGTCTGTGCTTGGGTGAAGTGTATGGGCTGCATTTTACAGTTCTTCTTGCCTTCTATGATTGGAAATACCACAACCTTGTCTCTGTATTTAGTATGTGTTGTTAATACTATGTGACTCTGTAAACAGGCCTTGATATAGCTAAACTAAGCCCTGCTGTATTGCAGTATTAGCAGTGCCTAAAGAATAACAGCCACTGTGTAGGCCTAATGATGGTGATAAAAATGGCTACTGCCAGCCATTCATTGGGTGAAGACAGTTGTGCCCCCTCAGTCATTAATCCTGCTGCCAGACCTGCTGCACACTCATCGCAGGACTTATGTTTGTACATTAAAGCATATGCAATGAATAGCGTCCATTCAGAACGTTCTTAATGGAGAAATAAAATTAGCAGTCAACCTTGATTTATGTTGATTCTGAGCGCCATCTAAATGTTGAAAGAAAAACAGTGATGAGTTCAATCCAATAACATGAGCTCTTGATCCCAGAATGTGGACCATACACTAAACGATGCTAGTGGATGCATGTGGAGCTGCTAAGGCACAACATTTCTTATCTTGCCTTGAACTCTCCCACAAAAGGTCAGCATGAGTAACATTGAAAGCAATTCCAATGAATTGGTTCTTCTCAGAATATGTCCAAAATAAGATTTGGTTATCTGTGCTTCTTATTCGTTCGCCAAACAAACGGATTGCCAACACCGAAGTTCAAACGCATCTATATTTTTCCTGTCTTGCTTATTTATTATCCAGCTTTCACATCCAGAAAGGATCACAGAGAAGACCGTGGCCTGGACAGTTCTGATCTGGTCTTTGTAGAGACAAATTTCTGCATTTGAAAATCTTTTCAAGCTCCTTCATCCTTGTTCTAGCAAGTGCCAATCTGTGCACCAGATTTCTTAAGTGCTGGATCCTCTGTTCTTAGTAATTAATCAAGCAGGCAAAAGCTGTCCACTATTTCCACATCTTCTCCATCAATGGTAAAGTTAGCGGCCTTTAGTCTCATCATAACCTTAGTCTACTTCATATTGAGCTGAAGTTCTTTTCACTCTGTTCTTTAACCTTCCTAATATGGGTCTTCAGGTCTTCCACATTTTTTTAATGAGCAGTATTTACATTTTATATTGTGATAAATAAAAAACATAAACATGAAAGTATTAACAGCATAAGCTAACATCCAGTGGTTCAGCTAAGTTAGTTGGATGTGATTTGACATGTTACCAGTCAATACAGAAAGGTAACTCTTGAGCTGCACAACTTCTATAAACTTGCCATGTCCATTAATAGCTCCGCTGAAATGTCGCTAGTTCTTTTAACATGAGATGTAGCATCAGCCACTGTCTGTCGTTAAGAGTCAATTTATTCATTTTTTATTCTAAATTACACACACCTTATTTGAACAACCCATTAAGTAAGTAAATAACAAGACAGCCATCTCTAGTAAAGAGTGGGACTACGTGTATAAAGACCAGGCCAAAGAAGCAGAATGAGTTGAGAGAAATAAGTTTCTCTGATGTTTATATGGTCCTTTGAAGTCGTGTCTGTTGCTCTCATTTACTATCAATGTCCTCTCTCTCTTTGTAAGCGTTCACGTGCCAGTGTGTGTGCGTGTACACAAGAGTCTCTTTGAGCATCGTCAAGCCCTCGCAAATCACCAGCGGAGGGTGTAGGTGGTGGGGGATGCTCGGGGGCAGGTTGCCGCGGCTCTACAGGGGTCGCTCACTCCTGTTCCTATGAAATCGGACACTGGGGCCAGCTGGGTCAAAAGGTCAGAAAGGTGAATGGGGTGTGAGCCACAGGGGTTTTCCAGTTCTCACAGCATAAACTTACTCTCTTGCTGTATATTACTACTATCTGTTTCACTGAAAAATGAAATTTACAGTTTCTCCTTACCTCAAATGCAATTCAGTGGAGACATGCTTGGTGTAAAAAGCTTGCTTAGTTTTGCTCATGAGTGATGAGTCTAATGTAGCTTGCACAGATTTGATGCTTACACAAACTTTATATTCTACTAATTAGCATTGTGCAGACTGAATGCTTGAATCATCACACATTTCTCTCAAATTGCACTCAAATGAAACTGTACGACATACTGTTATGCAAAAATGGGGTCAAGACTGAGGAGAATCAGTCAACCTGATCAGCCTGAGAGGAAATAACAGCTAACTAGCGAGCTATTCATTATAGTAAAAACCTTCAGTTTGGTGGACAGAATCAGGCACAGTTGCTAATTTAGCTGAAGTTGGCAACCAATCTAGCTAAACTTTTAAGTAAGTTATACATCACATTCCTTTAAAACTTACTAGAACTTCAACTGATTAGCTGTTATCCTAGCTAGCTAGCATACCGGCTATACAAACTACTGACTAACCAACCAGTTCAATTTGTTTAGCCTCTTTCTTTCAAACACCACATATATTACATGTAGTGCTTCATTTCTGTTCAACTGAAGGTTTTTTTTAATCCTAATTAAGGGCTCACTGTCTAAAGCCGTGCCAAGCTTGAAAGGTTTTTAGTAGGGGTTAACTTTTGCATGATTGAAAGCCAGCAGATAATAATGAGTCTAAACTTAAATTCTCTACTAAAGACTTGACTCTAATTCACAAGCCAGTGACTTAAGACTTCACTTGGACTTGGAGTTCAGAGTCTTGAGACTTGACTCAGACTCAAAAATCCAAGACCCGAGACGTGCCTGAACTTGGACTCCAAAACTCAAGACTCAACTCAATTTGCACTCCAAAACTGGAATCGGACTCCAGAGACTCGAGACATGACTAGACTTGGCTCAAACTATGACCAGGAGACTCTAGACTTGACGGACACCAGAGACTAAACTCAAATCTGGAGATTTGAGACTCCAGAGACTGGACAATCTACTCAGAATTGGACTCAGACTCTAGAGACTCAAGACTCGTCCTCAAACTTGGACTCTAAAGACTCAAGACTCGACGTGGACTTGCATGAGATGACTTGTGATCATCTCTGCTGTTAACTACAGGGAGATTCACTCGAAAGAGACCCCGAATATTCTGTTGTAACTCCCGTTAGCATGAAGCAATCTGAACCAAAAAAAACACACTACATAATTTGACGTATGTGTAATCAATTGCATTACATGCGATGCTGGAAGTGATTTTTTCTGGCGTTTTCTGCCAGACGCATGAAGGCGTACGGGGGTATGCACTCAGAAGTTATAAACGGAGGTTAAACGTCGCAACAGCTGTCCGGCGCCTACCTCATCGGTTCCAATGCAGGGGCATCCCGGTTTGTTCAAAGCTCCATATACTGAGGAGCACATTGCACATTGTTTCTTTCAGATTGCTTCGTCCTAGCGAGAGTTATTACAGAATATTCGGGGCCTCTTTCGAGTGAATCTCCCTGTATAAGCACAAACAAAACTAGCTAAGCGCCATACTTCTGTGCTATATCTATATCTATAGATAACAGCATGTCATACAGTGGCAGAAACGACAAAAGCAATTTACTTAACAATTGACTTAATAATTTAAGCAATTTAATTTAGGTAACTTTATCAGAGATCACTTAACCTTGAGTGTGCTGATTTATATATGCAGTTTACATGATGCTAACTGGTGCAGACCAGCTTCCATTACTTGCTAGCTATATTAGTAGCTCCAGTGCAAAACTAAAGACACTTTAGAGACCAATCATATCTTGGCTGATAGACTACTCTGGGGGGTAATGGGGGGGAAATTGTGTCATTTAGAGTTTTGGCCAAACTAATCCCTTAAGGCACTTAGCTGCTCATATGCTACTATTGACCAAACATGTGTGAGCGTAGAACAAACTGGACGGCCACTAAAATGCTGAATAAAATAATAATGCTAACAAGTGTGTTGAGCTTATGCTTTTACAATGATGGTAATAGGTAGCACAAGTATACTGCCAAGTCACATTATGTATTGCTTCATATTACACAGTACAAGACCCAGCAAAGTGATGCCAGTATTAGAGACCCGATACTAATGTTAAGCCTCTTACTAATGAGTGGGTCTGCATTTTGAAATATAATCAGAGTCACCGCTTTGAAATGGAAACGAAACGGAAAACGAATGAATCTTTTCAAACAACTTTTTAATTGTTTGGAACTCCATTTGGAATCAGAGCCCACACACATGAAGATATAAAACAGAAAGGGTAGTCTCTCTTTTGCTCTCTCTCTCTCTCTCTCTCTCTCTCTGACAGGAACACAAAGAGATCTGGATACTGTTGCTCCCATTAGCAGCAGTTCAGGAACATCTGCTAGTGTGTATGCTTACTGTCTGCTACTGATCCTGCCTTTGAAGATTCAGTAACTGTATGAGCACGTATGCGTACATATGCCTGAGTGTGTGCCTGCATTGCCAGCAGATCTGCAATGTGAGGGTACATGTGTGAGTGTGTATATGGTGTGGGCTTGCTGATTGAATCTGATCATCTGATCTGACCTGAAAAACAGATAAACCTCTTCAGGTCATCAAAGGGATGCATGGCCGTAAATCTAATTGCTAAAACATTCCTTCACTGTTTGGGGCAAAGCTTGTTTATGACCATCAGCAGAGTCGACAAAAACAAAGCGTTTGTCTCAGTTATCAGCGTCCGCAGGTTTTGAGGAGACACTTTTGATCCCACTTGATCCGCATGCAAATTGACATGGTTCAAGCAAAAGATGAGTGAATTCACTGTGATCAAGAGGATACGCAAACAACTATAGAAGTGGACGTTAGGTGTGACAAGGAATTGTCTCCACATTTACTGACATTCTGGCCACTGGACCTTGACGTGATACCAAATTTCAAAATTTCAAATTTATAACAATTTCACTGGAAATGAGAACCAGAAATTAGGGCGGGGACCACTTATTGATTTATCGATAATTGTTGACAACAGCCATAAAATCAATAGGTAGAGTTTTTCTTTCCTTTTTGTATACATGATCATTCTGCACTCCAACCCGTGATGTGAAGCTCCAATCCAGATTTTCGTTCATTTACACACAGCAATGAGTCGAGCCCTGGCATGAGTAAATGACTCACAGGCCCAGCCGTATCAAAAGCAATATGTTTCATTATTAATTGTAGTCCAGTGTTTATTTATCATGTGGTCTTTTCACACCAGGTCATTTTTACACATGAAGAAAGTGAGTGCGATTTTTAACAAACCTCAGATCAGATCAGATCCAGCACGATTCTTTATTAAACAATGCAGGAAGAAGATGACAAAGAAGTAGAAATAGATTCATCGATTAGTACTGTTATAATATTTTATTTTATAGACACAGACACTGGGCACAGACTGTTCTGTTAAAAAAGCTCAATAGCAACTCACACAGAAGCAGCAGAGGGGGTGTTTGAGGCTCTGCTTTAGCTTAGAGCTCCAAGAATTAAAAGGAAAGAACAAACCATGGGCAACCATGAGTGCTGATGTAAATTCACATTTCAGCATAATTAAATGGTTTCAGAGTGTTTTAATGTAAAATGCTTCATGCTAGAGAAACTTACAGAGTCAGAACTGTTCACAGTGGTGGTGAAAGGAACCAGACATCTGAAGACCTCTAAAAGCTCCCTCACAGAAAGTTATTACATGAAATGGTTATGAATATGCTGCCTGATGTCTGAGACACTGTTTTAATGATAGTTTTGAGAATGTTTTGGCTTCAATCATATTTTTCATAATACATTCATGACAGAAAAATATATGTAGAGTGGTGCCAAAAGAAAATTACCATTACCACTATTACCATTATGAACATAATATATAAAAACTCACGAGACACTAGGTTCACTGGTTATTTTGGGTAGTAAAGACAATGGCTATATTTGCACTATAGATATGATGACTCTTGGTTCTGATCACCACCACTGTAAAGAAATTCATGTTGGTAAGCTTCTCCACTATGAAGCGTTTTACATCAAATCACTCTGAAATGTTTTCAGTGATCAAATTTAAAATTCCTCTTAGAGGAGGCTTTGTCGCCCCCTCTGGTGCAAATGGAAACTGCCCTTTATATACTGAATGTGTAACACTAACATATAAACCCATAATTTTGAAATAATGAAAATATTGCTATTTTTCGACAATTAAGTCTCATTTTTTTCTGAAAAGTCCCAGCCCAGCTAAAAACACTACCTAAAAAGGACTGTATCGCTTGCTTTCCTGAAATGGTCATCAATGACGTGTCCAAACAATGTGTCAAAAAGCAAAAAGAAAATCAAATATAACTCATGCAATGGTACAAAAAGTCAAATCTAATTAATACATAAATAAAACTTCAAGCTTTTTCGGTTTTGGCTCAGCATGTCCTGAATTTCAGTTGTGGCCAATAATGTTTTTTTCAAGTCATCAAAATCTCATCTTTAATACAGAGATTATAAAATGACTGCTAGATATTCCTCCTTTATCCATACAAGATGATCTACAGCAGGCATCACAAGCTCTAGCCATGGAGGACCACAGTACTGTCCAGTTTAATCTGCTCAAACCAGATTAAACTTGTTTCCCAATTAACAAAGGTCTTTGTGAGCAGAATCAGCTGTGTTAGAGCAGGAAAAAATGATGCGGTTTTGTACATCGGCATCCTTGATCGAGAGACCTTTTACAAATAATCAGAGTCTCTCTCTCTCCCTCTCGCTTACTTTCTAAAATAAAACAGCAACGCTCCACAGTCTGACCTTCTAGTTGGTCTTTTGGCTGCCTTGCTCTGCAGTATTTTTTTTTTTGTGGAGGGGGCTGAAACGCTGTGCAGGGGACATTAATCACAGGCCCGCTGGAGGTCAGGAGCAGTTCATGGATCAGTGCTAAGCAAGTGAGCGAAAGAACAAGAGGCTGAGAGACCCACTGTGCTTCCATGGAGAGGCTGCGCTACTAAAGCCCTACTGAACAGGGTTTACCACACAATCCTGCCCCAGTCCAGCCTCGAAACACGGCCCAGGTGGGACACATAGCAAGGAAACAGTTCCACAGGAAAGCGCCATGTCTCTGGTGGCAGCATGCAGGACATTAGCATGGGAAAATTTACCCCAAGGTCTTGCAACTCTCAGCCGCTCATGCTTTTCTTTTTCAGCCCTGCCACTCATGATACTGCAGTCCTATAGTATTTGGAGGTTTTATTCAAATCTTGATTTCCAGGAGACATGACTTTCTAGACCTGTTACACCACCAACATGCAGTCAGATAGGGAAGTTTGTTTCAAATAAAATTTCAAGTTTATCTGTTTTGGCAACTACACATTACATGCTTCAGAAATGATAAGCCATACCCTCAGTTTCCACTACACTGATTTCTCCAAACTTAGAACTCCTAACACTCACTACTGATAATCTACAGAAGTGATGCACCAAAATGAAAATTTCAAGATACGCTTTCAAATGAATGTCCTACACATAAAAACAGGTAACAAAGTAACAAAGAAAACTCACTTTTTTATTAATAAAATGTGCTTTGAATAAGACAAAACTGAGCTGACAATAAATGAAAAACGTTAACCTAAAATAGACTTACTGAAATTAATAAAGCATGTAGACTACAGAATGTGCCTCCAGGAACCTTGACAGCAGAAAACTTTTGGTCATGCAAGGCAATGAATTCCATAATTTTTTTGTCATTCTTTGCATGTTGGCTGTCGTTTGTTAACTTATTTTTCATTTCAAAAGCCATAGGAATCAAAAAGATAGCATCGGCGTGCTAGCAGGGACTTTCCTTTCTGCTTCTGTTCTTTGTATTCTGTGTATAGAGTGGGATGACATGTTTTCAAGAGGTATCAAGCCTGTAGTAGAGAAGCTCTTTGGTCTTCCAACTCCCTCTTGTTACTTGGGATGAACAGTGATTACATCAGGCTTTTATAATGCTCTTTACAGAAACTGTGAAATAGGTCCACACAAGGCGACTTTTTCCCCCCACTGTTTATCTGCTGCTGCTGCTCAAACTTTTTGAACATGTCTACTTTGACCAGCACAGGACAGTGAAATGAAAAAAAAACAGCTTTTTTAATCACTATTTCTCAATTTCATTATCTTTCAAATTCTTTGTTTAGTGTTAGATTTTGAAACTTGTAGTCCTGTTTTTTGTTGGTTTTTGTCTTTTTTTTGTCTGAGATTTCTGTGCATTCCTTGTCTAGACTGTACTCTGGTGTGGACATCGTTACATAAAGGCTCAACTGATTCTGAGATACATCAACAAAAATAACCTAAAGCCTCATGAGGTAAATGTAACTCAATCAAACCAAAAATCGGTGGTGTAAAACGCTGCCATTTGGATAAACGCTAAAGAGCACAGGGACCTTCAAATGTGAAACACACATACACAGAATAACACACAGGATCAAGCCTAGTGGCTTTAAATTGGGGCCATAACGTAAAAAAAGCTCTAGAGAAATTCTCAGTAGGCTCTGATAAATGGTCATGATAAATGAGCTGCTCCATCTACACACACACACACACACATACCCTTAGCCATCTGGCCTGCGCTCTGGACTATATTATATTCAACTCTCAACTGTGTCGCTAGAATAACAGTGCTTGAAAGGGTGTCTGGGAGATTATCTGAGACCATACTGCCCTGATAGATCAATTTTGCATGCAGCAGTTAATAATTTTAGTGCAGTTTCTTTGTGACTTCTAACATGTAACAATGGTACATCTCACTGAGTATGGCTGTAAAATTGTCAGATATTTCGTTAGAAAAAAGGCCAGGATGTAACACCAAAGCATATGCACTTTTAGTCTGAGTATTATGTAAAAGCATAGACTAAAGACACAGCTATCTCTCATAATTTAATCTAGTGATACATGGAATACTGACCTAATTAAATGTATCAGATATAGGCCAGAACTCACCAATCCACATTCGATACTATTTCTTAGTCAAGGCCATTATAAAGTTATATTAGCTCAATTTTATAAATCTTCCAAAATAATAAAAAGTCACACAATTTAATAAGCTTATTCGCAAAGGAATATGGTGTGATGAAACATCTAAAAACATAGCACAGTTTGCCAATGTATATGGCAGCACAGTGCAGTGTGACAGTTTGCTCACATCAGCAACAAGAAACAAGGTTACTGCTAAATAATATTAATCACACAATACAAATTAGAACATGGAGTAAATAATTACCGAAAACCAATAGGAAAAGAAAAGAGTTTTGAAACCAGATTTAAAAGTAGATAAAGACGCACAAGCACAGAGTTCATAGGGATGACCATTCCAGAGCTTTGGGCCAGCAACATTAACTGCCCTTTCACCAACAGAGCAATGTTTAGAAGCTGGAACCACAAGCAAATGGGTACCAGAAGAACAAAGAATCTGAGTGGGAGAGTATGACTGGAGTAAACTACATAGATAAGATGTAGCCAGGAAATGGAGTGATTTAGAAAATAAGTAAAAGTACTTTGTACTGTATATGAAAATGTACAGGGAGCCAATGTAAATGTACTACGTTAGGGCTGATGTGATCCTGGGGTTACAGCATTAATAATAAATGTCCCTCTGGCCTCAGAACGGTTCAGCTGGAATGAACCTGATGAGGACATGGTGGAGTTGGCTTCTCCAGTATTAGTAACAATCACACATAGGTTGTGCTTGGCCCAGGATGGGTGCATTAGGGGTGGCAGTGATAAGAACAAATGAGAGTAGTATGCTGTAGGCGATTCAGGAGTCAGCCAGACAACTTTAATGCAGAGATTTTAACATTTAGGTCTGAGAGGGAGAGAGGGAGAGAGGGAGAGAGAGAGAGAGAGAGAGAGAGAAGAAGAGAAGAGATGTAAATCTGCCTATAAATGCCAGTAGACATACATGGCCAGAAAATCTTGTAAGGCTTCCTGGACAGCTTTTTTACCTAGTTTTCGATTTTCTACACATGTGGCATAGTGGACATATAATTACTTTAGAATTTGAAAACATTCTTACTAGAATTCACTCTACTTGTTTCCACTGTTACGATATGAATCGACAAGCTCGAATTGGATGCTTTCATCGGCCCAGAGTGCACGAAGACTCTTGGTTTCAGGACAACTCCAGCCTCGCATATCCTACATCTTGTGTTTCCTTGTTTAAGCTCCCACCTGCAAGTCAGCACTTGGCAGGCGCATTTTTGCTTGTATGCGAATATAGAAAACGCATTCCATTTTCACTTGTGTTGAATGTGGTCAAGATCCGTCTCGGACCACCTCCGAATGTGGTTTGAGTGATCGGAACGTGGCCCGATCGCAATGCGTCTTTCGTGCGTTACACCTGGCTTTACATAAAGGTTCCTAAATGGTTCTTGGCTTGGACATACAGTTTTAGGAAAAAATTAAATTGGAACCCTTACATTATGTGGAGGTTCCTTTAACTGTAAAAAGATTTGTCCCATCTAATTTACTAAACAGTTCTTTACAGAAGCATCCACTGGAAGGTTCCAAAAGTGGTTCGTTATGGTATCACTCTAAAGAAAACGTCTTGGTCTCTAGAGCAGAGCTGGAATAGTTACAGAAGAGCTGGAGAAAGTGAAAAAAAGGCAGTGGGACTCCTCAGTAAAGGAGGAATGGTGGGAGGGAATAACTGTATGAACACTGTCTTTGGTCTACTGTGACTTTATAACCCCTGCCCTCAGTTTGGCGGTTTGTCGTCGGTTTGTTCAGCAGCCCCGCAGCACCATCCTAACACGAATCTGATGACTGATAAACTCTACTCCTACTTTACCAGCCCATCCTTCTCTTTTTACACAGCTAACCCCCACCCCTGATCTGTCTTCTCTTAGTGCATCCCAGCTCATTCACTGTCTTATCCCTCAACTCACCCCTGACACTCACATAACTATAAGACGGAAAGTGGGGAAGGAGAAGGGGGGTGGCATTTCCATCAGCGCAAGTGTGACAAGAAGGGGATTTGGGGGGCGGGGTGGCAGGTTGTGATTCACAACCACAGGAATGGAACAAAAGACAAGGGAAATATCAAGCAGTCATTCATCAAAGCTGCTAAAAATACCAAAAAGTAAAGTCACAAACCAGCTATTAATAGAGATGATCATGTTACATGGTATGGACAGATTTATCATCACCTTATCCACCTGGGACACTCCTGACCACTATTTAACAACCTTAACTTCTTCAGCTAAATAGAAGTAAGTACTGTACTTTTGCTTAAATAGCCTGTGGCAGTAAAAGCCCCTTCTCTGGGACTTCATTATGGCTTATGGTAGAATTCAAACACACTGACCTGAAGGAGCGCATGTTTTCAGAGTTTTCAATGCCAAGGTACACAGTTTTCCCTTACCCCAAGTGAAGCTGGTCAGCCAAGACATGATTGGCATCCAAAGTTTGCTTCTTTAGTTTTATACTGGAGCTACAAGGCTAACATAGCTACCACGTAATGAAAGCTGCCAATAACCACCAATTAGCATTGTGTAAACAGCATATATAAATTACTGCACACTTGTCTTTAAATGCATTAAGCTGTTGAGTAATCTTGAACACACTAGCTTTGGTGGTTTCTGACACTGTATAGCTAAAACAGTAGTAGCCATTAGAAACATTAGTAGAGCCACCTTGAAACCAGAACTTTGCCTGTACTTTTGTCAATTTTTTAAAGAGTATAGAATGATAAATTTGAAGTATTTGAAATTTGATGTTTGGTCAAATTATCACTTTAAGCCTCATTTCAAACCGTCCACTACAAAAAACAGGACTGCTTAATAGAAAATATGTAACAGTGCCTCATGTCAGGAGCTATGGAGAGCTTCAATCAACACTACTCATGATGTACTGATCAGAATGAAATGAACACTGCTCAGATATTCCTCGTATTGCATTACCCTCACATTTACACCTCTTAAATAGACCATGCAGTGTTAATGCATTTGTCTCATCTTCAAAGCAGGCTTGTCAGTGTGCTGGCATTAGCAAAATTCTAGATGTCTCTAACAGACAGAGCACTGGACAAGCACACATTCACCCCTCACACACATCACTAACTCTCTGATTCTTCTTTGCAAAAACTGAAGGAGAAACTGCCAAAAGTCCTGTCTTTATTGTGATGTTAGCACTCAAACCTTGTAGGTGTTTAAATCACCTTTGAGCTACAAGATTTTCAATCTGTGCTTTTAATAGGTTAGAAAGTTCAGTGTTGCTAAATATACCTAAAGTATTAGCAAATAACAGTTTTATATTATCTGTTCTTACCTCTCAACTATTAGAAAATTAGAGAAGTGAGTTCATTCAGTATTCAGTAAGTAATGCAACCTGTCGAAATTCATACTCCACACAGTCCCTCCTCTTCCCTCTTCACTCCTCACCTTGGTTACTTGCCAGTCTAGAAGAAATGTTGCGGGTTCTGAATCAAAGTTCATCCCAAGAGCTGTCTTCAGCGGTGGAAAGCAACACCAATGTTAACTCTTGTTTTGCTTCTTTTTATGTACCTTCTTTTCATTGTGGTTTCTTGCTGGGAGAGGGTGTGCTACTTCTTCATCCTCTCATGTTGGACCAATGGCAGACTCAACGCTACAACGACTCACTATCACCTCTTTAGGTAAAAAGTAGTATTATCAAGAGGCAGGATGGGCTGGGTCTAGCTGGTTAGCATGCTAACTTCAGTATCTCTGCAAAACGATACACAGACATCTGACATGATGTCAAAACTGTTATTTATTCACATTCTGTTGATAATTTTAGTTAATTTTGGAATTTTTAAACAGAAAAATCTTGCAAATTGGTCCCTTAAGATATGAATTTAACATTACCGATACACTGGTATGCCACAAATAAATAGATAACTCAACGTACATATAGCCAAAGTCATTATATGAAAGTCTGTTCACTTGTTGGCCATCTTTACAATGCCACCAGGTATGAGGGAGAGACCAAAATACTCAAAACTGAAGATCAAACTACCATTTAAAAGGCGTATTTGTAATCACTAATAAAATCTGTCAGAAACCCCATAAAGAGTTAGTTGCGTTTGGCTCGATAAAACACGTGATATTTTGGGTAGTTCTGATTACTGCACTTGCGCAGTACTCCACAATGGGCGGGGGCTTTTCCCGCTCGTGCCACAATATAGTCGGTCATCCTTCGCTTGCAGCATAACCAGCAAGTGGACTGACTCTCTTTCTTGAAGGGCGGGGCTTCCTCCACGAACAGACACGGTACGAGCTTTCCCACTGATATTTTCACCAGTGACCCCTCTCCTCATTTATAACTTTTCTAATAAAGAGTGCAAAACACGCTAATTCCCTCACCTCCCATGTAGCGAGTTGCAGTCTGAGGTAAGTTGGTCAGAAGCAGCAGATATTTGACTGTAATAAGGTAATGAGTAACATGATAAGGAGAACGGATAGAAAAGCCAGTGTGAAGCCCATCACAGATCCCTTCCCTGATTTCACCGGTCTCTTTGGGTTAGCCATTAGCCATTAGCCTAGCATGGAGCTAGGCTAGCTTTCCGAGCGCACTGCCTAGGGCGCTCCTCCCTCAGCCAGCTGCTTCCGGTCTCAGGCTACCAGCTGAGAGGCTCTGCAACTTCTTAGCTAACACTGATAAACGTGAATGGCGTGTAATATTTATCAAATTCCAGCAGTGTCTAATGGCCATAGATGAAAGTGTAAGAGAGGCACATGTGACAAATGATGTGAGAAATTCGGACCTAAAACAACATCCAGCACTGTTTCTGCTGGGCTTCAAGATGTTGCTGTGTGTTTGTATGCACTCACCTTTATCTGACTAGGTTTATGAAGCTATAAACATCTGTCTATATATTGTTCATATCTATTTTTACTATTTCAACCAATAAAAATATTGTAGATTTACTTCAGTACTTAAATATGGTTCTTATCAAAAATGAAAGGACATCTCGGAAAAGTGAAAGGATGTCTCAGAGTGTGTGCTCTATTGTGTAATAAAACATGCCGTTTGTTCAGCGTCCATTAGATATATCCACAAACTGCTCAGAAAAACATAGTGACGTAATGTGAGGTACTTGATCACAATAACAATATCTTTTGTCATATTATCCACACCTAGTGAAAATCAAACAAAATCAAGCTCTGCTCCTTTCTGTCTAGGTTGTCTTTCCGGTTTCCTGATTTCACACTACATATGGAAGTGCAGGCAGAGCGGTTGGATGTGTGAGGTTTGTTAATGGCCCGACTGTGACCCCAGAGCTGGTGGTCTCATTAGCCCATACATCCACTGACCTGTGACAAAGAAAGGGAGAGTGGGACAGGCGCAGGGCTCTGACCCCGCCAAACAGACCAAAACTGAGGGCTCAGAACCACAACGATGACCACCACTCTCTTTCTGCGTCTCATGATTTTTGTCTCTCTCTTAGACGTGGCTTAATGCGTTCTTAATTCCCGAACTGCGTCATCGGTGTGGAACTGATTGGTGCAATTAAAGTTTTGTCAGAACAGTGATTCTCTCTCTCCCACTTGAAAGAGTGGCCCACTAAACTCCCTCTTCCTCCCCCCTCCTCTTTCCCGTCTGAACTCAGGGACCTCTTCAAACAGAATCACAATTGACAAATAAAATAAAAAAATTAAGAAATTACCCGTTCTAACCCTCTTGCACTTGGAGTATACAATATTTTTATTTGTTAAAGGGGAATTCTGTTGATTTTTCAAAAGTTTTGCATTAAGTCATTAAAATGTAAACTAAACTCATTTGGAGTGGTTAATGAGAAATAGCCATAGGGAAACTTATCGACCTCACAACACTGGTGATAGGAACCAAAGGTTGCAACGTCTACAACAAAAATACAGCCATTTTATTTGCTAACAAAACCACCAGTGAATCTACATATGTCTCCTGAGTTTTGTGTGTAATGTTGATAAAAGTGAATTAACGGTAAATCTAAAAAATCTAGGTCTTCTTTGGGGTCTTTTTATTTATTTTATTATAACAACCTGCATCTATCTCTCCACCATGAATGGATTTTCAAAACCACATTTTAGGTCCAAACATTACTTCAAAACCATTTTAAAACAAGCTCTCAGACATCAGGCAAAATATAAGTAACATTCACATGTATTAACTTTATGTTAGGTAGCTTTAAGAGGTATTATATCCCTTCAGACGTCTGGTTCCCATCACCACCACTGTGAACAATTCTTTCAGTAGGTTTCTCTAAAATGGGGCATTTTACATCAAACCACTCTGAATGACTTTGTTTCTATCATTTGTTTGTCTTTGCCATCAAATTATGCACAGTTTGGTGACACTGCCCTTTCTATTACCACGATTGGCCTGATATCTTTCTGATGCAATATGCAAATGAGACTCCAACAAATCAGTTTTATGTGAGCTGTGAGACTCCTGACCAACCACAGACGATCCAGATGAGTTTTCCAGTGGACACTGTGTACAAATGTTAATAGTTGAGGTTAAAATAAGGCCTATTGTTAAGCATGTTACATGAAGAATTGATGAACATGTTTGAATATTGGAAGGTATATCTATCAATATAGACACAACAAGAAATTTAATCTATTTCCTGCAGAAAATCTATGGAACACAATGGGACTTAAATCTATCATATGAAATACAGTTTTGTTGCCAGGTTTTTGCTTAATTGCACAATGAAATCAGTAATTTCATATAATCGCTGCATGTTACATTAAACTGCTCTCATATGCAGCTAAACACGCAAAAGTTTCCAACACATGAAACCTGTGGCATATGGCTTTGTACCTCCCCCCTTCCCCCCACCATCCGCAACACTCTTTCAGCAGATATACTACTTCCGCTCCTCACTCAACACACAGACACAATACTATGCTCCCTTTCTCTGCCCAATCTTGCTTGACTGCTACAAAACAAAATACCATTTGAGGGCTCTCAGCACTAGTTAGTTTGATGGATGGAGTGATGGTATGGTGGGAGAGAAGAGAAGAGCGCTGAAGAGCGAGCCGTATCCCCGGGAAAACAGCGCGGGTCGTTTGAGGAGGCCAGAAAGAGGCACGCTATGCATGATGAATCAAACAAACTAGCTGCACTGTTGCGGAGTGATAAGTCTGACAAACTCTCAGTGTACTGCTGGGGGATGTGCTCTCCAGGAGCACTGAGAGACGCACATCTGCAGCAGAACACAAAGTAAAAGACTACACAATACACACTCATACACACTTAAATATAGTACATATCCACTTACATATCCAGTACCAGTTCAACGTTTGGACACTGATGACTTAATGTATGTTTTTCATAATCTTAAAGACATTTAGGTCTAAAGGCCAAATCTTGAAATTGGTAAGAATTTTGGCTGAGTAATCAACTAATCTATCATAGTGTTCATCACAATTCTGTTAGCTGACAAATTTTATTTGTTTGTTTCTTTATGTATTTACCTTTTTTTTACTAGTAAATTATTTTTAAACCCTTAAAATCCCAGGCTTATTAAATACTAAGGCTTTTTATTCAGTAACTACAGGGACTTCAATGCAAACTGGTTGTTCTATTCTTAGGTTATAGAAGTGTGTAATAAAACTTTTGGCCTGCCAGTGGGCCTTGGCCTTTTAATGGGTTAAAGTAGCCAGTGAATCTCCATAACAGCTCTGTAAGCATTATTTTATTTTACCGAGTGCCTTGTTTAGGTGCGTTTGGGCACGATTAATCAATTTGTGGCCAAAATCAGCCCTTTTGATTCACTAAAGCCCTATTTGGACAGGATTAGTTTTTCATGAGGAGGTGGGATAATGCCAGTTTTCCACAGGACAGCTCTAATGTTTATGACCGATTCACAAGGGATAAGAAATATTGGTATAAATGACAGAGATAAGAGTGTCTTCTTAATTTATGCACTGCATTAACTCCAAAAAAGAGTAAAACATGTTAAAACGCTTAATTTAGCCATTATTTTGTTTACCCTAACCATTTACCTGGTTGTCTTAAGTGTGTCATTAGCATTGCCATTAGTTTGAGAATTGACAGCAGTAAAATTCACAGCATAAAATCTTAAAAACTTTTCTGTAATTTTTACATGTTCTGGTTTGTACCCATGAAACAGAACAGTACCGTTACATATGACCTTCATTTTAGACATTGCACATTTGGACAGACTAAAATCACTGAGAAAGGCAGATAAAATTTACATTACCCGACCTGCTCATGTAAAACTAATCCCTTCTGAATAGGCTGTTTTCATATCTAGTTTGTTACTAAAATCCACACCAAAGTGTAGGTTTCTAGGACATTGTATCTTTTTTAACTGGTTCGGTCGGTTTCACACTGCAGCTAAAGTGCACCAAATTACACATCTAGGTGTCTGTTTTATTGGTCAGAACTTCTGCAGGGACATGTGTTCTGTTAATCTCCCATTTGCCACCATAATGTAGAAAAATCTGCCAAAATCAGACGCATTGCTTTGCTATTATTTTATTGTTTGTCTGCTCATATTAGCAGCAGCTCATGCTGCAAGAGCGATATGAGTGTCTGTCTAGAGTCAGAAGTTAAAACAGGCAGATTATGGGAACAGTGAAGCGCTGGCTTGCTGCTAGAAGAAAAAAGCATGCTTTGATATTAAATTCTCGCATTCTGTGCGAACCATTGTAAAAATGCAATCCCACTGGCAGTGAACTGAACCGGGATTCACTTGGAAGCGGACCAGGACTTGTGATTTTTGGTGGTCCAGTTCAGTGGTTTAGTTTGGAGCAGAGTACAGGAGGAGTGTTCACGCCTGGCAAAATGGATCAAAATAAAGAAAAGGTTTGACTGGTCCACACAAAACAAGGTAGGCACCTTAAGAGAATCCTTAGTCTGGTATGGTCTTAATGAATTCTTTCTAAAACAAACAAAAAAAAAATATTAAAATAAAATAAAATAAAACACAAAGCATTCATTTGTGGTCAGGAATCAAAGAGAACATAATTCTCCCCATCACTAAACTCAATGCTAGCCAACATGGAGTTACATATGAGTAACACAACAGTATTAGTGGTCAACATTCTCCTCCAAACATGTTGAACTGTGCAATGATGATGTTTTATTTTATTTATCACATTCATGCACATCTCTCAAAAGAGAAAGAAAAGCCTTTGTCTGGAATGGCCTTGATTCATTTCTGAAAACAGAACCAAAAAAACACAAAACTTTCATGTGTTGGCTACAGTAAAAGAGAACATAATTCTCTCTCTCTGGGTGGGCAAACCTCATTTGTCCAAACTGGAAACTGGAAAAGGAAAAAACTTTTTAACTTCAATGTACTTAAAGGGGAAGTAGATGAATTTTTCAAAATTAAATGGTTAAGATGTAAACAAATTCATTCAGAGTAGTTTGATGTGAGACTCTGTTCTGGAAAAACTTGCTGAGTCAGAATTGTTCATAGTGGTGGTGACAGGAACAAGACATCCGAAGAGTTTAATGACTCTGAAAGCTCCCTCACAGAAAGTTATTACATAAAATGGTTATGAGTACTCTGCTTAAGGTCTGACACATTGTTTATGGCAGTTTTACGATAATGTTTTGGCCTAAAATGAATTTTAATCCATTCATGGCAGAAGGGTACATGCATGGCTTTATAAGGCAAAACAGTCCCCAAAGAAAGCATTGTTTTTGACCATTTTACCATTAATACTATATATGAAAACTCAGAAGACATGTGTAGGTTCAAATGTTAGTTTTGGACAGTAAATAAAATGGCTACATTTGTGTTGTACATATAGTGACCCCTGGTTGCAATTGCCTAAAGAAATCTGAGTATAAGTTTATCTACAATTGACCATTTCACATCAAACCACTCTAAATGACTTTGTTTACATCTCTATGACTGAATTCATTCAGAAATTTTGAAATATTGGTGGAATTCCCCTTTAAAGCTACACTATGTAAGTTTAATGGATTTGGAGACCACTCTGGTGGAAATGTGTAATTGCACACAACATGCTGATGAACATTTTATAATGTTATTTGTGCCCGTGAAAAGGGGTCAGTTGGACCCCTTCCTCAAGCAGATAAACCTCACATTTCTGAGCATGTTGAAAGAGTATTCAATGACAACTCAGTCAGAATATCCGGGGATGTGAGTGAATGATCTACTATTGTCATCATATCTTCATCAGTATAATGCTGATTTTACGCTTGAGACTTGAACAGCCAGCTGGACCTTCTTTTTAAGCCTATGCGCCTTATGTTAATATGTAAAGACATATGACGTGATCTGAAAAACCTCCGCAAAATCTGACATGACGCCTCTGACTAAATTATTATATTAAATAATTATTTCCGGCTTGACAGAGTGACTCCAAGCAGCCGACCCACACCATATTTTTCTATATCTGTTGGTCAGTTCATCATGAAATGGTCACATAATTTAAAAACCAAAACAATATAACAAACAAAAATCAATATTAGATTTGATATGACAACGATGATATATGATGACACTAACATATTAACTGTATGAGTGCACACATATACGCTCCCATGCTGCACATGGCTTCTTGCTAGCAGAGGTTTGAGTTTCAGCAGGGCACTTATCAGACGAGCGCTCCTTTCAGCACCTGGCTGCACTTGCTAACAAGATTCTGTGCCAGTCCAGTATTCCAGCTGACAACTGCCATTTCTAAAACTAATTCTGGCCGCCACTCACAGCTGTGTGAGCGTATGTGGGTGTCTCCTCCTTTTACCACAGCTACAGTAGCCCCCCATCACACATGGGGGTTAAAGGTTTGAATAAGCACTTTGTGGCCCAGCGCAAGCCGGTAATGACATGCAAATAGAGGGTTAAACCCACAATTGGCCACACAAACATTCTGGCTTCTGATTTGTTTGCTCAGGCTGCCACTCACTGGAGGCCCACCTCCCCAGCAACTGTCTGCGCAAATTCGGAGAGAATGCTATACTTGTTACTTGCTGTTTTGCTTTTCACACCAGGTCAAGTCGAGTAAAGTTTGACAAGAAAATGCTTCCAGTGACTTCACAGCGAGTGTAAAAGCTAATAGGAACTGAAATGCATTGCTGGAAAGTACTGATTATTGCTTTCCGTTGACAGGTCATGTCAACTAAGACAACAAATGACATGAAAACATTACAGACAATTAAACGCTTGTGGCGAGTTCAAAAGGACTCAGAGCTCTATATGACAAACTAGTGATTGTGGTGGTTTTTCAAAGCAGGCATAAATCGGGCAGTGGCGCACATTTAGACTCGGCTGGAATTTGTGGAGCTCCCAAACCTAGCCTGAAATCTCTAAAGGGTGGAGTCCTAAATGACAGCCCTTGTCAACACCAGCCATCGCCAAGGCAACAACCACAGGACAACCTCCTCGTTGTTTTAGGGAATACGAGGGACATCCAGAGCACTGATATGGAACCAATTAGGCATATTGCCATTGTTTTATTTGCCGATACTGAGTGAAAAACATTCTAATGGTGATGTCTGCCCTTTTATGATTTGAGGTAATTAAATCAGAGAAATTTGATGCAGGAATCAGTGCCACATGCTATCTGATTTAACCCCTGGTATAGATGCAGCTATGTAGTATGTGGAATGGGGGCTGGGTGTGTGGGGTAACTGCTAAGTCTTCTGCGCATGGGAGTTCTGGAGACTTTAACTCAGAGGAAGGCGTCTAGTCCCCAAAGAAATCCATAATCAACCACGAATACCAATGTGCATTCAGATACACGTTTTTCCTTGCTAGCAAATAGGAGTTTGCTGGCAATAATGCGCCTTTTCTTCTCTGTCCCAGCTCGTGTTTAAAGTCAGGAATCTGCTTCTTCTCAACTCTGCAGCAACAATCTTCTTGGCACCATGCATAGCTGGACCACACTTCAGTTACCTCTAATAAATAACACAACCATGCAAAAAAAAGCTTCGGAATTAACTGATAATTGTAACTGGCCTTTAAAGGCAGGCTGCAGATATTCCATGTGCTCGTTTCGCTGCTTCAGTGTTTTTGTTCAGCTTGGCTCCGAGGAGGGTTAAACCACAAATACTTCCAGTCACCCACAGTAAAGGTAGTCTCGGATCCAAAGCAAAATTAAAAGCCTCTCGCTTTCAACCGGTTAAGCTTTAATAAATCCTTCGCTCTGAGTATAGGCAATTCAGAGACGAAAACAGAACGCGGAGGAGGGGGGGAGAGACAGAGAGAATGTGAAGAAAAGGAGTTAGAATAGTTTGACTACACAGTTATAAATTTGCACGTTTTGCAGATGAAAATCCTTGTTAGATTTGGCTGTATAAAAATAAAGCCTGTCTAAATCATGACTCCTGACAAATCTTTCATGATGCTTGTAAATATTTCAGTTGTGGAATCCAACTGAAAATCATAAATTTCCCCACTCAATTCCATTCACCGAGATGATAGAAGCGTGTAAATACAGATGCGGACCACTGCCTCCAATTATTTCTCACACTGAATAAGAACTACAACACTGACAGATCAGAAAAAGCCCTGCAGAAAACTTTGATGTCTCCAGTAAATAAGAACTACAACGCTAACAGATCAGAAAAAGCCCTGCAGAAAACTTTGATGTCTACAGTAAATAGTAACTCAATAATAAATTCAGAAGATCTTTTTTTTAATTTACTGTCTAAAATGCAGAGCATGTGGGACTAAAAACATAACATCACACTGTTTCTGCTAACATTAATTGGGCCGATATCCAACCACTCTGGTAAACGTGAAGGGTCTACCACCCCAAGAGACATCCAAGAGAACACTGTATTGAGTCCCAGATTGGTGCAGGGATGTGTCAGAGAAAGAAAATTGACCCAGCTGCTCTCATGAGCTGGGAAGGATATCTTGATTTCTTGTCAATCAGAGAGATGCTGACTAATCCTGAGCATCTATGCTCAGTCACATGTGAGCAAGTTTGAAAAGATGCATACAGTGATACATACAATATCTCCAAATTTATCCAAACAGCCCTTCAAATTCAGCTACCTTAAGGTGCAACTAACACAGGCATTCAACTGCACACATACAGCTCATATAATCTCCATAGAAAAGAATGCCAGAAGAAGGAGACACTCTGGAGCAGCCACACACAAGCCTAAGTTCACCATGCCCAACGCTAAGCATCAGCAAAAGGGATATCAAGCCCCCCAGCACTGGGCTGTGGAGCAGTGGAACTGTGTTTTTGAAACTGATGGAGCACTATCTAATACATCTGGGTACCTGACCAGTATCTGACCTCACTAATGCTCTTGTGGCTGAATGCAATCAAACCCTCACAGCAATGTTCAAACATTTAGTGTAAAGCCTTACCAGAAGACTAGAGGTTGTTACTGCAGCAAAGGGGGCACAAACTCCCTATTAATACGCTTGATTTCAGAAGAACTGCTAGATGAACTTTTCAACATATAGTGTATCAGTCCCAAATTTCTATGTATGGCAATATTTGACACCATTAGCATACAATGCTTACACTTTTACTCCATTGAACGTTTTGGCATCACTTGTACTGGAGCCATTTTCAAACTTCTTGTGCAGGATAATCTGGATCCATATATTATCTTAAGATTGGCGTGTTGGAAAGAAATAGCCATGTGAAGTTATAACTTAAAGTTAAATAAGTAATTAATCAGGTTACCTAAGGTATATCCTGGTGTTGTTTGATGAATATATCTGGGGAAAAGATCCAGAAGAATAACAGCCAAAATATATCCTCAAGTAGTAATCATCAAGCTACAGGCACTATAAACCAGTACGGGGCTTTTAAGTATATCTTTTTGATCATATCTGATAAAGTGACTGAGAACGTGTATGGCAGTTTTTGGTCCACTATAGCTCCCCCAGTGACGGACTGCTTAAAAATTATACAGCTTAGAAGAGAGCGTACAGATGAACATACCAGTCATGCTTTGTGATATCTACGTCTGTCAAAAGCCTGCTGAAATCTGACCAATGGCCACATTTTTCAAGATACTGAGATATTGTTAGAAACCCAGCTACAGACCAGTATGAAGATACACTGTGTAAAATGTGAACTTGATTGTAAGAGAGGCTGCTGAGATACAGTTGAAAATTGCTGAGCTACAGTTTTCAAAGGTAGTCTGCATATAGTTAGCCCTCCACAAGAATTCAGCACATGTTTTAGCGTCCACCCAGCAATATGGATCAAAGGTAAGACAGATCTGCCCTCCTCTCATTACAATGCCATCAATCCATCTCATCTAGAGCCGCTAGTACTGTAGCCTGTCATTTACAGTTCCTACATGTTTCTACCCATGCTTCAGCAATGACTCAGTAATAAGGCTAAACACAGTGCTCTGAAAGCTCATCTCAGGTTAAATACTTGTTGCAGAGATGTAGGTCACAATTCCATTAATCATAGCACCTGGTTTTACTATAAGCTATAGCTGCAAATCTGCTTGGAAAAACATCACATTTCATATCTTGACTGAGCAGATTAACTGCATACAGTGATAGTGTTTGCAGTATCTAGGCTAGCTTCTGTAGAATTAAAAAGACCTCTAGATAACATACTATAAGGTAACAAATCCACCAGATGTTAAACATACGTACATGGATCTGTTTATCTTTTTAGATGGACAAAAACCATTAAGTCATATAAGATGATAGACTGCAGTGGTGATAGGACAGCAAAGCTATTGGATGTATATGAAGGTTGATTTCAGCCTTCGCCAAAAAACGGAACTATTGAGAGTGCTATTGTACCTGCAAACAATAGGCCCATTTCTGTAGTTTGACGGTCTGTTTTGGTCTGCATTTTATTGGACTGAGATGGCAATATGGCTTGTTTTTAAAACAATACAGAGCCATAAAAGAATCATAAAAGACTGAAGCTACACTTATCAAGCTGGGTCTCAGTTTCACAGAATCACTGCCTCGCTTCCTCATGTGCTAGCCACATGTACCCTTCCCCTCTTCACATTCTACCAGTCATGTGTTGTATGGCAGTGAAGAGACAACACTTGAATCCGTGCCACAACGATTTGGGAGAACAAAAGAAAGCTCAAAAACTGACTGGGGAGGGTTACAGATGAAAATCTTTGCTTACATTACATAAAGCTTTTATTAACTAAAAACACATCCTCCTAACATGCATAAATACAACTTTTATCCTCCAAAAATGATGTTCCAGACCTCTTATTGTTCTAGAAATACATCAAAAATCTCTATAGTCAATCCATCTACAGTTTCACAATACTTACAATATGGTACTGACATGTATACTGTACTTTGGGAACAGTAAAGTCATATTAAGTCATGATAAATGCAGTTTGTGCTCCAAAGCAAGACAATGCAAAGCTGATGCTTTTGAAACAGCGCCATACTGTTCCAAGGAAACTGAAGGAGGGTCCTGGGAGGACAGGGAAGAGTGTGAATGGCAGTCAGTGTTTTCCTTTCGGCCCTGTTTTGGATGGGCCGAACACAAAAGGGGCAAGAGCCGGAGGTGGCCCCTTGTGTTGCGAAGTGCTGTTTTGCTTTGTTGTTGTCGTTGCATCATGTTACAGTGCCTGAAAGATATTAGAGCATGCATGGCCTTCTGCGGTCATCCTGGCAGCGTGCAGCTAGCTGGAAAATCTGGGACCGTGTCATGAAATTCAAGGGGATCATGTCGACATGGGAGGGAGGAGAGGCACTGGATAAGCGGATCCATGGCACAGCATGCCACTGGCTGGGAATGAGGTTTTGGCAAAAGTGTGTGAATTACGATGCAGATATGAAAATGAAAACGTTCACATTACACAAGAGGGGTGGAAGAACCATGAGTGGAATAGGTGGTTAAACAGCATATCCAATTAGATAGGAATGTCTTGAGCTTAGGGGTCCGACTAATGCCATGGTGCATGAAGAATAAGTACTACTGGAAAAATCTGCAATTGCTCTGAGGATTCTTAGGCATTATAGCTCCCCAAACTATGATCTCTAATGAAGAACCGGAAAAGTAAATAGATTTTGAGTGAACAAACCAACCTTCTGCAACAGCCTTAGTGTTGTCAGGATGAGGTGATAAAGATCTAAAGAAGAATGGAGACGTTACGTCTCCTCTTCTCACTGAACATCACTGCTCACGGATCCAGATGTGTGCAGCTGTGCCTGCTCCGCTCTTATATAAACATCTGTACCGACTTTCACACGCCATAGACACTGTCTGCTGCTTTGTGTGGTTTATGTACAAGGGATTCAGAGACATAAAGAGTGACAGAGGGAAAGAGATGGTGCCAGTTTCAATTGTTATATGCTTTAGTTTAAGATCTTTACAAGTTAGAACCATTCATTTCACCGGACTAGTAAAGTGTGTAGCTTGCATATGAAGGTGTAAGTGTCTGCATCTGCAGCTGAAACTATATTATATTAATACTAAATCAAAGCAAAAGTCACCTCACCTTCTTACCTGAAACCATGTCTGAAGACCAAAAATGTTCTTGCTCTCAGAAGGAGTGTTTCTTGCTTCCTCTCTGAGATTTATAGACTGGTTCAATGCTTGGCTGTTGTTCTAAGCCAAAAACAAATCAGGAGAGAAGACTGTTAATCTCATTTCTAACAACAGAGGAGTCCTTGCCAAGAAGAATTCTCCATTCAGTGCTCCATCACTGTCTCTGGGAAGATCACTGTAAGGCAAACCCCGTGCTGATACACTAGGGTGTAACCAAGCTCGTACAGTCTCTAATGCTGGTCCACATGGGTGGAACAAAGCTTCTCTGTTTATTATGTCCAACAAAGTCAGGAAGCATCTGAAATATGGGTGTACTGGAGAATAAGGGTATACTGGAGACTAATATTCACTGATAAATGGAAACATTTAATGAGTAATATTGGTCCAATGTTGGAAATTCTGATATTTTTATGCATTTGCTTCAATCCAACATTTTGTTGTGATGTAACTCCATCACTGAAATGGACAGCATAGCACCCCACACACTGAAGACCGGAGGTTTGATGAATCTGCTATATCAATAAGCAAGAATCCTAACACTAAATTCACCTGGTTCAGCAATGTCATCACTACATATAGTTAACCAATCTTTAACTAATCCATCTTTAGAGTCTTGAGTTTTAAGTTCACATAAATGAGCAGTTATTGCTACACCAGTCACAATAATTCCATGATTGCGTGAGCACAGTTGTTTAGCTGATCGCAATAACTTAAGATGACCACAATTATTTTTCACAGCTGTTGGCATTCACAATCATATGCTTATGTTGCAACAAACAGAAGGTGAATTGGTTGCATTTTTATCAGCTGGATGAAAGAAAGCATAAAACGCATGTATTAAGACACATCATTGTTCTTACAAACACAACTTCTGACTGGTGCTATGACACCTTTAGAGGGCAGCAGTAACAAATGTTTTTATTTTAGCTAAAGCTGTATCTGTCGTTAGTTTGGAGCTACTAAGCATTGACAGCTAGTAAGGAATGAAGCTAGCATTTAGCTACTTTAGGCTTGTGCTGTAACAGCTGCATGCATTCAACAAAAAAGACAGTTGGCAATTAATTGTCAACTAAAATTTCATGACCGTGACAAGCTTAGCAATTGCTTTCTGTGTCGGCCACTTAAATTATCAGGGCAGAAATTCCATATCGGTGCAACCCTTATCTGAAATGACAGAGGAGCAAAGTGGAGGAAATCTAAAAATCATTGAAGAAAATCTAAGTCCAAGTCCTAGCACTGGATAAATCAAATTATCCAATTTTACCTATCTCTCAGAAAAAAGGCTGTAAAGATAAAGCCAGCCAGCACATGACAAGAGGAAGAAAATCTGCGACTGAAAACTAGAGGCAAAAAGAAAATAAAAGTGAAGTACTGACACAAAGAGACTCCTGAAAGAAGATCAAATGTGACAAAAAGATTGCCTCCACATTTGCAGAGATAAGACAGATAAAGTGCAGCAGACAGGGCTGAAAACAGTAGAGTGAGTGAGAAAGAAAACCAAGCAAAGCTAAGGAATGTTCCCTGCCTCCGAACCATATCAAACAGACTGCTCTGACCTATATAAGCTAAGCCCTCTCCTCCTGCCGCTGTGGACCTCTGTAAACACAGCAAGTCTTGTGAAGATCACACAGAGGGTCCAGATGAGGGTCGGTGATAAAGAACCTGTATTCCAGCCCCCTCTCAGACTTCTTATCTGCGAACCATCACCCGCCACCTGCATTCAGCACACTCGCTTTTGACAGACAGCTGGCACCACCCCCAGCCTGCCCACTAGTCGGCCAACCAAAGGCCTCTTTTGTCCCCTTTCAGCTCCGGATGGACGTCTACAGAAGGGGGCTGTCTAACAAGGCTGGCCCGGAGAAGGTGCCATGGAGCAGGGCAGAATGTCAACAACAAAAAGCCCCCCTGCGGAGGCCAGAAAGCTAGGAAGATGAAAGCTGCAGATGAATAACCCCAGGCTGGGGCACTATGCAAAACGGCTGAAAGTTCACACGTATATAAATATATGTGCAGTACATTGACCTTTAGAAGCCTAGAGTTAGCACTACGTAAATGTAATTACATAATTACACAATTAATTACATAGTTGGTTACATAATGTATTAAAATTCAATCCAATTTATATTCAGTACTGTGCAAAAGTCAGACACCAATATTCATTTATTTAAATTCCAGTCAAAATGAATTTGCCTTCAAGAACAGGTTATTCATTGTTCATGAGACATTTCTGAGGAGACTAGATTTAAGATAATCCACTTGCACAAGGAAGGGGAAATTCAAAGGAGTTCAAAAAAAATATTAAAAGATACAGAGAAATGAGACGTCTGTGCAAGACCTGGCAGACCACCAAAACTGTCACCACCAGATAAACAGTACCTAAGAGCTCCACTCTTGCTTCAGATCTGAAAATATCCACAGGTGTTTCTGTCCATCCTTCCACTGTGAGAAGACCTAACTCAACATTTTGGGTCTGAAAGGATGAGTAGCTGTCTAAAGGTTGTTACTAAGGAAATAGACAAAAAGGAAGAACATTTGCAAATCAAACAAAGAAGCAGAGTCCAGACCTCAACATCACTGAATGTGTTTGGGGTCATGAGAAGCAGAAAATGCAACCAATGTCCAAGACGGAAAAATATCCCTGCAGATTTCTTTAAAAAAATGAAAACAAGCTTCATAAAAAATTGGAAACTGTGATGAAGGCAAAACGTAGACACAGTAAATACTGGAGAAGTGATAATATTTTTAGTTGTTAAAGTTTCTGTGTTATTTTCTGTCATGTTTTCCCTTTTTTCCCCTGCTGCTAAAGAATTTGTATCTTGTACTTAATGGCCATTTTGACTAGGAATTAAATAAAATAAGGGTCTAACTTTTTAAACCTGTATTAACAGGTTTGAATCTCCACTTAAAACTGTTTTCAATTCACATCAATATTAAGAAAAGGAAAAAACATGGAAAAAAGAACATTCTTTCTTTCTTCCTTCAAAGCTGTAAATGTGTATTATGGTCAGACTTTCAGATTTAAGTTAATTGAAATAATGGGCATCTTGTTCTTCAGGCCAAAAAAAAGAAAAGCACCATAAAGTTCAAAAGTTCTTTTCATCAAATTCAAATCATTAAAATATCTCCTCTTTCATTTACAAACAGAAATGTGGTATCAATTAGAAGTTAAGAATCCAAACTTTTCTCCACTTGTTTCTATAAGCTTAGAGTAAAAAATAACTGATATAAATTTTATCACATACTTTATTATTTCCAGTAATAACAGTGTCTTCTAAGAGTTAAAAATCCTTATAATCCACACAGTTTCTATGCTATTTCCTTTCTAACAAACTCAGTGGGCTGCTCCATTTGTTTCCAATCATGGTGTCCCAAAGGCAGAATAAGACAATGGTGGTTTTTCACCCTTAGAGGAGTTTGGATGAAAGCTGTGCAGACAAATCCAGACAACACAAATAGAGTTTCTCCTTAAATCTGCCACACGCCTGACAGGACCAACCGCTACGTATGATTCTGCTCCAGCAGGCCTCTCTAAAGCTGACTGTGTATAGTGAACCTAATTGTTTTTCTTTTTTCCCAAAAGAACAAAGAGGTAAGCTAGGACGTTGAACAATGACAGATGACTTTTTTGCTATAAAGTGCCAATACTGACTACCCCAGGAGGAGAAAGAAAAAGAGACAAGATGATTCCAGGAGAAAGAAAATAGGACATTTAGAGGTACATTTAACTCTCTGAGTTACTAATTCATATTTTATGTGGAACAACTTACTACTGAGTAGGCTTTTGTAACTAGGCAGGAATTACAGACATGAAGACACACATGGAGACATACTGAACCACAAATAAAGATGTTTTATATATATATATATATTTCCACTAATATTTGACTATTTAGTGGTCTTTTTATAGTCCTTGCAATCCAGGACTTGGACTACAATGCAGTATGCTTCATTTTCATGGTGATTGTTCTGTAAACAATCCTATATATACTCATCCTAATAATATAAGCTCAATAACTAGCAGTGACCTAGCTTACTGACCAACTCCTGTTCCAAACCAAGGACATTTTGACCACATGCATGTTAACCAATCCCAATCAAGCTAAAGGAAATGTATAGATAGACTAAATTCTTTAGAAAAACACTTGACTTGTCACACAATTGTATGCAAAACTCCAAATACAAATAAGGCAGGTTTGACTTGACCTAATAGAACAGTCTATAAACTCCCACTAAAACATTACTGCCTTCACTGATCTCTGACAGAGAAAACGATGCATAGCAGCACCTCAAAAAGACAATCTCAAGGGGTTCAACTTCAGTCATGATGTATGAACCCTTTTAAAACTGATGTATATGCATCTTAGCATAGCAGCCACCTATAAATCACCTATGTCATGTATCCTCCTATGCTATATAAGAATAATTGATATATATTATTCAGCTACGCACTTTCTCTCACCCCGGTCCCGAGTGTGTGGAGTCTACAGCTGCTGTACTGTAACTTCTCCAAAAGCATCTCTTTCCATTTCAACACAAGCTTTCTTTGTCAGGCCTTCACAGCCAAGCTAAATGTCCAGAACCCTCACAGTGGAGTGTTCTTTTAGCAGCAGGCGGGATTTACAGTGGGAGCTAAAGGCTGACCTCAGAGCTGCGCAGGTAAAAGTTCAGGCTGCAGTATAGCAGCAAAAACCCAGTGACACATGTCAAAGGGGAGTTAATGAAGGGGCTCACGAACGGTGACAGAATGAGAAGCATGTTACATTAGACAGGAGTGCTGGAGAGATCCATTTCAGCTCTAATTTAATAGCGAGGAAAGGATAATATATCAACATTACTGCACGTGGCAGGGAAAAGTTACTCTCTGGGAGTTCACAAAATTGTGTGTATGTGTGTTGAGGTCCACAGTGAGGAAGATTATCACATATATATATATATATACAGTACTGTGCAAAAGGCATCTTATCTAATTGTTTAAAGCTATTTATTTGGACAATAATAAAATCATGTTTTTGCCTGTAAAATACAAACATTAATTCAGTAAAAAGTAACAAGAATTTCTTGTTCTAGAAAGTAGTTAATATCTTTCGAGGCAGTTAAGTTTGGCTCAAAACTTCAACTCTAAGCCACTGCATGAATTTGTTAAATTCTATCAGCAGTGCATCTGATTTAAAGTTGCACTATGTAAGATTTTATTAAAACTGATATACGTAGCGTTACAAAAAACAAAAAACTATGGCATCATGTCAAACATTTCGGACCACGTCTTTAGATACAGCCTCAAAAAGAAGGTCTGGCTCAATATTTAGGTCTCAAATGCAAAATCAGCATCATTCTGATGAAGATATGATGACAATAGTAGAAAATTCACTTACATCCTTGGTGGACACGTCCACCAAGTGCGACCGATTTCACTCTGAATACTCTTTCAACATGCTCACAATCATGAGATTCATCTGATCGGGGAAGGGGTCTGAATCAGAACCAATGCTACAAAACATTCTTTCCACCAGAGAGGTCTCCGAACTCCCTAATCGAATATTAGTGTTTTTTCCTGAATGTAAAAATGCTCATTGCTCAAATAAATAGCTCTTTAAATATATACTTTTTTCAGGTGCTTAAAACTTTTGTATAGTATTGTATATAAAATGAAAAAAGGGCTGCAATGGCTGCTTTGTTAACAGAAAGCCAGATGATCATATCTCATAACAAACTGTTTTTAGGTTTTTATTTTTTACACCTTCGGAAAACACCAGCTGCTCTTTACATCATATGAACATTTCATGATGAACAGACCAAAAGAAATGGTACAAAGTCCAAAATCTTGTTATATTAACATACGCTTGTATGAGGTCTACAAAACAGACACTTTATAGGAGATGGCAAACACACCCTTTAAAGTTTCCATTTTGGACATATGAGGCTTTGTTGGGACAGTGACGATACGGTTATGATTTAATCTATGTTTTCTTTTGTGTGTGTAATAGATTGTTCATTATGAAAGGGCTTCTGCTTGTTTTGCTGACTAAGTTCACGGTTTACAGAAGGTGGTTACTTTCATCAGGCAAATGCCAGCCAGCTTAATCCTCAGACCCCTTGCTAAGTATAAACAGAGGATAGTCCCAGCTAAGTTATATGTAGTCATGGAAAAGTCATTTATTCAGAACAGGACCCCAACCAACTACCCGCTAAGACCTCCTAAATCCTTTTAATCCTAGTTCACACATAATATCATTATAATTCCACAACTTGCACTGGTAGCGTAAAAAAACACACTGAAATAACATTCAAACATCAGGTAGTAAAAAGCTCCTGTTTCAAGTAAATGGAGGCGAACTTGACACTTATTTAAGCAGCGTGAACTAACCACTAAATGAAGTGCACACCTGCTGTGCGTATGTGAGGTAATCACCACTTGTGGCACTAACTGACATTGCAGGAGTAAAAATTCCTCTGTAGGTGTGTGTAAATCACAGTAAGTAAGGAAAGCATTTAAGATCGTTTAAGGGGTATACTTCCTACTGAGCACCTACTTCACTCGAAATAAAGGGAAAATATACACCCAGTCAAATTATGTACAACTTGTAAAGAGTACGCTGTTATTTAAATGAGACACAAGAAAACAAGACAGTGTAGTGAAGTTCGCCTACTGACCAGACAGGCAGAAAGACAGACCATACACATACACACAATGGCCCTCATTTATCAAGCCTCTCAAAATAAAATGACTGATCTAAAGTCAGGTCTCATCAGTCTTGATATTCCTATAGAGTGCATTGTAAAAGGCATGAACAGATCCCTGATCAGTACTCTTACTCTAAGAACTATAAATATGGGCCAATATGACCATATGGTATGATACACTTGTGTCTGGGTTGTGCTTGCTAGGATCTACGTCAGACTTTTATGTTTTCAAAGCCCAGTACTGTCTATGGTCCATATGTTCCAAATACATAGTGGACGAACCAGGGAACACACACACACACACACACACACACACACACACACACACACACACACACAGAAATATCCTTTTTAAAGGTCTTGTTGTCAGTATTTTACCAGAAAAATAACTAACACTGATTAAAATAAACAAATGTCTGAGAAATAAAGGTGATAATTAGATTTTTGGGAATTTACATTCTGTTTCTGTAAATTTCGTCAGGCTCCTCCTGTCAATGTTTTTAAAAAACAGTTAAAACATACTTCTTTACTTTAGTGTTTGAGCAGTTTTTATTGCTTCCCTTGTTTTTACTGGAATATTACTTTTACTTTCTTGTTGTTAGTAGTATTTTCTTTATACTTTTATGTTGGGCATTTTAATTTTAATTATTATTAAAGTGTCCCCTTGTCTGCTTTTATTTGTTTTTTTTTATTTTTGAGTATCTTTTTTCTCTTGTTCCTCTGTTGTTTTTACTTTGTATTGTGAAGCACTTTGAGCTGCATTTTTGTTGTATGAAAGGTGCTGTGCAAATAAAGATTCACAGCAGTGTTAAAATGCAGTATGTGTATGTGTTATTTACAGAAACTGAACCTTTTTTCAAAAAATGGATATTGAGCATTGACCAAATTTTGCAGTACACTTTTTTTACACTGCACTTCAGACCCTTCCTGGTCTCTCTTCAGTTCAGGTAAAGGTGAAACACACAAATGTCCAACTGCAAAAAAAAACTGCTTCAGGTAATATTTCTCTCTCTGGACAGGTCAGTGTGCATGCGTGTATGTGTGTGTGTGTGTGTGTGTGTGTGTTTGTGTGCAGTATTGTGATTGACTGTCCCGTATGGTAATCGACTTACCTTATCAAGACCACAGAAATGAAAACCAGGAGGTTTTAAATCTCAAGATAACAACATAATCTCTATGGTACAATTTACTAGCTGTGTGGTATAGTGACTCTATCACACTTAAAGCCGTATCACTGCAACAGAATCCCTGAAGGCTTTAAATGCTGACAGCAGAACCTCATTCTTAATGCTTAAGCTATGTTTTGTGCCTTTTCTGCAGAACTAAAGGAACTCTTGTCGTTTCTATTTTCAGCAGCTTGAATTTTATCAGTGGAGGCGGAGAGTCTCGTGGCTTTTGGGCCTACTTCAAGAGTGTGCGCGTTAAGTGTCCTAAGTGTGTATGCAGTCTTTGTTATCTATCACACCTCCAGAGATACAAGGTTCCTCAGCTAATCAAGCTGAGACGTGGGCTTGTAAGTGGCCCAAGTAAAGATTCTGAAAGGACATATTTCACTCTGACCGCCTTCCAGAAAGGATTCATGAGTTTGGAAGAGGAAACGCTGCATCCTCCAGTGGTTATAAAGCACCTTTTTAACAACAGGCTGTTTTTGAAGGTTTTGCTGAAGATTTGTATGAGCCATGTGTGTAAGTGCAGCAAGAATCTAGGATCCTGATAAGATTGATCTAATTAATTATTAATAATTATCAGAGCTAACTTAGGATTCAAGATAAATTCAACTCTACATTAATCCCTAAAATCTCAGGCTTATCACATACTATAATTCAGTTACTACAGGAACTTTAGTGCAAACTGGTTGAGCTATTCTTAGGTTATAGAAGTGTGTAATAAAACTTTGGGCCCCCGGTGGGCCCTGGCCTTGCAAGGGGTTAAATGGTAACAGCTACGTGAAGCTGCACTACCCAAAATTTTGGAAATGCTGTTCAAAAGTTGGAGATCAAGACCAATTTGGTAGCAGACAAGTGTGTAAAGAGATTCTAATATGCTAGTTATGGACAACTTCTCACTTTCAAATGATTAGTAAGAAAACAGTACATATCTGCTGATTCTGATACATAAACATTGTAGAAATTAGGACTTGATCTACCTGGATTAGCATTACAGAGAAACACATTTATTATGGCAGTAAAATGATTAATATGTAGATATTTTAGAGATGAGATGATTCAGATATCATTGTGTGTCCTTAGAATTAAGTTGCAATAAAATTAATATGTAGAATTCATCATATTTCAAAAGTGGAGATCAAATCTCACGCCAGATAACTCGACAAAAAATGGATGTAAATTAATAATTAGAGTATATTATTTATCATTTAATACATTCTTGTTCACAGAAGACTTGGAATAAAATAAAAAAAATAAATTTAAAAATGTTTGGCAAATAGTTTAAATACTTTTAAGTCTTTTAATACTTAAATATTTAAAACCTTTGAACATGCAATACGGCAAAAACATCATCACATTAAGACATTTTCACAATACACTATATATATATACCCACTCAACAAGCACTTTATTAGGAACAACTGTACACCTACTCACTTATTTAGTGATCTAATCAGCCACTTGTGTGGCAGCAGCGCAGTAGATAAAATCATCCAGATAGAGGCAGATAAAATCATGCAGATACAGATACAAGCTTTAGGTAATGTTCACAACAACCTTCAGAAAGAGGAAAAAATGTGATCTCAGTTATTTTCACTGTGGCATGATTGCTGGTGTCAGACAGGCTGGTTGGAGTATTTCTATAACCACTGATCTGATGGGATTTTCACACACAACAGTCTCTAGAGTTTACTCAGAATAGTGCAATAAAGAAAAAAACATTCAGTGAGCAGTAGTTCTGTGGACTAAAACGGCTTGTTGATGAGAGAGGTCCACTGAGAATAGTTAGACTGGTTTGAGCTGACAGAAAGGCTACAGTAGCTAGGATAACCACTCTGTACAATTGTGGTGAGCAGAAAAGCATCTCAGAATGCACAGCTCGAACCTTGAGGTGGATGGGCTATAACAGCAGAAGACCATGTCGGGTTGCACTTCTGTCAACCAAGAACAGTGGACATAACTGGACAGTTGAAGACTGGAAAAACGTAGCCTGGTCTGATGAAACTCAATTTCTGCTGAGGCACATAGATGGTAGTGTCAGAATTTGGAGCCAACAGCATGAATCTAGCGACCCAACTTGCCCTGTGTCAGCCCTTGAATGCCAAACCCTATTTAAGTACTGTTTCCAACCATGTGCATCCCTTCATGGCCAGTTTACACACCTTTTAATGGCTACTTCTAGCATGATAATGCACCATGTCACAAAGCAAATGTCTTATCAAACTGGTTTCATGAACACAGCAATGAGTTCAATGTTCTTAAGTGGCCGTCACAGTCGCTTGATCCGAATCCTATAGAATACCTTTGGGATGAGGTAGAACGGGAGATTCGCAGTACGGAAGTACATCTGAAAAATCTTCAGGAATTACATGGTGCAATCATGTCAACATGCACCAGAATCTCTAAGAAATAATTCCAACACACACACAACACAGGAACATAATACTATCACTATATAATGATTACATTAAACTATAAAAGGCCAATGATCTGACATCCAAACAGCTACTTGTTGCTATGCAGTTACTCTACACTGACTGCTGTTTACAGGCTCTTAAATAATTGCTCTGTATCTTTTTTCATGATGCTATTTTTCCATGGTTTAAAAGTACTGTCAGCACCCATTAACATCTCTGAAAAATGTACTGTGATGTAATTTATCAAGGTACCAAGCACATATCATATTACCTACCCCTATCTACTATTCAAAACAGAGTTTTGCAACACTTAAACTAATGTATAGCCATAAGATCCATGTAACATTCAGTACAAGAACTTGATACCAGAGTATTGCAGCAAGAGAGCTGTTTCAACAGAAGAGCTTTTGTCTCAGGCATGACATCCACTCTTGAATATAAAAGGCAATGATCCACAGCAGAAAGCTTCCATTGTGATGCCTTGGTCCAGAAACAGTTAGGGATCAGAATAACGTTATTCTAACCCTTAATAGCAGAAGCTGAATGACGGACAGGAAGACTGCGAAACAAATTCATAAACGTCAGTGATTTCTTTCATCGTTAAACTAAAAAAAGACTTACATCCATCGCTTTTGGGCTTTAACCATGTACACTATCCTCAATGACAAAACAAGAATGGAATACTGCTCAGCTGCCAGTGCGCACATGTATTATCACTTGAAGTGGTGTCAAATCATTCCCAAGCTGCTGCCTGTTGGTATGCAAGCCTGTCCATTCCTGGTTTTGTAAGCATGGGTTAATAACTGTCAGCTTCCAAGGGATCTCAATTAATTTCACAGGTGGGAAAAGGGAAAGAGCAAAGGAAGAGAATTCCCCCCATCTGCTAAAAGTAACACTAAAAGCAGGGTTAAATCAGAAACACAGATGTAGCTCACTCGATGTGGAAAACATATAGCCTGCCTGTAGAGTACAGTGTGCAGGCGAATCACGCAAATCAGCAATTTTTCTCGGCTTGGGAAAGACATGAGAGTGATTGATGGGTGTCTATTAAAGACTAAAGATGGTGATAATGGACAGAGTAGCTGTGTGTGTGGGTGAGTGTGCTGCTCTTCTTGCAATAGGATTTCACAGTACTACAATTTTGACTTCCATACTGATAACAAGTGTAGGATCACAACGTTTGTTTACTGTGTCTTTAAAACAGAAATATGTGGATAAATTCTGGTTTGATTGGCTACCCTGTACTGGACCTCATTCAAAAAGCATTCCAGCCTGAAAAACACTTCTTATAACTTATGCTGTACATTGAATTGGTGTTTTTTTGGTAGATGTGTAGTTTTTCTGACATCATAAAAAACGATTAATTGAACATGAGCTGTTTTCTCAGCTTAGATTCCATATATGGACCATATGGACTGAGGAGTGAATGGTATGTTTAACGTTTAATGACCATTATAAAACAGATAGTCCTAAAATCTGATTGGTTGAGCCATGTTTGAAACTGCTGTAAAGTACACGATATATGCACACCTGTGACCTGACTGCCTCACAGCAACTGAATTCTGTATTACTGCGCCACCTTGCGAAAAATCTTTGTGTTGTTAATGGAATAATCTTTGGCTCTAATGCTGCTTGCATGGACCACCGATGAAGTAAGAACTCATATTTGTTTAAACAGAGGGACTGACAACTTGCTTTCTTAACTAGAACTAGGCTTGTTAGCTAACTAACAGGCTAAAAGATGGCAAACATGTTAAACAACTCCATTATCAATATCACAGGTTGCAATTAAAGTATTTATGATATGATTTACTATAAAACAGCAGTATCAAAGTCTAAAGAATGTCACTTGAGTGGCTTACAAGCTTCAAATGTCTGTGTTTCAGTCAGAAGTAGAATCAAATCCAGGCTCAATCTTAAACAGCTCTGTACACCCTAAATAGTGTGCTTTTGATATCCTAGCTTCTACAGCCAAGTAGTGCTTTATTCATTGAGTATGGATGTAGCAGAATCCCAAATAACTATTTGTTAGCTTTATTATGCACTTTTGGGGGGCAGGAACCAGTATTTAAATACATACGTATGTAGGGAGCAGAGAGCCATTTGAGATTCAGCCCCAGCGAGGGGGCTAATTTGGTGACCAAAAAGTACTCATAAAATAAAAGTTTTTGCTTTAAACAGCCATATGATATGATTCATTATTACACATAAAAAAATGTAAAAAGTTCATGAAATGACTGGAATATACGGTGATGGGCAATCAAACGTTCTTCTCCTGATTCAGTGGTCCACGGTTGCTTGGCAATCATACCGTACTCTAAAGAAACTACATTTCTTGGCAGAATGCTTGTTTATGTCAATTATTATTAATAATAGCTTAAAATATTTTCAGAAATTCTGAATTCTGTATTTTATTATATTTTATGTTGGCCACCACTTTATAAAAGCTGCTCCGCTTCACATTGTGCCCAATAACACCTCTCCCCGCGTTAAAATCACTGTAATGTGCAGCCTCTCCTGTCTTATTGCTTTATTTTACAGTCTGTTTAATACTGACTTATGATCTAATCTGATTGACCAACCTGATGATTTGGCTACAAGCCACTTTAATATTCTGCAGTGAAATTATTTTTTCATATATTGTATGTTTTACATTTTATTTTAGTGGGAGTGTATTTTGCACATGCTTCTACTGTCATGCTGTTTGAGATAAGAGGCAGAAAGTAGACTCAAAGCATAGCAGCCGCTCACTCACATTCTACGTGCCACTGTTTAGACAAAACGTGGCTACTCAAACATGTTCAAAACACTGGTGCTGCAGATATTACAAGTTTTCATATTTCACTGTAGAATAGTTTCATAATGCAGACAAAAACTTCTGAAAATGTGCCTTGCTTCTGTAGGTCATAGACAATGCCCGTTTACATCATCTCTGTGACATACACTCAATGTAAGAACGAGACAAAAAGGACTGGAAATGGATCAGGCCAATATCTGATCCATTGAAATATGCCTGGATCATCTGCGATCTGAATCAGATCAGGACATACCTATTTATAACTTATGTTGACTGTTGCAATGTTGTAATTTTATTGAATAAAACTCTTCACCTGTTTTAGATACACTTATGGGTGCATCTCTGCCCATCCAAATCCAATTAGCACTTGCTATTTGATTCACCTATGCAATGCTGACACAGTCCTCACCTATTTAATACAGAACTGAGAGTATTGACCTGTTTGCCATGTTGCACTGAACTTTCAATATATTGTGCAACACTACCCAACACCTGCCTCCACTCAACCCTGCAGAGTTTTCTTCCTGAGATTCCTCTTTCTCCTATAGTTTCAGACACCCCGCCGATTCTCAGGGTCTTTGGCCTTTAGGCCCCACCCACGCTATGAAAGCAGGGGATTTGGCCCTTTGACAAACAATCCTTCATCAAAACCTCTGGTCCCTCCACCCATCCGTCTGTAGATCGGTCACAGCCACCATCCTCCTTTATTTCAAAGCACACCCCTCAACCCCGCTGCCGGCCTGCCGTCATGCCAATCAAGTGCTTTGCTTGGGTCGAGAGTTATTCTCATGGCTCCGAAAGGAAACACGGGGTGCCTCTTTTCAGGACCCACCACAGGTTGGCCTAGGTTGGGCAGGACAGCCCTCTTACTCCCCTGAGCTCATGAAAAGACCAAACCCCTCCTTCACTCTTTTCCCTGGCTCTCTCCAACCATGAAGGTTGGGCTGGCCTAACATTCCTTCATTACTTGCTCACTTCTTTTAATTCATCATTTCCTGTCAGTGAATAATCCATGTATTCCTGCTGTGGTTTTTTCATGCTGTAAAAGAATAGATGACATCACATTTCTTGTTCATTATCTCTCTTCTAGCTCCAAAACATTATCCAGTACAATAGGGCTGTACAGTGTGGACAAATACTTGCGATTATATTGTTACATACTGTAATTGCGATATGCATTGTAATATAATAAAAAACAGACTAGTAAATCAATAGTGCCCGTGTCAAAGAAAACATTCCTAATTTTTTTAATAAAGGAGTTTAAAGTAATATGTAAACACTGTTTCAAAAAGTACAGTACCCAGGCCATATGGTCCATATATGGAAACTATGCTGCAAAAACAGCCTGTTTTCAATTCACTGTTCCTATGATGTCACGAGAACCACCAATTCAGCCTACAGCAGTTTAGCCCCCCCATTCACGCTGAAGTTATAAGGAGTGTTTTCAGCTCTGCATGCTTTTTGAATGAGGGACAATATAGGACAGCCAGTCAGAGCAGAGCTAATTTGTGTTGTATCAGTCTTTAAGGCACACTAACAAAAACAGCCTATTTACTTGTAAGGGATAAAGAGAGGTTTGGAAAAATGTATGCATGGTCATGTAAAAATGAATTATGACCATTTTTGGGACATAAAACCAGACAAATGTCATAAGTGGATCTTAAAGGGAAAAAATTTAGGTTATGGGTCCTTTAAAACATCTTCACAGACACTCACTGAGACCCACGACTGGTCATGACGCTCACAGAAAGTGAAATTTCAATGCACTTTTCTGTGTTTGCATATGTGGCCACTGCATTATTACATCGTGTCCACTGTAACAATGTAACGACGCATTGTTATATTGATTATTCTGTCAACAAATCAATTTCTTTTTCTCGCATGTCTCACCGTCAGTTTCACTCTTAGTTCAGTCCAACCCTGCCCTTCATTCCTTTGTGCTTTTCTCTCCCACGTTGCATGGCTAGCTTGAGAATTCCTGCTGCTTTCAGCATTCTGTGTATCTCCCTTTTGCTTTCCATGAAAACAACACACCAGCTGGATAATTAAATCATGCAGTTTTACAGTGCACAGGGCAATGTGTTTGTATATATAGTTTTGGAAACTGCATAAATTTTTTTCCCAAAAGAAAAAGCTGAAAGTGTCTTTTTGGAATCAGTCACTGGTTTTTCAGTGAGACATTTTTGGCAGATCAAAATGCTTTGGCCACCCACTGCCACATCCATCTACTCAATCTGTTATTAGATTTGACGAAATATGATGGTTAGGTTCATTCAATAGCCAGCAGATACAAAATGCTGAAGTCCAGCTGCTGAAGGTTGGAGCACTAACAGAAAGCCCCTGGAGTCCCCCACAAGATCTGTGCTCTGATAGACAAATGGCCCTAAAATAACTCTGACTGAGGTGCCCATTTCCTGTTCACACACACACACACACACAGAGAGAGAGAGAGAGAGAGAGAGAGAGAGAGAAGGAAAAAGTGAAAGCAGAGAAAAGTCTCTCAGAAAGAGGGAGAGAAACATATGGTCAAAAAAATGGTTTGAGAGCAAACCCGCCGCAGCATCTATTTATAGAGAGGTCCGGTTATTTTCTGCTATAATCTGAACCCACTCCTTACACCAACACATTACGTTGGCGCAATACATGGTGATATTATGTCTTAACTCATTCATTTGATCAGGTAAGCGCGAAAAAACAATGTGAGCATTGTGGCCAACGTCAAGTGGATATCACCACTGCTAACAGTCTGCAGGCAGTCAGCAACTATTTGTATTAGCTTCTCATTGCGTAAGTAATCTCTTGTTCTTCTCATCCCAGAATAAACAACAACAAAATAAAAACAGAATCCATAGTAAGTAACTGACTCAGCTTTATAAGGGTATTTCAGCCTAAAGCTAGAGTTTAATATGTTATTTGTTGTGTCATGCAGTATTCTATAGTCCAGCAAGGGAATTCATGTGGTGTCAACCAATCTTGACACTGATCAGTTCTTATATCATTCATCCAACAAGTGTTTTCTTTTTCCAAGATAAGTATATCTATCAAAGCAGGTCATAAAGAAAAGCTATACTGTCTTTATATAGCACCAAATATATGTCAGAGACATTTCCCCCTGTTCTGCCAGAGAAATGAGCCAAACCTTGAAAACAGCTACCGCAGTTTTACAGCTGCAATAAGATACTTGGCTTCCTAACAGTAACATTAGCAATCTGGCTTCCTTCTGTATTCACTAACCAAAAATAAATAAATAAATAAAATAAAAGCAGTCCGTCCCCAGAATTCGACCCAAGTTCCTCCCACCTTCACGATACATCATCAGAAGGGGGTTTTCCTTGTCTTTATACTGGAATATTGCATTCTACACACTTCAGATTGATGGAGAATGTGTTTTATATGGTTATATATGAAATCCTTTTGAAAAGGGTTCTATATAGCACCAAAAACGGTTCTTCTATTCTTACAGGCTTAACATCATTACAATAGAAGAACTCTTTTTGGTGCTATAGAGAACCATTTTCAAAAACCATCATTTTTAAGAGTGTAGAGACTACTGCGGCTCTGCCATAGGATGTGAGCATGCATGCTTACAACAGATGTAGTGATGGTTAAATTTTTCATTTTGGCCAGAGAGTCACTTTAAATTAACTCTTGTTCTTGTTATCGAGGCCTAGTTTGTTTCCACGATTTTCCACCAATTCAGGTATTAAAGTTGTCAAGATGGATTCCATTCCAATCTTAACTTGTACAGTCAGTTTTGGATGCATTACTGCAAGACATAAATACGGACTCAAAGCTAAAAAAGATCAGTGAAATATGGTTCAAATGAATTGTTTTTGGCTACACTTCCTCAAGAAGAGGTGAAAATGACTCCACCTTCCGAGAAATATGTCTTCACCAGCTGCTGTTGCCAGACTATTCGGTCTTGTTATCTTTGTCTGTTTTTTTCCACCTCCTCACTCTCATTATTTTTGGACAATTTTTCAAAATGGGAGCAGACCTCCACCAAGAAACAACATTACCCATGCAGGGAAATCAGTTGCAGTTTCAAACCTACAAGCACAGTCATTTGGCAGCAGTCATTATGTTTGTTCCAACACAACTTTGATCCATCTTTGGTTCACTACACTGAAAAATCATTGGCCATATTTTCACATTTAGATGCTTTGGCAGTGTGCCTTTTATGCTTGCGCACCTCAGCATCCCACTCCATGCTTACCAACTACTTCTGGCCAGGCTTGTGGAAAGAAAAATGGATAAACAATTAGAGTTGAAAGGCTGGTGACATTCACAGCTGGAAATATTTTCCATTTGCTGTCCACCAGCTGGTAGAGAAGCCAGGACACTGCTGCTTCACCAGGCTGGAGGAACCAGAACCAAGCAGCTGAGGTGAGACTGTATAGAGAGGAGGCATCTACTCACATCTAATAAATCACTCTAAAAAGTTGTGGAGACATTATCTTTTACTTTTTACTGGAAGAAGGAAGAACATAAACAACCATGTGCAACTCTGTTTCCAAAAAAGTTGGGACACTGTGCAAAATGTAAATAAAAACAAAATGCAACGATGTACAAATCATTTAAACCCTACATTAAATTGAAAATAGTACAAAGACAACAAGTCAAGTTTCAAGTTTTTTGAAAAATATATGGCCATTTTGAATTTGATGCCAGCAACACGTTTCAAAAAAAGTTGGGACGGTTAAAGACTGGTTAAAAACACCCAGTAGAACATCTCACAACTTATTATGTTAATTGGCAACAGGTCAGAAACATGACTGGATATAAAAAGAGCTTCCCAGAGAGGCTGAGTCTTTCAGAAGTAAAGATGGGGAGGGGTTCAATGCATTAAATACAGAATACAGACAAATACAGTTTCTGTATTGGAAATCACTGCATGGGCTTAGGAACACTTCCGAAAACCACACAGTGAACGCATTTCATCGATTAAAAGTAAAAGAGTCCGGGTGCTAAGCTGGCCTGCCTGCAGTCCAGACTCGTCACCCACTGAAAATACTTGGTGCATTATGAAACTAAAAATACGACAAACGAAACCCTGAACTGTTGAGCAGCTGAAGTTCGATATCAAGCAAGAATGGGAAAACATTTCACTTTCAAAACTACAGCAGTCGGTCTCCTCAGTTCCCAAACACTTACAGAGCGCTGTTAAAAGAAGAGGTGATGCAACACAGTGGTAAATATTTCCCTGTCCCAACTTTTTTGGAACGTGTTGTTGGCATCAAATTCAAAATGGGCATATATTTTTCACAGCTCACTTTCAACATCTGATATGTTGTTTTTGTACTATTTTCAATTAAACATAGGGTTTTAATGATTTGCACGTCATTGCAATCTGTTCTAAAATTATATTTTGCACAGCGTCCCAATTTTTTTGGAAAAGGGGTTGTACAGCAAATAAACAGTCTAACATGAAAATATAGTGCCAACTAACATTTGCCTTGCCCGTATGCCTCTTTTCACTACAGACATCCTCTTTTTAAAATCTTTTTACTTACACTTTCTCTGATGGAATTTAAATCAAAGTAAGTCAGGGTTGCTATTTTCCTAAATCATGTTGACTGCAAGACCAGGACCAACACGGCCTCTGATGACCCACATTCTTTTTGTTATTGCACATATCCCAGCACTCCATGAAACCACTGCTAATTGCTTTCATGTTACAAAGCGCCCAGGCAAACTTGGGGTCTATCCAAGACCACCTTGAAGATGTGAAACAGTGTAAGCCATGCACCTGACTTCTTCCATGTTGAGGAAAGCAAAAAATGCAGACATATTACTTGGTGTTATTTTTCTTCTTTTTCAGAAGACATAAAATGGTCAGAACACATGCCGAGTGTTGACAGTCATGAAGGGGGGTTTATTGCCTATTGAGAATGGATTAATGTCATAATCTTAATGGAAAAATCAGCAAGTAACTTCAAGGTTATTATACTGGATAAGAAAAAGGAAAATCTTTCAATAATTCTGTAATATGCTGGTATTAGCAAACAATAACTACAGGAACGTAAGAATCAGTTCTGTTCCCACATAACAAAATGTACCGTAACTCTAAATACAGTGAATTAAGTGTCATTTCACAGAGATGCAGAACAACCATCTGGCCACAGAGCAGCTACCAGCACTGAGAACGTTCCAATCAAATAAATACTTACAGCAGTGCTCTGCAATTTTCCACCTAAAACTCTACTCAATTCCTTATGCAAATCTAGGCTAGGGCCAGTTTCCCAGACACAGATTAAGCCTATGCCTACACTTAAAAAAAATCCAATGGTGAATCATCAGTAGCACTGCAAATTAGTCCAAGACTACTCTTAATCCATACGGACCAATGGACCAAGACTGAGATCCCCCCTCTCCCCCAGGGGTGAATAAGTGGTCTGCTTTTCTTGTGTTTCTTCTTGGGTTTGCATTGCATGGTAGTGTTCTAACATGTTCTAAGGAACTGCACCAAGACAAAAATCACACCAGGGTTCATTTTAATTAAACCAAACCTGCCAAGAGTGAATGCACCCTGAAATGGCCTTTACACACAGATGGAACTTCATTCAGTGGTTGTTAATATTGAACGTACAATTAAGGAGTGGTAGTATACATAAGTGCACTTTTCCACCATACAACACAAACCTAGCTGAAATAAGAGAACATTTTATTAAGAGTATAACTGAAGCTAATTTTTGCAAGATATTGGAAATCATAACACCTGACAGGCAGAACAGAATACCAGGCTTTCATACTTGTTACTTTCCATGTGCTGGTTAAAGGCAAACAATAACAACTCATCTTGATAGGCTCTATGTTTGGACATGTTATAAAACAGCAATGAATCATACTGAACATACCCCCCCCCCTCATTTGAAATCAGCAATCCAGCAGTGCATGTCAGAAATAATAACCCAAAATGCCCGCAAGTTATGTAAAGGGCAACTGAATCTTGGGCCAGGCTGCATATCTTGTCAGAGTATTACAAACACAACCATATAAAAGGGTAGCATGCACATAAACAAATGTTAATCTCCCTCAACTAGTTCAATAAATAAGCACAGCTCCATTAAATGAGGAGTAACTCTACAATGAGGCTACAATACAGAATGGGAGTAGTTTGTAGAATAGCTGAGACTTGATGGAATGTTTCCAGTGAAAATACCAAATACCACATCGTAAACTCGGGAAAGATAGGTGCACTTGACAAATGAGTGGTTGTGTTTTCAGCAGATTATTAAGGGCTGAGAGAGAAATTGAATAAACATTAAACTGGGGAAAAAAAATCTGGCTATTAGGTTACTGATAAACAAGCCCTAAACTACATCCAAGTGTTTGGCCTGTAACCGGAACACTTATGAAAAATAAAACAGAAAAGTTCTCAATGCGGGCACTCCTTTTTGGAAAGATAAAAATTGGCTTGTTTCAATAAGGTGGAATGTAAACTCTGAAACTCTACAAGTGCAGTTTTACTTAGTACAAGTTTGAATATGACGTAGATTACAAGTTAAAAAGATGTGTGCGTGTGTGTGGTGTTATCATGCTAAATTGTAGCTTAACATATGTGATAAAAATGTTCTCAACAATAAATACAGCACTGTGCAAAAGTTTTAAGCAGCCACAAAAATAGTTTCTAACTATTTATCTTGGGAGTAAGTGTCATTTGGCCAGTAAAACATTGTAAAACATTTGAATAAATACAAATACATGGAAGTACAGGAAATGTAACAAGTTCTTTTGCTTTAAAAAAAGCTATTAATGTCTTAGATATAATACAGTAAGAAAGACACAGGTTTGACTTCTCGCTGCACTCCAGTCTATGTATGGATTTGTTAAATTACTTGTGCTGCTGATGGAATTTAATGAAGCTGAACTAGGTATTGTATGGTAATTGTTTTGGATTATATTGGTTAAGTGTACGTTATACGTAAATATTGGTTAAACTAATACAATGATGGACACAAAATCACAAAATTGCACAAACAAATGCTTACTGCTCAGATAAATGGTGCTACAAATAATTTTACCTTGCCTACAAAGTACTGCGACTTTTCATAGTATTGTATAGCGGAACTTTCATTTTAACTAGTTTTCCAATGCTTTCTAATATTCTGCTATGTATTTATTGGCCTTTTTTGGTGGAGCGGGTGGTGAGGTAGTGGGTTTAATTTGTGTGTAGAACCATCTCCGATATGCAAGTCTGTGTATCAATCAACTTTTGAAATGTGGTAATAAATACAGCTTACTGTACATTGCAAAGTGGCCTGTTATGCATATCAAAGTGCACACAGTGAAGTAAAAACTGCCATTACTCAGCCAAAGCGTCTCTCTAATGTCTCCTCATTCCGTTCTTCCTCTGTGTCTCTTGCTAACCGCTCTTGCTCTCTTTTTCCTCTTGGTTTGCCCTGGGAATAAATCACTTTTCTTTGAGAAGTGTGCTGAGTCCTAAACAGTGAGGCTACTAATTCATCATGGCCTCTCAGTCCAGCTTCCTCTCACTATTTCTTCCTCTTTGCTTTCCCCACCTTTGAAACATGGAGCTATCAGGTTGATGCAGTCTAATTTCCTGCCTCGCTGAAACCGATGCTTGCTAAGAGAGCGACATCAGTCCCAGAGACACCAATAAACGAAGCTAAAGTTGGGATTTGTCCAAAAAAAAGAAAAAAAAAAACATGGCCAAGCTTGACAAACATGCAGAAGGAAATGAAATAACTGTTAAAGTGGAAATCTAAAAGGCCCAGTTCAAACAGGTAAACTCAATTTTCCCTCAACATGCTGAGATTTTGATCCGCCTCCGAGAGATTCCGCTGGGGCCGAGGAGGCATTCCACATCCTGCCAAATATAATTTCCATCTCGAGATGGAAGACGAGATTCCTCGTCGCTGTGGGCAAACACACAACCCGGCCGCATGAGCACTGCTGTATTTCACAGACATGGAAGACAGATTTGGACGGTAAACTCCAGAGTGACGGCATTCATAGCTGCCGCTGCTTGTCAGTGGTGGGAAACAGAGACGTGCAAAGAGAGAACGTCTGAAACTGAAGTAACGTTTTATGTAGCAGTGTATATCAACACTCAATATATTATTACAGTGATAAATGGGAATGTAATTTTCAGTCCGATATTGGAATTAAAACTGACAACTTGGAATGGACTTTAGTTTGCCTCTACACCACAAACAAGTCATTCAATGAAATGGCTAGCACAGTATACAACACTGTTATTCCACACACGGAAGATCAGACATTCAGATTACAGATACTTTGCAGTTTTAGATATTTTCAGAGATCTATTTCATAGACACAAAGTCCATGATAAAATGATCAGAAAACAGCAGTGTTCCTGTTGACAACAAGCTTCTGCTTTACATGCTTTACGCACAGTATGAAAGATTTTTTGTTAGAATTGGAAAGAGTAGTATTTCTAAGTTAAGAGAAAAAAACACTAAAAATATGGTCTTCGTGCACTGCTGCATTGTTTCAATGCGCTCACAATCATCAGCTTCATCTGCTTGGGGAAAGGGTTTGAATCAGACCCAATGTACAAAATGTTTTTCTGCATGCAATTACACATTTACACCAGAGAGGTCTCAAAATCTCCAAAGCTTACACAGTGTAGCTTTGAGGTGTCTTACCTTAAAGAACACTTTAAATGCCATATAAATTAGATAAACAACAAATTTCCTTTCTGGAAATGCGCTGTCTGATTGGTTCACATGTACAATACTGTGTAAGGTTCCCTTTGGAAGAAAATGGAACAAAGCAGTCCAATCATTATGAACTATGTCAAGTATGTAAGACATTTTTTAGCATAGAGTAGCCATACTTAGGAAGCATGGATTCATTACCTTACCTTAAATACCCTCTTGTAGGGCTGGGCGATAAAACGATAATGATAATTATCGCAATATAACTTTTACTCAATAGAGTGATAAGGCATGTTTGATAAATGTTTGATATAATACACCGTTCTCACACTTCCACGTTCTAGCGACAGCCCTGGTGGCGTTTTCTACTGCAAGGAAAGTGACACTACTCTGCTGTCGCCAGGAGAGGGCGCACTTCCGAGTTTTTCGACATGATTTAGAGAGGGAGGGGCAACGAGTAGGATGAGTCTTTCACAACGGAAAGAGTTATACATTCCCTGTTTGAGTGGAGCGACCGGCGATCTGATCTCCTGTGACCGAGTGTGAGTGACGAGATAAGTGGCGTAACCGTACTGACCTACAGCGAACTCACCTCTTTCTGTACATCCTAACCAGCTTTAGCAGCGTTAAATCACAATCCTCACAACTATAGTGCTGTTACAGCGCTCGGACAGTCATATTTTAATATTAGTGCGTTCTCAAGCAACGAAAGTGAAAGAAAGAAGTGGGTTCATGTAAATTACAGCCCTGATTTAAACAAAAGTAAACTGAGGACGCTGTGAGGCATTGGAGAGCGGGAGCTCCGTCACTCACACGGCACGGAGAATTGATGATACTGTAGATCAAACACGACACAAAAGCACCGCTTTCAGTTTGAACATACCTAAAAGCAGAACTCTGTTTGTCTGGTGTTGATATATTGCGGTTCACCCCTTAAACTACTACGATAGAACAGAGACATCCAGTCGTCGCTAGCTGGTGTCTGAATACTGTGATGTCATTTGTAACCAGATAGCCTAGCACTCGTCACCAGACAGCTGAAAATAATCTGTTTTCTTTCTTTGTGACTATTATGAAATTATGACTATTACAAAAACTGCGGCCGTGCTATTCCAGCTGATAAAAACAGCTCACCAGACACTCTCTCCCACTCTCCCGTGACAGATTAGTGAAACTTTCCACTGTTTGGTGAATGTTTGTCGTGTTCCAACCATAAAGGGTAGTTTAAAACAGCAGTTAACCACCCAGGAGCAAAAACCAGCCTTCAAACTTGAAAAACATAATGATTTGACATTCATCGCGGTATGTATCGATATCGAACGATATGAATTTTGTTAATCGTGATAACATTTTTGGCCATATCGCCCAGCTCTACCCTCTTGATACCATGACAGACATGTGGAACATATTACAATATTGAATTATATCACTATCGCTCAGCCCTGATTGTGACATATGATTTTGCTATGAGTTTTAACCTGTCTTCATTTATGGAGTATAATGTTAATTGATTTTAAAATGCAAAAAAAAGTCAAATTAGGCCACTTATTAGTTATTGGGACCAGTATCACTTACAGCAAATTACATATAGTTCTATTCAGGCACTTAGAACGGAAACCTTTCATAGCGGAACAGTCACTAACACTGTCTTGTCCCAGGCAGGCTGGCAGTGAAGAGGTTCAGGATTAGTGAGACCATCCCTGCCCCCCTGGTCAGTCTCTGCAGTAAGAGGCCCAACAGTGTGGACACAGCAGTGTTTCCCCTCTGTTTGCACATAGCTGGGCACCGTCCTCATCGGCCTCTGCGGCCTGCTTGGCTTCGGATCACAAGACATTAGGGAAATGAAGCTTTTTATTTCAGGATTCCATGGTCAGTGTGGTTGGTAAGCCATTTCTGCCTTGCTGCAGGGTGAGAGGGAAAAAGGGCATGGAAGGAGACAAGAAAGAATGAACGAGGAAAGAGGTATGAAGACTCCACTGTACAAGGAAGAGAAAATGAATGTACTAAGAACCACAAAAAAAAAAACAAAAGAAAGTAGAAAAGCCTTCATGTAGACGCACAGAGATTGGAGGACTGTTTCTTGCCCCTCCTTTCTCTCTCCCCCCTCCTGTTACACAGTCAGGGTCAAGCAGCCAGACAGAACACCAACATGAGCTCTCTTCTCTTCGCCTTTTATCCTCCACTGAAGTGGCAGAACAAACAGCGGCTTGTGCCTAGTTTTAAGCCACCGACAGTGACGACTGCACAAAGGCCGGGCCTATATAAACAACTGTTTGAGGGCTCTGCGTTTGCCTGAAGTTTGTAGGCTACAATGGAGGAAGAGGCCTAACTGTAAACTTAATCACTCACTGTGGCTCTGCTGTGGAAATATGATGCAGAAAAAATCACTCAATGAAATGGCCAGCACAGTCAACCCACATAGGGACAGATTTAATTCAATGCTGTGTTTAAGACTTTGCAATATATCATTTTTTAATTGTTACTAAGGATGCACATCGGAATGAGGCAATTTTTGACTTTTGCTCCAAAATCTGCCAGTGTATTACTTTTGTTTTGGCAGATCTGTGTTGCTATTTATGAGGTAAATAATGTAATGTTGTGCACATAATGTAAGAAGTGCACTAGTACTGTATTTGAATGCTGCTGCTACACTTATAACCAAAATGCTGTTGCATAATTATGCATATCATTGTGCTAGCCTCTTACTTTTGATGTAGCACTTCATGTTATTTAAATAGACAAATAATTCAAAATTGTACATTTAATATGTTAGTTTGGCCCATTAAATAGCAAACAATGTTACTCATATTGTGAGTTTGGTTAATAGAAAGTACTGGAAAAGTGCTAGTGTGTTTCATGTGCCCACACAGTCTGAATTTTAAGAAAGGCTAAAAAAAAAACGAAACAAAAAAAAAATATGGCAAATTGTCAGCAAAGAAATCAGAACTTTGCCCTTCACAATATATGATAGTGCAGAATACTGCAATATGCAAATGAGCTGGTAACAAATATCTAGTTGTTTTATTATGTGCCATGAGCCTGACCAATCAGGGTGTTGAAACGGACAAAGGCATTCACATGACCAGCAAACACACACAATTTTGATCAAAAATGAGACAGGCTACTGACAACTGCTGCAACTGTCTAAGAGTTGGCCCTACAAATGAGAGACTGCGAGTTCAATCCCTGGCGATGCCAAGTCCAAGAGAGCGTAGCATCGTTCTCCCTCTTGCCACACCACTCAGTGTGATTCTAGCTAACACAGGGGTGTGTTATCTGACATAACAGAACTGGCAGTTAGTGTTCTCCTCCAAGCGTGTTGTGCAGTCCGATGATGTGTTAGCGGTAGTTCAAAAGATGTAGTGGGGATTCACATGTCTAGGAGCAAACACATGCCAGCTTTCACCCTCCCAGCTTGGTAGCGTCATGTGGGGGAAGAAACTGGTCATGATAAAACATAGGGGTAGAAACTGGTCACCACAAAATTGGATAGAAAAAAACTGATAAAAATGTTTAAAAATTTAAAAAAAATAATCCAGACCAATTTCTAACTACATCTTATCAAGGTGACTAATGTATTTTAGTTTGAAAGGTATACTGCAGTCACAATATTGCTTGTCCATATTGTGCAGTTCCAACTAGAATATTTAACTATTGTCTTAATTCCACCCATAAACACAACTTTCCATTGTTTGCCCCTCAAAACACCCCTTACGTTTAAAAAGTACAAGTCAGTTTTGCATGCATTTCTGTAATCACAGAAATTAAATAGTTCCTAAATTACCTAATTAAAAAGGACTAGTCCAATATGTGCTCATAAATGGCTCACAGTTTCTGCCTTTTAGCAAGCTGTGTTCCTTTGATAATATAAAAAGTATGTTTCACATTACTCATACCAAGAAACCTTATGAACATCACGCACACACAATTATCTTACAACCTGAAAACTATTACAATAAAGCTACAAAAAAGCAGCCCACTTACTGTAACTGCAGTCAGCATGCCAACAACACAAGAACCTAGCCAATCCATTATGTCTCATAGTCATGTAAATTTTTATTGAACTGATCAGTAAGAATGTTATTGAGTCATACATTATTTCAAATATGATATGCACAGCACATTCACATAATAAAACCCCTTTTCCAGCTCAATGAGGAATTCTACTATGGATGAATCTAATGAGGTTATTATATGAACAGTCAAACTTCTTGCATAATATCGTGCAAAACATCTATATTTCTATATAGATTTACTAGAATGACCAAAAGGTCATTAATAAATCAAACAAGAAATTAACCTTATAGGTCCTCATGAATGATCAAAATACAACTGTATAAAACATGCAGAAAAAGTAGGGATTGTCCACAAGAGTGAGGAAAATGTGAGATACCTTACACACTGTTTGCTAAGTTGGTCTGAAGGCACTTTCACAAGTCAAAGCTTACTTCCCGCATTACATGGTTCTTTAAAAAGCCGCCAGGTCTGCAGAAGGTGTCTTCAAAGTGACATCATTTCAACCCATTCTCTGACTGAGCAGAAGTTACATGGAAAAAAGCATGACGGTACAATTACAAAACAATGAGATGAATTTACACATGGATCTCAACATCATAGCGTCTGAAGTTGGCTTGTTAAACCAGTGGCTTTGTCCTAAACCGCTTTAACAGAGCTAATCTTCAAAGTGAGCTTCTTGAGCATGCTTTTCCTTCGGTCCACAACCGGATTTAGGTCTCTATAGCTACTGATATTAATTACTTCACAATGAATCAAATGCAAGCAAAGCACACTTAGTGAGTTCTTCTAAGCATGCAAGAAATCTAATGGGGCGGATCTACTCCACATAGTTGGCTGACTCAATGAGAGAGTGGCAGACACACATCTGGTTCACTTCAAAGAGAAATAAAAATCCTTAAAATTAAGAAGTGTATGTAAACTGTAGTTCTAGCTGAAGCTCTAGAGGTCACCATCCTGCACAGCGTAGCGTTTGCAGTGCTACAACACGGCTGATTCAACTCATCATAACAGATTCAAATAGCTTCATTGGCATAGACTGTAATGAATGGTTGCCAATGCAATAAAAGCAAAGATAACACTGACAACACTTGCAGAGATCATGGTGAAGAATGACTCATCTGCCTATATCACTTTTTTCACATCTTTTACACCACTGATCTCTCAGATGTGCATTCTCTGTAATGAGGGGTTAATGCAGATCAAACCTACTATGACAATGTCAATGGTTGTTCTTGCACATGTCCTGCTCCGGCATTTTCAATCACTTGAGGAACAGTTGCTCTTCTGTTTTTACTTACATGTCACGCTAATGCTAAGCCTGTTGTAACGTTTTAGCTAATGACTAATTTCCATATAAATAATTGCGATTAACAATTATATTGTCATTAAAAAAAGGTAATGAAATGCTTCTTAGCAGTTGATATTTAATAGCTTCCATCTTATGACAGACACAACTCAACCTCAAATAAACATTATCCCCACTGCCCTTTAAGGGTGTTATTGCTTCCTTAAGAAGTTTTAGTTTTCGTTGTTTCCATAAGACCCCTGAAATGTCTCAATAAACGTTTTCTGATTTCTTTTTGTTCCAGGCATGTGCCGCAATCCAACTGACAAAAATGCACCCAATTCTCACTGTGTTTATTGTGAGGTAAACACATGAACATAAAAACTAACAACTAACAAACTTATAATTGCAGTCAACTTAAATAACTGTGATCAGGTGTTTTAACTGTGACAGGCATAACTAATGCAAAGCATTACAGACATTGAATACGCACTTACAAATGAAATTTCCAACTCTATTTACTGAAGTCTTTACTGTAAATCTAAAAGCAGATGTCACTTTATTCAATGTTTCTATTGTTTCTATAGAGGATGTGGTTTAAGTTCAGATGTTCTGCAAGTCCAAATCCTGTACAGCCTGTGCAGTGAGCTTTTTTTCCAAATAAAGCTTTGTAGGGCTCTTTGCAGCATCATCTCCTTCATTCCTCACAGTCATCTCTACAATATCACGCTATCTGATTAAAAACAGAGCAAATACTGGGTGAGTTAAGGTGCGAGCACACTATGGTGCTGATGGACAAGTATGTTTTGTCAATCAATCGTGAATGGTTTGACGCGCAGCATTAAAAATTCGATTTTTGATCAATTCAACTGATTCAGTGTTGTTTTTTATTTATTTTGTATTTTATTTTACAACCAATGCAGTTGCATCAGGAGTAATTATAAACGATGCATCAAGAAGATAAATGAATTGTTAAACCACTAAATTAGGGGAATCATCTTTACAAAGATCGTTTTCAAACAGCAGACAATCCACAAATCTTCACACACTCACCCAAATATACACAGAAGTTAGTTAACCAGATGCTTTTCTCATTTGAGCCTCTCACAAAGCAGAGCACATTCACTCATTTCAGCAAGAGCTTCAAGCAGGTCTCCAAAAATCAGGTCAGCAATGTCACAGCGGTGCTGTGGAGCAAGGCCAAATAACTCAACCAAAATGGCACATGAAAAGAGTTTTCAGAGTAAAAAACACTCCAAAGGTACAGTGAAACAATCACGTAAAAGAACAGCTGAATAGCGTATAGATACCTGTGCATTCATTTTAAAGACTGTTTTGATTCAGGCCAACAGTTATTTAAGCCAGTGTTTCCTCATCCCTCATCCTGGAGGCACACATTTTAGTGCTTTCCTTGCTTTACTACACCCACTGCAACTCAGTAATTGATTGTTAATGAGTTGATCAGGTGTGCTGGGAGCAGTGAAAAAACACAAACTCTTGTTCTACTGCCATTATGCAACATCATTATGCAATTAATTTCTGCAAATTAAATGGAAACATTGTATCAATGTGCTTTAACACTGGCAATTTCTTCTGTCACAAAAAATAAAATTTTGCCTTAAAGATAAAGCCATAAAACTTCCAAAATATCAGGTTCAGCTCAGCTTTTTCAGTACTTGCCAGATTACCCTGAATATTGTTTTGTTCCAGCCAGTCTGTACAGCATGTAAAGCTCATCTTTGCTGAAATGTATTCTGCTTGTTTCTGGCTAATTTCCAGTTTCTTTAACTGTTCCATCAGAGCTGCTGAAAAGCTCTTCAGAATCTGTCCCAGAAGGCCGCACGTCAAATATTATCTTGCTGAAAATATCTAAGTATACGCTATTAGTTTTTGTATGTGATGAGGTACAAAATAAGTAACAGTTAACTGCAGTAAAGAGCAAACTGTTACAACTAGTTGTTGCAACCAGTGATCAGTGGGATGATACAGTTATTATGAAAAAATGTGCTGTTATCACAAATAACACCATGGATAGAATGCTTCTAATCCAATCAGACTGTATTGTCAGAACTAATTGTTGTATAATAAAATGTAACATGGGGGCTTATGAGGGCGGCACAGTGGCACAGTGGGTAGCACTGTCGCCTCACAGCAAGAAGGGCCTGGGTTCGATTCCCGGCCGGGTGACCAGGGTCATTTCTGTGTGGAGTTTGCATGTTCTCTCCGTGTCTGTGTGGGTTTCCTCCGAGTACTCCGGTTTCCTCCCACAGTCCAAAAACATGCAGTCAGGCCAATTGGACGTGCTAAATTGCCCCTAGGTGTGAATGTGTATGTCTGTCTGTCTGCCCTGCGATGGACTGGCGACCTGTCCAGGGTGTATCCTGCCTTCCGCCCAATGACAGCTGGGATAGGCTCCAGCACCCCACCGCAACCCAGAAGGATAAGCGGTTTAGATGATGGATGGATGGATGGGGGCTTATCAACCATGATGTCACATTAACCACAATAAAGCACATATTCTCCATGGTGAACTCATTTGCAGAGTAATAAGCAATGTGAATGGCCCAATGTTACTTCAACCATATGGGAACATATTCTGGCAGCTTTCAAGCTGGTTCATTGCAGCAGATTAACAATAATGTTATAGGTGCAAAACATGGTGAAAAGGTTATTAATTAGCAATTAAAAACAGAATAAAATAAAGCTGTGATTTTTTAATAAATTAAGCCTCAGGCCTTTTTTTGCCAAGAGGTTCAGTATATCCATTTTTTCGGGCCTTCAGTTCACAAGCTCTGCATTATTAGGTTAAACTGTAGAAAACAGCAGCCCTTGCGATTTGAAAACTGCACCCTTTCAAATTGCGATTTCGATATAAAAAGGATTAATCATTCAGCCCTACAGAAACCCAGACATGCAGTAGTAAAAACCTGTCAATATTTTAAGAGCGCAGAGCCCAAGGTGTAAAGAAATACTTACTTAGTGTTTATCTCCTGTCATTCAGAACACCATGGGCAAACATTAAAACCCATGCCAGATCCAAACTGTCCATCATAACTTGCACAAGCAGCCAAAAGAGAATGAGCCATGTAGGGGAACTGGGGACCAACTTCTTGGAAAGCACGCAAAAATGGGGAAGAGTCTTGACTGCACAGGAGGAAACGCCTGCCAAAGCAGCCTATGAATTAGTATGATCTCTGCTTGATGTGTGTACTGTATTTTTGTGTGTGTCAGAGAGCAAGAAATGGACAGACAGTGAGATAAAGACAGAAGTAGTAGCTTCTTCACCTCAAATGTATTCCTCAGTTAAGACAAGCCTGAAGCAACACCCACTTAGATCACTCATTGCACTACTAAAGTTTCTGAGTCAGGTTTTCCCTCCAGGGAGCCATTTATTAGTCAAAAATATTCCTCGACTAACAGAGAGCCAAATTATGAACGTACAAAGCTCTCCTCAGTGATAGAAACCCAAGGCCATCAAGACCAGCAGTGTGCGGAGGAAAGAAGAGAAGTCTCCCAGGTGACTGATACCTCGTACATATATTTTCACTTTTTTAAAAAACAAATCTCAGTCATAGCCTGAACAGGCTGTAAAAGTAAGGTATTTATGAGCTCACAAGGAGCACAGCATGCACAAAGACCCAACTGTGGGCAGCCACAGATTTGCCAGTCTTGGTGCATCTAGGGGTTACTTAAGTCCTTAATACAAGGCAAACAGGCTTTAGAGCTTTACTCTCCGACACATTTACAGTTGAATTTGAAGAGCCATGTTTCATCGTGCCTGCTGTAAAGTGAACTGTAGCGCAGTGCTGGCGCATTAGCAGGCCCAGGCGAGAGAAGATGCCTGTATGATAAGTGCGGGCGCAGGCCGGATCTCTTTGATAATCATGGAAGCCCATTTCCTTTAATATCTGAAGAATACGTTATGGCAGGTGATGCATGTCGGTGTCGGCATTCTTCAAGTTGAGAGCGTAATGTTCAAAGGAAACGCAAACTTTCATCCATTTGCTCTGACCACTGTCGTTCATAAGATATATGGGTGGGGTGTAAGATAAACAGAAGCTACATGCTCTAGTTTATAATGCAGCCTACACTAACTGAGATTTATACATGATGCCTTTTTGAAAATAATGAAATTGTTTTTTGAATGTTTTGTAAAAAAGAATAAACTGTAGATCAAACATGGTCCATATAAGCCTGAGCTAAGAAAGCCTAGTGTATAAATGAAGACAGAAAATACTCACAAATGTGCAGATTTATCCAGAGGGTATTTTGAAATGATTTGATTGTATTGTGTCAACAGTTTAACCCTTTTGAGTCTGGGTTTACTGTGGTCATTTCCTATATCATTTTAATGTAATTATATAATTATTTACACAGGTTTTTACATAATTCATTGCATTTATATTCAATTTATGTCCTGTATCGATAGGTTAGTGTACACTTGCACCTTTTTTATTTGTTTGGACGAAAGAAATCGCAAAGTGACAAAAAAGTAACATGCAAATAAGACAATTTGCACAGTAGTTTTCATCTAATTCATAAAAAGTATCGCCTAGCTGTAAACACCAGTGTGGTATCAGATGAGTGTACTTCCTAAGGAACAGCTATGAATGAAAAATAATTACACAAAACGCAAGAAGAGACATTTCAAGGCGTTTACACCACAAACCACCAGGAGGGGTTAAAACAGAGGTGGACAATATGACGATATTCATTGTTATCATGATTTCAACTTATGTCGCACTACATCACAATAGGTTTTTCTGAGCATACTGTGGACATCATCAGTACTTAAGGAGTACTGACCAACTGCATGTTTCATTATCAAGAAGAGCATAATTACTCCTATTTAAATGGATTTAGTGTCGTGAAGATTGTGTCTCATAAAGATGCCTTGAAGTACCGTGATGTTATATTTTTGCCATAGAAACGTTGAGTCAATTTTATTTCCGACATGATGTAAAGACACTCAAACATCCCGGAGAACAGGACACCGAAATGTTTATTGTTACAGAGGAATAAGGCTGGCAAAACGAAATGCACCACGAAGTATTCAACGACGTTCTACCATAGCGTAATGCTGCTGAAGCTGGATAATGATAGTCATCAACTGCAAGCTCTGCCAGTTGCTACATTACAAACCCAAACACACAGACACTAGGAGACAGTTCGTACCAAACCGTCCCTGAAGACAAGTTACATTAAGCAGACCACAACCTGCAAAACTGAGTTAGAATGAGCCTACCATCCAAGACCAGAACACCCAGCATTCTCTAAAGAAACATTTCCTCATAGGGAGAGGCCTGCAGACCACAATTAATCAAACGATTAAAAACTGTTGATAGAACCTATCGTTGTCCTCTCACTGTATTCAGCTGCAGAAGTCAAGGTGAATTTCAGTCTGGCCAGCCTTCAAGCTTAGTAATAAATGGTGAAATGCAGAGTCATTTTTTATGCCTGACAACACTAATATACAGATTTAAAACTAGGGATAAAGAACATGTGTGGAAAATGATTTTTAACTTTGTGATTAATAAACTGCGTTATAATATTGGGTTAGACTCAGCCAAGAACACGATAAAGACAGAACATCGAAAAAAACAAGATGGATTACCAGGCTTACGAGGGTTTAGCACTTATTGTACACATGCTTGAGTGAGCATTCCTTCCATATCTACAAAGGCTTTTTAAGATGGAGGTCTGGACGCTTGAGTAACTGTACCATGCGTTTGGAGACCAGATTAAACCATGGAGTGCGACCGGGGCTTGCAGAACTATCCTCCCTCCTGGGACTTTTTCTGAAGTAAAGTGCCTTTAGTGTCAACATTCTGTCCCGCTGAACACCACAACCAAGAGGTTCCACCTCCATGATTTACACTCTCTCAACTATTATTAAACCTAAAGACTGGATTACTGAACAGCTCTGTTTCCATTTCAGCTGCTGGTCTCACTCGAAGACAGGCCTGGCAGCACGGGTGTAGGATGAACTTTCTCTCTGCTGTCATAAAGATTCATCTGACATGTGAAGAACATCTCATGCAATACCAGCCGTAACCGGTGGGGAAAGAAAAACACTTATATCCACACAGGGCAGTAATCCATCTACCAATGAGATCTATCCATCAAGTAAGAGGTCTTCATTTACATCCCACCGTAAAACGGAGCTTATATCTGTATTGGAAAGGATATCTGCAGGGTGAAAAGCCTGGAGCAGCCTGTCTAACCTCTATACTACACCAGCAGAGCTTCTTCTCAGTGTTTCCTGAGTCTGTTAGTAGGTGATAATGAAGCAATAAGCTGCGGTGAATGACAGGAAGCAGATGAAATATAGTATGATAAAAAAATATTCATTAAACATACAGTTGTATGCAAATGTTTGAACATCCTTGTCAAATGACATGTTTTGTTCATTTTCTAAGTGAAAAGAAGTTAACAGATGCCCTACAGAGAACAAATTAAATATGCATTCTTCTGCAATTTTCTACTTATTTGCTGAGCTTAACATACTGGAAAGAAATAAAACAATATAAAATGTGCCATAACTATTGCGCAGGCCACATTTTATGTTTCATTTTTCCACAATATGTTAAAGCCAGCAAATAAACAGTAATTGTGCATTAAAATGTGTGTTCTCTGTAGAGGATGTGTTAACTTCTTTTCACAATCAACAAAACATGTCATTTGACCAGGGGCGCCCAAACTTTTACATACGACTGTATGTTATACATACACATTAAATTATTTAATTAATTCTTAATAATCACAATAAACAATTCTTCCACCAAACAATGTAGTTTGTCAACCACAGACTATTGTTTCCAAACAACATAATGGCTTTGTTTTACAACGGCTTTATACGGGCCTCAGCCAATCAGATTTTAGAAACTTTTTATAAGGATCTGTTTCATAAAGAGCAAAAGAAACCATTTGACCGAGTAAAGTACATCTCATTATAGGCTGCAGTACTAGCAAAACAGTCAAACCTGTTTCTAGTCTTATTCACAATGGATGGCTGACGTACAGGTGATCAATGTTTTCAAGCCTGCGAATTACCTGAGACTACTTCACCATCCCTCAATCACTCACACTAGGGTCCTGATCCAAAGCCTGTTTTGTAATTATACAGTTCTCCATGAGCTTTGGCAGGTGTGCTACAGTACAGAAATCAATCACAAACACGTTCAGGGCCTCAACTCTCCAGAATGTGGACTGAGAACCACTAACTTGGACTATGTTCAGACCAGACCAATTGAAGTAAGTGCTCAATAAATCTACTTATGAAATAAGGAGAACAGTTTGGGGATGTGAGGTGTACTTAATTCAAGACCCTGTAAATCTATTCAAAAGTTAATGTAAGCACTTTATCAGTTATGAAAATCATGTACACTCCTTTTGGGGACATAATTCACAGCACTGAATAGTTATAAAGTGCACAACAATTTATCATATAGTAAAAGCACGATACAAAGTAATCTGGCAATGATTTTTCAGTTTGTGTATAATTCAGTCTTGAGATATAAACAAAGTCATTCAGATAGGTTTAATGTGATAGGAATTATTTGAAGAGAAATTTACAAACTCAGATTTCTTTAGGGTGGTGGTGATAGGAACCAAGGGTCCCGATGTTTACAACACAAATGTAGACATTTTATTTATTATCCAAAATCACCAGTGACCCAGCACGTGTCTTCTGAGCTTTTATATGTAACATTGATGATGGTAGAATAACGGTCAGTCTGAAAAAATAACTTTTCTTTGGGGACTATCTTGCCTTAGAACACCCTTCATGTGTCTCTCCACCAAGATTAGATTAAAACAAATTAAAACTTTATCACACTTTAAACTACTGTAAAACAATGTCTCAGACATCAGACAGTGTATTCACACCATTTCATATAATAACTGTTTGTGGGGGAGCTTTTAGAGGCATTAAACTCCTCAGGCGTGTGGTTCCTATCACCACCACTATGAACAATGCTGACGCTGCAAGTTTATCTAGAACAAAGCATTTCACACCAAACCACTCTGAATGATTCTGTTAACATGTTAACCGTTTAATTTTCCCCTTCAACTGAAGAAGGAAAATGCCATAACATTCACAGTTAAAGCTCAAAATACAAGACCAGATAGTCAGTGAAGAAAAAAGGCAATGTCCAGGTTAGTGTTAGTCCCCAAAAGAAACAAACAATGTAAATGCAACTTCAAATGTACAAGATGGTTCTCAAGTGAGTGTTAAAGGCACACTACATTCACTTTCCCAGTGAAATGTGCAGGTTTGTAGCTTTTCATAACTCTTTTAAATAGGAAAACAAAATAAGAAACCAAGGTGTATAGAGTCAAAAATGCAACTGCAGCAGAACATCGCACAATTCAGTAAAAGTACTGAAGACGTTGTAAGAGAGCACATAAACAATCTCACTTAAGTTCTATGTCTTGCTTGTAAGTGTAGCCAAAAATTTCAGTCACCTCTTTTCTGGCAAAGTCTTTTTGAAAACACCATCTAAAATATCCTTAACTCAGCATAATGTGTCTTTGTGTTTAAGTTAATGGACTTTTCTCTGCAGGGTGTTCTGCTCTGCATAATTGTGTGGTATCTTAAACCAGGTTCCCCCTTTTTTACGCAAATGAAGCAATCCTGGCCTTCCGAAAGAGCTCCAGCTGAGAGCCTAAGCTGAGGCACACACACTCACTCTTTGCACTTTAAGAGCTCTATTGTCACTCTATGAAGAGCTAAAACCAATATGCGCTCACATTTGATGGAAGGGTCAACAAGCTCAGCCAATAAAGTAACTGAGATCCAGCAGCACGCTCTGCCGAGAGATCAACCACCCAGTTAACCAACAGCCAACATTTCGTGTTTGATAAATCGTCCGGCTTTAACATCCAACAGAGAAAAAGGTACTGAGCAGGTACAATTCTTTGTTCATCAAGGTACCAACAATGTAAATGTACTCTCAAATGCACAAGAGGTTTAAGGTTCAATTGTGTATCTCAAATAAGTTTTCCCAGGTATTTGTACATCTTCAGAACCTAATGTTTTAAAACAGAACGATAAAATAAAAAGGCTGGAGACGAGACAGGGTGTGAGAGGGCAATATAACTTGAAAAATATATAATTTCAACGAAATAAGAAACAATTATGATCCCTAACTAAAGGTACTGAAGACGACTCCTTGAGGGACCTCCTCAATGACAAGGGGGTACTGCCCCAGTGACAGATTAATACCTTTTCTTCTGAGAGTAACTGCATTTGTTTCACATATTTTTCCTATCAGCCCATTTTTTTGCAGCAGCCAAAATTCACTCACAAAACACATTTTGAGTCTTTCTGAGCATACAAATGGCTCAGCTTCAGCCGACTGCAAAAAACACTGCACGTATGCTGAGAACAATTACCTTTAATCAGGAGATAATATTTCATGAGTGCATACAGAAGCACAATTTCAGTCTGAGCATTTAAAAACTAATCTTTAGCATTCACGTTAGATCTCAGTAGTCAACTCCATACAGCAGATGATGCTTTAGGAGTTTCCCAGTCCTGGGTGTGGAATACCTAAAGTAGCCTCCACAATTGAGTGTCCCTGCTCTAATACCCAGTTTAACTCACGCACCCTTACAGAAATCTGATATATGGCCATATATAGACATATATCATAAAGAGTAAGGCATACATTTAAAATTGTGTGCACATATATGTTGTTTACACATATGTACGTATCAAATAATGGTCATATATGCATAATATATTGATCCTAAATACAAGTCTGATAGGCTGTTGAATACACATATGCATAATATATAGATCATACATCTATGTCTGATACATGATTGAATCCATCCCAGTATAGTTATAATTGTTACTATTACCATTATCTGTTTGTGTTTGAATATTTACTTATTTAAATGTGTCAGGGAACAATATTTCAATGGATTTCAGGTTTTAAGTATTTTATTGAATAGCTTACAAAGTGCATGTTTTTAGATTTTAGTTATATAGCAAGAAAGAAGATGCATAAAAACCTTATATAACATGAAGTTACCATATCTGAGACGCCATCCATATATGAATGTTTTCTACTGTATATTGTTATATTACACATAAGTTTGTATATGTTGATATATAGCTGAAACATATGAGCCATATTTAAAATGGTCAATTTCAAATACAATGGCGTGTATGACACCTATATGTCCTTATGTGACAAATATAAGTTGGATATAAAGGAAATCCATATAGGCTATGCTGGTGTATGTCATATATTTGAATATGAATATCTCTATATTGCCATATTTTAGATTTCTGTATGAGATGGGCTATATTAGCTGATCATACTGAGAAGTATTAAAGCAAGAAAAACACCAAAATAGGCAGGGCAGGGGTACCGGAGGGGTCCTCCACTGCTTTAGAGGTCTTGCCTACCTGTTGCTCCGTGCAGCACGCAGAGGAGCGCGAGGAAGCGGAGGATCAGCAGCAGGCAGCGGCAGCAGCACGCTCTCCGTGCCCGGGTTACTGGAGCCCTCCTCGAACACATTTCCACAGCGAGACCCGCCTTACATCCACTGAAAACGCTCTCAGGTTAGAGGTGACTGATAAAGCACAGACACTCTCGAGGTTTTCTTCCAGGTCCGGTGATTCTCGCGCTCTTGTTCTTGCGCTCTCACTCTCTTCTCTTTCTTTCTTGCTCACTTTCTTCTCCCTCGTTGCCTCCTACCCTCTCGTTCTCTCAAACCCCAAGTCCACACACGCTTCTGCTGCTGAGCGCCCATGCAGGGGCCACGCGAGCCCGGTGAGGGTCAGTGTCGCCACCTGCTGGTTAAACTGGACAGAACCACAGTCCATCTCGCACAGCCCTGCAGGAGTTTTAGTACACCTTCTGCCTCCTCTGCTGTGTATGATTCCAGTAAAAGGGCCTGACGGGATGAAGAGAGTGATTTTAGTCAGTTACCACACTGGCACAAAGTAGGAATAAGAAGCAAGTAGCAAACTGAACTGTAAAGTAAACTGATCCACTCACGTTGGTAATCTTATAGCTGTTACAAGACTTCTTGTACATTTTTTATTTCAGTGTTTTTTTCTTTTCAAATTACCCTTAAAGGGTAACTCTTTCGATTTTTCAAAATTTCTGCGTAATTCAGTGGTTGAGATGTAAACAAAGTCAAACGTGGTTTAACGTGAAATGATTAATTTGTAGAGAAACTTGTTAACTCAGGTCTCTTTACAGTGGTGGTGATAGGAACCAGGGGTCACTTTGTCTACAACACAAATATAACCATTTAATTTACTATCCAAAACCCCTAGTGAACCTAAATGTATCCTCTGAATTTGCATATGTAAGGTTGATGATGGTAAAATAGTGGTAAATCTGAAAAAATAAGTTTTCTTCGCCTGAGAACACCCTTCATGTATCTTTCTTCCACAAATACATTAAATAAATTGATTAAAATACATTGAAGGCCAATTTTTATCACAAAACTATCATAAAGCAATGTCTCAGACATCAGGCTGAGTATTCATAACCATTTTTATGTAATAACTTTCTGGGAGGGAGCTTTTAGAGGCGTTAAACACTTCAGACGTCTGGTTCCCATCATCACCACTGTGAACAAATCTGCCTGTAAGTTTCTCTAGAATGAAACATTTTACACCAAACCACTCTGAATGATTTTGTTTACATCTTAATCAATTAATTATGTGGCAACTTTGAAAAATCAGTAGTGTTTTCTCTTTGGAAAAAAAAAAAACATTTCCTCTTGTACTATACACACTATCAACAAGTTTTGTAGGCACCTGCGCATCCAAAGTTTCTTCTGAAATCACAGGTATTTATAGGCAGTTTGTCCTCCTTTGCTGCAGTAACAGCCTCTACTCTTCTGTGAAGGCTTTACACTAGATGTTAGAACATTTCTGTAAGGTGTTGATTGCATTCAGCTACAAGAGCATCAGTGAGGACAAGCGCTGATGTTGGATGATTAGTTCTGGATCACAATGGTGCTCCATCACTTCCAAGAACACAGCCCAATACTTGGCATAGAGCATGGTGATCTTAGGCTCCAGAGTGTCCCATTCTTTTGGCAGAGCCTTTCTGTGGATATCACACAAGCTGTGTCAGGAATATCCTATATTTTTTGAGTTTAACTTACAACATATGTGTAGTTTTATTTACCAAGATCACTGTTAATTAATTTTATGTGACTGTTTTCAAACCTCTTTTTATCCCTTTGAATTGAATATGCTGTTTTTGTTACTTTTTATAACTGATATATGTAAATTAACTCTGTTCTGATTGGCTGCCCTGTATCAGGCCTCATTCAAAAAGCAGTCTAGGCTGAAAAACTCCTTTTAACTTTAGTGTCACTGGGCAGGCTGAACTGAATGTAATACAGGCTGTTTTTGCAGCATAGCTTCCATATTTAGACTGCATGGACTGGGGAGTGAGTGGTGCGAAATGTAATGGTGTTTACATACTTCACCAAACTCTTATTTTAAAACAGTGAAAATTAAGTTTTTCATGATACAGGCCCTTTTAAGTGTCTAAATTCACTACTTTGAAGTGGTGTCTGGATACTTTTGGGCACATAGTTAAATGACATATAGTGTAAATAGGCTTATACTGACAATATTCTTCAAAGCATGTGAGTATTCATTTACTTATTTAGCCAGTCTAACAAACACTTTTGAGAAATATTTAATCAATTAAATCAGTTTACACTGGGGTTGTCTGTTTTACAGTATACTGTATGTTGCATAACAAATGAAACCATACATTTTAAGCAGTAATGTAAACAATTGCAAATATGCAATAATGTGAAAAATAAAATCTTAATGTTAACACTAAAATCACTGATGTGCAAAGTAGAACATTCTGATATGTTGTGTCTAAAAATAATAGTCCATTATCAAAACCACATGTCTAATGACTAATCCACGCTGACTAATCAGAAAGATTTTAAGTGCATTCTAAGGATATTTCTACTGAACTGCCATCTCCATTTAGGAATGTCAGGTCTAATTACATTATATTATGGTAAACACAAAGACACTAGTAATGCTGAAGTCAGACTTCATAAATCAAAAGTAGATACAAATTCAATCTGATAGCATTTTGAACCATTTTTTGGTTTTGTTGTAGTATTAGCTTTGCTAATTCTGTGTTAATTCATCTTTATGCCTGTTTGTTTGTTGTTTTTTACTAGTTAGGAGAACCTAAAAGGCTAAGGATGTACAAGCCATTGTGACTTTGCAACTTTATTATTTCTTGTTGTATGAAAGAGGTTAGTGTTTTGTCTTTGGTTAGAAATGGACAGAGAAAAATGTCTTACTGTCCTTTACAGTTTTATTTATGTTCAGATTAGTTCTTGTGTTCTTGTGTTACTGTTCAGGTTAGTTTTGATCCTTTTCTATAGTTTATTTTGTATTCTGCATTAGCAGCCAAAAGTTTGGACACCTATACTCATAAAGGGTTCTTCTTAATTATTATTACTATTATTTTAGAATTAAACTGTAAAATAACACATGTAATCATATAGGGATCAAGAGGTGTTAATTAAATCAAAACATATGCTGTAATATCAGTAAAATCTTGTACTCTTGTGAGTATCCTTGACGCAGCTTTACACACTGTAGGCTTTGTCTCAAATAGTTTCATGAGTCACCTGAGATTGAGTTCAGTGGGACTGTAGAAGAAACACTTATGCTGAGACCTTGTCTGGTGTGGAAAATTGTTTTGAATTCTATTAATTCTATTCATTTAAAGAATGTTTTGGGGGAAAAAAATCACACATAGACATTAACCTTTTAAGCATTTCAGCATTAGGTCCAAATGTCTTTAAGATCATGAAAAACATAAATTCAATAAGATGCCCAAACTTTTGACTGGTAGTGGTAGTGTTTATATTTGGGTAGATTATAACCAATCTGGAATATAGTGTTGTATGTACAGTGATTCATTATTGGGAATTCAAAAGTTCTGTCAGTGTGAGGGCAGTAATGAAGATCAATGACCTTCAAGGATGTTCATTCCTTTTCTCATTACCGCTGGTGGATTGATAGAACAACATCATGATTAGAAAAAGGCACACCTGCATATCTTTACGTTACATATTACCATAAACTCTAACATTGTTCCTCAATCCATCAGGCAGTGCACTTAGTTAAAATAAGATCCTCTGAGGATTTATGAGTATTTAAAGCTGAGATGTCTTCACTTTTCTGATAGCCAGCACGCTCCCCTGTTTCCACTTTAAAACAGTACAGGGCCATAGGGCCTAGACAGAGAATGGTAGCAATTTACAAGCTCGGGGTCTTGCATCCTGACCTGTTTCTGTTCATTTGTGTCATGTCGACAGCAGAGGAGAGGGCTCTAAGCGTGTGCCGTTTGAAGTGATGGGCTGTGCTGGCTCTCTGAACCCAAAGTTCATCTCTCATTTCCTTTCCCCCCTGTCAGCTCTTTGACACATGCTAACGTTAGGCTGCGATCAAAGCCCAGCCTTATGACGCACCCCAGCAGCCTCTAATGTGATATTACATGAAGGAAGGCAGGAAGGGGACAGCTGGGTGCTTTTGCTCAGTGAGGAGGGGTTCCGTACATATGTTCTGCTGCTCGGCCTGTTGTTCAGTTAAAAACAGAAGGAACTAAGCAAGTTGAAGTGACAGTTCAGCGAAAAATCTGATTTCAACTATTTTCGCCGTACCTTAGTGTAATTGATCAGTCATGACACATTTGGTGTCCGAAGTTTTCACTGCTGCTATGAGGTTAATGTAGCTAAGATGTATTTGAAGCTTATAGGCACTGATTAGCATTGTGCAAACTGTATGCCCCATTTTGAGTTGTATTTAATGTGTTAGCCTCATTAGCCTTGAAGCTCTTATCCAAAACTAAAGAAGCAACATTGAACACCAAACATGCCTCAAACAATGTTATGTTGTTAAAGGAATATTTTGATGAAAAATCAAATGTACACAACTTTCCACTTACCCCAGATGTAGTCGATCAGCAAGGACATGTTTGGTGTCCAAATTTTACTTCTTTAGTCTAGCAGTGAAGCTACGAGGCTAACATTCCTCAAAAAACGTTTCAAGTCAACAGTCACCCACATCTTTATGTCTGTAAATACATCCCCAAAACTTCTCCCAACCATCGCAAACCACATCCAGCTCTTCATAAAGGTTACTCAGCCTTGTTGATGTGGTTGGACATGGTATAACTTAGTGTAAACTTCAAAAGCTTCACCAAGAAGCTGAATGCTGCAGGCTACCATTTTAGCATTTAAGACAACAGGTGTTGTGTCTGTATGTCACGCATGAATATGGATGCTACAGATTACATTCACAATTTCTGTTGTCTCTTTTCAGAAATAACTGTTAATTTTGAACTTTCTAACTGAAGATACATGTTCAAAAACAGAAATAATAGAAATCATGAATCTAATCTACCATCCATATGCCAGTGGGACATGGGTGCACATGAATGTATGTAGATTTCTGCAGTGGAATCAGAATTTGGCATACCTTTTTCTAAAATGGCTGACTGTAGTGTTCTACAAGATGAAGTTTTGTTTATTTTTATACTTCATAGTAAGTTATAATGTGCCCCAAACTACATAAACAAGTTTGCATGACCTAAGTGAAGTCCTGGATGCGGTTTGAGAGGTGTTTTGAGGATGTATTCATGGAAAAGATTTGTGTGACTAATGTGTGACTACTAGAGTTCTTGTGTTAGCAATGTTAGCCTCGTAGCTCCAGCGCTAACTCAAGGAAGTTGAGTTGGACACTAAACATGTCTTGACGGATCAGTTACATCTGGTGTTAAAGGAAAATGGCATAAACCGGATTTTTCGCGGAACAATTCCTTTAACCAATCTAAAGTATACTTGCTTATGTTGTTTCTGATTCTGTATGACATTCTGTGATCTATAATAATGAACATCACATAACTAAAAATGCTAGTAGCTGCCACCATCAATTTGGAATTTTATATGTTTTTATATGATTGAATGATCTAATGTATTACAGCTAAAGCAACCAAAGGGGAGAGTGAGCGGGAGAGAGTGCGAGAGAGAGAGGGAGAGTGCGAGAGAGAGAGAGAGAGAGAGAGAGAGAGAGATATGCGTAACACTCATTCATGTGGTAATGATTATAAAGTGAGATTGGGTTGAAAAGATGTTCTATATTTTCTATTGACACTATTCTGTATTCCTCACTGATTTTAAATTGACTGGATATTATTAAAGAAAGTAACAGCGTAACACTATCAAAACAGTAAATGAATAATCAGAGACAATAGACTTCCTCAAAAGGAAGGGCAGAGAAAGGTTTTATAAAAATGATACTTTGCTTAAATTTTGCATTCGTTATGATTTATGCAGTTTCCTTTGGAGTTAAGCATTCCAGCCTAGCCAGAAAAAAAAGAGCGCAGTGCCTTTTCTTCAGCCTGATTGCATCTAATATTAAACATTTGGAAGCTATTATCTGCTGAGCAGCAAAGGAGGTGAAGTATTTATGACATGGGGCTATTTTTTCTTTATTTTTCTTTCTGATGTCTATCTGTTTTATTTTCCCAGAGCAAAATAAGATTATTGAAATTGCAACCATGCACAGCAAAACGCATCTAATTGTAATGAGCAGGGAGATTGAGGCCCGTGTGCTGAGGCCTGTTTTGAAGGGCTGTCTGCTCCACCCCAGCACAGCACAGCAGAGCTTTGGAGAATAGACCTTCTGTTCTGGACCACTGATGTTAGTCTCAAGAGCTACCAAGGTTTCCAGTTATAGAAACTGGGCTTCTGCAGAAATGATAACTGAGGAACTGCTTCTTACCCTCTGAATCGAAAAAAATATAATAAAACAGATGAGAATTTTGCAGGAACATTCAACCTGACTGAACTTTGGTGCTTGAATCAACGGATCATTTGTCATTTAATACTAATGACACAAGCATGCTGTAATTTTATATAAATTATTTCTCACTCATGGTTCAGAGAAAATCTGTCTTTTTTCATCAGATTTTGTGATATTTTAATATGATTTAAATTTGTTGAAAAGTTATTATATCACATTATCACATACTTGATTACTTGAATATTAGAAAAAAATAGTAATTGTGGCATGTGCAAAGGTCTGGGCACCCTACTAAGTCTGTACTTAATAACTCCCACTTTTGCAGATATCACCACTTACAACCTTTTTTGTAGCCAGCTGAGAGTCTTTCTATTCTTCTTTAGGGATTTTTTTAACTACTCGTCCTTGCAGGAAGCTTCTAGTCCATTTTTTAGTGTAATTCATTCTACCATCTACCTGTGAAATATTTCCTGTGCCACTGGCTATGACACAACCCCAAAGCACAATAGAGCCACTCATGTGCTTAACAGTTGGCAAGGTGTTCTTTTCATCAAATGCTGCTCCTTTTTTCACAAAACACACTTCTGGGGATTGTGTCTAAAAACTTCCAGTTTTAATCAAATCAAATCAAATCAAATCAAATCAGATTTATTGTCACATCACAAGAGTACAGGGACACAGGTGAGTGAAAAACTTGAGTGCGAGTTCCACAAATTATGCAGAGAACAGTATTTACACATAGATAAACAAAACTATAGATAGGATAGAAGAATAGATAAAACCAATTTAACTAAAATATATACATATAATCTTACACAATAACTTAAAAATAATAATATTGCACCGAGACATATAATATTGCACTGGGAATGTAGAGTGAGTACTTCATCTCTCCACAACACTTGTTTTATCTAAATTTTGTTTTGTATACTTAATGATTTTTTTGACAGTTCTTTTTGAGAATCTGACTTTTTGTGAGGTTGCATGTCAGGTTTCTTTCTGATGATTCCTACATGCAGATCATGTTTGTGCAAGCAACCCTGCACAATAGGATATGTTCAGCTGATACCTGTGTCAGGTAAACAAGACAATAAAACAATAAGTGTATATAAGAAATTAATTATATAAATGAAATAAACACTGCATAAAAAATAAGAAATATTACTTACTAGAAATATTACCCTGGTACCCCTAGTGGCTTGGGTGGGCCCTCAGCAATTGCTTATAGGAAGACGTTGCTCTGCTGAAAACTGACAGTAAGTGTTAGATCACCTTGATCACTGACCACATTTAATAACACACGTCAGCCTGATTTCCTGCAGATGTATTATGTCTAGTCCTAGACTAAACTGCAATGCCTATGGTGATTCACCATTGACAATCTTTGTTACTCTAGGCTTAGGCTTAATCTGGGGCCTTAAACTGGCCTTTGATGGTTCGTGTCTACAGTGAGCTTCAGTCAACACTTTGAATAACAGACCAGTAAACATGAATGCTATGCAAACTGTGTTCATATAACACTCACACAATAGTGGGGTCATCATCGTAGTTTATCAACAGACGCACTACACTGTAAACACAAAAAACGAGCGAACAGCTACAGAGGTGATACTCAATGCACATTAATGTGAGCAAGGGTGTGGACGCGGAGGGGGACGTTATTTGTAATCTTGGGTGGTCCTTTTCTTATGTTATCCAGCCTGTAGACCTCTAATAACAATTACGTTTGAAATGGACAGTTGGACATGTTTGATCATGCAAAAGTGCATGTCAGAATTACCCTGCAAGTGAAGTAAAGGCCATTAAGAAAATGGGCTATGCTGTCATGTCTGGTAAATATGAGTGTGTTTGTGTGAGAGATGGGGTCACAGTGAAAACAGAAGAGGGAAAGCATCAAGGGGAGTGCAGCCAGTGGGATCATGTTCGAGTATTTATTTTGCCTGGCTTAAATAGCCAGATATGATAGCCTGGCCTTGATCAAACTGACCTTTGTCCAAATGACCCATTGTCAGAAATTTGGTCTCAGCACATTCCATATAAAGTAACTTCTACAAAAATAGCAGAATACAGTTTTAGGCCTGCCAAGCCAATTTTAAAACAATGCACTGAGCTGTGTTTTTGCTTGTAACATCACTATTATACAGTGTATATATCTTATAAAATTCTTATACTTTTTTGGTTTTTCTTTGGAATGAACACAAATAAACATTAGTAGAGTAAAAAGTAACAAGAATGTCTTGTTTTGTGTCCCAAGCAAATAAACAAGACTTTTGCATAGCAGATATTCACATATAACGTTGTGGTTTCTCTCGTCTACAAATACATCAGGTATAGGCAAATATAAAAAGCCCAGAAGAAGACTCTCACTGAAAAACAGTGTATTTATTCTGTTCCACCTACTGCCTTCTGCTTGCCTAAATAGCACTGAATAGGTACTAGATAACCTAGATAAATACAGACCCAGTGCATATAACTGGTGCATGAACTCTGCAGATGATTACTCTAACTCGACAGTTACGCCACACTGAACTACATGTAAGAATTAACATTATGGAAATGGATTGTTCCCTGAAATTGTAATGCATTACACAGTAAACAAACTCAAACAAAAACAAAAAAGCAACTTGGGTTATTTTCACTGGGGGAACTTTGCGAAGTGAACTGTGAGGGTTTACAGTAACAAAAACAGTCACAGGTCCTTTTCTCAGCTGTTTGCCCCCCTGGCCGAGGAGTTATTAGCTATTTATTTACATTACTTTCAACCCCTCTGTTGAAACACACAGTACACGGCGGAAATGTGTTATTTCACACTGAAGCTTTATGGGATTACTGTAGCTTGTTAGGTCTTCCACCTGAATGTATGTGCCCAGAAAGAGACTTTGTGTACCGAAAAAATACATAAGGTACAACATCTCAATGTAATTGGCCAATGGTCCCTGGAAATGTTAAAGAAATGTTTGAACACAGCAATACAGTTTTTGAAATACAACATTATTAAAAATATTAAAAATGATGATGAAACACACCACCACCTTTTTTTTCTCTTCTTCCTAATGACTGTACAGAGCACAAACTGTGCGAAATTTAGAGATCACCCTTCATGTATTTTAATTTTCAGCCACAATGGTCGTTAAGTGTGAATTACTCATTTTTAATGAATTAAATAGAAAATTATACAGAAGTATAATTTAGTAATTTAGCACAGTTTCCTTTCAGTTTTTTAAGGAAATCTGCAGTGATGTTTTTTCACACCTCCAAAGTTCAGTCTTAAAAGTTGGTTGCATTTTCTGCTTCCTGTGATCCAAGTAACCCCAAGCACATTCAAAGACGTTGAGGGCTGGACTCTGAGGTGGCCAGTTACAGCTACACATTCTGTCATAGTATTGAGTCTGAAGCAAGAGCAGCTCGATTTCCTCTCCAAGATGAAAGCTTTACTTTAAAGTACTGTTTATCTGATGGTGACAGTTTTGTGGTCTACCAGGTGTTGCACTGTTGTTAGTAGTCCCATTTTCTCTATATCTTTTAATAATTGTTTTAATTCCAGTTTTGGAAACTCCATTTTCTCACTGATTTTCCTTCAGCTTTCCTCTAACTTAGGCAAGTGGATTATTTTATATCTTATGTGTGATCTCCTTAAGAAATATCTCGTGAAAAATGAATAACTTGTACTTAATGGCCATTTTGACTGGACATTAAATACATAAAGGATGGTCTCAGACTTTTGCACAGTACTGTATATTTTTAACAATATAGTGAGGGCTAAAGGCAGATTAAAAGCTGAGATTCTTGGCTTTATATCAGTACCTCAGCAGCTATGTACAATGTCATATGTTCATGATATCTTTTTTTATATCACCAACAATACAAGAAACCCATTTTTAGATATGCACACGCATATCTAGAACTTTTGAAGCAGTTTATCATTTGATGTTTTCAACCTCTAGAAAATCCCTGGTCCTGTACTGTTGATTTTCTGAGTGAAATAAGTTCACACATTCTTTACAGAGAACACATTTCTGCATATTTTAATGTGCCCTTACTGTTTATTTGCTGAAATAAACATATTGGGAAAAAATTAAACATAAAATGTAACCTTTGCAAAAGTTATGTCATTTATATGTTTTATTTTTTTCCAATATGTTGGGTAAACACAGTAACTCAGTAAATAAATAGAAACTGCACTAACAATGGCATAAAGATACCATATTTAAGTTTGTTCCCTGTAGAGGATGTTAACATATTTCACTTACAAAATCAAGAAAACATGTAATTTGATTATGCGTGTTCAAACTGTTGCATACGACTGTAGAGTTCGGATATAAATTAACACATTATGGTTTTGTTCTGGCTTTTATATTTATATATTGCATTATATTACTAATCCCGCACTCTGTTTTAGTGCCTACTGCAACGTCAGGAGGCCTTTTTAAGTTTTCTTGCCTAAATTTTGTTGTGTTCCAACATCAATACCAGATTACATTACTTATTCACAGTACATTCAGATAAATGTGGCTCAGTACATCAAAGTAAGAATCCATGTAAATGTCTAGCAGAGGAAAAGATGTTTTGCATAGCCCTACTGGCTCTTACTTTTTGAAATGATTAAATTATTTTTTAGGGCACTGTATAATCTGATATTATTTGAGGTTGAGATATTTAATAAGTTCATTTATAACAGATTTTTAGCAGATGTACAGAGAATTAGATGCAGTTCCAGATGTCCTGTTCAATCAGCCATTGCTCTGTTGCTTTAAAACCAAAGTCAAACTGCTCTGGGATAAACACAGATATTTAACTTCAGACGCAGTAGACAATGGTGTAAATGTGAGAAAAGCTGAAGCTCTCTGATCTCCTCTGGTCCAAGCCAATGGACAGACTACAAAGAACCATACAGAAAGCAAAAGAGAAAGGAATTAGCTTTCAAAATGAGGCCTATGACCAAAAACACTGCCGTTATTGCCATTACCTGACGTAATGACAGCCAATCAAAATAAAGCCTGCAAGCCATTAGTGTCTGAGCGGTGGAGCACTTTATGTGTCTCACTATGTGTCACATTATGTTGGGGTGGAGAGTCTGTACAATGCAGAGCCTTATGAGGAAGAAAAATCCCACTTTATTTTACCCAAAACACTAAAAGGAACTGGAGCGTCCCGCTGCCAAAACCTGTCCCTTTGACTGGAGTCTCAACAGGTAACCAGTTACAGACACCAGGCGGAGGGTATTTAGAAAAGATGATGTCATCACTGTCATGAACAAATGTGCGATGGCATCAGCTGGATGTGTTTGAGTATGAAACTCCATGGAAAACGGGTTAAGCTATTGAGAAAATTTGAAGTCTTGCTGCATTTCAGTTTTAACTGTACAGAAAACCACAAGCATAATCTACAGTTCCTCTTGGGCATCAGAACCATAGTCTACCCTACCGAGCAGACACTGCTATTGATATCTTCCTTTATCTTCCATTATCTAACTTTATTTAGCAGTGATAAATTCATATTCAGATAACATTTGTTTATGCAGGCTACAAGTAGACAACTAGTTGTTTAGTCTATATCAGATCCAGAAGCCCCTCTCTCGTGGTTTCAGAACCATTCAAGTTGGTCTGCAAAGAGGATTACGGTTAAATCAGTCTTTAAAGACTAATCAATTTTGAAAGCTATTGTGGTGCGGATATAAAAACGGCTGAATATATTTTATTATGCAGGTTTCCCGCGGCGTCTCATTCCGCCACCATAACCACATCCTTGTACTGATCTGAGAGCTGATTGGCTAAATCCAGCATTCCTGAGGTGATTACTATCACAGTCACTCAGACTTACACTGACGAGTCCTCCATCAAAGAGGCATAAAATTGACTCAATATGAATATAGCTTTTTTTCCAATTTAAAGAGAACCTTTAAATGTCAGTGCAGCACATGTATTTATCATTAATGAAATACAGATCCAGAGGAGAAGACAATACTCAAACACAATGATGGAGAGTAATGTGATCACACTAGTCATGTTTTTCAGTGATTTCCAGGCTAATGTAGCTGGAAATTAATAACATCATTTTTTTTTCTGAGTCATAATGGTGTTGTGTAACAATCCTAGTCATAAAATTCAGCATTGATTTTTGTGTTTGTGAATCGTGTTTGTGAATCGTGTTTATATATATATATATATATATATATATATATATATACACACACACACGCGCGCACTCACGCATACACGTACGCACGCACGCACTATATGACGCCCAAAAGTTTGTAGACACCTGCTTACTCAATGTTTCTTCCATAATCAAGGATACTAATAGGAAAGGCTTTACACTAGATCTAAGAACATTGCTGTGAGGATTTGATTGCATTCAGCCACAACAGCATTAGTGAATTTTAGGTACTGAGGATGGAACAGCTTTGCCACTTCAACTCATCCAAAAGGCATTAGATGGAGCTCTATCACTCCACAGCAGGGGTGCACCACTTGGCTCCTGAAGGGCCAGTGTCCAGCACAATTTGGCAGTTCCCCTTCTCCAGCACACCCACTAAACCTGGCAATTAACGGATGAGTTGACTCAGGTGCATTTGAGCAGGTATCATCAAACTGTGCTGGACACAGATGTGTATCTCTGCTCCACAGAAAGCATTTCCACTGCTCCACAGCCCAGGGTTGGGGGCTTTATTCCTCTCTAGGTGATGCTTGGTCATGGTGAACTTAGGCAGAGTATCTATTTGCAATGATTTCTATTACACTCTGTTATTTTTTGTTTTGCTGTTTTTTGTGTCCCTGTACGTGCCGTCTTCCCAGCTTAAGACATTTATGTTGCTGTCATTCCATGATCTAGTTCATGTCTTCCACCCATTCAAATTTACTCCACATTCCAGACCATGTCTTCATGTTGCAAACTCATTACTATGTCACCTGGTGGGAAGAAAAAAAGAGGCCTCCTCAACTACACTAGCAGCTTGCTCTGGCTTGTTTGTTTGCTTATTATTCTGACTGTCTGACCCTGGACTACTTTGCTATGTTATCTGACCTTGTGATATAGGCTAGACCGTTTAAACCTGTTTGCCTTGTGTATATTTTGTAATATAGCTTAATATAATAATAGAGCTTATATGGGGCTGAATTTCACAAAGCTGGATTTCTCAGTTAGCCTAATAACTAAAACTCTCTTGGAATTAGTGTGGGTTCTGTTAGTTGTTTTGGTCTTGGCTTAACTTTAGGTTAAACTGGTTTGGCACTTTAAAATATTGCACTTTGGTTTTACTGTAAAGATCGTCTACTTCCTGCCTGATTATTACACACACACACACAGACACACACAGACACACACACACCATTCTTTTATAGCCTAACTCTAGACTGTTGATAACATTTTCTAGGGATCATACAAGCCGTGTGTCAGCAAAGGTATGGTCCAGAACAAAAACAAAAATCCAATTTACACCATTTTCCCTCTTACACAGATGTAGTCGATCAGCCAAGACATGTTTGGTGTCCAAATTTTGCTTCTTTGGCACTGGAGCTACGACGTTAACATTGCTAGCAAACATAAAATGTAAATAGTGGTTCAAATCTTTTCCATAAATACACCCTCAAAACCTCTTTGAACTCACTCAATCCACAGGCAGCTTGTCATTAAGTTCACATAGACTTGATTATGTGGTTTAGAACACAGTATTATAAGAAACTGTACAGTATAAAAATGAACAAAACTGTACCATGTAGCTGAATACTGTGGGCAGCCATTTTTAGGCAACAGATGTTGTGCCTACCTGATCTGTGTCCCATGCCCGGTTTGCACTGCGCATGAACGGCATAAGAGAATATTACTTTTACCAGCACTACTCGATCTGTAGCACATATGTGTAAGCACTGACTGTAGCTGAGCTGTAACAAAATGGCCATATTCTAAAGTAGTAGTTATGTGTGTATTTTGTGCTCTTCTTTGCTCAGTTGGCAAGCTGTCCTACGTGTTTATCAGTGAGAACACAGACCTTTAAAGTGTCATTATCTACCAGAACAATTTTTCTTTGTGTACAATGTTATTCTTAACCTGTATTTGCACTACAATAACAACTTGAACAGAGCTGGGCCAAATGTAAGCTCAATCTCAGTTCCCTATTCTCTAATAGATCATTATAAAAAGGCTTCTACACACAAACAGTGCATTATATGTCCAAATAAAAGTCACTTATTTTCAGCCAAAGCTGCATAACACTCTATGTAACATTTAGTGCACTGTTTTTGTGTAGAATCCCTGATTTCATGACCGGCGTAGTGCACTGTATAGTGAGTGAGCTATCTGAGATTCAGCCACAGACATGCTCTCATGCTAAACAAAAAATGGACACAGATTGGGTAGTGACACGCCTATTCTGACTGCCCCGAAGAAACAGTCTCCCCCTTACGCATAGGTATGTCACACAGGCATACAAATGCGAGATTACCTTCGCAATTTCTGTTTACACATATTTTCAGTTCAAAAATTCAAGATTAACAGTCATTTATAAATAAAAACAACAGAGATTGTGAATGTAATAGGTAGTGTCCAGAGAGCTTGGGAATGTGATGTCATAAGGCAGTATTTTATAAGTGATCTGCCATTGTGGCAGGATTAGTCGGTCTAGGCTAGTTAAGAAGGTTAAGAAAACTCCTTTCCTACCTGTTTTTCTTGATTTTACCTGATCTAAATAATATGGACTTACTAAATGTGCTTGCAGAGCTGACTAGCATGTAGGTCTATGGGACATAGTACTGAGATCTAATTAACATCATTAATGGTATTCGTTTAAATTCAGATTTTGGAAAAAAATATCTTTTCTACTACTACTGAATGTCAGTGCTGCCTTTGATACCATTGACCATTAAAATTCTCATAGACTTGGGATCTCAAGAGTTGGATTCTCTGGTTCAGTTCATACCTGCAAGGAAGGGACTACTTTGTTGAAACAGAAAAAAATGTAGCTGAGAGCGTGCCAGTAACCTGTGGTGTGCCCCAAGGCTCAATTCTTGGCCCACGCTTATTTAATTTATACCTGTTCCCTCTTGGCCAAATCCTACAAAACTATGGGATATCTTACCACAGCCATGCAGATGATACTAAGATTTATTGGCCCTCTCCCCAAACAGTTATGGTCCACTTGACCATTGAGCACATCACTGACCGGATGAGGCAAAACTTTCTGCAGTTGAATAAAGATAAAACAGTGACGATTTTATTTGGAAATTGCGATGAGAGGCAGGGACCAGTGGCCTGTCTGGATTCAAGAACCCTAAAATATAAAATATCGCCTCAGTGATATGAGCCAAGCAGAACTCTCAGATCATTAGGAACTAGTCAGTTAGTACTGCCTAAAGTAAAGGCTAAACATGGAGAAGCAGTGTTTAGCTACTATGCAGCTCTTAAATGGAACTAGTTGAAAGAGAGCATTAAAATTTTTTTTAAATATATTAAGTGTTTTAAATTATATTAAGTGTTTAATTTCTATTGTACTACATCTTTTTAAATTTTTATTTGAATTATCTTTGTATTTTCTTATTTGTAAAGTACTTTTTTATGATGGCAGTTCATGAAAGGTGCTATACAAATAACTTTGCCTTGCCTTGCCTAGTGTTATTAGCAGGGTTATATGTATTCAGTCCAAATTGCATTTTACAAAGACAGTATTCAGAAGTTATTTTGTACATTTTTAGGAGAATAATTTACAATACTAAATTAAAAAAAATGTATATACCATCTTTTAAAGAAACACCATCAGTGCTTGTTTATTAACTATTTTAAATCAGTGCATAGCATCTAAAGATGTACTCTAAAGAAGAACTCAAAAATGGCTTCTTTACAAATACTCAAGTTCCCGATAAAACCTGAGTAGACTGATAAACCAATGTGATGATCAGTTATTAATCTCAGCATTACAAAACTCTTTTGAAGAATGAATAAACTAAACAATCTGCTCATGTAGTGGACAAGATAAACTTAGCCCTGGTGTGGTATTAGACTCATGCATGCGTTTTGTAGCAAGTTACATACACGTAATAAAGTGAAAATCACAAGTTACCTACTTTTAGTCAATTTTGCAATTAAATTATTTGGTTAGCTCATGAGGGTGACAGGGGGGATTATGGGAGCAGCATTTCAAGTGTGAAAACAGCAGCGGACTAAAGCAGGTGATGAGATCCAAAATAATGTTATGAGTTTTGTAACTTCATTTAAAAGAATCAATGAATTATTTATTAACATATTGACAGAAGAACCAGTAACAGCAAGGACAATTGATAAAAATTACAGCAGAGTTTTTCTCCATGTGCCTTATCAGTATGTATTCTAAATACGTTATTTTTTATGTATTGTAATGGAATACATTACTGAATATATTTATGACAGTGTATTCAGTATTTAGCCATAACTACTTTTTCAAAGTATTTTGCCCAACCCTGGTCATTAGTTTACTAGCCGGGCAAGCAGTGGTAAAAGGCTACCTACAGTGCAATATGGCTAATGGCTAAATGAAATATGCCAGTGACTGGGTTAAATCAAAGATTCTCCTTGGTTAAATATACCAGTTGCTGTATGAACCCTGTTAAAAAAAACAGCACAGACTAGCACAGATTCCCCACTGGTTTATTCTGCTCTGGGGCTGGTTTAGCTGCTTACCCACCATGGCCATTCTGGTTGACCAGCATACCAGAATCCAAAACACAACATATGCAACACTGAATCTGCCAGTGTCTGAATAAAAATCAGCAGTAAGTCAGTTAAATCTGCAGTAGCTGATTGAAATATGTCAGTAAGTTCACTGGGGTAAATTTGCTGGTGGCTGAGGGAAATGCACTGGAAATTAATTTGTGAACTGTACATGGGCTTCGGGCAACTTGAAAATTCTGAATTACTCAAAGAAACAGGCACTTAAGCCACATGCCAGCTAGGAAGATGCCTGCAAATGAAAGAGACAAAGAACATTACTCCACTCGTTTAGAGTTTGTGTAGGTCCTGATCGTCAATAAGTTTTTTTTTATTATACAGTTGTTTAACATCCCTCTAGAGTTGGTTAAGGTACACTACCTTTTCATTTGATTCAATTTTAAGCATGTCAGGCCTGAAAAAACACAAAAAAACATCTATTTAAGCTCTCACAGTGTATGTGAGTATTTGCAGCAGGTAAACAATGAACAAACCCTGCTGGTATGGTAGAATGATCCCATAATGCCCAAAACGATCCCATAATGGGGAGTCAGAATTTGAGACAACACTCTACCGATGTTGTGTACAATTACTCACTGTTAAAGAGTTTTTTTTAGAAAAAAAAAGAAGAAAGATCACAATCAAAAAACTGGATAGCAGGTGGCTTTAATGAGTACCTTCTGTACACATTTACACACCAATATAAGTGCATATATAAGTCCACAATATAAGACTGTGGTTTCATATGATCTTTATCCATCTATTCACAGTAAGTCAAGACTTTCTATTGCACCTATGAACACACAAAATGTGAAACGTGTTAGGGACATATGGAACAAATGGAAAACAGGGGATGATGGCAAAGGGGTGGGACATATAGGCCTGGTGATGGATCTGGAGCAAGGCAATGCTGGCCAGAGTGAAAGTAGGTCTGAGCTAGATCTAGGTGGTGAATGAAGCCTGTAAACTCATTATGTGATCACAGTAGGGCCAGTGCGGCCAGTCTTCTCCTGAAGCTGAGAGATTTTCAGAGCGATGTCCACCAACGGAGCCAACATGACCTAAAGAACATAAATAGCACATGTTGTAAATACAGTTTGAAGCACTTCACTCTGAAACCCAGTGTACAGAAATTTAGAACAGATCCCTCTATTCAGTTTCCCCAGCTCACTATAAAAACGACTTCATGAGTTCTTTACAGCTCTGCTCTTTTCCTCCTCCTGTTTAGCTCCCCTCTACATTGGCTCTGATGCCGCAAACAGTAACTCAAGCCCAGACATTAACAGAGAAAGGGAGACAGCTGCTGGGCCCAAAAAATAAAGCATGACCCAGTTTTGCTGTCTCTATTTAGGCTGACTGGGTTTGAGGGTGATTCTTTAAGACAAGTTGATAGCCCTCTGATCAGCCTGATCAGAAATAATTCTACTCAAAAGAAGATTTTCACAGACTGCACAGCTTCACCTGCTGAGCGTGTTATCAGGATTCTGCCATAGCCAATCACCACACAGCTGCGGGTGAGCAGTCACTTAAAGGGCAAACCCATCCAGGGTTAATAAATCAGTGTGTCTTTACCAAAGTGATTGATAGTGGGAGAGTAAACTGATTTCCAAGGAATGTTTCCTGAACTTAAATATATGATCATAAAAGAATTTTACTGGGCTGAGATTCAGCCAAAAACATGACCATATAGGCTTCCATAGTAATTCTGCAAATGTCACAATGTTGAAACATGCCATAGCAATTATTAAACAAATTATTTGCACTGCACATGAAAACACTGTCTGGTAAAAGCTCCAATCAGGAATCAGTGCGACTGGTGCAGCAGGTTTAATACTGTAACATGACTAATTTTGAATAACACTCAATAAAAATTACAATAGGTGTGTTCATCATACTTTCTGCTAATAAATAATTAAATGAGAACCCATGAAGGTTTACCTGTGGATCCTGATAAATCTTCTGAGGGTCCTTCTCATAACTGTCTATGTAAAGTCTGATAGTTGCACCGGCACTGCCTGTCCCACTGAGACGGAAGATGATACGAGAACCATCACTGAAGATGATCCGAAGGCCCTGGGAAAAAAAAGATAGGACACGGATGCCAGGAATTATGGACAAAGTACTGGACAGTTCTGTGAAATACAAAACTTGGAGATGAATTTCACCAAAATATTTTCAGGTAAAGATCATTCTGTACTGTTCTCCTGTTTATCAAACACAATCAAAGATGATGAGAACTCTCTCTCTCAAAGACCACATCAAACTGTAACCAATGGCATGTGGGAGGTAAGAAATTTAGATTAAAGGACAAACTGAAAAATAACCCCTTCAACCTATATAACCTCATTTTTCAGAGTTTGCCCATCAATCTGTACCCTTCAAACTGAGCGAGTTCCTTAAAACAGTGTTTTCAGCAGTCACAGATTTCATATTGACTGTTTACTAAATAACCACTGATGCTGTGGCTCCAGCTCACCTGTCCCTTTGAGACACTGCTGTCCACTGGATCTGTATATTCAAAGTTATCGGCTTTCTCCACCTGATATGTCTTATCCCCTGAGGAGAACTTCTGTCCAACAAAGCCTTTATCGAACATGGTGTTTTGCAGATCGGCAATCATCTTGTTAGCTGCGTCTGAGTCCACCTCCTCATAGTCGTACCTACAACACAGTCAGGATAAAAACCTCCATGAGAATGGCGGAACTGGATTCCATTTACAAAGCTATCAAGCAGGCATGTAGTTAAATACAAGATACAGTGGCACCAAAATGTATTTAGACCCTTTAACCATCGATAAACTTTAATGAAGTTCTTTAGGCTACTTCATAAAATGTTTAACAGAATGCTATTTGCTAAGAAAAACACATTTGGCTCAACATCAAACTGATGATAGACTCTTAGTGTGGAGAAAGACTAGAGAAGAACTACAAACAGCCTGGAGCTGTTTTTCCGACAGTGGTGTCAGTGAGCTTGCGTTCATTGGTGGGGTCATGAACGCAGAACTGTACAGAGACATTCTGGATGTAAACTTGCAGAATTCTGCAAAAAAACTGATCAAATGATAACAATCTGAAACACACCAGCTGCCTTTTGAATACTCTGCCAAAAAGAAAATTACAGTTTTAGAACAGTCTGCCAGTCCGTTTGAAATAAAGGCCACTTGGTTTGACATTGTTTCCTAACACAATGAACTTTTTAAGGATGGCACAGTTGTCCATTTAGGTTTGGGGTCACTGTAAGTGATGATAAAAAGGTGATATTAAAATTCTATAATTTGAAATTTCTCATTCATAGATCATTGGAAGGATTAGCATTCCTCGCAGTTTATCACATGATCACAATGAAACAAATGTAAAAACTGTTAACCAAATGGATATGTATTTTTTTATGTAACTATGTGATTATGTTATTACATAATTTTAAATAATAACTAATATCTAGACTATACTTTAGGCTTAAGTGTCAGTACAAGCATTAATTTATTTATCCGTAGCCTGTATTATCTTTTCATTTTACCTTGTTTTATTTTATTCACATTATTTTATTTTATTTATCTTCCACATTTCTTTTATTCATCCATTTAATTTTAACTTGCTATTTAATTGTGACATATTGTAAGCTGCTACATATATGAAAATTTGAAAATGAAAATTGCCCTATGAATAAAGTTATTATTTTATTACTATTTTCAGCAAGTACTATGGCACAATGTCCAAGGCCCATTTACCACCACCACCACCACCACCACCAGAGGGCAGTCAAACTGCAGAACTAAATTTCTAAAGTATAGACGCACTTCATTTTACACTTGCATGATTCTGTGAGATGTGTTAATGCAGCCTATTTAAATGATAATGTATGAACTGTTGACTCTGGATCAGTCACCTGGTGAAAAAGTTCCTGCCAAACTTCTGCCAGTGCCCTTTCATGATGTCCTCCACACTCTGTTTACGAGTGGCCAGAATCGACAGCCAGGCGAGTACAGCCCAAAGGCCATCCTTCTCCCGGATATGATCAGAGCCTAGCAGATGAAAGACATTGTAAGAGACAGCAAAACACTACAAGGTACAATACACAGCCTCCCGGACTTCAATTCACAACAGCTGCCCTGGAAGAAAACAAAACTTGGCCTTGTACTAAGCTCAGCAACTAAACACCACACATACAGCAGACTGTATAAATACTATATATTTTCTACACAAAGTAATACATGCACATCCATAAGAACACACTTCTGCACACTTTAATACACAATTGCAGTTTATTTGATGGATTTAACATATAGGAAAAAAATAATAAAACATAAAATGTGTTCTGTGTGAAGGTTATGGCACATTCTTATATTTTATGTTAAACTCAGCAAATGAATAGAAAGAAAAATGTCATATGTATCTCTTTTTACTATATTCAAAACTTAAAACATGCTTAAATAGTACAATACACTGCTGAATAGATTTGCAGCTGCTGCTTCACTCACCAGTGCCAAAGCTTTCCTCTCCACACAGAGACAGTTTGCCAGCATCCATAAGGTTCCCAAAGAACTTCCAGCCTGTAGGTGTTTCATACAGCTCCATTTTCAGAGCTTTGGCCACACTGTCAAAGCACAAACACAAACCAAGTATGTACAGTGTCATATGCATGCTCATGTATACCAATGTACACTGTATGGCCAAAAGTATGTGGACATATTTCCTACTTATTTAGTTCAGGTGTTTCATCCACAGTCGTTGCTAACAGATATATAAAATCAAGTGCATAGCTATGCAACCTCCATAGATAAACACTTTCGGTAGAATGGGTAATACTGAAGAGCTCAGTGGCACTGTCATAGTCATAGTCACCTTTGTCATGAGTCAGTTCATTAACTTTCTGCCCTGGTCAACTGTAAGCGCTATTATTGTAAAATAAAAGTGTCTAAGAGCAACAACAGGTCAGCCACGAAGCAGTAGACCACGCAAACTCTCAGAGCAGGGCCACCATGTGCTGAAGTACGTAGTGAGTAAAATCATCTATCCTCTGTTGTATCACTCACTACAGAGTTACAAACTGCCTCTGGAAGAAATAGCAGCGAAAGAACTGTCAGGAGCTTCATAAAATGGGTTTCCAAGGCCAAGCAGCTGCACACAAGCTCACAATCACATGCGCAATGCCAAGTATCAGCTGGAGTGATGTAAAGCACACCGCCACTGGACTCTGGAGCAGTGGAAACACGTTCTCTAGAATGATGAATCACACCTCACTAACTGTCAATACCCTGTAGCATCTGTTCTCTATTTTTCAGTCATGTCTGCATAGGACCAAACAATTTAGAGAAAGTATGAATTGTGATATTTCTGACCAATATTGCGATTGTGATTTAAATTTCGATGATTTTCTCTAAATTGAAGTCCAGGCTGGTTATTTTGGCCAAGAAGGCCAGAATACCCACTTTTTCCAGCTTGAGGCTTGAATGCTGTATGTAATGTGCCTGACTGCCAGCTAGTTGTGGTTATGACGTCACATACACATCATGTACGTGTTTGGTTACTTTTGATTGGTCCAATTTATCCACAGGCAGTTCACAAGCTCCACATGATGGTGTTGATAACACAGGCTATGATTACAAATGCAGCTCTTGTGATTTGAAAATTGCATTCTTTCAAAAGGAAGTGTTCATATAAAATGAATTAATCTTTCACAACCTACGTCTGAGCATTTATGAAGTGCCTAGAATGAAACAATACAGTGATGTGGGTTGGGCTTACTTGTCTAGAGCACCACTGGTGGGCATACTGCGTGCCAGTCCTTTAACACCGGTCTTCTGGAAGTATGGGATGCAGGTGATGTTGGCACCAATCACTGCTACAGAGTCAGAGGGGTTTACGAAGAATCCATGCTTACCCAAAATCATGTTACGGTCCTAGAGGAAAAGTGCAGAGGGCCAGTGAGGGTCTGATACTGAAGTGGCACAAATATATATTAAAAGTAAATGATCTGCTGTGCTACTGCATGCTGGGGTGTCTGACAACACTGTAGAGGTGATTTTTGATACAGGGATAACCAGAAAATACAGACAACGGCTGCATTTATGATTGACAATTATGAGGAATTTATAAAAGACCCTGTTAGCACAACTAGTGGAATCAAAATGGCAAGTATAAACCTTTTAGGACTACATTCTTCTGAGTTAATTAACTCAAAGTGCAATGGCCCTTGTTCATCAGAGGTGCGTAAAAAACAGCACAGATTTGACCACCTTTAATGACGTACTAACTACTCTGTGCCTGATTCATTCAGCCTTTGTACGATGTGGAAATAAGTGGAGATTTGAGCGCAAATGATGAATCAGCCTTGCTGTGTGCAATTAAGTGCTAGCCTACCAGTACTTCATTTACATATCATTTACATGAAACATGCCCTAATTCATGCAGATGTTTCAGAGCCAATGGCTATGTTCACAGGCAGAGTTTGAGCTAGAGTATTGGAGACACTGCTCCCCCTAATGAACAAACTTTATAGTGTACAATAACTGGAAAGAATAAAATGTGGAGTAAACAAAATGTCTTTTTTTTTCCATTTTTAATTTTTTAAAGATGCCTGAATGACTGCGTAGCCTGATTATTTCCCTAAAATAAAATTAAACAAAAAGATGCTCCTGCACTGGATATATATTTTTTGGGATGTGTCAGTATGATAAAACAAGAACAGTGTAATAAGTCTTTAAATAGTACATGGAATATTTGCAGAACTTTTACAATAATGTGCACAATAATGAACTTATGTACTGTTTCACCATGCGCACAAACTTCTATTTTTTATTTACATTAATGATATTATAGATTATATTCATAATAGTTTTGATTAGTTAACCGCAAATCAGGCATTTGCTTTAGGTTGTTAAACATTTATGCTCAAATTTACAAACAGCCCTAGCAGACATGAGTTTAATTGTCGAAATACATCAAAAATGAAATTGATGATTTAAAAAAAAAATGGTCAATGAAATTTGAATCTGCTAATTTAAGAATCAGATTTGACTGTTTGCAACTCTGATGAATAAAGGGTAACATGTCTGTCCAATCTATCCCTGGCCCAAAAACACTTTTTCAGAGCTGATTGCTGTCAGAACAAAACCTTGTATCTTCGTTTTTTTTTTTTTTTTACATAATTTTTTTACATAATTTCAACATGTCGGTTGCCGTGTAGTTATTTTTTGGAGAAACAAGGTTTTGTTATAACAGCGATGATATAAATAATGGAAGAATCTCTGATTAATAGGGAATGAAAACACATACACCATCACCATCGAAAGCTGCTCCAAAGTCATATTCACCTCCCTTCATAGTGTTGACCAGGTCGGCAGCGTAGGTCAGGTTAGGGTCAGGGTGGTGACCCCCAAAGTCCTCAGAAGGGACACAGTTAACAGCAGAGTTGGCAGGGGCACCCAACTCTTCACACACAATCTTCTTCACATAGGGGCCCACCACTAATGATCAGAGAGAATTTAGAAAAGCAGTTGTCATAAATGTCAAACATCACATATGGTCATGTCTATTTCATGCATCCAGGGGTGGAAAAAATACAAAGAAATTATACTTAAGTTAAAGTCTTCCTCAGATAAGCCAAAAAGAAACTTGAGTGCAAGTCAACAAGTGCATTTCAAACATACTCAAGTACATAAAAATTAAAAAGTGAAAGTTTTAACAAATAAATGACAGTTTCTACTGTCTGGTGGTGTGATGCAATAGTGTGTGGTCCATGACCAATTGGCATTACTAGTTCTAACACAAATCAGCATTGTTGTGGGCAGATAATTTTACAATGAGGAATTTGGTTGAATGTTTTAATAAAAACAATAAATTCATAGGCAGGGGAACTCAACTGATCGGCAAAAGAAAAAGGAAAATCTCATGGCCTTTGAAATTTGTAACTAGGGATCCACCGAGATCAGCATTGGCCGAAAATTCCCATATCCAATATTATTTTGTGTTCATATCTGCTGATGCCAATATATAAACGTTTATCCCCCTGGATTAGCATTACAAAGAGATGTAACATTTATTTTTATAGTTACAAATGTGGTAAAATTAAAAAGTGCATTTAGCACTGTAGCCTAACGTCACCTAAACGATAAATATAATCATCAAATATCGGTTTGAAATATCAGTCAAATCTAGACATCTGTTGGATGCTGATATTTATTGTAAAAGCAAACATCTGCTAATACCGTTATGATTCTGATATTGTGTATCCCCATTTATAACAAGAAACTTAACAGTCTAAATGAAAATGTAAGAAGTAAAAAGTCTGTTTTATCTCAAGGAAATATTAACTGAGTAAAATACAAATTGTCCAGAATAATATGGTTTAGTTCTGGGGACTCACTGCCCTGAACAGTTTCAGGTTGTCCCTGATGCAGCATGCCTGATCCAACTCTTCAGCTGCTTATCACTCCCTTCATGAGTTTGACTAGGTGTGCTAGAGCAGGAAAGAGTTGAAACTGTGCAGCGTGGTGGAGGTGATACTCCTGTTCTAAATGAGATCTTATTTGATGATTCTACTCATCTTAAACAATCAAAATACTAAGGAGGTCATAGGATGCATTTCCTCTAAATTGTACAGGTGTATGGAACATTTAGCATGTGAAAGGAATGCTGTGCAAATCCTGTTACAAATATGGCTTTTCATCTTTCAGTACATTTCCACACAGGGGAAGAGGGAGACATGCACCTCAGAAACACTGAGTGCATTGATACTGTGAGCTTTCTGGAAATATTACAGCTAAGCTTGATTTCCACATCTGTTTCCTTCCCTGGGCTAAACCAGCTGGAAAAGACTACACCTTTTTTCCATGAAATTATGCTTGCTACAAATAAACAAAAATACAAAATAACCACTAAAAATATATTGGCAAGCTATTATGTTTTTATCTTCACAGACTATTAGAGCTGTGAAGGCATGTAATAACAGTGTAGATAACCACAGCACAGTTAAACAGCTTAATAAGATTTAATAATTTGAGTCCTCACCTCCGTGCATTGCATCTAACCGGACATTGATGTGATTGGGTCCAGAGAGTAACTCCTTTAGGGCAGCAAAGTCAAAGATGTCTCTGAGCATCTCCGCATAGGGCTCCACAGAGTCCACAATCTCCACTACAGCAAGACCATTGGGATAATGATTAGGCAATAACCAAAAACAGCTCGGATAAGTGATATGTAACTGGAGAAAGACAAGGAGTAAGCACCTGTGAAGGGCTTGAAAGTGTCCACCTCAAAGGTCTGTTTGCCAATGGTGGACAAATCCACTTTGAGCTCTGGGCAGATATGATACTCTTGGAGGCCTTTGCTGATCTGGAAGATTTTATCAGTGATGCCCTCTGGCGCAGGCCCTGGAGAAGGCACATTTGGAGGCTTAGAATTTGTGGTCACATAACTTTCATAAGGAAGGAAAAAGCATGGAGTTTGATGTAGGTAAAAGCCCTTGTGCTCAAGGCTGCATGTACCAGTAAAATTTTAACTGACGTACTGACATAGTGACTCTTTTTCTTGCTCCTAACCAGCTTCATAGTGGTGAACTGTCTGGATAGAAAGTTGCAGATTTGAGGTTCAGCAATGCCATACACTGTTGCTCCATCAGACTCTAACTGACCATGCTTTAGCCGGATGGGAAGTATGTTATAGTTCTTCTCATCCACTGACAAACAGGGCATAAGAATGGTTCACCACCCTACAGTTCACCACTGGCTACAGTCAGCAACTGTAAATATACAAAGTGCACATATGTAGTAGGTGTGTCTGATAAAATGGGCAGTGAGAGGAGGAGCAAAGTAGGTGTAACTAATAAACTGTTACACAACAATTAGTTTCAACCACAAAATCAGATGTGTGTTTGAGTTGTAGAAAAAACATGCTGTTGTATCAGATAATAGCCAGATTTTTTTAACAGTAGCTTCATTCTACTGACCACCAGTTGCCAAGTAACAACAATGGTTGTATTACTCAAGTGCTGGAACTTTTCTGTTTGGTATCAGAAATGATGTTTGAACCAATGTTTGGGGCTTTTGTGCTTTTTTTTGTAAACAAACAAACAAACAAACAAACAAACAAGCAAACCTGTTGCATACAATAAATAGAGCACTTCAGGCCATGTGTCAACTACACTGACCAAATCAAAGCCATATTCATTGAGGCACATTCCCTCCTGAGTTTTATTGCTTGAACAACTCAGTGTATAATGGTACAGATAGTCATTATCGCTCTATCATTATCCTGTGGTTTTGGGAAAGCATAATTCTGCAACAATACTTGCTCAGGGCAATTTGACACTAGGTTACCACAAACACTTGGAGAGAACCAAATTAAAACTAATAAAATGTTTTGTTGAGAACACTACTAGGAAGTGTCTCACCAAAAGTACAGCAGTTTTTGGACATGACTCAATTCTTTAAGAAAAATATCGGTTTTTAATTGTAACATTGATTGACTACTAAGCAATTTGTACCTCCACTGGAGATGTTATACTTGATGCCAAAGTCTCCATTGGGACCACCAGGGTTGTGGCTGGCTGTCAAAATGATCCCGCCGATGGATTTTAGTTTGCGGATCACACAGGAAACTGCAGGCGTGGACATGATGCCATTCTGACCAATCACCAGTCGGCCAATCTGAGAGAGAAACATTCAGAGACATCAACAGTGAAGTTCAGACATGGCCCCTGGGCCTCATATGATCCTAGTACTATGCACATAAACAACACTGAAAAGATGCTATAAATTGCCCCTTGAGATATAAATGCTATGAACTGTCAATGAGTCTGATGTATGACTTACATTCTCTGGGCCTCCATAGGTGTGGACCCTTTGGACTTCTATTTGTATGCTCAAAAACATGAAACCCAAAGCAGACAAACTGATGTAAAAGGCCCATGTCAAATTTGGGATACAATAACAAAGCTATGTAGTTTGTCTGGGATGTGGTTTAAAGCTTTAAAAAGTTTTGCACATAACATTTTACATTACCACAATGGTATTTGTCTGCTGTTCTTGCTTTGCACTTTTTCCTATTAATTTTCCAATATAGTTTGTACAATCAAATCACTATTATTTTTAGTCAACAGGCACCTCTTTATCTTCGTGTAGTATTTGGTGTTAAAATATGAATAACAAATGCTTTAAAATAGAATCGGTCTTGTCCTAGTTTTAATACACAAATTGCTAAAGTTATGGACATGAATTAAAGGGGAATTCCACCCATTTTTCACAATTTCTCTATAATTAAACGTTTACGATGTGAACAAAGTCAGTCAGTGTGGTTTGACGTGAAAAGCTTCATTCTAGAGAATCTTCCTGAGTCAGAACAGTTCACAGTGGTGGTGATAGGAACCAGACGTCTGAACCGTTTAATACCTCTAAAAGCTACATTACAGAGTTATCACATGATATGGTGCCTGATGCCTGAGACATTGTTTTATGATAGTTTTAAGCTACGCTTTTAGCCTCAAGCTTATTTTTTTCCATTTATTCATAGTGGAGGTATATGCAGAGTGTTGTAAAGCAAAACAGTCTCCAAAGAAAACTTATTTTTCGAGTCTTACCGGTGTTTCACCATCATCAACACTACATAAAACTCAGAGGACACCTGTAGGTTCAGTGGTGGTTTTGAATTGTAAATAAAATGGCTATATTTGGGTTGCAGACATGGCGGCCCTGGTTCCTATCACCACCACTGTACAGAAATCAGTCAGTTTCTCCACAATGAACCATTTCACATCAAACCACTCTGAATGACTATCTTCACACTTCCACGACTGAACTATGCAGAAATTTTAAAAAATCGGTGGAGTTCCCCTTTAAGTCTAGTCTTGGACTAAACCGCAGCGTAACTATAGCTTCACTAAAATCACATCAATTGCGGATCTGAGAAATTGGCCCAAAGAATTTAGATGTGGTGTAATAAATGAGATAAAACACAAAACGGCGCGCTGATGTATCAGTTGCGATGTAGCGAGCTCAGATTATGCGGGTTCTCTCTGTCAGTGTATCAGATGTGTTCACTGTAGTGCTGCGTGCCAGCACGCACGCGCCTCCTCCGCGCAGTCTCAGTACGCACGCGGTCACCCTGAGCACGGAAGCGCGAGCGCCGCCTCTCTGCGTTTCTACAGCCGCTGCTGAGATACGTGTGAGTGTAATGAGAAAACAGACAGTGGCTGAAATGTCAAAGGTGTCCCCCTCTGTGCAGTGACCTCTCCGGAACGGTCACCCTAAAGATCACGGGGGTCGTCTGGCACAGCCGTAACACAGCTCTGCAAGACCCCCAACCCACCCCCCCACACTGTGAGGATTTATCCTTTAAAGCTTTAAGAGGATGACAGCATGCTTGTGTGCAGCGAGCACGACGACACCTTACAAACATCCATGAGTTGATACACTGAATGTTGCGAAAGGGGCTCTCTGTTCTTCCGTAGCAGCGCGGCTCTGCGCTCATGCTAAGCTACATTGCAGCGCCCCTGAGTTAAGAGTCTGATTAATGAAGTAACGTTATTGAGAATGAACCGAAGTGGACCCAAAGCTACTGACCCCATTGGCCGCAGCAATCTGGACGATGAGCTGAATGGCATCCTTCATGAAGAAGCGGCCGTCTCCTCCCACCACCAGGCTGCCCTCCTGCCTCTGAGAGGGCTCGATGGTGGAAATAATGCTCTGGATGAAGTTCTCGGCATAATGCTGATTCTGCTGGAACACGGTCACTCTCTTCCTCAGGCCGCTGGTTCCAGGCTTTTGGTCAGTGTAAGGCTTGGTCTTGACCACGGTGATTTTAACCATTTTGCCCGAGCAGCTCGCCTGTGTGATCCGTGTTCGCAGCGGGATGTGGGCCGTGTCACCTCCCAACACACACACATACATACACACTCACACACTGCTCTCCTCTGTTACGGATCGGTTAGTCACGCCCACTGCAACATTTAAAGGGAACGCGCAGCACTCGCCACTCCACTGGGACAAGACACGGTGGTATTGAAGGGCGCGTGAATATTTAATGAGGTCTGGTTTAGTCGTTCTCCTTCTCAAAGACCTTAGATAGAGTAGATTTTGTAATCCGGTCTAATCCAGTGCTGGGACCCCATTTATGTACAAAACCACATTATAAAATGTTATGAAATCTACATTAAAATTTAATGAAATATACAAACTTACATTGTCCTTGTTTTTTATTTGTTAAGAAATGATGGAACATCAAAATATAACATTAAACAATCTGTTTAATTCAGTTGTTCTCAAACAGGGGGCCGCAGAAAAATTCAGAAGTTGTATCTCTACTTAGTAATGTCATTTTTTTTAGTTTATTACATTTGCTTTGGCCACATCTAAATAGTGCTTCTTGTTTAAAATAGTATTAAAATTGAATGTAAGTGCCAGCCACTCAGAGTTCGCCCACTCAGTGAGTTATCTGTAATCATCAGTAATATAATGGAACAACACCATACCAGATCAGTGACAGCTGCAAAAAAAGGACAAGGTTCTGTTAAGACATGGTCCTCGCTATATAAAGTAAAATAAATGACCGGAGCACAGGGCGGAGCAAGCGGGCCTGAAACAAAAAATGTTTGAGAACTGCTGATTTAGTTGACTATTGTGGTCTAAAACTAGCCTATACTGGAGGCCTGCTAGAAGTCAGTGTTGAGAAAGACAGGGTTCAAGTCCTAGTTTGATTATTGCGTCCACTCTGAGCTGGACTTCATTCAAACAAGGACAGAGTTATGATGCAATGTTTGCACACTCACGACGTTGCACTTTTCTTTCACAAGTGTAGGCCAAAAGGCAAGCAGTTGCCGTTAGCACATGCTGTTTAAATATTGATAAATGCTGGCTTGAACATAAACCATACTTGTTCAGTGGACACACAAATGATGTTGCCCATGATCCCTGATTATCTCCTTTTTTCTGAATGATGTGATATTAACAGAGTTGTGAACAATAGGGAAAAGCTGGTGCCTCTGTGTTGCACAGAAGTGGAAGAGAGGCCTGCTCCTTTTTCAATACTCTAATAATGTGCCATGTGACATTTACCAGCCTGGTCTACAGTTACAGTAGAGAAAGTCAAAGGGCAAAAGAATTGGCAGAGGGGTATAAATAGAAGGTCAAGCCTGCATGTGGCATTAAAGGCTGAGGGCGAGCAGGCAGTAGGCCTGTGTGTCTGGGTGTAGCTGGAATGTGTATGACTGCCAGACTATGTGTTATGTACATATAGACTATAGATTATGGCCAGTACATATCTCACACAGAACAGAATACGGTATAGGCATAAGTATTCACACAGACAGTGCTGCTGGTTTCTAACTCTAATATTTTACTCGTAACAATAGCTGTGTCATATAGAATAATTTTAGAAAGGTTTAGAAAGAGAACAACAATTTAACCATGCAAAGAACCGTTTAACCCTGCAAAGAACCGTTTGTGTGTTCCGGAGTTCTACAGTCATATAGCAAAGTTTGAACAAACTTTGGTCAAATCACATGTTTTATTGATTTTCTAGGTGAAAATAAGTTATCACATCCTCTACAGAGAACACACCTAAATATGGAATTTTCCTGTAAATTTTTGTGCAGAAATTTAGTTTAACATATTGGGGAGAAAATATAGCACAGGTCGCATGTTATATTTTTTTCATAAAATGTCAAATTTAAAAAATAAACATATTTGTACATGAAAATGTGCAGAAGAATATTCTCTGTAGATGATGCTTAAATTTAACAAAACATGTAATTTGACCAGGGTGGAAGAGTGGCGCAGTGTGTAGCTCTGTCGCCTCACAGCAAGAAGTGCTTGGGTTTGATTCCTGGCTGGGTGACCAGGGTCCTTTCTGTGTGAAGTTTGCATGTTCAATTGGACATACTAAATTGCCCCTAGGTGTGAGTGTGTGAATGTATATGTCTGTGTGTCTGCCCTGTGATGGACTGCTGACTAGTCCAGGGCATTTCATGCCTTCCACACGTAGACTGCAGGGATAGACTCCAGCTCCCCTGTGACCCAGAAGGATAAGTGGCTTAGAAAATGTGTGTGTGTGTAATTTGACCAACGGTGCCAAAACATTTGCACACAACTCTATACAGAACCATTGCCTTTACTGAATGAACCTTTTAAAGGGTGTAGCTAACAAGTAAGGAAAGCTTATAACCACACAGCAGGATATACTATTATTTTTAAAGATGGCCATCTTGAAGCGTGTCTGCATCTTAGTCCATTATTAGTTACATTAGCCCTGCAGCTAAAGCAAAAAACATCATAAGCAAACTTGTCTGTTTTTGTGTTTGGGGAAAGGGTAAAATTGTATAAATACACATTTTTGGTCAAACCATTGGTTTAACGCAGCAACACATTAAAGCGGCTTGAAACACAGAAACATGAAATGAACAGATAACATACGGGAAGGTACTGAAAATAAAGAGAGCCTGTGTAAATCTAAGTTGGGACCTCTTTCAGCTCATGATGCAGATTTTACTGTTCTCAGATGTGCACTGTGACTTTATGGTCAGTGAATGTTGTAAAAGGATTTATTCTGAACTTGAAAAGTGCTGAATTGCTTAAAAATAAAAATAAAAAATGCTAAAGAATGTAGAATATTCTTGTATAACGAAAGTGATTTTTCACAGCTGAATGTTCCCTCTTGTCTCAGTGTATAGCAAAATTTACTGCAACTACCATTGACCTTCAGCTCATTTACATTCATGCCCAGTACTTCTTTACACAAACCAAACAAAAGGTAAAGACTGACACTACAGCTGCTGCATTCTAACATCAACATAAGTGCAAATACATCTCACCAAATCATGGATGGTTTTCAGTAAATAACTGTGGTGAGAGTAATACACATACGTAAATACACTATTAACTGAGTAATGTGGAATGTACCCCAGAAGTGAGTAAGAGAAATGTTGCATTAAAATGACTTTAAAAAAAATAAATAAAAATAACCCATTTGTAACTACACACCACAAATTATCTCACTAATTATTTTAAAAAATTAGTAAATGTGAATATTTTTAGTAGTAGAGTTTGCATGAGTCAACTCTTTAGTCTTCTGCTCCTCACTGGGCCTTTTCCATTTCAATGTCACCTCAAAGGTGTCTAACAGCACCACCCTGTGGCATGAGACACTATAACAAGGTCACATGACATAATTTTCTCATGAAGCCAGTACAGTGTTTCCCAGCCTGTCCTGGAGGGTCCATTTCCCTGCTTTAAAGGCCCACAACCCACATTTTACTTTTCCTCTATTTTTTCTCTGTGGCCTACTTAATGTTTGTGTGATTTTTTAATATTTTTGATACATAGTTGCATTTTTAAACGACGATTTTCCAGCCTCTCAGTGGGTCTCATTCACCAATATCTTCCTATGTTTTTCATGTCAAATTCATGATGTGTTCTCAAACCATAGAACTGTTCGCATTGTGTTCTTGAGTCTACATAGGTTCTGTTCTTACCTAAGAAGAAATCTCAAATAAGAAAACACTGGTGAATGTCAGAATCTTTGTGAAAACTGTCTAAGTGGGTTTTAAGAAGAAATCTCTACCTAAGAATTGTTGGTGAATGAAGCCCAATATCCCTTAGAACTAAACAGGCTGCTTTTGTTGCTGTGCTTTTAAGACTGATATATGTAAATTATCCTTAAGACTTCAACATGATTGGGTGGGGCTAAACTGCTGTACATGTGCTATAGATTGTTCTTTATAGAACCTTTTTTGTAAAGGGTTCTATAAAGCACCAAAAAGGGTTCTTCTATTGTCACCTTGTCAAGCCTGTAACAATAGAAGAATCCCCTTTGGTGCTATGCAAAACCATTTTCAAAAAGGTTCTATATAGAGCCATATAAAACATATTAATTCTATATAGAACCATTTTCTTTACCACAGAACCCTTGAAGAACCATCTTTTTGAGTGTTTAGGCTGAATAGGTGGAAACATGTAAACATATTGGTTTTTGTGCCAACACGAACCATTTTCGCAGTTTCCATAAGTGTGGAAATGATGTATGGACTGACTAGCACATTTTGAAACTTCAACAATGTTTGCATACTATATCCTGTTTTTTATTTAAAAATGCAAGGAACATTGGGTTTTATGAGATATGGGCCCTTTAACACACACACTACATAGAATTTTAGGGACCAGAATCAGTAATTCAAGTCTAGTATTTCGTACATTAAGATCACATGGCTTAACTTATCACTCCATTGCATTATGGGTGTTTTGTGTCTGTCGGGGTATATCATTTGTACACGGCTTATTGTAGTGGACTTTGGGATTGTAAAATTGCACAAGATGTTCTCTATTATGTTTTTGGACAACATTACAAAATGGCAAGCTCTTGAAAGAGTGTGCTATATACACTGAATAGGGAATAGTTTCAGACATAACCATAGTATATATATGTATATATGTTTTCTGGCTAGATTACTGACGATGAGTACGGTAAGGTTTAAGGAGGGGAAGGCCATCAGTTCCCACCCATAATACCTTTACACAAAAACTAGATTTAAATGTGTTATTTGTCATGTATAATGTTATTTGTTTTGTGGCGCAGCATCATATCCCTCAGCCTCATCAGTTTGTCAGAATCCATAATTGTACACTGTTTTCATGCTTTTGTTTATCTTCTCACTACAATACCCAGCATGCATTGTACAAATACAACATGCAATCTTTGAGAATCCCTGTGGTGTCAACCAGTCCTGACTGATAGCCTAGCTACCTTTTACTTTGAGCCTATTGTCCCCCTCATCTGATGAGTCACTTCAGTTATTTAAGCATTTCTGTCATTTGTCTACTCAGTGTAATGATGGTTTGAAGACACAACAGTTCTATGGCTGCTCGCAGTTTGCTAGCAGTAGTGTTAGCCATCTCCCTTCCTTCTGCATTCACCAGCAAAAAAACAAAAAACAAGCAAACAAACGAAACATTTCGAAACAGCCCGCAATGCTTAAATTGTTCATTTTGACCAGATTGTCCCCTTTAAGCCTGGTCTTGGACTAAACTGCAATGTGAAAGGTGGTTCACCATTAAAAATGCTCTGACCACAATCTGTACTTAATCTCAAACTAGTAATCTGACCTAGTAACATCTGTATGAATCTCACACAGATTGAAGATTGAAGAGTAAAAATAATCAAACGCAACCACAAGATGGCGCTACTGTTACAATTTAGCTTGAATGAAGAGACCTGCTCCAACCTTTTTAATCTGAATATAGCAGAAGGAAAGCATTGTAGTTCATAGGTTTCTAAAATGTAATTAAAATGGTTTCGTTTCAGACGTAAAACAGTGTGCAATGTCAGACATAAATGTATAATTTATCATAGATTTAAAAATCCATAAATGTCTCTTTAAATTATTGAGTATTTTTCTTTTGATAGCTGTTGTTTAAAAGTCCAGCAGAAAATGGTACAGCAAATAAACTGTAAATCACAAAGAAGTAATCAAAAACTCAGAACAACAGCCTCCTTTCGGACACGTCCAAGAGCCATTTTTAAAGAATGAATAGTCCTCGGGAACCATAGAGGGTTTTTAATGTTTGAAATAGTTTAACACATCTTTTAGAGAGAGCTAAAAATGTGCGCCTGCAATGACACTTTTTAGCAAAAGCAATTTCCTCACAGTATTTATGTTGAGCTGTGAAATGTGTAAAGTATCAAACCATAACACTTCGGTGGTTTGTACACCCCGAATCAAAATGAAGAAAAGCGCCTGGGGCGTGTGTCCACTTGAAAAGACCCTGATGTAATGTCCCAAGGAGATGGGTCACTCTGCTGAACTAATACACTGCCCTGTCACCAGGGCAGAACCCCTTTAATTTACAAGCACCCACACACACCCCATAAAAACGCACACGACCCAACCCTGCTAACTCTCCAATCTCTTCCCCCAATTATCAGGCCTTAGGCTGAGGCAATATGGCTGGCTGGAAGTTCTAGGAGTCTCTGCGGTAATCTCAAAGCCCTCATTCTTCATCCCACTGCATCTAGCCTTTTCCAATCTCTTTGCTTTGACGAGTCTGGCTATTATTTTTCTGTGGTAAAGCAAACTAGCTGAGGTTAAAGTCAAAAAGAGTGCAAACAAAGCGAGGGAGATCGATACCAAAGCTCTACTCATATCGACCAGGTGTAAACATGCCTCCAAAAAGGCTCAGAATAACAAAAACAATAATGACAGCAGTACAGATTGTAGGATATTGAATTAAGACCAAGTTTAACAACAGTGCTGTGTGTTATGAGCACTGCTGGTGAGGTTTTAATACTAGTTTACATTCATGCATTAATGACTTCTAATGTCTGCTAGCACATTTAGGATAGAGAACATGGGAAGATTCGACACTAAGCAAATTTATATGTGATTTGAAGTGTATATAACATTCTTTTGAGACTGTTTAAACTAGCTAAAGAACACAACATTAAGCCCATTTTTTACCTCAGATAGCACCAACTGGTGGGAAGTACGATACAAATGATGCAAATGTACCCTCAAAGACACAACAATGACTTTATGGTCCAACTGTGTACCTTCAATATGTTTTTTCAGGGAAAAGGTATGTATGTGTGCATTTTCATAACCTAATGTTTTAAAACAGAACAGTAAAATAAGAAAGGGTGGAGACAAAACAGGGCGTGAAATCAATACAAACATTTAATTGCAATGGATTGTGGTACAACAACAGAGCGTAGGAGCAAGTGGAAGAAACCCTGAAAGGAAACGAGACTCAAAGGGGGAACCCATCCTCCTCCTGTTGACACCAGATAACAAAACAATACCACAACATGAGTAATAGGAATAAAGAATTACGAATTGACAGCTATGAAAATCAGTACCGTTAGAAATATATCACAGTGAAAATAAGAGAAAATGAAGCCTATCATGACGACATAAACACAAAAGCCAGGGACAAACACAGAGGTCCACTGTGTGAGCCTTGAGAGAAACACACCTTTAATGGAAAACCACTGCTCTCTGTGTGGGTTGTTAATCTGCCCCCGATAACACTGTGCTTACTTGCTCATAACAAAGACAGATGTTGCCTTAATCAAAAGATGAAAGGCAATCAATATCAGAACCAGTAGTTATCCCCTGATGATGTGCTGCAGCTCATTCTAAAATGTGTTTGCAATTTATGTGAGTTAGTGTGTGTACAGTGTACAGTACAAAAAATCTCAAGTTAGGGTTTATTAATAGATTTCAAGGTTCACTGATGGTGTATTATTATTATTATTATTGTTATTATTATTATTATTTTAAAGGGCCCATGTCTTACAATTAATTTGTATTTTATTTTTTCCCTTCAGGTCCACTTATAATATTTTTGCGTGGTTTAATGTAACAAAAATGGTCAGAATTCATTTCTATATGACTGTTTTACAACCTTCTGTATCCTTTAGAATTAAACAGTTTTTATTACTTTTCCATCAAGACTGATAAGATAAATGAGGATTTTTTTGATTGGCAGTCCTCTATTCAAAAAAGCACTCATTGAAAAAGCACTCCTGTATTCAAAAAAGCATTCAAAAAGCACTCAAGGGTAAAACCCTTCAATGTAAATGGGCGGAGCTAAATTCTTACAGACTGAATCGGTGGATAAATGTAAATTAGATGGTTCTCCTGATATCAGAGAAACAAGTCATTCAACGTGCGTTGTTTTTGCATTTTAGTTTCCATATATGGAGTGTATGGACTGGGGAGTGAACATTATGATTTAAACCTAAAAAATCAGGAAATTCAGTTTTCCATTATATGGGCCCTTTAATATGCTGTAATGCCCAAAAGCAACTTATTACACAGACACTGCAGTCAGAACCAGTTAGCCCCTTATATTCCCAGACTTATTACATACTAAAGCTTATTATTCAGTAACTACAGGAACTTCAATGCTTCAAACTGGTTGAAGTATTCTAAACTAGGTAAAACTTTGGCCATTTAAGGGGTTAAATAGTTTGAGTCTGTGCAGCACCAGTATCATTAGGAGGGTGAGTGGCATGCAGGTGAGGCTGCACAGCAATGGACAGCAGGAAGCTCCATGGTAGTCTGGACCAGAAGGCGGCCAAGCACGGGCACCTAATCAAGGCAGATGAAGAAACAGCATCACACTGTTAAGGATGGGCAGTTGTTCAACTCAGCAAAGAAACATACACACACAGGGTGACTGAAATAGGGTTGAAAGGGTGCAAGCAGTGACTCTGACGGGCCTAGCTATCACAGTCTAAATAGAAGAGGGAGCCAGAAGGTAGCAAAGGCTCCCCGAGATGTCAGCACCATTCTGCTTCACCATCAACAAACTTGAGTGAGCATGTGAGAGCAGCGGGACAACAGCACTGACATTCTCAGTTTACCATAATACTCCCATAAAATGGTGAATGAACCATCAGATCTGCACCTTTCATCTAACAGGAAAAACTAATTACCAAATGCTTGACTAAACAAGTAGGATTTTAAGCTGTGAGTCCAGAACACTGACTGGAAGGTTATTCTAATGCTGGGGGCTTTGTATGAGAAGGCTCTACTCCCTGATGTAACTTTATTAATTCCAGGTACTAATAGTAAGCCAGCACCTTGTGATCTAAGTAGGCATGATGGTTCATAATAAGAGATAAGTTCACTCTGGTACTGAGGGACAAAGCTGTTTAGAGCTGTATATGTCAGTAAAAGAATATTGTACCCGATGCAGAATTTAACTGGCAACCAATGTAGTGTTGATAAAACTGGGCTGATGAGGTCAAACTTTCTAGTTTTTGTAAGGATTCCTTCTGCAGCATTCTGAACTAGCTGAAGTTTGTTGAGGCCATTCAGATAGCAGGGCATTAAGTAATCTAACCTAGAGGAAATAAAGGCGTGTACCAGCTTTTCAACATTCTGTAAGGACAGTGCATTTCTTAATTCAACAATATTTTGAAGCTATTCTAGTAATATTGCTTATATGTGCATCGAAGAACTTGGCATGTGATGCCAAGATTTTTTACCGATGTACCTAATGCAACTTAGAAGCTATTGTGATATAGCATTAAATTAGTTTTGTAGCATTAATTAGTTTTTGGACCAAGAAAAAGAACCTCCGTTTTGGCCGAATTGATTAGGAGGAAGTTATCTGACATCTAGTCTTTTATGTCTTTTACACAGCCCTTAATTTTACTAGATTGAAATTTATTATTTGGTTTGGCCAATTAATACAATTGTGTGTTATCAGTGTAGCAGTGGAAATTGATGCCGTGTTTATTGATAATGGTATCCAGTGGTGGCATGCATAACGGAAATACTAGAGGTCCAAAAACAGAGCCTTGCAGAATACCATACTTTACTCTTTTTCGCTGTTTATATTCACTATATATTCATTATATAACTGATAGCGATCAGTCAGGTAAGATCTGAATCAGGAAATAGCTATTCTTGTTACTCCTATAAAGTTTTCTATACTATCTAGTAAGATAGAGTGGTCTTTTATATCAAATGTCACACAAATATCAAGCAGAACCAGCAAAGATACATTTCCATTGGTCAGAGAATAATAAGAGATCATTTACAATTTTCACTAGTGCTGTCTCTGCACTATGATGAGGCCTAAAATCAGTCTGAAATTTTCCATGTATGTGATTTCTATGCAAGTAGGAACTTAAGTTGTTGAGCCACAGCTTTCTTAAAAATCTTTGATATAAAGGGAAGATTTGAGATAGGTCTATAATTTGATAGGTCTATAGGTCTATAGTTTGATAGCTAGCAGGAATCAAGATTATTTTTTTTTAGTCAGAGACTTAATTACTGCTCACTGAAAAGTACTGGTATATAGCCAAAGCTAAAAGAAGACTTTATTATTGATAAAAGAGGCTTGGTTATTTCTGGCTAATTTTCTTTGAGTAAACTTGTAGGAATTGGATTCCAGTCTCTCTGCACTACTCAGGATCTGGATTCACTTGTAGGGCAGCAGGTTTGTGCATTTTGAATTTTTTGCCTAATGGTTTCAATTGTGTTATTGAAAAAAATCATGAAATAGTTTCTTCCATTGGCCGATGGTATCTGGAGTTCAGTAGCAGTTTGATTCTTCATTTAGAAATTGTGCTAAATAATAATATAGGATTATTCTTTTTTTATTTTCAGACAGAGAGGAGAGATAAGTTGAATGTGCTGCAGTAAGTGCCCTTCTGTAGTCTATAAGGCTCTCCTCATAGGCGGATTGGAATATTTCTAGTTTAGTCAGGTGCCATTTACGCCCTTGTTGTCTGATGGTCTGTTTTAAAGCTTGAGTATGATCATTGTACCACGGGGCAAGCTGTTCCTGCCTTATTCTTTACTTCTTAGTGAAGCCACTTTATGTAAAGTAGAACCAAAAGTAGCCTTTAGGCATTCTGACAGACAGCTGAAAGAAGCTGATAGATCTGAGAGGTTATCAATAAAGCTACTAGCTGTGGAGGACGTTATAGTGCACTTGATGCGATAGTGTGGGGATGAACATATATTACAACTAAAGCATGTTTCATATGAGATTAGGTAATGATCTGAGACTGCTGTGCTCTGTGCTAGTCTGATAATGATTATTTTAGTAAAACAAACTTTTTGGGTTTTTGTGAAATTTTGTTTGATTCAGGGAACAGACACGTTTTTTGAGTGGAACCTATGTGGCGTTTCAAGGCAGCTATCAGACGGTCAGTTTAGTCAGTCTGTCTGCTGCCTGGCCTTGGACCAGGATTATCAGTGAGTGACACTATCTGCTATGCAACAAAAAACAAGACGGGGACTCTCTACGAGGGATGGGTACCATCCCATCTCAGAACACCAGGTTTGCCCTCAAAAGTAGACCAATTGTTTACAAAGCCCACATTGTTTTCTGAGCACCACTAGTTCAACAACCATAACCTGCTGTAGCATTCGTGATCATGTTGAACTGGGATTAGGCCAGAGCATAGTAGGCAAACTACAGCATAGATGGGGACAGAGCAACAATAAATATACAGGGCAAAATAGTATGTTACATAGTATGTGACAACTTCAGAACCAGGATTAATAACCACTGATCTAAAATAGAGTAACGTGAATATTTATCGTTTGGATGAAAATAGAGGATTTTGTGACAATATCAGGTGTAACTGTTTCCCCAGATCATTATCTGGGACTGATGCATATTTTGGTGCTCTAAAACATATAATTCTGTATTTATACTTTACAGTCAGAGAGCCTTTTTCTCCAAACACAGTGCAGTGACTGGGACCAAACGCAAATGTACCTGAAAAGCTTTAAAGACTCAGAAAGGAAGTTGACTGACTGTTGTCTTCCCTGAATCCCAGACTGCATTGTTCATTTTATAGATCACAGTATGTCACACGTTGCCACAAACTACATTGTCGATTCGATAACTGAGATAACTGCTTCTTGTTAGCTACATTAACTCATTTAGTGTAAAACTAAAGAAGCAAACTTTCAGACACCACGCACGTCTCAGCTGAACAGTTTGAGGTAGAGGGAAACTGTGTAAATTAATCTAGAGTTACTGAAACTGTCACTTTAAAACAGAATCACAACTCAGCTCAGCCTTTAGTTCTGTTTGAGGCTGTTTGAGCCCCAGTCGTTGGTGAGATAGGCGTGAACTACAAGTGTGAAGCTCGCAGACTACAACATCCACAGGAGTTCTGACTGGTGCGCAGTAAAAATCAAGTCGGGGGAAACAGCGCCATGAAACGTTTTTCAAACTGTATTCGTTTATCCATGTGCGTACGTAATTTGTTAAAGAAAACATATATTTAGAATATTTAAGCTTATGAAATCACATTACAATAGACATAGAACGAGTTAAATTAGTAATAAATAATATTTAACCGTTTCACACAATATGTTTTGGTTCTCCGGGGAGGTATATTCCTGCCGCACGGCGCCAAAATATAAACAGTCATCTAAGTTCAGTTTTAGTTCTTCATGTTAACATAGTTTACTAGCTAACTGATTCTGAGAAGTTTCACAGTCACTATTAGCCTAGTTTCCCCAGAACAACACCTTAAACTGCCATACGATGCCGTAAGTTTGTCTGTTTGCCGACCTAACGTTAGCTGGCTTTTTATCTCTGATACTAATTTCTTTAACTACTCTGTTAATCATCGCTAGTTAGCTAGGTTAGCTAGCTAACCTGGACTGCGTTTCCCGAAAGCGTCGTTGAGCAACCACCGTGGTAACCGTGGAGAGAGAGAGTGTTCAAAGTCGTAGTCTGTCTGTCATTTAACTATGGTAGTTGTGGAACGACGCTTTTGGGACACCCACTCATCCCTGTCTAGCTCTCTAGCTAGCTAGGTTAGCTGTGTAGAAATGATGGTTGAATTAGTCTATCTTAGCAGCTTTGCAGCTATTCTCTAGCTGCTCTGTCGATAAAAAGTGCATTTTCTGTGGATTTAGTTTACTGTCCGCTTTCTGCTACATCTGAATTTTGAGAACTGCAGACTGAAAAGCACTGTGAGTTATTCAATGAAACTTTTTTCTTTTGCAGTGTTAAACGAACCCTTCAGTTAGAAGATAAGGAAAATGTAAGAGCTACCTCATTGATCTATCATTGATTTGAACTTCGCAGGTCACCTGATTGTAACGTTACTGCTTAAACTCAGTATTTACTTACTGGTAACACAGAAAGCAAATAGGAGCCAATTGTGTCAAAGCTTATCATACTGTATGAGCACTTAAACACTCTCATCAAGAAAGCTTCTTTATTTATGGCCATATTCTAATACAATTTATGATCTTCTGTCTGTCTGTTTGGACTTTATTGAATGATTTGATTTTCTGTCAACATATAATCCAGACTCCGTTAAAGAGGCAGACTTTGCAGACTCTGGACAGAGTCTACTCCCCTATGACTGGCACCATGCCCATGAGCCCAGCAGCCAAAACTCAAGGTACTGGAATCTATGTAGATATTTTATGACAATGATAATTTTAATGGAATTTTATCATGTATAATGTAAATGGTAACACAGAGAACATTGAGGAAATGCACACAGTGCCTAAGATTACTTGTCAGGAGAGGAGAAAATAACATAATTGTGTTTAACGTTGTTGTAATTAAAAAAAAAATCACAATATTGTAAGGTTATTTTTAGTTCTTAGGGTCAAATGTAATTAGATATACTATTAGAAACGTATATTTTGTATGTACTATCTAATTGATTAGGTCCACCTATTTTATAGCTCCACCACAGGTGCACTGTTAACTACTGCAACTAATCTATTGTCATCCATGGTCAGCCTTCTGTTCTATATGTCATCAGTGACTTTCTGACTATAGGACTGCTGTTGACATCATAATTTTGTTGGTGGGTAGAGCTGGGTGATATGTTGTCTGTACTGTATACTGTGATCTTGACATATTGTGAGACTGGTTCTCAGATTTAGCAACATTGTTAGCGATTTGTAATGATCATATCAGTGATGTAATGCCCATAAAAGTGTGGAGTCCCTGTTGACAAACAGTTTTTTTTTTTTTTCTTTTTTTTTCTTCATTCTGTTTGGTTCAGTTTATGCATCATATTCAGGATCTGTCACTTAATTCCAGTTGCTTAAGATTGTCTTGAAAGAACAGTTTAGAATTCAGGTAATTTTTCTTCCTTTTTATTAACATGTTATAATACTGTGTAAGCTTCCCTTAAACAGGGAAGGTAATCAAAACAAGCTGTGTCAGCTTTGTAACCTGTTGGTTTAGCATATGGTGGCACTACTCAAGAGGCATAGATTTTCTTTAACTTTATTAATACTAATCTTAAATATCGGCTGTTACGGCATTGTTGAGACATTAAAAGTATTGCCCAGCACTAGTGGAGGTCAATTCACTACACAGTAGTGACACTGACATGGTAGTGTGTGTGGAATTGGGCAAAATGCTTTGGAAGAAAATTAGTTATGATTCAATACTGAATGCAGTATCCTAAATGTATTCCAACATGTATTCCAGTGTATTACAACACATAAAAGCAATATATTCAGAATACATTTAGATTGCATTTTAAGGCAAATGTGAAAAACTATGCTAATCTTTATTTAATTCATACTGTTCTTTGATATTATTGTTTGGCAGTTTTCTTCATGTAGCCTAATTCTCCTCAAAGTATTTTATTTAAATGAAGTACCAAATTCTTAGCATGATTTTGGCTGTCATCGCCTGCTTAAAATCTAAAATATATTAACTCTTAATGGGGTAATTATGTGATGTGAATGCATGCACAAATCCAGTACAACACTGATGCTAAGCTTATTACTTATGAACATTTCCACTAGTGAGACTGTGCAGTTCCAGCATCCCTCAAAGGAGTTTAGTAATGCTGGCATGAATAACTGACCATCACATTGATTGATTTATTAGCCTACTCAGGCTTTAGCAGAGTACAGTAACACTGAGATTAATAACTGGCCATCACATTGATTTATCAGTCTACTCAGGCTTAAGCAGGAACTTCACTGTTAATAAAGAAGCTGTTTATTGAGTTCTGTATTTAGAGTACATCTTTATATGTCATGTGCTGATTTTAAATATTAAATAAATAAGCATTCGTTGTCTTTCTTCTGAATTTTCTGAATACTTGTATTCTGTTACATCCCAACCCTGAGTGTGTGTGGTGCTGATATTGAGAGTTACTGGAGTTTTTACACACATCAGTGTCACTGCTAGGTTGAGAGTGGTCCACCACCCAAACACCATCCATACATTTAAATACATTGAAGCTGGCAGGACACGGTTTAATATGCGTGTTTATTCACTACAGGGGTCATTAACAGTCTTTCTCATAGTCTCAGTAGCTTTAGCATTACCACTGCACTGGAAGTCCTGGCAGTTTCCTGTTACGCTGTAGTGAGACTCTGCCTCCTGATAACTCTTACTAATATCTTTGTTTATACTGATTTGATAGATTGCTGACATTTAGTGCTTTATCAGCAGGTAATTCCAAAACCAGTGGGAAGACTGTCAGTTCCTTAGGACCAAAAAAGCCACAGACAGAAGAAGAAAGGTGAGAGTATTTATGTGAAACCCTGCTTATCATGGCATAGTTTTGGGTTCTGCATGTACATTTCTTGTCTTTCAGAGTGTGAATTTGTTGTAAAAGTATTCATAAAGACAAGCAGCATATGATGGAAAGACAGTGTACTTTATGTTACAGCTCCATGTTTTGTACATTTTAATGGTAAAAATCCTCAATTCAGTTTAATAGAAATTATTTAAAAAATATTTTCCAATAATAGGCATTTTTCAGCATTGCATGGTAAGAAAAATATTTTTTTCTCTATTTACTTAGTATACTCCTATTTATTGCATATATTACCAATTTATTGCAATAGCAAATTGTAATCACCTTTTTTCTTTAAAATCAGCTGTTTTCCTTGTAAACACCATCTCTTTTTGTTTTGCTTGTTTTTAATGTGAATTTTGTGTGGCTAGTTAGGATTTTATGTGGTGTAGCGGCATTATCAGACCATTGGAACATAAAGATATCTCTCATCATTAGGGGATATTTCCTTTGTCCCACTTGGCTGATGGTCATTATGACTGATCAGAATTTAATGACAGGACATGGAGGGAACTTCATCACCAGGCAAAAGCCTTTACGATTTAGACAGCACTAAAAATAGTTGGATAAGGAGTGTTTAAGAAAAGACCTATTTCCTTTCCAGCGCTTACTAACACAGGGCCCCACTCGATCCATCAAGACAAGCATTAGTTTTGAATTTTATAGTGAAGTCATTTAAGAGGAAGCTAGTTAAATATATATAAAAACATCAATAAAGAGAATGAGCTTATGATTCATTTAAGAAAGTATTCATTTGGAAAGTCATGCTGGAGAGCCATTCCAGTGCCAAATGATGGTGATCTTCCCTGAAACAGGATCATAATATTACAACAGTGGATAGTTTTAATGTTTTGGTCTCTGAAATATATATATTTTTTCTAGTCTAATCAACACAGTGGAAACAATTTGAACTCATGGTCATCCATTACTAGCAAATCTTGGCAGTGATACTAGTAGACTTGTTCTCACAAATGCATAAACTTACCTTGTTTTCTTTCAGAATGCTTTTTTTCAGAACTAAAGTGGAGGGGTCTGTAGAAGCACTAATGAAAACTAGGAAACAGCTGGAGGCCTTAGTGGTATGTATGGCACATTTAGTTGCTCCTTCCTTGTTATTTTCATTCATTTTTTCCGTCAACATGGAGAAAATATAAAAAAAAACATAATAGTACAATTAGTATTTAATGCATGGGTACACTGAATGTTCACTTTTTCTGTGTATGTAAAATACAGTGTCTAAGTCGCAGTTTCCTGGTTGTAGATTAAGCCTAGTCTTGGACTATTGCAGTGCCATTTATGAATCACCTATTTTAAACTGGATTTTCAGTCCAGGTTTAGGCTTTAGCTGCCTTTAATGTACTAAATAATGTACATTTATTCCAATGTCTTTGTATAATTTCTCTGGATGTAGCCAGTAGAGGGCAACAGTGAGCTGCGGAGTTTCTTGCTGATAAGTCCCGCTGACTTGCAGACTGAGCTCAAGAGGCACAAAGAGCTGAGTGAGTCCTCATCACACCATGTGTTTCCACAATTTACTTAGCCATACTCACAGTTGCTGTGTGCTCAGCTATTCTTTCCTCTAAAGATTCAGGCAAAGATGATGAACCATATATAGAGCTGTTTTTGGATTTCACATTTATGTTTTGGCATTAATTGGTTATTAATCTTATTTTCTTTCCAGCGTCTAAAGTTGCAGGTTGTGTAAATGCAGCACAAAGGCATGATGGTTGCCTCCGAGGTAAGTAGATTGAAGCTAAATTATTGAAATGAACTGAACTTCATTTTAACTGAACACCCATTAATACCCGTTTTCTGCTATGAGTACTCTGGATAGGGTTGCCACAATACTAGAATTTTGACTTTGATGTTGATACCAGGTCTAAATATCTGTCATCATCTGATCACTGATTTAAACACAGAAATATATTCACATTGTTATAGCATAATTAGCATCTCTGATTTTCAAGTTCACTTTTCTCTTATCAGTATAAAGCTCTTCACATGTTAAATATATCAAGGGAAGATAAACAATGAGACTAGGAAATACAGTGTATACAGGGTTTATACCTTATTTTGTTTCTTAAAGCTTCAGGTCACATACAGTTACATTAATTTATGCAATAGATCCTCTACAGGACAGACTTTTAAACAAACATGGCTTTTTTTGCTAATTCTAGTGCACAGTATCAGTTTGCTGAGTTTAACATGTTGGAAAAAATAAGTCATACAATATAAAATGTTCCAGATGTTATTTTATTTTTTTCCCAGTATGTTAAAAGTGTGTTCTCTGTAGATGATGTGTCTTGTTTTCACTTAGAAAATTAACAAAACATGGAATTTGAGTAGGGGTGCTCAGACCTTTGCATATCACTGTATGTTACTGAAATAAACTCTTCGCTTATATGTTGTAGATATGCTAATGCCAGCATGAGTCAACTTAGCATGCATCATTCCACCTGTAGGCAGAATACAGTATCAGTGTAGTATTACCCTGTTTACATAAAGAACTTAAAGTATTAGTAATGAAAGTTAGAGTAATGAATTTTCTATTGATATTGGTATTGATAAAGAACTAAACTTTCAGTACACTAATCCTGATGAACCATTAAAGCTGACACACAAATACCACGTTAGTAAGAGACTAGTGCACTTACAGTTCCCTGTCAGATGAGTGCTGTTTCACAGAACGATCATTGTTTGACTCCGACAGGAGGATAAGTGGTGCCCTGAACTGAATTTATTGAAATTACAGTATTGTGATTGTGACCTTTTTTTGCTTTGCTTAAAAGCGGCGGAGAAAGAAAACATTTGGAGTTCCACTCATTTATGGCCCATGATTGATTTCAAGCTCTTGAGATTTTGGTCTTGTTCACGTGGGGTTTGAGAAGGCTTTGGCATTTTGTAGACTTGGTCTTATCAGTGCTAAAGGACCATAAAAATGTTTGCTGCTGGAATAAAAGACTCCTTCTTTTTGAAGCGCAAGAACAACATTTAGTTTTCATAACACAAACAACTGAGCACTTCTCTTCATGGAACAGAATTAATTGAATTATTTCAAGCACATATTCTGCCTTCAGCAAAGCTGCACTTGTGATCCAGTCACATAATGGTGATTTGTAGCAAGTGAATGGGGTGGATTGTAATGAAGTTCAGCATGTTTTTAAGATAAGGTCGTTGAAAATTGTTTTAATTAGTCACACTCGAGGACCTCGGCATATGCGCTGCTTGTAGCTCAACACCACAGGAATGTCACATTTTTGATCACATGGTGGAGCATGAAATTTATCAGTGCTCAGAGCCCGTCTTACAACAACAAAGTACACAATGTTTTCACGTTGATCGCCCAGAACTGTGAACTGAGCGTGTGTTGCTGTGAGACATACATTCAGTGAACAAATTGTTATTCACGGCTGCATGGCGGGACTGCTGTGGATGTGTTGGTGATAGAATCAGGGCAGATGATCTTGATGTTTTAAGGCTTGCATAGGGTTAAAGGTTTGTTTTGTTGGAAGAGAGAGAGAGAGAGCAAGAAAGAGAGAGATGTGTATCTGTTAAGACTAGGCCTGTCACAATCATGCAATTTTAGCTAACATATAATTGCCATAAAATAGTTGTAATTAAAAGTTTCTCTTTATTTATTTATTCCATGCAACTGTTAAAGTGCAAACCTGAAGTGGCCAAATAGCTGTCAGTGATTAATAACTGACAAGACACATCTTGAGCTCAAATAAACAAACATTCATCATCCCTGCCCTCTAAAGGTGTTACAGTAGGTCAAAAGTTAGAACTTCTTTCTAAGACTCATGACGTGTCCCAATAAATGTCTTCTACTTTCTTTTATTTACATGCATTTGCCACAACTCAACAGACAAAAACGCACCCAACTCGCATTCTGTTTGTTGTGATGTGAACTTATGATTATGAAACCTAAAAACTCTCTGATCAGCTCAAGTAATTACAGTCAGGTGATTGTCGTAACTGAGACTATTTTGAGTTCTGCACTAATATTAAAATGGCTGAGTAATTTAGAAATAATGCTGTTACATACCACTATCAAAATATCAAATAAGTATAAGACAATCTTGACAGCAGTGAACCTTAGTACACTGGAGAGCAGAGAAACAGTAAGCAGTTTTATTCTCATCAGACTGTGGTATGTGTCCATTTTATTTATATATTTATTCATTCATTTTTTTATTTGTGATGTACAGGTAGGCCAAATTAGTGGAATGCTCTTGTGTGGTGCTATTTTTTATTTTTTTTTTTCCCAAACATGCAATATAGATATACTGTTCATAAATGAACTGGATATACAACCATGTGCATATGTTTGGGTGCCCCTTTTGTGTTTTGTTGATTTTCTGTGTGAAAATATGTTCATGCATTTCTCTACAGAGGACACACTTCTGCACATATAACCACACAATTGCATTTTATTTTATTTTTTGCTGAATTAAACATATTGGGGGAAAAATATATTAAAAAAAATGTTCCGTGCAAATGTTATGGCACATTTTATGTTTTGTTTCAGTTATTCCAATATGTTAGCAAATAAACTCAGCAACTCAGCAAATAAATAAAAGAAGTTGTGTACTAATATTAGCAGAAAATGCTCTATGTAAGTCTGTTTACTATAGCAAATTGTTAACTTATTTTCACTTAGAAAATTAACAAAACATGTAATTTGTCTAAACATTTGCATACGACTGTACTGTAGAATACACTACAGAGCTGAGGTGGCCAGAGCAAAGATTGATTTACAATAATATCTCACATTTGTTAGCCTTCATTCTCATTCATCATCGAAATGCCCAGGGAGAAGTATATATTTGAGACGTGTATGATTAGGTGAAGGATAGAAGGGGCACATGTCCTGAAATGAGGTTCATGATGATGATTTTTTTATTTATTTATTTACCTTTCTGTCATGAAAGGATCCTTTCAAGAACACGGGCCCTTCAGAGGTACTGACATGCATCAACGGCACATTAGCACTCATAAAGTTACTTGTTTGCCATTAGGGTCCTTAAGCTTGTTACAAACATGCATCCCACCCTCCACACATCAGCACACATGGTCACCCGAGCTGACGTGATAGTGAGGAAATGACACTAGCTTGTGTCATGGCCAAGTTGAGCGGCAGGCAGTGTGATGCCGCCAAGACAGCTGAGAAAATCCACAAGGATATTTTAACTTTGACAGACAAACCTCTGAATCCGTGTCCTTAATGCTGGGCTTCTTCTGCTCTTCAACTCTCCCAGTGGCTTCTGCAAACATTTATGGTGGTTGTATGGCTGAAATTATACTCAGAATCGGAAAGGTCAGAGGAGGGCTAGGAGAACATAATCATACTACTAAAGAACAACTAGTAACGCTTTACTATAGGGTAGTGTTTCTAATAGTGTTTATAAGGCTACATGACACCTACATAACCTTGACATAACAGTTGACTTAAACCTACAAAAACATTTATAAAGGCTTATTCTAGTAGGCGTCATCTGTCATAAAGGCTGCTTTTGTCAAATTTGTTGTCAAGTTGACGCAACACTTAGTCATGTGCAAAAGTCTGGGCGCCCAAGTCAAATTCCATGTTTTGTTGATTTTCTAAGTGTGTTATGTAAGTACACGCCCTCTATAAAGAACACATTACTGAATTTAACATATTGGGGAAAAAAGTGGCCTATGTAAAAGTTATGGCACATTTTATATATCACCTCAGAAAGTGTTATGACACAACCTAATGTCAGAAAAAATCTGTCACTCCAAGTTAGCAAATGCAATCTTGATGACACATGGCGCCTAAGTGTTTATAAATATTTATGTAGGTCTGTGTCAATTATAAGTGCTGTATGTAGGTGTTGTGTACACTGCCCTACAGTAAAGTGTTGCAGAATCAGTTAAACGGCCTAGAGAAACACTTGGAGCAAGCTTTTTAGGACTATCAAAAGTTTTTAGTAAGCGTTCTTGAAGTCCCTGCTCCCAACAGTTGGACTGGCTGTAAATTTCCCAACTTGTTCAGGCATTACCAAGTGGTCAGCCCCGTGAAGCATGTGCTGATGAGCGCAAAATGGAAAAAGAGAGCACAATAATTCTGAGGCAAGTTTGCTGCTAGAACCGGGGGGTGTATTGATTATTTGTGTGTTGCGAGAGATTTGGAAAATTCAATTAAATGAGTTGAGCAAAGGATTCATAAATCGGCCCTTGCCTCCGCCCACCGCATGCCCCTACAGAGACATTGTTGTGTTCTAAATCAATGTTGCACTTCACAATATATTTTCTTTGGAGCATGAAAATAAATAACATTTAAACAGTTCTGCTTACCGCTGAAACAAGTTTTATCTTCACCAAAGCCCTCTGTCACGGCAAGGCGGCCGCCTGCGCACACCGCTGAGGTAGTAACGGATTTTTATGGCAAATGTTCCATAAGAAAATCCTATATAATGTGAATTTTGCGATGGAAAAATGAGGAGGAAGGGGACGGATCAGCAGTATAAAAATTGATCAGGCTGTAGATGGGGTCGAGTCAGGGGAGATTTGTAAGACAGCCTTAATAGACTGTATTAAAGAAAGATTCCTTAAAAATGTAATAAAACAAATAGGTTTTCAGCAGTTGGCTGTGGAAAGGGTCACAGACCCTGCTCTCACCACATCAATCTGGCACCGTTGATGGATAAATGGGGTCTGTTTGGGGTGAATTTTATGCTTTTTTTTAATGCTTTTTCTTTGGAAAACAGATACACAATTAAAGGCATGCTGTATATTAGAGGGCTTTTGAGAGGACAGGTGACTAGCTTTTTTTCTTTTTTTGCTCTCCCTCCAGGATTTGATACAGACTCGGTCATACGTTTTTACGACCACATACATCTGCAGTGGAATTTAATACGTCACTATGATTGGAACAGCGTTTTAGTCATCTCATTTGAATACAGATTACAGATGTAGCTTATACATTTTTAGAGCTAATGTTAGTGCTGTCAGATCTTTTAAGTTTTGTCTACTGTTATATTTTTAGTGCCCCCCCTCCTTTTCCTATTCGCCAGGGTCTCCATAATCCTGACTGCATGCGTCACGTCAAAGATGATAATATAAAGTGCGTAATCCATTTCTGTGGTTCTCGCAGGTACAACACAGACTGGCAGCTCATATGAGTTTCTGAAGGAAATCTTAAGGTAACACTTTTTTCTCATGCAAATGGAATGGCTCTGCTTGTCTTTGGAGATGCTGCATCTTATTGTCAGTATGTGGGATGCACATTGAACTACCTGTCAGGCTGAAGGCAGTGAGACGTCTGGGTAGCTGCCAGTCAATTCTGCTTGTGTCAAAAGCAGACATAGCAGCAGACACCTTCCCATCCAGCCTGAGAAACATTTACACTGAACCTGCTCTCCTCAAGGGCTTCTGCCTTTCCTTTTTACCCACAAGCTGACAAAATGTTGATTCTACCATGTACGCTGAGCTGCGCTGCTGCAAAAATGTTTGTACCTTTGGCGTGCTGTCGCATTAGGGCTGATGCAGACTGAGATCTATACACATTTGAAAAAGCTAAAAAAAAAAGATGTACACACATGTAACTGTAGCAGAGTGAAATCTGGCTTGTCTTTAAGTTTTCATGCATATACATCACTGTGCAGAGAGCTGTAGTTTTCATGTTCTTGTCTCTTTATTTGGCAGTGGCTGAGAATGGCAATCTGAACAGCTGGTGCCCACACAATTTCCTATTTCTGCTCAAGGTGGATCATATAACTCTCACTTTATCACCCCTAGAGGCCACATGAAGGACAAAAGCGCAAGGTGGCCCATTAACAGAAGCCATGTTTTCCCATATATTTTACTTTTCTTTGCGGGAAGAAAAGTCGTGGGAGCTGGTCCTTGAACGTAGCACTGATCACCATGGCTTATGTGTCCTGACCGTACAATCACAGAAAAACATTCCTGCCCTGTATCCATTTGTGCTGTGATTCTGTGGACCTCCAGCTGTCTACTGTCCTTACATCTGACCCATCAGCAAATGCTTGATCAGATTTCTTCAACTCCTGATCCAGTGCCTACCACCAAACACAAAACTGATATGCAGACCAACAAATAGCAGAAACTACAAAGGGCTAACAAGGTCTTCGGTGGATCTGGTCAGTGAATTGGTTGGATCAAGGAAAGAATACAAATGCTATACCAATTTCATTTCTCAATGTTGTTTTGCATTTATTGTATCTGAACCAAGATTCCATTGTCCTTCTCCTGTGTGTGTATATGTGGCTGCAGGGCTTGTGCAAGCTGAAACACTATAGCCCCTTTGTGACCTGATAACATTTACAGTTGTAATGGATTTTTTTAATGTCAGTCATTAACTCCTGTGAAGGAGGGGGGGGGAGGTTGTGTGCACTTTTGTTCCTCTGGTATTTCAGGTTTATGGCATTGTGTTCGGATATGTCCCTTTTCATCATTTTTGTTTTATGGCCTATGAAGTCGATGCACTTTTATTTTAACATATAACCTTTGTGTGGGCACAGTATTTAGTTATTGTGAGGATATTGCTTTGTTGTTCAGTCAATGTGTTAAGCCTGGTCTCCTTATCTGAGAAATACTAAATTGTAATCTTGGATTCATGGATTTCTAAGGATGTTTCAGTTTCCTTTTCAGAGAGACCCATACACAGAAAATTTTTGTACAAAAGCATTTATTGATGTGTAGAAAATGTGTTAATAAACGATGGTCCTTGTAACTTGGTCTTTTTCAAGATTCATTTTCATACTCACAGTCCATGCTAAGGGGCTTTGTCTGTAATAATATTTGTGTCACTTAGCAAAACTTTCCCTCCATTCTTAGGAGTCACCATTTTAAACTGAGCAGAGGGGACTTCCCCAAGCCACCTATTAAGAGGAAATCTAATTTTCCAAACTGGACCCATTCTGACCTAATTGAAGGCGTTCTCTTTTCCCTTTGTCATCTTTCTCCATGATTATCCCCTTTTCATAGGGACCTTACTGAAGACTGAATGACGAGTGGTGTCTGGAGACCCTCTCTCAGTTTGTTTTCTTTGGGCCCTTTTTGCTGGGCGGCTCTGTCAGTTGGACGAGGTTGAAATATAGTAGCAGGGCCAGGAAATGGAGGAAAGAGAAAACGGAGACTAGCACTGGAAACAAATCAGGCAGCCTAGCCGGAGGCTCCAGCACCACGCTCGTAAAGCTCAAGCCAGCCATGGCCACCAACGAGACTCTAAACTGTAAAAAGACAAGATGAAGAGCACATTTTCTGTTAACACAGAGAAAGACATCACGTAGATTGAGAGATTTGATGCTTTTCAGGAAAGTGAGACAGCCTCACAGACCTATCTGCTGTACTAAAGGCCCTCATAAGTAGCCGTTTATTTTTGCCTGAGTGAAAGAAGAAGAGTACGCTTCTAGAGGTATAAACATTAACATGTCTATTTAGGATCCTGGAGTGAGGGATCAGTAAGCAGGAATGGTAACGGACACCCTAGCTCTATCACAAGGCCCCATTATTTATGCTGCTTCTGTAAATAAATGTCTAGGCCTGTGTTAATGTCACACACTATATAAAGTGTCTCAGACTTCAGACTTGTCTGAAATCCATAAACAGTTGTTTGTGAGGAAAACCATTCAAATATCTGAAACAACACGGATTCCATAACAATAATTTAATATACTTTATCTTTCAGTCTTGTACTTGCACGCTTTAATTAAACTGAGGTAGCAGAACACTGGACACATGAGCATTGCTATGAGTTCTGTTGCTCTGCTTACCGTGAACTTGACCAGCAGACTTAAGGTGTGTTTGGAGAGGCAGTACTGGGTGAGTTTGAGACAAGAGGCCAGCATGAGCTCTTCCTCTGACCTTCTGTCTAAAGCAGAAAGAAGGTACACTCCAAGATAGAGGAAGGCCAGTGAGGTCACCACATAAGGCAGGAGCAGACCATCCTTCAGCAGCAAAGGGAGCATGCTATTGGACAAACAGAGTGGACAAACAAAAGATACAGGATGTAAAAACAAAAAGATTAATACTGAGGAGAGCCTTCTGTTGCATAATTATAACACTAGCAGATTTAACGTCATGTGCAGTTTTGGTTCCCACGATGTATATTATGCATTGCTACGTTAAACATTAAAGTTTAGTCATGGCATTAGGCTGGTCACTTTTGGGACAGCTAAAGAATGACAGTTTGTCTATAAAGTCACCACCAACAAAACATCTTTTTGCAACAAAACACAACAGTCACTGTGACTTGAGTTTAGGTTCATCACGCCACTGAAAACAATACAAATGGACAATTTTAATGCCACAACATTCTGCAGCAATTTGTAAATAATCATTAAATAATGTGTGTTTGGAGCATTAAAATGTGTGGCAGTTAGTTGTCTCTGTGTGTCCCCTGCGGGTGTTTGCCCTAATAGCCTGACAAAAACTCCTTCATGGAAGAAAACTGAATTATACTCGATAACAAAAAGTATGTATTCAACAAAAGACGAAAACACTGCTATGGCTAATGATACTATATATGAGTAAGCTGTCCATATGAATCCACAGCACAATGTTTGCACAAAAGGCTCTCAGTGAAATGGCATGCGGACCATGTCGTGATGTCCATAAACTATGTGCACAATAATTAACTAACTCGGAAGGATCCGACAGCATCTAAGCACAGTGCTGTCAGTGACTTTATTACTAGGGATGGGCGACAAGGCAAAAAAGAAAAAATCATGATACTTCAAGGCATTTTCATGATATAAAATGTGTATCATAATATTTTGTTTTTCTCAGGTATGATCAGTTGGTACAGACAAAAAAGCCATAATGGTGTGTTCATAATTTTTGAAAGTAAAAAAAATACTATCAAAAACTATGAATTCAATTATTTGTATTCAATGTTATTCAATGTTTTACATACTGCCTGGCAATATATCCAATTAAACATGACTAATTAGGGCTTTTTAATGAAACATGCAGTTAGTCATTTTTCTTCAAGTACTGATGATATCTGCTGCAGGATTAAATTAGATGTATCCTATACAGCAGGGGTGTCCAAACTTTCTTAAAAGAGGGCCAGATTGTACCGTGTCAAAATACCAGAGGACTTTAAATATTATTCACAAATAATTCAGAATATTAAGTTTTCAAGGTATCAGTGCATAGAATCTGAGGTTTCTGTGAGCTAGTGTTTCCTATCACTGTGTAAAAGATGCACAAGTCTTTTTATTGTTGGATTGCTCATTCAGAGCAATTTGGATCGATAAATGCTTATAACAAATAATTACACTGTTTAAGAGTGAGAATAATTCACATAATTATTTAATTATACTCCTATTTAAGTGTTGTTCAAAAATATAATTTGTGACACAAAAAATAAATAATAATCTATAAATTGGTTGTTAGTGTTCTTTACGAATCAAATAAATGCAGAAACAACATTTAGAAATGACTTTATTAAACAGCATAAATAGCCACATTTTTTGTTCAACCTTAAAGCGTTAATATTTATTAGCTCTGATAAGACGTTGGTGCTGTTAGATGGGTAGCTTCAGTTACTTCAGTTTCTCCCCTCCCCTAATATTCATTGTAATGTTCATGCTTTCTTTCATGTCTATTGATATTAAATACATTATAGTCATTTGACATATGAGGCACACACATTTGCTGTGGCTCTCTATAAAACAGTATTCAAACTTTCATCTTGCCAAAATCGGTTCTCAGTGTTAAGTTTGTGCTTCACGGCTGTAGTCTTGACTGTGTCGTTCAGTAAATTAAGCTGCAGGTCTAGGCAGAGAAGAAAGGCTCTTAAACTTTAGCTAACTTTGTTACCGCAGTTCGGCGCAATACACTGAAATTTAACAGTGCTGTTGCCACCATCAGGTGAAAGGAAAAACTGCAGCGTACTGGCTGGTGGGCCACTTATACCCCTCTCTTAAACAGAAGCCACGAGCCAATTAAAATCTGTCCGCGGACTGCATAAACTTTGAACACCCCTGCTATACAGTGAGGGGAAACGTATTCAGACACTTGTTTTTGTTGTTTAATATACTTCCAGTGAATATGTCCACTTCAAAGGTACTCACACAATGTCTATGCATTCATAAGCTTAAACCACAATATGTTTAAAAAGGAAAAAAACATCCAGACACCACAAATTAATACCATTAGTTCTTTTTTACAAAGCTGTTGTTGGTCTACGGTAAGAAGTAATTAGCTTTTTGAAGTATTTGGAATAAATTTTTGCTCGTTGCCTGCGGAAAGCTGTCAGTAGTTTCCGAGGGTATGAGGGTTCCTTTGTCTGACTCACAATTTCAAAATCCTCTATGCATTTTTAATGAGATTCAATTCAGGAGATTGGATAAGCCATGCAAGCTCTTTCACCTTTAAACCAGTCTTGAGTTATTTTAGCTGTATGTTTGGGGTTGTTGCAACATCCATCTTTTCCTCTTTTCTTGCCTGATGAGATTAAAATATCCTCTAATCCTGATTCTCCCACCTCCATACTTCACTGTGGGTTCAGTGTTCTTGGGATCATATGTACTATGTTTGAGGTTTGTGAGGGCTACGTAGCTTTTTCCATTGGAGTGTTACTTAATAATGTGTCCCTGAGCACTTTAGAAACCTCCTTCAGCTTCACCATGATTGCTACCTGTTGTGTGAAATCTTCCTAACCAATGGCAACGTCTTTTACAATGTTGTCAGGTGGAATTTGCACAAGAAGACTTATTTTTTATTGTTGCAGCATTAACATACACTTGATTTATTTTTATTTTTGCAAAGGACTCAGATTAGAGCAAAATTTGTGGAGGCGCAGCAACAATCAATTTCTAAAATTTAAACTACTCATTTGCTTATTTTATAATGCACTGCGACCACTGTATGGGTATATGTGTTTTATCACAACAGTGGATAGAGAACAAACCCTGGTCTTTGGGTCCATGTCAGCCCATTTTCCATACTACCCCAGCTCAACTGCTTACCTGAAAGTGGAGGCCAGCAGGAACCAAATGGACATCAGTGGAAGTTCATTCATCAGAAGGCAAACTGGTCTGTAAACAAATCAAATATAAAATTAAATATACCATACTGTGAGACCAGCCTTAGCCACAGACCCACTATTTTTTTTTTTAAAGGAGAGTAAAGGATTTAAAGCACCCATCCATTTGTCTTGGAGCTGATTAGTGACGTCTTGGGTTGATCCATGATCCTGCATGACACTCCTAGTTGTAAAACTCACCACTTAAGTTAAGCTCACAAAATTTGCCAAATTCAAAAGTGACTTCTGTTGCATTAACGTCCTACGAGTAAAACAAGGAGTACATTGCAACAACAGACACTGCAACTATTACAACCAACTGTCCACTGACATAATTAGGCTTCAGTTTATGAGAAGCAAAATTTGAACCTGTCTTTAGTTACATACAAACACACTGTGCTTGTGAAACCTAAAATGTATCAAAGAGGAAAAGACATTTCACCTGACGTCAAAGCTATTATTATCCAGAGGGGGGCTTGTAGGTATGACTTCCCCAAGCCCTCCTCACTGAGCCAGTAATTACAGGACCCACTTTTGTGATCCTGTTACACCCATACCACTAGCCTCAGAGCTGATCCTTTACACACACGCACACCACTGCGGCCCAGAATTCTCTCCTAATCCAGTGACATGCATTACTGATTGATTTGAACAACAGGTGCAAGATATAACTCAACAGTTAATAAAGCAACAATCTGGATAATCTAGCTTAATAGATCAAGGAAATCTGTAACCAAATCCACACAGGTGGTGCAGCATAGTTTATATATACATACGGTGATGTTTTGAGGTAAACAATTACAAGGCTCTCTAGCCTGTGGACAGGGAGCAAATAAAAAATTGGCAGAATGTACATCTTTCTTGTCTGTTGTCTGAATGATGTGCTAAAACCAAAATGATACAGATTGCACTATTTAAAAAATAATATCTAGAGGCAATTTGCTGAAAAACAACTTATCAGTATTGATCAGATCAGGATTTAGTTGATATTCAGTGCTAATAGGATGCTGCATCAGTTAGTCTTTGACACAAGTGACCAGACTGATGGCCTTTTTCTAATCCCCTGTCAATCTTTAGGCAAACTGCAGCATAGACATATTTATTTTCATAGCAAAGCTGAACTGCTTTAATGTGATCTCATCAGCCATATTTATAATGACGCTTAATAAATCTTAAATATACTTGCCATCACCAGATATAGAAAACATGGAAAACACTGTTGCCATCACCACCCCAGAAAATTATGTATCAGTGCATCCAAATAATTTTTGTATCTTTTGCACAGCAACAGTCACTGTATGAATGTAGAACTACCATGGGCAACTAAATCTTCATGAACTGTTTTCAAATGCTTGTTGCCACTTCATTTACGTCAAGGCTCCAGGCTATAAAAGGCTCAGGGCCCTTGTGGTGCAATGCTATAGACACATTAAGAGGTCACACATATTATAAGTGCTATACTGTGATACAATAAAATTAATAGCATGGCCAGACTTACAAGGCCGGCAGCAGGATGGACTTCTCATGGACTTGGAAGGAGAAAAGGAAAAAGGCCAGTGACGAGTTCACCTGCAGTGCAAGGCCAGTTAGTTGATCAAGGGCCAAAAATAACAACCATTCAGCACTTTTTAACAGACAATTAGAAACACTTTGGCACTACTTACCAAAGCCAGCTTTAACTGCCACAGAGTGGGTTTGGTCAACAATTTAATTGACGAAGGCAAGATGAATAGAAGAGTGAGAGCAAAACTGAAAGTAAAGAGAAAAACATAAGTCATATAGCTCCTACATCACTGCTGGATGAATACATAAACAGAGCCAGAGAAATACGATCAGTCTTCTCAGTTGGCAACCCCAGTAATCAAACTTGCGTCATGAAACTGGAGGATGTGACTGCTTACTCTTTTTATAAATACTCATGGTCAACAAATAACTGAGTTATGTTAAAAATGCATCAAATGAATCAAATACTGGCACAGCCTGGAGAAGACCCAAAATGGGTTTAATCCTTGCTGTTGCCACTGTGGTAAAAGCTTGAAGGGAACTGATTCAATCTGAAGACCAGTCTGCTTGTTTGAGCTAAATGACTACATGGGGTCATCCAGGGTGTCCTGTAAATAAATGTAGTGACTGACATGATAGGGGAAAATAGGGGAAAAGGCTCCATCTTAAGATCACTGGCCATTTACTGTAGGGCTAAACCACATCTGTGCATGAGTTTAACATGTACTGGATGATGAGTTATAAATCTACGCACAGTCACGGTAAATAAACTTGAACAGCAGTTAACTTTGTTTTTTGTAATCAAGGTTACACAGAATGTATACTTTATATGCCAAATAATTTCTAGTCTCTGCTTTTTTCAAAAATTGTATTATTAATCAAAAGCACAGCACTAAAATATATTTTAAAATGGAAATGGGGGTTCTATCAATTTATGTCCACTTTAATAAACTGTGATGAAAAACAAAACAAAACAAATAACAGTAAAATACAAACACCGGAACTGTCAATTTCGTTCATTAATTAAATAGTTCTTGTGACTATATTAATTACATAACAATATTGTGTAAGTTCTGTTATTATTATTATTGTTATTATGCTATCATGTAATGCTAATGCTAGCTAGTCAGAGAAACTCCAGAAAACAACTTTGCGCTTTTATGATGAAAATCTAACAAAATAGTATTTCTGGTGGGAATTTAAGGGGCCTTTTGACCCATGTGTGAAGGCCTTTTGCCCCTTGTATTTTTTCTGTAAATGTCTAAGTTTTCACTTCACTTTAAAAGAAAAATTCCTCTCAAAACCAAATGGAATACTCTCTTCATATAGACTTTTCTTGTAGAATTTAATGTAAGCTCACTGATCACTTCCCAATGACAAAAAATAAGGGAATCCAGATTAAATTTTAGAATTATTGGACCATAGGCATTCAGTGTATGTGTTGAGATTAGATTTGGTCCCATCATTTGATCAGAAGATAACATAAGCAGGGGGCGGGCATCTCACCCTGGGGGCGTCTTCCCCCAGTTTACCCTGCATTAAGGAAGTGTTTCCCAATTATGGTGAAATACACCTTGACTGAATATTTCAGTGGCTTCCCTGCTCCCAACACTCTGATGACACAACTGATCACCTCCTACTTAGCAAGCCCTTCTTGAGTTTAACACTTGAGAAAACACTCAAATGTGCAGTGCTCTGGAAACAGTACTGAAAAATACTTGCTTAGAGGGTGTAAGGTGGGCTTTAGGTCATACTCCCTCACACAAGACCTTATCCAAATATATGCACTTTAAATCTGGACCTTGCGTAATACTGCACAGCAAAAAGCACAAATAATCCAAGACCAAGCAATCCCAGGGATTACCAGTTTTAAAGAAACACTGCTATCGTCCCTAAATAGATTTACAGACTTAAACATACTGAAGACTTACAGGGTATTCACTATATGCGTCGCTCACTCTAACAAAGTGACTGTGTACAAAATCCCTCAGAGAGGCTATTTTTGAGCTCAGAGATAAAGTAATAGAAGCCCTTTGTTTAGTGAGAAATCTGGAGCAAGACCATCTGCAGATTACTGACCAGATATCATTTGTTTACCAAAGCTCACAGATATCCCTAAGGTTTGATAATCTTCAGTGCACTCAGTCGTAATGAGGACTCCATAAGGTGTGCCAAAGGCCGAGTGGTAAACGGATGGAGGGTGATAGTAAACGGATGGACGCAGGATTACCTGAGGAGCAGCTGAGTGTCTCTGGACAGCAGGGTCTTGATCTTTATCAGCACGTTCAAGCTGCACCATGTGTTAGCCACTTTGTCCTGCCAGCACACAAACACACACATGCTATAACTCGATACACGACAAAAATATAGTAGTATTCATCAGTGATGCAAAGAAAGCATCAGTATTCCTGTTTGTTCATAAAAGTAATTAGTATGTTAATCATAAACATAAGATATTAATTTTAATAGCATGTTAAAAGGGCCTCTTTTCTTCATTTTACTTTTCTTTTATTGTTTCCTCTTTAATAATGCTTGTGTGGTTTTATGTATCAAAAACAACCATTATTTCTTTTAACGTGACTATTTTCCAAATGCTGTTAATCCCTCAGGAACAGATTGTTTATGTTACACTGCCTTTAAAATTGATATATGCAAATTGCCTCTTCTCTGATTGGCTGCTCTGTTTTATGTGTCATTTGAAAAGCAGTCCAGGCTGAAATACTCATAACTTTAACATGAACAGGTGGGGCTAAACTGCTGCAGGCTAAATAGGGGGATATATTTGTGTTGGTTTTCATGAAAAACACTTGTTTCACAATGTTTTTTTTTGTCTTAATTTTCATACATGGATTCTATAGACTGAGGAGTGTTTATACTTTAACAATGATTACATACTGCTTTAAACAAGGACATTTGGTGATATGATATGTACCCCTAACGTGGCATACTTAAATATCATGTACGTCCATAATGGAATTGGCTACCACAATGGCTTTTCCCATTATGGGGGAAACTCTCACTGACGTAATAAAACCTTGTATCTCCGAAATTTTCTAGAATGAAAGTTTATGTAACAAGATTTTTTTCTAATGGTTGATGTAAAGCATAAGTGCAATGTAAAGGGTCTCTAGTGTAAAAAAAAAAAATATTAAAAAATGAATAAAACTGACAAGGTTTTCACATGACCGTCACACATTAATCAATGAAAACACTAATTCTAATAAAATCTGTATGTGCTGTGACGAAATGACTGAATTCCACAGTAAAACTGCATCTGAGCCAGATATTATGCCTCAGCTAATGATGGCTGAAACTGAGAGGACCAAGTTACGAAATTAGACCCCACAAATATGGTGGCCTTCTTTAAATACCTTGCAGCTTCTGAAGAGAAAGCAAATAAGTGGCATTACTCTAAGTAATCATTTCCCAACTGAAAGTGTAATAAAAATTCCTGAGAGTTTTCTGTGACATTTGTGCACAGGGCAAAAGGTTGCAAAAGATCTGCTCCTGTCATTAATCTCCCTGTGAAGGATCTGAGATGTCAAAAAAAGCTTTGCACTTATTTGTAAACTCAGAGACGTGGGGTTAAATGTGTGCGAGTCAGCGTGTGACTCCTCTTTCTGCATACCAAGCACATTCTTGCCAATCTGCACCTAGCACGGCCTACAGTTTTGCCACCCTGGAGCAGCCCGAGTCACACCCCTTAGGAAGCATGCCTAATGACCACTAGTTTAGTCTACGTATGTATTTACGTTTACCTTTCTACTGGGTGCGGTCATGGGATTCCTCATAGACTACAGGCCTTTAGCAGTTGTGCAACAGTGTGATTAATAACGGACACAAAAGCTACAGCGCTGCTTCTTACTCAGTATTGCCCAGTCGTCACGATCACAGCTGCTACAACTCACAGCTGTGTATGTGTTTGTGTACCAGCTGAAGTACAGTCAGAGGACCCCCTTCTCAGTGCCCTTCCAACTGCAAATGACCCGCTCAAATCAATGTGCTTGGAACTTCCGGAATAACTTCTGCTCTCTCGACTCTGACCTGAATGTCGCAGCACGGCCTCTAAGTTTGGTTTCACTGGCAAAACAGACGAGTCGGCACAGTGAAAGCGCTGGCCTGTCCGGAGAGCCTGTCACTGTCACTGACTGCAGCATTTGGTGCCATTTTTGTGTGAGCAACTTGAGAAGGCTTAACGCAGGGCTGGAGTGAAAACTAACGCCCACAGTTTGTCCTGGCTGCCTTGCTTACATGTACTTTTTCACAATTAGTACAAGCAGGTGCCACCCATGCAGCCTGCCTTCTCTCTCACACATACCACCCTCACCCCCCACACAGGCATGCTTTTTTTGTTTTTATACCTTGTCAGGACATGGGATCATACAAATGTCCTATGTTTGTTTATATGAATACGTCGATTTATGTATGTATGTATGTATGTAAAATAAATGGTCCAAAATTACTCTGAATAAAATATTCTTACATTATCTTACATATGTTTGTAAGCACTCATACGTAATACTGCTACTACTACTACTAATACTAATAATAATAATTATAATAATAATAATAATATTATGTCCCTTATATGTATTACATATATGTGTAAATCTATATAACATCACTTATATGTTATATATGTGTAAGTACCCATACATAATAATAGCAAAAAATATCACCATGTGCCTTTATTATATATATTTGGCCGCCTTGGTCAAATTCCATGTTTTGTTTTGTTTTTCTGAGTAAAAATAAGTTAACACATTCTCTTTTAATGTTCTATTTTCTCCTAATATATTCAGCAAATTAAATAAATTAAACTTGTGCAATAACATTTGTAGAAAGAAGAGAAGGTCATATTTAAGTGTGATCTCTATAGAGGATGTGTAGACTTTTTTTTTGAGAAAAGAACTCATTTTACCTTTTAAGATTAAAAAATAAATAAAACATGGAGCTTCTGTAAAAAGTCCTTTACAAAGTGCATTCTCTTCTGTCCTGACACTGTAGTTTATCTGTGTTTTCCTCTGGTTTTCCTTTATAATGAATACATTTTGTACATTGTGTCTTGGAAATGTACCAAAACAAACACATGCGCACACACACACACACACACACACACACACACACACACACACACACACACACACACACACACAGTTCAGTTCATCGTCTAGGACTTGGCAAACACTCTTTCTCCAGGTTAGAGTTGCTCACACCCTGTTTATTATGTTAGCATCATGTCACAAGTAAATGTGTGATGTATACTAACTCCTGAGCCCTCTTCAGAATTTTCAATTACTTCTCACATCACAGCACCTCCTGCGGCACCTCCGCAGCGGCGCCAGGGTACGTTTCAAAAGCAAGCCGCAAAACTTGGCTTCCACACAGGGCTCTAATACTGGAGATATCGATAGTGGCTTAAGACAATACACAGAATGGGGATCCAATTTTCAAATAAGGCCAGTCAAACAGATCCTTTGTTTCATCAAGGTGAATGAGGGAACTCGCCCACAATGTTTTTTAATTGGCCACAGTTCAACTAAAGCACACTTCAATTTGCAATTTGTGTCATAATTAGGAAAACTGGTTCAAGAACTACTCTGGTATTTAAAGTACTTTGAAGCAGGCTGTGTCCACTGTATGTATCTATGCTACACGGGGAAAAGAGAGACACTACGTATATTTCTGCAAGCATATGCACACATACATAGATTCATAGATAGATACAATGCATTTGGATTAGGATCTCAAGGGCATTTCCATGCCAACCCCACATTTGATCTGACAGGCACAGTGAGGAGTTAGCAAAGCAACATATAAGCAAAGCCTCCATCCAGGCTGATGTGCTGAAAACCTTCTTCATACAGTAAATAAGGCAGATTTATACACAGCCCTACCTTCACCTCCTCCTAAAGCAAAACACAGAACCTAAAATAATGTGTAAACAATACGATGACCTCTAGCATAATATTCTTCTATTTGCCTTCATCTTAGTAGCAATCCTTTTTTTCAATTTGGTCAGCAACAGCAGAATGTGGTCAACACGTGTACAGTACTTTCTGTACATACTGTATGATGAGATGGTGAACTGCATATAATAGTGGCAAAGCCACTGGAATAGAAATAACCCCTGAAAGAACAGCAAGGACAGACTTTTGAAAATGGACTACAGAACTTTGCAAGACACAACTGACCAGATAAATTATTTTCTCTGGTCAAAGCTGACTGGGCCACAGTCAAGTCTGAGTTCGAGGGCATACCTCAAACAAGCCACGGTCAACAGGGAACAAGCGATGCAGAACCTGCAGGATCTGCTGCGGGTCTGACAGGAAAGGCCACCAACAGAGGGCAAAGGTCGCCAGCACAGTCAATGAGATCTTTACCAACAGAAGCAGCCTGCAAGGAGTAAAAACAGCAGAGAAATACTTCAGTAAAAACTTGTGCAGTAGCTTATGTGGCAATAAATAATATCTGGCCAGGGTAAAACATCTTAAAATGTATCAGCGACATCTTATATATATATATACATATTTATATATATACACACACACACACACACACACACACATACACACATATATATATATATATATACACACACTTTAAAACAAGTAAGTTATCTGCTGATAGAAGACTATTTTTCTAGAAATAAAATATGTAAACCAAGTAAAAATGTCTAGAAATAAGTTCTCTTATAATAGGCTTACAGCAATCTCCGAATGAGAAATTTTTAGATATATCGACTACATTTCAGATGATTTCATTAGCCAAAATAACATTTTTGCAATGCATATCACTTGTAAGATACCTTTTTTTTTAAAACATAAGCTCCTTTTCCTTAACTGGGAGCAATATTACATCCACATTTTTTTATTACTTAAAGCTGCACTATGTAAGTTATTTTGTTAAAATGGAAAGTAGCAGCATTACTTAGTCAGGAGAAAAAAATCTAAAAACACCACAATATGATGTCTGTGCGCTGCTGTGAGTCACCCTGTAAAGCCAGCAACAAATTTTTAAATTCAGAGGTTTCGGGATGGATTTTGGGGGGTGGGTTTCGGACCACGTCAAACATCTTTATGTTAATGTCACAGGCACAGGCTCAAAAAGAAGGTCCAGCTCAATGTTTAGGTCTCAAATGTGAAATCAACATTATACTGAAGAAGATATGAAGACAATGGTAGATAATTCACTCACATCTTTGAAAGATCCAACATTCACCAAGTTCTGATGGAGTTCTCTTTGAGTACTCTTTCAAAACTCTCGCAATCATCAGACTCGCCCACTCAGGAAGGGGTCGAAGCACAACTGATGTTACAAAATGTTCTTTTGAATGTTTTGGGCAAATGCACATTTACAACAGAGATTCCCAAAACTTACATAGTGTAGCTTTAAGTTATTATAACTCTTCTCATCTCCATATGATATATAGTCAAGGTGAGGATACCAACAGAGCACCTTGTGGAAGTACTCAGTTTCATCTGTTAATATAATAACAGTGCACCAAGGGCATTAGGTAGCAATTGCATAGTTGGATTAGATTGCCTGGGAAAATATGTCCAGATAACTGTTGGAATTAGATATTAGACTTTTTTTGCATGTTTTAGTAAACTATACAATTTACAGAGCTAAATGAATCCTGAATGACTTTTTAAAATGTAACTTCAATTTAATCCCAGGATTTTGTGTTTAGTTGCTTCCAGCATCTTTTTCACCCACAACTGTTCCTTACAATGTCAGCAATGCCTCATGTCCTTAAAATGTTTGTGTTTGCTGCAAGTGTCTCTGTTGGAGTTGCTGATCCAACTCAGCTGTAGTGGTAAAGTTGCACACACAGGCATAGCAGGGAGGGTCAGGCATGGTCAGAGAGTCATCTGGACATATTTTCCCAGGCAATCTAATCCAAAAATGCAATTGCTACCAAATGCCCTTGGCGCACTGTTATTATATTAACAGATGTAAGGTAGTGAGAGCAGGCCGTGCGGCAGCAAGAGAATCCTGTAGGGAGGTGAACGTTAAACTCCAAGATCTGATTCCCTTTACATACATTCAACCTACACTGCTCAGAATCACCCAAATAGAAGTTAAATTTTCAGTTTATTAGAGAAATGAATATTATAAAAGTACAGTCTTTGAAATAAAACTTTTGCTTTATAGTTAGGGCTGAAAGGTTAATCATTTTTTATTATCAAAATCACAATTTGAAAGAGTGCAATTTTGACCATAGCCTACATTGTCAATAACGTTTAACTCTTCAAGGCTGATGCAAAAAATGGATTATTCCTGCTGTTTTATCTACTCTTGCTCATTAACAATGCGATTTCTCAGTGCTGTTATAGTGTTCATTTGATATGTAAAGAACATGATCTAGGGAAGCTGAAAATTTGTTGATCTGTATTCAGTTCTCATCACAATATACCTTTTTGAAACACATGACTAGGGCTGTAAGTCACACATTAGTTGCTCTTTATCATTACTCTAATTAAACAAATCAATAATGAGCGCTTACTGATCCATATTCTGTTCTGAATGAGCTCAGAAAGAGATGTTAACCACCTGTTGATGAGTTAGATCAAGCAGAAGCAACTAAACACCCATGGTTATGACATGTACGTGTCCCAGTACATGTACATGACATATAATATGTACATGTCGGCACAACCACAACTAACTGGCATTCTGGCACTCCAGAAAAAGGGGATATACTGGTGTTACTGGCCAAAATAACAGGCACAGAACTTTTTCCCAATTTTCCCAAAATCGTTGTGTCCCTCTCTTTTTATAGTGTCTTGATCTAACGCTCTAGTCACAAGCTAATACTAGTATTAGCCTCAAGCTAATACACTAACCACAAGGTAATATGTTAGTCACGATACAGTGACACAATATGATACACTACTGTATGCAACAACGCAATTCGATATAACACTGTATTGTTACATCTCTAAATGTTCCCTAGTATTCAGGTGCTGACATGTAGGCTATCACAGCAACAACAAGAACATAGTCACATGGTCATAAACGAGGTGGCTAAAGACAAGACTATTGGGTCCCACTATAGCAGGTTTATATTTATGTTATAGGGCCTGATTTTTTTTTTTTTTAAATAATGTTTTTACAACTTAAGAATGAGTCCAGTGTGAGCACAAGCTGATGGACACCGAACACTGTGTAATACAGCTGGACTAACCCCTTACATACTAACACTGCAAGACTTTCCATGTAATTTCTGTCATTTCTGCAAGATGTTACAAACTTCACATTATTAGGTACACCATTGCCAGCTGCACCTAATATGCTGCCATAACTTATGAAGTCATGAAAGTCATGTCAGTCTTTACTGATCTCTTTTTGGGTGTTTATAAAAGATGTAATTACATAAGGAATACTGTATATCATCACTGCTGGAACAAAATTGTGTATGTCCATTTTTGTTGCTTATTTTTTAGAGAATTTGAAAATGCTTGCTGCCATTTACACTGCATTAAAATTTCAGCATAAATGGACTAACAGACACAATCCAAAATTATTTTCCATTAACTTCCAATCCACAAGGTTTTTCCTTCTTCTGTAAAGTTACTATTTTGGAGATAAGAGGTTTTGACAGCAATGATGAGCAAAGTAATATGACTAAACAAGACTGTCACAGACAATACTATATAAAACCTGTGCAACTGAGATTGAGGATTCAGGTTACTTATTCGAATGGGACAGTATTTTCAAAAAAGGCCACTTAATGCTAGACCTTTAAGACTTACCCTTTACCCATAAGGCCTTGTTTGATACATTTGCCCAGGAGGTAGCAGAAGAAGGGCAATGAGTGGTACAGCTCCATCTGCTTGTAATTGAGAGCTAAGGTGAAGGCCAACGACCCAAGCAGGTCCCAGCCCAAACCAAGCCCCACCACACCCCACAACGCCAAACCCAGGCTTACACCGTTATATATGACAAGTCGTTAAGGCCTCGTGCAAAGTGGTCCTGTATTTACAACGCACATTTGAAGTCATGATTATCCAAAGACAGACAGTACAACACATAACAAATAGTGTAAAGGATACTGAAAATGACCATAGTCGATTAGGATGAGTCCCGGATAAAGCAGGATGCACAGGGCTGTGGCAACCTTTGGAAATAAAAAGACGCAAAACCTTATGTTACAGAAAAATCAGCACTGCAAAATTAAAGCAAATACAAACAATGGGCCTCATTCACCAACCCACTTACGCAGTTTTCAAGAAGATTCTGACATTCACCAAAGTTTTCTTATTTGGGATTTATTATTTATTCTTGGGTAAAAACAGAATTTACACACACTCAAGCACAAAAGTGCAAACAATTCCGCAGATTAAGAATACGTCATGAATCTGACGTAGACTTTTTCTTAGGACCTTTCTCAAGAACAAATTTAAGAAAAAACTTAGGAAGATGTTGGTGAATGAGGCCTACTAATTCCAGTTACCTTCTTTCTGGAGGATCCATCAGTGAGGTAGAAGCAGAAAAGAATGACTGCTGGAATATAAATCACTATATCTGCAAAAAGAACTACAGGGTACAGGAGAAAAGTAATAAATTACATAGATTACACTGCAAATACAAAAATCATGAAAAACTATGCAACCTGTGTAGTATACAATGTTAATGCCATTTATTTAATTACTTGTATCTTTTTTTTCCCCCAAAGTCATGTAGTCATACATACTTTTCAAAAATTTGGAATCTCCATTAAAAATGTGAAATCAATGTTGTCAGAGCCTGTGGCCCAAGTGGCCACTTGCCTTGGAGATTTATTTATTGTTTTTTTGCAGTTTTGCTTGTTGTCTTTTAACAAACTTTGGTTGGACACAGAACTAACCAGACAAATCAGATTTTGCCACAGTTTGTTAAGTGTAGCAACTGCTACGGCTAACGTGGCAGAGTGGTGACTTGTTGTGGTTCTTCCTGCAGAGCTGGTCCTCCTGGTATAAAAGCTGACATCAGGGTGGAGGACCCACCTCAGTCACCACAACAATGTTTTTATTAATGTAAAGTTTTCAATAAATATTTTCTTTTTCAAAGCAACACCTGACTGATTTTTGGTGCTGAATCATGCTTGTTAATCGTAACGGCCTGAATGCTTGATGTTTCTATAATTCTCGGGCCACAAATTCTTCATTTTGGGCACGATACATTGGCTTGGTGGCCCGAGCGACTCTATTAGTTTGCTACAACTCTACAACTTCATAGGTTTCAACTTATTAGTAGCAACCTGTGAAAAATTTGGAAGACATGTCCAGAATGAACAAAGCTGTAGACTTTCCTTGATAACCGAGAAAGCTGTAAAACATCGAGAATGGAATTTTAAAAAACTAATATCCTAAGCCTTGTATTTTAAAGTGGTGATCTCTTTTTTATGTTCTCAAAAACATAAAATATTGAATAATACACCTTAAAATACCTTCTGGTGTCTTGCTTATAGTATTTACACTGTATAAGTTATTATTGAACAAAACAACAGCAATCAATAATAAAACGATTTCAAACATTTGTTTGGTAGTGTATGCTGACCACACACAAGTAAGTTGCAACTAAATTTGAGAACTACAAACATTAAGAAAGTGTTATGATTTTTATTTCTAACAAGGTTATAGTCCACCTGTCTACTTTGGGATTAAACAAATACAACTACACTTACGGATATAGTTGTTGTACGCTTACCTGTGGTGCGCATAAACAACTTATGCGATGCACTCTCATAACCTCTAGATGTGTGCAACTCTACCCATGCAGGATCAATCAGTTTTGCTCTACACACACAGACATACAGAAAAACAAAATATGTTATATTGTTTACTATATCACACATATTATGATAACCATACAAACAACTCAGTTTTAAAATATATTGACAACTAAAAGATGGTCATAGAGATTTAAACACAACACTTACATATGAGCACATAAAAAGACTGTGGTAGGCAGTGAGAGGGGGGTAGTCCAGACCCCAGTAGCCCAAGTCATTGTCTGTGGTGTTGAAGTACCTTAAAGAAAAACAAACATTTATTGCAGCCGCAAGAGAGGTGCTTACTGAGATGAAGCAGTCAAAATACACTACATGGCCAAAAGTGCGTGGACATCCCTCCTAATTATTTACTTCAGTGTTTCAGCCACACCCCTTGCTAACAGGTATATAAAAACAAACACACAGCCATGCAATCTCCATAAACACTGGCAGTAGAATGGGTCACATTGAAGAGCTCAGCGACATTTTAAACATGGCACTGTCATAGGATGCCACCTTTGCAACAAGTCAATTTGTGAAATTTCTGCCCTGCTAGATCTGTCCCAGTCAATTGTAAGTGCTATTATTTGAAATGGAAGCATATAGGAGCAACAACAGCTCAGTCTTACAGCAAAAGACACGGAGTGGGGCTGCCAAGCACCAAAGCACGTAGCCCACAAAAATCACATATCTTCTATTGCCTCACTCACTACAGAGTTCCAAACTTCTCTGGGAGCAACATCAGCACAAGATCTGTGCACTGGAGGCTTCATAAAATGGGCTTCCATGGCCGAGCAGCTGCACACAAGCTGAAAAACTCATTGCACAAGGCCAAGCATTGGCTGGAGTGGTGTAAAGCATGCCGGCACTTGACATTGAAGCAGTGGAAATGTGTTCTCTAGAGTGATGAATCATACTTCACTATCCGACAGTTTAATGGACAAATCTAGGTTTGGCGGATGTCAGGAAAACTCTACCTACCTGAATGCAATGCGCCAACAGTAAAGTTTGGTGGTAGAGGAATAATGGTCTGGGGCTGTTTTTCAGGGTTTGGGTTTGGCCCTTTAGTTCCAGGTAGAAGTAAAGTTAATGCAACAGCATTCAAAGACATTATAGACAATTATATGCTTCCAAATTTGTGGCAGCATTTTAGGGGAAGACCCTTTCCTGTTCCAGCATTACTGTGCCCCTGTGCACAAAGCGGGGTCCATAAAGACATGATTTAACGAGTCTGGTGTGGAGGAAATCTACGCTGACCTCAAATCCACTGAACACCTTTGGGAAGAACTGGAACGTCAACTGCAATCCAGGCTTGCTCATTAAACATCAGCACCTGACCTCACAAATGCTCTTTTAACTGAATGGGCATAAAATCCCATAGACACACCCCAAAATCTTGTGGAACACCTTCTCAGAAGAGTGGAGGCTGTTACGGCTGCAAAGAAGGGGCAACTCTATATCAATAAGCATGGTTTTAGAATGGGATGTCCAAAAAGCTCATGTAGGTGTGATGGTCGGGTGTCCTTTTAGCCACATAGTGAGACAAAGAATGCCTCCAGACAGAGAATATATGTATGTATGTATGTATAAGGATGAATGAATGAATGGATAAATGAATGAATGACGAACCATTCCTTTAAGGGAAGATTGTAGGTTACTTCTTGCCAGTGCCTCTGTGCCTCATAGTCTCCAAACATGGGTGCTTTTCCAGCGCCTAAATTAGAGTTTACACCATTAGAAACAGCACACAGACACAAATTACACTGATTTGATTGATGCAATTTGTCCATCAGCCTTGTTTGACCTAAAATAGGGTGTATAACCATATTAAAAGCGCAGAATTAGCGTTAGTATTTTTTCAGGATCGATTTTAGAATCAGTGTCAATGTAGACAACTAAAGCTTCTCCTTCAGTGAACAGTTCAGCTACTTATTTAGCTTAACCCATCTCTCTCTGGCTGCACACTAACCTGAATAGGAGCTGAAAGACACAGCCCACCTCGTCGTTAGACCAAGCAAAACGCATATAGAAATAAGGCTCCAGGTCTCCATGGCTGGCAGCCCCTAAAGACGCTAAAATTCAACAACATTAAGCGCTAAAACGCTTGTAAGATCTTGTAATTATCTTTGAAGCTACAGGCGCCGCTTCCTGATCGCTCACGTCAGCACTCACACAGCGCGTTGGAATAACCCGGATGTTGTGATCTACAAATCATAACTGTGGATAATTTGTGATACGATGGTTTGAAGATCAGCGAATCTCCGCTGAGGCTACGTCAAATCTGCGTCCAGCTCATCGAGCAGCGCTCATTGATGATGCAGAAAACTCTTTCACATGTGAATTTACATTGTTGATGGCTACTTTGAAACAGAGGCGAAACAATGCATAAGCTCTGTTGTCCTTTCCAAAAACAAAAAGCTGTTAGAACAATGAGTGTGCACCATATTTAATACATTTTTGCAACAGTTTGTGTTCTATCCCCTGGCTCTCTTCATTTATCTCTGTTTAAATTGTTACAATGTTCTATATTTATGAATTTTGTATATTATATTGACGTTACTGTACTGTTTGCACTCTAATAACAATGTTAAGAAAACAAGAAAAATAAATAAATAAATATTTGGTAACTGGTTGTGTCTCAAATCAAACTCTTGCTCCAAATGTAATAGCTTTACTGGCAATTCCACCATTGATTGTGTCTCAGATCAGCCCCTTGCTCTGTATGCAGTAGCCTAAACTAACTAAGGATTCAGCTATATGTCTCAAATTGAACTTATTCTGCACTTAGTGAATTACTATGTACACTCTAACAGTAATTTGCGAGTTCAACCTAATCAACTGCTTCATGTGGTAACAGAGGTTTTATGTAGCAATGACAGTCTTTATTTTCATTTTTACATACTCATTTTTTATCCTTTAGAATTAAACAGGCTGTTTTTGCTACTGTGGCTTTAATCTATATGTAAATGATGTGTTCTGATTGGTTGCCTTGTATTGCTCCTCAGTGTTGTTTTTCTTTTTGTGATCACAAAAACAATGAATTCAAAACAGGTTGTTTTGCAGCTCAGTGTCCACATATAAATGGTATGGACTGAAATGTTACATTTTGAAACTTTGACAATGTTTTCATACTTAATTAAACTCTTTTTCTACAGGATGAGCATTTCAGTGTTTCGGTTGGATACCAAAGTAGTTTACATTGTTTTTTATTATTCTTGAATCTAACAACTGTTTGACCCCATGTACCACATACTTTTGTGTTTTCCTGAATTAATCCCTAGTTATATCTATCTATCACTAGATTCAACTTATCAGGCAATTAGTCCCTCAAGAGCTAAATGCAAATTAGATTTTGGGGATTGTTTGCAAAAGAATGTTGGCCACATCCCTTTACTTGAACTAACTACAGCAGTCATAACACAAACTCAACAAAATAGTCCAAAATTTTCCAAATAAATCATGATTTGATTCAGGAGCATAGCTAGAGTATGGAAGCCAGCCCCCTGAGATTTCTTAGGGTCTTAAGATCATAATACAGCATAATGTTTAAAAAAGGAATTTATTAATTTGGTTATCTCTTTAAGTCCAATGCACAGACCAGAATATACAATTACCAAGGAGCTGATCAAATATCCTGAGCAAACTGCACTCCTAACAAGCACTCTAAACTCAAATTAAAAGTTCAAAGTTAAAGTTATTGGCTTTGTGTTGCTTTCAGTCCCTAACATCATATGCTGGACAAAGCTTCTTTGGACAACTTTACCAAAACACCCAAATTCAGTATAATTCAGTATATTTAAGTGTAAAATGTAATCGTAATAACAGTTTACATGACTTTGCCAGCATTATGCAAAAGGTAGCTAGCACTTAGATTTCCCACAAAAAAAGAGGCTAATTTAATGTTGCATAACAACAACATTAATACTCTCATTCACCTGCCAGAAGAAGCTTTTAGTGCTACCTTCAGCAACGTGTTTAAAAAGGGCATGAGCAGCATTATTCAGAGCTGCAGTTGCTCACTAACACCACTAGCAGGACAACAACTCCTTTAGGCATCTTTAAACTACTGATCAAAATGGGTGGCCAATATAGAGGAAAGAGTTTTAGCTTTGAGGTTCCTGAAAGACACTTACAAAGGCAGCCACAAAGATTCAAATTGGTGAAAGAATTCTGGCAATCAGCATTTGGATATGTGAGATTTCAAAGCAACATGAAGAAACTAACAATTCTAAAAAGACCACACAGCCAGTGACTGAAAGGCAGATGGACTGGTTACATAAACTGTAATTATTCAACGTATTAAGGGAAGCAGTCTTAATAATAATGACAGCATATTGTCGCTGTCAGAAGTCTGTTGCCAACTGTTAAATATGATGAATCCATCATGGTGTGCATGGATCTTGTGGGACTCATAGAATTGGGAATTTAAGGTAATTGGCACCCTAACATTGTTTCTTCATGATATTCTCATGTTGTGAACTGATAATGCTCCCAATACATACTGCTAAATCAAATAGAGAGTCAAATCAACTCAAAGTCAAGACCCTTCAAGTCTGCACTGTCCAATCCCATCACAGATTGCAGTGAAAATCACTGCACCTTTATGGAATGGTCTGGAGCACACCCTTTTAAAAATAAAAGTGTGTCAATAAGGTTCCCACAGTGCCACAGTAGAGTCACATTGGGTTCCCTCAGAAACCTTTGTAAGTGTAATGAACTTTTTCAAAGTTTAAAGACCCTTGTGTAAAGGTTCTAGGAAGAACCCTTAAATTGGTACAGAATATTTACGTAATGTGAAGTTTTTTTTAAACTTCTTAAGGCTCTTCACACTCACAAATCTCTTTGAAAGACAGTTCTGTAGAGAATTAAAAGTGGTTCTGTGACATAAAGAGCTCTGTGTTACTGCTTTTTATTTATTTACTTATTTATGAGAGGGCAAAAGAGGAACAAGATTTCCTTCACCCTTCAAAGAATGCAACTCTTAAGAATTTAGGCTCCTAAATGATTTTTTGGCCAGTATCAACTAGGAACATTAGTTGATAGAGAACCTTCTTTAAACTTCTAAAAACTTCATAATTTTTGACACCTTTATTTTGAAGGGTTTTAAAGGACTGTGAAGAATAGTCTAATATGAAACTACAACAGTTCAGTTTCAGAATATTTGAAGGCATTGCAGTGTGTGTCCTACTCTTTAACAATATTATTATACTCTAGCATTCACTGCTATGAAAGAAGACACAGCTTACACACAAGCCACTGTGCTTTATTAAAGAGCTGTTGTAGGTCACAGCCACGCCACGCCACACACAAAGAGAGGTTTATCTAATAGTCCATCCTAAGCCTGAGCTACACTCTTAAAAAATGGTTCTTCCAACGTTCTTTAATAAATAAAGTGGTTCTATATGGAACTGTGAACACTCAAAGAACTCTTTGCATGATTAAAAAGTTTCTTGCTTCATGAAATGGTTCTTCAGATTGATGGAGAATGTACTGTAGATGGTTCTATTTAGAACCTTTTTGAAAAGGGTTCTACATAGGTTCTGCTATTGTTGCAATGTCAAACCCTTTTGGTGCTATATAAAACCATTTTCGAAAAGGTTCCATATAGAACCATGTACAACACATTTTCCGTCAGTCTGAAAAATCATTTCACCATGCAAAGAACTCATGAAAAAGTTCTATATAGAACTCATGGTTCTAAATAGAACCATTTCCTTTACTAAAGAACCCTTGAAGACCCATTTATACCCATTATACACAAAACACAGAATGCAGCCACAGGCTAGCCCCACTTTCAGAATAAGAGTCCCTCTGGAAAAACATATATACCATAAATGCTGTAGAATTATTACCCCAAAATACCCCCAGTATTGTTAGATTTTTTCTTGATAAACTTCACCGTTTTTATTTTTCCTGCTTGGACAAGAGGCTGATTTGTCTTTGCTCTTTGAATGTAAGAGTGCACAATTTCTCAGTCACTTCTTTTCTCCTCTAATGGACTCTTTAAATTTCAGCATGAGATCATCATCATTATGCTCAGGCATGTCAAAGTTTCACAGCCAGTATGTAAGAGTACTACCAAAAAGTTATGGAAGACAATCGATTGAACAGATTTTTTTTATTTTCAAGTTTTCAGATTCATGTCAGGTTTTGAGTGCATCATTCAAAGAGGGAAAGATATGATTCACGTCCTTAGACCTCAGACCTAGCTAATTAACTCATCAAACGTGTTTTCTTTAAGACCTTAATGTCTCTTATGGATTCTTTCTTTTGGTTTCTTACCTCCGATATCTCTTTAGTTCGTCGAGGGGTGTCTCTCAATGGCAGTGCTGTGTTTCTCCTGGATCAGACGTTGGGTAAGACGTGCCTCTTTGAGGTGAGCACATCAAACATTTATAAATAATAACCTTGGACAACTGCTGATTTGCAATGACACTTCCATTACAATGAGCAGCCTATTAGTCACTGTCTCCTCCATTAGTTATTAATGCCCCTGTGTGCCAGCTTTACTTTGTCATTTATTGCTTCATCTCTGTGCCTTTGAAATATTTAGTAACAGCTGTATCCACATTTACTGTTGATGATCAGCTCCAGGAGATGACTGTGCTCGCCACTGGCTCTATAATGAGAACTGGTGTCTTTGTCCTAAACTACTTGCTGTCATGTGTTGTGGCCAGTAGAACTAAAGGTCATCTTGGCAGAGGCAATGAAATATTTTCTGGTCTGATAGTTTAAGACTACAGTCCTACAACTATTGCGATTGAGATGGTTTTAGTCATTTTAAGATTACGTTGGTTGTTGGTGGGCCTGTCTGCAATTATCTTCAGCAGCCAAAAATTGACATCACTCCATTGTTGGTTTTAATCAGTTTTCTCTTGTTGATATTACAAAACAATTGTATGTAAGTCAGTGAAACTCGGTCAGTTGTGTTTCAATGAAATTAACTGAGTTGTCAGATTGACATCATACGTGTTTGCTTGGTCAGTGTGATCTTGATGAGTAATATTCAACATTCTTCCTATTGCTTCCTGGCATCATCTTTTTGCATATTGTTTTACTTATGTTACTCACCTTCTTTGTGTTGTCTTTCCCCCCAGCATACCTTCCATTGTGTGTAGACCTGTTTATACTTAGTGGTTAACTGCTAAACTGCATTGATGTTCACTGCATTGATATTCACTGTAAGTGCAAGTTACTGCTAAGCGTAATTCTAGGACAGCTCAGTAGTACAGTAATACTTCAATGAACTTATGTAGCAGTAATCTAAACCACTTAACTTTATGCACTTTTCTACAACCCCATTTCCAAAAAAGTTGGGATGGTGTGCAGAATGTAAATAAAAATACAATGCAATGATATACAAATCATGTAAATCACTTTTTTAAACACTACAAAGACAACATATCAAATATTTAAACTTCGACATTTTATTGTGTTTTGAAAAATATATGCCCATTTTGAATTTGTTGCCAACAACATGTTCCAAAAAAGTTGGGACGGGGGCATGTTTACTACTGTGTTTCATCACCTCTTCTTTTAACAACACTCTGCAATTTCCCTTCAGTTCTATCTATCTATCTAAACAACACTCTGTAAGCGTTTGGGAACTATACATACATACATACATACATACATCATCTAAACCGCTTATCCTTCTGGGTCACGGTGGGGTGCTGGAGCCTATCCCAGCTGTCATTGAGCAGAAGGCAGGATACACCCTGGACAGGTCGCCAGTCCATCGCAGGGCAGACAGACAGACATACATATACAATCACACACACATTCACACCTAGGGGCAATTCAGCATGTCCAGTCAGCCTGACTTTTGGGAACTGAGGAGACCAATTGCTGTAGTTTTGAAAGTGAAATGTTTTCCCATTTTTGTTTGATATAGGATTTCAGCTGCTCAACAGTTCAGGGCCTCCTTTGTCATATTTTTCTTCTTATAATGTGCCAAACATTTTTAGTGGGTGACAGATCTGGACTGCAGGCAGGCCAGCTTACCACCCGGACTCTTTTAATATGGAACAATGCTGTTGTAATACATGCAGAATGTGGTTTTACAGTGTCTTGTTGAAATAAGCAAGGCCTTCCCTGAAAAAGATGTTGTCTGGTTGGCAGCACATGTTGTGAAAACATGTATATATCACTCAGCATTAATGGTGCCTTCACAGATGTGCACTTCACCCATGCCATGTTCACTAACACACCCCTATACGATCATGAATACTGGCTTTTGAACTGTGCACTGATAACAAGCTGAGTGGTCTTTAGCCCGTAGGTCACAGCATCCATGATTTTCAAAAAGAATTTCAAATGTTGATTTGTCGGACCACAGGACAATTTTCCACTTCCCCTCAGGCCATTTTAAATGAGCTCGGGCCCAGAGAAGGTGGCAGCATTTCTGGATCCTGTTTATAAATGGTTTATTCTTTGCACTGTAGAGTTTTAACAAAAACAAAAGTTCTTTACTATTTTATGTTGAGAAATGTTGTTATTTTTGAATTGTTGCACGATAGAGTGCAGTCTTTCACAGAGTGGTGAACCCCTCATCATCTTTACTTCTGAAAGACTCAGCCTCTCTGGGATGCTTTTTAATACCCAATCATGTTACTGACCTGTTGCCAATCAACCACCAGGTGTTTTTTTAGCATTACACAACTTTAACAGCTTTTTGTTGCCCCCGTCCCAGCTTTTTTGGAACGTGATGTTGGCATCAAATTCAAAATGGGCACATATTTAAAAAAAAACAAAACAATAAAATTTCTCCGTTTCATCATTTGATATGTTGTCTTTGTACTATTTTCAATAAAATATATGGTTTAATTGATTTGCAGTTTAATTGATTTGTTGCAGTTTGTTTTTATTTACATTTTGCACAGTGTCCCAAATTCTTTGGACATGGGGTCATACTTTATTTAGTAGAATATAACTACATTAAGTTAAATGTTATAGTAAAACATAAAAATGATCAGTCCAGTTAATTAGAATTCACTTGTGGGTGATTTGCTTAACCCAGTGGTGTGAAACCACTTTACATAACAGTTAATTAAGTAAATTCAACATTTAATTTTTTGGTAAAGCATAAAAAAAATCTGTCGAGTTAATTTGAATTCTTTAAGTACACATTACTCAATCAAGTATCTTGGAAGCTACTTAACCATTTGATTTAACTTTTTTCACAAATGAAATCCAATATTTTATTTTTTGAGTGAACTTTGTTCTTAAGTTATGAGCTTTTTTGATAGCTTAATACTCACAGTTAATTTTTGTGTAAATAAAAGCTGTACTTTTAATGACAGAAAGAGACGACACTTTCTCATTTTCCTTTTTTGGAATGGGGTGAGTGAGCAACTGTGCTTTAAATGATGTGGAAATTATTTGGAAGAACTTATAAAATGTGCTTATAGGAAAACTCCAGCATTATTCATGCTAATTTCCAACAACTGTACACTGGTCATATGTCATATGCAAAAGTTCAAAAAGGTCAAATCACATGTAATGTTGATTCTTTAAGTAAATAATCTATAAAGAACACACATTTGTGCAATTTAATGCATGATTACTGTTTATTTCCTGACTGTAACATACTGAGAGGTCAACATAAAGTGTGGCCTGTGTAAAAATTATGGCACATTTTATGTTTTATATTTTTTTTTTCCAATATGCTGAACTCAGCAAACAGTATTAATTGTGCAATAAAATGTACGGGGTGTTCAAACTTTTTCATGCAACTGTGTATCCAAAATATCCACTCTTAATCATAATTATTATTCTCTGTAATTAAATAGAATTAAAAACCTGCTGAAACACACTTGTAATAAAAGCCAGTGGGTAGGTGTTTCTGCCCATTGGTTTCTATTATAATCTTGTTTAGAGTCAGTGGCTATTCCATTTTTTGACTAAGCACAGTTGAACATGTCAAAATCATTGACTCGTGGCAACTGACTGTGTGCTACAGCTGCAGCAGATACAAATTATGTTGAAAAGCATGGGTGTATTCATTTAAGGCTTCCTTTTAAAACATATTCAAGATATCTCCAGACAAACTGGACCACAATGGGAGGTCCACACACTGCTCTCACTGCAAGAAACGCTTATGCTTGTGGGAATATAGTTCAGCACACCTGTGCCCTGCACCATAGCAGGTGTGGCAACAAAGGTCAGCTTTCTTGGAGAGTGACCGCTGACTGACCACTGAGTGACCACACCAACACTTGCGTCATTGACAGGCACAGCAGGGTCAGTCTGTGAAGAAAGCAGTCACTAACTTTCACGCACCATAAAAAGACACAACCCATGGAAAGTTCACTTTCTTGACCTTCTATCAGAGTCTATGCTGAAAATGATATTAATATGAATGATGAATAAGTATGAATCAGTGTTGCTCGTTTATGTTGTTAAGGTCATATCTAAAATGTTTTTTTCCTGTTTTTATATTTATACAGCACTTTAAAACACCACACCAGCTGGCCTTAACCTTATGTTTTGTGAAAAATGGCTCAATAGAAATGGTCTAAAATGACCTGGAATAAAATCTTATTACTTTAATGTACATTACACTAAAGCACATTTCTTCCATCTCTTACAAAGTTACTATTTTGTTATGACAGCAATGACACATAAACATAATGTTTATCGTATATTTGTTTAAAAAATGATATGTTCTCAATCAGAGTGGTCTTGCTACTGTAATAAGTGCGCAAAACGTTTAACTTAATCATGTAGCCTGAAAAGTCTTGGACTGTGGTTTTTGGAAATGATTAGGAAATATTCAACTTCAGCAGAAGCTTTTACTCCTTGGCCCTAAAGATTTGGAATTACGTAAAAAGTAAGAATCGTGAAATTTTGCCAGTTCTATGAACTGACCTTAAAATATCTTAGACATATGTCTGCTGTTCAGAATAAACTAGCCTAATGGTGACTAGTCATGTCAACAGGTGCCTAGAAATGTTACAGCCTTATTCTGCAGGTTCACTAGCAGAGCATTAGCATTCCAAAATGTTTCTCTTGTCTAATTTGCTTTGTACTCTGGATGAGGATGAGAGGGTGTGTGAAAGCGCCGCCTAGTGATGAACCGAGAGTCTAATCCTCACACAGGCTGTAGGATTATTAGTGGACTATTGGAGGATGGAGCGATAGTCCTGTTCACTGGATTTGGTCTTTAAGTCAGAGACGGTAAGGGGTAATGATAGTAAGAGGACAATGTAGAGAGTACAAGAGGACAAATGTTCCTTTTATACAGTCTCTTACAGAGTTTAAGAAAAGTATAGCTGTCTGTCTGTCTGTCTGTCTACCTATCTGTGTATCTATCCGCCCATATATGTATATTTATCGACACACACATTAATATATATATGGTCTTTATATATATTTACATACATATATATGTATATATATATATATATATATATATATATATATATATATATATATATATATATGGTCTTGCTATTGCTACTATCTATCTATCTATCTATCTATATATATATATATATATATATATAAATATATGTATATTTATATATATATATATATATATATATAGATGGAGAGATCGAGAGATGGATAAATCTATATAAAAATAAGTAGAGTAAACGAGTAGATCTAGTAGAGACAGATCTAGACCTATCCGTCTGTCTATCTATGATATGTGTATATATATATATATATATATATATATATATATATATATATATATACATATAATTGTTATTATCATTATTATCATTATTATTATTATTATTATTATATTAGTATTATTATATTTCGTTGTGCTTCTTAATTTATTTTAATCCAAAAAATCTAATTCTAATAAAATCTAATCTAATTTTTTATTTGTTTATTTGTTTTTGTTATTTGTTTATATTGCTTGGACTATTTATCTTCTTCCTTCTGAAATAAGTAGTCCAAGCAGTATGTCCAAATGCATTCATGTCTCGTCGTATTTCTCTTCAGTTAGACAGTTAACGTGGTTCTACCACGAGTTTAATGACCCCTGAATCTTCATCATCTTCATCCTCCTCTCCTGAAACACAGGAGTCTGTACTGCAGGTGCTTCATTCCTTTATTTGCTTGATTTCCTAAAAGGCCAGCAGCGCTTTGAGCGCTGAGCGCGCAGCCTGACTGAAAGCCTGGCTGCCTGAGGAGGCAGCTGCGCCTCTCCGGCGGAAAGTGGCTTTAGGAAGGCGAGGCCTTTCTCTTTTCCCATGGGGATCAGTGAAATAGTTAAATATAGCCCCCCTAACCCTGTAACCCCAAAGCCTCCATGTGCTGTTTGTGTAGCGCTCATCAGACTCACTCACACAACCGCCAAAGCAGAGAGACTCAGACACACGCGGCTCACACTGAGAGCCTGCAGAGGGTTTCACTGTGTTTAAGTCTGATTCAGAGTGTTCAGTGTTTCAGAGCTCATTTACACACGAGCTCGTCCTGCTCATCCAGTCAGGCTCGCGCGCGCCGAGATCTTGTTTCATTCTAAGCAATTAATTAATCCGTTTAATTAAATTGAAAGAGAAGCGTGCTGGTTTGTGTGTTCATAGTGAGAGTTCAGACTGCGGAGATAACCGTTTAAAGACAATAAGAGCTTCAGTTACGCTCTACGCTGTTTGTAGCTGCATCACAAATAATACAAATAATAATTACAGTATAATTACAATATAATTACATGTAGACTGCATAGTTCATAGTTATTTTATAAGCAAATATTTCAACGATAAATTCTGTAACTCCTGCTCAGTTTAGAGCCTGTAGCGTTTATCAGTAAATGCTAATGTTTAGACTACAGTAAAATTAATAACAGCTCAAGTTTTGAACAAAATTTGTTTCAATAAAAATTGTAATGAACGTTGCTTTTTGTTTTATTAAAGATTCTGTTAAAAAGGCTAATAATGTGTATTACTTTTCTCCTACATATATTCCTGCAGTTTCTTGTATTCTGAATTACATTAAAAATCAATACTTTCATTTACCATTAATTACAATTAATTAAAGAGCGGATTTAAACCCCACAAGATGAAAAGCACCTGATCTCCCTTTCAGCGCTCATCTATTAGCCAGTTGAGCTAATTAAGAATATAGATGCTGTCTGAGAGTTCAGCTCTTATTTTAATATTTATTAACAAATGTATTCAATTTACAACACAATATAGCTACATAGAATACAGATATATGAATTTGATCTTATAAACAGACTGCCTGTCCAGCCGTCGAACAAGCACATTCGATATTTTGTAGTAAAAACAAATCAGACAAATGAAAAAGACAATCAGCTCGTGATTCCAAAAACAGGAAAAATACAAACACACACATATAAATGAATGAATGTATATGTGCGTGTTTTTCCAATATTTTCCAATATATATGAACTTCGACATATATAATGGGAAATAAACTAAAGAGATCAGCACTCTCAATCATTTCCAAATATTTTCCATCATATATATATATATATATATATATATATATGAACGGAAAATAAAAATGAAAGTACTCCAAACTGATAACATTTAAAGAACAGCAGATGAAATAACAAAAAATAGAGAATAAAATAAAGCAAAATAAAGAGATTCAACAAAAATAGTGGAACAAGTACGTTTCATTTCTTTTATACAAATATTTACAGATTTTACCTGTGCTGAAATCATCATCCCTCCATTCTGCGTATTTGTCTCTGTTTTTCAGTCTCTTTTAGTCTCTGTACATGGCTACAGTGCGGCGGCCGCTCCAGTGCTACAGTCTCTGCCCTCCCTCCTTTAAATATTACAAGTATAAAAAAAACAACAGTTTGTATTTTTTTAGTGTCTTTTTCACTGCGATGCCCATTTGGACGGTGCCACCGTGCTGGCCGCGGTCAGAAACTGTCCCGGGACGAGTGTGGTGGGCGCGCTGAGCACGGGCGACGTCCGCGCGAGCGCCAGCGACGGCGCGGTCAGGACCGGGGACCGAAGAAAGGCCGGGCTGCAGCTGGTGTTGCTGCTGCTGGTGTTGTTTCCGGCGATGATGTTCTCGATGGTGAAGGAGGGTCGCGGGCACGTGGGCTCGCGCTTGATGGCGGGTGTGACAGGCGCGTGCGTCGTGGCCGCCGTGACTCCCGTGCCGGCGCTGCCCAAGCCGCCCAGCTGCAGCTGGAGCCCGGGCGCGAGCTGCGCCAGCTGCGCCCCGAACGCCTTCCTGCTCAGCTCGGCCGCAGAGGGTAACAGGGGCACGGCGGGCGGCAGCACGTGGCCCACGGCGGGCGTCACGTAAGGGTACTGGAGGGCTGCGGCGTGCGCGTGCGCCTGCGCGTGCGCGTACGCCACCGCGGCCGCTGGGTGCACGCCGCCGTAAGGGCGCGCGTACGGGCCGTACGCGGCGCCGAAGCCGTGCATGACCAGCGCCGCCTGGTCGCGCAGGACGTCCGGCTGGCGCTTGAAGCGCTTGCGGCGGCGCAGGAAGCTGCCGTTGTCGAACATGTCCTCGGACTGCGGGTCCAGCGTCCAGTAGTTGCCCTTGCCCGGGTTGCCCGGCTCGCGCGGGATTTTGACGAAGCAGTCGTTGAGCGACAGGTTGTGGCGGATTGAGTTCTGCCAGGCGGGGAACTTCTCGCGGTAGTACGGGAAGCGGTTGCTAATGAACTCGCAAATGCCGCTCAGCGTCAGCTTCTTCTGCGGGCTCTGCAGGATGGCCATGGTGATGAGCGCGATGTACGAGTACGGCGGCTTCACCAGCGCGCTCTTGGGCTTGGAGGAGGGCGCCTGAGCGCACGAGCCGCCGCCGCCACCGCTTCCTCCTCCTCCGCTCTCCTCCTCGCCGTCGCCTTTGCACTCACCGCCGTTCCTGCGCTCCTTCACGTCGGCGTCCTCCTCCCCGACCGCGTCCTCCATCTCATCATCATCGTCGCCGAGCACGCCGCGTGCCGCCCGCGCGCCCTCGCAGTCGCTGTCCTCGCGTTCCAGCCCGCTGCCGACGCCGATGCTGTCGTCGCAGTCGCAGTCGTCGCCCTCTCCGACCACGTCGATGTCCACGTCGTCAGGCGCGAGCGTCGTGTGCCCGGACATGTCTCCGCCGCCTGCGCCGGACAGGGTCATCGCAGCTTCGCCCGAGGAGCCGTGTGAATGTGCGTGTGCGTGCGCGTGCGCGCGCCCCGTTTCGGGTGGCACCGACTGACCGACCGAGCGAGTTCGGGCAGCTCAGACTACAACTTTAAACAGACAGAGAGGAAGACAGAGAAAGAGTGAGAGACGGAGAAAAGTTTTCCGCGCGCGCTCGCTGCTCTCTCCCTCTCTCTGCCCCGGTTTTCTTCTTGAGCGAGTTTTGCCACGTGCTTTTCCAAAACAAGCGAGTGTGTGTGTGTGAGAGTGTGTGTGTGTTTGAAAAGCAGCCCGTCTCTCTGTGTGTGCTGATAGATTACACTTTGCCTACTTTTCAACTTAAAGATATACCGGCGGCTCGGTCACGTGATCATCACACACACACACACACACACACACCTCCCGCCCAGTGACGTCAGACGCCCCGCCGTCCCGTTTAAAGCAAAGCAAAGCTGAAGTTTGTGGCACGAAGGATTTTTTTTTTTACCTTTTTTTGTCAGCAAACGGGACAACAGTGAGAGCGCGCGGTCCGTCAGAGAGCATTTAGCACACAGAGAGAGAGAGAGAGAGAGAGAGAGATAGGGAGAGAGAGAAAGAGAGAGAGGGAGAGAGAGAGGGAGAGGGAGAGAGAGAGGGAGAGGGAGGCATGACTGAAATCTCTAGACGAGAGAAAACTGAGAAAAGAAAACTGAGAAATCCGCCGCTGTTGAGCGAAGCCGCGTCCGGCTCGGCTGTGCGTCCCGCCGCGGAGCTGCTCGTGTTCAGTCCGGTCTCAGACCTCAGGCCGAGCTCACTGTCACTGTAAGTAAGCGCGTTTTGAACCTTTTGTGCGGCCGCAGCGCGTGCAGAGCGAGGCTGAGGCTGCGAGAGCTCAGCGCGGTCGGAGGGGCGGAGGGGGGGGGGCGTGCAGGTGAAGGTGATAACGACCTCCATCACTGAACGCGTTTGCATGTGAAACAGTCGGAAATGAGCGAGCTGGAGGGGGGAAACACACACACTCACACACACCGCGGACGAGCACAGGAGGAGAAATAAAAGGATGCGGCTGGAGGAAGAAATAAAAACGAGACATTTTCTGAGCGCTCTGTGAGAAAATGTTGGCCCCCTGAGCTCGAGGTAACGCGCCGAGGCCGCATGTTCGTTATCATCAGTGTATCAGTGTTATACGGTGTTTTCTGAAAGACATGAAGGAGTAAATGTCTGTCTGTCTGTCTGTCCGGACTGGACTGGACTCGCTTGTTTAGCAGGCATCCGCTGATTGAGTCTCCACCCGCAGAGATGGAAATATCTTTAATTGGACAGCAGCGATTATTCCAGCAGAGCGGAGAGGAGTGTGTGTGTGTGTGTGTGTGAGAGAGAGAGAGAGAGAGAGAGAGAGAAAGAGAGAGGTTTGGCGCGGCTTATCAGTTCAGTTTGTACAATCAGATACACAGAGAGCAGCTTCTGTAAATAATTTGTAATTTTTTTGTATTAAATTGTTTTAATTATTACAATGTCTAATTTAAATGAAAATAGAGTTATTGAAAGTATAACTAATCAAAAAGCAACACATTATTATTTTTATAATTATAATAATAATAATAATTATTATTATTATTAATTGTCATGTCTCTTTTATTCACATACATTTATTTAATAAATAGCAATTAAATAGTAATTATAGTAATTGTTATTCTAATAATTATATAGTAATATTGGTAATTTCGAATTACTATAATAATAATAATTAAATAGTAAAAGTAACAAATAATAATGTTAATAATATTTAAACTGTGTTTTTAAATATTAATACACGATCATTTAAATATTATTTTATATTTGATAAAAATAATGAGCGTTCTTCTTTTTTCGATTCTACTTCGTCTTCTTCTTCTTCTTCTTCTTCTTATTATTATTATTATTATAGTAGTAATAACGACAATTTTTGTTATTTTGTATTTTTTGTTTTAGCTCAGCTAATTCTCTGTTGTCATTTTCTGTGTGTAATTGTGGTCTCTGTATTTTGGTTGTCTGGACACGTAGAGTATTTAGTCCCTCTTTTGGCTGAGTTTGTGTTGTTTACATTGTTTTAGGATAATATTAAATGTGAGATCAACACCTTCAGTTGAGTCTCTGCTGAGTGAACAGCGCTCCGCTCCGCGCGCCTTCACTGTTCACAGCTCGTGTTTGTGAGAGTGTTGAAGACGATCTCTCTCTCTCGCTCTCTATCTCTCTCTCTCTCTCTCTCTCTCTCTCTCTCTCTCTGGTCGTCTGTGTGTCCCAGTGACCCGTGAGATGTGCCGTCCATCAATACGAGACCACTTAGCAGATGAAGGACCCCCCCACACACAGAGCTCTTAGATGTTAAGATCACTGTGGTGTTCGGTTTATGATGGGGTTAAATCTGGAGTTAAATCTCTCATCTCTCTCAGAGTTTCAGGCTTTTTTGGTGTTTTTCAATTTTCTCATTTTCTCATTTTAAATGTACATAATAATACAGTATTAGAATATAATGTATATTTTATTGGACCATATTTGTTAATAAAGAACTCTTTACTAACTGAAGAAACTTGTTTATTCTGTGTTCTTCTGAAGCTCATTGGTGTATTCTCTCTGAATGAGGAGACAATTACAAAAGAGACTGTAACGGGGAAATAATTAAAACAACGGCCCATATTACCATTTACCACTCTGTCCCACATGACCCGAGTCCTTTATAACCTCAGCCGAGATCACCAGTTACAGGTGATCGGGATCAATCACGAACACACGCTCTTCATATATATACATGGTTAAATAATCTCAGCAGGATTCCAAAGAGTGATTGGAGTTTAGACACGCAGGTCATGAGGATCGATCATGATCACAGAGCTTCATTCTCAGATTAACAGTAATCCCTGTTAATCCCCTTTATTTTTTCCTCCTCTTTTCTCCGTTTCAGTGTCCGCTCCACTCTCCTGCTCTTCATCTCCATCCTTCTCCATCATCTTCAGAAGCTCCATAAACTCCACAGTTTGTTAATGAAATGCGCGTTTAAACACACACACACATACACACACACACACACACACACACACTATCTCTCTCTCTCTCTCTCTGAGGGTCTTTTAGAATAATGAGGGGCGCAGCGCACGAACGGAGCGGGATTAGAGACCACGGTGAGCATCAAACAGCAGGTCCTACTTACTGGACCTACACTGGACCTACTTACACAGTCAGAACACAACACAAAACATCACAAAATAAGACAAGCAGCCTTAAGAAAACAGGAAATCACAACCAGCAATAATTCAAAACTGGACAAAAAACTAAACGACAAACTCTTATTTCTTCTCTCGTTTAGGTCCATCTAAATTCACTCATAACAGAATCGTGTAGATTTTTAACTCAACATTTTAAGCGATTTTTGTCCAGTTTTTGTCATTTTCACAGTGTATGAAACATGTTCATATTAAAACAGTCACTCAGTACTGTATTATACACGGTTCCATAACGCGCCTGTTTTTGTTTTTGATTGTTTGAAAATTTTAGGTTTAATAAACTCAGACAATTTAAGACAACCAGTATCCGATTACCTATGAAATAAAGCAGGCAGAACACGCTACCGACTGTCATAAAAAAATATTGTAAATAAACTGTTTTTATTTTTACATTTTTTGAGTGGCAGTAGATTTTAAGACTATACGGAGTCTGCTCTGTTTTCTGAGTTCAGATTCAAATATTCAGCGCTGCTGCCAACTGCAGTTAGATTTTCTGATTTGGCATGAATTAATTATTCGTTTGTATTTTGGCCGAATGTTTCTCTGATTTTATTGCTGTGAGATCTGTTTAGTTTGATGAGACTGACATTCTCCAGAATTTCAACAGCAGGAACAACTGAAGTAGATTTAAAACTGTGAAACAGCCACTGGATTGGAACGTTTTCGTCTTGGTTTGGTTTAGTTTGCTTTGATTAGAGTTGGGCTGCAATTTCTTTGGCTTTGTTTTGGTTTTTTGGGTTTGTTATGATTTAATATTGTGTATTGTTTGAAATGGCTTTGTTTTGATTTTGTATTGGTTTGGTTTGGTTAGATTTATTTTGATTTTGTTTGGTTTGGGTTGAGTTTACTTTGGTAAAGTATCGGTTTTATATTGCATTGAATTTGTTAGTTTTTTGTTTGGGGCTGGGTTGGGTTTATTTTGATTTTGTATTGTATTTGGTTTTGTTTGGTTTGTTTTCGTTTGGGTTCGGTTGTTCTGCTTTGGTTTGGATTTGTTTTGCTTTTTTCAATTTTGTTTGGTTTGATTATGTATCGGATTTATATAGTATTTTTGGTTTGTTTTGGGTTGAGTCGGGTTTATTTTGATTCTGTGTTATATTTGTTTTGGTTTGGGTTGAGTTGCGTTTATTTTGATTTTGTGTTATATTTGTTTTGTTTTGGTTTGGGTTGAGTTTATTTTGATTTTGTGTTATATTTGTTTTGTTTTGGTTTGGGTTGAGTTTATTTTTGTGTAGTATTTGTTTAAATTGGTCTGGGTTGAGTAAGGACAGGTTGGGTTGAGTTGGGATTGGCTCGGTCTGGTTTGGGTTGAGTTATAGCTTCGATTTACTTGTGTTTGGTTTAGTTCTGTACTATTTTGGTACTGGTTTGGTTGAGTTGTGAGGATGTGGTTTGGATGTGTTTCGGTTTTGAAAGTCTCCGCTATATTACATTCAGTTTTGAAAGGCACGTGCTGTAATTAATAATGAGCGTGCGGGGGCGAGCTTTACTAAACCGCGTGAAAAATGAATGGCGCGCTTTTAATTACCCTTATTATGGCAATTATTTTACACCAACTCGGAGTGATCAGCACGTCAGATTTAATAAAAACGAGTCATTCTCAGGAAAAAACGCTCCTTTCAGTCGCTGAAAGGGAGATATCCGTGTCATATGTGCTCGCCTTTTCATTTAGATGCAGCACTTAATTGGATTTTGCTCAGTGGACACCGTGATCCCCAGGGCTGGACCCTCCACAGGGCAGGAGCCAGGGTCCTTTCCTCCTCAATGCTCCGTTTTCACCCCCCTGAAGAATCCACTCTATCAACCTGCAACTTTCTGTCAAACACTATGATGTGGCTCATTTTTATCCTCCTTTTATCACTGCCTTCTGGAGCAGCTGCATCTCTGCAGTCAGAGTGAACCCTGAAAACCCAAACTGCCCCCCGAACCAGCGCAGCGCCTTATTTACACTGTCCAATATCCAGCAGAGGAAATGACAGAAAGGTGGGCCAGAGCAATACTCTCAGTCTATCACGGGATATTGGACACTGATGAAAACACCTGTCTCTGGAAGAGCGCGCGGGATCCTGGTCTTGCCTGCGTGGATTATGGAGCTAAAAAATTGTGTGGGATGAATTTTACACACTAAAACACACATGATGTCTTAATTTATTGGCTGTGGGAGAACGTTCAGCCGAGAGAGGATCAGTTTGGAGTTTTGTGCCAGAATGACAAATAACGAACGTCTTTCACCTGTTATTGATTAACAGATCCTAGTTACTCGCTCGTCCTGACGTGAAGAAAGTCTGTTATTTTGAAATTAAAAATATTTTGAAATATTTATATCCTGTGCAACTCCGTTTTTCAGATTCTGTACATTCTGTATATATATGTATATATATATATATATATATGTATATATATATATATATATATACAGAAAAGTTAACATAATTCATATATATATATATTTTTTATTTATTTATTTATTTATATATATATATATATATATATATATATATTTACTGTATATACTATATACACATATGTGTGTATATGTATGTAAAAATATGTCATTCTCCTTGAATAATTTATTTGCTAATGATAGCTACAAGCTCTTCCTCCAGTGTCACTCTACTAAATGTAAAACAGCCTTTGTGGGGTGTGTTTTGTGAGGTGTGTAGGCTGAACCTCAGCCCTCCACTTCCCTCCTGATGGTGACAGGAACATGCTGGACAGGGGAAAGGACACGTTGAGCTTGGCTAAACACATTACCATACCAATGTGTCCTGTTAAAGGCATGTGATGTTACCCGGTTTGTAGTCTCATTGTCATTTAGAGCAGGACTGAAGGAGCACATTAGCACCGTGAGAGGGTGTTAGTTTATTTCTCAGTCCTCTGCATTAGCCTGGAAATGGTGGGATTTAACTGGGTAATAATGCACTGAGCGTTGTGCAGTTTAACAAAAACTTTTACATGTATGTGAAAAAAACAAAAACAAAAACATTAAAACATCATCATTACATGTTTGTCAAATTTCGTTTTCTACTGAAACAAGTTGCTGGGAGAACTTTCGGTGCTATACGACGGTTAAAGGCGGATTCCACATTGCTAAATGTCTGAATAACTAGATAATTGAGATCAATTAAGAACAAAGTCATTCAGAGTGGTTTGATGTGAAATGCTCTTTTCTGGAGTCAGAATGGTTCGTAGTGTTAGTATAAAGAACCAGACGTCTAAAGAGTTTAATACCCCTAAAATCTCTCTCACACAAAGATATTACATGAAGTATCTTACAAATGCCCTGCCTTGTACCTGATAGGTTGTTTTATGACAGCTTTGTTTAAAGCTTTTTTTTTTCTAATTATACATGACTGAGGTTCAAGCAAAGCGTTATAAGACAAAATAGTAAAATAGCACCGAAAAATTTTGTTTTTTTTCTGATTTTTCACTATTTTATCATCATCATCATTACAGTAAAAATTCCGAATATACGTGTAGGTTCACTGCTGTTTCTGGATAACAAATAAAACGGCTATTTTTCTAATGTAGACATGATAGTTCCTACTGTGAAGAAACACACCGACTGACATCTCAACCACTGAATTATTCAGATTTCGGTGGTATTCTCCACTATCCGTCATTATTGGGGCAAGAGTTTTTATTCTATGAAATAAGTTTGTATGACAGTTTACGCGTAATACCGTGATACGTTTGGGAATTTTTAAAACATTTTTCTTTTATCACAAAATTTAAATGCAGTATGAAAGGCAAAAATGCATTCTACTGTTCCCTAATTAACACGCGAGCCTTCCTCTGTTATTTTTTTCTAATAAACAAATAAAATAACGCTTTTAAAGATGTCTTAAAAGGTCTGAGAAATGTTCATTTGCCTAAAGCTAAACTTACAAGCCGTATAATTATGTGATTAGAAAACCGTCAGCACTTTCGACACAGGTAGTTTTTGCTCTCCGCTCATTCACATCTGCGGGAATGAACTATTGATCTGTGAGTAAATCATCTTAAGGCACTGGTGTCATTTATGCTGCACTTTGTAGGCCTGTATGCACCTCGCTGACCCCCCAGATCCGTCTTTTGCTGCGTTTTGGTGCACAAATATGTGCAACATGGCTATAAATTGCGCTCCTTTGCAGAGCTCCTCTCTAATGATTTGCCCGTGTTTCCCCCAGTGATGCTGCACTGGCTTTAGCTAACACGGCTTTAGAGCCCATTACCTTAATGGTGCATGTCCGGAGAGAGCGTCTCTGGCCGGGATGCGCTCTCACACGGGACCTGGAATCATTTAACCCGGCCTAAAATAATTTAAAACTCCAGCCAAAGCAGATGAATCGGACCGATGCTCTTTTCTCCAGCAAAGCCTCTGATATCAACGCGGGGGGGAAATCAATAGTCAGCAAATTGTCTATTGAGAGGTGTCAGTAAAATGTGTAAAACAGGGAATTAGTTTGTGCTCAAGGGGGCTGCATGCTGCATGGACACCCTCTGCAATATCAAGCTGCTTTTTTACTTTTTTTTTTTGAAAGATATTTTTTGGTTGAACACATAAGGGATGAAAATGTGAAGCTTCTTGCTTCCTGTTTATTTGTTTTGATTTCCTTTTTTTGGTAAAATTGTCTCGATAGTCTCCCTATTATGGGCAATTTCCATCAGCAGGTCTGACAGAACTGGATACAGTCCCTCTTTGACAGTCACAGTGTTTTATTTTACAACAACTCTATTGAAACCATTTCACGCATTGGTTTGAATGGAGTTAGCATCATTATGTCACCCTTGCCTTCCCTCTTAAATCTCTTTTAAGATGCAATCAATGCCTCCAATTCATTACAGGACTGTCTGCTTTAGGTATGGACTTTTGTCATTAGCCAATAATTTGCCCCTGTTGAGTCCTGCATAACTTCTCATCTCTGTACTTCTACAAATGCCTCTGGCTATAAGTACTAATGAAATCTCTTTGCTTAATTTGATTTTGCTGGTACACTTGCAGTTCTGGCTTGAACTTTCCCACGAGAGAGCCCCACTGAAGGCACTAAAGCCTCCGAGGAGGAGGAGGGGAACCTTCCAAAGAGCCGAGCACATCATTTCCATAATTACCCAATTGGCAGCCTAATGACCTCACAGAACAATATAAAGGTCTGTTGTCAATTTCATCTCTGGTTCTGACATTCAGTAGATTCCTATCTTACGTTGTTGAGGCTTCACAAGATAACAAGTGTAGGCCCACTTTTCTTCATTCTCACACATGAGGGTCCACGCAATTAACCTCTCCACAGAGCTTCAGAGATCTGCTTTGCTTCCCATCATCATCCTCCTCCTCTCAGAGCTGGATAATTCATGGCCGCCCAAGACTGGATGGAATATAAAGAGCTATTTTCATGTTGGCTTAGAAATGGATGGTTAGAATTAGAAACCGAGAGCAGAGGATTTCAAAGATCACCAGTCTCTTCTAGGCTTGTAGATAGGGCTTCTTGTCCTTTTGCAGAAAGTGTGCTGCGAGAGCAAATACAACGTACAACTTAAATTCTGTGGAAAGCAAGGGTGAACTGTTGCATGGATCTCATACTTAAATTTCAACCCTGATATTAACAGAAATACAAAGATTTTCAATCAAACACATTTCTGTTTTTTGAATGTGTGTCCTCATTCATCCAGGATCAGCTGCCTGCAGGTGATCACATTTAGAAAATAATGAGAGGCACAAACCCAACTGAAACCTGGGCTGTTGAAAGTTTGTGAACCCAATAATACAGCACAGGTGAAGCAAAGTACTTCAGGCTGTATGTTGTTAAAAAAGAAAAAAACATTTCTCCAGTTTGAATAGGAAAAGTCAATGGGGCACCAGTACTGTTTATTCACATTCATCAATTATAACATCACTGTTTGATACTTAGTGGTTTAATGATGAATTTAATTTAGTAAATTTCTTGGTCAATTATTTTTTTATTACTAACAACACAAACATACTTTGTGTATCTATCTATCTATCTATCTATCTATCTATCTGTAGTTATTTTTAGTAAGCTGGAAAAAAGAAAGTGTGATGTATTTAAATGGTGCTCCATCAGATTCTTAGATATTTATAATGCACGTTTTAGAATGTGTGTGTGAATATGTATGTACCTGAGAAACAAGCTTTTGTATATGTTTGAAATGCACCATAGCTTATACATATAACTGTTAACTGGAGTTAATTTTGTAAAAGTAAATCAAAAAAAGTCAAGAAAAAAATAAAAAAATAAAATACACACCCACATAGAGATATATTTATGTATATAAATGTGTGTGTGTGTGTGTGTAAAATTTCATCCTATGAAATTGGTTTTAAACAATTAAACTGTGTGAAACAACACTGTCTGGTTCTTATCTGCAGATGTAACGAGAGTGTTAGTCCAGGGAACCATTAGCACTTTGGAACTGATCCACCATTATGTGCCATCTGTTGGTCAAAACAGGTAATGAGAGCAACAGCATCCTGCAATGTGCATAAAATAATTTGCTGCTTTTGACGTAACATTGTGATCTAAACAGGCCATATTGCAATACTTGTCAAGGTCTTAGCATCATAATTCACCAGTGTATGCACAGTCCAGAAATACAGAGGAAGACAAGCTATAGCCCTGCATCATTTGGTGCACCATTCAGCACCAAATCCCTGAAAACCCTCTTCACTTAAAGCTGAACGCTCTTCCGTCCATACTGGCAGTGCACTATAAAAAATTGTGAATGGCTCCTAATGGCCACGTGTTGGGTGTTGCTCATGTTGCTTCCAGTTGAGTGGTCATCCATTAAGAGCAGGAACTTGTGGGGATTCACACTATTTGTATTATTTAAACACATAATAAAATCATCAAAGCATGGTGGTAAATTGTCATTTGGCAGCCAGGAACCTCGTCCCGGAATCCAGCGACTTTCAGCGGCCCAGCACAGGACTTGCTAAACGACTAATGGGACCATGTGACTAGACTTGAGAAGAGGCTCAGAACAGCAGATTCAATTATCATGTTAGAATTCTGCATGAAAACAATCTATACTAGAAATTAGAGCTATTCCTGTCAGATGACTTGCATCTGCTGGTAATTCTATTTGGGACAACTAACCCCCTTCTTTGAATGTTATCAAATGTTTACAAAGTGCTTAATGTGCTAAATGCAATCAGTGCGGCCTGCGGTAATTGTGTGCCGGCGTCAGCACCCAGGATTCACCGCCTGGCTGCCTTGATCTTCTCAAACTGTCCAAATGTCTGATCAAAATATACATGGCTAAATAAACCTTGGATTCATGGAACTGAGGTGTTTTGTCTGTGTTGTACTTTGGTTTCCATGGTAGCTGTTGCGTCTTTTGCTGTTGACCTCTACACCGCAGGTAAGACAGTGGTGTAAAGAGAGAGACATTATTGTATTATTTATAGTTTATGTCATACTTACTGGCACTAGGTGACAATGTATGTATGTACACATGAAACATGGACCCATTTCATTCATGTTTGTATCATGTGTGCTATAATATTCTTTCTGCATCACTGCCTAATTTTCTGGCTATTCCTCAAAAAGCTACAGTGCAGTTCATTGCAGGTGTACCACATGAATAACCGTCTCTTTCTCTTCTTAACCCAGCCCAGTGGGACTTTAGAAGCTGTTTGGCTGCATCCTGTGATAAGCCTAAACTTTTTTGGCTCATTTTTTCCCCTCCACAGGACAAAGCCTTCATTCTTCCTCCTGTGTTGCTCTTCTTTATCACCCGCCTCAGGGCTGCGGCACAGTGCCCCCCTCCCTCCACCCCCACTTTAGTCTGTGGAAACCACATATTAAATTTGCATGGCATCAGTCACTTCATTGAGCGCTCAGTTGGATTCCTCACTGGGTCATTCATCTGCGTGCATGGTCCGGACGCACAGCCCAGACAAAGCAAGCTAGTCAAAATATTGAGGAAGTTACATTTTCAGTTTTGTTGGCTATGTCATGCTGTTTTGTTCCACCGAATTTCGAGAGTGATGGCAAAAGAAGCTTTGGGATTTTTGTGTGGTGTCGTAATGTTTATGAGCAGAATAGATGTAGTGATTAGGTTTTCTGTCCAAAAGCACTTTCTGAAGATAGTCCAGTGGTACAATTACTTGGAAGTTAATGTATGGGTGCATGACAGCACATGGTCAATCAAGTACCCGTAAATTCAACCTCTGACCAATTTCAAAACCTCTTGATGTTTGAATTTGATCCAAGTTAGATTTAGTCCCATGACATGTTCATTATGATAAACATGCTGTCATGAAAGGGAATTCCACCATTTTTTCTAAATTTCTGCATAATTCAATCGTCAAGATGTAAACAAAGTCATTCAGGGTGGTTTGATGTGAAATGCTCCATTCTAGTGAAACCCAGAGTCAGAATTGTTCACAGTGGTGGTGATAGGTGGTGATAGATTTAATGCCACTAAAAGCTCCCTCAAAGAAAGTTTTACATTAAATGTTTAGAAATACACTTTGTTTTATGATAGTTTTGACTTGAGACTTTGGTTTTAAATGAAATGTTCAAAATTCATCAATGGCGGAGGAATACATGCAGGGTGCTGTGCGGCAACAGTCCCCAAAGAATGTATTTTTTCAGATTTACCACTATTTCACCATTGTCAAGAAATCCGAGTCATTAAATTTCTCTACAATGCACCATTTCACATCAAACCACTCCGAATGACTCTCTTTACATCTGACTGAAATATGCAAAAATTCTAAAAAATCGGTGGAATTCCCCTTTAAGGAAGATTTAGGCAGCTATAATGCTAAACAAAAAACTTCATTAGTGTTCCTATTGTAATATAATATAGCTACTGATTGTTGCTTAGTGTGTCTTTGTATTGTCCATTGCCTTATATGTATCGCATCTCTAAAATAGTAACTTCATAGAAGAAACATGGCAACTTTAAAGGGCCTATATAATGGAAAAACAGCCTTCCCTTTTTTAAAATTAAGGAGTTCATTGTAGTTTGTACACACTGTTAAAGTTTCAAAACACACTGTTAACTCCTCAGTCCATGCAGTCCATAAATGGCTCCAAAAACAGCCCATTTTGATTTAACTATCATGTCACAAGAACTCAGATACACACATCCACTTATTCAGCCTTCAGCAGGTTAGCTCCGCCCATTGATACAGGGCCGCAAATCAGAACACAGCATTTACCTTATATCAGTCTTAAAGGCACTGTAACAAAAACCAGCTGTTTAATTCTGAGGGATAAAGAGAGGTTGGAAAATGAGAGGACCTCAAGGGAAAAATAATTGTAGCATATGGGCCCTTTAACCTCAATGCACCTTAATGTAAATCCTATTTTGGGCTATGTATATAGTTTGGGCATTTTTTAATATGACTTTGACAACACTAGCTTGTGTATATTCTCTCTCTCTCTCTCTCTCTCTCTCTCTCTCTCTCCCTCTCTGTCATCCCCATCTCTCTTTCTCTTCCCCTCTCTCTTTTCCTAAATCTGATTAAACTGATTAAATAAAGTTTAAAAACTCCTTTTATGCTTCTTTCTGTGTTTTTTTGTTTGTGTTTGAATTTTAATGTATTAAAAGTGTGTTTTATGAGTTCCTGAACAAGCCATAACATACTTTTTCATTAAATACTTCACTTCACACTTTACATTTTACATCATAACTAACAATTTACCAAGGTAAGAATAGCTGTATTCCATTAATTATCTTAACTACTTGTAAATTGACTGTAAACGTATAACAGTGAATCATAGACCCTCCTTTGCCTTGTCTAACGGCTTGAACTTCATGACCTCTCTCGTCTTTGTTCCGAAGAACAGAGGAAGTCAGTCCAGACAACAAGCATGAAAGAAGGGTGAGTTTAATATGTCAGGTTAAGAGGGACTATCTCTAGCTCTGTTTGATTCAATATTGGTGAAGCTCTCTGGCCTGTGGTGGACGCTTACAGCATTAACCATATTAAGTGCTTCATAAACATTTGATTAATTTTCAAAGCAAACTTTGGCCTTCTCAAATCACATTTCCCTAACCTAAGTCATCTGACAGAATCCCACTAATTCCCTAGATAGATAGTTTTTCAAGCAGAATTCCGATACAATCTGATTACCTTTTAGCCTGCACAGCAAGGAGCAGATTTCTGATGGGTTTCTTTTATTTACTCTGAGCACACTGCTGATGGACAGCAGTTTGTTTGATAAGCTTGTATACAGATTTGAAATGATTATTCTTGCTCAATATTTAATGAAGCAACTATTAATTGTCCAGCAAATCCTAGCTTTTTCAAAGCAATATTTTACTGCTGGAAAGTAACAATGATGGGGATCTTGCAAAACCATCAGCTAGCTGGCTTTGCCAACTCTATAAAGAGAATGATTATCAGCCCCTTTAAGCATAGCTCACCTCAACCTCTCATTCTGGACAATAAGGCCAGTTACAGACAGCACAGCTGGAGTTTAATCCCAGCAACAGGACATATGCAGTGTTTGAACCTGGCGCCCTGTAGTGCTCAGTGCTCAAGACAAGACTGACAATTGTGCTCTGTAATTGAGATCATTCATAGCAGGTATATGTACATAGGTATGTCCCTCAGGTTTCCCCCCAATGTAAGTCACCTAGTAAGTAGCTGATTTAGATTAATACCTGCTTCTTCTCTGACAGATGTAGCAGCTGAGACTTTTGAGCAGCTACTGTCACAATATTATACTACACTGTTAGAAAATAAGGTACTGTCCAGATAAACTTTATGCCACCAAGGTACAAACCATGTAAATGTACCCTCAAAGAGACAATACTGTGCAAAAGTCAGAGACCACCTTTCATTTATGTAATTTCCACTCAATATGCCCTTTAAGAACAAGTCATTAATTTTTCAGAAAAAAATTTAAAAAATACATATATTTAACAGAAATATAGCAACTAAACAACTCAACAAATAAACACAATATTTTATAAAATGTTCGGTATTTAGTATGTTCACTTATTACAGCTTCCAATTTTTCACAGAATGCTGCAGGGATATTTTTTCACTCTTCCAAAGTTCAGTCTTAGAAGTTAGTTGCATTTTTTCTTCTCATGATCCAACTAATTTCAAATAAAAATTTAGACTCAGCTGTTCATGAAAAACATACTCAACATCTCACATGTTCAGTTTTGGTGTTCTAGTGCAAAATTTGCTTCTTTTTGGTCTAGTTTCTTTTCTCAGTAATGGCTTCTTTGCCACATCCTTTCAGACTCACAGTGCTGAGTTGTCTTCTCACAGTGGAAGGATAGACAGAAACACCTGGAGTCTTTCAGATCTGAAGAAAGAGTGGAGCTTGATTTTCTCCTCTCCCTCAAAGATGAAAGCTTTAAGTGCTGTTTATCTGATGGTGACTGTTCTTGTGGTCTTCCAGGTCCCATTGTCTCTATGTCTTCTAATAATTTTGAACTTCAGTTTTGGAAATTCCTGTTTTTTCACATATTTTCCTTTAACTTTTCTCTTTCTTAAGCATGTAGTTTATCTTCTATCTAATCCCCTTAGCGGTATCTCCTTTAGCCATTTTAGATGCTTATGAGAAAAAAAGGTGCGAGGCACCTAAGGTGTGATTGTGTGGTTTTGCGTGAATGTTAGTGTTTATTTGCGGGGGAACATATGGGAGCAGCTTTTGATGAGAGAACTTAGCTGTGACTGTTTGATTTTAAGACTGGAAAGATGGAAGAGTTTAAGTAGCAGTAAGGCACCCAAAAGAAAAGAGTGGATAAATTAAATACTGAAAGATTAGATATTATACTTAGTGTTGGAGGATTTAGTGTCATTTTCCATTAAATATTTTTCTGGTTTTTTTTTCAGACACTGAAAAATCAATAACTTATACTTCCAGGCCATTTTGACTGGAAATTGAATGAGCAAAGGTGGAACAAAGTGGTTTTTCCCACTGTACAACATGATCCTTCAGGTCCAACTGTGTACTTTAAATGAACTTAAAGGTACAAAATATTCCCTTTCCCGAGAGGGAGTGGGCATACTTGTACCTTTTCATATCTTTTTAAAGTAGAAAAATATTCAACCCAACTTACAAAATGTGGGACAGTATTGAAGACATTCTCTTGAGAGCGTTTGTACTCTAAAAGGTAGAGTTTTTTTTTTGTTTCCTGAGAGTGTAGAACAGCTAAATATACTAGGGGGAGAACACTAACTGCTGTATAAGTCATTGTTGTGCGAAAGTCTTGTGTCTCTGAAATGGTAACTTTAATATTCGCTAATGTAACTTAAAAGAACTTAGAGTCTTTGTATTCATCGAGTCATCATGAATAGTTCATGCAATATGAAGTACAGCTCAAATGAAGCAAAAGAAAAAAAAAAGAAAACAAAATCTATAAGGTTTAACTCTGACAACAACAATATTAAGTCTAAGTAATTGGCCAGCACTGATCTTTTTCTACAAGCGTAGAAAAACAAGCACTCTTGGATACTCAGCACATTGCTATTTGTGCTCCTGTGGACTTCAAGCTGTGGATGCTGTCGTCAAGTAAATGTAAGACTTCCTGGCCACCTACTCATCTTATGGCTAGTGTACCAGTAAAACTAAAAGCTCCTTCTTCTAGAAAGGCACACTGGTATCAGCACTATCTGCATCTCTGTTTGTCCGTTTCTGCCCGGCTTTCCAGCTACCACACCCATTGGATGGGTATTTCCAGAGCCCTTACTCACTCCTCACATGAGGTCGACATCAAGCTCTGGTTTCACATTAAAATTAGGATGTGATCAGAATGACCAGTCACAGAGGTCATCCCCACAACCACAAGCCAGAGAGCAATACATGTACAAATACATCCACTGTTACTTGAACAAGATGTGGGCAGATGAGGACTAATTATGCCACTGCTGGTCATATCTGAAGTCTATGGGATGAACAACACCTTATGTTGTGTAGATATGAGGGGTGAAACTAATTTTAGTTTTTCGCTAATTATGCCTCTTTTGCTTCTAACGTGACATAAAATTCTGCTTCAGAAATAAAGCTGTAATTGAGTGAAGCCTTATACCAGGATTGTTTGAGGTAACATTAGTTGTTTACTTAAGACATGTACATTCATTTGCACGTAGATGGAAGTAAATGTGCATAGCAGAAATGGCATATATAAATAGCCATTAAAAATGAGTTGTTATTTCTCCCCACTTGCTGTTTACAGAGTATCATTTTACTGCTAAATAGTGCACAGAGCTAATAATAATGTGAGTATAGCTCTAATCTATTTATTGGTTCACACACATGTTGTGAAGGTGTAAAAGATACTTGCTTGGTTAAATTACCTTGTAAATTTGTCATTGACTTCTGTGGCAGTCATTTATGGGTAAGCTTAGTGTTGTTTGCTGACAAACCTGCTAAACATAAACATTTTTGTGTTTTTTGTATTGAAACATCTCACTGATAATCTATCAAACTAAAGATTTCTCCTTTATAGCTCAATGATGAGTCTACCTAACACTGAAGCAATGCAATTATAAGAGACCTTAAATGTGAGACACGTGTCAACAGCCCTAGGTCCCTCATGGTGTACATGACATGATAACCTCTTCTTACATCTTACATACCTCATTGAAAAAAGTAGGCCTACTCAGTCAAAGGTGTGGATTCTAAACTTTCAACCAATTCCACATTTGTGTTTGTAAGTAGAAATAAAAATAGGAGAAAATGTGGCACAAACTAACACAAGGTAACATCATATAACATGGCTGTTTCATGTATTTAAACAACTTCAAATAGAACATGTTTTTGGTCATCTTGTCTATGAATTTCGAAAGTTTTAAAGGGTGTATTCTACCTTCTGCCCAATGACTGCTAGGATAGGCTCCAGCATGATGAAAAGATATTGTTGTGCATACAGGCCTGTTTTGCAGAAAATAAAAAATCTTTCACTTATTCAATGTGTTTGACATTATTGGTCATTGAAACAAGCGATAAAAACTCACACTGTAAACCATAATAATTGCACTAACTTATTTTTTTGGTTTACTACACTTATTTGTTAAAATGACTAATACAAATCTAGTAACACATATTATTTCTTGTATAATCCTTTGTTACTAAGGTAAATCTAGTAATCTAACACTAAAATATGGGGCGTGTGCACTGCTGTGAGTCACCCTGTAAAGCCTGAAATAATCATTTAAAAGTCAAAATTACCGGGATGGATTTGGCGGGACTTTTTCAGATGATGTCAAACGTCTATACACATTAACGCCACACGCACAGGTTCAAAAAGGAGGTCTGACTCAATGTTTATGATATGATGACTGTAGTAGATAATTCACTCACATCCTCGGAAGACATGGCCTTCCAGTTTTCATTGAGTTCTCTTTGAATACTCTTAAGGTTAATCTGCTTCTAGGGGTCTGAAGCCCAACTGACACTACAAAATGTTCTCCACATTGCATGCAATTACACATTTCCACCAGAGAGGTCTCCAAATCCCCCAATCCTACATAGTGTTGCTTTAAGCTTGAACCTGTTACGTTACTTTACTTAGCTTTTTGAGTCAGTAAGTTTGCGAGATTTTTTAAAGTCAACTAATTTAAGTTTACAGTGCAGAAGTGCAGACTCAAATCTGACAATAAAGAATGGAAATGTAAATTTGTTGCAATTACTTATTCAATTACATAAAAGCACATAATTGAGCAATGTCAATTGAATATATAGCAAAATAAAAAAAGCTCTGGATTTGTAATTTTTAAGAAGTCTTGCATTTGTTGTTCAGTGTATGGCATGTCCCAGGACCCACCTTCCTTTTTGCTCTGGTGCAGGTGTCCAATCTCATCCACAAAAGGGCCGGAGTGACCGCAGGTCTTCAATTCAAAAAAGTAGGAACACACATGATCAGTTGTTTGAAGACCAACTGACTGAACCAGTAGAATCAGATGCGCTCCAGCTTGATTAGAATGAAAACCTGTAGCCACACCAGACCTTTGTGGATAAGATTGGACTGTTCTAGAAAATTCAGTGCTGGGTCCTCAAGTCTCTCTCTACTGTCCTAAAACAATCCGGTCCTTGGGGACCCTCAGCCAGTTTGTGTTTTTTATGTCTGTTGTGTGTTTATTTCGACACATACTCCGTCCACACTGCAGTGGACCAGCACAGACCTGTGTTAGGGGTGGAACCGTTAGCTGTGAGTTGTTTCCTGTTCCTGGTAGAGTCATTTGTTTCATCTGGTGAAGGTCTCTGTTTCCCGACTGCTGGCAGGGCCAGATTAAGAGGTGCACACGGGATGGATGAATGCCCGCTGAATGAAAGATTGGCGGCCATGCCGGCTTTTTTTCCTTCTTCAGACCTTAGCCTGTCAGAGCGATGAACCTGGAGGAGATATTGTTCCTTTACATAGTGTTTGGGCTTTTCAGATCTCTCCTTCTTCCTTCCTTTATCCTACAGAGTTTTTAGAAAAAATCATAAGATGTTAAAGTATTTGAACATACCTTAGTCAATCAGCTAACGTGTTTTAACAGATGAAATGATATCAGACCTGGTCAACAGTGTACTTCCTGTACGTTTATGTCTATAGACATTTTTCAAAATTCAAAATGTAAACAAAACCAAACAGAGTAATTTGATTGCATTAAAATACTTTGGATTCTTTTTGACATACAAAGCTGCATGTACCTCTCCGCCATGAATGCACTTAAAAAATAGGCCAATTTTAGGCCAAAAGCTTTCATCAAAATTATAAAACAATGTGTTAGTCTTCAGGCATCATTTTCATATCTACAGTTGGTGGTAATATCACTTTTAGAGGCATTAAATGAAGCATCAGATGTCTGGTTCAAATCACCATCACTGTGAAGAATTCTGAATCTGTAAGCATCTCTAGAATAGTGCATCACAAATCAAACCACAAAGACTTTGTCTGTGTCTTTATGATTTAATTTTGCAGAATTTTGGAAACATCTGTGGACTTTCCCTCTAAACTGGAAACATCTGAGAGACGCAGAAAGCAGGCAGAGAACAGTAACATGACAGACAATTCAGAAGGTGTCTGTTGCCACCAACATTGTGACAAGTGTTCAACAACTTCCCAGCCTTGTTTATAGCCGGAGAGCAGCATGCCCTCGGGACAGCAGGGCCCGTGTTCCGGACAGGTCAGGGGGTGGGTCGTGTCAGATGAAATACTTCATACAGCTTTAGATTGCCTGCTTTGACACACACATAGACAGAGGTTAGGTCACTAAATAGATATTGATCCAAGTTGCCACGACCCATGGAGTGATCGTACGCGACATCTGAGAAAGATAAAAATAAAGGATGGGAAGGGTGATCTTTTTTCTCACCCTGGCATGACTTGACCCTTAAAGCCTGCCTGAGGCCTACAAGGACTGGGAAAGTGTGGAATTTAAAAAGAAACAAAATGGAAAGCTGTACAATCTTAAAAATGAAAGTCCCTTAATGGTTCTTAATTAAATAAAATCCTTCAGCTTCATTGGTACAGAACTTACATTATGTGGAAGGCTCTGTTGTGGTGGAAAAGAGTTTTTTTAAACTCTAAAAAAAGATGACTCAGATTTGTGCATCTCATTTAGATGATGATAAAATATTCTAGCTTCATCATGATTAAATGTGTGAATCTGTGAATTTAACAGTGGATTTAGATGCTAAACAAGATCAGTTTCTTTCTTATTTTGATAACATTATTTAATGTAACAACTTGACTGAAACGTGGATAAAGAGAAAGAGCAGAAATGTCCTTTCTCCTTTCTCGCAGTGTAGCTTTAATTATCAGCCCCATTGCTTCACGAGACCCGTTTTTGTGAATCTTCAGTCTAAACAGACTGAGTGAAACTTGGGTGAAGAAACCTTGGGTGAGATTTCATAAACTAATGTTAACCATTAAAATGATATATTATTACACAATTGGTTATAATTGTGCAGATATTTGTCTCCAAAGCGTAACTTTTAGTCTAAGGTAGAGAACTAATTAGCTAGCTAATTGGCTAGCGAGCTAACAGTAGAAATATTAGCTAAATAGCTATAGTTACACGTTATGAATAGAGAGCTCTAGCTAGCTCTGTGGTAGCAGTTAGATGACTAACGTTTGACAACCTTGGGTTTTCTACATTTGAGCTTACAAAGTCAATAAATTCCATTGTTTCTACCATATTTCCTTGAAGTTTAACCTTGGAAAAAATAGTCTAGTGAAACAACCAGCTGGCTAAATGGTGAGTTATGAATATGGTAACTAGTGTAGTAGCTAGCTAGCTGGCTAATGTTAGCTAGCTACTTTTTACTTTGAGCTTGAAAAGTAGCTAAATAAATTAACCTATTTCTATCATTACTGTAACTTACTGTATTTCCTTTCCGCTTAGTGACATTATCAGAAAAACGAAGATTAGTTTAGTGAATTAACCAGCTAATAGCTAACTAATTAGCGAGTTAATGCTAGAAATCGAACAAGCTAGCTAGCTAAATGGTGGGTTATGAAAATGGTAGCTAGCTAGTGTAGTACTTGGCTAATGTTAGCTGAATAACGTTTCGCCTTTTATCATTGAAGAAAGTCAAGATATTCTTTGGAGTTCAACGTTCCCTCATTACTGTATTATATTTCCTTTACGCTTAGCCCGTAACGTTAACAGAAAAGTGATGGTTAGTTTAGTGAATCAAACAGCTAACGTTAGCTAGCTAACTAGCGAGCTCATGCTAGAAATTTAACAAGGTAAGGTAAGGTTAGCTGATTCCCCCCAGTAGCACTGCAGTACCGCGACTCTGAGCCCCGCACTTTCAGACCTGCACTCTCAGCTCCTTGAGCCTCTGTTTAGAAATACAGCCGCGCTTTCGGCTCTCATTAGTGCAGGAGTAAACGGTGGATTGAACATATACTACATTACTCTTATTGGATACGAAAAATAAATTTTAACAGGGAATGTATTTGCATTTATAACAACATTTTGGTTCTTTCAGCACTAAAGTATATTTTGGTGCTGCGGACTGCCGTTTAGCACGCACAGGTGTAACTTAAATCATTGCTGATTAGCTTATCATTTACACAGCCAGTCTCTCCTGCTCGACCGCACCACAAACCTACTTTTATTTCATGATCACTCAGTCTAAATCGCAAACGGCGAGGTACAGTCTCGACCACTGTGTACCATCGTGTCCGCAGCTGCTGTAAGACCCTTGACGCTGATTTGTGGTAACTGTTGCAGTAGCTAGCTACATTAATAACATTGGACTTTTTATTAAGTATTTGGAATTTGTTTGATCTGGTTACTAATGTATGTCTTTTACATTTAGGCACAATAGGCTGTTGAAGAACCATTTGAATCTGAAGAAATACATGGTTTTCATTCCTGGATGGACCAGGTATGGATCTATAAAAATAACCATTTGGCTAGCGAGAGTTCTGTAAAGAACTTTTTTGAAAAGGTGTTGAGGAGAACCAGTGAGTTCTTTAAGAGTTCTCTGTGCAAACAACCAAACATGGCTCTGTGAAGGAGCATCCGGTGAGTTTCTATAAACCAGACGTGTTTTTCTATGGCATTGCTCCATACCATAATAGCACATTATTTATCTTTTATAAAATTGAAACACTGGTTAAATTAAATACCTCTAGTTCTGAATAACAATGCGTCTTTACTGTAAAGCGAAATCTGAAGGTGTAAACAAGGTTCTTACTGATAAAAGATACATTGAAATGATTTCTTGTAAAACGGGCTTGATTCATGATATGCTGTTGTTGTCACCTCTTGTGGTCTTGGGTCGACCACCAGCCTGATGTCAATTCAGAGGATAGGCTTAGTCAGTCTCAACTCACAGTCACGAGAGCCCCCGACTTATGGAAACAGTGTGAATGACATCATCCTGATGAAATAATGCAGACCTTATAGTGGGCCATAGGCTCTCTTGTGTTTCGTGACTTTTTGGAAACTTGATTTCTTTGTTTGTGTGTTGATGTGTCAAAGCAGTTTTTTTCTCTGTCAGAAGAACATTTATCAGTTTAGGGTTAGTTAATTTTGTGTGATTCTAGCAGCTGCTCTGCACAGAATGCACTGTATTCCAATAACTTTACTCCTACTTTGTTAAAATATATAAAAAAAGACCAATGTGTGTGTTTACATATGCATGTATTCCAATTTGCAGACGTCTTTTTGCATTTTGAGACTATTGTATCTTTTTGATTAAGTGACATATCCTAGTTTGCCGTTAATAGATTAGATACTGAAGAGGCCAATTGGCTTTTGACTTCATTCATCCCATATTAGATTTTTATAGGAGCAATAGAGTGAATTAATAGCCTATGCTCTAATCTGATTTCCAACGTTGTCATATTTTATGTTGACCAGATGTAGCAGCAGGCTCCTTCAGCCCGATGGGAGTAGCTTTATTTTATATATGTACCACCAGTACACCTCAACTTTCCTGAGAAGATCTATCAGGTAATGAGAAATTAAATGTGGGCATTTTAGCCAGGATGGCACAAAAAGCGAATTACTGTCTGAATGTTATGGGTCCCCATTTAGGTTATTTATTCTTCAGTCTGTAGTTCTTTAACATTTGGTGGCATTTGGAATCTTAATCACATGTTAAGTGGGGACCATTTGTATGTTAATGGATCAATGGCATGTAGTTAATGTAAGTGTGTGGCTGAGCACCGTGGTTTGAACTGTCACTCTGGGTCATTGACTGCAGGAAAGTCCGTGTGCAAGGCATGGCTGCATATGTATGTGCCTGAGGTGTGTGCTTCCTCACAGTTTCTTACACCTAGAGCTATTTACAGCTGCTGAAGTTTGAGGTTAAATTTAGTTCACAGTGATCAGATATTCGAATGAAGCGCTCAGATATGCGAATTCAATTGATGTTAATTGTTCATTAGATTTATCAAAATAGCATCTATTATATAAAATTCAATTTGAAACGCTATTCAAGTTGCATGTTCTCAGTGAATAAGCATTTACAATGGCATGTAGCTAAAGTGGTGTGGTGTAGATCTTGAGAATGTGAATGGGGTGTTGCTATAATCATGCCTAAGTGTGTATGTCTATAAAACAACAACAAAAAATATACAAACACATATTTGAAAACGGTTCCACGCTAGGAGCAGTAGGAGCAAAGTGATCTATGTACATCCTCCAAAACTATAAATGACTGCTAAAGTGAAAAGAATCCTGGATGTTCGTTGAATCATTGAAGATGCCTTTATTAACTCTGGCAACATGTAAATACAAACACATATCACTTTACAGGAGAAGGCAAAATGTTCTCAACTTTTAGTGAAAGTTAAAGTTTAGATATTTTATTTCAAGTAATTTTGGAGCATTTTTAGGGGTCCATTCATCATGAAAATTACACACTGTATAGGACAGCTATGTTCAAATGATGTAGAAAAAAATAGAAAATTAGAGATACATGTTTTTTGGAACCGTGACAGTATATTTATTAGTGATATTACAGTACAACTTATTGTATTATACTGTATCAAATTGCATCGCAGCATGTGATATTGGGTCATATTGTTATATTGTGACTATCATGTTAGGACAGAAACATACGCAACACAAGTACGCAAATTCAAATGACAGTGCCCGGCCAAGGCATTGCAAACGCACAGCCCTTCTGTATAAACTCATCATGAATTCTTTGATTCTTACTGTGGTGTTTAAGAGACACTCAAGGTTTTTACGTAGCCTGAAGCGCCTGTGTTCGGGTTATACTTCTGTGACAATGCACATAGGGGTTCATGGGTAAGCATAGGCCACAATGTGCACTCCGCCAACATCTCCACTACTTGTCATGCGTTTTTGCGGAACATTAAGCAAATGCTGATTGGCTCTCTGGTAGTGTTGTGGGTGGGATGAGACACAAACAGTATTCAACCTAAACCACAAGTAGCGTGAAATCAAATGGAGCAGTTTGAGAATAGGCTGGCTGATGAGGAGCGACGTTATTTGCTTTTACACAACTCGTCTTCAAACTATTAGAAATAACAGTGAAGTGAGCATTTATTCTTGGTCGGGACACTGCCCCCTAGAGCACACATTCATGTTGCGTTTAAGTATGTAGGCAGAAAGCTATGCGAACATCAGCGCATGACGTCTGCAAGTTTGCAGATATGCTGATGCGTAAGAATAAATCTGCCTTTAGCTTGTGGGTAGTATTAAGGCACATTTTTTGCCACTTTTTATTTTTGCTGTGTCCAAAAATGTGCCAAATCAAATCATGAATTTTACTAATTATTACACCCCTATTGTTTATATGTTTAAGAAGCAGACGTAGCTGCAAATTTGTGACTAGGGTGAAATATGGCTTTCAACTGTAACAAAAACAAGACTAAATATCAAATTCTATAGCCATTTGAAAGGAAAAGGTGAAATTCTAAATAAGGAAAAGGCTTATTCTGTGCAAATGTTTAGCATATTAACATACACAACTGTAATTACAGAATAATTATGGAGACAAATTGGGGAGTGAGGCAGTGGGACTTGGAGTTCTAGTCGGTTTGTCAGCATCTTTGCATTTAGCTGGAGAACTGTTCTTTATGAAACAACCATTGCTGCGCACTGCATTAATTGTTATCATTGTCTTGGAAAGCAAATGCGTGCGGTGTGATTGCAGGAGGGGAGAGGTGAAGAGGGAGCCAGGCTAAATGAGAGAGGGGAAATGAGAGTGGAAATTGGAGGGGGATTAGCGGCCCTGCTAATGAAGCAATTAGAGAGTAAAGCGTTCCACTCAGGTGCCTGGCCCCACTCTCCTCTCACCGCAGCTGCGATCTGATGCCACTCTACGAATGTAGCCTCGGTGAAGATGTGTAGTGAAACCAACGCATGTGTGCGTGCAAGTGTTTGTCCCCCCATGTTTGTTTTACTCAACATCCTCTTGGATCCCATTTCATTAAAACGTGCATAGTGAGAGAAAAGAAGCAAGAAGTTACAGTGAGAAGGCAAAAATGGATGGATGATCTGTTCCTTGGACACCAGCTCGTCAGTTTGTTTTTTCGTCACGCTCATTGTTGTGAATGAATAACCATGGCAAAATAGATGAGATGGAGGTAGAAAGCAAGGGATGGGATGGAGATAGATAGAAAGCAAGGCCAAGAAAAAGAGGGCGAGACACAATGTCTTTGGCATTGACCCGTCGGCAGTGGGGTAATGAAGCCCCTCTCAAAGTCAACAGTTCAGAAACTCCTTTGTCCTCCTAAAAGAGTCTTTAATTTTTAACACAAACTTGCACTTAGGTATGCATGAACTTTGCTAAAATCCAGAGACATGTGTATAATAGGGCTGTAATGGATGATGGCCACGCGCTCCGTCTAATGATGTCAGGTTGTTCCGCCGGGCCGCTGATTGAGGAGAGCCTAATGTAACTTTAATTTGGAGTGATGTATGGAGGGGGGCTGAGGTGGCCCTGTCGCGGCACTAAGGACGGGTGCGTGTGTATCTGTGAGTGGGGGAGTTCGGCTCAATGGACTCTTTGGAGGAGCAGCTGGAAGTTGCCCCCCCTCCCTGCGGTAGTGTCACTGGAGCCTCCTTAACCAGGATTGATAACACCGGTCGCCTCGCTAACCCGCATGAGCCCGTCTATGGCACATGACGCCCTAACAGAGTGGAGGGCAGGGCCAGTTGCCTTTGGTTGCCAATGGGAGGACAACAATTTACTGTTACGAGACAAAGCACACTCTTTTTTTCCTATTCACAGGTCCCCTTTCCCCTCCTTCTCTTCCCTCCTCCTTTTGAGCACAAATGAAGTGAGCGAATGCTAAATCAATGTTTTCAGTACCACTCATCACCGTCTTTATCATCCTCTTTCATTTTATTATAATCGGGGAGCGCTGCTTTGCTAGCAGATGCATTTGGCATGTTGAATTACTTGAATTGTAGTGAAGTCTGCTTGCGTGATTGTGGACAGATTTTCCAGTTTATTTTAGTTGAGAGCTCATAAATAAGTTGTTTAGATTCAAATTAGTGAATAATGTAAAGCTGGTGTCTTGTACTAGTGGTTCAATATTTGTATTGAGGCACCAAAGCCTCAGACCTAAAGATTTCAAGGCACAGTTTCCATTTTTATTATCATTTGTGTTTAACTAAGCATTGAATGAGCACTGAAGCTAATTCCAAATTCCCTTTGTCATCATCATTTCCAACTAGAAGTTGGGTAATAGATGCACGGTGGAGGCTCGTCGCAGGCCGAAAATGAATAGTGAACGGTATTCATCAGCCCGAAAGGAAAGCGTCCCCAGATCCAATTATATATATTCATTAAGTGATAATGATATCATGGTCTTTTAACTGGGAAGAAAAGAGGGTAATTGAATAATAACAGTTGTACAGTCTCGAGGGAGAGGCCTGCGCAGCGCCGGGGGGACTGACCCCGCGGGGTGGACGGCTGAAGAGAGCGGATTGATGGAATTCTATTACCCTGCTGATAGATTTATTATGAAGGCCTGAGTGGACTTGCTGCTCCACTTTGTCACTCACACTAATCAGCTGCTAAAGGCTCGGCGTGAGGGGTGTGGGTGTGTGTGTGTGTGTGTGTGTGTGTGTGTATGTATGTGTGCATGTGTATGTGAGTGTGTGAAGGGCCTTTGGCTGCATCCCCCCATCCAGTGTCTACCATCCCTGACAAAGACAAGGTTAGGAGAGGATGACAGACATGCTGTCCTCGCCCAGTCCCCCTTGTCCCCTCACAAATGGGCCAGCTGAGCATCGTGACCTCTCGGGTGAGCCCTCATTTGTTTATTAATGGCCGACATGTGAACTAGCATAAGGACGCGGATCGTGTGGAGCAACAGTCAGGTGGCGGAGTGTTGTGGCGGGGGGAAACAATTTGTAAACGCTGGGGAGAAAGAGGATACATGCTCATTTAGGCCTGCTCGCTTCAGCATTATGTGCTGGACACAGGGACATGGGATTAATGGGGTGTGCACACACACACACACCCCCTCACACACATTTGCTCTTTCCTCACCCACACTCATGTACATAGAAGAAGCCCTCCGGCTGTCTTGCATGTAGTAGCTTAAATATGACATGTTCTAAATTGCTTTTGATTAATTGATCTTTGTCCCTTAATTTAATTATGTGCTTTGTTTTTGAACCTTTTACTATATAATAATAATACAGTGTATTAGGAAACTAACTGTCAAACCAAGTGCCATTTGTTAAACAGACCATATATATATATATATTTTTTTGGCAGAGCATTCTTTAAAAAGGAGCTGATGTGTTCTAGCTTGTTATCACTTAAGTAATTTCTTTGCTGACTTCTACATGTTTGCTTTGTTGTTGCTTTACGGTACTCTTGGTGCAGTCTGGTTGGAATTCTTCTCCCTGCTTTTTCCACACAAAAAGTCTGCCATCACATAGATGTTTTAGTCCAAAAAAGATTTTTCTCTGAAATAAAGGGCATTTTGTTAAAGATGTTCAGTGGTTTCAGTTTCTCCTCGATGCCTGAAACTATTGCATGGACACCTGATTTAATTTAATGAAGGATTGATTGGACAAGCTAGGTACTGAATGTTAACAACAAATGATACTGGGCTTCTGATGAGAGGTTTGGAAATGATGGAACGAACACGAAAATCACTACTTACAGTATCAATGTTATTTTTATGTATTTATTTTGTAGCTTACTGCTCAATTTAATAGTGTTATATGTGTGTGTATATATATATATATACACACACACACACACACACACCATTTGTTACATGTGTCTGTGTGTCTTTGTATGTGTGTTAGTTATTATGCTGTGTTTGATCCCTGGTGTTAGTCTTGGATTAATGGCAGAGACTGAAGCACTTCATTATCATGACAGCTGCCTTTGAGAGGCTTGCTCTCAGTGTACTTTCTTTTTGTCTAGCTTGTTCTCATGAGGGATTCAAGACAATACCACAACCCTTGAGAACTCTTGAGGCTTGTGAAGTAATGACCCACAGATTTGTAAAAGGGTTTGGTCTTATCACTGTAGAAGGAGAGAGCAGGAGAAATTGTGTGTCAGGGCTTTGAGTGGGTATGCACTCAAGTTCATCACAAGCCCACACAGTCACTTCCTCGCTAGAGGACTCGGTGTGTCACAAGTACAGATGCTTTTACGTTTCTTAAAGTTGGTTCATGTATTCCAGGCTGAACATTTCCTCCTCTCCTTTGGCTGACCTTCATCAGCTTACAAACTCTGTTCTTCTCTGTAAGACATTAGTGCACGTCTCTCTGTTTGATGTCTTCTGCAGTAATCAGTGATAGGTCTTTACCAAAATCTGTCTCCCCACCAACACCTCCCATGGAAATAGGCCTCCATGCTCCAAAACCTCTATTTAAACATTGTTTCCTTTGGTACAAAAATATCTATTTGTTTTCCACTTGCCTTCTACTACATGAAGATAAATATTTTGAAGCTCTATAAGCATAAATAATTGATTTATGTTAAACAACAAAGGCTGTTGCATTGATTCACATGGTGTGCCGGGGCTATTTGTTTTAAAACATCATACAGCTCTGTGATGTACAGACGAGAATAATGTTTATGCTGGCTGGATTACATTTAAAGTAGGAAATGTGCATCATACGTGTGTCCGCTCTTCACGAGACTGGTTCTGGTTAAAACGCCATCGTAACATAACGGCGCTCCGTTTTTTGTTTACATGCAGCAGGGCCGAAGTATAAACAGGTTTTTTTTGCTCATGCACACTCAGCATTCAAATATGACAGCACAAGTCGATCAGAACCCTGACCCCGCTGACTTGGTGACGGACATTTTGTGATTTCTGGGATTATGGCTCAAGCTGAAGCTGTGCTCATCACATTTTGAATGCCGAAATCCAGATCTGAAGGTAAATGTAGCATTTTGTTTTTGATTAACATGGTGTAATCATTTTTGTCAATGTGTAATCATTAGCGTGATCCACCCTTGAACCAGGATTGGTTGGAAACTATGCTATAGAAAAAGGTAGACAATGAATGTGTGGCACTGCTGATGTGTAGATTAAACGAAGTGGCTCTTTTTTTTATTGGCTGCAACTTGTTTCAAGCACATTTACCATATCACCTGCAGTGATGTAGCACTGGACCAGTTGAAGTGGATCAATACTAAAGAATGGCTGTGCCTCGTTGGCATGTAATCATCTTGTTGGCTGCTTTGACACTGATCCTCTATTATGAGCCAATGAAGCATGCTGGACAGGCTCAGCGGTGGGGCCTGTTCTCATTGCTGGCGGAAAGCGTAAAAGCAGGGTGGTGATCACAATGCACACAATCATGGATTGAATGTCAGAGCTAATTATTTTAGAGCAATAATGAAAACTGAGCGTCATAATAAGGTTTACAGACACAAATACTGTATCTTATGCCATTTTGTCTTTGATTTCCATAATGATCTTCTGAAATTATATTTACATAAAGTTTATTAAAAGTCATTATAGCTAAATAGTTCAAATATCCTTTAACTGCCCCAAACTCACACTATATGATGTATTAAGCCTCCCAGAGCCTGACTAGATTAGTGCAGTGGAATCTCAGGGGGTGACTGACTAGCCTCTGAACTCACCAGGTTTGTTCTCCTCATTCATTCCCCACGGAGCCTTAGACCTGTGCTGGACCAGCAAAAGGCTGAGCCTCTAACCTCACCTGAGGGAAGAAGAGATGAAACAGTAGCCTCAGTGTTTAGATCTCTACCGTTATCACCTTCTCTGACCCTTCTCCCACCATGTCGTCCTGACCCCATGAACGCCCCATCCTCCTAAGCCTCGTTAAACTGTGCCTGCCCTCCCCATTCAGTTGTCTCCTGCTCCAACAGGGCTTCATGCTGAAAACGCCATAGGGCTGAGGACAGAGCCTTGTGGGACACCGTCTGGTGCTGGCTGAGTACTGTCATGGCTCTTTGCTGGCTCTCTGTGGGTATGCTGGGACTGGGACAGTAGGGGTAATGAGATTTAAGCCTTCTAATGGGAAATCATTGGCGTGGGAGGGTTAGGAGACTGATGTGACTCTGGCCTACACTGTGTAGAAGTTAACGATGACTGTTACGGACCACTTTGACTAAACATGATCAGTCATCAGTCTCATTAACAGGAAACCCATAATGGCCATGTTGTCTGTGTGATGCATGGTCCATTGGCAGTTGTCTCTTACATCTATTTTGGGACTAGAAGACAAGATGATTTTGATGTTGTTGTAAAAAACACTGCAAAACTGCTATTCCATAATGCTTTCGTCTTCCAAATGTCATATCTCAGTCCACTTTCTAGAGCATAGGCATTGACATACATATCTATGGCTATACCCTTTCATTTAGACACCATTTATCTTCCACAACTGCTCACCCTCCTTTTAACTCCTGCTCAGGCCTGAACCACATTTCACAAGCAGGGTGAGTGACACTGAAGAGGCTGGCTATCAGGATAAAGTAATGTGTTCTCCAGATTGGTTGCAGCCCTGAGGTAGGACTCCATGCTCGCCTCCTGTGACTAGTGGCTTTGCTCCCTTCAGGTCTTAGCAGTAACTGGCTTTAATGTCATTTAGCTGCGGGGTGGCCGTCTCCTTACAGCTCCATGAATCCATTTTCAAATGCCATAACATTTCCTGAAAAGCCCCCACTTTTGAAATCCAATAATTAGAAATGTCTATTTAAAGTTCACCACTCCGGCACCGGTATCAATTAAAAGCCGTTTTGGGGGTGATCACCATCAATTGTCAACAAATTAAATCCATGCACTTAAGGTGGATGAATGTGAAGGAACACATTCATCTGTGGTGGACGAGGTTGTGGTATCATTAGAGCCGTCTCTTAGCGCTTAATCCATTATTAAGTGATTTAAATTTCATTAGTGCTTCACTGCTGGTGTTTTACACCAGGACCAATCATGTGAATGGAGACATTTTAGTTACTTCCCAATAAGCTATGAACATTGTAATTTCAATACTTCTGGTTTTGATGGACAGTGGGAAATGCTAACTGTTAAACATGCACGTTTCACACACACACACACACCACACACACACACACACACACAGATAATAGATAGCCTGCTAACATACTGGTGTGTAACTTTCTGAGTCAGACTTTTGTCTATGTAGGTAAGGTAAAATCTTTTTTCTGTTTGTGGAATAGAAGAGAGCAGGAATATTTTTTGTATTGTGTTGTTTTGTTTCACCCTGTAGATATCAGAGAGCATGTAGTGCTTTATAATGATCTATCAGTGTTAACCAGGAAGCTGATAATTTTCTAAAGGAAGCAAAAACCTTATTGTTAGGGATCCACCATCTGTTTTTCAGAGTTCTTCCATCATCCATCAGTTTGAGAAGCACAGCGACTTCATTGAGAGTTGATTAGAAGACTGATTGGCAATCAATTATGCATACCTATTCTAAATCATTATATTTTCTCTGCTGACAGGAAGTTTGAATATTACATACCGCATGAATCAGGTTATCATTTGGCAAAGGATGAATCCTGGAATCTGCTGCATTATGCCATATTAGAGCATAAAGATGTACTGATTGTTTTATTTCCTTGCAAGCCGTGTTGCTTTGAGCTCTTGTTTAGATCAAAGTCTGTATCTTCTGTATAGTGCTTTGTATGCTTCGTTGGAAAATTAGATTTTTTTCTGAATGTTTTGCTTCACTGAAT